>NC_091704.1:15000-2515000 GCF_041296265.1 Equus caballus
ATCACTTACAAAGGCCTGTGAAATGCAGTTTCTTGGCAGGCCTGATCTTACTGAAGTAGAATTTCTGCTCTGGGTGTGCTACATTTGCCTACAGCAGCCAGACCAGAAGGGCTGCCTTGTTTGCAAATGGGGAGAGAGGCCCCAAAGCATCTTGCTTAGAGCTCTTTGGGAAGCTAAGAAACAACTGGCTCTGCCCAGTGCTCTTACAGCCTATGTGGAACATCTGTTCCCAAGGCCTGTGAACGCAGTTTCTTTGCAGGCCTGATCTGGCTGAAGTAGGACTTCTGCTCTGGGTGTGCTACATTGCCCTAGAGCTGCAAGGAACAAAGTGATGTCTTCTTTCCAAAGGGCGAGTTGGGCCCCAAAGCATCTTGCTTCCAGCTCTTTGGGAAGCTAAGAAACAACTCGCTCTGCATAGGGCTCTTACACCCTACCGGGAACATGTCTTACAAAGGCCTGTGAAAGGCAGTTTCTTCCCAGCCCTGATATGGCTGAAGTAGTACTTCTGCTCTGCCGTGTCCTACATGGCCCTAGAGCTGCAAGGCACAAAGTCCTGCCTCTTTTCCCCAAGGGGAGACTAGTCACTCAGCAACCTGCTTCCAGCTCTTGGGCAGCTAAGAAAGAACTTGCTCTGCACAGGGCTCTTCCAGCCTCCCTGGAACATGTCTGACAAAGGCCTGTGAAACGCAGTTTCTTCCCAGGGCTGATCTCGCTGAAGGCGAACTTCTGCGCTGCCGTGTCCTACATGGGCCCAGAGCTGCAAGGCACAAAGTCCTGCCTTGTGTCCTCACGGTCAGACAGGCCCCACAGCGTGGGGCTTCCAGCTCTTTGGGCAGCTAAGAAACAACTTGCTCTGCACTGGTGTTTTACAGCCTACAGGGAACGAGACTTACAAAGGCCTCTGAAATGCAGTTTCTTCCCCGGCCATATCTCGCTGAAGTAGAACTTCTGCTCTACCGTGTCCTACATGGGCCTAGAGCTGAAAGGCACAAAGTCCTGCCTTGTTTGCACAAGGGGAGACAAGTCCCCCAGCGTCCAGCTTCCAGCTCTTTCGGCAGCTAAGAAACAACTCGCTCTGCACAGGGCTCTTACAGCCTACCGGAAACATGTCTTACAAAGGCCTGTGAAACGCAGTTTCTTCCCAGTCCTCATCTCGCTGTAGTAGAACTTCTGCTCTGCCGTGTCCTACATGGCCCTAGAGCTGCAGCGCACAAAGTCCTGCCTTGTTTCCCGAAGGGGAGAGTAGTCCCTCAGCATCCAGCTTCCAGCTCTTTGGGCAGCTAAGAAGCAACTCTCTCTGCATATGGATCTTACAGCCTACCGGAAACATGTCTTACAAAGGCCTGTGAAAGGCAGTTTCTTCCCAGCCCTGATCTGGCTGAAGTAGTACTTCTGCTCCGCCATGTCCTACATGGCCCTAGAGCTGCAAGGTACAAAGTCCTGCCTTGTTTTCCCAAGGGAAGACTAGTCCCTCAGTGTCAAGCTTCCAGCTCTTTGGGCAGCTGAGAAGCAACTTGCTCTGCACACATATCTTACAGCCAACCGGGAACATGTCTTGCAAAGGCATAAGAAATGCAGTTCCTTTGAAGGCCTGATCTTCCTGAAGTAGAACTTCTGCTCTGGCTGTGCTACATTGCCCTAGAGGTGCAAGGCATGAAGTGCTGTCTCCTTTCCAAAGGGCGAGTTGGGCCCCAAAGCATCTTGATTCCAGCTCTTTGGGAAGATGAGAAACAATTCGCTCTGCCCAGTGCTCTCACAGCCTACCGGGAACAACTCTTACAAAGTCCTGTGAAACGCAGTTTGTTTGCAGGCCTGATCTGGCTGAAGTAGAACTTCTGCTCTGGGTGTGCTACATTGCCATGGAGCTGAAAGGCACAACCCGCAGTCTTCTTTCCAAAGGGCGAGTTGGGGCCCAAAGCATCTTGCTTCCAGCTCTTTGGGAAGCTAAGAAACAACTCGCTCTGCACAGTGCTCTGACAGCCTACCGGGAACATGTCTTACAAAGGCCTATGAAACGCAGTTTGTTTGCAGGCCTGATCTGGCTGAAGTAGAACTTCTGCTCTGCCGGGTCCTACATGGGGCTAGAGCTGCAAGGCACAAAGTCCTGCCGTGTTTGAACAAGGGTAGACAAGACCCTCAGGTCCAGCTTCCAGCTCTTTCGGCAGCTAAGAAACAACTCACTCTGCACAGTGCTCTTACAGCCTACCGGGAACATATCTTACAAAGTCCTGTGAAACGGAGCTTCTTTGCAGGCCTGATCTGGCTGAAGTAGAACTTCTGCTCTGGGTGTGCCACATTGCCCTAGAGCTGAAAGGCACAACGTTCAGGCTTCTTTCCAAAGGGCGAGTTGGGCCCCAGAGCATCTTGCTTCCAGCTCTTTGGGAAGCGAAGAAACAACTCGCTCTGCACAGTGCTCTTACAGCCTACCGGGAACATCTCTTACAAAGGCCTGTGAAACGCAGTTTGTTTGCAGGCCTGATCTGGCTGAAGTAGAACTTCTGCTCTGGGTGTGCCACATGGCCCTAGAGCTGAAAGGCTCAACGTTCAGTCTTCATTCCAAATGGCGAGTTGGGCCCCAAAGCATCTTGCTTCCAGCTCTTTGGGAAGCTAAGAAACAACTCGCTCTGCACAGTGCTCTTACAGCCTACCGGGAACATCTCTTGCAAAGGCCTGTGAATCGCAGTTTCTTTGCAGGCCTGATTTGCCTGAAGTAGAACTTCTGCTCTGGGAGTGCTACAATGTCCCAGAGCTGAAAGGCACAACGTGCAGTCTCCTTTCCAAAAAGCGAGTTGGGCCCCAAAGAATCTTGCTTCCAGCTCTTTGGGAAGCTAAGAAACAACTCGCTCTGCACAGTGCTCTTACAGCCTACCGGGAACATCTCTTACAAAGGCCTGTGAAACGCAGTTTGTTTGCAGGCCTCATCTGGCTGAAGTAGAACTTCTGCTCTGTGGGTGCTAAATTGCCCTGGAGCTGAGAGGCACAACCCGCAGTCTTCTTTCCAAAGGACGAGTTGGGCCCCAAAGCATCTTGCTTCCAGCTCTTTGGGAAGCTAAGATACAACTCGCTCTGCACAGTGCTCTTACAGCCTACCGGGAACATCTCTTACAAAGTCCTGTGAAACGGAGCTTCTTTGCAGGCCTCATCTGGCTGAAGTAGAACATCTGCACTGGGTGTGCCACATTGCCGTAGAGCTGAAAGGCACAAGGTGAAGCTTCTTTCCAAAGGGCGAGTTGGGCCCCAGAGCATCTTGCTTCCAGCTCTTTGGAAAGCTAAGAAACAACTCGCTCTGCACAGTGCTCTTACAGCCTACCGGGAACATCTCTTACAAAGGCCTGTGAATCGCAGTTTCTTTGCAGGCCTGATTTGCCTGAAGTAGAACTTCTGCTCTGGGTGTGCTACATTGTCCTAGAGCTGAAAGGCACAACGTGCAGTCTCCTTTCCAAAAAGCGAGTTGGGCCCCAAAGAATCTTGCTTCCAGCTCTTTGGGAAGCTAAGAAACAACTCGCTCTGCACAGTGCTCTTACAGCCTACCGGGAACATCTCTTACAAAGGCCTGTGAAACGCAGTTTCTTTGCAGGCCTGATCTGGCTGAAGTAGAACTTCTGCACTGGGTGTGCCATATAGCCCTAGAGCTGAAAGGCACAAGGTGCAAGCTTCTTTCCAAAGGGCGAGTTGGGCCCCAAAGCATCTTGCTTCCAGCTCTTTGGGAAGCTAAGAAACAACTCGCTCTGCACAGTGCTCTTACAGCCTACCGGGAATATATGTCACAAAGGCCTGTGAAAGGCAGTTTCTTTGCAGGCCTGATCTGGCTGAAGTAGAACTTCTGCACTGGGTGTGCCATATAGCCCTAGAGCTGAAAGGCACAAGGTGCAAGCTTCTTTCCAAAGGGCGAGTTGGGCCCCAAAGCATCTTGCTTCCAGCTCTTTGGGAAGCTAAGAAACAACTCGCTCTGCACAGTGCTCTTACAGCCTACCGGGAATATATGTCACAAAGGCCTGTGAAAGGCAGTTTCTTTGCAGGCCTGATCTGGCTGAAGTAGAACTTCTGCTCGGGGTGTGCCACATTGCCCTAGAGCTGAAAGGCACAAGGTGCAGCCTTCTTTCCAAAGGGCGAGTTGGGCCCCAGAGCCTCTTGCTTCCAGCTCTTTGGGAAGCTAAGAAACAACTCGCTCTGCAGACCTCTCTTACAGCCAACCGGGAACATCTCTTGCAAAGGCCTGAGAAATACAGTTTCCTTGCAGGCCTTATCTCGCTGAGGTAGAACTGCTGCTATGCCGTGTCCTACATCGGCCTAGAGTTGCACGGCTCAAAGTCCTGCCTTGACTCCTCAAGGGCAGACAGGCCCCACAGCGTGGGGCTTCCACCTCTTTGGGCAGCTAAGAAAAAACTTGCTCTGCACTGGTGTTTTACAGCTTACAGGGAACGAGTCTTACAAAGGCCTGTGAAACGCAGATTCTTCCCAGCCCTGATCTGGCTGAAGTAGAACTTCTGCTCTGCCGGGTCCTACATGGCGCTAGAGCTGCAAGGCACAAAGTCCTGCCTTGATTCCACCAGGGTAGACAAGTCCCTCAAGTCCAGCATCCAGCTCTTTCGGCAGCTAAGAAACAACTCGCTCTGCATAGGGCTCTTACAGCCTACCGGGAACATGTCTTAAAACGGACTGTGAAACGCAGTTTCTTCCGAGCCCTGATCTGGCTGAAGTAGAACTTCTGCTCTGCCGTGTGCAACATGGCCCTAGAGATGCAAGGCACAAAGTCCTGCCTTGTTTGCCCAAGGGGAGACTAGTACCTCAGCGTCCAGCTTCCAGCTCTTGGAGCAGCTAAGAAACAGCTTGCTGTGCACAGGGCTCTTCCAGCCTACCTGCAACATGTCTTACAAAGGCCTGTGAAACGCAGTTTCTTTGCAGGCCTGATCTGGCTGAAGTAGAACTTCTGCTCTGGGTGTGTCACATTGCCCTAGAGCTGAAAGGCACAACGTTCAGGTTTCTTTCCAAAGGGCGAGTTGGGCCCCAAAGCATCTTGCTTCCAACTCTTTGGGAAGCGAAGAAACAACTCGCTCTGCACAGTGCTCTTACAGCCTACCGGGAACATCTCTTACAAAGTCCTGTGAAACGGAGCTTCTTTGCAGGCCTGATCTGGCTGAAGTAGAACTTCTGCACTGGGTGTGCCACATTGCCCTAGAGCTGAAAGGCACAAGGTGCAAGCTTCTTTCCAAAGGGCGAGTTGGGCCCCAGAGCATCTTGCTTCCAGCTCTTTGGGAAGCTAAGAAAAAACTCGCTCTGCACAGTGCTCTTACAGCCTACCGGGAACATCTCTTACGAAGGCCTGTGAAACGCAGTTTCTTTGCAGGCCTGATCTGGCTGAAGTAGAACTTCTGCTCTGGGTGTGCTACATTGCCCTGGAGCTGAAAGGCACAACCCGCAGTCTTCTTTCCAAAGGGCGAGTTGGGCCCCAAAGCATCTTGCTTCCAGCTCTTTGGGAAGCTAAGAAACAACTCGCTCTGCACAGTGCTCTGACAGCCTACCGGGAACATGTCTTACAAAGGCCTGTGAAACGCAGTTTGTTTGCAGGCCTGATCTGGCTGAAGTAGAACTTCTGCTCTGCCGGGTCCTACATGGGGCTAGAGCTGCAAGGCACAAAGTCCTGCCGTGTTTGAACAAGGGTAGACAAGTCCCTCAGGTCCAGCTTCCAGCTCTTTCGGCAGCTAAGAAACAACTCACTCTGCACAGTGCTCTTACAGCCTAGCGGGAACATCTCTTACAAAGTCCTGTGAAACGGAGCTTCTTTGCAGGCCTGATCTGGCTGTAGAACTTCTGCACTGGGTGTGCCACATTGCCCTAGAGCTGAAAGGCACAAGGTGCAAGCTTCTTTCCAAAGGGCGAGTTGGGCCCCAGAGCATCTTGCTTCCAGCTCTTTGGGAAGCTAAGAAAAAACTCGCTCTGCACAGTGCTCTTAGAGCCTACCGGGAACATCTCTTACGAAGGCCTGTGAAACGCAGTTTCTTTGCAGGCCTGATCTGGCTGAAGTAGAACTTCTGCTCGGGGTGTGCCACATTGCCCTAGAGCTGAAAGGCACAAGGTGCAGCCTTCTTTCCAAAGGGCGAGTTGGGCCCCAGAGCCTCTTGCTTCCAGCTCTTTGGGAAGCTAAGAAACAACTCGCTCTGCAGACCTCTCTTACAGCCAACCGGGAACATCTCTTGCAAAGGCCTGAGAAATACAGTTTCCTTGCAGTCCTTATCTCGCTGAGGTAGAACTGCTGCTATGCCGTGTCCTACATCGGCCTAGAGTTGCAAGGCTCAAAGTCCTGCCTTGACTCCTCAAGGGCAGACAGGCCCCACAGCGTGGGGCTTCCACCTCTTTGGGCAGCTAAGAAACAACTTGCTCTGCACTGGTGTTTTACAGCCTACAGGGAACGAGTCTTACAAAGGCCTGTGAAACGCAGATTCTTCCCAGCCCTGATCTGGCTGAAGTAGAACTTCTGCTCTGCCGGGTCCTACATGGTGCTAGAGCTGCAAGGCACAAAGTCCTGCCTTGATTCCACCAGGGTAGACAAGTCCCTCAAGTCCAGCATCCAGCTCTTTCGGCAGCTAAGAAACAACTCGCTCTGCATAGGGCTCTTACAGCCTACCGGGAACATGTCTTAAAACGGACTGTGAAACGCAGTTTCTTCCGAGCCCTGATCTGGCTGAAGTAGAACTTCTGCTCTGCCGTGTGCAACATGGCCCTAGAGATGCAAGGCACAAAGTCCTGCCTTGTTTGCCCAAGGGGAGACTAGTACCTCAGCGTCCAGCTTCCAGCTCTTGGAGCAGCTAAGAAACAGCTTGCTGTGCACAGGGCTCTTCCAGCCTACCTGCAACATGTCTTACAAAGGCCTGTGAAACGCAGTTTCTTTGCAGGCCTGATCTGGCTGAAGTAGAACTTCTGCTCTGGGTGTGCCACATTGCCCTAGAGCTGAAAGGCACAACGTGCAGCCTTCTTTCCAAAGGGCGAGTTGGGCCCCAGAGCCTCTTGCTTCCAGCTCTTTGGGAAGCTAAGAAACAACTCGCTCTGCAGACCTCTCTTACAGCCAACCGGGAACATCTCTTGCAAAGGCCTGAGAAATACAGTTTCCTTGCAGGCCTTATCTCGCTGAGGTAGAACTGCTGCTATGCCGTGTCCTACATCGGCCTAGAGTTGCAAGGCTCAAAGTCCTGCCTTGACTCCTCAAGGGCAGACAGGCCCCACAGCGTGGGGCTTCCACCTCTTTGGGCAGCTAAGAAACAACTTGCTCTGCACTGGTGTTTTACAGCCTACAGGGAACGAGTCTTACAAAGGCCTGTGAAACGCAGTTTCTTCCCAGCCCTGATCTGGCTGAAGTAGAACTTCTGCTCTGCCGGGTCCCACATGGCGCTAGAGCTGCAAGGCACAAAGTCCTGCCTTGTTTCCACAAGGGTAGACAAGTCCCTCAGGTCCAGCATCCAGCTCTTTCGGCAGCTAAGAAACAATTCGCTCTGCACAGTGCTCTTACAGCATACCGGGAACATCTCTTCCAAAGGCCTGTTAAACGCAGTTTCTTTGCAGGCCTGATCTGGCTGAAGTAGAACTTCTGCTCTGGGTGTGTCACATGGCCCTAGAGCTGAAAGGCACAACGTGCAGGCTTCTTTCCAAAGTGCGAGTTGGGCCCCAAAGCATCTTGATTCCAGCTGTTTGGGAAGCTGAGAAACAATTCGCTCTGCCCAGTGCTCTTACAGCCTACAGGGAACATCTCTTACAAAGGCCTGTGAAACGCAATTTCTTTGCAGGCCAGATCTGGCTGAAGTAGAACTTCTCCTCTGCCGTGTGCAACATGGCCCTAGAGATGCAAGGCACAAAGTCCTGCCTTGTTTCCCCAAGGGGAGACTAGTACCTCAGCGTCCAGCTTCCAGCTCTTGGAGCAGCTAAGAAACAGCTTGCTGTGCACAGGGCTCTTCCAGCCTACCTGGAACATGTATTACAAAGGCCTGTGAAACGCAGTTTCTTTGCAGGCCTGATCTGGCTGAAGTAGAACTTCTGCTCTGGGTGTGCCACATTGCCCTAGAGCTGAAAGGCACAACGTGCAGGCTTCTTTCCAAAGGGCGTGTTGGGCCCCAGAGCATCTTGCTTCCAGCTCTTTGGGAAGCGAAGAAACAACTCGCTCTGCACAGTGCTCTTACAGCCTACCGGGAACATCTCTTACAAAGGCCTGTGAATCGCAGTTTCTTTGCAGGCCTGATTTGCCTGAAGTAGAACTTCTGCTCTGGGTGTGCTACATTGTCCTAGAGCTGAAAGGCACAACGTGCAGTCTCCTTTCCAAAAAGCGAGTTGGGCCCCAAAGAATCTTGCTTCCAGCTCTTTGGGAAGCTAAGAAACAACTCGCTCTGCACAGTGCTCTTACAGCCTACCGGGAACATCTCTTACAAAGGCCTGTGAAATGCAGTTTTTTTGCAGGCCTGATCTGGCTGAAGTAGAACTTCTGCTCTGGGTGTGCTAAATTGCCCTGGAGCTGAGAGGCACAACCCGCAGTCTTCATTCCAAAGGACGAGTTAGGCCCCAAAGCATCTTGCTTCCAGCTCTTTGGGAAGCTAAGAAACAACACGGTCTGCATAGTGCTCTTACAGCCTACCGGGAACATCTCTTACAAAGTCCTGTGAAACGGAGTTTCTTTGCAGGCCTCATCTGGCTGCAGTAATACTTCTGCACTGGGTGTGCCACATTGCCCTAGAGCTGAAAGGCACAAGGTGAAGCTTCTTTCCAAAGGGCGAGTTGGGCCCCAGAGCATCTTGCTTCCAGCTCTTTGGGAAGCGAAGAAACAACTCGCTCTGCACACTGCTCTTACAGCCTACCGGGAACATCTCTTCCAAAGGCCTGTGAAACGAAGTTTGTTTGCAGGCCTGATCTGGCTGAAGTAGAACTTCAGCTCTGGGTGTGCCACATGGCCCTAGACCTGAAAGGCACAACGTTCAGGTTTCTTTCCAAAGGGCGAGTTGGGCCCCAAAGCATCTTGCTTCCAACTCTTTGGGAAGCGAAGAAACAACTCGCTCTGCACAGTGCTCTTACAGCCTACCGGGAACATCTCTTACAAAGTCCTGTGAAACGGAGCTTCTTTGCAGGCCTCATCTGGCTGAAGTAGAACTTCTGCACTGGGTGTGCCACATTGCCCTAGAGCTGAAAGGCACAAGGTGCAAGCTTCTTTCCAAAGGGCGAGTTGGGCCCCAGAGCATCTTGCTTCCAGCTCTTTGGGAAGCTAAGAAAAAACTCGCTCTGCACAGTGCTCTTAGAGCCTACCGGGAACATCTCTTACGAAGGCCTGTGAAACGCAGTTTCTTTGCAGGCCTGATCTGGCTGAAGTAGAACTTCTGCTCGGGGTGTGCCACATTGCCCTAGAGCTGAAAGGCACAAGGTGCAGCCTTCTTTCCAAAGGGCGAGTTGGGCCCCAGAGCCTCTTGCTTCCAGCTCTTTGGGAAGCTAAGAAACAACTCGCTCTGCAGACCTCTGTTACAGCCAACCGGGAACATCTCTTGCAAAGGCCTGAGAAATACAGTTTCCTTGCAGTCCTTATCTCGCTGAGGTAGAACTGCTGCTATGCCGTGTCCTACATCGGCCTAGAGTTGCACGGCTCAAAGTCCTGCCTTGACTCCTCAAGGGCAGACAGGCCCCACAGCGTGGGGCTTCCACCTCTTTGGGCAGCTAAGAAACAACTTGCTCTGCACTGGTGTTTTACAGCCTACAGGGAACGAGTCTTACAAAGGCCTGTGAAACGCAGATTCTTCCCAGCCCTGATCTGGCTGAAGTAGAACTTCTGCTCTGCCGGGTCCTACATGGCGCTAGAGCTGCAAGGCACAAAGTCCTGCCTTGATTCCACCAGGGTAGACAAGTCCCTCAAGTCCAGCATCCAGCTCTTTCGGCAGCTAAGAAACAACTCGCTCTGCATAGGGCTCTTACAGCCTACCGGGAATATGTCTTAAAACGGACTGTGAAACGCAGTTTCTTCCGAGCCCTGATCTGGCTGAAGTAGAACTTCTGCTCTGCCGTGTGCAACATGGCCCTAGAGATGCAAGGCACAAAGTCCTGCCTTGTTTCCACAAGGGTAGACAAGTCCCTCAGGTCCAGCATCCAGCTCTTTCGGCAGCTAAGAAACAATTCGCTCTGCACAGTGCTCTTACAGCGTACCGGGAACATCTCTTCCAAAGGCCTGTTAAACGCAGTTTCTTTGCAGGCCTGATCTGGCTGAAGTAGAACTTCTGCTCTGGGTGTGCTACATTGTCCTAGAGATGAAAGGCACAACGTGCAGTCTCCTTTCCAAAAAGTGAGTTGGGCCCCAAAGAATCTTGCTTCCAGCTCTTTGGGAAGCTAAGAAACAACTCGCTCTCCTCAGTGCTCTTACAGCCTACCGGGAACATCTCTTACAAAGGCCTGTGAAACGCAGTTTGTTTGCAGGCCTGATCTGGCTGCAGTAGAACTTCTGCTCTGGGTGTGCCATATTTCCCTAGAGCTGAAAGGCACAACGTGCAGGCTTCTTTCCAAAGGGCGAGTTGGGCCCCACAGCATCTTGCTTCCAGCTCTTTGGGAAGCTAAGAAACAACTCGCTCTGCACAGTGCTCTGACAGCCTACCGGGAACATGTCTTACAAAGGCCTGTGAAACGCAGTTTGTTTGCAGGCCTGATCTGGCTGAAGTAGAACTTCTGCTCTGCCGGGTCCTACATGGGGCTAGAGCTGCAAGGCACAAAGTCCTGCCGTGTTTGAACAAGGGTAGACAAGTCCCTCAGGTCCAGCTTCCAGCTCTTTGGGCAGCTGAGAAGCAACTTGCTCTGCACACATATCTTACAGCCAACCGGGAACATGTCTTGCAAAGGCATAAGAAATGCAGTTCCTTTGAAGGCCTGATCTGGCTGAAGTAGAACTTCTGCTCTGGGTGTGCCACATGGCCCTAGAGCTGAAAGGCTCAACGTTCAGTCTTCATTCCAAATGGCGAGTTGGGCCCCAAAGCATCTTGCTTCCAGCTCTTTGGGAAGCTAAGAAACAACTCGCTCTGCACAAGGCTCTTACAGCCTACCGGGAACATCTCTTGCAAAGGCCTGTGAATCGCAGTTTCTTTGCAGGCCTGATTTGCCTGAAGTAGAACTTCTGCTCTGGGAGTGCTACAATGTCCCAGAGCTGAAAGGCACAACGTGCAGTCTCCTTTCCAAAAAGCGAGTTGGGCCCCAAAGAATCTTGCTTCCAGCTCTTTGGGAAGCTAAGAAACAACTCGCTCTGCACAGTGCTCTTACAGCCTACCGGGAACATCTCTTACAAAGGCCTGTGAAACGCAGTTTGTTTGCAGGCCTCATCTGGCTGAAGTAGAACTTCTGCTCTGTGGGTGCTAAATTGCCCTGGAGCTGAGAGGCACAACCCGCAGTCTTCTTTCCAAAGGACGAGTTGGGCCCCAAAGCATCTTGCTTCCAGCTCTTTGGGAAGCTAAGATACAACTCGCTCTGCACAGTGCTCTTACAGCCTACCGGGAACATCTCTTACAAAGTCCTGTGAAACGGAGCTTCTTTGCAGGCCTCATCTGGCTGAAGTAGAACATCTGCACTGGGTGTGCCACATTGCCGTAGAGCTGAAAGGCACAAGGTGAAGCTTCTTTCCAAAGGGCGAGTTGGGCCCCAGAGCATCTTGCTTCCAGCTCTTTGGAAAGCTAAGAAACAACTCGCTCTGCACAGTGCTCTTACAGCCTACCGGGAACATCTCTTACAAAGGCCTGTGAATCGCAGTTTCTTTGCAGGCCTGATTTGCCTGAAGTAGAACTTCTGCTCTGGGTGTGCTACATTGTCCTAGAGCTGAAAGGCACAACGTGCAGTCTCCTTTCCAAAAAGCGAGTTGGGCCCCAAAGAATCTTGCTTCCAGCTCTTTGGGAAGCTAAGAAACAACTCGCTCTGCACAGTGCTCTTACAGCCTACCGGGAACATCTCTTACAAAGGCCTGTGAAACGCAGTTTCTTTGCAGGCCTGATCTGGCTGAAGTAGAACTTCTGCACTGGGTGTGCCATATAGCCCTAGAGCTGAAAGGCACAAGGTGCAAGCTTCTTTCCAAAGGGCGAGTTGGGCCCCACAGCATCTTGCTTCCAGCTCTTTGGGAAGCTAAGAAACAACTCGCTCTGCACAGTGCTCTTACAGCCTACCGGGAATATATGTTACAAAGGCCTGTGAAAGGCAGTTTCTTTGCAGGCCTGATCTGGCTGAAGTAGAACTTCTGCTCTGGGTGTGCTAAATTGCCCTGGAGCTGAGAGGCACAACCCGCAGTCTTCTTTCCAAAGGGCAAGTTGGGCCCCAAAGCATCTTGCTTCCAGCTCTTTGGGAAGCTAAGAAACAACTCGCTCTGCAGACCTCTCTTACAGCCAACCGGGAACATCTCTTGCAAAGGCCTGAGAAATACAGTTTCCTTGCAGGCCTTATCTCGCTGAGGTAGAACTGCTGCTATGCCGTGTCCTACATCGGCCTAGAGTTGCACGGCTCAAAGTCCTGCCTTGACTCCTCAAGGGCAGACAGGCCCCACAGCGTGGGGCTTCCACCTCTTTGGGCAGCTAAGAAAAAACTTGCTCTGCACTGGTGTTTTACAGCTTACAGGGAACGAGTCTTACAAAGGCCTGTGAAACGCAGATTCTTCCCAGCCCTGATCTGGCTGAAGTAGAACTTCTGCTCTGCCGGGTCCTACATGGCGCTAGAGCTGCAAGGCACAAAGTCCTGCCTTGATTCCACCAGGGTAGACAAGTCCCTCAAGTCCAGCATCCAGCTCTTTCGGCAGCTAAGAAACAACTCGCTCTGCATAGGGCTCTTACAGCCTACCGGGAACATGTCTTAAAACGGACTGTGAAACGCAGTTTCTTCCGAGCCCTGATCTGGCTGAAGTAGAACTTCTGCTCTGCCGTGTGCAACATGGCCCTAGAGATGCAAGGCACAAAGTCCTGCCTTGTTTGCCCAAGGGGAGACTAGTACCTCAGCGTCCAGCTTCCAGCTCTTGGAGCAGCTAAGAAACAGCTTGCTGTGCACAGGGCTCTTCCAGCCTACCTGCAACATGTCTTACAAAGGCCTGTGAAACGCAGTTTCTTTGCAGGCCTGATCTGGCTGAAGTAGAACTTCTGCTCTGGGTGTGTCACATTGCCCTAGAGCTGAAAGGCACAACGTTCAGGTTTCTTTCCAAAGGGCGAGTTGGGCCCCAAAGCATCTTGCTTCCAACTCTTTGGGAAGCGAAGAAACAACTCGCTCTGCACAGTGCTCTTACAGCCTACCGGGAACATCTCTTACAAAGTCCTGTGAAACGGAGCTTCTTTGCAGGCCTGATCTGGCTGAAGTAGAACTTCTGCACTGGGTGTGCCACATTGCCCTAGAGCTGAAAGGCACAAGGTGCAAGCTTCTTTCCAAAGGGCGAGTTGGGCCCCAGAGCATCTTGCTTCCAGCTCTTTGGGAAGCTAAGAAAAAACTCGCTCTGCACAGTGCTCTTACAGCCTACCGGGAACATCTCTTACGAAGGCCTGTGAAACGCAGTTTCTTTGCAGGCCTGATCTGGCTGAAGTAGAACTTCTGCTCTGGGTGTGCTACATTGCCCTGGAGCTGAAAGGCACAACCCGCAGTCTTCTTTCCAAAGGGCGAGTTGGGCCCCAAAGCATCTTGCTTCCAGCTCTTTGGGAAGCTAAGAAACAACTCGCTCTGCACAGTGCTCTGACAGCCTACCGGGAACATGTCTTACAAAGGCCTGTGAAACGCAGTTTGTTTGCAGGCCTGATCTGGCTGAAGTAGAACTTCTGCTCTGCCGGGTCCTACATGGGGCTAGAGCTGCAAGGCACAAAGTCCTGCCGTGTTTGAACAAGGGTAGACAAGTCCCTCAGGTCCAGCTTCCAGCTCTTTCGGCAGCTAAGAAACAACTCACTCTGCACAGTGCTCTTACAGCCTAGCGGGAACATCTCTTACAAAGGCCTGTGAAACGCAATTTCTTTGCAGGCCTGATCTGGCTGAAGTAGAACTTCTGCTCTGGGTGTGCCACATTGCCCTAGAGCTGAAAGGCACAACGTGCAGCCTTCTTTCCAAAGGGTGAGTTGGGCCCCAGAGCCTCTTGCTTCCAGCTCTTTGGGAAGCTAAGACACAACTCGCTCTGCAGACCTCTCTTACAGCCAACCGGGAACATCTCTTGCAAAGGCCTGAGAAATACAGTTTCCTTGCAGTCCTTATCTCGCTGAGGTAGAACTGCTGCTATGCCGTGTCCTACATCGGCCTAGAGTTGCAAGGCTCAAAGTCCTGCCTTGACTCCTCAAGGGCAGACAGGCCCCACAGCGTGCGGCTTCCACCTCTTTGGGCAGCTAAGAAACAACTTGCTCTGCACTGGTGTTTTACAGCCTACAGGGAACGAGTCTTACAAAGGCCTGTGAAACGCAGTTTCTTCCCAGCCCTGATCTGGCTGAAGTAGAACTTCTGCTCTGCCGGGTCCCACATGGCGCTAGAGCTGCAAGGCACAAAGTCCTGCCTTGTTTCCACAAGGGTAGACAAGTCCCTCAGGTCCAGCATCCAGCTCTTTCGGCAGCTAAGAAACAATTCGCTCTGCACAGTGCTCTTACAGCATACCGGGAACATCTCTTCCAAAGGCCTGTTAAACGCAGTTTCTTTGCAGGCCTGATCTGGCTGAAGTAGAACTTCTGCTCTGGGTGTGTCACATGGCCCTAGAGCTGAAAGGCACAACGTGCAGGCTTCTTTCCAAAGTGCGAGTTGGGCCCCAAAGCATCTTGATTCCAGCTGTTTGGGAAGCTGAGAAACAATTCGCTCTGCCCAGTGCTCTTACAGCCCACAGGGAACATCTCTTACAAAGGCCTGTGAAACGCAATTTCTTTGCAGGCCTGATCTGGCTGAAGTAGAACTTCTGCTCTGGGTGTGCTAAATTGCCCTGGAGCTGAGAGGCACAACCCGCAGTCTTCTTTCCAAAGGCCGAGTTAGGCCCCAAAGCATCTTGCTTCCAGCTCTTTGGGAAGCTAAGAAACAACTCGGTCTGCATACTGCTCTTACAGCCTACCGGGAACATCTCTTACAAAGTCCTGTGAAACGGAGTTTCTTTGCAGGCCTCATCTGGCTGAAGTAATACTTCTGCACTGGGTGTGCCTCATTGCCCTAGAGCTGAAAGGCACAAGGTGAAGCTTCTTTCCAAAGGGCGAGTTGGGCCCCAGAGCATCTTGCTTCCAGCTCTTTCGGAAGCGAAGAAACAACTCGCTCTGCACAGTGCTCTTACAGCCTACCGGGAACATCTCTTCCAAAGGCCTGTGAAACGAAGTTTGTTTGCAGGCCTGATCTGGCTGAAGTAGAACTTCTGCTCTGGGTGTGCCACATGGCCCTAGAGCTGAAAGGCACAACGTCCAGGTTTCTTTCCAAAGGGCGAGTTGGGCCCCAAAGCATCTTGCTTCCAACTCTTTGGGAAGCGAAGAAACAACTCGCTCTGCACAGTGCTCCTACAGCCTACCGGGAACATCTCTTACAAAGTCCTGTGAAACGGAGCTTCTTTGCAGGCCTGATCTGGCTGAAGTAGAACTTCTGCACTGGGTGTGCCACATTGCCCTAGAGCTGAAAGGCACAAGGTGCAAGCTTCTTTCCAAAGGGCGATTTGGGCCCCAGAGCATCTTGCTTCCAGCTCTTTGGGAAGCTAAGAAAAAACTTGCTCTGCACAGTGCTCTTACAGCCTACCGGGAACATCTCTTACGAAGGCCTGTGAAACGCAGTTTCTTTGCAGGCCTGATCTGGCTGAAGTAGAACTTCTGCTCTGGGTGTGCTACATTGCCCTGGAGCTGAAAGGCACAACCCGCAGTCTTCTTTCCAAAGGGCGAGTTGGGCCCCAAAGCATCTTGCTTCCAGCTCTTTGGGAAGCTAAGAAACAACTCGCTCTGCCTAGTGCTCTGACAGCCTACCGGGAACATGTCTTACAAAGGCCTGTGAAACGCAGTTTGTTTGCAGGCCTGATCTGGCTGAAGTAGAACTTCTGCTCTGCCGGGTCCTACATGGGGCTAGAGCTGCAAGGCACAAAGTCCTGCCGTGTTTGAACAAGGGTAGACAAGTCCCTCAGGTCCAGCTTCCAGCTCTTTCGGCAGCTAAGAAACAACTCACTCTGCACAGTGCTCTTACAGCCTACCGGGAACATCTCTTACAAAGTCCTGTGAAACGGAGCTTCTTTGCAGGCCTGATCTGGCTGAAGTAGAACTTCTGCACTGGGTGTGCCACATTGCCCTAGAGCTGAAAGGCACAAGGTGCAAGCTTCTTTCCAAAGGGCGAGTTGGGCCCCAGAGCATCTTGCTTCCAGCTCTTTGGGAAGCTAAGAAAAAACTCGCTCTGCACAGTGCTCTTAGAGCCTACCGGGAACATCTCTTACGAAGGCCTGTGAAACGCAGTTTCTTTGCAGGCCTGATCTGGCTGAAGTAGAACTTCTGCTCGGGGTGTGCCACATTGCCCTAGAGCTGAAAGGCACAACGTGCAGCCTTCTTTCCAAAGGGCGAGTTGGGCCCCAGAGCCTCTTGCTTCCAGCTCTTTGGGAAGCTAAGAAACAACTCGCTCTGCAGACCTCTCTTACAGCCAACCGGGAACATCTCTTGCAAAGGCCTGAGAAATACAGTTTCCTTGCAGTCCTTATCTCGCTGAGGTAGAACTGCTGCTATGCCGTGTCCTACATCGGCCTAGAGTTGCACGGCTCAAAGTCCTGCCTTGACTCCTCAAGGGCAGACAGGCCCCACAGCGTGGGGCTTCCACCTCTTTGGGCAGCTAAGAAACAACTTGCTCTGCACTGGTGTTTTACAGCCTACAGGGAACGAGTCTTACAAAGGCCTGTGAAACGCAGATTCTTCCCAGCCCTGATCTGGCTGAAGTAGAACTTCTGCTCTGCCGGGTCCTACATGGCGCTAGAGCTGCAAGGCACAAAGTCCTGCCTTGATTCCACCAGGGTAGACAAGTCCCTCAAGTCCAGCATCCAGCTCTTTCGGCAGCTAAGAAACAACTCGCTCTGCATAGGGCTCTTACAGCCTACCGGGAACATGTCTTAAAACGGACTGTGAAACGCAGTTTCTTCCGAGCCCTGATCTGGCTGAAGTAGAACTTCTGCTCTGCCGTGTGCAACATGGCCCTAGAGATGCAAGGCACAAAGTCCTGCCTTGTTTGCCCAAGGGGAGACTAGTACCTCAGCGTCCAGCTTCCAGCTCTTGGAGCAGCTAAGAAACAGCTTGCTGTGCACAGGGCTCTTCCAGCCTACCTGCAACATGTCTTACAAAGGCCTGTGAAACGCAGTTTCTTTGCAGGCCTGATCTGGCTGAAGTAGAACTTCTGCTCTGGGTGTGTCACACTGCCCTAGAGCTGAAAGGCGCAACGTGCAGGCTTCTTTCCAAAGGGCGACTTGGGCCCCAAAGCATCTTGATTCCAGCTGTTTGGGAAGCTGAGAAACAATTTGCTCTGCCCAGTGCTCTTACAGCCTACAGGGAACATCTCTTACAAAGGCCTGTGAAACGCAATTTCTTTGCAGGCCTGATCTGGCTGAAGTAGAACTTCTGCTCTGGGTGTGCCACATGGCCCTAGAGCTGAAAGGCACAACGTTCAGGTTTCTTTCCAAACGGCGAGTTGGGCCCCAAAGCATCTTGCTTGCACCTCATTGGGAACTGAAGAAACAACTCGCTCTGCACAGTGCTCTTACAGCCTACCGGGAACATGTCTTACAAAGGCCTGTGAAACGCAGTTTGTTTGCAGGCCTGATCTGGCTGAAGTAGAACTTCTGCTCTGGGTGTGCCACATTGCCCTAGAGCTGAAAGGCACAACGTGCAGCCTTCTTTCCAAAGGGCGAGTTGGGCCCCAGAGCCTCTTGCTTCCAGCTCTTTGGGAAGCTAAGAAACAACTCGCTCTGCAGACCTCTCTTACAGCCAACCGGGAACATCTCTTGCAAAGGCCTGAGAAATACAGTTTCCTTACAGGCCTTATCTCGCTGAGGTAGAACTGCTGCTATGCCGTGTCCTACATCGGCCTAGAGTTGCAAGGCTCAAAGTCCTGCCTTGACTCCTCAAGGGCAGACAGGCCCCACAGCGTGGGGCTTCCACCTCTTTGGGCAGCTAAGAAAAAACTTGCTCTGCACTGGTGTTTTACAGCCTACAGGGAACGAGTCTTACAAAGGCCTGTGAAACGCAGTTTCTTCCCAGCCCTGATCTGGCTTAAGTAGAACTTCTGCTCTGCCGGGTCCTACATGGCGCTAGAGCTGCAAGGCACAAAGTCCTGCCTTGTTTCCACAAGGGTAGACAAGTCCCTCAGGTCCAGCATCCAGCTCTTTCGGCAGCTAAGAAACAATTCGCTCAGCACAGTGCTCTTACAGCCTACCGGGAACATCTCTTCCAAAGGCCTGTTAAACGCAGTTTCTTTGCAGGCCTGATCTGGCTGAAGTAGATCTTCTGCCCTGGGTGTGTCACATGGCCCTAGAGCTGAAAGGCACAACGTGCAGGCTTCTTTCCAAAGGGCGAGTTGGGCCCCAAAGCATCTTGATTCCAGCTGTTTGGGAAGCTGAGAAACAATTCGCTCTGCCCAGTGCTCTTACAGCCTACAGGGAACATCTCTTACAAAGGCCTGTGAAACGCAATTTCTTTGCAGGCCAGATCTGGCTGAAGTAGAACTTCTCCTCTGCCGTGTGCAACATGGCCCTAGAGATGCAAGGCACAAAGTCCTGCCTTGTTTCCCCAAGGGGAGACTAGTACCTCAGCGTCCAGCTTCCAGCTCTTGGAGCAGCTAAGAAACAGCTTGCTGTGCACAGGGCTCTTCCAGCCTACCTGGAACATGTATTACAAAGGCCTGTGAAACGCAGTTTCTTTGCAGGCCTGATCTGGCTGAAGTAGAACTTCTGCTCTGGGTGTGCTACATTGTCCTAGAGCTGAAAGGCACAACGTGCAGTCTCCTTTCCAAAAAGCGAGTTGGGCCCCAAAGAATCTTGCTTCCAGCTCTTTGGGAAGCTAAGAAACAACTCGCTCTGCACAGTGCTCTTACAGCCTACCGGGAACATCTCTTACAAAGGCCTGTGAAATGCAGTTTTTTTGCAGGCCTGATCTGGCTGAAGTAGAACTTCTGCTCTGGGTGTGCCACATGGCCCTAGAGCTGAAAGGCACAACGTTCAGGTTTCTTTCCAAAGGGCGAGTTGGGCCCCAAAGCATCTTGCTTCCAACTCTTTGGGAAGCGAAGAAACAACTCGCTCTGCACAGTGCTCTTACAGCCTACCGGGAACATCTCTTACAAAGTCCTGTGAAACGGAGCTTCTTTGCAGGCCTGATCTGGCTGAAGTAGAACTTCTGCACTGGGTGTGCCACATTGCCCTAGAGCTGAAAGGCACAAGGTGCAAGCTTCTTTCCAAAGGGCGATTTGGGCCCCAGAGCATCTTGCTTCCAGCTCTTTGGGAAGCTAAGAAAAAACTCGCTCTGCACAGTGCTCTTACAGCCTACCGGGAACATCTCTTACGAAGGCCTGTGAAACGCAGTTTCTTTGCAGGCCTGATCTGGCTGAAGTAGAACTTCTGCTCTGGGTGTTCTACATTGCCCTGGAGCTGAAAGGCACAACCCGCAGTCTTCTTTCCAAAGGGCGAGTTGGGCCCCAAAGCATCTTGCTTCCAGCTCTTTGGGAAGCTAAGAAACAACTCGCTCTGCCTAGTGCTCTGACAGCCTACCGGGAACATGTCTTACAAAGGCCTGTGAAACGCAGTTTGTTTGCAGGCCTGATCTGGCTGAAGTAGAACTTCTGCTCTGCCGGGTCCTACATGGGGCTAGAGCTGCAAGGCACAAAGTCCTGCCGTGTTTGAACAAGGGTAGACAAGTCCCTCAGGTCCAGCTTCCAGCTCTTTCGGCAGCTAAGAAACAACTCACTCTGCACAGTGCTCTTACAGCCTACCGGGAACATCTCTTACAAAGTCCTGTGAAACGGAGCTTCTTTGCAGGCCTGATCTGGCTGAAGTAGAACTTCTGCACTGGGTGTGCCACATTGCCCTAGAGCTGAAAGGCACAAGGTGCAAGCTTCTTTCCAAAGGGCGAGTTGGGCCCCAGAGCATCTTGCTTCCAGCTCTTTGGGAAGCTAAGAAAAAACTCGCTCTGCACAGTGCTCTTACAGCCTACCGGGAACATCTCTTACGAAGGCCTGTGAAACGCAGTTTCTTTGCAGGCCTGATCTGGCTGAAGTAGAACTTCTGCTCTGGGTGTGCTACATTGCCCTGGAGCTGAAAGGCACAACCCGCAGTCTTCTTTCCAAAGGGCGAGTTGGGCCCCAAAGCATCTTGCTTCCAGCTCTTTGGGAAGCTAAGAAACAACTCGCTCTGCCTAGTGCTCTGACAGCCTACCGGGAACATGTCTTACAAAGGCCTGTGAAACGCAGTTTGTTTGCAGGCCTGATCTGGCTGAAGTAGAACTTCTGCTCTGCCGGGTCCTACATGGGGCTAGAGCTGCAAGGCACAAAGTCCTGCCGTGTTTGAACAAGGGTAGACAAGTCCCTCAGGTCCAGCTTCCAGCTCTTTCGGCAGCTAAGAAACAACTCACTCTGCACAGTGCTCTTACAGCCTACCGGGAACATCTCTTACAAAGTCCTGTGAAACGGAGCTTCTTTGCAGGCCTGATCTGGCTGAAGTAGAACTTCTGCACTGGGTGTGCCACATTGCCCTAGAGCTGAAAGGCACAAGGTGCAAGCTTCTTTCCAAAGGGCGAGTTGGGCCCCAGAGCATCTTGCTTCCAGCTCTTTGGGAAGCTAAGAAAAAACTCGCTCTGCACAGTGCTCTTAGAGCCTACCGGGAACATCTCTTACGAAGGCCTGTGAAACGCAGTTTCTTTGCAGGCCTGATCTGGCTGAAGTAGAACTTCTGCTCGGGGTGTGCCACATTGCCCTAGAGCTGAAAGGCACAAGGTGCAGCCTTCTTTCCAAAGGGCGAGTTGGGCCCCAGAGCCTCTTGCTTCCAGCTCTTTGGGAAGCTAAGAAACAACTCGCTCTGCAGACCTCTCTTACAGCCAACCGGGAACATCTCTTGCAAAGGCCTGAGAAATACAGTTTCCTTGCAGTCCTTATCTCGCTGAGGTAGAACTGCTGCTATGCCGTGTCCTACATCGGCCTAGAGTTGCACGGCTCAAAGTCCTGCCTTGACTCCTCAAGGGCAGACAGGCCCCACAGCGTGGGGCTTCCACCTCTTTGGGCAGCTAAGAAACAACTTGCTCTGCACTGGTGTTTTACAGCCTACAGGGAACGAGTCTTACAAAGGCCTGTGAAACGCAGATTCTTCCCAGCCCTGATCTGGCTGAAGTAGAACTTCTGCTCTGCCGGGTCCTACATGGCGCTAGAGCTGCAAGGCACAAAGTCCTGCCTTGATTCCACCAGGGTAGACAAGTCCCTCAAGTCCAGCATCCAGCTCTTTCGGCAGCTAAGAAACAACTCGCTCTGCATAGGGCTCTTACAGCCTACCGGGAACATGTCTTAAAACGGACTGTGAAACGCAGTTTCTTCCGAGCCCTGATCTGGCTGAAGTAGAACTTCTGCTCTGCCGTGTGCAACATGGCCCTAGAGATGCAAGGCACAAAGTCCTGCCTTGTTTGCCCAAGGGGAGACTAGTACCTCAGCGTCCAGCTTCCAGCTCTTGGAGCAGCTAAGAAACAGCTTGCTGTGCACAGGGCTCTTCCAGCCTACCTGCAACATGTCTTACAAAGGCCTGTGAAACGCAGTTTCTTTGCAGGCCTGATCTGGCTGAAGTAGAACTTCTGCTCTGGGTGGGTCACACTGCCCTAGAGCTGAAAGGCGCAACGTGCAGGCTTCTTTCCAAAGGGCGACTTGGGCCCCAAAGCATCTTGATTCCAGCTGTTTGGGAAGCTGAGAAACAATTTGCTCTGCCCAGTGCTCTTACAGCCTACAGGGAACATCTCTTACAAAGGCCTGTGAAACGCAATTTCTTTGCAGGCCTGATCTGGCTGAAGTAGAACTTCTGCTCTGGGTGTGCCACATGGCCCTAGAGCTGAAAGGCACAACGTTCAGGTTTCTTTCCAAACGGCGAGTTGGGCCCCAAAGCATCTTGCTTGCACCTCATTGGGAACTGAAGAAACAACTCGCTCTGCACAGTGCTCTTACAGCCTACCGGGAACATGTCTTACAAAGGCCTGTGAAACGCAGTTTGTTTGCAGGCCTGATCTGGCTGAAGTAGAACTTCTGCTCTGGGTGTGCCACATTGCCCTAGAGCTGAAAGGCACAACGTGCAGCCTTCTTTCCAAAGGGCGAGTTGGGCCCCAGAGCCTCTTGCTTCCAGCTCTTTGGGAAGCTAAGAAACAACTCGCTCTGCAGACCTCTCTTACAGCCAACCGGGAACATCTCTTGCAAAGGCCTGAGAAATACAGTTTCCTTGCAGTCCTTATCTCGCTGAGGTAGAACTGCTGCTATGCCGTGTCCTACATCGGCCTAGAGTTGCAAGGCTCAAAGTCCTGCCTTGACTCCTCAAGGGCAGACAGGCCCCACAGCGTGCGGCTTCCACCTCTTTGGGCAGCTAAGAAACAACTTGCTCTGCACTGGTGTTTTACAGCCTACAGGGAACGAGTCTTACAAAGGCCTGTGAAACGCAGTTTCTTCCCAGCCCTGATCTGGCTGAAGTAGAACTTCTGCTCTGCCGGGTCCCACATGGCGCTAGAGCTGCAAGGCACAAAGTCCTGCCTTGTTTCCACAAGGGTAGACAAGTCCCTCAGGTCCAGCATCCAGCTCTTTCGGCAGCTAAGAAACAATTCGCTCTGCACAGTGCTCTTACAGCATACCGGGAACATCTCTTCCAAAGGCCTGTTAAACGCAGTTTCTTTGCAGGCCTGATCTGGCTGAAGTAGAACTTCTGCTCTGGGTGTGTCACATGGCCCTAGAGCTGAAAGGCACAACGTGCAGGCTTCTTTCCAAAGTGCGAGTTGGGCCCCAAAGCATCTTGATTCCAGCTGTTTGGGAAGCTGAGAAACAATTCGCTCTGCCCAGTGCTCTTACAGCCTACAGGGAACATCTCTTACAAAGGCCTGTGAAACGCAATTTCTTTGCAGGCCAGATCTGGCTGAAGTAGAACTTCTCCTCTGCCGTGTGCAACATGGCCCTAGAGATGCAAGGCACAAAGTCCTGCCTTGTTTCCCCAAGGGGAGACTAGTACCTCAGCGTCCAGCTTCCAGCTCTTGGAGCAGCTAAGAAACAGCTTGCTGTGCACAGGGCTCTTCCAGCCTACCTGGAACATGTATTACAAAGGCCTGTGAAACGCAGTTTCTTTGCAGGCCTGATCTGGCTGAAGTAGAACTTCTGCTCTGGGTGTGCCACATTGCCCTAGAGCTGAAAGGCACAACGTGCAGGCTTCTTTCCAAAGGGCGTGTTGGGCCCCAGAGCATCTTGCTTCCAGCACTTTGGGAAGCGAAGAAACAACTCGCTCTGCACAGTGCTCTTACAGCCTACCGGGAACATCTCTTACAAAGGCCTGTGAATCGCAGTTTCTTTGCAGGCCTGATTTGCCTGAAGTAGAACTTCTGCTCTGGGTGTGCTACATTGTCCTAGAGCTGAAAGGCACAACGTGCAGTCTCCTTTCCAAAAAGCGAGTTGGGCCCCAAAGAATCTTGCTTCCAGCTCTTTGGGAAGCTAAGAAACAACTCGCTCTGCACAGTGCTCTTACAGCCTACCGGGAACATCTCTTACAAAGGCCTGTGAAATGCAGTTTTTTTGCAGGCCTGATCTGGCTGAAGTAGAACTTCTGCTCTGGGTGTGCTAAATTGCCCTGGAGCTGAGAGGCACAACCCGCAGTCTTCTTTCCAAAGGCCGAGTTAGGCCCCAAAGCATCTTGCTTCCAGCTCTTTGGGAAGCTAAGAAACAACTCGGTCTGCATACTGCTCTTACAGCCTACCGGGAACATCTCTTACAAAGTCCTGTGAAACGGAGTTTCTTTGCAGGCCTCATCTGGCTGAAGTAATACTTCTGCACTGGGTGTGCCTCATTGCCCTAGAGCTGAAAGGCACAAGGTGAAGCTTCTTTCCAAAGGGCGAGTTGGGCCCCAGAGCATCTTGCTTCCAGCTCTTTCGGAAGCGAAGAAACAACTCGCTCTGCACAGTGCTCTTACAGCCTACCGGGAACATCTCTTCCAAAGGCCTGTGAAACGAAGTTTGTTTGCAGGCCTGATCTGGCTGAAGTAGAACTTCTGCTCTGGGTGTGCCACATGGCCCTAGAGCTGAAAGGCACAACGTTCAGGTTTCTTTCCAAAGGGCGAGTTGGGCCCCAAAGCATCTTGCTTCCAACTCTTTGGGAAGCGAAGAAACAACTCGCTCTGCACAGTGCTCTTACAGCCTACCGGGAACATCTCTTACAAAGTCCTGTGAAACGGAGCTTCTTTGCAGGCCTGATCTGGCTGAAGTAGAACTTCTGCACTGGGTGTGCCACATTGCCCTAGAGCTGAAAGGCACAAGGTGCAAGCTTCTTTCCAAAGGGCGATTTGGGCCCCAGAGCATCTTGCTTCCAGCTCTTTGGGAAGCTAAGAAAAAACTCGCTCTGCACAGTGCTCTTACAGCCTACCGGGAACATCTCTTACGAAGGCCTGTGAAACGCAGTTTCTTTGCAGGCCTGATCTGGCTGAAGTAGAACTTCTGCTCTGGGTGTGCTACATTGCCCTGGAGCTGAAAGGCACAACCCGCAGTCTTCTTTCCAAAGGGCGAGTTGGGCCCCAAAGCATCTTGCTTCCAGCTCTTTGGGAAGCTAAGAAACAACTCGCTCTGCCTAGTGCTCTGACAGCCTACCGGGAACATGTCTTACAAAGGCCTGTGAAACGCAGTTTGTTTGCAGGCCTGATCTGGCTGAAGTAGAACTTCTGCTCTGCCGGGTCCTACATGGGGCTAGAGCTGCAAGGCACAAAGTCCTGCCGTGTTTGAACAAGGGTAGACAAGTCCCTCAGGTCCAGCTTCCAGCTCTTTCGGCAGCTAAGAAACAACTCACTCTGCACAGTGCTCTTACAGCCTACCGGGAACATCTCTTACAAAGTCCTGTGAAACGGAGCTTCTTTGCAGGCCTGATCTGGCTGAAGTAGAACTTCTGCACTGGGTGTGCCACATTGCCCTAGAGCTGAAAGGCACAAGGTGCAAGCTTCTTTCCAAAGGGCGAGTTGGGCCCCAGAGCATCTTGCTTCCAGCTCTTTGGGAAGCTAAGAAAAAACTCGCTCTGCACAGTGCTCTTAGAGCCTACCGGGAACATCTCTTACGAAGGCCTGTGAAACGCAGTTTCTTTGCAGGCCTGATCTGGCTGAAGTAGAACTTCTGCTCGGGGTGTGCCACATTGCCCTAGAGCTGAAAGGCACAACGTGCAGCCTTCTTTCCAAAGGGCGAGTTGGGCCCCAGAGCCTCTTGCTTCCAGCTCTTTGGGAAGCTAAGAAACAACTCGCTCTGCAGACCTCTCTTACAGCCAACCGGGAACATCTCTTGCAAAGGCCTGAGAAATACAGTTTCCTTGCAGTCCTTATCTCGCTGAGGTAGAACTGCTGCTATGCCGTGTCCTACATCGGCCTAGAGTTGCACGGCTCAAAGTCCTGCCTTGACTCCTCAAGGGCAGACAGGCCCCACAGCGTGGGGCTTCCACCTCTTTGGGCAGCTAAGAAACAACTTGCTCTGCACTGGTGTTTTACAGCCTACAGGGAACGAGTCTTACAAAGGCCTGTGAAACGCAGATTCTTCCCAGCCCTGATCTGGCTGAAGTAGAACTTCTGCTCTGCCGGGTCCTACATGGCGCTAGAGCTGCAAGGCACAAAGTCCTGCCTTGATTCCACCAGGGTAGACAAGTCCCTCAAGTCCAGCATCCAGCTCTTTCGGCAGCTAAGAAACAACTCGCTCTGCATAGGGCTCTTACAGCCTACCGGGAACATGTCTTAAAACGGACTGTGAAACGCAGTTTCTTCCGAGCCCTGATCTGGCTGAAGTAGAACTTCTGCTCTGCCGTGTGCAACATGGCCCTAGAGATGCAAGGCACAAAGTCCTGCCTTGTTTGCCCAAGGGGAGACTAGTACCTCAGCGTCCAGCTTCCAGCTCTTGGAGCAGCTAAGAAACAGCTTGCTGTGCACAGGGCTCTTCCAGCCTACCTGCAACATGTCTTACAAAGGCCTGTGAAACGCAGTTTCTTTGCAGGCCTGATCTGGCTGAAGTAGAACTTCTGCTCTGGGTGTGTCACACTGCCCTAGAGCTGAAAGGCGCAACGTGCAGGCTTCTTTCCAAAGGGCGACTTGGGCCCCAAAGCATCTTGATTCCAGCTGTTTGGGAAGCTGAGAAACAATTTGCTCTGCCCAGTGCTCTTACAGCCTACAGGGAACATCTCTTACAAAGGCCTGTGAAACGCAATTTCTTTGCAGGCCTGATCTGGCTGAAGTAGAACTTCTGCTCTGGGTGTGCCACATGGCCCTAGAGCTGAAAGGCACAACGTTCAGGTTTCTTTCCAAACGGCGAGTTGGGCCCCAAAGCATCTTGCTTGCACCTCATTGGGAACTGAAGAAACAACTCGCTCTGCACAGTGCTCTTACAGCCTACCGGGAACATGTCTTACAAAGGCCTGTGAAACGCAGTTTGTTTGCAGGCCTGATCTGGCTGAAGTAGAACTTCTGCTCTGGGTGTGCCACATTGCCCTAGAGCTGAAAGGCACAACGTGCAGCCTTCTTTCCAAAGGGCGAGTTGGGCCCCAGAGCCTCTTGCTTCCAGCTCTTTGGGAAGCTAAGAAACAACTCGCTCTGCAGACCTCTCTTACAGCCAACCGGGAACATCTCTTGCAAAGGCCTGAGAAATACAGTTTCCTTGCAGTCCTTATCTCGCTGAGGTAGAACTGCTGCTATGCCGTGTCCTACATCGGCCTAGAGTTGCAAGGCTCAAAGTCCTGCCTTGACTCCTCAAGGGCAGACAGGCCCCACAGCGTGCGGCTTCCACCTCTTTGGGCAGCTAAGAAACAACTTGCTCTGCACTGGTGTTTTACAGCCTACAGGGAACGAGTCTTACAAAGGCCTGTGAAACGCAGTTTCTTCCCAGCCCTGATCTGGCTGAAGTAGAACTTCTGCTCTGCCGGGTCCCACATGGCGCTAGAGCTGCAAGGCACAAAGTCCTGCCTTGTTTCCACAAGGGTAGACAAGTCCCTCAGGTCCAGCATCCAGCTCTTTCGGCAGCTAAGAAACAATTCGCTCTGCACAGTGCTCTTACAGCATACCGGGAACATCTCTTCCAAAGGCCTGTTAAACGCAGTTTCTTTGCAGGCCTGATCTGGCTGAAGTAGAACTTCTGCTCTGGGTGTGTCACATGGCCCTAGAGCTGAAAGGCACAACGTGCAGGCTTCTTTCCAAAGTGCGAGTTGGGCCCCAAAGCATCTTGATTCCAGCTGTTTGGGAAGCTGAGAAACAATTCGCTCTGCCCAGTGCTCTTACAGCCTACAGGGAACATCTCTTACAAAGGCCTGTGAAACGCAATTTCTTTGCAGGCCAGATCTGGCTGAAGTAGAACTTCTCCTCTGCCGTGTGCAACATGGCCCTAGAGATGCAAGGCACAAAGTCCTGCCTTGTTTCCCCAAGGGGAGACTAGTACCTCAGCGTCCAGCTTCCAGCTCTTGGAGCAGCTAAGAAACAGCTTGCTGTGCACAGGGCTCTTCCAGCCTACCTGGAACATGTATTACAAAGGCCTGTGAAACGCAGTTTCTTTGCAGGCCTGATCTGGCTGAAGTAGAACTTCTGCTCTGGGTGTGCCACATTGCCCTAGAGCTGAAAGGCACAACGTGCAGGCTTCTTTCCAAAGGGCGTGTTGGGCCCCAGAGCATCTTGCTTCCAGCTCTTTGGGAAGCGAAGAAACAACTCGCTCTGCACAGTGCTCTTACAGCCTACCGGGAACATCTCTTACAAAGGCCTGTGAATCGCAGTTTCTTTGCAGGCCTGATTTGCCTGAAGTAGAACTTCTGCTCTGGGTGTGCTACATTGTCCTAGAGCTGAAAGGCACAACGTGCAGTCTCCTTTCCAAAAAGCGAGTTGGGCCCCAAAGAATCTTGCTTCCAGCTCTTTGGGAAGCTAAGAAACAACTCGCTCTGCACAGTGCTCTTACAGCCTACCGGGAACATCTCTTACAAAGGCCTGTGAAATGCAGTTTTTTTGCAGGCCTGATCTGGCTGAAGTAGAACTTCTGCTCTGGGTGTGCTAAATTGCCCTGGAGCTGAGAGGCACAACCCGCAGTCTTCTTTCCAAAGGCCGAGTTAGGCCCCAAAGCATCTTGCTTCCAGCTCTTTGGGAAGCTAAGAAACAACTCGGTCTGCATACTGCTCTTACAGCCTACCGGGAACATCTCTTACAAAGTCCTGTGAAACGGAGTTTCTTTGCAGGCCTCATCTGGCTGAAGTAATACTTCTGCACTGGGTGTGCCTCATTGCCCTAGAGCTGAAAGGCACAAGGTGAAGCTTCTTTCCAAAGGGCGAGTTGGGCCCCAGAGCATCTTGCTTCCAGCTCTTTCGGAAGCGAAGAAACAACTCGCTCTGCACAGTGCTCTTACAGCCTACCGGGAACATCTCTTCCAAAGGCCTGTGAAACGAAGTTTGTTTGCAGGCCTGATCTGGCTGAAGTAGAACTTCTGCTCTGGGTGTGCCACATGGCCCTAGAGCTGAAAGGCACAACGTTCAGGTTTCTTTCCAAAGGGCGAGTTGGGCCCCAAAGCATCTTGCTTCCAACTCTTTGGGAAGCGAAGAAACAACTCGCTCTGCACAGTGCTCTTACAGCCTACCGGGAACATCTCTTACGAAGGCCTGTGAAACGCAGTTTCTTTGCAGGCCTGATCTGGCTGAAGTAGAACTTCTGCTCTGGGTGTGCTACATTGCCCTGGAGCTGAAAGGCACAACCCGAAGTCTTCTTTCCAAAGGGCGAGTTGGGCCCCAAAGCATCTTGCTTCCAGCTCTTTGGGAAGCTAAGAAACAACTCGCTCTGCACAGTGCTCTGACAGCCTACCGGGAACATGTCTTACAAAGGCCTGTGAAACGCAGTTTGTTTGCAGGCCTGATCTGGCTGAAGTAGAACTTCTGCTCTGCCGGGTCCTACATGGGGCTAGAGCTGCAAGGCACAAAGTCCTGCCGTGTTTGAACAAGGGTAGACAAGTCCCTCAGGTCCAGCTTCCAGCTCTTTCGGCAGCTAAGAAACAACTCACTCTGCACAGTGCTCTTACAGCCTACCGGGAACATCTCTTACAAAGTCCTGTGAAACGGAGCTTCTTTGCAGGCCTGATCTGGCTGAAGTAGAACTTCTGCACTGGGTGTGCCACATTGCCCTAGAGCTGAAAGGCACAAGGTGCAAGCTTCTTTCCAAAGGGCGAGTTGGGCCCCAGAGCATCTTGCTTCCAGCTCTTTGGGAAGCTAAGAAAAAACTCGCTCTGCACAGTGCTCTTAGAGCCTACCGGGAACATCTCTTACGAAGGCCTGTGAAACGCAGTTTCTTTGCAGGCCTGATCTGGCTGAAGTAGAACTTCTGCTCGGGGTGTGCCACATTGCCCTAGAGCTGAAAGGCACAAGGTGCAGCCTTCTTTCCAAAGGGCGAGTTGGGCCCCAGAGCCTCTTGCTTCCAGCTCTTTGGGAAGCTAAGAAACAACTCGCTCTGCAGACCTCTCTTACAGCCAACCGGGAACATCTCTTGCAAAGGCCTGAGAAATACAGTTTCCTTGCAGTCCTTATCTCGCTGAGGTAGAACTGCTGCTATGCCGTGTCCTACATCGGCCTAGAGTTGCACGGCTCAAAGTCCTGCCTTGACTCCTCAAGGGCAGACAGGCCCCACAGCGTGGGGCTTCCACCTCTTTGGGCAGCTAAGAAACAACTTGCTCTGCACTGGTGTTTTACAGCCTACAGGGAACGAGTCTTACAAAGGCCTGTGAAACGCAGTTTCTTCCCAGCCCTGATCTGGCTGAAGTAGAACTTCTGCTCTGCCGGGTCCTACATGGCGCTAGAGCTGCAAGGCACAAAGTCCTGCCTTGATTCCACCAGGGTAGACAAGTCCCTCAAGTCCAGCATCCAGCTCTTTCGGCAGCTAAGAAACAACTCGCTCTGCATAGGGCTCTTACAGCCTACCGGGAACATGTCTTAAAACGGACTGTGAAACGCAGTTTCTTCCGAGCCCTGATCTGGCTGAAGTAGAACTTCTGCTCTGCCGTGTGCAACATGGCCCTAGAGATGCAAGGCACAAAGTCCTGCCTTGTTTGCCCAAGGGGAGACTAGTACCTCAGCGTCCAGCTTCCAGCTCTTGGAGCAGCTAAGAAACAGCTTGCTGTGCACAGGGCTCTTCCAGCCTACCTGCAACATGTCTTACAAAGGCCTGTGAAACGCAGTTTCTTTGCAGGCCTGATCTGGCTGAAGTAGAACTTCTGCTCTGGGTGTGTCACACTGCCCTAGAGCTGAAAGGCGCAACGTGCAGGCTTCTTTCCAAAGGGCGACTTGGGCCCCAAAGCATCTTGATTCCAGCTGTTTGGGAAGCTGAGAAACAATTTGCTCTGCCCAGTGCTCTTACAGCCTACAGGGAACATCTCTTACAAAGGCCTGTGAAACGCAATTTCTTTGCAGGCCTGATCTGGCTGAAGTAGAACTTCTGCTCTGGGTGTGCCACATGGCCCTAGAGCTGAAAGGCACAACGTTCAGGTTTCTTTCCAAACGGCGAGTTGGGCCCCAAAGCATCTTGCTTGCACCTCATTGGGAACTGAAGAAACAACTCGCTCTGCACAGTGCTCTTACAGCCTACCGGGAACATGTCTTACAAAGGCCTGTGAAACGCAGTTTGTTTGCAGGCCTGATCTGGCTGAAGTAGAACTTCTGCTCTGGGTGTGCCACATTGCCCTAGAGCTGAAAGGCACAACGTGCAGCCTTCTTTCCAAAGGGCGAGTTGGGCCCCAGAGCCTCTTGCTTCCAGCTCTTTGGGAAGCTAAGAAACAACTCGCTCTGCAGACCTCTCTTACAGCCAACCGGGAACATCTCTTGCAAAGGCCTGAGAAATACAGTTTCCTTGCAGTCCTTATCTCGCTGAGGTAGAACTGCTGCTATGCCGTGTCCTACATCGGCCTAGAGTTGCAAGGCTCAAAGTCCTGCCTTGACTCCTCAAGGGCAGACAGGCCCCACAGCGTGCGGCTTCCACCTCTTTGGGCAGCTAAGAAACAACTTGCTCTGCACTGGTGTTTTACAGCCTACAGGGAACGAGTCTTACAAAGGCCTGTGAAACGCAGTTTCTTCCCAGCCCTGATCTGGCTGAAGTAGAACTTCTGCTCTGCCGGGTCCCACATGGCGCTAGAGCTGCAAGGCACAAAGTCCTGCCTTGTTTCCACAAGGGTAGACAAGTCCCTCAGGTCCAGCATCCAGCTCTTTCGGCAGCTAAGAAACAATTCGCTCTGCACAGTGCTCTTACAGCATACCGGGAACATCTCTTCCAAAGGCCTGTTAAACGCAGTTTCTTTGCAGGCCTGATCTGGCTGAAGTAGAACTTCTGCTCTGGGTGTGTCACATGGCCCTAGAGCTGAAAGGCACAACGTGCAGGCTTCTTTCCAAAGTGCGAGTTGGGCCCCAAAGCATCTTGATTCCAGCTGTTTAGGAAGCTGAGAAACAATTCGCTCTGCCCAGTGCTCTTACAGCCTACAGGGAACATCTCTTACAAAGGCCTGTGAAACGCAATTTCTTTGCAGGCCAGATCTGGCTGAAGTAGAACTTCTCCTCTGCCGTGTGCAACATGGCCCTAGAGATGCAAGGCACAAAGTCCTGCCTTGTTTCCCCAAGGGGAGACTAGTACCTCAGCGTCCAGCTTCCAGCTCTTGGAGCAGCTAAGAAACAGCTTGCTGTGCACAGGGCTCTTCCAGCCTACCTGGAACATGTATTACAAAGGCCTGTGAAACGCAGTTTCTTTGCAGGCCTGATCTGGCTGAAGTAGAACTTCTGCTCTGGGTGTGCCACATTGCCCTAGAGCTGAAAGGCACAACGTGCAGGCTTCTTTCCAAAGGGCGTGTTGGGCCCCAGAGCATCTTGCTTCCAGCTCTTTGGGAAGCGAAGAAACAACTCGCTCTGCACAGTGCTCTTACAGCCTACCGGGAACATCTCTTACAAAGGCCTGTGAATCGCAGTTTCTTTGCAGGCCTGATTTGCCTGAAGTAGAACTTCTGCTCTGGGTGTGCTACATTGTCCTAGAGCTGAAAGGCACAACGTGCAGTCTCCTTTCCAAAAAGCGAGTTGGGCCCCAAAGAATCTTGCTTCCAGCTCTTTGGGAAGCTAAGAAACAACTCGCTCTGCACAGTGCTCTTACAGCCTACCGGGAACATCTCTTACAAAGGCCTGTGAAATGCAGTTTTTTTGCAGGCCTGATCTGGCTGAAGTAGAACTTCTGCTCTGGGTGTGCTAAATTGCCCTGGAGCTGAGAGGCACAACCCGCAGTCTTCTTTCCAAAGGCCGAGTTAGGCCCCAAAGCATCTTGCTTCCAGCTCTTTGGGAAGCTAAGAAACAACTCGGTCTGCATACTGCTCTTACAGCCTACCGGGAACATCTCTTACAAAGTCCTGTGAAACGGAGTTTCTTTGCAGGCCTCATCTGGCTGAAGTAATACTTCTGCACTGGGTGTGCCTCATTGCCCTAGAGCTGAAAGGCACAAGGTGAAGCTTCTTTCCAAAGGGCGAGTTGGGCCCCAGAGCATCTTGCTTCCAGCTCTTTCGGAAGCGAAGAAACAACTCGCTCTGCACAGTGCTCTTACAGCCTACCGGGAACATCTCTTCCAAAGGCCTGTGAAACGAAGTTTGTTTGCAGGCCTGATCTGGCTGAAGTAGAACTTCTGCTCTGGGTGTGCCACATGGCCCTAGAGCTGAAAGGCACAACGTTCAGGTTTCTTTCCAAAGGGCGAGTTGGGCCCCAAAGCATCTTGCTTCCAACTCTTTGGGAAGCGAAGAAACAACTCGCTCTGCACAGTGCTCTTACAGCCTACCGGGAACATCTCTTACGAAGGCCTGTGAAATGCAGTTTCTTTGCAGGCCTGATCTGGCTGAAGTAGAACTTCTGCTCTGGGTGTGCTACATTGCCCTGGAGCTGAAAGGCACAACCCGAAGTCTTCTTTCCAAAGGGCGAGTTGGGCCCCAAAGCATCTTGCTTCCAGCTCTTTGGGAAGCTAAGAAACAACTCGCTCTGCACAGTGCTCTGACAGCCTACCGGGAACATGTCTTACAAAGGCCTGTGAAACGCAGTTTGTTTGCAGGCCTGATCTGGCTGAAGTAGAACTTCTGCTCTGCCGGGTCCTACATGGGGCTAGAGCTGCAAGGCACAAAGTCCTGCCGTGTTTGAACAAGGGTAGACAAGTCCCTCAGGTCCAGCTTCCAGCTCTTTCGGCAGCTAAGAAACAACTCACTCTGCACAGTGCTCTTACAGCCTACCGGGAACATCTCTTACAAAGTCCTGTGAAACGGAGCTTCTTTGCAGGCCTGATCTGGCTGAAGTAGAACTTCTGCACTGGGTGTGCCACATTGCCCTAGAGCTGAAAGGCACAAGGTGCAAGCTTCTTTCCAAAGGGCGAGTTGGGCCCCAGAGCATCTTGCTTCCAGCTCTTTGGGAAGCTAAGAAAAAACTCGCTCTGCACAGTGCTCTTAGAGCCTACCGGGAACATCTCTTACGAAGGCCTGTGAAACGCAGTTTCTTTGCAGGCCTGATCTGGCTGAAGTAGAACTTCTGCTCGGGGTGTGCCACATTGCCCTAGAGCTGAAAGGCACAAGGTGCAGCCTTCTTTCCAAAGGGCGAGTTGGGCCCCAGAGCCTCTTGCTTCCAGCTCTTTGGGAAGCTAAGAAACAACTCGCTCTGCAGACCTCTCTTACAGCCAACCGGGAACATCTCTTGCAAAGGCCTGAGAAATACAGTTTCCTTGCAGTCCTTATCTCGCTGAGGTAGAACTGCTGCTATGCCGTGTCCTACATCGGCCTAGAGTTGCACGGCTCAAAGTCCTGCCTTGACTCCTCAAGGGCAGACAGGCCCCACAGCGTGGGGCTTCCACCTCTTTGGGCAGCTAAGAAACAACTTGCTCTGCACTGGTGTTTTACAGCCTACAGGGAACGAGTCTTACAAAGGCCTGTGAAACGCAGATTCTTCCCAGCCCTGATCTGGCTGAAGTAGAACTTCTGCTCTGCCGGGTCCTACATGGCGCTAGAGCTGCAAGGCACAAAGTCCTGCCTTGATTCCACCAGGGTAGACAAGTCCCTCAAGTCCAGCATCCAGCTCTTTCGGCAGCTAAGAAACAACTCGCTCTGCATAGGGCTCTTACAGCCTACCGGGAACATGTCTTAAAACGGACTGTGAAACGCAGTTTCTTCCGAGCCCTGATCTGGCTGAAGTAGAACTTCTGCTCTGCCGTGTGCAACATGGCCCTAGAGATGCAAGGCACAAAGTCCTGCCTTGTTTGCCCAAGGGGAGACTAGTACCTCAGCGTCCAGCTTCCAGCTCTTGGAGCAGCTAAGAAACAGCTTGCTGTGCACAGGGCTCTTCCAGCCTACCTGCAACATGTCTTACAAAGGCCTGTGAAACGCAGTTTCTTTGCAGGCCTGATCTGGCTGAAGTAGAACTTCTGCTCTGGGTGTGTCACACTGCCCTAGAGCTGAAAGGCGCAACGTGCAGGCTTCTTTCCAAAGGGCGACTTGGGCCCCAAAGCATCTTGATTCCAGCTGTTTGGGAAGCTGAGAAACAATTTGCTCTGCCCAGTGCTCTTACAGCCTACAGGGAACATCTCTTACAAAGCCCTGTGAAACGCAATTTCTTTGCAGGCCTGATCTGGCTGAAGTAGAACTTCTGCTCTGGGTGTGCCACATGGCCCTAGAGCTGAAAGGCACAACGTTCAGGTTTCTTTCCAAACGGCGAGTTGGGCCCCAAAGCATCTTGCTTGCACCTCATTGGGAACTGAAGAAACAACTCGCTCTGCACAGTGCTCTTACAGCCTACCGGGAACATGTCTTACAAAGGCCTGTGAAACGCAGTTTGTTTGCAGGCCTGATCTGGCTGAAGTAGAACTTCTGCTCTGGGTGTGCCACATTGCCCTAGAGCTGAAAGGCACAACGTGCAGCCTTCTTTCCAAAGGGCGAGTTGGGCCCCAGAGCCTCTTGCTTCCAGCTCTTTGGGAAGCTAAGAAACAACTCGCTCTGCAGACCTCTCTTACAGCCAACCGGGAACATCTCTTGCAAAGGCCTGAGAAATACAGTTTCCTTGCAGTCCTTATCTCGCTGAGGTAGAACTGCTGCTATGCCGTGTCCTACATCGGCCTAGAGTTGCAAGGCTCAAAGTCCTGCCTTGACTCCTCAAGGGCAGACAGGCCCCACAGCGTGCGGCTTCCACCTCTTTGGGCAGCTAAGAAACAACTTGCTCTGCACTGGTGTTTTACAGCCTACAGGGAACGAGTCTTACAAAGGCCTGTGAAACGCAGTTTCTTCCCAGCCCTGATATGGCTGAAGTAGAACTTCTGCTCTGCCGGGTCCCACATGGCGCTAGAGCTGCAAGGCACAAAGTCCTGCCTTGTTTCCACAAGGGTAGACAAGTCCCTCAGGTCCAGCATCCAGCTCTTTCGGCAGCTAAGAAACAATTCGCTCTGCACAGTGCTCTTACAGCATACCGGGAACATCTCTTCCAAAGGCCTGTTAAACGCAGTTTCTTTGCAGGCCTGATCTGGCTGAAGTAGAACTTCTGCTCTGGGTGTGTCACATGGCCCTAGAGCTGAAAGGCACAACGTGCAGGCTTCTTTCCAAAGTGCGAGTTGGGCCCCAAAGCATCTTGATTCCAGCTGTTTGGGAAGCTGAGAAACAATTCGCTCTGCCCAGTGCTCTTACAGCCTACAGGGAACATCTCTTACAAAGGCCTGTGAAACGCAATTTCTTTGCAGGCCAGATCTGGCTGAAGTAGAACTTCTGCTCTGGCTGTGCTACATTGTCCTAGAGCTGAAAGGCACAACGTGCAGTCTCCTTTCCAAAAAGTGAGCTGGGCCCCAAAGAATCTTGCTTCCAGCTCTTTGGGAAGCTAAGAAACAACTCGCTCTCCTCAGTGCTCTTACAGCCTACCGGGAACATCTCTTACAAAGGCCTGTGAAACGCAGTTTGTTTGCAGGCCTGATCTGGCTGCAGTAGAACTTCTGCTCTGGGTGTGCCATATTTCCCTAGAGCTGAAAGGCACAAGGTGCAAGCTTCTTTCCAAAGGGCGAGTTGGGCCCCACAGCATCTTGCTTCCAGCTTTTGGGAAGCTAAGAAACAACTCGCTCTGCACAGTGCTCTTACAGCCTACCGGGAACATCTCTTACAAAGGCCTGTGAAACGCAGTTTTTTTGCAGGCCTGATCTGGCTGAAGTAGAACTTCTGCTCTGGGTGTGCTACATTGCCCTGGAGCTGAGAGGCACAACCCGAAGTCTTCTTTCCAAAGGGCGAGTTGGGCCCCAAAGCATCTTGCTTCCAGCTCTTTGGGAAGCTAAGAAACAACTCGCTCTGCACAGTGCTCTGACAGCCTACCGGGAACATGTCTTACAAAGGCCTGTGAAACTCAGTTTGTTTGCAGGCCTGATCTGGCTGAAGTAGAACTTCTGCTCTGCCGGGTCCTACATGGGGCTAGAGCTGCAAGGCACAAAGTCCTGCCGTGTTTGAACAAGGGTAGACAAGTCCCTCAGGTCCAGCTTCCAGCTGTTTCGGCAGCTAAGAAACAACTCTCTCTGCACAGTGCTCTTACAGCCTACCGGGAACATCTCTTACAAAGTCCTGTGAAACGGAGCTTCTTTGCAGGCCTGATCTGGCTGAAGTAGAACTTCTGCACTGGGTGTGCCACATTGCCCTAGAGCTGAAAGGCACAAGGTGCAAGCTTCTTTCCAAAGGGCGAGTTGGGCCCCAGAGCATCTTGCTTCCAGCTCTTTGGGAAGCTAAGAAAAAACTCGCTCTGCACAGTGCTCTTAGAGCCTACCGGGAACATCTCTTACGAAGGCCTGTGAAACGGAGTTTCTTTGCAGGCCTGATCTGGCTGAAGTAGAACTTCTGCTCTGGGTGAGCCACATGGCCCTAGAGCTGAAAGGTACAACGTGCAGGCTTGTTTCCCAAGGGGGAGTTGGGCCCCAAACCATCTTGCTTCCAGCTCTTTGGGAAGCTAAGAAACAACTCGCTCTCCACAGTGCTCTTACAGCCTACCGGGAACATCTCTTACAAAGGCCTGTGAATCGCAGTTTCTTTGCAGGCCTGATTTGATGAAGTAGAACTTCTGCTCTGGGTGTGCTACATTGTCCTAGAGCTGAAAGGCACAACGTGCAGTCTCCTTTCCAAAAAGCGAGTTGGGCCCCAAAGAATCTTGCTTCTAGCTCTTTGGGAAGCTAAGAAACAACTCGCTCTGCACAGTGCTCTTACAGCCTACCGGGAACATCTCTTACAAAGGCCTGTGAAACGCAGTTTCTTTGCAGGCCTGATCTGGCTGAAGTAGAATTCTGCTCTGGGTGTGCTATATAGCCCTAGAGCTGAAAGGCACAACGTGCAGTCTCATTTCCAAAGGGCGAGTTGGGCCCCACAGCATCTTGCTTCCAGCTCTTTGGGAAGCTAAGAAACAACTCGCTCTGCACAGTGCTCTTACAGCCTACCGGGAACATGTGTTACAAAGGCCTGTGAAAGGCAGTTTCTTTGCAGGCCTGATCTGGCTGAAGTAGAACTTCTTCTCTGGGTGTGCTAAATTGCCCTGGAGCTGAGAGGCACAACCCGCAGTCTTCTTTCCAAAGGGCGAGTTGGGCCCCAAAGCATCTTGCTTCCAGCTCTTTGGGAAGCTAAGAAAGAACTCGCTCTGCAGACCTCTCTTACAGCCAACCGGGAACATCTCTTGCAAAGGCCTGAGAAATACAGTTTCCTTGCAGGCCTTATCTCGCTGAGGTAGAACTGCTGCTATGCCGTGTCCTACATCGGCCTAGAGTTGCAAGGCTCAAAGTCCTGCCTTGACTCCTCAAGGGCAGACAGGCCCCACAGCGTGGGGCTTCCACCTCTTTGGGCAGCTAAGAAACAACTTGCTCTGCACTGGTGTTTTACAGCCTACAGGGAACGAGTCTTACAAAGGCCTGTGAAACGCAGATTCTTCCCAGCCCTGATCTGGCTGAAGTAGAACTTCTGCTCTGCCGGGTCCTACATGGCGCTAGAGCTGCAAGGCACAAAGTCCTGCCTTGATTCCACCAGGGTAGACAAGTCCCTCAAGTCCAGCATCCAGCTCTTTCGGCAGCTAAGAAACAACTCGCTCTGCATAGGGCTCTTACAGCCTACCGGGAACATGTCTTAAAACGGACTGTGAAACGGAGTTTCTTCCGAGCCCTGATCTGGCTGAAGTAGAACTTCTGCTCTGCCGTGTGCAACATGGCCCTAGAGATGCAAGGCACAAAGTCCTGCCTTGTTTGCCCAAGGGGAGACTAGTACCTCAGCGTCCAGCTTCCAGCTCTTGGAGCAGCTAAGAAACAGCTTGCTGTGCACAGGGCTCTTCCAGCCTACCTGCAACATGTCTTACAAAGGCCTGTGAAACGCAGTTTCTTTGCAGGCCTGATCTGGCTGAAGTAGGACTTCTGCTCTGGGTGTGTCACATTGCCCTAGAGCTGAAAGGCGCAACGTGCAGGCTTCTTTCCAAAGGGCGACTTGGGCCCCAAAGCATCTTGATTCCAGCTGTTTGGGAAGCTGAGAAACAATTTGCTCTGCCCAGTGCTCTTACAGCCTACAGGGAACATCTCTTACAAAGGCCTGTGAAACGCAATTTCTTTGCAGGCCTGATCTGGCTGAAGTAGAACTTCTGCTCTGGGTGTGCCACATGGCCCTAGAGCTGAAAGGCACAACGTTCAGGTTTCTTTCCAAACGGCGAGTTGGGCCCCAAAGCATCTTGCTTGCAACTCTTTGGGAACTGAAGAAACAACTCGCTCTGCACAGTGCTCTTACAGCCTACCGGGAACATGTCTTACAAAGGCCTGTGAAACGCAGTTTGTTTGCAGGCCTGATCTGGCTGAAGTAGAACTTCTGCTCTGGGTGTGCCACATTGCCCTAGAGCTGAAAGGCACAACGTGCAGCCTTCTTTCCAAAGGGCGAGTTGGGCCCCAGAGCCTCTTGCTTCCAGCTCTTTGGGAAGCTAAGAAACAACTCGCTCTGCAGACCTCTCTTACAGCCAACCGGGAACATCTCTTGCAAAGGCCTGAGAAATACAGTTTCCTTGCAGTCCTTATCTCGCTGAGGTAGAACTGCTGCTATGCCGTGTCCTACATCGGCCTAGAGTTGCAAGGCTCAAAGTCCTGCCTTGACTCCTCAAGGGCAGACAGGCCCCACAGCGTGCGGCTTCCACCTCTTTGGGCAGCTAAGAAACAACTTGCTCTGCACTGGTGTTTTACAGCCTACAGGGAACGAGTCTTACAAAGGCCTGTGAAACGCAGTTTCTTCCCAGCCCTGATCTGGCTGAAGTAGAACTTCTGCTCTGCCGGGTCCCACATGGCGCTAGAGCTGCAAGGCACAAAGTCCTGCCTTGTTTCCACAAGGGTAGACAAGTCCCTCAGGTCCAGCATCCAGCTCTTTCGGCAGCTAAGAAACAATTCGCTCTGCACAGTGCTCTTACAGCATACGGGGAACATCTCTTCCAAAGGCCTGTTAAACGCAGTTTCTTTGCAGGCCTGATCTGGCTGAAGTAGAACTTCTCCTCTGCCGTGTGCAACATGGCCCTAGAGATGCAAGGCGCAAAGTCCTGCCTTGTTTCCCCAAGGGGAGACTAGTACCTCAGCGTACAGCTTCCAGCTCTTGGAGCAGCTAAGAAACAGCTTGCTGTGCACAGGGCTCTTCCAGCCTACCTGCAACATGTCTACAAAGGCCTGTGAAACGCAGTTTCTTTGCAGGCCTGATCTGGCTGAAGTAGAACTTCTGCTCTGGGTGTGTCACATTGCCCTAGAGCTGAAAGGCGCAACGTGCAGGCTTCTTTCCAAAGGGCGAGTTGGGTCCCAGAGCATCTTGCTCCCAGCTCTTTGGGAAGCTAAGAAAAAACTCGCTCTGCACAGTGCTCTTACAGCCTACCGGGAACATCTCTTACAAAGGCCTGTGAAACGCAGTTTGTTTGCAGGCCTGATCTGGCTGAACTAGAACTTCTGCTCTGGGTGTGCTACATTGCCCTGGAGCTGAAAGGCACAACCCGCAGTCTTCTTTCAAAAGGGCGAGTTGGGCCCCAAAGCATCTTGCTTCCAGCTCTTTGGGAAGCTTAGAAAGAACTCGCTCTGCAGACCTCTCTTACAGCCAACCGGGAACATATCTTGCAAAGGCCTGAGAAATACAGTTTCCTTGCAGGCCTTATCTCGCTGAGGTAGAACTGCTGCTATGCCGTGTCCTACATCGGCATAGATTTGCAAGGCTCAAAGCCATGCCTTGACTCCTCAAGGGCAGACAGGCCCCACAGCGTGGGGCTTCCACCTCTTTGGGCAGCTAAGAAACAACATGCTCTGCACTGGTGTTTTACAGCCTACAGGGAACGAGTCTTACAAAGGCCTGTGAAATGCAATTTCTTCCCAGCCCTGATCTGGCTGAAGTAGAACTTCTGCTCTGCCGGGTCCTACATGGCGCTAGAGCTGCAAGGCACAAAGTCCTGCCTTGATTCCACAAGGGTAGACAAGTCCCTCAAGTCCAGCATCCAGCTCTTTCGGCAGCTAAGATACAACTCGCTCTGCATAGGGCTCTTACAGCCTACCGGGAACATGTCTTAAAACGGACTGTGAAACGCAGTTTCTTCCCAGCCCTGATCTGGCTGAAGTAGAACTTCTGCTCTGGGTGTGCCACATGGCCCTAGAGCTGAAAGGCACAACGTGCAGTCTCCTTTCCAAAAAGCGAGTTGGGACCCACAGCATCTTGCTTCCAGCTCTTTGGGAAGCTAAGAAACAACTCGCTCTGCACAGTGCTCTTACAGCCTACCGGGAACATCTCTTACAAAGGCCCGTGAAACGCAGTTTGTTTGCAGGCCTGATCTGGCTGAAGTAGAAGTTCTGCTCTGGGTGTGCTAAATTGCCCTGGAGCTGAGAGGCACAACACGCAGTCTTCTTTCCAAAGGGCGAGTTGGGCCCCAAAGCATCTTGCTTCCAGCTCTTTGGGAAGCTAAGAAACAACTCGCTCTGCATAGTGCTCTTACAGCCTACCGGGAACATCTCTTCCAAAGGCCTGTGAAACGCAGTTTGTTTGCAGGCCTGATCTGGCTGAAGTAGAACTTCTGCTCTGCCGGGTCCTACATGGGGCTAGAGCTGCAAGGCACAAAGTCCTGCCGTGTTTGAACAAGGGTAGACAAGTCCCTCAGGTCCAGCTTCCAGCTCTTTCGGCAGCTAAGAGACAACTCACTCTGCACAGTGCTCTTACAGCCCTCAGGGAACATCTCTTCCAAAGGCCTGTTAAACGCAGTTTCTTTGCAGGCCTGATCTGGCTGAAGTAGAACTTCTGCTCTGGGTGAGCCACATGGCCCTAGAGCTGAAAGGTACAACATGCAGGCTTGTTTCCCAATGGGGAGTTGGGCCCCAAAGAATCTTGCTTCCATCTCTTTCGGCAGCTAAGAAACAACTCGCTCTGCACAGTGCTCTTACAGCCTACCGGGAACATCTCTTACAAAGGCCTGTGAAACACAGTTTCTTTGCAGGCCTGATCTGGCTGAAGTAGAACTTCTCCTCTGCCGTGTGCAACATGGCCCTAGAGATGCAAGGCACAAAGTCCTGCCTTGTTTCCCCAAGGGGAGACTAGTACCTCAGCGTCCAGCTTCCAGCTCTTGGAGCAGCTAAGAAACAGCTTGCTGTACACAGGGCTCTTCCAGCCTACCTGGAACATGTATTACAAAGGCCAGTGAAACGCAGTTTCTTTGCAGGCCTGATCTGGCTGAAGTAGAACTTCTGCTCTGGGTGTGCCACATTGCCCTAGAGCTGAAAGGCACAACGTGCAGGCTTCTTTCCAAAGGGCGTGTTGGGCCCCAGAGCATCTTGCTTCCAGCTCTTTGGGAAGCTAAGAAACAACTCGCTCTGCACAGTGCTCTTACAGCCTACCGGGAACATCTCTTACAAAGGCCTGTGAATCGCAGTTTCTTTGCAGGCCTGATTTGCCTGAAGTAGAACTTCTGCTCTGGGTGTGCTACATTGTCCTAGAGCTGAAAGGCACAACGTGCAGTCTCCTTTCCAAAAAGCGAGTTGGGCCCCAAAGAATCTTGCTTCCAGCTCTTTGGGAAGCTAAGAAACAACTCGCTCTGCACAGTGCTCTTACAGCCTACCGGGAACATCTCTTACAAAGGCCTGTGAAACGCAGTTTTTTTGCAGGCCTGATCTGGCTGAAGTAGAACTTCTGCTCTGGGTGTGCTAAATTGCCCTGGAGCTGAGAGGCACAACCCGCAGTCTTCTTTCCAAAGGACGAGTTAGGCCCCAAAGCATCTTGCTTCCAGCTCTTTGGGAAGCTAAGAAACAACTCGGTCTGCATAGTGCTCTTACAGCCTACCGGGAACATCTCTTACAAAGTCCTGTGAAACGGAGTTTCTTTGCAGGCCTCATCTGGCTGAAGTAATACTTCTGCACTGGGTGTGCCACATTGCCCTAGAGCTGAAAGGCACAAGGTGAAGCTTCTTTCCAAAGGGCGAGTTGGGCCCCAGAGCATCTTGCTTCCAGCTCTTTGGGAAGCTAAAAAACAACTCCCTCTGCACAGTGCTCTTACAGCCTACCGGGAACATCTCTTACAAAGGCCTGTGAATCGCAGTTTCTTTCCAGGCCTGATTTGCCTGAAGTAGAACTTCTGCTCTGGGTGTGCTACATTGTCCTAGAGCTGAAAGGCACAACGTGCAGTCTCCTTTCCAAAAAGCGAGTTGGGCCCCAAAGAATCTTGCTTCCAGCTCTTTGGGAAGCTAAGAAACAACTCGCTCTGCACAGTGCTCTTACAGCCTACCGGGAACATCTCTTACAAAGGCCTGTGAAACGCAGTTTCTTTGCAGGCCTGATCTGGCTGAAGTAGAACTTCTGCTCTGGGTGTGCCATATTGCCCTAGAGCTGAAAGGCACAAGGTGCAAGCTTCTTTCCAAAGGGCGAGTTGGGCCCCAGAGCATCTTGCTTCGAACTCTTTGGGAAGCGAAGAAACAACTCGCTCTGCACAGTGCTCTTACAGCCTACAGGGAACATCTCTTACAAAGGCCTGCGAAACGCAGTTTCTTTGCAGGCCTGATCTGGCTGAAGTAGAACTTCTGCTCTGCCGTGTGCAACATGGCCCTAGAGATGCAAGGCACAAAGTCCTGCCTTGTTTCCCCAAGGGGAGACTAGTACCTCAGCGTCCAGCTTCCAGCTCTTGGAGCAGCTAAGAAACAGCTTGCTGTGCACAGGGCTCTTCCAGCCTACCTGGAACATGTCTTACAAAGGCCTGTGAAACGCAGTTTCTTTGCAGGCCTGCTCTGGCTGAAGTAGAACTTCTGCTCTGGGTGTGCCACATTGCCCTAGAGCTGAAAGGCACAACGTGCAGGCTTCTTTCCAAAGGGCGAGTTGGGCCCCACAGCATCTTGCTTCCAGCTTTTGGGAAGCTAAGAAACAACTCGCTCTGCACAGTGCTCTTACAGCCTACCGGGAACATCTCTTACAAAGGCCTGTGAAACGCAGTTTTTTTGCAGGCCTGATATGGCTGAAGTAGAACTTCTGCTCTGGGTGTGCTACATTGCCCTGGAGCTGAGAGGCACAACCCGAAGTCTTCTTTCCAAAGGGCGAGTTGGGCCCCAAAGCATCTTGCTTCCAGCTCTTTGGGAAGCTAAGAAACAACTCGCTCTGCACAGTGCTCTGACAGCCTACCGGGAACATGTCTTACAAAGGCCTGTGAAACGCAGTTTGTTTGCAGGCCTGATCTGGCTGAAGTAGAACTTCTGCTCTGCCGGGTCCTACATGGGGCTAGAGCTGCAAGGCACAAAGTCCTGCCGTGTTTGAACAAGGGTAGACAAGTCCCTCAGGTCCAGCTTCCAGCTCTTTCGGCAGCTAAGAAACAACTCACTCTGCACAGTGCTCTTACAGCCTACCGGGAACATCTCTTACAAAGTCCTGTGAAACGGAGCTTCTTTGCAGGCCTGATCTGGCTGAAGTAGAACTTCTGCACTGGGTGTGCCACATTGCCCTAGAGCTGAAAGGCACAAGGTGCAAGCTTCTTTCCAAAGGGCGAGTTGGGCCCCAGAGCATCTTGCTTCCAGCTCTTTGGGAAGCTAAGAAACAACTCGCTCTGCACAGTGCTCTTACAGCCTACCGGGAACATCTCTTACAAAGGCCTGTGAATCGCAGTTTCTTTCCAGGCCTGATTTGCCTGAAGTAGAACTTCTGCTCTGGGTGTGCTACATTGTCCTAGAGCTGAAAGGCACAACGTGCAGTCTCCTTTCCAAAAAGCGAGTTGGGCCCCAAAGAATCTTGCTTCCAGCTCTTTGGGAAGCTAAGAAACAACTCGCTCTGCACAGTGCTCTTACAGCCTACCGGGAACATCTCTTACAAAGGCCTGTGAAACGCAGTTTTTTTGCAGGCCTGATCTGGCTGAAGTAGAACTTCTGCTCTGGGTGTGCCATATTGCCCTAGAGCTGAAAGGCACAAGGTGCAAGCTTCTTTCCAAAGGGCGAGTTGGGCCCCAGAGCATCTTGCTTCGAACTCTTTGGGAAGCTAAGAAACAACTCGCTCTGCACAGTGCTCTTACAGCCTACAGGGAACATCTCTTACAAAGGCCTGCGAAACGCAGTTTCTTTGCAGGCCTGATCTGGCTGAAGTAGAACTTCTGCTCTGCCGTGTGCAACATGGCCCTAGAGATGCAAGGCACAAAGTCCTGCCTTGTTTCCCCAAGGGGAGACTAGTACCTCAGCGTCCAGCTTCCAGCTCTTGGAGCAGCTAAGAAACAGCTTGCTGTGCACAGGGCTCTTCCAGCCTACCTGGAACATGTCTTACAAAGGCCTGTGAAACGCAGTTTCTTTGCAGGCCTGCTCTGGCTGAAGTAGAACTTCTGCTCTGGGTGTGCCACATTGCCCTAGAGCTGAAAGGCACAACGTGCAGGCTTCTTTCCAAAGGGCGAGTTGGGCCCCAGAGCATCTTGCTTCCAGCTCTTTGGGAAGCTAAGAAAAAACTCGCTCTGCACAGTGTTCTTAGAGCCTACCGGGAACATCTCTTACGAAGGCCTGTGAAACGGAGTTTCTTTGCAGGCCTGATCTGGCTGAAGTAGAACTTCTGCTCTGGGTGAGCCACATGGCCCTAGAGCTGAAAGGTACAACGTGCAGGCTTGTTTCCCAAAGGGGAGTTGTGCCCCAAAGCATCTTGCTTCCAGCTCTTTGGGAAGCTAAGAAACAACTCGCTCTCCACAGTGCTCTTACAGCCTACCGGGAACATCTCTTACAAAGGCCTGTGAAACGCAGTTTCTTTGCAGTCCAGATCTGGCTGAAGTAGAACTTCTGCTCTGGGTGTGCCACATTGCCCTAGAGCTGAAAGGCACAACGTGCCGCCTTCTTTCCAAAGGGCGAGTTGTGCCCCAGAGCATCTTGCTTCCAGCTCTTTGGGAAGCGAAGAAACAACTCGCTCTGCACTGTGCTCTTACAGCCTACCGGGAACATCTCTTACAAAGGCCTGTGAAACGCAGTTTCTTTGCAGGCATGATCTTCCTGAAGTAGAACTGCTGCTCTGGGTGTGCTACATGCCCTAGAGCTGCAAGGCACAAAGTGCTGTATTCTTTCCAAAGGGCGAGTTGGGCCCCGAAGCATCTTGCTTCCTGCTCTTTGGGAAGCTCAGAAACAACTCGCTCTGCATAGGGCTCTTCCAGCCTCCCTGGAACATGTCTGACAAAGGCCTGTGAAACACAGTTTCTTCCCAGGCCTGATCTCGCTGAAGTAGAACTTCTGCTCTGCCGTGTCCTACATGGGCCTAGAGCTGCAAGGCACAAAGTCCTGCCTAGTGTCCTCACGGGCAGACAGGCCCCACAGCGTGGGACTCCCAGCTCTTGGGGCAGCCAAGAAACAACTTGCTTTGCACTGGTGTTTTGCAGCCTGCAGGGAACGAGTCTTACAAGGGCCTGCGAAACGCAGTTTCTCCCAGGCCTGATCTCGCTGAAGAAGAACTTCTGCTCCTCCGAGCCTGCATGGGCCTAGAGCTGCAAGGAACAAAGTTCTGGTTTTTTCTACAAGGGGAATCAAGTCCCTCAGCGTCCAGCTTCCAGCATTTTCGGCAGCTAAGAAACAACTTGCTCTGCACGGGGCTCTTTCAGCCTACCTGGAACATGTCTTACAAAGGCCTGTGAAACGCAGATTCTTCTCAGGCATGATCTCGCTGAAGGAGAACTTCTGCGCTGCTGTGTCCTACATGGGCCTAGAGCTTCAAGGCACAAAGTCCAGCCTTGTTTCCCCAAGGGGAGACAAGTCACTCAGCGTCCAGCTTCCAGCTCTTTGGGCAGCTAAGAAACAACTCGCTCTGCATAGGGCTCTTACAGGCTACCGGGAACATGTCTTACAAAGACCTGTGAAACGCAGTTTCTTCCCAGCCCTGATCTGGCTGAAGTAGTACTTCTGCTCTGCCGTGTCCAACATGGCCCTAGAGCTGCAAGGCACAAAGTCCTGCCTTGTTTTCCCAAGGGAAAACTGGTCCCTCAGTGTCAAGCTTCCAGCTTTTTGGGCAGCTGAGAAGCACCTTGCTCTGAACAGGTGTTTTACCGCCTACAGGGAACGAGTCTTACAAAGGCCTGTGAAACGCAGTTCCTTTGCAGGCCTGAACTGGATGAAGTAGAACTTCTGCTCTGAGTGTGCTACATTGCCCTAGAGCTGCAAGGCACAAAGTGCTGTCTTCTTTCCAAAGGGCGAGTTGGGGCCGAAAGCATCTTGTTTCGAGCTCTTTTGGCAGCTTAATAACAACTCGCTCTGCACATCTCTCTTACAGCCAACCGGGGACATCTCTTACAAAGGCCTGTGAAACGCAGTTTCCTTGCAGGCCTGATCTGGCTGAAGTAGAACTTCTGCTCTGGGTGTGCTACATTGCCCTAGAGCTGAAAGGCACAATGTCAAGTCTTGTTTCCAAAGGGCGATTGGGCCCCAAAGCATCTTGCTTCCAGCTCTTTGGGAACCTAAGAAACAACTCGCTCTGCACAGTGCTCTTACAGCCCACCGGGTACATCTCTTCCAAAGGCCTGTGAAACGCAGTTTCTTTGCAGGCCTGTTCTGGCTGAAGTAGAACTTCTGCCCTGGGTGTGCTACATTGGCATAGAGCTGCCAGGCCCAAAGGGTTGCCTTGTTTCCAAAGGGGGAGAGGGGCCCCATACATCTTGCTTCCAGCTCTTTGGGAAGCTAAGGAACAACTGGCACTGAAAACTGCTACCACAGCCTACCGGGAACATCACTTACAAAGGCCTGTGAAATGCAGTTTCTTGGCAGGCCTGATCTTACTGAAGTAGAATTTCTGCTCTGGGTGTGCTACATTTGCCTACAGCAGCCAGACCAGAAGGGCTGCCTTGTTTGCAAATGGGGAGAGAGGCCCCAAAGCATCTTGCTTAGAGCTCTTTGGGAAGCTAAGAAACAACTGGCTCTGCCCAGTGCTCTTACAGCCTATGTGGAACATCTGTTCCCAAGGCCTGTGAACGCAGTTTCTTTGCAGGCCTGATCTGGCTGAAGTAGGACTTCTGCTCTGGGTGTGCTACATTGCCCTAGAGCTGCAAGGAACAAAGTGATGTCTTCTTTCCAAAGGGCGAGTTGGGCCCCAAAGCATCTTGCTTCCAGCTCTTTGGGAAGCTAAGAAACAACTCGCTCTGCATAGGGCTCTTACACCCTACCGGGAACATGTCTTACAAAGGCCTGTGAAAGGCAGTTTCTTCCCAGCCCTGATATGGCTGAAGTAGTACTTCTGCTCTGCCGTGTCCTACATGGCCCTAGAGCTGCAAGGCACAAAGTCCTGCCTTGTTTCCCCAAGGGGAGACTTGTCACTCAGCAACATGCTTCCAGCTCTTGGGCAGCTAAGAAAGAACTTGCTCTGCACAGGGCTCTTCCAGCCTCCCTGGAACATGTCTGACAAAGGCCTGTGAAACGCAGTTTCTTCCCAGGGCTGATCTCGCTGAAGGCGAACTTCTGCGCTGCCGTGTCCTACATGGGCCTAGAGCAGCAAGGCACAAAGTCCTGCCTTGTGTCCTCACGGTCAGACAGGCCCCACAGCGTGGGGCTTCCAGCTCTTTGGGCAGCTAAGAAACAACTTGCTCTGCACTGGTGTTTTACAGCCTACAGGGAACGAGACTTACAAAGGCCTCTGAAATGCAGATTCTTCCCCGGCCATATCTCGCTGAAGTAGAACTTCTGCTCTACCGTGTCCTACATGGGCCTAGAGCTGAAAGGCACAAAGTCCTGCCTTGTTTGCACAAGGGGAGACAAGTCCCTCAGCGTCCAGCTTCCAGCTCTTTCGGCAGCTAAGAAACAACTCGCTCTGCACAGGGCTCTTATAGCCTACTGGAAACATGTCTTACAAAGGCCTGTGAAACGCAGTTTCTTCCCAGTCCTCATCTCGCTGTAGTAGAACTTCTGCTCTGCCGTGTCCTACATGGCCCTAGAGCTGCAGCGCACAAAGTCCTGCCTTGTTTCCCGAAGGGGAGAGTAGTCCCTCAGCATCCAGCTTCCAGCTCTTTGGGCAGCTAAGAAGCAACTCTCTCTGCATATGGATCTTACAGCCTACCGGAAACATGTCTTACAAAGGCCTGTGAAAGGCAGTTTCTTCCCAGCCCTGATCTGGCTGAAGTAGTACTTCTGCTCCGCCATGTCCTACATGGCCCTAGAGCTGCAAGGTACAAAGTCCTGCCTTGTTTTCCCAAGGGAAGACTAGTCCCTCAGTGTCAAGCTTCCAGCTCTTTGGGCAGCTGAGAAGCAACTTGCTCTGCACACATATCTTACAGCCAACCGGGAACATGTCTTGCAAAGGCATAACAAATGCAGTTCCTTTGAAGGCCTGATCTTCCTGAAGTAGAACTTCTGCTCTGGCTGTGCTACATTGCCCTAGAGGTGCAAGGCATGAAGTGCTGTCTCCTTTCCAAAGGGCAGGTTGGGCCCCAAAGCATCTTCCATCCAGCACTTTGGGAAGCTAAGAAACAACTTGCTCTGCACAGGGCTCTTCCAGCCTCCCTGGAACATGTCTGACAAAGGCCTGTGAAACGCAGTTTCTTCCCAGGCCTGATCTCGCTGAAGTAGAACTTCTGCTCTGCCGTGTCCTACATGGGCCTACAGCTGCAAGGCACAAAGTACTGCCTTGTTTCAACAAGGGGCGACAAGTACCTCAGCGTCCAGCTTCCGGCTCTTTGGGCAGCTAAGAAACAACTCACTCTGCACACCTCTCTAACAGTCAACCAGGAACATCTCTTACCAAGGCCGGTGAAACGCAGTTTCTTTGCAGGCCTGATCTGGCTGAAGTAGAACTTCTGCTCTGGGTGAGCCACATTGCCCTAGAGCTGAAAGGCGCAACGTGCAGGCTTCTTTCCAATGGGTGAGTTGGGCCCAAAAGCATCTTGCTACCAGCCCTTTGGGAAGCTAAGGAACAACTCGCTCTGCACAGTGCTCTTACAGCCTACCGGGAACATCTCTTACAAAGTCCTGTGAAACGGAGCTTCTTTGCAGGCCTGATCTGGCTGAAGTAGAACTTCTGCTCTGGGTGTGCCACATGGAACTAGAGCTGAAAGGCTCAACGTTCAGTCTTCTTTCCAAAGGGCGAGTTGGGCCCCAAAGCATCTTGCTTCCAACTCTTTGGGAAGCGAAGAAACAAGTCGCTCTGCACAGTGCTCTAACAGCCTACCGGGAACATGTGTGACAAAGGCCTGTGAAAGGCAGTTTCTTTGCAGGCCTCATCTCGCTGAAGTAGAACTTCTGCTCAGGGTGTGCCACATTGCCCTAGAGCTGAAAGGCACAAAGTGCAGGCTTCGTTAAAAAGGGCGAGTTGGGCCCCACAGCATCTTGATTCCAGCTCTTTGGGAAGCTAAGAAACAACTCGCTCTGCTCAGTGCTCTTACAGCCTACAAGATACATCTCTTACAAAGGCCTGTGAATCGCAGTTTCTTTGCAGGCCTGGTTTGCCTGAAGTAGAACTTCTGCTCTGCGTGTGCCATATTGCCCTAGAGCTGAAAGGCACAAGGTGCAAGCTTCTTTCCAAAGGGCGAGTTGGGCCCCAAAGCATCTTGCTTCCAGCTCTTTGGGAAGCTAAGAAACAACTCGCTCTGCACAGTGCTCTTACAGCCTACCGGGAACATCTCTTACAAAGGCCTGTGAAACCCAGTTACTTTGCAGGCCTGATCTGGCTGAAGTAGAACTTCTGCTCTGGGTGTGCTAAATTGCCCTGGAGCTGAGAGGCACAACCCGCAGTCTTCTTTCCAAAGGGCGAGTTGGGCCCCAAAGCATCTTGCTTCCAGCTCTTTGGGAAGCTAAGAAACTACTCGCTCTGCAGACCTCTCTTACAGCCAACCGGGAACATCTCTTGCAAAGGCCTGAGAAATACAGTTTCCTTGCAGGCCTTATCTCGCTGAGGTAGTACTGCTGCTATGCCGTGTCCTACATCGGCCTAGAGTTGCAAGGCTCAAAGTCCTGCCTTGACTCCTCAAGGGCAGACAGGCCCCACTTCGTGGGACTTCCACCTCTTTGGGCAGCTAAGAAACAACTTGCTCTGCACTGGTGTTTTACAGCCTACAGGGAACGAGTCTTAGAAAGGCATGTGAAACGCAGTTTCTTCCCAGCCCTGATCTGGCTGAAGTAGAACTTCTGCTCTGGGTGTGTCACATGGCCCTAGAGCTGAAAGGCACAACGTGCAAGCTTCTTTCCAAAGGGCGAGTTGGGCCCCAGAGCCTCTTGCTTCCAGCTCTTTGGGAAGCGAAGAAACAACTCGCTCTGCACAGTGCTCTTACAGCCTACCGGGATCATCTCTTACAAAGGCCTGTGAAACGCAGTTTCTTTGCAGGCCTGATCTGGCTGAAGTAGAACTTCTGCTCTGCCGGGTCCTACATGGCGCTAGAGCTGCAAGGCACAAAGTCCTGCCTTGATTCCACAAGAGTAGACAAGTCCCTCAAGTCCAGCATCCAGCTCTTTCAGCAGCTAAGAAAGAACTCGCTCTGCATAGGGCTCTTACAGCCTACCGGGAACATGTCTTAAAACGGACTGTGAAACGCAGTTTCTTCCCAGCCCTGATCTGGCTGAAGTAGAACTTCTGCTCTGCCGTGTGCAACATGGCCCTAGAGATGCAAGGCACAAAGTCCTGCCTTGTTTCCCCAAGGGGAGACTAGTACCTCAGCGTCCAGCTTCCAGCTCTTGGAGCAGCTAAGAAACAGCTTGCTGTGCACAGGGCTCTTCCAGCCTACCTGGAACATGTCTTACAAAGGCCTGTGAAACGCAGTTTCTTTGCAGGCCTGATGTGGCTGAAGTAGAACTTCTGCTCTGGGTGTGCCACATTGCCCTAGAGCTGAAAGGCACAACGTGCAGGCTTCTTTCCAAAGGGCGAGTTGGGCCCCAGAGCATCTTGCTTCCAGCTCTTTGGGAAGCTAAGAAACAACTCGCTCTGCACAGTGCTCTTACAGCCTACAGGGAACATCTCTTCCAAAGGCCTGTTAAACGCAGTTTCTTTGCAGGCCTGATCTGGCTGAAGTAGAACTTCTGCTCTGGGTGTGTCACATGGCCCTAGAGCTGAAAGGCACAACGTGCAGGCTTCTTTCCAAAGTGCGAGTTGGGCCCCAAAGCATCTTGATTCCAGCTCTTTGGGAAGCTGAGAAACAATTCGCTCTGCCCAGTGCTCTTACAGCCTACAGGGAACATCTCCTACAAAGCCCTGTGAAACGCAGTTTCTTTGCAGGCCTGATCTGGCTGAAGTAGAACTTCTGCCCTGGGTGTGCTACATTGGCATAGAGCTGCCAGGCCCAAAGGGTTGCCTTGTTTCCAAAGGGGGAGAGGGTCCCCATACATCTTGCTTCCAGCTCTTTGGGAAGCTAAGGAACAACTGGCACTGAAAACTGCTACCACAGCCTACCAGGTACATCACTTACAAAGGCCTGTGAAACGCAGTTTCTTGGCAGGCCTGATCTTACTGAAGTAGAATTTCTGCTCTGGGTGTGCTACATTTGCCTACAGCAGCCAGATCAGAAGGGCTGCCTTGTTTGCAAAGGGGCAGAGAGGCCCCAAAGCATCTTGCTTAGAGCTCTTTGGGAAGCTAAGAAACAACTGGCTCTGCCCAGTGCTCTTACAGCCTATGTGGAACATCTGTTCCCAAGGCCTGTGAACGCAGTTTCTTTGCAGGCCTGATCTGGCTGAAGTAGGACTTCTGCTCTGGGTGTGCTACATTGCCCTAGAGCTGCAAGGAACAAAGTGATGTCTTCTTTCCAAAGGGCGAGTTGGGCCCCAAAGCATCTTGCTTCCAGCTCTTTGGGAAGCTAAGAAACAACTCGCTCTGCATAGGGCTCTTACACCCTACCGGGAACATGTCTTACAAAGGCCTGTGAAAGGCAGTTTCTTCCCAGCCCTGATATGGCTGAAGTAGTACTTCTGCTCTGCCGTGTCCTACATGGCCCTAGAGCTGCAAGGCACAAAGTCCTGCCTCTTTTCCCCAAGGGGAGACTAGTCACTCAGCAACCTGCTTCCAGCTCTTGGGCAGCTAAGAAAGAACTTGCTCTGCACAGGGCTCTTCCAGCCTCCCTGGAACATGTCTGACAAAGGCCTGTGAAACGCAGTTTCTTCCCAGGGCTGATCTCGCTGAAGGCGAACTTCTGCGCTGCCGTGTCCTACATGGGCCTAGAGCTGCAAGGCACAAAGTCCTGCCTTGTGTCCTCACGGTCAGACAGGCCCCACAGCGTGGGGCTTCCAGCTCTTTGGGCAGCTAAGAAACAACTTGCTCTGCACTGGTGTTTTACAGCCTACAGGGAACGAGACTTACAAAGGCCTCTGAAATGCAGTTTCTTCCCCGGCCATATCTCGCTGAAGTAGAACTTCTGCTCTACCGTGTCCTACATGGGCCTAGAGCTGAAAGGCACAAAGTCCTGCCTTGTTTGCACAAGGGGAGACAAGTCCCCCAGCGTCCAGCTTCCAGCTCTTTCGGCAGCTAAGAAACAACTCGCTCTGCACAGGGCTCTTACAGCCTACCGGAAACATGTCTTACAAAGGCCTGTGAAACGCAGTTTCTTCCCAGTCCTCATCTCGCTGTAGTAGAACTTCTGCTCTGCCGTGTCCTACATGGCCCTAGAGCTGCAGCGCACAAAGTCCTGCCTTGTTTCCCGAAGGGGAGAGTAGTCCCTCAGCATCCAGCTTCCAGCTCTTTGGGCAGCTAAGAAGCAACTCTCTCTGCATATGGATCTTACAGCCTACCGGAAACATGTCTTACAAAGGCCTGTGAAAGGCAGTTTCTTCCCAGCCCTGATCTGGCTGAAGTAGTACTTCTGCTCCGCCATGTCCTACATGGCCCTAGAGCTGCAAGGTACAAAGTCCTGCCTTGTTTTCCCAAGGGAAGACTAGTCCCTCAGTGTCAAGCTTCCAGCTCTTTGGGCAGCTGAGAAGCAACTTGCTCTGCACACATATCTTACAGCCAACCGGGAACATGTCTTGCAAAGGCATAAGAAATGCAGTTCCTTTGAAGGCCTGATCTTCCTGAAGTAGAACTTCTGCTCTGGCTGTGCTACATTGCCCTAGAGGTGCAAGGCATGAAGTGCTGTCTCCTTTCCAAAGGGCGAGTTGGGCCCCAAAGCATCTTGATTCCAGCTCTTTGGGAAGCTGAGAAACAATTCGCTCTGCCCAGTGCTCTCACAGCCTACCGGGAACAACTCTTACAAAGTCCTGTGAAACGCAGTTTGTTTGCAGGCCTGATGTGGCTGAAGTAGAACTTCTGCTCTGGGTGTGCTACATTGCCATGGAGCTGAAAGGCACAACCCGCAGTCTTCTTTCCAAAGGGCGAGTTGGGGCCCAAAGCATCTTGCTTCCAGCTCTTTGGGAAGCTAAGAAACAACTCGCTCTGCACAGTGCTCTGACAGCCTACCGGGAACATGTCTTACAAAGGCCTATGAAACGCAGTTTGTTTGCAGGCCTGATCTGGCTGAAGTAGAACTTCTGCTCTGCCGGGTCCTACATGGGGCTAGAGCTGCAAGGCACAAAGTCCTGCCGTGTTTGAACAAGGGTAGACAAGACCCTCAGGTCCAGCTTCCAGCTCTTTCGGCAGCTAAGAAACAACTCACTCTGCACAGTGCTCTTACAGCCTACCGGGAACATATCTTACAAAGTCCTGTGAAACGGAGCTTCTTTGCAGGCCTGATCTGGCTGAAGTAGAACTTCTGCTCTGGGTGTGCCACATTGCCCTAGAGCTGAAAGGCACAACGTTCAGGCTTCTTTCCAAAGGGCGAGTTGGGCCCCAGAGCATCTTGCTTCCAGCTCTTTGGGAAGCGAAGAAACAACTCGCTCTGCACAGTGCTCTTACAGCCTACCGGGAACATCTCTTACAAAGGCCTGTGAAACGCAGTTTGTTTGCAGGCCTGATCTGGCTGAAGTAGAACTTCTGCTCTGGGTGTGCCACATGGCCCTAGAGCTGAAAGGCTCAACGTTCAGTCTTCATTCCAAATGGCGAGTTGGGCCCCAAAGCATCTTGCTTCCAGCTCTTTGGGAAGCTAAGAAACAACTCGCTCTGCACAGTGCTCTTACAGCCTACCGGGAACATCTCTTGCAAAGGCCTGTGAATCGCAGTTTCTTTGCAGGCCTGATTTGCCTGAAGTAGAACTTCTGCTCTGGGAGTGCTACAATGTCCCAGAGCTGAAAGGCACAACGTGCAGTCTCCTTTCCAAAAAGCGAGTTGGGCCCCAAAGAATCTTGCTTCCAGCTCTTTGGGAAGCTAAGAAACAACTCGCTCTGCACAGTGCTCTTACAGCCTACCGGGAACATCTCTTACAAAGGCCTGTGAAACGCAGTTTGTTTGCAGGCCTCATTTGGCTGAAGTAGAACTTCTGCTCTGTGGGTGCTAAATTGCCCTGGAGCTGAGAGGCACAACCCGCAGTCTTCTTTCCAAAGGACGAGTTGGGCCCCAAAGCATCTTGCTTCCAGCTCTTTGGGAAGCTAAGATACAACTCGCTCTGCACAGTGCTCTTACAGCCTACCGGGAACATCTCTTACAAAGTCCTGTGAAACGGAGCTTCTTTGCAGGCCTCATCTGGCTGAAGTAGAACATCTGCACTGGGTGTGCCACATTGCCGTAGAGCTGAAAGGCACAAGGTGAAGCTTCTTTCCAAAGGGCGAGTTGGGCCCCAGAGCATCTTGCTTCCAGCTCTTTGGAAAGCTAAGAAACAACTCGCTCTGCACAGTGCTCTTACAGCCTACCGGGAACATCTCTTACAAAGGCCTGTGAATCGCAGTTTCTTTGCAGGCCTGATTTGCCTGAAGTAGAACTTCTGCTCTGGGTGTGCTACATTGTCCTAGAGCTGAAAGGCACAACGTGCAGTCTCCTTTCCAAAAAGCGAGTTGGGCCCCAAAGAATCTTGCTTCCAGCTCTTTGGGAAGCTAAGAAACAACTCGCTCTGCACAGTGCTCTTACAGCCTACCGGGAACATCTCTTACAAAGGCCTGTGAAACGCAGTTTCTTTGCAGGCCTGATCTGGCTGAAGTAGAACTTCTGCACTGGGTGTGCCATATAGCCCTAGAGCTGAAAGGCACAAGGTGCAAGCTTCTTTCCAAAGGGCGAGTTGGGCCCCACAGCATCTTGCTTCCAGCTCTTTGGGAAGCTAAGAAACAACTCGCTCTGCACAGTGCTCTTACAGCCTACCGGGAATATATGTTACAAAGGCCTGTGAAAGGCAGTTTCTTTGCAGGCCTGATCTGGCTGAAGTAGAACTTCTGCTCTGGGTGTGCTAAATTGCCCTGGAGCTGAGAGGCACAACCCGCAGTCTTCTTTCCAAAGGGCGAGTTGGGCCCCAAAGCATCTTGCTTCCAGCTCTTTGGGAAGCTAAGAAACAACTCGCTCTGCAGACCTCTCTTACAGCCAACCGGGAACATCTCTTGCAAAGGCCTGAGAAATACAGTTTCCTTGCAGGCCTTATCTCGCTGAGGTAGAACTGCTGCTATGCCGTGTCCTACATCGGCCTAGAGTTGCACGGCTCAAAGTCCTGCCTTGACTCCTCAAGGGCAGACAGGCCCCACAGCGTGGGGCTTCCACCTCTTTGGGCAGCTAAGAAAAAACTTGCTCTGCACTGGTGTTTTACAGCTTACAGGGAACGAGTCTTACAAAGGCCTGTGAAACGCAGATTCTTCCCAGCCCTGATCTGGCTGAAGTAGAACTTCTGCTCTGCCGGGTCCTACATGGCGCTAGAGCTGCAAGGCACAAAGTCCTGCCTTGATTCCACCAGGGTAGACAAGTCCCTCAAGTCCAGCATCCAGCTCTTTCGGCAGCTAAGAAACAACTCGCTCTGCATAGGGCTCTTACAGCCTACCGGGAACATGTCTTAAAACGGACTGTGAAACGCAGTTTCTTCCGAGCCCTGATCTGGCTGAAGTAGAACTTCTGCTCTGCCGTGTGCAACATGGCCCTAGAGATGCAAGGCACAAAGTCCTGCCTTGTTTGCCCAAGGGGAGACTAGTACCTCAGCGTCCAGCTTCCAGCTCTTGGAGCAGCTAAGAAACAGCTTGCTGTGCACAGGGCTCTTCCAGCCTACCTGCAACATGTCTTACAAAGGCCTGTGAAACGCAGTTTCTTTGCAGGCCTGATCTGGCTGAAGTAGAACTTCTGCTCTGGGTGTGTCACATTGCCCTAGAGCTGAAAGGCACAACGTTCAGGTTTCTTTCCAAAGGGCGAGTTGGGCCCCAAAGCATCTTGCTTCCAACTCTTTGGGAAGCGAAGAAACAACTCGCTCTGCACAGTGCTCTTACAGCCTACCGGGAACATCTCTTACAAAGTCCTGTGAAACGGAGCTTCTTTGCAGGCCTGATCTGGCTGAAGTAGAACTTCTGCACTGGGTGTGCCACATTGCCCTAGAGCTGAAAGGCACAAGGTGCAAGCTTCTTTCCAAAGGGCGAGTTGGGCCCCAGAGCATCTTGCTTCCAGCTCTTTGGGAAGCTAAGAAAAAACTCGCTCTGCACAGTGCTCTTACAGCCTACCGGGAACATCTCTTACGAAGGCCTGTGAAACGCAGTTTCTTTGCAGGCCTGATCTGGCTGAAGTAGAACTTCTGCTCTGGGTGTGCTACATTGCCCTGGAGCTGAAAGGCACAACCCGCAGTCTTCTTTCCAAAGGGCGAGTTGGGCCCCAAAGCATCTTGCTTCCAGCTCTTTGGGAAGCTAAGAAACAACTCGCTCTGCACAGTGCTCTGACAGCCTACCGGGAACATGTCTTACAAAGGCCTGTGAAACGCAGTTTGTTTGCAGGCCTGATCTGGCTGAAGTAGAACTTCTGCTCTGCCGGGTCCTACATGGGGCTAGAGCTGCAAGGCACAAAGTCCTGCCGTGTTTGAACAAGGGTAGACAAGTCCCTCAGGTCCAGCTTCCAGCTCTTTCGGCAGCTAAGAAACAACTCACTCTGCACAGTGCTCTTACAGCCTAGCGGGAACATCTCTTACAAAGTCCTGTGAAACGGAGCTTCTTTGCAGGCCTGATCTGGCTGTAGAACTTCTGCACTGGGTGTGCCACATTGCCCTAGAGCTGAAAGGCACAAGGTGCAAGCTTCTTTCCAAAGGGCGAGTTGGGCCCCAGAGCATCTTGCTTCCAGCTCTTTGGGAAGCTAAGAAAAAACTCGCTCTGCACAGTGCTCTTAGAGCCTACCGGGAACATCTCTTACGAAGGCCTGTGAAACGCAGTTTCTTTGCAGGCCTGATCTGGCTGAAGTAGAACTTCTGCTCGGGGTGTGCCACATTGCCCTAGAGCTGAAAGGCACAACGTGCAGCCTTCTTTCCAAAGGGCGAGTTGGGCCCCAGAGCCTCTTGCTTCCAGCTCTTTGGGAAGCTAAGAAACAACTCGCTCTGCAGACCTCTCTTACAGCCAACCGGGAACATCTCTTGCAAAGGCCTGAGAAATACAGTTTCCTTGCAGTCCTTATCTCGCTGAGGTAGAACTGCTGCTATGCCGTGTCCTACATCGGCCTAGAGTTGCACGGCTCAAAGTCCTGCCTTGACTCCTCAAGGGCAGACAGGCCCCACAGCGTGGGGCTTCCACCTCTTTGGGCAGCTAAGAAACAACTTGCTCTGCACTGGTGTTTTACAGCCTACAGGGAACGAGTCTTACAAAGGCCTGTGAAACGCAGATTCTTCCCAGCCCTGATCTGGCTGAAGTAGAACTTCTGCTCTGCCGGGTCCTACATGGCGCTAGAGCTGCAAGGCACAAAGTCCTGCCTTGATTCCACCAGGGTAGACAAGTCCCTCAAGTCCAGCATCCAGCTCTTTCGGCAGCTAAGAAACAACTCGCTCTGCATAGGGCTCTTACAGCCTACCGGGAACATGTCTTAAAACGGACTGTGAAACGCAGTTTCTTCCGAGCCCTGATCTGGCTGAAGTAGAACTTCTGCTCTGCCGTGTGCAACATGGCCCTAGAGATGCAAGGCACAAAGTCCTGCCTTGTTTGCCCAAGGGGAGACTAGTACCTCAGCGTCCAGCTTCCAGCTCTTGGAGCAGCTAAGAAACAGCTTGCTGTGCACAGGGCTCTTCCAGCCTACCTGCAACATGTCTTACAAAGGCCTGTGAAACGCAGTTTCTTTGCAGGCCTGATGTGGCTGAAGTAGAACTTCTGCTCTGGGTGTGCCACATTGCCCTAGAGCTGAAAGGCACAACGTGCAGGCTTCTTTCCAAAGGGCGAGTTGGGCCCCACAGCATCTTGCTTCCAGCTCTTTGGGAAGCTAAGAAACAACTCGCTCTGCACAGTGCTCTTACAGCCTACAGGGAACATCTCTTCCAAAGGCCTGTTAAACGCAGTTTCTTTGCAGGCCTGATCTGGCTGAAGTAGAACTTCTGCTCTGGGTGTGTCACATGGCCCTAGAGCTGAAAGGCACAACGTGCAGGCTTCTTTCCAAAGTGCGAGTTGGGCCCCAAAGCATCTTGATTCCAGCTCTTTGGGAAGCTGAGAAACAATTCGCTCTGCCCAGTGCTCTTACAGCCTACAGGGAACATCTCCTACAAAGCCCTGTGAAACGCAGTTTCTTTGCAGGCCTGATCTGGCTGAAGTAGAACTTCTGCCCTGGGTGTGCTACATTGGCATAGAGCTGCCAGGCCCAAAGGGTTGCCTTGTTTCCAAAGGTGGAGAGGGTCCCCATACATCTTGCTTCCAGCTCTTTGGGAAGCTAAGGAACAACTGGCACTGAAAACTGCTACCACAGCCTACCGGGAACATCACTTACAAAGGCCTGTGAAACGCAGTTTCTTGGCAGGCCTGATCTTACTGAAGTAGAATTTCTGCTCTGGGTGTGCTACATTTGCCTACAGCAGCCAGACCAGAAGGGCTGCCTTGTTTGCAAAGGGGCAGAGAGGCCCCAAAGCATCTTGCTTAGAGCTCTTTGGGAAGCTAAGAAACAACTGGCTCTGCCCAGTGCTCTTACAGCCTATGTGGAACATCTGTTCCCAAGGCCTGTGAACGCAGTTTCTTTGCAGGCCTGATCTGGCTGAAGTAGGACTTCTGCTCTGGGTGTGCTACATTGCCCTAGAGCTGCAAGGAACAAAGTGATGTCTTCTTTCCAAAGGGCGAGTTGGGCCCCAAAGCATCTTGCTTCCAGCTCTTTGGGAAGCTAAGAAACAACTCGCTCTGCATAGGGCTCTTACACCCTACCGGGAACATGTCTTACAAAGGCCTGTGAAAGGCAGTTTCTTCCCAGCCCTGATATGGCTGAAGTAGTACTTCTGCTCTGCCGTGTCCTACATGGCCCTAGAGTTGCAAGGCACAAAGTCCTGCCTCTTTTCCCCAAGGGGAGACTAGTCACTCAGCAACCTGCTTCCAGCTCTTGGGCAGCTAAGAAAGAACTTGCTCTGCACAGGGCTCTTCCAGCCTCCCTGGAACATGTCTGACAAAGGCCTGTGAAACGCAGTTTCTTCCCAGGGCTGATCTCGCTGAAGGCGAACTTCTGCGCTGCCGTGTCCTACATGGGCCCAGAGCTGCAAGGCACAAAGTCCTGCCTTGTGTCCTCACGGTCAGACAGGCCCCACAGCGTGGGGCTTCCAGCTCTTTGGGCAGCTAAGAAACAACTTGCTCTGCACTGGTGTTTTACAGCCTACAGGGAACGAGACTTACAAAGGCCTCTGAAATGCAGTTTCTTCCCCGGCCATATCTCGCTGAAGTAGAACTTCTGCTCTACCGTGTCCTACATGGGCCTAGAGCTGAAAGGCACAAAGTCCTGCCTTGTTTGCACAAGGGGAGACAAGTCCCCCAGCGTCCAGCTTCCAGCTCTTTCGGCAGCTAAGAAACAACTCGCTCTGCACAGGGCTCTTACAGCCTACCGGAAACATGTCTTACAAAGGCCTGTGAAACGCAGTTTCTTCCCAGTCCTCATCTCGCTGTAGTAGAACTTCTGCTCTGCCGTGTCCTACATGGCCCTAGAGCTGCAGCGCACAAAGTCCTGCCTTGTTTCCCGAAGGGGAGAGTAGTCCCTCAGCATCCAGCTTCCAGCTCTTTGGGCAGCTAAGAAGCAACTCTCTCTGCATATGGATCTTACAGCCTACCGGAAACATGTCTTACAAAGGCCTGTGAAAGGCAGTTTCTTCCCAGCCCTGATCTGGCTGAAGTAGTACTTCTGCTCCGCCATGTCCTACATGGCCCTAGAGCTGCAAGGTACAAAGTCCTGCCTTGTTTTCCCAAGGGAAGACTAGTCCCTCAGTGTCAAGCTTCCAGCTCTTTGGGCAGCTGAGAAGCAACTTGCTCTGCACACATATCTTACAGCCAACCGGGAACATGTCTTGCAAAGGCATAAGAAATGCAGTTCCTTTGAAGGCCTGATCTTCCTGAAGTAGAACTTCTGCTCTGGCTGTGCTACATTGCCCTAGAGGTGCAAGGCATGAAGTGCTGTCTCCTTTCCAAAGGGCGAGTTGGGCCCCAAAGCATCTTGATTCCAGCTCTTTGGGAAGCTGAGAAACAATTCGCTCTGCCCAGTGCTCTCACAGCCTACCGGGAACAACTCTTACAAAGTCCTGTGAAACGCAGTTTGTTTGCAGGCCTGATCTGGCTGAAGTAGAACTTCTGCTCTGGGTGTGCTACATTGCCATGGAGCTGAAAGGCACAACCCGCAGTCTTCTTTCCAAAGGGCGAGTTGGGGCCCAAAGCATCTTGCTTCCAGCTCTTTGGGAAGCTAAGAAACAACTCGCTCTGCACAGTGCTCTGACAGCCTACCGGGAACATGTCTTACAAAGGCCTATGAAACGCAGTTTGTTTGCAGGCCTGATCTGGCTGAAGTAGAACTTCTGCTCTGCCGGGTATTACATGGGGCTAGAGCTGCAAGGCACAAAGTCCTGCCGTGTTTGAACAAGGGTAGACAAGACCCTCAGGTCCAGCTTCCAGCTCTTTCGGCAGCTAAGAAACAACTCACTCTGCACAGTGCTCTTACAGCCTACCGGGAACATATCTTACAAAGTCCTGTGAAACGGAGCTTCTTTGCAGGCCTGATCTGGCTGAAGTAGAACTTCTGCTCTGGGTGTGCCACATTGCCCTAGAGCTGAAAGGCACAACGTTCAGGCTTCTTTCCAAAGGGCGAGTTGGGCCCCAGAGCATCTTGCTTCCAGCTCTTTGGGAAGCGAAGAAACAACTCGCTCTGCACAGTGCTCTTACAGCCTACCGGGAACATCTCTTACAAAGGCCTGTGAAACGCAGTTTGTTTGCAGGCCTGATCTGGCTGAAGTAGAACTTCTGCTCTGGGTGTGCCACATGGCCCTAGAGCTGAAAGGCTCAACGTTCAGTCTTCATTCCAAATGGCGAGTTGGGCCCCAAAGCATCTTGCTTCCAGCTCTTTGGGAAGCTAAGAAACAACTCGCTCTGCACAGTGCTCTTACAGCCTACCGGGAACATCTCTTGCAAAGGCCTGTGAATCGCAGTTTCTTTGCAGGCCTGATTTGCCTGAAGTAGAACTTCTGCTCTGGGAGTGCTACAATGTCCCAGAGCTGAAAGGCACAACGTGCAGTCTCCTTTCCAAAAAGCGAGTTGGGCCCCAAAGAATCTTGCTTCCAGCTCTTTGGGAAGCTAAGAAACAACTCGCTCTGCACAGTGCTCTTACAGCCTACCGGGAACATCTCTTACAAAGGCCTGTGAAACGCAGTTTGTTTGCAGGCCTCATCTGGCTGAAGTAGAACTTCTGCTCTGTGGGTGCTAAATTGCCCTGGAGCTGAGAGGCACAACCCGCAGTCTTCTTTCCAAAGGACGAGTTGGGCCCCAAAGCATCTTGCTTCCAGCTCTTTGGGAAGCTAAGATACAACTCGCTCTGCACAGTGCTCTTACAGCCTACCGGGAACATCTCTTACAAAGTCCTGTGAAACGGAGCTTCTTTGCAGGCCTCATCTGGCTGAAGTAGAACATCTGCACTGGGTGTGCCACATTGCCGTAGAGCTGAAAGGCACAAGGTGAAGCTTCTTTCCAAAGGGCGAGTTGGGCCCCAGAGCATCTTGCTTCCAGCTCTTTGGAAAGCTAAGAAACAACTCGCTCTGCACAGTGCTCTTACAGCCTACCGGGAACATCTCTTACAAAGGCCTGTGAATCGCAGTTTCTTTGCAGGCCTGATTTGCCTGAAGTAGAACTTCTGCTCTGGGTGTGCTACTTTGTCCTAGAGCTGAAAGGCACAACGTGCAGTCTCCTTTCCAAAAAGCGAGTTGGGCCCCAAAGAATCTTGCTTCCAGCTCTTTGGGAAGCTAAGAAACAACTCGCTCTGCACAGTGCTCTTACAGCCTACCGGGAACATCTCTTCCAAAGGCCTGTGAAACGCAGTTTCTTTGCAGGCCTGATCTGGCTGAAGTAGAACTTCTGCACTGGGTGTGCCATATAGCCCTAGAGCTGAAAGGCACAAGGTGCAAGCTTCTTTCCAAAGGGCGAGTTGGGCCCCACAGCATCTTGCTTCCAGCTCTTTGGGAAGCTAAGAAACAACTCGCTCTGCACAGTGCTCTTACAGCCTACCGGGAATATATGTTACAAAGGCCTGTGAAAGGCAGTTTCTTTGCAGGCCTGATCTGGCTGAAGTAGAACTTCTGCTCTGGGTGTGCTAAATTGCCCTGGAGCTGAGAGGCACAACCCGCAGTCTTCTTTCCAAAGGGCGAGTTGGGCCCCAAAGCATCTTGCTTCCAGCTCTTTGGGAAGCTAAGAAACAACTCGCTCTGCAGACCTCTCTTACAGCCAACCGGGAACATCTCTTGCAAAGGCCTGAGAAATACAGTTTCCTTGCAGGCCTTATCTCGCTGAGGTAGAACTGCTGCTATGCCGTGTCCTACATCGGCCTAGAGTTGCACGGCTCAAAGTCCTGCCTTGACTCCTCAAGGGCAGACAGGCCCCACAGCGTGGGGCTTCCACCTCTTTGGGCAGCTAAGAAAAAACTTGCTCTGCACTGGTGTTTTACAGCTTACAGGGAACGAGTCTTACAAAGGCCTGTGAAACGCAGATTCTTCCCAGCCCTGATCTGGCTGAAGTAGAACTTCTGCTCTGCCGGGTCCTACATGGCGCTAGAGCTGCAAGGCACAAAGTCCTGCCTTGATTCCACCAGGGTAGACAAGTCCCTCAAGTCCAGCATCCAGCTCTTTCGGCAGCTAAGAAACAACTCGCTCTGCATAGGGCTCTTACAGCCTACCGGGAACATGTCTTAAAACGGACTGTGAAACGCAGTTTCTTCCGAGCCCTGATCTGGCTGAAGTAGAACTTCTGCTCTGCCGTGTGCAACATGGCCCTAGAGATGCAAGGCACAAAGTCCTGCCTTGTTTGCCCAACGGGAGACTAGTACCTCAGCGTCCAGCTTCCAGCTCTTGGAGCAGCTAAGAAACAGCTTGCTGTGCACAGGGCTCTTCCAGCCTACCTGCAACATGTCTTACAAAGGCCTGTGAAACGCAGTTTCTTTGCAGGCCTGATCTGGCTGAAGTAGAACTTCTGCTCTGGGTGTGTCACATTGCCCTAGAGCTGAAAGGCACAACGTTCAGGTTTCTTTCCAAAGGGCGAGTTGAGCCCCAAAGCATCTTGCTTCCAACTCTTTGGGAAGCGAAGAAACAACTCGCTCTGCACAGTGCTCTTACAGCCTACCGGGAACATCTCTTACAAAGTCCTGTGAAACGGAGCTTCTTTGCAGGCCTGATCTGGCTGAAGTAGAACTTCTGCACTGGGTGTGCCACATTGCCCTAGAGCTGAAAGGCACAAGGTGCAAGCTTCTTTCCAAAGGGCGAGTTGGGCCCCAGAGCATCTTGCTTCCAGCTCTTTGGGAAGCTAAGAAAAAACTCGCTCTGCACAGTGCTCTTACAGCCTACCGGGAACATCTCTTACGAAGGCCTGTGAAACGCAGTTTCTTTGCAGGCCTGATCTGGCTGAAGTAGAACTTCTGCTCTGGGTGTGCTACATTGCCCTGGAGCTGAAAGGCACAACCCGCAGTCTTCTTTCCAAAGGGCGAGTTGGGCCCCAAAGCATCTTGCTTCCAGCTCTTTGGGAAGCTAAGAAACAACTCGCTCTGCACAGTGCTCTGACAGCCTACCGGGAACATGTGTTACAAAGGCCTGTGAAACGCAGTTTGTTTGCAGGCCTGATCTGGCTGAAGTAGAACTTCTGCTCTGCCGGGTCCTACATGGGGCTAGAGCTGCAAGGCACAAAGTCCTGCCGTGTTTGAACAAGGGTAGACAAGTCCCTCAGGTCCAGCTTCCAGCTCTTTCGGCAGCTAAGAAACAACTCACTCTGCACAGTGCTCTTACAGCCTAGCGGGAACATCTCTTACAAAGTCCTGTGAAACGGAGCTTCTTTGCAGGCCTGATCTGGCTGTAGAACTTCTGCACTGGGTGTGCCACATTGCCCTAGAGCTGAAAGGCACAAGGTGCAAGCTTCTTTCCAAAGGGCGAGTTGGGCCCCAGAGCATCTTGCTTCCAGCTCTTTGGGAAGCTAAGAAAAAACTCGCTCTGCACAGTGCTCTTAGAGCCTACCGGGAACATCTCTTACGAAGGCCTGTGAAACGCAGTTTCTTTGCAGGCCTGATCTGGCTGAAGTAGAACTTCTGCTCGGGGTGTGCCACATTGCCCTAGAGCTGAAAGGCACAAGGTGCAGCCTTCTTTCCAAAGGGCGAGTTGGGCCCCAGAGCCTCTTGCTTCCAGCTCTTTGGGAAGCTAAGAAACAACTCGCTCTGCAGACCTCTCTTACAGCCAACCGGGAACATCTCTTGCAAAGGCCTGAGAAATACAGTTTCCTTGCAGTCCTTATCTCGCTGAGGTAGAACTGCTGCTATGCCGTGTCCTACATCGGCCTAGAGTTGCACGGCTCAAAGTCCTGCCTTGACTCCTCAAGGGCAGACAGGCCCCACAGCGTGGGGCTTCCACCTCTTTGGGCAGCTAAGAAACAACTTGCTCTGCACTGGTGTTTTACAGCCTACAGGGAACGAGTCTTACAAAGGCCTGTGAAACGCAGATTCTTCCCAGCCCTGATCTGGCTGAAGTAGAACTTCTGCTCTGCCGGGTCCTACATGGCGCTAGAGCTGCAAGGCACAAAGTCCTGCCTTGATTCCACCAGGGTAGACAAGTCCCTCAAGTCCAGCATCCAGCTCTTTCGGCAGCTAAGAAACAACTCGCTCTGCATAGGGCTCTTACAGCCTACCGGGAACATGTCTTAAAACGGACTGTGAAACGCAGTTTCTTCCGAGCCCTGATCTGGCTGAAGTAGAACTTCTGCTCTGCCGTGTGCAACATGGCCCTAGAGATGCAAGGCACAAAGTCCTGCCTTGTTTGCCCAAGGGGAGACTAGTACCTCAGCGTCCAGCTTCCAGCTCTTGGAGCAGCTAAGAAACAGCTTGCTGTGCACAGGGCTCTTCCAGCCTACCTGCAACATGTCTTACAAAGGCCTGTGAAACGCAGTTTCTTTGCAGGCCTGATCTGGCTGAAGTAGAACTTCTGCTCTGGGTGTGTCACACTGCCCTAGAGCTGAAAGGCGCAACGTGCAGGCTTCTTTCCAAAGGGCGACTTGGGCCCCAAAGCATCTTGATTCCAGCTGTTTGGGAAGCTGAGAAACAATTTGCTCTGCCCAGTGCTCTTACAGCCTACAGGGAACATCTCTTACAAAGGCCTGTGAAACGCAATTTCTTTGCAGGCCTGGTCTGGCTGAAGTAGAACTTCTGCTCTGGGTGTGCCACATGGCCCTAGAGCTGAAAGGCACAACGTTCAGGTTTCTTTCCAAACGGCGAGTTGGGCCCCAAAGCATCTTGCTTGCAACTCATTGGGAACTGAAGAAACAACTCGCTCTGCACAGTGCTCTTACAGCCTACCGGGAACATGTCTTCCAAAGGCCTGTGAAACGCAGTTTGTTTGCAGGCCTGATCTGGCTGAAGTAGAACTTCTGCTCTGGGTGTGCCACATTGCCCTAGAGCTGAAAGGCACAACGTGCAGCCTTCTTTCCAAAGGGCGAGTTGGGCCCCAGAGCCTCTTGCTTCCAGCTCTTTGGGAAGCTAAGAAACAACTCGCTCTGCAGACCTCTCTTACAGCCAACCGGGAACATCTCTTGCAAAGGCCTGAGAATTACAGTTTCCTTGCAGGCCTTATCTCGCTGAGGTAGAACTGCTGCTATGCCGTGTCCTACATCGGCCTAGAGTTGCAAGGCTCAAAGTCCTGCCTTGACTCCTCAAGGGCAGACAGGCCCCACAGCGTGGGGCTTCCACCTCTTTGGGCAGCTAAGAAAAAACTTGCTCTGCACTGGTGTTTTACAGCCTACAGGGAACGAGTCTTACAAAGGCCTGTGAAACGCAGTTTCTTCCCAGCCCTGATCTGGCTGAAGTAGAACTTCTGCTCTGCCGGGTCCTACATGGCGCTAGAGCTGCAAGGCACAAAGTCCTGCCTTGTTTCCACAAGGGTAGACAAGTCCCTCAAGTCCAGCATCCAGCTCTTTCGGCAGCTAAGAAACAATTCGCTCAGCACAGTGCTCTTACAGCCTACCGGGAACATCTCTTCCAAAGGCCTGTGAAACGCAGTTTCTTTGCAGGCCTGATCTGGCTGAAGTAGAACTTCTGCTCTGGGTGTGTCACATGGCCCTAGAGCTGAAAGGCACAACGTGCAGGCTTCTTTCCAAAGTGCGAGTTGGGCCCCAAAGCATCTTGATTCCAGCTGTTTGGGAAGCTGAGAAACAATTCGCTCTGCCCAGTGCTCTTACAGCCTACAGGGAACATCTCTTACAAAGGCCTGTGAAACGCAATTTCTTTGCAGGCCAGATCTGGCTGAAGTAGAACTTCTCCTCTGCCGTGTGCAACATGGCCCTAGAGATGCAAGGCACAAAGTCCTGCCTTGTTTCCCCAAGGGGAGACTAGTACCTCAGCGTCCAGCTTCCAGCTCTTGGAGCAGCTAAGAAACAGCTTGCTGTGCACAGGGCTCTTCCAGCCTACCTGGAACATGTATTACAAAGGCCTGTGAAACGCAGTTTCTTTGCAGGCCTGATCTGGCTGAAGTAGAACTTCTGCTCTGGGTGTGCCACATTGCCCTAGAGCTGAAAGGCACAACGTGCAGGCTTCTTTCCAAAGGGCGTGTTGGGCCCCAGAGCATCTTGCTTCCAGCTCTTTGGGAAGCGAAGAAACAACTCGCTCTGCACAGTGCTCTTACAGCCTACCGGGAACATCTCTTACAAAGGCCTGTGAATCGCAGTTTCTTTGCAGGCCTGATTTGCCTGAAGTAGAACTTCTGCTCTGGGTGTGCTACATTGTCCTAGAGCTGAAAGGCACAACGTGCAGTCTCCTTTCCAAAAAGCGAGTTGGGCCCCAAAGAATCTTGCTTCCAGCTCTTTGGGAAGCTAAGAAACAACTCGCTCTGCACAGTGCTCTTACAGCCTACCGGGAACATCTCTTACAAAGGCCTGTGAAATGCAGTTTTTTTGCAGGCCTGATCTGGCTGAAGTAGAACTTCTGCTCTGGGTGTGCTAAATTGCCCTGGAGCTGAGAGGCACAACCCGCAGTCTTCTTTCCAAAGGACGAGTTAGGCCCCAAAGCATCTTGCTTCCAGCTCTTTGGGAAGCTAAGAAACAACACGGTCTGCATAGTGCTCTTACAGCCTACCGGGAACATCTCTTACAAAGTCCTGTGAAACGGAGTTTCTTTGCAGGCCTCATCTGGCTGAAGTAATACTTCTGCACTGGGTGTGCCACATTGCCCTAGAGCTGAAAGGCACAAGGTGAAGCTTCTTTCCAAAGGGCGAGTTGGGCCCCAGAGCATCTTGCTTCCAGCTCTTTGGGAAGCGAAGAAACAACTCGCTCTGCACAGTGCTCTTACAGCCTACCGGGAACATCTCTTACAAAGTCCTGTGAAACGGAGCTTCTTTGCAGGCCTGATCTGGCTGAAGTAGAACTTCTGCACTGGGTGTGCCACATTGCCCTAGAGCTGAAAGGCACAAGGTGCAAGCTTCTTTCCAAAGGGCGAGTTGGGCCCCAGAGCATCTTGCTTCCAGCTCTTTGGGAAGCTAAGAAAAAACTCGCTCTGCACAGTGCTCTTAGAGCCTACCGGGAACATCTCTTACGAAGGCCTGTGAAACGCAGTTTCTTTGCAGGCCTGATCTGGCTGAAGTAGAACTTCTGCTCGGGGTGTGCCACATTGCCCTAGAGCTGAAAGGCACAAGGTGCAGCCTTCTTTCCAAAGGGCGAGTTGGGCCCCAGAGCCTCTTGCTTCCAGCTCTTTGGGAAGCTAAGAAACAACTCGCTCTGCAGACCTCTCTTACAGCCAACCGGGAACATCTCTTGCAAAGGCCTGAGAAATACAGTTTCCTTGCAGTCCTTATCTCGCTGAGGTAGAACTGCTGCTATGCCGTGTCCTACATCGGCCTAGAGTTGCACGGCTCAAAGTCCTGCCTTGACTCCTCAAGGGCAGACAGGCCACACAGCGTGGGGCTTCCACCTCTTTGGGCAGCTAAGAAACAACTTGCTCTGCACTGGTGTTTTACAGCCTACAGGGAACGAGTCTTACAAAGGCCTGTGAAACGCAGATTCTTCCCAGCCCTGATCTGGCTGAAGTAGAACTTCTGCTCTGCCGGGTCCTACATGGCGCTAGAGCTGCAAGGCACAAAGTCCTGCCTTGATTCCACCAGGGTAGACAAGTCCCTCAAGTCCAGCATCCAGCTCTTTCGGCAGCTAAGAAACAACTCGCTCTGCATAGGGCTCTTACAGCCTACCGGGAATATGTCTTAAAACGGACTGTGAAACGCAGTTTCTTCCGAGCCCTGATCTGGCTGAAGTAGAACTTCTGCTCTGCCGTGTGCAACATGGCCCTAGAGATGCAAGGCACAAAGTCCTGCCTTGTTTCCCCAAGGGAGACTAGTACCTCAGCGTCCAGCTTCCAGCTCTTGGAGCAGCAAAGAAACAGCTTGCTGTGCACAGTGCTCTTACAGCCTACCGGGAACATCTCTTACAAAGGTCTGTGAATCGCAGTTTCTTTGCAGGCCTGATTTGCCTGAAGTAGAACTTCTGCTCTGGCTGTGCTACATTGTCCTAGAGCTGAAAGGCACAACGTGCAGTCTCCTTTCCAAAAAGTGAGTTGGGCCCCAAAGAATCTTGCTTCCAGCTCTTTGGGAAGCTAAGAAACAACTCGCTCTCCTCAGTGCTCTTACAGCCTACCGGGAACATCTCTTACAAAGGCCTGTGAAACGCAGATTCTTCCCAGCCCTGATCTGGCTGAAGTAGAACTTCTGCTCTGCCGGGTCCTACATGGCGCTAGAGCTGCAAGGCACAAAGTCCTGCCTTGATTCCACCAGGGTAGACAAGTCCCTCAAGTCCAGCATCCAGCTCTTTCGGCAGCTAAGAAACAACTCGCTCTGCATAGGGCTCTTACAGCCTACCGGGAACATGTCTTAAAACGGACTGTGAAACGCAGTTTCTTCCGAGCCCTGATCTGGCTGAAGTAGAACTTCTGCTCTGCCGTGTGCAACATGGCCCTAGAGATGCAAGGCACAAAGTCCTGCCTTGTTTGCCCAAGGGGAGACTAGTACCTCAGCGTCCAGCTTCCAGCTCTTGGAGCAGCTAAGAAACAGCTTGCTGTGCACAGGGCTCTTCCAGCCTACCTGCAACATGTCTTACAAAGGCCTGTGAAACGCAGTTTCTTTGCAGGCCTGATCTGGCTGAAGTAGAACTTCTGCTCTGGGTGTGTCACACTGCCCTAGAGCTGAAAGGCGCAACGTGCAGGCTTCTTTCCAAAGGGCGACTTGGGCCCCAAAGCATCTTGATTCCAGCTGTTTGGGAAGCTGAGAAACAATTTGCTCTGCCCAGTGCTCTTACAGCCTACAGGGAACATCTCTTACAAAGGCCTGTGAAACGCAATTTCTTTGCAGGCCTGATCTGGCTGAAGTAGAACTTCTGCTCTGGGTGTGCCACATTGCCCTAGAGCTGAAAGGCACAACGTGCAGCCTTCTTTCCAAAGGGTGAGTTGGGCCCCAGAGCCTCTTGCTTCCAGCTCTTTGGGAAGCTAAGACACAACTCGCTCTGCAGACCTCTCTTACAGCCAACCGGGAACATCTCTTGCAAAGGCCTGAGAAATACAGTTTCCTTGCAGTCCTTATCTCGCTGAGGTAGAACTGCTGCTATGCCGTGTCCTACATCGGCCTAGAGTTGCAAGGCTCAAAGTCCTGCCTTGACTCCTCAAGGGCAGACAGGCCCCACAGCGTGCGGCTTCCACCTCTTTGGGCAGCTAAGAAACAACTTGCTCTGCACTGGTGTTTTACAGCCTACAGGGAACGAGTCTTACAAAGGCCTGTGAAACGCAGTTTCTTCCCAGCCCTGATCTGGCTGAAGTAGAACTTCTGCTCTGCCGGGTCCCACATGGCGCTAGAGCTGCAAGGCACAAAGTCCTGCCTTGTTTCCACAAGGGTAGACAAGTCCCTCAGGTCCAGCATCCAGCTCTTTCGGCAGCTAAGAAACAATTCGCTCTGCACAGTGCTCTTACAGCATACCGGGAACATCTCTTCCAAAGGCCTGTTAAACGCAGTTTCTTTGCAGGCCTGATCTGGCTGAAGTAGAACTTCTGCTCTGGGTGTGTCACATGGCCCTAGAGCTGAAAGGCACAACGTGCAGGCTTCTTTCCAAAGTGCGAGTTGGGCCCCAAAGCATCTTGATTCCAGCTGTTTGGGAAGCTGAGAAACAATTCGCTCTGCCCAGTGCTCTTACAGCCCACAGGGAACATCTCTTACAAAGGCCTGTGAAACGCAATTTCTTTGCAGGCCTGATCTGGCTGAAGTAGAACTTCTGCTCTGGGTGTGCTAAATTGCCCTGGAGCTGAGAGGCACAACCCGCAGTCTTCTTTCCAAAGGCCGAGTTAGGCCCCAAAGCATCTTGCTTCCAGCTCTTTGGGAAGCTAAGAAACAACTCGGTCTGCATACTGCTCTTACAGCCTACCGGGAACATCTCTTACAAAGTCCTGTGAAACGGAGTTTCTTTGCAGGCCTCATCTGGCTGAAGTAATACTTCTGCACTGGGTGTGCCTCATTGCCCTAGAGCTGAAAGGCACAAGGTGAAGCTTCTTTCCAAAGGGCGAGTTGGGCCCCACAGCATCTTGCTTCCAGCTCTTTCGGAAGCGAAGAAACAACTCGCTCTGCACAGTGCTCTTACAGCCTACCGGGAACATCTCTTCCAAAGGCCTGTGAAACGAAGTTTGTTTGCAGGCCTGATCTGGCTGAAGTAGAACTTCTGCTCTGGGTGTGCCACATGGCCCTAGAGCTGAAAGGCACAACGTTCAGGTTTCTTTCCAAAGGGCGAGTTGGGCCCCAAAGCATCTTGCTTCCAACTCTTTGGGAAGCGAAGAAACAACTCGCTCTGCACAGTGCTCTTACAGCCTACCGGGAACATCTCTTACAAAGTCCTGTGAAACGGAGCTTCTTTGCAGGCCTGATCTGGCTGAAGTAGAACTTCTGCACTGGGTGTGCCACATTGCCCTAGAGCTGAAAGGCACAAGGTGCAAGCTTCTTTCCAAAGGGCGATTTGGGCCCCAGAGCATCTTGCTTCCAGCTCTTTGGGAAGCTAAGAAAAAACTCGCTCCGCACAGTGCTCTTACAGCCTACCGGGAACATCTCTTACGAAGGCCTGTGAAACGCAGTTTCTTTGCAGGCCTGATCTGGCTGAAGTAGAACTTCTGCTCTGGGTGTGCTACATTGCCCTGGAGCTGAAAGGCACAACCCGCAGTCTTCTTTCCAAAGGGCGAGTTGGGCCCCAAAGCATCTTGCTTCCAGCTCTTTGGGAAGCTAAGAAACAACTCGCTCTGCCTAGTGCTCTGACAGCCTACCGGGAACATGTCTTACAAAGGCCTGTGAAACGCAGTTTGTTTGCAGGCCTGATCTGGCTGAAGTAGAACTTCTGCTCTGCCGGGTCCTACATGGGGCTAGAGCTGCAAGGCACAAAGTCCTGCCGTGTTTGAACAAGGGTAGACAAGTCCCTCAGGTCCAGCTTCCAGCTCTTTCGGCAGCTAAGAAACAACTCACTCTGCACAGTGCTCTTACAGCCTACCGGGAACATCTCTTACAAAGTCCTGTGAAACGGAGCTTCTTTGCAGGCCTGATCTGGCTGAAGTAGAACTTCTGCACTGGGTGTGCCACATTGCCCTAGAGCTGAAAGGCACAAGGTGCAAGCTTCTTTCCAAAGGGCGAGTTGGGCCCCAGAGCATCTTGCTTCCAGCTCTTTGGGAAGCTAAGAAAAAACTCGCTCTGCACAGTGCTCTTAGAGCCTACCGGGAACATCTCTTACGAAGGCCTGTGAAACGCAGTTTCTTTGCAGGCCTGATCTGGCTGAAGTAGAACTTCTGCTCGGGGTGTGCCACATTGCCCTAGAGCTGAAAGGCACAAGGTGCAGCCTTCTTTCCAAAGGGCGAGTTGGGCCCCAGAGCCTCTTGCTTCCAGCTCTTTGGGAAGCTAAGAAACAACTCGCTCTGCAGACCTCTCTTACAGCCAACCGGGAACATCTCTTGCAAAGGCCTGAGAAATACAGTTTCCTTGCAGTCCTTATCTCGCTGAGGTAGAACTGCTGCTATGCCGTGTCCTACATCGGCCTAGAGTTGCACGGCTCAAAGTCCTGCCTTGACTCCTCAAGGGCAGACAGGCCCCACAGCGTGGGGCTTCCACCTCTTTGGGCAGCTAAGAAACAACTTGCTCTGCACTGGTGTTTTACAGCCTACAGGGAACGAGTCTTACAAAGGCCTGTGAAACGCAGATTCTTCCCAGCCCTGATCTGGCTGAAGTAGAACTTCTGCTCTGCCGGGTCCTACATGGCGCTAGAGCTGCAAGGCACAAAGTCCTGCCTTGATTCCACCAGGGTAGACAAGTCCCTCAAGTCCAGCATCCAGCTCTTTCGGCAGCTAAGAAACAACTCGCTCTGCATAGGGCTCCTACAGCCTACCGGGAACATGTCTTAAAACGGACTGTGAAACGCAGTTTCTTCCGAGCCCTGATCTGGCTGAAGTAGAACTTCTGCTCTGCCGTGTGCAACATGGCCCTAGAGATGCAAGGCACAAAGTCCTGCCTTGTTTGCCCAAGGGGAGACTAGTACCTCAGCGTCCAGCTTCCAGCTCTTGGAGCAGCTAAGAAACAGCTTGCTGTGCACAGGGCTCTTCCAGCCTACCTGCAACATGTCTTACAAAGGCCTGTGAAACGCAGTTTCTTTGCAGGCCTGATCTGGCTGAAGTAGAACTTCTGCTCTGGGTGTGTCACACTGCCCTAGAGCTGAAAGGCGCAACGTGCAGGCTTCTTTCCAAAGGGCGACTTGGGCCCCAAAGCATCTTGATTCCAGCTGTTTGGGAAGCTGAGAAACAATTTGCTCTGCCCAGTGCTCTTACAGCCTACAGGGAACATCTCTTACAAAGGCCTGTGAAACGCAATTTCTTTGCAGGCCTGATCTGGCTGAAGTAGAACTTCTGCTCTGGGTGTGCCACATGGCCCTAGAGCTGAAAGGCACAACGTTCAGGTTTCTTTCCAAACGGCGAGTTGGGCCCCAAAGCATCTTGCTTGCACCTCATTGGGAACTGAAGAAACAACTCGCTCTGCACAGTGCTCTTACAGCCTACCGGGAACATGTCTTACAAAGGCCTGTGAAACGCAGTTTGTTTGCAGGCCTGATCTGGCTGAAGTAGAACTTCTGCTCTGGGTGTGCCACATTGCCCTAGAGCTGAAAGGCACAACGTGCAGCCTTCTTTCCAAAGGGCGAGTTGGGCCCCAGAGCCTCTTGCTTCCAGCTCTTTGGGAAGCTAAGAAACAACTCGCTCTGCAGACCTCTCTTACAGCCAACCGGGAACATCTCTTGCAAAGGCCTGAGAAATACAGTTTCCTTGCAGTCCTTATCTCGCTGAGGTAGAACTGCTGCTATGCCGTGTCCTACATCGGCCTAGAGTTGCAAGGCTCAAAGTCCTGCCTTGACTCCTCAAGGGCAGACAGGCCCCACAGCGTGCGGCTTCCACCTCTTTGGGCAGCTAAGAAACAACTTGCTCTGCACTGGTGTTTTACAGCCTACAGGGAACGAGTCTTACAAAGGCCTGTGAAACGCAGTTTCTTCCCAGCCCTGATCTGGCTGAAGTAGAACTTCTGCTCTGCCGGGTCCCACATGGCGCTAGAGCTGCAAGGCACAAAGTCCTGCCTTGTTTCCACAAGGGTAGACAAGTCCCTCAGGTCCAGCATCCAGCTCTTTCGGCAGCTAAGAAACAATTCGCTCTGCACAGTGCTCTTACAGCATACCGGGAACATCTCTTCCAAAGGCCTGTTAAACGCAGTTTCTTTGCAGGCCTGATCTGGCTGAAGTAGAACTTCTGCTCTGGGTGTGTCACATGGCCCTAGAGCTGAAAGGCACAACGTGCAGGCTTCTTTCCAAAGTGCGAGTTGGGCCCCAAAGCATCTTGATTCCAGCTGTTTGGGAAGCTGAGAAACAATTCGCTCTGCCCAGTGCTCTTACAGCCTACAGGGAACATCTCTTACAAAGGCCTGTGAAACGCAATTTCTTTGCAGGCCAGATCTGGCTGAAGTAGAACTTCTCCTCTGCCGTGTGCAACATGGCCCTAGAGATGCAAGGCACAAAGTCCTGCCTTGTTTCCCCAAGGGGAGACTAGTACCTCAGCGTCCAGCTTCCAGCTCTTGGAGCAGCTAAGAAACAGCTTGCTGTGCACAGGGCTCTTCCAGCCTACCTGGAACATGTATTACAAAGGCCTGTGAAACGCAGTTTCTTTGCAGGCCTGATCTGGCTGAAGTAGAACTTCTGCTCTGGGTGTGCCACATTGCCCTAGAGCTGAAAGGCACAACGTGCAGGCTTCTTTCCAAAGGGCGTGTTGGGCCCCAGAGCATCTTGCTTCCAGCTCTTTGGGAAGCGAAGAAACAACTCGCTCTGCACAGTGCTCTTACAGCCTACCGGGAACATCTCTTACAAAGGCCTGTGAATCGCAGTTTCTTTGCAGGCCTGATTTGCCTGAAGTAGAACTTCTGCTCTGGGTGTGCTACATTGTCCTAGAGCTGAAAGGCACAACGTGCAGTCTCCTTTCCAAAAAGCGAGTTGGGCCCCAAAGAATCTTGCTTCCAGCTCTTTGGGAAGCTAAGAAACAACTCGCTCTGCACAGTGCTCTTACAGCCTACCGGGAACATCTCTTACAAAGGCCTGTGAAACGCAGTTTTTTTGCAGGCCTGATCTGGCTGAAGTAGAACTTCTGCTCTGCCGGGTCCTACATGGGGCTAGAGCTGCAAGGCACAAAGTCCTGCCGTGTTTGAACAAGGGTAGACAAGTCCCTCAGGTCCAGCTTCCAGCTGTTTCGGCAGCTAAGAAACAACTCTCTCTGCACAGTGCTCTTACAGCCTACCGGGAACATCTCTTACAAAGTCCTGTGAAACGGAGCTTCTTTGCAGGCCTGATCTGGCTGAAGTAGAACTTCTGCACTGGGTGTGCCACATTGCCCTAGAGCTGAAAGGCACAAGGTGCAAGCTTCTTTCCAAAGGGCGAGTTGGGCCCCAGAGCATCTTGCTTCCAGCTCTTTGGGAAGCTAAGAAAAAACTCGCTCTGCACAGTGCTCTTAGAGCCTACCGGGAACATCTCTTACGAAGGCCTGTGAAACGGAGTTTCTTTGCAGGCCTGATCTGGCTGAAGTAGAACTTCTGCTCTGGGTGAGCCACATGGCCCTAGAGCTGAAAGGTACAACGTGCAGGCTTGTTTCCCAAGGGGGAGTTGGGCCCCAAACCATCTTGCTTCCAGCTCTTTGGGAAGCTAAGAAACAACTCGCTCTCCACAGTGCTCTTACAGCCTACCGGGAACATCTCTTACAAAGGCCTGTGAATCGCAGTTTCTTTGCAGGCCTGATTTGCCTGAAGTAGAACTTCTGCTCTGGGTGTGCTACATTGTCCTAGAGCTGAAAGGCACAACGTGCAGTCTCCTTTCCAAAAAGCGAGTTGGGCCCCAAAGAATCTTGCTTCTAGCTCTTTGGGAAGCTAAGAAACAACTCGCTCTGCACAGTGCTCTTACAGCCTACCGGGAACATCTCTTACAAAGGCCTGTGAAACGCAGTTTCTTTGCAGGCCTGATCTGGCTGAAGTAGAACTTCTGCTCTGGGTGTGCCATATAGCCCTAGAGCTGAAAGGCACAAGGTGCAAGCTTCTTTCCAAAGGGCGAGTTGGGCCCCACAGCATCTTGCTTCCAGCTCTTTGGGAAGCTAAGAAACAACTCGCTCTGCACAGTGCTCTTACAGCCTACCGGGAACATGTGTTACAAAGGCCTGTGAAAGGCAGTTTCTTTGCAGGCCTGATCTGGCTGAAGTAGAACTTCTGCTCTGGGTGTGCTAAATTGCCCTGGAGCTGAGAGGCACAACCCGCAGTCTTCTTTCCAAAGGGCGAGTTGGGCCCCAAAGCATCTTGCTTCCAGCTCTTTGGGAAGCTAAGAAACAACTCGCTCTGCAGACCTCTCTTACAGCCAACCGGGAACATCTCTTGCAAAGGCCAGAGAAACACAGTTTCCTTGCAGGCCTTATCTCGCTGAGGTAGAACTGCTGCTATGCCGTGTCCTACATCGGCCTAGAGTTGCAAGGCTCAAAGTCCTGCCTTGACTCCTCAAGGGCAGACAGGCCCCACAGCGTGGGGCTTCCACCTCTTTGGGCAGCTAAGAAACAACTTGCTCTGCACTGGTGTTTTACAGCCTACAGGGAACGAGTCTTACAAAGGCCTGTGAAACGCAGATTCTTCCCAGCCCTGATCTGGCTGAAGTAGAACTTCTGCTCTGCCGGGTCCTACATGGCGCTAGAGCTGCAAGGCACAAAGTCCTGCCTTGATTCCACCAGGGTAGACAAGTCCCTCAAGTCCAGCATCCAGCTCTTTCGGCAGCTAAGAAACAACTCGCTCTGCATAGGGCTCTTACAGCCTACCGGGAACATGTCTTAAAACGGACTGTGAAACGCAGTTTCTTCCGAGCCCTGATCTGGCTGAAGTAGAACTTCTGCTCTGCCGTGTGCAACATGGCCCTAGAGATGCAAGGCACAAAGTCCTGCCTTGTTTGCCCAAGGGGAGACTAGTACCTCAGCGTCCAGCTTCCAGCTCTTGGAGCAGCTAAGAAACAGCTTGCTGTGCACAGGGCTCTTCCAGCCTACCTGCAACATGTCTTACAAAGGCCTGTGAAACGCAGTTTCTTTGCAGGCCTGATCTGGCTGAAGAAGGACTTCTGCTCTGGGTGTGTCACATTGCCCTAGAGCTGAAAGGCGCAACGTGCAGGCTTCTTTCCAAAGGGCGACTTGGGCCCCAAAGCATCTTGATTCCAGCTGTTTGGGAAGCTGAGAAACAATTTGCTCTGCCCAGTGCTCTTACAGCCTACAGGGAACATCTCTTACAAAGGCCTGTGAAACGCAATTTCTTTGCAGGCCTGATCTGGCTGAAGTAGAACTTCTGCTCTGGGTGTGCCACATGGCCCTAGAGCTGAAAGGCACAACGTTCAGGTTTCTTTCCAAACGGCGAGTTGGGCCCCAAAGCATCTTGCTTGCAACTCTTTGGGAACTGAAGAAACAACTCGCTCTGCACAGTGCTCTTACAGCCTACCGGGAACATGTCTTACAAAGGCCTGTGAAACGCAGTTTGTTTGCAGGCCTGATCTGGCTGAAGTAGAACTTCTGCTCTGGGTGTGCCACATTGCCCTAGAGCTGAAAGGCACAACGTGCAGCCTTCTTTCCAAAGGGCGAGTTGGGCCCCAGAGCCTCTTGCTTCCAGCTCTTTGGGAAGCTAAGAAACAACTCGCTCTGCAGACCTCTCTTACAGCCAACCGGGAACATCTCTTGCAAAGGCCTGAGAAATACAGTTTCCTTGCAGTCCTTATCTCGCTGAGGTAGAACTGCTGCTATGCCGTGTCCTACATCGGCCTAGAGTTGCAAGGCTCAAAGTCCTGCCTTGACTCCTCAAGGGCAGACAGGCCCCACAGCGTGCGGCTTCCACCTCTTTGGGCAGCTAAGAAACAACTTGCTCTGCACTGGTGTTTTACAGCCTACAGGGAACGAGTCTTACAAAGGCCTGTGAAACGCAGTTTCTTCCCAGCCCTGATCTGGCTGAAGTAGAACTTCTGCTCTGCCGGGTCCCACATGGCGCTAGAGCTGCAAGGCACAAAGTCCTGCCTTGTTTCCACAAGGGTAGACAAGTCCCTCAGGTCCAGCATCCAGCTCTTTCGGCAGCTAAGAAACAATTCGCTCTGCACAGTGCTCTTACAGCATACGGGGAACATCTCTTCCAAAGGCCTGTTAAACGCAGTTTCTTTGCAGGCCTGATCTGGCTGAAGTAGAACTTCTCCTCTGCCGTGTGCAACATGGCCCTAGAGATGCAAGGCGCAAAGTCCTGCCTTGTTTCCCCAAGGGGAGACTAGTACCTCAGCGTCCAGCTTCCAGCTCTTGGAGCAGCTAAGAAACAGCTTGCTGTGCACAGGGCTCTTCCAGCCTACCTGCAACATGTCTACAAAGGCCTGTGAAACGCAGTTTCTTTGCAGGCCTGATCTGGCTGAAGTAGAACTTCTGCTCTGGGTGTGTCACATTGCCCTAGAGCTGAAAGGCGCAACGTGCAGGCTTCTTTCCAAAGGGCGAGTTGGGTCCCAGAGCATCTTGCTCCCAGCTCTTTGGGAAGCTAAGAAAAAACTCGCTCTGCACAGTGCTCTTACAGCCTACCGGGAACATCTCTTACAAAGGCCTGTGAAACGCAGTTTGTTTGCAGGCCTGATCTGGCTCAACTAGAACTTCTGCTCTGGGTGTGCTACATTGCCCTGGAGCTGAAAGGCACAACCCGCAGTCTTCTTTCAAAAGGGCGAGTTGGGCCCCAAAGCATCTTGCTTCCAGCTCTTTGGGAAGCTTAGAAAGAACTCGCTCTGCAGACCACTCTTACAGCCAACCGGGAACATATCTTGCAAAGGCCTGAGAAATACAGTTTCCTTGAAGGCCTTATCTCGCTGAGGTAGAACTGCTGCTATGCCGTGTCCTACATCGGCATAGATTTGCAAGGCTCAAAGCCATGCCTTGACTCCTCAAGGGCAGACAGGCCCCACAGCGTGGGGCTTCCACCTCTTTGGGCAGCTAAGAAACAACATGCTCTGCACTGGTGTTTTACAGCCTACAGGGAACGAGTCTTACAAAGGCCTGTGAAATGCAATTTCTTCCCAGCCCTGATCTGGCTGAAGTAGAACTTCTGCTCTGCCGGGTCCTACATGGCGCTAGAGCTGCAAGGCACAAAGTCCTGCCTTGATTCCACAAGGGTAGACAAGTCCCTCAAGTCCAGCATCCAGCTCTTTCGGCAGCTAAGATACAACTCGCTCTGCATAGGGCTCTTACAGCCTACCGGGAACATGTCTTAAAACGGACTGTGAAACGCAGTTTCTTCCCAGCCCTGATCTGGCTGAAGTAGAACTTCTGCTCTGGGTGTGCCACATGGCCCTAGAGCTGAAAGGCACAACGTGCAGTCTCCTTTCCAAGAAGCGAGTTGGGACCCACAGCATCTTGCTTCCAGCTCTTTGGGAAGCTAAGAAACAACTCGCTCTGCACAGTGCTCTTACAGCCTACCGGGAACATCTCTTACAAAGGCCCGTGAAACGCAGTTTGTTTGCAGGCCTGATCTGGCTGAAGTAGAAGTTCTGCTCTGGGTGTGCTAAATTGCCCTGGAGCTGAGAGGCACAACACGCAGTCTTCTTTCCAAAGGGCGAGTTAGGCCCCAAAGCATCTTGCTTCCAGCTCTTTGGGAAGCTAAGAAACAACTCGCTCTGCATAGTGCTCTTACAGCCTACCGGGAACATCTCTTCCAAAGGCCTGTGAAACGCAGTTTGTTTGCAGGCCTGATCTGGCTGAAGTAGAACTTCTGCTCTGCCGGGTCCTACATGGGGCTAGAGCTGCAAGGCACAAAGTCCTGCCGTGTTTGAACAAGGGTAGACAAGTCCCTCAGGTCCAGCTTCCAGCTCTTTCGGCAGCTAAGAGACAACTCACTCTGCACAGTGCTCTTACAGCCCTCCGGGAACATCTCTTCCAAAGGCCTGTTAAACGCAGTTTCTTTGCAGGCCTGATCTGGCTGAAGTAGAACTTCTGCTCTGGGTGAGCCACATGGCCCTAGAGCTGAAAGGTACAACATGCAGGCTTGTTTCCCAATGGGGAGTTGGGCCCCAAAGAATCTTGCTTCCATCTCTTTCGGCAGCTAAGAAACAACTCGCTCTGCACAGTGCTCTTACAGCCTACCGGGAACATCTCTTACAAAGGCCTGTGAAACACAGTTTCTTTGCAGGCCTGATCTGGCTGAAGTAGAACTTCTCCTCTGCCGTGTGCAACATGGCCCTAGAGATGCAAGGCACAAAGTCCTGCCTTGTTTCCCCAAGGGGAGACTAGTACCTCAGCGTCCAGCTTCCAGCTCTTGGAGCAGCTAAGAAACAGCTTGCTGTACACAGGGCTCTTCCAGCCTACCTGGAACATGTATTACAAAGGCCAGTGAAACGCAGTTTCTTTGCAGGCCTGATCTGGCTGAAGTAGAACTTCTGCACTGGGTGTGCCACATTGCCCTAGAGCTGAAAGGCACAAGGTGAAGCTTCTTTCCAAAGGGCGAGTTGGGCCCCAGAGCATCTTGCTTCCAGCTCTTTGGGAAGCTAAGAAACAACTCCCTCTGCACAGTGCTCTTACAGCCTACCGGGAACATCTCTTACAAAGGCCTGTGAATCGCAGTTTCTTTCCAGGCCTGATTTGCCTGAAGTAGAACTTCTGCTCTGGGTGTGCTACATTGTCCTAGAGCTGAAAGGCACAACGTGCAGTCTCCTTTCCAAAAAGCGAGTTGGGCCCCAAAGAATCTTGCTTCCAGCTCTTTGGGAAGCTAAGAAACAACTCGCTCTGCACAGTGCTCTTACAGCCTACCGGGAACATCTCTTACAAAGGCCTGTGAAACGCAGTTTTTTTGCAGGCCTGATCTGGCTGAAGTAGAACTTCTGCTCTGGGTGTGCCATATTGCCCTAGAGCTGAAAGGCACAAGGTGCAAGCTTCTTTCCAAAGGGCGAGTTGGGCCCCAGAGCATCTTGCTTCGAACTCTTTGGGAAGCTAAGAAACAACTCGCTCTGCACAGTGCTCTTACAGCCTACAGGGAACATCTCTTACAAAGGCCTGCGAAACGCAGTTTCTTTGCAGGCCTGATCTGGCTGAAGTAGAACTTCTGCTCTGCCGTGTGCAACATGGCCCTAGAGATGCAAGGCACAAAGTCCTGCCTTGTTTCCCCAAGGGGAGACTAGTACCTCAGCGTCCAGCTTCCAGCTCTTGGAGCAGCTAAGAAACAGCTTGCTGTGCACAGGGCTCTTCCAGCCTACCTGGAACATGTCTTACAAAGGCCTGTGAAACGCAGTTTCTTTGCAGGCCTGCTCTGGCTGAAGTAGAACTTCTGCTCTGGGTGTGCCACATTGCCCTAGAGCTGAAAGGCACAACGTGCAGGCTTCTTTCCAAAGGGCGAGTTGGGCCCCACAGCATCTTGCTTCCAGCTTTTGGGAAGCTAAGAAACAACTCGCTCTGCACAGTGCTCTTACAGCCTACCGGGAACATCTCTTACAAAGGCCTGTGAAACGCAGTTTTTTTGCAGGCCTGATATGGCTGAAGTAGAACTTCTGCTCTGGGTGTGCTACATTGCCCTGGAGCTGAGAGGCACAACCCGAAGTCTTCTTTCCAAAGGGCGAGTTGGGCCCCAAAGCATCTTGCTTCCAGCTCTTTGGGAATCTAAGAAACAACTCGCTCTGCACAGTGCTCTGACAGCCTAACGGGAACATGTCTTACAAAGGCCTGTGAAACGCAGTTTGTTTGCAGGCCTGATCTGGCTGAAGTAGAACTTCTGCTCTGCCGGGTCCTACATGGGGCTAGAGCTGCAAGGCACAAAGTCCTGCCGTGTTTGAACAAGGGTAGACAAGTCCCTCAGGTCCAGCTTCCAGCTCTTTCGGCAGCTAAGAAACAACTCACTCTGCACAGTGCTCTAACAGCCTACCGGGAACATCTCTTACAAAGTCCTGTGAAACGGAGCTTCTTTGCAGGCCTGATCTGGCTGAAGTAGAACTTCTGCACTGGGTGTGCCACATTGCCCTAGAGCTGAAAGGCACAAGGTGCAAGCTTCTTTCCAAAGGGCGAGTTGGGCCCCAGAGCATCTTGCTTCCAGCTCTTTGGGAAGCTAAGAAAAAACTCGCTCTGCACAGTGCTCTTAGAGCCTACCGGGAACATCTCTTACGAAGGCCTGTGAAACGGAGTTTCTTTGCAGGCCTGATCTGGCTGAAGTAGAACTTCTGCTCTGGGTGAGCCACATGGCCCTAGAGCTGAAAGGTACAACGTGCAGGCTTGTTTCCCAAGGGGGAGTTGGGCCCCAAACCATCTTGCTTCCAGCTCTTTGGGAAGCTAAGAAACAACTCGCTCTCCACAGTGCTCTTACAGCCTACCGGGAACATCTCTTACAAAGGCCTGTGAATCGCAGTTTCTTTGCAGGCCTGATTTGCCTGAAGTAGAACTTCTGCTCTGGGTGTGCTACATTGTCCTAGAGCTGAAAGGCACAACGTGCAGTCTCCTTTCCAAAAAGCGAGTTGGGCCCCAAAGAATCTTGCTTCTAGCTCTTTGGGAAGCTAAGAAACAACTCGCTCTGCACAGTGCTCTTACAGCCTACCGGGAACATCTCTTACAAAGGCCTGTGAAACGCAGTTTCTTTGCAGGCCTGATCTGGCTGAAGTAGAACTTCTGCTCTGGGTGTGCCATATAGCCCTAGAGCTGAAAGGCACAAGGTGCAAGCTTCTTTCCAAAGGGCGAGTTGGGCCCCACAGCATCTTGCTTCCAGCTCTTTGGGAAGCTAAGAAACAACTCGCTCTGCACAGTGCTCTTACAGCCTACCGGGAACATGTGTTACAAAGGCCTGTGAAAGGCAGTTTCTTTGCAGGCCTGATCAGGCTGAAGTAGAACTTCTGCTCTGGGTGTGCTAAATTGCCCTGGAGCTGAGAGGCACAACCCGCAGTCTTCTTTCCAAAGGGCGAGTTGGGCCCCAAAGCATCTTGCTTCCAGCTCTTTGGGAAGCTAAGAAACAACTCGCTCTGCAGACCTCTCTTACAGCCAACCGGGAACATCTCTTGCAAAGGCCAGAGAAATACAGTTTCCTTGCAGGCCTTATCTCGCTGAGGTAGAACTGCTGCTATGCCGTGTCCTACATCGGCCTAGAGTTGCAAGGCTCAAAGTCCTGCCTTGACTCCTCAAGGGCAGACAGGCCCCACAGCGTGGGGCTTCCACCTCTTTGGGCAGCTAAGAAACAACTTGCTCTGCACTGGTGTTTTACAGCCTACAGGGAACGAGTCTTACAAAGGCCTGTGAAACGCAGATTCTTCCCAGCCCTGATCTGGCTGAAGTAGAACTTCTGCTCTGCCGGGTCCTACATGGCGCTAGAGCTGCAAGGCACAAAGTCCTGCCTTGATTCCACCAGGGTAGACAAGTCCCTCAAGTCCAGCATCCAGCTCTTTCGGCAGCTAAGAAACAACTCGCTCTGCATAGGGCTCTTACAGCCTACCGGGAACATGTCTTAAAACGGACTGTGAAACGCAGTTTCTTCCGAGCCCTGATCTGGCTGAAGTAGAACTTCTGCTCTGCCGTGTGCAACATGGCCCTAGAGATGCAAGGCACAAAGTCCTGCCTTGTTTGCCCAAGGGGAGACTAGTACCTCAGCGTCCAGCTTCCAGCTCTTGGAGCAGCTAAGAAACAGCTTGCTGTGCACAGGGCTCTTCCAGCCTACCTGCAACATGTCTTACAAAGGCCTGTGAAACGCAGTTTCTTTGCAGGCCTGATCTGGCTGAAGTAGGACTTCTGCTCTGGGTGTGTCACATTGCCCTAGAGCTGAAAGGCGCAACGTGCAGGCTTCTTTCCAAAGGGCGACTTGGGCCCCAAAGCATCTTGATTCCAGCTGTTTGGGAAGCTGAGAAACAATTTGCTCTGCCCAGTGCTCTTACAGCCTACAGGGAACATCTCTTACAAAGTCCTGTGAAACGCAATTTCTTTGCAGGCCTGATCTGGCTGAAGTAGAACTTCTGCTCTGGGTGTGCCACATGGCCCTAGAGCTGAAAGGCACAACGTTCAGGTTTCTTTCCAAACGGCGAGTTGGGCCCCAAAGCATCTTGCTTGCAACTCTTTGGGAACTGAAGAAACAACTCGCTCTGCACAGTGCTCTTACAGCCTACCGGGAACATGTCTTACAAAGGCCTGTGAAACGCAGTTTGTTTGCAGGCCTGATCTGGCTGAAGTAGAACTTCTGCTCTGGGTGTGCCACATTGCCCTAGAGCTGAAAGGCACAACGTGCAGCCTTCTTTCCAAAGGGCGAGTTGGGCCCCAGAGCCTCTTGCTTCCAGCTCTTTGGGAAGCTAAGAAACAACTCGCTCTGCAGACCTCTCTTACAGCCAACCGGGAACATCTCTTGCAAAGGCCTGAGAAATACAGTTTCCTTGCAGTCCTTATCTCGCTGAGGTAGAACTGCTGCTATGCCGTGTCCTACATCGGCCTAGAGTTGCAAGGCTCAAAGTCCTGCCTTGACTCCTCAAGGGCAGACAGGCCCCACAGCGTGCGGCTTCCACCTCTTTGGGCAGCTAAGAAACAACTTGCTCTGCACTGGTGTTTTACAGCCTACAGGGAACGAGTCTTACAAAGGCCTGTGAAACGCAGTTTCTTCCCAGCCCTGATCTGGCTGAAGTAGAACTTCTGCTCTGCCGGGTCCCACATGGCGCTAGAGCTGCAAGGCACAAAGTCCTGCCTTGTTTCCACAAGGGTAGACAAGTCCCTCAGGTCCAGCATCCAGCTCTTTCGGCAGCTAAGAAACAATTCGCTCTGCACAGTGCTCTTACAGCATACGGGGAACATCTCTTCCAAAGGCCTGTTAAACGCAGTTTCTTTGCAGGCCTGATCTGGCTGAAGTAGAACTTCTCCTCTGCCGTGTGCAACATGGCCCTAGAGATGCAAGGCACAAAGTCCTGCCTTGTTTCCCCAGGGGAGACTAGTACCTCAGCGTCCAGCTTCCAGCTCTTGGAGCAGCTAAGAAACAGCTTGCTGTGCACAGGGCTCTTCCAGCCTACCTGGAACATGTATTACAAAGGCCTGTGAAACGCAGTTTCTTTGCAGGCCTGATCTGGCTGAAGTAGAACTTCTGCTCTGGGTGTGCCACATTGCCCTAGAGCTGAAAGGCACAACGTGCAGGCTTCTTTCCAAAGGGCGTGTTGGGCCCCAGAGCATCTTGCTTCCAGCTCTTTGGGAAGCGAAGAAACAACTCGCTCTGCACAGTGCTCTTACAGCCTACCGGGAACATCTCTTACAAAGGCCTGTGAATCGCAGTTTCTTTGCAGGCCTGATTTGCCTGAAGTAGAACTTCTGCTCTGGGTGTGCTACATTGTCCTAGAGCTGAAAGGCACAACGTGCAGTCTCCTTTCCAAAAAGCGAGTTGGGCCCCAAAGAATCTTGCTTCCAGCTCTTTGGGAAGCTAAGAAACAACTCGCTCTGCACAGTGCTCTTACAGCCTACCGGGAACATCTCTTACGAAGGCCTGTGAAACGCAGTTTCTTTGCAGGCCTGATCTGGCTGAAGTAGAACTTCTGCTCTGGGTGTGCTACATTGCCCTGGAGCTGAAAGGCACAACCCGAAGTCTTCTTTCCAAAGGGCGAGTTGGGCCCCAAAGCATCTTGCTTCCAGCTCTTTGGGAAGCTAAGAAACAACTCGCTCTGCACAGTGCTCTGACAGCCTACCGGGAACATGTCTTACAAAGGCCTGTGAAACGCAGTTTGTTTGCAGGCCTGATCTGGCTGAAGTAGAACTTCTGCTCTGCCGGGTCCTACATGGGGCTAGAGCTGCAAGGCACAAAGTCCTGCCGTGTTTGAACAAGGGTAGACAAGTCCCTCAGGTCCAGCTTCCAGCTCTTTCGGCAGCTAAGAAACAACTCACTCTGCACAGTGCTCTTACAGCCTACCGGGAACATCTCTTACAAAGTCCTGTGAAACGGAGCTTCTTTGCAGGCCTGATCTGGCTGAAGTAGAACTTCTGCACTGGGTGTGCCACATTGCCCTAGAGCTGAAAGGCACAAGGTGCAAGCTTCTTTCCAAAGGGCGAGTTGGGCCCCAGAGCATCTTGCTTCCAGCTCTTTGGGAAGCTAAGAAAAAACTCGCTCTGCACAGTGCTCTTAGAGCCTACCGGGAACATCTCTTACGAAGGCATGTGAAACGCAGTTTCTTTGCAGGCCTGATCTGGCTGAAGTAGAACTTCTGCTCGGGGTGTGCCACATTGCCCTAGAGCTGAAAGGCACAACGTGCAGCCTTCTTTCCAAAGGGCGAGTTGGGCCCCAGAGCCTCTTGCTTCCAGCTCTTTGGGAAGCTAAGAAACAACTCGCTCTGCAGACCTCTCTTACAGCCAACCGGGAACATCTCTTGCAAAGGCCTGAGAAATACAGTTTCCTTGCAGTCCTTATCTCGCTGAGGTAGAACTGCTGCTATGCCGTGTCCTACATCGGCCTAGAGTTGCACGGCTCAAAGTCCTGCCTTGACTCCTCAAGGGCAGACAGGCCCCACAGCGTGGGGCTTCCACCTCTTTGGGCAGCTAAGAAACAACTTGCTCTGCACTGGTGTTTTACAGCCTACAGGGAACGAGTCTTACAAAGGCCTGTGAAACGCAGATTCTTCCCAGCCCTGATCTGGCTGAAGTAGAACTTCTGCTCTGCCGGGTCCTACATGGCGCTAGAGCTGCAAGGCACAAAGTCCTGCCTTGATTCCACCAGGGTAGACAAGTCCCTCAAGTCCAGCATCCAGCTCTTTCGGCAGCTAAGAAACAACTCGCTCTGCATAGGGCTCTTACAGCCTACCGGGAACATGTCTTAAAACGGACTGTGAAACGCAGTTTCTTCCGAGCCCTGATCTGGCTGAAGTAGAACTTCTGCTCTGCCGTGTGCAACATGGCCCTAGAGATGCAAGGCACAAAGTCCTGCCTTGTTTGCCCAAGGGGAGACTAGTACCTCAGCGTCCAGCTTCCAGCTCTTGGAGCAGCTAAGAAACAGCTTGCTGTGCACAGGGCTCTTCCAGCCTACCTGCAACATGTCTTACAAAGGCCTGTGAAACGCAGTTTCTTTGCAGGCCTGATCTGGCTGAAGTAGAACTTCTGCTCTGGGTGTGTCACACTGCCCTAGAGCTGAAAGGCGCAACGTGCAGGCTTCTTTCCAAAGGGCGACTTGGGCCCCAAAGCATCTTGATTCCAGCTGTTTGGGAAGCTGAGAAACAATTTGCTCTGCCCAGTGCTCTTACAGCCTACAGGGAACATCTCTTACAAAGGCCTGTGAAACGCAATTTCTTTGCAGGCCTGATCTGGCTGAAGTAGAACTTCTGCTCTGGGTGTGCCACATGGCCCTAGAGCTGAAAGGCACAACGTTCAGGTTTCTTTCCAAACGGCGAGTTGGGCCCCAAAGCATCTTGCTTGCACCTCATTGGGAACTGAAGAAACAACTCGCTCTGCACAGTGCTCTTACAGCCTACCGGGAACATGTCTTACAAAGGCCTGTGAAACGCAGTTTGTTTGCAGGCCTGATCTGGCTGAAGTAGAACTTCTGCTCTGGGTGTGCCACATTGCCCTAGAGCTGAAAGGCACAACGTGCAGCCTTCTTTCCAAAGGGCGAGTTGGGCCCCAGAGCCTCTTGCTTCCAGCTCTTTGGGAAGCTAAGAAACAACTCGCTCTGCAGACCTCTCTTACAGCCAACCGGGAACATCTCTTGCAAAGGCCTGAGAAATACAGTTTCCTTGCAGTCCTTAACTCGCTGAGGTAGAACTGCTGCTATGCCGTGTCCTACATCAGCCTAGAGTTGCAAGGCTCAAAGTCCTGCCTTGACTCCTCAAGGGCAGACAGGCCCACAGCGTGCGGCTTCCACCTCTTTGGGCAGCTAAGAAACAACTTGCTCTGCACTGGTGTTTTACAGCCTACAGGGAACGAGTCTTACAAAGGCCTGTGAAACGCAGTTTCTTCCCAGCCCTGATCTGGCTGAAGTAGAACTTCTGCTCTGCCGGGTCCCACATGGCGCTAGAGCTGCAAGGCACAAAGTCCTGCCTTGTTTCCACAAGGGTAGACAAGTCCCTCAGGTCCAGCATCCAGCTCTTTCGGCAGCTAAGAAACAATTCGCTCTGCACAGTGCTCTTACAGCATACCGGGAACATCTCTTCCAAAGGCCTGTTAAACGCAGTTTCTTTGCAGGCCTGATCTGGCTGAAGTAGAACTTCTGCTCTGGGTGTGTCACATGGCCCTAGAGCTGAAAGGCACAACGTGCAGGCTTCTTTCCAAAGTGCGAGTTGGGCCCCAAAGCATCTTGATTCCAGCTGTTTGGGAAGCTGAGAAACAATTCGCTCTGCCCAGTGCTCTTACAGCCTACAGGGAACATCTCTTACAAAGGCCTGTGAAACGCAATTTCTTTGCAGGCCAGATCTGGCTGAAGTAGAACTTCTCCTCTGCCGTGTGCAACATGGCCCTAGAGATGCAAGGCACAAAGTCCTGCCTTGTTTCCCCAAGGGGAGACTAGTACCTCAGCGTCCAGCTTCCAGCTCTTGGAGCAGCTAAGAAACAGCTTGCTGTGCACAGGGCTCTTCCAGCCTACCTGGAACATGTATTACAAAGGCCTGTGAAACGCAGTTTCTTTGCAGGCCTGATCTGGCTGAAGTAGAACTTCTGCTCTGGGTGTGCCACATTGCCCTAGAGCTGAAAGGCACAACGTGCAGGCTTCTTTCCAAAGGGCGTGTTGGGCCCCAGAGCATCTTGCTTCCAGCTCTTTGGGAAGCGAAGAAACAACTCGCTCTGCACAGTGCTCTTACAGCCTACCGGGAACATCTCTTACAAAGGCCTGTGAATCGCAGTTTCTTTGCAGGCCTGATTTGCCTGAAGTAGAACTTCTGCTCTGGGTGTGCTACATTGTCCTAGAGCTGAAAGGCACAACGTGCAGTCTCCTTTCCAAAAAGCGAGTTGGGCCCCAAAGAATCTTGCTTCCAGCTCTTTGGGAAGCTAAGAAACAACTCGCTCTGCACAGTGCTCTTACAGCCTACCGGGAACATCTCTTACAAAGGCCTGTGAAACGCAGTTTTTTTGCAGGCCTGATCTGGCTGAAGTAGAACTTCTGCTCTGCCGGGTCCTACATGGGGCTAGAGCTGCAAGGCACAAAGTCCTGCCGTGTTTGAACAAGGGTAGACAAGTCCCTCAGGTCCAGCTTCCAGCTGTTTCGGCAGCTAAGAAACAACTCTCTCTGCACAGTGCTCTTACAGCCTACCGGGAACATCTCTTACAAAGTCCTGTGAAACGGAGCTTCTTTGCAGGCCTGATCTGGCTGAAGTAGAACTTCTGCACTGGGTGTGCCACATTGCCCTAGAGCTGAAAGGCACAAGGTGCAAGCTTCTTTCCAAAGGGCGAGTTGGGCCCCAGAGCATCTTGCTTCCAGCTCTTTGGGAAGCTAAGAAAAAACTCGCTCTGCACAGTGCTCTTAGAGCCTACCGGGAACATCTCTTACGAAGGCCTGTGAAACGGAGTTTCTTTGCAGGCCTGATCTGGCTGAAGTAGAACTTCTGCTCTGGGTGAGCCACATGGCCCTAGAGCTGAAAGGTACAACGTGCAGGCTTGTTTCCCAAGGGGGAGTTGGGCCCCAAACCATCTTGCTTCCAGCTCTTTGGGAAGCTAAGAAACAACTCGCTCTCCACAGTGCTCTTACAGCCTACCGGGAACATCTCTTACAAAGGCCTGTGAATCGCAGTTTCTTTGCAGGCCTGATTTGCCTGAAGTAGAACTTCTGCTCTGGGTGTGCTACATTGTCCTAGAGCTGAAAGGCACAACGTGCAGTCTCCTTTCCAAAAAGCGAGTTGGGCCCCAAAGAATCTTGCTTCTAGCTCTTTGGGAAGCTAAGAAACAACTCGCTCTGCACAGTGCTCTTACAGCCTACCGGGAACATCTCTTACAAAGGCCTGTGAAACGCAGTTTCTTTGCAGGCCTGATCTGGCTGAAGTAGAACTTCTGCTCTGGGTGTGCCATATAGCCCTAGAGCTGAAAGGCACAAGGTGCAAGCTTCTTTCCAAAGGGCGAGTTGGGCCCCACAGCATCTTGCTTCCAGCTCTTTGGGAAGCTAAGAAACAACTCGCTCTGCACAGTGCTCTTACAGCCTACCGGGAACATGTGTTACAAAGGCCTGTGAAAGGCAGTTTCTTTGCAGGCCTGATCTGGCTGAAGTAGAACTTCTGCTCTGGGTGTGCTAAATTGCCCTGGAGCTGAGAGGCACAACCCGCAGTCTTCTTTCCAAAGGGCGAGTTGGGGCCCAAAGCATCTTGCTTCCAGCTCTTTGGGAAGCTAAGAAACAACTCGCTCTGCAGACCTCTCTTACAGCCAACCGGGAACATCTCTTGCAAAGGCCAGAGAAACACAGTTTCCTTGCAGGCCTTATCTCGCTGAGGTAGAACTGCTGCTATGCCGTGTCCTACATCGGCCTAGAGTTGCAAGGCTCAAAGTCCTGCCTTGACTCCTCAAGGGCAGACAGGCCCCACAGCGTGGGGCTTCCACCTCTTTGGGCAGCTAAGAAACAACTTGCTCTGCACTGGTGTTTTACAGCCTACAGGGAACGAGTCTTACAAAGGCCTGTGAAACGCAGATTCTTCCCAGCCCTGATCTGGCTGAAGTAGAACTTCTGCTCTGCCGGGTCCTACATGGCGCTAGAGCTGCAAGGCACAAAGTCCTGCCTTGATTCCACCAGGGTAGACAAGTCCCTCAAGTCCAGCATCCAGCTCTTTCGGCAGCTAAGAAACAACTCGCTCTGCATAGGGCTCTTACAGCCTACCGGGAACATGTCTTAAAACGGACTGTGAAACGCAGTTTCTTCCGAGCCCTGATCTGGCTGAAGTAGAACTTCTGCTCTGCCGTGTGCAACATGGCCCTAGAGATGCAAGGCACAAAGTCCTGCCTTGTTTGCCCAAGGGGAGACTAGTACCTCAGCGTCCAGCTTCCAGCTCTTGGAGCAGCTAAGAAACAGCTTGCTGTGCACAGGGCTCTTCCAGCCTACCTGCAACATGTCTTACAAAGGCCTGTGAAACGCAGTTTCTTTGCAGGCCTGATCTGGCTGAAGAAGGACTTCTGCTCTGGGTGTGTCACATTGCCCTAGAGCTGAAAGGCGCAACGTGCAGGCTTCTTTCCAAAGGGCGACTTGGGCCCCAAAGCATCTTGATTCCAGCTGTTTGGGAAGCTGAGAAACAATTTGCTCTGCCCAGTGCTCTTACAGCCTACAGGGAACATCTCTTACAAAGGCCTGTGAAACGCAATTTCTTTGCAGGCCTGATCTGGCTGAAGTAGAACTTCTGCTCTGGGTGTGCCACATGGCCCTAGAGCTGAAAGGCACAACGTTCAGGTTTCTTTCCAAACGGCGAGTTGGGCCCCAAAGCATCTTGCTTGCAACTCTTTGGGAACTGAAGAAACAACTCGCTCTGCACAGTGCTCTTACAGCCTACCGGGAACATGTCTTACAAAGGCCTGTGAAACGCAGTTTGTTTGCAGGCCTGATCTGGCTGAAGTAGAACTTCTGCTCTGGGTGTGCCACATTGCCCTAGAGCTGAAAGGCACAACGTGCAGCCTTCTTTCCAAAGGGCGAGTTGGGCCCCAGAGCCTCATGCTTCCAGCTCTTTGGGAAGCTAAGAAACAACTCGCTCTGCAGACCTCTCTTACAGCCAACCGGGAACATCTCTTGCAAAGGCCTGAGAAATACAGTTTCCTTGCAGTCCTTATCTCGCTGAGGTAGAACTGCTGCTATGCCGTGTCCTACATCGGCCTAGAGTTGCAAGGCTCAAAGTCCTGCCTTGACTCCTCAAGGGCAGACAGGCCCCACAGCGTGCGGCTTCCACCTCTTTGGGCAGCTAAGAAACAACTTGCTCTGCACTGGTGTTTTACAGCCTACAGGGAACGAGTCTTACAAAGGCCTGTGAAACGCAGTTTCTTCCCAGCCCTGATCTGGCTGAAGTAGAACTTCTGCTCTGCCGGGTCCCACATGGCGCTAGAGCTGCAAGGCACAAAGTCCTGCCTTGTTTCCACAAGGGTAGACAAGTCCCTCAGGTCCAGCATCCAGCTCTTTCGGCAGCTAAGAAACAATTCGCTCTGCACAGTGCTCTTACAGCATACGGGGAACATCTCTTCCAAAGGCCTGTTAAACGCAGTTTCTTTGCAGGCCTGATCTGGCTGAAGTAGAACTTCTCCTCTGCCGTGTGCAACATGGCCCTAGAGATGCAAGGCGCAAAGTCCTGCCTTGTTTCCCCAAGGGGAGACTAGTACCTCAGCGTCCAGCTTCCAGCTCTTGGAGCAGCTAAGAAACAGCTTGCTGTGCACAGGGCTCTTCCAGCCTACCTGCAACATGTCTACAAAGGCCTGTGAAACGCAGTTTCTTTGCAGGCCTGATCTGGCTGAAGTAGAACTTCTGCTCTGGGTGTGTCACATTGCCCTAGAGCTGAAAGGCGCAACGTGCAGGCTTCTTTCCAAAGGGCGAGTTGGGTCCCAGAGCATCTTGCTCCCAGCTCTTTGGGAAGCTAAGAAAAAACTCGCTCTGCACAGTGCTCTTACAGCCTACCGGGAACATCTCTTACAAAGGCCTGTGAAACGCAGTTTGTTTGCAGGCCTGATCTGGCTCAACTAGAACTTCTGCTCTGGGTGTGCTACATTGCCCTGGAGCTGAAAGGCACAACCCGCAGTCTTCTTTCAAAAGGGCGAGTTGGGCCCCAAAGCATCTTGCTTCCAGCTCTTTGGGAAGCTTAGAAAGAACTCGCTCTGCAGACCACTCTTACAGCCAACCGGGAACATATCTTGCAAAGGCCTGAGAAATACAGTTTCCTTGAAGGCCTTATCTCGCTGAGGTAGAACTGCTGCTATGCCGTGTCCTACATCGGCATAGATTTGCAAGGCTCAAAGCCATGCCTTGACTCCTCAAGGGCAGACAGGCCCCACAGCGTGGGGCTTCCACCTCTTTGGGCAGCTAAGAAACAACATGCTCTGCACTGGTGTTTTACAGCCTACAGGGAACGAGTCTTACAAAGGCCTGTGAAATGCAATTTCTTCCCAGCCCTGATCTGGCTGAAGTAGAACTTCTGCTCTGCCGGGTCCTACATGGCGCTAGAGCTGCAAGGCACAAAGTCCTGCCTTGATTCCACAAGGGTAGACAAGTCCCTCAAGTCCAGCATCCAGCTCTTTCGGCAGCTAAGATACAACTCGCTCTGCATAGGGCTCTTACAGCCTACCGGGAACATGTCTTAAAACGGACTGTGAAACGCAGTTTCTTCCCAGCCCTGATCTGGCTGAAGTAGAACTTCTGCTCTGGGTGTGCCACATGGCCCTAGAGCTGAAAGGCACAACGTGCAGTCTCCTTTCCAAAAAGCGAGTTGGGACCCACAGCATCTTGCTTCCAGCTCTTTGGGAAGCTAAGAAACAACTCGCTCTGCACAGTGCTCTTACAGCCTACCGGGAACATCTCTTACAAAGGCCCGTGAAACGCAGTTTGTTTGCAGGCCTGATCTGGCTGAAGTAGAAGTTCTGCTCTGGGTGTGCTAAATTGCCCTGGAGCTGAGAGGCACAACACGCAGTCTTCTTTCCAAAGGGCGAGTTAGGCCCCAAAGCATCTTGCTTCCAGCTCTTTGGGAAGCTAAGAAACAACTCGCTCTGCATAGTGCTCTTACAGCCTACCGGGAACATCTCTTCCAAAGGCCTGTGAAACGCAGTTTGTTTGCAGGCCTGATCTGGCTGAAGTAGAACTTCTGCTCTGCCGGGTCCTACATGGGGCTAGAGCTGCAAGGCACAAAGTCCTGCCGTGTTTGAACAAGGGTAGACAAGTCCCTCAGGTCCAGCTTCCAGCTCTTTCGGCAGCTAAGAGACAACTCACTCTGCACAGTGCTCTTACAGCCCTCCGGGAACATCTCTTCCAAAGGCCTGTTAAACGCAGTTTCTTTGCAGGCCTGATCTGGCTGAAGTAGAACTTCTGCTCTGGGTGAGCCACATGGCCCTAGAGCTGAAAGGTACAACATGCAGGCTTGTTTCCCAATGGGGAGTTGGGCCCCAAAGAATCTTGCTTCCATCTCTTTCGGCAGCTAAGAAACAACTCGCTCTGCACAGTGCTCTTACAGCCTACCGGGAACATCTCTTACAAAGGCCTGTGAAACACAGTTTCTTTGCAGGCCTGATCTGGCTGAAGTAGAACTTCTCCTCTGCCGTGTGCAACATGGCCCTAGAGATGCAAGGCACAAAGTCCTGCCTTGTTTCCCCAAGGGGAGACTAGTACCTCAGCGTCCAGCTTCCAGCTCTTGGAGCAGCTAAGAAACATCTTGCTGTACACAGGGCTCTTCCAGCCTACCTGGAACATGTATTACAAAGGCCAGTGAAACGCAGTTTCTTTGCAGGCCTGATCTGGCTGAAGTAGAACTTCTGCTCTGGGTGTGCCACATTGCCCTAGAGCTGAAAGGCACAACGTGCAGGCTTCTTTCCAAAGGGCGTGTTGGGCCCCAGAGCATCTTGCTTCCAGCTCTTTGGGAAGCTAAGAAACAACTCGCTCTGCACAGTGCTCTTACAGCCTACCGGGAACATCTCTTACAAAGGCCTGTGAATCGCAGTTTCTTTGCAGGCCTGATTTGCCTGAAGTAGAACTTCTGCTCTGGGTGTGCTACATTGTCCTAGAGCTGAAAGGCACAACGTGCAGTCTCCTTTCCAAAAAGCGAGTTGGGCCCCAAAGAATCTTGCTTCCAGCTCTTTGGGAAGCTAAGAAACAACTCGCTCTGCACAGTGCTCTTACAGCCTACCGGGAACATCTCTTACAAAGGCCTGTGAAACGCAGTTTTTTTGCAGGCCTGATCTGGCTGAAGTAGAACTTCTGCTCTGGGTGTGCTAAATTGCCCTGGAGCTGAGAGGCACAACCCGCAGTCTTCTTTCCAAAGGACGAGTTAGGCCCCAAAGCATCTTGCTTCCAGCTCTTTGGGAAGCTAAGAAACAACTCGGTCTGCATAGTGCTCTTACAGCCTACCGGGAACATCTCTTACAAAGTCCTGTGAAACGGAGTTTCTTTGCAGGCCTCATCTGGCTGAAGTAATACTTCTGCACTGGGTGTGCCACATTGCCCTAGAGCTGAAAGGCACAAGGTGAAGCTTCTTTCCAAAGGGCGAGTTGGGCCCCAGAGCATCTTGCTTCCAGCTCTTTGGGAAGCTAAGAAACAACTCCCTCTGCACAGTGCTCTTACAGCCTACCGGGAACATCTCTTACAAAGGCCTGTGAATCGCAGTTTCTTTCCAGGCCTGATTTGCCTGAAGTAGAACTTCTGCTCTGGGTGTGCTACATTGTCCTAGAGCTGAAAGGCACAACGTGCAGTCTCCTTTCCAAAAAGCGAGTTGGGCCCCAAAGAATCTTGCTTCCAGCTCTTTGGGAAGCTAAGAAACAACTCGCTCTGCACAGTGCTCTTACAGCCTACCGGGAACATCTCTTACAAAGGCCTGTGAAACGCAGTTTTTTTGCAGGCCTGATCTGGCTGAAGTAGAACTTCTGCTCTGGGTGTGCCATATTGCCCTAGAGCTGAAAGGCACAAGGTGCAAGCTTCTTTCCAAAGGGCGAGTTGGGCCCCAGAGCATCTTGCTTCGAACTCTTTGGGAAGCTAAGAAACAACTCGCTCTGCACAGTGCTCTTACAGCCTACAGGGAACATCTCTTACAAAGGCCTGCGAAACGCAGTTTCTTTGCAGGCCTGATCTGGCTGAAGTAGAACTTCTGCTCTGCCGTGTGCAACATGGCCCTAGAGATGCAAGGCACAAAGTCCTGCCTTGTTTCCCCAAGGGGAGACTAGTACCTCAGCGTCCAGCTTCCAGCTCTTGGAGCAGCTAAGAAACAGCTTGCTGTGCACAGGGCTCTTCCAGCCTACCTGGAACATGTCTTACAAAGGCCTGTGAAACGCAGTTTCTTTGCAGGCCTGCTCTGGCTGAAGTAGAACTTCTGCTCTGGGTGTGCCACATTGCCCTAGAGCTGAAAGGCACAACGTGCAGGCTTCTTTCCAAAGGGCGAGTTGGGCCCCACAGCATCTTGCTTCCAGCTTTTGGGAAGCTAAGAAACAACTCGCTCTGCACAGTGCTCTTACAGCCTACCGGGAACATCTCTTACAAAGGCCTGTGAAACGCAGTTTTTTTGCAGGCCTGATATGGCTTAAGTAGAACTTCTGCTCTGGGTGTGCTACATTGCCCTGGAGCTGAGAGGCACAACCCGAAGTCTTCTTTCCAAAGGGCGAGTTGGGCCCCAAAGCATCTTGCTTCCAGCTCTTTGGGAATCTAAGAAACAACTCGCTCTGCACAGTGCTCTGACAGCCTACCGGGAACATGTCTTACAAAGGCCTGTGAAACGCAGTTTGTTTGCAGGCCTGATCTGGCTGAAGTAGAACTTCTGCTCTGCCGGGTCCTACATGGGGCTAGAGCTGCAAGGCACAAAGTCCTGCCGTGTTTGAACAAGGGTAGACAAGTCCCTCAGGTCCAGCTTCCAGCTCTTTCGGCAGCTAAGAAACAACTCACTCTGCACAGTGCTCTTACAGCCTACCGGGAACATCTCTTACAAAGTCCTGTGAAACGGAGCTTCTTTGCAGGCCTGATCTGGCTGAAGTAGAACTTCTGCACTGGGTGTGCCACATTGCCCTAGAGCTGAAAGGCACAAGGTGCAAGCTTCTTTCCAAAGGGCGAGTTGGGCCCCAGAGCATCTTGCTTCCAGCTCTTTGGGAAGCTAAGAAAAAACTCGCTCTGCACAGTGCTCTTAGAGCCTACCGGGAACATCTCTTACGAAGGCCTGTGAAACGGAGTTTCTTTGCAGGCCTGATCTGGCTGAAGTAGAACTTCTGCTCTGCCGTGTGCAACATGGCCCTAGAGATGCAAGGCACAAAGTCCTGCCTTGTTTGCCCAAGGGGAGACTAGTACCTCAGCGTCCAGCTTCCAGCTCTTGGAGCAGCTAAGAAACAGCTTGCTGTGCACAGGGCTCTTCCAGCCTACCTGCAACATGTCTTACAAAGGCCTGTGAAACGCAGTTTCTTTGCAGGCCTGATCTGGCTGAAGAAGGACTTCTGCTCTGGGTGTGTCACATTGCCCTAGAGCTGAAAGGCGCAACGTGCAGGCTTCTTTCCAAAGGGCGACTTGGGCCCCAAAGCATCTTGATTCCAGCTGTTTGGGAAGCTGAGAAACAATTTGCTCTGCCCAGTGCTCTTACAGCCTACAGGGAACATCTCTTACAAAGGCCTGTGAAACGCAATTTCTTTGCAGGCCTGATCTGGCTGAAGTAGAACTTCTGCTCTGGGTGTGCCACATGGCCCTAGAGCTGAAAGGCACAACGTTCAGGTTTCTTTCCAAACGGCGAGTTGGGCCCCAAAGCATCTTGCTTGCAACTCTTTGGGAACTGAAGAAACAACTCGCTCTGCACAGTGCTCTTACAGCCTACCGGGAACATGTCTTACAAAGGCCTGTGAAACGCAGTTTGTTTGCAGGCCTGATCTGGCTGAAGTAGAACTTCTGCTCTGGGTGTGCCACATTGCCCTAGAGCTGAAAGGCACAACGTGCAGCCTTCTTTCCAAAGGGCGAGTTGGGCCCCAGAGCCTCATGCTTCCAGCTCTTTGGGAAGCTAAGAAACAACTCGCTCTGCAGACCTCTCTTACAGCCAACCGGGAACATCTCTTGCAAAGGCCTGAGAAATACAGTTTCCTTGCAGTCCTTATCTCGCTGAGGTAGAACTGCTGCTATGCCGTGTCCTACATCGGCCTAGAGTTGCAAGGCTCAAAGTCCTGCCTTGACTCCTCAAGGGCAGACAGGCCCCACAGCGTGCGGCTTCCACCTCTTTGGGCAGCTAAGAAACAACTTGCTCTGCACTGGTGTTTTACAGCCTACAGGGAACGAGTCTTACAAAGGCCTGTGAAACGCAGTTTCTTCCCAGCCCTGATCTGGCTGAAGTAGAACTTCTGCTCTGCCGGGTCCCACATGGCGCTAGAGCTGCAAGGCACAAAGTCCTGCCTTGTTTCCACAAGGGTAGACAAGTCCCTCAGGTCCAGCATCCAGCTCTTTCGGCAGCTAAGAAACAATTCGCTCTGCACAGTGCTCTTACAGCATACGGGGAACATCTCTTCCAAAGGCCTGTTAAACGCAGTTTCTTTGCAGGCCTGATCTGGCTGAAGTAGAACTTCTCCTCTGCCGTGTGCAACATGGCCCTAGAGATGCAAGGCGCAAAGTCCTGCCTTGTTTCCCCAAGGGGAGACTAGTACCTCAGCGTCCAGCTTCCAGCTCTTGGAGCAGCTAAGAAACAGCTTGCTGTGCACAGGGCTCTTCCAGCCTACCTGCAACATGTCTACAAAGGCCTGTGAAACGCAGTTTCTTTGCAGGCCTGATCTGGCTGAAGTAGAACTTCTGCTCTGGGTGTGTCACATTGCCCTAGAGCTGAAAGGCGCAACGTGCAGGCTTCTTTCCAAAGGGCGAGTTGGGTCCCAGAGCATCTTGCTCCCAGCTCTTTGGGAAGCTAAGAAAAAACTCGCTCTGCACAGTGCTCTTACAGCCTACCGGGAACATCTCTTACAAAGGCCTGTGAAACGCAGTTTGTTTGCAGGCCTGATCTGGCTCAACTAGAACTTCTGCTCTGGGTGTGCTACATTGCCCTGGAGCTGAAAGGCACAACCCGCAGTCTTCTTTCAAAAGGGCGAGTTGGGCCCCAAAGCATCTTGCTTCCAGCTCTTTGGGAAGCTTAGAAAGAACTCGCTCTGCAGACCACTCTTACAGCCAACCGGGAACATATCTTGCAAAGGCCTGAGAAATACAGTTTCCTTGAAGGCCTTATCTCGCTGAGGTAGAACTGCTGCTATGCCGTGTCCTACATCGGCATAGATTTGCAAGGCTCAAAGCCATGCCTTGACTCCTCAAGGGCAGACAGGCCCCACAGCGTGGGGCTTCCACCTCTTTGGGCAGCTAAGAAACAACATGCTCTGCACTGGTGTTTTACAGCCTACAGGGAACGAGTCTTACAAAGGCCTGTGAAATGCAATTTCTTCCCAGCCCTGATCTGGCTGAAGTAGAACTTCTGCTCTGCCGGGTCCTACATGGCGCTAGAGCTGCAAGGCACAAAGTCCTGCCTTGATTCCACAAGGGTAGACAAGTCCCTCAAGTCCAGCATCCAGCTCTTTCGGCAGCTAAGATACAACTCGCTCTGCATAGGGCTCTTACAGCCTACCGGGAACATGTCTTAAAACGGACTGTGAAACGCAGTTTCTTCCCAGCCCTGATCTGGCTGAAGTAGAACTTCTGCTCTGGGTGTGCCACATGGCCCTAGAGCTGAAAGGCACAACGTGCAGTCTCCTTTCCAAAAAGCGAGTTGGGACCCACAGCATCTTGCTTCCAGCTCTTTGGGAAGCTAAGAAACAACTCGCTCTGCACAGTGCTCTTACAGCCTACCGGGAACATCTCTTACAAAGGCCCGTGAAACGCAGTTTGTTTGCAGGCCTGATCTGGCTGAAGTAGAAGTTCTGCTCTGGGTGTGCTAAATTGCCCTGGAGCTGAGAGGCACAACACGCAGTCTTCTTTCCAAAGGGCGAGTTAGGCCCCAAAGCATCTTGCTTCCAGCTCTTTGGGAAGCTAAGAAACAACTCGCTCTGCATAGTGCTCTTACAGCCTACCGGGAACATCTCTTCCAAAGGCCTGTGAAACGCAGTTTGTTTGCAGGCCTGATCTGGCTGAAGTAGAACTTCTGCTCTGCCGGGTCCTACATGGGGCTAGAGCTGCAAGGCACAAAGTCCTGCCGTGTTTGAACAAGGGTAGACAAGTCCCTCAGGTCCAGCTTCCAGCTCTTTCGGCAGCTAAGAGACAACTCACTCTGCACAGTGCTCTTACAGCCCTCCGGGAACATCTCTTCCAAAGGCCTGTTAAACGCAGTTTCTTTGCAGGCCTGATCTGGCTGAAGTAGAACTTCTGCTCTGGGTGAGCCACATGGCCCTAGAGCTGAAAGGTACAACATGCAGGCTTGTTTCCCAATGGGGAGTTGGGCCCCAAAGAATCTTGCTTCCATCTCTTTCGGCAGCTAAGAAACAACTCGCTCTGCACAGTGCTCTTACAGCCTACCGGGAACATCTCTTACAAAGGCCTGTGAAACACAGTTTCTTTGCAGGCCTGATCTGGCTGAAGTAGAACTTCTCCTCTGCCGTGTGCAACATGGCCCTAGAGATGCAAGGCACAAAGTCCTGCCTTGTTTCCCCAAGGGGAGACTAGTACCTCAGCGTCCAGCTTCCAGCTCTTGGAGCAGCTAAGAAACATCTTGCTGTACACAGGGCTCTTCCAGCCTACCTGGAACATGTATTACAAAGGCCAGTGAAACGCAGTTTCTTTGCAGGCCTGATCTGGCTGAAGTAGAACTTCTGCTCTGGGTGTGCCACATTGCCCTAGAGCTGAAAGGCACAACGTGCAGGCTTCTTTCCAAAGGGCGTGTTGGGCCCCAGAGCATCTTGCTTCCAGCTCTTTGGGAAGCTAAGAAACAACTCGCTCTGCACAGTGCTCTTACAGCCTACCGGGAACATCTCTTACAAAGGCCTGTGAATCGCAGTTTCTTTGCAGGCCTGATTTGCCTGAAGTAGAACTTCTGCTCTGGGTGTGCTACATTGTCCTAGAGCTGAAAGGCACAACGTGCAGTCTCCTTTCCAAAAAGCGAGTTGGGCCCCAAAGAATCTTGCTTCCAGCTCTTTGGGAAGCTAAGAAACAACTCGCTCTGCACAGTGCTCTTACAGCCTACCGGGAACATCTCTTACAAAGGCCTGTGAAACGCAGTTTTTTTGCAGGCCTGATCTGGCTGAAGTAGAACTTCTGCTCTGGGTGTGCTAAATTGCCCTGGAGCTGAGAGGCACAACCCGCAGTCTTCTTTCCAAAGGACGAGTTAGGCCCCAAAGCATCTTGCTTCCAGCTCTTTGGGAAGCTAAGAAACAACTCGGTCTGCATAGTGCTCTTACAGCCTACCGGGAACATCTCTTACAAAGTCCTGTGAAACGGAGTTTCTTTGCAGGCCTCATCTGGCTGAAGTAATACTTCTGCACTGGGTGTGCCACATTGCCCTAGAGCTGAAAGGCACAAGGTGAAGCTTCTTTCCAAAGGGCGAGTTGGGCCCCAGAGCATCTTGCTTCCAGCTCTTTGGGAAGCTAAGAAACAACTCCCTCTGCACAGTGCTCTTACAGCCTACCGGGAACATCTCTTACAAAGGCCTGTGAATCGCAGTTTCTTTCCAGGCCTGATTTGCCTGAAGTAGAACTTCTGCTCTGGGTGTGCTACATTGTCCTAGAGCTGAAAGGCACAACGTGCAGTCTCCTTTCCAAAAAGCGAGTTGGGCCCCAAAGAATCTTGCTTCCAGCTCTTTGGGAAGCTAAGAAACAACTCGCTCTGCACAGTGCTCTTACAGCCTACCGGGAACATCTCTTACAAAGGCCTGTGAAACGCAGTTTTTTTGCAGGCCTGATCTGGCTGAAGTAGAACTTCTGCTCTGGGTGTGCCATATTGCCCTAGAGCTGAAAGGCACAAGGTGCAAGCTTCTTTCCAAAGGGCGAGTTGGGCCCCAGAGCATCTTGCTTCGAACTCTTTGGGAAGCTAAGAAACAACTCGCTCTGCACAGTGCTCTTACAGCCTACAGGGAACATCTCTTACAAAGGCCTGCGAAACGCAGTTTCTTTGCAGGCCTGATCTGGCTGAAGTAGAACTTCTGCTCTGCCGTGTGCAACATGGCCCTAGAGATGCAAGGCACAAAGTCCTGCCTTGTTTCCCCAAGGGGAGACTAGTACCTCAGCGTCCAGCTTCCAGCTCTTGGAGCAGCTAAGAAACAGCTTGCTGTGCACAGGGCTCTTCCAGCCTACCTGGAACATGTCTTACAAAGGCCTGTGAAACGCAGTTTCTTTGCAGGCCTGCTCTGGCTGAAGTAGAACTTCTGCTCTGGGTGTGCCACATTGCCCTAGAGCTGAAAGGCACAACGTGCAGGCTTCTTTCCAAAGGGCGAGTTGGGCCCCACAGCATCTTGCTTCCAGCTTTTGGGAAGCTAAGAAACAACTCGCTCTGCACAGTGCTCTTACAGCCTACCGGGAACATCTCTTACAAAGGCCTGTGAAACGCAGTTTTTTTGCAGGCCTGATATGGCTTAAGTAGAACTTCTGCTCTGGGTGTGCTACATTGCCCTGGAGCTGAGAGGCACAACCCGAAGTCTTCTTTCCAAAGGGCGAGTTGGGCCCCAAAGCATCTTGCTTCCAGCTCTTTGGGAATCTAAGAAACAACTCGCTCTGCACAGTGCTCTGACAGCCTACCGGGAACATGTCTTACAAAGGCCTGTGAAACGCAGTTTGTTTGCAGGCCTGATCTGGCTGAAGTAGAACTTCTGCTCTGCCGGGTCCTACATGGGGCTAGAGCTGCAAGGCACAAAGTCCTGCCGTGTTTGAACAAGGGTAGACAAGTCCCTCAGGTCCAGCTTCCAGCTCTTTCGGCAGCTAAGAAACAACTCACTCTGCACAGTGCTCTTACAGCCTACCGGGAACATCTCTTACAAAGTCCTGTGAAACGGAGCTTCTTTGCAGGCCTGATCTGGCTGAAGTAGAACTTCTGCACTGGGTGTGCCACATTGCCCTAGAGCTGAAAGGCACAAGGTGCAAGCTTCTTTCCAAAGGGCGAGTTGGGCCCCAGAGCATCTTGCTTCCAGCTCTTTGGGAAGCTAAGAAAAAACTCGCTCTGCACAGTGCTCTTAGAGCCTACCGGGAACATCTCTTACGAAGGCCTGTGAAACGGAGTTTCTTTGCAGGCCTGATCTGGCTGAAGTAGAACTTCTGCTCTGGGTGAGCCACATGGCCCTAGAGCTGAAAGGTACAACGTGCAGGCTTGTTTCCCAAGGGGGAGTTGGGCCCCAAACCATCTTGCTTCCAGCTCTTTGGGAAGCTAAGAAACAACTCGCTCTCCACAGTGCTCTTACAGCCTACCGGGAACATCTCTTACAAAGGCCTGTGAATCGCAGTTTCTTTGCAGGCCTGATTTGCCTGAAGTAGAACTTCTGCTCTGGGTGTGCTACATTGTCCTAGAGCTGAAAGGCACAACGTGCAGTCTCCTTTCCAAAAAGCGAGTTGGGCCCCAAAGAATCTTGCTTCTAGCTCTTTGGGAAGCTAAGAAACAACTCGCTCTGCACAGTGCTCTTACAGCCTACCGGGAACATCTCTTACAAAGGCCTGTGAAACGCAGTTTCTTTGCAGGCCTGATCTGGCTGAAGTAGAACTTCTGCTCTGGGTGTGCCATATAGCCCTAGAGCTGAAAGGCACAAGGTGCAAGCTTCTTTCCAAAGGGCGAGTTGGGCCCCACAGCATCTTGCTTCCAGCTCTTTGGGAAGCTAAGAAACAACTCGCTCTGCACAGTGCTCTTACAGCCTACCGGGAACATGTGTTACAAAGGCCTGTGAAAGGCAGTTTCTTTGCAGGCCTGATCAGGCTGAAGTAGAACTTCTGCTCTGGGTGTGCTAAATTGCCCTGGAGCTGAGAGGCACAACCCGCAGTCTTCTTTCCAAAGGGCGAGTTGGGCCCCAAAGCATCTTGCTTCCAGCTCTTTGGGAAGCTAAGAAACAACTCGCTCTGCAGACCTCTCTTACAGCCAACCGGGAACATCTCTTGCAAAGGCCAGAGAAATACAGTTTCCTTGCAGGCCTTATCTCGCTGAGGTAGAACTGCTGCTATGCCGTGTCCTACATCGGCCTAGAGTTGCAAGGCTCAAAGTCCTGCCTTGACTCCTCAAGGGCAGACAGGCCCCACAGCGTGGGGCTTCCACCTCTTTGGGCAGCTAAGAAACAACTTGCTCTGCACTGGTGTTTTACAGCCTACAGGGAACGAGTCTTACAAAGGCCTGTGAAACGCAGATTCTTCCCAGCCCTGATCTGGCTGAAGTAGAACTTCTGCTCTGCCGGGTCCTACATGGCGCTAGAGCTGCAAGGCACAAAGTCCTGCCTTGATTCCACCAGGGTAGACAAGTCCCTCAAGTCCAGCATCCAGCTCTTTCGGCAGCTAAGAAACAACTCGCTCTGCATAGGGCTCTTACAGCCTACCGGGAACATGTCTTAAAACGGACTGTGAAACGCAGTTTCTTCCGAGCCCTGATCTGGCTGAAGTAGAACTTCTGCTCTGCCGTGTGCAACATGGCCCTAGAGATGCAAGGCACAAAGTCCTGCCTTGTTTGCCCAAGGGGAGACTAGTACCTCAGCGTCCAGCTTCCAGCTCTTGGAGCAGCTAAGAAACAGTTTGCTGTGCACAGGGCTCTTCCAGCCTACCTGCAACATGTCTTACAAAGGCCTGTGAAACGCAGTTTCTTTGCAGGCCTGATCTGGCTGAAGTAGGACTTCTGCTCTGGGTGTGTCACATTGCCCTAGAGCTGAAAGGCGCAACGTGCAGGCTTCTTTCCAAAGGGCGACTTGGGCCCCAAAGCATCTTGATTCCAGCTGTTTGGGAAGCTGAGAAACAATTTGCTCTGCCCAGTGCTCTTACAGCCTACAGGGAACATCTCTTACAAAGTCCTGTGAAACGCAATTTCTTTGCAGGCCTGATCTGGCTGAAGTAGAACTTCTGCTCTGGGTGTGCCACATGGCCCTAGAGCTGAAAGGCACAACGTTCAGGTTTCTTTCCAAACGGCGAGTTGGGCCCCAAAGCATCTTGCTTGCAACTCTTTGGGAACTGAAGAAACAACTCGCTCTGCACAGTGCTCTTACAGCCTACCGGGAACATGTCTTACAAAGGCCTGTGAAACGCAGTTTGTTTGCAGGCCTGATCTGGCTGAAGTAGAACTTCTGCTCTGGGTGTGCCACATTGCCCTAGAGCTGAAAGGCACAACGTGCAGCCTTCTTTCCAAAGGGCGAGTTGGGCCCCAGAGCCTCTTGCTTCCAGCTCTTTGGGAAGCTAAGAAACAACTCGCTCTGCAGACCTCTCTTACAGCCAACCGGGAACATCTCTTGCAAAGGCCTGAGAAATACAGTTTCCTTGCAGTCCTTATCTCGCTGAGGTAGAACTGCTGCTATGCCGTGTCCTACATCGGCCTAGAGTTGCAAGGCTCAAAGTCCTGCCTTGACTCCTCAAGGGCAGACAGGCCCCACAGCGTGCGGCTTCCACCTCTTTGGGCAGCTAAGAAACAACTTGCTCTGCACTGGTGTTTTACAGCCTACAGGGAACGAGTCTTACAAAGGCCTGTGAAACGCAGTTTCTTCCCAGCCCTGATCTGGCTGAAGTAGAACTTCTGCTCTGCCGGGTCCCACATGGCGCTAGAGCTGCAAGGCACAAAGTCCTGCCTTGTTTCCACAAGGGTAGACAAGTCCCTCAGGTCCAGCATCCAGCTCTTTCGGCAGCTAAGAAACAATTCGCTCTGCACAGTGCTCTTACAGCATACGGGGAACATCTCTTCCAAAGGCCTGTTAAACGCAGTTTCTTTGCAGGCCTGATCTGGCTGAAGTAGAACTTCTCCTCTGCCGTGTGCAACATGGCCCTAGAGATGCAAGGCGCAAAGTCCTGCCTTGTTTCCCCAGGGGAGACTAGTACCTCAGCGTCCAGCTTCCAGCTCTTGGAGCAGCTAAGAAACAGCTTGCTGTGCACAGGGCTCTTCCAGCCTACCTGGAACATGTATTACAAAGGCCTGTGAAACGCAGTTTCTTTGCAGGCCTGATCTGGCTGAAGTAGAACTTCTGCTCTGGGTGTGCCACATTGCCCTAGAGCTGAAAGGCACAACGTGCAGGCTTCTTTCCAAAGGGCGTGTTGGGCCCCAGAGCATCTTGCTTCCAGCTCTTTGGGAAGCGAAGAAACAACTCGCTCTGCACAGTGCTCTTACAGCCTACCGGGAACATCTCTTACAAAGGCCTGTGAATCGCAGTTTCTTTGCAGGCCTGATTTGCCTGAAGTAGAACTTCTGCTCTGGGTGTGCTACATTGTCCTAGAGCTGAAAGGCACAACGTGCAGTCTCCTTTCCAAAAAGCGAGTTGGGCCCCAAAGAATCTTGCTTCCAGCTCTTTGGGAAGCTAAGAAACAACTCGCTCTGCACAGTGCTCTTACAGCCTACCGGGAACATCTCTTACAAAGGCCTGCGAAACGCAGTTTCTTTGCAGGCCTGATCTGGCTGAAGTAGAACTTCTGCTCTGGGTGTGCTAAATTGCCCTGGAGCTGAGAGGCACAACCCGCAGTCTTCTTTCCAAAGGACGAGTTAGGCCCCAAAGCATCTTGCTTCCAGCTCTTTGGGAAGCTAAGAAACAACTCGGTCTGCATAGTGCTCTTACAGCCTACCGGGAACATCTCTTACAAAGTCCTGTGAAACGGAGTTTCTTTGCAGGCCTCATCTGGCTGAAGTAATACTTCTGCACTGGGTGTGCCACATTGCCCTAGAGCTGAAAGGCACAAGGTGAAGCTTCTTTCCAAAGGGCGAGTTGGGCCCCAGAGCATCTTGCTTCCAGCTCTTTGGGAAGCTAAGAAACAACTCGCTCTGCACAGTGCTCTTACAGCCTACCGGGAACATCTCTTACAAAGGCCTGTGAATCGCAGTTTCTTTCCAGGCCTGATTTGCCTGAAGTAGAACTTCTGCTCTGGGTGTGCTACATTGTCCTAGAGCTGAAAGGCACAACGTGCAGTCTCCTTTCCAAAAAGCGAGTTGGGCCCCAAAGAATCTTGCTTCCAGCTCTTTGGGAAGCTAAGAAACAACTCGCTCTGCACAGTGCTCTTACAGCCTACCGGGAACATCTCTTACAAAGGCCTGTGAAACGCAGTTTTTTTGCAGGCCTGATCTGGCTGAAGTAGAACTTCTGCTCTGGGTGTGCCATATTGCCCTAGAGCTGAAAGGCACAAGGTGCAAGCTTCTTTCCAAAGGGCGAGTTGGGCCCCAGAGCATCTTGCTTCGAACTCTTTGGGAAGCTAAGAAACAACTCGCTCTGCACAGTGCTCTTACAGCCTACAGGGAACATCTCTTACAAAGGCCTGCGAAACGCAGTTTCTTTGCAGGCCTGATCTGGCTGAAGTAGAACTTCTGCTCTGCCGTGTGCAACATGGCCCTAGAGATGCAAGGCACAAAGTCCTGCCTTGTTTCCCCAAGGGGAGACTAGTACCTCAGCGTCCAGCTTCCAGCTCTTGGAGCAGCTAAGAAACAGCTTGCTGTGCACAGGGCTCTTCCAGCCTACCTGGAACATGTCTTACAAAGGCCTGTGAAACGCAGTTTCTTTGCAGGCCTGCTCTGGCTGAAGTAGAACTTCTGCTCTGGGTGTGCCACATTGCCCTAGAGCTGAAAGGCACAACGTGCAGGCTTCTTTCCAAAGGGCGAGTTGGGCCCCAGAGCATCTTGCTTCCAGCTCTTTGGGAAGCTAAGAAAAAACTCGCTCTGCACAGTGTTCTTAGAGCCTACCGGGAACATCTCTTACGAAGGCCTGTGAAACGGAGTTTCTTTGCAGGCCTGATCTGGCTGAAGTAGAACTTCTGCTCTGGGTGAGCCACATGGCCCTAGAGCTGAAAGGTACAACGTGCAGGCTTGTTTCCCAAAGGGGAGTTGTGCCCCAAAGCATCTTGCTTCCAGCTCTTTGGGAAGCTAAGAAACAACTCGCTCTCCACAGTGCTCTTACAGCCTACCGGGAACATCTCTTACAAAGGCCTGTGAAACGCAGTTTCTTTGCAGTCCAGATCTGGCTGAAGTAGAACTTCTGCTCTGGGTGTGCCACATTGCCCTAGAGCTGAAAGGCACAACGTGCCGCCTTCTTTCCAAAGGGCGAGTTGGGCCCCAGAGCATCTTGCTTCCAGCTCTTTGGGAAGCGAAGAAACAACTCGCTCTGCACTGTGCTCTTACAGCCTACCGGGAACATCTCTTACAAAGGCCTGTGAAACGCAGTTTGTTTGCAGGCCTGATCTGGCTGAAGTAAAACTTCTGCTCTGGGTGTGCCACATGGCCCTAGAGCTGAAAGGCTCAACGTTCAGTCTTCATTCCAAAGGGCGAGTTGGGCCCCAAAGCATCTTGCTTCCAGCTCTTTGGGAAGCTAAGAAACAACTCGCTCTGCACAGTGCTCTTACAGCCTACCGGGAACATCTCTTACAAAGGCCTGTGAATCGCAGTTTCTTTGCAGGCCTGATTTGCCTGAAGTAGAACTTCTGCTCTGGCTGTGCTACATTGTCCTAGAGCTGAAAGGCACAACGTGCAGTCTCCTTTCCAAAAAGTGAGCTGGGCCCCAAAGCATCTTGCTTCCAGCTCTTTGGGAAGCTAAGAAACAACTCGCTCTGCACAGTGCTCTGACAGCCTACCGGGAACATGTCTTACAAAGGCCTGTGAAACGCAGTTTGTTTGCAGGCCTGATCTGGCTGAAGTAGAACTTCTGCTCTGCCGGGTCCTACATGGGGCTAGAGCTGCAAGGCACAAAGTCCTGCCGTGTTTGAACAAGGGTAGACAAGTCCCTCAGGTCCAGCTTCCAGCTCTTTCGGCAGCTAAGAAACAACTCACTCTGCACAGTGCTCTTACAGCCTACCGGGAACATCTCTTACAAAGTCCTGTGAAACGGAGCTTCTTTGCAGGCCTGATCTGGCTGAAGTAGAACTTCTGCACTGGGTGTGCCACATTGCCCTAGAGCTGAAATGCACAAGGTGCAAGCTGCTTTCCAAAGGGCGAGTTGGGCCCCAGAGCATCTTGCTTCCAGCTCTTTGGGAAGCTAAGAAAAAACTCGCTCTGCACAGTGCTCTTAGAGCCTACCGGGAACATCTCTTACGAAGGCCTGTGAAACGGAGTTTCTTTGCAGGCCTGATCTGGCTGAAGTAGAACTTCTGCTCTGGGTGAGCCACATGGCCCTAGAGCTGAAAGGTACAACGTGCAGGCTTGTTTCCCAAGGGGGAGTTGGGCCCCAAACCACCTTGCTTCCAGCTCTTTGGGAAGCTAAGAAACAACTCGCTCTCCACAGTGCTCTTACAGCCTACCGGGAACATCTCTTACAAAGGCCTGTGAATCGCAGTTTCTTTGCAGGCCTGATTTGCCTGAAGTAGAACTTCTGCTCTGGGTGTGCTACATTGTCCTAGAGCTGAAAGGCACAACGTGCAGTCTCCTTTCCAAAAAGCGAGTTGGGCCCCAAAGAATCTTGCTTCTAGCTCTTTGGGAAGCTAAGAAACAACTCGCTCTGCACAGTGCTCTTACAGCCTACCGGGAACATCTCTTACAAAGGCCTGTGAAACGCAGTTTCTTTGCAGGCCTGATCTGGCTGAAGTAGAACTTCTGCTCTGGGTGTGCCATATAGCCCTAGAGCTGAAAGGCACAAGGTGCAAGCTTCTTTCCAAAGGGCGAGTTGGGCCCCACAGCATCTTGCTTCCAGCTCTTTGGGAAGCTAAGAAACAACTCGCTCTGCACAGTGCTCTTACAGCCTACCGGGAACATGTGTTACAAAGGCCTGTGAAAGGCAGTTTCTTTGCAGGCCTGATCTGGCTGAAGTAGAACTTCTGCTCTGGGTGTGCTAAATTGCCCTGGAGCTGAGAGGCACAACCCGCAGTCTTCTTTCCAAAGGGCGAGTTGGGCCCCAAAGCATCTTGCTTCCAGCTCTTTGGGAAGCTAAGAAACAACTCGCTCTGCAGACCTCTCTTACAGCCAACCGGGAACATCTCTTGCAAAGGCCAGAGAAATACAGTTTCCTTGCAGGCCTTATCTCGCTGAGGTAGAACTGCTGCTATGCCGTGTCCTACATCGGCCTAGAGTTGCACGGCTCAAAGTCCTGCCTTGACTCCTCAAGGGCAGACAGGCCCCACAGCGTGGGGCTTCCACCTCTTTGGGCAGCTAAGAAACAACTTGCTCTGCACTGGTGTTTTACAGCCTACAGGGAACGAGTCTTACAAAGGCCTGTGAAACGCAGATTCTTCCCAGCCCTGATCTGGCTGAAGTAGAACTTCTGCTCTGCCGGGTCCTACATGGCGCTAGAGCTGCAAGGCACAAAGTCCTGCCTTGATTCCACCAGGGTAGACAAGTCCCTCAAGTCCAGCATCCAGCTCTTTCGGCAGCTAAGAAACAACTCGCTCTGCATAGGGCTCTTACAGCCTACCGGGAACATGTCTTAAAACGGACTGTGAAACGCAGTTTCTTCCGAGCCCTGATCTGGCTGAAGTAGAACTTCTGCTCTGCCGTGTGCAACATGGCCCTAGAGATGCAAGGCACAAAGTCCTGCCTTGTTTGCCCAAGGGGAGACTAGTACCTCAGCGTCCAGCTTCCAGCTCTTGGAGCAGCTAAGAAACAGCTTGCTGTGCACAGGGCTCTTCCAGCCTACCTGCAACATGTCTTACAAAGGCCTGTGAAACGCAGTTTCTTTGCAGGCCTGATCTGGCTGAAGTAGGACTTCTGCTCTGGGTGTGTCACATTGCCCTAGAGCTGAAAGGCGCAACGTGCAGGCTTCTTTCCAAAGGGCGACTTGGGCCCCAAAGCATCTTGATTCCAGCTGTTTGGGAAGCTGAGAAACAATTTGCTCTGCCCAGTGCTCTTACAGCCTACAGGGAACATCTCTTACAAAGGCCTGTGAAACGCAATTTCTTTGCAGGCCTGATCTGGCTGAAGTAGAACTTCTGCTCTGGGTGTGCCACATGGCCCTAGAGCTGAAAGGCACAACGTTCAGGTTTCTTTCCAAACGGCGAGTTGGGCCCCAAAGCATCTTGCTTGCAACTCTTTGGGAACTGAAGAAACAACTCGCTCTGCACAGTGCTCTTACAGCCTACCGGGAACATGTCTTACAAAGGCCTGTGAAACGCAGTTTGTTTGCAGGCCTGATCTGGCTGAAGTAGAACTTCTGCTCTGGGTGTGCCACATTGCCCTAGAGCTGAAAGGCACAACGTGCAGCCTTCTTTCCAAAGGGCGAGTTGGGCCCCAGAGCCTCTTGCTTCCAGCTCTTTGGGAAGCTAAGAAACAACTCGCTCTGCAGACCTCTCTTACAGCCAACCGGGAACATCTCTTGCAAAGGCCTGAGAAATACAGTTTCCTTGCAGTCCTTATCTCGCTGAGGTAGAACTGCTGCTATGCCGTGTCCTACATCGGCCTAGAGTTGCAAGGCTCAAAGTCCTGCCTTGACTCCTCAAGGGCAGACAGGCCCCACAGCGTGCGGCTTCCACCTCTTTGGGCAGCTAAGAAACAACTTGCTCTGCACTGGTGTTTTACAGCCTACAGGGAACGAGTCTTACAAAGGCCTGTGAAACGCAGTTTCTTCCCAGCCCTGATCTGGCTGAAGTAGAACTTCTGCTCTGCCGGGTCCCTCATGGCGCTAGAGCTGCAAGGCACAAAGTCCTGCCTTGTTTCCACAAGGGTAGACAAGTCCCTCAGGTCCAGCATCCAGCTCTTTCGGCAGCTAAGAAACAATTCGCTCTGCACAGTGCTCTTACAGCATACGGGGAACATCTCTTCCAAAGGCCTGTTAAACGCAGTTTCTTTGCAGGCCTGATCTGGCTGAAGTAGAACTTCTCCTCTGCCGTGTGCAACATGGCCCTAGAGATGCAAGGCGCAAAGTCCTGCCTTGTTTCCCCAAGGGGAGACTAGTACCTCAGCGTCCAGCTTCCAGCTCTTGGAGCAGCTAAGAAACAGCTTGCTGTGCACAGGGCTCTTCCAGCCTACCTGCAACATGTCTACAAAGGCCTGTGAAACGCAGTTTCTTTGCAGGCCTGATCTGGCTGAAGTAGAACTTCTGCTCTGGGTGTGTCACATTGCCCTAGAGCTGAAAGGCGCAACGTGCAGGCTTCTTTCCAAAGGGCGAGTTGGGTCCCAGAGCATCTTGCTCCCAGCTCTTTGGGAAGCTAAGAAAAAACTCGCTCTGCACAGTGCTCTTACAGCCTACCGGGAACATCTCTTACAAAGGCCTGTGAAACGCAGTTTGTTTGCAGGCCTGATCTGGCTGAACTAGAACTTCTGCTCTGGGTGTGCTACATTGCCCTGGAGCTGAAAGGCACAACCCGCCGTCTTCTTTCAAAAGGGCGAGTTGGGCCCCAAAGCATCTTGCTTCCAGCTCTTTGGGAAGCTTAGAAAGAACTCGTTCTGCAGACCTCTCTTACAGCCAACCGGGAACATCTCTTGCAAAGGCCTGAGAAATACAGTTTCCTTGAAGGCCTTATCTCGCTGAGGTAGAACTGCTGCTATGCCGTGTCCTACATCGGCCTAGATTTGCAAGGCTCAAAGCCATGCCTTGACTCCTCAAGGGCAGACAGGCCCCACAGCGTGGGGCTTCCAGCTCTTTGGGCAGCTAAGAAACAACATGCTCTGCACTGGTGTTTTACAGCCTACAGGGAACGAGTCTTACAAAGGCCTGTGAAATGCAATTTCTTCCCAGCCATGATCTGGCTGAAGTAGAACTTCTGCTCTGCCGGGTCCTACATGGCGCTAGAGCTGCAAGGCACAAAGTCCTGCCTTGATTCCACAAGGGTAGACAAGTCCCTCAAGTCCAGCATCCTGCTCTTTCGGCAGCTAAGAAACAACTCGCTCTGCATAGGGCTCTTACAGCCTACCGGGAACATGTCTTAAAACGGACTGTGAATCGCAGTTTCTTCCGAGCCCTGATCTGGCTGAAGTAGAACTTCTGCTCTGGGTGTGCCACATGGCCCTAGAGCTGAAAGGCACAACGTGCAGTCTCCTTTCCAAAAAGCGAGTTGGGACCCACAGCATTTTGCTTCCAGCTCTTTGGGAAGCTAAGAAACAACTCGCTCTGCACAGTGCTCTTACAGCCTACCGGGAACATCTCTTACAAAGGCCCGTGAAACGCAGTTTGTTTGCAGGCCTGATCTGGCTGAAGTAGAAGTTCTGCTCTGGGTGTGCTAAATTGCCCTGGAGCTGAGAGGCACAACACGCAGTCTTCTTTCCAAAGGGCGAGTTGGGCCCCAAAGCATCTTGCTTCCAGCTCTTTGGGAAGCTAAGAAACAACTCGCTCTGCATAGTGCTCTTACAGCCTACCGGGAACATCTCTTCCAAAGGCCTGTGAAACGCAGTTTGTTTGCAGGCCTGATCTGGCTGAAGTAGAACTTCTGCTCTGCCGGGTCCTACATGGGGCTAGAGCTGCAAGGCACAAAGTCCTGCCGTGTTTGAACAAGGGTAGACAAGTCCCTCAGGTCCAGCTTCCAGCTCTTTCGGCAGCTAAGAGACAACTCACTCTGCACAGTGCTCTTACAGCCCTCCGGGAACATCTCTTCCAAAGGCCTGTTAAACGCAGTTTCTTTGCAGGCCTGATCTGGCTGAAGTAGAACTTCTGCTCTGGGTGAGCCACATGGCCCTAGAGCTGAAAGGTACAACATGCAGGCTTGTTTCCCAATGGGGAGTTGGGCCCCAAAGAATCTTGCTTCCATCTCTTTCGGCAGCTAAGAAACAACTCGCTCTGCACAGTGCTCTTACAGCCTACCGGGAACATCTCTTACAAAGGCCTGTGAAACACAGTTTCTTTGCAGGCCTGATCTGGCTGAAGTAGAACTTCTCCTCTGCCGTGTGCCACATGGCCCTAGAGATGCAAGGCACAAAGTCCTGCCTTGTTTCCCCAAGGGGAGACTAGTACCTCAGCGTCCAGCTTCCAGCTCTTGGAGCAGCTATGAAACAGCTTGCTGTGCACAGGGCTCTTCCAGCCTACCTGGAACATGTATTACAAAGGCCAGTGAAACGCAGTTTCTTTGCAGGCCTGATCTGGCTGAAGTAGAACTTCTGCTCTGGGTGTGCCACATTGCCCTAGAGCTGAAAGGCACAACGTGCAGGCTTCTTTCCAAAGGGCGTGTTGGGCCCCAGAGCATCTTGCTTCCAGCTCTTTGGGAAGCGAAGAAACAACTCGCTCTGCACAGTGCTCTTACAGCCTACCGGGAACATCTCTTACAAAGGCCTGTGAATCGCAGTTTCTTTGCAGGCCTTATTTGCCTGAAGTAGAACTTCTGCTCTGGGTGTGCTACATTGTCCTAGAGCTGAAAGGCACAACGTGCAGTCTCCTTTCCAAAAAGCGAGTTGGGCCCCAAAGAATCTTGCTTCCAGCTCTTTGGGAAGCTAAGAAACAACTCGCTCTGCACAGTGCTCTTACAGCCTACCGGGAACATCTCTTACAAAGGCCTGTGAAACGCAGTTTTTTTGCAGGCCTGACTGGCTGAAGTAGAACTTCTGCTCTGGGTGTGCTAAATTGCCCTGGAGCTGAGAGGCACAACCCGCAGTCTTCTTTCCAAAGGACGAGTTAGGCCCCAAAGCATCTTGCTTCCAGCTCTTTGGGAAGCTAAGAAACAACTCGGTCTGCATAGTGCTCTTACAGCCTACCGGGAACATCTCTTACAAAGTCCTGTGAAACGGAGTTTCTTTGCAGGCCTCATCTGGCTGAAGTAATACTTCTGCACTGGGTGTGCCACATTGCCCTAGAGCTGAAAGGCACAAGGTGAAGCTTCTTTCCAAAGGGCGAGTTGGGCCCCAGAGCATCTTGCTTCCAGCTCTTTGGGAAGCTAAGAAACAACTCGCTCTGCACAGTGCTCTTACAGCCTACCGGGAACATCTCTTACAAAGGCCTGTGAATCGCAGTTTCTTTCCAGGCCTGATTTGCCTGAAGTAGAACTTCTGCTCTGGGTGTGCTACATTGTCCTAGAGCTGAAAGGCACAACGTGCAGTCTCCTTTCCAAAAAGCGAGTTGGGCCCCAAAGAATCTTGCTTCCAGCTCTTTGGGAAGCTAAGAAACAACTCGCTCTGCACAGTGCTCTTACAGCCTACCGGGAACATCTCTTACAAAGGCCTGTGAAACGCAGTTTTTTTGCAGGCCTGATCTGGCTGAAGTAGAACTTCTGCTCTGGGTGTGCCATATTGCCCTAGAGCTGAAAGGCACAAGGTGCAAGCTTCTTTCCAAAGGGCGAGTTGGGCCCCAGAGCATCTTGCTTCGAACTCTTTGGGAAGCTAAGAAACAACTCGCTCTGCACAGTGCTCTTACAGCCTACAGGGAACATCTCTTACAAAGGCCTGCGAAACGCAGTTTCTTTGCAGGCCTGATCTGGCTGAAGTAGAACTTCTGCTCTGCCGTGTGCAACATGGCCCTAGAGTTGCAAGGCACAAAGTCCTGCCTTGTTTCCCCAAGGGGAGACTAGTACCTCAGCGTCCAGCTTCCAGCTCTTGGAGCAGCTAAGAAACAGCTTGCTGTGCACAGGGCTCTTCCAGCCTACCTGGAACATGTCTTACAAAGGCCTGTGAAACGCAGTTTCTTTGCAGGCCTGCTCTGGCTGAAGTAGAACTTCTGCTCTGGGTGTGCCACATTGCCCTAGAGCTGAAAGGCACAACGTGCAGGCTTCTTTCCAAAGGGCGAGTTGGGCCCCAGAGCATCTTGCTTCCAGCTCTTTGGGAAGCTAAGAAAAAACTCGCTCTGCACAGTGTTCTTAGAGCCTACCGGGAACATCTCTTACGAACGCCTGTGAAACGGAGTTTCTTTGCAGGCCTGATCTGGCTGAAGTAGAACTTCTGCTCTGGGTGAGCCACATGGCCCTAGAGCTGAAAGGTACAACGTGCAGGCTTGTTTCCCAAAGGGGAGTTGGGCCCCAAAGCATCTTGCTTCCAGCTCTTTGGGAAGCTAAGAAACAACTCGCTCTCCACAGTGCTCTTACAGCCTACCGGGAACATCTCTTACAAAGGCCTGTGAAACGCAGTTTCTTTGCAGTCCAGATCTGGCTGAAGTAGAACTTCTGCTCTGGGTGTGCCACATTGCCCTAGAGCTGAAAGGCACAACGTGCAGCCTTCTTTCCAAAGGGCGAGTTGGGCCCCAGAGCATCTTGCTTCCAGCTCTTTGGGAAGCGAAGAAACAACTCGCTCTGCACAGTGCTCTTACAGCCTACCGGGAACATCTCTTACAAAGGCCTGTGAAACGCAGTTTGTTTGCAGGCCTGATCTGGCTGAAGTAAAACTTCTGCTCTGGGTGTGCCACATGGCCCTAGAGCTGAAAGGCTCAACGTTCAGTCTTCATTCCAAAGGGCGAGTTGGGCCCCAAAGCATCTTGCTTCCAGCTCTTTGGGAAGCTAAGAAACAACTCGCTCTGCACAGTGCTCTTACAGCCTACCGGGAACATCTCTTACAAAGGCCTGTGAATCGCAGTTTCTTTGCAGGCCTGATTTGCCTGAAGTAGAACTTCTGCTCTGGCTGTGCTACATTGTCCTAGAGCTGAAAGGCACAACGTGCAGTCTCCTTTCCAAAAAGTGAGCTGGGCCCCAAAGAATCTTGCTTCCAGCTCTTTGGGAAGCTAAGAAACAACTCGCTCTCCTCAGTGCTCTTACAGCCTACCGGGAACATCTCTTACAAAGGCCTGTGAAACGCAGTTTGTTTGCAGGCCTGATCTGGCTGCAGTAGAACTTCTGCTCTGGGTGTGCCATATTTCCCTAGAGCTGAAAGGCACAAGGTGCAAGCTTCTTTCCAAAGGGCGAGTTGGGCCCCACAGCATCTTGCTTCCAGCTTTTGGGAAGCTAAGAAACAACTCGCTCTGCACAGTGCTCTTACAGCCTACCGGGAACATCTCTTACAAAGGCCTGTGAAACGCAGTTTTTTTGCAGGCCTGATATGGCTGAAGTAGAACTTCTGCTCTGGGTGTGCTACATTGCCCTGGAGCTGAGAGGCACAACCCGAAGTCTTCTTTCCAAAGGGCGAGTTGGGCCCCAAAGCATCTTGCTTCCAGCTCTTTGGGAAGCTAAGAAACAACTCGCTCTGCACAGTGCTCTGACAGCCTACCGGGAACATGTCTTACAAAGGCCTGTGAAACGCAGTTTGTTTGCAGGCCTGATCTGGCTGAAGTAGAACTTCTGCTCTGCCGGGTCCTACATGGGGCTAGAGCTGCAAGGCACAAAGTCCTGCCGTGTTTGAACAAGGGTAGACAAGTCCCTCAGGTCCAGCTTCCAGCTCTTTCGGCAGCTAAGAAACAACTCACTCTGCACAGTGCTCTTACAGCCTACCGGGAACATCTCTTACAAAGTCCTGTGAAACGGAGCTTCTTTGCAGGCCTGATCTGGCTGAAGTAGAACTTCTGCACTGGGTGTGCCACATTGCCCTAGAGCTGAAAGGCACAAGGTGCAAGCTTCTTTCCAAAGGGCGAGTTGGGCCCCAGAGCATCTTGCTTCCAGCTCTTTGGGAAGCTAAGAAAAAACTCGCTCTGCACAGTGCTCTTAGAGCCTACCGGGAACATCTCTTACGAAGGCCTGTGAAACGGAGTTTCTTTGCAGGCCTGATCTGGCTGAAGTAGAACTTCTGCTCTGGGTGAGCCACATGGCCCTAGAGCTGAAAGGTACAACGTGCAGGCTTGTTTCCCAAGGGGGAGTTGGGCCCCAAACCATCTTGCTTCCAGCTCTTTGGGAAGCTAAGAAACAACTCGCTCTCCACAGTGCTCTTACAGCCTACCGGGAACATCTCTTACAAAGGCCTGTGAATCGCAGTTTCTTTGCAGGCCTGATTTGCCTGAAGTAGAACTTCTGCTCTGGGTGTGCTACATTGTCCTAGAGCTGAAAGGCACAACGTGCAGTCTCCTTTCCAAAAAGCGAGTTGGGCCCCAAAGAATCTTGCTTCTAGCTCTTTGGGAAGCTAAGAAACAACTCGCTCTGCACAGTGCTCTTACAGCCTACCGGGAACATCTCTTACAAAGGCCTGTGAAACGCAGTTTCTTTGCAGGCCTGATCTGGCTGAAGTAGAACTTCTGCTCTGGGTGTGCCATATAGCCCTAGAGCTGAAAGGCACAAGGTGCAAGCTTCTTTCCAAAGGGCGAGTTGGGCCCCACAGCATCTTGCTTCCAGCTCTTTGGGAAGCTAAGAAACAACTCGCTCTGCACAGTGCTCTTACAGCCTACCGGGAACATGTGTTACAAAGGCCTGTGAAAGGCAGTTTCTTTGCAGGCCTGATCTGGCTGAAGTAGAACTTCTGCTCTGGGTGTGCTAAATTGCCCTGGAGCTGAGAGGCACAACCCGCAGTCTTCTTTCCAAAGGGCGAGTTGGGCCCCAAAGCATCTTGCTTCCAGCTCTTTGGGAAGCTAAGAAACAACTCGCTCTGCAGACCTCTCTTACAGCCAACCGGGAACATCTCTTGCAAAGGCCAGAGAAATACAGTTTCCTTGCAGGCCTTATCTCGCTGAGGTAGAACTGCTGCTATGCCGTGTCCTACATCGGCCTAGAGTTGCACGGCTCAAAGTCCTGCCTTGACTCCTCAAGGGCAGACAGGCCCCACAGCGTGGGGCTTCCACCTCTTTGGGCAGCTAAGAAACAACTTGCTCTGCACTGGTGTTTTACAGCCTACAGGGAACGAGTCTTACAAAGGCCTGTGAAACGCAGATTCTTCCCAGCCCTGATCTGGCTGAAGTAGAACTTCTGCTCTGCCGGGTCCTACATGGCGCTAGAGCTGCAAGGCACAAAGTCCTGCCTTGATTCCACCAGGGTAGACAAGTCCCTCAAGTCCAGCATCCAGCTCTTTCGGCAGCTAAGAAACAACTCGCTCTGCATAGGGCTCTTACAGCCTACCGGGAACATGTCTTAAAACGGACTGTGAAACGCAGTTTCTTCCGAGCCCTGATCTGGCTGAAGTAGAACTTCTGCTCTGCCGTGTGCAACATGGCCCTAGAGATGCAAGGCACAAAGTCCTGCCTTGTTTGCCCAAGGGGAGACTAGTACCTCAGCGTCCAGCTTCCAGCTCTTGGAGCAGCTAAGAAACAGCTTGCTGTGCACAGGGCTCTTCCAGCCTACCTGCAACATGTCTTACAAAGGCCTGTGAAACGCAGTTTCTTTGCAGGCCTGATCTGGCTGAAGTAGGACTTCTGCTCTGGGTGTGTCACATTGCCCTAGAGCTGAAAGGCGCAACGTGCAGGCTTCTTTCCAAAGGGCGACTTGGGCCCCAAAGCATCTTGATTCCAGCTGTTTGGGAAGCTGAGAAACAATTTGCTCTGCCCAGTGCTCTTACCGCCTACAGGGAACATCTCTTACAAAGGCCTGTGAAACGCAATTTCTTTGCAGGCCTGATCTGGCTGAAGTAGAACTTCTGCTCTGGGTGTGCCACATGGCCCTAGAGCTGAAAGGCACAACGTTCAGGTTTCTTTCCAAACGGCGAGTTGGGCCCCAAAGCATCTTGCTTGCAACTCTTTGGGAACTGAAGAAACAACTCGCTCTGCACAGTGCTCTTACAGCCTACCGGGAACATGTCTTACAAAGGCCTGTGAAACGCAGTTTGTTTGCAGGCCTGATCTGGCTGAAGTAGAACTTCTGCTCTGGGTGTGCCACATTGCCCTAGAGCTGAAAGGCACAACGTGCAGCCTTCTTTCCAAAGGGCGAGTTGGGCCCCAGAGCCTCTTGCTTCCAGCTCTTTGGGAAGCTAAGAAACAACTCGCTCTGCAGACCTCTCTTACAGCCAACCGGGAACATCTCTTGCAAAGGCCTGAGAAATACAGTTTCCTTGCAGTCCTTATCTCGCTGAGGTAGAACTGCTGCTATGCCGTGTCCTACATCGGCCTAGAGTTGCAAGGCTCAAAGTCCTGCCTTGACTCCTCAAGGGCAGACAGGCCCCACAGCGTGCGGCTTCCACCTCTTTGGGCAGCTAAGAAACAACTTGCTCTGCACTGGTGTTTTACAGCCTACAGGGAACGAGTCTTACAAAGGCCTGTGAAACGCAGTTTCTTCCCAGCCCTGATCTGGCTGAAGTAGAACTTCTGCTCTGCCGGGTCCCACATGGCGCTAGAGCTGCAAGGCACAAAGTCCTGCCTTGTTTCCACAAGGGTAGACAAGTGCCTCAGGTCCAGCATCCAGCTCTCGGCAGCTAAGAAACAATTCGCTCTGCACAGTGCTCTTACAGCCTACGGGGAACATCTCTTACAAAGGCCTGTTAAACGCAGTTTCTTTGCAGGCCTGATCTGGCTGAAGTAGAACTTCTGCTCTGGGTGTGCTACATTGTCCTAGAGCTGAAAGGCACAACGTGCAGTCTCCTTTCCAAAAAGCGAGTTGGGCCCCAAAGAATCTTGCTTCCAGCTCTTTGGGAAGCTAAGAAACAACTCGCTCTGCACAGTGCTATTACAGCCTACCGGGAACATCTCTTACAAAGGCCTGTGAATCGCAGTTTCTTTGCAGGCCTGATTTGCCTGAAGTAGAACTTCTGCTCTGGGTGTGCTACATTGTCCTAGAGCTGAAAGGCACAACGTGCAGTCTCCTTTCCAAAAAGCGAGTTGGGCCCCAAAGAATCTTGCTTCCAGCTCTTTGGGAAGCTAAGAAACAACTCGCTCTGCACAGTGCTCTTACAGCCTACCGGGAACATCTCTTACAAAGGCCTGTGAAACGCAGTTTTTTTGCAGGCCTGATCTGGCTGAAGTAGAACTTCTGCTCTGGGTGTGCTAAATTGCCCTGGAGCTGAGAGGCACAACCCGCAGTCTTCTTTCCAAAGGACGAGTTAGGCCCCAAGGCATCTTGCTTCCAGCTCTATGGGAAGCTAAGAAACAACTCGGTCTGCATAGGGCTCTTACAGCCTACCGGGAACATCTCTTACAAAGTCCTGTGAAACGGAGCTTCTTTGCAGGCCTGATCTGGCTGAAGTAGAACTTCTGCACTGGGTGTGCCACATTGCCCTAGAGCTGAAAGGCACAAGGTGCAAGCTTCTTTCCAAAGGGCGAGTTGGGCCCCAGAGCATCTTGCTTCCAGCTCTTTGGGAAGCTAAGAAAAAACTCGCTCTGCACAGTGCTCTTAGAGCCTACCGGGAACATCTCTTACGAAGGCCTGTGAAACGGAGTTTCTTTGCAGGCCTGATCTGGCTGAAGTAGAACTTCTGCTCTGGGTGAGCCACATGGCCCTAGAGCTGAAAGGTACAACGTGCAGGCTTGTTTCCCAAGGGGGAGTTGGGCCCCAAACCATCTTGCTTCCAGCTCTTTGGGAAGCTAAGAAACAACTCGCTCTCCACAGTGCTCTTACAGCCTACCGGGAACATCTCTTACAAAGGCCTGTGAATCGCAGTTTCTTTGCAGGCCTGATTTGCCTGAAGTAGAACTTCTGCTCTGGGTGTGCTACATTGTCCTAGAGCTGAAAGGCACAACGTGCAGTCTCCTTTGCAAAAAGCGAGTTGGGCCCCAGAGCATCTTGCTTCCAGCTCTTTGGGAAGCTAAGAAACAACTCGCTCTGCACAGTGCTCTTACAGCCTACCGGGAACATCTCTTACAAAGGCCTGTGAAACGCAGTTTCTTTGCAGGCCTGATCTGGCTGAAGTAGAACTTCTGCACTGGGTGTGCCATATAGCCCTAGAGCTGAAAGGCACAAGGTGCAAGCTTCTTTCCAAAGGGCGAGTTGGGCCCCACACCATCTTGCTTCCAGCTCTTTGGGAAGCTAAGAAACAACTCGCTCTGCACAGTGCTCTTACAGCCTACCGGGAACATATGTTACAAAGGCCTGTGAAAGGCAGTTTCTTTGCAGGCCTGATCTGGCTGAAGTAGAACTTCTGCTCTGGGTGTGCTAAATTGCCCTGGAGCTGAGAGGCACAACCCGCAGTCTTCTTTCCAAAGGGCGAGTTGGGCCCCAAAGCATCTTGCTTCCAGCTCTTTGGGAAGCTAAGAAACAACTCGCTCTGCAGACCTCTCTTACAGCCAACCGGGAACATCTCTTGCAAAGGCCTGAGAAATACAGTTTCCTTGCAGGCCTTATCTCGCTGAGGTAGAACTGCTGCTATGCCGTGTCCTACATCGGCCTAGAGTTGCACGGCTCAAAGTCCTGCCTTGTGTCCTCACGGTCAGACAGGCCCCACAGCGTGGGGCTTCCAGCTCTTTGGGCAGCTAAGAAAAAACTTGCTCTGCACTGGTGTTTTACAGCTTACAGGGAACGAGTCTTACAAAGGCCTGTGAAACGCAGATTCTTCCCAGCCCTGATCTGGCTGAAGTAGAACTTCTGCTCTGCCGGGTCCTACATGGCGCTAGAGCTGCAAGGCACAAAGTCCTGCCTTGATTCCACCAGGGTAGACAAGTCCCTCAAGTCCAGCATCCAGCTCTTTCGGCAGCTAAGAAACAACTCGCTCTGCATAGGGCTCTTACAGCCTACCGGGAACATGTCTTAAAACGGACTGTGAAACGCAGTTTCTTCCGAGCCCTGATCTGGCTGAAGTAGAACTTCTGCTCTGCCGTGTGCAACATGGCCCTAGAGATGCAAGGCACAAAGTCCTGCCTTGTTTGCCCAAGGGGAGACTAGTACCTCAGCGTCCAGCTTCCAGCTCTTGGAGCAGCTAAGAAACAGCTTGCTGTGCACAGGGCTCTTCCAGCCTACCTGCAACATGTCTTACAAAGGCCTGTGAAACGCAGTTTCTTTGCAGGCCTGATCTGGCTGAAGTAGAACTTCTGCTCTGGGTGTGTCACATTGCCCTAGAGCTGAAAGGCGCAACGTGCAGGCTTCTTTCCAAAGGGCGAGTTGGGTCCCAGAGCATCTTGCTCCCAGCTCTTTGGGAAGCTAAGAAAAAACTCGCTCTGCACAGTGCTCTTACAGCCTACCGGGAACATCTCTTACAAAGGCCTGTGAAACGCAGTTTGTTTGCAGGCCTGATCTGGCTGAAGTAGAACTTATGCTCTGCCGGGTCCTACATGGCGCTAGAGCTGCAAGGCACAAAGTCCTGCCTTGATTCCACAAGGGTAGACAAGTCCCTCAAGTCCAGCATCCAGCTCTTTCAGCAGCTAAGAAAGAACTCGCTCTGCATAGGGCTCTTACAGCCTACCGGGAACATGTCTTAAAACGGACTGTGAAACGCAGTTTCTTCCCAGCCCTGATCTGGCTGAAGTAGAACTTCTGCTCTGCCGTGTGCAACATGGCCCTAGAGATGCAAGGCACAAAGTCCTGCCTTGTTTCCCCAAGCGGAGACTAGTACCTCAGCGTCCAGCTTCCAGCTCTTGGAGCAGCTAAGAAACAGCTTGCTGTGCACAGGGCTCTTCCAGCCTACCTGGAACATGTCTTAGAAAGGCCTGTGAAACGCAGTTTCTTTGCAGGCCTGAGGTGGCTGAAGTAGAACTTCTGCTCTGGGTGTGCCACATTGCCCTAGAGCTGAAAGGCACAACGTGCAGGCTTCTTTCCAAAGGGCGAGTTGGGCCCCAGAGCATCTTGCTTCCAGCTCTTTGGGAAGCTAAGAAACAACTCGCTCTGCACAGTGCTCTTACAGCCTACAGGGAACATCTCTTACAAAGGCCTGTGAATCGCAGTTTCTTTGCAGGCCTGATCTGGCTGAAGTAGAACTTCTGCTCTGGGTGTGCTACATTGCCCTGGAGCTGAAAGGCACAACCCGCAGTCTTCTTTCCAAAGGGCGAGTTGGGCCCCAAAGCATCTTCCTTCCAGCTCTTTGGGAAGTTAAGAAACAACTCGCTCTGCACAGTGCTCTTACAGCCTACTGGGAACATCTCTTACAAAGGCCTGTGAAACGCAGTTTGTTTGCAGGCCTGATCTGGCTGAACTAGAACTTCGGCTCTGGGTGTGCTACATTGCCCTGGAGCTGAAAGGCACAACCCGCAGTCTTCTTTCCAAAGGGCGAGTTGGGCCCCAAAGCATCTTGCTTCCAGCTCTTTGGGAAGCTTAGAAAGAACTCGCTCTGCAGACCTCTCTTACAGCCAACCGGGAACATCTCTTGCAAAGGCCTGAGAAATACAGTTTCCTTGAAGGCCTTATCTCGCTGAGGTAGAACTGCTGCTATGCCGTGTCCTACATCGGCCTAGAGTTGCAAGGCTCAAAGCCATGCCTTGACTCCTCAAGGGCAGACAGGCCCCACAGCGTGGGGCTTCCACCTCTTTGGGCAGCTAAGAAACAACATGCTCTGCACTGGTGTTTTACAGCCTACAGGGAACGAGTCTTACAAAGGCCTGTGAAACGCAGTTTGTTTGCAGGCCTGATCTGGCTGAAGTAGAACTTCTGCTCTGCCGGGTCCTACATGGGGCTAGAGCTGCAAGGCACAAAGTCCTGCCGTGTTTGAACAAGGGTAGACAAGTCCCTCAGGTCCAGCTTCCAGCTCTTTCGGCAGCTAAGAGACAACTCACTCTGCACAGTGCTCTTACAGCCTACCGGGAACATCTCTTACAAAGTCCTGTGAAACGGAGCTTCTTTGCAGGCCTGATCTGGCTGAAGTAGAACTTCTGCACTGGGTGTGCCACATTGACCTAGAGCTGAAAGGCACAAGGTGCAAGCTTCTTTCCAAAGGGCGAGTTGGGCCCCAGAGCATCTTGCTTCCAGCTCTTTGGGAAGCTAAGAAAAAACTCGCTCTGCACAGTGCTCTTAGAGCCTACCGGGAACATCTCTTACGAACGCCTGTGAAACGCAGTTTCTTTGCAGGCCTGATCTGGCTGAAGTAGAACTTCTGCTCTGGGTGAGCCACATGGCCCTAGAGCTGAAAGGTACAACGTGCAGGCTTGATTCCCAAGGGGGAGTTGGGACCCAAAGCATCTTGCTTCCAGCTCTTTGGGAAGCTAAGAAACAACTCGCTCTGCACAGTGCTCTTACAGCCTACCGGGAACATCTCTTACAAAGGCCTGTGAAACGCAGTTTGTTTGCAGGCCTGATCTGGCTGAAGTAGAACTTCTGCTCTGCCGGGTCCTACATGGCGCTAGAGCTGCAAGGCACAAAGTCCTGCCTTGATTCCACAAGGGTAGACAAGTCCCTCAAGTCCAGCATCCAGCTCTTTCAGCAGCTAAGAAAGAACTCGCTCTGCATAGGGCTCTTACAGCCTACCGGGAACATGTCTTAAAACGGACTGTGAAACGCAGTTTCTTCCCAGCCCTGATCTGGCTGAAGTAGAACTTCTGCTCTGCCGTGTGCAACATGGCCCTAGAGATGCAAGGCACAAAGTCCTGCCTTGTTTCCCCAAGGGGAGACTAGTACCTCAGCGTCCAGCTTCCAGCTCTTGGAGCAGCTAAGAAACAGCTTGCTGTGCACAGGGCTCTTCCAGCCTACCTGGAACATGTCTTACAAAGGCCTGTGAAACGCAGTTTCTTTGCAGGCCTGAGGTGGCTGAAGTAGAACTTCTGCTCTGGGTGTGCCACATTGCCCTAGAGCTGAAAGGCACAACGTGCAGGCTTCTTTCCAAAGGGCGAGTTGGGCCCCAGAGCATCTTGCTTCCAGCTCTTTGGGAAGCTAAGAAACAACTTGCTCTGCACTGGTGTTTTACAGCTTACAGGGAACGAGTCTTCAAAGCCTGTGAAACGCAGTTTCTTCCCAGCCCTGATCTGGCTGAAGTAGAACTTCTGCTCTGCCGGGTCCTACATGGCGCTAGAGCTGCAAGGCACAAAGTCCTGCCTTGTTTCCACAAGGGTAGACAAGTCCCTCAGGTCCAGCATCCAGCTCTTTCGGCAGCTAAGAAACAACTCGCTCTGCAAAGTGCTCTTACAGCCCTCCGGGAACAACTCTTCCAAAGGACTGTTAAACGCAGTTTCTTTGCAGGCCTGATCTGGCTGAAGTAGAACTTCTGCTCTGGGTGTGTCACATGGCCCTAGAGCTGAAAGGCACAACGTGCAGGCTTCTTTCCAAAGGGCGAGTTGGGCCCCAGAGCATCTTGCTTCCAGCTCTTTGGGAAGCTAAGAAACAACTCGCTCTGCACACTGCTCTTACAGCCTACAGGGAACATCTCTTACAAAGGCCTGTGAATTGCAGTTTCTTTGCAGGCCTGATTTGCCTGAAGTAGAACTTCTGCTCTGCGTGTGCCATATTGCCCTAGAGCTGAAAGGCACAAGGTGCAAGCTTCTTTCCAAAGGGCGAGTTGGGCCCCACAGCATCTTGCTTCCAGCTCTTTGGGAAGCTAAGAAACAACTCGCTCTGCACAGTGCTCTTACAGCCTACCGGGAACATCTCTTACAAAGGCCTGTGAAACGCAGTTTGTTTGCAGGCCTGATCTGGCTGAAGTAGAACTTCTGCTCTGGGTGTGCCATATAGCCCTAGAGCTGAAAGGCACAAGGTGCAAGCTTCTTTCCAAAGGGCGAGTTGGGCCCCACAGCATCTTGCTTCCAGCTCTTTGGGAAGCTAAGAAACAACTCGCTCTGCACAGTGCTCTTACAGCCTACCGGGAACATGTGTTACAAAGGCCTGTGAAAGGCAGTTTCTTTGCAGGCCTGATCTGGCTAAAGTAGAACTTCTGCTCTGGGTGTGCTAAATTGCCCTGGAGCTGAGAGGCACAACCCGCAGTCTTCTTTCCAAAGGGCGAGGTGGGCCCCAAAGCATCTTGCTTCCAGCTCTTTGGGAAGCTAAGAAACAACTCGCTCTGCAGACCTCTCTTACAGCCAACCGGGAACAACTCTTGCAAAGGCCAGAGAAATACAGTTTCCTTGCAGGCCTTATCTCGCTGAGGTAAAACTGCTGCTATGCCGTGTCCTACATCGGCCTAGAGTTGCAAGGCTCAAAGTCCTGCCTTGACTCCTCAAGGGCAGACAGGCCCCACAGCGTGGGGCTTCCACCTCTTTGGGCAGCTAAGAAACAACTTGCTCTGCACTGGTGTTTTACAGCCTACACGGAACGAGTCTTACAAAGGCCTGTGAAATGCAGATTCTTCCCAGCCCTGATCTGGCTGAAGTAGAACTTCTGCTCTGCCGGGTCCTACATGGCGCTAGAGCTGCAAGGCACAAAGTCCTGCCTTGATTCCACCAGGTTAGACAAGTCCCTCAAGTCCAGCATCCAACTCTTTCGGCAGCTAAGAAACAACTCGCTCTGCATAGGACTCTTACAGCCTACCGGGAACATGTCTTAAAACGGACTGTGAAACGCAGTTTCTTCCGAGCCCTGATCTGGCTGAAGTAGAACTTCTGCTCTGCCGTGTGCAACATGGCCCTAGAGATGCAAGGCACAAAGTCCTGCCTTGTTTCCCCAAGGGGAGACTAGTACCTCAGCGTCCAGCTTCCAGCTCTTGGAGCAGCTAAGAAACAGCTTGCTGTGCACAGGGCTCTTCCAGCCTACCTGGAACATGTCTTACAAAGGCCTGTGAAACGCAGTTTCTTTGCAGGCCTGCTCTGGCTGAAGTAGAACTTCTGCTCTGGGTGTGTCACATGGCCCTAGAGCTGAAAGGCACAACGTGCAGGCTTCTTTCCAAAGTGCGAGTTGGGCCCGAAAGCATCTTGATTCCAGCTCTTTGGGAAGCTGAGAAACAATTCGCTCTGCCCAGTGCTCTTACAGCCTACAGGGAACATCTCCTACAAAGCCCTGTGAAACGCAGTTTCTTTGCAGGCCTGATCTGGCTGAAGTAGAACTTCTGCCCTGGGTGTGCTACATTGGCATAGAGCTGCCAGGCCCAAAGGGTTGCCTTGTTTCCAAAGGTGGAGAGGGTCCCCATACATCTTGCTTCCAGCTCTTTGGGAAGCTAAGGAACAACTGGCACTGAAAACTGCTACCACAGCCTACCGGGAACATCACTTACAAAGGCCTGTGAAACGCAGTTTCTTGGCAGGCCTGATCTTACTGAAGTAGAATTTCTGCTCTGGGTGTGCTACATTTGCCTACAGCAGCCAGACCAGAAGGGCTGCCTTGTTTGCAAAGGGGCAGAGAGGCCCCAAAGCATCTTGCTTAGAGCTCTTTGGGAAGCTAAGAAACAACTGGCTCTGCCCAGTGCTCTTACAGCCTATGTGGAACATCTGTTCCCAAGGCCTGTGAACGCAGTTTCTTTGCAGGCCTGATCTGGCTGAAGTAGGACTTCTGCTCTGGGTGTGCTACATTGCCCTAGAGCTGCAAGGAACAAAGTGATGTCTTCTTTCCAAAGGGCGAGTTGGGCCCCAAAGCATCTTGCTTCCAGCTCTTTGGGAAGCTAAGAAACAACTCGCTCTGCATAGGGCTCTTACACCCTACCGGGAACATGTCTTACAAAGGCCTGTGAAAGGCAGTTTCTTCCCAGCCCTGATATGGCTGAAGTAGTACTTCTGCTCTGCCGTGTCCTACATGGCCCTAGAGCTGCAAGGCACAAAGTCCTGCCTCTTTTCCCCAAGGGGAGACTAGTCACTCAGCAACCTGCTTCCAGCTCTTGGGCAGCTAAGAAAGAACTTGCTCTGCACAGGGCTCTTCCAGCCTCCCTGGAACATGTCTGACAAAGGCCTGTGAAACGCAGTTTCTTCCCAGGGCTGATCTCGCTGAAGGCGAACTTCTGCGCTGCCGTGTCCTACATGGGCCTAGAGCTGCAAGGCACAAAGTCCTGCCTTGTGTCCTCACGGTCAGACAGGCCCCACAGCGTGGGGCTTCCAGCTCTTTGGGCAGCTAAGAAACAACTTGCTCTGCACTGGTGTTTTACAGCCTACAGGGAACGAGACTTACAAAGGCCTCTGAAATGCAGTTTCTTCCCCGGCCATATCTCGCTGAAGTAGAACTTCTGCTCTACCGTGTCCTACATGGGCCTAGAGCTGAAAGGCACAAAGTCCTGCCTTGTTTGCACAAGGGGAGACAAGTCCCCCAGCGTCCAGCTTCCAGCTCTTTCGGCAGCTAAGAAACAACTCGCTCTGCACAGGGCTCTTACAGCCTACCGGAAACATGTCTTACAAAGGCCTGTGAAACGCAGTTTCTTCCCAGTCCTCATCTCGCTGTAGTAGAACTTCTGCTCTGCCGTGTCCTACATGGCCCTAGAGCTGCAGCGCACAAAGTCCTGCCTTGTTTCCCGAAGGGGAGAGTAGTCCCTCAGCATCCAGCTTCCAGCTCTTTGGGCAGCTAAGAAGCAACTCTCTCTGCATATGGATCTTACAGCCTACTGGAAACATGTCTTACAAAGGCCTGTGAAAGGCAGTTTCTTCCCAGCCCTGATCTGGCTGAAGTAGTACTTCTGCTCCGCCATGTCCTACATGGCCCTAGAGCTGCAAGGTACAAAGTCCTGCCTTGTTTTCCCAAGGGAAGACTAGTCCCTCAGTGTCAAGCTTCCAGCTCTTTGGGCAGCTGAGAAGCAACTTGCTCTGCACACATATCTTACAGCCAACCGGGAACATGTCTTGCAAAGGCATAAGAAATGCAGTTCCTTTGAAGGCCTGATCTTCCTGAAGTAGAACTTCTGCTCTGGCTGTGCTACATTGCCCTAGAGGTGCAAGGCATGAAGTGCTGTCTCCTTTCCAAAGGGCGAGTTGGGCCCCAAAGCATCTTGATTCCAGCTCTTTGGGAAGCTGAGAAACAATTCGCTCTGCCCAGTGCTCTCACAGCCTACCGGGAACAACTCTTACAAAGTCCTGTGAAACGCAGTTTGTTTGCAGGCCTGATCTGGCTGAAGTAGAACTTCTGCTCTGGGTGTGCTACATTGCCATGGAGCTGAAAGGCACAACCCGCAGTCTTCTTTCCAAAGGGCGAGTTGGGCCCCAAAGCATCTTGCTTCCAGCTCTTTGGGAAGCTAAGAAACAACTCGCTCTGCACAGTGCTCTGACAGCCTACCGGGAACATGTCTTACAAAGGCCTGTGAAACGCAGTTTGTTTGCAGGCCTGATCTGGCTGAAGTAGAACTTCTGCTCTGCCGGGTCCTACATGGGGCTAGAGCTGCAAGGCACAAAGTCCTGCCGTGTTTGAACAAGGGTAGACAAGTCCCTCAGGTCCAGCTTTCAGCTCTTTCGGCAGCTAAGAAACAACTCACTCTGCACAGTGCTCTTACAGCCTACCGGGAACATCTCTTACAAAGTCCTGTGAAACGGAGCTTCTTTGCAGGCCTGATCTGGCTGAAGTAGAACTTCTGCACTGGGTGTGCCACATTGCCCTAGAGCTGAAAGGCACAAGGTGCAAGCTTCTTTCCAAAGGGCGAGTTGGGCCCCAGAGCCTCTTGCTTCCAGCTCTTTGGGAAGCTAAGAAACAACTCGCTCTGCAGACCTCTCTTACAGCCAACCGGGAACATCTCTTGCAAAGGCCTGAGAAATACAGTTTCCTTGCAGTCCTTATCTCGCTGAGGTAGAACTGCTGCTATGCCGTGTCCTACATCGGCCTAGAGTTGCACGGCTCAAAGTCCTGCCTTGACTCCTCAAGGGCAGACAGGCCCCACAGCGTGGGGCTTCCACCTCTTTGGGCAGCTAAGAAACAACTTGCTCTGCACAGTGCTCTTACAGCCTACCGGGAACATCTCTTACAAAGTCCTGTGAAACGGAGCTTCTTTGCAGGCCTGATCTGGCTGAAGTAGAACTTCTGCTGTGGGTGTGCCACATGGCCCTAGAGCTGAAAGGCTCAACGTTCAGTCTTCATTCCAAATGGCGAGTTGGGCCCCAAAGCATCTTGCTTCCAGCTCTTTGGGAAGCTAAGAAACAAATCGCTCTGCACAGTGCTCTTACAGCCTACCGGGAACATCTCTTGCAAAGGCCTGTGAATCGCAGTTTCTTTGCAGGCCTGATTTGCCTGAAGTAGAACTTCTGCTCTGGGAGTGCTACAATGTCCCAGAGCTGAAAGGCACAACGTGCAGTCTCCTTTCCAAAAAGCGAGTTGGGCCCCAAAGAATCTTGCTTCCAGCTCTTTGGGAAGCTAAGAAACAACTCGCTCTGCACAGTGCTCTTACAGCCTACCGGGAACATCTCTTACAAAGGCCTGTGAAACGCAGTTTATTTGCAGGCCTGATCTGGCTGAAGTAGAACTTCTGCTCTGGGTGTGCTAAATTGCCCTGGAGCTGAGAGGCACAACCCGCAGACTTCTTTCCAAAGGACGAGTTGGGCCCCAAAGCATCTTGCTTCCAGCTCTTTGGGAAGCTAAGATACAACTCGCTCTGCACAGTGCTCTTACAGCCTACCGGGAACATCTCTTACAAAGGCCTGTGAATCGCAGTTTCTTTGCAGGCCTGATTTGCCTGAAGTAGAACTTCTGCTCTGGCTGTGCTACATTGTCCTAGAGCTGAAAGGCACAACGTGCAGTCTCCTTTCCAAAAAGTGAGTTGGGCCCCAAAGAATCTTGCTTCCAGCTCTTTGGGAAGCTAAGAAACAACTCGCTCTCCTCAGTGCTCTTACAGCCTACCGGGAAAATCTCTTACAAAGGCCTGTGAAACGCAGTTTGTTTGTAGGCCTGATCTGGCTGCAGTAGAACTTCTGCTCTGGGTGTGCCATATTTCCCTAGAGCTGAAAGGCACAAGGTACAAGCTTCTTTCCAAAGGGCGAGTTGGGCCCCACAGCATCTTGCTTCCAGCTTTTGGGAAGCTTAGAAACAACTCGCTCTGCACAGTGCTCTTACAGCCTACCGGGAACATCTCTTACAAAGGCCTGTGAAACGCAGTTTTTTTGCAGGCCTGATATGGCTGAAGTAGAACTTCTGTTCTGGGTGTGCTACATTGCCCTGGAGCTGAGAGGCACAACCCGAAGTCTTCTTTCCAAAGGGCGAGTTGGGCCCCAAAGCATCTTGCTTCCAGCTCTTTGGGAAGCTAAGAAACAACTCGCTCTGCACAGTGCTCTGACAGCCTACCGGGAACATGTCTTACAAAGGCCTGTGAAACGCAGTTTGTTTGCAGGCCTGATCTGGCTGAAGTAGAACTTCTGCTCTGCCGGGTCCTACATGGGGCTAGAGCTGCAAGGCACAAAGTCCTGCCGTGTTTGAACAAGGGTAGACAAGTCCCTCAGGTCCAGCTTCCAGCTCTTTCGGCAGCTAAGAAACAACTCACTCTGCACAGTGCTCTTACAGCCTACCGGGAACATCTCTTACAAAGTCCTGTGAAACGGAGCTTCTTTGCAGGCCTGATCTGGCTGAAGTAGAACTTCTGCACTGGGTGTGCCACATTGCCCTAGAGCTGAAAGGCACAACCCGCAGTCTTCTTTCCAAAGGGCGAGGTGGGCCCCAAAGCATCTTGCTTCCAGCTCTTTGGGAAGCTAAGAAACAACTCGCTCTGCAGACCTCTCTTACAGCCAACCGGGAACATCTCTTGCAAAGGCCAGAGAAATACAGTTTCCTTGCAGGCCTTATCTCGCTGAGGTAAAACTGCTGCTATGCCGTGTCCTACATCGGCCTAGAGTTGCAAGGCTCAAAGTCCTGCCTTGACTCCTCAAGGGCAGACAGGCCCCACAGCGTGGGGCTTCCACCTCTTTGGGCAGCTAAGAAACAACTTGCTCTGCACTGGTGTTTTACAGCCTACAGGGAACGAGTCTTACAAAGGCCTGTGAAATGCAGATTCTTCCCAGCCCTGATCTGGCTGAAGTAGAACTTCTGCTCTGCCGGGTCCTACATGGCGCTAGAGCTGCAAGGCACAAAGTCCTGCCTTGATTCCACCAGGTTAGACAAGTCCCTCAAGTCCAGCATCCAACTCTTTCGGCAGCTAAGAAACAACTCGCTCTGCATAGGACTCTTACAGCCTACCGGGAACATGTCTTAAAACGAACTGTGAAACGCAGTTTCTTCCGAGCCCTGATCTGGCTGAAGTAGAACTTCTGCTCTGCCGTGTGCAACATGGCCCTAGAGATGCAAGGCACAAAGTCCTGCCTTGTTTCCCCAAGGGGAGACTAGTACCTCAGCGTCCAGCTTCCAGCTCTTGGAGCAGCTAAGAAACAGCTTGCTGTGCACAGGGCTCTTCCAGCCTACCTGGAACATGTCTTACAAAGGCCTGTGAAACGCAGTTTCTTTGCAGGCCTGCTCTGGCTGAAGTAGAACTTCTGCTCTGAGTGTGTCACATGGCCCTAGAGCTGAAAGGCACAACGTGCAGGCTTCTTTCCAAAGTGCGAGTTGGGCCCGAAAGCATCTTGATTCCAGCTCTTTGGGAAGCTGAGAAACAATTCGCTCTGCCCAGTGCTCTTACAGCCTACAGGGAACATCTCCTACAAAGCCCTGTGAAACGCAGTTTCTTTGCAGGCCTGATCTGGCTGAAGTAGAACTTCTGCCCTGGGTGTGCTACATTGGCATAGAGCTGCCAGGCCCAAAGGGTTGCCTTGTTTCCAAAGGTGGAGAGGGTCCCCATACATCTTGCTTCCAGCTCTTTGGGAAGCTAAGGAACAACTGGCACTGAAAACTGCTACCACAGCCTACCGGGAACATCACTTACAAAGGCCTGTGAAACGCAGTTTCTTGGCAGGCCTGATCTTACTGAAGTAGAATTTCTGCTCTGGGTGTGCTACATTTGCCTACAGCAGCCAGACCAGAAGGGCTGCCTTGTTTGCAAAGGGGCAGAGAGGCCCCAAAGCATCTTGCTTAGAGCTCTTTGGGAAGCTAAGAAACAACTGGCTCTGCCCAGTGCTCTTACAGCCTATGTGGAACATCTGTTCCCAAGGCCTGTGAACGCAGTTTCTTTGCAGGCCTGATCTGGCTGAAGTAGGACTTCTGCTCTGGGTGTGCTACATTGCCCTAGAGCTGCAAGGAACAAAGTGATGTCTTCTTTCCAAAGGGCGAGTTGGGCCCCAAAGCATCTTGCTTCCAGCTCTTTGGGAAGCTAAGAAACAACTCGCTCTGCATAGGGCTCTTACACCCTACCGGGAACATGTCTTACAAAGGCCTGTGAAAGGCAGTTTCTTCCCAGCCCTGATATGGCTGAAGTAGTACTTCTGCTCTGCCGTGTCCTACATGGCCCTAGAGCTGCAAGGCACAAAGTCCTGCCTTGTTTCCCCAAGGGGAGACTAGTCACTCAGCAACCTGCTTCCAGCTCTTGGGCAGCTAAGAAAGAACTTGCTCTGCACAGGGCTCTTCCAGCCTCCCTGGAACATGTCTGACAAAGGCCTGTGAAACGCAGTTTCTTCCCAGGGCTGATCTCGCTGAAGGCGAACTTCTGCGCTGCCGTGTCCTACATGGGCCTAGAGCTGCAAGGCACAAAGTCCTGCCTTGTGTCCTCACGGTCAGACAGGCCCCACAGCGTGGGGCTTCCAGCTCTTTGGGCAGCTAAGAAACAACTTGCTCTGCACTGGTGTTTTACAGCCTACAGGGAACGAGACTTACAAAGGCCTCTGAAATGCAGTTTCTTCCCCGGCCATATCTCGCTGAAGTAGAACTTCTGCTCTACCGTGTCCTACATGGGCCTAGAGCTGAAAGGCACAAAGTCCTGCCTTGTTTGCACAAGGGGAGACAAGTCCCCCAGCGTCCAGCTTCCAGCTCTTTCGGCAGCTAAGAAACAACTCGCTCTGCACAGGGCTCTTACAGCCTACCGGAAACATGTCTTACAAAGGCCTGTGAAACGCAGTTTCTTCCCAGTCCTCATCTCGCTGTAGTAGAACTTCTGCTCTGCCGTGTCCTACATGGCCCTAGAGCTGCAGCGCACAAAGTCCTGCCTTGTTTCCCGAAGGGGAGAGTAGTCCCTCAGCATCCAGCTTCCAGCTCTTTGGGCAGCTAAGAAGCAACTCTCTCTGCATATGGATCTTACAGCCTACCGGAAACATGTCTTACAAAGGCCTGTGAAAGGCAGTTTCTTCCCAGCCCTGATCTGGCTGAAGTAGTACTTCTGCTCCGCCATGTCCTACATGGCCCTAGAGCTGCAAGGTACAAAGTCCTGCCTTGTTTTCCCAAGGGAAGACTAGTCCCTCAGTGTCAAGCTTCCAGCTCTTTGGGCAGCTGAGAAGCAACTTGCTCTGCACACATATCTTACAGCCAACCGGGAACATGTCTTGCAAAGGCATAAGAAATGCAGTTCTTTTGAAGGCCTGATCTTCCTGAAGTAGAACTTCTGCTCTGGCTGTGCTACATTGCCCTAGAGGTGCAAGGCATGAAGTGCTGTCTCCTTTCCAAAGGGCGAGTTGGGCCCCAAAGCATCTTGATTCCAGCTCTTTGGGAAGCTGAGAAACAATTCGCTCTGCCCAGTGCTCTCACAGCCTACCGGGAACAACTCTTACAAAGTCCTGTGAAACGCAGTTTGTTTGCAGGCCTGATCTGGCTGAAGTAGAACTTCTGCTCTGGGTGTGCTACATTGCCATGGAGCTGAAAGGCACAACCCGCAGTCTTCTTTCGAAAGGGCGAGTTGGGCCCCAAAGCATCTTGCTTCCAGCTCTTTGGGAAGCTAAGAAACAACTCGCTCTGCACAGTGCTCTGACAGCCTACCGGGAACATGTCTTACAAAGGCCTATGAAACGCAGTTTGTTTGCAGGCCTGATCTGGCTGAAGTAGAACTTCTGCTCTGCCGGGTCCTACATGGGGCTAGAGCTGCAAGGCACAAAGTCCTGCCGTGTTTGAACAAGGGTAGACAAGTCCCTCAGGTCCAGCTTCCAGCTCTTTCGGCAGCTAAGAAACAACTCACTCTGCACAGTGCTCTTACAGCCTACCGGGAACATCTCTTACAAAGTCCTGTGAAACGGAGCTTCTTTGCAGGCCTGATCTGGCTGAAGTAGAACTTCTGCTGTGGGTGTGCCACATGGCCCTAGAGCTGAAAGGCTCAACGTTCAGTCTTCATTCCAAATGGCGAGTTGGGCCCCAAAGCATCTTGCTTCCAGCTCTTTGGGAAGCTAAGAAACAACTCGCTCTGCACAGTGCTCTTACAGCCTACCGGGAACATCTCTTGCAAAGGCCTGTGAATCGCAGTTTCTTTGCAGGCCTGATTTGCCTGAAGTAGAACTTCTGCTCTGGGAGTGCTACAATGTCCCAGAGCTGAAAGGCACAACGTGCAGTCTCCTTTCCAAAAAGCGAGTTGGGCCCCAAAGAATCTTGCTTCCAGCTCTTTGGGAAGCTAAGAAACAACTCGCTCTGCACAGTGCTCTTACAGCCTACCGGGAACATCTCTTACAAAGGCCTGTGAAACGCAGTTTGTTTGCAGGCCTCATCTGGCTGAAGTAGAACTTCTGCTCTGGGTGTGCTAAATTGCCCTGGAGCTGAGAGGCACAACCCGCAGTCTTCTTTCCAAAGGACGAGTTGGGCCCCAAAGCATCTTGCTTCCAGCTCTTTGGGAAGCTAAGATACAACTCGCTCTGCACAGTGCTCTTACAGCCTACCGGGAACATCTCTTACAAAGTCCTGTGAAACGGAGCTTCTTTGCAGGCCTCATCTGGCTGAAGTAGAACTTCTGCACTGGGTGTGCCACATTGCCCTAGAGCTGAAAGGCACAAGGTGCAAGCTTCTTTCCAAAGGGCGAGTTGGGCCCCAGAGCATCTTGCTTCCAGCTCTTTGGGAAGCTAAGAAAAAACTCGCTCTGCACAGTGCTCTTACAGCCTACCGGGAACATCTCTTACGAAGGCCTGTGAAACGCAGTTTCTTTGCAGGCCTGATCTGGCTGAAGTAGAACTTCTGCTCTGGGTGTGCTACATTGTCCTGGAGCTGAAAGGCACAACCCGCAGTCTTCTTTCCAAAGGGCGAGTTGGGCCCCAAAGCATCTTGCTTCCAGCTCTTTGGGAAGCTAAGAAACAACTCGCTCTGCACAGTGCTCTGACAGCCTACCGGGAACATGTCTTACAAAGGCCTGTGAAACGCAGTTTGTTTGCAGGCCTGATCTGGCTGAAGTAGAACTTCTGCTCTGCCGGGTCCTACATGGGGCTAGAGCTGCAAGGCACAAAGTCCTGCCGTGTTTGAACAAGGGTAGACAAGTCCCTCAGGTCCTGCTTCCAGCTCTTTCGGCAGCTAAGAAACAACTCACTCTGCACAGTGCTCTTACAGCCTACCGGGAACATCTCTTACAAAGTCCTGTGAAACGGAGCTTCTTTGCAGGCCTGATCTTGCTGAAGTAGAACTTCTGCACTGGGTGTGCCACATTGCCCTAGAGCTGAAAGGCAGAAGGTGCAAGCTTCTTTCCAAAGGGCGAGTTGGGCCCCAGAGCCTCTTGCTTCCAGCTCTTTGGGAAGCTAAGAAACAACTCGCTCTGCAGACCTCTCTTACAGCCAACCGGGAACATCTCTTGCAAAGGCCTGAGAAATACAGTTTCCTTGCAGTCCTTATCTCGCTGAGGTAGAACTGCTGCTATGCCGTGTCCTACATCGGCCTAGAGTTGCACGGCTCAAAGTCCTGCCTTGACTCCTCAAGGGCAGACAGGCCCCACAGCGTGGGGCTTCCACCTCTTTGGGCAGCTAAGAAACAACTTGCTAAGCACTGGTGTTTTACAGCCTACAGGGAACGAGTCTTACAAAGGCCTGTGAAACGCAGATTCTTCCCAGCCCTGATCTGGCTGAAGTAGAACTTCTGCTCTGCCGGGTCCTACATGGCGCTAGAGCTGCAAGGCACAAAGTCCTGCCTTGATTCCACCAGGGTAGACAAGTCCCTCAAGTCCAGCATCCAGCTCTTTCGGCAGCTAAGAAACAACTCGCTCTGCATAGGGCTCTTACAGCCTACCGGGAACATGTCTTAAAACGGACTGTGAAACGCAGTTTCTTCCGAGCCCTGATCTGGCTGAAGTAGAACTTCTGCTCTGCCGTGTGCAACATGGCCCTAGAGATGCAAGGCACAAAGTCCTGCCTTGTTTGCCCAAGGGGAGACTAGTACCTCAGCGTCCAGCTTCCAGCTCTTGGAGCAGCTAAGAAACAGCTTGCTGTGCACAGGGCTCTTCCAGCCTACCTGCAACATGTCTTACAAAGGCCTGTGAAACGCAGTTTCTTTGCAGGCCTCATCTGGCTGAAGTGATACTTCTGCACTGGGTGTGCCACATTGCCCTAGAGATGAAAGGCACAAGGTGAAGCTTCTTTCCAAAGGGCGAGTTGGGCCCCAGAGCATCTTGCTTCCAGCTCTTTGGGAAGCTAAGAAACAACTCGCTCTGCACAGAGCTCTTACAGCCTACCGGGAACATCTCTTACAAAGGCCTGTGAATCGCAGTTTCTTTGCAGGCCTGATTTGCCTGAAGTAGAACTTCTGCTCTGGGTGTGCTACATTGTCCTAGAGCTGAAAGGCACAACGTGCAGTCTCCTTTCCAAAAAGTGAGTTGGGCCCCAAAGAATCTTGCTTCCAGCTCTTTGGGAAGCTAAGAAACAACTCGCTCTGCACAGTGCTCTTACAGCCTACCGGGAACATCTCTTACAAAGGCCTGTGAAACGCAGTTTGTTTGCAGGCCTGATCTGGCTGAAGTAGAACTTCTGCTCTGGGTGTGCCATATTGCCCTAGAGCTGAAAGGCACAAGGTGCAAGCTTCTTTCCAAAGGGCGAGTTGGGCCCCAGAGCATCTTGCTTCGAACTCTTTGGGAAGCTAAGAAACAACTCGCTCTGCACAGTGCTCTTACAGCCTACCGGGAACATCTCTTACAAAGGCCTGCGAAACGCAGTTTATTTGCAGGCCTGATCTGGCTGAAGTAGAACTTCTGCTCTGCCGTGTGCAACATGGCCCTAGAGATGCAAGGCACAAAGTCCTGCCTTGTCTGCCCAAGGGGAGACTAGTACCTCAGCGTCCAGCTTCCAGCTCTTGGAGCAGCTAAGAAACAGCTTGCTGTGCACAGGGCTCTTCCAGCCTACCTGGAACTTGTCTTACAAAGGCCTGTGAAACGCAGTTTCTTTTCAGGCCTGCTCTGGCTGAAGTAGAACTTCTGCTCTGGGTGTGCCACATTGCCCTAGAGCTGAAAGGCACAACGTGCAGGCTTCTTTCCAAAGGGCGAGTTGGGCTCCAGAGCATCTTGCTTCCAGCTCTTTGGGAAGCTAAGAAACAACTCGCTCTGCACAGTGCTCTTACAGCCTACCGGGAACATCTCTTACAAAGGCCTGTGAAACGCAGTTTCTTTGCAGGCCTGATCTGGCTGAAGTAGGACTTCTGCTCTGGGTGTGCCACATGGCCCTAGAGCTGAAAGGCACAACATGCAGGCTTGTTTCCCAAGGGGGAGTTGGGCCCCAAAGCATCTTGCTTCCAGCTCTTTGGGAAACTAAGAAACAACTCGCTCTGCACAGTGCTCTTACAGCCTACCGGGAACATCTCTTACAAAGGCCTGTGAATCGCAGTTTCTTTGCAGGCCTGATTTGCCTGAAGTAGAACTTCTGCTCTGGCTGTGCTACATTGTCCTAGAGCTGAAAGGCACAACGTGCAGTCTCCTTTCCAAAAAGTGAGTTGGGCCCCAAAGAATCTTGCTTCCAGCTCTTTGGGAAGCTAAGAAACAACTCGCTCTCCTCAGTGCTCTTACAGCCTACCGGGAAAATCTCTTACAAAGGCCTGTGAAACGCAGTTTGTTTGTAGGCCTGATCTGGCTGCAGTAGAACTTCTGCTCTGGGTGTGCCATATTTCCCTAGAGCTGAAAGGCACAAGGTGCAAGCTTCTTTCCAAAGGGCGAGTTGGGCCCCACAGCATCTTGCTTCCAGCTTTTGGGAAGCTTAGAAACAACTCGCTCTGCACAGTGCTCTTACAGCCTACCGGGAACATCTCTTACAAAGGCCTGTGAAACGCAGTTTTTTTGCAGGCCTGATATGGCTGAAGTAGAACTTCTGTTCTGGGTGTGCTACATTGCCCTGGAGCTGAGAGGCACAACCCGAAGTCTTCTTTCCAAAGGGCGAGTTGGGCCCCAAAGCATCTTGCTTCCAGCTCTTTGGGAAGCTAAGAAACAACTCGCTCTGCGCAGTGCTCTGACAGCCTACCGGGAACATGTCTTACAAAGGCCTGTGAAACGCAGTTTGTTTGCAGGCCTGATCTGGCTGAAGTAGAACTTCTGCTCTGCCGGGTCCTACATGGGGCTAGAGCTGCAAGGCACAAAGTCCTGCCGTGTTTGAACAAGGGTAGACAAGTCCCTCAGGTCCAGCTTCCAGCTCTTTCGGCAGCTAAGAAACAACTCACTCTGCACAGTGCTCTTACAGCCTACCGGGAACATCTCTTACAAAGTCCTGTGAAACGGAGCTTCTTTGCAGGCCTGATCTGGCTGAAGTAGAACTTCTGCACTGGGTGTGCCACATTGCCCTAGAGCTGAAAGGCACAACCCGCAGTCTTCTTTCCAAAGGGCGAGGTGGGCCCCAAAGCATCTTGCTTCCAGCTCTTTGGGAAGCTAAGAAACAACTCGCTCTGCAGACCTCTCTTACAGCCAACCGGGAACATCTCTTGCAAAGGCCAGAGAAATACAGTTTCCTTGCAGGCCTTATCTCGCTGAGGTAAAACTGCTGCTATGCCGTGTCCTACATCGGCCTAGAGTTGCAAGGCTCAAAGTCCTGCCTTGACTCCTCAAGGGCAGACAGGCCCCACAGCGTGGGGCTTCCACCTCTTTGGGCAGCTAAGAAACAACTTGCTCTGCACTGGTGTTTTACAGCCTACAGGGAACGAGTCTTACAAAGGCCTGTGAAATGCAGATTCTTCCCAGCCCTGATCTGGCTGAAGTAGAACTTCTGCTCTGCCGGGTCCTACATGGCGCTAGAGCTGCAAGGCACAAAGTCCTGCCTTGATTCCACCAGGTTAGACAAGTCCCTCAAGTCCAGCATCCAACTCTTTCGGCAGCTAAGAAACAACTCGCTCTGCATAGGACTCTTACAGCCTACCGGGAACATGTCTTAAAACGAACTGTGAAACGCAGTTTCTTCCGAGCCCTGATCTGGCTGAAGTAGAACTTCTGCTCTGCCGTGTGCAACATGGCCCTAGAGATGCAAGGCACAAAGTCCTGCCTTGTTTCCCCAAGGGGAGACTAGTACCTCAGCGTCCAGCTTCCAGCTCTTGGAGCAGCTAAGAAACAGCTTGCTGTGCACAGGGCTCTTCCAGCCTACCTGGAACATGTCTTACAAAGGCCTGTGAAACGCAGTTTCTTTGCAGGCCTGCTCTGGCTGAAGTAGAACTTCTGCTCTGGGTGTGTCACATGGCCCTAGAGCTGAAAGGCACAACGTGCAGGCTTCTTTCCAAAGTGCGAGTTGGGCCCGAAAGCATCTTGATTCCAGCTCTTTGGGAAGCTGAGAAACAATTCGCTCTGCCCAGTGCTCTTACAGCCTACAGGGAACATCTCCTACAAAGCCCTGTGAAACGCAGTTTCTTTGCAGGCCTGATCTGGCTGAAGTAGAACTTCTGCCCTGGGTGTGCTACATTGGCATAGAGCTGCCAGGCCCAAAGGGTTGCCTTGTTTCCAAAGGGGGAGAGGGTCCCCATACATCTTGCTTCCAGCTCTTTGGGAAGCTAAGGAACAACTGGCACTGAAAACTGCTACCACAGCCTAAAGGGAACATCACTTACAAAGGCCTGTGAAACGCAGTTTCTTGGCAGGCCTGATCTTACTGAAGTAGAATTTCTGCTCTGGGTGTGCTACATTTGCCTACAGCAGCCAGACCAGAAGGGCTGCCTTGTTTGCAAAGGGGCAGAGAGGCCCCAAAGCATCTTGCTTAGAGCTCTTTGGGAAGCTAAGAAACAACTGGCTCTGCCCAGTGCTCTTACAGCCTATGTGGAACATCTGTTCCCAAGGCCTGTGAACGCAGTTTCTTTGCAGGCCTGATCTGGCTGAAGTAGGACTTCTGCTCTGGGTGTGCTACATTGCCCTAGAGCTGCAAGGAACAAAGTGATGTCTTCTTTCCAAAGGGCGAGTTGGGCCCCAAAGCATCTTGCTTCCAGCTCTTTGGGAAGCTAAGAAACAACTCGCTCTGCATAGGGCTCTTACACCCTACCGGGAACATGTCTTACAAAGGCCTGTGAAAGGCAGTTTCTTCCCAGCCCTGATATGGCTGAAGTAGTACTTCTGCTCTGCCGTGTCCTACATGGCCCTAGAGCTGCAAGGCACAAAGTCCTGCCTTGTTTCCCCAAGGGGAGACTAGTCACTCAGCAACCTGCTTCCAGCTCTTGGGCAGCTAAGAAAGAACTTGCTCTGCACAGGGCTCTTCCAGCCTCCCTGGAACATGTCTGACAAAGGCCTGTGAAACGCAGTTTCTTCCCAGGGCTGATCTCGCTGAAGGCGAACTTCTGCGCTGCCGTGTCCTACATGGGCCTAGAGCTGCAAGGCACAAAGTCCTGCCTTGTGTCCTCACGGTCAGACAGGCCCCACAGCGTGGGGCTTCCAGCTCTTTGGGCAGCTAAGAAACAACTTGCTCTGCACTGGTGTTTTACAGCCTACAGGGAACGAGACTTACAAAGGCCTCTGAAATGCAGTTTCTTCCCCGGCCATATCTCGCTGAAGTAGAACTTCTGCTCTACCGTGTCCTACATGGGCCTAGAGCTGAAAGGCACAAAGTCCTGCCTTGTTTGCACAAGGGGAGACAAGTCCCCCAGCATCCAGCTTCCAGCTCTTTCGGCAGCTAAGAAACAACTCGCTCTGCACAGGGCTCTTACAGCCTACCGGAAACATGTCTTACAAAGGCCTGTGAAACGCAGTTTCTTCCCAGTCCTCATCTCGCTGTAGTAGAACTTCTGCTCTGCCGTGTCCTACATGGCCCTAGAGCTGCAGCGCACAAAGTCCTGCCTTGTTTCCCGAAGGGGAGAGTAGTCCCTCAGCATCCAGCTTCCAGCTCTTTGGGCAGCTAAGAAGCAACTCTCTCTGCATATGGATCTTACAGCCTACCGGAAACATGTCTTACAAAGGCCTGTGAAAGGCAGTTTCTTCCCAGCCCTGATCTGGCTGAAGTAGTACTTCTGCTCCGCCATGTCCTACATGGCCCTAGAGCTACAAGGTACAAAGTCCTGCCTTGTTTTCCCAAGGGAAGACTAGTCCCTCAGTGTCAAGCTTCCAGCTCTTTGGGCAGCTGAGAAGCAACTTGCTCTGCACACATATCTTAGAGCCAACCGGGAACATGTCTTGCAAAGGCATAAGAAATGCAGTTCCTTTGAAGGCCTGATCTTCCTGAAGTAGAACTTCTGCTCTGGCTGTGCTACATTGCCCTAGAGGTGCAAGGCATGAAGTGCTGTCTCCTTTCCAAAGGGCGAGTTGGGCCCCAAAGCATCTTGATTCCAGCTCTTTGGGAAGCTGAGAAACAATTCGCTCTGCCCAGTGCTCTCACAGCCTACCGGGAACAACTCTTACAAAGTCCTGTGAAACGCAGTTTGTTTGCAGGCCTGATCTGGCTGAAGTAGAACTTCTGCTCTGGGTGTGCTACATTGCCATGGAGCTGAAAGGCACAACCCGCAGTCTTCTTTCGAAAGGGCGAGTTGGGCCCCAAAGCATCTTGCTTCCAGCTCTTTGGGAAGCTAAGAAACAACTCGCTCTGCACAGTGCTCTGACAGCCTACCGGGAACATGTCTTACAAAGGCCTATGAAACGCAGTTTGTTTGCAGGCCTGATCTGGCTGAAGTAGAACTTCTGCTCTGCCGGGTCCTACATGGGGCTAGAGCTGCAAGGCACAAAGTCCTGCCGTGTTTGAACAAGGGTAGACAAGTCCCTCAGGTCCAGCTTCCAGCTCTTTCGGCAGCTAAGAAACAACTCACTCTGCACAGTGCTCTTACAGCCTACCGGGAACATCTCTTACAAAGTCCTGTGAAACGGAGCTTCTTTGCAGGCCTGATCTGGCTGAAGTAGAACTTCTGCTGTGGGTGTGCCACATGGCCCTAGAGCTGAAAGGCTCAACGTTCAGTCTTCATTCCAAATGGCGAGTTGGGCCCCAAAGCATCTTGCTTCCAGCTCTTTGGGAAGCTAAGAAACAACTCGCTCTGCACAGTGCTCTTACAGCCTACCGGGAACATCTCTTGCAAAGGCCTGTGAATCGCAGTTTCTTTGCAGGCCTGATTTGCCTGAAGTAGAACTTCTGCTCTGGGAGTGCTACAATGTCCCAGAGCTGAAAGGCACAACGTGCAGTCTCCTTTCCAAAAAGCGAGTTGGGCCCCAAAGAATCTTGCTTCCAGCTCTTTGGGAAGCTAAGAAACAACTCGCTCTGCACAGTGCTCTTACAGCCTACCGGGAACATCTCTTACAAAGGCCTGTGAAACGCAGTTTGTTTGCAGGCCTCATCTGGCTGAAGTAGAACTTCTGCTCTGGGTGTGCTAAATTGCCCTGGAGCTGAGAGGCACAACCCGCAGTCTTCTTTCCAAAGGACGAGTTGGGCCCCAAAGCATCTTGCTTCCAGCTCTTTGGGAAGCTAAGATACAACTCGCTCTGCACAGTGCTCTTACAGCCTACCGGGAACATCTCTTACAAAGTCCTGTGAAACGGAGCTTCTTTGCAGGCCTCATCTGGCTGAAGTAGAACTTCTGCACTGGGTGTGCCACATTGCCCTAGAGCTGAAAGGCACAAGGTGAAGCTTCTTTCCAAAGGGCGAGTTGGGCCCCAGAGCATCTTGCTTCCAGCTCTTTGGGAAGCTAAGAAACAACTCGCTCTGCACAGTGCTCTTACAGCCTACCGGGAACAACTCTTACAAAGGCCTGTGAATCGCAGTTTCTTTGCAGGCCTGATTTGCCTAAAATAGAACTTCTGCTCTGGGTGTGCTACATTGTCCTAGAGCTGAAAGGCACAACGTGCAGTCTCCTTTCCAAAAAGCGAGTTGGGCCCCAAAGAATCTTGCTTCCAGCTCTTTGGGAAGCTAAGAAACAACTCGCTCTGCACAGTGCTCTTACAGCCTACCGGGAACATCTCTTACAAAGGCCTGTGAAACGCAGTTTCTTTGCAGGCCTGATCTGGCTGAAGTAGAACTTCTGCTCTGGGTGTGCCATATAGCCCTAGAGCTGAAAGGCACAAGGTGCAAGCTTCTTTCCAAAGGGCGAGTTGGGCCCCACAGCATCTTGCTTCCAGCTCTTTGGGAAGCTAAGAAACAACTCGCTCTGCACACTGCTCTTACAGCCTACCGGGAACATGTGTTACAAAGGCCTGTGAAAGGCAGTTTTTTTGCAGGCCTGATCTGGCTGAAGTAGAACTTCTGCTCTGGGTGTGCTAAATTGCCCTGGAGCTGAGAGGCACAACCCGCAGTCTTCTTTCCAAAGGGCGAGTTGGGCCCCAAAGCATCTTGCTTCCAGCTCTTTGGGAAGCTAAGAAACAACTCGCTCTGCAGACCTCTCTTACAGCCAACCGGGAACATCTCTTGCAAAGGCCTGAGAAATACAGTTTCCTTGCAGGCCTTATCTCGCTGAGATAGAACTGCTGCTATGCCGTGTCCTACATCGGCCTAGAGTTGCACGGCTCAAAGTCCTGCCTTGACTCCTCAAGGGCAGACAGGCCCCACAGCGTGGGGCTTCCACCTCTTTGGGCAGCTAAGAAAAAACTTGCTCTGCACTGGTGTTTTACAGCTTACAGGGAAGGAGTCTTACAAAGGCCTTTGAAACGCAGATTCTTCCCAGCCCTGATCTGGCTGAAGTAGAACTTCTGCTCTGCTGGGTCCTACATGGCGCTAGAGCTGCAAGGCACAAAGTCCTGCCTTGATTCCACCAGGGTAGACAAGTCCCTCAAGTCCAGCATCCAGCTCTTTCGGCAGCTAAGAAACAACTCGCTCTGCATAGGGCTCTTACAGCCTACCGGGAACATGTCTTAAAACGGACTGTGAAACGCAGTTTCTTCCGAGCCCTGATCTGGCTGAAGTAGAACTTCTGCTCTGCCGTGTGCAACATGGCCCTAGAGATGCAAGGCACAAAGTCCTGCCTTGTTTGCCCAAGGGGAGACTAGTACCTCAGCGTCCAGCTTCCAGCTCTTGGAGCAGCTAAGAAACAGCTTGCTGTGCACAGGGCTCTTCCAGCCTACCTGCAACATGTCTTACAAAGGCCTGTGAAACGCAGTTTCTTTGCAGGCCTGATCTGGCTGAAGTAGAACTTCTGCTCTGGGTGTGTCACATTGCCCTAGAGCTGAAAGGCGCAACGTGCAGGCTTCTTTCCAAAGGGCGACTTGGGCCCCAAAGCATCTTGATTCCAGCTGTTTGGGAAGCTGAGAAACAATTTGCTCTGCCCAGTGCTCTTACAGCCTACAGGGAACATCTCTTACAAAGGCCTGTGAAACGCAATTTCTTTGCAGGCCTGATCTGGCTGAAGTAGAACTCCTGCTCTGGGTGTGCCACATGGCCCTAGAGCTGAAAGGCACAGCGTTCAGGTTTCTTTCCAAACGGCGAGTTGGGCCCCAAAGCATCTTGCTTGCAACTCTTTGGGAACTGAAGAAACAACTCGCTCTGCACAGTGCTCTTACAGCCTACCGGGAACATGTCTTACAAAGGCCTGTGAAACGCAGTTTGTTTGCAGGCCTGATCTGGCTGAAGTAGAACTTCTGCTCTGGGTGTGCCACATTGCCCTAGAGCTGAAAGGCACAACGTGCAGCCTTCTTTCCAAAGGGTGAGTTGGGCCCCAGAGCCTCTTGCTTCCAGCTCTTTGGGAAGCTAAGAAACAACTCGCTCTGCAGACCTCTCTTACAGCCAACCGGGAACATCTCTTGCAAAGGCCTGAGAAATACAGTTTCCTTGCAGTCCTTATCTCGCTGAGGTAGAACTGCTGCTATGCCGTGTCCTACATCGGCCTAGAGTTGCAAGGCTCAAAGTCCTGCCTTGACTCCTCAAGGGCAGACAGACCCCACAGCGTGCGGCTTCCACCTCTTTGGGCAGCTAAGAAACAACTTGCTCTGCACTGGTTTTTTACATCCTACAGGGAACGAGTCTGACAAAGCCCTGTGAAACGCAGTTTCTTCCCAGCCCTGATCTGGCTGAAGTAGAACTTTTGCTCTGCCGGGTCCCACATGGCGCTAGAGCTGCAAGGCACAAAGTCCTGCCTTGTTTCCACAAGGGTAGACAAGTCCCTCAGATCCAGCATCCAGCTCTTTCGGCAGCTAAGAAACAATTCGCTCTGCACAGTGCTCTTACAGCATACCGGGAACATCTCTTCCAAAGGCCTGTTAAACGCAGTTTCTTTGCAGGCCTGATCTGGCTGAAGTAGAACTTCTGCTCTGGGTGTGTCACATGGCCCTAGAGCTGAAAGGCACAACGTGCAGGCTTCTTTCCAAAGTGCGAGTTGGGCCCCAAAGCATCTTGATTCCAGATCTTTGGGAAGCTGAGAAACAATTCGCTCTGCCCAGTGCTCTTACAGCCTACAGGGAACATCTCTTACAAAGGCCTGTGAAACGCAATTTCTTTGCAGGCCTGATCTGGCTGAAGTAGAACTTCTCCTCTGCCGTGTGCAACATGGCCCTAGAGATGCAAGGCACAAAGTCCTGCCTTGTTTCCCCAAGGGGAGACTAGTACCTCAGCGTCCAGCTTCCAGCTCTTGGAGCAGCTAAGAAACAGCTTGCTGTGCACAGGGCTCTTCCAGCCTACCTGGAACATGTCTTACAAAGGCCTGTGAAACGCAGTTTCTTTGCAGGCCTGCTCTGGCTGAAGTAGAACTTCTGCTCTGGGTGTGCCACATTGCCCTAGAGCTGAAAGGCACAACGTGCAGGCTTCTTTCCAAAGGGCGTGTTGGGCCCCACAGCATCTTGCTTCCAGCTCTTTGGGAAGCGAAGAAACAACTCGCTCTGCACAGTGCTCTTACAGCCTACCGGGAACATCTCTTACAAAGGCCTGTGAATCGCAGTTTCTTTGCAGGCCTGATTTGCCTGAAGTAGAACTTCTGCTCTGGGTGTGCTACATTGTCCTAGAGCTGAAAGGCACAACGTGCAGTCTCCTTTCCAAAAAGCGAGTTGGGCCCCAAAGAATCTTGCTTCCAGCTCTTTGGGAAGCTAAGAAACAACTCGCTCTGCACAGTGCTCTTACAGCCTACCGGGAACATCTCTTACAAAGGCCTGTGAAACGCAGTTTTTTTGCAGGCCTGATCTGGCTGAAGTAGAACTTCTGCTCTGGGTGTGCTAAATTGCCCTGGAGCTGAGAGGCACAACCCGCAGTCTTCTTTCCAAAGGACGAGTTAGGCCCCAAAGCATCTTGCTTCCAGCTCTTTGGGAAGCTAAGAAACAACACGGTCTGCATAGTGCTCTTACAGCCTACCGGGAACATCTCTTACAAAGTCCTGTGAAACGGAGTTTCTTTGCAGGCCTCATCTGGCTGAAGTAATACTTCTGCACTGGGTGTGCCACATTGCCCTAGAGCTGAAAGGCACAAGGTGAAGCTTCTTTCCAAAGGGCGAGTTGGGCCCCAGAGCATCTTGCTTCCAGCTCTTTGGGAAGCGAAGAAACAACTCGCTCTGCACAGTGCTCTTACAGCCTACCGGGAACATCTCTTCCAAAGGCCTGTGAAACGAAGTTTGTTTGCAGGCCTGATCTGGCTGAAGTAGAACTTCTGCTCTGGGTGTGCCACATGGCCCTAGAGCTGAAAGGCACAACGTTCAGGTTTCTTTCCAAAGGGCGAGTTGGGCCCCAAAGCATCTTGCTTCCAACTCTTTGGGAAGCGAAGAAACAACTCGCTCTGCACAGTGCTCTTACAGCCTACCGGGAACATCTCTTACAAAGTCCTGTGAAACGGAGCTTCTTTGCCGGCCTGATCTGGCTGAAGTAGAACTTCTGCACTGGGTGTGCCACATTGCCCTAGAGCTGAAAGGCACAAGGTGCAAGCTTCTTTCCAAAGGGCGAGTTGGGCCCCACAGCATCTTGCTTCCAGCTCTTTGGGAAGCTAAGAAAAAACTCGCTCTGCACAGTGCTCTTACAGCCTACCGGGAACATCTCTTACGAAGGCCTGTGAAACGCAGTTTCTTTGCAGGCCTGATCTGGCTGAAGTAGAACTTCTGCTCTGGGTGTGCTACATTGTCCTGGAGCTGAAAGGCACAACCCGCAGTCTTCTTTCCAAAGGGCGAGTTGGGCCCCAAAGCATCTTGCTTCCAGCTCTTTGGGAAGCTAAGAAACAACTCGCTCTGCACAGTGCTCTGACAGCCTACCGGGAACATGTCTTACAAAGGCCTGTGAAACGCAGTTTGTTTGCAGGCCTGATCTGGCTGAAGTAGAACTTCTGCTCTGCCGGGTCCTACATGGGGCTAGAGCTGCAAGGCACAAAGTCCTGCCGTGTTTGAACAAGGGTAGACAAGTCCCTCAGGTCCAGCTTCCAGCTCTTTCGGCAGCTAAGAAACAACTCACTCTGCACAGTGCTCTTACAGCCTACCGGGAACATCTCTTACAAAGTCCTGTGAAACGGAGCTTCTTTGCAGGCCTGATCTGGCTGAAGTAGAACTTCTGCACTGGGTGTGCCACATTGCCCTAGAGCTGAAAGGCACAAGGTGCAAGCTTCTTTCCAAAGGGCGAGTTGGGCCCCAGAGCCTCTTGCTTCCAGCTCTTTGGGAAGCTAAGAAACAACTCGCTCTGCAGACCTCTCTTACAGCCAACCGGGAACATCTCTTGCAAAGGCCTGAGAAATACAGTTTCCTTGCAGTCCTTATCTCGCTGAGGTAGAACTGCTGCTATGCCGTGTCCTACATCGGCCTAGAGTTGCACGGCTCAAAGTCCTGCCTTGACTCCTCAAGGGCAGACAGGCCCCACAGCGTGGGGCTTCCACCTCTTTGGGCAGCTAAGAAACAACTTGCTCTGCACTGGTGTTTTACAGCCTACAGGGAACGAGTCTTACAAAGGCCTGTGAAACGCAGATTCTTCCCAGCCCTGATCTGGCTGAAGTAGAACTTCTGCTCTGCCGGGTCCTACATGGCGCTAGAGCTGCAAGGCACAAAGTCCTGCCTTGATTCCACCAGGGTAGACAAGTCCCTCAAGTCCAGCATCCTGCTCTTTCGGCAGCTAAGAAACAACTCGCTCTGCATAGGGCTCTTACAGCCTACCGGGAACATGTCTTAAAACGGACTGTGAAACGCAGTTTCTTCCGAGCCCTGATCTGGCTGAAGTAGAACTTCTGCTCTGCCGTGTGCAACATGGCCCTAGAGATGCAAGGCACAAAGTCCTGCCTTGTTTGCCCAAGGGGAGACTAGTACCTCAGCGTCCAGCTTCCAGCTCTTGGAGCAGCTAAGAAACAGCTTGCTGTGCACAGGGCTCTTCCAGCCTACCTGCAACATGTCTTACAAAGGCCTGTGAAACGCAGTTTCTTTGCAGGCCTCATCTGGCTGAAGTGATACTTCTGCACTGGGTGTGCCACATTGCCCTAGAGATGAAAGGCACAAGGTGAAGCTTCTTTCCAAAGGGCGAGTTGGGCCCCAGAGCATCTTGCTTCCAGCTCTTTGGGAAGCTAAGAAACAACTCGCTCTGCACAGTGCTCTTACAGACTACCGGGAACATCTCTTACAAAGGCCTGTGAATCGCAGTTTCTTTGCAGGCCTGATTTGCCTGAAGTAGAACTTCTGCTCTGGGTGTGCTACATTGTCCTAGAGCTGAAAGGCACAACGTGCAGTCTCCTTTCCAAAAAGCGAGTTGGGCCCCAAAGAATCTTGCTTCCAGCTCTTTGGGAAGCTAAGAAACAACTCGCTCTGCACAGTGCTCTTACAGCCTACCGGGAACATCTCTTACAAAGGCCTGTGAAACGCAGTTTGTTTGCAGGCCTGATCTGGCTGAAGTAGAACTTCTGCTCTGGGTGTGCCATATTGCCCTAGAGCTGAAAGGCACAAGGTGCAAGCTTCTTTCCAAAGGGCGAGTTGGGCCCCAGAGCATCTTGCTTCGAACTCTTTGGGAAGCTAAGAAACAACTCGCTCTGCACAGTGCTCTTACAGCCTACAGGGAACATCTCTTACAAAGGCCTGCGAAACGCAGTTTCTTTGCAGGCCTGATCTGGCTGAAGTAGAACTTCTGCTCTGCCGTGTGCAACATGGCCCTAGAGATGCAAGGCACAAAGTCCTGCCTTGTCTGCCCAAGGGGAGACTAGTACCTCAGCGTCGAGCTTCCAGCTCTTGGAGCAGCTAAGAAACAGCTTGCTGTGCACAGGGCTCTTCCAGCCTACCTGGAACATGTCTTACAAAGGCCTGTGAAACGCAGTTTCTTTTCAGGCCTGCTCTGGCTGAAGTAGAACTTCTGCTCTGGGTGTGCCACATTGCCCTAGAGCTGAAAGGCACAAGGTGCAAGCTTCTTTCCAAAGGGTGAGTTGGGCCCAAGAGCATCTTGCTTCCAGCTCTTTGGGAAGCTAAGAAAAAACTCGCTCTGCACAGTGCTCTTACAGCCTACCGGGAACATCTCCTACGAAGGCCTGTGAAACGCAGTTTCTTTGCAGGCCTGATCTGGCTGAAGTAGAACTTCTGCTCTGGGTGTGCTACATTGTCCTGGAGCTGACAGGCACAACCCGCAGTCTTCTTTCCAAAGGGTGAGTTGGGCCCCAAAGCATCTTGCTTCCAGCTCTTTGGGAAGCTAAGAAACAACTCGCTCTGCACAGTGCTCTGACAGCCTACCGGGAACATGTCTTACAAAGGCCTGTGAAACGCAGTTTGTTTGCAGGCCTGATCTGGCTGAAGTAGAACTTCTGCTCTGCCGGGTCCTACATGGGGCTAGAGCTGCAAGGCACAAAGTCCTGCCGTGTTTGAACAAGGGTAGACAAGTCCCTCAGGTCCAGCTTCCAGCTCTTTCGGCAGCTAAGAAACAACTCACTCTGCACAGTGCTCTTACAGCCTACCGGGAACATCTCTTACAAATTCCTGTGAAACGGAGCTTCTTTGCAGGCCTGATCTGGCTGAAGTAGAACTTCTGCTCTGGGTGTGCCACATTGCCCTAGAGCTGAAAGGCACAAGGTGCAAGCTTCTTTCCAAAGGGCGAGTTGGGCCCCAGAGCCTCTTGCTTCCAGCTCTTTGGGAAGCTAAGAAACAACTCGCTCTGCAGACCTCTCTTACAGCCAACCGGGAACATCTCTTGCAAAGGCCTGAGAAATACAGTTTCCTTGCAGTCCTTATCTCGCTGAGGTAGAACTGCTGCTATGCCGTGTCCTACATCGGCCTAGAGTTGCACGGCTCAAAGTCCTGCCTTGACTCCTCAAGGGCAGACAGGCCCCACAGCGTGGGGCTTCCACCTCTTTGGGCAGCTAAGAAACAACTTGCTCTGCACTGGTGTTTTACAGCCTACAGGGAACGAGTCTTACAAAGGCCTGTGAAACGCAGATTCTTCCCAGCCCTGATCTGGCTGAAGTAGAACTTCTGCTCTGCCGGGTCCTACATGGCGCTAGAGCTGCAAGGCACAAAGTCCTGCCTTGATTCCACCAGGGTAGACAAGTCCCTCAAGTCCAGCATCCTGCTCTTTCGGCAGCTAAGAAACAACTCGCTCTGCATAGGGCTCTTACAGCCTACCGGGAACATGTCTTAAAACGGACTGTGAAACGCAGTTTCTTCCGAGCCCTGATCTGGCTGAAGTAGAACTTCTGCTCTGCCGTGTGCAACATGGCCCTAGAGATGCAAGGCACAAAGTCCTGCCTTGTTTGCCCAAGGGGAGACTAGTACCTCAGCGTCCAGCTTCCAGCTCTTGGAGCAGCTAAGAAACAGCTTGCTGTGCACAGGGCTCTTCCAGCCTACCTGCAACATGTCTTACAAAGGCCTGTGAAACGCAGTTTCTTTGCAGGCCTCATCTGGCTGAAGTGATACTTCTGCACTGGGTGTGCCACATTGCCCTAGAGATGAAAGGCACAAGGTGAAGCTTCTTTCCAAAGGGCGAGTTGGGCCCCAGAGCATCTTGCTTCCAGCTCTTTGGGAAGCTAAGAAACAACTCGCTCTGCACAGTGCTCTTACAGACTACCGGGAACATCTCTTACAAAGGCCTGTGAATCGCAGTTTCTTTGCAGGCCTGATTTGCCTGAAGTAGAAATTCTGCTCTGGGTGTGCCACATGGCCCTAGAGCTGAAAGGCACAACATGCAGGCTTGTTTCCCAAGGGGGAGTTGGGCCCCAAAGCATCTTGCTTCCAGCTCTTTGGGAAACTAAGAAACAACTCGCTCTGCACAGTGCTCTTACAGCCTACCGGGAACATCTCTTACAAAGGCCTGTGAATCGCAGTTTCTTTGCAGGCCTGATTTGCCTGAAGTAGAACTTCTGCTCTGGCTGTGCTACATTGTCCTAGAGCTGAAAGGCACAACGTGCAGTCTCCTTTCCAAAAAGTGAGTTGGGCCCCAAAGAATCTTGCTTCCAGCTCTTTGGGAAGCTAAGAAACAACTCGCTCTCCTCAGTGCTCTTACAGCCTACCGGGAACATCTCTTACAAAGGCCTGTGAAACGCAGTTTGTTTGTAGGCCTGATCTGGCTGCAGAAGAACTTCTGCTCTGGGTGTGCCATATTTCCCTAGAGCTGAAAGGCACAAGGTGCAAGCTTCTTTCCAAAGGGCGAGTTGGGCCCCACAGCATCTTGCTTCCAGCTTTTGGGAAGCTTAGAAACAACTCGCTCTGCACAGTGCTCTTACAGCCTACCGGGAACATCTCTTACAAAGGCCTGTGAAACGCAGTTTTTTTGCAGGCCTGATATGGCTGAAGTAGAACTTCTGTTCTGGGTGTGCTACATTGCCCTGGAGCTGAGAGGCACAACCCGAAGTCTTCTTTCCAAAGGGCGAGTTGGGCCCCAAAGCATCTTGCTTCCAGCTCTTTGGGAAGCTAAGAAACAACTCGCTCTGCACAGTGCTCTGACAGCCTACCGGGAACATGTCTTACAAAGGCCTGTGAAACGCAGTTTGTTTGCAGGCCTGATCTGGCTGAAGTAGAACTTCTGCTCTGGGTGTGCCACATTGCCCTAGAGCTGAAAGGCACAAGGTGCAAGCTTCTTTCCAAAGGGTGAGTTGGGCCCCAGAGCATCTTGCTTCCAGCTCTTTGGGAAGCTAAGAAAAAACTCGCTCTGCACAGTGCTCTTACAGCCTACCGGGAACATCTCCTACGAAGGCCTGTGAAACGCAGTTTCTTTGCAGGCCTGATCTGGCTGAAGTAGAACTTCTGCTCTGGGTGTGCTACATTGTCCTGGAGCTGACAGGCACAACCCGCAGTCTTCTTTCCAAAGGGCGAGTTGGGCCCCAAAGCATCTTGCTTCCAGCTCTTTGGGAAGCTAAGAAACAACTCGCTCTGCACAGTGCTCTGACAGCCTACCGGGAACATGTCTTACAAAGGCCTGTGAAACGCAGTTTGTTTGCAGGCCTGATCTGGCTGAAGTAGAACTTCTGCTCTGCCGGGTCCTACATGGGGCTAGAGCTGCAAGGCACAAAGTCCTGCCGTGTTTGAACAAGGGTAGACAAGTCCCTCAGGTCCAGCTTCCAGCTCTTTCGGCAGCTAAGAAACAACTCACTCTGCACAGTGCTCTTACAGCCTACCGGGAACATCTCTTACAAAGTCCTGTGAAACGGAGCTTCTTTGCAGGCCTGATCTGGCTGAAGTAGAACTTCTGCACTGGGTGTGCCACATTGCCCTAGAGCTGAAAGGCACAACCCGCAGTCTTCTTTCCAAAGGGCGAGGTGGGCCCCAAAGCATCTTGCTTCCAGCTCTTTGGGAAGCTAAGAAACAACTCGCTCTGCAGACCTCTCTTACAGCCAACCGGGAACATCTCTTGCAAAGGCCAGAGAAATACAGTTTCCTTGCAGGCCTTATCTCGCTGAGGTAAAACTGCTGCTATGCCGTGTCCTACATCGGCCTAGAGTTGCAAGGCTCAAAGTCCTGCCTTGACTCCTCAAGGGCAGACAGGCCCCACAGCGTGGGGCTTCCACCTCTTTGGGCAGCTAAGAAACAACTTGCTCTGCACTGGTGTTTTACAGCCTACAGGGAACGAGTCTTACAAAGGCCTGTGAAATGCAGATTCTTCCCAGCCCTGATCTGGCTGAAGTAGAACTTCTGCTCTGCCGGGTCCTACATGGCGCTAGAGCTGCAAGGCACAAAGTCCTGCCTTGATTCCACCAGGTTAGACAAGTCCCTCAAGTCCAGCATCCAACTCTTTCGGCAGCTAAGAAACAACTCGCTCTGCATAGGACTCTTACAGCCTACCGGGAACATGTCTTAAAACGAACTGTGAAACGCAGTTTCTTCCGAGCCCTGATCTGGCTGAAGTAGAACTTCTGCTCTGCCGTGTGCAACATGGCCCTAGAGATGCAAGGCACAAAGTCCTGCCTTGTTTCCCCAAGGGGAGACTAGTACCTCAGCGTCCAGCTTCCAGCTCTTGGAGCAGCTAAGAAACAGCTTGCTGTGCACAGGGCTCTTCCAGCCTACCTGGAACATGTCTTACAAAGGCCTGTGAAACGCAGTTTCTTTGCAGGCCTGCTCTGGCTGAAGTAGAACTTCTGCTCTGAGTGTGTCACATGGCCCTAGAGCTGAAAGGCACAACGTGCAGGCTTCTTTCCAAAGTGCGAGTTGGGCCCGAAAGCATCTTGATTCCAGCTCTTTGGGAAGCTGAGAAACAATTCGCTCTGCCCAGTGCTCTTACAGCCTACAGGGAACATCTCCTACAAAGCCCTGTGAAACGCAGTTTCTTTGCAGGCCTGATCTGGCTGAAGTAGAACTTCTGCCCTGGGTGTGCTACATTGGCATAGAGCTGCCAGGCCCAAAGGGTTGCCTTGTTTCCAAAGGGGGAGAGGGTCCCCATACATCTTGCTTCCAGCTCTTTGGGAAGCTAAGGAACAACTGGCACTGAAAACTGCTACCACAGCCTACCGGGAACATCACTTACAAAGGCCTGTGAAACGCAGTTTCTTGGCAGGCCTGATCTTACTGAAGTAGAATTTCTGCTCTGGGTGTGCTACATTTGCCTACAGCAGCCAGACCAGAAGGGCTGCCTTGTTTGCAAAGGGGCAGAGAGGCCCCAAAGCATCTTGCTTAGAGCTCTTTGGGAAGCTAAGAAACAACTGGCTCTGCCCAGTGCTCTTACAGCCTATGTGGAACATCTGTTCCCAAGGCCTGTGAACGCAGTTTCTTTGCAGGCCTGATCTGGCTGAAGTAGGACTTCTGCTCTGGGTGTGCTACATTGCCCTAGAGCTGCAAGGAACAAAGTGATGTCTTCTTTCCAAAGGGCGAGTTGGGCCCCAAAGCATCTTGCTTCCAGCTCTTTGGGAAGCTAAGAAACAACTCGCTCTGCATAGGGCTCTTACACCCTACCGGGAACATGTCTTACAAAGGCCTGTGAAAGGCAGTTTCTTCCCAGCCCTGATATGGCTGAAGTAGTACTTCTGCTCTGCCGTGTCCTACATGGCCCTAGAGCTGCAAGGCACAAAGTCCTGCCTTGTTTCCCCAAGGGGAGACTAGTCACTCAGCAACCTGCTTCCAGCTCTTGGGCAGCTAAGAAAGAACTTGCTCTGCACAGGGCTCTTCCAGCCTCCCTGGAACATGTCTGACAAAGGCCTGTGAAACGCAGTTTCTTCCCAGGGCTGATCTCGCTGAAGGCGAACTTCTGCGCTGCCGTGTCCTACATGGGCCTAGAGCTGCAAGGCACAAAGTCCTGCCTTGTGTCCTCACGGTCAGACAGGCCCCACAGCGTGGGGCTTCCAGCTCTTTGGGCAGCTAAGAAACAACTTGCTCTGCACTGGTGTTTTACAGCCTACAGGGAACGAGACTTACAAAGGCCTCTGAAATGCAGTTTCTTCCCCGGCCATATCTCGCTGAAGTAGAACTTCTGCTCTACCGTGTCCTACATGGGCCTAGAGCTGAAAGGCACAAAGTCCTGCCTTGTTTGCACAAGGGGAGACAAGTCCCCCAGCGTCCAGCTTCCAGCTCTTTCGGCAGCTAAGAAACAACTCGCTCTGCACAGGGCTCTTACAGCCTACCGGAAACATGTCTTACAAAGGCCTGTGAAACGCAGTTTCTTCCCAGTCCTCATCTCGCTGTAGTAGAACTTCTGCTCTGCCGTGTCCTACATGGCCCTAGAGCTGCAGCGCACAAAGTCCTGCCTTGTTTCCCGAAGGGGAGAGTAGTCCCTCAGCATCCAGCTTCCAGCTCTTTGGGCAGCTAAGAAGCAACTCTCTCTGCATATGGATCTTACAGCCTACCGGAAACATGTCTTACAAAGGCCTGTGAAAGGCAGTTTCTTCCCAGCCCTGATCTGGCTGAAGTAGTACTTCTGCTCCGCCATGTCCTACATGGCCCTAGAGCTGCAAGGTACAAAGTCCTGCCTTGTTTTCCCAAGGGAAGACTAGTCCCTCAGTGTCAAGCTTCCAGCTCTTTGGGCAGCTGAGAAGCAACTTGCTCTGCACACATATCTTACAGCCAACCGGGAACATGTCTTGCAAAGGCATAAGAAATGCAGTTCCTTTGAAGGCCTGATCTTCCTGAAGTAGAACTTCTGCTCTGGCTGTGCTACATTGCCCTAGAGGTGCAAGGCATGAAGTGCTGTCTCCTTTCCAAAGGGCGAGTTGGGCCCCAAAGCATCTTGATTCCAGCTCTTTGGGAAGCTGAGAAACAATTCGCTCTGCCCAGTGCTCTCACAGCCTACCGGGAACAACTCTTACAAAGTCCTGTGAAACGCAGTTTGTTTGCAGGCCTGATCTGGCTGAAGTAGAACTTCTGCTCTGGGTGTGCTACATTGCCATGGAGCTGAAAGGCACAACCCGCAGTCTTCTTTCGAAAGGGCGAGTTGGGCCCCAAAGCATCTTGCTTCCAGCTCTTTGGGAAGCTAAGAAACAACTCGCTCTGCACAGTGCTCTGACAGCCTACCGGGAACATGTCTTACAAAGGCCTATGAAACGCAGTTTGTTTGCAGGCCTGATCTGGCTGAAGTAGAACTTCTGCTCTGCCGGGTCCTACATGGGGCTAGAGCTGCAAGGCACAAAGTCCTGCCGTGTTTGAACAAGGGTAGACAAGTCCCTCAGGTCCAGCTTCCAGCTCTTTCGGCAGCTAAGAAACAACTCACTCTGCACAGTGCTCTTACAGCCTACCGGGAACATCTCTTACAAAGTCCTGTGAAACGGAGCTTCTTTGCAGGCCTGATCTGGCTGAAGTAGAACTTCTGCTGTGGGTGTGCCACATGGCCCTAGAGCTGAAAGGCTCAACGTTCAGTCTTCATTCCAAATGGCGAGTTGGGCCCCAAAGCATCTTGCTTCCAGCTCTTTGGGAAGCTAAGAAACAACTCGCTCTGCACAGTGCTCTTACAGCCTACCGGGAACATCTCTTGCAAAGGCCTGTGAATCGCAGTTTCTTTGCAGGCCTGATTTGCCTGAAGTAGAACTTCTGCTCTGGGAGTGCTACAATGTCCCAGAGCTGAAAGGCACAACGTGCAGTCTCCTTTCCAAAAAGCGAGTTGGGCCCCAAAGAATCTTGCTTCCAGCTCTTTGGGAAGCTAAGAAACAACTCGCTCTGCACAGTGCTCTTACAGCCTACCGGGAACATCTCTTACAAAGGCCTGTGAAACGCAGTTTGTTTGCAGGCCTCATCTGGCTGAAGTAGAACTTCTGCTCTGGGTGTGCTAAATTGCCCTGGAGCTGAGAGGCACAACCCGCAGTCTTCTTTCCAAAGGACGAGTTGGGCCCCAAAGCATCTTGCTTCCAGCTCTTTGGGAAGCTAAGATACAACTCGCTCTGCACAGTGCTCTTACAGCCTACCGGGAACATCTCTTACAAAGTCCTGTGAAACGGAGCTTCTTTGCAGGCCTCATCTGGCTGAAGTAGAACTTCTGCACTGGGTGTGCCACATTGCCCTAGAGCTGAAAGGCACAAGGTGAAGCTTCTTTCCAAAGGGCGAGTTGGGCCCCAGAGCATCTTGCTTCCAGCTCTTTGGGAAGCTAAGAAACAACTCGCTCTGCACAGTGCTCTTACAGCCTACCGGGAACATCTCTTACAAAGGCCTGTGAATCGCAGTTTCTTTGCAGGCCTGATTTGCCTAAAGTAGAACTTCTGCTCTGGGTGTGCTACATTGTCCTAGAGCTGAAAGGCACAACGTGCAGTCTCCTTTCCAAAAAGCGAGTTGGGCCCCAAAGAATCTTGCTTCCAGCTCTTTGGGAAGCTAAGAAACAACTCGCTCTGCACAGTGCTCTTACAGCCTACCGGGAACATCTCTTACAAAGGCCTGTGAAACGCAGTTTCTTTGCAGGCCTGATCTGGCTGAAGTAGAACTTCTGCTCTGGGTGTGCCATATAGCCCTAGAGCTGAAAGGCACAAGGTGCAAGCTTCTTTCCAAAGGGCGAGTTGGGCCCCACAGCATCTTGCTTCCAGCTCTTTGGGAAGCTAAGAAACAACTCGCTCTGCACAGTGCTCTTACAGCCTACCGGAAACATGTGTTACAAAGGCCTGTGAAAGGCAGTTTTTTTGCAGGCCTGATCTGGCTGAAGTAGAACTTCTGCTCTGGGTGTGCTAAATTGCCCTGGAGCTGAGAGGCACAACCCGCAGTCTTCTTTCCAAAGGGCGAGTTGGGCCCCAAAGCATCTTGCTTCCAGCTCTTGGGAAGCTAAGAAACAACTCGCTCTGCAGACCTCTCTTACAGCCAACCGGGAACATCTCTTGCAAAGGCCTGAGAAATACAGTTTCCTTGCAGGCCTTATCTCGCTGAGATAGAACTGCTGCTATGCCGTGACCTACATCGGCCTAGAGTTGCACGGCTCAAAGTCCTGCCTTGACTCCTCAAGGGCAGACAGGCCCCACAGCGTGGGGCTTCCACCTCTTTGGGCAGCTAAGAAAAAACTTGCTCTGCACTGGTGTTTTACAGCTTACAGGGAAGGAGTCTTACAAAGGCCTTTGAAACGCAGATTCTTCCCAGCCCTGATCTGGCTGAAGTAGAACTTCTGCTCTGCTGGGTCCTACATGGCGCTAGAGCTTCAAGGCACAAAGACCTGCCTTGATTCCACCAGGGTAGACAAGTCCCTCAAGTCCAGCATCCAGCTCTTTCGGCAGCTAAGAAACAACTCGCTCTGCATAGGGCTCTTACAGCCTACCGGGAACATGTCTTAAAACGGACTGTGAAACGCAGTTTCTTCCCAGCCCTGATCTGGCTGAAGTAGAACTTCTGCTCTGCCGTGTGCAACATGGCCCTAGAGATGCAAGGCACAAAGTCCTGCCTTGTTTGCCCAAGGGGAGACTAGTACCTCAGCGTCCAGCTTCCAGCTCTTGGAGCAGCTAAGAAACAGCTTGCTGTGCACAGGGCTCTTCCAGCCTACCTGCAACATGTCTTACAAAGGCCTGTGAAACGCAGTTTCTTTGCAGGCCTGATCTGGCTGAAGTAGAACTTCTGCTCTGGGTGTGTCACATTGCCCTAGAGCTGAAAGGCGCAACGTGCAGGCTTCTTTCCAAAGGGCGACTTGGGCCCCAAAGCATCTTGATTCCAGCTGTTTGGGAAGCTGAGAAACAATTTGCTCTGCCCAGTGCTCTTACAGCCTACAGGGAACATCTCTTACAAAGGCCTGTGAAACGCAATTTCTTTGCAGGCCTGATCTGGCTGAAGTAGAACTCCTGCTCTGGGTGTGCCACATGGGCCTAGAGCTGAAAGGCACAGCGTTCAGGTTTCTTTCCAAACGGCGAGTTGGGCCCCAAAGCATCTTGCTTGCAACTCTTTGGGAACTGAAGAAACAACTCGCTCTGCACAGTGCTCTTACAGCCTACCGGGAACATGTCTTACAAAGGCCTGTGAAACGCAGTTTGTTTGCAGGCCTGATCTGGCTGAAGTAGAACTTCTGCTCTGGGTGTGCCACATTGCCCTAGAGCTGAAAGGCACAACGTGCAGCCTTCTTTCCAAAGGGCGAGTTGGGCCCCAGAGCCTCTTGCTTCCAGCTCTTTGGGAAGCTAAGAAACAACTCGCTCTGCAGACCTCTCTTACAGCCAACCGGGAACATCTCTTGCAAAGGCCTGAGAAATACAGTTTCCTTGCAGTCCTTATCTCGCTGAGGTAGAACTGCTGCTATGCCGTGTCCTACATCGGCCTAGAGTTGCAAGGCTCAAAGTCCTGCCTTGACTCCTCAAGGGCAGACAGGCCCCACAGCGTGCGGCTTCCACCTCTTTGGGCAGCTAAGAAACAACTTGCTCTGCACTGGTTTTTTACATCCTACAGGGAACGAGTCTGACAAAGCCCTGTGAAACGCAGTTTCTTCCCAGCCCTGATCTGGCTGAAGTAGAACTTTTGCTCTGCCGGGTCCCACATGGCGCTAGAGCTGCAAGGCACAAAGTCCCGCCTTGTTTCCACAAGGGTAGACAAGTCCCTCAGATCCAGCATCCAGCTGTTTCGGCAGCTAAGAAACAATTCGCTCTGCACAGTGCTCTTACAGCATACCGGGAACATCTCTTCCAAAGGCCTGTTAAACGCAGTTTCTTTGCAGGCCTGATCTGGCTGAAGTAGAACTTCTGCTCTGGGTGTGTCACATGGCCCTAGAGCTGAAAGGCACAACGTGCAGGCTTCTTTCCAAAGTGCGAGTTGGGCCCCAAAGCATCTTGATTCCAGATCTTTGGGAAGCTGAGAAACAATTCGCTCTGCCCAGTGCTCTTACAGCCTACAGGGAACATCTCTTACAAAGGCCTGTGAAACGCAATTTCTTTGCAGGCCTGATCTGGCTGAAGTAGAACTTCTCCTCTGCCGTGTGCAACATGGCCCTAGAGATGCAAGGCACAAAGTCCTGCCTTGTTTCCCCAAGGGGAGACTAGTACCTCAGCGTCCAGCTTCCAGCTCTTGGAGCAGCTAAGAAACAGCTTGCTGTGCACAGGGCTCTTCCAGCCTACCTGGAACATGTATTACAAAGGTCTGTGAAACGCAGTTTCTTTGCAGGCCTGATCTGGCTGAAGTAGAACTTCTGCTCTGGGTGTGCCACATTGCCCTGGAGCTGAAAGGCACAACGTGCAGGCTTCTTTCCAAAGGGCGTGTTGGGCCCCAGAGCATCTTGCTTCCAGCTCTTTGGGAAGCGAAGAAACAACTCGCTCTGCACAGTGCTCTTACAGCCTACCGGGAACATCTCTTACAAAGGCCTGTGAATCGCAGTTTCTTTGCAGGCCTGATTTGCCTGAAGTAGAACTTCTGCTCTGGGTGTGCTACATTGTCCTAGAGCTGAAAGGCACAACGTGCAGTCTCCTTTCCAAAAAGCGAGTTGGGCCCCAAAGAATCTTGCTTCCAGCTCTTTGGGAAGCTAAGAAACAACTCGCTCTGCACAGTGCTCTTACAGCCTACCGGGAACATCTCTTACAAAGGCCTGTGAAACGCAGTTTTTTTTCAGGCCTGATCTGGCTGAAGTAGAACTTCTGCTCTGGGTGTGCTAAATTGCCCTGGAGCTGAGAGGCACAACCCGCAGTCTTCTTTCCAAAGGACGAGTTAGGCCCCAAAGCATCTTGCATCCAGCTCTTTGGGAAGCTAAGAAACAACACGGTCTGCATAGTGCTCTTACAGCCTACCGGGAACATCTCTTACAAAGTCCTGTGAAACGGAGTTTCTTTGCAGGCCTCATCTGGCTGAAGTAATACTTCTGCACTGGGTGTGCCACATTGCCCTAGAGCTGAAAGGCACAAGGTGAAGCTTCTTTCCAAAGGGCGAGTTGGGCCCCAGAGCATCTTGCTTCCAGCTCTTTGGGAAGCGAAGAAACAACTCGCTCTGCACAGTGCTCTTACAGCCTACCGGGAACATCTCTTCCAAAGGCCTGTGAAACGAAGTTTGTTTGCAGGCCTGATCTGGCTGAAGTAGAACTTCTGCTCTGGGTGTGCCACATGGCCCTAGAGCTGAAAGGCACAACGTTCAGGTTTCTTTCCAAAGGGCGAGTTGGGCCCCAAAGCATCTTGCTTCCAACTCTTTGGGAAGCGAAGAAACAACTCGCTCTGCACAGTGCTCTTACAGCCTACCGGGAACATCTCTTACAAAGTCCTGTGAAACGGAGCTTCTTTGCAGGCCTGATCTGGCTGAAGTAGAACTTCTGCACTGGGTGTGCCACATTGCCCTAGAGCTGAAAGGCACAAGGTGCAAGCTTCTTTCCAAAGGGCGAGTTGGGCCCCAGAGCATCTTGCTTCCAGCTCTTTGGGAAGCTAAGAAAAAACTCGCTCTGCACAGTGCTCTTACAGCCTACCGGGAACATCTCTTACGAAGGCCTGTGAAACGCAGTTTCTTTGCAGGCCTGATCTGGCTGAAGTAGAACTTCTGCTCTGGGTGTGCTACATTGTCCTGGAGCTGAAAGGCACAACCCGCAGTCTTCTTTCCAAAGGGCGAGTTGGGCCCCAAAGCATCTTGCTTCCAGCTCTTTGGGAAGCTAAGAAACAACTCGCTCTGCACAGTGCTCTGACAGCCTACCGGGAACATGTCTTACAAAGGCCTGTGAAACGCAGTTTGTTTGCAGGCCTGATCTGGCTGAAGTAGAACTTCTGCTCTGCCGGGTCCTACATGGGGCTAGAGCTGCAAGGCACAAAGTCCTGCCGTGTTTGAACAAGGGTAGACAAGTCCCTCAGGTCCAGCTTCCAGCTCTTTCGGCAGCTAAGAAACAACTCACTCTGCACAGTGCTCTTACAGCCTACCGAGGAACATCTCTTACAAAGTCCTGTGAAACGGAGCTTCTTTGCAGGCCTGATCTGGCTGAAGTAGAACTTCTGCACTGGGTGTGCCACATTGCCCTAGAGCTGAAAGGCACAAGGTGCAAGCTTCTTTCCAAAGGGCGAGTTGGGCCCCAGAGCCTCTTGCTTCCAGCTCTTTGGGAAGCTAAGAAACAACTCGCTCTGCAGACCTCTCTTACAGCCAACCGGGAACATCTCTTGCAAAGGCCTGAGAAATACAGTTTCCTTGCAGTCCTTATCTCGCTGAGGTAGAACTGCTGCTATGCCGTGTCCTACATCGGCCTAGAGTTGCACGGCTCAAAGTCCTGCCTTGACTCCTCAAGGGCAGACAGGCCCCACAGCGTGGGGCTTCCACCTCTTTGGGCAGCTAAGAAACAACTTGCTCTGCACTGGTGTTTTACAGCCTACAGGGAACGAGTCTTACAAAGGCCTGTGAAACGCAGATTCTTCCCAGCCCTGATCTGGCTGAAGTAGAACTTCTGCTCTGCCGGGTCCTACATGGCGCTAGAGCTGCAAGGCACAAAGTCCTGCCTTGATTCCACCAGGGTAGACAAGTCCCTCAAGTCCAGCATCCTGCTCTTTCGGCAGCTAAGAAACAACTCGCTCTGCATAGGGCTCTTACAGCCTACCGGGAACATGTCTTAAAACGGACTGTGAATCGCAGTTTCTTCCGAGCCCTGATCTGGCTGAAGTAGAACTTCTGCTCTGCCGTGTGCAACATGGCCCTAGAGATGCAAGGCACAAAGTCCTGCCTTGTTTGCCCAACGGGAGACTAGTACCTCAGCGTCCAGCTTCCAGCTCTTGGAGCAGCTAAGAAACAGCTTGCTGTGCACAGGGCTCTTCCAGCCTACCTGCAACATGTCTTACAAAGGCCTGTGAAACGCAGTTTCTTTGCAGGCCTCATCTGGCTGAAGTGATACTTCTGCACTGGGTGTGCCACATTGCCCTAGAGATGAAAGGCACAAGGTGAAGCTTCTTTCCAAAGGGCGAGTTGGGCCCCAGAGCATCTTGCTTCCAGCTCTTTGGGAAGCTAAGAAACAACTCGCTCTGCACAGTGCTCTTACAGACTACCGGGAACATCTCTTACAAAGGCCTGTGAATCGCAGTTTCTTTGCAGGCCTGATTTGCCTGAAGTAGAACTTCTGCTCTGGGTGTGCTACATTGTCCTAGAGCTGAAAGGCACAACGTGCAGTCTCCTTTCCAAAAAGCGAGTTGGGCCCCAAAGAATCTTGCTTCCAGCTCTTTGGGAAGCTAAGAAACAACTCGCTCTGCACAGTGCTCTTACAGCCTACCGGGAACATCTCTTACAAAGGCCTGTGAAACGCAGTTTGTTTGCAGGCCTGATCTGGCTGAAGTAGAACTTCTGCTCTGGGTGTACCATATTGCCCTAGAGCTGAAAGGCACAAGGTGCAAGCTTCTTTCCAAAGGGCGAGTTGGGCCCCAGAGCATCTTGCTTCGAACTCTTTGGGAAGCTAAGAAACAACTCGCTCTGCACAGTGCTCTTACAGCCTACAGGGAACATCTCTTACAAAGGCCTGCGAAACGCAGTTTCTTTGCAGGCCTGATCTGGCTGAAGTAGAACTTCTGCTCTGCCGTGTGCAACATGGCCCTAGAGATGCAAGGCACAAAGTCCTGCCTTGTCTGCCCAAGGGGAGACTAGTACCTCAGCGTCGAGCTTCCAGCTCTTGGAGCAGCTAAGAAACAGCTTGCTGTGCACAGGGCTCTTCCAGCCTACCTGGAACATGTCTTACAAAGGCCTGTGAAACGCAGTTTCTTTTCAGGCCTGCTCTGGCTGAAGTAGAACTTCTGCTCTGGGTGTGCCACATTGCCCTAGAGCTGAAAGGCACAAGGTGCAAGCTTCTTTCCAAAGGGTGAGTTGGGCCCCAGAGCATCTTGCTTCCAGCTCTTTGGGAAGCTAAGAAAAAACTCGCTCTGCACAGTGCTCTTACAGCCTACCGGGAACATCTCCTACGAAGGCCTGTGAAACGCAGTTTCTTTGCAGGCCTGATCTGGCTGAAGTAGAACTTCTGCTCTGGGTGTGCTACATTGTCCTGGAGCTGACAGGCACAACCCGCAGTCTTCTTTCCAAAGGGCGAGTTGGGCCCCAAAGCATCTTGCTTCCAGCTCTTTGGGAAGCTAAGAAACAACTCGCTCTGCACAGTGCTCTGACAGCCTACCGGGAACATGTCTTACAAAGGCCTGTGAAACGCAGTTTGTTTGCAGGCCTGATCTGGCTGAAGTAGAACTTCTGCTCTGCCGGGTCCTACATGGGGCTAGAGCTGCAAGGCACAAAGTCCTGCCGTGTTTGAACAAGGGTAGACAAGTCCCTCAGGTCCAGCTTCCAGCTCTTTCGGCAGCTAAGAAACAACTCACTCTGCACAGTGCTCTTACAGCCTACCGGGAACATCTCTTACAAAGTCCTGTGAAACAGAGCTTCTTTGCAGGCCTGATCTGGCTGAAGTAGAACTTCTGCTCTGGGTGTGCCACATTGCCCTAGAGCTGAAAGGCACAAGGTGCAAGCTTCTTTCCAAAGGGCGAGTTGGGCCCCAGAGCCTCTTGCTTCCAGCTCTTTGGGAAGCTAAGAAACAACTCGCTCTGCAGACCTCTCTTACAGCCAACCGGGAACATCTCTTGCAAAGGCCTGAGAAATACAGTTTCCTTGCAGTCCTTATCTCGCTGAGGTAGAACTGCTGCTATGCCGTGTCCTACATCGGCCTAGAGTTGCACGGCTCAAAGTCCTGCCTTGACTCCTCAAGGGCAGACAGGCCCCACAGCGTGGGGCTTCCACCTCTTTGGGCAGCTAAGAAACAACTTGCTCTGCACTGGTGTTTTACAGCCTACAGGGAACGAGTCTTACAAAGGCCTGTGAAACGCAGATTCTTCCCAGCCCTGATCTGGCTGAAGTAGAACTTCTGCTCTGCCGGGTCCTACATGGCGCTAGAGCTGCAAGGCACAAAGTCCTGCCTTGATTCCACCAGGTTAGACAAGTCCCTCAAGTCCAGCATCCTGCTCTTTCGGCAGCTAAGAAACAACTCGCTCTGCATAGGGCTCTTACAGCCTACCGGGAACATGTCTTAAAACGGACTGTGAAACGCAGTTTCTTCCGAGCCCTGATCTGGCTGAAGTAGAACTTCTGCTCTGCCGTGTGCAACATGGCCCTAGAGATGCAAGGCACAAAGTCCTGCCTTGTTTGCCCAAGGGGAGACTAGTACCTCAGCGTCCAGCTTCCAGCTCTTGGAGCAGCTAAGAAACAGCTTGCTGTGCACAGGGCTCTTCCAGCCTACCTGCAACATGTCTTACAAAGGCCTGTGAAACGCAGTTTCTTTGCAGGCCTCATCTGGCTGAAGTGATACTTCTGCACTGGGTGTGCCACATTGCCCTAGAGATGAAAGGCACAAGGTGAAGCTTCTTTCCAAAGGGCGAGTTGGGCCCCAGAGCATCTTGCTTCCAGCTCTTTGGGAAGCTAAGAAACAACTCGCTCTGCACAGTGCTCTTACAGCCTACCGGGAACATCTCTTACAAAGGCCTGTGAATCGCAGTTTCTTTGCAGGCCTGATTTGCCTGAAGTAGAACTTCTGCTCTGGGTGTGCTACATTGTCCTAGAGCTGAAAGGCACAACGTGCAGTCTCCTTTCCAAAAAGCGAGTTGGGCCCCAAAGAATCTTGCTTCCAGCTCTTTGGGAAGCTAAGAAACAACTCGCTCTGCACAGTGCTCTTACAGCCTATCGGGAACATCTCTTACAAAGGCCTGTGAAACGCAGTTTGTTTGCAGGCCTGATCTGGCTGAAGTAGAACTTCTGCTCTGGGTGTACCATATTGCCCTAGAGCTGAAAGGCACAAGGTGCAAGCTTCTTTCCAAAGGGCGAGTTGGGCCCCAGAGCATCTTGCTTCGAACTCTTTGGGAAGCTAAGAAACAACTCGCTCTGCACAGTGCTCTTACAGCCTACAGGGAACATCTCTTACAAAGGCCTGCGAAACGCAGTTTCTTTGCAGGCCTGATCTGGCTGAAGTAGAACTTCTGCTCTGCCGTGTGCAACATGGCCCTAGAGATGCAAGGCACAAAGTCCTGCCTTGTCTGCCCAAGGGGAGACTAGTACCTCAGCGTCCAGCTTCCAGCTCTTGGAGCAGCTAAGAAACAGCTTGCTGTGCACAGGGCTCTTCCAGCCTACCTGGAACATGTCTTACAAAGGCTTGTGAAACGCAGTTTCTTTTCAGGCCTGCTCTGGCTGAAGTAGAACTTCTGCTCTGGGTGTGCCACATTGCCCTAGAGCTGAAAGGCACAACGTGCAGGCTTCTTTCCAAAGGGCGAGTTGGGCTCCAGAGCATCTTGCTTCCAGCTCTTTGGGAAGCTAAGAAACAACTCGCTCTGCACAGTGCTCTTACAGCCTACCGGGAACATCTCTTACAAAGGCCTGTGAATCGCAGTTTCTTTGCAGGCCTGATTTGCCTGAAGTAGAACTTCTGCTCTGGCTGTGCTACATTGTCCTAGAGCTGAAAGGCACAACGTGCAGTCTCCTTTCCAAAAAGTGAGTTGGGCCCCAAAGAATCTTGCTTCCAGCTCTTTGGGAAGCTAAGAAACAACTCGCTCTCCTCAGTGCTCTTACAGCCTACCGGGAACATCTCTTACAAAGGCCTGTGAAACGCAGTTTGTTTGTAGGCCTGATCTGGCTGCAGAAGAACTTCTGCTCTGGGTGTGCCATATTTCCCTAGAGCTGAAAGGCACAAGGTGCAAGCTTCTTTCCAAAGGGCGAGTTGGGCCCCACAGCATCTTGCTTCCAGCTTTTGGGAAGCTTAGAAACAACTCGCTCTGCACAGTGCTCTTACAGCCTACCGGGAACATCTCTTACAAAGGCCTGTGAAACGCAGTTTTTTTGCAGGCCTGATATGGCTGAAGTAGAACTTCTGTTCTGGGTGTGCTACATTGCCCTGGAGCTGAGAGGCACAACCCGAAGTCTTCTTTCCAAAGGGCGAGTTGGGCCCCAAAGCATCTTGCTTCCAGCTCTTTGGGAAGCTAAGAAACAACTCGCTCTGCACAGTGCTCTGACAGCCTACCGGGAACATGTCTTACAAAGGCCTGTGAAACGCAGTTTGTTTGCAGGCCTGATCTGGCTGAAGTAGAACTTCTGCTCTGCCGGGTCCTACATGGGGCTAGAGCTGCAAGGCACAAAGTCCTGCCGTGTTTGAACAAGGGTAGACAAGTCCCTCAGGTCCAGCTTCCAGCTCTTTCGGCAGCTAAGAAACAACTCACTCTGCACAGTGCTCTTACAGCCTACCGGGAACATCTCTTACAAAGTCCTGTGAAACGGAGCTTCTTTGCAGGCCTGATCTGGCTGAAGTAGAACTTCTGCACTGGGTGTGCCACATTGCCCTAGAGCTGAAAGGCACAACCCGCAGTCTTCTTTCCAAAGGGCGAGGTGGGCCCCAAAGCATCTTGCTTCCAGCTCTTTGGGAAGCTAAGAAACAACTCGCTCTGCAGACCTCTCTTACAGCCAACCGGGAACATCTCTTGCAAAGGCCAGAGAAATACAGTTTCCTTGCAGGCCTTATCTCGCTGAGGTAAAACTGCTGCTATGCCGTGTCCTACATCGGCCTAGAGTTGCAAGGCTCAAAGTCCTGCCTTGACTCCTCAAGGGCAGACAGGCCCCACAGCGTGGGGCTTCCACCTCTTTGGGCAGCTAAGAAACAACTTGCTCTGCACTGGTGTTTTACAGCCTACAGGGAACGAGTCTTACAAAGGCCTGTGAAATGCAGATTCTTCCCAGCCCTGATCTGGCTGAAGTAGAACTTCTGCTCTGCCGGGTCCTACATGGCGCTAGAGCTGCAAGGCACAAAGTCCTGCCTTGATTCCACCAGGTTAGACAAGTCCCTCAAGTCCAGCATCCAACTCTTTCGGCAGCTAAGAAACAACTCGCTCTGCATAGGACTCTTACAGCCTACCGGGAACATGTCTTAAAACGAACTGTGAAACGCAGTTTCTTCCGAGCCCTGATCTGGCTGAAGTAGAACTTCTGCTCTGCCGTGTGCAACATGGCCCTAGAGATGCAAGGCACAAAGTCCTGCCTTGTTTCCCCAAGGGGAGACTAGTACCTCAGCGTCCAGCTTCCAGCTCTTGGAGCAGCTAAGAAACAGCTTGCTGTGCACAGGGCTCTTCCAGCCTACCTGGAACATGTCTTACAAAGGCCTGTGAAACGCAGTTTCTTTGCAGGCCTGCTCTGGCTGAAGTAGAACTTCTGCTCTGAGTGTGTCACATGGCCCTAGAGCTGAAAGGCACAACGTGCAGGCTTCTTTCCAAAGTGCGAGTTGGGCCCGAAAGCATCTTGATTCCAGCTCTTTGGGAAGCTGAGAAACAATTCGCTCTGCCCAGTGCTCTTACAGCCTACAGGGAACATCTCCTACAAAGCCCTGTGAAACGCAGTTTCTTTGCAGGCCTGATCTGGCTGAAGTAGAACTTCTGCCCTGGGTGTGCTACATTGGCATAGAGCTGCCAGGCCCAAAGGGTTGCCTTGTTTCCAAAGGGGGAGAGGGTCCCCATACATCTTGCTTCCAGCTCTTTGGGAAGCTAAGGAACAACTGGCACTGAAAACTGCTACCACAGCCTACCGGGAACATCACTTACAAAGGCCTGTGAAACGCAGTTTCTTGGCAGGCCTGATCTTACTGAAGTAGAATTTCTGCTCTGGGTGTGCTACATTTGCCTACAGCAGCCAGACCAGAAGGGCTGCCTTGTTTGCAAAGGGGCAGAGAGGCCCCAAAGCATCTTGCTTAGAGCTCTTTGGGAAGCTAAGAAACAACTGGCTCTGCCCAGTGCTCTTACAGCCTATGTGGAACATCTGTTCCCAAGGCCTGTGAACGCAGTTTCTTTGCAGGCCTGATCTGGCTGAAGTAGGACTTCTGCTCTGGGTGTGCTACATTGCCCTAGAGCTGCAAGGAACAAAGTGATGTCTTCTTTCCAAAGGGCGAGTTGGGCCCCAAAGCATCTTGCTTCCAGCTCTTTGGGAAGCTAAGAAACAACTCGCTCTGCATAGGGCTCTTACACCCTACCGGGAACATGTCTTACAAAGGCCTGTGAAAGGCAGTTTCTTCCCAGCCCTGATATGGCTGAAGTAGTACTTCTGCTCTGCCGTGTCCTACATGGCCCTAGAGCTGCAAGGCACAAAGTCCTGCCTTGTTTCCCCAAGGGGAGACTAGTCACTCAGCAACCTGCTTCCAGCTCTTGGGCAGCTAAGAAAGAACTTGCTCTGCACAGGGCTCTTCCAGCCTCCCTGGAACATGTCTGACAAAGGCCTGTGAAACGCAGTTTCTTCCCAGGGCTGATCTCGCTGAAGGCGAACTTCTGCGCTGCCGTGTCCTACATGGGCCTAGAGCTGCAAGGCACAAAGTCCTGCCTTGTGTCCTCACGGTCAGACAGGCCCCACAGCGTGGGGCTTCCAGCTCTTTGGGCAGCTAAGAAACAACTTGCTCTGCACTGGTGTTTTACAGCCTACAGGGAACGAGACTTACAAAGGCCTCTGAAATGCAGTTTCTTCCCCGGCCATATCTCGCTGAAGTAGAACTTCTGCTCTACCGTGTCCTACATGGGCCTAGAGCTGAAAGGCACAAAGTCCTGCCTTGTTTGCACAAGGGGAGACAAGTCCCCCAGCGTCCAGCTTCCAGCTCTTTCGGCAGCTAAGAAACAACTCGCTCTGCACAGGGCTCTTACAGCCTACCGGAAACATGTCTTACAAAGGCCTGTGAAACGCAGTTTCTTCCCAGTCCTCATCTCGCTGTAGTAGAACTTCTGCTCTGCCGTGTCCTACATGGCCCTAGAGCTGCAGCGCACAAAGTCCTGCCTTGTTTCCCGAAGGGGAGAGTAGTCCCTCAGCATCCAGCTTCCAGCTCTTTGGGCAGCTAAGAAGCAACTCTCTCTGCATATGGATCTTACAGCCTACCGGAAACATGTCTTACAAAGGCCTGTGAAAGGCAGTTTCTTCCCAGCCCTGATCTGGCTGAAGTAGTACTTCTGCTCCGCCATGTCCTACATGGCCCTAGAGCTGCAAGGTACAAAGTCCTGCCTTGTTTTCCCAAGGGAAGACTAGTCCCTCAGTGTCAAGCTTCCAGCTCTTTGGGCAGCTGAGAAGCAACTTGCTCTGCACACATATCTTACAGCCAACCGGGAACATGTCTTGCAAAGGCATAAGAAATGCAGTTCCTTTGAAGGCCTGATCTTCCTGAAGTAGAACTTCTGCTCTGGCTGTGCTACATTGCCCTAGAGGTGCAAGGCATGAAGTGCTGTCTCCTTTCCAAAGGGCGAGTTGGGCCCCAAAGCATCTTGATTCCAGCTCTTTGGGAAGCTGAGAAACAATTCGCTCTGCCCAGTGCTCTCACAGCCTACCGGGAACAACTCTTACAAAGTCCTGTGAAACGCAGTTTGTTTGCAGGCCTGATCTGGCTGAAGTAGAACTTCTGCTCTGGGTGTGCTACATTGCCATGGAGCTGAAAGGCACAACCCGCAGTCTTCTTTCGAAAGGGCGAGTTGGGCCCCAAAGCATCTTGCTTCCAGCTCTTTGGGAAGCTAAGAAACAACTCGCTCTGCACAGTGCTCTGACAGCCTACCGGGAACATGTCTTACAAAGGCCTATGAAACGCAGTTTGTTTGCAGGCCTGATCTGGCTGAAGTAGAACTTCTGCTCTGCCGGGTCCTACATGGGGCTAGAGCTGCAAGGCACAAAGTCCTGCCGTGTTTGAACAAGGGTAGACAAGTCCCTCAGGTCCAGCTTCCAGCTCTTTCGGCAGCTAAGAAACAACTCACTCTGCACAGTGCTCTTACAGCCTACCGGGAACATCTCTTACAAAGTCCTGTGAAACGGAGCTTCTTTGCAGGCCTGATCTGGCTGAAGTAGAACTTCTGCTGTGGGTGTGCCACATGGCCCTAGAGCTGAAAGGCTCAACGTTCAGTCTTCATTCCAAATGGCGAGTTGGGCCCCAAAGCATCTTGCTTCCAGCTCTTTGGGAAGCTAAGAAACAACTCGCTCTGCACAGTGCTCTTACAGCCTACCGGGAACATCTCTTGCAAAGGCCTGTGAATCGCAGTTTCTTTGCAGGCCTGATTTGCCTGAAGTAGAACTTCTGCTCTGGGAGTGCTACAATGTCCCAGAGCTGAAAGGCACAACGTGCAGTCTCCTTTCCAAAAAGCGAGTTGGGCCCCAAAGAATCTTGCTTCCAGCTCTTTGGGAAGCTAAGAAACAACTCGCTCTGCACAGTGCTCTTACAGCCTACCGGGAACATCTCTTACAAAGGCCTGTGAAACGCAGTTTGTTTGCAGGCCTCATCTGGCTGAAGTAGAACTTCTGCTCTGGGTGTGCTAAATTGCCCTGGAGCTGAGAGGCACAACCCGCAGTCTTCTTTCCAAAGGACGAGTTGGGCCCCAAAGCATCTTGCTTCCAGCTCTTTGGGAAGCTAAGATACAACTCGCTCTGCACAGTGCTCTTACAGCCTACCGGGAACATCTCTTACAAAGTCCTGTGAAACGGAGCTTCTTTGCAGGCCTCATCTGGCTGAAGTAGAACTTCTGCACTGGGTGTGCCACATTGCCCTAGAGCTGAAAGGCACAAGGTGAAGCTTCTTTCCAAAGGGCGAGTTGGGCCCCAGAGCATCTTGCTTCCAGCTCTTTGGGAAGCTAAGAAACAACTCGCTCTGCACAGTGCTCTTACAGCCTACCGGGAACATCTCTTACAAAGGCCTGTGAATCGCAGTTTCTTTGCAGGCCTGATTTGCCTAAAGTAGAACTTCTGCTCTGGGTGTGCTACATTGTCCTAGAGCTGAAAGGCACAACGTGCAGTCTCCTTTCCAAAAAGCGAGTTGGGCCCCAAAGAAGCTTGCTTCCAGCTCTTTGGGAAGCTAAGAAACAACTCGCTCTGCACAGTGCTCTTACAGCCTACCGGGAACATCTCTTACAAAGGCCTGTGAAACGCAGTTTCTTTGCAGGCCTGATCTGGCTGAAGTAGAACTTCTGCTCTGGGTGTGCCATATAGCCCTAGAGCTGAAAGGCACAAGGTGCAAGCTTCTTTCCAAAGGGCGAGTTGGGCCCCACAGCATCTTGCTTCCAGCTCTTTGGGAAGCTAAGAAACAACTCGCTCTGCACAGTGCTCTTACAGCCTACCGGAAACATGTGTTACAAAGGCCTGTGAAAGGCAGTTTTTTTGCAGGCCTGATCTGGCTGAAGTAGAACTTCTGCTCTGGGTGTGCTAAATTGCCCTGGAGCTGAGAGGCACAACCCGCAGTCTTCTTTCCAAAGGGCGAGTTGGGCCCCAAAGCATCTTGCTTCCAGCTCTTGGGAAGCTAAGAAACAACTCGCTCTGCAGACCTCTCTTACAGCCAACCGGGAACATCTCTTGCAAAGGCCTGAGAAATACAGTTTCCTTGCAGGCCTTATCTCGCTGAGATAGAACTGCTGCTATGCCGTGACCTACATCGGCCTAGAGTTGCACGGCTCAAAGTCCTGCCTTGACTCCTCAAGGGCAGACAGGCCCCACAGCGTGGGGCTTCCACCTCTTTGGGCAGCTAAGAAAAAACTTGCTCTGCACTGGTGTTTTACAGCTTACAGGGAAGGAGTCTTACAAAGGCCTTTGAAACGCAGATTCTTCCCAGCCCTGATCTGGCTGAAGTAGAACTTCTGCTCTGCTGGGTCCTACATGGCGCTAGAGCTGCAAGGCACAAAGACCTGCCTTGATTCCACCAGGGTAGACAAGTCCCTCAAGTCCAGCATCCAGCTCTTTCGGCAGCTAAGAAACAACTCGCTCTGCATAGGGCTCTTACAGCCTACCGGGAACATGTCTTAAAACGGACTGTGAAACGCAGTTTCTTCCGAGCCCTGATCTGGCTGAAGTAGAACTTCTGCTCTGCCGTGTGCAACATGGCCCTAGAGATGCAAGGCACAAAGTCCTGCCTTGTTTGCCCAAGGGGAGACTAGTACCTCAGCGTCCAGCTTCCAGCTCTTGGAGCAGCTAAGAAACAGCTTGCTGTGCACAGGGCTCTTCCAGCCTACCTGCAACATGTCTTACAAAGGCCTGTGAAACGCAGTTTCTTTGCAGGCCTGATCTGGCTGAAGTAGAACTTCTGCTCTGGGTGTGTCACATTGCCCTAGAGCTGAAAGGCGCAACGTGCAGGCTTCTTTCCAAAGGGCGACTTGGGCCCCAAAGCATCTTGATTCCAGCTGTTTGGGAAGCTGAGAAACAATTTGCTCTGCCCAGTGCTCTTACAGCCTACAGGGAACATCTCTTACAAAGGCCTGTGAAACGCAATTTCTTTGCAGGCCTGATCTGGCTGAAGTAGAACTCCTGCTCTGGGTGTGCCACATGGGCCTAGAGCTGAAAGGCACAGCGTTCAGGTTTCTTTCCAAACGGCGAGTTGGGCCCCAAAGCATCTTGCTTGCAACTCTTTGGGAACTGAAGAAACAACTCGCTCTGCACAGTGCTCTTACAGCCTACCGGGAACATGTCTTACAAAGGCCTGTGAAACGCAGTTTGTTTGCAGGCCTGATCTGGCTGAAGTAGAACTTCTGCTCTGGGTGTGCCACATTGCCCTAGAGCTGAAAGGCACAACGTGCAGCCTTCTTTCCAAAGGGCGAGTTGGGCCCCAGAGCCTCTTGCTTCCAGCTCTTTGGGAAGCTAAGAAACAACTCGCTCTGCAGACCTCTCTTACAGCCAACCGGGAACATCTCTTGCAAAGGCCTGAGAAATACAGTTTCCTTGCAGTCCTTATCTCGCTGAGGTAGAACTGCTGCTATGCCGTGTCCTACATCGGCCTAGAGTTGCAAGGCTCAAAGTCCTGCCTTGACTCCTCAAGGGCAGACAGGCCCCACAGCGTGCGGCTTCCACCTCTTTGGGCAGCTAAGAAACAACTTGCTCTGCACTGGTTTTTTACATCCTACAGGGAACGAGTCTGACAAAGCCCTGTGAAACGCAGTTTCTTCCCAGCCCTGATCTGGCTGAAGTAGAACTTTTGCTCTGCCGGGTCCCACATGGCGCTAGAGCTGCAAGGCACAAAGTCCCGCCTTGTTTCCACAAGGGTAGACAAGTCCCTCAGATCCAGCATCCAGCTCTTTCGGCAGCTAAGAAACAATTCGCTCTGCACAGTGCTCTTACAGCATACCGGGAACATCTCTTCCAAAGGCCTGTTAAACGCAGTTTCTTTGCAGGCCTGATCTGGCTGAAGTAGAACTTCTGCTCTGGGTGTGTCACATGGCCCTAGAGCTGAAAGGCACAACGTGCAGGCTTCTTTCCAAAGTGCGAGTTGGGCCCCAAAGCATCTTGATTCCAGATCTTTGGGAAGCTGAGAAACAATTCGCTCTGCCCAGTGCTCTTACAGCCTACAGGGAACATCTCTTACAAAGGCCTGTGAAACGCAATTTCTTTGCAGGCCTGATCTGGCTGAAGTAGAACTTCTCCTCTGCCGTGTGCAACATGGCCCTAGAGATGCAAGGCACAAAGTCCTGCCTTGTTTCCCCAAGGGGAGACTAGTACCTCAGCGTCCAGCTTCCAGCTCTTGGAGCAGCTAAGAAACAGCTTGCTGTGCACAGGGCTCTTCCAGCCTACCTGGAACATGTATTACAAAGGTCTGTGAAACGCAGTTTCTTTGCAGGCCTGATCTGGCTGAAGTAGAACTTCTGCTCTGGGTGTGCCACATTGCCCTAGAGCTGAAAGGCGCAACGTGCAGGCTTCTTTCCAAAGGGCGACTTGGGCCCCAAAGCATCTTGATTCCAGCTGTTTGGGAAGCTGAGAAACAATTTGCTCTGCCCAGTGCTCTTACAGCCTACAGGGAACATCTCTTACAAAGGCCTGTGAAACGCAATTTCTTTGCAGGCCTGATCTGGCTGAAGTAGAACTCCTGCTCTGGGTGTGCCACATGGGCCTAGAGCTGAAAGGCACAGCGTTCAGGTTTCTTTCCAAACGGCGAGTTGGGCCCCAAAGCATCTTGCTTGCAACTCTTTGGGAACTGAAGAAACAACTCGCTCTGCACAGTGCTCTTACAGCCTACCGGGAACATGTCTTACAAAGGCCTGTGAAACGCAGTTTGTTTGCAGGCCTGATCTGGCTGAAGTAGAACTTCTGCTCTGGGTGTGCCACATTGCCCTAGAGCTGAAAGGCACAACGTGCAGCCTTCTTTCCAAAGGGCGAGTTGGGCCCCAGAGCCTCTTGCTTCCAGCTCTTTGGGAAGCTAAGAAACAACTCGCTCTGCAGACCTCTCTTACAGCCAACCGGGAACATCTCTTGCAAAGGCCTGAGAAATACAGTTTCCTTGCAGTCCTTATCTCGCTGAGGTAGAACTGCTGCTATGCCGTGTCCTACATCGGCCTAGAGTTGCAAGGCTCAAAGTCCTGCCTTGACTCCTCAAGGGCAGACAGGCCCCACAGCGTGCGGCTTCCACCTCTTTGGGCAGCTAAGAAACAACTTGCTCTGCACTGGTTTTTTACATCCTACAGGGAACGAGTCTGACAAAGCCCTGTGAAACGCAGTTTCTTCCCAGCCCTGATCTGGCTGAAGTAGAACTTTTGCTCTGCCGGGTCCCACATGGCGCTAGAGCTGCAAGGCACAAAGTCCCGCCTTGTTTCCACAAGGGTAGACAAGTCCCTCAGATCCAGCATCCAGCTCTTTCGGCAGCTAAGAAACAATTCGCTCTGCACAGTGCTCTTACAGCATACCGGGAACATCTCTTCCAAAGGCCTGTTAAACGCAGTTTCTTTGCAGGCCTGATCTGGCTGAAGTAGAACTTCTGCTCTGGGTGTGTCACATGGCCCTAGAGCTGAAAGGCACAACGTGCAGGCTTCTTTCCAAAGTGCGAGTTGGGCCCCAAAGCATCTTGATTCCAGATCTTTGGGAAGCTGAGAAACAATTCGCTCTGCCCAGTGCTCTTACAGCCTACAGGGAACATCTCTTACAAAGGCCTGTGAAACGCAATTTCTTTGCAGGCCTGATCTGGCTGAAGTAGAACTTCTCCTCTGCCGTGTGCAACATGGCCCTAGAGATGCAAGGCACAAAGTCCTGCCTTGTTTCCCCAAGGGGAGACTAGTACCTCAGCGTCCAGCTTCCAGCTCTTGGAGCAGCTAAGAAACAGCTTGCTGTGCACAGGGCTCTTCCAGCCTACCTGGAACATGTATTACAAAGGTCTGTGAAACGCAGTTTCTTTGCAGGCCTGATCTGGCTGAAGTAGAACTTCTGCTCTGGGTGTGCCACATTGCCCTAGAGCTGAAAGGCACAACGTGCAGGCTTCTTTCCAAAGGGCGTGTTGGGCCCCAGAGCATCTTGCTTCCAGCTCTTTGGGAAGCGAAGAAACAACTCGCTCTGCACAGTGCTCTTACAGCCTACCGGGAACATCTCTTACAAAGGCCTGTGAATCGCAGTTTCTTTGCAGGCCTGATTTGCCTGAAGTAGAACTTCTGCTCTGGGTGTGCTACATTGTCCTAGAGCTGAAAGGCCCAACGTGCAGTCTCCTTTCCAAAAAGCGAGTTGGGCCCCAAAGAATCTTGCTTCCAGCTCTTTGGGAAGCTAAGAAACAACTCGCTCTGCACAGTGCTCTTACAGCCTACCGGGAACATCTCTTACAAAGGCCTGTGAAACGCAGTTTTTTTTCAGGCCTGATCTGGCTGAAGTAGAACTTCTGCTCTGGGTGTGCTAAATTGCCCTGGAGCTGAGAGGCACAACCCGCAGTCTTCTTTCCAAAGGACGAGTTAGGCCCCAAAGCATCTTGCATCCAGCTCTTTGGGAAGCTAAGAAACAACACGGTCTGCATAGTGCTCTTACAGCCTACCGGGAACATCTCTTACAAAGTCCTGTGAAACGGAGTTTCTTTGCAGGCCTCATCTGGCTGAAGTAATACTTCTGCACTGGGTGTGCCACATTGCCCTAGAGCTGAAAGGCACAAGGTGAAGCTTCTTTCCAAAGGGCGAGTTGGGCCCCAGAGCATCTTGCTTCCAGCTCTTTGGGAAGCGAACAAACAACTCGCTCTGCACAGTGCTCTTACAGCCTACCGGGAACATCTCTTCCAAAGGCCTGTGAAACGAAGTTTGTTTGCAGGCCTGATCTGGCTGAAGTAGAACTTCTGCTCTGGGTGTGCCACATGGCCCTAGACCTGAAAGGCACAACGTTCAGGTTTCTTTCCAAAGGGCGAGTTGGGCCCCAAAGCATCTTGCTTCCAACTCTTTGGGAAGCGAAGAAACAACTCGCTCTGCACAGTGCTCTTACAGCCTACCGGGAACATCTCTTACAAAGTCCTGTGAAACGGAGCTTCTTTGCAGGCCTGATCTGGCTGAAGTAGAACTTCTGCTCTGGGTGTGCTACATTGTCCTGGAGCTGAAAGGCACAACCCGCAGTCTTCTTTCCAAAGGGCGAGTTGGGCCCCAAAGCATCTTGCTTCCAGCTCTTTGGGAAGCTAAGAAACAACTCGCTCTGCACAGTGCTCTGACAGCCTACCGGGAACATGTCTTACAAAGGCCTGTGAAACGCAGTTTGTTTGCAGGCCTGATCTGGCTGAAGTAGAACTTCTGCTCTGCCGGGTCCTACATGGGGCTAGAGCTGCAAGGCACAAAGTCCTGCCGTGTTTGAACAAGGGTAGACAAGTCCCTCAGGTCCAGCTTCCAGCTCTTTCGGCAGCTAAGAAACAACTCACTCTGCACAGTGCTCTTACAGCCTACCGAGGAACATCTCTTACAAAGTCCTGTGAAACGGAGCTTCTTTGCAGGCCTGATCTGGCTGAAGTAGAACTTCTGCACTGGGTGTGCCACATTGCCCTAGAGCTGAAAGGCACAAGGTGCAAGCTTCTTTCCAAAGGGCGAGTTGGGCCCCAGAGCCTCTTGCTTCCAGCTCTTTGGGAAGCTAAGAAACAACTCGCTCTGCAGACCTCTCTTACAGCCAACCGGGAACATCTCTTGCAAAGGCCTGAGAAATACAGTTTCCTTGCAGTCCTTATCTCGCTGAGGTAGAACTGCTGCTATGCCGTGTCCTACATCGGCCTAGAGTTGCACGGCTCAAAGTCCTGCCTTGACTCCTCAAGGGCAGACAGGCCCCACAGCGTGGGGCTTCCACCTCTTTGGGCAGCTAAGAAACAACTTGCTCTGCACTGGTGTTTTACAGCCTACAGGGAACGAGTCTTACAAAGGCCTGTGAAACGCAGATTCTTCCCAGCCCTGATCTGGCTGAAGTAGAACTTCTGCTCTGCCGGGTCCTACATGGCGCTAGAGCTGCAAGGCACAAAGTCCTGCCTTGATTCCACCAGGGTAGACAAGTCCCTCAAGTCCAGCATCCTGCTCTTTCGGCAGCTAAGAAACAACTCGCTCTGCATAGGGCTCTTACAGCCTACCGGGTACATGTCTTAAAACGGACTGTGAAACGCAGTTTCTTCCGAGCCCTGATCTGGCTGAAGTAGAACTTCTGCTCTGCCGTGTGCAACATGGCCCTAGAGATGCAAGGCACAAAGTCCTGCCTTGTTTGCCCAACGGGAGACTAGTACCTCAGCGTCCAGCTTCCAGCTCTTGGAGCAGCTAAGAAACAGCTTGCTGTGCACAGGGCTCTTCCAGCCTACCTGCAACATGTCTTACAAAGGCCTGTGAAACGCAGTTTCTTTGCAGGCCTCATCTGGCTGAAGTGATACTTCTGCACTGGGTGTGCCACATTGCCCTAGAGATGAAAGGCACAAGGTGAAGCTTCTTTCCAAAGGGCGAGTTGGGCCCCAGAGCATCTTGCTTCCAGCTCTTTGGGAAGCTAAGAAACAACTCGCTCTGCACAGTGCTCTTACAGCCTACAGGGAACATCTCTTACAAAGGCCTGCGAAACGCAGTTTGTTTGCAGGCCTGATCTGGCTGAAGTAGAACTTCTGCTCTGGGTGTGCCACATTGCCCTAGAGCTGAAAGGCACAACGTGCAGCCTTCTTTCCAAAGGGCGAGTTGGGCCCCAGAGCATCTTGCTTCGAACTCTTTGGGAAGCTAAGAAACAACTCGCTCTGCACAGTGCTCTTACAGCCTACAGGGAACATCTCTTACAAAGGCCTGCGAAACGCAGTTTCTTTGCAGGCCTGATCTGGCTGAAGTAGAACTTCTGCTCTGCCGTGTGCAACATGGCCCTAGAGATGCAAGGCACAAAGTCCTGCCTTGTCTGCCCAAGGGGAGACTAGTACCTCAGCGTCGAGCTTCCAGCTCTTGGAGCAGCTAAGAAACAGCTTGCTGTGCACAGGGCTCTTCCAGCCTACCTGGAACATGTCTTACAAAGGCCTGTGAAACGCAGTTTCTTTTCAGGCCTGCTCTGGCTGAAGTAGAACTTCTGCTCTGGGTGTGCCACATTGCCCTAGAGCTGAAAGGCACAAGGTGCAAGCTTCTTTCCAAAGGGTGAGTTGGGCCCCAGAGCATCTTGCTTCCAGCTCTTTGGGAAGCTAAGAAAAAACTCGCTCTGCACAGTGCTCTTACAGCCTACCGGGAACATCTCCTACGAAGGCCTGTGAAACGCAGTTTCTTTGCAGGCCTGATCTGGCTGAAGTAGAACTTCTGCTCTGGGTGTGCTACATTGTCCTGGAGCTGACAGGCACAACCCGCAGTCTTCTTTCCAAAGGGCGAGTTGGGCCCCAAAGCATCTTGCTTCCAGCTCTTTGGGAAGCTAAGAAACAACTCGCTCTGCACAGTGCTCTGACAGCCTACCGGGAACATGTCTTACAAAGGCCTGTGAAACGCAGTTTGTTTGCAGGCCTGATCTGGCTGAAGTAGAACTTCTGCTCTGCCGGGTCCTACATGGGGCTAGAGCTGCAAGGCACAAAGTCCTGCCGTGTTTGAACAAGGGTAGACAAGTCCCTCAGGTCCAGCTTCCAGCTCTTTCGGCAGCTAAGAAACAACTCACTCTGCACAGTGCTCTTACAGCCTACCGGGAACATCTCTTACAAAGTCCTGTGAAACGGAGCTTCTTTGCAGGCCTGATCTGGCTGAAGTAGAACTTCTGCTCTGGGTGTGCCACATTGCCCTAGAGCTGAAAGGCACAAGGTGCAAGCTTCTTTCCAAAGGGCGAGTTGGGCCCCAGAGCCTCTTGCTTCCAGCTCTTTGGGAAGCTAAGAAACAACTCGCTCTGCAGACCTCTCTTACAGCCAACCGGGAACATCTCTTGCAAAGGCCTGAGAAATACAGTTTCCTTGCAGTCCTTATCTCGCTGAGGTAGAACTGCTGCTATGCCGTGTCCTACATCGGCCTAGAGTTGCACGGCTCAAAGTCCTGCCTTGACTCCTCAAGGGCAGACAGGCCCCACAGCGTGGGGCTTCCACCTCTTTGGGCAGCTAAGAAACAACTTGCTCTGCACTGGTGTTTTACAGCCTACAGGGAACGAGTCTTACAAAGGCCTGTGAAACGCAGATTCTTCCCAGCCCTGATCTGGCTGAAGTAGAACTTCTGCTCTGCCGGGTCCTACATGGCGCTAGAGCTGCAAGGCACAAAGTCCTGCCTTGATTCCACCAGGGTAGACAAGTCCCTCAAGTCCAGCATCCTGCTCTTTCGGCAGCTAAGAAACAACTCGCTCTGCATAGGGCTCTTACAGCCTACCGGGAACATGTCTTAAAACGGACTGTGAAACGCAGTTTCTTCCGAGCCCTGATCTGGCTGAAGTAGAACTTCTGCTCTGCCGTGTGCAACATGGCCCTAGAGATGCAAGGCACAAAGTCCTGCCTTGTTTGCCCAAGGGGAGACTAGTACCTCAGCGTCCAGCTTCCAGCTCTTGGAGCAGCTAAGAAACAGCTTGCTGTGCACAGGGCTCTTCCAGCCTACCTGCAACATGTCTTACAAAGGCCTGTGAAACGCAGTTTCTTTGCAGGCCTCATCTGGCTGAAGTGATACTTCTGCACTGGGTGTGCCACATTGCCCTAGAGATGAAAGGCACAAGGTGAAGCTTCTTTCCAAAGGGCGAGTTGGGCCCCAGAGCATCTTGCTTCCAGCTCTTTGGGAAGCTAAGAAACAACTCGCTCTGCACAGTGCTCTTACAGCCTACCGGGAACATCTCTTACAAAGGCCTGTGAATCGCAGTTTCTTTGCAGGCCTGATTTGCCTGAAGTAGAACTTCTGCTCTGGGTGTGCTACATTGTCCTAGAGCTGAAAGGCACAACGTGCAGTCTCCTTTCCAAAAAGCGAGTTGGGCCCCAAAGAATCTTGCTTCCAGCTCTTTGGGAAGCTAAGAAACAACTCGCTCTGCACAGTGCTCTTACAGCCTATCGGGAACATCTCTTACAAAGGCCTGTGAAACGCAGTTTGTTTGCAGGCCTTATCTGGCTGAAGTAGAACTTCTGCTCTGGGTGTACCATATTGCCCTAGAGCTGAAAGGCACAAGGTGCAAGCTTCTTTCCAAAGGGCGAGTTGGGCCCCAGAGCATCTTGCTTCGAACTCTTTGGGAAGCTAAGAAACAACTCGCTCTGCACAGTGCTCTTACAGCCTACAGGGAACATCTCTTACAAAGGCCTGCGAAACGCAGTTTCTTTGCAGGCCTGATCTGGCTGAAGTAGAACTTCTGCTCTGCCGTGTGCAACATGGCCCTAGAGATGCAAGGCACAAAGTCCTGCCTTGTCTGCCCAAGGGGAGACTAGTACCTCAGCGTCCAGCTTCCAGCTCTTGGAGCAGCTAAGAAACAGCTTGCTGTGCACAGGGCTCTTCCAGCCTACCTGGAACATGTCTTACAAAGGCTTGTGAAACGCAGTTTCTTTTCAGGCCTGCTCTGGCTGAAGTAGAACTTCTGCTCTGGGTGTGCCACATTGCCCTAGAGCTGAAAGGCACAACGTGCAGGCTTCTTTCCAAAGGGCGAGTTGGGCTCCAGAGCATCTTGCTTCCAGCTCTTTGGGAAGCTAAGAAACAACTCGCTCTGCACAGTGCTCTTACAGCCTACCGGGAACATCTCTTACAAAGGCCTGTGAAACGCAGTTTCTTTGCAGGCCTGATCTGGCTGAAGTAGGACTTCTGCTCTGGGTGTGCCACATGGCCCTAGAGCTGAAAGGTACAACATGCAGGCTTGTTTCCCAAGGGGGAGTTGGGCCCCAAAGCATCTTGCTTCCAGCTCTTTGGGAAACTAAGAAACAACTCGCTCTGCACAGTGCTCTTACAGCCTACCGGGGACATCTCTTACAAAGGCCTGTGAATCGCAGTTTCTTTGCAGGCCTGATTTGCCTGAAGTAGAACTTCTGCTCTGGCTGTGCTACATTGTCCTAGAGCTGAAAGGCACAACGTGCAGTCTCCTTTCCAAAAAGTGAGTTGGGCCCCAAAGAATCTTGCTTCCAGCTCTTTGGGAAGCTAAGAAACAACTCGCTCTCCTCAGTGCTCTTACAGCCTACCGGGAACATCTCTTACAAAGGCCTGTGAAACGCAGTTTGTTTGCAGGCCTGATCTGGCTGCAGTAGAACTTCTGCTCTGGGTGTGCCATATTTCCCTAGAGCTGAAAGGCACAAGGTGCAAGCTTCCTTCCAAAGGGCGAGTTGGGCCCCACAGCATCTTGCTTCCAGCTTTTGGGAAGCTTAGAAACAACTCGCTCTGCACAGTGCTCTTACAGCCTACCGGGAACATCTCTTACAAAGGCCTGTGAAACGCAGTTTTTTTGCAGGCCTGATATGGCTGAAGTAGAACTTCTGTTCTGGGTGTGCTACATTGCCCTGGAGCTGAGAGGCACAACCCGAAGTCTTCTTTCCAAAGGGCGAGTTGGGCCCCAAAGCATCTTGCTTCCAGCTCTTTGGGAAGCTAAGAAACAACTCGCTCTGCACAGTGCTCTGACAGCCTACCGGGAACATGACTTACAAAGGCCTGTGAAACGCAGTTTGTTTGCAGGCCTGATCTGGCTGAAGTAGAACTTCTGCTCTGCCGGGTCCTACATGGGGCTAGAGCTGCAAGGCACAAAGTCCTGCCGTGTTTGAACAAGGGTAGACAAGTCCCTCAGGTCCAGCTTCCAGCTCTTTCGGCAGCTAAGAAACAACTCACTCTGCACAGTGCTCTTACAGCCTACCGGGAACATCTCTTACAAAGTCCTGTGAAACGGAGCTTCTTTGCAGGCCTGATCTGGCTGAAGTAGAACTTCTGCACTGGGTGTGCCACATTGCCCTAGAGCTGAAAGGCACAACCCGCAGTCTTCTTTCCAAAGGGCGAGGTGGGCCCCAAAGCATCTTGCTTCCAGCTCTTTGGGAAGCTAAGAAACAACTCGCTCTGCACAGTGCTCTTACAGCCTATCGGGAACATCTCTTACAAAGGCCTGTGAAACGCAGTTTGTTTGCAGGCCTGATCTGGCTGAAGTAGAACTTCTGCTCTGGGTGTACCATATTGCCCTAGAGCTGAAAGGCACAAGGTGCAAGCTTCTTTCCAAAGGGCGAGTTGGGCCCCAGAGCATCTTGCTTCGAACTCTTTGGGAAGCTAAGAAACAACTCGCTCTGCACAGTGCTCTTACAGCCTACAGGGAACATCTCTTACAAAGGCCTGCGAAACGCAGTTTCTTTGCAGGCCTGATCTGGCTGAAGTAGAACTTCTGCTCTGCCGTGTGCAACATGGCCCTAGAGATGCAAGGCACAAAGTCCTGCCTTGTCTGCCCAAGGGGAGACTAGTACCTCAGCGTCCAGCTTCCAGCTCTTGGAGCAGCTAAGAAACAGCTTGCTGTGCACAGGGCTCTTCCAGCCTACCTGGAACATGTCTTACAAAGGCTTGTGAAACGCAGTTTCTTTTCAGGCCTGCTCTGGCTGAAGTAGAACTTCTGCTCTGGGTGTGCCACATTGCCCTAGAGCTGAAAGGCACAACGTGCAGGCTTCTTTCCAAAGGGCGAGTTGGGCTCCAGAGCATCTTGCTTCCAGCTCTTTGGGAAGCTAAGAAACAACTCGCTCTGCACAGTGCTCTTACAGCCTACCGGGAACATCTCTTACAAAGGCCTGTGAAACGCAGTTTCTTTGCAGGCCTGATCTGGCTGAAGTAGGACTTCTGCTCTGGGTGTGCCACATGGCCCTAGAGCTGAAAGGTACAACATGCAGGCTTGTTTCCCAAGGGGGAGTTGGGCCCCAAAGCATCTTGCTTCCAGCTCTTTGGGAAACTAAGAAACAACTCGCTCTGCACAGTGCTCTTACAGCCTACCGGGGACATCTCTTACAAAGGCCTGTGAATCGCAGTTTCTTTGCAGGCCTGATTTGCCTGAAGTAGAACTTCTGCTCTGGCTGTGCTACATTGTCCTAGAGCTGAAAGGCACAACGTGCAGTCTCCTTTCCAAAAAGTGAGTTGGGCCCCAAAGAATCTTGCTTCCAGCTCTTTGGGAAGCTAAGAAACAACTCGCTCTCCTCAGTGCTCTTACAGCCTACCGGGAACATCTCTTACAAAGGCCTGTGAAACGCAGTTTGTTTGCAGGCCTGATCTGGCTGCAGTAGAACTTCTGCTCTGGGTGTGCCATATTTCCCTAGAGCTGAAAGGCACAAGGTGCAAGCTTCCTTCCAAAGGGCGAGTTGGGCCCCACAGCATCTTGCTTCCAGCTTTTGGGAAGCTTAGAAACAACTCGCTCTGCACAGTGCTCTTACAGCCTACCGGGAACATCTCTTACAAAGGCCTGTGAAACGCAGTTTTTTTGCAGGCCTGATATGGCTGAAGTAGAACTTCTGTTCTGGGTGTGCTACATTGCCCTGGAGCTGAGAGGCACAACCCGAAGTCTTCTTTCCAAAGGGCGAGTTGGGCCCCAAAGCATCTTGCTTCCAGCTCTTTGGGAAGCTAAGAAACAACTCGCTCTGCACAGTGCTCTGACAGCCTACCGGGAACATGACTTACAAAGGCCTGTGAAACGCAGTTTGTTTGCAGGCCTGATCTGGCTGAAGTAGAACTTCTGCTCTGCCGGGTCCTACATGGGGCTAGAGCTGCAAGGCACAAAGTCCTGCCGTGTTTGAACAAGGGTAGACAAGTCCCTCAGGTCCAGCTTCCAGCTCTTTCGGCAGCTAAGAAACAACTCACTCTGCACAGTGCTCTTACAGCCTACCGGGAACATCTCTTACAAAGTCCTGTGAAACGGAGCTTCTTTGCAGGCCTGATCTGGCTGAAGTAGAACTTCTGCACTGGGTGTGCCACATTGCCCTAGAGCTGAAAGGCACAACCCGCAGTCTTCTTTCCAAAGGGCGAGGTGGGCCCCAAAGCATCTTGCTTCCAGCTCTTTGGGAAGCTAAGAAACAACTCGCTCTGCAGACCTCTCTTACAGCCAACCGGGAACATCTCTTGCAAAGGCCAGAGAAATACAGTTTCCTTGCAGGCCTTATCTCGCTGAGGTAAAACTGCTGCTATGCCGTGTCCTACATCGGCCTAGAGTTGCAAGGCTCAAAGTCCTGCCTTGACTCCTCAAGGGCAGACAGGCCCCACAGCGTGGGGCTTCCACCTCTTTGGGCAGCTAAGAAACAACTTGCTCTGCACTGGTGTTTTACAGCCTACAGGGAACGAGTCTTACAAAGGCCTGTGAAATGCAGATTCTTCCCAGCCCTGATCTGGCTGAAGTAGAACTTCTGCTCTGCCGGGTCCTACATGGCGCTAGAGCTGCAAGGCACAAAGTCCTGCCTTGATTCCACCAGGTTAGACAAGTCCCTCAAGTCCAGCATCCAACTCTTTCGGCAGCTAAGAAACAACTCGCTCTGCATAGGACTCTTACAGCCTACCGGGAACATGTCTTAAAACGAACTGTGAAACGCAGTTTCTTCCGAGCCCTGATCTGGCTGAAGTAGAACTTCTGCTCTGCCGTGTGCAACATGGCCCTAGAGATGCAAGGCACAAAGTCCTGCCTTGTTTCCCCAAGGGGAGACTAGTACCTCAGCGTCCAGCTTCCAGCTCTTGGAGCAGCTAAGAAACAGCTTGCTGTGCACAGGGCTCTTCCAGCCTACCTGGAACATGTCTTACAAAGGCCTGTGAAACGCAGTTTCTTTGCAGGCCTGCTCTGGCTGAAGTAGAACTTCTGCTCTGAGTGTGTCACATGGCCCTAGAGCTGAAAGGCACAACGTGCAGGCTTCTTTCCAAAGTGCGAGTTGGGCCCGAAAGCATCTTGATTCCAGCTCTTTGGGAAGCTGAGAAACAATTCGCTCTGCCCAGTGCTCTTACAGCCTACAGGGAACATCTCCTACAAAGCCCTGTGAAACGCAGTTTCTTTGCAGGCCTGATCTGGCTGAAGTAGAACTTCTGCCCTGGGTGTGCTACATTGGCATAGAGCTGCCAGGCCCAAAGGGTTGCCTTGTTTCCAAAGGGGGAGAGGGTCCCCATACATCTTGCTTCCAGCTCTTTGGGAAGCTAAGGAACAACTGGCACTGAAAACTGCTACCACAGCCTACCGGGAACATCACTTACAAAGGCCTGTGAAACGCAGTTTCTTGGCAGGCCTGATCTTACTGAAGTAGAATTTCTGCTCTGGGTGTGCTACATTTGCCTACAGCAGCCAGACCAGAAGGGCTGCCTTGTTTGCAAAGGGGCAGAGAGGCCCCAAAGCATCTTGCTTAGAGCTCTTTGGGAAGCTAAGAAACAACTGGCTCTGCCCAGTGCTCTTACAGCCTATGTGGAACATCTGTTCCCAAGGCCTGTGAACGCAGTTTCTTTGCAGGCCTGATCTGGCTGAAGTAGGACTTCTGCTCTGGGTGTGCTACATTGCCCTAGAGCTGCAAGGAACAAAGTGATGTCTTCTTTCCAAAGGGCGAGTTGGGCCCCAAAGCATCTTGCTTCCAGCTCTTTGGGAAGCTAAGAAACAACTCGCTCTGCATAGGGCTCTTACACCCTACCGGGAACATGTCTTACAAAGGCCTGTGAAAGGCAGTTTCTTCCCAGCCCTGATATGGCTGAAGTAGTACTTCTGCTCTGCCGTGTCCTACATGGCCCTAGAGCTGCAAGGCACAAAGTCCTGCCTTGTTTCCCCAAGGGGAGACTAGTCACTCAGCAACCTGCTTCCAGCTCTTGGGCAGCTAAGAAAGAACTTGCTCTGCACAGGGCTCTTCCAGCCTCCCTGGAACATGTCTGACAAAGGCCTGTGAAACGCAGTTTCTTCCCAGGGCTGATCTCGCTGAAGGCGAACTTCTGCGCTGCCGTGTCCTACATGGGCCTAGAGCTGCAAGGCACAAAGTCCTGCCTTGTGTCCTCACGGTCAGACAGGCCCCACAGCGTGGGGCTTCCAGCTCTTTGGGCAGCTAAGAAACAACTTGCTCTGCACTGGTGTTTTACAGCCTACAGGGAACGAGACTTACAAAGGCCTCTGAAATGCAGTTTCTTCCCCGGCCATATCTCGCTGAAGTAGAACTTCTGCTCTACCGTGTCCTACATGGGCCTAGAGCTGAAAGGCACAAAGTCCTGCCTTGTTTGCACAAGGGGAGACAAGTCCCCCAGCGTCCAGCTTCCAGCTCTTTCGGCAGCTAAGAAACAACTCGCTCTGCACAGGGCTCTTACAGCCTACCGGAAACATGTCTTACAAAGGCCTGTGAAACGCAGTTTCTTCCCAGTCCTCATCTCGCTGTAGTAGAACTTCTGCTCTGCCGTGTCCTACATGGCCCTAGAGCTGCAGCGCACAAAGTCCTGCCTTGTTTCCCGAAGGGGAGAGTAGTCCCTCAGCATCCAGCTTCCAGCTCTTTGGGCAGCTAAGAAGCAACTCTCTCTGCATATGGATCTTACAGCCTACCGGAAACATGTCTTACAAAGGCCTGTGAAAGGCAGTTTCTTCCCAGCCCTGATCTGGCTGAAGTAGTACTTCTGCTCCGCCATGTCCTACATGGCCCTAGAGCTGCAAGGTACAAAGTCCTGCCTTGTTTTCCCAAGGGAAGACTAGTCCCTCAGTGTCAAGCTTCCAGCTCTTTGGGCAGCTGAGAAGCAACTTGCTCTGCACACATATCTTACAGCCAACCGGGAACATGTCTTGCAAAGGCATAAGAAATGCAGTTCCTTTGAAGGCCTGATCTTCCTGAAGTAGAACTTCTGCTCTGGCTGTGCTACATTGCCCTAGAGGTGCAAGGCATGAAGTGCTGTCTCCTTTCCAAAGGGCGAGTTGGGCCCCAAAGCATCTTGATTCCAGCTCTTTGGGAAGCTGAGAAACAATTCGCTCTGCCCAGTGCTCTTACAGCCTACCGGGAACAACTCTTACAAAGTCCTGTGAAACGCAGTTTGTTTGCAGGCCTGATCTGGCTGAAGTAGAACTTCTGCTCTGGGTGTGCTACATTGCCATGGAGCTGAAAGGCACAACCCGCAGTCTTCTTTCGAAAGGGCGAGTTGGGCCCCAAAGCATCTTGCTTCCAGCTCTTTGGGAAGCTAAGAAACAACTCGCTCTGCACAGTGCTCTGACAGCCTACCGGGAACATGTCTTACAAAGGCCTATGAAACGCAGTTTGTTTGCAGGCCTGATCTGGCTGAAGTAGAACTTCTGCTCTGCCGGGTCCTACATGGGGCTAGAGCTGCAAGGCACAAAGTCCTGCCGTGTTTGAACAAGGGTGACAAGTCCCTCAGGTCCAGCTTCCAGCTCTTTCGGCAGCTAAGAAACAACTCACTCTGCACAGTGCTCTTACAGCCTACTGGGAACATATCTTACAAAGTCCTGTGAAACGGAGCTTCTTTGCAGGCCTGATCTGGCTGAAGTAGAACTTCTGCTGTGGGTGTGCCACATGGCCCTAGAGCTGAAAGGCTCAACGTTCAGTCTTCATTCCAAAGGGCGAGTTGGGCCCCAAAGCATCTTGCTTCCAGCTCTTTGGGAAGCTAAGACACAACTCGCTCTGCAGACCTCTCTTACAGCCAACCGGGAACATCTCTTGCAAAGGCCTGAGAAATACAGTTTCCTTGCAGTCCTTATCTCGCTGAGGTAGAACTGCTGCTATGCCGTGTCCTACATCGGCCTAGAGTTGCAAGGCTCAAAGTCCTGCCTTGACTCCTCAAGGGCAGACAGGCCCCACAGCGTGCGGCTTCCACCTCTTTGGGCAGCTAAGAAACAACTTGCTCTGCACTGGTGTTTTACAGCCTACAGGGAACGAGTCTTACAAAGGCCTGTGAAACGCAGTTTCTTCCCAGCCCTGATCTGGCTGAAGTAGAGCTTCTGCTCTGCCGGGTCCCACATGGCGCTAGAGCTGCAAGGCACAAAGTCCTGCCTTGTTTCCACAAGGGTAGACAAGTCCCTCAGGTCCAGCATCCAGCTCTTTCGGCAGCTAAGAAACAATTCGCTCTGCACAGTGCTCTTACAGCATACCGGGAACATCTCTTCCAAAGGCCTGTTAAACGCAGTTTCTTTGCAGGCCTGATCTGGCTGAAGTAGAACTTCTGCTCTGGGTGTGTCACATGGCCCTAGAGCTGAAAGGCACAACGTGCAGGCTTCTTTCCAAAGTGCGAGTTGGGCCCCAAAGCATCTTGATTCCAGATCTTTGGGAAGCTGAGAAACAATTCGCTCTGCCCAGTGCTCTTACAGCCTACAGGGAACATCTCTTACAAAGGCCTGTGAATCGCAATTTCTTTGCAGGCCTGATCTGGCTGAAGTAGAACTTCTCCTCTGCCGTGTGCAACATGGCCCTAGAGATGCAAGGCACAAAGTCCTGCCTTGTTTCCCCAAGGGGAGACTAGTACCTCAGCGTCCAGCTTCCAGCTCTTGGAGCAGCTAAGAAACAGCTTGCTGTGCACAGGGCTCTTCCAGCCTACCTGGAACATGTCTTACAAAGGCCTGTGAAACGCAGTTTCTTTGCAGGCCTGATCTGGCTGAAGTAGAACTTCTGCTCTGGGTGTGCCACATTGCCCTAGAGCTGAAAGGCACAACGTGCAGGCTTCTTTCCAAAGGGCGTGTTGGGCCCCAGAGCATCTTGCTTCCAGCTCTTTGGGAAGCGAAGAAACAACTCGCTCTGCACAGTGCTCTTACAGCCTACCGGGAACATCTCTTACAAAGGCCTGTGAATCGCAGTTTCTTTGCAGGCCTGATTTGCCTGAAGTAGAACTTCTGCTCTGGGTGTGCTACATTGTCCTAGAGCTGAAAGGCACAACGTGCAGTCTCCTTTCCAAAAAGCGAGTTGGGCCCCAAAGAATCTTGCTTCCAGCTCTTTGGGAAGCTAAGAAACAACTCGCTCTGCACAGTGCTCTTACAGCCTACCGGGAACATCTCTTACAAAGGCCTGTGAAACGCAGTTTGTTTGCAGGCCTGATCTGGCTGAAGTAGAACTTCTGCTCTGGGTGTGCTAAATTGCCCTGGAGCTGAGAGGCACAACCCGCAGTCTTCTTTCCAAAGGACGAGTTAGGCCCCAAAGCATCTTGCTTCCAGCTCTTTGGGAAGCTAAGAAACAACTCGGTCTGCATAGTGCTCTTACAGCCTACCGGGAACATCTCTTACAAAGTCCTGTGAAACGGAGTTTCTTTGCAGGCCTCATCTGGCTGAAGTGATACTTCTGCACTGGGTGTGCCACATTGCCCTAGAGATGAAAGGCACAAGGTGAAGCTTCTTTCCAAAGGGCGAGTTGGGCCCCAGAGCATCTTGCTTCCAGCTCTTTGGGAAGCTAAGAAACAACTCGCTCTGCACAGTGCTCTTACAGCCTACCGGGAACATCTCTTACAAAGGCCTGTGAATCGCAGTTTCTTTGCAGGCCTGATTTGCCTGAAGTAGAACTTCTGCTCTGGGTGTGCTACATTGTCCTAGAGCTGAAAGGCACAACGTGCAGTCTCCTTTCCAAAAAGCGAGTTGGGCCCCAAAGAATCTTGCTTCCAGCTCTTTGGGAAGCTAAGAAACAACTCGCTCTGCACAGGGCTCTTACAGCCTACCGGGAACATCTCTTACAAAGGCCTGTGAAACGCAGTTTGTTTGCAGGCCTGATCTGGCTGAAGTAGAACTTCTGCTCTGGGTGTGCCATATTGCCCTAGAGCTGAAAGGCACAAGGTGCAAGCTTCTTTCCAAAGGGCGAGTTGGGCCCCAGAGCATCTTGCTTCGAACTCTTTGGGAAGCTAAGAAACAACTCGCTCTGCACAGTGCTCTTACAGCCTACAGGGAACATCTCTTACAAAGGCCTGCTAAACGCAGTTTCTTTGCAGGCCTGATCTGGCTGAAGTAGAACTTCTGCTCTGCCGTGTGCAACATGGCCCTAGAGATGCAAGGCACAAAGTCCTGCCTTGTCTGCCCAAGGGGAGACTAGTACCTCAGCGTCCAGCTTCCAGCTCTTGGAGCAGCTAAGAAACAGCTTGCTGTGCACAGGGCTCTTCCAGCCTACCTGGAACATGTCTTACAAAGGCCTGTGAAACGCAGTTTCTTTTCAGGCCTGCTCTGGCTGAAGTAGAACTTCTGCTCTGGGTGTGCCACATTGCCCTAGAGCTGAAAGGCACAACGTGCAGGCTTCTTTCCAAAGGACGAGTTGGGACCCAGAGCATCTTGCTTCCAGCTCTTTGGGAAGCTAAGAAACAACTCGCTCTGCACAGTGCTCTTACAGCCTACCGGGAACATCTCTTACAAAGGCCTGTGAAACGCAGTTTCTTTGCAGGCCTGATCTGGCTGAAGTAGGACTTCTGCTCTGGGTGTGCCACATGGCCCTAGAGCTGAAAGGTACAACATGCAGGCTTGTTTCCCAAGGGGGAGTTGGGCCCCAAAGCATCTTGCTTCCAGCTCTTTGGGAAGCTAAGAAACAACTCGCTCTGCACAGTGCTCTTACAGCCTACCGGGAACATCTCTTACAAAGGCCTATGAAACGCAGTTTGTTTGCAGGCCTGATCTGGCTGAAGTAGAACTTCTGCTCTGCCGGGTCCTACATGGGGCTAGAGCTGCAAGGCACAAAGTCCTGCCTTGTTTGAACAAGGGTGACAAGTCCCTCAGGTCCAGCTTCCAGCTCTTTCGGCAGCTAAGAAACAACTCACTCTGCACAGTGCTCTTACAGCCTACCGGGAACATCTCTTACAAAGTCCTGTGAAACGGAGCTTCTTTGCAGGCCTGATCTGGCTGAAGTAGAACTTCTGCACTGGGTGTGCCACATTGCCCTAGAGCTGAAAGGCACAACCCGCAGTCTTCTTTCCAAAGGGCGAGGTGGGCCCCAAAGCATCTTGCTTCCAGCTCTTTGGGAAGCTAAGAAACAACTCGCTCTGCAGACCTCTCTTACAGCCAACCGGGAACATCTCTTGCAAAGGCCAGAGAAATACAGTTTCCTTGCAGGCCTTATCTCGCTGAGGTAAAACTGCTGCTATGCCGTGTCCTACATCGGCCTAGAGTTGCAAGGCTCAAAGTCCTGCCTTGACTCCTCAAGGGCAGACAGGCCCCACAGCGTGGGGCTTCCACCTCTTTGGGCAGCTAAGAAACAACTTGCTCTGCACTGGTGTTTTACAGCCTACAGGGAACGAGTCTTACAAAGGCCTGTGAAATGCAGATTCTTCCCAGCCCTGATCTGGCTGAAGTAGAACTTCTGCTCTGCCGGGTCCTACATGGCGCTAGAGCTGCAAGGCACAAAGTCCTGCCTTGATTCCACCAGGTTAGACAAGTCCCTCAAGTCCAGCATCCAACTCTTTCGGCAGCTAAGAAACAACTCGCTCTGCATAGGACTCTTACAGCCTACCGGGAACATGTCTTAAAACGAACTGTGAAACGCAGTTTCTTCCGAGCCCTGATCTGGCTGAAGTAGAACTTCTGCTCTGCCGTGTGCAACATGGCCCTAGAGATGCAAGGCACAAAGTCCTGCCTTGTTTCCCCAAGGGGAGACTAGTACCTCAGCGTCCAGCTTCCAGCTCTTGGAGCAGCTAAGAAACAGCTTGCTGTGCACAGGGCTCTTCCAGCCTACCTGGAACATGTCTTACAAAGGCCTGTGAAACGCAGTTTCTTTGCAGGCCTGCTCTGGCTGAAGTAGAACTTCTGCTCTGAGTGTGTCACATGGCCCTAGAGCTGAAAGGCACAACGTGCAGGCTTCTTTCCAAAGTGCGAGTTGGGCCCGAAAGCATCTTGATTCCAGCTCTTTGGGAAGCTGAGAAACAATTCGCTCTGCCCAGTGCTCTTACAGCCTACAGGGAACATCTCCTACAAAGCCCTGTGAAACGCAGTTTCTTTGCATGCCTGATCTGGCTGAAGTAGAACTTCTGCCCTGGGTGTGCTACATTGGCATAGAGCTGCCAGGCCCAAAGGGTTGCCTTGTTTCCAAAGGGGGAGAGGGTCCCCATACATCTTGCTTCCAGCTCTTTGGGAAGCTAAGGAACAACTGGCACTGAAAACTGCTACCACAGCCTACCGGGAACATCACTTACAAAGGCCTGTGAAACGCAGTTTCTTGGCAGGCCTGATCTTACTGAAGTAGAATTTCTGCTCTGGGTGTGCTACATTTGCCTACAGCAGCCAGACCAGAAGGGCTGCCTTGTTTGCAAAGGGGCAGAGAGGCCCCAAAGCATCTTGCTTAGAGCTCTTTGGGAAGCTAAGAAACAACTGGCTCTGCCCAGTGCTCTTACAGCCTATGTGGAACATCTGTTCCCAAGGCCTGTGAACGCAGTTTCTTTGCAGGCCTGATCTGGCTGAAGTAGGACTTCTGCTCTGGGTGTGCTACATTGCCCTAGAGCTGCAAGGAACAAAGTGATGTCTTCTTTCCAAAGGGCGAGTTGGGCCCCAAAGCATCTTGCTTCCAGCTCTTTGGGAAGCTAAGAAACAACTCGCTCTGCATAGGGCTCTTACACCCTACCGGGAACATGTCTTACAAAGGCCTGTGAAAGGCAGTTTCTTCCCAGCCCTGATATGGCTGAAGTAGTACTTCTGCTCTGCCGTGTCCTACATGGCCCTAGAGCTGCAAGGCACAAAGTCCTGCCTTGTTTCCCCAAGGGGAGACTAGTCACTCAGCAACCTGCTTCCAGCTCTTGGGCAGCTAAGAAAGAACTTGCTCTGCACAGGGCTCTTCCAGCCTCCCTGGAACATGTCTGACAAAGGCCTGTGAAACGCAGTTTCTTCCCAGGGCTGATCTCGCTGAAGGCGAACTTCTGCGCTGCCGTGTCCTACATGGGCCTAGAGCTGCAAGGCACAAAGTCCTGCCTTGTGTCCTCACGGTCAGACAGGCCCCACAGCGTGGGGCTTCCAGCTCTTTGGGCAGCTAAGAAACAACTTGCTCTGCACTGGTGTTTTACAGCCTACAGGGAACGAGACTTACAAAGGCCTCTGAAATGCAGTTTCTTCCCCGGCCATATCTCGCTGAAGTAGAACTTCTGCTCTACCGTGTCCTACATGGGCCTAGAGCTGAAAGGCACAAAGTCCTGCCTTGTTTGCACAAGGGGAGACAAGTCCCCCAGCGTCCAGCTTCCAGCTCTTTCGGCAGCTAAGAAACAACTCGCTCTGCACAGGGCTCTTACAGCCTACCGGAAACATGTCTTACAAAGGCCTGTGAAACGCAGTTTCTTCCCAGTCCTCATCTCGCTGTAGTAGAACTTCTGCTCTGCCGTGTCCTACATGGCCCTAGAGCTGCAGCGCACAAAGTCCTGCCTTGTTTCCCGAAGGGGAGAGTAGTCCCTCAGCATCCAGCTTCCAGCTCTTTGGGCAGCTAAGAAGCAACTCTCTCTGCATATGGATCTTACAGCCTACCGGAAACATGTCTTACAAAGGCCTGTGAAAGGCAGTTTCTTCCCAGCCCTGATCTGGCTGAAGTAGTACTTCTGCTCCGCCATGTCCTACATGGCCCTAGAGCTGCAAGGTACAAAGTCCTGCCTTGTTTTCCCAAGGGAAGACTAGTCCCTCAGTGTCAAGCTTCCAGCTCTTTGGGCAGCTGAGAAGCAACTTGCTCTGCACACATATCTTACAGCCAACCGGGAACATGTCTTGCAAAGGCATAAGAAATGCAGTTCCTTTGAAGGCCTGATCTTCCTGAAGTAGAACTTCTGCTCTGGCTGTGCTACATTGCCCTAGAGGTGCAAGGCATGAAGTGCTGTCTCCTTTCCAAAGGGCGAGTTGGGCCCCAAAGCATCTTGATTCCAGCTCTTTGGGAAGCTGAGAAACAATTCGCTCTGCCCAGTGCTCTTACAGCCTACCGGGAACAACTCTTACAAAGTCCTGTGAAACGCAGTTTGTTTGCAGGCCTGATCTGGCTGAAGTAGAACTTCTGCTCTGGGTGTGCTACATTGCCATGGAGCTGAAAGGCACAACCCGCAGTCTTCTTTCGAAAGGGCGAGTTGGGCCCCAAAGCATCTTGCTTCCAGCTCTTTGGGAAGCTAAGAAACAACTCGCTCTGCACAGTGCTCTGACAGCCTACCGGGAACATGTCTTACAAAGGCCTATGAAACGCAGTTTGTTTGCAGGCCTGATCTGGCTGAAGTAGAACTTCTGCTCTGCCGGGTCCTACATGGGGCTAGAGCTGCAAGGCACAAAGTCCTGCCGTGTTTGAACAAGGGTGACAAGTCCCTCAGGTCCAGCTTCCAGCTCTTTCGGCAGCTAAGAAACAACTCACTCTGCACAGTGCTCTTACAGCCTACCGGGAACATATCTTACAAAGTCCTGTGAAACGGAGCTTCTTTGCAGGCCTGATCTGGCTGAAGTAGAACTTCTGCTGTGGGTGTGCCACATGGCCCTAGAGCTGAAAGGCTCAACGTTCAGTCTTCATTCCAAAGGGCGAGTTGGGCCCCAAAGCATCTTGCTTCCAGCTCTTTGGGAAGCTAAGAAACAACTCGCTCTGCAGACCTCTCTTACAGCCAACCGGGAACATCTCTTGCAAAGGCCTGAGAAATACAGTTTCCTTGCAGTCCTTATCTCGCTGAGGTAGAACTGCTGCTATGCCGTGTCCTACATCGGCCTAGAGTTGCAAGGCTCAAAGTCCTGCCTTGACTCCTCAAGGGCAGACAGGCCCCACAGCGTGCGGCTTCCACCTCTTTGGGCAGCTAAGAAACAACTTGCTCTGCACTGGTGTTTTACAGCCTACAGGGAACGAGTCTTACAAAGGCCTGTGAAACGCAGTTTCTTCCCAGCCCTGATCTGGCTGAAGTAGAACTTCTGCTCTGCCGGGTCCCACATGGCGCTAGAGCTGCAAGGCACAAAGTCCCGCCTTGTTTCCACAAGGGTAGACAAGTCCCTCAGGTCCAGCATCCAGCTCTTTCGGCAGCTAAGAAACAATTCGCTCTGCACAGTGCTCTTACAGCATACCGGGAACATCTCTTCCAAAGACCTGTTAAACGCAGTTTCTTTGCAGGCCTGATCTGGCTGAAGTAGAACTTCTGCTCTGGGTGTGTCACATGGCCCTAGAGCTGAAAGGCACAACGTGCAGGCTTCTTTCCAAAGTGCGAGTTGGGCCCCAAAGCATCTTGATTCCAGATCTTTGGGAAGCTGAGAAACAATTCGCTCTGCCCAGTGCTCTTACAGCCTACAGGGAACATCTCTTACAAAGGCCTGTGAAACGCAATTTCTTTGCAGGCCTGATCTGGCTGAAGTAGAACTTCTCCTCTGCCGTGTGCAACATGGCCCTAGAGATGCAAGGCACAAAGTCCTGCCTTTCCCCAAGGGGAGACTAGTACCTCAGCGTCCAGCTTCCAGCTCTTGGAGCAGCTAAGAAACAGCTTGCTGTGCACAGGGCTCTTCCAGCCTACCTGGAACATGTCTTACAAAGGCCTGTGAAACGCAGTTTCTTTGCAGGCCTGATCTGGCTGAAGTAGAACTTCTGCTCTGGGTGTGCCACATTGCCCTAGAGCTGAAAGGCACAACGTGCAGGCTTCTTTCCAAAGGGCGTGTTGGGCCCCAGAGCATCTTGCTTCCAGCTCTTTGGGAAGCGAAGAAACAACTCGCTCTGCACAGTGCTCTTACAGCCTACCGGGAACATCTCTTACAAAGGCCTGTGAATCGCAGTTTCTTTGCAGGCCTGATTTGCCTGAAGTAGAACTTCTGCTCTGGGTGTGCTACATTGTCCTAGAGCTGAAAGGCACAACGTGCAGTCTCCTTTCCAAAAAGCGAGTTGGGCCCCAAAGAATCTTGCTTCCAGCTCTTTGGGAAGCTAAGAAACAACTCGCTCTGCACAGTGCTCTTACAGCCTACCGGGAACATCTCTTACAAAGGCCTGTGAAACGCAGTTTGTTTGCAGGCCTGATCTGGCTGAAGTAGAACTTCTGCTCTGGGTGTGCTAAATTGCCCTGGAGCTGAGAGGCACAACCCGCAGTCTTCTTTCCAAAGGACGAGTTAGGCCCCAAAGCATCTTGCTTCCAGCTCTTTGGGAAGCTAAGAAACAACTCGGTCTGCATAGTGCTCTTACAGCCTACCGGGAACATCTCTTACAAAGTCCTGTGAAACGGAGTTTCTTTGCAGGCCTCATCTGGCTGAAGTGATACTTCTGCACTGGGTGTGCCACATTGCCCTAGAGATGAAAGGCACAAGGTGAAACTTCTTTCCAAAGGGCGAGTTGGGCCCCAGAGCATCTTGCTTCCAGCTCTTTGGGAAGCTAAGAAACAACTCGCTCTGCACAGTGCTCTTACAGCCTACCGGGAACATCTCTTACAAAGGCCTGTGAATCGCAGTTTCTTTGCAGGCCTGATTTGCCTGAAGTAGAACTTCTGCTCTGGGTGTGCTACATTGTCCTAGAGCTGAAAGGCACAACGTGCAGTCTCCTTTCCAAAAAGCGAGTTGGGCCCCAAAGAATCTTGCTTCCAGCTCTTTGGGAAGCTAAGAAACAACTCGCTCTGCACAGGGCTCTTACAGCCTACCGGGAACATCTCTTACAAAGGCCTGTGAAACGCAGTTTGTTTGCAGGCCTGATCTGGCTGAAGTAGAACTTCTGCTCTGGGTGTGCCATATTGCCCTAGAGCTGAAAGGCACAAGGTGCAAGCTTCTTTCCAAAGGGCGAGTTGGGCCCCAGAGCATCTTGCTTCGAACTCTTTGGGAAGCTAAGAAACAACTCGCTCTGCACAGTGCTCTTACAGCCTACAGGGAACATCTCTTACAAAGGCCTGCGAAACGCAGTTTCTTTGCAGGCCTGATCTGGCTGAAGTAGAACTTCTGCTCTGCCGTGTGCAACATGGCCCTAGAGATGCAAGGCACAAAGTCCTGCCTTGTCTGCCCAAGGGGAGACTAGTACCTCAGCGTCCAGCTTCCAGCTCTTGGAGCAGCTAAGCAACAGCTTGCTGTGCACAGGGCTCTTCCAGCCTACCTGGAACATGTCTTACAAAGGCCTGTGAAACGCAGTTTCTTTTCAGGCCTGCTCTGGCTGAAGTAGAACTTCTGCTCTGGGTGTGCCACATTGCCCTAGAGCTGAAAGGCACAACGTGCAGGCTTCTTTCCAAAGGACGAGTTGGGACCCAGAGCATCTTGCTTCCAGCTCTTTGGGAAGCTAAGAAACAACTCGCTCTGCACAGTGCTCTTACAGCCTACCGGGAACATCTCTTACAAAGGCCTGTGAAACGCAGTTTCTTTGCAGGCCTGATCTGGCTGAAGTAGGACTTCTGCTCTGGGTGTGCCACATGGCCCTAGAGCTGAAAGGTACAACATGCAGGCTTGTTTCCCAAGGGGGAGTTGGGCCCCAAAGCATCTTGCTTCCAGCTCTTTGGGAAGCTAAGAAACAACTCGCTCTGCACAGTGCTCTTACAGCCTACCGGGAACATCTCTTACAAAGGCCTATGAAACGCAGTTTGTTTGCAGGCCTGATCTGGCTGAAGTAGAACTTCTGCTCTGCCGGGTCCTACATGGGGCTAGAGCTGCAAGGCACAAAGTCCTGCCGTGTTTGAACAAGGGTGACAAGTCCCTCAGGTCCAGCTTCCAGCTCTTTCGGCAGCTAAGAAACAACTCACTCTGCACAGTGCTCTTACAGCCTACCGGGAACATCTCTTACAAAGTCCTGTGAAACGGAGCTTCTTTGCAGGCCTGATCTGGCTGAAGTAGAACTTCTGCACTGGGTGTGCCACATTGCCCTAGAGCTGAAAGGCACAACCCGCAGTCTTCTTTCCAAAGGGCGAGGTGGGCCCCAAAGCATCTTGCTTCCAGCTCTTTGGGAAGCTAAGAAACAACTCGCTCTGCAGACCTCTCTTACAGCCAACCGGGAACATCTCTTGCAAAGGCCAGAGAAATACAGTTTCCTTGCAGGCCTTATCTCGCTGAGGTAAAACTGCTGCTATGCCGTGTCCTACATCGGCCTAGAGTTGCAAGGCTCAAAGTCCTGCCTTGACTCCTCAAGGGCAGACAGGCCCCACAGCGTGGGGCTTCCACCTCTTTGGGCAGCTAAGAAACAACTTGCTCTGCACTGGTGTTTTACAGCCTACAGGGAACGAGTCTTACAAAGGCCTGTGAAATGCAGATTCTTCCCAGCCCTGATCTGGCTGAAGTAGAACTTCTGCTCTGCCGGGTCCTACATGGCGCTAGAGCTGCAAGGCACAAAGTCCTGCCTTGATTCCACCAGGTTAGACAAGTCCCTCAAGTCCAGCATCCAACTCTTTCGGCAGCTAAGAAACAACTCGCTCTGCATAGGACTCTTACAGCCTACCGGGAACATGTCTTAAAACGAACTGTGAAACGCAGTTTCTTCCGAGCCCTGATCTGGCTGAAGTAGAACTTCTGCTCTGCCGTGTGCAACATGGCCCTAGAGATGCAAGGCACAAAGTCCTGCCTTGTTTCCCCAAGGGGAGACTAGTACCTCAGCGTCCAGCTTCCAGCTCTTGGAGCAGCTAAGAAACAGCTTGCTGTGCACAGGGCTCTTCCAGCCTACCTGGAACATGTCTTACAAAGGCCTGTGAAACGCAGTTTCTTTGCAGGCCTGCTCTGGCTGAAGTAGAACTTCTGCTCTGAGTGTGTCACATGGCCCTAGAGCTGAAAGGCACAACGTGCAGGCTTCTTTCCAAAGTGCGAGTTGGGCCCGAAAGCATCTTGATTCCAGCTCTTTGGGAAGCTGAGAAACAATTCGCTCTGCCCAGTGCTCTTACAGCCTACAGGGAACATCTCCTACAAAGCCCTGTGAAACGCAGTTTCTTTGCATGCCTGATCTGGCTGAAGTAGAACTTCTGCCCTGGGTGTGCTACATTGGCATAGAGCTGCCAGGCCCAAAGGGTTGCCTTGTTTCCAAAGGGGGAGAGGGTCCCCATACATCTTGCTTCCAGCTCTTTGGGAAGCTAAGGAACAACTGGCACTGAAAACTGCTACCACAGCCTACCGGGAACATCACTTACAAAGGCCTGTGAAACGCAGTTTCTTGGCAGGCCTGATCTTACTGAAGTAGAATTTCTGCTCTGGGTGTGCTACATTTGCCTACAGCAGCCAGACCAGAAGGGCTGCCTTGTTTGCAAAGGGGCAGAGAGGCCCCAAAGCATCTTGCTTAGAGCTCTTTGGGAAGCTAAGAAACAACTGGCTCTGCCCAGTGCTCTTACAGCCTATGTGGAACATCTGTTCCCAAGGCCTGTGAACGCAGTTTCTTTGCAGGCCTGATCTGGCTGAAGTAGGACTTCTGCTCTGGGTGTGCTACATTGCCCTAGAGCTGCAAGGAACAAAGTGATGTCTTCTTTCCAAAGGGCGAGTTGGGCCCCAAAGCATCTTGCTTCCAGCTCTTTGGGAAGCTAAGAAACAACTCGCTCTGCATAGGGCTCTTACACCCTACCGGGAACATGTCTTACAAAGGCCTGTGAAAGGCAGTTTCTTCCCAGCCCTGATATGGCTGAAGTAGTACTTCTGCTCTGCCGTGTCCTACATGGCCCTAGAGCTGCAAGGCACAAAGTCCTGCCTTGTTTCCCCAAGGGGAGACTAGTCACTCAGCAACCTGCTTCCAGCTCTTGGGCAGCTAAGAAAGAACTTGCTCTGCACAGGGCTCTTCCAGCCTCCCTGGAACATGTCTGACAAAGGCCTGTGAAACGCAGTTTCTTCCCAGGGCTGATCTCGCTGAAGGCGAACTTCTGCGCTGCCGTGTCCTACATGGGCCTAGAGCTGCAAGGCACAAAGTCCTGCCTTGTGTCCTCACGGTCAGACAGGCCCCACAGCGTGGGGCTTCCAGCTCTTTGGGCAGCTAAGAAACAACTTGCTCTGCACTGGTGTTTTACAGCCTACAGGGAACGAGACTTACAAAGGCCTCTGAAATGCAGTTTCTTCCCCGGCCATATCTCGCTGAAGTAGAACTTCTGCTCTACCGTGTCCTACATGGGCCTAGAGCTGAAAGGCACAAAGTCCTGCCTTGTTTGCACAAGGGGAGACAAGTCCCCCAGCGTCCAGCTTCCAGCTCTTTCGGCAGCTAAGAAACAACTCGCTCTGCACAGGGCTCTTACAGCCTACCGGAAACATGTCTTACAAAGGCCTGTGAAACGCAGTTTCTTCCCAGTCCTCATCTCGCTGTAGTAGAACTTCTGCTCTGCCGTGTCCTACATGGCCCTAGAGCTGCAGCGCACAAAGTCCTGCCTTGTTTCCCGAAGGGGAGAGTAGTCCCTCAGCATCCAGCTTCCAGCTCTTTGGGCAGCTAAGAAGCAACTCTCTCTGCATATGGATCTTACAGCCTACCGGAAACATGTCTTACAAAGGCCTGTGAAAGGCAGTTTCTTCCCAGCCCTGATCTGGCTGAAGTAGTACTTCTGCTCCGCCATGTCCTACATGGCCCTAGAGCTGCAAGGTACAAAGTCCTGCCTTGTTTTCCCAAGGGAAGACTAGTCCCTCAGTGTCAAGCTTCCAGCTCTTTGGGCAGCTGAGAAGCAACTTGCTCTGCACACATATCTTACAGCCAACCGGGAACATGTCTTGCAAAGGCATAAGAAATGCAGTTCCTTTGAAGGCCTGATCTTCCTGAAGTAGAACTTCTGCTCTGGCTGTGCTACATTGCCCTAGAGGTGCAAGGCATGAAGTGCTGTCTCCTTTCCAAAGGGCGAGTTGGGCCCCAAAGCATCTTGATTCCAGCTCTTTGGGAAGCTGAGAAACAATTCGCTCTGCCCAGTGCTCTTACAGCCTACCGGGAACAACTCTTACAAAGTCCTGTGAAACGCAGTTTGTTTGCAGGCCTGATCTGGCTGAAGTAGAACTTCTGCTCTGGGTGTGCTACATTGCCATGGAGCTGAAAGGCACAACCCGCAGTCTTCTTTCGAAAGGGCGAGTTGGGCCCCAAAGCATCTTGCTTCCAGCTCTTTGGGAAGCTAAGAAACAACTCGCTCTGCACAGTGCTCTGACAGCCTACCGGGAACATGTCTTACAAAGGCCTATGAAACGCAGTTTGTTTGCAGGCCTGATCTGGCTGAAGTAGAACTTCTGCTCTGCCGGGTCCTACATGGGGCTAGAGCTGCAAGGCACAAAGTCCTGCCGTGTTTGAACAAGGGTGACAAGTCCCTCAGGTCCAGCTTCCAGCTCTTTCGGCAGCTAAGAAACAACTCACTCTGCACAGTGCTCTTACAGCCTACCGGGAACATATCTTACAAAGTCCTGTGAAACGGAGCTTCTTTGCAGGCCTGATCTGGCTGAAGTAGAACTTCTGCTCTGGGTGTGCCACATGGCCCTAGAGCTGAAAGGCTCAACGTTCAGTCTTCATTCCAAAGGGCGAGTTGGGCCCCAAAGCATCTTGCTTCCAGCTCTTTGGGAAGCTAAGAAACAACTCGCTCTGCAGACCTCTCTTACAGCCAACCGGGAACATCTCTTGCAAAGGCCTGAGAAATACAGTTTCCTTGCAGTCCTTATCTCGCTGAGGTAGAACTGCTGCTATGCCGTGTCCTACATCGGCCTAGAGTTGCAAGGCTCAAAGTCCTGCCTTGACTCCTCAAGGGCAGACAGGCCCCACAGCGTGCGGCTTCCACCTCTTTGGGCAGCTAAGAAACAACTTGCTCTGCACTGGTGTTTTACAGCCTACAGGGAACGAGTCTTACAAAGGCCTGTGAAACGCAGTTTCTTCCCAGCCCTGATCTGGCTGAAGTAGAGCTTCTGCTCTGCCGGGTCCCACATGGCGCTAGAGCTGCAAGGCACAAAGTCCTGCCTTGTTTCCACAAGGGTAGACAAGTCCCTCAGGTCCAGCATCCAGCTCTTTCGGCAGCTAAGAAACAATTCGCTCTGCACAGTGCTCTTACAGCATACCGGGAACATCTCTTCCAAAGGCCTGTTAAACGCAGTTTCTTTGCAGGCCTGATCTGGCTGAAGTAGAACTTCTGCTCTGGGTGTGTCACATGGCCCTAGAGCTGAAAGGCACAACGTGCAGGCTTCTTTCCAAAGTGCGAGTTGGGCCCCAAAGCATCTTGATTCCAGATCTTTGGGAAGCTGAGAAACAATTCGCTCTGCCCAGTGCTCTTACAGCCTACAGGGAACATCTCTTACAAAGGCCTGTGAAACGCAATTTCTTTGCAGGCCTGATCTGGCTGAAGTAGAACTTCTCCTCTGCCGTGTGCAACATGGCCCTAGAGATGCAAGGCACAAAGTCCTGCCTTGTTTCCCCAAGGGGAGACTAGTACCTCAGCGTCCAGCTTCCAGCTCTTGGAGCAGCTAAGAAACAGCTTGCTGTGCACAGGGCTCTTCCAGCCTACCTGGAACATGTCTTACAAAGGCCTGTGAAACGCAGTTTCTTTGCAGGCCTGATCTGGCTGAAGTAGAACTTCTGCTCTGGGTGTGCCACATTGCCCTAGAGCTGAAAGGCACAACGTGCAGGCTTCTTTCCAAAGGGCGTGTTGGGCCCCAGAGCATCTTGCTTCCAGCTCTTTGGGAAGCGAAGAAACAACTCGCTCTGCACAGTGCTCTTACAGCCTACCGGGAACATCTCTTACAAAGGCCTGTGAATCGCAGTTTCTTTGCAGGCCTGATTTGCCTGAAGTAGAACTTCTGCTCTGGGTGTGCTACATTGTCCTAGAGCTGAAAGGCACAACGTGCAGTCTCCTTTCCAAAAAGCGAGTTGGGCCCCAAAGAATCTTGCTTCCAGCTCTTTGGGAAGCTAAGAAACAACTCGCTCTGCACAGTGCTCTTACAGCCTACCGGGAACATCTCTTACAAAGGCCTGTGAAACGCAGTTTGTTTGCAGGCCTGATCTGGCTGAAGTAGAACTTCTGCTCTGGGTGTGCTAAATTGCCCTGGAGCTGAGAGGCACAACCCGCAGTCTTCTTTCCAAAGGACGAGTTAGGCCCCAAAGCATCTTGCTTCCAGCTCTTTGGGAAGCTAAGAAACAACTCGGTCTGCATAGTGCTCTTACAGCCTACTGGGAACATCTCTTACAAAGTCCTGTGAAACGGAGTTTCTTTGCAGGCCTCATCTGGCTGAAGTGATACTTCTGCACTGGGTGTGCCACATTGCCCTAGAGATGAAAGGCACAAGGTGAAGCTTCTTTCCAAAGGGCGAGTTGGGCCCCAGAGCATCTTGCTTCCAGCTCTTTGGGAAGCTAAGAAACAACTCGCTCTGCACAGTGCTCTTACAGCCTACCGGGAACATCTCTTACAAAGGCCTGTGAATCGCAGTTTCTTTGCAGGCCTGATTTGCCTGAAGTAGAACTTCTGCTCTGGGTGTGCTACATTGTCCTAGAGCTGAAAGGCACAACGTGCAGTCTCCTTTCCAAAAAGCGAGTTGGGCCCCAAAGAATCTTGCTTCCAGCTCTTTGGGAAGCTAAGAAACAACTCGCTCTGCACAGGGCTCTTACAGCCTACCGGGAACATCTCTTACAAAGGCCTGTGAAACGCAGTTTGTTTGCAGGCCTGATCTGGCTGAAGTAGAACTTCTGCTCTGGGTGTGCCATATTGCCCTAGAGCTGAAAGGCACAAGGTGCAAGCTTCTTTCCAAAGGGCGAGTTGGGCCCCAGAGCATCTTGCTTCGAACTCTTTGGGAAGCTAAGAAACAACTCGCTCTGCACAGTGCTCTTACAGCCTACAGGGAACATCTCTTACAAAGGCCTGCGAAACGCAGTTTCTTTGCAGGCCTGATCTGGCTGAAGTAGAACTTCTGCTCTGCCGTGTGCAACATGGCCCTAGAGATGCAAGGCACAAAGTCCTGCCTTGTCTGCCCAAGGGGAGACTAGTACCTCAGCGTCCAGCTTCCAGCTCTTGGAGCAGCTAAGCAACAGCTTGCTGTGCACAGGGCTCTTCCAGCCTACCTGGAACTTGTCTTACAAAGGCCTGTGAAACGCAGTTTCTTTTCAGGCCTGCTCTGGCTGAAGTAGAACTTCTGCTCTGGGTGTGCCACATTGCCCTAGAGCTGAAAGGCACAACGTGCAGGCTTCTTTCCAAAGGACGAGTTGGGACCCAGAGCATCTTGCTTCCAGCTCTTTGGGAAGCTAAGAAACAACTCGCTCTGCACAGTGCTCTTACAGCCTACCGGGAACATCTCTTACAAAGGCCTGTGAAACGCAGTTTCTTTGCAGGCCTGATCTGGCTGAAGTAGGACTTCTGCTCTGGGTGTGCCACATGGCCCTAGAGCTGAAAGGTACAACATGCAGGCTTGTTTCCCAAGGGGGAGTTGGGCCCCAAAGCATCTTGCTTCCAGCTCTTTGGGAAGCTAAGAAACAACTCGCTCTGCACAGTGCTCTTACAGCCTACCGGGAACATCTCTTACAAAGGCCTATGAAACGCAGTTTGTTTGCAGGCCTGATCTGGCTGAAGTAGAACTTCTGCTCTGCCGGGTCCTACATGGGGCTAGAGCTGCAAGGCACAAAGTCCTGCCTTGTTTGAACAAGGGTGACAAGTCCCTCAGGTCCAGCTTCCAGCTCTTTCGGCAGCTAAGAAACAACTCACTCTGCACAGTGCTCTTACAGCCTACCGGGAACATCTCTTACAAAGTCCTGTGAAACGGAGCTTCTTTGCAGGCCTGATCTGGCTGAAGTAGAACTTCTGCACTGGGTGTGCCACATTGCCCTAGAGCTGAAAGGCACAACCCGCAGTCTTCTTTCCAAAGGGCGAGGTGGGCCCCAAAGCATCTTGCTTCCAGCTCTTTGGGAAGCTAAGAAACAACTCGCTCTGCAGACCTCTCTTACAGCCAACCGGGAACATCTCTTGCAAAGGCCAGAGAAATACAGTTTCCTTGCAGGCCTTATCTCGCTGAGGTGAAACTGCTGCTATGCCGTGTCCTACATCGGCCTAGAGTTGCAAGGCTCAAAGTCCTGCCTTGACTCCTCAAGGGCAGACAGGCCCCACAGCGTGGGGCTTCCACCTCTTTGGGCAGCTAAGAAACAACTTGCTCTGCACTGGTGTTTTACAGCCTACAGGGAACGAGTCTTACAAAGGCCTGTGAAATGCAGATTCTTCCCAGCCCTGATCTGGCTGAAGTAGAACTTCTGCTCTGCCGGGTCCTACATGGCGCTAGAGCTGCAAGGCACAAAGTCCTGCCTTGATTCCACCAGGTTAGACAAGTCCCTCAAGTCCAGCATCCAACTCTTTCGGCAGCTAAGAAACAACTCGCTCTGCATAGGACTCTTACAGCCTACCGGGAACATGTCTTAAAACGAACTGTGAAACGCAGTTTCTTCCGAGCCCTGATCTGGCTGAAGTAGAACTTCTGCTCTGCCGTGTGCAACATGGCCCTAGAGATGCAAGGCACAAAGTCCTGCCTTGTTTCCCCAAGGGGAGACTAGTACCTCAGCGTCCAGCTTCCAGCTCTTGGAGCAGCTAAGAAACAGCTTGCTGTGCACAGGGCTCTTCCAGCCTACCTGGAACATGTCTTACAAAGGCCTGTGAAACGCAGTTTCTTTGCAGGCCTGCTCTGGCTGAAGTAGAACTTCTGCTCTGAGTGTGTCACATGGCCCTAGAGCTGAAAGGCACAACGTGCAGGCTTCTTTCCAAAGTGCGAGTTGGGCCCGAAAGCATCTTGATTCCAGCTCTTTGGGAAGCTGAGAAACAATTCGCTCTGCCCAGTGCTCTTACAGCCTACAGGGAACATCTCCTACAAAGCCCTGTGAAACGCAGTTTCTTTGCATGCCTGATCTGGCTGAAGTAGAACTTCTGCCCTGGGTGTGCTACATTGGCATAGAGCTGCCAGGCCCAAAGGGTTGCCTTGTTTCCAAAGGGGGAGAGGGTCCCCATACATCTTGCTTCCAGCTCTTTGGGAAGCTAAGGAACAACTGGCACTGAAAACTGCTACCACAGCCTACCGGGAACATCACTTACAAAGGCCTGTGAAACGCAGTTTCTTGGCAGGCCTGATCTTACTGAAGTAGAATTTCTGCTCTGGGTGTGCTACATTTGCCTACAGCAGCCAGACCAGAAGGGCTGCCTTGTTTGCAAAGGGGCAGAGAGGCCCCAAAGCATCTTGCTTAGAGCTCTTTGGGAAGCTAAGAAACAACTGGCTCTGCCCAGTGCTCTTACAGCCTATGTGGAACATCTGTTCCCAAGGCCTGTGAACGCAGTTTCTTTGCAGGCCTGATCTGGCTGAAGTAGGACTTCTGCTCTGGGTGTGCTACATTGCCCTAGAGCTGCAAGGAACAAAGTGATGTCTTCTTTCCAAAGGGCGAGTTGGGCCCCAAAGCATCTTGCTTCCAGCTCTTTGGGAAGCTAAGAAACAACTCGCTCTGCATAGGGCTCTTACACCCTACCGGGAACATGTCTTACAAAGGCCTGTGAAAGGCAGTTTCTTCCCAGCCCTGATATGGCTGAAGTAGTACTTCTGCTCTGCCGTGTCCTACATGGCCCTAGAGCTGCAAGGCACAAAGTCCTGCCTTGTTTCCCCAAGGGGAGACTAGTCACTCAGCAACCTGCTTCCAGCTCTTGGGCAGCTAAGAAAGAACTTGCTCTGCACAGGGCTCTTCCAGCCTCCCTGGAACATGTCTGACAAAGGCCTGTGAAACGCAGTTTCTTCCCAGGGCTGATCTCGCTGAAGGCGAACTTCTGCGCTGCCGTGTCCTACATGGGCCTAGAGCTGCAAGGCACAAAGTCCTGCCTTGTGTCCTCACGGTCAGACAGGCCCCACAGCGTGGGGCTTCCAGCTCTTTGGGCAGCTAAGAAACAACTTGCTCTGCACTGGTGTTTTACAGCCTACAGGGAACGAGACTTACAAAGGCCTCTGAAATGCAGTTTCTTCCCCGGCCATATCTCGCTGAAGTAGAACTTCTGCTCTACCGTGTCCTACATGGGCCTAGAGCTGAAAGGCACAAAGTCCTGCCTTGTTTGCACAAGGGGAGACAAGTCCCCCAGCGTCCAGCTTCCAGCTCTTTCGGCAGCTAAGAAACAACTCGCTCTGCACAGGGCTCTTACAGCCTACCGGAAACATGTCTTACAAAGGCCTGTGAAACGCAGTTTCTTCCCAGTCCTCATCTCGCTGTAGTAGAACTTCTGCTCTGCCGTGTCCTACATGGCCCTAGAGCTGCAGCGCACAAAGTCCTGCCTTGTTTCCCGAAGGGGAGAGTAGTCCCTCAGCATCCAGCTTCCAGCTCTTTGGGCAGCTAAGAAGCAACTCTCTCTGCATATGGATCTTACAGCCTACCGGAAACATGTCTTACAAAGGCCTGTGAAAGGCAGTTTCTTCCCAGCCCTGATCTGGCTGAAGTAGTACTTCTGCTCCGCCATGTCCTACATGGCCCTAGAGCTGCAAGGTACAAAGTCCTGCCTTGTTTTCCCAAGGGAAGACTAGTCCCTCAGTGTCAAGCTTCCAGCTCTTTGGGCAGCTGAGAAGCAACTTGCTCTGCACACATATCTTACAGCCAACCGGGAACATGTCTTGCAAAGGCATAAGAAATGCAGTTCCTTTGAAGGCCTGATCTTCCTGAAGTAGAACTTCTGCTCTGGCTGTGCTACATTGCCCTAGAGGTGCAAGGCATGAAGTGCTGTCTCCTTTCCAAAGGGCGAGTTGGGCCCCAAAGCATCTTGATTCCAGCTCTTTGGGAAGCTGAGAAACAATTCGCTCTGCCCAGTGCTCTTACAGCCTACCGGGAACAACTCTTACAAAGTCCTGTGAAACGCAGTTTGTTTGCAGGCCTGATCTGGCTGAAGTAGAACTTCTGCTCTGGGTGTGCTACATTGCCATGGAGCTGAAAGGCACAACCCGCAGTCTTCTTTCGAAAGGGCGAGTTGGGCCCCAAAGCATCTTGCTTCCAGCTCTTTGGGAAGCTAAGAAACAACTCGCTCTGCACAGTGCTCTGACAGCCTACCGGGAACATGTCTTACAAAGGCCTATGAAACGCAGTTTGTTTGCAGGCCTGATCTGGCTGAAGTAGAACTTCTGCTCTGCCGGGTCCTACATGGGGCTAGAGCTGCAAGGCACAAAGTCCTGCCGTGTTTGAACAAGGGTGACAAGTCCCTCAGGTCCAGCTTCCAGCTCTTTCGGCAGCTAAGAAACAACTCACTCTGCACAGTGCTCTTACAGCCTACCGGGAACATATCTTACAAAGTCCTGTGAAACGGAGCTTCTTTGCAGGCCTGATCTGGCTGAAGTAGAACTTCTGCTGTGGGTGTGCCACATGGCCCTAGAGCTGAAAGGCTCAACGTTCAGTCTTCATTCCAAAGGGCGAGTTGGGCCCCAAAGCATCTTGCTTCCAGCTCTTTGGGAAGCTAAGAAACAACTCGCTCTGCAGACCTCTCTTACAGCCAACCGGGAACATCTCTTGCAAAGGCCTGAGAAATACAGTTTCCTTGCAGTCCTTATCTCGCTGAGGTAGAACTGCTGCTATGCCGTGTCCTACATCGGCCTAGAGTTGCAAGGCTCAAAGTCCTGCCTTGACTCCTCAAGGGCAGACAGGCCCCACAGCGTGCGGCTTCCACCTCTTTGGGCAGCTAAGAAACAACTTGCTCTGCACTGGTGTTTTACAGCCTACAGGGAACGAGTCTTACAAAGGCCTGTGAAACGCAGTTTCTTCCCAGCCCTGATCTGGCTGAAGTAGAACTTCTGCTCTGCCGGGTCCCACATGGCGCTAGAGCTGCAAGGCACAAAGTCCCGCCTTGTTTCCACAAGGGTAGACAAGTCCCTCAGGTCCAGCATCCAGCTCTTTCGGCAGCTAAGAAACAATTCGCTCTGCACAGTGCTCTTACAGCATACCGGGAACATCTCTTCCAAAGACCTGTTAAACGCAGTTTCTTTGCAGGCCTGATCTGGCTGAAGTAGAACTTCTGCTCTGGGTGTGTCACATGGCCCTAGAGCTGAAAGGCACAACGTGCAGGCTTCTTTCCAAAGTGCGAGTTGGGCCCCAAAGCATCTTGATTCCAGATCTTTGGGAAGCTGAGAAACAATTCGCTCTGCCCAGTGCTCTTACAGCCTACAGGGAACATCTCTTACAAAGGCCTGTGAAACGCAATTTCTTTGCAGGCCTGATCTGGCTGAAGTAGAACTTCTCCTCTGCCGTGTGCAACATGGCCCTAGAGATGCAAGGCACAAAGTCCTGCCTTGTTTCCCCAAGGGGAGACTAGTACCTCAGCGTCCAGCTTCCAGCTCTTGGAGCAGCTAAGAAACAGCTTGCTGTGCACAGGGCTCTTCCAGCCTACCTGGAACATGTCTTACAAAGGCCTGTGAAACGCAGTTTCTTTGCAGGCCTGATCTGGCTGAAGTAGAACTTCTGCTCTGGGTGTGCCACATTGCCCTAGAGCTGAAAGGCACAACGTGCAGGCTTCTTTCCAAAGGGCGTGTTGGGCCCCAGAGCATCTTGCTTCCAGCTCTTTGGGAAGCGAAGAAACAACTCGCTCTGCACAGTGCTCTTACAGCCTACCGGGAACATCTCTTACAAAGGCCTGTGAATCGCAGTTTCTTTGCAGGCCTGATTTGCCTGAAGTAGAACTTCTGCTCTGGGTGTGCTACATTGTCCTAGAGCTGAAAGGCACAACGTGCAGTCTCCTTTCCAAAAAGCGAGTTGGGCCCCAAAGAATCTTGCTTCCAGCTCTTTGGGAAGCTAAGAAACAACTCGCTCTGCACAGTGCTCTTACAGCCTACCGGGAACATCTCTTACAAAGGCCTGTGAAACGCAGTTTGTTTGCAGGCCTGATCTGGCTGAAGTAGAACTTCTGCTCTGGGTGTGCTAAATTGCCCTGGAGCTGAGAGGCACAACCCGCAGTCTTCTTTCCAAAGGACGAGTTAGGCCCCAAAGCATCTTGCTTCCAGCTCTTTGGGAAGCTAAGAAACAACTCGGTCTGCATAGTGCTCTTACAGCCTACCGGGAACATCTCTTACAAAGTCCTGTGAAACGGAGTTTCTTTGCAGGCCTCATCTGGCTGAAGTGATACTTCTGCACTGGGTGTGCCACATTGCCCTAGAGATGAAAGGCACAAGGTGAAGCTTCTTTCCAAAGGGCGAGTTGGGCCCCAGAGCATCTTGCTTCCAGCTCTTTGGGAAGCTAAGAAACAACTCGCTCTGCACAGTGCTCTTACAGCCTACCGGGAACATCTCTTACAAAGGCCTGTGAATCGCAGTTTCTTTGCAGGCCTGATTTGCCTGAAGTAGAACTTCTGCTCTGGGTGTGCTACATTGTCCTAGAGCTGAAAGGCACAACGTGCAGTCTCCTTTCCAAAAAGCGAGTTGGGCCCCAAAGAATCTTGCTTCCAGCTCTTTGGGAAGCTAAGAAACAACTCGCTCTGCACAGGGCTCTTACAGCCTACCGGGAACATCTCTTACAAAGGCCTGTGAAACGCAGTTTGTTTGCAGGCCTGATCTGGCTGAAGTAGAACTTCTGCTCTGGGTGTGCCATATTGCCCTAGAGCTGAAAGGCACAAGGTGCAAGCTTCTTTCCAAAGGGCGAGTTGGGCCCCAGAGCATCTTGCTTCGAACTCTTTGGGAAGCTAAGAAACAACTCGCTCTGCACAGTGCTCTTACAGCCTACAGGGAACATCTCTTACAAAGGCCTGCGAAACGCAGTTTCTTTGCAGGCCTGATCTGGCTGAAGTAGAACTTCTGCTCTGCCGTGTGCAACATGGCCCTAGAGATGCAAGGCACAAAGTCCTGCCTTGTCTGCCCAAGGGGAGACTAGTACCTCAGCGTCCAGCTTCCAGCTCTTGGAGCAGCTAAGCAACAGCTTGCTGTGCACAGGGCTCTTCCAGCCTACCTGGAACATGTCTTACAAAGGCCTGTGAAACGCAGTTTCTTTTCAGGCCTGCTCTGGCTGAAGTAGAACTTCTGCTCTGGGTGTGCCACATTGCCCTAGAGCTGAAAGGCACAACGTGCAGGCTTCTTTCCAAAGGACGAGTTGGGACCCAGAGCATCTTGCTTCCAGCTCTTTGGGAAGCTAAGAAACAACTCGCTCTGCACAGTGCTCTTACAGCCTACCGGGAACATCTCTTACAAAGGCCTGTGAAACGCAGTTTCTTTGCAGGCCTGATCTGGCTGAAGTAGGACTTCTGCTCTGGGTGTGCCACATGGCCCTAGAGCTGAAAGGTACAACATGCAGGCTTGTTTCCCAAGGGGGAGTTGGGCCCCAAAGCATCTTGCTTCCAGCTCTTTGGGAAGCTAAGAAACAACTCGCTCTGCACAGTGCTCTTACAGCCTACCGGGAACATCTCTTACAAAGGCCTATGAAACGCAGTTTGTTTGCAGGCCTGATCTGGCTGAAGTAGAACTTCTGCTCTGCCGGGTCCTACATGGGGCTAGAGCTGCAAGGCACAAAGTCCTGCCGTGTTTGAACAAGGGTGACAAGTCCCTCAGGTCCAGCTTCCAGCTCTTTCGGCAGCTAAGAAACAACTCACTCTGCACAGTGCTCTTACAGCCTACCGGGAACATCTCTTACAAAGTCCTGTGAAACGGAGCTTCTTTGCAGGCCTGATCTGGCTGAAGTAGAACTTCTGCACTGGGTGTGCCACATTGCCCTAGAGCTGAAAGGCACAACCCGCAGTCTTCTTTCCAAAGGGCGAGGTGGGCCCCAAAGCATCTTGCTTCCAGCTCTTTGGGAAGCTAAGAAACAACTCGCTCTGCAGACCTCTCTTACAGCCAACCGGGAACATCTCTTGCAAAGGCCAGAGAAATACAGTTTCCTTGCAGGCCTTATCTCGCTGAGGTAAAACTGCTGCTATGCCGTGTCCTACATCGGCCTAGAGTTGCAAGGCTCAAAGTCCTGCCTTGACTCCTCAAGGGCAGACAGGCCCCAAAGCGTGGGGCTTCCACCTCTTTGGGCAGCTAAGAAACAACTTGCTCTGCACTGGTGTTTTACAGCCTACAGGGAACGAGTCTTACAAAGGCCTGTGAAATGCAGATTCTTCCCAGCCCTGATCTGGCTGAAGTAGAACTTCTGCTCTGCCGGGTCCTACATGGCGCTAGAGCTGCAAGGCACAAAGTCCTGCCTTGATTCCACCAGGTTAGACAAGTCCCTCAAGTCCAGCATCCAACTCTTTCGGCAGCTAAGAAACAACTCGCTCTGCATAGGACTCTTACAGCCTACCGGGAACATGTCTTAAAACGAACTGTGAAACGCAGTTTCTTCCGAGCCCTGATCTGGCTGAAGTAGAACTTCTGCTCTGCCGTGTGCAACATGGCCCTAGAGATGCAAGGCACAAAGTCCTGCCTTGTTTCCCCAAGGGGAGACTAGTACCTCAGCGTCCAGCTTCCAGCTCTTGGAGCAGCTAAGAAACAGCTTGCTGTGCACAGGGCTCTTCCAGCCTACCTGGAACATGTCTTACAAAGGCCTGTGAAACGCAGTTTCTTTGCAGGCCTGCTCTGGCTGAAGTAGAACTTCTGCTCTGAGTGTGTCACATGGCCCTAGAGCTGAAAGGCACAACGTGCAGGCTTCTTTCCAAAGTGCGAGTTGGGCCCGAAAGCATCTTGATTCCAGCTCTTTGGGAAGCTGAGAAACAATTCGCTCTGCCCAGTGCTCTTACAGCCTACAGGGAACATCTCCTACAAAGCCCTGTGAAACGCAGTTTCTTTGCAGGCCTGATCTGGCTGAAGTAGAACTTCTGCCCTGGGTGTGCTACATTGGCATAGAGCTGCCAGGCCCAAAGGGTTGCCTTGTTTCCAAAGGGGGAGAGGGTCCCCATACATCTTGCTTCCAGCTCTTTGGGAAGCTAAGGAACAACTGGCACTGAAAACTGCTACCACAGCCTACCGGGAACATCACTTACAAAGGCCTGTGAAACGCAGTTTCTTGGCAGGCCTGATCTTACTGAAGTAGAATTTCTGCTCTGGGTGTGCTACATTTGCCTACAGCAGCCAGACCAGAAGGGCTGCCTTGTTTGCAAAGGGGCAGAGAGGCCCCAAAGCATCTTGCTTAGAGCTCTTTGGGAAGCTAAGAAACAACTGGCTCTGCCCAGTGCTCTTACAGCCTATGTGGAACATCTGTTCCCAAGGCCTGTGAACGCAGTTTCTTTGCAGGCCTGATCTGGCTGAAGTAGGACTTCTGCTCTGGGTGTGCTACATTGCCCTAGAGCTGCAAGGAACAAAGTGATGTCTTCTTTCCAAAGGGCGAGTTGGGCCCCAAAGCATCTTGCTTCCAGCTCTTTGGGAAGCTAAGAAACAACTCGCTCTGCATAGGGCTCTTACACCCTACCGGGAACATGTCTTACAAAGGCCTGTGAAAGGCAGTTTCTTCCCAGCCCTGATATGGCTGAAGTAGTACTTCTGCTCTGCCGTGTCCTACATGGCCCTAGAGCTGCAAGGCACAAAGTCCTGCCTTGTTTCCCCAAGGGGAGACTAGTCACTCAGCAACCTGCTTCCAGCTCTTGGGCAGCTAAGAAAGAACTTGCTCTGCACAGGGCTCTTCCAGCCTCCCTGGAACATGTCTGACAAAGGCCTGTGAAACGCAGTTTCTTCCCAGGGCTGATCTCGCTGAAGGCGAACTTCTGCGCTGCCGTGTCCTACATGGGCCTAGAGCTGCAAGGCACAAAGTCCTGCCTTGTGTCCTCACGGTCAGACAGGCCCCACAGCGTGGGGCTTCCAGCTCTTTGGGCAGCTAAGAAACAACTTGCTCTGCACTGGTGTTTTACAGCCTACAGGGAACGAGACTTACAAAGGCCTCTGAAATGCAGTTTCTTCCCCGGCCATATCTCGCTGAAGTAGAACTTCTGCTCTACCGTGTCCTACATGGGCCTAGAGCTGAAAGGCACAAAGTCCTGCCTTGTTTGCACAAGGGGAGACAAGTCCCCCAGCGTCCAGCTTCCAGCTCTTTCGGCAGCTAAGAAACAACTCGCTCTGCACAGGGCTCTTACAGCCTACCGGAAACATGTCTTACAAAGGCCTGTGAAACGCAGTTTCTTCCCAGTCCTCATCTCGCTGTAGTAGAACTTCTGCTCTGCCGTGTCCTACATGGCCCTAGAGCTGCAGCGCACAAAGTCCTGCCTTGTTTCCCGAAGGGGAGAGTAGTCCCTCAGCATCCAGCTTCCAGCTCTTTGGGCAGCTAAGAAGCAACTCTCTCTGCATATGGATCTTACAGCCTACCGGAAACATGTCTTACAAAGGCCTGTGAAAGGCAGTTTCTTCCCAGCCCTGATCTGGCTGAAGTAGTACTTCTGCTCCGCCATGTCCTACATGGCCCTAGAGCTGCAAGGTACAAAGTCCTGCCTTGTTTTCCCAAGGGAAGACTAGTCCCTCAGTGTCAAGCTTCCAGCTCTTTGGGCAGCTGAGAAGCAACTTGCTCTGCACACATATCTTACAGCCAACCGGGAACATGTCTTGCAAAGGCATAAGAAATGCAGTTCCTTTGAAGGCCTGATCTTCCTGAAGTAGAACTTCTGCTCTGGCTGTGCTACATTGCCCTAGAGGTGCAAGGCATGAAGTGCTGTCTCCTTTCCAAAGGGCGAGTTGGGCCCCAAAGCATCTTGATTCCAGCTCTTTGGGAAGCTGAGAAACAATTCGCTCTGCCCAGTGCTCTTACAGCCTACCGGGAACAACTCTTACAAAGTCCTGTGAAACGCAGTTTGTTTGCAGGCCTGATCTGGCTGAAGTAGAACTTCTGCTCTGGGTGTGCTACATTGCCATGGAGCTGAAAGGCACAACCCGCAGTCTTCTTTCGAAAGGGCGAGTTGGGCCCCAAAGCATCTTGCTTCCAGCTCTTTGGGAAGCTAAGAAACAACTCGCTCTGCACAGTGCTCTGACAGCCTACCGGGAACATGTCTTACAAAGGCCTATGAAACGCAGTTTGTTTGCAGGCCTGATCTGGCTGAAGTAGAACTTCTGCTCTGCCGGGTCCTACATGGGGCTAGAGCTGCAAGGCACAAAGTCCTGCCGTGTTTGAACAAGGGTGACAAGTCCCTCAGGTCCAGCTTCCAGCTCTTTCGGCAGCTAAGAAACAACTCACTCTGCACAGTGCTCTTACAGCCTACCGGGAACATATCTTACAAAGTCCTGTGAAACGGAGCTTCTTTGCAGGCCTGATCTGGCTGAAGTAGAACTTCTGCTGTGGGTGTGCCACATGGCCCTAGAGCTGAAAGGCTCAACGTTCAGTCTTCATTCCAAAGGGCGAGTTGGGCCCCAAAGCATCTTGCTTCCAGCTCTTTGGGAAGCTAAGAAACAACTCGCTCTGCAGACCTCTCTTACAGCCAACCGGGAACATCTCTTGCAAAGGCCTGAGAAATACAGTTTCCTTGCAGTCCTTATCTCGCTGAGGTAGAACTGCTGCTATGCCGTGTCCTACATCGGCCTAGAGTTGCAAGGCTCAAAGTCCTGCCTTGACTCCTCAAGGGCAGACAGGCCCCACAGCGTGCGGCTTCCACCTCTTTGGGCAGTTAAGAAACAACTTGCTCTGCACTGGTGTTTTACAGCCTACAGGGAACGAGTCTTACAAAGGCCTGTGAAACGCAGTTTCTTCCCAGCCCTGATCTGGCTGAAGTAGAACTTCTGCTCTGCCGGGTCCCACATGGCGCTAGAGCTGCAAGGCACAAAGTCCTGCCTTGTTTCCACAAGGGTAGACAAGTCCCTCAGGTCCAGCATCCAGCTCTTTCGGCAGCTAAGAAACAATTCGCTCTGCACAGTGCTCTTACAGCATACCGGGAACATCTCTTCCAAAGGCCTGTTAAACGCAGTTTCTTTGCAGGCCTGATCTGGCTGAAGTAGAACTTCTGCTCTGGGTGTGTCACATGGCCCTAGAGCTGAAAGGCACAACGTGCAGGCTTCTTTCCAAAGTGCGAGTTGGGCCCCAAAGCATCTTGATTCCAGATCTTTGGGAAGCTGAGAAACAATTCGCTCTGCCCAGTGCTCTTACAGCCTACCGGGAACATCTCTTACAAAGGCCTGTGAAACGCAATTTCTTTGCAGGCCTGATCTGGCTGAAGTAGAACTTCTCCTCTGCCGTGTGCAACATGGCCCTAGAGATGCAAGGCACAAAGTCCTGCCTTGTTTCCCCAAGGGGAGACTAGTACCTCAGCGTCCAGCTTCCAGCTCTTGGAGCAGCTAAGAAACAGCTTGCTGTGCACAGGGCTCTTCCAGCCTACCTGGAACATGTCTTACAAAGGCCTGTGAAACGCAGTTTCTTTGCAGGCCTGATCTGGCTGAAGTAGAACTTCTGCTCTGGGTGTGCCACATTGCCCTAGAGCTGAAAGGCACAACGTGCAGGCTTCTTTCCAAAGGGCGTGTTGGGCCCCAGAGCATCTTGCTTCCAGCTCTTTGGGAAGCGAAGAAACAACTCGCTCTGCACAGTGCTCTTACAGCCTACCGGGAACATCTCTTACAAAGGCCTGTGAATCGCAGTTTCTTTGCAGGCCTGATTTGCCTGAAGTAGAACTTCTGCTCTGGGTGTGCTACATTGTCCTAGAGCTGAAAGGCACAACGTGCAGTCTCCTTTCCAAAAAGCGAGTTGGGCCCCAAAGAATCTTGCTTCCAGCTCTTTGGGAAGCTAAGAAACAACTCGCTCTGCACAGTGCTCTTACAGCCTACCGGGAACATCTCTTACAAAGGCCTGTGAAACGCAGTTTGTTTGCAGGCCTGATCTGGCTGAAGTAGAACTTCTGCTCTGGGTGTGCTAAATTGCCCTGGAGCTGAGAGGCACAACCCGCAGTCTTCTTTCCAAAGGACGAGTTAGGCCCCAAAGCATCTTGCTTCCAGCTCTTTGGGAAGCTAAGAAACAACTCGGTCTGCATAGTGCTCTTACAGCCTACCGGGAACATCTCTTACAAAGTCCTGTGAAACGGAGTTTCTTTGCAGGCCTCATCTGGCTGAAGTGATACTTCTGCACTGGGTGTGCCACATTGCCCTAGAGATGAAAGGCACAAGGTGAAGCTTCTTTCCAAAGGGCGAGTTGGGCCCCAGAGCATCTTGCTTCCAGCTCTTTGGGAAGCTAAGAAACAACTCGTTCTGCACAGTGCTCTTACAGCCTACCGGGAACATCTCTTACAAAGGCCTGTGAATCGCAGTTTCTTTGCAGGCCTGATTTGCCTGAAGTAGAACTTCTGCTCTGGGTGTGCTACATTGTCCTAGAGCTGAAAGGCACAACGTGCAGTCTCCTTTCCAAAAAGCGAGTTGGGCCCCAAAGAATCTTGCTTCCAGCTCTTTGGGAAGCTAAGAAACAACTCGCTCTGCACAGGGCTCTTACAGCCTACCGGGAACATCTCTTACAAAGGCCTGTGAAACGCAGTTTGTTTGCAGGCCTGATCTGGCTGAAGTAGAACTTCTGCTCTGGGTGTGCCATATTGCCCTAGAGCTGAAAGGCACAAGGTGCAAGCTTCTTTCCAAAGGGCGAGTTGGGCCCCAGAGCATCTTGCTTCGAACTCTTTGGGAAGCTAAGAAACAACTCGCTCTGCACAGTGCTCTTACAGCCTACAGGGAACATCTCTTACAAAGGCCTGCGAAACGCAGTTTCTTTGCAGGCCTGATCTGGCTGAAGTAGGACTTCTGCTCTAGGTGTGCCACATGGCCCTGGAGCTGAAAGGTACAACATGCAGGCTTGTTTCCCAAGGGGGAGTTGGGCCCCAAAGCATCTTGCTTCCAGCTCTTTGGGAAGCTAAGAAACAGCTCGCTCTGCACAGTGCTCTTACAGCCTACCGGGAACATATCTTACAAAGGCCTGTGAAACGCAGTTTGTTTGCAGGCCTGATCTGGCCTCAGTAGAACTTCTGCTCTGGGTGTGCCATATTTCCCTAGAGCTGAAAGGCACAAGGTGCAAGCTTCTTTCCAAAGGGCGAGTTGGGCCCCACAGCATCTTGCTTCCAGGTTTTGGGAAGCTTAGAAACAACTCGCTCTGCACAGAGCTCTTACAGCCTACCGGGAACATCTCTTACAAAGGCCTGTGAAACGCAGTTTTTTTGCAGGCCTGATATGGCTGAAGTAGAACTTCTGTTCTGGGTGTGCTACATTGCCCTGGAGCTGAGAGGCACAACCCGAAGTCTTCTTTCCAAAGGGCGAGTTGGGCCCCAAAGCATCTTGCTTCCAGCTCTTTGGGAAGCTAAGAAACAACTCGCTCTGCACAGTGCTCTGACAGCCTACCGGGAACATGTCTTACAAAGGCCTGTGAAACGCAGTTTGTTTGCAGGCCTGATCTGGCTGAAGTAGAACTTCTGCTCTGCCGGGTCCTACATGGGGCTAGAGCTGCAAGGCACAAAGTCCTGCCGTGTTTGAACAAGGGTAGACAAGTCCCTCAGGTCCAGCTTCCAGCTCTTTCGGCAGCTAAGAAACAACTCACTCTGCACAGTGCTCTTACAGCCTACCGGGAACATCTCTTACAAAGTCCTGTGAAACGGAGCTTCTTTGCAGGCCTGATCTGGCTGAAGTAGAACTTCTGCACTGGGTGTGCCACATTGCCCTAGAGCTGAAAGGCACAAGCCGCGGTCTTCTTTCCAAAGGGCGAGGTGGGCCCCAAAGCATCTTGCTTCCAGCTCTTTGGGAAGCTAAGAAACAACTCGCTCTGCAGACCTCTCTTACAGCCAACCGGGAACATCTCTTGCAAAGGCCTGAGAAATACAGTTTCCTTGCAGGCCTTATCTCGCTGAGGTAAAACTGCTGCTATGCCGTGTCCTACATCGGCCTAGAGTTGCAAGGCTCAAAGTCCTGCCTTGACTCCTCAAGGGCAGACAGGCCCCACAGCGTGGGGCTTCCACCTCTTTGGGCAGCTAAGAAACAACTTGCTCTGCACTGGTGTTTTACAGCCTACAGGGAACGAGTCTTACAAAGGCCTGTGAAATGCAGATTCTTCCCAGCCCTGATCTGGCTGAAGTAGAACTTCTGCTCTGCCGGGTCCTACATGGCGCTAGAGCTGCAAGGCACAAAGTCCTGCCTTGATTCCACCAGGTTAGACAAGTCCCTCAAGTCCAGCATCCAACTCTTTCGGCAGCTAAGAAACAACTCGCTCTGCATAGGACTCTTACAGCCTACCGGGAACATGTCTTAAAACGAACTGTGAAACGCAGTTTCTTCCGAGCCCTGATCTGGCTGAAGTAGAACTTCTGCTCTGCCGTGTGCAACATGGCCCTAGAGATGCAAGGCACAAAGTCCTGCCTTGTTTCCCCAAGGGGAGACTAGTACCTCAGCGTCCAGCTTCCAGCTCTTGGAGCAGCTAAGAAACAGCTTGCTGTGCACAGGGCTCTTCCAGCCTACCTGGAACATGTCTTACAAAGGCCTGTGAAACGCAGTTTCTTTGCAGGCCTGCTCTGGCTGAAGTAGAACTTCTGCTCTGGGTGTGTCACATGGCCCTAGAGCTGAAAGGCACAACGTGCAGGCTTCTTTCCAAAGTGCGAGTTGGGCCCGAAAGCATCTTGATTCCAGCTCTTTGGGAAGCTGAGAAACAATTCGCTCTGCCCAGTGCTCTTACAGCCTACAGGGAACATCTCCTACAAAGCCCTGTGAAACGCAGTTTCTTTGCAGGCCTGATCTGGCTGAAGTAGAACTTCTGCCCTGGGTGTGCTACATTGGCATAGAGCTGCCAGGCCCAAAGGGTTGCCTTGTTTCCAAAGGGGGAGAGGGTCCCCATACATCTTGCTTCCAGCTCTTTGGGAAGCTAAGGAACAACTGGCACTGAAAACTGCTACCACAGCCTACCGGGAACATCACTTACAAAGGCCTGTGAAACGCAGTTTCTTGGCAGGCCTGATCTTACTGAAGTAGAATTTCTGCTCTGGGTGTGCTACATTTGCCTACAGCAGCCAGACCAGAAGGGCTGCCTTGTTTGCAAAGGGGCAGAGAGGCCCCAAAGCATCTTGCTTAGAGCTCTTTGGGAAGCTAAGAAACAACTGGCTCTGCCCAGTGCTCTTACAGCCTATGTGGAACATCTGTTCCCAAGGCCTGTGAACGCAGTTTCTTTGCAGGCCTGATCTGGCTGAAGTAGGACTTCTGCTCTGGGTGTGCTACATTGCCCTAGAGCTGCAAGGAACAAAGTGATGTCTTCTTTCCAAAGGGCGAGTTGGGCCCCAAAGCATCTTGCTTCCAGCTCTTTGGGAAGCTAAGAAACAACTCGCTCTGCATAGGGCTCTTACACCCTACCGGGAACATGTCTTACAAAGGCCTGTGAAACGCAGTTTCTTCCCAGGGCTGATCTCGCTGAAGGCGAACTTCTTCGCTGCCGTGTCCTACATGGGCATAGAGCTGCAAGGCACAAAGTCCTGCCTTGTGTCCTCACGGTCAGACAGGCCCCACAGCGTGGGGCTTCCAGCTCTTTGGGCAGCTAAGAAACAACTTGCTCTGCACTGGTGTTTTACAGCCTACAGGGAACGAGACTTACAAAGGCCTCTGAAATGCAGTTTCTTCCCCGGCCATATCTCGATGAAGTAGAACTTCTGCTCTACCGTGTCCTACATGGGCCTAGAGCTGAAAGGCACAAAGTCCTGCCTTGTTTGCACAAGGGGAGACAAGTCCCCCAGCGTCCAGCTTCCAGCTCTTTCGGCAGCTAAGAAACAACTCGCTCTGCACAGTGCTCTTACAGCCTACCGGGAACATCTCTTGCAAAGGCCTGTGAATCGCAGTTTCTTTGCAGGCCTGATTTGCCTGAAGTAGAACTTCTGCTCTGGGAGTGCTACAATGTCCCAGAGCTGAAAGGCACAACGTGCAGTCTCCTTTCCAAAAAGCGAGTTGGGCCCCAAAGAATCTTGCATCCAGCTCTTTGGGAAGCTAAGAAACAACTCGCTCTGCACAGTGCTCTTACAGCCTACCGGGAACATCTCTTACAAAGGCCTGTGAAATGCTGTTTGTTTGCAGGCCTCATCTGGCTGAAGTAGAACTTCTGCTCTGGGTGTGCTAAATTGCCCTGGAGCTGAGAGGCACAACCCGCAGTCTTCTTTCCAAAGGACGAGTTGGGCCCCAAAGCATCTTGCTTCCAGCTCTTTGGGAAGCTAAGATACAACTCGCTCTGCACAGTGCTCTTACAGCCTACCGGGAACATCTCTTACAAAGTCCTGTGAAACGGAGCTTCTTTGCAGGCTTCATCTGGCTGAAGTAGAACTTCTGCACTGGGTGTGCCACATTGCCCTAGAGCTGAAAGGCACAAGGTGAAGCTTCTTTCCAAAGGGCGAGTTGGGCCCCAGAGCATCTTGCTTCCAGCTCTTTGGGAAGCTAAGAAACAACTCGCTCTGCACAGTGCTCTTACAGCCTACCGGGAACATCTCTTACAAAGGCCTGTGAATCGCAGTTTCTTTGCAGGCCTGATTTGCCTGAAGTAGAACTTCTGCTCGGGGTGTGCTACATTGTCCTAGAGCTGAAAGGCACAACGTGCAGTCTCCTTTCCAAAAAGCGAGTTGGGCCCCAAAGAATCTTGCTTCCAGCTCTTTGGGAAGCTAAGAAACAACTCGCTCTGCACAGGGCTCTTACAGCCTACCGGGAACATCTCTTACAAAGGCCTGTGAAACGCAGTTTCTTTGCAGGCCTGATCTGGCTGAAGTAGAACTTCTGCTCTGGGTGTGCCATATAGCCCTAGAGCTGAAAGGCACAAGGTGCAAGCTTCTTTCCAAAGGGCGAGTTGGGCCCCAGAGCATCTTGCTTCGAACTCTTTGGGAAGCTAAGAAACAACTCGCTCTGCACAGTGCTCTTACAGCCTACCGGGAACATGTGTTACAAAGGCCTGTGAAAGGCAGTTTTTTTGCAGGCCTGATCTGGCTGAAGTAGAACTTCTGCTCTGGGTGTGCTAAATTGCCCTGGAGCTGAGAGGCACAACCCGCAGTCTTCTTTCCAAAGGGCGAGTTGGGCCCCAAAGCATCTTGCTTCCAGCTCTTTGGGAAGCTAAGAAACAACTCGCTCTGCAGACCTCTCTTACAGCCAACCGGGAACATCTCTTGCAAAGGCCTGAGAAATACAGTTTCCTTGCAGGCCTTATCTCGCTGAGATAGAACTGCTGCTATGCCGTGTCCTACATCGGCCTAGAGTTGCACGGCTCAAAGTACTGCCTTGACTCCTCAAGGGCAGACAGGCCCCACAGCGTGGGGCTTCCACCTCTTTGGGCAGCTAAGAAAAAACTTGCTCTGCACTGGTGTTTTACAGCTTACAGGGAACGAGTCTTACAATGGCCTTTGAAACGCAGATTCTTCCCAGCCCTGATCTGGCTGAAGTAGAACTTCTGCTCTGCCGGGTCCTACATGGCGCTAGAGCTGCAAGGCACAAAGTCCTGCCTTGATTCCACCAGGGTAGACAAGTCCCTCAAGTCCAGCATCCAGCTCTTTCGGCAGCTAAGAAACAACTCGCTCTGCATAGGGCTCTTACAGCCTACCGGGAACATGTCTTAAAACGGACTGTGAAACGCAGTTTCTTCCGAGCCCTGATCTGGCTGAAGTAGAACTTCTGCTCTGCCGTGTGCAACATGGCCCTAGAGATGCAAGGCACAAAGTCCTGCCTTGTTTGCCCAAGGGGAGACTAGTACCTCAGCGTCCAGCTTCCAGCTCTTGGAGCAGCTAAGAAACAGCTTGCTGTGCACAGGGCTCTTCCAGCCTACCTGCAACATGTCTTACAAAGGCCTGTGAAACGCAGTTTCTTTGCAGGCCTGATCTGGCTGAAGTAGAACTTCTGCTCTGGGTGTGTCACATTGCCCTAGAGCTGAAAGGCGCAACGTGCAGGCTTCTTTCCAAAGGGCGACTTGGGCCCCAAAGCATCTTGATTCCAGCTGTTTGGGAAGCTGAGAAACAATTTGCTCTGCCCAGTGCTCTTACAGCCTACAGGGAACATCTCTTACAAAGGCCTGTGAAACGCAATTTCTTTGCAGGCCTGATCTGGCTGAAGTAGAACTCCTGCTCTGGGTGTGCCACATGGCCCTAGAGCTGAAAGGCACAACGTTCAGGTTTCTTTCCAAACGGCGAGTTGGGCCCCAAAGCATCTTGCTTGCAACTCTTTGGGAACTGAAGAAACAACTCGCTCTGCACAGTGCTCTTACAGCCTACCGGGAACATGTCTTACAAAGGCCTGTGAAACGCAGTTTGTTTGCAGGCCTGATCTGGCTGAAGTAGAACTTCTGCTCTGGGTGTGCCACATTGCCCTAGAGCTGAAAGGCACAACGTGCAGCCTTCTTTCCAAAGGGCGAGTTGGGCCCCAGAGCCTCTTGCTTCCAGCTCTTTGGGAAGCTAAGAATCAACTCGCTCTCCAGACCTCTCTTACAGCCAACCGGGAACATCTCTTGCAAAGGCCTGAGAAATACAGTTTCCTTGCAGTCCTTATCTCGCTGAGGTAGAACTGCTGCTATGCCGTGTCCTACATCGGCCTAGAGTTGCAAGGCTCAAAGTCCTGCCTTGACTCCTCAAGGGCAGACAGGCCCCACAGCGTGCGGCTTCCACCTCTTTGGGCAGCTAAGAAACAACTTGCTCTGCACTGGTTTTTTACAGCCTACAGGGAACGAGTCTGACAAAGCCCTGTGAAACGCAGTTTCTTCCCAGCCCTGATCTGGCTGAAGTAGAACTTTTGCTCTGCCGGGTCCCACATGGCGCTAGAGCTGCAAGGCACAAAGTCCTGCCTTGTTTCCACAAGGGTAGACAAGTCCCTCAGATCCAGCATCCAGCTCTTTCGGCAGCTAAGAAACAATTCGCTCTGCACAGTGCTCTTACAGCATATGGGAACATCTCTTCCAAAGGCCTGTGAAACGCAGTTTCTTTGCAGGCCTGATCTGGCTGAAGTAGAACTTCTGCTCTGCCGTGTGCAACATGGCCCTAGAGATGCAAGGCACAAAGTCCTGCCTTGTTTCCCCAAGGGGAGACTAGTACCTCAGCGTCCAGCTTCCAGCTCTTGGAGCAGCTAAGAAACAGCTTGCTGTGCACAGGGCTCTTCCAGCCTACCTGGAACATGTCTTACAAAGGCCTGTGAAACGCAGTTTCTTTGCAGGCCTGCTCTGGCTGAAGTAGAACTTCTGCTCTGGGTGTGTCACATGGCCCTAGAGCTGAAAGGCACAACGTGCAGGCTTCTTTCCAAAGTGCGAGTTGGGCCCGAAAGCATCTTGCTTCCAGCTCTTTGGGAAGCTGAGAAACAATTCGCTCTGCCCAGTGCTCTTACAGCCTACAGGGAACATCTCCTACAAAGCCCTGTGAAACGCAGTTTCTTTGCAGGCCTGATCTGGCTGAAGTAGAACTTCTGCCCTGGGTGTGCTACATTGGCATAGAGCTGCCAGGCCCAAAGGGTTGCCTTGTTTCCAAAGGGGGAGAGGGTCCCCATACATCTTGCTTCCAGCTCTTTGGGAAGCTAAGGAACAACTGGCACTGAAAACTGCTACCACAGCCTACCGGGAACATCACTTACAAAGGCCTGTGAAACGCAGTTTCTTGGCAGGCCTGATCTTACTGAAGTAGAATTTCTGCTCTGGGTGTGCTACATTTGCCTACAGCAGCCAGACCAGAAGGGCTGCCTTGTTTGCAAAGGGGCAGAGAGGCCCCAAAGCATCTTGCTTAGAGCTCTTTGGGAAGCTAAGAAACAACTGGCTCTGCCCAGTGCTCTTACAGCCTATGTGGAACATCTGTTCCCAAGGCCTGTGAACGCAGTTTCTTTGCAGGCCTGATCTGGCTGAAGTAGGACTTCTGCTCTGGGTGTGCTACATTGCCCTAGAGCTGCAAGGAACAAAGTGATGTCTTCTTTCCAAAGGGCGAGTTGGGCCCCAAAGCATCTTGCTTCCAGCTCTTTGGGAAGCTAAGAAACAACTCGCTCTGCATAGGGCTCTTACACCCTACCGGGAACATGTCTTACAAAGGCCTGTGAAACGCAGTTTCTTCCCAGGGCTGATCTCGCTGAAGGCGAACTTCTTCGCTGCCGTGTCCTACATGGGCCTAGAGCTGCAAGGCACAAAGTCCTGCCTTGTGTCCTCACGGTCAGACAGGCCCCACAGCGTGGGGCTTCCAGCTCTTTGGGCAGCTAAGAAACAACTTGCTCTGCACTGGTGTTTTACAGCCTACAGGGAACGAGACTTACAAAGGCCTCTGAAATGCAGTTTCTTCCCCGGCCATATCTCGCTGAAGTAGAACTTCTGCTCTACCGTGTCCTACATGGGCCTAGAGCTGAAAGGCACAAAGTCCTGCCTTGTTTGCACAAGGGGAGACAAGTCCCCCAGCGTCCAGCTTCCAGCTCTTTCGGCAGCTAAGAAACAACTCGCTCTGCACAGTGCTCTTACAGCCTACCGGGAACATCTCTTACAAAGGCCTGTGAAATGCTGTTTGTTTGCAGGCCTCATCTGGCTGAAGTAGAACTTCTGCTCTGGGTGTGCTAAATTGCCCTGGAGCTGAGAGGCACAACCCGCAGTCTTCTTTCCAAAGGACGAGTTGGGCCCCAAAGCATCTTGCTTCCAGCTCTTTGGGAAGCTAAGATACAACTCGCTCTGCACAGTGCTCTTACAGCCTACCGGGAACATCTCTTACAAAGTCCTGTGAAACGGAGCTTCTTTGCAGGCTTCATCTGGCTGAAGTAGAACTTCTGCACTGGGTGTGCCACATTGCCCTAGAGCTGAAAGGCACAAGGTGAAGCTTCTTTCCAAAGGGCGAGTTGGGCCCCAGAGCATCTTGCTTCCAGCTCTTTGGGAAGCTAAGAAACAACTCGCTCTGCACAGTGCTCTTACAGCCTACCGGGAACATCTCTTACAAAGGCCTGTGAATCGCAGTTTCTTTGCAGGCCTGATTTGCCTGAAGTAGAACTTCTGCTCGGGGTGTGCTACATTGTCCTAGAGCTGAAAGGCACAACGTGCAGTCTCCTTTCCAAAAAGCGAGTTGGGCCCCAAAGAATCTTGCTTCCAGCTCTTTGGGAAGCTAAGAAACAACTCGCTCTGCACAGGGCTCTTACAGCCTACCGGGAACATCTCTTACAAAGGCCTGTGAAACGCAGTTTCTTTGCAGGCCTGATCTGGCTGAAGTAGAACTTCTGCTCTGGGTGTGCCATATAGCCCTAGAGCTGAAAGGCACAAGGTGCAAGCTTCTTTCCAAAGGGCGAGTTGGGCCCCAGAGCATCTTGCTTCGAACTCTTTGGGAAGCTAAGAAACAACTCGCTCTGCACAGTGCTCTTACAGCCTACCGGGAACATGTGTTACAAAGGCCTGTGAAAGGCAGTTTTTTTGCAGGCCTGATCTGGCTGAAGTAGAACTTCTGCTCTGGGTGTGCTAAATTGCCCTGGAGCTGAGAGGCACAACCCGCAGTCTTCTTTCCAAAGGGCGAGTTGGGCCCCAAAGCATCTTGCTTCCAGCTCTTTGGGAAGCTAAGAAACAACTCGCTCTGCAGACCTCTCTTACAGCCAACCGGGAACATCTCTTGCAAAGGCCTGAGAAATACAGTTTCCTTGCAGGCCTTATCTCGCTGAGATAGAACTGCTGCTATGCCGTGTCCTACATCGGCCTAGAGTTGCACGGCTCAAAGTACTGCCTTGACTCCTCAAGGGCAGACAGGCCCCACAGCGTGGGGCTTCCACCTCTTTGGGCAGCTAAGAAAAAACTTGCTCTGCACTGGTGTTTTACAGCTTACAGGGAACGAGTCTTACAATGGCCTTTGAAACGCAGATTCTTCCCAGCCCTGATCTGGCTGAAGTAGAACTTCTGCTCTGCCGGGTCCTACATGGCGCTAGAGCTGCAAGGCACAAAGTCCTGCCTTGATTCCACCAGGGTAGACAAGTCCCTCAAGTCCAGCATCCAGCTCTTTCGGCAGCTAAGAAACAACTCGCTCTGCATAGGGCTCTTACAGCCTACCGGGAACATGTCTTAAAACGGACTGTGAAACGCAGTTTCTTCCGAGCCCTGATCTGGCTGAAGTAGAACTTCTGCTCTGCCGTGTGCAACATGGCCCTAGAGATGCAAGGCACAAAGTCCTGCCTTGTTTGCCCAAGGGGAGACTAGTACCTCAGCGTCCAGCTTCCAGCTCTTGGAGCAGCTAAGAAACAGCTTGCTGTGCACAGGGCTCTTCCAGCCTACCTGCAACATGTCTTACAAAGGCCTGTGAAACGCAGTTTCTTTGCAGGCCTGATCTGGCTGAAGTAGAACTTCTGCTCTGGGTGTGTCACATTGCCCTAGAGCTGAAAGGCGCAACGTGCAGGCTTCTTTCCAAAGGGCGACTTGGGCCCCAAAGCATCTTGATTCCAGCTGTTTGGGAAGCTGAGAAACAATTTGCTCTGCCCAGTGCTCTTACAGCCTACAGGGAACATCTCTTACAAAGGCCTGTGAAACGCAATTTCTTTGCAGGCCTGATCTGGCTGAAGTAGAACTCCTGCTCTGGGTGTGCCACATGGCCCTAGAGCTGAAAGGCACAACGTTCAGGTTTCTTTCCAAACGGCGAGTTGGGCCCCAAAGCATCTTGCTTGCAACTCTTTGGGAACTGAAGAAACAACTCGCTCTGCACAGTGCTCTTACAGCCTACCGGGAACATGTCTTACAAAGGCCTGTGAAACGCAGTTTGTTTGCAGGCCTGATCTGGCTGAAGTAGAACTTCTGCTCTGGGTGTGCCACATTGCCCTAGAGCTGAAAGGCACAACGTGCAGCCTTCTTTCCAAAGGGCGAGTTGGGCCCCAGAGCCTCTTGCTTCCAGCTCTTTGGGAAGCTAAGAATCAACTCGCTCTCCAGACCTCTCTTACAGCCAACCGGGAACATCTCTTGCAAAGGCCTGAGAAATACAGTTTCCTTGCAGTCCTTATCTCGCTGAGGTAGAACTGCTGCTATGCCGTGTCCTACATCGGCCTAGAGTTGCAAGGCTCAAAGTCCTGCCTTGACTCCTCAAGGGCAGACAGGCCCCACAGCGTGCGGCTTCCACCTCTTTGGGCAGCTAAGAAACAACTTGCTCTGCACTGGTTTTTTACAGCCTACAGGGAACGAGTCTGACAAAGCCCTGTGAAACGCAGTTTCTTCCCAGCCCTGATCTGGCTGAAGTAGAACTTTTGCTCTGCCGGGTCCCACATGGCGCTAGAGCTGCAAGGCACAAAGTCCTGCCTTGTTTCCACAAGGGTAGACAAGTCCCTCAGATCCAGCATCCAGCTCTTTCGGCAGCTAAGAAACAATTCGCTCTGCACAGTGCTCTTACAGCATATGGGAACATCTCTTCCAAAGGCCTGTGAAACGCAGTTTCTTTGCAGGCCTGATCTGGCTGAAGTAGAACTTCTGCTCTGCCGTGTGCAACATGGCCCTAGAGATGCAAGGCACAAAGTCCTGCCTTGTTTCCCCAAGGGGAGACTAGTACCTCAGCGTCCAGCTTCCAGCTCTTGGAGCAGCTAAGAAACAGCTTGCTGTGCACAGGGCTCTTCCAGCCTACCTGGAACATGTCTTACAAAGGCCTGTGAAACGCAGTTTCTTTGCAGGCCTGCTCTGGCTGAAGTAGAACTTCTGCTCTGGGTGTGTCACATGGCCCTAGAGCTGAAAGGCACAACGTGCAGGCTTCTTTCCAAAGTGCGAGTTGGGCCCGAAAGCATCTTGCTTCCAGCTCTTTGGGAAGCTGAGAAACAATTCGCTCTGCCCAGTGCTCTTACAGCCTACAGGGAACATCTCCTACAAAGCCCTGTGAAACGCAGTTTCTTTGCAGGCCTGATCTGGCTGAAGTAGAACTTCTGCCCTGGGTGTGCTACATTGGCATAGAGCTGCCAGGCCCAAAGGGTTGCCTTGTTTCCAAAGGGGGAGAGGGTCCCCATACATCTTGCTTCCAGCTCTTTGGGAAGCTAAGGAACAACTGGCACTGAAAACTGCTACCACAGCCTACCGGGAACATCACTTACAAAGGCCTGTGAAACGCAGTTTCTTGGCAGGCCTGATCTTACTGAAGTAGAATTTCTGCTCTGGGTGTGCTACATTTGCCTACAGCAGCCAGACCAGAAGGGCTGCCTTGTTTGCAAAGGGGCAGAGAGGCCCCAAAGCATCTTGCTTAGAGCTCTTTGGGAAGCTAAGAAACAACTGGCTCTGCCCAGTGCTCTTACAGCCTATGTGGAACATCTGTTCCCAAGGCCTGTGAACGCAGTTTCTTTGCAGGCCTGATCTGGCTGAAGTAGGACTTCTGCTCTGGGTGTGCTACATTGCCCTAGAGCTGCAAGGAACAAAGTGATGTCTTCTTTCCAAAGGGCGAGTTGGGCCCCAAAGCATCTTGCTTCCAGCTCTTTGGGAAGCTAAGAAACAACTCGCTCTGCATAGGGCTCTTACACCCTACCGGGAACATGTCTTACAAAGGCCTGTGAAAGGCAGTTTCTTCCCAGCCCTGATATGGCTGAAGTAGTACTTCTGCTCTGCCGTGTCCTACATGGCCCTAGAGCTGCAAGGCACAAAGTCCTGCCTTGTTTCCCCAAGGGGAGACTAGTCACTCAGCAACCTGCTTCCAGCTCTTGGGCAGCTAAGAAAGAACTTGCTCTGCACAGGGCTCTTCCAGCCTCCCTGGAACATGTCTGACAAAGGCCTGTGAAACGCAGTTTCTTCCCAGGGCTGATCTCGCTGAAGGCGAACTTCTGCGCTGCCGTGTCCTACATGGGCCTAGAGCTGCAAGGCACAAAGTCCTGCCTTGTGTCCTCACGGTCAGACAGGCCCCACAGCGTGGGGCTTCCAGCTCTTTGGGCAGCTAAGAAACAACTTGCTCTGCACTGGTGTTTTACAGCCTACAGGGAACGAGACTTACAAAGGCCTCTGAAATGCAGTTTCTTCCCCGGCCATATCTCGCTGAAGTAGAACTTCTGCTCTACCGTGTCCTACATGGGCCTAGAGCTGAAAGGCACAAAGTCCTGCCTTGTTTGCACAAGGGGAGACAAGTCCCCCAGCGTCCAGCTTCCAGCTCTTTCGGCAGCTAAGAAACAACTCGCTCTGCATAGGGCTCTTACAGCCTACCGGAAACATGTCTTACAAAGGCCTGTGAAACGCAGTTTCTTCCCAGTCCTCATCTCGCTGTAGTAGAACTTCTGCTCTGCCGTGTCCTACATGGCCCTAGAGCTGCAGCGCACAAAGTCCTGCCTTGTTTCCCGAAGGGGAGAGTAGTCCCTCAGCATCCAGCTTCCAGCTCTTTGGGCAGCTAAGAAGCAACTCTCTCTGCATATGGATCTTACAGCCTACCGGAAACATGTCTTACAAAGGCCTGTGAAAGGCAGTTTCTTCCCAGCCCTGATCTGGCTGAAGTAGTACTTCTGCTCCGCCATGTCCTACATGGCCCTAGAGCTGCAAGGTACAAAGTCCTGCCTTGTTTTCCCAAGGGAAGACTAGTCCCTCAGTGTCAAGCTTCCAGCTCTTTGGGCAGCTGAGAAGCAACTTGCTCTGCACACATATCTTACAGCCAACCGGGAACATGTCTTGCAAAGGCATAAGAAATGCAGTTCCTTTGAAGGCCTGATCTTCCTGAAGTAGAACTTCTGCTCTGGCTGTGCTACATTGCCCTAGAGGTGCAAGGCATGAAGTGCTGTCTCCTTTCCAAAGGGCGAGTTGGGCCCCAAAGCATCTTGATTCCAGCTCTTTGGGAAGCTGAGAAACAATTCGCTCTGCCCAGTGCTCTCACAGCCTACCGGGAACAACTCTTACAAAGTCCTGTGAAACGCAGTTTGTTTGCAGGCCTGATCTGGCTGAAGTAGAACTTCTGCTCTGGGTGTGCTACATTGCCATGGAGCTGAAAGGCACAACCCGCAGTCTTCTTTCGAAAGGGCGAGTTGGGCCCCAAAGCATCTTGCTTCCAGCTCTTTGGGAAGCTAAGAAACAACTCGCTCTGCACAGTGCTCTGACAGCCTACCGGGAACATGTCTTACAAAGGCCTATGAAACGCAGTTTGTTTGCAGGCCTGATCTGGCTGAAGTAGAACTTCTGCTCTGCCGGGTCCTACATGGGGCTAGAGCTGCAAGGCACAAAGTCCTGCCGTGTTTGAACAAGGGTAGACAAGTCCCTCAGGTCCAGCTTCCAGCTCTTTCGGCAGCTAAGAAACAACTCACTCTGCACAGTGCTCTTACAGCCTACCGGGAACATATCTTACAAAGTCCTGTGAAACGGAGCTTCTTTGCAGGCCTGATCTGGCTGAAGTAGAACTTCTGCTCTGGGTGTGCCACATTGCCCTAGAGCTGAAAGGCACAACGTTCAGGCTTCTTTCCAAAGGGCGAGTTGGGCCCCAGAGCATCTTGCTTCCAGCTCTTGGGGAAGCGAAGAAACAACTCGCTCTGCACAGTGCTCTTACAGCCTACCGGGAACATCTCTTACAAAGGCCTGTGAAACGCAGTTTGTTTGCAGGCCTGATCTGGCTGAAGTAGAACTTCTGCTCTGGGTGTGCCACATGGCCCTAGAGCTGAAAGGCTCAAGGTTCAGTCTTCATTCCAAATGGCGAGTTGGGCCCCAAAGCATCTTGCTTCCAGCTCTTTGGGAAGCTAAGAAACAACTCGCTCTGCACAGTGCTCTTACAGCCTACCGGGAACATCTCTTGCAAAGGCCTGTGAATCGCAGTTTCTTTGCAGGCCTGATTTGCCTGAAGTAGAACTTCTGCTCTGGGAGTGCTACAATGTCCCAGAGCTGAAAGGCACAACGTGCAGTCTCCTTTCCAAAAAGCGAGTTGGGCCCCAAAGAATCTTGCTTCCAGCTCTTTGGGAAGCTAAGAAACAACTCGCTCTGCACAGTGCTCTTACAGCCTACCGGGAACATCTCTTACAAAGGCCTGTGAAACGCAGTTTGTTTGCAGGCCTCATCTGGCTGAAGTAGAACTTCTGCTCTGGGTGTGCTAAATTGCCCTGGAGCTGAGAGGCACAACCCGCAGTCTTCTTTCCAAAGGACGAGTTGGGCCCCAAAGCATCTTGCTTCCAGCTCTTTGGGAAGCTAAGATACAACTCGCTCTGCACAGTGCTCTTACAGCCTACCGGGAACATCTCTTACAAAGTCCTGTGAAACGGAGCTTCTTTGCAGGCCTCATCTGGCTAAAGTAGAACTTCTGCACTGGGTGTGCCACATTGCCCTAGAGCTGAAAGGCACAAGGTGAAGCTTCTTTCCAAAGGGCGAGTTGGGCCCCAGAGCATCTTGCTTCCAGCTCTTTGGAAAGCTAAGAAACAACTCGCTCTGCACAGTGCTCTTACAGCCTACCGGGAACATCTCTTACAAAGGCCTGTGAATCGCAGTTTCTTTGCAGGCCTGATTTGCCTGAAGTAGAACTTCTGCTCTGGGTGTGCTACATTGTCCTAGAGCTGAAAGGCACAACGTGCAGTCTCCTTTCCAAAAAGCGAGTTGGGCCCCAAAGAATCTTGCTTCCAGCTCTTTGGGAAGCTAAGAAACAACTCGCTCTGCACAGTGCTCTTACAGCCTACCGGGAACATCTCTTACAAAGGCCTGTGAAACGCAGTTTCTTTGCAGGCCTGATCTGGCTGAAGTAGAACTTCTGCACTGGGTGTGCCATATAGCCCTAGAGCTGAAAGGCACAAGGTGCAAGCTTCTTTCCAAAGGGCGAGTTGGGCCCCAGAGCATCTTGCTTCCAGCTCTTTGGGAAGCTAAGAAACAACTCGCTCTGCACAGTTCTCTTACAGCCTACCGGGAGCATATGTTACAAAGGCCTGTGAAAGGCAGTTTCTTTGCAGGCCTGATCTGGCTGAAGTAGAACTTCTGCTCTGGGTGTGCTAAATTGCCCTGGAGCTGAGAGGCACAACCCGCAGTCTTCTTTCCAAAGGGCGAGTTGGGCCCCAAAGCATCTTGCTTCCAGCTCTTTGGGAAGCTAAGAAACAACTCGCTCTGCAGACCTCTCTTACAGCCAACCGGGAACATCTCTTGCAAAGGCCTGAGAAATACAGTTTCCTTGCAGGCCTTATCTCGCTGAGGTAGAACTGCTGCTATGCCGTGTCCTACATCGGCCTAGAGTTGCACGGCTCAAAGTCCTGCCTTGACTCCTCAAGGGCAGACAGGCCCCACAGCGTGGGGCTTCCACCTCTTTGGGCAGCTAAGAAAAACCTTGCTCTGCACTGGTGTTTTACAGCTTACAGGGAACGAGTCTTACAAAGGCCTGTGAAACGCAGATTCTTCCCAGCCCTGATCTGGCTGAAGTAGAACTTCTGCTCTGCCGGGTCCTACATGGCGCTAGAGCTGCAAGGCACAAAGTCCTGCCTTGATTCCACCAGGGTAGACAAGTCCCTCAAGTCCAGCATCCAGCTCTTTCGGCAGCTAAGAAACAACTCGCTCTGCATAGGGCTCTTACAGCCTACCGGGAACATGTCTTAAAACGGACTGTGAAACGCAGTTTCTTCCGAGCCCTGATCTGGCTGAAGTAGAACTTCTGCTCTGCCGTGTGCAACATGGCCCTAGAGATGCAAGGCACAAAGTCCTGCCTTGTTTGCCCAAGGGGAGACTAGTACCTCAGCGTCCAGCTTCCAGCTCTTGGAGCAGCTAAGAAACAGCTTGCTGTGCACAGGGCTCTTCCAGCCTACCTGCAACATGTCTTACAAAGGCCTGTGAAACGCAGTTTCTTTGCAGGCCTGATCTGGCTGAAGTAGAACTTCTGCTCTGGGTGTGTCACATTGCCCTAGAGCTGAAAGGCGCAACGTGCAGGCTTCTTTCCAAAGGGCGACTTGGGCCCCAAAGCATCTTGATTCCAGCTGTTTGGGAAGCTGAGAAACAATTTGCTCTGCCCAGTGCTCTTACAGCCTACAGGGAACATCTCTTACAAAGGCCTGTGAAACGCAATTTCTTTGCAGGCCTGATCTGGCTGAAGTAGAACTTCTGCTCTGGGTGTGCCACATGGCCCTAGAGCTGAAAGGCACAACGTTCAGGTTTCTTTCCAAACGGCGAGTTGGGCCCCAAAGCATCTTGCTTGCAACTCATTGGGAACTGAAGAAACAACTCGCTCTGCACAGTGCTCTTACAGCCTACCGGGAACATGTCTTACAAAGGCCTGTGAAACGCAGTTTGTTTGCAGGCCTGATCTGGCTGAAGTAGAACTTCTGCTCTGGGTGTGCCACATTGCCCTAGAGCTGAAAGGCACAACGTGCAGCCTTCTTTCCAAAGGGCGAGTTGGGCCCCAGAGCCTCTTGCTTCCAGCTCTTTGGGAAGCTAAGAAACAACTCGCTCTGCAGACCTCTCTTACAGCCAACCGGGAACATCTCTTGCAAAGGCCTGAGAAATACAGTTTCCTTGCAGTCCTTATCTCGCTGAGGTAGAACTGCTGCTATGCCGTGTCCTACATCGGCCTAGAGTTGCAAGGCTCAAAGTCCTGCCTTGACTCCTCAAGGGCAGACAGGCCCCACAGCGTGCGGCTTCCACCTCTTTGGGCAGCTAAGAAACAACTTGCTCTGCACTGGTGTTTTACAGCCTACAGGGAACGAGTCTTACAAAGGCCTGTGAAACGCAGTTTCTTCCCAGCCCTGATCTGGCTGAAGTAGAACTTCTGCTCTGCCGGGTCCCACATGGCGCTAGAGCTGCAAGGCACAAAGTCCTGCCTTGTTTCCACAAGGGTAGACAAGTCCCTCAGGTCCAGCATCCAGCTCTTTCGGCAGCTAAGAAACAATTCGCTCTGCACAGTGCTCTTACAGCATACCGGGAACATCTCTTCCAAAGGCCTGTTAAACGCAGTTTCTTTGCAGGCCTGATCTGGCTGAAGTAGAACTTCTGCTCTGGGTGTGTCACATGGCCCTAGAGCTGAAAGGCACAACGTGCAGGCTTCTTTCCAAAGTGCGAGTTGGGCCCCAAAGCATCTTGATTCCAGATCTTTGGGAAGCTGAGAAACAATTCGCTCTGCCCAGTGCTCTTACAGCCTACAGGGAACATCTCTTACAAAGGCCTGTGAAACGCAATTTCTTTGCAGGCCTGATCTGGCTGAAGTAGAACTTCTCCTCTGCCGTGTGCAACATGGCCCTAGAGATGCAAGGCACAAAGTCCTGCCTTGTTTCCCCAAGGGGAGACTAGTACCTCAGCGTCCAGCTTCCAGCTCTTGGAGCAGCTAAGAAACAGCTTGCTGTGCACAGGGCTCTTCCAGCCTACCTGGAACATGTCTTACAAAGGCCTGTGAAACGCAGTTTCTTTGCAGGCCTGATCTGGCTGAAGTAGAACTTCTGCTCTGGGTGTGCCACATTGCCCTAGAGCTGAAAGGCACAACGTGCAGGCTTCTTTCCAAAGGGCGTGTTGGGCCCCAGAGCATCTTGCTTCCAGCTCTTTGGGAAGCGAAGAAACAACTCGCTCTGCACAGTGCTCTTACAGCCTACCGGCACAATCTCTTACAAAGGCCTGTGAATCGCAGTTTCTTTGCAGGCCTGATTTGCCTGAAGTAGAACTTCTGCTCTGGGTGTGCTACATTGTCCTAGAGCTGAAAGGCACAACGTGCAGTCTCCTTTCCAAAAAGCGAGTTGGGCCCCAAAGAATCTTGCTTCCAGCTCTTTGGGAAGCTAAGAAACAACTCGCTCTGCACAGTGCTCTTACAGCCTACCGGGAACATCTCTTACAAAGGCCAGTGAAACGCAGTTTTTTTGCAGGCCTGATCTGGCTGAAGTAGAACTTCTGCTCTGGGTGTGCTAAATTGCCCTGGAGCTGAGAGGCACAACCCGCAGTCTTCTTTCCAAAGGACGAGTTAGGCCCCAAAGCATCTTGCTTCCAGCTCTTTGGGAAGCTAAGAAACAACTCGGTCTGCATACTGCTCTTACAGCCTACCGGGAACATCTCTTACAAAGTCCTGTGAAACGGAGTTTCTTTGCAGGCCTCATCTGTCTGAAGTAATACTTCTTCACTGGGTGTGCCTCATTGCCCTAGAGCTGAAAGGCACAAGGTGAAGCTTCTTTCCAAAGGGCGAGTTGGGCCCCAGAGCATCTTGATTCCAGCTGTTTGGGAAGCTGAGAAACAATTTGCTCTGCCCAGTGCTCTTACAGCCTACAGGGAACATCTCTTCCAAAGGCCTGTGGAAGGAAGTTTGTTTGCAGGCCTGATCTGGCTGAAGTAGAACTTCTGCTCTGGGTGTGCCACATGGCCCTAGAGCTGAAAGGCACAACGTTCAGGTTTCTTTCCAAAGGGCGAGTTGGGCCCCAAAGCATCTTGCTTCCAACTCTTTGGGAAGCGAAGAAACAACTCGCTCTGCACAGTGCTCTTACAGCCTACCGGGAACATCTCTTACAAAGTCCTGTGAAACGGAGCTTCTTTGCAGGCCTGATCTGGCTGAAGTAGAACTTCTGCACTGGGTGTGCCACATTGCCCTAGAGCTGAAAGGCACAAGGTGCAAGCTTCTTTCCAAAGGGCGAGTTGGGCCCCAGAGCATCTTGCTTCCAGCTCTTTGGGAAGCTAAGAAAAAACTCGTTCTGCACAGTGCTCTTACAGCCTACCGGGAACATCTCTTACGAAGGCCTGTGAAACGCAGTTTCTTTGCAGGCCTGATCTGGCTGAAGTAGAACTTCTGCTCTGGGTGTGCTACATTGCCCTGGAGCTGAAAGGCACAACCCGCAGTCTTCTTTCCAAAGGGCGAGTTGGGCCCCAAAGCATCTTGCTTCCAGCTCTTTGGGAAGCTAAGAAACAACTCGCTCTGCACAGTGCTCTGACAGCCTACCGGGAACATGTCTTACAAAGGCCTGTGAAACGCAGTTTGTTTGCAGGCCTGATCTGGCTGAAGTAGAACTTCTGCTCTGCCGGGTCCTACATGGGGCTAGAGCTGCAAGGCACAAAGTCCTGCCGTGTTTGAACAAGGGTAGACAAGTCCCTCAGGTCCAGCTTCCAGCTCTTTCGGCAGCTAAGAAACAACTCACTCTGCACAGTGCTCTTACAGCCTACCGGGAACATCTCTTACAAAGTCCTGTGAAACGGAGCTTCTTTGCAGGCCTGATCTGGCTGAAGTAGAACTTCTGCACTGGGTGCGCCACATTGCCCTAGAGCTGAAAGGCACAACCCGCAGTCTTCTTTCCAAAGGGCGAGGTGGGCCCCAAAGCATCTTGCTTCCAGCTCTTTGGGAAGCTAAGAAACAACTCGCTCTGCAGACCTCTCTTACAGCCAACCGGGAACATCTCTTGCAAAGGCCAGAGAAATACAGTTTCCTTGCAGGCCTTATCTCGCTGAGGTAAAACTGCTGCTATGCCGTGTCCTACATCGGCCTAGAGTTGCAAGGCTCAAAGTCCTGCCTTGACTCCTCAAGGGCAGACAGGCCCCACAGCGTGGGGCTTCCACCTCGTTGGGCAGCTAAGAAACAACTTGCTCTGCACTGGTGTTTTACAGCCTACAGGGAACGAGTCTTACAAATGCCTGTGAAATGCAGATTCTTCCCAGCCCTGATCTGGCTGAAGTAGAACTTCTGCTCTGCCGGGTCCTACATGGCGCTAGAGCTGCAAGGCACAAAGTCCTGCCTTGATTCCACCAGGTTAGACAAGTCCCTCAAGTCCAGCATCCAACTCTTTCGGCAGCTAAGAAACAACTCGCTCTGCATAGGACTCTTACAGCCTACCGGGAACATGTCTTAAAACGAACTGTGAAACGCAGTTTCTTCCGAGCCCTGATCTGGCTGAAGTAGAACTTCTGCTCTGCCGTGTGCAACATGGCCCTAGAGATGCAAGGCACAAAGTCCTGCCTTGTTTCCCCAAGGGGAGACTAGTACCTCAGCGTCCAGCTTCCAGCTCTTGGAGCAGCTAAGAAACAGCTTGCTGTGCACAGGGCTCTTCCAGCCTACCTGGAACATGTCTTACAAAGGCCTGTGAAACGCAGTTTCTTTGCAGGCCTGCTCTGGCTGAAGTAGAACTTCTGCTCTGGGTGTGTCACATGGCCCTAGAGCTGAAAGGCACAACGTGCAGGCTTCTTTCCAAAGTGCGAGTTGGGCCCGAAAGCATCTTGATTCCAGCTCTTTGGGAAGCTGAGAAACAATTCGCTCTGCCCAGTGCTCTTACAGCCTACAGGGAACATCTCCTACAAAGCCCTGTGAAACGCAGTTTCTTTGCAGGCCTGATCTGGCTGAAGTAGAACTTCTGCCCTGGGTGTGCTACATTGGCATAGAGCTGCCAGGCCCAAAGGGTTGCCTTGTTTCCAAAGGGGGAGAGGGTCCCCATACATCTTGCTTCCAGCTCTTTGGGAAGCTAAGGAACAACTGGCACTGAAAACTGCTACCACAGCCTACCGGGAACATCACTTACAAAGGCCTGTGAAACGCAGTTTCTTGGCAGGCCTGATCTTACTGAAGTAGAATTTCTGCTCTGGGTGTGCTACATTTGCCTACAGCAGCCAGACCAGAAGGGCTGCCTTGTTTGCAAAGGGGCAGAGAGGCCCCAAAGCATCTTGCTTAGAGCTCTTTGGGAAGCTAAGAAACAACTGGCTCTGCCCAGTGCTCTTACAGCCTATGTGGAACATCTGTTCCCAAGGCCTGTGAACGCAGTTTCTTTGCAGGCCTGATCTGGCTGAAGTAGGACTTCTGCTCTGGGTGTGCTACATTGCCCTAGAGCTGCAAGGAACAAAGTGATGTCTTCTTTCCAAAGGGCGAGTTGGGCCCCAAAGCATCTTGCTTCCAGCTCTTTGGGAAGCTAAGAAACAACTCGCTCTGCATAGGGCTCTTACACCCTACCGGGAACATGTCTTACAAAGGCCTGTGAAAGGCAGTTTCTTCCCAGCCCTGATATGGCTGAAGTAGTACTTCTGCTCTGCCGTGTCCTACATGGCCCTAGAGCTGCAAGGCACAAAGTCCTGCCTTGTTTCCCCAAGGGGAGACTAGTCACTCAGCAACCTGCTTCCAGCTCTTGGGCAGCTAAGAAAGAACTTGCTCTGCACAGGGCTCTTCCAGCCTCCCTGGAACATGTCTGACAAAGGCCTGTGAAACGCAGTTTCTTCCCAGGGCTGATCTCGCTGAAGGCGAACTTCTGCGCTGCCGTGTCCTACATGGGCCTAGAGCTGCAAGGCACAAAGTCCTGCCTTGTGTCCTCACGGTCAGACAGGCCCCACAGCGTGGGGCTTCCAGCTCTTTGGGCAGCTAAGAAACAACTTGCTCTGCACTGGTGTTTTACAGCCTACAGGGAACGAGACTTACAAAGGCCTCTGAAATGCAGTTTCTTCCCCGGCCATATCTCGCTGAAGTAGAACTTCTGCTCTACCGTGTCCTACATGGGCCTAGAGCTGAAAGGCACAAAGTCCTGCCTTGTTTGCACAAGGGGAGACAAGTCCCCCAGCGTCCAGCTTCCAGCTCTTTCGGCAGCTAAGAAACAACTCGCTCTGCACAGGGCTCTTACAGCCTACCGGAAACATGTCTTACAAAGGCCTGTGAAACGCAGTTTCTTCCCAGTCCTCATCTCGCTGTAGTAGAACTTCTGCTCTGCCGTGTCCTACATGGCCCTAGAGCTGCAGCGCACAAAGTCCTGCCTTGTTTCCCGAAGGGGAGAGTAGTCCCTCAGCATCCAGCTTCCAGCTCTTTGGGCAGCTAAGAAGCAACTCTCTCTGCATATGGATCTTACAGCCTACCGGAAACATGTCTTACAAAGGCCTGTGAAAGGCAGTTTCTTCCCAGCCCTGATCTGGCTGAAGTAGTACTTCTGCTCCGCCATGTCCTACATGGCCCTAGAGCTGCAAGGTACAAAGTCCTGCCTTGTTTTCCCAAGGGAAGACTAGTCCCTCAGTGTCAAGCTTCCAGCTCTTTGGGCAGCTGAGAAGCAACTTGCTCTGCACACATATCTTACAGCCAACCGGGAACATGTCTTGCAAAGGCATAAGAAATGCAGTTCCTTTGAAGGCCTGAACTTCGTGAAGTAGAACTTCTGCTCTGGCTGTGCTACATTGCCCTAGAGGTGCAAGGCATGAAGTGCTGTCTCCTTTCCAAAGGGCGAGTTGGGCCCCAAAGCATCTTGATTCCAGCTCTTTGGGAAGCTGAGAAACAATTCGCTCTGCCCAGTGCTCTCACAGCCTACCGGGAACAACTCTTACAAAGTCCTGTGAAACGCAGTTTGTTTGCAGGCCTGATCTGGCTGAAGTAGAACTTCTGCTCTGGGTGTGCTACATTGCCATGGAGCTGAAAGGCACAACCCGCAGTCTTCTTTCGAAAGGGCGAGTTGGGCCCCAAAGCATCTTGCTTCCAGCTCTTTGGGAAGCTAAGAAACAACTCGCTCTGCACAGTGCTCTGACAGCCTACCGGGAACATGTCTTACAAAGGCCTATGAAACGCAGTTTGTTTGCAGGCCTGATCTGGCTGAAGTAGAACTTCTGCTCTGCCGGGTCCTACATGGGGCTAGAGCTGCAAGGCACAAAGTCCTGCCGTGTTTGAACAAGGGTAGACAAGTCCCTCAGGTCCAGCTTCCAGCTCTTTCGGCAGCTAAGAAACAACTCACTCTGCACAGTGCTCTTACAGCCTACCGGGAACATATCTTACAAAGTCCTGTGAAACGGAGCTTCTTTGCAGGCCTGATCTGGCTGAAGTAGAACTTCTGCTCTGGGTGTGCCACATTGCCCTAGAGCTGAAAGGCACAACGTTCAGGCTTCTTTCCAAAGGGCGAGTTGGGCCCCAGAGCATCTTGCTTCCAGCTCTTTGGGAAGCGAAGAAACAACTCGCTCTGCACAGTGCTCTTACAGCCTACCGGGAACATCTCTTACAAAGGCCTGTGAAACGCAGTTTGTTTGCAGGCCTGATCTGGCTGAAGTAGAACTTCTGCTCTGGGTGTGCCACATGGCCCTAGAGCTGAAAGGCTCAACGTTCAGTCTTCATTCCAAATGGCGAGTTGGGCCCCAAAGCATCTTGCTTCCAGCTCTTTGGGAAGCTAAGAAACAACTCGCTCTGCACAGTGCTCTTACAGCCTACCGGGAACATCTCTTGCAAAGGCCTGTGAATCGCAGTTTCTTTGCAGGCCTGATTTGCCTGAAGTAGAACTTCTGCTCTGGGAGTGCTACAATGTCCCAGAGCTGAAAGGCACAACGTGCAGTCTCCTTTCCAAAAAGCGAGTTGGGCCCCAAAGAATCTTGCTTCCAGCTCTTTGGGAAGCTAAGAAACAACTCGCTCTGCACAGTGCTCTTACAGCCTACCGGGAACATCTCTTACAAAGGCCTGTGAAACGCAGTTTGTTTGCAGGCCTCATCTGGCTGAAGTAGAACTTCTGCTCTGGGTGTGCTAAATTGCCCTGGAGCTGAGAGGCACAACCCGCAGTCTTCTTTCCAAAGGACGAGTTGGGCCCCAAAGCATCTTGCTTCCAGCTCTTTGGGAAGCTAAGATACAACTCGCTCTGCACAGTGCTCTTACAGCCTACCGGGAACATCTCTTACAAAGTCCTGTGAAACGGAGCTTCTTTGCAGGCCTCATCTGGCTGAAGTAGAACTTCTGCACTGGGTGTGCCACATTGCCCTAGAGCTGAAAGGCACAAGGTGAAGCTTCTTTCCAAAGGGCGAGTTGGGCCCCAGAGCATCTTGCTTCCAGCTCTTTGGAAAGCTAAGAAACAACTCGCTCTGCACAGTGCTCTTACAGCCTACCGGGAACATCTCTTACAAAGGCCTGTGAATCGCAGTTTCTTTGCAGGCCTGATTTGCCTGAAGTAGAACTTCTGCTCTGGGTGTGCTACATTGTCCTAGAGCTGAAAGGCACAACGTGCAGTCTCCTTTCCAAAAAGCGAGTTGGGCCCCAAAGAATCTTGCTTCCAGCTCTTTGGGAAGCTAAGAAACAACTCGCTCTGCACAGTGCTCTTACAGCCTACCGGGAACATCTCTTACAAAGGCCTGTGAAACGCAGTTTCTTTGCAGGCCTGATCTGGCTGAAGTAGAACTTCTGCACTGGGTGTGCCATATAGCCCTAGAGCTGAAAGGCACAAGGTGCAAGCTTCTTTCCAAAGGGCGAGTTGGGCCCCAGAGCATCTTGCTTCCAGCTCTTTGGGAAGCTAAGAAACAACTCGCTGTGCACAGTGCTCTTACAGCCTACCGGGAGCATATGTTACAAAGGCCTGTGAAACGCAGTTTCTTTGCAGGCCTGATCTGGCTGAAGTAGAACTTCTGCTCTGGGTGTGCTAAATTGCCCTGGAGCTGAGAGGCACAACCCGCAGTCTTCTTTCCAAAGGGCGAGTTGGGCCCCAAAGCATCTTGCTTCCAGCTCTTTGGGAAGCTAAGAAACAACTCGCTCTGCAGACCTCTCTTACAGCCAACCGGGAACATCTCTTGCAAAGGCCTGAGAAATACAGTTTCCTTGCAGGCCTTATCTCGCTGAGGTAGAACTGCTGCTATGCCGTGTCCTACATCGGCCTAGAGTTGCAAGGCTCAAAGTCCTGCCTTGACTCCTCAAGGGCAGACAGGCCCCACAGCGTGGGGCTTCCACCTCTTTGGGCAGCTAAGAAAAAACTTGCTCTGCACTGGTGTTTTACAGCCTACAGGGAACGAGTCTTACAAAGGCCTGTGAAACGCAGATTCTTCCCAGCCCTGATCTGGCTGAAGTAGAACTTCTGCTCTGCCGGGTCCTACATGGCGCTAGAGCTGCAAGGCACAAAGTCCTGCCTTGATTCCACCAGGGTAGACAAATCCCTCAAGTCCAGCATCCAGCTCTTTCGGCAGCTAAGAAACAACTCGCTCTGCATAGGGCACTTACAGCCTACCGGGAACATGTCTTAAAACGGACTGTGAAACGCAGTTTCTTCCGAGCCCTGATCTGGCTGAAGTAGAACTTCTGCTCTGCCGTGTGCAACATGGCCCTAGAGATGCAAGGCACAAAGTCCTGCCTTGTTTGCCCAAGGGGAGACTAGTACCTCAGCGTCCAGCTTCCAGCTCTTGGAGCAGCTAAGAAACAGCTTGCTGTGCACAGGGCTCTTCCAGCCTACCTGCAACATGTCTTACAAAGGCCTGTGAAACGCAGTTTCTTTGCAGGCCTGATCTGGCTGAAGTAGAACTTCTGCTCTGGGTGTGTCACATTGCCCTAGAGCTGAAAGGCGCAACGTGCAGGCTTCTTTCCAAAGGGCGACTTGGGCCCCAAAGCATCTTGATTCCAGCTGTTTGGGAAGCTGAGAAACAATTTGCTCTGCCCAGTGCTCTTACAGCCTACAGGGAACATCTCTTACAAAGGCCTGTGAAACGCAATTTCTTTGCAGGCCTGATCTGGCTGAAGTAGAACTCCTGCTCTGGGTGTGCCACATGGCCCTAGAGCTGAAAGGCACAACGTTCAGGTTTCTTTCCAAACGGCGAGTTGGGCCCCAAAGCATCTTGCTTGCAACTCTTTGGGAACTGAAGAAACAACTCGCTCTGCACAGTGCTCTTACAGCCTACCGGGAACATGTCTTACAAAGGCCTGTGAAACGCAGTTTGTTTGCAGGCCTGATCTGGCTGAAGTAGAACTTCTGCTCTGGGTGTGCCACATTGCCCTAGAGCTGAAAGGCACAACGTGCAGCCTTCTTTCCAAAGGGCGAGTTGGGCCCCAGAGCCTCTTGCTTCCAGCTCTTTGGGAACCTAAGAAACAACTCGCTCTGCAGACCTCTCTTACAGCCAACCGGGAACATCTCTTGCAAAGGCCTGAGAAATACAGTTTCCTTGCAGTCCTTATCTCGCTGAGGTAGAACTGCTGCTATGCCGTGTCCTACATCGGCCTAGAGTTGCAAGGCTCAAAGTCCTGCCTTGACTCCTCAAGGGCAGACAGGCCCTACAGCGTGCGGCTTCCACCTCTTTGGGCAGCTAAGAAACAACTTGCTCTGCACTGGTGTTTTACAGCCTACAGGGAACGAGTCTTACAAAGGCCTGTGAAACGCAGTTTCTTCCCAGCCCTGATCTGGCTGAAGTAGAACTTCTGCTCTGCCGGGTCCCACATGGCGCTAGAGCTGCAAGGCACAAAGTCCTGCCTTGTTTCCACAAGGGTAGACAAGTCCCTCAGGTCCAGCATCCAGCTCTTTCGGCAGCTAAGAAACAATTCGCTCTGCACAGTGCTCTTACAGCATACCGGGAACATCTCTTCCAAAGGCCTGTTAAACGCAGTTTCTTTGCAGGCCTGATCTGGCTGAAGTAGAACTTCTGCTCTGGGTGTGTCACATGGCCCTAGAGCTGAAAGGCACAACGTGCAGGCTTCTTTCCAAAGTGCGAGTTGGGCCCCAAAGCATCTTGATTCCAGATCTTTGGGAAGCTGAGAAACAATTCGCTCTGCCCAGTGCTCTTACAGCCTACAGGGAACATCTCTTACAAAGGCCTGTGAATCGCAGTTTCTTTGCAGGCCTGATCTGGCTGAAGTAGAACTTCTCCTCTGCCGTGTGCAACACGGCCCTAGAGATGCAAGGCACAAAGTCCTGCCTTGTTTCCCCAAGGGGAGACTAGTACCTCAGCGTCCAGCTTCCAGCTCTTGGAGCAGCTAAGAAACAGCTTGCTGTGCACAGGGCTCTTCCAGCCTACCTGGAACATGTATTACAAAGGCCTGTGAAACGCAGTTTCTTTGCAGGCCTGATCTGGCTGAAGTAGAACTTCTGCTCTGGGTGTGCCACATTGCCCTAGAGCTGAAAGGCACAACGTGCAGGCTTCTTTCCAAAGGGCGTGTTGGGCCCCAGAGCATCTTGCTTCCAGCTCTTTGGGAAGCGAAGAAACAACTCGCTCTGCACAGTGCTCTTACAGCCTACCGGGAACATCTCTTACAAAGGCCTGTGAATCGCAGTTTCTTTGCAGGCCTGATTTGCCTGAAGTAGAACTTCTGCTCTGGGTGTGCTACATTGTCCTAGAGCTGAAAGGCACAACGTGCCGTCTCCTTTCCAAAAAGCGAGTTGGGCCCCAAAGAATCTTGCTTCCAGCTCTTTGGGAAGCTAAGAAACAACTCGCTCTGCACAGTGCTCTTACAGCCTACCGGGAACATCTCTTACAAAGGCCTGTGAATCGCAGTTTCTTTGCAGGCCTGATTTGCCTGAAGTAGAACTTCTGCTCGGGGTGTGCTACATTGTCCTAGAGCTGAAAGGCACAACGTGCAGTCTCCTTTCCAAAAAGCGAGTTGGGCCCCAAAGAATCTTGCTTCCAGCTCTTTGGGAAGCTAAGAAACAACTCGCTCTGCACAGTGCTCTTATAGCCTACCGGAAACATCTCTTACAAAGGCCTGTGAAACGCAGTTTTTTTGCAGGCCTGATCTGGCTGAAGTAGAACTTCTGCTCTGGGTGTGCTAAATTGCCCTGGAGCTGAGAGGCACAACCCGCAGTCTTCTTTCCAAAGGACGAGTTAGGCCCCAAGGCATCTTGCTTCCAGCTCTTTGGGAAGCTAAGAAACAACTCGGTCTGCATAGTGCTCTTACAGCCTACCGGGAACATCTCTTACAAAGTCCTGTGAAACGGAGTTTCTTTGCAGGCCTCATCTGGCTGAAGTAATACTTCTGCACTGGGTGTGCCACATTGCCCTAGAGCTGAAAGGCACAAGGTGAAGCTTCTTTCCAAAGGGCGAGTTGGGCCCCAGAGCATCTTGCTTCCAGCTCTTTGGGAAGCTAAGAAACAACTCGCTCTGCACAGTGCTCTTACAGCCTACCGGGAACATCTCTTACAAAGGCCTGTGAATCGCAGTTTCTTTCCAGGCCTGATTTGCCTGAAGTAGAACTTCTGCTCTGGGTGTGCTACATTGTCCTAGATCTGAAAGGCACAACGTGCAGTCTCCTTTCCAAAAAGCGAGTTGGGCCCCAAAGAATCTTGCTTCCAGCTCTTTGGGAAGCTAAGAAACAACTCGCTCTGCACAGTGCTCTTACAGCCTACCGGGAACATCTCTTACAAAGGCCTGTGAAACGCAGTTTGTTTGCAGGCCTGATCTGGCTGAAGTAGAACTTCTGCTCTGGGTGTGCCATATTGCCCTAGAGCTGAAAGGCACAAGGTGCAAGCTTCTTTCCAAAGGGCGAGTTGGGCCCCAGAGCATCTTGCTTCCAACTCTTTGGGAAGCTAAGAAACAACTCGCTCTGCACAGTGCTCTTACAGCCTACAGGGAACATCTCTTACAAAGGCCTGCTAAACGCAGTTTCTTTGCAGGCCTGATCTGGCTGAAGTAGAACTTCTGCTCTGCCGTGTGCAACATGGCCCTAGAGATGCAAGGCACAAAGTCCTGCCTTGTTTCCCCAAGGGGAGACTAGTACCTCAGCGTCCAGCTTCCAGCTCTTGGAGCAGCTAAGAAACAGCTTGCTGTGCACAGGGCTCTTCCAGCCTACCTGGAACATGTCTTACAAAGGCCTGTGAAACGCAGTTTCTTTGCAGGCCTGCTCTGGCTGAAGTAGAACTTCTGCTCTGGGTGTGCCACATTGCCCTAGAGCTGAAAGGCACAACGTGCAGGCTTCTTTCCAAAGGGCGAGTTGTGCTCCAGAGCATCTTGCTTCCAGCTCTTTGGGAAGCTAAGAAACAACTCGCTCTGCACAGTGCTCTTACAGCCTACCGGGAACATCTTTTACAAAGGCCTGTGAAACGCAGTTTCTTTGCAGGCCTGATCTGGCTGAAGTAGGACTTCTGCTCTGGGTGTGCCACATGGCCCTAGAGCTGAAAGGTACAACATGCAGGCTTGTTTCCCAAGGGGGAGTTGGGCCCCAAAGCATCTTGCTTCCAGCTCTTTGGGAAACTAAGAAACAACTCGCTCTGCACAGTGCTCTTACAGCCTACCGGGAACATCTCTTACAAAGGCCTGTGAATCGCAGTTTCTTTGTAGGCCTGATTTGCCTGAAGTAGAACTTCTGCTCTGGCTGTGCTACATTGTCCTAGAGCTGAAAGGCACAACGTGCAGTCTCCTTTCCAAAAAGTGAGTTGGGCCCCAAATAATCTTGCTTCCAGCTCTTTGGGAAGCTAAGAAACAACTCTCTCTCCTCAGTGCTCTTACAGCCTACCGGGAACATCTCTTACAAAGGCCTGTGAAACGCAGTTTGTTTGCAGGCCTGATCTGGCTGAAGTAGAACTTCTGCTCTGGGTGTGCTAAATTGCCCTGGAGCTGAGAGGCACAACCCGCAGTCTTCTTTCCAAAGGATGAGTTAGGCCCCAAAGCATCTTGCTTCCAGCTCTTTGGGAAGCTAAGAAACAACTAGGTCTGCATAGTGCTCTTACAGCCTACCGGGAACATCTCTTACAAAGTCCTGTGAAACGGAGTTTCTTTGCAGGCCTCATCTGGCTGAAGTAATACTTCTGCACTGGGAGTGCCACATTGCCCTAGAGCTGAAAGGCACAAGGTGAAGCTTCTTTCCAAAGGGCGAGTTGGGCCCCAGAGCATCTTGCTTCCAGCTCTTTGGGAAGCTAAGAAACAACTCGCTCTGCACAGTGCTCTTACAGCCTACCGGGAACATCTCTTACAAAGGCCTGAGAATCGCAGTTTCTTTGCAGGCCTGATTTGCCTGAAGTAGAACTTCTGCTCTGGGTGTGCTACATTGTCCTAGAGCTGAAAGGCACAACGTGCAGTCTCCTTTCCAAAAAGCGAGTTGGGCCCCAAAGAATCTTGCTTCCAGCTCTTTGGGAAGCTAAGAAACAACTCGCTCTGCACAGTGCTCTTACAGCCTACCGGGAACATCTCTTACAAAGGCCTGTGAAACGCAGTTTGTTTGCAGGCCTGATCTGGCTGAAGTAGAACTTCTGCTCTGGGTGTGCCATATTGCCCTAGAGCTGAAAGGCACAAGGTGCAAGCTTCTTTCCAAAGGGCGAGTTGGGCCCCAGAGCATCTTGCTTCCAACTCTTTGGGAAGCTAAGAAACAACTCGCTCTGCACAGTGCTCTTACAGCCTACAGGGAACATCTCTTACAAAGGCCTGCGAAACGCAGTTTCTTTGCAGGCCTGATCTGGCTGAAGTAGAACTTCTGCTCTGCCGTGTGCAACATGGCCCTAGAGATGCAAGGCACAAAGTCCTGCCTTGTTTCCCGAAGGGGAGACTAGTACCTCAGCGTCCAGCTTCCAGCTCTTGGAGCAGCTAAGAAACAGCTTGCTGTGCACAGGGCTCTTCCAGCCTACCTGGAACATGTCTTACAAAGGCCTGTGAAACGCAGTTTCTTTGCAGGCCTGCTCTGGCTGAAGTAGAACTTCTGCTCTGGGTGTGCCACATTGCCCTAGAGCTGAAAGGCACAACGTGCAGGCTTCTTTCCAAAGGGCGAGTTGGGCCCCAGAGCATCTTGCTTTCAGCTCTTTGGGAAGCTAAGAAAAAACTCGCTCTGCACAGTGTTCTTAGAGCCTACCGGGAACATCTCTTACGAAGGCCTGTGAAACGGAGTTTCTTTGCAGGCCTGATCTGGCTGAAGTAGAACTTCTGCTCTGGGTGAGCCACATGGCCCTAGAGCTGAAAGGTACAACGTGCAGGCTTGTTTCCCAAAGGGGAGTTGGGCCCCAAAGCATCTTGCTTCCAGCTCTTTGGGAAGCTAAGAAAAACTCATTCTCCACAGTGCTCTTACAGCCTACCGGGAACATCTCTTACAAAGGCCTGTGAAACGCAGTTTCTTTGCAGGCCTGATCTGGCTGAAGTAGAACTTCTGCTCTGGGTGTGCCACATTGCCCTAGAGCTGAAAGGCACAACGTGCAGCCTTCTTTCCAAAGGGCGAGTTGGGCCCCAGAGCATCTTGCTTCCAGCTCTTTGGGAAGCGAAGAAACAACTCGCTCTGCACAGTGCTCTTACAGCCTACCGGGAACATCTCTTACAAAGGCCTGTGAAACGCAGTTTGTTTGCAGGCCTGATCTGGCTGAAGTAAAACTTCTGCTCTGGGTGTGCCACATGGCCCTAGAGCTGAAAGGCTCAACGTTCAGTCTTCATTCCAAAGGGCGAGTTGGGCCCCAAAGCATCTTGCTTCCAGCTCTTTGGGAAGCTAAGAAACAACTCGCTCTGCACAGTGCTCTTACAGCCTACCGGGAACATCTCTTACAAAGGCCTGTGAATCGCAGTTTCTTTGCAGGCCTGATTTGCCTGAAGTAGAACTTCTGCTCTGGCTGTGCTACATTGTCCTAGAGCTGAAAGGCACAACGTGCAGTCTCCTTTCCAAAGGGCGAGTTGGGCCCCACAGCATCTTGCTTCCAGCTTTTGGGAAGCTTAGAAACAACTCGCTCTGCACAGTGCTCTTACAGCCTACCGGGAACATCTCTTACAAAGGCCTGTGAAACGCAGTTTTTTTGCAGGCCTGATATGGCTGAAGTAGAACTTCTGCTCTGGGTGTGCTACATTGCCCTGGAGCTGAGAGGCACAACCCGAAGTCTTCTTTCCAAAGTGCGAGTTGGGCCCCAAAGCATCTTGCTTCCAGCTCTTTGGGAAGCTAAGAAACAACTCGCTCTGCACAGTGCTCTGACAGCCTACCGGGAACATGTCTTACAAAGGCCTGTGAAACGCAGTTTGTTTGCAGGCCTGATCTGGCTGAAGTAGAACTTCTGCTCTGCCGGGTCCTACATGGGGCTAGAGCTGCAAGGCACAAAGTCCTGCCGTGTTTGAACAAGGGTAGACAAGTCCCTCAGGTCCAGCTTCCAGCTCTTTCGGCAGCTAAGAAACAACTCACTCTGCACAGTGCTCTTACAGCCTATCGGGAACATCTCTTACAAAGTCCTGTGAAACGGAGCTTCTTTGCAGGCCTGATCTGGCTGAAGTAGAACTTCTGCACTGGGTGTGCCACATTGCCCTAGAGCTGAAAGGCACAAGGTGCAAGCTTCTTTCCAAAGGGCGAGTTGGGCCCCAGAGCATCTTGCTTCCAGCTCTTTGGGAAGCTAAGAAAAAACTCGCTCTGCACAGTGCTCTTAGAGCCTACCGGGAACATCTCTTACGAAGGCCTGTGAAACGGAGTTTCTTTGCAGGCCTGATCTGGCTGAAGTAGAACTTCTGCTCTGGGTGAGCCACATGGCCCTAGAGCTGAAAGGTACAACGTGCAGGCTTGTTTCCTAAGGGGGAGTTGGGCCCCAAAGCATCTTGCTTCCAGCTCTTTGGGAAGCTAAGAAACAACTCGCTCTGCAGACCTCTCTTACAGCCAACCGGGAACATCTCTTGCAAAGGCCAGAGAAATACAGTTTCCTTGCAGGCCTTATCTCGCTGAGGTAGAACTGCTGCTATGCCGTGTCCTACATCGGCCTAGAGTTGCAAGGCTCAAAGTCCTGCCTTGACTCCTCAAGGGCAGACAGGCCCCACAGCGTGGGGCTTCCACCTCTTTGGGCAGCTAAGAAAAAACTTGCTCTGCACTGGTGTTTTACAGCCTACAGTGAACGAGTCTTACAAAGGCCTGTGAAACGCAGATTCTTCCCAGCCCTGATCTGGCTGAAGTAGAACTTCTGCTCTGCCGGGTCCTACATGGCGCTAGAGCTGCAAGGCACAAAGTCCTGCCTTGATTCCACCAGGGTAGACAAGTCCCTCAAGTCCAGCATCCAGCTCTTTCGGCAGCTAAGAAACAACTCGCTCTGCATAGGGCTCTTACAGCCTACCGGGAACATGTCTTAAAACGGACTGTGAAACGCAGTTTCTTCCGAGCCCTGATCTGGCTGAAGTAGAACTTCTGCTCTGCCGTGTGCAACATGGCCCTAGAGATGCAAGGCACAAAGTCCTGCCTTGTTTGCCCAAGGGGAGACTAGTACCTCAGCGTCCAGCTTCCAGCTCTTGGAGCAGCTAAGAAACAGCTTGCTGTGCACAGGGCTCTTCCAGCCTACCTGCAACATGTCTTACAAAGGCCTGTGAAACGCAGTTTCTTTGCAGGCCTGATCTGGCTGAAGTAGGACTTCTGCTCTGGGTGTGTCACATTGCCCTAGAGCTGAAAGGCGCAACGTGCAGGCTTCTTTCCAAAGGGCGACTTGGGCCCCAAAGCATCTTGATTCCAGCTGTTTGGGAAGCTGAGAAACAATTTGCTCTGCCCAGTGCTCTTACAGCCTACAGGGAACATCTCTTACAAAGGCCTGTGAAACGCAATTTCTTTGCAGGCCTGATCTGGCTGAAGTAGAACTTCTGCTCTGGGTGTGCCACATGGCCCTAGAGCTGAAAGGCACAACGTTCAGGTTTCTTTCCAAACGGCGAGTTGGGCCCCAAAGCATCTTGCTTGCAACTCTTTGGGAACTGAAGAAACAACTCGCTCTGCACAGTGCTCTTACAGCCTACCGGGAACATGTCTTACAAAGGCCTGTGAAACGCAGTTTGTTTGCAGGCCTGATCTGGCTGAAGTAGAACTTCTGCTCTGGGTGTGCCACATTGCCCTAGAGCTGAAAGGCACAACGTGCAGCCTTGTTTCCAAAGGGCGAGTTGGGCCCCAGAGCCTCTTGCTTCCAGCTCTTTGGGAAGCTAAGAAACAACTCGCTCTGCAGACCTCTCTTACAGCCAACCGGGAACATCTCTTGCAAAGGCCTGAGAAATACAGTTTCCTTGCAGTCCTTATCTCGCTGAGGTAGAACTGCTGCTATGCCGTGTCCTACATCGGCCTAGAGTTGCAAGGCTCAAAGTCCTGCCTTGACTCCTCAAGGGCAGACAGGCCCCACAGCGTGGGGCTTCCACCTCTTTGGGCAGCTAAGAAACAACTTGCTCTGCACTGGTGTTTTACAGCCTACAGGGAACGAGTCTTACAAAGGCCTGTGAAACGCAGTTTCTTCCCAGCCCTGATCTGGCTGAAGTAGAACTTCTGCTCTGCCGGGTCCCACATGGCGCTAGAGCTGCAAGGCACAAAGTCCTGCCTTGTTTCCACAAGGGTAGACAAGTCCCTCAGGTCCAGCATCCAGCTCTTTCGGCAGCTAAGAAACAATTCGCTCTGCACAGTGCTCTTACAGCATACCGGGAACATCTCTTCCAAAGGCCTGTTAAACGCAGTTTCTTTGCAGGCCTGATCTGGCTGAAGTAGAACTTCTGCTCTGGGTGTGTCACATGGCCCTAGAGCTGAAAGGCACAACGTGCAGGCTTCTTTCCAAAGTGCGAGTTGGGCCCCAAAGCATCTTGATTCCAGATCTTTGGGAAGCTGAGAAACAATTCGCTCTGCCCAGTGCTCTTACAGCCTACAGGGAACATCTCTTACAAAGGCCTGTGAATCGCAGTTTCTTTGCAGGCCTGATCTGGCTGAAGTAGAACTTCTCCTCTGCCGTGTGCAACATGGCCCTAGAGATGCAAGGCACAAAGTCCTGCCTTGTTTCCCCAAGGGGAGACTAGTACCTCAGCGTCCAGCTTCCAGCTCTTGGAGCAGCTAAGAAACAGCTTGCTGTGCACAGGGCTCTTCCAGCCTACCTGGAACATGTATTACAAAGGCCTGTGAAACGCAGTTTCTTTGCAGGCCTGATCTGGCTGAAGTAGAACTTCTGCTCTGGGTGTGCCACATTGCCCTAGAGCTGAAAGGCACAACGTGCAGCCTTCTACCCAAAGGGCGAGTTGGGCCCCAAAGCATCTTGCTTCCAGCTCTTTGGGAAGCTAAGAAACAACTCGCTCTGCAGACCTCTGTTACAGCCAACCGGGAACATCTCTTGCAAAAGGCCTGAGAAATACAGTTTCCTTGCAGGCCTAATCTCGCTGAGGTAGAACTGCTGCTATGCCGTGTCCTACATCGGCCTAGAGTTGCAAGGCTCAAAGTCCTGCCTTGACTCCTCAAGGGCAGACAGGCCCCATAGCCTGCGGCTTCCACCTCTTTGGGCAGCTAAGAAACAACTTGCTCTGCACTGGTGTTTTACAGCCTACAGGGAATGAGTCTTACAAAGGCCTGTGAAACGCAGTTTCTTCCCAGCCCTGATCTGGCTGAAGTAGAACTTCTGCTCTGCCAGGTCCTACATGGCGCTAGAGCTGCAAGGCACGAAGTCCTGCCTTGTTTCCACAAGGGTAGACAAGTCCCTCAGGTCCAGCATCCAGCTCTTTCGGCAGCTAAGAGACAATTCGCTCAGCACAGTGCTCTTACAGCCTACCGTGAACATCTCGTCCAAAGGCCTGTGAAACGCAGTTTCTTTGCAGGCCTGATCTGGCTGAAGTAGAACTTCTGCCCTGGGTGTGTCACATGGGCCTAGAGCTGAAAGGCACAACGTGCAGGCTTCTTCCCAAAGGGCGAGTTTGGCCCCAAAGCATCTTGATTCCAGCTCTTTGGGAAGTTAAGAAACAACTCGCTCTGCACAGTGCTCTTACAGCCTACCGGGAACATGTCTTCCAAAGGCCTGTGAAACGCAGTTTCTTTGCAGGCCTGATCTGGCTGAAGTAGGACTTCTGCTCTGGGTGTGCTACTTTGCCCTAGAGCTGAAAGGCACAACGTGCAGGCTTCTTTCCAAAGGGCGAGTTGGGCCCCACAGCATCTTGCTTCCAGCTCTTTGGGAAGCTAAGAAACAACTCGCTCTGCACAGTGCTCTTACAGCCTAGTGGGAACATGTCTTCCAAAGGCCTGTGAAACGCAGTTTCTTTGCAGGCCTGATCTGGCTGAAGTAGGACTTCTGCTCTGGGTGTGCTACTTTGCCCTAGAGCTGAAAGGCACAACGTGCAGGCTTCTTTCCAAAGGGCGAGTTGGGCCCCACAGCATCTTGCTTCCAGCTCTTTGGGAAGCTAAGAAACAACTCGCTCTGCACAGTGCTCTTACAGCCTACCGGGAACATGTCTTCCAAAGGCCTGTGAAACGCAGTTTCTTTGCAGGCCTGATCTGGCTGAAGTAGGACTTCTGCTCTGGGAGTGCTACTTTGCCCTAGAGCTGAAAGGCACAACGTGCAGGCTTCTTTCCAAAGGGCGAGTTGGGCCCCACAGCATCTTGCTTCCAGCTCTTTGGGAAGCTAAGAAACAACTCGCTCTGCACAGTGCTCTTACAGCCTACCGGGAACATCTCTTCCAAAGGCCTGTGAAACGCAGTTTCTTTGCAGGCCTGATCTGGCTGAAGTAGGACTTCTGCTCTGGGTGTGCTACTTTGCCCTAGAGCTGAAAGGCACAACGTGCAGGCTTCTTTCCAAAGGGCGAGTTGGGCCCCACAGCATCTTGCTTCCAGCTCTTTGGGAAGCTAAGAAACAACTCGCTCTGCACAGTGCTCTTACAGCCTACCGGGAACATGTCTTCCAAAGGCCTGTGAAAGGCAGTTTCTTTGCAGGCCTGATCTGGCTGAAGTAGGACTTCTGCTCTGGGTGTGCTACATTGCCCTAGAGCTGAAAGGCACAACGTGCAGGCTTCTTTCCAAAGGGCGAGTTGGGCCCCACAGCATCTTGCTTCCAGCTCTTTGGGAAGCTAAGAAACAACTCGCTCTGCACAGTGCTCTTACAGCCTACCGGGAACATGTCTTCCAAAGGCCTGTGAAACGCAGTTTCTTTGCAGGCCTGATCTGGCTGAAGTAGGACTTCTGCTCTGGGTGTGCTACTTTGCCCTAGAGCTGAAAGGCACAACGTGCAGGCTTCTTTCCAAAGGGCGAGTTGGGCCCCACAGCATCTTGCTTCCAGCTCTTTGGGAAGCTAAGAAACAACTCGCTCTGCACAGTGCTCTTACAGCCTACCGGGAACATGTCTTCCAAAGGCCTGTGAAACGCAGTTTCTTTGCAGGCCTGATCTGGCTGAAGTAGGACTTCTGCTCTGGGTGTGCTACTTTGCCCTAGAGCTGAAAGGCACAACGTGCAGGCTTCTTTCCAAAGGGTGAGTTGGGCCCCACAGCATCTTGCTTCCAGCTCTTTGGGAAGCTAAGAAACAACTCGCTCTGCACAGTGCTCTTACAGCCTAGTGGGAACATCTCTTCCAAAGGCCTGTGAAACGCAGTTTCTTTGCAGGCCTGATCTGGCTGAAGTAGGACTTCTGCTCTGGGTGTGCTACTTTGCCCTAGAGCTGAAAGGCACAACGTGCAGGCTTCTTTCCAAAGGGCGAGTTGGGCCCCACAGCATCTTGCTTCCAGCTCTTTGGGAAGCTAAGAAACAACTCGCTCTGCACAGTGCTCTTACAGCCTAGTGGGAACATCTCTTCCAAAGGCCTGTGAAACGCAGTTTCTTTGCAGGCCTGATCTGGCTGAAGTAGGACTTCTGCTCTGGGTGTGCTACTTTGCCCTAGAGCTGAAAGGCACAACGTGCAGGCTTCTTTCCAAAGGGCGAGTTGGGCCCCACAGCATCTTGCTTCCAGCTCTTTGGGAAGCTAAGAAACAACTCGCTCTGCACAGTGCTCTTACAGCCTACCGGGAACATGTCTTCCAAAGGCCTGTGAAACGCAGTTTCTTTGCAGGCCTGATCTGGCTGAAGTAGGACTTCTGCTCTGGGTGTGCTACTTTGCCCTAGAGCTGAAAGGCACAACGTGCAGGCTTCTTTCCAAAGGGCGAGTTGGGCCCCACAGCATCTTGCTTCCAGCTCTTTGGGAAGCTAAGAAACAACTCGCTCTGCACAGTGCTCTTACAGCCTACCGGGAACATCTCTTCCAAAGGCCTGTGAAACGCAGTTTCTTTGCAGGCCTGATCTGGCTGAAGTAGGACTTCTGCTCTGGGTGTGCTACTTTGCCCTAGAGCTGAAAGGCACAACGTGCAGGCTTCTTTCCAAAGGGCGAGTTGGGCCCCACAGCATCTTGCTTCCAGCTCTTTGGGAAGCTAAGAAAGAAATCGCTCTGCACAGTGCTCTTACAGACTAGTGGGAACATCTCTTCCAAGGGCCTGTGAAACGCAGTTTCTTTGCAGGCCTGATCTGGCTGAAGTAGGACTTCTGCTCTGGGTGTGCCACATGGCCCTAGAGCTGAAAGGCTCAACGTTCAGTCTTCATTCCAAAGGGCGAGTTGGGCCCCAAAGCATCTTGCTTCCAGCTCTTTGGGAAACTAAGAAACAACTCGCTCTGCACAGTGCTCTTACAGCCTACCGGGAACATCTCTTACAAAGGCCTGTGAATCGCAGTTTCTTTGCAGGCCTGATTTGCCTGAAGTAGAACTTCTGCTCTGGCTGTGCTACATTGTCCTAGAGCTGAAAGGCACAACGTGCTGTCTCCTTTCCAAAAAGTGAGTTGGGCCCCAAAGAATCTTGCTTCCAGCTCTTTGGGAAGCTAAGAAACAACTCGCTCTCCTCAGTGCTCTTACAGCCTACCGGGAACATCTCTTACAAAGGCCTGTCAAACGCAGTTTGTTTGCAGGCCTGATCTGGCTGCAGTAGAACTTCTGCTCTGGGTGTGCCATATTTCCCTAGAGCTGAAAGGCACAAGGTGCAAGCTTCTTTCCAAAGGGCGAGTTGGGCCCCACAGCATCTTGCTTCCAGCTTTTGGGAAGCTTAGAAACAACTCGCTCTGCACAGTGCTCTTACAGCCTACCGGGAACATCTCTTACAAAGGCCTGTGAAACGCAGTTTTTTTGCAGGCCTGATATGGCTGAAGTAGAACTTCTGTTCTGGGTGTGCTACATTGCCCTGGAGCTGAGAGGCACAACCCGAAGTCTTCTTTCCAAAGGGCGAGTTGGGCCCCAAAGCATCTTGCTTCCAGCTCTTTGGGAAGCTAAGAAACAACTCGCTCTGCACAGTGCTCTGACAGCCTACCGGGAACATGTCTTACAAAGGCCTGTGAAACGCAGTTTGTTTGCAGGCCTGATCTGGCTGAAGTAGAACTTCTGCTCTGCCGGGTCCTACATGGGGCTAGAGCTGCAAGGCACAAAGTCCTGCCGTGTTTGAACAAGGGTAGACAAGTCCCTCAGGTCCAGCTTCCAGCTCTTTCGGCAGCTAAGAAACAACTCACTCTGCACAGTGCTCTTACAGCCTATCGGGAACATCTCTTACAAAGTCCTGTGAAACGGAGCTTCTTTGCAGGCCTGATCTGGCTGAAGTAGGACTTCTGCACTGGGTGTGCCACATTGCCCTAGAGCTGAAAGGCACAAGGTGCAAGCTTCTTTCCAAAGGGCGAGTTGGGCCCCAGAGCATCTTGCTTCCAGCTCTTTGGGAAGCTAAGAAAAAACTCGCTCTGCACAGTGCTCTTAGAGCCTACCGGGAACATCTCTTACGAAGGCCTGTGAAACGGAGTTTCTTTGCAGGCCTGATCTGGCTGAAGTAGAACTTCTGCTCTGGGTGAGCCACATGGCCCTAGAGCTGAAAGGTACAACGTGAAGGCTTGTTTCCTAAGGGGGAGTTGGGCCCCAAAGCATCTTGCTTCCAGCTCTTTGGGAAGCTAAGAAACAACTCGCTCTGCAGACCTCTGTTACAGCCAACCGGGAACATCTCTTGCAAAAGGCCTGAGAAATACAGTTTCCTTGCAGGCCTAATCTCGCTGAGGTAGAACTGCTGCTATGCCGTGTCCTACATCGGCCTAGATTTGCAAGGCTCAAAGTCCTGCCTTGACTCCTCAAGGGCAGACAGGCCCCATAGCCTGCGGCTTCCACCTCTTTGGGCAGCTAAGAAACAACTTGCTCTGCACTGGTGTTTTACAGCCTACAGGGAATGAGTCTTACAAAGGCCTGTGAAACGCAGTTTCTTCCCAGCCCTGATCTGGCTGAAGTAGAACTTCTGCTCTGCCAGGTCCTACATGGCGCTAGAGCTGCAAGGCACGAAGTCCTGCCTTGTTTCCACAAGGGTAGACAAGTCCCTCAGGTCCAGCATCCAGCTCTTTCGGCAGCTAAGAGACAATTCGCTCAGCACAGTGCTCTTACAGCCTAACGTGAACATCTCGTCCAAAGGCCTGTTAAACGCAGTTTCTTTGCAGGCCTGATCTGGCTGAAGTAGAACTTCTGCCCTGGGTGTGTCACATGGGCCTAGAGCTGAAAGGCACAACGTGCAGGCTTCTTCCCAAAGGGCGAGTTTGGCCCCAAAGCATCTTGATTCCAGCTCTTTGGGAAGTTAAGAAACAACTCGCTCTGCACAGTGCTCTTACAGCCTACCGGGAACATGTCTTCCAAAGGCCTGTGAAACGCAGTTTCTTTGCAGGCCTGATCTGGCTGAAGTAGGACTTCTGCTCTGGGTGTGCTACTTTGCCCTAGAGCTGAAAGGCACAACGTGCAGGCTTCTTTCCAAAGGGCGAGTTGGGCCCCACAGCATCTTGCTTCCAGCTCTTTGGGAAGCTAAGAAACAACTCGCTCTGCACAGTGCTCTTACAGCCTAGTGGGAACATGTCTTCCAAAGGCCTGTGAAACGCAGTTTCTTTGCAGGCCTGATCTGGCTGAAGTAGGACTTCTGCTCTGGGTGTGCTACTTTGCCCTAGAGCTGAAAGGCACAACGTGCAGGCTTCTTTCCAAAGGGCGAGTTGGGCCCCACAGCATCTTGCTTCCAGCTCTTTGGGAAGCTAAGAAACAACTCGCTCTGCACAGTGCTCTTACAGCCTACCGGGAACATGTCTTCCAAAGGCCTGTGAAACGCAGTTTCTTTGCAGGCCTGATCTGGCTGAAGTAGGACTTCTGCTCTGGGAGTGCTACTTTGCCCTAGAGCTGAAAGGCACAACGTGCAGGCTTCTTTCCAAAGGGCGAGTTGGGCCCCACAGCATCTTGCTTCCAGCTCTTTGGGAAGCTAAGAAACAACTCGCTCTGCACAGTGCTCTTACAGCCTACCGGGAACATCTCTTCCAAAGGCCTGTGAAACGCAGTTTCTTTGCAGGCCTGATCTGGCTGAAGTAGGACTTCTGCTCTGGGTGTGCTACTTTGCCCTAGAGCTGAAAGGCACAACGTGCAGGCTTCTTTCCAAACGGCGAGTTGGGCCCCACAGCATCTTGCTTCCAGCTCTTTGGGAAGCTAAGAAACAACTCGCTCTGCACAGTGCTCTTACAGCCTACCGGGAACATGTCTTCCAAAGGCCTGTGAAAGGCAGTTTCTTTGCAGGCCTGATCTGGCTGAAGTAGGACTTCTGCTCTGGGTGTGCTACATTGCCCTAGAGCTGAAAGGCACAACGTGCAGGCTTCTTTCCAAAGGGCGAGTTGGGCCCCACAGCATCTTGCTTCCAGCTCTTTGGGAAGCTAAGAAACAACTCGCTCTGCACAGTGCTCTTACAGCCTACCGGGAACATCTCTTACAAAGGCCTGTGAATCGCAGTTTCTTTGCAGGCCTGATTTGCCTGAAGTAGAACTTCTGCTCGGGGTGTGCTACATTGTCCTAGAGCTGAAAGGCACAACGTGCAGTCTCCTTTCCAAAAAGCGAGTTGGGCCCCAAAGAATCTTGCTTCCAGCTCTTTGGGAAGCTAAGAAACAACTCGCTCTGCACAGTGCTCTTACAGCCTACCGGAAACATCTCTTACAAAGGCCTGTGAAACGCAGTTTTTTTGCAGGCCTGATCTGGCTGAAGTAGAACTTCTGCTCTGGGTGTGCTAAATTGCCCTGGAGCTGAGAGGCACAACCCGCAGTCTTCTTTCCAAAGGACGAGTTAGGCCCCAAGGCATCTTGCTTCCAGCTCTTTGGGAAGCTAAGAAACAACTCGGTCTGCATAGTGCTCTTACAGCCTACCGGGAACATCTCTTACAAAGTCCTGTGAAACGGAGTTTCTTTGCAGGCCTCATCTGGCTGAAGTAATACTTCTGCACTGGGTGTGCCACATTGCCCTAGAGCTGAAAGGCACAAGGTGAAGCTTCTTTCCAAAGGGCGAGTTGGGCCCCAGAGCATCTTGCTTCCAGCTCTTTGGGAAGCTAAGAAACAACTCGCTCTGCACAGTGCTCTTACAGCCTACCGGGAACATCTCTTACAAAGGCCTGTGAATCGCAGTTTCTTTCCAGGCCTGATTTGCCTGAAGTAGAACTTCTGCTCTGGGTGTGCTACATTGTCCTAGATCTGAAAGGCACAACGTGCAGTCTCCTTTCCAAAAAGCGAGTTGGGCCCCAAAGAATCTTGCTTCCAGCTCTTTGGGAAGCTAAGAAACAACTCGCTCTGCACAGTGCTCTTACAGCCTACCGGGAACATCTCTTACAAAGGCCTGTGAAACGCAGTTTGTTTGCAGGCCTGATCTGGCTGAAGTAGAACTTCTGCTCTGGGTGTGCCATATTGCCCTAGAGCTGAAAGGCACAAGGTGCAAGCTTCTTTCCAAAGGGCGAGTTGGGCCCCAGAGCATCTTGCTTCCAACTCTTTGGGAAGCTAAGAAACAACTCGCTCTGCACAGTGCTCTTACAGCCTACAGGGAACATCTCTTACAAAGGCCTGCTAAACGCAGTTTCTTTGCAGGCCTGATCTGGCTGAAGTAGAACTTCTGCTCTGCCGTGTGCAACATGGCCCTAGAGATGCAAGGCACAAAGTCCTGCCTTGTTTCCCCAAGGGGAGACTAGTACCTCAGCGTCCAGCTTCCAGCTCTTGGAGCAGCTAAGAAACAGCTTGCTGTGCACAGGGCTCTTCCAGCCTACCTGGAACATGTCTTACAAAGGCCTGTGAAACGCAGTTTCTTTGCAGGCCTGCTCTGGCTGAAGTTGAACTTCTGCTCTGGGTGTGCCACATTGCCCTAGAGCTGAAAGGCACAACGTGCAGGCTTCTTTCCAAAGGGCGAGTTGTGCTCCAGAGCATCTTGCTTCCAGCTCTTTGGGAAGCTAAGAAACAACTCGCTCTGCACAGTGCTCTTACAGCCTACCGGGAACATCTTTTACAAAGGCCTGTGAAACGCAGTTTCTTTGCAGGCCTGATCTGGCTGAAGTAGGACTTCTGCTCTGGGTGTGCCACATGGCCCTAGAGCTGAAAGGTACAACATGCAGGCTTGTTTCCCAAGGGGGAGTTGGGCCCCAAAGCATCTTGCTTCCAGCTCTTTGGGAAACTAAGAAACAACTCGCTCTGCACAGTGCTCTTACAGCCTACCGGGAACATCTCTTACAAAGGCCTGTGAATCGCAGTTTCTTTGTAGGCCTGATTTGCCTGAAGTAGAACTTCTGCTCTGGCTGTGCTACATTGTCCTAGAGCTGAAAGGCACAACGTGCAGTCTCCTTTCCAAAAAGTGAGTTGGGCCCCAAATAATCTTGCTTCCAGCTCTTTGGGAAGCTAAGAAACAACTCTCTCTCCTCAGTGCTCTTACAGCCTACCGGGAACATCTCTTACAAAGGCCTGTGAAACGCAGTTTGTTTGCAGGCCTGATCTGGCTGAAGTAGAACTTCTGCTCTGGGTGTGCTAAATTGCCCTGGAGCTGAGAGGCACAACCCGCAGTCTTCTTTCCAAAGGATGAGTTAGGCCCCAAAGCATCTTGCTTCCAGCTCTTTGGGAAGCTAAGAAACAACTAGGTCTGCATAGTGCTCTTACAGCCTACCGGGAACATCTCTTACAAAGTCCTGTGAAACGGAGTTTCTTTGCAGGCCTCATCTGGCTGAAGTAATACTTCTGCACTGGGAGTGCCACATTGCCCTAGAGCTGAAAGGCACAAGGTGAAGCTTCTTTCCAAAGGGCGAGTTGGGCCCCAGAGCATCTTGCTTCCAGCTCTTTGGGAAGCTAAGAAACAACTCGCTCTGCACAGTGCTCTTACAGCCTACCGGGAACATCTCTTACAAAGGCCTGAGAATCGCAGTTTCTTTGCAGGCCTGATTTGCCTGAAGTAGAACTTCTGCTCTGGGTGTGCTACATTGTCCTAGAGCTGAAAGGCACAACGTGCAGTCTCCTTTCCAAAAAGCGAGTTGGGCCCCAAAGAATCTTGCTTCCAGCTCTTTGGGAAGCTAAGAAACAACTCGCTCTGCACAGTGCTCTTACAGCCTACCGGGAACATCTCTTACAAAGGCCTGTGAAACGCAGTTTGTTTGCAGGCCTGATCTGGCTGAAGTAGAACTTCTGCTCTGGGTGTGCCATATTGCCCTAGAGCTGAAAGGCACAAGGTGCAAGCTTCTTTCCAAAGGGCGAGTTGGGCCCCAGAGCATCTTGCTTCCAACTCTTTGGGAAGCTAAGAAACAACTCGCTCTGCACAGTGCTCTTACAGCCTACAGGGAACATCTCTTACAAAGGCCTGCGAAACGCAGTTTCTTTGCAGGCCTGATCTGGCTGAAGTAGAACTTCTGCTCTGCCGTGTGCAACATGGCCCTAGAGATGCAAGGCACAAAGTCCTGCCTTGTTTCCCGAAGGGGAGACTAGTACCTCAGCGTCCAGCTTCCAGCTCTTGGAGCAGCTAAGAAACAGCTTGCTGTGCACAGGGCTCTTCCAGCCTACCTGGAACATGTCTTACAAAGGCCTGTGAAACGCAGTTTCTTTGCAGGCCTGCTCTGGCTGAAGTAGAACTTCTGCTCTGGGTGTGCCACATTGCCCTAGAGCTGAAAGGCACAACGTGCAGGCTTCTTTCCAAAGGGCGAGTTGGGCCCCAGAGCATCTTGCTTCCAGCTCTTTGGGAAGCGAAGAAACAACTCGCTCTGCACAGTGCTCTTACAGCCTACCGGGAACATCTCTTACAAAGGCCTGTGAAATGCAGTTTGTTTGCAGGCCTGATCTGGCTGAAGTAAAACTTCTGCTCTGGGTGTGCCACATGGCCCTAGAGCTGAAAGGCTCAACGTTCAGTCTTCATTCCAAAGGGCGAGTTGGGCCCCAAAGCATCTTGCTTCCAGCTCTTTGGGAAGCTAAGAAACAACTCGCTCTGCACAGTGCTCTTACAGCCTACCGGGAACATCTCTTACAAAGGCCTGTGAATCGCAGTTTCTTTGCAGGCCTGATTTGCCTGAAGTAGAACTTCTGCTCTGGCTGTGCTACATTGTCCTAGAGCTGAAAGGCACAACGTGCAGTCTCCTTTCCAAAGGGCGAGTTGGGCCCCACAGCATCTTGCTTCCAGCTTTTGGGAAGCTTAGAAACAACTCGCTCTGCACAGTGCTCTTACAGCCTACCGGGAACATCTCTTACAAAGGCCTGTGAAACGCAGTTTTTTTGCAGGCCTGATATGGCTGAAGTAGAACTTCTGCTCTGGGTGTGCTACATTGCCCTGGAGCTGAGAGGCACAACCCGAAGTCTTCTTTCCAAAGTGCGAGTTGGGCCCCAAAGCATCTTGCTTCCAGCTCTTTGGGAAGCTAAGAAACAACTCGCTCTGCACAGTGCTCTGACAGCCTACCGGGAACATGTCTTACAAAGGCCTGTGAAACGCAGTTTGTTTGCAGGCCTGATCTGGCTGAAGTAGAACTTCTGCTCTGCCGGGTCCTACATGGGGCTAGAGCTGCAAGGCACAAAGTCCTGCCGTGTTTGAACAAGGGTAGACAAGTCCCTCAGGTCCAGCTTCCAGCTCTTTCGGCAGCTAAGAAACAACTCACTCTGCACAGTGCTCTTACAGCCTATCGGGAACATCTCTTACAAAGTCCTGTGAAACGGAGCTTCTTTGCAGGCCTGATCTGGCTGAAGTAGAACTTCTGCACTGGGTGTGCCACATTGCCCTAGAGCTGAAAGGCACAAGGTGCAAGCTTCTTTCCAAAGGGCGAGTTGGGCCCCAGAGCATCTTGCTTCCAGCTCTTTGGGAAGCTAAGAAAAAACTCGCTCTGCACAGTGCTCTTAGAGCCTACCGGGAACATCTCTTACGAAGGCCTGTGAAACGGAGTTTCTTTGCAGGCCTGATCTGGCTGAAGTAGAACTTCTGCTCTGGGTGAGCCACATGGCCCTAGAGCTGAAAGGTACAACGTGCAGGCTTGTTTCCTAAGGGGGAGTTGGGCCCCAAAGCATCTTGCTTCCAGCTCTTTGGGAAGCTAAGAAACAACTCGCTCTGCAGACCTCTCTTACAGCCAACCGGGAACATCTCTTGCAAAGGCCAGAGAAATACAGTTTCCTTGCAGGCCTTATCTCGCTGAGGTAGAACTGCTGCTATGCCGTGTCCTACATTGGCCTAGAGTTGCAAGGCTCAAAGTCCTGCCTTGACTCCTCAAGGGCAGACAGGCCCCACAGCGTGGGGCTTCCACCTCTTTGGGCAGCTAAGAAAAAACTTGCTCTGCACTGGTGTTTTACAGCCTACAGTGAACGAGTCTTACAAAGGCCTGTGAAACGCAGATTCTTCCCAGCCCTGATCTGGCTGAAGTAGAACTTCTGCTCTGCCGGGTCCTACATGGCGCTAGAGCTGCAAGGCACAAAGTCCTGCCTTGATTCCACCAGGGTAGACAAGTCCCTCAAGTCCAGCATCCAGCTCTTTCGGCAGCTAAGAAACAACTCGCTCTGCATAGGGCTCTTACAGCCTACCGGGAACATGTCTTAAAACGGACTGTGAAACGCAGTTTCTTCCGAGCCCTGATCTGGCTGAAGTAGAACTTCTGCTCTGCCGTGTGCAACATGGCCCTAGAGATGCAAGGCACAAAGTCCTGCCTTGTTTGCCCAAGGGGAGACTAGTACCTCAGCGTCCAGCTTCCAGCTCTTGGAGCAGCTAAGAAACAGCTTGCTGTGCACAGGGCTCTTCCAGCCTACCTGCAACATGTCTTACAAAGGCCTGTGAAACGCAGTTTCTTTGCAGGCCTGATCTGGCTGAAGTAGGACTTCTGCTCTGGGTGTGTCACATTGCCCTAGAGCTGAAAGGCGCAACGTGCAGGCTTCTTTCCAAAGGGCGACTTGGGCCCCAAAGCATCTTGATTCCAGCTGTTTGGGAAGCTGAGAAACAATTTGCTCTGCCCAGTGCTCTTACAGCCTACAGGGAACATCTCTTACAAAGGCCTGTGAAACGCAATTTCTTTGCAGGCCTGATCTGGCTGAAGTAGAACTTCTGCTCTGGGTGTGCCACATGGCCCTAGAGCTGAAAGGCACAACGTTCAGGTTTCTTTCCAAACAGCGAGTTGGGCCCCAAAGCATCTTGCTTGCAACTCTTTGGGAACTGAAGAAACAACTCGCTCTGCACAGTGCTCTTACAGCCTACCGGGAACATGTCTTACAAAGGCCTGTGAAACGCAGTTTGTTTGCAGGCCTGATCTGGCTGAAGTAGAACTTCTGCTCTGGGTGTGCCACATTGCCCTAGAGCTGAAAGGCACAACGTGCAGCCTTCTTTCCAAAGGGCGAGTTGGGCCCCAGAGCCTCTTTCTTCCAGCTCTTTGGGAAGCTAAGAAACAACTCGCTCTGCAGACCTCTCTTACAGCCAACCGGGAACATCTCTTGCAAAGGCCTGAGAAATACAGTTTCCTTGCAGTCCTTATCTCGCTGAGGTAGAACTGCTGCTATGCCGTGTCCTACATCGGCCTAGAGTTGCAAGGCTCAAAGTCCTGCCTTGACTCCTCAAGGGCAGACAGGCCCCACAGCGTGGGGCTTCCACCTCTTTGGGCAGCTAAGAAACAACTTGCTCTGCACTGGTGTTTTACAGCCTACAGGGAACGAGTCTTACAAAGGCCTGTGAAACGCAGTTTCTTCCCAGCCCTGATCTGGCTGAAGTAGAACTTCTGCTCTGCCGGGTCCCACATGGCGCTAGAGCTGCAAGGCACAAAGTCCTGCCTTGTTTCCACAAGGGTAGACAAGTCCCTCAGGTCCAGCATCCAGCTCTTTCGGCAGCTAAGAAACAATTCGCTCTGCACAGTGCTCTTACAGCATACCGGGAACATCTCTTCCAAAGGCCTGTTAAACGCAGTTTCTTTGCAGGCCTGATCTGGCTGAAGTAGAACTTCTGCTCTGGGTGTGTCACATGGCCCTAGAGCTGAAAGGCACAACGTGCAGGCTTCTTTCCAAAGTGCGAGTTGGGCCCCAAAGCATCTTGATTCCAGATCTTTGGGAAGCTGAGAAACAATTCGCTCTGCCCAGTGCTCTTACAGCCTACAGGGAACATCTCTTACAAAGGCCTGTGAATCGCAGTTTCTTTGCAGGCCTGATCTGGCTGAAGTAGAACTTCTCCTCTGCCGTGTGCAACATGGCCCTAGAGATGCAAGGCACAAAGTCCTGCCTTGTTTCCCCAAGGGGAGACTAGTACCTCAGCGTCCAGCTTCCAGCTCTTGGAGCAGCTAAGAAACAGCTTGCTGTGCACAGGGCTCTTCCAGCCTACCTGGAACATGTATTACAAAGGCCTGTGAAACGCAGTTTCTTTGCAGGCCTGATCTGGCTGAAGTAGAACTTCTGCTCTGGGTGTGCCACATTGCCCTAGAGCTGAAAGGCACAACGTGCAGCCTTCTACCCAAAGGGCGAGTTGGGCCCCAAAGCATCTTGCTTCCAGCTCTTTGGGAAGCTAAGAAACAACTCGCTCTGCAGACCTCTGTTACAGCCAACCGGGAACATCTCTTGCAAAAGGCCTGAGAAATACAGTTTCCTTGCAGGCCTAATCTCGCTGAGGTAGAACTGCTGCTATGCCGTGTCCTACATCGGCCTAGAGTTGCAAGGCTCAAAGTCCTGCCTTGACTCCTCAAGGGCAGACAGGCCCCATAGCCTGCGGCTTCCACCTCTTTGGGCAGCTAAGAAACAACTTGCTCTGCACAGGTGTTTTACAGCCTACAGGGAATGAGTCTTACAAAGGCCTGTGAAACGCAGTTTCTTCCCAGCCCTGATCTGGCTGAAGTAGAACTTCTGCTCTGCCAGGTCCTACATGGCGCTAGAGCTGCAAGGCACGAAGTCCTGCCTTGTTTCCACAAGGGTAGACAAGTCCCTCAGGTCCAGCATCCAGCTCTTTCGGCAGCTAAGAGACAATTCGCTCAGCACAGTGCTCTTACAGCCTACCGTGAACATCTCGTCCAAAGGCCTGTGAAACGCAGTTTCTTTGCAGGCCTGATCTGGCTGAAGTAGAACTTCTGCCCTGGGTGTGTCACATGGGCCTAGAGCTGAAAGGCACAACGTGCAGGCTTCTTCCCAAAGGGCGAGTTTGGCCCCAAAGCATCTTGATTCCAGCTCTTTGGGAAGTTAAGAAACAACTCGCTCTGCACAGTGCTCTTACAGCCTACCGGGAACATGTCTTCCAAAGGCCTGTGAAACGCAGTTTCTTTGCAGGCCTGATCTGGCTGAAGTAGGACTTCTGCTCTGGGTGTGCTACTTTGCCCTAGAGCTGAAAGGCACAACGTGCAGGCTTCTTTCCAAAGGGCGAGTTGGGCCCCACAGCATCTTGCTTCCAGCTCTTTGGGAAGCTAAGAAACAACTCGCTCTGCACAGTGCTCTTACAGCCTACCGGGAACATGTCTTCCAAAGGCCTGTGAAACGCAGTTTCTTTGCAGGCCTGATCTGGCTGAAGTAGGACTTCTGCTCTGGGAGTGCTACTTTGCCCTAGAGCTGAAAGGCACAACGTGCAGGCTTCTTTCCAAAGGGCGAGTTGGGCCCCACAGCATCTTGCTTCCAGCTCTTTGGGAAGCTAAGAAACAACTCGCTCTGCACAGTGCTCTTACAGCCTACCGGGAACATCTCTTCCAAAGGCCTGTGAAACGCAGTTTCTTTGCAGGCCTGATCTGGCTGAAGTAGGACTTCTGCTCTGGGTGTGCTACTTTGCCCTAGAGCTGAAAGGCACAACGTGCAGGCTTCTTTCCAAAGGGCGAGTTGGGCCCCACAGCATCTTGCTTCCAGCTCTTTGGGAAGCTAAGAAACAACTCGCTCTGCACAGTGCTCTTACAGCCTACCGGGAACATGTCTTCCAAAGGCCTGTGAAAGGCAGTTTCTTTGCAGGCCTGATCTGGCTGAAGTAGGACTTCTGCTCTGGGTGTGCTACATTGCCCTAGAGCTGAAAGGCACAACGTGCAGGCTTCTTTCCAAAGGGCGAGTTGGGCCCCACAGCATCTTGCTTCCAGCTCTTTGGGAAGCTAAGAAACAACTCGCTCTGCACAGTGCTCTTACAGCCTACCGGGAACATGTCTTCCAAAGGCCTGTGAAACGCAGTTTCTTTGCAGGCCTGATCTGGCTGAAGTAGGACTTCTGCTCTGGGTGTGCTACTTTGCCCTAGAGCTGAAAGGCACAACGTGCAGGCTTCTTTCCAAAGGGCGAGTTGGGCCCCACAGCATCTTGCTTCCAGCTCTTTGGGAAGCTAAGAAACAACTCGCTCTGCACAGTGCTCTTACAGCCTACCGGGAACATGTCTTCCAAAGGCCTGTGAAACGCAGTTTCTTTGCAGGCCTGATCTGGCTGAAGTAGGACTTCTGCTCTGGGTGTGCTACTTTGCCCTAGAGCTGAAAGGCACAACGTGCAGGCTTCTTTCCAAAGGGTGAGTTGGGCCCCACAGCATCTTGCTTCCAGCTCTTTGGGAAGCTAAGAAACAACTCGCTCTGCACAGTGCTCTTACAGCCTAGTGGGAACATCTCTTCCAAAGGCCTGTGAAACGCAGTTTCTTTGCAGGCCTGATCTGGCTGAAGTAGGACTTCTGCTCTGGGTGTGCTACTTTGCCCTAGAGCTGAAAGGCACAACGTGCAGGCTTCTTTCCAAAGGGCGAGTTGGGCCCCACAGCATCTTGCTTCCAGCTCTTTGGGAAGCTAAGAAACAACTCGCTCTGCACAGTGCTCTTACAGCCTAGTGGGAACATCTCTTCCAAAGGCCTGTGAAACGCAGTTTCTTTGCAGGCCTGATCTGGCTGAAGTAGGACTTCTGCTCTGGGTGTGCTACTTTGCCCTAGAGCTGAAAGGCACAACGTGCAGGCTTCTTTCCAAAGGGCGAGTTGGGCCCCAAAGCATCTTGCTTCCAGCTCTTTGGGAAACTAAGAAACAACTCGCTCTGCACAGTGCTCTTACAGCCTACCGGGAACATCTCTTACAAAGGCCTGTGAATCGCAGTTTCTTTGCAGGCCTGATTTGCCTGAAGTAGAACTTCTGCTCTGGCTGTGCTACATTGTCCTAGAGCTGAAAGGCACAACGTGCTGTCTCCTTTCCAAAAAGTGAGTTGGGCCCCAAAGAATCTTGCTTCCAGCTCTTTGGGAAGCTAAGAAACAACTCGCTCTCCTCAGTGCTCTTACAGCCTACCGGGAACATCTCTTACAAAGGCCTGTCAAACGCAGTTTGTTTGCAGGCCTGATCTGGCTGCAGTAGAACTTCTGCTCTGGGTGTGCCATATTTCCCTAGAGCTGAAAGGCACAAGGTGCAAGCTTCTTTCCAAAGGGCGAGTTGGGCCCCACAGCATCTTGCTTCCAGCTTTTGGGAAGCTTAGAAACAACTCGCTCTGCACAGTGCTCTTACAGCCTACCGGGAACATCTCTTACAAAGGCCTGTGAAACGCAGTTTTTTTGCAGGCCTGATATGGCTGAAGTAGAACTTCTGTTCTGGGTGTGCTACATTGCCCTGGAGCTGAGAGGCACAACCCGAAGTCTTCTTTCCAAAGGGCGAGTTGGGCCCCAAAGCATCTTGCTTCCAGCTCTTTGGGAAGCTAAGAAACAACTCGCTCTGCACAGTGCTCTGACAGCCTACCGGGAACATGTCTTACAAAGGCCTGTGAAACGCAGTTTGTTTGCAGGCCTGATCTGGCTGAAGTAGAACTTCTGCTCTGCCGGGTCCTACATGGGGCTAGAGCTGCAAGGCACAAAGTCCTGCCGTGTTTGAACAAGGGTAGACAAGTCCCTCAGGTCCAGCTTCCAGCTCTTTCGGCAGCTAAGAAACAACTCACTCTGCACAGTGCTCTTACAGCCTATCGGGAACATCTCTTACAAAGTCCTGTGAAACGGAGCTTCTTTGCAGGCCTGATCTGGCTGAAGTAGAACTTCTGCACTGGGTGTGCCACATTGCCCTAGAGCTGAAAGGCACAAGGTGCAAGCTTCTTTCCAAAGGGCGAGTTGGGCCCCAGAGCATCTTGCTTCCAGCTCTTTGGGAAGCTAAGAAAAAACTCGCTCTGCACAGTGCTCTTAGAGCCTACCGGGAACATCTCTTACGAAGGCCTGTGAAACGGAGTTTCTTTGCAGGCCTGATCTGGCTGAAGTAGAACTTCTGCTCTGGGTGAGCCACATGGCCCTAGAGCTGAAAGGTACAACGTGAAGGCTTGTTTCCCAAGGGGGAGTTGGGCCCCAAAGCATCTTGCTTCCAGCTCTTTGGGAAGCTAAGAAACAACTCGCTCTCCACAGTGCTCTTACAGCCTACCGGGAACATCTCTTACAAAGGCCTGTGAATCGCAGTTTCTTTGCATGCCTGATTTGCCTGAAGTAGAACTTCTGCTCTGGGTGTGCTACATTGTCCTAGAGCTGAAAGGCACAACGTGCAGTCTCCTTTCCAAAAAGCGAGTTGGGCCCCAAAGAATCTTGCTTCTAGCTCTTTGGGAAGCTAAGAAACAACTCGCTCTGCACAGTGCTCTTACAGCCTACCGGGAACATCTCTTACAAAGGCCTGTGAAACGCAGTTTCTTTGCAGGCCTGATCTGGCTGAAGTAGAACTTCTGCTCTGGGTGTGCCACATTGCCCTAGAGCTGAAAGGCACAACGTGCAGCCTTCTACCCAAAGGGCGAGTTGGGCCCCAAAGCATCTTGCTTCCAGCTCTTTGGGAAGCTAAGAAACAACTCGCTCTGCAGACCTCTGTTACAGCCAACCGGGAACATCTCTTGCAAAAGGCCTGAGAAATACAGTTTCCTTGCAGGCCTAATCTCGCTGAGGTAGAACTGCTGCTATGCCGTGTCCTACATCGGCCTAGATTTGCAAGGCTCAAAGTCCTGCCTTGACTCCTCAAGGGCAGACAGGCCCCATAGCCTGCGGCTTCCACCTCTTTGGGCAGCTAAGAAACAACTTGCTCTGCACTGGTGTTTTACAGCCTACAGGGAATGAGTCTTACAAAGGCCTGTGAAACGCAGTTTCTTCCCAGCCCTGATCTGGCTGAAGTAGAACTTCTGCTCTGCCAGGTCCTACATGTTGCTAGAGCTGCAAGGCACGAAGTCCTGCCTTGTTTCCACAAGGGTAGACAAGTCCCTCAGGTCCAGCATCCAGCTCTTTCGGCAGCTAAGAGACAATTCGCTCAGCACAGTGCTCTTACAGCCTACCGTGAACATCTCGTCCAAAGGCCTGTTAAACGCAGTTTCTTTGCAGGCCTGATCTGGCTGAAGTAGAACTTCTGCCCTGGGTGTGTCACATGGGCCTAGAGCTGAAAGGCACAACGTGCAGGCTTCTTCCCAAAGGGCGAGTTTGGCCCCAAAGCATCTTGATTCCAGCTCTTTGGGAAGTTAAGAAACAACTCGCTCTGCACAGTGCTCTTACAGCCTACCGGGAACATGTCTTCCAAAGGCCTGTGAAACGCAGTTTCTTTGCAGGCCTGATCTGGCTGAAGTAGGACTTCTGCTCTGGGTGTGCTACTTTGCCCTAGAGCTGAAAGGCACAACGTGCAGGCTTCTTTCCAAAGGGCGAGTTGGGCCCCACAGCATCTTGCTTCCAGCTCTTTGGGAAGCTAAGAAACAACTCGCTCTGCACAGTGCTCTTACAGCCTAGTGGGAACATGTCTTCCAAAGGCCTGTGAAACGCAGTTTCTTTGCAGGCCTGATCTGGCTGAAGTAGGACTTCTGCTCTGGGTGTGCTACTTTGCCCTAGAGCTGAAAGGCACAACGTGCAGGCTTCTTTCCAAAGGGCGAGTTGGGCCCCACAGCATCTTGCTTCCAGCTCTTTGGGAAGCTAAGAAACAACTCGCTCTGCACAGTGCTCTTACAGCCTACCGGGAACATGTCTTCCAAAGGCCTGTGAAACGCAGTTTCTTTGCAGGCCTGATCTGGCTGAAGTAGGACTTCTGCTCTGGGAGTGCTACTTTGCCCTAGAGCTGAAAGGCACAACGTGCAGGCTTCTTTCCAAAGGGCGAGTTGGGCCCCACAGCATCTTGCTTCCAGCTCTTTGGGAAGCTAAGAAACAACTCGCTCTGCACAGTGCTCTTACAGCCTACCGGGAACATCTCTTCCAAAGGCCTGTGAAACGCAGTTTCTTTGCAGGCCTGATCTGGCTGAAGTAGGACTTCTGCTCTGGGTGTGCTACTTTGCCCTAGAGCTGAAAGGCACAACGTGCAGGCTTCTTTCCAAAGGGCGAGTTGGGCCCCACAGCATCTTGCTTCCAGCTCTTTGGGAAGCTAAGAAACAACTCGCTCTGCACAGTGCTCTTACAGCCTACCGGGAACATGTCTTCCAAAGGCCTGTGAAAGGCAGTTTCTTTGCAGGCCTGATCTGGCTGAAGTAGGACTTCTGCTCTGGGTGTGCTACATTGCCCTAGAGCTGAAAGGCACAACGTGCAGGCTTCTTTCCAAAGGGCGAGTTGGGCCCCACAGCATCTTGCTTCCAGCTCTTTGGGAAGCTAAGAAACAACTCGCTCTGCACAGTGCTCTTACAGCCTACCGGGAACATGTCTTCCAAAGGCCTGTGAAACGCAGTTTCTTTGCAGGCCTGATCTGGCTGAAGTAGGACTTCTGCTCTGGGTGTGCTACTTTGCCCTAGAGCTGAAAGGCACAACGTGCAGGCTTCTTTCCAAAGGGCGAGTTGGGCCCCACAGCATCTTGCTTCCAGCTCTTTGGGAAGCTAAGAAACAACTCGCTCTGCACAGTGCTCTTACAGCCTACCGGGAACATGTCTTCCAAAGGCCTGTGAAACGCAGTTTCTTTGCAGGCCTGATCTGGCTGAAGTAGGACTTCTGCTCTGGGTGTGCTACTTTGCCCTAGAGCTGAAAGGCACAACGTGCAGGCTTCTTTCCAAAGGGTGAGTTGGGCCCCACAGCATCTTGCTTCCAGCTCTTTGGGAAGCTAAGAAACAACTCGCTCTGCACAGTGCTCTTACAGCCTAGTGGGAACATCTCTTCCAAAGGCCTGTGAAACGCAGTTTCTTTGCAGGCCTGATCTGGCTGAAGTAGGACTTCTGCTCTGGGTGTGCTACTTTGCCCTAGAGCTGAAAGGCACAACGTGCAGGCTTCTTTCCAAAGGGCGAGTTGGGCCCCACAGCATCTTGCTTCCAGCTCTTTGGGAAGCTAAGAAACAACTCGCTCTGCACAGTGCTCTTACAGCCTAGTGGGAACATCTCTTCCAAAGGCCTGTGAAACGCAGTTTCTTTGCAGGCCTGATCTGGCTGAAGTAGGACTTCTGCTCTGGGTGTGCTACTTTGCCCTAGAGCTGAAAGGCACAACGTGCAGGCTTCTTTCCAAAGGGCGAGTTGGGCCCCACAGCATCTTGCTTCCAGCTCTTTGGGAAGCTAAGAAACAACTCGCTCTGCACAGTGCTCTTACAGCCTACCGGGAACATGTCTTCCAAAGGCCTGTGAAACGCAGTTTCTTTGCAGGCCTGATCTGGCTGAAGTAGGACTTCTGCTCTGGGTGTGCTACTTTGCCCTAGAGCTGAAAGGCACAACGTGCAGGCTTCTTTCCAAAGGGTGAGTTGGGCCCCACAGCATCTTGCTTCCAGCTCTTTGGGAAGCTAAGAAACAACTCGCTCTGCACAGTGCTCTTACAGCCTACCGGGAACATCTCTTACAAAGGCCTGTGAAACGCAGTTTTTTTGCAGGCCTGATATGGCTGAAGTAGAACTTCTGTTCTGGGTGTGCTACATTGCCCTGGAGCTGAGAGGCACAACCCGAAGTCTTCTTTCCAAAGGGCGAGTTGGGCCCCAAAGCATCTTGCTTCCAGCTCTTTGGGAAGCTAAGAAACAACTCGCTCTGCACAGTGCTCTGACAGCCTACCGGGAACATGTCTTACAAAGGCCTGTGAAACGCAGTTTGTTTGCAGGCCTGATCTGGCTGAAGTAGAACTTCTGCTCTGCCGGGTCCTACATGGGGCTAGAGCTGCAAGGCACAAAGTCCTGCCGTGTTTGAACAAGGGTAGACAAGTCCCTCAGGTCCAGCTTCCAGCTCTTTCGGCAGCTAAGAAACAACTCACTCTGCACAGTGCTCTTACAGCCTATCGGGAACATCTCTTACAAAGTCCTGTGAAACGGAGCTTCTTTGCAGGCCTGATCTGGCTGAAGTAGAACTTCTGCACTGGGTGTGCCACATTGCCCTAGAGCTGAAAGGCACAAGGTGCAAGCTTCTTTCCAAAGGGCGAGTTGGGCCCCAGAGCATCTTGCTTCCAGCTCTTTGGGAAGCTAAGAAAAAACTCGCTCTGCACAGTGCTCTTAGAGCCTACCGGGAACATCTCTTACGAAGGCCTGTGAAACGGAGTTTCTTTGCAGGCCTGATCTGGCTGAAGTAGAACTTCTGCTCTGGGTGAGCCACATGGCCCTAGAGCTGAAAGGTACAACGTGAAGGCTTGTTTCCCAAGGGGGAGTTGGGCCCCAAAGCATCTTGCTTCCAGCTCTTTGGGAAGCTAAGAAACAACTCGCTCTCCACAGTGCTCTTACAGCCTACCGGGAACATCTCTTACAAAGGCCTGTGAATCGCAGTTTCTTTGCATGCCTGATTTGCCTGAAGTAGAACTTCTGCTCTGGGTGTGCTACATTGTCCTAGAGCTGAAAGGCACAACGTGCAGTCTCCTTTCCAAAAAGCGAGTTGGGCCCCAAAGAATCTTGCTTCTAGCTCTTTGGGAAGCTAAGAAACAACTCGCTCTGCACAGTGCTCTTACAGCCTACCGGGAACATCTCTTACAAAGGCCTGTGAAACGCAGTTTCTTTGCAGGCCTGATCTGGCTGAAGTAGAACTTCTGCTCTGGGTGTGCCATATAGCCCTAGAGCTGAAAGGCACAAGGTGCAAGCTTCTTTCCAAAGGGCGAGTTGGGCCCCACAGCATCTTGCTTCCAGCTCTTTGGGAAGCTAAGAAACAACTCGCTCTGCACAGTGCTCTTACAGCCTACCGGGAACATGTGTTACAAAGGCCTGTGAAAGGCAGTTTCTTTGCAGGCCTGATCTGGCTGAAGTAGAACTTCTGCTCTGGGTGTGCTAAATTGCCCTGGAGCTGAGAGGCACAACCCGCAGTCTTCTTTCCAAAGAGCGAGTTGGGCCCCAAAGCATCTTGCTTCCAGCTCTTTGGGAAGCTAAGAAACAACTCGCTCTGCAGACCTCTCTTACAGCCAACCGGGAACATCTCTTGCAAAGGCCAGAGAAATACAGTTTCCTTGCAGGCCTTATCTCGCTGAGGTAGAACTGCTGCTATGCCGTGTCCTACATCGGCCTAGAGTTGCAAGGCTGAAAGTCCTGCCTTGACTCCTCAAGGGCAGACAGGCCCCACAGCGTGGGGCTTCCACCTCTTTGTGCAGCTAAGAAAAAACTTGCTCTGCACTGGTGTTTTACAGCCTACAGGGAACGAGTCTTACAAAGGCCTGTGAAACGCAGATTCTTCCCAGCCCTGATCTGGCTGAAGTAGAACTTCTGCTCTGCCGGGTCCTACATGGCGCTAGAGCTGCAAGGCACAAAGTCCTGCCTTGATTCCACCAGGGTAGACAAGTCCCTCAAGTCCAGCATCCAGCTCTTTCGGCAGCTAAGAAACAACTCGCTCTGCATAGGGCTCTTACAGCCTACCGGGAACATGTCTTAAAACGGACTGTGAAACGCAGTTTCTTCCGAGCCCTGATCTGGCTGAAGTAGAACTTCTGCTCTGCCGTGTGCAACATGGCCCTAGAGATGCAAGGCACAAAGTCCTGCCTTGTTTGCCCAAGGGGAGACTAGTACCTCAGCGTCCAGCTTCCAGCTCTTGGAGCAGCTAAGAAACAGCTTGCTGTGCACAGGGCTCTTCCAGCCTACCTGCAACATGTCTTACAAAGGCCTGTGAAACGCAGTTTCTTTGCAGGCCTGATCTGGCTGAAGTAGAACTTCTGCTCTGGGTGTGTCACATTGCCCTAGAGCTGAAAGGCGCAACGTGCAGGCTTCTTTCCAAAGGGCGACTTGGGCCCCAAAGCATCTTGATTCCAGCTGTTTGGGAAGCTGAGAAACAATTTGCTCTGCCCAGTGCTCTTACAGCCTACAGGGAACATCTCTTACAAAGGCCTGTGAAACGCAATTTCTTTGCAGGCCTGATCTGGCTGAAGTAGAACTTCTGCTCTGGGTGTGCCACATGGCCCTAGAGCTGAAAGGCACAACGTTCAGGTTTCTTTCCAAACGGCGAGTTGGGCCCCAAAGCATCTTGCTTGCAACTCTTTGGGAACTGAAGAAACAACTCGCTCTGCACAGTGCTCTTACAGCCTACCGGGAACATGTCTTACAAAGGCCTGTGAAACGCAGTTTGTTTGCAGGCCTGATCTGGCTGAAGTAGAACTTCTGCTCTGGGTGTGCCACATTGCCCTAGAGCTGAAAGGCACAACGTGCAGCCTTCTTTCCAAAGGGCGAGTTGGGCCCCAGAGCCTCTTGCTTCCAGCTCTTTGGGAAGCTAAGAAACAACTCGCTCTGCATACCTCTCTTACAGCCAACCGGGAACATCTCTTGCAAAGGCCTGAGAAATACAGTTTCCTTGCAGTCCTTATCTCGCTGAGGTAGAACTGCTGCTATGCCGTGTCCTACATCGGCCTAGAGTTGCAAGGCTCAAAGTCCTGCCTTGACTCCTCAAGGGCAGACAGGCCCCACAGCGTGCGGCTTCCACCTCTTTGGGCAGCTAAGAAACAACTTGCTCTGCACTGGTGTTTTACAGCCTACAGGGAACGAGTCTTACAAAGGCCTGTGAAACGCAGTTTCTTCCCAGCCCTGATCTGGCTGAAGTAGAACTTCTGCTCTGCCAGGTCCCACATGGCGCTAGAGCTGCAAGGCACAAAGTCCTGCCTTGTTTCCACAAGGGTAGACAAGTCCCTCAGGTCCAGCATCCAGCTCTTTCGGCAGCTAAGAAACAACTCGCTCTGCACAGTGCTCTTACAGCATACCGGGAACATCTCTTCCAAAGGCCTGTTAAACGCAGTTTCTTTGCAGGCCTGATCTGGCTGAAGTAGGACTTCTGCTCTGGGTGTGCTACTTTGCCCTAGAGCTGAAAGGCACAACGTGCAGGCTTCTTTCCAAAGGGCGAGTTGGGCCCCACAGCATCTTGCTTCCAGCTCTTTGGGAAGCTAAGAAACAACTCGCTCTGCACAGTGCTCTTACAGCCTACCGGGAACATGTCTTCCAAAGGCCTGTGAAAGGCAGTTTCTTTGCAGGCCTGATCTGGCTGAAGTAGGACTTCTGCTCTGGGTGTGCTACATTGCCCTAGAGCTGAAAGGCACAACGTGCAGGCTTCTTTCCAAAGGGCGAGTTGGGCCCCACAGCATCTTGCTTCCAGCTCTTTGGGAAGCTAAGAAACAACTCGCTCTGCACAGTGCTCTTACAGCCTACCGGGAACATGTCTTCCAAAGGCCTGTGAAACGCAGTTTCTTTGCAGGCCTGATCTGGCTGAAGTAGGACTTCTGCTCTGGGTGTGCTACTTTGCCCTAGAGCTGAAAGGCACAACGTGCAGGCTTCTTTCCAAAGGGCGAGTTGGGCCCCACAGCATCTTGCTTCCAGCTCTTTGGGAAGCTAAGAAACAACTCGCTCTGCACAGTGCTCTTACAGCCTACCGGGAACATGTCTTCCAAAGGCCTGTGAAACGCAGTTTCTTTGCAGGCCTGATCTGGCTGAAGTAGGACTTCTGCTCTGGGTGTGCTACTTTGCCCTAGAGCTGAAAGGCACAACGTGCAGGCTTCTTTCCAAAGGGTGAGTTGGGCCCCACAGCATCTTGCTTCCAGCTCTTTGGGAAGCTAAGAAACAACTCGATCTGCACAGTGCTCTTACAGCCTAGTGGGAACATCTCTTCCAAAGGCCTGTGAAACGCAGTTTCTTTGCAGGCCTGATCTGGCTGAAGTAGGACTTCTGCTCTGGGTGTGCTACTTTGCCCTAGAGCTGAAAGGCACAACGTGCAGGCTTCTTTCCAAAGGGCGAGTTGGGCCCCACAGCATCTTGCTTCCAGCTCTTTGGGAAGCTAAGAAACAACTCGCTCTGCACAGTGCTCTTACAGCCTACCGGGAACATGTCTTCCAAAGGCCTGTGAAACGCAGTTTCTTTGCAGGCCTGATCTGGCTGAAGTAGGACTTCTGCTCTGGGTGTGCTACTTTGCCCTAGAGCTGAAAGGCACAACGTGCAGGCTTCTTTCCAAAGGGCGAGTTGGGCCCCACAGCATCTTGCTTCCAGCTCTTTGGGAAGCTAAGAAACAACTCGCTCTGCACAGTGCTCTTACAGCCTACCGGGAACATCTCTTCCAAAGGCCTGTGAAAGGCAGTTTCTTTGCAGGCCTGATCTGGCTGAAGTAGGACTTCTGCTCTGGGTGTGCTACTTTGCCCTAGAGCTGAAAGGCACAATGTGCAGGCTTCTTTCCAAAGGGCGAGTTGGGCCCCACAGCATCTTGCTTCCAGCTCTTTGGGAAGCTAAGAAACAACTCGCTCTGCACAGTGCTCTTTCAGCCTAGTGGGATCATCTCTTCCAAAGGCCTGTGAAACGCAGTTTCTTTGCAGGCCTGATCTGGCTGAAGTAGGACTTCTGCTCTGGGTGTGCTACTTTGCCCTAGAGCTGAAAGGCACAACGTGCAGGCTTCTTTCCAAAGGGCGAGTTGGGCCCCACAGCATCTTGCTTCCAGCTCTTTGGGAAGCTAAGAAACAACTCGCTCTGCACAGTGCTCTTACAGCCTACCGGGAACATCTCTTCCAAAGGCCTGTGAAACGCAGTTTCTTTGCAGGCCTGATCTGGCTGAAGTAGGACTTCTGCTCTGGGTGTGCTACTTTGCCCTAGAGCTGAAAGGCACAACGTGCAGGCTTCTTTCCAAAGGGCGAGTTGGGCCCCACAGCATCTTGCTTCCAGCTCTTTGGGAAGCTAAGAAACAACTCGCTCTGCACAGTGCTCTTACAGCCTACCGGGAACATGTCTTCCAAAGGCCTGTGAAACGCAGTTTCTTTGCAGGCCTGATCTGGCTGAAGTAGGACTTCTGCTCTGGGTGTGCTACTTTGCCCTAGAGCTGAAAGGCACAACGTGCAGGCTTCTTTCCAAAGGGCGAGTTGGGCCCCACAGCATCTTGCTTCCAGCTCTTTGGGAAGCTAAGAAACAACTCGCTCTGCACAGTGCTCTTACAGCCTACCGGGAACATCTCTTCCAAAGGCCTGTGAAACGCAGTTTCTTTGCAGGCCTGATCTGGCTGAAGTAGGACTTCTGCTCTGGGAGTGCTACTTTGCCCTAGAGCTGAAAGGCACTACGTGCAGGCTTCTTTCCAAAGGGCGAGTTGGGCCCCACAGCATCTTGCTTCCAGCTCTTTGGGAAGCTAAGAAACAACTCGCTCTGCACAGTGCTCTTACAGCCTACCGGGAACATCTCTTCCAAAGGCCTGTGAAACGCAGTTTCTTTGCAGGCCTGATCTGGCTGAAGTAGGACTTCTGCTCTGGGTGTGCTACTTTGCCCTAGAGCTGAAAGGCACAACGTGCAGGCTTCTTTCCAAAGGGCGAGTTGGGCCCCACAGCATCTTGCTTCCAGCTCTTTGGGAAGCTAAGAAACAACTCGCTCTGCACAGTGCTCTTACAGCCTACCGGGAACATGTCTTCCAAAGGCCTGTGAAACGCAGTTTCTTTGCAGGCCTGATCTGGCTGAAGTAGGACTTCTGCTCTGGGTGTGCTACATTGCCCTAGAGCTGAAAGGCACAACGTGCAGGCTTCTTTCCAAAGGGCGAGTTGGGCCCCACAGCATCTTGCTTCCAGCTCTTTGGGAAGCTAAGAAACAACTCGCTCTGCACAGTGCTCTTACAGCCTAGTGGGAACATGTCTTCCAAAGGCCTGTGAAACGCAGTTTCTTTGCAGGCCTGATCTGGCTGAAGTAGGACTTCTGCTCTGGGTGTGCTACTTTGCCCTAGAGCTGAAAGGCACAACGTGCAGGCTTCTTTCCAAAGGGCGAGTTGGGCCCCACAGCATCTTGCGTCCAGCTCTTTGGGAAACTAAGAAACAACTCGCTCTGCACAGTGCTCTTACAGCCTACCGGGAACATGTCTTCCAAAGGCCTGTGAAACGCAGTTTCTTTGCAGGCCTGATCTGGCTGAAGTAGGACTTCTGCTCTGGGTGTGCTACTTTGCCCTAGAGCTGAAAGGCACAACGTGCAGGCTTCTTTCCAAAGGGCGAGTTGGGCCCCACAGCATCTTGCTTCCAGCTCTTTGGGAAGCTAAGAAACAACTCGCTCTGCACAGTGCTCTTACAGCCTACCGGGAACATGTCTTCCAAAGGCCTGTGAAACGCAGTTTCTTTGCAGGCCTGATCTGGCTGAAGTAGGACTTCTGCTCTGGGTGTGCTACTTTGCCCTAGAGCTGAAAGGCACAACGTGCAGGCTTCTTTCCAAAGGGCGAGTTGGGCCCCACAGCATCTTGCTTCCAGCTCTTTGGGAAGCTAAGAAACAACTCGCTCTGCACAGTGCTCTTACAGCCTACCGGGAACATGTCTTCCAAAGGCCTGTGAAACGCAGTTTCTTTGCAGGCCTGATCTGGCTGAAGTAGGACTTCTGCTCTGGGTGTGCTACTTTGCCCTAGAGCTGAAAGGCACAACGTGCAGGCTTCCTTCCAAATGGCGAGTTGGGCCCCACAGCATCTTGCTTCCAGCTCTTTGGGAAGCTAAGAAACAACTCGCTCTGCACAGTGCTCTTACAGCCTACCGGGAACATCTCTTCCAAAGGCCTGTGAAACGCAGTTTCTTTGCAGGCCTGATCTGGCTGAAGTAGGACTTCTGCTCTGGGAGTGCTACTTTGCCCTAGAGCTGAAAGGCACAACGTGCAGGCTTCTTTCCAAAGGGCGAGTTGGGCCCCACAGCATCTTGCTTCCAGCTCTTTGGGAAGCTAAGAAACAACTCGCTCTGCACAGTGCTCTTACAGCCTACCGGGAACATCTCTTCCAAAGGCCTGTGAAACGCAGTTTCTTTGCAGGCCTGATCTGGCTGAAGTAGGACTTCTGCTCTGAGTGTGCTACTTTGCCCTAGAGCTGAAAGGCACAACGTGCAGGCTTCTTTCCAAAGGGCGAGTTGGGCCCCACAGCATCTTGCTTCCAGCTCTTTGGGAAGCTAAGAAACAACTCGCTCTGCACAGTGCTCTTACAGCCTACCGGGAACATGTCTTCCAAAGGCCTGTGAAAGGCAGTTTCTTTGCAGGCCTGATCTGGCTGAAGTAGGACTTCTACTCTGGGTGTGCTACATTGCCCTAGAGCTGAAAGGCACAACGTGCAGGCTTCTTTCCAAAGGGCGAGTTGGGCCCCACAGCATCTTGCTTCCAGCTCTTTGGGAAGCTAAGAAACAACTCGCTCTGCACAGTGCTCTTACAGCCTACCGGGAACATGTCTTCCAAAGGCCTGTGAAACGCAGTTTCTTTGCAGGCCTGATCTGGCTGAAGTAGGACTTCTGCTCTGGGTGTGCTACTTTGCCCTAGAGCTGAAAGGCACAACGTGCAGGCTTCTTTCCAAAGGGCGAGTTGGGCCCCACAGCATCTTGCTTCCAGCTCTTTGGGAAGCTAAGAAACAACTCGCTCTGCACAGTGCTCTTACAGCCTACCGGGAACATGTCTTCCAAAGGCCTGTGAAACGCAGTTTCTTTGCAGGCCTGATCTGGCTGAAGTAGGACTTCTGCTCTGGGTGTGCTACTTTGCCCTAGAGCTGAAAGGCACAACGTGCAGGCTTCTTTCCAAAGGGTGAGTTGGGCCCCACAGCATCTTGCTTCCAGCTCTTTGGGAAGCTAAGAAACAACTCGCTCTGCACAGTGCTCTTACAGCCTAGTGGGAACATCTCTTCCAAAGGCCTGTGAAACGCAGTTTCTTTGCAGGCCTGATCTGGCTGAAGTAGGACTTCTGCTCTGGGTGTGCTACTTTGCCCTAGAGCTGAAAGGCACAACGTGCAGGCTTCTTTCCAAAGGGCGAGTTGGGCCCCACAGCATCTTGCTTCCAGCTCTTTGGGAAGCTAAGAAACAACTCGCTCTGCACAGTGCTCTTACAGCCTACCGGGAACATGTCTTCCAAAGGCCTGTGAAACGCAGTTTCTTTGCAGGCCTGATCTGGCTGAAGTAGGACTTCTGCTCTGGGTGTGCTACTTTGCCCTAGAGCTGAAAGGCACAACGTGCAGGCTTCTTTCCAAAGGGTGAGTTGGGCCCCACAGCATCTTGCTTCCAGCTCTTTGGGAAGCGAAGAAACAACTCGCTCTGCACAGTGCTCTTACAGCCTATTGGGAACATCTCTTCCAAAGGCCTGTGAAACGCAGTTTCTTTGCAGGCCTGATCTGGCTGAAGTAGGACTTCTGCTCTGGGTGTGCTACTTTGCCCTAGAGCTGAAAGGCACAACGTGCAGGCTTCTTTCCAAAGGGCGAGTTGGGCCCCACAGCATCTTGCTTCCAGCTCTTTGGGAAGCTAAGAAACAACTCGCTCTGCACAGTGCTCTTACAGCCTACCGGGAACATGTCTTCCAAAGGCCTGTGAAACGCAGTTTCTTTGCAGGCCTGATCTGGCTGAAGTAGGACTTCTGCTCTGGGTGTGCTACTTTGCCCTAGAGCTGAAAGGCACAACGTGCAGGCTTCTTTCCAAAGGGCGAGTTGGGCCCCACAGCATCTTGCTTCCAGCTCTTTGGGAAGCTAAGAAACAACTCGCTCTGCACAGTGCTCTTACAGCCTACCGGGAACATCTCTTCCAAAGGCCTGTGAAACGCAGTTTCTTTCCAGGCCTGATCTGGCTGAAGTAGGACTTCTGCTCTGGGAGTGCTACTTTGCCCTAGAGCTGAAAGGCACAACGTGCAGGCTTCTTTCCAAAGGGCGAGTTGGGCCCCACAGCATCTTGCTTCCAGCTCTTTGGGAAGCTAAGAAACAACTCGCTCTGCACAGTGCTCTTACAGCCTACCGGGAACATGTCTTCCAAAGGCCTGTGAAACACAGTTTCTTTGCAGGCCTGATCTGGCTGAAGTAGGACTTCTGCTCTGGGTGTGCTACTTTGCCCTAGAGCTGAAAGGCACAACGTGCAGGCTTCTTTCCAAAGGGCGAGTTGGGCCCCACAGCATCTTGCTTCCAGCTCTTTGGGAAGCGAAGAAACAACTCGCTCTGCACAGTGCTCTTACAGCCTACCGGGAACATGTCTTCCAAAGGCCTGTGAAAGGCAGTTTCTTTGCAGGCCTGATCTGGCTGAAGTAGGACTTCTGCTCTGGGTGTGCTACATTGCCCTAGAGCTGAAAGGCACAACGTGCAGGCTTCTTTCCAAAGGGCGAGTTGGGCCCCACAGCATCTTGCTTCCAGCTCTTTGGGAAGCTAAGAAACAACTCGCTCTGCACAGTGCTCTTACAGCCTACTGGGAACATGTCTTCCAAAGGCCTGTGAAACGCAGTTTCTTTGCAGGCCTGATCTGGCTGAAGTAGGACTTCTGCTCTGGGTGTGCTACTTTGCCCTAGAGCTGAAAGGCACAACGTGCAGGCTTCTTTCCAAAGGGCGAGTTGGGACCCACAGCATCTTGCTTCCAGCTCTTTGGGAAGCTAAGAAACAACTCGCTCTGCACAGTGCTCTTACAGCCTACCGGGAACATGTCTTCCAAAGGCCTGTGAAACGCAGTTTCTTTGCAGGCCTGATCTGGCTGAAGTAGGACTTCTGCTCTGGGTGTGCTACTTTGCCCTAGAGCTGAAAGGCACAACGTGCAGGCTTCTTTCCAAAGGGCGAGTTGGGCCCCACAGCATCTTGCTTCCAGCTCTTTGGGAAGCTAAGAAACAACTCGCTCTGCACAGTGCTCTTACAGCCTACCGGGAACATCTCTTCCAAAGGCCTGTGAAACGCAGTTTCTTTGCAGGCCTGATCTGGCTGAAGTAGGACTTCTGCTCTGGGAGTGCTACTTTGCCCTAGAGCTGAAAGGCACAACGTGCAGGCTTCTTTCCAAAGGGCGAGTTGGGCCCCACAGCATCTTGCTTCCAGCTCTTTGGGAAGCTAAGAAACAACTCGCTCTGCACAGTGCTCTTACAGCCTACCGGGAACATGTCTTCCAAAGGCCTGTGAAACGCAGTTTCTTTGCAGGCCTGATCTGGCTGAAGTAGGACTTCTGCTCTGGGTGTGCTACTTTGCCCTAGAGCTGAAAGGCACAACGTGCAGGCTTCTTTCCAAAGGGCGAGTTGGGCCCCACAGCATCTTGCTTCCAGCTCTTTGGGAAGCTAAGAAACAACTCGCTCTGCACAGTGCTCTTACAGCCTACCGGGAACATGTCTTCCAAAGGCCTGTGAAAGGCAGTTTCTTTGCAGGCCTGATCTGGCTGAAGTAGGACTTCTGCTCTGGGTGTGCTACATTGCCCTAGAGCTGAAAGGCACAACGTGCAGGCTTCTTTCCAAAGGGCGAGTTGGGCCCCACAGCATCTTGCTTCCAGCTCTTTGGGAAGCTAAGAAACAACTCTCTCTCCTCAGTGCTCTTACAGCCTACCGGGAACATCTCTTACAAAGGCCTGTGAAATGCAGTTTGTTTGCAGGCCTGACCTGGCTGCAGTAGAACTTCTGCTCTGGGTGTGCCATATTTCCCTAGAGCTGAAAGGCACAAGGTGCAAGCTTCTTTCCAAGGGCGAGTTGGGCCCCACAGCATCTTGCTTCCAGCTTTTGGGAAGCTTAGAAACAACTAGCTCTGCACAGTGTTCTTACAGCCTACCGGGAACATCTCTTACAAAGGCCTGTGAAACGCAGTTTTTTTGCAGGCCTGATATGGCTGAAGTAGAACTTCTGCTCTGGGTGTGCTACATTGCCCTGGAGCTGAGAGGCACAACCCGAAGTCTTCTTTCCAAAGGGCGAGTTGGGCCCCAAAGCATCTTGCTTCCAGCTCTTTGGGAAGCTAAGAAACAACTCGCTCGGCAGACCTCTCTTACAGCCAACCGGGAACATCTCTTGCAAAGGTCTGAGAAATACAGTTTCCTTGCAGTCCTTATCTCGCTGAGGTAGAACTGCTGCTATGCCGTGTCCTACATCGGCCTAGAGTTGCAAGGCTCAAAGTCCTGCCTTGACTCCTCAAGGGCAGACAGGCCCCACAGCGTGCGGCTTCCACCTCTTTGGGCAGCTAAGAAACAACTTGCTCTGCACTGGTGTTTTACAGCCTACAGGGAACGAGTCTTACAAAGGCCTGTGAAACGCAGTTTCTTCCCAGCACTGATCTGGCTGAAGTAGAACTTCTGCTCTGCCGGGTCCTACATGGCGCTAGAGCTGCAAGGCACAAAGTCCTGCCTTGTTTCCACAAGGGTAGACAAGTCCCTCAGGTCAAGCATCCAGCTCTTTCGGCAGCTAAGAAACAACTCGCTCTGCACAGTGCTCTTACAGCCCTCCGGGAACATCTCTTCCAAAGGCCTGTTAAACGCAGTTTCTTTGCAGGCCTGATCTGGCTGAAGTAGAACTTCTGCTCTGGGTGAGCCACATGGCCCTAGAGCTGAAAGGTACAACATGCAGGCTTGTTTCCCAACGGCGAGTTGGGCCCCAAAGAATCTTGCTTCCAGCTCTTTCGGCAGCTAAGAAACAACTCGCTCTGCACAGTGCTCTTACAGCCTACCGGGAACATCTCTTACAAAGGCCTGTGAAACACAGTTTCTTTGCAGGCCTGATCTGGCTGAAGTAGAACTTCTCCTCTGCCGTGTGCAACATGGCCCTAGAGATGCAAGGCACAAAGTCCTGCCTTGTTTCCCCAAGGGGAGACTAGTACCTCAGCGTCCAGCTTCCAGCTCTTGGAGCAGCTAAGAAACAGCTTGCTGTGCACAGGGCTCTTCAAGCCTACCTGGAACATGTATTACAAAGGCCTGTGAAACGCAGTTTCTTTGCAGGCCTGATCTGGCTGAAGTAGAACTTCTGCTCTGGGTGTGCCACATTGCCCTAGAGCTGAAAGGCACAACGTGCAGGCTTCTTTCCAAAGGGCGTGTTGGGCCCCAGAGCATCTTGCTTCCAGCTCTTTGGGAAGCGAAGAAACAACTCGCTCTGCACAGTGCTCTTACAGCCTACCGGGAACATCTCTTACAAAGGCCTGTGAATCGCAGTTTCTTTGCAGGCCTGATCTGGCTGAAGTAGAACTTCTGCTCTGGGTGTGCTAAATTGCCCTGGAGCTGAGAGGCACAACCCGCAGTCTTCTTTCCAAAGGACGAGTTAGGCCCCAAAGCATCTTGCTTCCAGCTCTTTGGGAAGCTAAGAAACAACTCGGTCTGCATAGTGCTCTTACAGCCTACCGGGAACATCTCTTACAAAGTCCTGTGAAACGGAGTTTCTTTGCAGGCCTCATCTGGCTGAAGTAATACTTCTGCACTGGGTGTGCCACATTGCCCTAGAGCTGAAAGGCACAAGGTGAAGCTTCTTTCCAAAGGGCGAGTTGGGCCCCAGAGCATCTTGCTTCCAGCTCTTTGGGAAGCTAAGAAACAACTCGCTCTGCACAGTGCTCTTACAGCCTACCGGGAACATCTCTTACAACGGCCTGAGAATCGCAGTTTCTTTCCAGGCCTGATTTGCCTGAAGTAGAACTTCTGCTCTGGGTGTGCTACATTGTCCTAGAGCTGAAAGGCACAACGTGCAGTCTCCTTTCCTAGAAGCGAGTTGGGCCCCAAAGAATCTTGCTTCCAGCTCTTTGGGAAGCTAAGAAACAACTCGCTCTGCACAGTGCTCTTACAGCCTACCGGGAACATCTCTTACAAAGGCCTGTGAAACGCAGTTTGTTTGCAGGCCTGATCTGGCTGAAGTAGAACTTCTGCTCTGGGTGTGCCATATTGCCCTAGAGCTGAAAGGCACAACGTGCAGGCTTCTTTCCAAAGGGCGAGTTGGGCCCCAGAGCATCTTGCTTCGAACTCTTTGGGAAGCTAAGAAACAACTCGCTCTGCACAGTGCTCTTACAGCCTACAGGGAACATCTCTTACAAAGGCCTGCGAAACGCAGTTTCTTTGCAGGCCTGATCTGGCTGAAGTAGAACTTCTGCTCTGCCGTGTGCAACATGGCCCTAGAGATGCAAGGCACAAAGTCCTGCCTTGTTTCCCCAAGGGGAGACTAGTACCTCAGCGTCCAGCTTCCAGCTCTTGGAGCAGCTAAGAAACAGCTTGCTGTGCACAGGGCTCTTCCAGCCTACCTGGAACATGTCTTACAAAGGCCTGTGAAACGCAGTTTCTTTGCAGGCCTGCTCTGGATGAAGTAGAACTTCTGCTCTGGGTGTGCCACATTGCCCTAGAGCTGAAAGGCACAACGTGCAGGCTTCTTTCCGAAGGGCGAGTTGGGCCCCAGAGCATCTTGCTTCCAGCTCTTTGGGAAGCTAAGAAAAAACTCGCTCTGCACAGTGTTCTTAGAGCCTACCGGGAACATCTCTTACGAAGGCCTGGGAAACGGAGTTTCTTTGCAGGCCTGATCTGGCTGAAGTAGAACTTCTGCTCTGGGTGAGCCACATGGCCCTAGAGCTGAAAGGTACAACGTGCAGGCTTGTTTCCCAAAGGGGAGTTGGGCCCCACAGCATCTTGCTTCCAGCTTTTGGGAAGCTTAGAAACAACTCGCTCTGCACAGTGCTCTTACAGCCTACCGGGAACATCTCTTACAAAGGCCTGTGAAACGCAGTTTTTTTGCAGGCCTGATCTGGCTGAAGTAGAACTTCTGCTCTGGGTGTGCTACATTGCCCTGGAGCTGAGAGGCACAACCCGAAGTCTTCTTTCCAAAGTGCGAGTTGGGCCCCAAAGCATCTTGCTTCCAGCTCTTTGGGAAGCTAAGAAACAACTCGCTCTGCACAGTGCTCTGACAGCCTACCGGGAACATGTCTTACAAAGGCCTGTGAAACGCAGTTTGTTTGCAGGCCTGATCTGGCTGAAGTAGAACTTCTGCTCTGCCGGGTCCTACATGGGGCTAGAGCTGCAAGGCACAAAGTCCTGCCGTGTTTGAACAAGGGTAGACAAGTCCCTCAGGTCCAGCTTCCAGCTCTTTCGGCAGCTAAGAAACAACTAACTCTGCACAGTGCTCTTACAGCCTATCGGGAACATCTCTTACAAAGTCCTGTGAAACGGAGCTTCTTTGCAGGCCTGATCTGGCTGAAGTAGAACTTCTGCACTGGGTGTGCCACATTGCCCTAGAGCTGAAAGGCACAAGGTGCAAGCTTCTTTCCAAAGGGCGAGTTGGGCCCCAGAGCATCTTGCTTCCAGCTCTTTGGGAAGCTAAGAAAAAACTCGCTCTGCACAGTGCTCTTAGAGCCAACCGGGAACATCTCTTACGAAGGCCTGTGAAACGGAGTTTCTTTGCAGGCCTGATCTGGCTGAAGTAGAACTTCTGCTCTGGGTGAGCCACATGGCCCTAGAGCTGAAAGGTACAACGTGCAGGCTTGTTTCCCAAGGGGGAGTTGGGCCCCAAAGCATCTTGCTTCCAGCTCTTTGGGAAGCTAAGAAACAACTCGCTCTCCACAATGCTCTTACAGCCTACCGGGAACATCTCTTACAAAGGCCTGTGAATCGCAGTTTCTTTGCAGGCCTGATTTGCCTGAAGTAGAACTTCTGCTCTGGGTGTGCTACATTGTCCTAGAGCTGAAAGGCACAACGTGCAGTCTCCTTTCCAAAAAGCGAGTTGGGCCCCAAAGAATCTTGCTTCTAGCTCTTTGGGAAGCTAAGAAACAACTCGCTCTGCACAGTGCTCTTACAGCCTACCGGGAACATCTCTTACAAAGGCCTGTGAAACGCAGTTTCTTTGCAGGCCTGATCTGGCTGAAGTAGAACTTCTGCTCTGGGTGTGCCATATAGCCCTAGAGCTGAAAGGCACAAGGTGCAAGCTTCTTTCCAAAGGGCGAGTTGGGCCCCACAGCATCTTGCTTCCAGCTCTTTGGGAAGCTAAGAAACAACTCGCTCTGCACAGTGCTCTTACAGCCTACCGGGAACATGTGTTACAAAGGCCTGTGAAAGGCAGTTTCTTTGCAGGCCTGATCTGGCTGAAGTAGAACTTCTGCTCTGGGTGTGCTAAATTGCCCTGGAGCTGAGAGGCACAACCCGCAGTCTTCTTTCCAAAGGGCGAGTTGGGCCCCAAAGCATCTTGCTTCCAGCTCTTTGGGAAGCTAAGAAACAACTCGCTCTGCAGACCTCTCTTACAGCCAACCGGGAACATCTCTTGCAAAGGCCAGAGAAATACAGTTTCCTTGCAGGCCTTATCTCGCTGAGGTAGAACTGCTGCTATGCCGTGTCCTACATCGGCCTAGAGTTGCAAGGCTCAAAGTCCTGCCTTGACTCCTCAAGGGCAGACAGGCCCCACAGCGTGGGGCTTCCACCTCTTTGGGCAGCTAAGAAAAAACTTGCTCTGCACTGGTGTTTTACAGCCTACAGGGAACGAGTCTTACAAAGGCCTGTGAAACGCAGATTCTTCCCAGCCCTGATCTGGCTGAAGTAGAACTTCTGCTCTGCCGGGTCCTACATGGCGCTAGAGCTGCAAGGCACAAAGTCCTGCCTTGATTCCACCAGGGTAGACAAATCCCTCAAGTCCAGCATCCAGCTCTTTCGGCAGCTAAGAAACAACTCGCTCTGCATAGGGCACTTACAGCCTACCGGGAACATGTCTTAAAACGGACTGTGAAACGCAGTTTCTTCCGAGCCCTGATCTGGCTGAAGTAGAACTTCTGCTCTGCCGTGTGCAACATGGCCCTAGAGATGCAAGGCACAAAGTCCTGCCTTGTTTGCCCAAGGGGAGACTAGTACCTCAGCGTCCAGCTTCCAGCTCTTGGAGCAGCTAAGAAACAGCTTGCTGTGCACAGGGCTCTTCCAGCCTACCTGCAACATGTCTTACAAAGGCCTGTGAAACGCAGTTTCTTTTCAGGCCTGATCTGGCTGAAGTAGAACTTCTGCTCTGGGTGTGTCACATTGCCCTAGAGCTGAAAGGCGCAACGTGCAGGCTTCTTTCCAAAGGGCGACTTGGGCCCCAAAGCATCTTGATTCCAGCTGTTTGGGAAGCTGAGAAACAATTTGCTCTGCCCAGTGCTCTTACAGCCTACAGGGAACATCTCTTACAAAGGCCTGTGAAACGCAATTTCTTTGCAGGCCTGATCTGGCTGAAGTAGAACTCCTGCTCTGGGTGTGCCACATGGCCCTAGAGCTGAAAGGCACAACGTTCAGGTTTCTTTCCAAACGGCGAGTTGGGCCCCAAAGCATCTTGCTTGCAACTCTTTGGGAACTGAAGAAACAACTCGCTCTGCACAGTGCTCTTACAGCCTACCGGGAACATGTCTTACAAAGGCCTGTGAAACGCAGTTTGTTTGCAGGCCTGATCTGGCTGAAGTAGAACTTCTGCTCTGGGTGTGCCACATTGCCCTAGAGCTGAAAGGCACAACGTGCAGCCTTCTTTCCAAAGGGCGAGTTGGGCCCCAGAGCCTCTTGCTTCCAGCTCTTTGGGAAGCTAAGAAACAACTCGCTCTGCAGACCTCTCTTACAGCCAACCGGGAACATCTCTTGCAAAGGCCTGAGAAATACAGTTTCCTTGCAGTCCTTATCTCGCTGAGGTAGAACTGCTGCTATGCCGTGTCCTACATCGGCCTAGAGTTGCAAGGCTCAAAGTCCTGCCTTGACTCCTCAAGGGCAGACAGGCCCTACAGCGTGCGGCTTCCACCTCTTTGGGCAGCTAAGAAACAACTTGCTCTGCACTGGTGTTTTACAGCCTACAGGGAACGAGTCTTACAAAGGCCTGTGAAACGCAGTTTCTTCCCAGCCCTGATCTGGCTGAAGTAGAACTTCTGCTCTGCCGGGTCCCACATGGCGCTAGAGCTGCAAGGCACAAAGTCCTGCCTTGTTTCCACAAGGGTAGACAAGTCCCTCAGGTCCAGCATCCAGCTCTTTCGGCAGCTAAGAAACAATTCGCTCTGCACAGTGCTCTTACAGCATACCGGGAACATCTCTTCCAAAGGCCTGTTAAACGCAGTTTCTTTGCAGGCCTGATCTGGCTGAAGTAGAACTTCTGCTCTGGGTGTGTCACATGGCCCTAGAGCTGAAAGGCACAACGTGCAGGCTTCTTTCCAAAGTGCGAGTTGGGCCCCAAAGCATCTTGATTCCAGATCTTTGGGAAGCTGAGAAACAATTCGCTCTGCCCAGTGCTCTTACAGCCTACAGGGAACATCTCTTACAAAGGCCTGTGAATCGCAGTTTCTTTGCAGGCCTGATCTGGCTGAAGTAGAACTTCTCCTCTGCCGTGTGCAACATGGCCCTAGAGATGCAAGGCACAAAGTCCTGCCTTGTTTCCCCAAGGGGAGACTAGTACCTCAGCGTCCAGCTTCCAGCTCTTGGAGCAGCTAAGAAACAGCTTGCTGTGCACAGGGCTCTTCCAGCCTACCTGGAACATGTATTACAAAGGCCTGTGAAACGCAGTTTCTTTGCAGGCCTGATCTGGCTGAAGTAGAACTTCTGCTCTGGGTGTGCCACATTGCCCTAGAGCTGAAAGGCACAACGTGCAGGCTTCTTTCCAAAGGGCGTGTTGGGCCCCAGAGCATCTTGCTTCCAGCTCTTTGGGAAGCGAAGAAACAACTCGCTCTGCACAGTGCTCTTACAGCCTACCGGGAACATCTCTTACAAAGGCCTGTGAATCGCAGTTTCTTTGCAGGCCTGATTTGCCTGAAGTAGAACTTCTGCTCTGGGTGTGCTACATTGTCCTAGAGCTGAAAGGCACAACGTGCCGTCTCCTTTCCAAAAAGCGAGTTGGGCCCCAAAGAATCTTGCTTCCAGCTCTTTGGGAAGCTAAGAAACAACTCGCTCTGCACAGTGCTCTTACAGCCTACCGGGAACATCTCTTACAAAGGCCTGTGAATCGCAGTTTCTTTGCAGGCCTGATTTGCCTGAAGTAGAACTTCTGCTCGGGGTGTGCTACATTGTCCTAGAGCTGAAAGGCACAACGTGCAGTCTCCTTTCCAAAAAGCGAGTTGGGCCCCAAAGAATCTTGCTTCCAGCTCTTTGGGAAGCTAAGAAACAACTCGCTCTGCACAGTGCTCTTACAGCCTACCGGGAACATCTCTTACAAAGGCCTGTGAATCGCAGTTTCTTTGCAGGCCTGATTTGCCTGAAGTAGAACTTCTGCTCGGGGTGTGCTACATTGTCCTAGAGCTGAAAGGCACAACGTGCAGTCTCCTTTCCAAAAAGCGAGTTGGGCCCCAAAGAATCTTGCTTCCAGCTCTTTGGGAAGCTAAGAAACAACTCGCTCTGCACAGTGCTCTTACAGCCTACCGGAAACATCTCTTACAAAGGCCTGTGAAACGCAGTTTTTTTGCAGGCCTGATCTGGCTGAAGTAGAACTTCTGCTCTGGGTGTGCTAAATTGCCCTGGAGCTGAGAGGCACAACCCGCAGTCTTCTTTCCAAAGGACGAGTTAGGCCCCAAGGCATCTTGCTTCCAGCTCTTTGGGAAGCTAAGAAACAACTCGGTCTGCATAGTGCTCTTACAGCCTACCGGGAACATCTCTTACAAAGTCCTGTGAAACGGAGTTTCTTTGCAGGCCTCATCTGGCTGAAGTAATACTTCTGCACTGGGTGTGCCACATTGCCCTAGAGCTGAAAGGCACAAGGTGAAGCTTCTTTCCAAAGGGCGAGTTGGGCCCCAGAGCATCTTGCTTCCAGCTCTTTGGGAAGCTAAGAAACAACTCGCTCTGCACAGTGCTCTTACAGCCTACCGGGAACATCTCTTACAAAGGCCTGTGAATCGCAGTTTCTTTCCAGGCCTGATTTGCCTGAAGTAGAACTTCTGCTCTGGGTGTGCTACATTGTCCTAGATCTGAAAGGCACAACGTGCAGTCTCCTTTCCAAAAAGCGAGTTGGGCCCCAAAGAATCTTGCTTCCAGCTCTTTGGGAAGCTAAGAAACAACTCGCTCTGCACAGTGCTCTTACAGCCTACCGGGAACATCTCTTACAAAGGCCTGTGAAACGCAGTTTGTTTGCAGGCCTGATCTGGCTGAAGTAGAACTTCTGCTCTGGGTGTGCCATATTGCCCTAGAGCTGAAAGGCACAAGGTGCAAGCTTCTTTCCAAAGGGCGAGTTGGGCCCCAGAGCATCTTGCTTCCAACTCTTTGGGAAGCTAAGAAACAACTCGCTCTGCACAGTGCTCTTACAGCCTACAGGGAACATCTCTTACAAAGGCCTGCGAAACGCAGTTTCTTTGCAGGCCTGATCTGGCTGAAGTAGAACTTCTGCTCTGCCGTGTGCAACATGGCCCTAGAGATGCAAGGCACAAAGTCCTGCCTTGTTTCCCGAAGGGGAGACTAGTACCTCAGCGTCCAGCTTCCAGCTCTTGGAGCAGCTAAGAAACAGCTTGCTGTGCACAGGGCTCTTCCAGCCTACCTGGAACATGTCTTACAAAGGCCTGTGAAACGCAGTTTCTTTGCAGGCCTGCTCTGGCTGAAGTAGAACTTCTGCTCTGGGTGTGCCACATTGCCCTAGAGCTGAAAGGCACAAGGTGCAGGCTTCTTTCCAAAGGGCGAGTTGGGCCCCAGAGCATCTTGCTTTCAGCTCTTTGGGAAGCTAAGAAAAAACTCGCTCTGCACAGTGTTCTTAGAGCCTACCGGGAACATCTCTTACGAAGGCCTGTGAAACGGAGTTTCTTTGCAGGCCTGATCTGGCTGAAGTAGAACTTCTGCTCTGGGTGAGCCACATGGCCCTAGAGCTGAAAGGTACAACGTGCAGGCTTGTTTCCCAAAGGGGAGTTGGGCCCCAAAGCATCTTGCTTCCAGCTCTTTGGGAAGCTAAGAAAAACTCATTCTCCACAGTGCTCTTACAGCCTACCGGGAACATCTCTTACAAAGGCCTGTGAAACGCAGTTTCTTTGCAGGCCTGATCTGGCTGAAGTAGAACTTCTGCTCTGGGTGTGCCACATTGCCCTAGAGCTGAAAGGCACAACGTGCAGCCTTCTTTCCAAAGGGCGAGTTGGGCCCCAGAGCATCTTGCTTCCAGCTCTTTGGGAAGCGAAGAAACAACTCGCTCTGCACAGTGCTCTTACAGCCTACCGGGAACATCTCTTACAAAGGCCTGTGAAACGCAGTTTGTTTGCAGGCCTGATCTGGCTGAAGTAAAACTTCTGCTCTGGGTGTGCCACATGGCCCTAGAGCTGAAAGGCTCAACGTTCAGTCTTCATTCCAAAGGGCGAGTTGGGCCCCAAAGCATCTTGCTTCCAGCTCTTTGGGAAGCTAAGAAACAACTCGCTCTGCACAGTGCTCTTACAGCCTACCGGGAACATCTCTTACAAAGGCCTGTGAATCGCAGTTTCTTTGCAGGCCTGATTTGCCTGAAGTAGAACTTCTGCTCTGGCTGTGCTACATTGTCCTAGAGCTGAAAGGCACAACGTGCAGTCTCCTTTCCAAAGGGCGAGTTGGGCCCCACAGCATCTTGCTTCCAGCTTTTGGGAAGCTTAGAAACAACTCGCTCTGCACAGTGCTCTTACAGCCTACCGGGAACATCTCTTACAAAGGCCTGTGAAACGCAGTTTTTTTGCAGGCCTGATATGGCTGAAGTAGAACTTCTGCTCTGGGTGTGCTACATTGCCCTGGAGCTGAGAGGCACAACCCGAAGTCTTCTTTCCAAAGTGCGAGTTGGGCCCCAAAGCATCTTGCTTCCAGCTCTTTGGGAAGCTAAGAAACAACTCGCTCTGCACAGTGCTCTGACAGCCTACCGGGAACATGTCTTACAAAGGCCTGTGAAACGCAGTTTGTTTGCAGGCCTGATCTGGCTGAAGTAGAACTTCTGCTCTGCCGGGTCCTACATGGGGCTAGAGCTGCAAGGCACAAAGTCCTGCCGTGTTTGAACAAGGGTAGACAAGTCCCTCAGGTCCAACTTCCAGCTCTTTCGGCAGCTAAGAAACAACTCACTCTGCACAGTGCTCTTACAGCCTATCGGGAACATCTCTTACAAAGTCCTGTGAAACGGAGCTTCTTTGCAGGCCTGATCTGGCTGAAGTAGAACTTCTGCACTGGGTGTGCCACATTGCCCTAGAGCTGAAAGGCACAAGGTGCAAGCTTCTTTCCAAAGGGCGAGTTGGGCCCCAGAGCATCTTGCTTCCAGCTCTTTGGGAAGCTAAGAAAAAACTCGCTCTGCACAGTGCTCTTAGAGCCTACCGGGAACATCTCTTACGAAGGCCTGTGAAACGGAGTTTCTTTGCAGGCCTGATCTGGCTGAAGTAGAACTTCTGCTCTGGGTGAGCCACATGGCCCTAGAGCTGAAAGGTACAACGTGCAGGCTTGTTTCCTAAGGGGGAGTTGGGCCCCAAAGCATCTTGCTTCCAGCTCTTTGGGAAGCTAAGAAACAACTCGCTCTGCAGACCTCTCTTACAGCCAACCGGGAACATCTCTTGCAAAGGCCAGAGAAATACAGTTTCCTTGCAGGCCTTATCTCGCTGAGGTAGAACTGCTGCTATGCCGTGTCCTACATCGGCCTAGAGTTGCAAGGCTCAAAGTCCTGCCTTGACTCCTCAAGGGCAGACAGGCCCCACAGCGTGGGGCTTCCACCTCTTTGGGCAGCTAAGAAAAAACTTGCTCTGCACTGGTGTTTTACAGCCTACAGTGAACGAGTCTTACAAAGGCCTGTGAAACGCAGATTCTTCCCAGCCCTGATCTGGCTGAAGTAGAACTTCTGCTCTGCCGGGTCCTACATGGCGCTAGAGCTGCAAGGCACAAAGTCCTGCCTTGATTCCACCAGGGTAGACAAGTCCCTCAAGTCCAGCATCCAGCTCTTTCGGCAGCTAAGAAACAACTCGCTCTGCATAGGGCTCTTACAGCCTACCGGGAACATGTCTTAAAACGGACTGTGAAACGCAGTTTCTTCCGAGCCCTGATCTGGCTGAAGTAGAACTTCTGCTCTGCCGTGTGCAACATGGCCCTAGAGATGCAAGGCACAAAGTCCTGCCTTGTTTGCCCAAGGGGAGACTAGTACCTCAGCGTCCAGCTTCCAGCTCTTGGAGCAGCTAAGAAACAGCTTGCTGTGCACAGGGCTCTTCCAGCCTACCTGCAACATGTCTTACAAAGGCCTGTGAAACGCAGTTTCTTTGCAGGCCTGATCTGGCTGAAGTAGGACTTCTGCTCTGGGTGTGTCACATTGCCCTAGAGCTGAAAGGCGCAACGTGCAGGCTTCTTTCCAAAGGGCGACTTGGGCCCCAAAGCATCTTGATTCCAGCTGTTTGGGAAGCTGAGAAACAATTTGCTCTGCCCAGTGCTCTTACAGCCTACAGGGAACATCTCTTACAAAGGCCTGTGAAACGCAATTTCTTTGCAGGCCTGATCTGGCTGAAGTAGAACTTCTGCTCTGGGTGTGCCACATGGCCCTAGAGCTGAAAGGCACAACGTTCAGGTTTCTTTCCAAACGGCGAGTTGGGCCCCAAAGCATCTTGCTTGCAACTCTTTGGGAACTGAAGAAACAACTCGCTCTGCACAGTGCTCTTACAGCCTACCGGGAACATGTCTTACAAAGGCCTGTGAAACGCAGTTTGTTTGCAGGCCTGATCTGGCTGAAGTAGAACTTCTGCTCTGGGTGTGCCACATTGCCCTAGAGCTGAAAGGCACAACGTGCAGCCTTCTTTCCAAAGGGCGAGTTGGGCCCCAGAGCCTCTTGCTTCCAGCTCTTTGGGAAGCTAAGAAACAACTCGCTCTGCAGACCTCTCTTACAGCCAACCGGGAACATCTCTTGCAAAGGCCTGAGAAATACAGTTTCCTTGCAGTCCTTATCTCGCTGAGGTAGAACTGCTGCTATGCCGTGTCCTACATCGGCCTAGAGTTGCAAGGCTCAAAGTCCTGCCTTGACTCCTCAAGGGCAGACAGGCCCCACAGCGTGGGGCTTCCACCTCTTTGGGCAGCTAAGAAACAACTTGCTCTGCACTGGTGTTTTACAGCCTACAGGGAACGAGTCTTACAAAGGCCTGTGAAACGCAGTTTCTTCCCAGCCCTGATCTGGCTGAAGTAGAACTTCTGCTCTGCCGGGTCCCACATGGCGCTAGAGCTGCAAGGCACAAAGTCCTGCCTTGTTTCCACAAGGGTAGACAAGTCCCTCAGGTCCAGCATCCAGCTCTTTCGGCAGCTAAGAAACAATTCGCTCTGCACAGTGCTCTTACAGCATACCGGGAACATCTCTTCCAAAGGCCTGTTAAACGCAGTTTCTTTGCAGGCCTGATCTGGCTGAAGTAGAACTTCTGCTCTGGGTGTGTCACATGGCCCTAGAGCTGAAAGGCACAACGTGCAGGCTTCTTTCCAAAGTGCGAGTTGGGCCCCAAAGCATCTTGATTCCAGATCTTTGGGAAGCTGAGAAACAATTCGCTCTGCCCAGTGCTCTTACAGCCTACAGGGAACATCTCTTACAAAGGCCTGTGAATCGCAGTTTCTTTGCAGGCCTGATCTGGCTGAAGTAGAACTTCTCCTCTGCCGTGTGCAACATGGCCCTAGAGATGCAAGGCACAAAGTCCTGCCTTGTTTCCCCAAGGGGAGACTAGTACCTCAGCGTCCAGCTTCCAGCTCTTGGAGCAGCTAAGAAACAGCTTGCTGTGCACAGGGCTCTTCCAGCCTACCTGGAACATGTATTACAAAGGCCTGTGAAACGCAGTTTCTTTGCAGGCCTGATCTGGCTGAAGTAGAACTTCTGCTCTGGGTGTGCCACATTGCCCTAGAGCTGAAAGGCACAACGTGCAGCCTTCTACCCAAAGGGCGAGTTGGGCCCCAAAGCATCTTGCTTCCAGCTCTTTGGGAAGCTAAGAAACAACTCGCTCTGCAGACCTCTGTTACAGCCAACCGGGAACATCTCTTGCAAAAGGCCTGAGAAATACAGTTTCCTTGCAGGCCTAATCTCGCTGAGGTAGAACTGCTGCTATGCCGTGTCCTACATCGGCCTAGAGTTGCAAGGCTCAAAGTCCTGCCTTGACTCCTCAAGGGCAGACAGGCCCCATAGCCTGCGGCTTCCACCTCTTTGGGCAGCTAAGAAACAACTTGCTCTGCACTGGTGTTTTACAGCCTACAGGGAATGAGTCTTACAAAGGCCTGTGAAACGCAGTTTCTTCCCAGCCCTGATCTGGCTGAAGTAGAACTTCTGCTCTGCCAGGTCCTACATGGCGCTAGAGCTGCAAGGCACGAAGTCCTGCCTTGTTTCCACAAGGGTAGACAAGTCCCTCAGGTCCAGCATCCAGCTCTTTCGGCAGCTAAGAGACAATTCGCTCAGCACAGTGCTCTTACAGCCTACCGTGAACATCTCGTCCAAAGGCCTGTGAAACGCAGTTTCTTTGCAGGCCTGATCTGGCTGAAGTAGAACTTCTGCCCTGGGTGTGTCACATGGGCCTAGAGCTGAAAGGCACAACGTGCAGGCTTCTTCCCAAAGGGCGAGTTTGGCCCCAAAGCATCTTGATTCCAGCTCTTTGGGAAGTTAAGAAACAACTCGCTCTGCACAGTGCTCTTACAGCCTACCGGGAACATGTCTTCCAAAGGCCTGTGAAACGCAGTTTCTTTGCAGGCCTGATCTGGCTGAAGTAGGACTTCTGCTCTGGGTGTGCTACTTTGCCCTAGAGCTGAAAGGCACAACGTGCAGGCTTCTTTCCAAAGGGCGAGTTGGGCCCCACAGCATCTTGCTTCCAGCTCTTTGGGAAGCTAAGAAACAACTCGCTCTGCACAGTGCTCTTACAGCCTACCGGGAACATGTCTTCCAAAGGCCTGTGAAACGCAGTTTCTTTGCAGGCCTGATCTGGCTGAAGTAGGACTTCTGCTCTGGGAGTGCTACTTTGCCCTAGAGCTGAAAGGCACAACGTGCAGGCTTCTTTCCAAAGGGCGAGTTGGGCCCCACAGCATCTTGCTTCCAGCTCTTTGGGAAGCTAAGAAACAACTCGCTCTGCACAGTGCTCTTACAGCCTACCGGGAACATCTCTTCCAAAGGCCTGTGAAACGCAGTTTCTTTGCAGGCCTGATCTGGCTGAAGTAGGACTTCTGCTCTGGGTGTGCTACTTTGCCCTAGAGCTGAAAGGCACAACGTGCAGGCTTCTTTCCAAAGGGCGAGTTGGGCCCCACAGCATCTTGCTTCCAGCTCTTTGGGAAGCTAAGAAACAACTCGCTCTGCACAGTGCTCTTACAGCCTACCGGGAACATGTCTTCCAAAGGCCTGTGAAAGGCAGTTTCTTTGCAGGCCTGATCTGGCTGAAGTAGGACTTCTGCTCTGGGTGTGCTACATTGCCCTAGAGCTGAAAGGCACAACGTGCAGGCTTCTTTCCAAAGGGCGAGTTGGGCCCCACAGCATCTTGCTTCCAGCTCTTTGGGAAGCTAAGAAACAACTCGCTCTGCACAGTGCTCTTACAGCCTACCGGGAACATGTCTTCCAAAGGCCTGTGAAACGCAGTTTCTTTGCAGGCCTGATCTGGCTGAAGTAGGACTTCTGCTCTGGGTGTGCTACTTTGCCCTAGAGCTGAAAGGCACAACGTGCAGGCTTCTTTCCAAAGGGCGAGTTGGGCCCCACAGCATCTTGCTTCCAGCTCTTTGGGAAGCTAAGAAACAACTCGCTCTGCACAGTGCTCTTACAGCCTACCGGGAACATGTCTTCCAAAGGCCTGTGAAACGCAGTTTCTTTGCAGGCCTGATCTGGCTGAAGTAGGACTTCTGCTCTGGGTGTGCTACTTTGCCCTAGAGCTGAAAGGCACAACGTGCAGGCTTCTTTCCAAAGGGTGAGTTGGGCCCCACAGCATCTTGCTTCCAGCTCTTTGGGAAGCTAAGAAACAACTCGCTCTGCACAGTGCTCTTACAGCCTAGTGGGAACATCTCTTCCAAAGGCCTGTGAAACGCAGTTTCTTTGCAGGCCTGATCTGGCTGAAGTAGGACTTCTGCTCTGGGTGTGCTACTTTGCCCTAGAGCTGAAAGGCACAACGTGCAGGCTTCTTTCCAAAGGGCGAGTTGGGCCCCACAGCATCTTGCTTCCAGCTCTTTGGGAAGCTAAGAAACAACTCGCTCTGCACAGTGCTCTTACAGCCTAGTGGGAACATCTCTTCCAAAGGCCTGTGAAACGCAGTTTCTTTGCAGGCCTGATCTGGCTGAAGTAGGACTTCTGCTCTGGGTGTGCTACTTTGCCCTAGAGCTGAAAGGCACAACGTGCAGGCTTCTTTCCAAAGGGCGAGTTGGGCCCCACAGCATCTTGCTTCCAGCTCTTTGGGAAGCTAAGAAACAACTCGCTCTGCACAGTGCTCTTACAGCCTACCGGGAACATGTCTTCCAAAGGCCTGTGAAACGCAGTTTCTTTGCAGGCCTGATCTGGCTGAAGTAGGACTTCTGCTCTGGGTGTGCTACTTTGCCCTAGAGCTGAAAGGCACAACGGGCAGGCTTCTTTCCAAAGGGCGAGTTGGGCCCCACAGCATCTTGCTTCCAGCTCTTTGGGAAGCTAAGAAAGAAATCGCTCTGCACAGTGCTCTTACAGACTAGTGGGAACATCTCTTCCAAGGGCCTGTGAAACGCAGTTTCTTTGCAGGCCTGATCTGGCTGAAGTAGGACTTCTGCTCTGGGTGTGCCACATGGCCCTAGAGCTGAAAGGCTCAACGTTCAGTCTTCATTCCAAAGGGCGAGTTGGGCCCCAAAGCATCTTGCTTCCAGCTCTTTGGGAAACTAAGAAACAACTCGCTCTGCACAGTGCTCTTACAGCCTACCGGGAACATCTCTTACAAAGGCCTGTGAATCGCAGTTTCTTTGCAGGCCTGATTTGCCTGAAGTAGAACTTCTGCTCTGGCTGTGCTACATTGTCCTAGAGCTGAAAGGCACAACGTGCTGTCTCCTTTCCAAAAAGTGAGTTGGGCCCCAAAGAATCTTGCTTCCAGCTCTTTGGGAAGCTAAGAAACAACTCGCTCTCCTCAGTGCTCTTACAGCCTACCGGGAACATCTCTTACAAAGGCCTGTCAAACGCAGTTTGTTTGCAGGCCTGATCTGGCTGCAGTAGAACTTCTGCTCTGGGTGTGCCATATTTCCCTAGAGCTGAAAGGCACAAGGTGCAAGCTTCTTTCCGAAGGGCGAGTTGGGCCCCACAGCATCTTGCTTCCAGCTTTTGGGAAGCTTAGAAACAACTCGCTCTGCACAGTGCTCTTACAGCCTACCGGGAACATCTCTTACAAAGGCCTGTGAAACGCAGTTTTTTTGCAGGCCTGATATGGCTGAAGTAGAACTTCTGTTCTGGGTGTGCTACATTGCCCTGGAGCTGAGAGGCACAACCCGAAGTCTTCTTTCCAAAGGGCGAGTTGGGCCCCAAAGCATCTTGCTTCCAGCTCTTTGGGAAGCTAAGAAACAACTCGCTCTGCACAGTGCTCTGACAGCCTACCGGGAACATGTCTTACAAAGGCCTGTGAAACGCAGTTTGTTTGCAGGCCTGATCTGGCTGAAGTAGAACTTCTGCTCTGCCGGGTCCTACATGGGGCTAGAGCTGCAAGGCACAAAGTCCTGCCGTGTTTGAACAAGGGTAGACAAGTCCCTCAGGTCCAGCTTCCAGCTCTTTCGGCAGCTAAGAAACAACTCACTCTGCACAGTGCTCTTACAGCCTATCGGGAACATCTCTTACAAAGTCCTGTGAAACGGAGCTTCTTTGCAGGCCTGATCTGGCTGAAGTAGAACTTCTGCACTGGGTGTGCCACATTGCCCTAGAGCTGAAAGGCACAAGGTGCAAGCTTCTTTCCAAAGGGCGAGTTGGGCCCCAGAGCATCTTGCTTCCAGCTCTTTGGGAAGCTAAGAAAAAACTCGCTCTGCACAGTGCTCTTAGAGCCTACCGGGAACATCTCTTACGAAGGCCTGTGAAACGGAGTTTCTTTGCAGGCCTGATCTGGCTGAAGTAGAACTTCTGCTCTGGGTGAGCCACATGGCCCTAGAGCTGAAAGGTACAACGTGAAGGCTTGTTTCCCAAGGGGGAGTTGGGCCCCAAAGCATCTTGCTTCCAGCTCTTTGGGAAGCTAAGAAACAACTCGCTCTGCAGACCTCTGTTACAGCCAACCGGGAACATCTCTTGCAAAGGCCTGAGAAATACAGTTTCCTTGCAGTCCTTATCTCGCTGAGGTAGAACTGCTGCTATGCCGTGTCCTACATCGGCCTAGAGTTGCAAGGCTCAAAGTCCTGCCTTGACTCCTCAAGGGCAGACAGGCCCCACAGCGTGGGGCTTCCACCTCTTTGGGCAGCTAAGAAAAAACTTGCTCTGCACTGGTGTTTTACAGCCTACAGGGAACGAGTCTTACAAAGGCCTGTGAAACGCAGATTCTTCCCAGCCCTGATCTGGCTGAAGTAGAACTTCTGCTCTGCCGGGTCCTACATGGCGCTAGAGCTGCAAGGCACAAAGTCCTGCCTTGATTCCACCAGGGTAGACAAATCCCTCAAGTCCAGCATCCAGCTCTTTCGGCAGCTAAGAAACAACTCGCTCTGCATAGGGCACTTACAGCCTACCGGGAACATGTCTTAAAACGGACTGTGAAACGCAGTTTCTTCCGAGCCCTGATCTGGCTGAAGTAGAACTTCTGCTCTGCCGTGTGCAACATGGCCCTAGAGATGCAAGGCACAAAGTCCTGCCTTGTTTGCCCAAGGGGAGACTAGTACCTCAGCGTCCAGCTTCCAGCTCTTGGAGCAGCTAAGAAACAGCTTGCTGTGCACAGGGCTCTTCCAGCCTACCTGCAACATGTCTTACAAAGGCCTGTGAAACGCAGTTTCTTTGCAGGCCTGATCTGGCTGAAGTAGAACTTCTGCTCTGGGTGTGTCACATTGCCCTAGAGCTGAAAGGCGCAACGTGCAGGCTTCTTTCCAAAGGGCGACTTGGGCCCCAAAGCATCTTGATTCCAGCTGTTTGGGAAGCTGAGAAACAATTTGCTCTGCCCAGTGCTCTTACAGCCTACAGGGAACATCTCTTACAAAGGCCTGTGAAACGCAATTTCTTTGCAGGCCTGATCTGGCTGAAGTAGAACTCCTGCTCTGGGTGTGCCACATGGCCCTAGAGCTGAAAGGCACAACGTTCAGGTTTCTTTCCAAACGGCGAGTTGGGCCCCAAAGCATCTTGCTTGCAACTCTTTGGGAACTGAAGAAACAACTCGCTCTGCACAGTGCTCTTACAGCCTACCGGGAACATGTCTTACAAAGGCCTGTGAAACGCAGTTTGTTTGCAGGCCTGATCTGGCTGAAGTAGAACTTCTGCTCTGGGTGTGCCACATTGCCCTAGAGCTGAAAGGCACAACGTGCAGCCTTCTTTCCAAAGGGCGAGTTGGGCCCCAGAGCCTCTTGCTTCCAGCTCTTTGGGAAGCTAAGAAACAACTCGCTCTGCAGACCTCTCTTACAGCCAACCGGGAACATCTCTTGCAAAGGCCTGAGAAATACAGTTTCCTTGCAGTCCTTATCTCGCTGAGGTAGAACTGCTGCTATGCCGTGTCCTACATCGGCCTAGAGTTGCAAGGCTCAAAGTCCTGCCTTGACTCCTCAAGGGCAGACAGGCCCTACAGCGTGCGGCTTCCACCTCTTTGGGCAGCTAAGAAACAACTTGCTCTGCACTGGTGTTTTACAGCCTACAGGGAACGAGTCTTACAAAGGCCTGTGAAACGCAGTTTCTTCCCAGCCCTGATCTGGCTGAAGTAGAACTTCTGCTCTGCCGGGTCCCACATGGCGCTAGAGCTGCAAGGCACAAAGTCCTGCCTTGTTTCCACAAGGGTAGACAAGTCCCTCAGGTCCAGCATCCAGCTCTTTCGGCAGCTAAGAAACAATTCGCTCTGCACAGTGCTCTTACAGCATACCGGGAACATCTCTTCCAAAGGCCTGTTAAACGCAGTTTCTTTGCAGGCCTGATCTGGCTGAAGTAGAACTTCTGCTCTGGGTGTGTCACATGGCCCTAGAGCTGAAAGGCACAACGTGCAGGCTTCTTTCCAAAGTGCGAGTTGGGCCCCAAAGCATCTTGATTCCAGATCTTTGGGAAGCTGAGAAACAATTCGCTCTGCCCAGTGCTCTTACAGCCTACAGGGAACATCTCTTACAAAGGCCTGTGAATCGCAGTTTCTTTGCAGGCCTGATCTGGCTGAAGTAGAACTTCTCCTCTGCCGTGTGCAACATGGCCCTAGAGATGCAAGGCACAAAGTCCTGCCTTGTTTCCCCAAGGGGAGACTAGTACCTCAGCGTCCAGCTTCCAGCTCTTGGAGCAGCTAAGAAACAGCTTGCTGTGCACAGGGCTCTTCCAGCCTACCTGGAACATGTATTACAAAGGCCTGTGAAACGCAGTTTCTTTGCAGGCCTGATCTGGCTGAAGTAGAACTTCTGCTCTGGGTGTGCCACATTGCCCTAGAGCTGAAAGGCACAACGTGCAGGCTTCTTTCCAAAGGGCGTGTTGGGCCCCAGAGCATCTTGCTTCCAGCTCTTTGGGAAGCGAAGAAACAACTCGCTCTGCACAGTGCTCTTACAGCCTACCGGGAACATCTCTTACAAAGGCCTGTGAATCGCAGTTTCTTTGCAGGCCTGATTTGCCTGAAGTAGAACTTCTGCTCTGGGTGTGCTACATTGTCCTAGAGCTGAAAGGCACAACGTGCCGTCTCCTTTCCAAAAAGCGAGTTGGGCCCCAAAGAATCTTGCTTCCAGCTCTTTGGGAAGCTAAGAAACAACTCGCTCTGCACAGTGCTCTTACAGCCTACCGGGAACATCTCTTACAAAGGCCTGTGAATCGCAGTTTCTTTGCAGGCCTGATTTGCCTGAAGTAGAACTTCTGCTCGGGGTGTGCTACATTGTCCTAGAGCTGAAAGGCACAACGTGCAGTCTCCTTTCCAAAAAGCGAGTTGGGCCCCAAAGAATCTTGCTTCCAGCTCTTTGGGAAGCTAAGAAACAACTCGCTCTGCACAGTGCTCTTACAGCCTACCGGAAACATCTCTTACAAAGGCCTGTGAAACGCAGTTTTTTTGCAGGCCTGATCTGGCTGAAGTAGAACTTCTGCTCTGGGTGTGCTAAATTGCCCTGGAGCTGAGAGGCACAACCCGCAGTCTTCTTTCCAAAGGACGAGTTAGGCCCCAAGGCATCTTGCTTCCAGCTCTTTGGGAAGCTAAGAAACAACTCGGTCTGCATAGTGCTCTTACAGCCTACCGGGAACATCTCTTACAAAGTCCTGTGAAACGGAGTTTCTTTGCAGGCCTCATCTGGCTGAAGTAATACTTCTGCACTGGGTGTGCCACATTGCCCTAGAGCTGAAAGGCACAAGGTGAAGCTTCTTTCCAAAGGGCGAGTTGGGCCCCAGAGCATCTTGCTTCCAGCTCTTTGGGAAGCTAAGAAACAACTCGCTCTGCACAGTGCTCTTACAGCCTACCGGGAACATCTCTTACAAAGGCCTGTGAATCGCAGTTTCTTTCCAGGCCTGATTTGCCTGAAGTAGAACTTCTGCTCTGGGTGTGCTACATTGTCCTAGATCTGAAAGGCACAACGTGCAGTCTCCTTTCCAAAAAGCGAGTTGGGCCCCAAAGAATCTTGCTTCCAGCTCTTTGGGAAGCTAAGAAACAACTCGCTCTGCACAGTGCTCTTACAGCCTACCGGGAACATCTCTTACAAAGGCCTGTGAAACGCAGTTTGTTTGCAGGCCTGATCTGGCTGAAGTAGAACTTCTGCTCTGGGTGTGCCATATTGCCCTAGAGCTGAAAGGCACAAGGTGCAAGCTTCTTTCCAAAGGGCGAGTTGGGCCCCAGAGCATCTTGCTTCCAACTCTTTGGGAAGCTAAGAAACAACTCGCTCTGCACAGTGCTCTTACAGCCTACAGGGAACATCTCTTACAAAGGCCTGCTAAACGCAGTTTCTTTGCAGGCCTGATCTGGCTGAAGTAGAACTTCTGCTCTGCCGTGTGCAACATGGCCCTAGAGATGCAAGGCACAAAGTCCTGCCTTGTTTCCCCAAGGGGAGACTAGTACCTCAGCGTCCAGCTTCCAGCTCTTGGAGCAGCTAAGAAACAGCTTGCTGTGCACAGGGCTCTTCCAGCCTACCTGGAACATGTCTTACAAAGGCCTGTGAAACGCAGTTTCTTTGCAGGCCTGCTCTGGCTGAAGTAGAACTTCTGCTCTGGGTGTGCCACATTGCCCTAGAGCTGAAAGGCACAACGTGCAGGCTTCTTTCCAAAGGGCGAGTTGTGCTCCAGAGCATCTTGCTTCCAGCTCTTTGGGAAGCTAAGAAACAACTCGCTCTGCACAGTGCTCTTACAGCCTACCGGGAACATCTTTTACAAAGGCCTGTGAAACGCAGTTTCTTTGCAGGCCTGATCTGGCTGAAGTAGGACTTCTGCTCTGGGTGTGCCACATGGCCCTAGAGCTGAAAGGTACAACATGCAGGCTTGTTTCCCAAGGGGGAGTTGGGCCCCAAAGCATCTTGCTTCCAGCTCTTTGGGAAACTAAGAAACAACTCGCTCTGCACAGTGCTCTTACAGCCTACCGGGAACATCTCTTACAAAGGCCTGTGAATCGCAGTTTCTTTGTAGGCCTGATTTGCCTGAAGTAGAACTTCTGCTCTGGCTGTGCTACATTGTCCTAGAGCTGAAAGGCACAACGTGCAGTCTCCTTTCCAAAAAGTGAGTTGGGCCCCAAATAATCTTGCTTCCAGCTCTTTGGGAAGCTAAGAAACAACTCTCTCTCCTCAGTGCTCTTACAGCCTACCGGGAACATCTCTTACAAAGGCCTGTGAAACGCAGTTTGTTTGCAGGCCTGATCTGGCTGAAGTAGAACTTCTGCTCTGGGTGTGCTAAATTGCCCTGGAGCTGAGAGGCACAACCCGCAGTCTTCTTTCCAAAGGATGAGTTAGGCCCCAAAGCATCTTGCTTCCAGCTCTTTGGGAAGCTAAGAAACAACTAGGTCTGCATAGTGCTCTTACAGCCTACCGGGAACATCTCTTACAAAGTCCTGTGAAACGGAGTTTCTTTGCAGGCCTCATCTGGCTGAAGTAATACTTCTGCACTGGGAGTGCCACATTGCCCTAGAGCTGAAAGGCACAAGGTGAAGCTTCTTTCCAAAGGGCGAGTTGGGCCCCAGAGCATCTTGCTTCCAGCTCTTTGGGAAGCTAAGAAACAACTCGCTCTGCACAGTGCTCTTACAGCCTACCGGGAACATCTCTTACAAAGGCCTGAGAATCGCAGTTTCTTTGCAGGCCTGATTTGCCTGAAGTAGAACTTCTGCTCTGGGTGTGCTACATTGTCCTAGAGCTGAAAGGCACAACGTGCAGTCTCCTTTCCAAAAAGCGAGTTGGGCCCCAAAGAATCTTGCTTCCAGCTCTTTGGGAAGCTAAGAAACAACTCGCTCTGCACAGTGCTCTTACAGCCTACCGGGAACATCTCTTACAAAGGCCTGTGAAACGCAGTTTGTTTGCAGGCCTGATCTGGCTGAAGTAGAACTTCTGCTCTGGGTGTGCCATATTGCCCTAGAGCTGAAAGGCACAAGGTGCAAGCTTCTTTCCAAAGGGCGAGTTGGGCCCCAGAGCATCTTGCTTCCAACTCTTTGGGAAGCTAAGAAACAACTCGCTCTGCACAGTGCTCTTACAGCCTACAGGGAACATCTCTTACAAAGGCCTGCGAAACGCAGTTTCTTTGCAGGCCTGATCTGGCTGAAGTAGAACTTCTGCTCTGCCGTGTGCAACATGGCCCTAGAGATGCAAGGCACAAAGTCCTGCCTTGTTTCCCGAAGGGGAGACTAGTACCTCAGCGTCCAGCTTCCAGCTCTTGGAGCAGCTAAGAAACAGCTTGCTGTGCACAGGGCTCTTCCAGCCTACCTGGAACATGTCTTACAAAGGCCTGTGAAACGCAGTTTCTTTGCAGGCCTGCTCTGGCTGAAGTAGAACTTCTGCTCTGGGTGTGCCACATTGCCCTAGAGCTGAAAGGCACAACGTGCAGGCTTCTTTCCAAAGGGCGAGTTGGGCCCCAGAGCATCTTGCTTTCAGCTCTTTGGGAAGCTAAGAAAAAACTCGCTCTGCACAGTGTTCTTAGAGCCTACCGGGAACATCTCTTACGAAGGCCTGTGAAACGGAGTTTCTTTGCAGGCCTGATCTGGCTGAAGTAGAACTTCTGCTCTGGGTGAGCCACATGGCCCTAGAGCTGAAAGGTACAACGTGCAGGCTTGTTTCCCAAAGGGGAGTTGGGCCCCAAAGCATCTTGCTTCCAGCTCTTTGGGAAGCTAAGAAAAACTCGTTCTCCACAGTGCTCTTACAGCCTACCGGGAACATCTCTTACAAAGGCCTGTGAAACGCAGTTTCTTTGCAGGCCTGATCTGGCTGAAGTAGAACTTCTGCTCTGGGTGTGCCACATTGCCCTAGAGCTGAAAGGCACAACGTGCAGCCTTCTTTCCAAAGGGCGAGTTGGGCCCCAGAGCATCTTGCTTCCAGCTCTTTGGGAAGCGAAGAAACAACTCGCTCTGCACAGTGCTCTTACAGCCTACCGGGAACATCTCTTACAAAGGCCTGTGAAACGCAGTTTGTTTGCAGGCCTGATCTGGCTGAAGTAAAACTTCTGCTCTGGGTGTGCCACATGGCCCTAGAGCTGAAAGGCTCAACGTTCAGTCTTCATTCCAAAGGGCGAGTTGGGCCCCAAAGCATCTTGCTTCCAGCTCTTTGGGAAGCTAAGAAACAACTCGCTCTGCACAGTGCTCTTACAGCCTACCGGGAACATCTCTTACAAAGGCCTGTGAATCGCAGTTTCTTTGCAGGCCTGATTTGCCTGAAGTAGAACTTCTGCTCTGGCTGTGCTACATTGTCCTAGAGCTGAAAGGCACAACGTGCAGTCTCCTTTCCAAAGGGCGAGTTGGGCCCCACAGCATCTTGCTTCCAGCTTTTGGGAAGCTTAGAAACAACTCGCTCTGCACAGTGCTCTTACAGCCTACCGGGAACATCTCTTACAAAGGCCTGTGAAACACAGTTTTTTTGCAGGCCTGATATGGCTGAAGTAGAACTTCTGCTCTGGGTGTGCTACATTGCCCTGGAGCTGAGAGGCACAACCCGAAGTCTTCTTTCCAAAGTGCGAGTTGGGCCCCAAAGCATCTTGCTTCCAGCTCTTTGGGAAGCTAAGAAACAACTCGCTCTGCACAGTGCTCTGACAGCCTACCGGGAACATGTCTTACAAAGGCCTGTGAAACGCAGTTTGTTTGCAGGCCTGATCTGGCTGAAGTAGAACTTCTGCTCTGCCGGGTCCTACATGGGGCTAGAGCTGCAAGGCACAAAGTCCTGCCGTGTTTGAACAAGGGTAGACAAGTCCCTCAGGTCCAGCTTCCAGCTCTTTCGGCAGCTAAGAAACAACTCACTCTGCACAGTGCTCTTACAGCCTATCGGGAACATCTCTTACAAAGTCCTGTGAAACGGAGCTTCTTTGCAGGCCTGATCTGGCTGAAGTAGAACTTCTGCACTGGGTGTGCCACATTGCCCTAGAGCTGAAAGGCACAAGGTGCAAGCTTCTTTCCAAAGGGCGAGTTGGGCCCCAGAGCATCTTGCTTCCAGCTCTTTGGGAAGCTAAGAAAAAACTCGCTCTGCACAGTGCTCTTAGAGCCTACCGGGAACATCTCTTACGAAGGCCTGTGAAACGGAGTTTCTTTGCAGGCCTGATCTGGCTGAAGTAGAACTTCTGCTCTGGGTGAGCCACATGGCCCTAGAGCTGAAAGGTACAACGTGCAGGCTTGTTTCCTAAGGGGGAGTTGGGCCCCAAAGCATCTTGCTTCCAGCTCTTTGGGAAGCTAAGAAACAACTCGCTCTGCAGACCTCTCTTACAGCCAACCGGGAACATCTCTTGCAAAGGCCAGAGAAATACAGTTTCCTTGCAGGCCTTATCTCGCTGAGGTAGAACTGCTGCTATGCCGTGTCCTACATCGGCCTAGAGTTGCAAGGCTCAAAGTCCTGCCTTGACTCCTCAAGGGCAGACAGGCCCCACAGCGTGGGGCTTCCACCTCTTTGGGCAGCTAAGAAAAAACTTGCTCTGCACTGGTGTTTTACAGCCTACAGTGAACGAGTCTTACAAAGGCCTGTGAAACGCAGATTCTTCCCAGCCCTGATCTGGCTGAAGTAGAACTTCTGCTCTGCCGGGTCCTACATGGCGCTAGAGCTGCAAGGCACAAAGTCCTGCCTTGATTCCACCAGGGTAGACAAGTCCCTCAAGTCCAGCATCCAGCTCTTTCGGCAGCTAAGAAACAACTCGCTCTGCATAGGGCTCTTACAGCCTACCGGGAACATGTCTTAAAACGGACTGTGAAACGCAGTTTCTTCCGAGCCCTGATCTGGCTGAAGTAGAACTTCTGCTCTGCCGTGTGCAACATGGCCCTAGAGATGCAAGGCACAAAGTCCTGCCTTGTTTGCCCAAGGGGAGACTAGTACCTCAGCGTCCAGCTTCCAGCTCTTGGAGCAGCTAAGAAACAGCTTGCTGTGCACAGGGCTCTTCCAGCCTACCTGCAACATGTCTTACAAAGGCCTGTGAAACGCAGTTTCTTTGCAGGCCTGATCTGGCTGAAGTAGGACTTCTGCTCTGGGTGTGTCACATTGCCCTAGAGCTGAAAGGCGCAACGTGCAGGCTTCTTTCCAAAGGGCGACTTGGGCCCCAAAGCATCTTGATTCCAGCTGTTTGGGAAGCTGAGAAACAATTTGCTCTGCCCAGTGCTCTTACAGCCTACAGGGAACATCTCTTACAAAGGCCTGTGAAACGCAATTTCTTTGCAGGCCTGATCTGGCTGAAGTAGAACTTCTGCTCTGGGTGTGCCACATGGCCCTAGAGCTGAAAGGCACAACGTTCAGGTTTCTTTCCAAACGGCGAGTTGGGCCCCAAAGCATCTTGCTTGCAACTCTTTGGGAACTGAAGAAACAACTCGCTCTGCACAGTGCTCTTACAGCCTACCGGGAACATGTCTTACAAAGGCCTGTGAAACGCAGTTTGTTTGCAGGCCTGATCTGGCTGAAGTAGAACTTCTGCTCTGGGTGTGCCACATTGCCCTAGAGCTGAAAGGCACAACGTGCAGCCTTCTTTCCAAAGGGCGAGTTGGGCCCCAGAGCCTCTTGCTTCCAGCTCTTTGGGAAGCTAAGAAACAACTCGCTCTGCAGACCTCTCTTACAGCCAACCGGGAACATCTCTTGCAAAGGCCTGAGAAATACAGTTTCCTTGCAGTCCTTATCTCGCTGAGGTAGAACTGCTGCTATGCCGTGTCCTACATCGGCCTAGAGTTGCAAGGCTCAAAGTCCTGCCTTGACTCCTCAAGGGCAGACAGGCCCCACAGCGTGGGGCTTCCACCTCTTTGGGCAGCTAAGAAACAACTTGCTCTGCACTGGTGTTTTACAGCCTACAGGGAACGAGTCTTACAAAGGCCTGTGAAACGCAGTTTCTTCCCAGCCCTGATCTGGCTGAAGTAGAACTTCTGCTCTGCCGGGTCCCACATGGCGCTAGAGCTGCAAGGCACAAAGTCCTGCCTTGTTTCCACAAGGGTAGACAAGTCCCTCAGGTCCAGCATCCAGCTCTTTCGGCAGCTAAGAAACAATTCGCTCTGCACAGTGCTCTTACAGCATACCGGGAACATCTCTTCCAAAGGCCTGTTAAACGCAGTTTCTTTGCAGGCCTGATCTGGCTGAAGTAGAACTTCTGCTCTGGGTGTGTCACATGGCCCTAGAGCTGAAAGGCACAACGTGCAGGCTTCTTTCCAAAGTGCGAGTTGGGCCCCAAAGCATCTTGATTCCAGATCTTTGGGAAGCTGAGAAACAATTCGCTCTGCCCAGTGCTCTTACAGCCTACAGGGAACATCTCTTACAAAGGCCTGTGAATCGCAGTTTCTTTGCAGGCCTGATCTGGCTGAAGTAGAACTTCTCCTCTGCCGTGTGCAACATGGCCCTAGAGATGCAAGGCACAAAGTCCTGCCTTGTTTCCCCAAGGGGAGACTAGTACCTCAGCGTCCAGCTTCCAGCTCTTGGAGCAGCTAAGAAACAGCTTGCTGTGCACAGGGCTCTTCCAGCCTACCTGGAACATGTATTACAAAGGCCTGTGAAACGCAGTTTCTTTGCAGGCCTGATCTGGCTGAAGTAGAACTTCTGCTCTGGGTGTGCCACATTGCCCTAGAGCTGAAAGGCACAACGTGCAGCCTTCTACCCAAAGGGCGAGTTGGGCCCCAAAGCATCTTGCTTCCAGCTCTTTGGGAAGCTAAGAAACAACTCGCTCTGCAGACCTCTGTTACAGCCAACCGGGAACATCTCTTGCAAAAGGCCTGAGAAATACAGTTTCCTTGCAGGCCTAATCTCGCTGAGGTAGAACTGCTGCTATGCCGTGTCCTACATCGGCCTAGAGTTGCAAGGCTCAAAGTCCTGCCTTGACTCCTCAAGGGCAGACAGGCCCCATAGCCTGCGGCTTCCACCTCTTTGGGCAGCTAAGAAACAACTTGCTCTGCACTGGTGTTTTACAGCCTACAGGGAATGAGTCTTACAAAGGCCTGTGAAACGCAGTTTCTTCCCAGCCCTGATCTGGCTGAAGTAGAACTTCTGCTCTGCCAGGTCCTACATGGCGCTAGAGCTGCAAGGCACGAAGTCCTGCCTTGTTTCCACAAGGGTAGACAAGTCCCTCAGGTCCAGCATCCAGCTCTTTCGGCAGCTAAGAGACAATTCGCTCAGCACAGTGCTCTTACAGCCTACCGTGAACATCTCGTCCAAAGGCCTGTTAAACGCAGTTTCTTTGCAGGCCTGATCTGGCTGAAGTAGAACTTCTGCCCTGGGTGTGTCACATGGGCCTAGAGCTGAAAGGCACAACGTGCAGGCTTCTTCCCAAAGGGCGAGTTTGGCCCCAAAGCATCTTGATTCCAGCTCTTTGGGAAGTTAAGAAACAACTCGCTCTGCACAGTGCTCTTACAGCCTACCGGGAACATGTCTTCCAAAGGCCTGTGAAACGCAGTTTCTTTGCAGGCCTGATCTGGCTGAAGTAGGACTTCTGCTCTGGGTGTGCTACTTTGCCCTAGAGCTGAAAGGCACAACGTGCAGGCTTCTTTCCAAAGGGCGAGTTGGGCCCCACAGCATCTTGCTTCCAGCTCTTTGGGAAGCTAAGAAACAACTCGCTCTGCACAGTGCTCTTACAGCCTAGTGGGAACATGTCTTCCAAAGGCCTGTGAAACGCAGTTTCTTTGCAGGCCTGATCTGGCTGAAGTAGGACTTCTGCTCTGGGTGTGCTACTTTGCCCTAGAGCTGAAAGGCACAACGTGCAGGCTTCTTTCCAAAGGGCGAGTTGGGCCCCACAGCATCTTGCTTCCAGCTCTTTGGGAAGCTAAGAAACAACTCGCTCTGCACAGTGCTCTTACAGCCTACCGGGAACATGTCTTCCAAAGGCCTGTGAAACGCAGTTTCTTTGCAGGCCTGATCTGGCTGAAGTAGGACTTCTGCTCTGGGAGTGCTACTTTGCCCTAGAGCTGAAAGGCACAACGTGCAGGCTTCTTTCCAAAGGGCGAGTTGGGCCCCACAGCATCTTGCTTCCAGCTCTTTGGGAAGCTAAGAAACAACTCGCTCTGCACAGTGCTCTTACAGCCTACCGGGAACATCTCTTCCAAAGGCCTGTGAAACGCAGTTTCTTTGCAGGCCTGATCTGGCTGAAGTAGGACTTCTGCTCTGGGTGTGCTACTTTGCCCTAGAGCTGAAAGGCACAACGTGCAGGCTTCTTTCCAAAGGGCGAGTTGGGCCCCACAGCATCTTGCTTCCAGCTCTTTGGGAAGCTAAGAAACAACTCGCTCTGCACAGTGCTCTTACAGCCTACCGGGAACATGTCTTCCAAAGGCCTGTGAAAGGCAGTTTCTTTGCAGGCCTGATCTGGCTGAAGTAGGACTTCTGCTCTGGGTGTGCTACATTGCCCTAGAGCTGAAAGGCACAACGTGCAGGCTTCTTTCCAAAGGGCGAGTTGGGCCCCACAGCATCTTGCTTCCAGCTCTTTGGGAAGCTAAGAAACAACTCGCTCTGCACAGTGCTCTTACAGCCTACCGGGAACATGTCTTCCAAAGGCCTGTGAAACGCAGTTTCTTTGCAGGCCTGATCTGGCTGAAGTAGGACTTCTGCTCTGGGTGTGCTACTTTGCCCTAGAGCTGAAAGGCACAACGTGCAGGCTTCTTTCCAAAGGGCGAGTTGGGCCCCACAGCATCTTGCTTCCAGCTCTTTGGGAAGCTAAGAAACAACTCGCTCTGCACAGTGCTCTTACAGCCTACCGGGAACATGTCTTCCAAAGGCCTGTGAAACGCAGTTTCTTTGCAGGCCTGATCTGGCTGAAGTAGGACTTCTGCTCTGGGTGTGCTACTTTGCCCTAGAGCTGAAAGGCACAACGTGCAGGCTTCTTTCCAAAGGGTGAGTTGGGCCCCACAGCATCTTGCTTCCAGCTCTTTGGGAAGCTAAGAAACAACTCGCTCTGCACAGTGCTCTTACAGCCTAGTGGGAACATCTCTTCCAAAGGCCTGTGAAACGCAGTTTCTTTGCAGGCCTGATCTGGCTGAAGTAGGACTTCTGCTCTGGGTGTGCTACTTTGCCCTAGAGCTGAAAGGCACAACGTGCAGGCTTCTTTCCAAAGGGCGAGTTGGGCCCCACAGCATCTTGCTTCCAGCTCTTTGGGAAGCTAAGAAACAACTCGCTCTGCACAGTGCTCTTACAGCCTAGTGGGAACATCTCTTCCAAAGGCCTGTGAAACGCAGTTTCTTTGCAGGCCTGATCTGGCTGAAGTAGGACTTCTGCTCTGGGTGTGCTACTTTGCCCTAGAGCTGAAAGGCACAACGTGCAGGCTTCTTTCCAAAGGGCGAGTTGGGCCCCACAGCATCTTGCTTCCAGCTCTTTGGGAAGCTAAGAAACAACTCGCTCTGCACAGTGCTCTTACAGCCTACCGGGAACATGTCTTCCAAAGGCCTGTGAAACGCAGTTTCTTTGCAGGCCTGATCTGGCTGAAGTAGGACTTCTGCTCTGGGTGTGCTACTTTGCCCTAGAGCTGAAAGGCACAACGTGCAGGCTTCTTTCCAAAGGGCGAGTTGGGCCCCACAGCATCTTGCTTCCAGCTCTTTGGGAAGCTAAGAAACAACTCGCTCTGCACAGTGCTCTTACAGCCTACCGGGAACATCTCTTCCAAAGGCCTGTGAAACGCAGTTTCTTTGCAGGCCTGATCTGGCTGAAGTAGGACTTCTGCTCTGGGTGTGCTACTTTGCCCTAGAGCTGAAAGGCACAACGTGCAGGCTTCTTTCCAAAGGGCGAGTTGGGCCCCACAGCATCTTGCTTCCAGCTCTTTGGGAAGCTAAGAAAGAAATCGCTCTGCACAGTGCTCTTACAGCCTAGTGGGAACATCTCTTCCAAGGGCCTGTGAAACGCAGTTTCTTTGCAGGCCTGATCTGGCTGAAGTAGGACTTCTGCTCTGGGTGTGCCACATGGCCCTAGAGCTGAAAGGCTCAACGTTCAGTCTTCATTCCAAAGGGCGAGTTGGGCCCCAAAGCATCTTGCTTCCAGCTCTTTGGGAAACTAAGAAACAACTCGCTCTGCACAGTGCTCTTACAGCCTACCGGGAACATCTCTTACAAAGGCCTGTGAATCGCAGTTTCTTTGCAGGCCTGATTTGCCTGAAGTAGAACTTCTGCTCTGGCTGTGCTACATTGTCCTAGAGCTGAAAGGCACAACGTGCTGTCTCCTTTCCAAAAAGTGAGTTGGGCCCCAAAGAATCTTGCTTCCAGCTCTTTGGGAAGCTAAGAAACAACTCGCTCTCCTCAGTGCTCTTACAGCCTACCGGGAACATCTCTTACAAAGGCCTGTCAAACGCAGTTTGTTTGCAGGCCTGATCTGGCTGCAGTAGAACTTCTGCTCTGGGTGTGCCATATTTCCCTAGAGCTGAAAGGCACAAGGTGCAAGCTTCTTTCCAAAGGGCGAGTTGGGCCCCACAGCATCTTGCTTCCAGCTTTTGGGAAGCTTAGAAACAACTCGCTCTGCACAGTGCTCTTACAGCCTACCGGGAACATCTCTTACAAAGGCCTGTGAAACGCAGTTTTTTTGCAGGCCTGATATGGCTGAAGTAGAACTTCTGTTCTGGGTGTGCTACATTGCCCTGGAGCTGAGAGGCACAACCCGAAGTCTTCTTTCCAAAGGGCGAGTTGGGCCCCAAAGCATCTTGCTTCCAGCTCTTTGGGAAGCTAAGAAACAACTCGCTCTGCACAGTGCTCTGACAGCCTACCGGGAACATGTCTTACAAAGGCCTGTGAAACGCAGTTTGTTTGCAGGCCTGATCTGGCTGAAGTAGAACTTCTGCTCTGCCGGGTCCTACATGGGGCTAGAGCTGCAAGGCACAAAGTCCTGCCGTGTTTGAACAAGGGTAGACAAGTCCCTCAGGTCCAGCTTCCAGCTCTTTCGGCAGCTAAGAAACAACTCACTCTGCACAGTGCTCTTACAGCCTATCGGGAACATCTCTTACAAAGTCCTGTGAAACGGAGCTTCTTTGCAGGCCTGATCTGGCTGAAGTAGAACTTCTGCACTGGGTGTGCCACATTGCCCTAGAGCTGAAAGGCACAAGGTGCAAGCTTCTTTCCAAAGGGCGAGTTGGGCCCCAGAGCATCTTGCTTCCAGCTCTTTGGGAAGCTAAGAAAAAACTCGCTCTGCACAGTGCTCTTAGAGCCTACCGGGAACATCTCTTACGAAGGCCTGTGAAACGGAGTTTCTTTGCAGGCCTGATCTGGCTGAAGTAGAACTTCTGCTCTGGGTGAGCCACATGGCCCTAGAGCTGAAAGGTACAACGTGAAGGCTTGTTTCCCAAGGGGGAGTTGGGCCCCAAAGCATCTTGCTTCCAGCTCTTTGGGAAGCTAAGAAACAACTCGCTCTGCAGACCTCTGTTACAGCCAACCGGGAACATCTCTTGCAAAGGCCTGAGAAATACAGTTTCCTTGCAGTCCTTATCTCGCTGAGGTAGAACTGCTGCTATGCCGTGTCCTACATCGGCCTAGAGTTGCAAGGCTCAAAGTCCTGCCTTGACTCCTCAAGGGCAGACAGGCCCCACAGCGTGGGGCTTCCACCTCTTTGGGCAGCTAAGAAAAAACTTGCTCTGCACTGGTGTTTTACAGCCTACAGGGAACGAGTCTTACAAAGGCCTGTGAAACGCAGATTCTTCCCAGCCCTGATCTGGCTGAAGTAGAACTTCTGCTCTGCCGGGTCCTACATGGCGCTAGAGCTGCAAGGCACAAAGTCCTGCCTTGATTCCACCAGGGTAGACAAATCCCTCAAGTCCAGCATCCAGCTCTTTCGGCAGCTAAGAAACAACTCGCTCTGCATAGGGCACTTACAGCCTACCGGGAACATGTCTTAAAACGGACTGTGAAACGCAGTTTCTTCCGAGCCCTGATCTGGCTGAAGTAGAACTTCTGCTCTGCCGTGTGCAACATGGCCCTAGAGATGCAAGGCACAAAGTCCTGCCTTGTTTGCCCAAGGGGAGACTAGTACCTCAGCGTCCAGCTTCCAGCTCTTGGAGCAGCTAAGAAACAGCTTGCTGTGCACAGGGCTCTTCCAGCCTACCTGCAACATGTCTTACAAAGGCCTGTGAAACGCAGTTTCTTTGCAGGCCTGATCTGGCTGAAGTAGAACTTCTGCTCTGGGTGTGTCACATTGCCCTAGAGCTGAAAGGCGCAACGTGCAGGCTTCTTTCCAAAGGGCGACTTGGGCCCCAAAGCATCTTGATTCCAGCTGTTTGGGAAGCTGAGAAACAATTTGCTCTGCCCAGTGCTCTTACAGCCTACAGGGAACATCTCTTACAAAGGCCTGTGAAACGCAATTTCTTTGCAGGCCTGATCTGGCTGAAGTAGAACTCCTGCTCTGGGTGTGCCACATGGCCCTAGAGCTGAAAGGCACAACGTTCAGGTTTCTTTCCAAACGGCGAGTTGGGCCCCAAAGCATCTTGCTTGCAACTCTTTGGGAACTGAAGAAACAACTCGCTCTGCACAGTGCTCTTACAGCCTACCGGGAACATGTCTTACAAAGGCCTGTGAAACGCAGTTTGTTTGCAGGCCTGATCTGGCTGAAGTAGAACTTCTGCTCTGGGTGTGCCACATTGCCCTAGAGCTGAAAGGCACAACGTGCAGCCTTCTTTCCAAAGGGCGAGTTGGGCCCCAGAGCCTCTTGCTTCCAGCTCTTTGGGAAGCTAAGAAACAACTCGCTCTGCAGACCTCTCTTACAGCCAACCGGGAACATCTCTTGCAAAGGCCTGAGAAATACAGTTTCCTTGCAGTCCTTATCTCGCTGAGGTAGAACTGCTGCTATGCCGTGTCCTACATCGGCCTAGAGTTGCAAGGCTCAAAGTCCTGCCTTGACTCCTCAAGGGCAGACAGGCCCTACAGCGTGCGGCTTCCACCTCTTTGGGCAGCTAAGAAACAACTTGCTCTGCACTGGTGTTTTACAGCCTACAGGGAACGAGTCTTACAAAGGCCTGTGAAACGCAGTTTCTTCCCAGCCCTGATCTGGCTGAAGTAGAACTTCTGCTCTGCCGGGTCCCACATGGCGCTAGAGCTGCAAGGCACAAAGTCCTGCCTTGTTTCCACAAGGGTAGACAAGTCCCTCAGGTCCAGCATCCAGCTCTTTCGGCAGCTAAGAAACAATTCGCTCTGCACAGTGCTCTTACAGCATACCGGGAACATCTCTTCCAAAGGCCTGTTAAACGCAGTTTCTTTGCAGGCCTGATCTGGCTGAAGTAGAACTTCTGCTCTGGGTGTGTCACATGGCCCTAGAGCTGAAAGGCACAACGTGCAGGCTTCTTTCCAAAGTGCGAGTTGGGCCCCAAAGCATCTTGATTCCAGATCTTTGGGAAGCTGAGAAACAATTCGCTCTGCCCAGTGCTCTTACAGCCTACAGGGAACATCTCTTACAAAGGCCTGTGAATCGCAGTTTCTTTGCAGGCCTGATCTGGCTGAAGTAGAACTTCTCCTCTGCCGTGTGCAACATGGCCCTAGAGATGCAAGGCACAAAGTCCTGCCTTGTTTCCCCAAGGGGAGACTAGTACCTCAGCGTCCAGCTTCCAGCTCTTGGAGCAGCTAAGAAACAGCTTGCTGTGCACAGGGCTCTTCCAGCCTACCTGGAACATGTATTACAAAGGCCTGTGAAACGCAGTTTCTTTGCAGGCCTGATCTGGCTGAAGTAGAACTTCTGCTCTGGGTGTGCCACATTGCCCTAGAGCTGAAAGGCACAACGTGCAGGCTTCTTTCCAAAGGGCGTGTTGGGCCCCAGAGCATCTTGCTTCCAGCTCTTTGGGAAGCGAAGAAACAACTCGCTCTGCACAGTGCTCTTACAGCCTACCGGGAACATCTCTTACAAAGGCCTGTGAATCGCAGTTTCTTTGCAGGCCTGATTTGCCTGAAGTAGAACTTCTGCTCTGGGTGTGCTACATTGTCCTAGAGCTGAAAGGCACAACGTGCCGTCTCCTTTCCAAAAAGCGAGTTGGGCCCCAAAGAATCTTGCTTCCAGCTCTTTGGGAAGCTAAGAAACAACTCGCTCTGCACAGTGCTCTTACAGCCTACCGGGAACATCTCTTACAAAGGCCTGTGAATCGCAGTTTCTTTGCAGGCCTGATTTGCCTGAAGTAGAACTTCTGCTCGGGGTGTGCTACATTGTCCTAGAGCTGAAAGGCACAACGTGCAGTCTCCTTTCCAAAAAGCGAGTTGGGCCCCAAAGAATCTTGCTTCCAGCTCTTTGGGAAGCTAAGAAACAACTCGCTCTGCACAGTGCTCTTACAGCCTACCGGAAACATCTCTTACAAAGGCCTGTGAAACGCAGTTTTTTTGCAGGCCTGATCTGGCTGAAGTAGAACTTCTGCTCTGGGTGTGCTAAATTGCCCTGGAGCTGAGAGGCACAACCCGCAGTCTTCTTTCCAAAGGACGAGTTAGGCCCCAAGGCATCTTGCTTCCAGCTCTTTGGGAAGCTAAGAAACAACTCGGTCTGCATAGTGCTCTTACAGCCTACCGGGAACATCTCTTACAAAGTCCTGTGAAACGGAGTTTCTTTGCAGGCCTCATCTGGCTGAAGTAATACTTCTGCACTGGGTGTGCCACATTGCCCTAGAGCTGAAAGGCACAAGGTGAAGCTTCTTTCCAAAGGGCGAGTTGGGCCCCAGAGCATCTTGCTTCCAGCTCTTTGGGAAGCTAAGAAACAACTCGCTCTGCACAGTGCTCTTACAGCCTACCGGGAACATCTCTTACAAAGGCCTGTGAATCGCAGTTTCTTTCCAGGCCTGATTTGCCTGAAGTAGAACTTCTGCTCTGGGTGTGCTACATTGTCCTAGATCTGAAAGGCACAACGTGCAGTCTCCTTTCCAAAAAGCGAGTTGGGCCCCAAAGAATCTTGCTTCCAGCTCTTTGGGAAGCTAAGAAACAACTCGCTCTGCACAGTGCTCTTACAGCCTACCGGGAACATCTCTTACAAAGGCCTGTGAAACGCAGTTTGTTTGCAGGCCTGATCTGGCTGAAGTAGAACTTCTGCTCTGGGTGTGCCATATTGCCCTAGAGCTGAAAGGCACAAGGTGCAAGCTTCTTTCCAAAGGGCGAGTTGGGCCCCAGAGCATCTTGCTTCCAACTCTTTGGGAAGCTAAGAAACAACTCGCTCTGCACAGTGCTCTTACAGCCTACAGGGAACATCTCTTACAAAGGCCTGCTAAACGCAGTTTCTTTGCAGGCCTGATCTGGCTGAAGTAGAACTTCTGCTCTGCCGTGTGCAACATGGCCCTAGAGATGCAAGGCACAAAGTCCTGCCTTGTTTCCCCAAGGGGAGACTAGTACCTCAGCGTCCAGCTTCCAGCTCTTGGAGCAGCTAAGAAACAGCTTGCTGTGCACAGGGCTCTTCCAGCCTACCTGGAACATGTCTTACAAAGGCCTGTGAAACGCAGTTTCTTTGCAGGCCTGCTCTGGCTGAAGTAGAACTTCTGCTCTGGGTGTGCCACATTGCCCTAGAGCTGAAAGGCACAACGTGCAGGCTTCTTTCCAAAGGGCGAGTTGTGCTCCAGAGCATCTTGCTTCCAGCTCTTTGGGAAGCTAAGAAACAACTCGCTCTGCACAGTGCTCTTACAGCCTACCGGGAACATCTTTTACAAAGGCCTGTGAAACGCAGTTTCTTTGCAGGCCTGATCTGGCTGAAGTAGGACTTCTGCTCTGGGTGTGCCACATGGCCCTAGAGCTGAAAGGTACAACATGCAGGCTTGTTTCCCAAGGGGGAGTTGGGCCCCAAAGCATCTTGCTTCCAGCTCTTTGGGAAACTAAGAAACAACTCGCTCTGCACAGTGCTCTTACAGCCTACCGGGAACATCTCTTACAAAGGCCTGTGAATCGCAGTTTCTTTGTAGGCCTGATTTGCCTGAAGTAGAACTTCTGCTCTGGCTGTGCTACATTGTCCTAGAGCTGAAAGGCACAACGTGCAGTCTCCTTTCCAAAAAGTGAGTTGGGCCCCAAATAATCTTGCTTCCAGCTCTTTGGGAAGCTAAGAAACAACTCTCTCTCCTCAGTGCTCTTACAGCCTACCGGGAACATCTCTTACAAAGGCCTGTGAAACGCAGTTTGTTTGCAGGCCTGATCTGGCTGAAGTAGAACTTCTGCTCTGGGTGTGCTAAATTGCCCTGGAGCTGAGAGGCACAACCCGCAGTCTTCTTTCCAAAGGATGAGTTAGGCCCCAAAGCATCTTGCTTCCAGCTCTTTGGGAAGCTAAGAAACAACTAGGTCTGCATAGTGCTCTTACAGCCTACCGGGAACATCTCTTACAAAGTCCTGTGAAACGGAGTTTCTTTGCAGGCCTCATCTGGCTGAAGTAATACTTCTGCACTGGGAGTGCCACATTGCCCTAGAGCTGAAAGGCACAAGGTGAAGCTTCTTTCCAAAGGGCGAGTTGGGCCCCAGAGCATCTTGCTTCCAGCTCTTTGGGAAGCTAAGAAACAACTCGCTCTGCACAGTGCTCTTACAGCCTACCGGGAACATCTCTTACAAAGGCCTGAGAATCGCAGTTTCTTTGCAGGCCTGATTTGCCTGAAGTAGAACTTCTGCTCTGGGTGTGCTACATTGTCCTAGAGCTGAAAGGCACAACGTGCAGTCTCCTTTCCAAAAAGCGAGTTGGGCCCCAAAGAATCTTGCTTCCAGCTCTTTGGGAAGCTAAGAAACAACTCGCTCTGCACAGTGCTCTTACAGCCTACCGGGAACATCTCTTACAAAGGCCTGTGAAACGCAGTTTGTTTGCAGGCCTGATCTGGCTGAAGTAGAACTTCTGCTCTGGGTGTGCCATATTGCCCTAGAGCTGAAAGGCACAAGGTGCAAGCTTCTTTCCAAAGGGCGAGTTGGGCCCCAGAGCATCTTGCTTCCAACTCTTTGGGAAGCTAAGAAACAACTCGCTCTGCACAGTGCTCTTACAGCCTACAGGGAACATCTCTTACAAAGGCCTGCGAAACGCAGTTTCTTTGCAGGCCTGATCTGGCTGAAGTAGAACTTCTGCTCTGCCGTGTGCAACATGGCCCTAGAGATGCAAGGCACAAAGTCCTGCCTTGTTTCCCGAAGGGGAGACTAGTACCTCAGCGTCCAGCTTCCAGCTCTTGGAGCAGCTAAGAAACAGCTTGCTGTGCACAGGGCTCTTCCAGCCTACCTGGAACATGTCTTACAAAGGCCTGTGAAACGCAGTTTCTTTGCAGGCCTGCTCTGGCTGAAGTAGAACTTCTGCTCTGGGTGTGCCACATTGCCCTAGAGCTGAAAGGCACAACGTGCAGGCTTCTTTCCAAAGGGCGAGTTGGGCCCCAGAGCATCTTGCTTTCAGCTCTTTGGGAAGCTAAGAAAAAACTCGCTCTGCACAGTGTTCTTAGAGCCTACCGGGAACATCTCTTACGAAGGCCTGTGAAACGGAGTTTCTTTGCAGGCCTGATCTGGCTGAAGTAGAACTTCTGCTCTGGGTGAGCCACATGGCCCTAGAGCTGAAAGGTACAACGTGCAGGCTTGTTTCCCAAAGGGGAGTTGGGCCCCAAAGCATCTTGCTTCCAGCTCTTTGGGAAGCTAAGAAAAACTCGTTCTCCACAGTGCTCTTACAGCCTACCGGGAACATCTCTTACAAAGGCCTGTGAAACGCAGTTTCTTTGCAGGCCTGATCTGGCTGAAGTAGAACTTCTGCTCTGGGTGTGCCACATTGCCCTAGAGCTGAAAGGCACAACGTGCAGCCTTCTTTCCAAAGGGCGAGTTGGGCCCCAGAGCATCTTGCTTCCAGCTCTTTGGGAAGCGAAGAAACAACTCGCTCTGCACAGTGCTCTTACAGCCTACCGGGAACATCTCTTACAAAGGCCTGTGAAACGCAGTTTGTTTGCAGGCCTGATCTGGCTGAAGTAAAACTTCTGCTCTGGGTGTGCCACATGGCCCTAGAGCTGAAAGGCTCAACGTTCAGTCTTCATTCCAAAGGGCGAGTTGGGCCCCAAAGCATCTTGCTTCCAGCTCTTTGGGAAGCTAAGAAACAACTCGCTCTGCACAGTGCTCTTACAGCCTACCGGGAACATCTCTTACAAAGGCCTGTGAATCGCAGTTTCTTTGCAGGCCTGATTTGCCTGAAGTAGAACTTCTGCTCTGGCTGTGCTACATTGTCCTAGAGCTGAAAGGCACAACGTGCAGTCTCCTTTCCAAAGGGCGAGTTGGGCCCCACAGCATCTTGCTTCCAGCTTTTGGGAAGCTTAGAAACAACTCGCTCTGCACAGTGCTCTTACAGCCTACCGGGAACATCTCTTACAAAGGCCTGTGAAACGCAGTTTTTTTGCAGGCCTGATATGGCTGAAGTAGAACTTCTGCTCTGGGTGTGCTACATTGCCCTGGAGCTGAGAGGCACAACCCGAAGTCTTCTTTCCAAAGTGCGAGTTGGGCCCCAAAGCATCTTGCTTCCAGCTCTTTGGGAAGCTAAGAAACAACTCGCTCTGCACAGTGCTCTGACAGCCTACCGGGAACATGTCTTACAAAGGCCTGTGAAACGCAGTTTGTTTGCAGGCCTGATCTGGCTGAAGTAGAACTTCTGCTCTGCCGGGTCCTACATGGGGCTAGAGCTGCAAGGCACAAAGTCCTGCCGTGTTTGAACAAGGGTAGACAAGTCCCTCAGGTCCAGCTTCCAGCTCTTTCGGCAGCTAAGAAACAACTCACTCTGCACAGTGCTCTTACAGCCTATCGGGAACATCTCTTACAAAGTCCTGTGAAACGGAGCTTCTTTGCAGGCCTGATCTGGCTGAAGTAGAACTTCTGCACTGGGTGTGCCACATTGCCCTAGAGCTGAAAGGCACAAGGTGCAAGCTTCTTTCCAAAGGGCGAGTTGGGCCCCAGAGCATCTTGCTTCCAGCTCTTTGGGAAGCTAAGAAAAAACTCGCTCTGCACAGTGCTCTTAGAGCCTACCGGGAACATCTCTTACGAAGGCCTGTGAAACGGAGTTTCTTTGCAGGCCTGATCTGGCTGAAGTAGAACTTCTGCTCTGGGTGAGCCACATGGCCCTAGAGCTGAAAGGTACAACGTGCAGGCTTGTTTCCTAAGGGGGAGTTGGGCCCCAAAGCATCTTGCTTCCAGCTCTTTGGGAAGCTAAGAAACAACTCGCTCTGCAGACCTCTCTTACAGCCAACCGGGAACATCTCTTGCAAAGGCCAGAGAAATACAGTTTCCTTGCAGGCCTTATCTCGCTGAGGTAGAACTGCTGCTATGCCGTGTCCTACATCGGCCTAGAGTTGCAAGGCTCAAAGTCCTGCCTTGACTCCTCAAGGGCAGACAGGCCCCACAGCGTGGGGCTTCCACCTCTTTGGGCAGCTAAGAAAAAACTTGCTCTGCACTGGTGTTTTACAGCCTACAGTGAACGAGTCTTACAAAGGCCTGTGAAACGCAGATTCTTCCCAGCCCTGATCTGGCTGAAGTAGAACTTCTGCTCTGCCGGGTCCTACATGGCGCTAGAGCTGCAAGGCACAAAGTCCTGCCTTGATTCCACCAGGGTAGACAAGTCCCTCAAGTCCAGCATCCAGCTCTTTCGGCAGCTAAGAAACAACTCGCTCTGCATAGGGCTCTTACAGCCTACCGGGAACATGTCTTAAAACGGACTGTGAAACGCAGTTTCTTCCGAGCCCTGATCTGGCTGAAGTAGAACTTCTGCTCTGCCGTGTGCAACATGGCCCTAGAGATGCAAGGCACAAAGTCCTGCCTTGTTTGCCCAAGGGGAGACTAGTACCTCAGCGTCCAGCTTCCAGCTCTTGGAGCAGCTAAGAAACAGCTTGCTGTGCACAGGGCTCTTCCAGCCTACCTGCAACATGTCTTACAAAGGCCTGTGAAACGCAGTTTCTTTGCAGGCCTGATCTGGCTGAAGTAGGACTTCTGCTCTGGGTGTGTCACATTGCCCTAGAGCTGAAAGGCGCAACGTGCAGGCTTCTTTCCAAAGGGCGACTTGGGCCCCAAAGCATCTTGATTCCAGCTGTTTGGGAAGCTGAGAAACAATTTGCTCTGCCCAGTGCTCTTACAGCCTACAGGGAACATCTCTTACAAAGGCCTGTGAAACGCAATTTCTTTGCAGGCCTGATCTGGCTGAAGTAGAACTTCTGCTCTGGGTGTGCCACATGGCCCTAGAGCTGAAAGGCACAACGTTCAGGTTTCTTTCCAAACGGCGAGTTGGGCCCCAAAGCATCTTGCTTGCAACTCTTTGGGAACTGAAGAAACAACTCGCTCTGCACAGTGCTCTTACAGCCTACCGGGAACATGTCTTACAAAGGCCTGTGAAACGCAGTTTGTTTGCAGGCCTGATCTGGCTGAAGTAGAACTTCTGCTCTGGGTGTGCCACATTGCCCTAGAGCTGAAAGGCACAACGTGCAGCCTTCTTTCCAAAGGGCGAGTTGGGCCCCAGAGCCTCTTGCTTCCAGCTCTTTGGGAAGCTAAGAAACAACTCGCTCTGCAGACCTCTCTTACAGCCAACCGGGAACATCTCTTGCAAAGGCCTGAGAAATACAGTTTCCTTGCAGTCCTTATCTCGCTGAGGTAGAACTGCTGCTATGCCGTGTCCTACATCGGCCTAGAGTTGCAAGGCTCAAAGTCCTGCCTTGACTCCTCAAGGGCAGACAGGCCCCACAGCGTGGGGCTTCCACCTCTTTGGGCAGCTAAGAAACAACTTGCTCTGCACTGGTGTTTTACAGCCTACAGGGAACGAGTCTTACAAAGGCCTGTGAAACGCAGTTTCTTCCCAGCCCTGATCTGGCTGAAGTAGAACTTCTGCTCTGCCGGGTCCCACATGGCGCTAGAGCTGCAAGGCACAAAGTCCTGCCTTGTTTCCACAAGGGTAGACAAGTCCCTCAGGTCCAGCATCCAGCTCTTTCGGCAGCTAAGAAACAATTCGCTCTGCACAGTGCTCTTACAGCATACCGGGAACATCTCTTCCAAAGGCCTGTTAAACGCAGTTTCTTTGCAGGCCTGATCTGGCTGAAGTAGAACTTCTGCTCTGGGTGTGTCACATGGCCCTAGAGCTGAAAGGCACAACGTGCAGGCTTCTTTCCAAAGTGCGAGTTGGGCCCCAAAGCATCTTGATTCCAGATCTTTGGGAAGCTGAGAAACAATTCGCTCTGCCCAGTGCTCTTACAGCCTACAGGGAACATCTCTTACAAAGGCCTGTGAATCGCAGTTTCTTTGCAGGCCTGATCTGGCTGAAGTAGAACTTCTCCTCTGCCGTGTGCAACATGGCCCTAGAGATGCAAGGCACAAAGTCCTGCCTTGTTTCCCCAAGGGGAGACTAGTACCTCAGCGTCCAGCTTCCAGCTCTTGGAGCAGCTAAGAAACAGCTTGCTGTGCACAGGGCTCTTCCAGCCTACCTGGAACATGTATTACAAAGGCCTGTGAAACGCAGTTTCTTTGCAGGCCTGATCTGGCTGAAGTAGAACTTCTGCTCTGGGTGTGCCACATTGCCCTAGAGCTGAAAGGCACAACGTGCAGCCTTCTACCCAAAGGGCGAGTTGGGCCCCAAAGCATCTTGCTTCCAGCTCTTTGGGAAGCTAAGAAACAACTCGCTCTGCAGACCTCTGTTACAGCCAACCGGGAACATCTCTTGCAAAAGGCCTGAGAAATACAGTTTCCTTGCAGGCCTAATCTCGCTGAGGTAGAACTGCTGCTATGCCGTGTCCTACATCGGCCTAGAGTTGCAAGGCTCAAAGTCCTGCCTTGACTCCTCAAGGGCAGACAGGCCCCATAGCCTGCGGCTTCCACCTCTTTGGGCAGCTAAGAAACAACTTGCTCTGCACTGGTGTTTTACAGCCTACAGGGAATGAGTCTTACAAAGGCCTGTGAAACGCAGTTTCTTCCCAGCCCTGATCTGGCTGAAGTAGAACTTCTGCTCTGCCAGGTCCTACATGGCGCTAGAGCTGCAAGGCACGAAGTCCTGCCTTGTTTCCACAAGGGTAGACAAGTCCCTCAGGTCCAGCATCCAGCTCTTTCGGCAGCTAAGAGACAATTCGCTCAGCACAGTGCTCTTACAGCCTACCGTGAACATCTCGTCCAAAGGCCTGTTAAACGCAGTTTCTTTGCAGGCCTGATCTGGCTGAAGTAGAACTTCTGCCCTGGGTGTGTCACATGGGCCTAGAGCTGAAAGGCACAACGTGCAGGCTTCTTCCCAAAGGGCGAGTTTGGCCCCAAAGCATCTTGATTCCAGCTCTTTGGGAAGTTAAGAAACAACTCGCTCTGCACAGTGCTCTTACAGCCTACCGGGAACATGTCTTCCAAAGGCCTGTGAAACGCAGTTTCTTTGCAGGCCTGATCTGGCTGAAGTAGGACTTCTGCTCTGGGTGTGCTACTTTGCCCTAGAGCTGAAAGGCACAACGTGCAGGCTTCTTTCCAAAGGGCGAGTTGGGCCCCACAGCATCTTGCTTCCAGCTCTTTGGGAAGCTAAGAAACAACTCGCTCTGCACAGTGCTCTTACAGCCTAGTGGGAACATGTCTTCCAAAGGCCTGTGAAACGCAGTTTCTTTGCAGGCCTGATCTGGCTGAAGTAGGACTTCTGCTCTGGGTGTGCTACTTTGCCCTAGAGCTGAAAGGCACAACGTGCAGGCTTCTTTCCAAAGGGCGAGTTGGGCCCCACAGCATCTTGCTTCCAGCTCTTTGGGAAGCTAAGAAACAACTCGCTCTGCACAGTGCTCTTACAGCCTACCGGGAACATGTCTTCCAAAGGCCTGTGAAACGCAGTTTCTTTGCAGGCCTGATCTGGCTGAAGTAGGACTTCTGCTCTGGGAGTGCTACTTTGCCCTAGAGCTGAAAGGCACAACGTGCAGGCTTCTTTCCAAAGGGCGAGTTGGGCCCCACAGCATCTTGCTTCCAGCTCTTTGGGAAGCTAAGAAACAACTCGCTCTGCACAGTGCTCTTACAGCCTACCGGGAACATCTCTTCCAAAGGCCTGTGAAACGCAGTTTCTTTGCAGGCCTGATCTGGCTGAAGTAGGACTTCTGCTCTGGGTGTGCTACTTTGCCCTAGAGCTGAAAGGCACAACGTGCAGGCTTCTTTCCAAAGGGCGAGTTGGGCCCCACAGCATCTTGCTTCCAGCTCTTTGGGAAGCTAAGAAACAACTCGCTCTGCACAGTGCTCTTACAGCCTACCGGGAACATGTCTTCCAAAGGCCTGTGAAAGGCAGTTTCTTTGCAGGCCTGATCTGGCTGAAGTAGGACTTCTGCTCTGGGTGTGCTACATTGCCCTAGAGCTGAAAGGCACAACGTGCAGGCTTCTTTCCAAAGGGCGAGTTGGGCCCCACAGCATCTTGCTTCCAGCTCTTTGGGAAGCTAAGAAACAACTCGCTCTGCACAGTGCTCTTACAGCCTACCGGGAACATGTCTTCCAAAGGCCTGTGAAACGCAGTTTCTTTGCAGGCCTGATCTGGCTGAAGTAGGACTTCTGCTCTGGGTGTGCTACTTTGCCCTAGAGCTGAAAGGCACAACGTGCAGGCTTCTTTCCAAAGGGCGAGTTGGGCCCCACAGCATCTTGCTTCCAGCTCTTTGGGAAGCTAAGAAACAACTCGCTCTGCACAGTGCTCTTAAAGCCTACCGGGAACATGTCTTCCAAAGGCCTGTGAAACGCAGTTTCTTTGCAGGCCTGATCTGGCTGAAGTAGGACTTCTGCTCTGGGTGTGCTACTTTGCCCTAGAGCTGAAAGGCACAACGTGCAGGCTTCTTTCCAAAGGGTGAGTTGGGCCCCACAGCATCTTGCTTCCAGCTCTTTGGGAAGCTAAGAAACAACTCGCTCTGCACAGTGCTCTTACAGCCTAGTGGGAACATCTCTTCCAAAGGCCTGTGAAACGCAGTTTCTTTGCAGGCCTGATCTGGCTGAAGTAGGACTTCTGCTCTGGGTGTGCTACTTTGCCCTAGAGCTGAAAGGCACAACGTGCAGGCTTCTTTCCAAAGGGCGAGTTGGGCCCCACAGCATCTTGCTTCCAGCTCTTTGGGAAGCTAAGAAACAACTCGCTCTGCACAGTGCTCTTACAGCCTAGTGGGAACATCTCTTCCAAAGGCCTGTGAAACGCAGTTTCTTTGCAGGCCTGATCTGGCTGAAGTAGGACTTCTGCTCTGGGTGTGCTACTTTGCCCTAGAGCTGAAAGGCACAACGTGCAGGCTTCTTTCCAAAGGGCGAGTTGGGCCCCACAGCATCTTGCTTCCAGCTCTTTGGGAAGCTAAGAAACAACTCGCTCTGCACAGTGCTCTTACAGCCTACCGGGAACATGTCTTCCAAAGGCCTGTGAAACGCAGTTTCTTTGCAGGCCTGATCTGGCTGAAGTAGGACTTCTGCTCTGGGTGTGCTACTTTGCCCTAGAGCTGAAAGGCACAACGTGCAGGCTTCTTTCCAAAGGGCGAGTTGGGCCCCACAGCATCTTGCTTCCAGCTCTTTGGGAAGCTAAGAAACAACTCGCTCTGCACAGTGCTCTTACAGCCTACCGGGAACATCTCTTCCAAAGGCCTGTGAAACGCAGTTTCTTTGCAGGCCTGATCTGGCTGAAGTAGGACTTCTGCTCTGGGTGTGCTACTTTGCCCTAGAGCTGAAAGGCACAACGTGCAGGCTTCTTTCCAAAGGGCGAGTTGGGCCCCACAGCATCTTGCTTCCAGCTCTTTGGGAAGCTAAGAAAGAAATCGCTCTGCACAGTGCTCTTACAGCCTAGTGGGAACATCTCTTCCAAGGGCCTGTGAAACGCAGTTTCTTTGCAGGCCTGATCTGGCTGAAGTAGGACTTCTGCTCTGGGTGTGCCACATGGCCCTAGAGCTGAAAGGCTCAACGTTCAGTCTTCATTCCAAAGGGCGAGTTGGGCCCCAAAGCATCTTGCTTCCAGCTCTTTGGGAAACTAAGAAACAACTCGCTCTGCACAGTGCTCTTACAGCCTACCGGGAACATCTCTTACAAAGGCCTGTGAATCGCAGTTTCTTTGCAGGCCTGATTTGCCTGAAGTAGAACTTCTGCTCTGGCTGTGCTACATTGTCCTAGAGCTGAAAGGCACAACGTGCTGTCTCCTTTCCAAAAAGTGAGTTGGGCCCCAAAGAATCTTGCTTCCAGCTCTTTGGGAAGCTAAGAAACAACTCGCTCTCCTCAGTGCTCTTACAGCCTACCGGGAACATCTCTTACAAAGGCCTGTCAAACGCAGTTTGTTTGCAGGCCTGATCTGGCTGCAGTAGAACTTCTGCTCTGGGTGTGCCATATTTCCCTAGAGCTGAAAGGCACAAGGTGCAAGCTTCTTTCCAAAGGGCGAGTTGGGCCCCACAGCATCTTGCTTCCAGCTTTTGGGAAGCTTAGAAACAACTCGCTCTGCACAGTGCTCTTACAGCCTACCGGGAACATCTCTTACAAAGGCCTGTGAAACGCAGTTTTTTTGCAGGCCTGATATGGCTGAAGTAGAACTTCTGTTCTGGGTGTGCTACATTGCCCTGGAGCTGAGAGGCACAACCCGAAGTCTTCTTTCCAAAGGGCGAGTTGGGCCCCAAAGCATCTTGCTTCCAGCTCTTTGGGAAGCTAAGAAACAACTCGCTCTGCACAGTGCTCTGACAGCCTACCGGGAACATGTCTTACAAAGGCCTGTGAAACGCAGTTTGTTTGCAGGCCTGATCTGGCTGAAGTAGAACTTCTGCTCTGCCGGGTCCTACATGGGGCTAGAGCTGCAAGGCACAAAGTCCTGCCGTGTTTGAACAAGGGTAGACAAGTCCCTCAGGTCCAGCTTCCAGCTCTTTCGGCAGCTAAGAAACAACTCACTCTGCACAGTGCTCTTACAGCCTATCGGGAACATCTCTTACAAAGTCCTGTGAAACGGAGCTTCTTTGCAGGCCTGATCTGGCTGAAGTAGAACTTCTGCACTGGGTGTGCCACATTGCCCTAGAGCTGAAAGGCACAAGGTGCAAGCTTCTTTCCAAAGGGCGAGTTGGGCCCCAGAGCATCTTGCTTCCAGCTCTTTGGGAAGCTAAGAAAAAACTCGCTCTGCACAGTGCTCTTAGAGCCTACCGGGAACATCTCTTACGAAGGCCTGTGAAACGGAGTTTCTTTGCAGGCCTGATCTGGCTGAAGTAGAACTTCTGCTCTGGGTGAGCCACATGGCCCTAGAGCTGAAAGGTACAACGTGAAGGCTTGTTTCCCAAGGGGGAGTTGGGCCCCAAAGCATCTTGCTTCCAGCTCTTTGGGAAGCTAAGAAACAACTCGCTCTGCAGACCTCTGTTACAGCCAACCGGGAACATCTCTTGCAAAAGGCCTGAGAAATACAGTTTCCTTGCAGGCCTAATCTCGCTGAGGTAGAACTGCTGCTATGCCGTGTCCTACATCGGCCTAGATTTGCAAGGCTCAAAGTCCTGCCTTGACTCCTCAAGGGCAGACAGGCCCCATAGCCTGCGGCTTCCACCTCTTTGGGCAGCTAAGAAACAACTTGCTCTGCACTGGTGTTTTACAGCCTACAGGGAATGAGTCTTACAAAGGCCTGTGAAATGCAGTTTCTTCCCAGCCCTGATCTGGCTGAAGTAGAACTTCTGCTCTGCCAGGTCCTACATGGCGCTAGAGCTGCAAGGCACGAAGTCCTGCCTTGTTTCCACAAGGGTAGACAAGTCCCTCAGGTCCAGCATCCAGCTCTTTCGGCAGCTAAGAGACAATTCGCTCAGCACAGTGCTCTTACAGCCTAACGTGAACATCTCGTCCAAAGGCCTGTTAAACGCAGTTTCTTTGCAGGCCTGATCTGGCTGAAGTAGAACTTCTGCCCTGGGTGTGTCACATGGGCCTAGAGCTGAAAGGCACAACGTGCAGGCTTCTTCCCAAAGGGCGAGTTTGGCCCCAAAGCATCTTGATTCCAGCTCTTTGGGAAGTTAAGAAACAACTCGCTCTGCACAGTGCTCTTACAGCCTACCGGGAACATGTCTTCCAAAGGCCTGTGAAACGCAGTTTCTTTGCAGGCCTGATCTGGCTGAAGTAGGACTTCTGCTCTGGGTGTGCTACTTTGCCCTAGAGCTGAAAGGCACAACGTGCAGGCTTCTTTCCAAAGGGCGAGTTGGGCCCCACAGCATCTTGCTTCCAGCTCTTTGGGAAGCTAAGAAACAACTCGCTCTGCACAGTGCTCTTACAGCCTAGTGGGAACATGTCTTCCAAAGGCCTGTGAAACGCAGTTTCTTTGCAGGCCTGATCTGGCTGAAGTAGGACTTCTGCTCTGGGTGTGCTACTTTGCCCTAGAGCTGAAAGGCACAACGTGCAGGCTTCTTTCCAAAGGGCGAGTTGGGCCCCACAGCATCTTGCTTCCAGCTCTTTGGGAAGCTAAGAAACAACTCGCTCTGCACAGTGCTCTTACAGCCTACCGGGAACATGTCTTCCAAAGGCCTGTGAAACGCAGTTTCTTTGCAGGCCTGATCTGGCTGAAGTAGGACTTCTGCTCTGGGAGTGCTACTTTGCCCTAGAGCTGAAAGGCACAACGTGCAGGCTTCTTTCCAAAGGGCGAGTTGGGCCCCACAGCATCTTGCTTCCAGCTCTTTGGGAAGCTAAGAAACAACTCGCTCTGCACAGTGCTCTTACAGCCTACCGGGAACATGTCTTCCAAAGGCCTGTGATACGCAGTTTCTTTGCAGGCCTGATCTGGCTGAAGTAGGACTTCTGCTCTGGGTGTGCTACTTTGCCCTAGAGCTGAAAGGCACAACGTGCAGGCTTCTTTCCAAAGGGCGAGTTGGGCCCCACAGCATCTTGCTTCCAGCTCTTTGGGAAGCTAAGAAACAACTCGCTCTGCACAGTGCTCTTACAGCCTACCGGGAACATGTCTTCCAAAGGCCTGTGAAAGGCAGTTTCTTTGCAGGCCTGATCTGGCTGAAGTAGGACTTCTGCTCTGGGTGTGCTACATTGCCCTAGAGCTGAAAGGCACAACGTGCAGGCTTCTTTCCAAAGGGCGAGTTGGGCCCCACAGCATCTTGCTTCCAGCTCTTTGGGAAGCTAAGAAACAACTCGCTCTGCACAGTGCTCTTACAGCCTACCGGGAACATCTCTTACAAAGGCCTGTGAATCGCAGTTTCTTTGCAGGCCTGATTTGCCTGAAGTAGAACTTCTGCTCGGGGTGTGCTACATTGTCCTAGAGCTGAAAGGCACAACGTGCAGTCTCCTTTCCAAAAAGCGAGTTGGGCCCCAAAGAATCTTGCTTCCAGCTCTTTGGGAAGCTAAGAAACAACTCGCTCTGCACAGTGCTCTTACAGCCTACCGGAAACATCTCTTACAAAGGCCTGTGAAACGCAGTTTTTTTGCAGGCCTGATCTGGCTGAAGTAGAACTTCTGCTCTGGGTGTGCTAAATTGCCCTGGAGCTGAGAGGCACAACCCGCAGTCTTCTTTCCAAAGGACGAGTTAGGCCCCAAGGCATCTTGCTTCCAGCTCTTTGGGAAGCTAAGAAACAACTCGGTCTGCATAGTGCTCTTACAGCCTACCGGGAACATCTCTTACAAAGTCCTGTGAAACGGAGTTTCTTTGCAGGCCTCATCTGGCTGAAGTAATACTTCTGCACTGGGTGTGCCACATTGCCCTAGAGCTGAAAGGCACAAGGTGAAGCTTCTTTCCAAAGGGCGAGTTGGGCCCCAGAGCATCTTGCTTCCAGCTCTTTGGGAAGCTAAGAAACAACTCGCTCTGCACAGTGCTCTTACAGCCTACCGGGAACATCTCTTACAAAGGCCTGTGAATCGCAGTTTCTTTCCAGGCCTGATTTGCCTGAAGTAGAACTTCTGCTCTGGGTGTGCTACATTGTCCTAGATCTGAAAGGCACAACGTGCAGTCTCCTTTCCAAAAAGCGAGTTGGGCCCCAAAGAATCTTGCTTCCAGCTCTTTGGGAAGCTAAGAAACAACTCGCTCTGCACAGTGCTCTTACAGCCTACCGGGAACATCTCTTACAAAGGCCTGTGAAACGCAGTTTGTTTGCAGGCCTGATCTGGCTGAAGTAGAACTTCTGCTCTGGGTGTGCCATATTGCCCTAGAGCTGAAAGGCACAAGGTGCAAGCTTCTTTCCAAAGGGCGAGTTGGGCCCCAGAGCATCTTGCTTCCAACTCTTTGGGAAGCTAAGAAACAACTCGCTCTGCACAGTGCTCTTACAGCCTACAGGGAACATCTCTTACAAAGGCCTGCTAAACGCAGTTTCTTTGCAGGCCTGATCTGGCTGAAGTAGAACTTCTGCTCTGCCGTGTGCAACATGGCCCTAGAGATGCAAGGCACAAAGTCCTGCCTTGTTTCCCCAAGGGGAGACTAGTACCTCAGCGTCCAGCTTCCAGCTCTTGGAGCAGCTAAGAAACAGCTTGCTGTGCACAGGGCTCTTCCAGCCTACCTGGAACATGTCTTACAAAGGCCTGTGAAACGCAGTTTCTTTGCAGGCCTGCTCTGGCTGAAGTAGAACTTCTGCTCTGGGTGTGCCACATTGCCCTAGAGCTGAAAGGCACAACGTGCAGGCTTCTTTCCAAAGGGCGAGTTGTGCTCCAGAGCATCTTGCTTCCAGCTCTTTGGGAAGCTAAGAAACAACTCGCTCTGCACAGTGCTCTTACAGCCTACCGGGAACATCTTTTACAAAGGCCTGTGAAACGCAGTTTCTTTGCAGGCCTGATCTGGCTGAAGTAGGACTTCTGCTCTGGGTGTGCCACATGGCCCTAGAGCTGAAAGGTACAACATGCAGGCTTGTTTCCCAAGGGGGAGTTGGGCCCCAAAGCATCTTGCTTCCAGCTCTTTGGGAAACTAAGAAACAACTCGCTCTGCACAGTGCTCTTACAGCCTACCGGGAACATCTCTTACAAAGGCCTGTGAATCGCAGTTTCTTTGTAGGCCTGATTTGCCTGAAGTAGAACTTCTGCTCTGGCTGTGCTACATTGTCCTAGAGCTGAAAGGCACAACGTGCAGTCTCCTTTCCAAAAAGTGAGTTGGGCCCCAAATAATCTTGCTTCCAGCTGTTTGGGAAGCTAAGAAACAACTCTCTCTCCTCAGTGCTCTTACAGCCTACCGGGAACATCTCTTACAAAGGCCTGTGAAACGCAGTTTGTTTGCAGGCCTGATCTGGCTGAAGTAGAACTTCTGCTCTGGGTGTGCTAAATTGCCCTGGAGCTGAGAGGCACAACCCGCAGTCTTCTTTCCAAAGGATGAGTTAGGCCCCAAAGCATCTTGCTTCCAGCTCTTTGGGAAGCTAAGAAACAACTAGGTCTGCATAGTGCTCTTACAGCCTACCGGGAACATCTCTTACAAAGTCCTGTGAAACGGAGTTTCTTTGCAGGCCTCATCTGGCTGAAGTAATACTTCTGCACTGGGAGTGCCACATTGCCCTAGAGCTGAAAGGCACAAGGTGAAGCTTCTTTCCAAAGGGCGAGTTGGGCCCCAGAGCATCTTGCTTCCAGCTCTTTGGGAAGCTAAGAAACAACTCGCTCTGCACAGTGCTCTTACAGCCTACCGGGAACATCTCTTACAAAGGCCTGAGAATCGCAGTTTCTTTGCAGGCCTGATTTGCCTGAAGTAGAACTTCTGCTCTGGGTGTGCTACATTGTCCTAGAGCTGAAAGGCACAACGTGCAGTCTCCTTTCCAAAAAGCGAGTTGGGCCCCAAAGAATCTTGCTTCCAGCTCTTTGGGAAGCTAAGAAACAACTCGCTCTGCACAGTGCTCTTACAGCCTACCGGGAACATCTCTTACAAAGGCCTGTGAAACGCAGTTTGTTTGCAGGCCTGATCTGGCTGAAGTAGAACTTCTGCTCTGGGTGTGCCATATTGCCCTAGAGCTGAAAGGCACAAGGTGCAAGCTTCTTTCCAAAGGGCGAGTTGGGCCCCAGAGCATCTTGCTTCCAACTCTTTGGGAAGCTAAGAAACAACTCGCTCTGCACAGTGCTCTTACAGCCTACAGGGAACATCTCTTACAAAGGCCTGCGAAACGCAGTTTCTTTGCAGGCCTGATCTGGCTGAAGTAGAACTTCTGCTCTGCCGTGTGCAACATGGCCCTAGAGATGCAAGGCACAAAGTCCTGCCTTGTTTCCCGAAGGGGAGACTAGTACCTCAGCGTCCAGCTTCCAGCTCTTGGAGCAGCTAAGAAACAGCTTGCTGTGCACAGGGCTCTTCCAGCCTACCTGGAACATGTCTTACAAAGGCCTGTGAAACGCAGTTTCTTTGCAGGCCTGCTCTGGCTGAAGTAGAACTTCTGCTCTGGGTGTGCCACATTGCCCTAGAGCTGAAAGGCACAACGTGCAGGCTTCTTTCCAAAGGGCGAGTTGGGCCCCAGAGCATCTTGCTTTCAGCTCTTTGGGAAGCTAAGAAAAAACTCGCTCTGCACAGTGTTCTTAGAGCCTACCGGGAACATCTCTTACGAAGGCCTGTGAAACGGAGTTTCTTTGCAGGCCTGATCTGGCTGAAGTAGAACTTCTGCTCTGGGTGAGCCACATGGCCCTAGAGCTGAAAGGTACAACGTGCAGGGTTGTTTCCCAAAGGGGAGTTGGGCCCCAAAGCATCTTGCTTCCAGCTCTTTGGGAAGCTAAGAAAAACTCGTTCTCCACAGTGCTCTTACAGCCTACCGGGAACATCTCTTACAAAGGCCTGTGAAACGCAGTTTCTTTGCAGGCCTGATCTGGCTGAAGTAGAACTTCTGCTCTGGGTGTGCCACATTGCCCTAGAGCTGAAAGGCACAACGTGCAGCCTTCTTTCCAAAGGGCGAGTTGGGCCCCAGAGCATCTTGCTTCCAGCTCTTTGGGAAGCGAAGAAACAACTCGCTCTGCACAGTGCTCTTACAGCCTACCGGGAACATCTCTTACAAAGGCCTGTGAAACGCAGTTTGTTTGCAGGCCTGATCTGGCTGAAGTAAAACTTCTGCTCTGGGTGTGCCACATGGCCCTAGAGCTGAAAGGCTCAACGTTCAGTCTTCATTCCAAAGGGCGAGTTGGGCCCCAAAGCATCTTGCTTCCAGCTCTTTGGGAAGCTAAGAAACAACTCGCTCTGCACAGTGCTCTTACAGCCTACCGGGAACATCTCTTACAAAGGCCTGTGAATCGCAGTTTCTTTGCAGGCCTGATTTGCCTGAAGTAGAACTTCTGCTCTGGGTGTGCTACATTGTCCTAGAGCTGAAAGGCACAACGTGCAGTCTCCTTTCCAAAGGGCGAGTTGGGCCCCACAGCATCTTGCTTCCAGCTTTTGGGAAGCTTAGAAACAACTCGCTCTGCACAGTGCTCTTACAGCCTACCGGGAACATCTCTTACAAGGGCCTGTGAAACGCAGTTTTTTTGCAGGCCTGATATGGCTGAAGTAGAACTTCTGCTCTGGGTGTGCTACATTGCCCTGGAGCTGAGAGGCACAACCCGAAGTCTTCTTTCCAAAGTGCGAGTTGGGCCCCAAAGCATCTTGCTTCCAGCTCTTTGGGAAGCTAAGAAACAACTCGCTCTGCACAGTGCTCTGACAGCCTACCGGGAACATGTCTTACAAAGGCCTGTGAAACGCAGTTTGTTTGCAGGCCTGATCTGGCTGAAGTAGAACTTCTGCTCTGCCGGGTCCTACATGGGGCTAGAGCTGCAAGGCACAAAGTCCTGCCGTGTTTGAACAAGGGTAGACAAGTCCCTCAGGTCCAGCTTCCAGCTCTTTCGGCAGCTAAGAAACAACTCACTCTGCACAGTGCTCTTACAGCCTATCGGGAACATCTCTTACAAAGTCCTGTGAAACGGAGCTTCTTTGCAGGCCTGATCTGGCTGAAGTAGAACTTCTGCACTGGGTGTGCCACATTGCCCTAGAGCTGAAAGGCACAAGGTGCAAGCTTCTTTCCAAAGGGCGAGTTGGGCCCCAGAGCATCTTGCTTCCAGCTCTTTGGGAAGCTAAGAAACAACTCGCTCTGCAGACCTCTCTTACAGCCAACCGGGAACATCTCTTGCAAAGGCCAGAGAAATACAGTTTCCTTGCAGGCCTTATCTCGCTGAGGTAGAACTGCTGCTATGCCGTGTCCTACATCGGCCTAGAGTTGCAAGGCTCAAAGTCCTGCCTTGACTCCTCAAGGGCAGACAGGCCCCACAGCGTGGGGCTTCCACCTCTTTGGGCAGCTAAGAAAAAACTTGCTCTGCACTGGTGTTTTACAGCCTACAGTGAACGAGTCTTACAAAGGCCTGTGAAACGCAGATTCTTCCCAGCCCTGATCTGGCTGAAGTAGAACTTCTGCTCTGCCGGGTCCTACATGGCGCTAGAGCTGCAAGGCACAAAGTCCTGCCTTGATTCCACCAGGGTAGACAAGTCCCTCAAGTCCAGCATCCAGCTCTTTCGGCAGCTAAGAAACAACTCGCTCTGCATAGGGCTCTTACAGCCTACCGGGAACATGTCTTAAAACGGACTGTGAAACGCAGTTTCTTCCGAGCCCTGATCTGGCTGAAGTAGAACTTCTGCTCTGCCGTGTGCAACATGGCCCTAGAGATGCAAGGCACAAAGTCCTGCCTTGTTTGCCCAAGGGGAGACTAGTACCTCAGCGTCCAGCTTCCAGCTCTTGGAGCAGCTAAGAAACAGCTTGCTGTGCACAGGGCTCTTCCAGCCTACCTGCAACATGTCTTACAAAGGCCTGTGAAACGCAGTTTCTTTGCAGGCCTGATCTGGCTGAAGTAGGACTTCTGCTCTGGGTGTGTCACATTGCCCTAGAGCTGAAAGGCGCAACGTGCAGGCTTCTTTCCAAAGGGCGACTTGGGCCCCAAAGCATCTTGATTCCAGCTGTTTGGGAAGCTGAGAAACAATTTGCTCTGCCCAGTGCTCTTACAGCCTACAGGGAACATCTCTTACAAAGGCCTGTGAAACGCAATTTCTTTGCAGGCCTGATCTGGCTGAAGTAGAACTTCTGCTCTGGGTGTGCCACATGGCCCTAGAGCTGAAAGGCACAACGTTCAGGTTTCTTTCCAAACGGCGAGTTGGGCCCCAAAGCATCTTGCTTGCAACTCTTTGGGAACTGAAGAAACAACTCGCTCTGCACAGTGCTCTTACAGCCTACCGGGAACATGTCTTACAAAGGCCTGTGAAACGCAGTTTGTTTGCAGGCCTGATCTGGCTGAAGTAGAACTTCTGCTCTGGGTGTGCCACATTGCCCTAGAGCTGAAAGGCACAACGTGCAGCCTTCTTTCCAAAGGGCGAGTTGGGCCCCAGAGCCTCTTGCTTCCAGCTCTTTGGGAAGCTAAGAAACAACTCGCTCTGCAGACCTCTCTTACAGCCAACCGGGAACATCTCTTGCAAAGGCCTGAGAAATACAGTTTCCTTGCAGTCCTTATCTCGCTGAGGTAGAACTGCTGCTATGCCGTGTCCTACATCGGCCTAGAGTTGCAAGGCTCAAAGTCCTGCCTTGACTCCTCAAGGGCAGACAGGCCCCACAGCGTGGGGCTTCCACCTCTTTGGGCAGCTAAGAAACAACTTGCTCTGCACTGGTGTTTTACAGCCTACAGGGAACGAGTCTTACAAAGGCCTGTGAAACGCAGTTTCTTCCCAGCCCTGATCTGGCTGAAGTAGAACTTCTGCTCTGCCGGGTCCCACATGGCGCTAGAGCTGCAAGGCACAAAGTCCTGCCTTGTTTCCACAAGGGTAGACAAGTCCCTCAGGTCCAGCATCCAGCTCTTTCGGCAGCTAAGAAACAATTCGCTCTGCACAGTGCTCTTACAGCATACCGGGAACATCTCTTCCAAAGGCCTGTTAAACGCAGTTTCTTTGCAGGCCTGATCTGGCTGAAGTAGAACTTCTGCTCTGGGTGTGTCACATGGCCCTAGAGCTGAAAGGCACAACGTGCAGGCTTCTTTCCAAAGTGCGAGTTGGGCCCCAAAGCATCTTGATTCCAGATCTTTGGGAAGCTGAGAAACAATTCGCTCTGCCCAGTGCTCTTACAGCCTACAGGGAACATCTCTTACAAAGGCCTGTGAATCGCAGTTTCTTTGCAGGCCTGATCTGGCTGAAGTAGAACTTCTCCTCTGCCGTGTGCAACATGGCCCTAGAGATGCAAGGCACAAAGTCCTGCCTTGTTTCCCCAAGGGGAGACTAGTACCTCAGCGTCCAGCTTCCAGCTCTTGGAGCAGCTAAGAAACAGCTTGCTGTGCACAGGGCTCTTCCAGCCTACCTGGAACATGTATTACAAAGGCCTGTGAAACGCAGTTTCTTTGCAGGCCTGATCTGGCTGAAGTAGAACTTCTGCTCTGGGTGTGCCACATTGCCCTAGAGCTGAAAGGCACAACGTGCAGCCTTCTACCCAAAGGGCGAGTTGGGCCCCAAAGCATCTTGCTTCCAGCTCTTTGGGAAGCTAAGAAACAACTCGCTCTGCAGACCTCTGTTACAGCCAACCGGGAACATCTCTTGCAAAAGGCCTGAGAAATACAGTTTCCTTGCAGGCCTAATCTCGCTGAGGTAGAACTGCTGCTATGCCGTGTCCTACATCGGCCTAGATTTGCAAGGCTCAAAGTCCTGCCTTGACTCCTCAAGGGCAGACAGGCCCCATAGCCTGCGGCTTCCACCTCTTTGGGCAGCTAAGAAACAACTTGCTCTGCACTGGTGTTTTACAGCCTACAGGGAATGAGTCTTACAAAGGCCTGTGAAACGCAGTTTCTTCCCAGCCCTGATCTGGCTGAAGTAGAACTTCTGCTCTGCCAGGTCCTACATGGCGCTAGAGCTGCAAGGCACGAAGTCCTGCCTTGTTTCCACAAGGGTAGACAAGTCCCTCAGGTCCAGCATCCAGCTCTTTCGGCAGCTAAGAGACAATTCGCTCAGCACAGTGCTCTTACAGCCTACCGTGAACATCTCGTCCAAAGGCCTGTGAAACGCAGTTTCTTTGCAGGCCTGATCTGGCTGAAGTAGAACTTCTGCCCTGGGTGTGTCACATGGGCCTAGAGCTGAAAGGCACAACGTGCAGGCTTCTTCCCAAAGGGCGAGTTTGGCCCCAAAGCATCTTGATTCCAGCTCTTTGGGAAGTTAAGAAACAACTCGCTCTGCACAGTGCTCTTACAGCCTACCGGGAACATGTCTTCCAAAGGCCTGTGAAACGCAGTTTCTTTGCAGGCCTGATCTGGCTGAAGTAGGACTTCTGCTCTGGGTGTGCTACTTTGCCCTAGAGCTGAAAGGCACAACGTGCAGGCTTCTTTCCAAAGGGCGAGTTGGGCCCCACAGCATCTTGCTTCCAGCTCTTTGGGAAGCTAAGAAACAACTCGCTCTGCACAGTGCTCTTACAGCCTAGTGGGAACATGTCTTCCAAAGGCCTGTGAAACGCAGTTTCTTTGCAGGCCTGATCTGGCTGAAGTAGGACTTCTGCTCTGGGTGTGCTACTTTGCCCTAGAGCTGAAAGGCACAACGTGCAGGCTTCTTTCCAAAGGGCGAGTTGGGCCCCACAGCATCTTGCTTCCAGCTCTTTGGGAAGCTAAGAAACAACTCGCTCTGCACAGTGCTCTTACTGCCTACCGGGAACATCTCTTCCAAAGGCCTGTGAAACGCAGTTTCTTTGCAGGCCTGATCTGGCTGAAGTAGGACTTCTGCTCTGGGAGTGCTACTTTGCCCTAGAGCTGAAAGGCACAACGTGCAGGCTTCTTTCCAAAGGGCGAGTTGGGCCCCACAGCATCTTGCTTCCAGCTCTTTGGGAAGCTAAGAAACAACTCGCTCTGCACAGTGCTCTTACAGCCTACCGGGAACATCTCTTCCAAAGGCCTGTGAAACGCAGTTTCTTTGCAGGCCTGATCTGGCTGAAGTAGGACTTCTGCTCTGGGTGTGCTACTTTGCCCTAGAGCTGAAAGGCACAACGTGCAGGCTTCTTTCCAAAGGGCGAGTTGGGCCCCACAGCATCTTGCTTCCAGCTCTTTGGGAAGCTAAGAAACAACTCGCTCTGCACAGTGCTCTTACAGCCTACCGGGAACATGTCTTCCAAAGGCCTGTGAAAGGCAGTTTCTTTGCAGGCCTGATCTGGCTGAAGTAGGACTTCTGCTCTGGGTGTGCTACATTGCCCTAGAGCTGAAAGGCACAACGTGCAGGCTTCTTTCCAAAGGGCGAGTTGGGCCCCACAGCATCTTGCTTCCAGCTCTTTGGGAAGCTAAGAAACAACTCGCTCTGCACAGTGCTCTTACAGCCTACCGGGAACATGTCTTCCAAAGGCCTGTGAAACGCAGTTTCTTTGCAGGCCTGATCTGGCTGAAGTAGGACTTCTGCTCTGGGTGTGCTACTTTGCCCTAGAGCTGAAAGGCACAACGTGCAGGCTTCTTTCCAAAGGGCGAGTTGGGCCCCACAGCATCTTGCTTCCAGCTCTTTGGGAAGCTAAGAAACAACTCGCTCTGCACAGTGCTCTTACAGCCTACCGGGAACATGTCTTCCAAAGGCCTGTGAAACGCAGTTTCTTTGCAGGCCTGATCTGGCTGAAGTAGGACTTCTGCTCTGGGTGTGCTACTTTGCCCTAGAGCTGAAAGGCACAACGTGCAGGCTTCTTTCCAAAGGGTGAGTTGGGCCCCACAGCATCTTGCTTCCAGCTCTTTGGGAAGCTAAGAAACAACTCGCTCTGCACAGTGCTCTTACAGCCTAGTGGGAACATCTCTTCCAAAGGCCTGTGAAACGCAGTTTCTTTGCAGGCCTGATCTGGCTGAAGTAGGACTTCTGCTCTGGGTGTGCTACTTTGCCCTAGAGCTGAAAGGCACAACGTGCAGGCTTCTTTCCAAAGGGCGAGTTGGGCCCCACAGCATCTTGCTTCCAGCTCTTTGGGAAGCTAAGAAACAACTCGCTCTGCACAGTGCTCTTACAGCCTAGTGGGAACATCTCTTCCAAAGGCCTGTGAAACGCAGTTTCTTTGCAGGCCTGATCTGGCTGAAGTAGGACTTCTGCTCTGGGTGTGCTACTTTGCCCTAGAGCTGAAAGGCACAACGTGCAGGCTTCTTTCCAAAGGGCGAGTTGGGCCCCACAGCATCTTGCTTCCAGCTCTTTGGGAAGCTAAGAAACAACTCGCTCTGCACAGTGCTCTTACAGCCTACCGGGAACATGTCTTCCAAAGGCCTGTGAAACGCAGTTTCTTTGCAGGCCTGATCTGGCTGAAGTAGGACTTCTGCTCTGGGTGTGCTACTTTGCCCTAGAGCTGAAAGGCACAACGTGCAGGCTTCTTTCCAAAGGGCGAGTTGGGCCCCACAGCATCTTGCTTCCAGCTCTTTGGGAAGCTAAGAAACAACTCGCTCTGCACAGTGCTCTTACAGCCTACCGGGAACATCTCTTCCAAAGGCCTGTGAAACGCAGTTTCTTTGCAGGCCTGATCTGGCTGAAGTAGGACTTCTGCTCTGGGTGTGCTACTTTGCCCTAGAGCTGAAAGGCACAACGTGCAGGCTTCTTTCCAAAGGGCGAGTTGGGCCCCACAGCATCTTGCTTCCAGCTCTTTGGGAAGCTAAGAAAGAAATCGCTCTGCACAGTGCTCTTACAGCCTAGTGGGAACATCTCTTCCAAGGGCCTGTGAAACGCAGTTTCTTTGCAGGCCTGATCTGGCTGAAGTAGGACTTCTGCTCTGGGTGTGCCACATGGCCCTAGAGCTGAAAGGCTCAACGTTCAGTCTTCATTCCAAAGGGCGAGTTGGGCCCCAAAGCATCTTGCTTCCAGCTCTTTGGGAAACTAAGAAACAACTCGCTCTGCACAGTGCTCTTACAGCCTACCGGGAACATCTCTTACAAAGGCCTGTGAATCGCAGTTTCTTTGCAGGCCTGATTTGCCTGAAGTAGAACTTCTGCTCTGGCTGTGCTACATTGTCCTAGAGCTGAAAGGCACAACGTGCTGTCTCCTTTCCAAAAAGTGAGTTGGGCCCCAAAGAATCTTGCTTCCAGCTCTTTGGGAAGCTAAGAAACAACTCGCTCTCCTCAGTGCTCTTACAGCCTACCGGGAACATCTCTTACAAAGGCCTGTCAAACGCAGTTTGTTTGCAGGCCTGATCTGGCTGCAGTAGAACTTCTGCTCTGGGTGTGCCATATTTCCCTAGAGCTGAAAGGCACAAGGTGCAAGCTTCTTTCCAAAGGGCGAGTTGGGCCCCACAGCATCTTGCTTCCAGCTTTTGGGAAGCTTAGAAACAACTCGCTCTGCACAGTGCTCTTACAGCCTACCGGGAACATCTCTTACAAAGGCCTGTGAAACGCAGTTTTTTTGCAGGCCTGATATGGCTGAAGTAGAACTTCTGTTCTGGGTGTGCTACATTGCCCTGGAGCTGAGAGGCACAACCCGAAGTCTTCTTTCCAAAGGGCGAGTTGGGCCCCAAAGCATCTTGCTTCCAGCTCTTTGGGAAGCTAAGAAACAACTCGCTCTGCACAGTGCTCTGACAGCCTACCGGGAACATGTCTTACAAAGGCCTGTGAAACGCAGTTTGTTTGCAGGCCTGATCTGGCTGAAGTAGAACTTCTGCTCTGCCGGGTCCTACATGGGGCTAGAGCTGCAAGGCACAAAGTCCTGCCGTGTTTGAACAAGGGTAGACAAGTCCCTCAGGTCCAGCTTCCAGCTCTTTCGGCAGCTAAGAAACAACTCACTCTGCACAGTGCTCTTACAGCCTATCGGGAACATCTCTTACAAAGTCCTGTGAAACGGAGCTTCTTTGCAGGCCTGATCTGGCTGAAGTAGAACTTCTGCACTGGGTGTGCCACATTGCCCTAGAGCTGAAAGGCACAAGGTGCAAGCTTCTTTCCAAAGGGCGAGTTGGGCCCCAGAGCATCTTGCTTCCAGCTCTTTGGGAAGCTAAGAAAAAACTCGCTCTGCACAGTGCTCTTAGAGCCTACCGGGAACATCTCTTACGAAGGCCTGTGAAACGGAGTTTCTTTGCAGGCCTGATCTGGCTGAAGTAGAACTTCTGCTCTGGGTGAGCCACATGGCCCTAGAGCTGAAAGGTACAACGTGAAGGCTTGTTTCCCAAGGGGGAGTTGGGCCCCAAAGCATCTTGCTTCCAGCTCTTTGGGAAGCTAAGAAACAACTCGCTCTCCACAGTGCTCTTACAGCCTACCGGGAACATCTCTTACAAAGGCCTGTGAATCGCAGTTTCTTTGCATGCCTGATTTGCCTGAAGTAGAACTTCTGCTCTGGGTGTGCTACATTGTCCTAGAGCTGAAAGGCACAACGTGCAGTCTCCTTTCCAAAAAGCGAGTTGGGCCCCAAAGAATCTTGCTTCTAGCTCTTTGGGAAGCTAAGAAACAACTCGCTCTGCACAGTGCTCTTACAGCCTACCGGGAACATCTCTTACAAAGGCCTGTGAAACGCAGTTTCTTTGCAGGCCTGATCTGGCTGAAGTAGAACTTCTGCTCTGGGTGTGCCATATAGCCCTAGAGCTGAAAGGCACAAGGTGCAAGCTTCTTTCCAAAGGGCGAGTTGGGCCCCACAGCATCTTGCTTCCAGCTCTTTGGGAAGCTAAGAAACAACTCGCTCTGCACAGTGCTCTTACAGCCTACCGGGAACATGTGTTACAAAGGCCTGTGAAAGGCAGTTTCTTTGCAGGCCTGATCTGGCTGAAGTAGAACTTCTGCTCTGGGTGTGCTAAATTGCCCTGGAGCTGAGAGGCACAACCCGCAGTCTTCTTTCCAAAGAGCGAGTTGGGCCCCAAAGCATCTTGCTTCCAGCTCTTTGGGAAGCTAAGAAACAACTCGCTCTGCAGACCTCTCTTACAGCCAACCGGGAACATCTCTTGCAAAGGCCAGAGAAATACAGTTTCCTTGCAGGCCTTATCTCGCTGAGGTAGAACTGCTGCTATGCCGTGTCCTACATCGGCCTAGAGTTGCAAGGCTGAAAGTCCTGCCTTGACTCCTCAAGGGCAGACAGGCCCCACAGCGTGGGGCTTCCACCTCTTTGTGCAGCTAAGAAAAAACTTGCTCTGCACTGGTGTTTTACAGCCTACAGGGAACGAGTCTTACAAAGGCCTGTGAAACGCAGATTCTTCCCAGCCCTGATCTGGCTGAAGTAGAACTTCTGCTCTGCCGGGTCCTACATGGCGCTAGAGCTGCAAGGCACAAAGTCCTGCCTTGATTCCACCAGGGTAGACAAGTCCCTCAAGTCCAGCATCCAGCTCTTTCGGCAGCTAAGAAACAACTCGCTCTGCATAGGGCACTTACAGCCTACCGGGAACATGTCTTAAAACGGACTGTGAAACGCAGTTTCTTCCGAGCCCTGATCTGGCTGAAGTAGAACTTCTGCTCTGCCGTGTGCAACATGGCCCTAGAGATGCAAGGCACAAAGTCCTGCCTTGTTTGCCCAAGGGGAGACTAGTACCTCAGCGTCCAGCTTCCAGCTCTTGGAGCAGCTAAGAAACAGCTTGCTGTGCACAGGGCTCTTCCAGCCTACCTGCAACATGTCTTACAAAGGCCTGTGAAACGCAGTTTCTTTGCAGGCCTGATCTGGCTGAAGTAGAACTTCTGCTCTGGGTGTGTCACATTGCCCTAGAGCTGAAAGGCGCAACGTGCAGGCTTCTTTCCAAAGGGCGACTTGGGCCCCAAAGCATCTTGATTCCAGCTGTTTGGGAAGCTGAGAAACAATTTGCTCTGCCCAGTGCTCTTACAGCCTACAGGGAACATCTCTTACAAAGGCCTGTGAAACGCAATTTCTTTGCAGGCCTGATCTGGCTGAAGTAGAACTTCTGCTCTGGGTGTGCCACATGGCCCTAGAGCTGAAAGGCACAACGTTCAGGTTTCTTTCCAAACGGCGAGTTGGGCCCCAAAGCATCTTGCTTGCAACTCTTTGGGAACTGAAGAAACAACTCGCTCTGCACAGTGCTCTTACAGCCTACCGGGAACATGTCTTACAAAGGCCTGTGAAACGCAGTTTGTTTGCAGGCCTGATCTGGCTGAAGTAGAACTTCTGCTCTGGGTGTGCCACATTGCCCTAGAGCTGAAAGGCACAACGTGCAGCCTTCTTTCCAAAGGGCGAGTTGGGCCCCAGAGCCTCTTGCTTCCAGCTCTTTGGGAAGCTAAGAAACAACTCGCTCTGCAGACCTCTCTTACAGCCAACCGGGAACATCTCTTGCAAAGGCCTGAGAAATACAGTTTCCTTGCAGTCCTTATCTCGCTGAGGTAGAACTGCTGCTATGCCGTGTCCTACATCGGCCTAGAGTTGCAAGGCTCAAAGTCCTGCCTTGACTCCTCAAGGGCAGACAGGCCCCACAGCGTGCGGCTTCCACCTCTTTGGGCAGCTAAGAAACAACTTGCTCTGCACTGGTGTTTTACAGCCTACAGGGAACGAGTCTTACAAAGGCCTGTGAAACGCAGTTTCTTCCCAGCCCTGATCTGGCTGAAGTAGAACTTCTGCTCTGCCAGGTCCCACATGGCGCTAGAGCTGCAAGGCACAAAGTCCTGCCTTGTTTCCACAAGGGTAGACAAGTCCCTCAGGTCCAGCATCCAGCTCTTTCGGCAGCTAAGAAACAACTCGCTCTGCACAGTGCTCTTACAGCCTACCGGGAACATCTCTTCCAAAGGCCTGTTAAACGCAGTTTCTTTGCAGGCCTGATCTGGCTGAAGTAGGACTTCTGCTCTGGGTGTGCTACTTTGCCCTAGAGCTGAAAGGCACAACGTGCAGGCTTCTTTCCAAAGGGCGAGTTGGGCCCCACAGCATCTTGCTTCCAGCTCTTTGGGAAGCTAAGAAACAACTCGCTCTGCACAGTGCTCTTACAGCCTACCGGGAACATGTCTTCCAAAGGCCTGTGAAAGGCAGTTTCTTTGCAGGCCTGATCTGGCTGAAGTAGGACTTCTGCTCTGGGTGTGCTACATTGCCCTAGAGCTGAAAGGCACAACGTGCAGGCTTCTTTCCAAAGGGCGAGTTGGGCCCCACAGCATCTTGCTTCCAGCTCTTTGGGAAGCTAAGAAACAACTCGCTCTGCACAGTGCTCTTACAGCCTACCGGGAACATGTCTTCCAAAGGCCTGTGAAACGCAGTTTCTTTGCAGGCCTGATCTGGCTGAAGTAGGACTTCTGCTCTGGGTGTGCTACTTTGCCCTAGAGCTGAAAGGCACAACGTGCAGGCTTCTTTCCAAAGGGCGAGTTGGGCCCCACAGCATCTTGCTTCCAGCTCTTTGGGAAGCTAAGAAACAACTCGCTCTGCACAGTGCTCTTACAGCCTACCGGGAACATGTCTTCCAAAGGCCTGTGAAACGCAGTTTCTTTGCAGGCCTGATCTGGCTGAAGTAGGACTTCTGCTCTGGGTGTGCTACTTTGCCCTAGAGCTGAAAGGCACAACGTGCAGGCTTCTTTCCAAAGGGTGAGTTGGGCCCCACAGCATCTTGCTTCCAGCTCTTTGGGAAGCTAAGAAACAACTCGATCTGCACAGTGCTCTTACAGCCTAGTGGGAACATCTCTTCCAAAGGCCTGTGAAACGGAGTTTCTTTGCAGGCCTGATCTGGCTGAAGTAGGACTTCTGCTCTGGGTGTGCTACTTTGCCCTAGAGCTGAAAGGCACAACGTGCAGGCTTCTTTCCAAAGGGCGAGTTGGGCCCCACAGCATCTTGCTTCCAGCTCTTTGGGAAGCTAAGAAACAACTCGCTCTGCACAGTGCTCTTACAGCCTACCGGGAACATGTCTTCCAAAGGCCTGTGAAACGCAGTTTCTTTGCAGGCCTGATCTGGCTGAAGTAGGACTTCTGCTCTGGGTGTGCTACTTTGCCCTAGAGCTGAAAGGCACAACGTGCAGGCTTCTTTCCAAAGGGCGAGTTGGGCCCCACAGCATCTTGCTTCCAGCTCTTTGGGAAGCTAAGAAACAACTCGCTCTGCACAGTGCTCTTACAGCCTACCGGGAACATGTCTTCCAAAGGCCTGTGAAAGGCAGTTTCTTTGCAGGCCTGATCTGGCTGAAGTAGGAGTTCTGCTCTGGGTGTGCTACATTGCCCTAGAGCTGGAAGGCACAACGTGCAGGCTTCTTTCCAAAGGGCGAGTTGGGCCCCACAGCATCTTGCTTCCAGCTCTTTGGGAAGCTAAGAAACAACTCGCTCTGCACAGTGCTCTTACAGCCTACTGGAAACATGTCTTCCAAAGGCCTGTGAAACGCAGTTTCTTTGCAGGCCTGATCTGGCTGAAGTAGGACTTCTGCTCTGGGTGTGCTACTTTGCCCTAGAGCTGAATGGCACAACGTGCAGGCTTCTTTCCAAAGGGCGAGTTGGGCCCCACAGCGTCTTGCTTCCAGCTCTTTGGGAAGCGAAGAAACAACTCGCTCTGCACAGTGCTCTTACAGCCTACCGGGAACATGTCTTCCAAAGGCCTGTGAAACGCAGTTTCTTTGCAGGCCTGATCTGGCTGAAGTAGGACTTCTGCTCTGGGTGTGCTACTTTGCCCTAGAGCTGAAAGGCACAACGTGCAGGCTTCTTTCCAAAGGGCGAGTTGGGCCCCACAGCATCTTGCTTCCAGCTCTTTGGGAAGCTAAGAAACAACTCGCTCTGCACAGTGCTCTTACAGCCTACCGGGAACATCTCTTCCAAAGGCCTGTGAAAGGCAGTTTCTTTGCAGGCCTGATCTGGCTGAAGTAGGACTTCTGCTCTGGGTGTGCTACTTTGCCCTAGAGCTGAAAGGTACAATGTGCAGGCTTCTTTCCAAAGGGCGAGTTGGGCCCCACAGCATCTTGCTTCCAGCTCTTTGGGAAGCTAAGAAACAACTCGCTCTGCACAGTGCTCTTTCAGCCTAGTGGGAACATCTCTTCCAAAGGCCTGTGAAACGCAGTTTCTTTGCAGGCCTGATCTGGCTGAAGTAGGACTTCTGCTCTGGGTGTGCTACTTTGCCCTAGAGCTGAAAGGCACAACGTGCAGGCTTCTTTCCAAAGGGCGAGTTGGGCCCCACAGCATCTTGCTTCCAGCTCTTTGGGAAGCTAAGAAACAACTCGCTCTGCACAGTGCTCTTACAGCCTACCGGGAACATCTCTTCCAAAGGCCTGTGAAACGCAGTTTCTTTGCAGGCCTGATCTGGCTGAAGTAGGACTTCTGCTCTGGGTGTGCTACTTTGCCCTAGAGCTGAAAGGCACAACGTGCAGGCTTCTTTCCAAAGGGCGAGTTGGGCCCCACAGCATCTTGCTTCCAGCTCTTTGGGAAGCTAAGAAACAACTCGCTCTGCACAGTGCTCTTACAGCCTACCGGGAACATGTCTTCCAAAGGCCTGTGAAACGCAGTTTCTTTGCAGGCCTGATCTGGCTGAAGTAGGACTTCTGCTCTGGGTGTGCTACTTTGCCCTAGAGCTGAAAGGCACAACGTGCAGGCTTCTTTCCAAAGGGCGAGTTGGGCCCCACAGCATCTTGCTTCCAGCTCTTTGGGAAGCTAAGAAACAACTCGCTCTGCACAGTGCTCTTACAGCCTACCGGGAACATCTCTTCCAAAGGCCTGTGAAACGCAGTTTCTTTGCAGGCCTGATCTGGCTGAAGTAGGACTTCTGCTCTGGGAGTGCTACTTTGCCCTAGAGCTGAAAGGCACTACGTGCAGGCTTCTTTCCAAAGGGCGAGTTGGGCCCCACAGCATCTTGCTTCCAGCTCTTTGGGAAGCTAAGAAACAACTCGCTCTGCACAGTGCTCTTACAGCCTACCGGGAACATCTCTTCCAAAGGCCTGTGAAACGCAGTTTCTTTGCAGGCCTGATCTGGCTGAAGTAGGACTTCTGCTCTGGGTGTGCTACTTTGCCCTAGAGCTGAAAGGCACAACGTGCAGGCTTCTTTCCAAAGGGCGAGTTGGGCCCCACAGCATCTTGCTTCCAGCTCTTTGGGAAGCTAAGAAACAACTCGCTCTGCACAGTGCTCTTACAGCCTACCGGGAACATGTCTTCCAAAGGCCTGTGAAACGCAGTTTCTTTGCAGGCCTGATCTGGCTGAAGTAGGACTTCTGCTCTGGGTGTGCTACATTGCCCTAGAGCTGAAAGGCACAACGTGCAGGCTTCTTTCCAAAGGGCGAGTTGGGCCCCACAGCATCTTGCTTCCAGCTCTTTGGGAAGCTAAGAAACAACTCGCTCTGCACAGTGCTCTTACAGCCTAGTGGGAACATGTCTTCCAAAGGCCTGTGAAACGCAGTTTCTTTGCAGGCCTGATCTGGCTGAAGTAGGACTTCTGCTCTGGGTGTGCTACTTTGCCCTAGAGCTGAAAGGCACAACGTGCAGGCTTCTTTCCAAAGGGCGAGTTGGGCCCCACAGCATCTTGCGTCCAGCTCTTTGGGAAACTAAGAAACAACTCGCTCTGCACAGTGCTCTTACAGCCTACCGGGAACATGTCTTCCAAAGGCCTGTGAAACGCAGTTTCTTTGCAGGCCTGATCTGGCTGAAGTAGGACTTCTGCTCTGGGTGTGCTACTTTGCCCTAGAGCTGAAAGGCACAACGTGCAGGCTTCTTTCCAAAGGGCGAGTTGGGCCCCACAGCATCTTGCTTCCAGCTCTTTGGGAAGCTAAGAAACAACTCGCTCTGCACAGTGCTCTTACAGCCTACCGGGAACATGTCTTCCAAAGGCCTGTGAAACGCAGTTTCTTTGCAGGCCTGATCTGGCTGAAGTAGGACTTCTGCTCTGGGTGTGCTACTTTGCCCTAGAGCTGAAAGGCACAACGTGCAGGCTTCTTTCCAAAGGGCGAGTTGGGCCCCACAGCATCTTGCTTCCAGCTCTTTGGGAAGCTAAGAAACAACTCGCTCTGCACAGTGCTCTTACAGCCTACCGGGAACATGTCTTCCAAAGGCCTGTGAAACGCAGTTTCTTTGCAGGCCTGATCTGGCTGAAGTAGGACTTCTGCTCTGGGTGTGCTACTTTGCCCTAGAGCTGAAAGGCACAACGTGCAGGCTTCCTTCCAAAGGGCGAGTTGGGCCCCACAGCATCTTGCTTCCAGCTCTTTGGGAAGCTAATAAACAACTCGCTCTGCACAGTGCTCTTACAGCCTACCGGGAACATCTCTTCCAAAGGCCTGTGAAACGCAGTTTCTTTGCAGGCCTGATCTGGCTGAAGTAGGACTTCTGCTCTGGGAGTGCTACTTTGCCCTAGAGCTGAAAGGCACAACGTGCAGGCTTCTTTCCAAAGGGCGAGTTGGGCCCCACAGCATCTTGCTTCCAGCTCTTTGGGAAGCTAAGAAACAACTCGCTCTGCACAGTGCTCTTACAGCCTACCGGGAACATCTCTTCCAAAGGCCTGTGAAACGCAGTTTCTTTGCAGGCCTGATCTGGCTGAAGTAGGACTTCTGCTCTGAGTGTGCTACTTTGCCCTAGAGCTGAAAGGCACAACGTGCAGGCTTCTTTCCAAAGGGCGAGTTGGGCCCCACAGCATCTTGCTTCCAGCTCTTTGGGAAGCTAAGAAACAACTCGCTCTGCACAGTGCTCTTACAGCCTACCGGGAACATGTCTTCCAAAGGCCTGTGAAAGGCAGTTTCTTTGCAGGCCTGATCTGGCTGAAGTAGGACTTCTACTCTGGGTGTGCTACATTGCCCTAGAGCTGAAAGGCACAACGTGCAGGCTTCTTTCCAAAGGGCGAGTTGGGCCCCACAGCATCTTGCTTCCAGCTCTTTGGGAAGCTAAGAAACAACTCGCTCTGCACAGTGCTCTTACAGCCTACCGGGAACATGTCTTCCAAAGGCCTGTGAAACGCAGTTTCTTTGCAGGCCTGATCTGGCTGAAGTAGGACTTCTGCTCTGGGTGTGCTACTTTGCCCTAGAGCTGAAAGGCACAACGTGCAGGCTTCTTTCCAAAGGGCGAGTTGGGCCCCACAGCATCTTGCTTCCAGCTCTTTGGGAAGCTAAGAAACAACTCGCTCTGCACAGTGCTCTTACAGCCTACCGGGAACATGTCTTCCAAAGGCCTGTGAAACGCAGTTTCTTTGCAGGCCTGATCTGGCTGAAGTAGGACTTCTGCTCTGGGTGTGCTACTTTGCCCTAGAGCTGAAAGGCACAACGTGCAGGCTTCTTTCCAAAGGGTGAGTTGGGCCCCACAGCATCTTGCTTCCAGCTCTTTGGGAAGCTAAGAAACAACTCGCTCTGCACAGTGCTCTTACAGCCTAGTGGGAACATCTCTTCCAAAGGCCTGTGAAACGCAGTTTCTTTGCAGGCCTGATCTGGCTGAAGTAGGACTTCTGCTCTGGGTGTGCTACTTTGCCCTAGAGCTGAAAGGCACAACGTGCAGGCTTCTTTCCAAAGGGCGAGTTGGGCCCCACAGCATCTTGCTTCCAGCTCTTTGGGAAGCTAAGAAACAACTCGCTCTGCACAGTGCTCTTACAGCCTACCGGGAACATGTCTTCCAAAGGCCTGTGAAACGCAGTTTCTTTGCAGGCCTGATCTGGCTGAAGTAGGACTTCTGCTCTGGGTGTGCTACTTTGCCCTAGAGCTGAAAGGCACAACGTGCAGGCTTCTTTCCAAAGGGTGAGTTGGGCCCCACAGCATCTTGCTTCCAGCTCTTTGGGAAGCGAAGAAACAACTCGCTCTGCACAGTGCTCTTACAGCCTATTGGGAACATCTCTTCCAAAGGCCTGTGAAACGCAGTTTCTTTGCAGGCCTGATCTGGCTGAAGTAGGACTTCTGCTCTGGGTGTGCTACTTTGCCCTAGAGCTGAAAGGCACAACGTGCAGGCTTCTTTCCAAAGGGCGAGTTGGGCCCCACAGCATCTTGCTTCCAGCTCTTTGGGAAGCTAAGAAACAACTCGCTCTGCACAGTGCTCTTACAGCCTACCGGGAACATGTCTTCCAAAGGCCTGTGAAACGCAGTTTCTTTGCAGGCCTGATCTGGCTGAAGTAGGACTTCTGCTCTGGGTGTGCTACTTTGCCCTAGAGCTGAAAGGCACAACGTGCAGGCTTCTTTCCAAAGGGCGAGTTGGGCCCCACAGCATCTTGCTTCCAGCTCTTTGGGAAGCTAAGAAACAACTCGCTCTGCACAGTGCTCTTACAGCCTACCGGGAACATCTCTTCCAAAGGCCTGTGAAACGCAGTTTCTTTGCAGGCCTGATCTGGCTGAAGTAGGACTTCTGCTCTGGGAGTGCTACTTTGCCCTAGAGCTGAAAGGCACAACGTGCAGGCTTCTTTCCAAAGGGCGAGTTGGGCCCCACAGCATCTTGCTTCCAGCTCTTTGGGAAGCTAAGAAACAACTCGCTCTGCACAGTGCTCTTACAGCCTACCGGGAACATGTCTTCCAAAGGCCTGTGAAACACAGTTTCTTTGCAGGCCTGATCTGGCTGAAGTAGGACTTCTGCTCTGGGTGTGCTACTTTGCCCTAGAGCTGAAAGGCACAACGTGCAGGCTTCTTTCCAAAGGGCGAGTTGGGCCCCACAGCATCTTGCTTCCAGCTCTTTGGGAAGCTAAGAAACAACTCGCTCTGCACAGTGCTCTTACAGCCTACCGGGAACATGTCTTCCAAAGGCCTGTGAAACGCAGTTTCTTTGCAGGCCTGATCTGGCTGAAGTAGGACTTCTGCTCTGGGTGTGCTACTTTGCCCTAGAGCTGAAAGGCACAACGTGCAGGCTTCTTTCCAAAGGGCGAGTTGGGCCCCACAGCATCTTGCTTCCAGCTCTTTGGGAAGCTAAGAAACAACTCGCTCTGCACAGTGCTCTTACAGCCTACCGGGAACATGTCTTCCAAAGGCCTGTGAAAGGCAGTTTCTTTGCAGGCCTGATCTGGCTGAAGTAGGAGTTCTGCTCTGGGTGTGCTACATTGCCCTAGAGCTGGAAGGCACAACGTGCAGGCTTCTTTCCAAAGGGCGAGTTGGGCCCCACAGCATCTTGCTTCCAGCTCTTTGGGAAGCTAAGAAACAACTCGCTCTGCACAGTGCTCTTACAGCCTACTGGAAACATGTCTTCCAAAGGCCTGTGAAACGCAGTTTCTTTGCAGGCCTGATCTGGCTGAAGTAGGACTTCTGCTCTGGGTGTGCTACTTTGCCCTAGAGCTGAATGGCACAACGTGCAGGCTTCTTTCCAAAGGGCGAGTTGGGCCCCACAGCGTCTTGCTTCCAGCTCTTTGGGAAGCGAAGAAACAACTCGCTCTGCACAGTGCTCTTACAGCCTACCGGGAACATGTCTTCCAAAGGCCTGTGAAACGCAGTTTCTTTGCAGGCCTGATCTGGCTGAAGTAGGACTTCTGCTCTGGGTGTGCTACTTTGCCCTAGAGCTGAAAGGCACAACGTGCAGGCTTCTTTCCAAAGGGCGAGTTGGGCCCCACAGCATCTTGCTTCCAGCTCTTTGGGAAGCTAAGAAACAACTCGCTCTGCACAGTGCTCTTACAGCCTACCGGGAACATCTCTTCCAAAGGCCTGTGAAAGGCAGTTTCTTTGCAGGCCTGATCTGGCTGAAGTAGGACTTCTGCTCTGGGTGTGCTACTTTGCCCTAGAGCTGAAAGGTACAATGTGCAGGCTTCTTTCCAAAGGGCGAGTTGGGCCCCACAGCATCTTGCTTCCAGCTCTTTGGGAAGCTAAGAAACAACTCGCTCTGCACAGTGCTCTTTCAGCCTAGTGGGAACATCTCTTCCAAAGGCCTGTGAAACGCAGTTTCTTTGCAGGCCTGATCTGGCTGAAGTAGGACTTCTGCTCTGGGTGTGCTACTTTGCCCTAGAGCTGAAAGGCACAACGTGCAGGCTTCTTTCCAAAGGGCGAGTTGGGCCCCACAGCATCTTGCTTCCAGCTCTTTGGGAAGCTAAGAAACAACTCGCTCTGCACAGTGCTCTTACAGCCTACCGGGAACATCTCTTCCAAAGGCCTGTGAAACGCAGTTTCTTTGCAGGCCTGATCTGGCTGAAGTAGGACTTCTGCTCTGGGTGTGCTACTTTGCCCTAGAGCTGAAAGGCACAACGTGCAGGCTTCTTTCCAAAGGGCGAGTTGGGCCCCACAGCATCTTGCTTCCAGCTCTTTGGGAAGCTAAGAAACAACTCGCTCTGCACAGTGCTCTTACAGCCTACCGGGAACATGTCTTCCAAAGGCCTGTGAAACGCAGTTTCTTTGCAGGCCTGATCTGGCTGAAGTAGGACTTCTGCTCTGGGTGTGCTACTTTGCCCTAGAGCTGAAAGGCACAACGTGCAGGCTTCTTTCCAAAGGGCGAGTTGGGCCCCACAGCATCTTGCTTCCAGCTCTTTGGGAAGCTAAGAAACAACTCGCTCTGCACAGTGCTCTTACAGCCTACCGGGAACATCTCTTCCAAAGGCCTGTGAAACGCAGTTTCTTTGCAGGCCTGATCTGGCTGAAGTAGGACTTCTGCTCTGGGAGTGCTACTTTGCCCTAGAGCTGAAAGGCACTACGTGCAGGCTTCTTTCCAAAGGGCGAGTTGGGCCCCACAGCATCTTGCTTCCAGCTCTTTGGGAAGCTAAGAAACAACTCGCTCTGCACAGTGCTCTTACAGCCTACCGGGAACATCTCTTCCAAAGGCCTGTGAAACGCAGTTTCTTTGCAGGCCTGATCTGGCTGAAGTAGGACTTCTGCTCTGGGTGTGCTACTTTGCCCTAGAGCTGAAAGGCACAACGTGCAGGCTTCTTTCCAAAGGGCGAGTTGGGCCCCACAGCATCTTGCTTCCAGCTCTTTGGGAAGCTAAGAAACAACTCGCTCTGCACAGTGCTCTTACAGCCTACCGGGAACATGTCTTCCAAAGGCCTGTGAAACGCAGTTTCTTTGCAGGCCTGATCTGGCTGAAGTAGGACTTCTGCTCTGGGTGTGCTACATTGCCCTAGAGCTGAAAGGCACAACGTGCAGGCTTCTTTCCAAAGGGCGAGTTGGGCCCCACAGCATCTTGCTTCCAGCTCTTTGGGAAGCTAAGAAACAACTCGCTCTGCACAGTGCTCTTACAGCCTAGTGGGAACATGTCTTCCAAAGGCCTGTGAAACGCAGTTTCTTTGCAGGCCTGATCTGGCTGAAGTAGGACTTCTGCTCTGGGTGTGCTACTTTGCCCTAGAGCTGAAAGGCACAACGTGCAGGCTTCTTTCCAAAGGGCGAGTTGGGCCCCACAGCATCTTGCGTCCAGCTCTTTGGGAAACTAAGAAACAACTCGCTCTGCACAGTGCTCTTACAGCCTACCGGGAACATGTCTTCCAAAGGCCTGTGAAACGCAGTTTCTTTGCAGGCCTGATCTGGCTGAAGTAGGACTTCTGCTCTGGGTGTGCTACTTTGCCCTAGAGCTGAAAGGCACAACGTGCAGGCTTCTTTCCAAAGGGCGAGTTGGGCCCCACAGCATCTTGCTTCCAGCTCTTTGGGAAGCTAAGAAACAACTCGCTCTGCACAGTGCTCTTACAGCCTACCGGGAACATGTCTTCCAAAGGCCTGTGAAACGCAGTTTCTTTGCAGGCCTGATCTGGCTGAAGTAGGACTTCTGCTCTGGGTGTGCTACTTTGCCCTAGAGCTGAAAGGCACAACGTGCAGGCTTCTTTCCAAAGGGCGAGTTGGGCCCCACAGCATCTTGCTTCCAGCTCTTTGGGAAGCTAAGAAACAACTCGCTCTGCACAGTGCTCTTACAGCCTACCGGGAACATGTCTTCCAAAGGCCTGTGAAACGCAGTTTCTTTGCAGGCCTGATCTGGCTGAAGTAGGACTTCTGCTCTGGGTGTGCTACTTTGCCCTAGAGCTGAAAGGCACAACGTGCAGGCTTCCTTCCAAAGGGCGAGTTGGGCCCCACAGCATCTTGCTTCCAGCTCTTTGGGAAGCTAAGAAACAACTCGCTCTGCACAGTGCTCTTACAGCCTACCGGGAACATCTCTTCCAAAGGCCTGTGAAACGCAGTTTCTTTGCAGGCCTGATCTGGCTGAAGTAGGACTTCTGCTCTGGGAGTGCTACTTTGCCCTAGAGCTGAAAGGCACAACGTGCAGGCTTCTTTCCAAAGGGCGAGTTGGGCCCCACAGCATCTTGCTTCCAGCTCTTTGGGAAGCTAAGAAACAACTCGCTCTGCACAGTGCTCTTACAGCCTACCGGGAACATCTCTTCCAAAGGCCTGTGAAACGCAGTTTCTTTGCAGGCCTGATCTGGCTGAAGTAGGACTTCTGCTCTGAGTGTGCTACTTTGCCCTAGAGCTGAAAGGCACAACGTGCAGGCTTCTTTCCAAAGGGCGAGTTGGGCCCCACAGCATCTTGCTTCCAGCTCTTTGGGAAGCTAAGAAACAACTCGCTCTGCACAGTGCTCTTACAGCCTACCGGGAACATGTCTTCCAAAGGCCTGTGAAAGGCAGTTTCTTTGCAGGCCTGATCTGGCTGAAGTAGGACTTCTACTCTGGGTGTGCTACATTGCCCTAGAGCTGAAAGGCACAACGTGCAGGCTTCTTTCCAAAGGGCGAGTTGGGCCCCACAGCATCTTGCTTCCAGCTCTTTGGGAAGCTAAGAAACAACTCGCTCTGCACAGTGCTCTTACAGCCTACCGGGAACATGTCTTCCAAAGGCCTGTGAAACGCAGTTTCTTTGCAGGCCTGATCTGGCTGAAGTAGGACTTCTGCTCTGGGTGTGCTACTTTGCCCTAGAGCTGAAAGGCACAACGTGCAGGCTTCTTTCCAAAGGGCGAGTTGGGCCCCACAGCATCTTGCTTCCAGCTCTTTGGGAAGCTAAGAAACAACTCGCTCTGCACAGTGCTCTTACAGCCTACCGGGAACATGTCTTCCAAAGGCCTGTGAAACGCAGTTTCTTTGCAGGCCTGATCTGGCTGAAGTAGGACTTCTGCTCTGGGTGTGCTACTTTGCCCTAGAGCTGAAAGGCACAACGTGCAGGCTTCTTTCCAAAGGGTGAGTTGGGCCCCACAGCATCTTGCTTCCAGCTCTTTGGGAAGCTAAGAAACAACTCGCTCTGCACAGTGCTCTTACAGCCTAGTGGGAACATCTCTTCCAAAGGCCTGTGAAACGCAGTTTCTTTGCAGGCCTGATCTGGCTGAAGTAGGACTTCTGCTCTGGGTGTGCTACTTTGCCCTAGAGCTGAAAGGCACAACGTGCAGGCTTCTTTCCAAAGGGCGAGTTGGGCCCCACAGCATCTTGCTTCCAGCTCTTTGGGAAGCTAAGAAACAACTCGCTCTGCACAGTGCTCTTACAGCCTACCGGGAACATGTCTTCCAAAGGCCTGTGAAACGCAGTTTCTTTGCAGGCCTGATCTGGCTGAAGTAGGACTTCTGCTCTGGGTGTGCTACTTTGCCCTAGAGCTGAAAGGCACAACGTGCAGGCTTCTTTCCAAAGGGTGAGTTGGGCCCCACAGCATCTTGCTTCCAGCTCTTTGGGAAGCGAAGAAACAACTCGCTCTGCACAGTGCTCTTACAGCCTATTGGGAACATCTCTTCCAAAGGCCTGTGAAACGCAGTTTCTTTGCAGGCCTGATCTGGCTGAAGTAGGACTTCTGCTCTGGGTGTGCTACTTTGCCCTAGAGCTGAAAGGCACAACGTGCAGGCTTCTTTCCAAAGGGCGAGTTGGGCCCCACAGCATCTTGCTTCCAGCTCTTTGGGAAGCTAAGAAACAACTCGCTCTGCACAGTGCTCTTACAGCCTACCGGGAACATGTCTTCCAAAGGCCTGTGAAACGCAGTTTCTTTGCAGGCCTGATCTGGCTGAAGTAGGACTTCTGCTCTGGGTGTGCTACTTTGCCCTAGAGCTGAAAGGCACAACGTGCAGGCTTCTTTCCAAAGGGCGAGTTGGGCCCCACAGCATCTTGCTTCCAGCTCTTTGGGAAGCTAAGAAACAACTCGCTCTGCACAGTGCTCTTACAGCCTACCGGGAACATCTCTTCCAAAGGCCTGTGAAACGCAGTTTCTTTGCAGGCCTGATCTGGCTGAAGTAGGACTTCTGCTCTGGGAGTGCTACTTTGCCCTAGAGCTGAAAGGCACAACGTGCAGGCTTCTTTCCAAAGGGCGAGTTGGGCCCCACAGCATCTTGCTTCCAGCTCTTTGGGAAGCTAAGAAACAACTCGCTCTGCACAGTGCTCTTACAGCCTACCGGGAACATGTCTTCCAAAGGCCTGTGAAACACAGTTTCTTTGCAGGCCTGATCTGGCTGAAGTAGGACTTCTGCTCTGGGTGTGCTACTTTGCCCTAGAGCTGAAAGGCACAACGTGCAGGCTTCTTTCCAAAGGGCGAGTTGGGCCCCACAGCATCTTGCTTCCAGCTCTTTGGGAAGCGAAGAAACAACTCGCTCTGCACAGTGCTCTTACAGCCTACCGGGAACATGTCTTCCAAAGGCCTGTGAAAGGCAGTTTCTTTGCAGGCCTGATCTGGCTGAAGTAGGACTTCTGCTCTGGGTGTGCTACATTGCCCTAGAGCTGAAAGGCACAACGTGCAGGCTTCTTTCCAAAGGGCGAGTTGGGCCCCACAGCATCTTGCTTCCAGCTCTTTGGGAAGCTAAGAAACAACTCGCTCTGCACAGTGCTCTTACAGCCTACTGGGAACATGTCTTCCAAAGGCCTGTGAAACGCAGTTTCTTTGCAGGCCTGATCTGGCTGAAGTAGGACTTCTGCTCTGGGTGTGCTACTTTGCCCTAGAGCTGAAAGGCACAACGTGCAGGCTTCTTTCCAAAGGGCGAGTTGGGCCCCACAGCATCTTGCTTCCAGCTCTTTGGGAAGCTAAGAAACAACTCGCTCTGCACAGTGCTCTTACAGCCTACCGGGAACATGTCTTCCAAAGGCCTGTGAAACACAGTTTCTTTGCAGGCCTGATCTGGCTGAAGTAGGACTTCTGCTCTGGGTGTGCTACTTTGCCCTAGAGCTGAAAGGCACAACGTGCAGGCTTCTTTCCAAAGGGCGAGTTGGGCCCCACAGCATCTTGCTTCCAGCTCTTTGGGAAGCTAAGAAACAACTCGCTCTGCACAGTGCTCTTACAGCCTACCGGGAACATCTCTTCCAAAGGCCTGTGAAACGCAGTTTCTTTGCAGGCCTGATCTGGCTGAAGTAGGACTTCTGCTCTGGGAGTGCTACTTTGCCCTAGAGCTGAAAGGCACAACGTGCAGGCTTCTTTCCAAAGGGCGAGTTGGGCCCCACAGCATCTTGCTTCCAGCTCTTTGGGAAGCTAAGAAACAACTCGCTCTGCACAGTGCTCTTACAGCCTACCGGGAACATGTCTTCCAAAGGCCTGTGAAAGGCAGTTTCTTTGCAGGCCTGATCTGGCTGAAGTAGGACTTCTGCTCTGGGTGTGCTACTTTGCCCTAGAGCTGAAAGGCACAACGTGCAGGCTTCTTTCCAAAGGGCGAGTTGGGCCCCACAGCATCTTGCTTCCAGCTCTTTGGGAAGCTAAGAAACAACTCGCTCTGCACAGTGCTCTTACAGCCTACCGGGAACATCTCTTCCAAAGGCCTGTGAAACGCAGTTTCTTTGCAGGCCTGATCTGGCTGAAGTAGGACTTCTGCTCTGGGTGTGCTACTTTGCCCTAGAGCTGAAAGGCACAACGTGCAGGCTTCTTTCCAAAGGGCGAGTTGGGCCCCACAGCATCTTGCTTCCAGCTCTTTGGGAAGCTAAGAAACAACTCGCTCTGCACAGTGCTCTTACAGCCTACCGGGAACATCTCTTCCAAAGGCCTGTGAAACGCAGTTTCTTTGCAGGCCTGATCTGGCTGAAGTAGGACTTCTGCTCTGGGAGTGCTACTTTGCCCTAGAGCTGAAAGGCACAACGTGCAGGCTTCTTTCCAAAGGGCGAGTTGGGCCCCACAGCATCTTGCTTCCAGCTCTTTGGGAAGCTAAGAAACAACTCGCTCTGCACAGTGCTCTTACAGCCTACCGGGAACATCTCTTCCAAAGGCCTGTGAAACGCAGTTTCTTTGCAGGCCTGATCTGGCTGAAGTAGGACTTCTGCTCTGGGTGTGCTACTTTGCCCTAGAGCTGAAAGGCACAACGTGCAGGCTTCTTTCCAAAGGGCGAGTTGGGCCCCACAGCATCTTGCTTCCAGCTCTTTGGGAAGCTAAGAAACAACTCGCTCTGCACAGTGCTCTTACAGCCTACCGGGAACATGTCTTCCAAAGGCCTGTGAAAGGCAGTTTCTTTGCAGGCCTGATCTGGCTGAAGTAGGACTTCTACTCTGGGTGTGCTACATTGCCCTAGAGCTGAAAGGCACAACGTGCAGGCTTCTTTCCAAAGGGCGAGTTGGGCCCCACAGCATCTTGCTTCCAGCTCTTTGGGAAGCTAAGAAACAACTCGCTCTGCACAGTGCTCTTACAGCCTACTGGGAACATGTCTTCCAAAGGCCTGTGAAACGCAGTTTCTTTGCAGGCCTGATCTGGCTGAAGTAGGACTTCTGCTCTGGGTGTGCTACTTTGCCCTAGAGCTGAAAGGCACAACGTGCAGGCTTCTTTCCAAAGGGCGAGTTGGGCCCCACAGCATCTTGCTTCCAGCTCTTTGGGAAGCTAAGAAACAACTCGCTCTGCACAGTGCTCTTACAGCCTACCGGGAACATCTCTTCCAAAGGCCTGTGAAACGCAGTTTCTTTGCAGGCCTGATCTGGCTGAAGTAGGACTTCTGCTCTGGGTGTGCTACTTTGCCCTAGAGCTGAAAGGCACAACGTGCAGGCTTCTTTCCAAAGGGCGAGTTGGGCCCCACAGCATCTTGCTTCCAGCTCTTTGGGAAGCTAAGAAACAACTCGCTCTGCACAGTGCTCTTACAGCCTACCGGGAACATGTCTTCCAAAGGCCTGTGAAACGCAGTTTCTTTGCAGGCCTGATCTGGCTGAAGTAGGACTTCTGCTCTGGGTGTGCTACATTGCCCTAGAGCTGAAAGGCACAACGTGCAGGCTTCTTTCCAAAGGGCGAGTTGGGCCCCACAGCATCTTGCTTCCAGCTCTTTGGGAAGCTAAGAAACAACTCGCTCTGCACAGTGCTCTTACAGCCTACCGGGAACATGTCTTCCAAAGGCCTGTGAAACGCAGTTTCTTTGCAGGCCTGATCTGGCTGAAGTAGGACTTCTGCTCTGGGTGTGCTACTTTGCCCTAGAGCTGAAAGGCACAACGTGCAGGCTTCTTTCCAAAGGGTGAGTTGGGCCCCACAGCATCTTGCTTCCAGCTCTTTGGGAAGCTAAGAAACAACTCGCTCTGCACAGTGCTCTTACAGCCTAGTGGGAACATCTCTTCCAAAGGCCTGTGAAACGCAGTTTCTTTGCAGGCCTGATCTGGCTGAAGTAGGACTTCTGCTCTGGGTGTGCTACTTTGCCCTAGAGCTGAAAGGCACAACGTGCAGGCTTCTTTCCAAAGGGCGAGTTGGGCCCCACAGCATCTTGCTTCCAGCTCTTTGGGAAGCTAAGAAACAACTCGCTCTGCACAGTGCTCTTACAGCCTACCGGGAACATGTCTTCCAAAGGCCTGTGAAAGGCAGTTTCTTTGCAGGCCTGATCTGGCTGAAGTAGGACTTCTGCTCTGGGTGTGCTACATTGCCCTAGAGCTGAAAGGCACAACGTGCAGGCTTCTTTCCAAAGGGCGAGTTGGGCCCCACAGCATCTTGCTTCCAGCTCTTTGGGAAGCTAAGAAACAACTCGCTCTGCACAGTGCTCTTACAGCCTACTGGGAACATGTCTTCCAAAGGCCTGTGAAACGCAGTTTCTTTGCAGGCCTGATCTGGCTGAAGTAGGACTTCTGCTCTGGGTGTGCTACTTTGCCCTAGAGCTGAAAGGCACAACGTGCAGGCTTCTTTCCAAAGGGCGAGTTGGGCCCCACAGCATCTTGCTTCCAGCTCTTTGGGAAGCTAAGAAACAACTCGCTCTGCACAGTGCTCTTACAGCCTACCGGGAACATGTCTTCCAAAGGCCTGTGAAACGCAGTTTCTTTGCAGGCCTGATCTGGCTGAAGTAGGACTTCTGCTCTGGGTGTGCTACTTTGCCCTAGAGCTGAAAGGCACAACGTGCAGGCTTCTTTCCAAAGGGCGAGTTGGGCCCCACAGCATCTTGCTTCCAGCTCTTTGGGAAGCTAAGAAACAACTCGCTCTGCACAGTGCTCTTACAGACTACCGGGAACATGTCTTCCAAAGGCCTGTGAAACGCAGTTTGTTTGCAGGCCTGATCTGGCTGAAGTAGAACTTCTGCTCTGGGTGTGCCACATTGCCCTAGAGCTGAAAGGCACAACGTGCAGCCTTCTTTCCAAAGGGTGAGTTGGGCCTCAGAGCCTCTTGCTTCCAGCTCTTTGGGAAGCTAAGAAACAACTCGCTCTGCAGACCTCTCTTACAGCCAACCGGGAACATCTCTTGCAAAGGCCTGAGAAATACAGTTTCCTTGCAGTCCTTATCTCGCTGAGGTAGAACTGCTGCTATGCCGTGTCCTACATCGGCCTAGAGTTGCAAGGCTCAAAGTCCTGCCTTGACTCCTCAAGGGCAGACAGGCCCCACAGCGTGCGGCTTCCACCTCTTTGGGCAGCTAAGAAACAACTTGCTCTGCACTGGTTTTTTACAGCCTACAGGGAACGAGTCTGACAAAGCCCTGTGAAACGCAGTTTCTTCCCAGCCCTGATCTGGCTGAAGTAGAACTTTTGCTCTGCCGGGTCCCACATGGCGCTAGAGCTGCAAGGCACAAAGTCCTGCCTTGTTTCCACAAGGGTAGACAAGTCCCTCAGGTCCAGCATCCAGCTCTTTCGGCAGCTAAGAAACAATTCGCTCTGCACAGTGCTCTTACAGCATACCGGGAACATCTCTTCCAAAGGCCTGTTAAACGCAATTTCTTTGCAGGCCTGATCTGGCTGAAGTAGAACTTCTCCTCTGCCGTGTGCAACATGGCCCTAGAGATGCAAGGCACAAAGTCCTGCCTTGTTTCCCCAAGGGGAGACTAGTACCTCAGCGTCCAGCTTCCAGCTCTTGGAGCAGCTAAGAAACAGCTTGCTGTGCACAGGGCTCTTCCAGCCTACCTGGAACATGTCTTACAAAGGCCTGTGAAACGCAGTTTCTTTTCAGGCCTGCTCTGGCTGAAGTAGAACTTCTGCTCTGGGTGTGCCACATTGCCCTAGAGCTGAAAGGCACAACGTGCAGGCTTCTTTCCGAAGGACGTGTTGGGCCCCAGAGCATCTTGCTTCCAGCTCTTTGGGAAGTGAAGAAACAACTCGCTCTGCACAGTGCTCTTACAGCCTACGGGGAACATCTCTTACAAAGGCCTGTGAATCGCAGTTTCTTTGCAGGCCTGATTTGCCTGAAGTAGAACTTCTGCTCTGGGTGTGCTACATTGTCCTAGAGCTGAAAGGCACAACGTGCAGTCTCCTTTCCAAAAAGCGAGTTGGGCCCCAAAGAATCTTGCTTCCAGCTCTTTGGGAAGCTAAGAAACAACTCGCTCTGCACAGTGCTCTTACAGCCTACCGGGAACATCTCTTACAAAGGCCTGTGAAACGCAGTTTTTTTGCAGGCCTGATCTGGCTGAAGTAGAACTTCTGCTCTGGGTGTGCTAAATTGCCCTGTAGCTGAGAGGCACAACCCGCAGTCTTCTTTCCAAAGGACGAGTTAGGCCCCAAAGCATCTTGCTTCCAGCTCTTTGGGAAGCTAAGAAACAACACGGTCTGCATAGTGCTCTTACAGCCTACCGGGAACATCTCTTACAAAGTCCTGTGAAACGGAGTTTCTTTGCAGGCCTCATCTGGCTGAAGTAATACTTCTGCACTGGGTGTGCCACATTGCCCTAGAGCTGAAAGGCACAAGGTGAAGCTTCTTTCCAAAGGGCGAGTTGGGCCCCAGAGCATCTTGCTTCCAGCTCTTTGGGAAGCGAAGAAACAACTCGCTCTGCACAGTGCTCTTACAGCCTACCGGGAACATCTCTTCCAAAGGCCTGTGAAACGAAGTTTGTTTGCAGGCCTGATCTGGCTGAAGTAGAACTTCTGCTCTGGGTGTGCCACATGGCCCTAGACCTGAAAGGCACAACGTTCAGGTTTCTTTCCAAAGGGCGAGTTGGGCCCCAAAGCATCTTGCTTCCAACTCTTTGGGAAGCGAAGAAACAACTCGCTCTGCACAGTGCTCTTACAGCCTACCGGGAACATCTCTTACAAAGTCCTGTGAAACGGAGCTTCTTTGCAGGCCTGATCTGGCTGAAGTAGAACTTCTGCACTGGGTGTGCCACATTGCCCTAGAGCTGAAAGGCACAAGGTGCAAGCTTCTTTCCAAAGGGCGAGTTGGGCCCCAGAGCATCTTGCTTCCTGCTCTTTGGGAAGCTAAGAAAAAACTCGCTCTGCACAGTGCTCTTACAGCCTACCGGGAACATCTCTTACGAAGGCCTGTGAAACGCAGTTTCTTTGCAGGCCTGATCTGGCTGAAGTAGAACTTCTGCTCTGGGTGTGCTACATTGTCCTGGAGCTGAAAGGCACAACCCGCAGTCTTCTTTCCAAAGGGCGAGTTGGGCCCCAAAGCATCTTGCTTCCAGCTCTTTGGGAAGCTAAGAAACAACTCGCTCTGCACAGTGCTCTGACAGCCTACCGGGAACATGTCTTACAAAGGCCTGTGAAACGCAGTTTGTTTGCAGGCCTGATCTGGCTGAAGTAGAACTTATGCTCTGCCGGGTCCTACATGGGGCTAGAGCTGCAAGGCACAAAGTCCTGCCGTGTTTGAACAAGGGTAGACAAGTCCCTCAGGTCCAGCTTCCAGCTCTTTCGGCAGCTAAGAAACAACTCACTCTGCACAGTGCTATTACAGCCTACCGGGAACATCTCTTACAAAGTCCTGTGAAACGGAGCTTCTTTGCAGGCCTGATCTGGCTGAAGTAGAACTTCTGCTCTGGGTGTGCCACATTGCCCTAGAGCTGAAAGGCACAAGGTGCAAGCTTCTTTCCAAAGGGCGAGTTGGGCCCCAGAGCCTCTTGCTTCCAGCTCTTTGGGAAGCTAAGAAACAACTCGCTCTGCAGACCTCTCTTACAGCCAACCGGGAACATCTCTTGCAAAGGCCTGAGAAATACAGTTTCCTTGCAGTCCTTATCTCGCTGAGGTAGAACTGCTGCTATGCCGTGTCCTACATCGGCCTAGAGTTGCACGGCTCAAAGTCCTGCCTTGACTCCTCAAGGGCAGACAGGCCCCACAGCCTGGGGCTTCCACCTCTTTGGGCAGCTAAGAAACAACTTGCTCTGCACTGGTGTTTTACAGCCTACAGGGAACGAGTCTTACAAAGGCCTGTGAAACGCAGATTCTTCCCAGCCCTGATCTGGCTGAAGTAGAACTTCTGCTCTGCCGGGTCCTACATGGCGCTAGAGCTGCAAGGCACAAAGTCCTGCCTTGATTCCACCAGGGTATACAAGTCCCTCAAGTCCAGCATCCAGCTCTTTCGGCAGCTAAGAAACAACTCGCTCTGCATAGGGCTCTTACAGCCTACCAGGAACATGTCTTAAAACGGACTGTGAAACGCAGTTTCTTCCGAGCCCTGATCTGGCTGAAGTAGAACTTCTGCTCTGCCGTGTGCAACATGGCCCTAGAGATGCAAGGCACAAAGTCCTGCCTTGTTTGCCCAAGGGGAGACTAGTACCTCAGCGTCCAGCTTCCAGCTCTTGGAGCAGCTAAGAAACAGCTTGCTGTGCACAGGGCTCTTCCAGCCTACCTGCAACATGTCTTACAAAGGCCTGTGAAACGCAGTTTCTTTGCAGGCCTGATCTGGCTGAAGTAGAACTTCTGCTCTGGGTGTGTCACATTGCCCTAGAGCTGAAAGGCACAACGTTCAGGTTTCTTTCCAAACGGCGAGTTGGGTCCCAAAGCATCTTGCTTGCAACTCTTTGGGAACTGAAGAAACAACTCGCTCTGCACAGTGCTCTTACAGCCTACCGGGAACATCTCTTACAAAGTCCTGTGAAACGGAGCTTCTTTGCAGGCCTGATCTGGCTGAAGTAGAACTTCTGCACTGGGTGTGCCACATTGCCCTAGAGCTGAAAGGCACAAGGTGCAAGCTTCTTTCCAAAGGGCGAGTTGGGCCCCAGAGCATCTTGCTTCCTGCTCTTTGGGAAGCTAAGAAAAAACTCGCTCTGCACAGTGCTCTTACAGCCTACCGGGAACATCTCTTACGAAGGCCTGTGAAACGCAGTTTCTTTGCAGGCCTGATCTGGCTGAAGTAGAACTTCTGCTCTGGGTGTGCTACATTGTCCTGGAGCTGAAAGGCACAACCCGCAGTCTTCTTTCCAAAGGGCGAGTTGGGCCCCAAAGCATCTTGCTTCCAGCTCTTTGGGAAGCTAAGAAACAACTCGCTCTGCACAGTGCTCTGACAGCCTACCGGGAACATGTCTTACAAAGGCCTGTGAAACGCAGTTTGTTTGCAGGCCTGATCTGGCTGAAGTAGAACTTATGCTCTGCCGGGTCCTACATGGGGCTAGAGCTGCAAGGCACAAAGTCCTGCCGTGTTTGAACAAGGGTAGACAAGTCCCTCAGGTCCAGCTTCCAGCTCTTTCGGCAGCTAAGAAACAACTCACTCTGCACAGTGCTATTACAGCCTACCGGGAACATCTCTTACAAAGTCCTGTGAAACGGAGCTTCTTTGCAGGCCTGATCTGGCTGAAGTAGAACTTCTGCTCTGGGTGTGCCACATTGCCCTAGAGCTGAAAGGCACAAGGTGCAAGCTTCTTTCCAAAGGGCGAGTTGGGCCCCAGAGCCTCTTGCTTCCAGCTCTTTGGGAAGCTAAGAAACAACTCGCTCTGCAGACCTCTCTTACAGCCAACCGGGAACATCTCTTGCAAAGGCCTGAGAAATACAGTTTCCTTGCAGTCCTTATCTCGCTGAGGTAGAACTGCTGCTATGCCGTATCCTACATCGGCCTAGAGTTGCACGGCTCAAAGTCCTGCCTTGACTCCTCAAGGGCAGACAGGCCCCACAGCCTGGGGCTTCCACCTCTTTGGGCAGCTAAGAAACAACTTGCTCTGCACTGGTGTTTTACAGCCTACAGGGAACGAGTCTTACAAAGGCCTGTGAAACGCAGATTCTTCCCAGCCCTGATCTGGCTGAAGTAGAACTTCTGCTCTGCCGGGTCCTACATGGCGCTAGAGCTGCAAGGCACAAAGTCCTGCCTTGATTCCACCAGGGTATACAAGTCCCTCAAGTCCAGCATCCAGCTCTTTCGGCAGCTAAGAAACAACTCGCTCTGCATAGGGCTCTTACAGCCTACCAGGAACATGTCTTAAAACGGACTGTGAAACGCAGTTTCTTCCGAGCCCTGATCTGGCTGAAGTAGAACTTCTGCTCTGCCGTGTGCAACATGGCCCTAGAGATGCAAGGCACAAAGTCCTGCCTTGTTTGCCCAAGGGGAGACTAGTACCTCAGCGTCCAGCTTCCAGCTCTTGGAGCAGCTAAGAAACAGCTTGCTGTGCACAGGGCTCTTCCAGCCTACCTGCAACATGTCTTACAAAGGCCTGTGAAACGCAGTTTCTTTGCAGGCCTGATCTGGCTGAAGTAGAAATTCTGCTCTGGGTGTGTCACATTGCCCTAGAGCTGAAAGGCACAACGTTCAGGTTTCTTTCCAAACGGCGAGTTGGGTCCCAAAGCATCTTGCTTGCAACTCTTTGGGAACTGAAGAAACAACTCGCTCTGCACAGTGCTCTTACAGCCTACCGGGAACATGTCTTACAAAGGCCTGTGAAACGCAGTTTGTTTGCAGGCCTGATCTGGCTGAAGTAGAACTTCTGCTCTGGGTGTGCCACATTGCCCTAGAGCTGAAAGGCACAACGTGCAGCCTTCTTTCCAAAGGGCGAGTTGGGCCCCAGAGCCTCTTGCTTCCAGCTCTTTGGGAAGCTAAGAAACAACTCGCTCTGCAGACCTCTCTTACAGCCAACCGGGAACATCTCTTGCAAAGGCCTGAGAAATACAGTTTCCTTGCAGTCCTTATCTCGCTGAGGTAGAACTGCTGCTATGCCGTGTCCTACATCGGCCTAGAGTTGCAAGGCTCAAAGTCCTGCCTTGACTCCTCAAGGGCAGACAGGCCCCACAGCGTGCGGCTTCCACCTCTTTGGGCAGCTAAGAAACAACTTGCTCTGCATTGGTGTTTTACAGCCTACAGGGAACGAGTCTTACAAAGGCCTGTGAAACGCAGTTTCTTCCCAGCCCTGATCTGGCTGAAGTAGAGCTTCTGCTCTGCCGGGTCCCACATGGCGCTAGAGCTGCAAGGCACAAAGTCCTGCCTTGTTTCCACAAGGGTAGACAAGTCCCTCAGGTCCAGCATCCAGCTCTTTCGGCAGCTAAGAAACAATTCGCTCTGCACAGTGCTCTTACAGCATACCGGGAACATCTCTTCCAAAGGCCTGTTAAACGCAGTTTCTTTGCAGGCCTGATCTGGCTGAAGTAGAACTTCTGCTCTGGGTGTGTCACATGGCCCTAGAGCTGAAAGGCACAACGTGCAGGCTTCTTTCCAAAGTGCGAGTTGGGCCCCAAAGCATCTTGATTCCAGATCTTTGGGAAGCTGAGAAACAATTCGCTCTGCCCAGTGCTCTTACAGCCTACAGGGAACATCTCTTACAAAGGCCTGTGAAACGCAATTTCTTTGCAGGCCTGATCTGGCTGAAGTAGAACTTCTCCTCTGCCGTGTGCAACATGGCCCTAGAGATGCAAGGCACAAAGTCCTGCCTTGTTTCCCCAAGGGGAGACTAGTACCTCAGCGTCCAGCTTCCAGCTCTTGGAGCAGCTAAGAAACAGCTTGCTGTGCACAGGGCTCTTCCAGCCTACCTGGAACATGTCTTACAAAGGCCTGTGAAACGCAGTTTCTTTGCAGGCCTGATCTGGCTGAAGTAGAACTTCTGCTCTGGGTGTGCCACATTGCCCTAGAGCTGAAAGGCACAACGTGCAGGCTTCTTTCCAAAGGGCGTGTTGGGCCCCAGAGCATCTTGCTTCCAGCTCTTTGGGAAGCGAAGAAACAACTCGCTCTGCACAGTGCTCTTACAGCCTACCGGGAACATCTCTTACAAAGGCCTGTGAATCGCAGTTTCTTTGCAGGCCTGATTTGCCTGAAGTAGAACTTCTGCTCTGGGTGTGCTACATTGTCCTAGAGCTGAAAGGCACAACGTGCAGTCTCCTTTCCAAAAAGCGAGTTGGGCCCCAAAGAATCTTGCTTCCAGCTCTTTGGGAAGCTAAGAAACAACTCGCTCTGCACAGTGCTCTTACAGCCTACCGGGAACATCTCTTACAAAGGCCTGTGAAACGCAGTTTTTTTGCAGGCCTGATCTGGCTGAAGTAGAACTTCTGCTCTGGGTGTGCTAAATTGCCCTGGAGCTGAGAGGCACAACCCGCAGTCTTCTTTCCAAAGGACGAGTTAGGCCCCAAAGCATCTTGCTTCCAGCTCTTTGGGAAGCTAAGAAACAACTCGGTCTGCATAGTGCTCTTACAGCCTACCGGGAACATCTCTTACAAAGTCCTGTGAAACGGAGTTTCTTTGCAGGCCTCATCTGGCTGAAGTGATACTTCTGCACTGGGTGTGCCACATTGCCCTAGAGATGAAAGGCACAAGGTGAAGCTTCTTTCCAAAGGGCGAGTTGGGCCCCAGAGCATCTTGCTTCCAGCTCTTTGGGAAGCTAAGAAACAACTCGCTCTGCACAGTGCTCTTACAGCCTACCGGGAACATCTCTTACAAAGGCCTGTGAATCGCAGTTTCTTTGCAGGCCTGATTTGCCTGAAGTAGAACTTCTGCTCTGGGTGTGCTACATTGTCCTAGAGCTGAAAGGCACAACGTGCAGTCTCCTTTCCAAAAAGCGAGTTGGGCCCCAAAGAATCTTGCTTCCAGCTCTTTGGGAAGCTAAGAAACAACTCGCTCTGCACAGTGCTCTTACAGCCTACCGGGAACATCTCTTACAAAGGCCTGTGAAACGCAGTTTGTTTGCAGGCCTGATCTGGCTGAAGTAGAACTTCTGCTCTGGGTGTGCCATATTGCCCTAGAGCTGAAAGGCACAAGGTGCAAGCTTCTTTCCAAAGGGCGAGTTGGGCCCCAGAGCATCTTGCTTCGAACTCTTTGGGAAGCTAAGAAACAACTCGCTCTGCACAGTGCTCTTACAGCCTACAGGGAACATCTCTTACAAAGGCCTGCGAAACGCAGTTTCTTTGCAGGCCTGATCTGGCTGAAGTAGAACTTCTGCTCTGCCGTGTGCAACATGGCCCTAGAGATGCAAGGCACAAAGTCCTGCCTTGTCTGCCCAAGGGGAGACTAGTACCTCAGCGTCCAGCTTCCAGCTCTTGGAGCAGCTAAGAAACAGCTTGCTGTGCACAGGGCTCTTCCAGCCTACCTGGAACATGTCTTACAAAGGCCTGTGAAACGCAGTTTCTTTTCAGGCCTGCTCTGGCTGAAGTAGAACTTCTGCTCTGGGTGTGCCACATTGCCCTAGAGCTGAAAGGCACAACGTGCAGGCTTCTTTCCAAAGGGCGAGTTGGGCTCCAGAGCATCTTGCTTCCAGCTCTTTGGGAAGCTAAGAAACAACTCGCTCTGCACAGTGCTCTTACAGCCTACCTGGAACATCTCTTACAAAGGCCTGTGAAACGCAGTTTCTTTGCAGGCCTGATCTGGCTGAAGTAGGACTTCTGCTCTGGGTGTGCCACATGGCCCTAGAGCTGAAAGGTACAACATGCAGGCTTGTTTCCCAAGGGGGAGTTGGGCCCCAAAGCATCTTGCTTCCAGCTCTTTGGGAAACTAAGAAACAACTCGCTCTGCACAGTGCTCTTACAGCCTACCGGGAACATCTCTTACAAAGGCCTGTGAATCGCAGTTTCTTTGCAGGCCTGATTTGCCTGAAGTAGAACTTCTGCTCTGGCTGTGCTACATTGTCCTAGAGCTGAAAGGCACAACGTGCAGTCTCCTTTCCAAAAAGTGAGTTGGGCCCCAAAGAATCTTGCTTCCAGCTCTTTGGGAAGCTAAGAAACAACTCGCTCTCCTCAGTGCTCTTACAGCCTACCGGGAACATCTCTTACAAAGGCCTGTGAAACGCAGTTTGTTTGCAGGCCTGATCTGGCTGCAGTAGAACTTCTGCTCTGGGTGTGCCATATTTCCCTAGAGCTGAAAGGCACAAGGTGCAAGCTTCTTTCCAAAGGGCGAGTTGGGCCCCACAGCATCTTGCTTCCAGCTTTTGGGAAGCTTAGAAACAACTCGCTCTGCACAGTGCTCTTACAGCCTACCGGGAACATCTCTTACAAAGGCCTGTGAAACGCAGTTTTTTTGCAGGCCTGATATGGCTGAAGTAGAACTTCTGTTCTGGGTGTGCTACATTGCCCTGGAGCTGAGAGGCACAACCCGAAGTCTTCTTTCCAAAGGGCGAGTTGGGCCCCAAAGCATCTTGCTTCCAGCTCTTTGGGAAGCTAAGAAACAACTCGCTCTGCACAGTGCTCTGACAGCCTACCGGGAACATGTCTTACAAAGGCCTGTGAAACGCAGTTTGTTTGCAGGCCTGATCTGGCTGAAGTAGAACTTCTGCTCTGCCGGGTCCTACATGGGGCTAGAGCTGCAAGGCACAAAGTCCTGCCGTGTTTGAACAAGGGTAGACAAGTCCCTCAGGTCCAGCTTCCAGCTCTTTCGGCAGCTAAGAAACAACTCACTCTGCACAGTGCTCTTACAGCCTACCGGGAACATCTCTTACAAAGTCCTGTGAAACGGAGCTTCTTTGCAGGCCTGATCTGGCTGAAGTAGAACTTCTGCACTGGGTGCGCCACATTGCCCTAGAGCTGAAAGGCACAACCCGCAGTCTTCTTTCCAAAGGGCGAGGTGGGCCCCAAAGCATCTTGCTTCCAGCTCTTTGGGAAGCTAAGAAACAACTCGCTCTGCAGACCTCTCTTACAGCCAACCGGGAACATCTCTTGCAAAGGCCAGAGAAATACAGTTTCCTTGCAGGCCTTATCTCGCTGAGGTAAAACTGCTGCTATGCCGTGTCCTACATCGGCCTAGAGTTGCAAGGCTCAAAGTCCTGCCTTGACTCCTCAAGGGCAGACAGGCCCCACAGCGTGGGGCTTCCACCTCTTTGGGCAGCTAAGAAACAACTTGCTCTGCACTGGTGTTTTACAGCCTACAGGGAACGAGTCTTACAAAGGCCTGTGAAATGCAGATTCTTCCCAGCCCTGATCTGGCTGAAGTAGAACTTCTGCTCTGCCGGGTCCTACATGGCGCTAGAGCTGCAAGGCACAAAGTCCTGCCTTGATTCCACCAGGTTAGACAAGTCCCTCAAGTCCAGCATCCAACTCTTTCGGCAGCTAAGAAACAACTCGCTCTGCATAGGACTCTTACAGCCTACCGGGAACATGTCTTAAAACGAACTGTGAAACGCAGTTTCTTCCGAGCCCTGATCTGGCTGAAGTAGAACTTCTGCTCTGCCGTGTGCAACATGGCCCTAGAGATGCAAGGCACAAAGTCCTGCCTTGTTTCCCCAAGGGGAGACTAGTACCTCAGCGTCCAGCTTCCAGCTCTTGGAGCAGCTAAGAAACAGCTTGCTGTGCACAGGGCTCTTCCAGCCTACCTGGAACATGTCTTACAAAGGCCTGTGAAACGCAGTTTCTTTGCAGGCCTGATCTGGCTGAAGTAGAACTTCTGCTCTGGGTGTGCCACATTGCCCTAGAGCTGAAAGGCACAACGTGCAGGCTTCTTTCCAAAGGGCGTGTTGGGCCCCAGAGCATCTTGCTTCCAGCTCTTTGGGAAGCGAAGAAACAACTCGCTCTGCACAGTGCTCTTACAGCCTACCGGGAACATCTCTTACAAAGGCCTGTGAATCGCAGTTTCTTTGCAGGCCTGATTTGCCTGAAGTAGAACTTCTGCTCTGGGTGTGCTACATTGTCCTAGAGCTGAAAGGCACAACGTGCAGTCTCCTTTCCAAAAAGCGAGTTGGGCCCCAAAGAATCTTGCTTCCAGCTCTTTGGGAAGCTAAGAAACAACTCGCTCTGCACAGTGCTCTTACAGCCTACCGGGAACATCTCTTACAAAGGCCTGTGAAACGCAGTTTTTTTGCAGGCCTGATCTGGCTGAAGTAGAACTTCTGCTCTGGGTGTGCTAAATTGCCCTGGAGCTGAGAGGCACAACCCGCAGTCTTCTTTCCAAAGGACGAGTTAGGCCCCAAAGCATCTTGCTTCCAGCTCTTTGGGAAGCTAAGAAACAACTCGGTCTGCATAGTGCTCTTACAGCCTACCGGGAACATCTCTTACAAAGTCCTGTGAAACGGAGTTTCTTTGCAGGCCTCATCTGGCTGAAGTGATACTTCTGCACTGGGTGTGCCACATTGCCCTAGAGATGAAAGGCACAAGGTGAAGCTTCTTTCCAAAGGGCGAGTTGGGCCCCAGAGCATCTTGCTTCCAGCTCTTTGGGAAGCTAAGAAACAACTCGCTCTGCACAGTGCTCTTACAGCCTACCGGGAACATCTCTTACAAAGGCCTGTGAATCGCAGTTTCTTTGCAGGCCTGATTTGCCTGAAGTAGAACTTCTGCTCTGGGTGTGCTACATTGTCCTAGAGCTGAAAGGCACAACGTGCAGTCTCCTTTCCAAAAAGCGAGTTGGGCCCCAAAGAATCTTGCTTCCAGCTCTTTGGGAAGCTAAGAAACAACTCGCTCTGCACAGTGCTCTTACAGCCTACCGGGAACATCTCTTACAAAGGCCTGTGAAACGCAGTTTGTTTGCAGGCCTGATCTGGCTGAAGTAGAACTTCTGCTCTGGGTGTGCCATATTGCCCTAGAGCTGAAAGGCACAAGGTGCAAGCTTCTTTCCAAAGGGCGAGTTGGGCCCCAGAGCATCTTGCTTCGAACTCTTTGGGAAGCTAAGAAACAACTCGCTCTGCACAGTGCTCTTACAGCCTACAGGGAACATCTCTTACAAAGGCCTGCGAAACGCAGTTTCTTTGCAGGCCTGATCTGGCTGAAGTAGAACTTCTGCTCTGCCGTGTGCAACATGGCCCTAGAGATGCAAGGCACAAAGTCCTGCCTTGTCTGCCCAAGGGGAGACTAGTACCTCAGCGTCCAGCTTCCAGCTCTTGGAGCAGCTAAGAAACAGCTTGCTGTGCACAGGGCTCTTCCAGCCTACCTGGAACATGTCTTACAAAGGCCTGTGAAACGCAGTTTCTTTTCAGGCCTGCTCTGGCTGAAGTAGAACTTCTGCTCTGGGTGTGCCACATTGCCCTAGAGCTGAAAGGCACAACGTGCAGGCTTCTTTCCAAAGGGCGAGTTGGGCTCCAGAGCATCTTGCTTCCAGCTCTTTGGGAAGCTAAGAAACAACTCGCTCTGCACAGTGCTCTTACAGCCTACCTGGAACATCTCTTACAAAGGCCTGTGAAACGCAGTTTCTTTGCAGGCCTGATCTGGCTGAAGTAGGACTTCTGCTCTGGGTGTGCCACATGGCCCTAGAGCTGAAAGGTACAACATGCAGGCTTGTTTCCCAAGGGGGAGTTGGGCCCCAAAGCATCTTGCTTCCAGCTCTTTGGGAAACTAAGAAACAACTCGCTCTGCACAGTGCTCTTACAGCCTACCGGGAACATCTCTTACAAAGGCCTGTGAATCGCAGTTTCTTTGCAGGCCTGATTTGCCTGAAGTAGAACTTCTGCTCTGGCTGTGCTACATTGTCCTAGAGCTGAAAGGCACAACGTGCAGTCTCCTTTCCAAAAAGTGAGTTGGGCCCCAAAGAATCTTGCTTCCAGCTCTTTGGGAAGCTAAGAAACAACTCGCTCTCCTCAGTGCTCTTACAGCCTACCGGGAACATCTCTTACAAAGGCCTGTGAAACGCAGTTTGTTTGCAGGCCTGATCTGGCTGCAGTAGAACTTCTGCTCTGGGTGTGCCATATTTCCCTAGAGCTGAAAGGCACAAGGTGCAAGCTTCTTTCCAAAGGGCGAGTTGGGCCCCACAGCATCTTGCTTCCAGCTTTTGGGAAGCTTAGAAACAACTCGCTCTGCACAGTGCTCTTACAGCCTACCGGGAACATCTCTTACAAAGGCCTGTGAAACGCAGTTTTTTTGCAGGCCTGATATGGCTGAAGTAGAACTTCTGTTCTGGGTGTGCTACATTGCCCTGGAGCTGAGAGGCACAACCCGAAGTCTTCTTTCCAAAGGGCGAGTTGGGCCCCAAAGCATCTTGCTTCCAGCTCTTTGGGAAGCTAAGAAACAACTCGCTCTGCACAGTGCTCTGACAGCCTACCGGGAACATGTCTTACAAAGGCCTGTGAAACGCAGTTTGTTTGCAGGCCTGATCTGGCTGAAGTAGAACTTCTGCTCTGCCGGGTCCTACATGGGGCTAGAGCTGCAAGGCACAAAGTCCTGCCGTGTTTGAACAAGGGTAGACAAGTCCCTCAGGTCCAGCTTCCAGCTCTTTCGGCAGCTAAGAAACAACTCACTCTGCACAGTGCTCTTACAGCCTACCGGGAACATCTCTTACAAAGTCCTGTGAAACGGAGCTTCTTTGCAGGCCTGATCTGGCTGAAGTAGAACTTCTGCACTGGGTGCGCCACATTGCCCTAGAGCTGAAAGGCACAACCCGCAGTCTTCTTTCCAAAGGGCGAGGTGGGCCCCAAAGCATCTTGCTTCCAGCTCTTTGGGAAGCTAAGAAACAACTCGCTCTGCAGACCTCTCTTACAGCCAACCGGGAACATCTCTTGCAAAGGCCAGAGAAATACAGTTTCCTTGCAGGCCTTATCTCGCTGAGGTAAAACTGCTGCTATGCCGTGTCCTACATCGGCCTAGAGTTGCAAGGCTCAAAGTCCTGCCTTGACTCCTCAAGGGCAGACAGGCCCCACAGCGTGGGGCTTCCACCTCTTTGGGCAGCTAAGAAACAACTTGCTCTGCACTGGTGTTTTACAGCCTACAGGGAACGAGTCTTACAAAGGCCTGTGAAATGCAGATTCTTCCCAGCCCTGATCTGGCTGAAGTAGAACTTCTGCTCTGCCGGGTCCTACATGGCGCTAGAGCTGCAAGGCACAAAGTCCTGCCTTGATTCCACCAGGTTAGACAAGTCCCTCAAGTCCAGCATCCAACTCTTTCGGCAGCTAAGAAACAACTCGCTCTGCATAGGACTCTTACAGCCTACCGGGAACATGTCTTAAAACGAACTGTGAAACGCAGTTTCTTCCGAGCCCTGATCTGGCTGAAGTAGAACTTCTGCTCTGCCGTGTGCAACATGGCCCTAGAGATGCAAGGCACAAAGTCCTGCCTTGTTTCCCCAAGGGGAGACTAGTACCTCAGCGTCCAGCTTCCAGCTCTTGGAGCAGCTAAGAAACAGCTTGCTGTGCACAGGGCTCTTCCAGCCTACCTGGAACATGTCTTACAAAGGCCTGTGAAACGCAGTTTCTTTGCAGGCCTGCTCTGGCTGAAGTAGAACTTCTGCTCTGGGTGTGTCACATGGCCCTAGAGCTGAAAGGCACAACGTGCAGGCTTCTTTCCAAAGTGCGAGTTGGGCCCGAAAGCATCTTGATTCCAGCTCTTTGGGAAGCTGAGAAACAATTCGCTCTGCCCAGTGCTCTTACAGCCTACAGGGAACATCTCCTACAAAGCCCTGTGAAACGCAGTTTCTTTGCAGGCCTGATCTGGCTGAAGTAGAACTTCTGCCCTGGGTGTGCTACATTGGCATAGAGCTGCCAGGCCCAAAGGGTTGCCTTGTTTCCAAAGGGGGAGAGGGTCCCCATACATCTTGCTTCCAGCTCTTTGGGAAGCTAAGGAACAACTGGCACTGAAAACTGCTACCACAGCCTACCGGGAACATCACTTACAAAGGCCTGTGAAACGCAGTTTCTTGGCAGGCCTGATCTTACTGAAGTAGAATTTCTGCTCTGGGTGTGCTACATTTGCCTACAGCAGCCAGACCAGAAGGGCTGCCTTGTTTGCAAAGGGGCAGAGAGGCCCCAAAGCATCTTGCTTAGAGCTCTTTGGGAAGCTAAGAAACAACTGGCTCTGCCCAGTGCTCTTACAGCCTATGTGGAACATCTGTTCCCAAGGCCTGTGAACGCAGTTTCTTTGCAGGCCTGATCTGGCTGAAGTAGGACTTCTGCTCTGGGTGTGCTACATTGCCCTAGAGCTGCAAGGAACAAAGTGATGTCTTCTTTCCAAAGGGCGAGTTGGGCCCCAAAGCATCTTGCTTCCAGCTCTTTGGGAAGCTAAGAAACAACTCGCTCTGCATAGGGCTCTTACACCCTACCGGGAACATGTCTTACAAAGGCCTGTGAAAGGCAGTTTCTTCCCAGCCCTGATATGGCTGAAGTAGTACTTCTGCTCTGCCGTGTCCTACATGGCCCTAGAGCTGCAAGGCACAAAGTCCTGCCTTGTTTCCCCAAGGGGAGACTAGTCACTCAGCAACCTGCTTCCAGCTCTTGGGCAGCTAAGAAAGAACTTGCTCTGCACAGGGCTCTTCCAGCCTCCCTGGAACATGTCTGACAAAGGCCTGTGAAACGCAGTTTCTTCCCAGGGCTGATCTCGCTGAAGGCGAACTTCTGCGCTGCCGTGTCCTACATGGGCCTAGAGCTGCAAGGCACAAAGTCCTGCCTTGTGTCCTCACGGTCAGACAGGCCCCACAGCGTGGGGCTTCCAGCTCTTTGGGCAGCTAAGAAACAACTTGCTCTGCACTGGTGTTTTACAGCCTACAGGGAACGAGACTTACAAAGGCCTCTGAAATGCAGTTTCTTCCCCGGCCATATCTCGCTGAAGTAGAACTTCTGCTCTACCGTGTCCTACATGGGCCTAGAGCTGAAAGGCACAAAGTCCTGCCTTGTTTGCACAAGGGGAGACAAGTCCCCCAGCGTCCAGCTTCCAGCTCTTTCGGCAGCTAAGAAACAACTCGCTCTGCACAGGGCTCTTACAGCCTACCGGAAACATGTCTTACAAAGGCCTGTGAAACGCAGTTTCTTCCCAGTCCTCATCTCGCTGTAGTAGAACTTCTGCTCTGCCATGTCCTACATGGCCCTAGAGCTGCAGCGCACAAAGTCCTGCCTTGTTTCCCGAAGGGGAGAGTAGTCCCTCAGCATCCAGCTTCCAGCTCTTTGGGCAGCTAAGAAGCAACTCTCTCTGCATATGGATCTTACAGCCTACTGGAAACATGTCTTACAAAGGCCTGTGAAAGGCAGTTTCTTCCCAGCCCTGATCTGGCTGAAGTAGTACTTCTGCTCCGCCATGTCCTACATGGCCCTAGAGCTGCAAGGTACAAAGTCCTGCCTTGTTTTCCCAAGGGAAGACTAGTCCCTCAGTGTCAAGCTTCCAGCTCTTTGGGCAGCTGAGAAGCAACTTGCTCTGCACACATATCTTACAGCCAACCGGGAACATGTCTTGCAAAGGCATAAGAAATGCAGTTCCTTTGAAGGCCTGATCTTCCTGAAGTAGAACTTCTGCTCTGGCTGTGCTACATTGCCCTAGAGGTGCAAGGCATGAAGTGCTGTCTCCTTTCCAAAGGGCGAGTTGGGCCCCAAAGCATCTTGATTCCAGCTCTTTGGGAAGCTAAGAAACAACTCGCTCTGCACAGTGCTCTTACAGCCTACCAGGAACATCTCTTACAAAGGCCTGTGAAACGCAGTTTTTTTGCAGGCCTGATCTGGCTGAAGTAGAACTTCTGCTCTGGGTGTGCTAAATTGCCCTGGAGCTGAGAGGCACAACCCGCAGTCTTCTTTCCAAAGGACGAGTTAGGCCCCAAAGCATCTTGCTTCCAGCTCTTTGGGAAGCTAAGAAACAACTCGGTCTGCATAGTGCTCTTACAGCCTACCGGGAACATCTCTTACAAAGTCCTGTGAAACGGAGTTTCTTTGCAGGCCTCATCTGGCTGAAGTGATACTTCTGCACTGGGTGTGCCACATTGCCCTAGAGATGAATGGCACAAGGTGAAGCTTCTTTCCAAAGGGCGAGTTGGGCCCCAGAGCATCTTGCTTCCAGCTCTTTGGGAAGCTAAGAAACAACTCGCTCTGCACAGTGCTCTTACAGCCTACCGGGAACATCTCTTACAAAGGCCTGTGAATCGCAGTTTCTTTGCAGGCCTGATTTGCCTGAAGTAGAACTTCTGCTCTGGGTGTGCTACATTGTCCTAGAGCTGAAAGGCACAACGTGCAGTCTCCTTTCCAAAAAGTGAGTTGGGCCCCAAAGAATCTTGCTTCCAGCTCTTTGGGAAGCTAAGAAACAACTCGCTCTGCACAGTGCTCTTACAGCCTACCTGGAACATCTCTTACAAAGGCCTGTGAAACGCAGTTTGTTTGCAGGCCTGATCTGGCTGCAGTAGAACTTCTGCTCTGGGTGTGCCATATTTCCCTAGAGCTGAAAGGCACAAGGTGCAAGCTTCTTTCCAAAGGGCGAGTTGGGCCCCACAGCATCTTGCTTCCAGCTTTTGGGAAGCTTAGAAACAACTCGCTCTGCACAGTGCTCTTACAGCCTACCGGGACCATCTCTTACAAAGGCCTGTGAAACGCAGTTTTTTTGCAGGCCTGATATGGCTGAAGTAGAACTTCTGTTCTGGGTGTGCTACATTGCCCTGGAGCTGAGAGGCACAACCCGAAGTCTTCTTTCCAAAGGGCGAGTTGGGCCCCAAAGCATCTTGCTTCCAGCTCTTTGGGAAGCTAAGAAACAACTCACTCTGCACAGTGCTCTGACAGCCTACCGGGAACATGTCTTACAAAGGCCTGTGAAACGCAGTTTGTTTGCAGGCCTGATCTGGCTGAAGTAGAACTTCTGCTCTGCCGGGTCCTACATGGGGCTAGAGCTGCAAGGCACAAAGTCCTGCCGTGTTTGAACAAGGGTAGACAAGTCCCTCAGGTCCAGCTTCCAGCTCTTTCGGCAGCTAAGAAACAACTCACTCTGCACAGTGCTCTTACAGCCTACCGGGAACATCTCTTACAAAGTCCTGTGAAACGGAGCTTCTTTGCAGGCCTGATCTGGCTGAAGTAGAACTTCTGCACTGGGTGCGCCACATTGCCCTAGAGCTGAAAGGCACAACCCGCAGTCTTCTTTCCAAAGGGCGAGGTGGGCCCCAAAGCATCTTGCTTCCAGCTCTTTGGGAAGCTAAGAAACAACTCGCTCTGCAGACCTCTCTTACAGCCAACCGGGAACATCTCTTGCAAAGGCCAGAGAAATACAGTTTCCTTGCAGGCCTTATCTCGCTGAGGTAGAACTGCTGCTATGCCGTGTCCTACATCGGCCTAGAGTTGCAAGGCTCAAAGTCCTGCCTTGACTCCTCAAGGGCAGACAGGCCCCACAGCGTGGGGCTTCCACCTCTTTGGGCAGCTAAGAAACAACTTGCTCTGCACTGGTGTTTTACAGCCTACAGCGAACGAGTCTTACAAAGGCCTGTGAAATGCAGATTCTTCCCAGCCCTGATCTGGCTGAAGTAGAACTTCTGCTCTGCCGGGTCCTACATGGCGCTAGAGCTGCAAGGCACAAAGTCCTGCCTTGATTCCACCAGGTTAGACAAGTCCCTCAAGTCCAGCATCCAACTCTTTCGGCAGCTAAGAAACAACTCGCTCTGCATAGGACTCTTACAGCCTACCGGGAACATGTCTTAAAACGAACTGTGAAACGCAGTTTCTTCCGAGCCCTGATCTGGCTGAAGTAGAACTTCTGCTCTGCCGTGTGCAACATGGCCCTAGAGATGCAAGGCACAAAGTCCTGCCTTGTTTCCCCAAGGGGAGACTAGTACCTCAGCGTCCAGCTTCCAGCTCTTGGAGCAGCTAAGAAACAGCTTGCTGTGCACAGGGCTCTTCCAGCCTACCTGGAACATGTCTTACAAAGGCCTGTGAAACGCAGTTTCTTTGCAGGCCTGCTCTGGCTGAAGTAGAACTTCTGCTCTGGGTGTGTCACATGGCCCTAGAGCTGAAAGGCACAACGTGCAGGCTTCTTTCCAAAGTGCGAGTTGGGCCCGAAAGCATCTTGATTCCAGCTCTTTGGGAAGCTGAGAAACAATTCGCTCTGCCCAGTGCTCTTACAGCCTACAGGGAACATCTCCTACAAAGCCCTGTGAAACGCAGTTTCTTTGCAGGCCTGATCTGGCTGAAGTAGAACTTCTGCCCTGGGTGTGCTACATTGGCATAGAGCTGCCAGGCCCAAAGGGTTGCCTTGTTTCCAAAGGGGGAGAGGGTCCCCATACATCTTGCTTCCAGCTCTTTGGGAAGCTAAGGAACAACTGGCACTGAAAACTGCTACCACAGCCTACCGGGAACATCACTTACAAAGGCCTGTGAAACGCAGTTTCTTGGCAGGCCTGATCTTACTGAAGTAGAATTTCTGCTCTGGGTGTGCTACATTTGCCTACAGCAGCCAGACCAGAAGGGCTGCCTTGTTTGCAAAGGGGCAGAGAGGCCCCAAAGCATCTTGCTTAGAGCTCTTTGGGAAGCTAAGAAACAACTGGCTCTGCCCAGTGCTCTTACAGCCTATGTGGAACATCTGTTCCCAAGGCCTGTGAACGCAGTTTCTTTGCAGGCCTGATCTGGCTGAAGTAGGACTTCTGCTCTGGGTGTGCTACATTGCCCTAGAGCTGCAAGGAACAAAGTGATGTCTTCTTTCCAAAGGGCGAGTTGGGCCCCAAAGCATCTTGCTTCCAGCTCTTTGGGAAGCTAAGAAACAACTCGCTCTGCATAGGGCTCTTACACCCTACCGGGAACATGTCTTACAAAGGCCTGTGAAAGGCAGTTTCTTCCCAGCCCTGATATGGCTGAAGTAGTACTTCTGCTCTGCCGTGTCCTACATGGCCCTAGAGCTGCAAGGCACAAAGTCCTGCCTTGTTTCCCCAAGGGGAGACTAGTCACTCAGCAACCTGCTTCCAGCTCTTGGGCAGCTAAGAAAGAACTTGCTCTGCACAGGGCTCTTCCAGCCTCCCTGGAACATGTCTGACAAAGGCCTGTGAAACGCAGTTTCTTCCCAGGGCTGATCTCGCTGAAGGCGAACTTCTGCGCTGCCGTGTCCTACATGGGCCTAGAGCTGCAAGGCACAAAGTCCTGCCTTGTGTCCTCACGGTCAGACAGGCCCCACAGCGTGGGGCTTCCAGCTCTTTGGGCAGCTAAGAAACAACTTGCTCTGCACTGGTGTTTTACAGCCTACAGGGAACGAGACTTACAAAGGCCTCTGAAATGCAGTTTCTTCCCCGGCCATATCTCGCTGAAGTAGAACTTCTGCTCTACCGTGTCCTACATGGGCCTAGAGCTGAAAGGCACAAAGTCCTGCCTTGTTTGCACAAGGGGAGACAAGTCCCCCAGCGTCCAGCTTCCAGCTCTTTCGGCAGCTAAGAAACAACTCGCTCTGCACAGGGCTCTTACAGCCTACCGGAAACATGTCTTACAAAGGCCTGTGAAACGCAGTTTCTTCCCAGTCCTCATCTCGCTGTAGTAGAACTTCTGCTCTGCCGTGTCCTACATGGCCCTAGAGCTGCAGCGCACAAAGTCCTGCCTTGTTTCCCGAAGGGGAGAGTAGTCCCTCAGCATCCAGCTTCCAGCTCTTTGGGCAGCTAAGAAGCAACTCTCTCTGCATATGGATCTTACAGCCTACCGGAAACATGTCTTACAAAGGCCTGTGAAAGGCAGTTTCTTCCCAGCCCTGATCTGGCTGAAGTAGTACTTCTGCTCCGCCATGTCCTACATGGCCCTAGAGCTGCAAGGTACAAAGTCCTGCCTTGTTTTCCCAAGGGAAGACTAGTCCCTCAGTGTCAAGCTTCCAGCTCTTTGGGCAGCTGAGAAGCAACTTGCTCTGCACACATATCTTACAGCCAACCGGGAACATGTCTTGCAAAGGCATAAGAAATGCAGTTCCTTTGAAGGCCTGATCTTCCTGAAGTAGAACTTCTGCTCTGGCTGTGCTACATTGCCCTAGAGGTGCAAGGCATGAAGTGCTGTCTCCTTTCCAAAGGGCGAGTTGGGCCCCAAAGCATCTTGATTCCAGCTCTTTGGGAAGCTGAGAAACAATTCGCTCTGCCCAGTGCTCTCACAGCCTACCGGGAACAACCTTTACAAAGTCCTGTGAAACGCAGTTTGTTTGCAGGCCTGATCTGGCTGAAGTAGAACTTCTGCTCTGGGTGTGCTACATTGCCATGGAGCTGAAAGGCACAACCCGCAGTCTTCTTTCGAAAGGGCGAGTTGGGCCCCAAAGCATCTTGCTTCCAGCTCTTTGGGAAGCTAAGAAACAACTCGCTCTGCACAGTGCTCTGACAGCCTACCGGGAACATGTCTTACAAAGGCCTATGAAACGCAGTTTGTTTGCAGGCCTGATCTGGCTGAAGTAGAACTTCTGCTCTGCCGGGTCCTACATGGGGCTAGAGCTGCAAGGCACAAAGTCCTGCCGTGTTTGAACAAGGGTAGACAAGTCCCTCAGGTCCAGCTTCCAGCTCTTTCGGCAGCTAAGAAACAACTCACTCTGCACAGTGCTCTTACAGCCTACCGGGAACATATCTTACAAAATCCTGTGAAACGCAGTTTCTTTGCAGGCCTGATCTGGCTGAAGTAGAACTTCTGCTCTGGGTGTGCCACATGGCCCTAGAGCTGAAAGGCTCAACGTTCAGTCTTCATTCCAAATGGCGAGTTGGGCCCCAAAGCATCTTGCTTCCAGCTCTTTGGGAAGCTAAGAAACAACTCGCTCTGCACAGTGCTCTTACAGCCTACCGGGAACATCTCTTGCAAAGGCCTGTGAATCGCAGTTTCTTTGCAGGCCTGATTTGCCTGAAGTAGAACTTCTGCTCTGGGAGTGCTACAATGTCCCAGAGCTGAAAGGCACAACGTGCAGTCTCCTTTCCAAAAAGCGAGTTGGGCCCCAAAGAATCTTGCTTCCAGCTCTTTGGGAAGCTAAGAAACAACTCGCTCTGCACAGTGCTCTTACAGCCTACCGGGAACATCTCTTACAAAGGCCTGTGAAACGCAGTTTGTTTGCAGGCCTCATCTGGCTGAAGTAGAACTTCTGATCTGGGTGTGCTAAATTGCCCTGGAGCTGAGAGGCACAACCCGCAGTCTTCTTTCCAAAGGACGAGTTAGGCCCCAAGGCATCTTGCTTCCAGCTCTTTGGAAAGCTAAGAAACAACTCGCTCTGCACAGTTCTCTTACAGCCTACCGGGAACATCTCTTACAAAGGCCTGTGAATCGCAGTTTCTTTGCAGGCCTGATTTGCCTGAAGTAGAACTTCTGCTCTGGGTGTGCTACATTGTCCTAGAGCTGAAAGGCACAACGTGCAGTCTCCTTTCCAAAAAGCGAGTTGGGCCCCAAAGAATCTTGCTTCCAGCTCTTTGGGAAGCTAAGAAACAACTCGCTCTGCACAGTGCTCTTACAGCCTACCGGGAACATCTCTTACAAAGGCCTGTGAAACGCAGTTTGTTTGCAGGCCTGATCTGGCTGAAGTAGAACTTCTGCACTGGGTGTGCCATGTAGCCCTAGAGCTGAAAGGCACAAGGTGCAAGCTTCTTTCCAAAGGGCGAGTTGGGCCCCAGAGCATCTTGCTTCCAGCTCTTTGGGAAGCTAAGAAACAACTCGCTCTGCACAGTGCTCTTACAGCCTACCGGGAGCATATGTTACAAAGGCCTGTGAAAGGCAGTTTCTTTGCAGGCCTGATCTGGCTGAAGTAGAACTTCTGCTCTGGGTGTGCTAAATTGCCCTGGAGCTGAGAGGCACAACCCGCAGTCTTCTTTCCAAAGGGCGAGTTGGGCCCCAAAGCATCTTGCTTCCAGCTCTTTGGGAAGCTAAGAAACAACTCGCTCTGCAGACCTCTCTTACAGCCAACCGGGAACATCTCTTGCAAAGGCCTGAGAAATACAGTTTCCTTGCAGGCCTTATCTCGCTGAGGTAGAACTGCTGCTATGCCGTGTCCTACATCGGCCTAGAGTTGCACGGCTCAAAGTCCTGCCTTGACTCCTCAAGGGCAGACAGGCCCCACAGCGTGGGGCTTCCACCTCTTTGGGCAGCTAAGAAAAACCTTGCTCTGCACTGGTGTTTTACAGCTTACAGGGAACGAGTCTTACAAAGGCCTGTGAAACGCAGTTTCTTCCCAGCCCTGATCTGGCTGAAGTAGAACTTCTCCTCTGCCGTGTGCAACATGGCCCTAGAGATGCAAGGCACAAAGTCCTGCCTTGTTTCCCCAAGGGGAGACTAGTACCTCAGCGTCCAGCTTCCAGCTCTTGGAGGAGCTAAGAAACAGCTTGCTGTGCACAGGGCTCTTCCAGCCTACCTGGAACATGTATTACAAAGGCCTGTGAAACGCAGTTTCTTTGCAGGCCTGACCTGGCTGAAGTAGAACTTCTGCTCTGGGTGTGCCACATTGCCCTAGAGCTGAAAGGCACAACGTGCAGGCTTCTTTCCAAAGGGCGTGTTGGGCCCCAGAGCATCTTGCTTCCAGCTCTTTGGGAAGCGAAGAAACAACTCGCTCTGCACAGTGCTCTTACAGCCTACCGGGAACATCTCTTACAAAGGCCTGTGAATCGCAGTTTCTTCGCAGGCCTGATTTGCCTGAAGTAGAACTTCTGCCCTGGGTGTGCTACATTGTCCTAGAGCTGAAAGGCACAACGTGCAGTCTCCTTTCCAAAAAGCGAGTTGGGCCCCAAAGAATCTTGCTTCCAGCTCTTTGGGAAGCTAAGAAACAACTCGCTCTGCACAGTGCTCTTACAGCCTACCGGGAACATCTCTTCCAAAGGCCTGTGAAACGCAGTTTCTTTGCAGGCCTGATCTGGCTGAAGTAGGACTTCTGCTCTGGGTGTGCTACTTTGCCCCAGAGCTGAAAGGCACAACATGCAGGCTTCTTTCCAAAGGGAGAGTTGAGCACCACAGCATCTTGCTTCCAGCTCTTTGGGAAGCTAAGAAACAACTCGGTCTGCATACTGCTCTGACAGCCTACCGGGAACATCTCTTACAAAGTCCTGTGAAACGGAGTTTCTTTGCAGGCCTCATCTGGCTGAAGTAATACTTCTGCACTGGGTGTGCCTCATTGCCCTAGAGCTGAAAGGCACAAGGTGAAGCTTCTTTCCAAAGGGCGAGTTGGGCCCCAGAGCATCTTGCTTCCAGCTCTTTGGGAAGCGAAGAAACAACTCGCTCTGCACAGTGCTCTTACAGCCTACCGGGAACATCTCTTCCAAAGGCCTGTGGAAGGAAGTTTGTTTGCAGGCCTGATATGGCTGAAGTAGAACTTCTGCTCTGGGTGTGCCACATGGCCCTAGAGCTGAAAGGCACAACGTTCAGGTTTCTTTCCAAAGGGCGAGTTGGGCCCCAAAGCATCTTGCTTCCAACTCTTTGGGAAGCGAAGAAACAACTCGCTCTCCTCAGTGCTCTTACAGCCTACCGGGAACATCTCTTACAAAGTCCTGTGAAACGGAGCTTCTTTGCAGGCCTGATCTGGCTGAAGTAGAACTTCTGCACTGGGTGTGCCACATTGCCCTAGAGCTGAAAGGCACAAGGTGCAAGCTTCTTTCCAAAGGGCGAGTTGGGCCCCAGAGCATCTTGCTTCCAGCTCTTTGGGAAGCTAAGAAAAAACTCGTTCTGCACAGTGCTCTTACAGCCTACCGGGAACATCTCTTACGAAGGCCTGTGAAACGCAGTTTCTTTGCAGGCCTGATCTGGCTGAAGTAGAACTTCTGCTCTGGGTGTGCTACATTGCCCTGGAGCTGAAAGGCACAACCCGCAGTCTTCTTTCCAAAGGGCGAGTTGGGCCCCAAAGCATCTTGCTTCCAGCTCTTTGGGAAGCTAAGAAACAACTCGCTCTGCACAGTGCTCTGACAGCCTACCGGGAACATGTCTTACAAAGGCCTGTGAAACGCAGTTTGTTTGCAGGCCTGATCTGGCTGAAGTAGAACTTCTGCTCTGCCGGGTCCTACATGGGGCTAGAGCTGCAAGGCACAAAGTCCTGCCGTGTTTGAACAAGGGTAGACAAGTCCCTCAGGTCCAGCTTCCAGCTCTTTCGGCAGCTAAGAAACAACTCACTCTGCACAGTGCTCTTACAGCCTACCGGGAACATCTCTTACAAAGTCCTGTGAAACGGAGCTTCTTTGCAGGCCTGATCTGGCTGAAGTAGAACTTCTGCACTGGGTGCGCCACATTGCCCTAGAGCTGAAAGGCACAACCCGCAGTCTTCTTTCCAAAGGGCGAGGTGGGCCCCAAAGCATCTTGCTTCCAGCTCTTTGGGAAGCTAAGAAACAACTCGCTCTGCAGACCTCTCTTACAGCCAACCGGGAACATCTCTTGCAAAGGCCAGAGAAATACAGTTTCCTTGCAGGCCTTATCTCGCTGAGGTAAAACTGCTGCTATGCCGTGTCCTACATCGGCCTAGAGTTGCAAGGCTCAAAGTCCTGCCTTGACTCCTCAAGGGCAGACAGGCCCCACAGCGTGCGGCTTCCACCTCTTTGGGCAGCTAAGAAACAACTTGCTCTGCACTGGTGTTTTACAGCCTACAGCGAACGAGTCTTACAAAGGCCTGTGAAATGCAGATTCTTCCCAGCCCTGATCTGGCTGAAGTAGAACTTCTGCTCTGCCGGGTCCTACATGGCGCTAGAGCTGCAAGGCACAAAGTCCTGCCTTGATTCCACCAGGTTAGACAAGTCCCTCAAGTCCAGCATCCAACTCTTTCGGCAGCTAAGAAACAACTCGCTCTGCATAGGACTCTTACAGCCTACCGGGAACATGTCTTAAAACGAACTGTGAAACGCAGTTTCTTCCGAGCCCTGATCTGGCTGAAGTAGAACTTCTGCTCTGCCGTGTGCAACATGGCCCTAGAGATGCAAGGCACAAAGTCCTGCCTTGTTTCCCCAAGGGGAGACTAGTACCTCAGCGTCCAGCTTCCAGCTCTTGGAGCAGCTAAGAAACAGCTTGCTGTGCACAGGGCTCTTCCAGCCTACCTGGAACATGTCTTACAAAGGCCTGTGAAACGCAGTTTCTTTGCAGGCCTGCTCTGGCTGAAGTAGAACTTCTGCTCTGGGTGTGTCACATGGCCCTAGAGCTGAAAGGCACAACGTGCAGGCTTCTTTCCAAAGTGCGAGTTGGGCCCGAAAGCATCTTGATTCCAGCTCTTTGGGAAGCTGAGAAACAATTCGCTCTGCCCAGTGCTCTTACAGCCTACAGGGAACATCTCCTACAAAGCCCTGTGAAACGCAGTTTCTTTGCAGGCCTGATCTGGCTGAAGTAGAACTTCTGCCCTGGGTGTGCTACATTGGCATAGAGCTGCCAGGCCCAAAGGGTTGCCTTGTTTCCAAAGGGGGAGAGGGTCCCCATACATCTTGCTTCCAGCTCTTTGGGAAGCTAAGGAACAACTGGCACTGAAAACTGCTACCACAGCCTACCGGGAACATCACTTACAAAGGCCTGTGAAACGCAGTTTCTTGGCAGGCCTGATCTTACTGAAGTAGAATTTCTGCTCTGGGTGTGCTACATTTGCCTACAGCAGCCAGACCAGAAGGGCTGCCTTGTTTGCAAAGGGGCAGAGAGGCCCCAAAGCATCTTGCTTAGAGCTCTTTGGGAAGCTAAGAAACAACTGGCTCTGCCCAGTGCTCTTACAGCCTATGTGGAACATCTGTTCCCAAGGCCTGTGAACGCAGTTTCTTTGCAGGCCTGATCTGGCTGAAGTAGGACTTCTGCTCTGGGTGTGCTACATTGCCCTAGAGCTGCAAGGAACAAAGTGATGTCTCCTTTCCAAAGGGCGAGTTGGGCCCCAAAGCATCTTGATTCCAGCTCTTTGGGAAGCTAAGAAACAACTCGCTCTGCACAGTGCTCTTACAGCCTACCGGGAACATCTCTTACAAAGGCCTGTGAAACGCAGTTTGTTTGCAGGCCTGATCTGGCTGAAGTAGAACTTCTGCTCTGGGTGTGCCATATTGCCCTAGAGCTGAAAGGCACAAGGTGCAAGCTTCTTTCCAAAGGGCGAGTTGGGCCCCAGAGCATCTTGCTTCGAACTCTTTGGGAAGCTAAGAAACAACTCACTCTGCACAGTGCTCTTACAGCCTACAGGGAACATCTCTTACAAAGGCCTGCGAAACGCAGTTTCTTTGCAGGCCTGATCTGGCTGAAGTAGAACTTCTGCTCTGCCGTGTGCAACATGGCCCTAGAGATGCAAGGCACAAAGTCCTGCCTTGTCTGCCCAAGGGGAGACTAGTACCTCAGCGTCCAGCTTCCAGCTCTTGGAGCAGCTAAGAAACAGCTTGCTGTGCACAGGGCTCTTCCAGCCTACCTGGAACATGTCTTACAAAGGCCTGTGAAACGCAGTTTCTTTTCAGGCCTGCTCTGGCTGAAGTAGAACTTCTGCTCTGGGTGTGCCACATTGCCCTAGAGCTGAAAGGCACAACGTGCAGGCTTCTTTCCAAAGGGCGAGTTGGGCTCCAGAGCATCTTGCTTCCAGCTCTTTGGGAAGCTAAGAAACAACTCGCTCTGCACAGTGCTCTTACAGCCTACCTGGAACATCTCTTACAAAGGCCTGTGAAACGCAGTTTCTTTGCAGGCCTGATCTGGCTGAAGTAGGACTTCTGCTCTGGGTGTGCCACATGGCCCTAGAGCTGAAAGGTACAACATGCAGGCTTGTTTCCCAAGGGGGAGTTGGGCCCCAAAGCATCTTGCTTCCAGCTCTTTGGGAAACTAAGAAACAACTCGCTCTGCACAGTGCTCTTACAGCCTACCGGGAACATCTCTTACAAAGGCCTGTGAATCGCAGTTTCTTTGCAGGCCTGATTTGCCTGAAGTAGAACTTCTGCTCTGGCTGTGCTACATTGTCCTAGAGCTGAAAGGCACAACGTGCAGTCTCCTTTCCAAAAAGTGAGTTGGGCCCCAAAGTATCTTGCTTCCAGCTCTTTGGGAAGCTAAGAAACAACTCGCTCTCCTCAGTGCTCTTACAGCCTACCGGGAACATCTCTTACAAAGGCCTGTGAAACGCAGTTTGTTTGCAGGCCTGATCTGGCTGCAGTAGAACTTCTGCTCTGGGTGTGCCATATTTCCCTAGAGCTGAAAGGCACAAGGTGCAAGCTTCTTTCCAAGGGCGAGTTGGGCCCCACAGCATCTTGCTTCCAGCTTTTGGGAAGCTTAGAAACAACTCGCTCTGCACAGTGCTCTTACAGCCTACCGGGAACATCTCTTACAAAGGCCTGTGAAACGCAGTTTTTTTGCAGGCCTGATATGGCTGAAGTAGAACTTCTGTTCTGGGTGTGCTACATTGCCCTGGAGCTGAGAGGCACAACCCGAAGTCTTCTTTCCAAAGGGCGAGTTGGGCCCCAAAGCATCTTGCTTCCAGCTCTTTGGGAAGCTAAGAAACAACTCGCTCTGCACAGTGCTCTGACAGCCTACCGGGAACATGTCTTACAAAGGCCTGTGAAACGCAGTTTGTTTGCAGGCCTGATCTGGCTGAAGTAGAACTTCTGCTCTGCCGGGTCCTACATGGGGCTAGAGCTGCAAGGCACAAAGTCCTGCCGTGTTTGAACAAGGGTAGACAAGTCCCTCAGGTCCAGCTTCCAGCTCTTTCGGCAGCTAAGAAACAACTCACTCTGCACAGTGCTCTTACAGCCTACCGGGAACATCTCTTACAAAGTCCTGTGAAACGGAGCTTCTTTGCAGGCCTGATCTGGCTGAAGTAGAACTTCTGCACTGGGTGCGCCACATTGCCCTAGAGCTGAAAGGCACAACCCGCAGTCTTCTTTCCAAAGGGCGAGGTGGGCCCCAAAGCATCTTGCTTCCAGCTCTTTGGGAAGCTAAGAAACAACTCGCTCTGCAGACCTCTCTTACAGCCAACCGGGAACATCTCTTGCAAAGGCCAGAGAAATACAGTTTCCTTGCAGGCCTTATCTCGCTGAGGTAAAACTGCTGCTATGCCGTGTCCTACATCGGCCTAGAGTTGCAAGGCTCAAAGTCCTGCCTTGACTCCTCAAGGGCAGACAGGCCCCACAGCGTGGGGCTTCCACCTCTTTGGGCAGCTAAGAAACAACTTGCTCTGCACTGGTGTTTTACAGCCTACAGGGAACGAGTCTTACAAAGGCCTGTGAAATGCAGATTCTTCCCAGCCCTGATCTGGCTGAAGTAGAACTTCTGCTCTGCCGGGTCCTACATGGCGCTAGAGCTGCAAGGCACAAAGTCCTGCCTTGATTCCACCAGGTTAGACAAGTCCCTCAAGTCCAGCATCCAACTCTTTCGGCAGCTAAGAAACAACTCGCTCTGCATAGGACTCTTACAGCCTACCGGGAACATGTCTTAAAACGAACTGTGAAACGCAGTTTCTTCCGAGCCCTGATCTGGCTGAAGTAGAACTTCTGCTCTGCCGTGTGCAACATGGCCCTAGAGATGCAAGGCACAAAGTCCTGCCTTGTTTCCCCAAGGGGAGACTAGTACCTCAGCGTCCAGCTTCCAGCTCTTGGAGCAGCTAAGAAACAGCTTGCTGTGCACAGGGCTCTTCCAGCCTACCTGGAACATGTCTTACAAAGGCCTGTGAAACGCAGTTTCTTTGCAGGCCTGCTCTGGCTGAAGTAGAACTTCTGCTCTGGGTGTGTCACATGGCCCTAGAGCTGAAAGGCACAACGTGCAGGCTTCTTTCCAAAGTGCGAGTTGGGCCCGAAAGCATCTTGATTCCAGCTCTTTGGGAAGCTGAGAAACAATTCGCTCTGCCCAGTGCTCTTACAGCCTACAGGGAACATCTCCTACAAAGCCCTGTGAAACGCAGTTTCTTTGCAGGCCTGATCTGGCTGAAGTAGAACTTCTGCCCTGGGTGTGCTACATTGGCATAGAGCTGCCAGGCCCAAAGGGTTGCCTTGTTTCCAAAGGGGGAGAGGGTCCCCATACATCTTGCTTCCAGCTCTTTGGGAAGCTAAGGAACAACTGGCACTGAAAACTGCTACCACAGCCTACCGGGAACATCACTTACAAAGGCCTGTGAAACGCAGTTTCTTGGCAGGCCTGATCTTACTGAAGTAGAATTTCTGCTCTGGGTGTGCTACATTTGCCTACAGCAGCCAGACCAGAAGGGCTGCCTTGTTTGCAAAGGGGCAGAGAGGCCCCAAAGCATCTTGCTTAGAGCTCTTTGGGAAGCTAAGAAACAACTGGCTCTGCCCAGTGCTCTTACAGCCTATGTGGAACATCTGTTCCCAAGGCCTGTGAACGCAGTTTCTTTGCAGGCCTGATCTGGCTGAAGTAGGACTTCTGCTCTGGGTGTGCTACATTGCCCTAGAGCTGCAAGGAACAAAGTGATGTCTTCTTTCCAAAGGGCGAGTTGGGCCCCAAAGCATCTTGCTTCCAGCTCTTTGGGAAGCTAAGAAACAACTCGCTCTGCATAGGGCTCTTACACCCTACCGGGAACATGTCTTACAAAGGCCTGTGAAAGGCAGTTTCTTCCCAGCCCTGATATGGCTGAAGTAGTACTTCTGCTCTGCCGTGTCCTACATGGCCCTAGAGCTGCAAGGCACAAAGTCCTGCCTTGTTTCCCCAAGGGGAGACTAGTCACTCAGCAACCTGCTTCCAGCTCTTGGGCAGCTAAGAAAGAACTTGCTCTGCACAGGGCTCTTCCAGCCTCCCTGGAACATGTCTGACAAAGGCCTGTGAAACGCAGTTTCTTCCCAGGGCTGATCTCGCTGAAGGCGAACTTCTGCGCTGCCGTGTCCTACATGGGCCTAGAGCTGCAAGGCACAAAGTCCTGCCTTGTGTCCTCACGGTCAGACAGGCCCCACAGCGTGGGGCTTCCAGCTCTTTGGGCAGCTAAGAAACAACTTGCTCTGCACTGGTGTTTTACAGCCTACAGGGAACGAGACTTACAAAGGCCTCTGAAATGCAGTTTCTTCCCCGGCCATATCTCGCTGAAGTAGAACTTCTGCTCTACCGTGTCCTACATGGGCCTAGAGCTGAAAGGCACAAAGTCCTGCCTTGTTTGCACAAGGGGAGACAAGTCCCCCAGCGTCCAGCTTCCAGCTCTTTCGGCAGCTAAGAAACAACTCGCTCTGCACAGGGCTCTTACAGCCTACCGGAAACATGTCTTACAAAGGCCTGTGAAACGCAGTTTCTTCCCAGTCCTCATCTCGCTGTAGTAGAACTTCTGCTCTGCCATGTCCTACATGGCCCTAGAGCTGCAGCGCACAAAGTCCTGCCTTGTTTCCCGAAGGGGAGAGTAGTCCCTCAGCATCCAGCTTCCAGCTCTTTGGGCAGCTAAGAAGCAACTCTCTCTGCATATGGATCTTACAGCCTACTGGAAACATGTCTTACAAAGGCCTGTGAAAGGCAGTTTCTTCCCAGCCCTGATCTGGCTGAAGTAGTACTTCTGCTCCGCCATGTCCTACATGGCCCTAGAGCTGCAAGGTACAAAGTCCTGCCTTGTTTTCCCAAGGGAAGACTAGTCCCTCAGTGTCAAGCTTCCAGCTCTTTGGGCAGCTGAGAAGCAACTTGCTCTGCACACATATCTTACAGCCAACCGGGAACATGTCTTGCAAAGGCATAAGAAATGCAGTTCCTTTGAAGGCCTGATCTTCCTGAAGTAGAACTTCTGCTCTGGCTGTGCTACATTGCCCTAGAGGTGCAAGGCATGAAGTGCTGTTTCCTTTCCAAAGGGCGAGTTGGGCCCCAAAGCATCTTGATTCCAGCTCTTTGGGAAGCTAAGAAACAACTCGCTCTGCACAGTGCTCTTACAGCCTACCGGGAACATCTCTTACAAAGGCCTGTGAAACGCAGTTTTTTTGCAGGCCTGATCTGGCTGAAGTAGAACTTCTGCTCTGGGTGTGCTAAATTGCCCTGGAGCTGAGAGGCACAACCCGCAGTCTTCTTTCCAAAGGACGAGTTAGGCCCCAAAGCATCTTGCTTCCAGCTCTTTGGGAAGCTAAGAAACAACTCGGTCTGCATAGTGCTCTTACAGCCTACCGGGAACATCTCTTACAAAGTCCTGTGAAACGGAGTTTCTTTGCAGGCCTCATCTGGCTGAAGTGATACTTCTGCACTGGGTGTGCCACATTGCCCTAGAGATGAAAGGCACAAGGTGAAGCTTCTTTCCAAAGGGCGAGTTGGGCCCCAGAGCATCTTGCTTCCAGCTCTTTGGGAAGCTAAGAAACAACTCGCTCTGCACAGTGCTCTTACAGCCTACCGGGAACATCTCTTACAAAGGCCTGTGAATCGCAGTTTCTTTGCAGGCCTGATTTGCCTGAAGTAGAACTTCTGCTCTGGGTGTGCTACATTGTCCTAGAGCTGAAAGGCACAACGTGCAGTCTCCTTTCCAAAAAGTGAGTTGGGCCCCAAAGAATCTTGCTTCCAGCTCTTTGGGAAGCTAAGAAACAACTCGCTCTCCTCAGTGCTCTTACAGCCTACCGGGAACATCTCTTACAAAGGCCTGTGAAACGCAGTTTGTTTGCAGGCCTGATCTGGCTGCAGTAGAACTTCTGCTCTGGGTGTGCCATATTTCCCTAGAGCTGAAAGGCACAAGGTGCAAGCTTCTTTCCAAAGGGCGAGTTGGGCCCCACAGCATCTTGCTTCCAGCTTTTGGGAAGCTTAGAAACAACTCGCTCTGCACAGTGCTCTTACAGCCTACCGGGAACATCTCTTACAAAGGCCTGTGAAACGCAGTTTTTTTGCAGGCCTGATATGGCTGAAGTAGAACTTCTGTTCTGGGTGTGCTACATTGCCCTGGAGCTGAGAGGCACAACCCGAAGTCTTCTTTCCAAAGGGCGAGTTGGGCCCCAAAGCATCTTGCTTCCAGCTCTTTGGGAAGCTAAGAAACAACTCGCTCTGCACAGTGCTCTGACAGCCTACTGGGAACATGTCTTACAAAGGCCTGTGAAACGCAGTTTGTTTGCAGGCCTGATCTGGCTGAAGTAGAACTTCTGCTCTGCCGGGTCCTACATGGGGCTAGAGCTGCAAGGCACAAAGTCCTGCCGTGTTTGAACAAGGGTAGACAAGTCCCTCAGGTCCAGCTTCCAGCTCTTTCGGCAGCTAAGAAACAACTCACTCTGCACAGTGCTCTTACAGCCTACCGGGAACATCTCTTACAAAGTCCTGTGAAACGGAGCTTCTTTGCAGGCCTGATCTGGCTGAAGTAGAACTTCTGCACTGGGTGCGCCACATTGCCCTAGAGCTGAAAGGCACAACCCGCAGTCTTCTTTCCAAAGGGCGAGGTGGGCCCCAAAGCATCTTGCTTCCAGCTCTTTGGGAAGCTAAGAAACAACTCGCTCTGCAGACCTCTCTTACAGCCAACCGGGAACATCTCTTGCAAAGGCCAGAGAAATACAGTTTCCTTGCAGGCCTTATCTCGCTGAGGTAAAACTGCTGCTATGCCGTGTCCTACATCGGCCTAGAGTTGCAAGGCTCAAAGTCCTGCCTTGACTCCTCAAGGGCAGACAGGCCCCACAGCGTGGGGCTTCCACCTCTTTGGGCAGCTAAGAAACAACTTGCTCTGCACTGGTGTTTTACAGCCTACAGGGAACGAGTCTTACAAAGGCCTGTGAAATGCAGATTCTTCCCAGCCCTGATCTGGCTGAAGTAGAACTTCTGCTCTGCCGGGTCCTACATGGCGCTAGAGCTGCAAGGCACAAAGTCCTGCCTTGATTCCACCAGGTTAGACAAGTCCCTCAAGTCCAGCATCCAACTCTTTCGGCAGCTAAGAAACAACTCGCTCTGCATAGGACTCTTACAGCCTACCGGGAACATGTCTTAAAACGAACTGTGAAACGCAGTTTCTTCCGAGCCCTGATCTGGCTGAAGTAGAACTTCTGCTCTGCCGTGTGCAACATGGCCCTAGAGATGCAAGGCACAAAGTCCTGCCTTGTTTCCCCAAGGGGAGACTAGTACCTCAGCGTCCAGCTTCCAGCTCTTGGAGCAGCTAAGAAACAGCTTGCTGTGCACAGGGCTCTTCCAGCCTACCTGGAACATGTCTTACAAAGGCCTGTGAAACGCAGTTTCTTTGCAGGCCTGCTCTGGCTGAAGTAGAACTTCTGCTCTGGGTGTGTCACATGGCCCTAGAGCTGAAAGGCACAACGTGCAGGCTTCTTTCCAAAGTGCGAGTTGGGCCCGAAAGCATCTTGATTCCAGCTCTTTGGGAAGCTGAGAAACAATTCGCTCTGCCCAGTGCTCTTACAGCCTACAGGGAACATCTCCTACAAAGCCCTGTGAAACGCAGTTTCTTTGCAGGCCTGATCTGGCTGAAGTAGAACTTCTGCCCTGGGTGTGCTACATTGGCATAGAGCTGCCAGGCCCAAAGGGTTGCCTTGTTTCCAAAGGGGGAGAGGGTCCCCATACATCTTGCTTCCAGCTCTTTGGGAAGCTAAGGAACAACTGGCACTGAAAACTGCTACCACAGCCTACCGGGAACATCACTTACAAAGGCCTGTGAAACGCAGTTTCTTGGCAGGCCTGATCTTACTGAAGTAGAATTTCTGCTCTGGGTGTGCTACATTTGCCTACAGCAGCCAGACCAGAAGGGCTGCCTTGTTTGCAAAGGGGCAGAGAGGCCCCAAAGCATCTTGCTTAGAGCTCTTTGGGAAGCTAAGAAACAACTGGCTCTGCCCAGTGCTCTTACAGCCTATGTGGAACATCTGTTCCCAAGGCCTGTGAACGCAGTTTCTTTGCAGGCCTGATCTGGCTGAAGTAGGACTTCTGCTCTGGGTGTGCTACATTGCCCTAGAGCTGCAAGGAACAAAGTGATGTCTTCTTTCCAAAGGGCGAGTTGGGCCCCAAAGCATCTTGCTTCCAGCTCTTTGGGAAGCTAAGAAACAACTCGCTCTGCATAGGGCTCTTACACCCTACCGGGAACATGTCTTACAAAGGCCTGTGAAAGGCAGTTTCTTCCCAGCCCTGATATGGCTGAAGTAGTACTTCTGCTCTGCCGTGTCCTACATGGCCCTAGAGCTGCAAGGCACAAAGTCCTGCCTTGTTTCCCCAAGGGGAGACTAGTCACTCAGCAACCTGCTTCCAGCTCTTGGGCAGCTAAGAAAGAACTTGCTCTGCACAGGGCTCTTCCAGCCTCCCTGGAACATGTCTGACAAAGGCCTGTGAAACGCAGTTTCTTCCCAGGGCTGATCTCGCTGAAGGCGAACTTCTGCGCTGCCGTGTCCTACATGGGCCTAGAGCTGCAAGGCACAAAGTCCTGCCTTGTGTCCTCACGGTCAGACAGGCCCCACAGCGTGGGGCTTCCAGCTCTTTGGGCAGCTAAGAAACAACTTGCTCTGCACTGGTGTTTTACAGCCTACAGGGAACGAGACTTACAAAGGCCTCTGAAATGCAGTTTCTTCCCCGGCCATATCTCGCTGAAGTAGAACTTCTGCTCTACCGTGTCCTACATGGGCCTAGAGCTGAAAGGCACAAAGTCCTGCCTTGTTTGCACAAGGGGAGACAAGTCCCCCAGCGTCCAGCTTCCAGCTCTTTCGGCAGCTAAGAAACAACTCGCTCTGCACAGGGCTCTTACAGCCTACCGGAAACATGTCTTACAAAGGCCTGTGAAACGCAGTTTCTTCCCAGTCCTCATCTCGCTGTAGTAGAACTTCTGCTCTGCCATGTCCTACATGGCCCTAGAGCTGCAGCGCACAAAGTCCTGCCTTGTTTCCCGAAGGGGAGAGTAGTCCCTCAGCATCCAGCTTCCAGCTCTTTGGGCAGCTAAGAAGCAACTCTCTCTGCATATGGATCTTACAGCCTACTGGAAACATGTCTTACAAAGGCCTGTGAAAGGCAGTTTCTTCCCAGCCCTGATCTGGCTGAAGTAGTACTTCTGCTCCGCCATGTCCTACATGGCCCTAGAGCTGCAAGGTACAAAGTCCTGCCTTGTTTTCCCAAGGGAAGACTAGTCCCTCAGTGTCAAGCTTCCAGCTCTTTGGGCAGCTGAGAAGCAACTTGCTCTGCACACATATCTTACAGCCAACCGGGAACATGTCTTGCAAAGGCATAAGAAATGCAGTTCCTTTGAAGGCCTGATCTTCCTGAAGTAGAACTTCTGCTCTGGCTGTGCTACATTGCCCTAGAGGTGCAAGGCATGAAGTGCTGTCTCCTTTCCAAAGGGCGAGTTGGGCCCCAAAGCATCTTGATTCCAGCTCTTTGGGAAGCTAAGAAACAACTCGCTCTGCACAGTGCTCTTACAGCCTACCGGGAACATCTCTTACAAAGGCCTGTGAAACGCAGTTTTTTTGCAGGCCTGATCTGGCTGAAGTAGAACTTCTGCTCTGGGTGTGCTAAATTGCCCTGGAGCTGAGAGGCACAACCCGCAGTCTTCTTTCCAAAGGACGAGTTAGGCCCCAAAGCATCTTGCTTCCAGCTCTTTGGGAAGCTAAGAAACAACTCGGTCTGCATAGTGCTCTTACAGCCTACCGGGAACATCTCTTACAAAGTCCTGTGAAACGGAGTTTCTTTGCAGGCCTCATCTGGCTGAAGTGATACTTCTGCACTGGGTGTGCCACATTGCCCTAGAGATGAATGGCACAAGGTGAAGCTTCTTTCCAAAGGGCGAGTTGGGCCCCAGAGCATCTTGCTTCCAGCTCTTTGGGAAGCTAAGAAACAACTCGCTCTGCACAGTGCTCTTACAGCCTACCGGGAACATCTCTTCCAAAGGCCTGTGAATCGCAGTTTCTTTGCAGGCCTGATTTGCCTGAAGTAGAACTTCTGCTCTGGGTGTGCTACATTGTCCTAGAGCTGAAAGGCACAACGTGCAGTCTCCTTTCCAAAAAGTGAGTTGGGCCCCAAAGAATCTTGCTTCCAGCTCTTTGGGAAGCTAAGAAACAACTCGCTCTCCTCAGTGCTCTTACAGCCTACCGGGAACATCTCTTACAAAGGCCTGTGAAACGCAGTTTGTTTGCAGGCCTGATCTGGCTGCAGTAGAACTTCTGCTCTGGGTGTGCCATATTTCCCTAGAGCTGAAAGGCACAAGGTGCAAGCTTCTTTCCAAAGGGCGAGTTGGGCCCCACAGCATCTTGCTTCCAGCTTTTGGGAAGCTTAGAAACAACTCGCTCTGCACAGTGCTCTTACAGCCTACCGGGAACATCTCTTACAAAGGCCTGTGAAACGCAGTTTTTTTGCAGGCCTGATATGGCTGAAGTAGAACTTCTGTTCTGGGTGTGCTACATTGCCCTGGAGCTGAGAGGCACAACCCGAAGTCTTCTTTCCAAAGGGCGAGTTGGGCCCCAAAGCATCTTGCTTCCAGCTCTTTGGGAAGCTAAGAAACAACTCGCTCTGCACAGTGCTCTGACAGCCTACCGGGAACATGTCTTACAAAGGCCTGTGAAACGCAGTTTGTTTGCAGGCCTGATCTGGCTGAAGTAGAACTTCTGCTCTGCCGGGTCCTACATGGGGCTAGAGCTGCAAGGCACAAAGTCCTGCCGTGTTTGAACAAGGGTAGACAAGTCCCTCAGGTCCAGCTTCCAGCTCTTTCGGCAGCTAAGAAACAACTCACTCTGCACAGTGCTCTTACAGCCTACCGGGAACATCTCTTACAAAGTCCTGTGAAACGGAGCTTCTTTGCAGGCCTGATCTGGCTGAAGTAGAACTTCTGCACTGGGTGCGCCACATGGCCCTAGAGCTGAAAGGCACAACCCGCAGTCTTCTTTCCAAAGGGCGAGGTGGGCCCCAAAGCATCTTGCTTCCAGCTCTTTGGGAAGCTAAGAAACAACTCGCTCTGCAGACCTCTCTTACAGCCAACCGGGAACATCTCTTGCAAAGGCCAGAGAAATACAGTTTCCTTGCAGGCCTTATCTCGCTGAGGTAAAACTGCTGCTATGCCGTGTCCTACATCGGCCTAGAGTTGCAAGGCTCAAAGTCCTGCCTTGACTCCTCAAGGGCAGACAGGCCCCACAGCGTGGGGCTTCCACCTCTTTGGGCAGCTAAGAAAAAACTTGCTCTGCACTGGTGTTTTACAGCCTACAGCGAACGAGTCTTACAAAGGCCTGTGAAATGCAGATTCTTCCCAGCCCTGATCTGGCTGAAGTAGAACTTCTGCTCTGCCGGGTCCTACATGGCGCTAGAGCTGCAAGGCACAAAGTCCTGCCTTGATTCCACCAGGTTAGACAAGTCCCTCAAGTCCAGCATCCAACTCTTTCGGCAGCTAAGAAACAACTCGCTCTGCATAGGACTCTTACAGCCTACCGGGAACATGTCTTAAAACGAACTGTGAAACGCAGTTTCTTCCGAGCCCTGATCTGGCTGAAGTAGAACTTCTGCTCTGCCGTGTGCAACATGGCCCTAGAGATGCAAGGCACAAAGTCCTGCCTTGTTTCCCCAAGGGGAGACTAGTACCTCAGCGTCCAGCTTCCAGCTCTTGGAGCAGCTAAGAAACAGCTTGCTGTGCACAGGGCTCTTCCAGCCTACCTGGAACATGTCTTACAAAGGCCTGTGAAACGCAGTTTCTTTGCAGGCCTGCTCTGGCTGAAGTAGAACTTCTGCTCTGGGTGTGTCACATGGCCCTAGAGCTGAAAGGCACAACGTGCAGGCTTCTTTCCAAAGTGCGAGTTGGGCCCGAAAGCATCTTGATTCCAGCTCTTTGGGAAGCTGAGAAACAATTCGCTCTGCCCAGTGCTCTTACAGCCTACAGGGAACATCTCCTACAAAGCCCTGTGAAACGCAGTTTCTTTGCAGGCCTGATCTGGCTGAAGTAGAACTTCTGCCCTGGGTGTGCTACATTGGCATAGAGCTGCCAGGCCCAAAGGGTTGCCTTGTTTCCAAAGGGGGAGAGGGTCCCCATACATCTTGCTTCCAGCTCTTTGGGAAGCTAAGGAACAACTGGCACTGAAAACTGCTACCACAGCCTACCGGGAACATCACTTACAAAGGCCTGTGAAACGCAGTTTCTTGGCAGGCCTGATCTTACTGAAGTAGAATTTCTGCTCTGGGTGTGCTACATTTGCCTACAGCAGCCAGACCAGAAGGGCTGCCTTGTTTGCAAAGGGGCAGAGAGGCCCCAAAGCATCTTGCTTAGAGCTCTTTGGGAAGCTAAGAAACAACTGGCTCTGCCCAGTGCTCTTACAGCCTATGTGGAACATCTGTTCCCAAGGCCTGTGAACGCAGTTTCTTTGCAGGCCTGATCTGGCTGAAGTAGGACTTCTGCTCTGGGTGTGCTACATTGCCCTAGAGCTGCAAGGAACAAAGTGATGTCTTCTTTCCAAAGGGCGAGTTGGGCCCCAAAGCATCTTGCTTCCAGCTCTTTGGGAAGCTAAGAAACAACTCGCTCTGCATAGGGCTCTTACACCCTACCGGGAACATGTCTTACAAAGGCCTGTGAAAGGCAGTTTCTTCCCAGCCCTGATATGGCTGAAGTAGTACTTCTGCTCTGCCGTGTCCTACATGGCCCTAGAGCTGCAAGGCACAAAGTCCTGCCTTGTTTCCCCAAGGGGAGACTAGTCACTCAGCAACCTGCTTCCAGCTCTTGGGCAGCTAAGAAAGAACTTGCTCTGCACAGGGCTCTTCCAGCCTCCCTGGAACATGTCTGACAAAGGCCTGTGAAACGCAGTTTCTTCCCAGGGCTGATCTCGCTGAAGGCGAACTTCTGCGCTGCCGTGTCCTACATGGGCCTAGAGCTGCAAGGCACAAAGTCCTGCCTTGTGTCCTCACGGTCAGACAGGCCCCACAGCGTGGGGCTTCCAGCTCTTTGGGCAGCTAAGAAACAACTTGCTCTGCACTGGTGTTTTACAGCCTACAGGGAACGAGACTTACAAAGGCCTCTGAAATGCAGTTTCTTCCCCGGCCATATCTCGCTGAAGTAGAACTTCTGCTCTACCGTGTCCTACATGGGCCTAGAGCTGAAAGGCACAAAGTCCTGCCTTGTTTGCACAAGGGGAGACAAGTCCCCCAGCGTCCAGCTTCCAGCTCTTTCGGCAGCTAAGAAACAACTCGCTCTGCACAGGGCTCTTACAGCCTACCGGAAACATGTCTTACAAAGGCCTGTGAAACGCAGTTTCTTCCCAGTCCTCATCTCGCTGTAGTAGAACTTCTGCTCTGCCGTGTCCTACATGGCCCTAGAGCTGCAGCGCACAAAGTCCTGCCTTGTTTCCCGAAGGGGAGAGTAGTCCCTCAGCATCCAGCTTCCAGCTCTTTGGGCAGCTAAGAAGCAACTCTCTCTGCATATGGATCTTACAGCCTACCGGAAACATGTCTTACAAAGGCCTGTGAAAGGCAGTTTCTTCCCAGCCCTGAACTGGCTGAAGTAGTACTTCTGCTCCGCCATGTCCTACATGGCCCTAGAGCTGCAAGGTACAAAGTCCTGCCTTGTTTTCCCAAGGGAAGACTAGTCCCTCAGTGTCAAGCTTCCAGCTCTTTGGGCAGCTGAGAAGCAACTTGCTCTGCACACATATCTTACAGCCAACCGGGAACATGTCTTGCAAAGGCATAAGAAATGCAGTTCCTTTGAAGGCCTGATCTTCCTGAAGTAGAACTTCTGCTCTGGCTGTGCTACATTGCCCTAGAGGTGCAAGGCATGAAGTGCTGTCTCCTTTAAAAGGGCGAGTTGGGCCCCAAAGCATCTTGATTCCAGCTCTTTGGGAAGCTGAGAAACAATTCGCTCTGCCCAGTGCTCTCACAGCCTACCGGGAACAACTCTTACAAAGTCCTGTGAAACGCAGTTTGTTTGCAGGCCTGATCTGGCTGAAGTAGAACTTCTGCTCTGGGTGTGCTACATTGCCATGGAGCTGAAAGGCACAACCCGCAGTCTTCTTTCGAAAGGGCGAGTTGGGCCCCAAAGCATCTTGCTTCCAGCTCTTTGGGAAGCTAAGAAACAACTCGCTCTGCACAGTGCTCTGACAGCCTACCGGGAACATGTCTTACAAAGGCCTATGAAACGCAGTTTGTTTGCAGGCCTGATCTGGCTGAAGTAGAACTTCTGCTCTGCCGGGTCCTACATGGGGCTAGAGCTGCAAGGCACAAAGTCCTGCCGTGTTTGAACAAGGGTAGACAAGTCCCTCAGGTCCAGCTTCCAGCTCTTTCGGCAGCTAAGAAACAACTCACTCTGCACAGTGCTCTTACAGCCTACCGGGAACATATCTTACAAAGGCCTGTGAAACGCAGTTTCTTTGCAGGCCTGATCTGGCTGAAGTAGAACTTCTGCTCTGGGTGTGCCACATGGCCCTAGAGCTGAAAGGCTCAACGTTCAGTCTTCATTCCAAATGGCGAGTTGGGCCCCAAATCATCTTGCTTCCAGCTCTTTGGGAAGCTAAGAAACAACTCGCTCTGCACAGTGCTCTTACAGCCTACCGGGAACATCTCTTGCAAAGGCCTGTGAATCGCAGTTTCTTTGCAGGCCTGATTTGCCTGAAGTAGAACTTCTGCTCTGGGAGTGCTACAATGTCCCAGAGCTGAAAGGCACAACGTGCAGTCTCCTTTCCAAAAAGCGAGTTGGGCCCCAAAGAATCTTGCTTCCAGCTCTTTGGGAAGCTAAGAAACAACTCGCTCTGCACAGTGCTCTTACAGCCTACCGGGAACATCTCTTACAAAGGCCTGTGAAACGCAGTTTGTTTGCAGGCCTCATCTGGCTGAAGTAGAACTTCTGATCTGGGTGTGCTAAATTGCCCTAGAGCTGAAAGGCACAAGGTGAAGCTTCTTTCCAAAGGGCGAGTTGGGCCCCAGAGCATCTTGCTTCCAGCTCTTTGGAAAGCTAAGAAACAACTCGCTCTGCACAGTGCTCTTACAGCCTACCGGGAACATCTCTTACAAAGGCCTGTGAATCGCAGTTTCTTTGCAGGCCTGATTTGCCTGAAGTAGAACTTCTGCTCTGGGTGTGCTACATTGTCCTAGAGCTGAAAGGCACAACGTGCAGTCTCCTTTCCAAAAAGCGAGTTGGGCCCCAAAGAATCTTGCTTCCAGCTCTTTGGGAAGCTAAGAAACAACTCGCTCTGCACAGTGCTCTTACAGCCTACCGGGAACATCTCTTACAAAGGCCTGTGAAACGCAGTTTCTTTGCAGGCCTGATCTGGTTGAAGTAGAACTTCTGCACTGGGTGTGCCATATAGCCCTAGAGCTGAAAGGCACAAGGTGCAAGCTTCTTTCCAAAGGGCGAGTTGGGCCCCAGAGCATCTTGCTTCCAGCTCTTTGGGAAGCTAAGAAACAACTCGCTCTGCACAGTGCTCTTACAGCCTACCGGGAGCATATGTTACAAAGGCCTGTGAAAGGCAGTTTCTTTGCAGGCCTGATCTGGCTGAAGTAGAACTTCTGCTCTGGGTGTGCTAAATTGCCCTGGAGCTGAGAGGCACAACCCGCAGTCTTCTTTCCAAAGGGCGAGTTGGGCCCCAAAGCATCTTGCTTCCAGCTCTTTGGGAAGCTAAGAAACAACTCGCTCTGCAGACCTCTCTTACAGCCAACCGGGAACATCTCTTGCAAAGGCCTGAGAAATACAGTTTCCTTGCAGGCCTTATCTCGCTGAGGTAGAACTGCTGCTATGCCGTGTCCTACATCGGCCTAGAGTTGCACGGCTCAAAGTCCTGCCTTGACTCCTCAAGGGCAGACAGGCCCCACAGCGTGGGGCTTCCACCTCTTTGGGCAGCTAAGAAAAACCTTGCTCTGCACTGGTGTTTTACAGCTTACAGGGAACGAGTCTTACAAAGGCCTGTGAAACGCAGATTCTTCCCAGCCCTGATCTGGCTGAAGTAGAACTTCTGCTCTGCCGGGTCCTACATGGCGCTAGAGCTGCAAGGCACAAAGTCCTGCCTTGATTCCACCAGGGTAGACAAGTCCCTCAAGTCCAGCATCCAGCTCTTTCGGCAGCTAAGAAACAACTCGCTCTGCATAGGGCTCTTACAGCCTACCGGGAACATGTCTTAAAACGGACTGTGAAACGCAGTTTCTTCCGAGCCCTGATCTGGCTGAAGTAGAACTTCTGCTCTGCCGTGTGCAACATGGCCCTAGAGATGCAAGGCACAAAGTCCTGCCTTGTTTGCCCAAGGGGAGACTAGTACCTCAGCGTCCAGCTTCCAGCTCTTGGAGCAGCTAAGAAACAGCTTGCTGTGCACAGGGCTCTTCCAGCCTACCTGCAACATGTCTTACAAAGGCCTGTGAAACGCAGTTTCTTTGCAGGCCTGATCTGGCTGAAGTAGGACTTCTGCTCTGGGTGTGTCACATTGCCCTAGAGCTGAAAGGCGCAACGTGCAGGCTTCTTTCCAAAGGGCGACTTGGGCCCCAAAGCATCTTGATTCCAGCTGTTTGGGAAGCTGAGAAACAATTTGCTCTGCCCAGTGCTCTTACAGCCTACAGGGAACATCTCTTACAAAGGCCTGTGAAACGCAATTTCTTTGCAGGCCTGATCTGGCTGAAGTAGAACTTCTGCTCTGGGTGTGCCACATGGCCCTAGAGCTGAAAGGCACAACGTTCAGGTTTCTTTCCAAACGGCGAGTTGGGCCCCAAAGCATCTTGCTTGCAACTCATTGGGAACTGAAGAAACAACTCACTCTGCACAGTGCTCTTACAGCCTACCGGGAACATGTCTTACAAAGGCCTGTGAAACGCAGTTTGTTTGCAGGCCTGATCTGGCTGAAGTAGAACTTCTGCTCTGGGTGTGCCACATTGCCCTAGAGCTGAAAGGCACAACGTGCAGCCTTCTTTCCAAAGGGCGAGTTGGGCCCCAGAGCCTCTTGCTTCCAGCTCTTTGGGAAGCTAAGAAACAACTCGCTCTGCAGACCTCTCTTACAGCCAACCGGGAACATCTCTTGCAAAGGCCTGAGAAATACAGTTTCCTTGCAGTCCTTATCTCGCTGAGGTAGAACTGCTGCTATGCCGTGTCCTACATCGGCCTAGAGTTGCAAGGCTCAAAGTCCTGCCTTGACTCCTCAAGGGCAGACAGGCCCCACAGCGTGGGGCTTCCACCTCTTTGGGCAGCTAAGAAACAACTTGCTCTGCACTGGTGTTTTACAGCCTACAGGGAACGAGTCTTACAAAGGCCTGTGAAACGCAGTTTCTTCCCAGCCCTGATCTGGCTGAAGTAGAACTTCTGCTCTGCCGGGTCCCACATGGCGCTAGAGCTGCAAGGCACAAAGTCCTGCCTTGTTTCCACAAGGGTAGACAAGTCCCTCAGGTCCAGCATCCAGCTCTTTCGGCAGCTAAGAAACAATTCGCTCTGCACAGTGCTCTTACAGCATACCGGGAACATCTCTTCCAAAGGCCTGTTAAACGCAGTTTCTTTGCAGGCCTGATCTGGCTGAAGTAGAACTTCTGCTCTGGGTGTGTCACATGGCCCTAGAGCTGAAAGGCACAACGTGCAGGCTTCTTTCCAAAGTGCGAGTTGGGCCCCAAAGCAACTTGATTCCAGATCTTTGGGAAGCTGAGAAACAATTCGCTCTGCCCAGTGCTCTTACAGCCTACAGGGAACATCTCTTACAAAGGCCTGTGAAACGCAATTTCTTTGCAGGCCTGATCTGGCTGAAGTAGAACTTCTCCTCTGCCGTGTGCAACATGGCCCTAGAGATGCAAGGCACAAAGTCCTGCCTTGTTTCCCCAAGGGGAGACTAGTACCTCAGCGTCCAGCTTCCAGCTCTTGGAGCAGCTAAGAAACAGCTTGCTGTGCACAGGGCTCTTCCAGCCTACCTGGAACATGTATTACAAAGGCCTGTGAAACGCAGTTTCTTTGCAGGCCTGATCTGGCTGAAGTAGAACTTCTGCTCTGGGTGTGCCACATTGCCCTAGAGCTGAAAGGCACAACGTGCAGGCTTCTTTCCAAAGGGCGTGTTGGGCCCCAGAGCATCTTGCTTCCAGCTCTTTGGGAAGCGAAGAAACAACTCGCTCTGCACAGTGCTCTTACAGCCTACCGGGAACATCTCTTACAAAGGCCTGTGAATCGCAGTTTCTTTGCAGGCCTGATCTGGCTGAAGTAGAACTTCTGCTCTGGGTGTGCTAAATTGCCCTGGAGCTGAGAGGCACAACCCGCAGTCTTCTTTCCAAAGGACGAGTTAGGTCCCAAAGCATCTTGCTTCCAGCTCTTTGGGAAGCTAAGAAACAACTCGGTCTGCATACTGCTCTTACAGCCTACCGGGAACATCTCTTACAAAGTCCTGTGAAACGGAGTTTCTTTGCAGGCCTCATCTGGCTGAAGTAATACTTCTGCACTGGGTGTGCCTCATTGCCCTAGAGCTGAAAGGCACAAGGTGAAGCTTCTTTCCAAAGGGCGAGTTGGGCCCCAGAGCATCTTGCTTCCAGCTCTTTGGGAAGCGAAGAAACAACTCGCTCTGCACAGTGCTCTTACAGCCTACCGGGAACATCTCTTCCAAAGGCCTGTGGAAGGAAGTTTGTTTGCAGGCCTGATCTGGCTGAAGTAGAACTTCTGCTCTGGGTGTGCCACATGGCCCTAGAGCTGAAAGGCACAACGTTCAGGTTTCTTTCCAAAGGGCGAGTTGGGCCCCAAAGCATCTTGCTTCCAACTCTTTGGGAAGCGAAGAAACAACTCGCTCTGCACAGTGCTCTTACAGCCTACCGGGAACATCTCTTACAAAGTCCTGTGAAACGGAGCTTCTTTGCAGGCCTGATCTGGCTGAAGTAGAACTTCTGCACTGGGTGTGCCACATTGCCCTAGAGCTGAAAGGCACAAGGTGCAAGCTTCTTTCCAAAGGGCGAGTTGGGCCCCAGAGCATCTTGCTTCCAGCTCTTTGGGAAGCTAAGAAAAAACTCGTTCTGCACAGTGCTCTTACAGCCTACCGGGAACATCTCTTACGAAGGCCTGTGAAACGCAGTTTGTTTGCAGGCCTGATCTGGCTGAAGTAGAACTTCTGCTCTGCCGGGTCCTACATGGGGCTAGAGCTGCAAGGCACAAAGTCCTGCCGTGTTTGAACAAGGGTAGACAAGTCCCTCAGGTCCAGCTTCCAGCTCTTTCGGCAGCTAAGAAACAACTCACTCTGCACAGTGCTCTTACAGCCTACCGGGAACATCTCTTACAAAGTCCTGTGAAACGGAGCTTCTTTGCAGGCCTGATCTGGCTGAAGTAGAACTTCTGCACTGGGTGTGCCACATTGCCCTAGAGCTGAAAGGCACAAGGTGCAAGCTTCTTTCCAAAGGGCGAGTTGGGCCCCAGAGCATCTTGCTTCCAGCTCTTTGGGAAGCTAAGAAAAAACTCGCTCTGCACAGTGCTCTTAGAGCCTACCGGGAACATCTCTTACGAAGGCCTGTGAAACGCAGTTTCTTTGCAGGCCTGATATGGCTGAAGTAGAACTTCTGCTCGGGGTGTGCCACATTGCCCTAGAGCTGAAAGGCACAAGGTGCAGCCTTCTTTCCAAAGGGCGAGTTGGGCCCCAGAGCCTCTTGCTTCCAGCTCTTTGGGAAGCTAAGAAACAACTCGCTCTGCAGACCTCTCTTACAGCCAACCGGGAACATCTCTTGCAAAGGCCTGAGAAATACAGTTTCCTTGCAGTCCTTATCTCGCTGAGGTAGAACTGCTGCTATGCCGTGTCCTACATCGGCCTAGAGTTGCACAGCTCAAAGTCCTGCCTTGACTCCTCAAGGGCAGACAGGCCCCACAGCGTGGGGCTTCCACCTCTTTGGGCAGCTAAGAAACAACTTGCTCTGCACTGGTGTTTTACAGCCTACAGGGAACGAGTCTTACAAAGGCCTGTGAAACGCAGATTCTTCCCAGCCCTGATCTGGCTGAAGTAGAACTTCTGCTCTGCCGGGTCCTACATGGCGCTAGAGCTGCAAGGCACAAAGTCCTGCCTTGATTCCACCAGGGTAGACAAGTCCCTCAAGTCCAGCATTTAGCTCTTTCGGCAGCTAAGAAACAACTCGCTCTGCATAGGGCTCTTACAGCCTACCGGGAACATGTCTTAAAACGGACTGTGAAACGCAGTTTCTTCCGAGCCCTGATCTGGCTGAAGTAGAACTTCTGCTCTGCCGTGTGCAACATGGCCCTAGAGATGCAAGGCACAAAGTCCTGCCTTGTTTGCCCAAGGGGAGACTAGTACCTCAGCGTCCAGCTTCCAGCTCTTGGAGCAGCTAAGAAACAGCTTGCTGTGCACAGGGCTCTTCCAGCCTACCTGCAACATGTCTTACAAAGGCCTGTGAAACGCAGTTTCTTTGCAGGCCTGATCTGGCTGAAGTAGAACTTCTGCTCTGGGTGTGTCACATTGCCCTAGAGCTGAAAGGCGCAACGTGCAGGCTTCTTTCCAAAGGGCGACTTGGGCCCCAAAGCATCTTGATTCCAGCTGTTTGGGAAGCTGAGAAACAATTTGCTCTGCCCAGTGCTCTTACAGCCTACAGGGAACATCTCTTACAAAGGCCTGTGAAACGCAATTTCTTTGCAGGCCTGATCTGGCTGAAGTAGAACTTCTGCTCTGGGTGTGCCACATGGCCCTAGAGCTGAAAGGCACAACGTTCAGGTTTCTTTCCAAACGGCGAGTTGGGCCCCAAAGCATCTTGCTTGCAACTCTTTGGGAACTGAAGAAACAACTCGCTCTGCACAGTGCTCTTACAGCCTACCGGGAACATGTCTTACAAAGGCCTGTGAAACGCAGTTTGTTTGCAGGCCTGATCTGGCTGAAGTAGGACTTCTGCTCTGGGTGTGCCACATTGCCCTAGAGCTGAAAGGCACAACGTGCAGCCTTCTTTCCAAAGGGCGAGTTGGGCCCCAGAGCCTCTTGCTTCCAGCTCTTTGGGAAGCTAAGAAACAACTCGCTCTGCAGACCTCTCTTACAGCCAACCGGGAACATCTCTTGCAAAGGCCTGAGAAATACAGTTTCCTTGCAGTCCTTATCTCGCTGAGGTAGAACTGCTGCTATGCCGTGTCCTACATGGCCCTAGAGCTGCAAGGCACAAAGTCCTGCCTCTTTTCCCCAAGGGGAGACTAGTCACTCAGCAACCTGCTTCCAGCTCTTGGGCAGCTAAGAAAGAACTTGCTCTGCACAGGGCTCTTCCAGCCTCCCTGGAACATGTCTGACAAAGGCCTGTGAAACGCAGTTTCTTCCCAGGGCTGATCTCGCTGAAGGCGAACTTCTGCGCTGCCGTGTCCTACATGGGCCTAGAGCTGCAAGGCACAAAGTCCTGCCTTGTGTCCTCACGGTCAGACAGGCCCCACAGCGTGGGGCTTCCAGCTCTTTGGGCAGCTAAGAAACAACTTGCTCTGCACTGGTGTTTTACAGCCTACAGGGAACGAGACTTACAAAGGCCTCTGAAATGCAGTTTCTTCCCCGGCCATATCTCGCTGAAGTAGAACTTCTGCTCTACCGTGTCCTACATGGGCCTAGAGCTGAAAGGCACAAAGTCCTGCCTTGTTTGCACAAGGGGAGACAAGTCCCTCAGCGTCCAGCTTCCAGCTCTTTCGGCAGCTAAGAAACAACTCGCTCTGCACAGGGCTCTTACAGCCTACCGGAAACATGTCTTACAAAGGCCTGTGAAACGCAGTTTCTTCCCAGTCCTCATCTCGCTGTAGTAGAACTTCTGCTCTGCCATGTCCTACATGGCCCTAGAGCTGCAGCGCACAAAGTCCTGCCTTGTTTCCCGAAGGGGAGAGTAGTCCCTCAGCATCCAGCTTCCAGCTCTTTGGGCAGCTAAGAAGCAACTCTCTCTGCATATGGATCTTACAGCCTACTGGAAACATGTCTTACAAAGGCCTGTGAAAGGCAGTTTCTTCCCAGCCCTGATCTGGCTGAAGTAGTACTTCTGCTCCGCCATGTCCTACATGGCCCTAGAGCTGCAAGGTACAAAGTCCTGCCTTGTTTTCCCAAGGGAAGACTAGTCCCTCAGTGTCAAGCTTCCAGCTCTTTGGGCAGCTGAGAAGCAACTTGCTCTGCACACATATCTTACAGCCAACCGGGAACATGTCTTGCAAAGGCATAAGAAATGCAGTTCCTTTGAAGGCCTGATCTTCCTGAAGTAGAACTTCTGCTCTGGCTGTGCTACATTGCCCTAGAGGTGCAAGGCATGAAGTGCTGTCTCCTTTCCAAAGGGCGAGTTGGGCCCCAAAGCATCTTGATTCCAGCTCTTTGGGAAGCTAAGAAACAACTCGCTCTGCACAGTGCTCTTACAGCCTACCGGGAACATCTCTTACAAAGGCCTGTGAAACGCAGTTTTTTTGCAGGCCTGATCTGGCTGAAGTAGAACTTCTGCTCTGGGTGTGCTAAATTGCCCTGGAGCTGAGAGGCACAACCCGCAGTCTTCTTTCCAAAGGACGAGTTAGGCCCCAAAGCATCTTGCTTCCAGCTCTTTGGGAAGCTAAGAAACAACTCGGTCTGCATAGTGCTCTTACAGCCTACCGGGAACATCTCTTACAAAGTCCTGTGAAACGGAGTTTCTTTGCAGGCCTCATCTGGCTGAAGTGATACTTCTGCACTGGGTGTGCCACATTGCCCTAGAGATGAAAGGCACAAGGTGAAGCTTCTTTCCAAAGGGCGAGTTGGGCCCCAGAGCATCTTGCTTCCAGCTCTTTGGGAAGCTAAGAAACAACTCGCTCTGCACAGTGCTCTTACAGCCTACCGGGAACATCTCTTACAAAGGCCTGTGAATCGCAGTTTCTTTGCAGGCCTGATTTGCCTGAAGTAGAACTTCTGCTCTGGGTGTGCTACATTGTCCTAGAGCTGAAAGGCACAACGTGCAGTCTCCTTTCCAAAAAGTGAGTTGGGCCCCAAAGAATCTTGCTTCCAGCTCTTTGGGAAGCTAAGAAACAACTCGCTCTCCTCAGTGCTCTTACAGCCTACCGGGAACATCTCTTACAAAGGCCTGTGAAACGCAGTTTGTTTGCAGGCCTGATCTGGCTGCAGTAGAACTTCTGCTCTGGGTGTGCCATATTTCCCTAGAGCTGAAAGGCACAAGGTGCAAGCTTCTTTCCAAAGGGCGAGTTGGGCCCCACAGCATCTTGCTTCCAGCTTTTGGGAAGCTTAGAAACAACTCGCTCTGCACAGTGCTCTTACAGCCTACCGGGAACATCTCTTACAAAGGCCTGTGAAACGCAGTTTTTTTGCAGGCCTGATATGGCTGAAGTAGAACTTCTGTTCTGGGTGTGCTACATTGCCCTGGAGCTGAGAGGCACAACCCGAAGTCTTCTTTCCAAAGGGCGAGTTGGGCCCCAAAGCATCTTGCTTCCAGCTCTTTGGGAAGCTAAGAAACAACTCGCTCTGCACAGTGCTCTGACAGCCTACCGGGAACATGTCTTACAAAGGCCTGTGAAACGCAGTTTGTTTGCAGGCCTGATCTGGCTGAAGTAGAACTTCTGCTCTGCCGGGTCCTACATGGGGCTAGAGCTGCAAGGCACAAAGTCCTGCCGTGTTTGAACAAGGGTAGACAAGTCCCTCAGGTCCAGCTTCCAGCTCTTTCGGCAGCTAAGAAACAACTCACTCTGCACAGTGCTCTTACAGCCTACCGGGAACATCTCTTACAAAGTCCTGTGAAACGGAGCTTCTTTGCAGGCCTGATCTGGCTGAAGTAGAACTTCTGCACTGGGTGCGCCACATGGCCCTAGAGCTGAAAGGCACAACCCGCAGTCTTCTTTCCAAAGGGCGAGGTGGGCCCCAAAGCATCTTGCTTCCAGCTCTTTGGGAAGCTAAGAAACAACTCGCTCTGCAGACCTCTCTTACAGCCAACCGGGAACATCTCTTGCAAAGGCCAGAGAAATACAGTTTCCTTGCAGTCCTTATCTCGCTGAGGTAGAACTGCTGCTATGCCGTGTCCTACATCGGCCTAGAGTTGCAAGGCTCAAAGTCCTGCCTTGACTCCTCAAGGGCAGACAGGCCCCACAGCGTGGGGCTTCCACCTCTTTGGGCAGCTAAGAAAAAACTTGCTCTGCACTGGTGTTTTACAGCCTACAGCGAACGAGTCTTACAAAGGCCTGTGAAATGCAGATTCTTCCCAGCCCTGATCTGGCTGAAGTAGAACTTCTGCTCTGCCGGGTCCTACATGGCGCTAGAGCTGCAAGGCACAAAGTCCTGCCTTGATTCCACCAGGTTAGACAAGTCCCTCAAGTCCAGCATCCAACTCTTTCGGCAGCTAAGAAACAACTCGCTCTGCATAGGACTCTTACAGCCTACCGGGAACATGTCTTAAAACGAACTGTGAAACGCAGTTTCTTCCGAGCCCTGATCTGGCTGAAGTAGAACTTCTGCTCTGCCGTGTGCAACATGGCCCTAGAGATGCAAGGCACAAAGTCCTGCCTTGTTTCCCCAAGGGGAGACTAGTACCTCAGCGTCCAGCTTCCAGCTCTTGGAGCAGCTAAGAAACAGCTTGCTGTGCACAGGGCTCTTCCAGCCTACCTGGAACATGTCTTACAAAGGCCTGTGAAACGCAGTTTCTTTGCAGGCCTGCTCTGGCTGAAGTAGAACTTCTGCTCTGGGTGTGTCACATGGCCCTAGAGCTGAAAGGCACAACGTGCAGGCTTCTTTCCAAAGTGCGAGTTGGGCCCGAAAGCATCTTGATTCCAGCTCTTTGGGAAGCTGAGAAACAATTCGCTCTGCCCAGTGCTCTTACAGCCTACAGGGAACATCTCCTACAAAGCCCTGTGAAACGCAGTTTCTTTGCAGGCCTGATCTGGCTGAAGTAGAACTTCTGCCCTGGGTGTGCTACATTGGCATAGAGCTGCCAGGCCCAAAGGGTTGCCTTGTTTCCAAAGGGGGAGAGGGTCCCCATACATCTTGCTTCCAGCTCTTTGGGAAGCTAAGGAACAACTGGCACTGAAAACTGCTACCACAGCCTACCGGGAACATCACTTACAAAGGCCCGTGAAACGCAGTTTCTTGGCAGGCCTGATCTTACTGAAGTAGAATTTCTGCTCTGGGTGTGCTACATTTGCCTACAGCAGCCAGACCAGAAGGGCTGCCTTGTTTGCAAAGGGGCAGAGAGGCCCCAAAGCATCTTGCTTAGAGCTCTTTGGGAAGCTAAGAAACAACTGGCTCTGCCCAGTGCTCTTACAGCCTATGTGGAACATCTGTTCCCAAGGCCTGTGAACGCAGTTTCTTTGCAGGCCTGATCTGGCTGAAGTAGGACTTCTGCTCTGGGTGTGCTACATTGCCCTAGAGCTGCAAGGAACAAAGTGATGTCTTCTTTCCAAAGGGCGAGTTGGGCCCCAAAGCATCTTGCTTCCAGCTCTTTGGGAAGCTAAGAAACAACTCGCTCTGCATAGGGCTCTTACACCCTACCGGGAACATGTCTTACAAAGGCCTGTGAAAGGCAGTTTCTTCCCAGCCCTGATATGGCTGAAGTAGTACTTCTGCTCTGCCGTGTCCTACATGGCCCTAGAGCTGCAAGGCACAAAGTCCTGCCTTGTTTCCCCAAGGGGAGACTAGTCACTCAGCAACCTGCTTCCAGCTCTTGGGCAGCTAAGAAAGAACTTGCTCTGCACAGGGCTCTTCCAGCCTCCCTGGAACATGTCTGACAAAGGCCTGTGAAACGCAGTTTCTTCCCAGGGCTGATCTCGCTGAAGGCGAACTTCTGCGCTGCCGTGTCCTACATGGGCCTAGAGCTGCAAGGCACAAAGTCCTGCCTTGTGTCCTCACGGTCAGACAGGCCCCACAGCGTGGGGCTTCCAGCTCTTTGGGCAGCTAAGAAACAACTTGCTCTGCACTGGTGTTTTACAGCCTACAGGGAACGAGACTTACAAAGGCCTCTGAAATGCAGTTTCTTCCCCGGCCATATCTCGCTGAAGTAGAACTTCTGCTCTACCGTGTCCTACATGGGCCTAGAGCTGAAAGGCACAAAGTCCTGCCTTGTTTGCACAAGGGGAGACAAGTCCCCCAGCGTCCAGCTTCCAGCTCTTTCGGCAGCTAAGAAACAACTCGCTCTGCATAGGGCTCTTACAGCCTACCGGAAACATGTCTTACAAAGGCCTGTGAAACGCAGTTTCTTCCCAGTCCTCATCTCGCTGTAGTAGAACTTCTGCTCTGCCGTGTCCTACATGGCCCTAGAGCTGCAGCGCACAAAGTCCTGCCTTGTTTCCCGAAGGGGAGAGTAGTCCCTCAGCATCCAGCTTCCAGCTCTTTGGGCAGCTAAGAAGCAACTCTCTCTGCATATGGATCTTACAGCCTACCGGAAACATGTCTTACAAAGGCCTGTGAAAGGCAGTTTCTTCCCAGCCCTGAACTGGCTGAAGTAGTACTTCTGCTCCGCCATGTCCTACATGGCCCTAGAGCTGCAAGGTACAAAGTCCTGCCTTGTTTTCCCAAGGGAAGACTAGTCCCTCAGTGTCAAGCTTCCAGCTCTTTGGGCAGCTGAGAAGCAACTTGCTCTGCACACATATCTTACAGCCAACCGGGAACATGTCTTGCAAAGGCATAAGAAATGCAGTTCCTTTGAAGGCCTGATCTTCCTGAAGTAGAACTTCTGCTCTGGCTGTGCTACATTGCCCTAGAGGTGCAAGGCATGAAGTGCTGTCTCCTTTAAAAGGGCGAGTTGGGCCCCAAAGCATCTTGATTCCAGCTCTTTGGGAAGCTGAGAAACAATTCGCTCTGCCCAGTGCTCTCACAGCCTACCGGGAACAACTCTTACAAAGTCCTGTGAAACGCAGTTTGTTTGCAGGCCTGATCTGGCTGAAGTAGAACTTCTGCTCTGGGTGTGCTACATTGCCATGGAGCTGAAAGGCACAACCCGCAGTCTTCTTTCGAAAGGGCGAGTTGGGCCCCAAAGCATCTTGCTTCCAGCTCTTTGGGAAGCTAAGAAACAACTCGCTCTGCACAGTGCTCTGACAGCCTACCGGGAACATGTCTTACAAAGGCCTATGAAACGCAGTTTGTTTGCAGGCCTGATCTGGCTGAAGTAGAACTTCTGCTCTGCCGGGTCCTACATGGGGCTAGAGCTGCAAGGCACAAAGTCCTGCCGTGTTTGAACAAGGGTAGACAAGTCCCTCAGGTCCAGCTTCCAGCTCTTTCGGCAGCTAAGAAACAACTCACTCTGCACAGTGCTCTTACAGCCTACCGGGAACATATCTTACAAAGGCCTGTGAAACGCAGTTTCTTTGCAGGCCTGATCTGGCTGAAGTAGAACTTCTGCTCTGGGTGTGCCACATGGCCCTAGAGCTGAAAGGCTCAACGTTCAGTCTTCATTCCAAATGGCGAGTTGGGCCCCAAAGCATCTTGCTTCCAGCTCTTTGGGAAGCTAAGAAACAACTCGCTCTGCACAGTGCTCTTACAGCCTACCGGGAACATCTCTTGCAAAGGCCTGTGAATCGCAGTTTCTTTGCAGGCCTGATTTGCCTGAAGTAGAACTTCTGCTCTGGGAGTGCTACAATGTCCCAGAGCTGAAAGGCACAACGTGCAGTCTCCTTTCCAAAAAGCGAGTTGGGCCCCAAAGAATCTTGCTTCCAGCTCTTTGGGAAGCTAAGAAACAACTCGCTCTGCACAGTGCTCTTACAGCCTACCGGGAACATCTCTTACAAAGGCCTGTGAAACGCAGTTTGTTTGCAGGCCTCATCTGGCTGAAGTAGAACTTCTGATCTGGGTGTGCTAAATTGCCCTAGAGCTGAAAGGCACAAGGTGAAGCTTCTTTCCAAAGGGCGAGTTGGGCCCCAGAGCATCTTGCTTCCAGCTCTTTGGAAAGCTAAGAAACAACTCGCTCTGCACAGTGCTCTTACAGCCTACCGGGAACATCTCTTACAAAGGCCTGTGAATCGCAGTTTCTTTGCAGGCCTGATTTGCCTGAAGTAGAACTTCTGCTCTGGGTGTGCTACATTGTCCTAGAGCTGAAAGGCACAACGTGCAGTCTCCTTTCCAAAAAGCGAGTTGGGCCCCAAAGAATCTTGCTTCCAGCTCTTTGGGAAGCTAAGAAACAACTCGCTCTGCACAGTGCTCTTACAGCCTACCGGGAACATCTCTTACAAAGGCCTGTGAAACGCAGTTTCTTTGCAGGCCTGATCTGGTTGAAGTAGAACTTCTGCACTGGGTGTGCCATATAGCCCTAGAGCTGAAAGGCACAAGGTGCAAGCTTCTTTCCAAAGGGCGAGTTGGGCCCCAGAGCATCTTGCTTCCAGCTCTTTGGGAAGCTAAGAAACAACTCGCTCTGCACAGTGCTCTTACAGCCTACCGGGAGCATATGTTACAAAGGCCTGTGAAAGGCAGTTTCTTTGCAGGCCTGATCTGGCTGAAGTAGAACTTCTGCTCTGGGTGTGCTAAATTGCCCTGGAGCTGAGAGGCACAACCCGCAGTCTTCTTTCCAAAGGGCGAGTTGGGCCCCAAAGCATCTTGCTTCCAGCTCTTTGGGAAGCTAAGAAACAACTCGCTCTGCAGACCTCTCTTACAGCCAACCGGGAACATCTCTTGCAAAGGCCTGAGAAATACAGTTTCCTTGCAGGCCTTATCTCGCTGAGGTAGAACTGCTGCTATGCCGTGTCCTACATCGGCCTAGAGTTGCACGGCTCAAAGTCCTGCCTTGACTCCTCAAGGGCAGACAGGCCCCACAGCGTGGGGCTTCCACCTCTTTGGGCAGCTAAGAAAAACCTTGCTCTGCACTGGTGTTTTACAGCTTACAGGGAACGAGTCTTACAAAGGCCTGTGAAACGCAGATTCTTCCCAGCCCTGATCTGGCTGAAGTAGAACTTCTGCTCTGCCGGGTCCTACATGGCGCTAGAGCTGCAAGGCACAAAGTCCTGCCTTGATTCCACCAGGGTAGACAAGTCCCTCAAGTCCAGCATTTAGCTCTTTCGGCAGCTAAGAAACAACTCGCTCTGCATAGGGCTCTTACAGCCTACCGGGAACATGTCTTAAAACGGACTGTGAAACGCAGTTTCTTCCGAGCCCTGATCTGGCTGAAGTAGAACTTCTGCTCTGCCGTGTGCAACATGGCCCTAGAGATGCAAGGCACAAAGTCCTGCCTTGTTTGCCCAAGGGGAGACTAGTACCTCAGCGTCCAGCTTCCAGCTCTTGGAGCAGCTAAGAAACAGCTTGCTGTGCACAGGGCTCTTCCAGCCTACCTGCAACATGTCTTACAAAGGCCTGTGAAACGCAGTTTCTTTGCAGGCCTGATCTGGCTGAAGTAGGACTTCTGCTCTGGGTGTGTCACATTGCCCTAGAGCTGAAAGGCGCAACGTGCAGGCTTCTTTCCAAAGGGCGACTTGGGCCCCAAAGCATCTTGATTCCAGCTGTTTGGGAAGCTGAGAAACAATTTGCTCTGCCCAGTGCTCTTACAGCCTACAGGGAACATCTCTTACAAAGGCCTGTGAAACGCAATTTCTTTGCAGGCCTGATCTGGCTGAAGTAGAACTTCTGCTCTGGGTGTGCCACATGGCCCTAGAGCTGAAAGGCACAACGTTCAGGTTTCTTTCCAAACGGCGAGTTGGGCCCCAAAGCATCTTGCTTGCAACTCATTGGGAACTGAAGAAACAACTCACTCTGCACAGTGCTCTTACAGCCTACCGGGAACATGTCTTACAAAGGCCTGTGAAACGCAGTTTGTTTGCAGGCCTGATCTGGCTGAAGTAGAACTTCTGCTCTGGGTGTGCCACATTGCCCTAGAGCTGAAAGGCACAACGTGCAGCCTTCTTTCCAAAGGGCGAGTTGGGCCCCAGAGCCTCTTGCTTCCAGCTCTTTGGGAAGCTAAGAAACAACTCGCTCTGCAGACCTCTCTTACAGCCAACCGGGAACATCTCTTGCAAAGGCCTGAGAAATACAGTTTCCTTGCAGTCCTTATCTCGCTGAGGTAGAACTGCTGCTATGCCGTGTCCTACATCGGCCTAGAGTTGCAAGGCTCAAAGTCCTGCCTTGACTCCTCAAGGGCAGACAGGCCCCACAGCGTGGGGCTTCCACCTCTTTGGGCAGCTAAGAAACAACTTGCTCTGCACTGGTGTTTTACAGCCTACAGGGAACGAGTCTTACAAAGGCCTGTGAAACGCAGTTTCTTCCCAGCCCTGATCTGGCTGAAGTAGAACTTCTGCTCTGCCGGGTCCCACATGGCGCTAGAGCTGCAAGGCACAAAGTCCTGCCTTGTTTCCACAAGGGTAGACAAGTCCCTCAGGTCCAGCATCCAGCTCTTTCGGCAGCTAAGAAACAATTCGCTCTGCACAGTGCTCTTACAGCATACCGGGAACATCTCTTCCAAAGGCCTGTTAAACGCAGTTTCTTTGCAGGCCTGATCTGGCTGAAGTAGAACTTCTGCTCTGGGTGTGTCACATGGCCCTAGAGCTGAAAGGCACAACGTGCAGGCTTCTTTCCAAAGTGCGAGTTGGGCCCCAAAGCATCTTGATTCCAGATCTTTGGGAAGCTGAGAAACAATTCGCTCTGCCCAGTGCTCTTACAGCCTACAGGGAACATCTCTTACAAAGGCCTGTGAAACGCAATTTCTTTGCAGGCCTGATCTGGCTGAAGTAGAACTTCTCCTCTGCCGTGTGCAACATGGCCCTAGAGATGCAAGGCACAAAGTCCTGCCTTGTTTCCCCAAGGGGAGACTAGTACCTCAGCGTCCAGCTTCCAGCTCTTGGAGCAGCTAAGAAACAGCTTGCTGTGCACAGGGCTCTTCCAGCCTACCTGGAACATGTATTACAAAGGCCTGTGAAACGCAGTTTCTTTGCAGGCCTGATCTGGCTGAAGTAGAACTTCTGCTCTGGGTGTGCCACATTGCCCTAGAGCTGAAAGGCACAACGTGCAGGCTTCTTTCCAAAGGGCGTGTTGGGCCCCAGAGCATCTTGCTTCCAGCTCTTTGGGAAGCGAAGAAACAACTCGCTCTGCACAGTGCTCTTACAGCCTACCGGGAACATCTCTTACAAAGGCCTGTGAATCGCAGTTTCTTTGCAGGCCTGATTTGCCTGAAGTAGAACTTCTGCTCTGGGTGTGCTACATTGTCCTAGAGCTGAAAGGCACAACGTGCAGTCTCCTTTCCAAAAAGCGAGTTGGGCCCCAAAGAATCTTGCTTCCAGCTCTTTGGGAAGCTAAGAAACAACTCGCTCTGCACAGTGCTCTTACAGCCTACCGGGAACATCTCTTACAAAGGCCAGTGAAACGCAGTTTTTTTGCAGGCCTGATCTGGCTGAAGTAGAACTTCTGCTCTGGGTGTGCTAAATTGCCCTGGAGCTGAGAGGCACAACCCGCAGTCTTCTTTCCAAAGGACGAGTTAGGTCCCAAAGCATCTTGCTTCCAGCTCTTTGGGAAGCTAAGAAACAACTCGGTCTGCATACTGCTCTTACAGCCTACCGGGAACATCTCTTACAAAGTCCTGTGAAACGGAGTTTCTTTGCAGGCCTCATCTGGCTGAAGTAATACTTCTGCACTGGGTGTGCCTCATTGCCCTAGAGCTGAAAGGCACAAGGTGAAGCTTCTTTCCAAAGGGCGAGTTGGGCCCCAGAGCATCTTGCTTCCAGCTCTTTGGGAAGCGAAGAAACAACTCGCTCTGCACAGTGCTCTTACAGCCTACCGGGAACATCTCTTCCAAAGGCCTGTGGAAGGAAGTTTGTTTGCAGGCCTGATCTGGCTGAAGTAGAACTTCTGCTCTGGGTGTGCCACATGGCCCTAGAGCTGAAAGGCACAACGTTCAGGTTTCTTTCCAAAGGGCGAGTTGGGCCCCAAAGCATCTTGCTTCCAACTCTTTGGGAAGCGAAGAAACAACTCGCTCTGCACAGTGCTCTTACAGCCTACCGGGAACATCTCTTACAAAGTCCTGTGAAACGGAGCTTCTTTGCAGGCCTGATCTGGCTGAAGTAGAACTTCTGCACTGGGTGTGCCACATTGCCCTAGAGCTGAAAGGCACAAGGTGCAAGCTTCTTTCCAAAGGGCGAGTTGGGCCCCAGAGCATCTTGCTTCCAGCTCTTTGGGAAGCTAAGAAAAAACTCGTTCTGCACAGTGCTCTTACAGCCTACCGGGAACATCTCTTACGAAGGCCTGTGAAACGCAGTTTCTTTGCAGGCCTGATCTGGCTGAAGTAGAACTTCTGCTCTGGGTGTGCTACATTGCCCTGGAGCTGAAAGGCACAACCCGCAGTCTTCTTTCCAAAGGGCGAGTTGGGCCCCAAAGCATCTTGCTTCCAGCTCTTTGGGAAGCTAAGAAACAACTCGCTCTGCACAGTGCTCTGACAGCCTACCGGGAACATGTCTTACAAAGGCCTGTGAAACGCAGTTTGTTTGCAGGCCTGATCTGGCTGAAGTAGAACTTCTGCTCTGCCGGGTCCTACATGGGGCTAGAGCTGCAAGGCACAAAGTCCTGCCGTGTTTGAACAAGGGTAGACAAGTCCCTCAGGTACAGCTTCCAGCTCTTTCGGCAGCTAAGAAACAACTCACTCTGCACAGTGCTCTTACAGCCTACCGGGAACATCTCTTACAAAGTCCTGTGAAACGGAGCTTCTTTGCAGGCCTGATCTGGCTGAAGTAGAACTTCTGCACTGGGTGTGCCACATTGCCCTAGAGCTGAAAGGCACAAGGTGCAAGCTTCTTTCCAAAGGGCGAGTTGGGCCCCAGAGCATCTTGCTTCCAGCTCTTTGGGAAGCTAAGAAAAAACTCGCTCTGCACAGTGCTCTTAGAGCCTACCGGGAACATCTCTTACGAAGGCCTGTGAAACGCAGTTTCTTTGCAGGCCTGATATGGCTGAAGTAGAACTTCTGCTCGGGGTGTGCCACATTGCCCTAGAGCTGAAAGGCACAAGGTGCAGCCTTCTTTCCAAAGGGCGAGTTGGGCCCCAGAGCCTCTTGCTTCCAGCTCTTTGGGAAGCTAAGAAACAACTCGCTCTGCAGACCTCTCTTACAGCCAACCGGGAACATCTCTTGCAAAGGCCTGAGAAATACAGTTTCCTTGCAGGCCTTATCTCGCTGAGGTAGAACTGCTGCTATGCCGTGTCCTACATCGGCCTAGAGTTGCACGGCTCAAAGTCCTGCCTTGACTCCTCAAGGGCAGACAGGCCCCACAGCGTGGGGCTTCCACCTCTTTGGGCAGCTAAGAAAAACCTTGCTCTGCACTGGTGTTTTACAGCTTACAGGGAACGAGTCTTACAAAGGCCTGTGAAACGCAGATTCTTCCCAGCCCTGATCTGGCTGAAGTAGAACTTCTGCTCTGCCGGGTCCTACATGGCGCTAGAGCTGCAAGGCACAAAGTCCTGCCTTGATTCCACCAGGGTAGACAAGTCCCTCAAGTCCAGCATCCAGCTCTTTCGGCAGCTAAGAAACAACTCGCTCTGCATAGGGCTCTTACAGCCTACCGGGAACATGTCTTAAAACGGACTGTGAAACGCAGTTTCTTCCGAGCCCTGATCTGGCTGAAGTAGAACTTCTGCTCTGCCGTGTGCAACATGGCCCTAGAGATGCAAGGCACAAAGTCCTGCCTTGTTTGCCCAAGGGGAGACTAGTACCTCAGCGTCCAGCTTCCAGCTCTTGGAGCAGCTAAGAAACAGCTTGCTGTGCACAGGGCTCTTCCAGCCTACCTGCAACATGTCTTACAAAGGCCTGTGAAACGCAGTTTCTTTGCAGGCCTGATCTGGCTGAAGTAGGACTTCTGCTCTGGGTGTGTCACATTGCCCTAGAGCTGAAAGGCGCAACGTGCAGGCTTCTTTCCAAAGGGCGACTTGGGCCCCAAAGCATCTTGATTCCAGCTGTTTGGGAAGCTGAGAAACAATTTGCTCTGCCCAGTGCTCTTACAGCCTACAGGGAACATCTCTTACAAAGGCCTGTGAAACGCAATTTCTTTGCAGGCCTGATCTGGCTGAAGTAGAACTTCTGCTCTGGGTGTGCCACATGGCCCTAGAGCTGAAAGGCACAACGTTCAGGTTTCTTTCCAAACGGCGAGTTGGGCCCCAAAGCATCTTGCTTGCAACTCATTGGGAACTGAAGAAACAACTCACTCTGCACAGTGCTCTTACAGCCTACCGGGAACATGTCTTACAAAGGCCTGTGAAACGCAGTTTGTTTGCAGGCCTGATCTGGCTGAAGTAGAACTTCTGCTCTGGGTGTGCCACATTGCCCTAGAGCTGAAAGGCACAACGTGCAGCCTTCTTTCCAAAGGGCGAGTTGGGCCCCAGAGCCTCTTGCTTCCAGCTCTTTGGGAAGCTAAGAAACAACTCGCTCTGCAGACCTCTCTTACAGCCAACCGGGAACATCTCTTGCAAAGGCCTGAGAAATACAGTTTCCTTGCAGTCCTTATCTCGCTGAGGTAGAACTGCTGCTATGCCGTGTCCTACATCGGCCTAGAGTTGCAAGGCTCAAAGTCCTGCCTTGACTCCTCAAGGGCAGACAGGCCCCACAGCGTGCGGCTTCCACCTCTTTGGGCAGCTAAGAAACAACTTGCTCTGCACTGGTGTTTTACAGCCTACAGGGAACGAGTCTTACAAAGGCCTGTGAAACGCAGTTTCTTCCCAGCCCTGATCTGGCTGAAGTAGAACTTCTGCTCTGCCGGGTCCCACATGGCGCTAGAGCTGCAAGGCACAAAGTCCTGCCTTGTTTCCACAAGGGTAGACAAGTCCCTCAGGTCCAGCATCCAGCTCTTTCGGCAGCTAAGAAACAATTCGCTCTGCACAGTGCTCTTACAGCATACCGGGAACATCTCTTCCAAAGGCCTGTTAAACGCAGTTTCTTTGCAGGCCTGATCTGGCTGAAGTAGAACTTCTGCTCTGGGTGTGTCACATGGCCCTAGAGCTGAAAGGCACAACGTGCAGGCTTCTTTCCAAAGTGCGAGTTGGGCCCCAAAGCATCTTGATTCCAGATCTTTGGGAAGCTGAGAAACAATTCGCTCTGCCCAGTGCTCTTACAGCCTACAGGGAACATCTCTTACAAAGGCCTGTGAAACGCAATTTCTTTGCAGGCCTGATCTGGCTGAAGTAGAACTTCTCCTCTGCCGTGTGCAACATGGCCCTAGAGATGCAAGGCACAAAGTCCTGCCTTGTTTCCCCAAGGGGAGACTAGTACCTCAGCGTCCAGCTTCCAGCTCTTGGAGCAGCTAAGAAACAGCTTGCTGTGCACAGGGCTCTTCCAGCCTACCTGGAACATGTATTACAAAGGCCTGTGAAACGCAGTTTCTTTGCAGGCCTGATCTGGCTGAAGTAGAACTTCTGCTCTGGGTGTGCCACATTGCCCTAGAGCTGAAAGGCACAACGTGCAGGCTTCTTTCCAAAGGGCGTGTTGGGCCCCAGAGCATCTTGCTTCCAGCTCTTTGGGAAGCGAAGAAACAACTCGCTCTGCACAGTGCTCTTACAGCCTACCGGGAACATCTCTTACAAAGGCCTGTGAATCGCAGTTTCTTTGCAGGCCTGATTTGCCTGAAGTAGAACTTCTGCTCTGGGTGTGCTACATTGTCCTAGAGCTGAAAGGCACAACGTGCAGTCTCCTTTCCAAAAAGCGAGTTGGGCCCCAAAGAATCTTGCTTCCAGCTCTTTGGGAAGCTAAGAAACAACTCGCTCTGCACAGTGCTCTTACAGCCTACCGGGAACATCTCTTACAAAGGCCAGTGAAACGCAGTTTTTTTGCAGGCCTGATCTGGCTGAAGTAGAACTTCTGCTCTGGGTGTGCTAAATTGCCCTGGAGCTGAGAGGCACAACCCGCAGTCTTCTTTCCAAAGGACGAGTTAGGTCCCAAAGCATCTTGCTTCCAGCTCTTTGGGAAGCTAAGAAACAACTCGGTCTGCATACTGCTCTTACAGCCTACCGGGAACATCTCTTACAAAGTCCTGTGAAACGGAGTTTCTTTGCAGGCCTCATCTGGCTGAAGTAATACTTCTGCACTGGGTGTGCCTCATTGCCCTAGAGCTGAAAGGCACAAGGTGAAGCTTCTTTCCAAAGGGCGAGTTGGGCCCCAGAGCATCTTGCTTCCAGCTCTTTGGGAAGCGAAGAAACAACTCGCTCTGCACAGTGCTCTTACAGCCTACCGGGAACATCTCTTCCAAAGGCCTGTGGAAGGAAGTTTGTTTGCAGGCCTGATCTGGCTGAAGTAGAACTTCTGCTCTGGGTGTGCCACATGGCCCTAGAGCTGAAAGGCACAACGTTCAGGTTTCTTTCCAAAGGGCGAGTTGGGCCCCAAAGCATCTTGCTTCCAACTCTTTGGGAAGCGAAGAAACAACTCGCTCTGCACAGTGCTCTTACAGCCTACCGGGAACATCTCTTACAAAGTCCTGTGAAACGGAGCTTCTTTGCAGGCCTGATCTGGCTGAAGTAGAACTTCTGCACTGGGTGTGCCACATTGCCCTAGAGCTGAAAGGCACAAGGTGCAAGCTTCTTTCCAAAGGGCGAGTTGGGCCCCAGAGCATCTTGCTTCCAGCTCTTTGGGAAGCTAAGAAAAAACTCGTTCTGCACAGTGCTCTTACAGCCTACCGGGAACATCTCTTACGAAGGCCTGTGAAACGCAGTTTCTTTGCAGGCCTGATCTGGCTGAAGTAGAACTTCTGCTCTGGGTGTGCTACATTGCCCTGGAGCTGAAAGGCACAACCCGCAGTCTTCTTTCCAAAGGGCGAGTTGGGCCCCAAAGCATCTTGCTTCCAGCTCTTTGGGAAGCTAAGAAACAACTCGCTCTGCACAGTGCTCTGACAGCCTACCGGGAACATGTCTTACAAAGGCCTGTGAAACGCAGTTTGTTTGCAGGCCTGATCTGGCTGAAGTAGAACTTCTGCTCTGCCGGGTCCTACATGGGGCTAGAGCTGCAAGGCACAAAGTCCTGCCGTGTTTGAACAAGGGTAGACAAGTCCCTCAGGTACAGCTTCCAGCTCTTTCGGCAGCTAAGAAACAACTCACTCTGCACAGTGCTCTTACAGCCTACCGGGAACATCTCTTACAAAGTCCTGTGAAACGGAGCTTCTTTGCAGGCCTGATCTGGCTGAAGTAGAACTTCTGCACTGGGTGTGCCACATTGCCCTAGAGCTGAAAGGCACAAGGTGCAAGCTTCTTTCCAAAGGGCGAGTTGGGCCCCAGAGCATCTTGCTTCCAGCTCTTTGGGAAGCTAAGAAAAAACTCGCTCTGCACAGTGCTCTTAGAGCCTACCGGGAACATCTCTTACGAAGGCCTGTGAAACGCAGTTTCTTTGCAGGCCTGATATGGCTGAAGTAGAACTTCTGCTCGGGGTGTGCCACATTGCCCTAGAGCTGAAAGGCACAAGGTGCAGCCTTCTTTCCAAAGGGCGAGTTGGGCCCCAGAGCCTCTTGCTTCCAGCTCTTTGGGAAGCTAAGAAACAACTCGCTCTGCAGACCTCTCTTACAGCCAACCGGGAACATCTCTTGCAAAGGCCTGAGAAATACAGTTTCCTTGCAGTCCTTATCTCGCTGAGGTAGAACTGCTGCTATGCCGTGTCCTACATCGGCCTAGAGTTGCACAGCTCAAAGTCCTGCCTTGACTCCTCAAGGGCAGACAGGCCCCACAGCGTGGGGCTTCCACCTCTTTGGGCAGCTAAGAAACAACTTGCTCTGCACTGGTGTTTTACAGCCTACAGGGAACGAGTCTTACAAAGGCCTGTGAAACGCAGATTCTTCCCAGCCCTGATCTGGCTGAAGTAGAACTTCTGCTCTGCCGGGTCCTACATGGCGCTAGAGCTGCAAGGCACAAAGTCCTGCCTTGATTCCACCAGGGTAGACAAGTCCCTCAAGTCCAGCATTTAGCTCTTTCGGCAGCTAAGAAACAACTCGCTCTGCATAGGGCTCTTACAGCCTACCGGGAACATGTCTTAAAACGGACTGTGAAACGCAGTTTCTTCCGAGCCCTGATCTGGCTGAAGTAGAACTTCTGCTCTGCCGTGTGCAACATGGCCCTAGAGATGCAAGGCACAAAGTCCTGCCTTGTTTGCCCAAGGGGAGACTAGTACCTCAGCGTCCAGCTTCCAGCTCTTGGAGCAGCTAAGAAACAGCTTGCTGTGCACAGGGCTCTTCCAGCCTACCTGCAACATGTCTTACAAAGGCCTGTGAAACGCAGTTTCTTTGCAGGCCTGATCTGGCTGAAGTAGAACTTCTGCTCTGGGTGTGTCACATTGCCCTAGAGCTGAAAGGCGCAACGTGCAGGCTTCTTTCCAAAGGGCGACTTGGGCCCCAAAGCATCTTGATTCCAGCTGTTTGGGAAGCTGAGAAACAATTTGCTCTGCCCAGTGCTCTTACAGCCTACAGGGAACATCTCTTACAAAGGCCTGTGAAACGCAATTTCTTTGCAGGCCTGATCTGGCTGAAGTAGAACTTCTGCTCTGGGTGTGCCACATGGCCCTAGAGCTGAAAGGCACAACGTTCAGGTTTCTTTCCAAACGGCGAGTTGGGCCCCAAAGCATCTTGCTTGCAACTCTTTGGGAACTGAAGAAACAACTCGCTCTGCACAGTGCTCTTACAGCCTACCGGGAACATGTCTTACAAAGGCCTGTGAAACGCAGTTTGTTTGCAGGCCTGATCTGGCTGAAGTAGGACTTCTGCTCTGGGTGTGCCACATTGCCCTAGAGCTGAAAGGCACAACGTGCAGCCTTCTTTCCAAAGGGCGAGTTGGGCCCCAGAGCCTCTTGCTTCCAGCTCTTTGGGAAGCTAAGAAACAACTCGCTCTGCAGACCTCTCTTACAGCCAACCGGGAACATCTCTTGCAAAGGCCTGAGAAATACAGTTTCCTTGCAGTCCTTATCTCGCTGAGGTAGAACTGCTGCTATGCCGTGTCCTACATCGGCCTAGAGTTGCAAGGCTCAAAGTCCTGCCTTGACTCCTCAAGGGCAGACAGGCCCCACAGCGTGCGGCTTCCACCTCTTTGGGCAGCTAAGAAACAACTTGCTCTGCACTGGTGTTTTACAGCCTACAGGGAACGAGTCTTACAAAGGCCTGTGAAACGCAGTTTCTTCCCAGCCCTGATCTGGCTGAAGTAGAACTTCTGCTCTGCCGGGTCCCACATGGCGCTAGAGCTGCAAGGCACAAAGTCCTGCCTTGTTTCCACAAGGGTAGACAAGTCCCTCAGGTCCAGCATCCAGCTCTTTCGGCAGCTAAGAAACAACTCGCTCTGCACAGTGCTCTTACAGCCTACCGGGAACATCTCTTCCAAAGGCCTGTGAAACGCAGTTTCTTTGCAGGCCTGATCTGGCTGAAGTAGAACTTCTGCTCTGGGTGTGTCACATGGCCCTAGAGCTGAAAGGCACAACGTGCAGGCTTCTTTCCAAAGTGCGAGTTGGGCCCCAAAGCATCTTGATTCCAGATCTTTGGGAAGCTGAGAAGCAATTCGCTCTGCCCAGTGCTCTTACAGCCTACAGGGAACATCTCTTACAAAGGCCTGTGAAACGCAATTTCTTTGCAGGCCTGATCTGGCTGAAGTAGAACTTCTCCTCTGCCGTGTGCAACATGGCCCTAGAGATGCAAGGCACAAAGTCCTGCCTTGTTTCCCCAAGGGGAGACTAGTACCTCAGCGTCCAGCTTCCAGCTCTTGGAGCAGCTAAGAAACAGCTTGCTGTGCACAGGGCTCTTCCAGCCTACCTGGAACATGTATTACAAAGGCCTGTGAAACGCAGTTTCTTTGCAGGCCTGATCTGGCTGAAGTAGAACATCTGCTCTGGGTGTGCCACATTGCCCTAGAGCTGAAAGGCACAACGTGCAGGCTTCTTTCCAAAGGGCGTGTTGGGCCCCAGAGCATCTTGCTTCCAGCTCTTTGGGAAGCGAAGAAACAACTCGCTCTGCACAGTGCTCTTACAGCCTACCGGGAACATCTCTTACAAAGTCCTGTGAAACGGAGCTTCTTTGAAGGCCTGATCTGGCTGAAGTAGAACTTCTGCTCTGGGTGTGCCACATTGCCCTAGAGCTGAAAGGCACAAGGTGCAAGCTTCTTTCCAAAGGGCGAGTTGGGCCCCAGAGCATCTTGCTTCCAGCTCTTTGGGAAGCTAAGAAAAAACTCGCTCTGCACAGTGCTCTTACAGCTTACCGGGAACATCTCTTACGAAGGCCTGTGAAACGCAGTTTCTTTGCAGGCCTGATCTGGCTGAAGTAGAACTTCTGCTCTGGGTGTGCTACATTGCCCTGGAGCTGAAAGGCACAACCCGCAGTCTTCTTTCCAAAGGGCGAGTTGGGCCCCAAAGCATCTTGCTTCCAGCTCTTTGGGAAGCTAAGAAACAACTCGCTCTGCACAGTGCTCTGACAGCCTACCGGGAACATGTCTTACAAAGGCCTGTGAAACGCAGTTTGTTTGCAGGCCTGATCTGGCTGAAGTAGAACTTCTGCTCTGCCGGGTCCTACATGGGGCTAGAGCTGCAAGGCACAAAGTCCTGCCGTGTTTGAACAAGGGTAGACAAGTCCCTCAGGTCCAGCTTCCAGCTCTTTCGGCAGCTAAGAAACAACTCGCTCTGCACAGTGCTCTTAGAGCCTACAGGGAACATCTCTTACGAAGGCCTGTGAAACGGACTTTCTTTGCAGGCTTGATCTGGCTGAAGTAGAACTTCTGCTCTGGCTGTGCTACATTGTCCTAGAGCTGAAAGGCACAACGTGCAGTCTCCTTTCCAAAAAGTGAGTTGGGCCCCAAAGAATCTTGCTTCCAGCTCTTTGGGAAGCTAAGAAACAACTCGCTCTCCTCAGTGCTCTTACAGCCTACCGGGAACATCTCTTACAAAGGCCTGTGAAACGCAGTTTGTTTGCAGGCCTGATCTGGCTGCAGTAGAACTTCTGCTCTGGGTGTGCCATATTTCCCTAGAGCTGAAAGGCACAAGGTGCAAGCTTCTTTCCAAAGGGCGAGTTGGGCCCCACAGCATCTTGCTTCCAGCTTTTGGGAAGCTTAGAAACAACTCGCTCTGCACAGTGCTCTTACAGCCTACCGGGAACATCTCTTACAAAGGCCTGTGAAACGCAGTTTTTTTGCAGGCCTGATATGGCTGAAGTAGAACTTCTGCTCTGGGTGTGCTACATTGCCCTGGAGCTGAGAGGCACAACCCGAAGTCTTCTTTCCAAAGTGCGAGTTGGGCCCCAAAGCATCTTGCTTCCAGCTCTTTGGGAAGCTAAGAAACAACTCGCTCTGCACAGTGCTCTGACAGCCTACCGGGAACATGTCTTACAAAGGCCTGTGAAACGCAGTTTGTTTGCAGGCCTGATCTGGCTGAAGTAGAACTTCTGCTCTGCCGGGTCCTACATGGGGCTAGAGCTGCAAGGCACAAAGTCCTGCCGTGTTTGAACAAGGGTAGACAAGTCCCTCAGGTCCAGCTTCCAGCTCTTTCGGCAGCTAAGAAACAACTCACTCTGCACAGTGCTCTTACAGCCTATCTGGAACATCTCTTACAAAGTCCTGTGAAACGGAGCTTCTTTGCAGGCCTGATCTGGCTGAAGTAGAACTTCTGCACTGGGTGTGCCACATTGCCCTAGAGCTGAAAGGCACAAGGTGCAAGCTTCTTTCCAAAGGGCGAGTTGGGCCCCAGAGCATCTTGCTGCCAGCTCTTTGGGAAGCTAAGAAAAAACTCGCTCTGCACAGTGCTCTTAGAGCCTACCGGGAACATCTCTTACGAAGGCCTGTGAAACGGAGTTTCTTTGCAGGCTTGATCTGGCTGAAGTAGAACTTCTGCTCTGGGTGAGCCACATGGCCCTAGAGCTGAAAGGTACAACGTGCAGGCTTGTTTCCCAAGGGGGAGTTGGGCCCCAAAGCATCTTGCTTCCAGCTCTTTGGGAAGCTAAGAAACAACTCGCTCTCCACAGTGCTCTTACAGCCTACCGGGAACATCTCTTACAAAGGCCTGTGAATCGCAGTTTCTTTGCAGGCCTGATTTGCCTGAAGTAGAACTTCTGCTCTGGGTGTGCTACATTGTCCTAGAGCTGAAAGGCACAACGTGCAGTCTCCTTTCCAAAAAGCGAGTTGGGCCCCAAAGAATCTTGCTTCTAGCTCTTTGGGAAGCTAAGAAACAACTCGCTCTGCACAGTGCTCTTACAGCCTACCGGGAACATCTCTTACAAAGGCCTGTGAAACGCAGTTTCTTTGCAGGCCTGATCTGGCTGAAGTAGAACTTCTGCTCTGGGTGTGCCATATAGCCCTAGAGCTGAAAGGCACAAGGTGCAAGCTTCTTTCCAAAGTGCGAGTTGGGCCCCACAGCATCTTGCTTCCAGCTCTTTGGGAAGCTAAGAAAAAACTCGCTCTGCACAGTGCTCTTACAGCCTACCGGGAACATGTGTTACAAAGGCCTGTGAAAGGCAGTTTCTTTGCAGGCCTGATCTGGCTGAAGTAGAACTTCTGCTCTGGGTGTGCTAAATTGCCCTGGAGCTGAGAGGCACAACCCGCAGTCTTCTTTCCAAAGGGCGAGTTGGGCCCCAAAGCATCTTGCTTCCAGCTCTTTGTGAAGCTAAGAAACAACTCGCTCTGCAGACCTCTCTTACAGCCAACCGGGAACATCTCTTGCAAAGGCCAGAGAAATACAGTTTCCTTGCAGGCCTTATCTCGCTGAGGTAGAACTGCTGCTATGCCGTGTCCTACATCGGCCTAGAGTTGCAAGGCTCAAAGTCCTGCCTTGACTCCTCAAGGGCAGACAGGCCCCACAGCGTGGGGCTTCCACCTCTTTGGGCAGCTAAGAAAAAACTTGCTCTGCACTGGTGTTTTACAGCCTACAGGGAACGAGTCTTACAAAGGCCTGTGAAACGCAGATTCTTCCCAGCCCTGATCTGGCTGAAGTAGAACTTCTGCTCTGCCGGGTCCTACATGGCGCTAGAGCTGCAAGGCACAAAGTCCTGCCTTGATTCCACCAGGGTAGACAAGTCCCTCAAGTCCAGCATCCAGCTCTTTCGGCAGCTAAGAAACAACTCGCTCTGCATAGGGCACTTACAGCCTACCGGGAACATGTCTTAAAACGGACTGTGAAACGCAGTTTCTTCCGAGCCCTGATCTGGCTGAAGTAGAACTTCTGCTCTGCCGTGTGCAACATGGCCCTAGAGATGCAAGGCACAAAGTCCTGCCTTGTTTGCCCAAGGGGAGACTAGTACCTCAGCGTCCAGCTTCCAGCTCTTGGAGCAGCTAAGAAACAGCTTGCTGTGCACAGGGCTCTTCCAGCCTACCTGCAACATGTCTTACAAAGGCCTGTGAAACGCAGTTTCTTTGCAGGCCTGATCTGGCTGAAGTAGAACTTCTGCTCTGGGTGTGTCACATTGCCCTAGAGCTGAAAGGCGCAACGTGCAGGCTTCTTTCCAAAGGGCGACTTGGGCCCCAAAGCATCTTGATTCCAGCTGTTTGGGAAGCTGAGAAACAATTTGCTCTGCCCAGTGCTCTTACAGCCTACAGGGAACATCTCTTACAAAGGCCTGTGAAACGCAATTTCTTTGCAGGCCTGATCTGGCTGAAGTAGAACTTCTGCTCTGGGTGTGCCACATGGCCCTAGAGCTGAAAGGCACAACGTGCAGGCTTCTTTCCAAAGGGCGAGTTGTGCTCCAGAGCATCTTGCTTCCAGCTCTTTGGGAAGCTAAGAAACAACTCGCTCTGCACAGTGCTCTTACAGCCTACCGGGAACATCTTTTACAAAGGCCTGTGAAACGCAGTTTCTTTGCAGGCCTGATCTGGCTGAAGTAGGACTTCTGCTCTGGGTGTGCCACATGGCCCTAGAGCTGAAAGGTACAACATGCAGGCTTGTTTCCCAAGGGGGAGTTGGGCCCCAAAGCATCTTGCTTCCAGCTCTTTGGGAAACTAAGAAACAACTCGCTCTGCACAGTGCTCTTACAGCCTACCGGGAACATCTCTTACAAAGGCCTGTGAATCGCAGTTTCTTTGTAGGCCTGATTTGCCTGAAGTAGAACTTCTGCACTGGCTGTGCTACATTGTCCTAGAGCTGAAAGGAACAACGTGCAGTCTCCTTTCCAAAAAGTGAGTTGGGCCCCAAAGAATCTTGCTTCCAGCTCTTTGGGAAGCTAAGAAACAACTCTCTCTCCTCAGTGCTCTTACAGCCTACCGGGAACATCTCTTACAAAGGCCTGTGAAACGCAGTTTGTTTGCAGGCCTGATCTGGCTGAAGTAGAACTTCTGCTCTGGGTGTGCTAAATTGCCCTGGAGCTGAGAGGCACAACCCGCAGTCTTCTTTCCAAAGGATGAGTTAGGCCCCAAAGCATCTTGCTTCCAGCTCTTTGGGAAGCTAAGAAACAACTAGGTCTGCATAGTGCTCTTACAGCCTACCGGGAACATCTCTTACAAAGTCCTGTGAAACGGAGTTTCTTTGCAGGCCTCATCTGGCTGAAGTAGAACTTCTGCTCTGGGTGTGCTAAATTGCCCTGGAGCTGAGAGGCACAACCCGCAGTCTTCTTTCCAAAGGACGAGTTAGGCCCCAAGGCATCTTGCTTCCAGCTCTTTGGGAAGCTAAGAAACAACTCGGTCTGCATAGTGCTCTTACAGCCTACCGGGAACATCTCTTACAAAGTCCTGTGAAACGGAGTTTCTTTGCAGGCCTCATCTGGCTGAAGTAATACTTCTGCACTGGGTGTGCCACATTGCCCTAGAGCTGAAAGGCACAAGGTGAAGCTTCTTTCCAAAGGGCGAGTTGGGCCCCAGAGCATCTTGCTTCCAGCTCTTTGGGAAGCTAAGAAACAACTCGCTCTGCACAGTGCTCTTACAGCCTACCGGGAACATCTCTTACAAAGGCCTGTGAATCGCAGTTTCTTTCCAGGCCTGATTTGCCTGAAGTAGAACTTCTGCTCTGGGTGTGCTACATTGTCCTAGATCTGAAAGGCACAACGTGCAGTCTCCTTTCCAAAAAGCGAGTTGGGCCCCAAAGAATCTTGCTTCCAGCTCTTTGGGAAGCTAAGAAACAACTCGCTCTGCACAGTGCTCTTACAGCCTACCGGGAACATCTCTTACAAAGGCCTGTGAAACGCAGTTTGTTTGCAGGCCTGATCTGGCTGAAGTAGAACTTCTGCTCTGGGTGTGCCATATTGCCCTAGAGCTGAAAGGCACAAGGTGCAAGCTTCTTTCCAAAGGGCGAGTTGGGCCCCAGAGCATCTTGCTTCCAACTCTTTGGGAAGCTAAGAAACAACTCGCTCTGCACAGTGCTCTTACAGCCTACAGGGAACATCTCTTACAAAGGCCTGCTAAACGCAGTTTCTTTGCAGGCCTGATCTGGCTGAAGTAGAACTTCTGCTCTGCCGTGTGCAACATGGCCCTAGAGATTCAAGGCACAAAGTCCTGCCTTGTTTCCCCAAGGGGAGACTAGTACCTCAGCGTCCAGCTTCCAGCTCTTGGAGCAGCTAAGAAACAGCTTGCTGTGCACAGGGCTCTTCCAGCCTACCTGGAACATGTCTTACAAAGGCCTGTGAAACGCAGTTTCTTTGCAGGCCTGCTCTGGCTGAAGTAGAACTTCTGCTCTGGGTGTGCCACATTGCCCTAGAGCTGAAAGGCACAACGTGCAGGCTTCTTCCCAAAGGGCGAGTTGTGCTCCAGAGCATCTTGCTTCCAGCTCTTTGGGAAGCTAAGAAACAACTCGCTCTGCACAGTGCTCTTACAGCCTACCGGGAACATGTCTTCCAAAGGCCTGTGAAACGCAGTTTCTTTGCAGGCCTGATCTGGCTGAAGTAGGACTTCTGCTCTGGGTGTGCCACATGGCCCTAGAGCTGAAAGGTACAACATGCAGGCTTGTTTCCCAAGGGGGAGTTGGGCCCCAAAGCATCTTGCTTCCAGCTCTTTGGGAAACTAAGAAACAACTCGCTCTGCACAGTGCTCTTACAGCCTACCGGGAACATCTCTTACAAAGGCCTGTGAATCGCAGTTTCTTTGTAGGCCTGATTTGCCTGAAGTAGAACTTCTGCTCTGGCTGTGCTACATTGTCCTAGAGCTGAAAGGAACAACGTGCAGTCTCCTTTCCAAAAAGTGAGTTGGGCCCCAAAGAATCTTGCTTCCAGCTCTTTGGGAAGCTAAGAAACAACTCTCTCTCCTCAGTGCTCTTACAGCCTACCGGGAACATCTCTTACAAAGGCCTGTGAAACGCAGTTTGTTTGCAGGCCTGATCTGGCTGAAGTAGAACTTCTGCTCTGGGTGTGCTAAATTGCCCTGGAGCTGAGAGGCACAACCCGCAGTCTTCTTTCCAAAGGATGAGTTAGGCCCCAAAGCATCTTGCTTCCAGCTCTTTGGGAAGCTAAGAAACAACTAGGTCTGCATAGTGCTCTTACAGCCTACCGGGAACATCTCTTACAAAGTCCTGTGAAACGGAGTTTCTTTGCAGGCCTCATCTGGCTGAAGTAGAACTTCTGCTCTGGGTGTGCTAAATTGCCCTGGAGCTGAGAGGCACAACCCGCAGTCTTCTTTCCAAAGGACGAGTTAGGCCCCAAGGCATCTTGCTTCCAGCTCTTTGGGAAGCTAAGAAACAACTCGGTCTGCATAGTGCTCTTACAGCCTACCGGGAACATCTCTTACAAAGTCCTGTGAAACGGAGTTTCTTTGCAGGCCTCATCTGGCTGAAGTAATACTTCTGCACTGGGTGTGCCACATTGCCCTAGAGCTGAAAGGCACAAGGTGAAGCTTCTTTCCAAAGGGCGAGTTGGGCCCCAGAGCATCTTGCTTCCAGCTCTTTGGGAAGCTAAGAAACAACTCGCTCTGCACAGTGCTCTTACAGCCTACCGGGAACATCTCTTACAAAGGCCTGTGAATCGCAGTTTCTTTCCAGGCCTGATTTGCCTGAAGTAGAACTTCTGCTCTGGGTGTGCTACATTGTCCTAGAGCTGAAAGGCACAACGTGCCGTCTCCTTTCCAAAAAGCGAGTTGGGCCCCAAAGAATCTTGCTTCCAGCTCTTTGGGAAGCTAAGAAACAACTCGCTCTGCACAGTGCTCTTACAGCCTACCGGGAACATCTCTTACAAAGGCCTGTGAAACGCAGTTTGTTTGCAGGCCTGATCTGGCTGAAGTAGAACTTCTGCTCTGGGTGTGCCATATTGCCCTAGAGCTGAAAGGCACAAGGTGCAAGCTTCTTTCCAAAGGGCGGGTTGGGCCCCAGAGCATCTTGCTTCCAACTCTTTGGGAAGCTAAGAAACAACTCGCTCTGCACAGTGCTCTTACAGCCTACAGGGAACATCTCTTACAAAGGCCTGCGAAACGCAGTTTCTTTGCAGGCCTGATCTGGCTGAAGTAGAACTTCTGCTCTGCCGTGTGCAACATGGCCCTAGAGATGCAAGGCACAAAGTCCTGCCTTGTTTCCCCAAGGGGAGACTAGTACCTCAGCGTCCAGCTTCCAGCTCTTGGAGCAGCTAAGAAACAGCTTGCTGTGCACAGGGCTCTTCCAGCCTACCTGGAACATGTCTTACAAAGGCCTGTGAAACGCAGTTTCTTTGCAGGCCTGCTCTGGCTGAAGTAGAACTTCTGCTCTGGGTGTGCCACATTGCCCTAGAGCTGAAAGGCACAACGTGCAGGCTTCTTTCCAAAGGGCGAGTTGGGCTCCAGAGCATCTTGCTTTCAGCTCTTTGGGAAGCTAAGAAAAAACTCGCTCTGCACAGTGTTCTTAGAGCCTACCGGGAACATCTCTTACGAAGGCCTGTGAAACGGAGTTTCTTTGCAGGCCTGATCTGGCTGAAGTAGAACTTCTGCTCTGGGTGAGCCACATGGCCCTAGAGCTGAAAGGTACAACGTGCAGGCTTGTTTCCCAAAGGGGAGTTGGGCCCCAAAGCATCTTGCTTCCAGCTCTTTGGGAAGCTAAGAAAAACTCGTTCTCCACAGTGCTCTTACAGCCTACCGGGAACATCTCTTACAAAGGCCTGTGAAACGCAGTTTCTTTGCAGGCCTGATCTGGCTGAAGTAGAACTTCTGCTCTGGGTGTGCCACATTGCCCTAGAGCTGAAAGGCACAACGTGCAGCCTTCTTTCCAAAGGGCGAGTTGGGCCCCAGAGCATCTTGCTTCCAGCTCTTTGGGAAGCGAAGAAACAACTCGCTCTGCACAGTGCTCTTACAGCCTACCGGGAACATCTCTTACAAAGGCCTGTGAAACGCAGTTTGTTTGCAGGCCTGATCTGGCTGAAGTAAAACTTCTGCTCTGGGTGTGCCACATGGCCCTAGAGCTGAAAGGCTCAACGTTCAGTCTTCATTCCAAAGGGCGAGTTGGGCCCCAAAGCATCTTGCTTCCAGCTCTTTGGGAAGCTAAGAAACAACTCGCTCTGCACAGTGCTCTTACAGCCTACCGGGAACATCTCTTACAAAGGCCTGTGAATCGCAGTTTCTTTGCAGGCCTGATTTGCCTGAAGTAGAACTTCTGCTCTGGCTGTGCTACATTGTCCTAGAGCTGAAAGGCACAACGTGCAGTCTCCTTTCCAAAAAGTGAGTTGGGCCCCAAAGAATCTTGCTTCCAGCTCTTTGGGAAGCTAAGAAACAACTCGCTCTCCTCAGTGCTCTTACAGCCTACCGGGAACATCTCTTACGAAGGCCTGTGAAACGGAGTTTCTTTGCAGGCCTGATCTGGCTGAAGTAGAACTTCTGCTCTGGGTGAGCCACATGGCCCTAGAGCTGAAAGGTACAACGTGCAGGCTTGTTTCCCAAGGGGGAGTTGGGCCCCAAAGCATCTTGCTTCCAGCTCTTTGGGAAGCTAAGAAACAACTCGCTCTGCAGACCTCTCTTACAGCCAACCGGGAACATCTCTTGCAAAGGCCAGAGAAATACAGTTTCCTTGCAGGCCTTATCTCGCTGAGGTAGAACTGCTGCTATGCCGTGTCCTACATCGGCCTAGAGTTGCAAGGCTCAAAGTCCTGCCTTGACTCCTCAAGGGCAGACAGGCCCCACAGCGTGGGGCTTCCACCTCTTTGGGCAGCTAAGAAAAAACTTGCTCTGCACTGGTGTTTTACAGCCTACAGGGAACGAGTCTTACAAAGGCCTGTGAAACGCAGATTCTTCCCAGCCCTGATCTGGCTGAAGTAGAACTTCTGCTCTGCCGGGTCCTACATGGCGCTAGAGCTGCAAGGCACAAAGTCCTGCCTTGATTCCACCAGGGTAGACAAGTCCCTCAAGTCCAGCATCCAGCTCTTTCGGCAGCTAAGAAACAACTCGCTCTGCATAGGGCACTTACAGCCTACCGGGAACATGTCTTAAAACGGACTGTGAAACGCAGTTTCTTCCGAGCCCTGATCTGGCTGAAGTAGAACTTCTGCTCTGCCGTGTGCAACATGGCCCTAGAGATGCAAGGCACAAAGTCCTGCCTTGTTTGCCCAAGGGGAGACTAGTACCTCAGCGTCCAGCTTCCAGCTCTTGGAGCAGCTAAGAAACAGCTTGCTGTGCACAGGGCTCTTCCAGCCTACCTGCAACATGTCTTACAAAGGCCTGTGAAACGCAGTTTCTTTGCAGGCCTGATCTGGCTGAAGTAGGACTTCTGCTCTGGGTGTGTCACATTGCCCTAGAGCTGAAAGGCGCAACGTGCAGGCTTCTTTCCAAAGGGCGACTTGGGCCCCAAAGCATCTTGATTCCAGCTGTTTGGGAAGCTGAGAAACAATTTGCTCTGCCCAGTGCTCTTACAGCCTACAGGGAACATCTCTTACAAAGGCCTGTGAAACGCAATTTCTTTGCAGGCCTGATCTGGCTGAAGTAGAACTTCTGCTCTGGGTGTGCCACATGGCCCTAGAGCTGAAAGGCACAACGTTCAGGTTTCTTTCCAAACGGCGAGTTGGGCCCCAAAGCATCTTGCTTGCAACTCTTTGGGAACTGAAGAAACAACTCGCTCTGCACAGTGCTCTTACAGCCTACCGGGAACATGTCTTACAAAGGCCTGTGAAACGCAGTTTGTTTGCAGGCCTGATCTGGCTGAAGTAGAACTTCTGCTCTGGGTGTGCCACATTGCCCTAGAGCTGAAAGGCACAACGTGCAGCCTTCTTTCCAAAGGGCGAGTTGGGCCCCAGAGCCTCTTGCTTCCAGCTCTTTGGGAAGCTAAGAAACAACTCGCTCTGCAGACCTCTCTTACAGCCAACCGGGAACATCTCTTGCAAAGGCCTGAGAAATACAGTTTCCTTGCAGTCCTTATCTCGCTGAGGTAGAACTGCTGCTATGCCGTGTCCTACATCGGCCTAGAGTTGCAAGGCTCAAAGTCCTGCCTTGACTCCTCAAGGGCAGACAGGCCCCACAGCGTGGGGCTTCCACCTCTTTGGGCAGCTAAGAAACAACTTGCTCTGCACTGGTGTTTTACAGCCTACAGGGAACGAGTCTTACAAAGGCCTGTGAAACGCAGTTTCTTCCCAGCCCTGATCTGGCTGAAGTAGAACTTCTGCTCTGCCGGGTCCCACATGGCGCTAGAGCTGCAAGGCACAAAGTCCTGCCTTGTTTCCACAAGGGTAGACAAGTCCCTCAGGTCCAGCATCCAGCTCTTTCGGCAGCTAAGAAACAATTCGCTCTGCACAGTGCTCTTACAGCATACCGGGAACATCTCTTCCAAAGGCCTGTTAAACGCAGTTTCTTTGCAGGCCTGATCTGGCTGAAGTAGAACTTCTGCTCTGGGTGTGTCACATGGCCCTAGAGCTGAAAGGCACAACGTGCAGGCTTCTTTCCAAAGTGCGAGTTGGGCCCCAAAGCATCTTGATTCCAGATCTTTGGGAAGCTGAGAAACAATTCGCTCTGCCCAGTGCTCTTACAGCCTACAGGGAACATCTCTTACAAAGGCCTGTGAATCGCAGTTTCTTTGCAGGCCTGATCTGGCTGAAGTAGAACTTCTCCTCTGCCGTGTGCAACATGGCCCTAGAGATGCAAGGCACAAAGTCCTGCCTTGTTTCCCCAAGGGGAGACTAGTACCTCAGCGTCCAGCTTCCAGCTCTTGGAGCAGCTAAGAAACAGCTTGCTGTGCACAGGGCTCTTCCAGCCTACCTGGAACATGTATTACAAAGGCCTGTGAAACGCAGTTTCTTTGCAGGCCTGATCTGGCTGAAGTAGAACTTCTGCTCTGGGTGTGCCACATTGCCCTAGAGCTGAAAGGCACAACGTGCAGCCTTCTACCCAAAGGGCGAGTTGGGCCCCAAAGCATCTTGCTTCCAGCTCTTTGGGAAGCTAAGAAACAACTCGCTCTGCAGACCTCTGTTACAGCCAACCGGGAACATCTCTTGCAAAAGGCCTGAGAAATACAGTTTCCTTGCAGGCCTAATCTCGCTGAGGTAGAACTGCTGCTATGCCGTGTCCTACATCGGCCTAGAGTTGCAAGGCTCAAAGTCCTGCCTTGACTCCTCAAGGGCAGACAGGCCCCATAGCCTGCGGCTTCCACCTCTTTGGGCAGCTAAGAAACAACTTGCTCTGCACTGGTGTTTTACAGCCTACAGGGAATGAGTCTTACAAAGGCCTGTGAAACGCAGTTTCTTCCCAGCCCTGATCTGGCTGAAGTAGAACTTCTGCTCTGCCAGGTCCTACATGGCGCTAGAGCTGCAAGGCACGAAGTCCTGCCTTGTTTCCACAAGGGTAGACAAGTCCCTCAGGTCCAGCATCCAGCTCTTTCGGCAGCTAAGAGACAATTCGCTCAGCACAGTGCTCTTACAGCCTACCGTGAACATCTCGTCCAAAGGCCTGTGAAACGCAGTTTCTTTGCAGGCCTGATCTGGCTGAAGTAGAACTTCTGCCCTGGGTGTGTCACATGGCCCTAGAGCTGAAAGGCACAACGTGCAGGCTTCTTCCCAAAGGGCGAGTTTGGCCCCAAAGCATCTTGATTCCAGCTCTTTGGGAAGCTAAGAAACAACTCGCTCTGCACAGTGCTCTTACAGCCTACCGGGAACATGTCTTCCAAAGGCCTGTGAAACGCAGTTTCTTTGCAGGCCTGATCTGGCTGAAGTAGGACTTCTGCTCTGCCGTGTGCAACATGGCCCTAGAGATGCAAGGCACAAAGTCCTGCCTTGTTTCCCCAAGGGGAGACTAGTACCTCAGCGTCCAGCTTCCAGCTCTTGGAGCAGCTAAGAAACAGCTTGCTGTGCACAGGGCTCTTCCAGCCTACCTGGAACATGTCTTACAAAGGCCTGTGAAACGCAGTTTCTTTGCAGGCCTGCTCTGGCTGAAGTAGAACTTCTGCTCTGGGTGTGCCACATTGCCCTAGAGCTGAAAGGCACAACGTGCAGGCTTCTTTCCAAAGGGCGAGTTGTGCTCCAGAGCATCTTGCTTCCAGCTCTTTGGGAAGCTAAGAAACAACTCGCTCTGCACAGCGCTCTTACAGCCTACCGGGAACATCTTTTACAAAGGCCTGTGAAACGCAGTTTCTTTGCAGGCCTGATCCGGCTGAAGTAGGACTTCTGCTCTGGGTGTGCCACATGGCCCTAGAGCTGAAAGGTACAACATGCAGGCTTGTTTCCCAAGGGGGAGTTGGGCCCCAAAGCATCTTGCTTCCAGCTCTTTGGGAAACTAAGAAACAACTCGCTCTGCACAGTGCTCTTACAGCCTACCGGGAACATCTCTTACAAAGGCCTGTGAATCGCAGTTTCTTTGTAGGCCTGATTTGCCTGAAGTAGAACTTCTGCTCTGGCTGTGCTACATTGTCCTAGAGCTGAAAGGCACAACGTGCAGTCTCCTTTCCAAAAAGTGAGTTGGGCCCCAAAGAATCTTGCTTCCAGCTCTTTGGGAAGCTAAGAAACAACTCTCTCTCCTCAGTGCTCTTACAGCCTACCGGGAACATCTCTTACAAAGGCCTGTGAAACGCAGTTTGTTTGCAGGCCTGATCTGGCTGAAGTAGAACTTCTGCTCTGGGTGTGCTAAATTGCCCTGGAGCTGAGAGGCACAACCCGCAGTCTTCTTTCCAAAGGATGAGTTAGGCCCCAAAGCATCTTGCTTCCAGCTCTTTGGGAAGCTAAGAAACAACTAGGTCTGCATAGTGCTCTTACAGCCTACCGGGAACATCTCTTACAAAGTCCTGTGAAACGGAGTTTCTTTGCAGGCCTCATCTGGCTGAAGTAATACTTCTGCACTGGGAGTGCCACATTGCCCTAGAGCTGAAAGGCACAAGGTGAAGCTTCTTTCCAAAGGGCGAGTTGGGCCCCAGAGCATCTTGCTTCCAGCTCTTTGGGAAGCTAAGAAACAACTCGCTCTGCACAGTGCTCTTACAGCCTACCGGGAACATCTCTTACAAAGGCCTGAGAATCGCAGTTTCTTTGCAGGCCTGATTTGCCTGAAGTAGAACTTCTGCTCTGGGTGTGCTACATTGTCCTAGAGCTGAAAGGCACAACGTGCAGTCTCCTTTCCAAAAAGCGAGTTGGGCCCCAAAGAATCTTGCTTCCAGCTCTTTGGGAAGCTAAGAAACAACTCGCTCTGCACAGTGCTCTTACAGCCTACCGGGAACATCTCTTACAAAGGCCTGTGAAACGCAGTTTGTTTGCAGGCCTGATCTGGCTGAAGTAGAACTTCTGCTCTGGGTGTGCCATATTGCCCTAGAGCTGAAAGGCACAAGGTGCAAGCTTCTTTCCAAAGGGCGAGTTGGGCCCCAGAGCATCTTGCTTCCAACTCTTTGGGAAGCTAAGAAACAACTCGCTCTGCACAGTGCTCTTACAGCCTACAGGGAACATCTCTTACAAAGGCCTGCGAAACGCAGTTTCTTTGCAGGCCTGATCTGGCTGAAGTAGAACTTCTGCTCTGCCGTGTGCAACATGGCCCTAGAGATGCAAGGCACAAAGTCCTGCCTTGTTTCCCGAAGGGGAGACTAGTACCTCAGCGTCCAGCTTCCAGCTCTTGGAGCAGCTAAGAAACAGCTTGCTGTGCACAGGGCTCTTCCAGCCTACCTGGAACATGTCTTACAAAGGCCTGTGAAACGCAGTTTCTTTGCAGGCCTGCTCTGGCTGAAGTAGAACTTCTGCTCTGGGTGTGCCACATTGCCCTAGAGCTGAAAGGCACAACGTGCAGGCTTCTTTCCAAAGGGCGAGTTGGGCCCCAGAGCATCTTGCTTTCAGCTCTTTGGGAAGCTAAGAAAAAACTCGCTCTGCACAGTGTTCTTAGAGCCTACCGGGAACATCTCTTACGAAGGCCTGTGAAACGGAGTTTCTTTGCAGGCCTGATCTGGCTGAAGTAGAACTTCTGCTCTGGGTGAGCCACATGGCCCTAGAGCTGAAAGGTACAACGTGCAGGCTTGTTTCCCAAAGGGGAGTTGGGCCCCAAAGCATCTTGCTTCCAGCTCTTTGGGAAGCTAAGAAAAACTCGTTCTCCACAGTGCTCTTACAGCCTACCGGGAACATCTCTTACAAAGGCCTGTGAAACGCAGTTTCTTTGTAGGCCTGATCTGGCTGAAGTAGAACTTCTGCTCTGGGTGTGCCACATTGCCCTAGAGCTGAAAGGCACAACGTGCAGCCTTCTTTCCAAAGGGCGAGTTGGGCCCCAGAGCATCTTGCTTCCAGCTCTTTGGGAAGCGAAGAAACAACTCGCTCTGCACAGTGCTCTTACAGCCTACCGGGAACATCTCTTACAAAGGCCTGTGAAACGCAGTTTTTTTGCAGGCCTGATCTGGCTGAAGTAGAACTTCTGCTCTGGGTGTGCTAAATTGCCCTGGAGCTGAGAGGCACAACCCGCAGTCTTCTTTCCAAAGGACGAGTTAGGCCCCAAGGCATCTTGCTTCCAGCTCTTTGGGAAGCTAAGAAACAACTCGGTCTGCATAGTGCTCTTACAGCCTACCGGGAACATCTCTTACAAAGTCCTGTGAAACGGAGTTTCTTTGCAGGCCTCATCTGGCTGAAGTAATACTTCTGCACTGGGTGTGCCACATTGCCCTAGAGCTGAAAGGCACAAGGTGAAGCTTCTTTCCAAAGGGCGAGTTGGGCCCCAGAGCATCTTGCTTCCAGCTCTTTGGGAAGCTAAGAAACAACTCGCTCTGCACAGTGCTCTTACAGCCTACCGGGAACATCTCTTACAAAGGCCTGTGAATCGCAGTTTCTTTCCAGGCCTGATTTGCCTGAAGTAGAACTTCTGCTCTGGGTGTGCTACATTGTCCTAGATCTGAAAGGCACAACGTGCAGTCTCCTTTCCAAAAAGCGAGTTGGGCCCCAAAGAATCTTGCTTCCAGCTCTTTGGGAAGCTAAGAAACAACTCGCTCTGCACAGTGCTCTTACAGCCTACCGGGAACATCTCTTACAAAGGCCTGTGAAACGCAGTTTGTTTGCAGGCCTGATCTGGCTGAAGTAGAACTTCTGCTCTGGGTGTGCCATATTGCCCTAGAGCTGAAAGGCACAAGGTGCAAGCTTCTTTCCAAAGGGCGAGTTGGGCCCCAGAGCATCTTGCTTCCAACTCTTTGGGAAGCTAAGAAACAACTCGCTCTGCACAGTGCTCTTACAGCCTACAGGGAACATCTCTTACAAAGGCCTGCTAAACGCAGTTTCTTTGCAGGCCTGATCTGGCTGAAGTAGAACTTCTGCTCTGCCGTGTGCAACATGGCCCTAGAGATGCAAGGCACAAAGTCCTGCCTTGTTTCCCCAAGGGGAGACTAGTACCTCAGCGTCCAGCTTCCAGCTCTTGGAGCAGCTAAGAAACAGCTTGCTGTGCACAGGGCTCTTCCAGGCTACCTGGAACATGTCTTACAAAGGCCTGTGAAACGCAGTTTCTTTGCAGGCCTGCTCTGGCTGAAGTAGAACTTCTGCTCTGGGTGTGCCACATTGCCCTAGAGCTGAAAGGCACAACGTGCAGGCTTCTTTCCAAAGGGCGAGTTGTGCTCCAGAGCATCTTGCTTCCAGCTCTTTGGGAAGCTAAGAAACAACTCGCTCTGCACAGTGCTCTTACAGCCTACCGGGAACATCTTTTACAAAGGCCTGTGAAACGCAGTTTCTTTGCAGGCCTGATCTGGCTGAAGTAGGACTTCTGCTCTGGGTGTGCCACATGGCCCTAGAGCTGAAAGGTACAACATGCAGGCTTGTTTCCCAAGGGGGAGTTGGGCCCCAAAGCATCTTGCTTCCAGCTCTTTGGGAAACTAAGAAACAACTCGCTCTGCACAGTGCTCTTACAGCCTACCGGGAACATCTCTTACAAAGGCCTGTGAATCGCAGTTTCTTTGTAGGCCTGATTTGCCTGAAGTAGAACTTCTGCACTGGCTGTGCTACATTGTCCTAGAGCTGAAAGGAACAACGTGCAGTCTCCTTTCCAAAAAGTGAGTTGGGCCCCAAAGAATCTTGCTTCCAGCTCTTTGGGAAGCTAAGAAACAACTCTCTCTCCTCAGTGCTCTTACAGCCTACCGGGAACATCTCTTACAAAGGCCTGTGAAACGCAGTTTGTTTGCAGGCCTGATCTGGCTGAAGTAGAACTTCTGCTCTGGGTGTGCTAAATTGCCCTGGAGCTGAGAGGCACAACCCGCAGTCTTCTTTCCAAAGGATGAGTTAGGCCCCAAAGCATCTTGCTTCCAGCTCTTTGGGAAGCTAAGAAACAACTAGGTCTGCATAGTGCTCTTACAGCCTACCGGGAACATCTCTTACAAAGTCCTGTGAAACGGAGTTTCTTTGCAGGCCTGATCTGGCTGAAGTAGAACTTCTGCTCTGGGTGTGCTAAATTGCCCTGGAGCTGAGAGGCACAACCCGCAGTCTTCTTTCCAAAGGACGAGTTAGGCCCCAAGGCATCTTGCTTCCAGCTCTTTGGGAAGCTAAGAAACAACTCGGTCTGCATAGTGCTCTTACAGCCTACCGGGAACATCTCTTACAAAGTCCTGTGAAACGGAGTTTCTTTGCAGGCCTCATCTGGCTGAAGTAATACTTCTGCACTGGGTGTGCCACATTGCCCTAGAGCTGAAAGGCACAAGGTGAAGCTTCTTTCCAAAGGGCGAGTTGGGCCCCAGAGCATCTTGCTTCCAGCTCTTTGGGAAGCTAAGAAACAACTCGCTCTGCACAGTGCTCTTACAGCCTACCGGGAACATCTCTTACAAAGGCCTGTGAATCGCAGTTTCTTTCCAGACCTGATTTGCCTGAAGTAGAACTTCTGCTCTGGGTGTGCTACATTGTCCTAGATCTGAAAGGCACAACGTGCAGTCTCCTTTCCAAAAAGCGAGTTGGGCCCCAAAGAATCTTGCTTCCAGCTCTTTGGGAAGCTAAGAAACAACTCGCTCTGCACAGTGCTCTTACAGCCTACCGGGAACATCTCTTACAAAGGCCTGTGAAACGCAGTTTGTTTGCAGGCCTGATCTGGCTGAAGTAGAACTTCTGCTCTGGGTGTGCCATATTGCCCTAGAGCTGAAAGGCACAAGGTGCAAGCTTCTTTCCAAAGGGCGAGTTGGGCCCCAGAGCATCTTGCTTCCAACTCTTTGGGAAGCTAAGAAACAACTCGCTCTGCACAGTGCTCTTACAGCCTACAGGGAACATCTCTTACAAAGGCCTGCTAAACGCAGTTTCTTTGCAGGCCTGATCTGGCTGAAGTAGAACTTCTGCTCTGCCGTGTGCAACATGGCCCTAGAGATGCAAGGCACAAAGTCCTGCCTTGTTTCCCCAAGGGGAGACTAGTACCTCAGCGTCCAGCTTCCAGCTCTTGGAGCAGCTAAGAAACAGCTTGCTGTGCACAGGGCTCTTCCAGCCTACCTGGAACATGTCTTACAAAGGCCTGTGAAACGCAGTTTCTTTGCAGGCCTGCTCTGGCTGAAGTAGAACTTCTGCTCTGGGTGTGCCACATTGCCCTAGAGCTGAAAGGCACAACGTGCAGGCTTCTTCCCAAAGGGCGAGTTGTGCTCCAGAGCATCTTGCTTCCAGCTCTTTGGGAAGCTAAGAAACAACTCGCTCTGCACAGTGCTCTTACAGCCTACCGGGAACATGTCTTCCAAAGGCCTGTGAAACGCAGTTTCTTTGCAGGCCTGATCTGGCTGAAGTAGGACTTCTGCTCTGGGTGTGCCACATGGCCCTAGAGCTGAAAGGTACAACATGCAGGCTTGTTTCCCAAGGGGGAGTTGGGCCCCAAAGCATCTTGCTTCCAGCTCTTTGGGAAACTAAGAAACAACTCGCTCTGCACAGTGCTCTTACAGCCTACCGGGAACATCTCTTACAAAGGCCTGTGAATCGCAGTTTCTTTGTAGGCCTGATTTGCCTGAAGTAGAACTTCTGCTCTGGCTGTGCTACATTGTCCTAGAGCTGAAAGGAACAACGTGCAGTCTCCTTTCCAAAAAGTGAGTTGGGCCCCAAAGAATCTTGCTTCCAGCTCTTTGGGAAGCTAAGAAACAACTCTCTCTCCTCAGTGCTCTTACAGCCTACCGGGAACATCTCTTACAAAGGCCTGTGAAACGCAGTTTGTTTGCAGGCCTGATCTGGCTGAAGTAGAACTTCTGCTCTGGGTGTGCTAAATTGCCCTGGAGCTGAGAGGCACAACCCGCAGTCTTCTTTCCAAAGGATGAGTTAGGCCCCAAAGCATCTTGCTTCCAGCTCTTTGGGAAGCTAAGAAACAACTAGGTCTGCATAGTGCTCTTACAGCCTACCGGGAACATCTCTTACAAAGTCCTGTGAAACGGAGTTTCTTTGCAGGCCTCATCTGGCTGAAGTAGAACTTCTGCTCTGGGTGTGCTAAATTGCCCTGGAGCTGAGAGGCACAACCCGCAGTCTTCTTTCCAAAGGACGAGTTAGGCCCCAAGGCATCTTGCTTCCAGCTCTTTGGGAAGCTAAGAAACAACTCGGTCTGCATAGTGCTCTTACAGCCTACCGGGAACATCTCTTACAAAGTCCTGTGAAACGGAGTTTCTTTGCAGGCCTCATCTGGCTGAAGTAATACTTCTGCACTGGGTGTGCCACATTGCCCTAGAGCTGAAAGGCACAAGGTGAAGCTTCTTTCCAAAGGGCGAGTTGGGCCCCAGAGCATCTTGCTTCCAGCTCTTTGGGAAGCTAAGAAACAACTCGCTCTGCACAGTGCTCTTACAGCCTACCGGGAACATCTCTTACAAAGGCCTGTGAATCGCAGTTTCTTTCCAGGCCTGATTTGCCTGAAGTAGAACTTCTGCTCTGGGTGTGCTACATTGTCCTAGAGCTGAAAGGCACAACGTGCCGTCTCCTTTCCAAAAAGCGAGTTGGGCCCCAAAGAATCTTGCTTCCAGCTCTTTGGGAAGCTAAGAAACAACTCGCTCTGCACAGTGCTCTTACAGCCTACCGGGAACATCTCTTACAAAGGCCTGTGAAACGCAGTTTGTTTGCAGGCCTGATCTGGCTGAAGTAGAACTTCTGCTCTGGGTGTGCCATATTGCCCTAGAGCTGAAAGGCACAAGGTGCAAGCTTCTTTCCAAAGGGCGAGTTGGGCCCCAGAGCATCTTGCTTCCAACTCTTTGGGAAGCTAAGAAACAACTCGCTCTGCACAGTGCTCTTACAGCCTACAGGGAACATCTCTTACAAAGGCCTGCGAAACGCAGTTTCTTTGCAGGCCTGATCTGGCTGAAGTAGAACTTCTGCTCTGCCGTGTGCAACATGGCCCTAGAGATGCAAGGCACAAAGTCCTGCCTTGTTTCCCCAAGGGGAGACTAGTACCTCAGCGTCCAGCTTCCAGCTCTTGGAGCAGCTAAGAAACAGCTTGCTGTGCACAGGGCTCTTCCAGCCTACCTGGAACATGTCTTACAAAGGCCTGTGAAACGCAGTTTCTTTGCAGGCCTGCTCTGGCTGAAGTAGAACTTCTGCTCTGGGTGTGCCACATTGCCCTAGAGCTGAAAGGCACAACGTGCAGGCTTCTTTCCAAAGGGCGAGTTGGGCTCCAGAGCATCTTGCTTTCAGCTCTTTGGGAAGCTAAGAAAAAACTCGCTCTGCACAGTGTTCTTAGAGCCTACCGGGAACATCTCTTACGAAGGCCTGTGAAACGGAGTTTCTTTGCAGGCCTGATCTGGCTGAAGTAGAACTTCTGCTCTGGGTGAGCCACATGGCCCTAGAGCTGAAAGGTACAACGTGCAGGCTTGTTTCCCAAAGGGGAGTTGGGCCCCAAAGCATCTTGCTTCCAGCTCTTTGGGAAGCTAAGAAAAACTCGTTCTCCACAGTGCTCTTACAGCCTACCGGGAACATCTCTTACAAAGGCCTGTGAAACGCAGTTTCTTTGCAGGCCTGATCTGGCTGAAGTAGAACTTCTGCTCTGGGTGTGCCACATTGCCCTAGAGCTGAAAGGCACAACGTGCAGCCTTCTTTCCAAAGGGCGAGTTGGGCCCCAGAGCATCTTGCTTCCAGCTCTTTGGGAAGCGAAGAAACAACTCGCTCTGCACAGTGCTCTTACAGCCTACCGGGAACATCTCTTACAAAGGCCTGTGAAACGCAGTTTGTTTGCAGGCCTGATCTGGCTGAAGTAAAACTTCTGCTCTGGGTGTGCCACATGGCCCTAGAGCTGAAAGGCTCAACGTTCAGTCTTCATTCCAAAGGGCGAGTTGGGGCCCAAAGCATCTTGCTTCCAGCTCTTTGGGAAGCTAAGAAACAACTCGCTCTGCACAGTGCTCTTACAGCCTACCGGGAACATCTCTTACAAAGGCCTGTGAATCGCAGTTTCTTTGCAGGCCTGATTTGCCTGAAGTAGAACTTCTGCTCTGGCTGTGCTACATTGTCCTAGAGCTGAAAGGCACAACGTGCAGTCTCCTTTCCAAAAAGTGAGTTGGGCCCCAAAGAATCTTGCTTCCAGCTCTTTGGGAAGCTAAGAAACAACTCGCTCTCCTCAGTGCTCTTACAGCCTACCGGGAACATCTCTTACGAAGGCCTGTGAAACGGAGTTTCTTTGCAGGCCTGATCTGGCTGAAGTAGAACTTCTGCTCTGGGTGAGCCACATGGCCCTAGAGCTGAAAGGTACAACGTGCAGGCTTGTTTCCCAAGGGGGAGTTGGGCCCCAAAGCATCTTGCTTCCAGCTCTTTGGGAAGCTAAGAAACAACTCGCTCTGCAGACCTCTCTTACAGCCAACCGGGAACATCTCTTGCAAAGGCCAGAGAAATACAGTTTCCTTGCAGGCCTTATCTCGCTGAGGTAGAACTGCTGCTATGCCGTGTCCTACATCGGCCTAGAGTTGCAAGGCTCAAAGTCCTGCCTTGACTCCTCAAGGGCAGACAGGCCCCACAGCGTGGGGCTTCCACCTCTTTGGGCAGCTAAGAAAAAACTTGCTCTGCACTGGTGTTTTACAGCCTACAGGGAACGAGTCTTACAAAGGCCTGTGAAACGCAGATTCTTCCCAGCCCTGATCTGGCTGAAGTAGAACTTCTGCTCTGCCGGGTCCTACATGGCGCTAGAGCTGCAAGGCACAAAGTCCTGCCTTGATTCCACCAGGGTAGACAAGTCCCTCAAGTCCAGCATCCAGCTCTTTCGGCAGCTAAGAAACAACTCGCTCTGCATAGGGCACTTACAGCCTACCGGGAACATGTCTTAAAACGGACTGTGAAACGCAGTTTCTTCCGACCCCTGATCTGGCTGAAGTAGAACTTCTGCTCTGCCGTGTGCAACATGGCCCTAGAGATGCAAGGCACAAAGTCCTGCCTTGTTTGCCCAAGGGGAGACTAGTACCTCAGCGTCCAGCTTCCAGCTCTTGGAGCAGCTAAGAAACAGCTTGCTGTGCACAGGGCTCTTCCAGCCTACCTGCAACATGTCTTACAAAGGCCTGTGAAACGCAGTTTCTTTGCAGGCCTGATCTGGCTGAAGTAGGACTTCTGCTCTGGGTGTGTCACATTGCCCTAGAGCTGAAAGGCGCAACGTGCAGGCTTCTTTCCAAAGGGCGACTTGGGCCCCAAAGCATCTTGATTCCAGCTGTTTGGGAAGCTGAGAAACAATTTGCTCTGCCCAGTGCTCTTACAGCCTACAGGGAACATCTCTTACAAAGGCCTGTGAAACGCAATTTCTTTGCAGGCCTGATCTGGCTGAAGTAGAACTTCTGCTCTGGGTGTGCCACATGGCCCTAGAGCTGAAAGGCACAACGTTCAGGTTTCTTTCCAAACGGCGAGTTGGGCCCCAAAGCATCTTGCTTGCAACTCTTTGGGAACTGAAGAAACAACTCGCTCTGCACAGTGCTCTTACAGCCTACCGGGAACATGTCTTACAAAGGCCTGTGAAACGCAGTTTGTTTGCAGGCCTGATCTGGCTGAAGTAGAACTTCTGCTCTGGGTGTGCCACATTGCCCTAGAGCTGAAAGGCACAACGTGCAGCCTTCTTTCCAAAGGGCGAGTTGGGCCCCAGAGCCTCTTGCTTCCAGCTCTTTGGGAAGCTAAGAAACAACTCGCTCTGCAGACCTCTCTTACAGCCAACCGGGAACATCTCTTGCAAAGGCCTGAGAAATACAGTTTCCTTGCAGTCCTTATCTCGCTGAGGTAGAACTGCTGCTATGCCGTGTCCTACATCGGCCTAGAGTTGCAAGGCTCAAAGTCCTGCCTTGACTCCTCAAGGGCAGACAGGCCCCACAGCGTGGGGCTTCCACCTCTTTGGGCAGCTAAGAAACAACTTGCTCTGCACTGGTGTTTTACAGCCTACAGGGAACGAGTCTTACAAAGGCCTGTGAAACGCAGTTTCTTCCCAGCCCTGATCTGGCTGAAGTAGAACTTCTGCTCTGCCGGGTCCCACATGGCGCTAGAGCTGCAAGGCACAAAGTCCTGCCTTGTTTCCACAAGGGTAGACAAGTCCCTCAGGTCCAGCATCCAGCTCTTTCGGCAGCTAAGAAACAATTCGCTCTGCACAGTGCTCTTACAGCATACCGGGAACATCTCTTCCAAAGGCCTGTTAAACGCAGTTTCTTTGCAGGCCTGATCTGGCTGAAGTAGAACTTCTGCTCTGGGTGTGTCACATGGCCCTAGAGCTGAAAGGCACAACGTGCAGGCTTCTTTCCAAAGTGCGAGTTGGGCCCCAAAGCATCTTGATTCCAGATCTTTGGGAAGCTGAGAAACAATTCGCTCTGCCCAGTGCTCTTACAGCCTACAGGGAACATCTCTTACAAAGGCCTGTGAATCGCAGTTTCTTTGCAGGCCTGATCTGGCTGAAGTAGAACTTCTCCTCTGCCGTGTGCAACATGGCCCTAGAGATGCAAGGCACAAAGTCCTGCCTTGTTTCCCCAAGGGGAGACTAGTACCTCAGCGTCCAGCTTCCAGCTCTTGGAGCAGCTAAGAAACAGCTTGCTGTGCACAGGGCTCTTCCAGCCTACCTGGAACATGTATTACAAAGGCCTGTGAAACGCAGTTTCTTTGCAGGCCTGATCTGGCTGAAGTAGAACTTCTGCTCTGGGTGTGCCACATTGCCCTAGAGCTGAAAGGCACAACGTGCAGCCTTCTACCCAAAGGGCGAGTTGGGCCCCAAAGCATCTTGCTTCCAGCTCTTTGGGAAGCTAAGAAACAACTCGCTCTGCAGACCTCTGTTACAGCCAACCGGGAACATCTCTTGCAAAAGGCCTGAGAAATACAGTTTCCTTGCAGGCCTAATCTCGCTGAGGTAGAACTGCTGCTATGCCGTGTCCTACATCGGCCTAGAGTTGCAAGGCTCAAAGTCCTGCCTTGACTCCTCAAGGGCAGACAGGCCCCATAGCCTGCGGCTTCCACCTCTTTGGGCAGCTAAGAAACAACTTGCTCTGCACTGGTGTTTTACAGCCTACAGGGAATGAGTCTTACAAAGGCCTGTGAAACGCAGTTTCTTCCCAGCCCTGATCTGGCTGAAGTAGAACTTCTGCTCTGCCAGGTCCTACATGGCGCTAGAGCTGCAAGGCACGAAGTCCTGCCTTGTTTCCACAAGGGTAGACAAGTCCCTCAGGTCCAGCATCCAGCTCTTTCGGCAGCTAAGAGACAATTCGCTCAGCACAGTGCTCTTACAGCCTACCGTGAACATCTCGTCCAAAGGCCTGTGAAACGCAGTTTCTTTGCAGGCCTGATCTGGCTGAAGTAGAACTTCTGCCCTGGGTGTGTCACATGGCCCTAGAGCTGAAAGGCACAACGTGCAGGCTTCTTCCCAAAGGGCGAGTTTGGCCCCAAAGCATCTTGATTCCAGCTCTTTGGGAAGCTAAGAAACAACTCGCTCTGCACAGTGCTCTTACAGCCTACCGGGAACATGTCTTCCAAAGGCCTGTGAAACGCAGTTTCTTTGCAGGCCTGATCTGGCTGAAGTAGGACTTCTGCTCTGGGTGTGCTACTTTGCCCTAGAGCTGAAAGGCACAACGTGCAGGCTTCTTTCCAAAGGGCGAGTTGGGCCCCACAGCATCTTGCTTCCAGCTCTTTGGGAAGCTAAGAAACAACTCGCTCTGCACAGTGCTCTTACAGCCTACCGGGAACATGTCTTCCAAAGGCCTGTGAAACGCAGTTTCTTTGCAGGCCTGATCTGGCTGAAGTAGGACTTCTGCTCTGGGAGTGCTACTTTGCCCTAGAGCTGAAAGGCACAACGTGCAGGCTTCTTTCCAAAGGGCGAGTTGGGCCCCACAGCATCTTGCTTCCAGCTCTTTGGGAAGCTAAGAAACAACTCGCTCTGCACAGTGCTCTTACAGCCTACCGGGAACATCTCTTCCAAAGGCCTGTGAAACGCAGTTTCTTTGCAGGCCTGATCTGGCTGAAGTAGGACTTCTGCTCTGGGTGTGCTACTTTGCCCTAGAGCTGAAAGGCACAACGTGCAGGCTTCTTTCCAAAGGGCGAGTTGGGCCCCACAGCATCTTGCTTCCAGCTCTTTGGGAAGCTAAGAAACAACTCGCTCTGCACAGTGCTCTTACAGCCTACCGGGAACATGTCTTCCAAAGGCCTGTGAAAGGCAGTTTCTTTGCAGGCCTGATCTGGCTGAAGTAGGACTTCTGCTCTGGGTGTGCTACATTGCCCTAGAGCTGAAAGGCACAACGTGCAGGCTTCTTTCCAAAGGGCGAGTTGGGCCCCACAGCATCTTGCTTCCAGCTCTTTGGGAAGCTAAGAAAAAACTCGCTCTGCACAGTGCTCTTAGAGCCTACCGGGAACATCTCTTACGAAGGCCTGTGAAACGGAGTTTCTTTGCAGGCCTGATCTGGCTGAAGTAGGACTTCTGCTCTGCCGGGTCCTACATGGGGCTAGAGCTGCAAGGCACAAAGTCCTGCCGTGTTTGAACAAGGGTAGACAAGTCCCTCAGGTCCAGCTTCCAGCTCTTTCGGCAGCTAAGAAACAACTCACTCTGCACAGTGCTCTTACAGCCTATCGGGAACATCTCTTACAAAGTCCTGTGAAACGGAGCTTCTTTGCAGGCCTGATCTGGCTGAAGTAGAACTTCTGCACTGGGTGTGCCACATTGCCCTAGAGCTGAAAGGCACAAGGTGCAAGCTTCTTTCCAAAGGGCGAGTTGGGCCCCAGAGCATCTTGCTTCCAGCTCTTTGGGAAGCTAAGAAAAAACTCGCTCTGCACAGTGCTCTTAGAGCCTACCGGGAACATCTCTTACGAAGGCCTGTGAAACGGAGTTTCTTTGCAGGCCTGATCTGGCTGAAGTAGAACTTCTGCTCTGGGTGTGCCACATTGCCCTAGAGCTGAAAGGCACAACGTGCAGGCTTCTTTCCAAAGGGCGAGTTGTGCTCCAGAGCATCTTGCTTCCAGCTCTTTGGGAAGCTAAGAAACAACTCGCTCTGCACAGTGCTCTTACAGCCTACCGGGAACATCTTTTACAAAGGCCTGTGAAACGCAGTTTCTTTGCAGGCCTGATCTGGCTGAAGTAGGACTTCTGCTCTGGGTGTGCCACATGGCCCTAGAGCTGAAAGGTACAACATGCAGGCTTGTTTCCCAAGGGGGAGTTGGGCCCCAAAGCATCTTGCTTCCAGCTCTTTGGGAAACTAAGAAACAACTCGCTCTGCACAGTGCTCTTACAGCCTACCGGGAACATCTCTTACAAAGGCCTGTGAATCGCAGTTTCTTTGTAGGCCTGATTTGCCTGAAGTAGAACTTCTGCACTGGCTGTGCTACATTGTCCTAGAGCTGAAAGGAACAACGTGCAGTCTCCTTTCCAAAAAGTGAGTTGGGCCCCAAAGAATCTTGCTTCCAGCTCTTTGGGAAGCTAAGAAACAACTCTCTCTCCTCAGTGCTCTTACAGCCTACCGGGAACATCTCTTACAAAGGCCTGTGAAACGCAGTTTGTTTGCAGGCCTGATCTGGCTGAAGTAGAACTTCTGCTCTGGGTGTGCTAAATTGCCCTGGAGCTGAGAGGCACAACCCGCAGTCTTCTTTCCAAAGGATGAGTTAGGCCCCAAAGCATCTTGCTTCCAGCTCTTTGGGAAGCTAAGAAACAACTAGGTCTGCATAGTGCTCTTACAGCCTACCGGGAACATCTCTTACAAAGTCCTGTGAAACGGAGTTTCTTTGCAGGCCTCATCTGGCTGAAGTAGAACTTCTGCTCTGGGTGTGCTAAATTGCCCTGGAGCTGAGAGGCACAACCCGCAGTCTTCTTTCCAAAGGACGAGTTAGGCCCCAAGGCATCTTGCTTCCAGCTCTTTGGGAAGCTAAGAAACAACTCGGTCTGCATAGTGCTCTTACAGCCTACCGGGAACATCTCTTACAAAGTCCTGTGAAACGGAGTTTCTTTGCAGGCCTCATCTGGCTGAAGTAATACTTCTGCACTGGGTGTGCCACATTGCCCTAGAGCTGAAAGGCACAAGGTGAAGCTTCTTTCCAAAGGGCGAGTTGGGCCCCAGAGCATCTTGCTTCCAGCTCTTTGGGAAGCTAAGAAACAACTCGCTCTGCACAGTGCTCTTACAGCCTACCGGGAACATCTCTTACAAAGGCCTGTGAATCGCAGTTTCTTTCCAGGCCTGATTTGCCTGAAGTAGAACTTCTGCTCTGGGTGTGCTACATTGTCCTAGATCTGAAAGGCACAACGTGCAGTCTCCTTTCCAAAAAGCGAGTTGGGCCCCAAAGAATCTTGCTTCCAGCTCTTTGGGAAGCTAAGAAACAACTCGCTCTGCACAGTGCTCTTACAGCCTACCGGGAACATCTCTTACAAAGGCCTGTGAAACGCAGTTTGTTTGCAGGCCTGATCTGGCTGAAGTAGAACTTCTGCTCTGGGTGTGCCATATTGCCCTAGAGCTGAAAGGCACAAGGTGCAAGCTTCTTTCCAAAGGGCGAGTTGGGCCCCAGAGCATCTTGCTTCCAACTCTTTGGGAAGCTAAGAAACAACTCGCTCTGCACAGTGCTCTTACAGCCTACAGGGAACATCTCTTACAAAGGCCTGCTAAACGCAGTTTCTTTGCAGGCCTGATCTGGCTGAAGTAGAACTTCTGCTCTGCCGTGTGCAACATGGCCCTAGAGATTCAAGGCACAAAGTCCTGCCTTGTTTCCCCAAGGGGAGACTAGTACCTCAGCGTCCAGCTTCCAGCTCTTGGAGCAGCTAAGAAACAGCTTGCTGTGCACAGGGCTCTTCCAGCCTACCTGGAACATGTCTTACAAAGGCCTGTGAAACGCAGTTTCTTTGCAGGCCTGCTCTGGCTGAAGTAGAACTTCTGCTCTGGGTGTGCCACATTGCCCTAGAGCTGAAAGGCACAACGTGCAGGCTTCTTCCCAAAGGGCGAGTTGTGCTCCAGAGCATCTTGCTTCCAGCTCTTTGGGAAGCTAAGAAACAACTCGCTCTGCACAGTGCTCTTACAGCCTACCGGGAACATGTCTTCCAAAGGCCTGTGAAACGCAGTTTCTTTGCAGGCCTGATCTGGCTGAAGTAGGACTTCTGCTCTGGGTGTGCCACATGGCCCTAGAGCTGAAAGGTACAACATGCAGGCTTGTTTCCCAAGGGGGAGTTGGGCCCCAAAGCATCTTGCTTCCAGCTCTTTGGGAAACTAAGAAACAACTCGCTCTGCACAGTGCTCTTACAGCCTACCGGGAACATCTCTTACAAAGGCCTGTGAATCGCAGTTTCTTTGTAGGCCTGATTTGCCTGAAGTAGAACTTCTGCTCTGGCTGTGCTACATTGTCCTAGAGCTGAAAGGAACAACGTGCAGTCTCCTTTCCAAAAAGTGAGTTGGGCCCCAAAGAATCTTGCTTCCAGCTCTTTGGGAAGCTAAGAAACAACTCTCTCTCCTCAGTGCTCTTACAGCCTACCGGGAACATCTCTTACAAAGGCCTGTGAAACGCAGTTTGTTTGCAGGCCTGATCTGGCTGAAGTAGAACTTCTGCTCTGGGTGTGCTAAATTGCCCTGGAGCTGAGAGGCACAACCCGCAGTCTTCTTTCCAAAGGATGAGTTAGGCCCCAAAGCATCTTGCTTCCAGCTCTTTGGGAAGCTAAGAAACAACTAGGTCTGCATAGTGCTCTTACAGCCTACCGGGAACATCTCTTACAAAGTCCTGTGAAACGGAGTTTCTTTGCAGGCCTCATCTGGCTGAAGTAGAACTTCTGCTCTGGGTGTGCTAAATTGCCCTGGAGCTGAGAGGCACAACCCGCAGTCTTCTTTCCAAAGGACGAGTTAGGCCCCAAGGCATCTTGCTTCCAGCTCTTTGGGAAGCTAAGAAACAACTCGGTCTGCATAGTGCTCTTACAGCCTACCGGGAACATCTCTTACAAAGTCCTGTGAAACGGAGTTTCTTTGCAGGCCTCATCTGGCTGAAGTAATACTTCTGCACTGGGTGTGCCACATTGCCCTAGAGCTGAAAGGCACAAGGTGAAGCTTCTTTCCAAAGGGCGAGTTGGGCCCCAGAGCATCTTGCTTCCAGCTCTTTGGGAAGCTAAGAAACAACTCGCTCTGCACAGTGCTCTTACAGCCTACCGGGAACATCTCTTACAAAGGCCTGTGAATCGCAGTTTCTTTCCAGGCCTGATTTGCCTGAAGTAGAACTTCTGCTCTGGGTGTGCTACATTGTCCTAGAGCTGAAAGGCACAACGTGCCGTCTCCTTTCCAAAAAGCGAGTTGGGCCCCAAAGAATCTTGCTTCCAGCTCTTTGGGAAGCTAAGAAACAACTCGCTCTGCACAGTGCTCTTACAGCCTACCGGGAACATCTCTTACAAAGGCCTGTGAAACGCAGTTTGTTTGCAGGCCTGATCTGGCTGAAGTAGAACTTCTGCTCTGGGTGTGCCATATTGCCCTAGAGCTGAAAGGCACAAGGTGCAAGCTTCTTTCCAAAGGGCGAGTTGGGCCCCAGAGCATCTTGCTTCCAACTCTTTGGGAAGCTAAGAAACAACTCGCTCTGCACAGTGCTCTTACAGCCTACAGGGAACATCTCTTACAAAGGCCTGCGAAACGCAGTTTCTTTGCAGGCCTGATCTGGCTGAAGTAGAACTTCTGCTCTGCCGTGTGCAACATGGCCCTAGAGATGCAAGGCACAAAGTCCTGCCTTGTTTCCCCAAGGGGAGACTAGTACCTCAGCGTCCAGCTTCCAGCTCTTGGAGCAGCTAAGAAACAGCTTGCTGTGCACAGGGCTCTTCCAGCCTACCTGGAACATGTCTTACAAAGGCCTGTGAAACGCAGTTTCTTTGCAGGCCTGCTCTGGCTGAAGTAGAACTTCTGCTCTGGGTGTGCCACATTGCCCTAGAGCTGAAAGGCACAACGTGCAGGCTTCTTTCCAAAGGGCGAGTTGGGCTCCAGAGCATCTTGCTTTCAGCTCTTTGGGAAGCTAAGAAAAAACTCGCTCTGCACAGTGTTCTTAGAGCCTACCGGGAACATCTCTTACGAAGGCCTGTGAAACGGAGTTTCTTTGCAGGCCTGATCTGGCTGAAGTAGAACTTCTGCTCTGGGTGAGCCACATGGCCCTAGAGCTGAAAGGTACAACGTGCAGGCTTGTTTCCCAAAGGGGAGTTGGGCCCCAAAGCATCTTGCTTCCAGCTCTTTGGGAAGCTAAGAAAAACTCGTTCTCCACAGTGCTCTTACAGCCTACCGGGAACATCTCTTACAAAGGCCTGTGAAACGCAGTTTCTTTGCAGGCCTGATCTGGCTGAAGTAGAACTTCTGCTCTGGGTGTGCCACATTGCCCTAGAGCTGAAAGGCACAACGTGCAGCCTTCTTTCCAAAGGGCGAGTTGGGCCCCAGAGCATCTTGCTTCCAGCTCTTTGGGAAGCGAAGAAACAACTCGCTCTGCACAGTGCTCTTACAGCCTACCGGGAACATCTCTTACAAAGGCCTGTGAAACGCAGTTTGTTTGCAGGCCTGATCTGGCTGAAGTAAAACTTCTGCTCTGGGTGTGCCACATGGCCCTAGAGCTGAAAGGCTCAACGTTCAGTCTTCATTCCAAAGGGCGAGTTGGGCCCCAAAGCATCTTGCTTCCAGCTCTTTGGGAAGCTAAGAAACAACTCGCTCTGCACAGTGCTCTTACAGCCTACCGGGAACATCTCTTACAAAGGCCTGTGAATCGCAGTTTCTTTGCAGGCCTGATTTGCCTGAAGTAGAACTTCTGCTCTGGCTGTGCTACATTGTCCTAGAGCTGAAAGGCACAACGTGCAGTCTCCTTTCCAAAAAGTGAGTTGGGCCCCAAAGAATCTTGCTTCCAGCTCTTTGGGAAGCTAAGAAACAACTCGCTCTCCTCAGTGCTCTTAGAGCCTACCGGGAACATCTCTTACGAAGGCCTGTGAAACGGAGTTTCTTTGCAGGCCTGATCTGGCTGAAGTAGAACTTCTGCTCTGGGTGAGCCACATGGCCCTAGAGCTGAAAGGTACAACGTGCAGGCTTGTTTCCCAAGGGGGAGTTGGGCCCCAAAGCATCTTGCTTCCAGCTCTTTGGGAAGCTAAGAAACAACTCGCTCTGCAGACCTCTCTTACAGCCAACCGGGAACATCTCTTGCAAAGGCCAGAGAAATACAGTTTCCTTGCAGGCCTTATCTCGCTGAGGTAGAACTGCTGCTATGCCGTGTCCTACATCGGCCTAGAGTTGCAAGGCTCAAAGTCCTGCCTTGACTCCTCAAGGGCAGACAGGCCCCACAGCGTGGGGCTTCCACCTCTTTGGGCAGCTAAGAAAAAACTTGCTCTGCACTGGTGTTTTACAGCCTACAGGGAACGAGTCTTACAAAGGCCTGTGAAACGCAGATTCTTCCCAGCCCTGATCTGGCTGAAGTAGAACTTCTGCTCTGCCGGGTCCTACATGGCGCTAGAGCTGCAAGGCACAAAGTCCTGCCTTGATTCCACCAGGGTAGACAAGTCCCTCAAGTCCAGCATCCAGCTCTTTCGGCAGCTAAGAAACAACTCGCTCTGCATAGGGCACTTACAGCCTACCGGGAACATGTCTTAAAACGGACTGTGAAACGCAGTTTCTTCCGAGCCCTGATCTGGCTGAAGTAGAACTTCTGCTCTGCCGTGTGCAACATGGCCCTAGAGATGCAAGGCACAAAGTCCTGCCTTGTTTGCCCAAGGGGAGACTAGTACCTCAGCGTCCAGCTTCCAGCTCTTGGAGCAGCTAAGAAACAGCTTGCTGTGCACAGGGCTCTTCCAGCCTACCTGCAACATGTCTTACAAAGGCCTGTGAAACGCAGTTTCTTTGCAGGCCTGATCTGGCTGAAGTAGGACTTCTGCTCTGGGTGTGTCACATTGCCCTAGAGCTGAAAGGCGCAACGTGCAGGCTTCTTTCCAAAGGGCGACTTGGGCCCCAAAGCATCTTGATTCCAGCTGTTTGGGAAGCTGAGAAACAATTTGCTCTGCCCAGTGCTCTTACAGCCTACAGGGAACATCTCTTACAAAGGCCTGTGAAACGCAATTTCTTTGCAGGCCTGATCTGGCTGAAGTAGAACTTCTGCTCTGGGTGTGCCACATGGCCCTAGAGCTGAAAGGCACAACGTTCAGGTTTCTTTCCAAACGGCGAGTTGGGCCCCAAAGAATCTTGCTTGCAACTCTTTGGGAACTGAAGAAACAACTCGCTCTGCACAGTGCTCTTACAGCCTACCGGGAACATGTCTTACAAAGGCCTGTGAAACGCAGTTTGTTTGCAGGCCTGATCTGGCTGAAGTAGAACTTCTGCTCTGGGTGTGCCACATTGCCCTAGAGCTGAAAGGCACAACGTGCAGCCTTCTTTCCAAAGGGCGAGTTGGGCCCCAGAGCCTCTTGCTTCCAGCTCTTTGGGAAGCTAAGAAACAACTCGCTCTGCAGACCTCTCTTACAGCCAACCGGGAACATCTCTTGCAAAGGCCTGAGAAATACAGTTTCCTTGCAGTCCTTATCTCGCTGAGGTAGAACTGCTGCTATGCCGTGTCCTACATCGGCCTAGAGTTGCAAGGCTCAAAGTCCTGCCTTGACTCCTCAAGGGCAGACAGGCCCCACAGCGTGGGGCTTCCACCTCTTTGGGCAGCTAAGAAACAACTTGCTCTGCACTGGTGTTTTACAGCCTACAGGGAACGAGTCTTACAAAGGCCTGTGAAACGCAGTTTCTTCCCAGCCCTGATCTGGCTGAAGTAGAACTTCTGCTCTGCCGGGTCCCACATGGCGCTAGAGCTGCAAGGCACAAAGTCCTGCCTTGTTTCCACAAGGGTAGACAAGTCCCTCAGGTCCAGCATCCAGCTCTTTCGGCAGCTAAGAAACAACTCGCTCTGCACAGTGCTCTTACAGCCTACCGGGAACATGTCTTCCAAAGGCCTGTGAAACGCAGTTTCTTTGCAGGCCTGATCTGGCTGAAGTAGGACTTCTGCTCTGGGTGTGCTACTTTGCCCTAGAGCTGAAAGGCACAACGTGCAGGCTTCTTTCCAAAGTGCGAGTTGGGCCCCAAAGCATCTTGCTTCCAGCTCTTTGGGAAGCTGAGAAACAACTCGCTCTGCACAGTGCTCTTACAGCCTACCGGGAACATGTCTTCCAAAGGCCTGTGAAACGCAGTTTCTTTGCAGGCCTGATCTGGCTGAAGTAGGACTTCTGCTCTGGGAGTGCTACTTTGCCCTAGAGCTGAAAGGCACAACGTGCAGGCTTCTTTCCAAAGGGCGAGTTGGGCCCCACAGCATCTTGCTTCCAGCTCTTTGGGAAGCTAAGAAACAACTCGCTCTGCACAGTGCTCTTACAGCCTACCGGGAACATCTCTTCCAAAGGCCTGTGAAACGCAGTTTCTTTGCAGGCCTGATCTGGCTGAAGTAGGACTTCTGCTCTGGGTGTGCTACTTTGCCCTAGAGCTGAAAGGCACAACGTGCAGGCTTCTTTCCAAAGGGCGAGTTGGGCCCCACAGCATCTTGCTTCCAGCTCTTTGGGAAGCTAAGAAACAACTCGCTCTGCACAGTGCTCTTACAGCCTACCGGGAATATGTCTTCCAAAGGCCTGTGAAAGGCAGTTTCTTTGCAGGCCTGATCTGGCTGAAGTAGGACTTCTGCTCTGGGTGTGCTACATTGCCCTAGAGCTGAAAGGCACAACGTGCAGGCTTCTTTCCAAAGGGCGAGTTGGGCCCCACAGCATCTTGCTTCCAGCTCTTTGGGAAGCTAAGAAACAACTCGCTCTGCACAGTGCTCTTACAGCCTACCAGGAACATGTCTTCCAAAGGCCTGTGAAACGCAGTTTCTTTGCAGGCCTGATCTGGCTGAAGTAGGACTTCTGCTCTGGGTGTGCTACTTTGCCCTAGAGCTGAAAGGCACAACGTGCAGGCTTCTTTCCAAAGGGTGAGTTGGGCCCCACAGCATCTTGCTTCCAGCTCTTTGGGAAGCTAAGAAACAACTCGCTCTGCACAGTGCTCTTACAGCCTAGTGGGAGCATCTCTTCCAAAGGCCTGTGAAACGCAGTTTCTTTGCAGGCCTGATCTGGCTGAAGTAGGACTTCTGCTCTGGGTGTGCTACTTTGCCCTAGAGCTGAAAGGCACAACGTGCAGGCTTCTTTCCAAAGGGCGAGTTGGGCCCCACAGCATCTTGCTTCCAGCTCTTTGGGAAGCTAAGAAACAACTCGCTCTGCACAGTGCTCTTACAGCCTACCGGGAACATGTCTTCCAAAGGCCTGTGAAACGCAGTTTCTTTGCAGGCCTGATCTGGCTGAAGTAGGACTTCTGCTCTGGGAGTGCTACTTTGCCCTAGAGCTGAAAGGCACAACGTGCAGGCTTCTTTCCAAAGGGCGAGTTGGGCCCCACAGCATCTTGCTTCCAGCTCTTTGGGAAGCTAAGAAACAACTCGCTCTGCACAGTGCTCTTACAGCCTACCGGGAACATCTCTTCCAAAGGCCTGTGAAACGCAGTTTCTTTGCAGGCCTGATCTGGCTGAAGTAGGACTTCTGCTCTGGGTGTGCTACTTTGCCCTAGAGCTGAAAGGCACAACGTGCAGGCTTCTTTCCAAAGGGCGAGTTGGGCCCCACAGCATCTTGCTTCCAGCTCTTTGGGAAGCTAAGAAACAACTCGCTCTGCACAGTGCTCTTACAGCCTACCGGGAACATGTCTTCCAAAGGCCTGTGAAACGCAGTTTCTTTGCAGGCCTGATCTGGCTGAAGTAGGACTTCTGCTCTGGGTGTGCTACATTGCCCTAGAGCTGAAAGGCACAACGTGCAGGCTTCTTTCCAAAGGGCGAGTTGGGCCCCACAGCATCTTGCTTCCAGCTCTTTGGGAAGCTAAGAAACAACTCGCTCTGCACAGTGCTCTTACAGCCTACCGGGAACATGTCTTCCAAAGGCCTGTGAAACGCAGTTTCTTTGCAGGCCTGATCTGGCTGAAGTAGGACTTCTGCTCTGGGTGTGCTACTTTGCCATAGAGCTGAAAGGCACAACGTGCAGTCTCCTTTCCAAAAAGCGAGTTGGGCCCCAAAGAATCTTGCTTCCAGCTCTTTGGGAAGCTAAGAAACAACTCGCTCTGCACAGTGCTCTTACAGCCTACCGGGAACATCTCTTACAAAGGCCTGTGAAACGCAGTTTGTTTGCAGGCCTGATCTGGCTGAAGTAGAACTTCTGCTCTGGGTGTGCCATATTGCCCTAGAGCTGAAAGGCACAAGGTGCAAGCTTCTTTCCAAAGGGCGAGTTGGGCCCCACAGCATCTTGCTTCCAACTCTTTGGGAAGCTAAGAAACAACTCGCTCTGCACAGTGCTCTTACAGCCTACAGGGAACATCTCTTACAAAGGCCTGCGAAACGCAGTTTCTTTGCAGGCCTGATCTGGCTGAAGTAGAACTTCTGCTCTGCCGTGTGCAACATGGCCCTAGAGATGCAAGGCACAAAGTCCTGCCTTGTTTCCCCAAGGGGAGACTAGTACCTCAGCGTCCAGCTTCCAGCTCTTGGAGCAGCTAAGAAACAGCTTGCTGTGCACAGGGCTCTTCCAGCCTACCTGGAACATGTCTTACAAAGGCCTGTGAAACGCAGTTTCTTTGCAGGCCTGCTCTGGCTGAAGTAGAACTTCTGCTCTGGGTGTGCCACATTGCCCTAGAGCTGAAAGGCACAACGTGCAGGCTTCTTTCCAAAGGGCGAGTTGGGCTCCAGAGCATCTTGCTTTCAGCTCTTTGGGAAGCTAAGAAAAAACTCGCTCTGCACAGTGTTCTTAGAGCCTACCGGGAACATCTCTTACGAAGGCCTGTGAAACGGAGTTTCTTTGCAGGCCTGATCTGGCTGAAGTAGAACTTCTGCTCTGGGTGAGCCACATGGCCCTAGAGCTGAAAGGTACAACGTGCAGGCTTGTTTCCCAAAGGGGAGTTGGGCCCCAAAGCATCTTGCTTCCAGCTCTTTGGGAAGCTAAGAAAAACTCGTTCTCCACAGTGCTCTTACAGCCTACCGGGAACATCTCTTACAAAGGCCTGTGAAACGCAGTTTCTTTGCAGGCCTGATCTGGCTGAAGTAGAACTTCTGCTCTGGGTGTGCCACATTGCCCTAGAGCTGAAAGGCACAACGTGCAGCCTTCTTTCCAAAGGGCGAGTTGGGCCCCAGAGCATCTTGCTTCCAGCTCTTTGGGAAGCGAAGAAACAACTCGCTCTGCACAGTGCTCTTACAGCCTACCGGGAACATCTCTTACAAAGGCCTGTGAAACGCAGTTTGTTTGCAGGCCTGATCTGGCTGAAGTAAAACTTCTGCTCTGGGTGTGCCACATGGCCCTAGAGCTGAAAGGCTCAACGTTCAGTCTTCATTCCAAAGGGCGAGTTGGGCCCCAAAGCATCTTGCTTCCAGCTCTTTGGGAAGCTAAGAAACAACTCGCTCTGCACAGTGCTCTTACAGCCTACCGGGAACATCTCTTACAAAGGCCTGTGAATCGCAGTTTCTTTGCAGGCCTGATTTGCCTGAAGTAGAACTTCTGCTCTGGCTGTGCTACATTGTCCTAGAGCTGAAAGGCACAACGTGCAGTCTCCTTTCCAAAAAGTGAGTTGGGCCCCAAAGAATCTTGCTTCCAGCTCTTTGGGAAGCTAAGAAACAACTCGCTCTCCTCAGTGCTCTTACAGCCTACCGGGAACATCTCTTACAAAGGCCTGTGAAACGCAGTTTGTTTGCAGGCCTGATCTGGCTGCAGTAGAACTTCTGCTCTGGGTGTGCCATATTTCCCTAGAGCTGAAAGGCACAAGGTGCAAGCTTCTTTCCAAAGGGCGAGTTGGGCCCCACAGCATCTTGCTTCCAGCTTTTGGGAAGCTTAGAAACAACTCGCTCTGCACAGTGCTCTTACAGCCTACCGGGAACATCTCTTACAAAGGCCTGTGAAACGCAGTTTTTTTGCAGGCCTGATATGGCTGAAGTAGAACTTCTGCTCTGGGTGTGCTACATTGCCCTGGAGCTGAGAGGCACAACCCGAAGTCTTCTTTCCAAAGTGCGAGTTGGGCCCCAAAGCATCTTGCTTCCAGCTCTTTGGGAAGCTAAGAAACAACTCGCTCTGCACAGTGCTCTGACAGCCTACCGGGAACATGTCTTACAAAGGCCTGTGAAACGCAGTTTGTTTGCAGGCCTGATCTGGCTGAAGTAGAACTTCTGCTCTGCCGGGTCCTACATGGGGCTAGAGCTGCAAGGCACAAAGTCCTGCCGTGTTTGAACAAGGGTAGACAAGTCCCTCAGGTCCAGCTTCCAGCTCTTTCGGCAGCTAAGAAACAACTCACTCTGCACAGTGCTCTTACAGCCTATCGGGAACATCTCTTACAAAGTCCTGTGAAACGGAGCTTCTTTGCAGGCCTGATCTGGCTGAAGTAGAACTTCTGCACTGGGTGTGCCACATTGCCCTAGAGCTGAAAGGCACAAGGTGCAAGCTTCTTTCCAAAGGGCGAGTTGGGCCCCAGAGCATCTTGCTTCCAGCTCTTTGGGAAGCTAAGAAAAAACTCGCTCTGCACAGTGCTCTTAGAGCCTACCGGGAACATCTCTTACGAAGGCCTGTGAAACGGAGTTTCTTTGCAGGCCTGATCTGGCTGAAGTAGAACTTCTGCTCTGGGTGAGCCACATGGCCCTAGAGCTGAAAGGTACAACGTGCAGGCTTGTTTCCCAAGGGGGAGTTGGGCCCCAAAGCATCTTGCTTCCAGCTCTTTGGGAAGCTAAGAAACAACTCGCTCTGCAGACCTCTCTTACAGCCAACCGGGAACATCTCTTGCAAAGGCCAGAGAAATACAGTTTCCTTGCAGGCCTTATCTCGCTGAGGTAGAACTGCTGCTATGCCGTGTCCTACATCGGCCTAGAGTTGCAAGGCTCAAAGTCCTGCCTTGACTCCTCAAGGGCAGACAGGCCCCACAGCGTGGGGCTTCCACCTCTTTGGGCAGCTAAGAAAAAACTTGCTCTGCACTGGTGTTTTACAGCCTACAGGGAACGAGTCTTACAAAGGCCTGTGAAACGCAGATTCTTCCCAGCCCTGATCTGGCTGAAGTAGAACTTCTGCTCTGCCGGGTCCTACATGGCGCTAGAGCTGCAAGGCACAAAGTCCTGCCTTGATTCCACCAGGGTAGACAAGTCCCTCAAGTCCAGCATCCAGCTCTTTCGGCAGCTAAGAAACAACTCGCTCTGCATAGGGCTCTTACAGCCTACCGGGAACATGTCTTAAAACGGACTGTGAAACGCAGTTTCTTCCGAGCCCTGATCTGGCTGAAGTAGAACTTCTGCTCTGCCGTGTGCAACATGGCCCTAGAGATGCAAGGCACAAAGTCCTGCCTTGTTTGCCCAAGGGGAGACTAGTACCTCAGCGTCCAGCTTCCAGCTCTTGGAGCAGCTAAGAAACAGCTTGCTGTGCACAGGGCTCTTCCAGCCTACCTGCAACATGTCTTACAAAGGCCTGTGAAACGCAGTTTCTTTGCAGGCCTGATCTGGCTGAAGTAGGACTTCTGCTCTGGGTGTGTCACATTGCCCTAGAGCTGAAAGGCGCAACGTGCAGGCTTCTTTCCAAAGGGCGACTTGGGCCCCAAAGCATCTTGATTCCAGCTGTTTGGGAAGCTGAGAAACAATTTGCTCTGCCCAGTGCTCTTACAGCCTACAGGGAACATCTCTTACAAAGGCCTGTGAAACGCAATTTCTTTGCAGGCCTGATCTGGCTGAAGTAGAACTTCTGCTCTGGGTGTGCCACATGGCCCTAGAGCTGAAAGGCACAACGTTCAGGTTTCTTTCCAAACGGCGAGTTGGGCCCCAAAGAATCTTGCTTGCAACTCTTTGGGAACTGAAGAAACAACTCGCTCTGCACAGTGCTCTTACAGCCTACCGGGAACATGTCTTACAAAGGCCTGTGAAACGCAGTTTGTTTGCAGGCCTGATCTGGCTGAAGTAGAACTTCTGCTCTGGGTGTGCCACATTGCCCTAGAGCTGAAAGGCACAACGTGCAGCCTTCTTTCCAAAGGGCGAGTTGGGCCCCAGAGCCTCTTGCTTCCAGCTCTTTGGGAAGCTAAGAAACAACTCGCTCTGCAGACCTCTCTTACAGCCAACCGGGAACATCTCTTGCAAAGGCCTGAGAAATACAGTTTCCTTGCAGTCCTTATCTCGCTGAGGTAGAACTGCTGCTATGCCGTGTCCTACATCGGCCTAGAGTTGCAAGGCTCAAAGTCCTGCCTTGACTCCTCAAGGGCAGACAGGCCCCACAGCGTGGGGCTTCCACCTCTTTGGGCAGCTAAGAAACAACTTGCTCTGCACTGGTGTTTTACAGCCTACAGGGAACGAGTCTTACAAAGGCCTGTGAAACGCAGTTTCTTCCCAGCCCTGATCTGGCTGAAGTAGAACTTCTGCTCTGCCGGGTCCCACATGGCGCTAGAGCTGCAAGGCACAAAGTCCTGCCTTGTTTCCACAAGGGTAGACAAGTCCCTCAGGTCCAGCATCCAGCTCTTTCGGCAGCTAAGAAACAACTCGCTCTGCACAGTGCTCTTACAGCCTACCGGGAACATGTCTTCCAAAGGCCTGTGAAACGCAGTTTCTTTGCAGGCCTGATCTGGCTGAAGTAGGACTTCTGCTCTGGGTGTGCTACTTTGCCCTAGAGCTGAAAGGCACAACGTGCAGGCTTCTTTCCAAAGTGCGAGTTGGGCCCCAAAGCATCTTGCTTCCAGCTCTTTGGGAAGCTGAGAAACAACTCGCTCTGCACAGTGCTCTTACAGCCTACCGGGAACATGTCTTCCAAAGGCCTGTGAAACGCAGTTTCTTTGCAGGCCTGATCTGGCTGAAGTAGGACTTCTGCTCTGGGAGTGCTACTTTGCCCTAGAGCTGAAAGGCACAACGTGCAGGCTTCTTTCCAAAGGGCGAGTTGGGCCCCACAGCATCTTGCTTCCAGCTCTTTGGGAAGCTAAGAAACAACTCGCTCTGCACAGTGCTCTTACAGCCTACCGGGAACATGTCTTCCAAAGGCCTGTGAAACGCAGTTTCTTTGCAGGCCTGATCTGGCTGAAGTAGGACTTCTGCTCTGGGTGTGCTACTTTGCCCTAGAGCTGAAAGGCACAACGTGCAGGCTTCTTTCCAAAGGGCGAGTTGGGCCCCACAGCATCTTGCTTCCAGCTCTTTGGGAAGCTAAGAAACAACTCGCTCTGCACAGTGCTCTTACAGCCTACCGGGAACATGTCTTCCAAAGGCCTGTGAAACGCAGTTTCTTTGCAGGCCTGATCTGGCTGAAGTAGGACTTCTGCTCTGGGTGTGCCATATTGCCCTAGAGCTGAAAGGCACAAGGTGCAAGCTTCTTTCCCAAGGGGGAGTTGGGCCCCAAAGCATCTTGCTTCCAGCTCTTTGGGAAACTAAGAAACAACTCGCTCTGCACAGTGCTCTTACAGCCTACCGGGAACATCTCTTACAAAGGCCTGTGAATCGCAGTTTCTTTGTAGGCCTGATTTGCCTGAAGTAGAACTTCTGCTCTGGCTGTGCTACATTGTCCTAGAGCTGAAAGGCACAACGTGCAGTCTCCTTTCCAAAAAGTGAGTTGGGCCCCAAAGAATCTTGCTTCCAGCTCTTTGGGAAGCTAAGAAACAACTCTCTCTCCTCAGTGCTCTTACAGCCTACCGGGAACATCTCTTACAAAGGCCTGTGAAACGCAGTTTGTTTGCAGGCCTGATCTGGCTGAAGTAGAACTTCTGCTCTGGGTGTGCTAAATTGCCCTGGAGCTGAGAGGCACAACCCGCAGTCTACTTTCCAAAGGATGAGTTAGGCCCCAAAGCATCTTGCTTCCAGCTCTTTGGGAAGCTAAGAAACAACTAGGTCTGCATAGTGCTCTTACAGCCTACCGGGAACATCTCTTACAAAGTCCTGTGAAACGGAGTTTCTTTGCAGGCCTCATCTGGCTGAAGTAATACTTCTGCACTGGGAGTGCCACATTGCCCTAGAGCTGAAAGGCACAAGGTGAAGCTTCTTTCCAAAGGGCGAGTTGGGCCCCAGAGCATCTTGCTTCCAGCTCTTTGGGAAGCTAAGAAACAACTCGCTCTGCACAGTGCTCTTACAGCCTACCGGGAACATCTCTTACAAAGGCCTGAGAATCGCAGTTTCTTTGCAGGCCTGATTTGCCTGAAGTAGAACTTCTGCTCTGGGTGTGCTACATTGTCCTAGAGCTGAAAGGCACAACGTGCAGTCTCCTTTCCAAAAAGCGAGTTGGGCCCCAAAGAATCTTGCTTCCAGCTCTTTGGGAAGCTAAGAAACAACTCGCTCTGCACAGTGCTCTTACAGCCTACCGGGAACATCTCTTACAAAGGCCTGTGAAACGCAGTTTCTTTGCAGGCCTGATCTGGCTGAAGTAGGACTTCTGCTCTGGGTGTGCCATATTGCCCTAGAGCTGAAAGGGACAAGGTGCAAGCTTCTTTCCAAAGGGCGAGTTGGGCCCCAGAGCATCTTGCTTCCAACTCTTTGGGAAGCTAAGAAACAACTCGCTCTGCACAGTGCTCTTACAGCCTACAGGGAACATCTCTTACAAAGGCCTGCGAAACGCAGTTTCTTTGCAGGCCTGATCTGGCTGAAGTAGAACTTCTGCTCTGCCGTGTGCAACATGGCCCTAGAGATGCAAGGCACAAAGTCCTGCCTTGTTTCCCCAAGGGGAGACTTGTACCTCAGCGTCCAGCTTCCAGCTCTTGGAGCAGCTAAGAAACAGCTTGCTGTGCACAGGGCTCTTCCAGCCTACCTGGAACATGTCTTACAAAGGCCTGTGAAACGCAGTTTCTTTGCAGGCCTGCTCTGGCTGAAGTAGAACTTCTGCTCTGGGTGTGCCACATTGCCCTAGAGCTGAAAGGCACAACGTGCAGGCTTCTTTCCAAAGGGCGAGTTGGGCCCCAGAGCATCTTGCTTTCAGCTCTTTGGGAAGCTAAGAAAAAACTCGCTCTGCACAGTGTTCTTAGAGCCTACCGGGAACATCTCTTACGAAGGCCTGTGAAACGGAGTTTCTTTGCAGGCCTGATCTGGCTGAAGTAGAACTTCTGCTCTGGGTGAGCCACATGGCCCTAGAGCTGAAAGGTACAACGTGCAGGCTTGTTTCCCAAAGGGGAGTTGGGCCCCAAAGCATCTTGCTTCCAGCTCTTTGGGAAGCTAAGAAAAACTCGTTCTCCACAGTGCTCTTACAGCCTACCGGGAACATCTCTTACAAAGGCCTGTGAAACGCAGTTTCTTTGCAGGCATGATCTGGCTGAAGTAGAACTTCTGCTCTGGGTGTGCCACATTGCCCTAGAGCTGAAAGGCACAACGTGCAGGCTTCTTTCCAAAGGGCGAGTTGGGCCCCAGAGCATCTTGCTTCCAGCTCTTTGGGAAGCGAAGAAACAACTCGCTCTGCACAGTGCTCTTACAGCCTACCGGGAACATCTCTTACAAAGGCCTGTGAAACGCAGTTTGTTTGCAGGCCTGATCTGGCTGAAGTAAAACTTCTGCTCTGGGTGTGCCACATGGCCCTAGAGCTGAAAGGCTCAACGTTCAGTCTTCATTCCAAAGGGCGAGTTGGGCCCCAAAGCATCTTGCTTCCAGCTCTTTGGGAAGCTAAGAAACAACTCGCTCTGCACAGTGCTCTTACAGCCTACCGGGAACATCTCTTACAAAGGCCTGTGAATCGCTGTTTCTTTGCAGGCCTGATTTGCCTGAAGTAGAACTTCTGCTCTGGCTGTGCTACATTGTCCTAGAGCTGAAAGGCACAACGTGCAGTCTCCTTTCCAAAAAGTGAGTTGGGCCCCAAAGAATCTTGCTTCCAGCTCTTTGGGAAGCTAAGAAACAACTCGCTCTCCTCAGTGCTCTTACAGCCTACCGGGAACATCTCTTACAAAGGCCTGTGAAACGCAGTTTGTTTGCAGGCCTGATCTGGCTGCAGTAGAACTTCTGCTCTGGGTGTGCCATATTTCCCTAGAGCTGAAAGGCACAAGGTGCAAGCTTCTTTCCAAAGGGCGAGTTGGGCCCCACAGCATCTTGCTTCCAGCTTTTGGGAAGCTTAGAAACAACTCGCTCTGCACAGTGCTCTTACAGCCTACCGGGAACATCTCTTACAAAGGCCTGTGAAACGCAGTTTTTTTGCAGGCCTGATATGGCTGAAGTAGAACTTCTGCTCTGGGTGTGCTACATTGCCCTGGAGCTGAGAGGCACAACCCGAAGTCTTCTTTCCAAAGTGCGAGTTGGGCCCCAAAGCATCTTGCTTCCAGCTCTTTGGGAAGCTAAGAAACAACTCGCTCTGCACAGTGCTCTGACAGCCTACCGGGAACATGTCTTACAAAGGCCTGTGAAACGCAGTTTGTTTGCAGGCCTGATCTGGCTGAAGTAGAACGTCTGCTCTGCCGGGTCCTACATGGGGCTAGAGCTGCAAGGCACAAAGTCCTGCCGTGTTTGAACAAGGGTAGACAAGTCCCTCAGGTCCAGCTTCCAGCTCTTTCGGCAGCTAAGAAACAACTCACTCTGCACAGTGCTCTTACAGCCTATCGGGAACATCTCTTACAAAGTCCTGTGAAACGGAGCTTCTTTGCAGGCCTGATCTGGCTGAAGTAGAACTTCTGCACTGGGTGTGCCACATTGCCCTAGAGCTGAAAGGCACAAGGTGCAAGCTTCTTTCCAAAGGGCGAGTTGGGCCCCAGAGCATCTTGCTTCCAGCTCTTTGGGAAGCTAAGAAAAAACTCGCTCTGCACAGTGCTCTTAGAGCCTACCGGGAACATCTCTTACGAAGGCCTGTGAAACGGAGTTTCTTTGCAGGCCTGATCTGGCTGAAGTAGAACTTCTGCTCTGGGTGAGCCACATGGCCCTAGAGCTGAAAGGTACAACGTGCAGGCTTGTTTCCCAAGGGGGAGTTGGGCCCCAAAGCATCTTGCTTCCAGCTCTTTGGGAAGCTAAGAAACAACTCGCTCTGCAGACCTCTCTTACAGCCAACCGGGAACATCTCTTGCAAAGGCCAGAGAAATACAGTTTCCTTGCAGGCCTTATCTCGCTGAGGTAGAACTGCTGCTATGCCGTGTCCTACATCGGCCTAGAGTTGCAAGGCTCAAAGTCCTGCCTTGACTCCTCAAGGGCAGACAGGCCCCACAGCGTGGGGCTTCCACCTCTTTGGGCAGCTAAGAAAAAACTTGCTCTGCACTGGTGTTTTACAGCCTACAGGGAACGAGTCTTACAAAGGCCTGTGAAACGCAGATTCTTCCCAGCCCTGATCTGGCTGAAGTAGAACTTCTGCTCTGCCGGGTCCTACATGGCGCTAGAGCTGCAAGGCACAAAGTCCTGCCTTGATTCCACCAGGGTAGACAAGTCCCTCAAGTCCAGCATCCAGCTCTTTCGGCAGCTAAGAAACAACTCGCTCTGAATAGGGCTCTTACAGCCTACCGGGAACATGTCTTAAAACGGACTGTGAAACGCAGTTTCTTCCGAGCCCTGATCTGGCTGAAGTAGAACTTCTGCTCTGCCGTGTGCAACATGGCACTAGAGATGCAAGGCACAAAGTCCTGCCTTGTTTGCCCAAGGGGAGACTAGTACCTCAGCGTCCAGCTTCCAGCCCTTGGAGCAGCTAAGAAACAGCTTGCTGTGCACAGGGCTCTTCCAGCCTACCTGCAACATGTCTTACAAAGGCCTGTGAAACGCAGTTTCTTTGCAGGCCTGATCTGGCTGAAGTAGGACTTCTGCTCTGGGTGTGTCACATTGCCCTAGAGCTGAAAGGCGCAACGTGCAGGCTTCTTTCCAAAGGGCGACTTGGGCCCCAAAGCATCTTGATTCCAGCTGTTTGGGAAGCTGAGAAACAATTTGCTCTGCCCAGTGCTCTTACAGCCTACAGGGAACATCTCTTACAAAGGCCTGTGAAACGCAATTTCTTTGCAGGCCTGATCTGGCTGAAGTAGAACTTCTGCTCTGGGTGTGCCACATGGCCCTAGAGCTGAAAGGCACAACGTTCAGGTTTCTTTCCAAACGGCGAGTTGGGCCCCAAAGCATCTTGCTTGCAACTCTTTGGGAACTGAAGAAACAACTCGCTCTGCACAGTGCTCTTACAGCCTACCGGGAACATGTCTTACAAAGGCCTGTGAAACGCAGTTTGTTTGCAGGCCTGATCTGGCTGAAGTAGAACTTCTGCTCTGGGTGTGCCACATTGCCCTAGAGCTGAAAGGCACAACGTGCAGCCTTCTTTCCAAAGGGCGAGTTGGGCCCCAGAGACTCTTGCTTCCAGCTCTTTGGGAAGCTAAGAAACAACTCGCTCTGCAGACCTCTCTTACAGCCAACCGGGAACATCTCTTGCAAAGGCCTGAGAAATACAGTTTCCTTGCAGTCCTTATCTCGCTGAGGTAGAACTGCTGCTATGCCGTGTCCTACATCGGCCTAGAGTTGCAAGGCTCAAAGTCCTGCCTTGACTCCTCAAGGGCAGACAGGCCCCACAGCGTGGGGCTTCCACCTCTTTGGGCAGCTAAGAAACAACTTGCTCTGCACTGGTGTTTTACAGCCTACAGGGAACGAGTCTTACAAAGGCCTGTGAAACGCAGTTTCTTCCCAGCCCTGATCTGGCTGAAGTAGAACTTCTGCTCTGCCGGGTCCCACATGGCGCTAGAGCTGCAAGGCACAAAGTCCTGCCTTGTTTCCACAAGGGTAGACAAGTCCCTCAGGTCCAGCATCCAGCTCTTTCGGCAGCTAAGAAACAATTCGCTCTGCACAGTGCTCTTACAGCATACCGGGAACATCTCTTCCAAAGGCCTGTTAAACGCAGTTTCTTTGCAGGCCTGATCTGGCTGAAGTAGAACTTCTGCTCTGGGTGTGTCACATGGCCCTAGAGCTGAAAGGCACAACGTGCAGGCTTCTTTCCAAAGTGCGAGTTGGGCCCCAAAGCATCTTGATTCCAGATCTTTGGGAAGCTGAGAAACAATTCGCTCTGCCCAGTGCTCTTACAGCCTACAGGGAACATCTCTTACAAAGGCCTGTGAATCGCAGTTTCTTTGCAGGCCTGATCTGGCTGAAGTAGAACTTCTCCTCTGCCGTGTGCAACATGGCCCTAGAGATGCAAGGCACAAAGTCCTGCCTTGTTTCCCCAAGGGGAGACTAGTACCTCAGCGTCCAGCTTCCAGCTCTTGGAGCAGCTAAGAAACAGCTTGCTGTGCACAGGGCTCTTCCAGCCTACCTGGAACATGTATTACAAAGGCCTGTGAAACGCAGTTTCTTTGCAGGCCTGATCTGGCTGAAGTAGAACTTCTGCTCTGGGTGTGCCACATTGCCCTAGAGCTGAAAGGCACAACGTGCAGCCTTCTTTCCAAAGGGCGAGTTGGGCCCCAGAGCCTCTTGCTTCCAGCTCTTTGGGAAGCTAAGAAACAACTCGCTCTGCAGACCTCTGTTACAGCCAACCGGGAACATCTCTTGCAAAGGCCTGAGAAATACAGTTTCCTTGCAGGCCTAATCTCGCTGAGGTAGAACTGCTGCTATGCCGTGTCCTACATCGGCCTAGAGTTGCAAGGCTCAAAGTCCTGCCTTGACTCCTCAAGGGCAGACAGGCCCCATAGCCTGCGGCTTCCACCTCTTTGGGCAGCTAAGAAACAACTTGCTCTGCACTGGTGTTTTACAGCCTACAGGGAATGAGTCTTACAAAGGCCTGTGAAACGCAGTTTCTTCCCAGCCCTGATCTGGCTGAAGTAGAACTTCTGCTCTGCCAGGTCCTACATGGCGCTAGAGCTGCAAGGCACGAAGTCCTGCCTTGTTTCCACAAGGGTAGACAAGTCCCTCAGGTCCAGCTTCCAGCTCTTTCGGCAGCTAAGAAACAACTCACTCTGCACAGTGCTCTTACAGCCTATCGGGAACATCTCTTACAAAGTCCTGTGAAACGGAGCTTCTTTGCAGGCCTGATCTGGCTGAAGTAGAACTTCTGCACTGGGTGTGCCACATTGCCCTAGAGCTGAAAGGCACAAGGTGCAAGCTTCTTTCCAAAGGGCGAGTTGGGCCCCAGAGCATCTTGCTTCCAGCTCTTTGGGAAGCTAAGAAAAAACTCGCTCTGCACAGTGCTCTTAGAGCCTACCGGGAACATCTCTTACGAAGGCCTGTGAAACGGAGTTTCTTTGCAGGCCTGATCTGGCTGAAGTAGAACTTCTGCTCTGGGTGAGCCACATGGCCCTAGAGCTGAAAGGTACAACGTGCAGGCTTGTTTCCCAAGGGGGAGTTGGGCCCCAAAGCATCTTGCTTCCAGCTCTTTGGGAAGCTAAGAAACAACTCGCTCTGCAGACCTCTCTTACAGCCAACCGGGAACATCTCTTGCAAAGGCCAGAGAAATACAGTTTCCTTGCAGGCCTTATCTCGCTGAGGTAGAACTGCTGCTATGCCGTGTCCTACATCGGCCTAGAGTTGCAAGGCTCAAAGTCCTGCCTTGACTCCTCAAGGGCAGACAGGCCCCACAGCGTGGGGCTTCCACCTCTTTGGGCAGCTAAGAAAAAACTTGCTCTGCACTGGTGTTTTACAGCCTACAGGGAACGAGTCTTACAAAGGCCTGTGAAACGCAGATTCTTCCCAGCCCTGATCTGGCTGAAGTAGAACTTCTGCTCTGCCGGGTCCTACATGGCGCTAGAGCTGCAAGGCACAAAGTCCTGCCTTGATTCCACCAGGGTAGACAAGTCCCTCAAGTCCAGCATCCAGCTCTTTCGGCAGCTAAGAAACAACTCGCTCTGCATAGGGCTCTTACAGCCTACCGGGAACATGTCTTAAAACGGACTGTGAAACGCAGTTTCTTCCGAGCCCTGATCTGGCTGAAGTAGAACTTCTGCTCTGCCGTGTGCAACATGGCACTAGAGATGCAAGGCACAAAGTCCTGCCTTGTTTGCCCAAGGGGAGACTAGTACCTCAGCGTCCAGCTTCCAGCCCTTGGAGCAGCTAAGAAACAGCTTGCTGTGCACAGGGCTCTTCCAGCCTACCTGCAACATGTCTTACAAAGGCCTGTGAAACGCAGTTTCTTTGCAGGCCTGATCTGGCTGAAGTAGGACTTCTGCTCTGGGTGTGTCACATTGCCCTAGAGCTGAAAGGCGCAACGTGCAGGCTTCTTTCCAAAGGGCGACTTGGGCCCCAAAGCATCTTGATTCCAGCTGTTTGGGAAGCTGAGAAACAATTTGCTCTGCCCAGTGCTCTTACAGCCTACAGGGAACATCTCTTACAAAGGCCTGTGAAACGCAATTTCTTTGCAGGCCTGATCTGGCTGAAGTAGAACTTCTGCTCTGGGTGTGCCACATGGCCCTAGAGCTGAAAGGCACAACGTTCAGGTTTCTTTCCAAACGGCGAGTTGGGCCCCAAAGCATCTTGCTTGCAACTCTTTGGGAACTGAAGAAACAACTCGCTCTGCACAGTGCTCTTACAGCCTACCGGGAACATGTCTTACAAAGGCCTGTGAAACGCAGTTTGTTTGCAGGCCTGATCTGGCTGAAGTAGAACTTCTGCTCTGGGTGTGCCACATTGCCCTAGAGCTGAAAGGCACAACGTGCAGCCTTCTTTCCAAAGGGCGAGTTGGGCCCCAGAGACTCTTGCTTCCAGCTCTTTGGGAAGCTAAGAAACAACTCGCTCTGCAGACCTCTCTTACAGCCAACCGGGAACATCTCTTGCAAAGGCCTGAGAAATACAGTTTCCTTGCAGTCCTTATCTCGCTGAGGTAGAACTGCTGCTATGCCGTGTCCTACATCGGCCTAGAGTTGCAAGGCTCAAAGTCCTGCCTTGACTCCTCAAGGGCAGACAGGCCCCACAGCGTGGGGCTTCCACCTCTTTGGGCAGCTAAGAAACAACTTGCTCTGCACTGGTGTTTTACAGCCTACAGGGAACGAGTCTTACAAAGGCCTGTGAAACGCAGTTTCTTCCCAGCCCTGATCTGGCTGAAGTAGAACTTCTGCTCTGCCGGGTCCCACATGGCGCTAGAGCTGCAAGGCACAAAGTCCTGCCTTGTTTCCACAAGGGTAGACAAGTCCCTCAGGTCCAGCATCCAGCTCTTTCGGCAGCTAAGAAACAATTCGCTCTGCACAGTGCTCTTACAGCATACCGGGAACATCTCTTCCAAAGGCCTGTTAAACGCAGTTTCTTTGCAGGCCTGATCTGGCTGAAGTAGAACTTCTGCTCTGGGTGTGTCACATGGCCCTAGAGCTGAAAGGCACAACGTGCAGGCTTCTTTCCAAAGTGCGAGTTGGGCCCCAAAGCATCTTGATTCCAGATCTTTGGGAAGCTGAGAAACAATTCGCTCTGCCCAGTGCTCTTACAGCCTACAGGGAACATCTCTTACAAAGGCCTGTGAATCGCAGTTTCTTTGCAGGCCTGATCTGGCTGAAGTAGAACTTCTCCTCTGCCGTGTGCAACATGGCCCTAGAGATGCAAGGCACAAAGTCCTGCCTTGTTTCCCCAAGGGGAGACTAGTACCTCAGCGTCCAGCTTCCAGCTCTTGGAGCAGCTAAGAAACAGCTTGCTGTGCACAGGGCTCTTCCAGCCTACCTGGAACATGTATTACAAAGGCCTGTGAAACGCAGTTTCTTTGCAGGCCTGATCTGGCTGAAGTAGAACTTCTGCTCTGGGTGTGCCACATTGCCCTAGAGCTGAAAGGCACAACGTGCAGCCTTCTTTCCAAAGGGCGAGTTGGGCCCCAGAGCCTCTTGCTTCCAGCTCTTTGGGAAGCTAAGAAACAACTCGCTCTGCAGACCTCTGTTACAGCCAACCGGGAACATCTCTTGCAAAGGCCTGAGAAATACAGTTTCCTTGCAGGCCTAATCTCGCTGAGGTAGAACTGCTGCTATGCCGTGTCCTACATCGGCCTAGAGTTGCAAGGCTCAAAGTCCTGCCTTGACTCCTCAAGGGCAGACAGGCCCCATAGCCTGCGGCTTCCACCTCTTTGGGCAGCTAAGAAACAACTTGCTCTGCACTGGTGTTTTACAGCCTACAGGGAATGAGTCTTACAAAGGCCTGTGAAACGCAGTTTCTTCCCAGCCCTGATCTGGCTGAAGTAGAACTTCTGCTCTGCCAGGTCCTACATGGCGCTAGAGCTGCAAGGCACGAAGTCCTGCCTTGTTTCCACAAGGGTAGACAAGTCCCTCAGGTCCAGCATCCAGCTCTTTCGGCAGCTAAGAGACAATTCGCTCAGCACAGTGCTCTTACAGCCTACCGTGAACATCTCGTCCAAAGGCCTGTTAAACGCAGTTTCTTTGCAGGCCTGATCTGGCTGAAGTAGAACTTCTGCCCTGGGTGTGTCACATGGCCCTAGAGCTGAAAGGCACAACGTGCAGGCTTCTTCCCAAAGGGCGAGTTTGGCCCCACAGCATCTTGCTTCCAGCTCTTTGGGAAGCTAAGAAACAACTCGCTCTGCACAGTGCTCTTACAGCCTACCGGGAACATGTCTTCCAAAGGCCTGTGAAACGCAGTTTCTTTGCAGGCCTGATCTGGCTGAAGTAGGACTTCTGCTCTGGGTGTGCTACTTTGCCCTAGAGCTGAAAGGCACAACGTGCAGGCTTCTTTCCAAAGGGCGAGTTGGGCCCCACAGCATCTTGCTTCCAGCTCTTTGGGAAGCTAAGAAACAACTCGCTCTGCACAGTGCTCTTACAGCCTACCGGGAACATGTCTTCCAAAGGCCTGTGAAACGCAGTTTCTTTGCAGGCCTGATCTGGCTGAAGTAGGACTTCTGCTCTGGGAGTGCTACTTTGCCCTAGAGCTGAAAGGCACAACGTGCAGGCTTCTTTCCAAAGGGCGAGTTGGGCCCCACAGCATCTTGCTTCCAGCTCTTTGGGAAGCTAAGAAACAACTCGCTCTGCACAGTGCTCTTACAGCCTACCGGGAACATCTCTTCCAAAGGCCTGTGAAACGCAGTTTCTTTGCAGGCCTGATCTGGCTGAAGTAGGACTTCTGCTCTGGGTGTGCTACTTTGCCCTAGAGCTGAAAGGCACAACGTGCAGGCTTCTTTCCAAAGGGCGAGTTGGGCCCCACAGCATCTTGCTTCCAGCTCTTTGGGAAGCTAAGAAACAACTCGCTCTGCACAGTGCTCTTACAGCCTACCGGGAACATGTCTTCCAAAGGCCTGTGAAACGCAGTTTCTTTGCAGGCCTGATCTGGCTGAAGTAGGACTTCTGCTCTGGGTGTGCTACATTGCCCTAGAGCTGAAAGGCACAACATGCAGGCTTCTTTCCAAAGGGCGAGTTGGGCCCCACAGCATCTTGCTTCCAGCTCTTTGGGAAGCTAAGAAACAACTCGCTCTGCACAGTGCTCTTACAGCCTACCGGGAACATGTCTTCCAAAGGCCTGTGAAACGCAGTTTCTTTGCAGGCCTGATCTGGCTGAAGTAGGACTTCTGCTCTGGGTGTGCTACTTTGCCCTAGAGCTGAAAGGCACAACGTGCAGGCTTCTTTCCAAAGGGCGAGTTGGGCCCCACAGCATCTTGCTTCCAGCTCTTTGGGAAGCTAAGAAACAACTCGCTCTGCACAGTGCTCTTACAGCCTACCGGGAACATGTCTTCCAAAGGCCTGTGAAACGCAGTTTCTTTGCAGGCCTGATCTGGCTGAAGTAGGACTTCTGCTCTGGGTGTGCTACTTTGCCCTAGAGCTGAAAGGCACAACGTGCAGGCTTCTTTCCAAAGGGTGAGTTGGGCCCCACAGCATCTTGCTTCCAGCTCTTTGGGAAGCTAAGAAACAACTCGCTCTGCACAGTGCTCTTACAGCCTAGTGGGAACATCTCTTCCAAAGGCCTGTGAAACGCAGTTTCTTTGCAGGCCTGATCTGGCTGAAGTAGGACTTCTGCTCTGGGTGTGCTACTTTGCCCTAGAGCTGAAAGGCACAACGTGCAGGCTTCTTTCCAAAGGGCGAGTTGGGCCCCACAGCATCTTGCTTCCAGCTCTTTGGGAAGCTAAGAAACAACTCGCTCTGCACAGTGCTCTTACAGCCTACTGGGAACATGTCTTCCAAAGGCCTGTGAAACGCAGTTTCTTTGCAGGCCTGATCTGGCTGAAGTAGGACTTCTGCTCTGGGTGTGCTACTTTGCCCTAGAGCTGAAAGGCACAACGTGCAGGCTTCTTTCCAAAGGGCGAGTTGGGCCCCACAGCATCTTGCTTCCAGCTCTTTGGGAAGCTAAGAAACAACTCGCTCTGCACAGTGCTCTTACAGCCTACCGGGAACATGTCTTCCAAAGGCCTGTGAAACGCAGTTTCTTTGCAGGCCTGATCTGGCTGAAGTAGGACTTCTGCTCTGGGTGTGCTACTTTGCCCTAGAGCTGAAAGGCACAACGTGCAGGCTTCTTTCCAAAGGGCGAGTTGGGCCCCACAGCATCTTGCTTCCAGCTCTTTGGGAAGCTAAGAAACAACTCGCTCTGCACAGTGCTCTTACAGCCTACCGGGAACATGTCTTCCAAAGGCCTGTGAAACGCAGTTTCTTTGCAGGCCTGATCTGGCTGAAGTAGGACTTCTGCTCTGGGTGTGCTACTTTGCCCTAGAGCTGAAAGGCACAACGTGCAGGCTTCTTTCCAAAGGGCGAGTTGGGCCCCACAGCATCTTGCTTCCAGCTCTTTGGGAAGCTAAGAAACAACTCGCTCTGCACAGTGCTCTTACAGCCTACCGGGAACATGTCTTCCAAAGGCCTGTGAAACGCAGTTTCTTTGCAGGCCTGATCTGGCTGAAGTAGGACTTCTGCTCTGGGTGTGCTACTTTGCCCTAGAGCTGAAAGGCACAACGTGCAGGCTTCTTTCCAAAGGGCGAGTTGGGCCCCACAGCATCTTGCTTCCAGCTCTTTGGGAAGCTAAGAAACAACTCGCTCTGCACAGTGCTCTTACAGCCTACCGGGAACATGTCTGCCAAAGGCCTGTGAAACGCAGTTTCTTTGCAGGCCTGATCTGGCTGAAGTAGGACTTCTGCTCTGGGTGTGCTACTTTGCCCTAGAGCTGAAAGGCACAACGTGCAGGCTTCTTTCCAAAGGGCGAGTTGGGCCCCACAGCATCTTGCTTCCAGCTCTTTGGGAAGCTAAGAAACAACTCGCTCTGCACAGTGCTCTTACAGCCTACCGGGAACATGTCTTCCAAAGGCCTGTGAAACGCAGTTTCTTTGCAGGCCTGATCTGGCTGAAGTAGGACTTCTGCTCTGGGTGTGCTACTTTGCCCTAGAGCTGAAAGGCACAACGTGCAGGCTTCTTTCCAAAGGGCGAGTTGGGCCCCACAGCATCTTGCTTCCAGCTCTTTGGGAAGCTAAGAAACAACTCGCTCTGCACAGTGCTCTTACAGCCTACCGGGAACATCTCTTCCAAAGGCCTGTGAAACGCAGTTTCTTTGCAGACCTGATCTGGCTGAAGTAGGACTTCTGCTCTGGGTGTGCTACTTTGCCCTAGAGCTGAAAGGCACAATGTGCAGGCTTCTTTCCAAAGGGCGAGTTGGGCCCCACAGCATCTTGCTTCCAGCTCTTTGGGAAGCTAAGAAACAACTCGCTCTGCACAGTGCTCTTTCAGCCTAGTGGGAACATCTCTTCCAAAGGCCTGTGAAACGCAGTTTCTTTGCAGGCCTGATCTGGCTGAAGTAGGACTTCTGCTCTGGGTGTGCTACTTTGCCCTAGAGCTGAAAGGCACAACGTGCAGGCTTCTTTCCAAAGGGCGAGTTGGGCCCCACAGCATCTTGCTTCCAGCTCTTTGGGAAGCTAAGAAACAACTCGCTCTGCACAGTGCTCTTACAGCCTACCGGGAACATCTCTTCCAAAGGCCTGTGAAACGCAGTTTCTTTGCAGGCCTGATCTGGCTGAAGTAGGACTTCTGCTCTGGGTGTGCTACTTTGCCCTAGAGCTGAAAGGCACAACGTGCAGGCTTCTTTCCAAAGGGCGAGTTGGGCCCCACAGCATCTTGCTTCCAGCTCTTTGGGAAGCTAAGAAACAACTCGCTCTGCACAGTGCTCTTACAGCCTACCGGGAACATGTCTTCCAAAGGCCTGTGAAACGCAGTTTCTTTGCAGGCCTGATCTGGCTGAAGTAGGACTTCTGCTCTGGGTGTGCTACTTTGCCCTAGAGCTGAAAGGCACAACGTGCAGGCTTCTTTCCAAAGGGCGAGTTGGGCCCCACAGCATCTTGCTTCCAGCTCTTTGGGAAGCTAAGAAACAACTCGCTCTGCACAGTGCTCTTACAGCCTACCGGGAACATCTCTTCCAAAGGCCTGTGAAACGCAGTTTCTTTGCAGGCCTGATCTGGCTGAAGTAGGACTTCTGCTCTGGGAGTGCTACTTTGCCCTAGAGCTGAAAGGCACAACGTGCAGGCTTCTTTCCAAAGGGCGAGTTGGGCCCCACAGCATCTTGCTTCCAGCTCTTTGGGAAGCTAAGAAACAACTCGCTCTGCACAGTGCTCTTACAGCCTAGGGGGAACATGTCTTCCAAAGGCCTGTGAAACGCAGTTTCTTTGCAGGCCTGATCTGGCTGAAGTAGGACTTCTGCTCTGGGTGTGCTACTTTGCCCTAGAGCTGAAAGGCACAACGTGCAGGCTTCTTTCCAAAGGGCGAGTTGGGCCCCACAGCATCTTGCTTCCAGCTCTTTGGGAAGCTAAGAAACAACTCGCTCTGCAGACCTCTCTTACAGCCAACCGGGAACATCTCTTGCAAAGGCCTGAGAAATACAGTTTCCTTGCAGTCCTTATCTCGCTGAGGTAGAACTGCTGCTATGCCGTGTCCTACATCGGCCTAGAGTTGCAAGGCTCAAAGTCCTGCCTTGATTCCTCAAGGGCAGACAGGCCCCACAGCGTGGGGCTTCCACCTCTTTGGGCAGCTAAGAAACAACTTGCTCTGCACTGGTGTTTTACAGCCTACAGGGAACGAGTCTTACAAAGGCCTGTGAAACGCAGTTTCTTCCCAGCCCTCATCTGGCTGAAGTAGAACTTCTGCTCTGCCGGGTCCCACATGGCGCTAGAGCTGCAAGGCACAAAGTCCTGCCTTGTTTCCACAAGGGTAGACAAGTCCCTCAGGTCCAGCATCCAGCTCTTTCGGCAGCTAAGAAACAATTCGCTCTGCACAGTGCTCTTACAGCATACCGGGAACATCTCTTCCAAAGGCCTGTTAAACGCAGTTTCTTTGCAGGCCTGATCTGGCTGAAGTAGAACTTCTGCTCTGGGTGTGTCACATGGCCCTAGAGCTGAAAGGCACAACGTGCAGGCTTCTTTCCAAAGTGCGAGTTGGGCCCCAAAGCATCTTGATTCCAGATCTTTGGGAAGCTGAGAAACAATTCGCTCTGCCCAGTGCTCTTACAGCCTACAGGGAACATCTCTTACAAAGGCCTGTGAATCGCAGTTTCTTTGCAGGCCTGATCTGGCTGAAGTAGAACTTCTCCTCTGCCGTGTGCAACATGGCCCTAGAGATGCAAGGCACAAAGTCCTGCCTTGTTTCCCCAAGGGGAGACTAGTACCTCAGCGTCCAGCTTCCAGCTCTTGGAGCAGCTAAGAAACAGCTTGCTGTGCACAGGGCTCTTCCAGCCTACCTGGAACATGTATTACAAAGGCCTGTGAAACGCAGTTTCTTTGCAGGCCTGATCTGGCTGAAGTAGAACTTCTGCTCTGGGTGTGCCACATTGCCCTAGAGGTGAAAGGCACAACGTGCAGCCTTCTACCCAAAGGGCGAGTTGGGCCCCAAAGCATCTTGCTTCCAGCTCTTTGGGAAGCTAAGAAACAACTCGCTCTGCAGACCTCTGTTACAGCCAACCGGGAACATCTCTTGCAAAGGCCTGAGAAATACAGTTTCCTTGCAGGCCTAATCTCGCTGAGGTAGAACTGCTGCTATGCCGTGTCCTACATCGGCCTAGAGTTGCAAGGCTCAAAGTCCTGCCTTGACTCCTCAAGGGCAGACAGGCCCCATAGCCTGCGGCTTCCACCTCTTTGGGCAGCTAAGAAACAACTTGCTCTGCACTGGTGTTTTACAGCCTACAGGGAATGAGTCTTACAAAGGCCTGTGAAACGCAGTTTCTTCCCAGCCCTGATCTGGCTGAAGTAGAACTTCTGCTCTGCCAGGTCCTACATGGCGCTAGAGCTGCAAGGCACGAAGTCCTGCCTTGTTTCCACAAGGGTAGACAAGTCCCTCAGGTCCAGCATCCAGCTCTTTCGGCAGCTAAGAGACAATTCGCTCAGCACAGTGCTCTTACAGCCTACCGTGAACATCTCGTCCAAAGGCCTGTTAAACGCAGTTTCTTTGCAGGCCTGATCTGGCTGAAGTAGAACTTCTGCCCTGGGTGTGTCACATGGCCCTAGAGCTGAAAGGCACAACGTGCAGGCTTCTTCCCAAAGGGCGAGTTTGGCCCCAAAGCATCTTGATTCCAGCTCTTTGGGAAGCTAAGAAACAACTCGCTCTACACAGTGCTCTTACAGCCTACCGGGAACATGTCTTCCAAAGGCCTGTGAAACGCAGTTTCTTTGCAGGCCTGATCTGGCTGAAGTAGGACTTCTGCTCTGGGTGTGCTACTTTGCCCTAGAGCTGAAAGGCACAACGTGCAGGCTTCTTTCCAAAGGGCGAGTTGGGCCCCACAGCATCTTGCTTCCAGCTCTTTGGGAAGCTAAGAAACAACTCGCTCTGCACAGTGCTCTTACAGCCTAGTGGGAACATGTCTTCCAAAGGCCTGTGAAACGCAGTTTCTTTGCAGGCCTGATCTGGCTGAAGTAGGACTTCTGCTCTGGGTGTGCTACTTTGCCCTAGAGCTGAAAGGCACAACGTGCAGGCTTCTTTCCAAAGGGCGAGTTGGGCCCCACAGCATCTTGCTTCCAGCTCTTTGGGAAGCTAAGAAACAACTCGCTCTGCACAGTGCTCTTACAGCCTACCGGGAACATGTCTTCCAAAGGCCTGTGAAACGCAGTTTCTTTGCAGGCCTGATCTGGCTGAAGTAGGACTTCTGCTCTGGGTGTGCTACTTTGCCCTAGAGCTGAAAGGCACAACGTGCAGGCTTCTTTCCAAAGGGCGAGTTGGGCCCCACAGCATCTTGCTTCCAGCTCTTTGGGAAGCTAAGAAACAACTCGCTCTGCACAGTGCTCTTACAGCCTACCGGGAACATGTCTTCCAAAGGCCTGTGAAACGCAGTTTCTTTGCAGGCCTGATCTGGCTGAAGTAGGACTTCTGCTCTGGGAGTGCTACTTTGCCCTAGAGCTGAAAGGCACAACGTGCAGGCTTCTTTCCAAAGGGCGAGTTGGGCCCCACAGCATCTTGCTTCCAGCTCTTTGGGAAGCTAAGAAACAACTCGCTCTGCACAGTGCTCTTACAGCCTACCGGGAACATCTCTTCCAAAGGCCTGTGAAACGCAGTTTCTTTGCAGGCCTGATCTGGCTGAAGTAGGACTTCTGCTCTGGGTGTGCTACTTTGCCCTAGAGCTGAAAGGCACAACGTGCAGGCTTCTTCCCAAAGGGCGAGTTGGGCCCCACAGCATCTTGCTTCCAGCTCTTTGGGAAGCTAAGAAACAACTCGCTCTGCACAGTGCTCTTACAGCCTACCGGGAACATGTCTTCCAAAGGCCTGTGAAAGGCAGTTTCTTTGCAGGCCTGATCTGGCTGAAGTAGGACTTCTGCTCTGGGTGTGCTACATTGCCCTAGAGCTGAAAGGCACAACGTGCAGGCTTCTTTCCAAAGGGCGAGTTGGGCCCCACAGCATCTTGCTTCCAGCTCTTTGGGAAGCTAAGAAACAACTCGCTCTGCACAGTGCTCTTACAGCCTACCGGGAACATGTCTTCCAAAGGCCTGTGAAACGCAGTTTCTTTGCAGGCCTGATCTGGCTGAAGTAGGACTTCTGCTCTGGGTGTGCTACTTTGCCCTAGAGCTGAAAGGCACAACGTGCAGGCTTCTTTCCAAAGGGCGAGTTGGGCCCCACAGCATCTTGCTTCCAGCTCTTTGGGAAGCTAAGAAACAACTCGCTCTGCACAGTGCTCTTACAGCCTACCGGGAACATGTCTTCCAAAGGCCTGTGAAACGCAGTTTCTTTGCAGGCCTGATCTGGCTGAAGTAGGACTTCTGCTCTGGGTGTGCTACTTTGCCCTAGAGCTGAAAGGCACAACGTGCAGGCTTCTTTCCAAAGGGCGAGTTGGGCCCCACAGCATCTTGCTTCCAGCTCTTTGGGAAGCTAAGAAACAACTCGCTCTGCAGACCTCTCTTACAGCCAACCGGGAACATCTCTTGCAAAGGCCTGAGAAATACAGTTTCCTTGCAGTCCTTATGTCGCTGAGGTAGAACTGCTGCTATGCCGTGTCCTACATCGGCCTAGAGTTGCAAGGCTCAAAGTCCTGCCTTGATTCCTCAAGGGCAGACAGGCCCCACAGCGTGGGGCTTCCACCTCTTTGGGCAGCTAAGAAACAACTTGCTCTGCACTGGTGTTTTACAGCCTACAGGGAATGAGTCTTACAAAGGCCTGTGAAACGCAGTTTCTTCCCAGCCCTCATCTGGCTGAAGTAGAACTTCTGCTCTGCCGGGTCCCACATGGCGCTAGAGCTGCAAGGCACAAAGTCCTGCCTTGTTTCCACAAGGGTAGACAAGTCCCTCAGGTCCAGCATCCAGCTCTTTCGGCAGCTAAGAAACAATTCGCTCTGCACAGTGCTCTTACAGCATACCGGGAACATCTCTTCCAAAGGCCTGTTAAACGCAGTTTCTTTGCAGGCCTGATCTGGCTGAAGTAGAACTTCTGCTCTGGGTGTGTCACATGGCCCTAGAGCTGAAAGGCACAACGTGCAGGCTTCTTTCCAAAGTGCGAGTTGGGCCCCAAAGCATCTTGATTCCAGATCTTTGGGAAGCTGAGAAACAATTCGCTCTGCCCAGTGCTCTTACAGCCTACAGGGAACATCTCTTACAAAGGCCTGTGAATCGCAGTTTCTTTGCAGGCCTGATCTGGCTGAAGTAGAACTTCTCCTCTGCCGTGTGCAACATGGCCCTAGAGATGCAAGGCACAAAGTCCTGCCTTGTTTCCCCAAGGGGAGACTAGTACCTCAGCGTCCAGCTTCCAGCTCTTGGAGCAGCTAAGAAACAGCTTGCTGTGCACAGGGCTCTTCCAGCCTACCTGGAACATGTATTACAAAGGCCTGTGAAACGCAGTTTCTTTGCAGGCCTGATCTGGCTGAAGTGGAACTTCTGCTCTGGGTGTGCCACATTGCCCTAGAGCTGAAAGGCACAACGTGCAGCCTTCTACCCAAAGGGCGAGTTGGGCCCCAAAGCATCTTGCTTCCAGCTCTTTGGGAAGCTAAGAAACAACTCGCTCTGCAGACCTCTGTTACAGCCAACCGGGAACATCTCTTGCAAAGGCCTGAGAAATACAGTTTCCTTGCAGGCCTAATCTCGCTGAGGTAGAACTGCTGCTATGCCGTGTCCTACATCGGCCTAGAGTTGCAAGGCTCAAAGTCCTGCCTTGACTCCTCAAGGGCAGACAGGCCCCATAGCCTGCGGCTTCCACCTCTTTGGGCAGCTAAGAAACAACTTGCTCTGCACTGGTGTTTTACAGCCTACAGGGAATGAGTCTTACAAAGGCCTGTGAAACGCAGTTTCTTCCCAGCCCTGATCTGGCTGAAGTAGAACTTCTGCTCTGCCAGGTCCTACATGGCGCTAGAGCTGCAAGGCACGAAGTCCTGCCTTGTTTCCACAAGGGTAGACAAGTCCCTCAGGTCCAGCATCCAGCTCTTTCGGCAGCTAAGAGACAATTCGCTCAGCACAGTGCTCTTACAGCCTACCGTGAACATCTCGTCCAAAGGCCTGTTAAACGCAGTTTCTTTGCAGGCCTGATCTGGCTGAAGTAGAACTTCTGCCCTGGGTGTGTCACATGGCCCTAGAGCTGAAAGGCACAACGTGCAGGCTTCTTCCCAAAGGGCGAGTTTGGCCCCAAAGCATCTTGATTCCAGCTCTTTGGGAAGCTAAGAAACAACTCGCTCTGCACAGTGCTCTTACAGCCTACCGGGAACATGTCTTCCAAAGGCCTGTGAAACGCAGTTTCTTTGCAGGCCTGATCTGGCTGAAGTAGGACTTCTGCTCTGGGTGTGCTACTTTGCCCTAGAGCTGAAAGGCACAACGTGCAGGCTTCTTTCCAAAGGGCGAGTTGGGCCCCACAGCATCTTGCTTCCAGCTCTTTGGGAAGCTAAGAAACAACTCGCTCTGCACAGTGCTCTTACAGCCTAGTGGGAACATGTCTTCCAAAGGCCTGTGAAACGCAGTTTCTTTGCAGGCCTGATCTGGCTGAAGTAGGACTTCTGCTCTGGGTGTGCTACTTTGCCCTAGAGCTGAAAGGCACAACGTGCAGGCTTCTTTCCAAAGGGCGAGTTGGGCCCCACAGCATCTTGCTTCCAGCTCTTTGGGAAGCTAAGAAACAACTCGCTCTGCACAGTGCTCTTACAGCCTACCGGGAACATGTCTTCCAAAGGCCTGTGAAACGCAGTTTCTTTGCAGGCCTGATCTGGCTGAAGTAGGACTTCTGCTCTGGGTGTGCTACTTTGCCCTAGAGCTGAAAGGCACAACGTGCAGGCTTCTTTCCAAAGGGCGAGTTGGGCCCCACAGCATCTTGCTTCCAGCTCTTTGGGAAGCTAAGAAACAACTCGCTCTGCAGACCTCTCTTACAGCCAACCGGGAACATCTCTTGCAAAGGCCTGAGAAATACAGTTTCCTTGCAGTCCTTATCTCGCTGAGGTAGAACTGCTGCTATGCCGTGTCCTACATCGGCCTAGAGTTGCAAGGCTCAAAGTCCTGCCTTGATTCCTCAAGGGCAGACAGGCCCCACAGCGTGGGGCTTCCACCTCTTTGGGCAGCTAAGAAACAACTTGCTCTGCACTGGTGTTTTACAGCCTACAGGGAACGAGTCTTACAAAGGCCTGTGAAACGCAGTTTCTTCCCAGCCCTCATCTGGCTGAAGTAGAACTTCTGCTCTGCCGGGTCCCACATGGCGCTAGAGCTGCAAGGCACAAAGTCCTGCCTTGTTTCCACAAGGGTAGACAAGTCCCTCAGGTCCAGCATCCAGCTCTTTCGGCAGCTAAGAAACAATTCGCTCTGCACAGTGCTCTTACAGCATACCGGGAACATCTCTTCCAAAGGCCTGTTAAACGCAGTTTCTTTGCAGGCCTGATCTGGCTGAAGTAGAACTTCTGCTCTGGGTGTGTCACATGGCCCTAGAGCTGAAAGGCACAACGTGCAGGCTTCTTTCCAAAGTGCGAGTTGGGCCCCAAAGCATCTTGATTCCAGATCTTTGGGAAGCTGAGAAACAATTCGCTCTGCCCAGTGCTCTTACAGCCTACAGGGAACATCTCTTACAAAGGCCTGTGAATCGCAGTTTCTTTGCAGGCCTGATCTGGCTGAAGTAGAACTTCTCCTCTGCCGTGTGCAACATGGCCCTAGAGATGCAAGGCACAAAGTCCTGCCTTGTTTCCCCAAGGGGAGACTAGTACCTCAGCGTCCAGCTTCCAGCTCTTGGAGCAGCTAAGAAACAGCTTGCTGTGCACAGGGCTCTTCCAGCCTACCTGGAACATGTATTACAAAGGCCTGTGAAACGCAGTTTCTTTGCAGGCCTGATCTGGCTGAAGTGGAACTTCTGCTCTGGGTGTGCCACATTGCCCTAGAGCTGAAAGGCACAACGTGCAGCCTTCTACCCAAAGGGCGAGTTGGGCCCCAAAGCATCTTGCTTCCAGCTCTTTGGGAAGCTAAGAAACAACTCGCTCTGCAGACCTCTGTTACAGCCAACCGGGAACATCTCTTGCAAAGGCCTGAGAAATACAGTTTCCTTGCAGGCCTAATCTCGCTGAGGTAGAACTGCTGCTATGCCGTGTCCTACATCGGCCTAGAGTTGCAAGGCTCAAAGTCCTGCCTTGACTCCTCAAGGGCAGACAGGCCCCATAGCCTGCGGCTTCCACCTCTTTGGGCAGCTAAGAAACAACTTGCTCTGCACTGGTGTTTTACAGCCTACAGGGAATGAGTCTTACAAAGGCCTGTGAAACGCAGTTTCTTCCCAGCCCTGATCTGGCTGAAGTAGAACTTCTGCTCTGCCAGGTCCTACATGGCGCTAGAGCTGCAAGGCACGAAGTCCTGCCTTGTTTCCACAAGGGTAGACAAGTCCCTCAGGTCCAGCATCCAGCTCTTTCGGCAGCTAAGAGACAATTCGCTCAGCACAGTGCTCTTACAGCCTACCGTGAACATCTCGTCCAAAGGCCTGTTAAACGCAGTTTCTTTGCAGGCCTGATCTGGCTGAAGTAGAACTTCTGCCCTGGGTGTGTCACATGGCCCTAGAGCTGAAAGGCACAACGTGCAGGCTTCTTCCCAAAGGGCGAGTTTGGCCCCAAAGCATCTTGATTCCAGCTCTTTGGGAAGCTAAGAAACAACTCGCTCTGCACAGTGCTCTTACAGCCTACCGGGAACATGTCTTCCAAAGGCCTGTGAAACGCAGTTTCTTTGCAGGCCTGATCTGGCTGAAGTAGGACTTCTGCTCTGGGTGTGCTACTTTGCCCTAGAGCTGAAAGGCACAACGTGCAGGCTTCTTTCCAAAGGGCGAGTTGGGCCCCACAGCATCTTGCTTCCAGCTCTTTGGGAAGCTAAGAAACAACTCGCTCTGCACAGTGCTCTTACAGCCTAGTGGGAACATGTCTTCCAAAGGCCTGTGAAACGCAGTTTCTTTGCAGGCCTGATCTGGCTGAAGTAGGACTTCTGCTCTGGGTGTGCTACTTTGCCCTAGAGCTGAAAGGCACAACGTGCAGGCTTCTTTCCAAAGGGCGAGTTGGGCCCCACAGCATCTTGCTTCCAGCTCTTTGGGAAGCTAAGAAACAACTCGCTCTGCACAGTGCTCTTACAGCCTACCGGGAACATGTCTTCCAAAGGCCTGTGAAACGCAGTTTCTTTGCAGGCCTGATCTGGCTGAAGTAGGACTTCTGCTCTGGGTGTGCTACTTTGCCCTAGAGCTGAAAGGCACAACGTGCAGGCTTCTTTCCAAAGGGCGAGTTGGGCCCCACAGCATCTTGCTTCCAGCTCTTTGGGAAGCTAAGAAACAACTCGCTCTGCACAGTGCTCTTACAGCCTACCGGGAACATGTCTTCCAAAGGCCTGTGAAACGCAGTTTCTTTGCAGGCCTGATCTGGCTGAAGTAGGACTTCTGCTCTGGGAGTGCTACTTTGCCCTAGAGCTGAAAGGCACAACGTGCAGGCTTCTTTCCAAAGGGCGAGTTGGGCCCCACAGCATCTTGCTTCCAGCTCTTTGGGAAGCTAAGAAACAACTCGCTCTGCACAGTGCTCTTACAGCCTACCGGGAACATCTCTTCCAAAGGCCTGTGAAACGCAGTTTCTTTGCAGGCCTGATCTGGCTGAAGTAGGACTTCTGCTCTGGGTGTGCTACTTTGCCCTAGAGCTGAAAGGCACAACGTGCAGGCTTCTTTCCAAAGGGCGAGTTGGGCCCCACAGCATCTTGCTTCCAGCTCTTTGGGAAGCTAAGAAACAACTCGCTCTGCACAGTGCTCTTACAGCCTACCGGGAACATGTCTTCCAAAGGCCTGTGAAAGGCAGTTTCTTTGCAGGCCTGATCTGGCTGAAGTAGGACTTCTGCTCTGGGTGTGCTACATTGCCCTAGAGCTGAAAGGCACAACGTGCAGGCTTCTTTCCAAAGGGCGAGTTGGGCCCCACAGCATCTTGCTTCCAGCTCTTTGGGAAGCTAAGAAACAACTCGCTCTGCACAGTGCTCTTACAGCCTACCGGGAACATGTCTTCCAAAGGCCTGTGAAACGCAGTTTCTTTGCAGGCCTGATCTGGCTGAAGTAGGACTTCTGCTCTGGGTGTGCTACTTTGCCCTAGAGCTGAAAGGCACAACGTGCAGGCTTCTTTCCAAAGGGCGAGTTGGGCCCCACAGCATCTTGCTTCCAGCTCTTTGGGAAGCTAAGAAACAACTCGCTCTGCACAGTGCTCTTACAGCCTACCGGGAACATGTCTTCCAAAGGCCTGTGAAACGCAGTTTCTTTGCAGGCCTGATCTGGCTGAAGTAGGACTTCTGCTCTGGGTGTGCTACTTTGCCCTAGAGCTGAAAGGCACAACGTGCAGGCTTCTTTCCAAAGGGTGAGTTGGGCCCCACAGCATCTTGCTTCCAGCTCTTTGGGAAGCTAAGAAACAACTCGCTCTGCACAGTGCTCTTACAGCCTAGTGGGAACATCTCTTCCAAAGGCCTGTGAAACGCAGTTTCTTTGCAGGCCTGATCTGGCTGAAGTAGGACTTCTGCTCTGGGTGTGCTACTTTGCCCTAGAGCTGAAAGGCACAACGTGCAGGCTTCTTTCCAAAGGGCGAGTTGGGCCCCACAGCATCTTGCTTCCAGCTCTTTGGGAAGCTAAGAAACAACTCGCTCTGCACAGTGCTCTTACAGCCTACCGGGAACATCTCTTCCAAAGGCCTGTGAAACGCAGTTTCTTTGCAGGCCTGATCTGGCTGAAGTAGGACTTCTGCTCTGGGAGTGCTACTTTGCCCTAGAGCTGAAAGGCACAACGTGCAGGCTTCTTTCCAAAGGGCGAGTTGGGCCCCACAGCATCTTGCTTCCAGCTCTTTGGGAAGCTAAGAAACAACTCGCTCTGCACAGTGCTCTTACAGCCTACCGGGAACATCTCTTCCAAAGGCCTGTGAAACACAGTTTCTTTGCAGGCCTGATCTGGCTGAAGTAGGACTTCTGCTCTGGGTGTGCTACTTTGCCCTAGAGCTGAAAGGCACAACGTGCAGGCTTCTTTCCAAAGGGCGAGTTGGGCCCCACAGCATCTTGCTTCCAGCTCTTTGGGAAGCTAAGAAACAACTCGCTCTGCACAGTGCTCTTACAGCCTACCGGGAACATGTCTTCCAAAGGCCTGTGAAAGGCAGTTTCTTTGCAGGCCTGATCTGGCTGAAGTAGGACTTCTGCTCTGGGTGTGCTACATTGCCCTAGAGCTGAAAGGCACAACGTGCAGGCTTCTTTCCAAAGGGCGAGTTGGGCCCCACAGCATCTTGCTTCCAGCTCTTTGGGAAGCTAAGAAACAACTCGCTCTGCACAGTGCTCTTACAGCCTATTGGGAACATGTCTTCCAAAGGCCTGTGAAACACAGTTTCTTTGCAGGCCTGATCTGGCTGAAGTAGGACTTCTGCTCTGGGTGTGCTACTTTGCCCTAGAGCTGAAAGGCACAACGTGCAGGCTTCTTTCCAAAGGGCGAGTTGGGCCCCACAGCATCTTGCTTCCAGCTCTTTGGGAAGCTAAGAAACAACTCGCTCTGCACAGTGCTCTTACAGCCTACCGGGAACATGTCTTCCAAAGGCCTGTGAAACGCAGTTTCTTTGCAGGCATGATCTGGCTGAAGTAGGACTTCTGCTCTGGGTGTGCTACTTTGCCCTAGAGCTGAAAGGCACAACGTGCAGGCTTCTTTCCAAAGGGCGAGTTGGGCCCCACAGCATCTTGCTTCCAGCTCTTTGGGAAGCTAAGAAACAACTCGCTCTGCACAGTGCTCTTACAGCCTACCGGGAACATCTCTTCCAAAGGCCTGTGAAACGCAGTTTCTTTGCAGGCCTGATCTGGCTGAAGTAGGACTTCTGCTCTGGGTGTGCTACTTTGCCCTAGAGCTGAAAGGCACAATGTGCAGGCTTCTTTCCAAAGGGCGAGTTGGGCCCCACAGCATCTTGCTTCCAGCTCTTTGGGAAGCTAAGAAACAACTCGCTCTGCACAGTGCTCTTTCAGCCTAGTGGGAACATCTGTTCCAAAGGCCTGTGAAACGCAGTTTCTTTGCAGGCCTGATCTGGCTGAAGTAGGACTTCTGCTCTGGGTGTGCTACTTTGCCCTAGAGCTGAAAGGCACAACGTGCAGGCTTCTTTCCAAAGGGCGAGTTGGGCCCCACAGCATCTTGCTTCCAGCTCTTTGGGAAGCTAAGAAACAACTCGCTCTGCACAGTGCTCTTACAGCCTACCGGGAACATCTCTTCCAAAGGCCTGTGAAACGCAGTTTCTTTGCAGGCCTGATCTGGCTGAAGTAGGACTTCTGCTCTGGGTGTGCTACTTTGCCCTAGAGCTGAAAGGCACAACGTGCAGGCTTCTTTCCAAAGGGCGAGTTGGGCCCCACAGCATCTTGCTTCCAGCTCTTTGGGAAGCTAAGAAACAACTCGCTCTGCACAGTGCTCTTACAGCCTACCGGGAACATGTCTTCCAAAGGCCTGTGAAACGCAGTTTCTTTGCAGGCCTGATCTGGCTGAAGTAGGACTTCTGCTCTGGGTGTGCTACTTTGCCCTAGAGCTGAAAGGCACAACGTGCAGGCTTCTTTCCAAAGGGCGAGTTGGGCCCCACAGCATCTTGCTTCCAGCTCTTTGGGAAGCTAAGAAACAACTCGCTCTGCACAGTGCTCTTGCAGCCTACCGGGAACATGTCTTCCAAAGGCCTGTGAAACGCAGTTTCTTTGCAGGCCTGATCTGGCTGAAGTAGGACTTCTGCTCTGGGAGTGCTACTTTGCCCTAGAGCTGAAAGGCACAACGTGCAGGCTTCTTTCCAAAGGGCGAGTTGGGCCCCACAGCATCTTGCTTCCAGCTCTTTGGGAAGCTAAGAAACAACTCGCTCTGCACAGTGCTCTTACAGCCTACCGGGAACATGTCTTCCAAAGGCCTGTGAAACGCAGTTTCTTTGCAGGCCTGATCTGGCTGAAGTAGGACTTCTGCTCTGGGTGTGCTACTTTGCCCTAGAGCTGAAAGGCACAACGTGCAGGCTTCTTTCCAAAGGGCGAGTTGGGCCCCACAGCATCTTGCTTCCAGCTCTTTGGGAAGCTAAGAAACAACTCGCTCTGCACAGTGCTCTTACAGCCTACCGGGAACATGTCTTCCAAAGGCCTGTGAAACGCAGTTTCTTTGCAGGCCTGATCTGGCTGAAGTAGGACTTTTGCTCTGGGTGTGCTACTTTGCCCTAGAGCTGAAAGGCACAACGTGCAGGCTTCTTTCCAAAGGGCGAGTTGGGCCCCACAGCATCTTGCTTCCAGCTCTTTGGGAAGCTAAGAAACAACTCGCTCTGCACAGTGCTCTTACAGCCTACCGGGAACATCTCTTCCAAAGGCCTGTGAAACGCAGTTTCTTTGCAGACCTGATCTGGCTGAAGTAGGACTTCTGCTCTGGGTGTGCTACTTTGCCCTAGAGCTGAAAGGCACAATGTGCAGGCTTCTTTCCAAAGGGCGAGTTGGGCCCCACAGCATCTTGCTTCCAGCTCTTTGGGAAGCTAAGAAACAACTCGCTCTGCACAGTGCTCTTTCAGCCTAGTGGGAACATCTCTTCCAAAGGCCTGTGAAACGCAGTTTCTTTGCAGGCCTGATCTGGCTGAAGTAGGACTTCTGCTCTGGGTGTGCTACTTTGCCCTAGAGCTGAAAGGCACAACGTGCAGGCTTCTTTCCAAAGGGCGAGTTGGGCCCCACAGCATCTTGCTTCCAGCTCTTTGGGAAGCTAAGAAACAACTCGCTCTGCACAGTGCTCTTACAGCCTACCGGGAACATCTCTTCCAAAGGCCTGTGAAACGCAGTTTCTTTGCAGGCCTGATCTGGCTGAAGTAGGACTTCTGCTCTGGGTGAGCTACTTTGCCCTAGAGCTGAAAGGCACAACGTGCAGGCTTCTTTCCAAAGGGCGAGTTGGGCCCCACAGCATCTTGCTTCCAGCTCTTTGGGAAGCTAAGAAACAACTCGCTCTGCACAGTGCTCTTACAGCCTACCGGGAACATGTCTTCCAAAGGCCTGTGAAACGCAGTTTCTTTGCAGGCCTGATCTGGCTGAAGTAGGACTTCTGCTCTGGGTGTGCTACTTTGCCCTAGAGCTGAAAGGCACAACGTGCAGGCTTCTTTCCAAAGGGCGAGTTGGGCCCCACAGCATCTTGCTTCCAGCTCTTTGGGAAGCTAAGAAACAACTCGCTCTGCACAGTGCTCTTACAGCCTACCGGGAACATCTCTTCCAAAGGCCTGTGAAACGCAGTTTCTTTGCAGGCCTGATCTGGCTGAAGTAGGACTTCTGCTCTGGGAGTGCTACTTTGCCCTAGAGCTGAAAGGCACAACGTGCAGGCTTCTTTCCAAAGGGCGAGTTGGGCCCCACAGCATCTTGCTTCCAGCTCTTTGGGAAGCTAAGAAACAACTCGCTCTGCAGACCTCTCTTACAGCCAACCGGGAACATCTCTTGCAAAGGCCTGAGAAATACAGTTTCCTTGCAGTCCTTATCTCGCTGAGGTAGAACTGCTGCTATGCCGTGTCCTACATCGGCCTAGAGTTGCAAGGCTCAAAGTCCTGCCTTGATTCCTCAAGGGCAGACAGGCCCCACAGCGTGGGGCTTCCACCTCTTTGGGCAGCTAAGAAACAACTTGCTCTGCACTGGTGTTTTACAGCCTACAGGGAACGAGTCTTACAAAGGCCTGTGAAACGCAGTTTCTTCCCAGCCCTCATCTGGCTGAAGTAGAACTTCTGCTCTGCCGGGTCCCACATGGCGCTAGAGCTGCAAGGCACAAAGTCCTGCCTTGTTTCCACAAGGGTAGACAAGTCCCTCAGGTCCAGCATCCAGCTCTTTCGGCAGCTAAGAAACAATTCGCTCTGCACAGTGCTCTTACAGCATACCGGGAACATCTCTTCCAAAGGCCTGTTAAACGCAGTTTCTTTGCAGGCCTGATCTGGCTGAAGTAGAACTTCTGCTCTGGGTGTGTCACATGGCCCTAGAGCTGAAAGGCACAACGTGCAGGCTTCTTTCCAAAGTGCGAGTTGGGCCCCAAAGCATCTTGATTCCAGATCTTTGGGAAGCTGAGAAACAATTCGCTCTGCCCAGTGCTCTTACAGCCTACAGGGAACATCTCTTACAAAGGCCTGTGAATCGCAGTTTCTTTGCAGGCCTGATCTGGCTGAAGTAGAACTTCTCCTCTGCCGTGTGCAACATGGCCCTAGAGATGCAAGGCACAAAGTCCTGCCTTGTTTCCCCAAGGGGAGACTAGTACCTCAGCGTCCAGCTTCCAGCTCTTGGAGCAGCTAAGAAACAGCTTGCTGTGCACAGGGCTCTTCCAGCCTACCTGGAACATGTATTACAAAGGCCTGTGAAACGCAGTTTCTTTGCAGGCCTGATCTGGCTGAAGTAGAACTTCTGCTCTGGGTGTGCCACATTGCCCTAGAGCTGAAAGGCACAACGTGCAGCCTTCTACCCAAAGGGCGAGTTGGGCCCCAAAGCATCTTGCTTCCAGCTCTTTGGGAAGCTAAGAAACAACTCGCTCTGCAGACCTCTGTTACAGCCAACCGGGAACATCTCTTGCAAAGGCCTGAGAAATACAGTTTCCTTGCAGGCCTAATCTCGCTGAGGTAGAACTGCTGCTATGCCGTGTCCTACATCGGCCTAGAGTTGCAAGGCTCAAAGTCCTGCCTTGACTCCTCAAGGGCAGACAGGCCCCATAGCCTGCGGCTTCCACCTCTTTGGGCAGCTAAGAAACAACTTGCTCTGCACTGGTGTTTTACAGCCTACAGGGAATGAGTCTTACAAAGGCCTGTGAAACGCAGTTTCTTCCCAGCCCTGATCTGGCTGAAGTAGAACTTCTGCTCTGCCAGGTCCTACATGGCGCTAGAGCTGCAAGGCACGAAGTCCTGCCTTGTTTCCACAAGGGTAGACAAGTCCCTCAGGTCCAGCATCCAGCTCTTTCGGCAGCTAAGAGACAATTCGCTCAGCACAGTGCTCTTACAGCCTACCGTGAACATCTCGTCCAAAGGCCTGTTAAACGCAGTTTCTTTGCAGGCCTGATCTGGCTGAAGTAGAACTTCTGCCCTGGGTGTGTCACATGGCCCTAGAGCTGAAAGGCACAACGTGCAGGCTTCTTCCCAAAGGGCGAGTTTGGCCCCAAAGCATCTTGATTCCAGCTCTTTGGGAAGCTAAGAAACAACTCGCTCTGCACAGTGCTCTTACAGCCTACCGGGAACATGTCTTCCAAAGGCCTGTGAAACGCAGTTTCTTTGCAGGCCTGATCTGGCTGAAGTAGGACTTCTGCTCTGGGTGTGCTACTTTGCCCTAGAGCTGAAAGGCACAACGTGCAGGCTTCTTTCCAAAGGGCGAGTTGGGCCCCACAGCATCTTGCTTCCAGCTCTTTGGGAAGCTAAGAAACAACTCGCTCTGCACAGTGCTCTTACAGCCTAGTGGGAACATGTCTTCCAAAGGCCTGTGAAACGCAGTTTCTTTGCAGGCCTGATCTGGCTGAAGTAGGACTTCTGCTCTGGGTGTGCTACTTTGCCCTAGAGCTGAAAGGCACAACGTGCAGGCTTCTTTCCAAAGGGCAAGTTGGGCCCCACAGCATCTTGCTTCCAGCTCTTTGGGAAGCTAAGAAACAACTCGCTCTGCACAGTGCTCTTACAGCCTACCGGGAACATGTCTTCCAAAGGCCTGTGAAACGCAGTTTCTTTGCAGGCCTGATCTGGCTGAAGTAGGACTTCTGCTCTGGGTGTGCTACTTTGCCCTAGAGCTGAAAGGCACAACGTGCAGGCTTCTTTCCAAAGGGCGAGTTGGGCCCCACAGCATCTTGCTTCCAGCTCTTTGGGAAGCTAAGAAACAACTCGCTCTGCACAGTGCTCTTACAGCCTACCGGGAACATGTCTTCCAAAGGCCTGTGAAACGCAGTTTCTTTGCAGGCCTGATCTGGCTGAAGTAGGACTTCTGCTCTGGGAGTGCTACTTTGCCCTAGAGCTGAAAGGCACAACGTGCAGGCTTCTTTCCAAAGGGCGAGTTGGGCCCCACAGCATCTTGCTTCCAGCTCTTTGGGAAGCTAAGAAACAACTCGCTCTGCACAGTGCTCTTACAGCCTACCGGGAACATCTCTTCCAAAGGCCTGTGAAACGCAGTTTCTTTGCAGGCCTGATCTGGCTGAAGTAGGACTTCTGCTCTGGGTGTGCTACTTTGCCCTAGAGCTGAAAGGCACAACGTGCAGGCTTCTTTCCAAAGGGCGAGTTGGGCCCCACAGCATCTTGCTTCCAGCTCTTTGGGAAGCTAAGAAACAACTCGCTCTGCACAGTGCTCTTACAGCCTACCGGGAACATGTCTTCCAAAGGCCTGTGAAAGGCAGTTTCTTTGCAGGCCTGATCTGGCTGAAGTAGGACTTCTGCTCTGGGTGTGCTACTTTGCCCTAGAGCTGAAAGGCACAACGTGCAGGCTTCTTTCCAAAGGGCGAGTTGGGCCCCACAGCATCTTGCTTCCAGCTCTTTGGGAAGCTAAGAAACAACTCGCTCTGCACAGTGCTCTTACAGCCTACCGGGAACATGTCTTCCAAAGGCCTGTGAAACGCAGTTTCTTTGCAGGCCTGATCTGGCTGAAGTAGGACTTCTGCTCTGGGTGTGCTACTTTGCCCTAGAGCTGAAAGGCACAACGTGCAGGCTTCTTTCCAAAGGGCGAGTTGGGCCCCACAGCATCTTGCTTCCAGCTCTTTGGGAAGCTAAGAAACAACTCGCTCTGCACAGTGCTCTTACAGCCTACCGGGAACATGTCTTCCAAAGGCCTGTGAAACGCAGTTTCTTTGCAGGCCTGATCTGGCTGAAGTAGGACTTCTGCTCTGGGTGTGCTACTTTGCCCTAGAGCTGAAAGGCACAACGTGCAGGCTTCTTTCCAAAGGGCGAGTTGGGCCCCACAGCATCTTGCTTCCAGCTCTTTGGGAAGCTAAGAAACAACTCGCTCTGCAGACCTCTCTTACAGCCAACCGGGAACATCTCTTGCAAAGGCCTGAGAAATACAGTTTCCTTGCAGTCCTTATCTCGCTGAGGTAGAACTGCTGCTATGCCGTGTCCTACATCGGCCTAGAGTTGCAAGGCTCAAAGTCCTGCCTTGATTCCTCAAGGGCAGACAGGCCCCACAGCGTGGGGCTTCCACCTCTTTGGGCAGCTAAGAAACAACTTGCTCTGCACTGGTGTTTTACAGCCTACAGGGAACGAGTCTTACAAAGGCCTGTGAAACGCAGTTTCTTCCCAGCCCTCATCTGGCTGAAGTAGAACTTCTGCTCTGCCGGGTCCCACATGGCGCTAGAGCTGCAAGGCACAAAGTCCTGCCTTGTTTCCACAAGGGTAGACAAGTCCCTCAGGTCCAGCATCCAGCTCTTTCGGCAGCTAAGAAACAATTCGCTCTGCACAGTGCTCTTACAGCATACCGGGAACATCTCTTCCAAAGGCCTGTTAAACGCAGTTTCTTTGCAGGCCTGATCTGGCTGAAGTAGAACTTCTGCTCTGGGTGTGTCACATGGCCCTAGAGCTGAAAGGCACAACGTGCAGGCTTCTTTCCAAAGTGCGAGTTGGGCCCCAAAGCATCTTGATTCCAGATCTTTGGGAAGCTGAGAAACAATTCGCTCTGCCCAGTGCTCTTACAGCCTACAGGGAACATCTCTTACAAAGGCCTGTGAATCGCAGTTTCTTTGCAGGCCTGATCTGGCTGAAGTAGAACTTCTCCTCTGCCGTGTGCAACATGGCCCTAGAGATGCAAGGCACAAAGTCCTGCCTTGTTTCCCCAAGGGGAGACTAGTACCTCAGCGTCCAGCTTCCAGCTCTTGGAGCAGCTAAGAAACAGCTTGCTGTGCACAGGGCTCTTCCAGCCTACCTGGAACATGTATTACAAAGGCCTGTGAAACGCAGTTTCTTTGCAGGCCTGATCTGGCTGAAGTAGAACTTCTGCTCTGGGTGTGCCACATTGCCCTAGAGCTGAAAGGCACAACGTGCAGCCTTCTACCCAAAGGGCGAGTTGGGCCCCAAAGCATCTTGCTTCCAGCTCTTTGGGAAGCTAAGAAACAACTCGCTCTGCAGACCTCTGTTACAGCCAACCGGGAACATCTCTTGCAAAGGCCTGAGAAATACAGTTTCCTTGCAGGCCTAATCTCGCTGAGGTAGAACTGCTGCTATGCCGTGTCCTACATCGGCCTAGAGTTGCAAGGCTCAAAGTCCTGCCTTGACTCCTCAAGGGCAGACAGGCCCCATAGCCTGCGGCTTCCACCTCTTTGGGCAGCTAAGAAACAACTTGCTCTGCACTGGTGTTTTACAGCCTACAGGGAATGAGTCTTACAAAGGCCTGTGAAACGCAGTTTCTTCCCAGCCCTGATCTGGCTGAAGTAGAACTTCTGCTCTGCCAGGTCCTACATGGCGCTAGAGCTGCAAGGCACGAAGTCCTGCCTTGTTTCCACAAGGGTAGACAAGTCCCTCAGGTCCAGCATCCAGCTCTTTCGGCAGCTAAGAGACAATTCGCTCAGCACAGTGCTCTTACAGCCTACCGTGAACATCTCGTCCAAAGGCCTGTTAAACGCAGTTTCTTTGCAGGCCTGATCTGGCTGAAGTAGAACTTCTGCCCTGGGTGTGTCACATGGCCCTAGAGCTGAAAGGCACAACGTGCAGGCTTCTTCCCAAAGGGCGAGTTTGGCCCCAAAGCATCTTGATTCCAGCTCTTTGGGAAGCTAAGAAACAACTCGCTCTGCACAGTGCTCTTACAGCCTACCGGGAACATGTCTTCCAAAGGCCTGTGAAACGCAGTTTCTTTGCAGGCCTGATCTGGCTGAAGTAGGACTTCTGCTCTGGGTGTGCTACTTTGCCCTAGAGCTGAAAGGCACAACGTGCAGGCTTCTTTCCAAAGGGCGAGTTGGGCCCCACAGCATCTTGCTTCCAGCTCTTTGGGAAGCTAAGAAACAACTCGCTCTGCACAGTGCTCTTACAGCCTAGTGGGAACATGTCTTCCAAAGGCCTGTGAAACGCAGTTTCTTTGCAGGCCTGATCTGGCTGAAGTAGGACTTCTGCTCTGGGTGTGCTACTTTGCCCTAGAGCTGAAAGGCACAACGTGCAGGCTTCTTTCCAAAGGGCGAGTTGGGCCCCACAGCATCTTGCTTCCAGCTCTTTGGGAAGCTAAGAAACAACTCGCTCTGCACAGTGCTCTTACAGCCTACCGGGAACATGTCTTCCAAAGGCCTGTGAAACGTAGTTTCTTTGCAGGCCTGATCTGGCTGAAGTAGGACTTCTGCTCTGGGTGTGCTACTTTGCCCTAGAGCTGAAAGGCACAACGTGCAGGCTTCTTTCCAAAGGGCGAGTTGGGCCCCACAGCATCTTGCTTCCAGCTCTTTGGGAAGCTAAGAAACAACTCGCTCTGCACAGTGCTCTTACAGCCTACCGGGAACATGTCTTCCAAAGGCCTGTGAAACGCAGTTTCTTTGCAGGCCTGATCTGGCTGAAGTAGGACTTCTGCTCTGGGAGTGCTACTTTGGCCTAGAGCTGAAAGGCACAACGTGCAGGCTTCTTTCCAAAGGGCGAGTTGGGCCCCACAGCATCTTGCTTCCAGCTCTTTGGGAAGCTAAGAAACAACTCGCTCTGCACAGTGCTCTTACAGCCTACCGGGAACATCTCTTCCAAAGGCCTGTGAAACGCAGTTTCTTTGCAGGCCTGATCTGGCTGAAGTAGGACTTCTGCTCTGGGTGTGCTACTTTGCCCTAGAGCTGAAAGGCACAACGTGCAGGCTTCTTTCCAAAGGGCGAGTTGGGCCCCACAGCATCTTGCTTCCAGCTCTTTGGGAAGCTAAGAAACAACTCGCTCTGCACAGTGCTCTTACAGCCTACCGGGAACATGTCTTCCAAAGGCCTGTGAAACGCAGTTTCTTTGCAGGCCTGATCTGGCTGAAGTAGGACTTCTGCTCTGGGTGTGCTACATTGCCCTAGAGCTGAAAGGCACAACGTGCAGGCTTCTTTCCAAAGGGCGAGTTGGGCCCCACAGCATCTTGCTTCCAGCTCTTTGGGAAGCTAAGAAACAACTCGCTCTGCACAGTGCTCTTACAGCCTACCGGGAACATGTCTTCCAAAGGCCTGTGAAACGCAGTTTCTTTGCAGGCCTGATCTGGCTGAAGTAGGACTTCTGCTCTGGGTGTGCTACTTTGCCCTAGAGCTGAAAGGCACAACGTGCAGGCTTCTTTCCAAAGGGCGAGTTGGGCCCCACAGCATCTTGCTTCCAGCTCTTTGGGAAGCTAAGAAACAACTCGCTCTGCACAGTGCTCTTACAGCCTACCGGGAACATGTCTTCCAAAGGCCTGTGAAACGCAGTTTCTTTGCAGGCCTGATCTGGCTGAAGTAGGACTTCTGCTCTGGGTGTGCTACTTTGCCCTAGAGCTGAAAGGCACAACGTGCAGGCTTCTTTCCAAAGGGTGAGTTGGGCCCCACAGCATCTTGCTTCCAGCTCTTTGGGAAGTTAAGAAACAACTCGCTCTGCACAGTGCTCTTACAGCCTAGTGGGAACATCTCTTCCAAAGGCCTGTGAAACGCAGTTTCTTTGCAGGCCTGATCTGGCTGAAGTAGGACTTCTGCTCTGGGTGTGCTACTTTGCCCTAGAGCTGAAAGGCACAACGTGCAGGCTTCTTTCCAAAGGGCGAGTTGGGCCCCACAGCATCTTGCTTCCAGCTCTTTGGGAAGCTAAGAAACAACTCGCTCTGCACAGTGCTCTTACAGCCTACCGGGAACATGTCTTCCAAAGGCCTGTGAAACGCAGTTTCTTTGCAGGCCTGATCTGGCTGAAGTAGGACTTCTGCTCTGGGTGTGCTACTTTGCCCTAGAGCTGAAAGGCACAACGTGCAGGCTTCTTTCCAAAGGGCGAGTTGGGCCCCACAGCATCTTGCTTCCAGCTCTTTGGGAAGCTAAGAAACAACTCGCTCTGCACAGTGCTCTTACAGCCTACCGGGAACATCTCTTCCAAAGGCCTGTGAAACGCAGTTTCTTTGCAGGCCTGATCTGGCTGAAGTAGGACTTCTGCTCTGGGAGTGCTACTTTGCCCTAGAGCTGAAAGGCACAACGTGCAGGCTTCTTTCCAAAGGGCGAGTTGGGCCCCACAGCATCTTGCTTCCAGCTCTTTGGGAAGCTAAGAAACAACTCGCTCTGCACAGTGCTCTTACAGCCTACCGGGAACATCTCTTCCAAAGGCCTGTGAAACACAGTTTCTTTGCAGGCCTGATCTGGCTGAAGTAGGACTTCTGCTCTGGGTGTGCTACTTTGCCCTAGAGCTGAAAGGCACAACGTGCAGGCTTCTTTCCAAAGGGCGAGTTGGGCCCCACAGCATCTTGCTTCCAGCTCTTTGGGAAGCTAAGAAACAACTCGCTCTGCACAGTGCTCTTACAGCCTACCGGGAACATGTCTTCCAAAGGCCTGTGAAAGGCAGTTTCTTTGCAGGCCTGATCTGGCTGAAGTAGGACTTCTGCTCTGGGTGTGCTACATTGCCCTAGAGCTGAAAGGCACAACGTGCAGGCTTCTTTCCAAAGGGCGAGTTGGGCCCCACAGCATCTTGCTTCCAGCTCTTTGGGAAGCTAAGAAACAACTCGCTCTGCACAGTGCTCTTACAGCCTACTGGGAACATGTCTTCCAAAGGCCTGTGAAACACAGTTTCTTTGCAGGCCTGATCTGGCTGAAGTAGGACTTCTGCTCTGGGTGTGCTACTTTGCCCTAGAGCTGAAAGGCACAACGTGCAGGCTTCTTTCCAAAGGGCGAGTTGGGCCCCACAGCATCTTGCTTCCAGCTCTTTGGGAAGCTAAGAAACAACTCGCTCTGCACAGTGCTCTTACAGCCTACCGGGAACATGTCTTCCAAAGGCCTGTGAAACGCAGTTTCTTTGCAGGCCTGATCTGGCTGAAGTAGGACTTCTGCTCTGGGTGTGCTACTTTGCCCTAGAGCTGAAAGGCACAACGTGCAGGCTTCTTTCCAAAGGGCGAGTTGGGCCCCACAGCATCTTGCTTCCAGCTCTTTGGGAAGCTAAGAAACAACTCGCTCTGCACAGTGCTCTTACAGCCTACCGGGAACATCTCTTCCAAAGGCCTGTGAAACGCAGTTTCTTTGCAGGCCTGATCTGGCTGAAGTAGGACTTCTGCTCTGGGTGTGCTACTTTGCCCTAGAGCTGAAAGGCACAATGTGCAGGCTTCTTTCCAAAGGGCGAGTTGGGCCCCACAGCATCTTGCTTCCAGCTCTTTGGGAAGCTAAGAAACAACTCGCTCTGCACAGTGCTCTTTCAGCCTAGTGGGAACATCTGTTCCAAAGGCCTGTGAAACGCAGTTTCTTTGCAGGCCTGATCTGGCTGAAGTAGGACTTCTGCTCTGGGTGTGCTACTTTGCCCTAGAGCTGAAAGGCACAACGTGCAGGCTTCTTTCCAAAGGGCGAGTTGGGCCCCACAGCATCTTGCTTCCAGCTCTTTGGGAAGCTAAGAAACAACTCGCTCTGCACAGTGCTCTTACAGCCTACCGGGAACATGTCTTCCAAAGGCCTGTGAAACGCAGTTTCTTTGCAGGCCTGATCTGGCTGAAGTAGGACTTCTGCTCTGGGTGTGCTACTTTGCCCTAGAGCTGAAAGGCACAACGTGCAGGCTTCTTTCCAAAGGGCGAGTTGGGCCCCACAGCATCTTGCTTCCAGCTCTTTGGGAAGCTAAGAAACAACTCGCTCTGCACAGTGCTCTTACAGCCTAGTGGGAACATCTCTTCCAAAGGCCTGTGAAACGCAGTTTCTTTGCAGGCCTGATCTGGCTGAAGTAGGACTTCTGCTCTGGGTGTGCTACTTTGCCCTAGAGCTGAAAGGCACAACGTGCAGGCTTCTTTCCAAAGGGCGAGTTGGGTCCCACAGCATCTTGCTTCCAGCTCTTTGGGAAGCTAAGAAACAACTCGCTCTGCACAGTGCTCTTGCAGCCTACCGGGAACATCTCTTCCAAAGGCCTGTGAAACGCAGTTTCTTTGCAGGCCTGATCTGGCTGAAGTAGGACTTCTGCTCTGGGTGTGCTACATTGCCCTAGAGCTGAAAGGCACAACGTGCAGGCTTCTTTCCAAAGGGCGAGTTGGGCCCCACAGCATCTTGCTTCCAGCTCTTTGGGAAGCTAAGAAACAACTCGCTCTGCACAGTGCTCTTACAGCCTAGTGGGAACATGTCTTCCAAAGGCCTGTGAAACGCAGTTTCTTTGCAGGCCTGATCTGGCTGAAGTAGGACTTCTGCTCTGGGTGTGCTACTTTGCCCTAGAGCTGAAAGGCACAACGTGCAGGCTTCTTTCCAAAGGGCGAGTTGGGCCCCACAGCATCTTGCGTCCAGCTCTTTGGGAAACTAAGAAACAACTCGCTCTGCACAGTGCTCTTACAGCCTACCGGGAACATGTCTTCCAAAGGCCTGTGAAACGCAGTTTCTTTGCAGGCCTGATCTGGCTGAAGTAGGACTTCTGCTCTGGGTGTGCTACTTTGCCCTAGAGCTGAAAGGCACAACGTGCAGGCTTCTTTCCAAAGGGCGAGTTGGGCCCCACAGCATCTTGCTTCCAGCTCTTTGGGAAGCTAAGAAACAACTCGCTCTGCACAGTGCTCTTACAGCCTACCGGGAACATGTCTTCCAAAGGCCTGTGAAACGCAGTTTCTTTGCAGGCCTGATCTGGCTGAAGTAGGACTTCTGCTCTGGGTGTGCTACTTTGCCCTAGAGCTGAAAGGCACAACGTGCAGGCTTCTTTCCAAAGGGCGAGTTGGGCCCCACAGCATCTTGCTTCCAGCTCTTTGGGAAGCTAAGAAACAACTCGCTCTGCACAGTGCTCTTACAGCCTACCGGGAACATCTCTTCCAAAGGCCTGTGAAACGCAGTTTCTTTGCAGGCCTGATCTGGCTGAAGTAGGACTTCTGCTCTGGGTGTGCTACTTTGCCCTAGAGCTGAAAGGCACAACGTGCAGGCTTCTTTCCAAAGGGCGAGTTGGGCCCCACAGCATCTTGCTTCCAGCTCTTTGGGAAGCTAAGAAACAACTCGCTCTGCACAGTGCTCTTACAGCCTACCGGGAACATCTCTTCCAAAGGCCTGTGAAACGCAGTTTCTTTGCAGGCCTGATCTGGCTGAAGTAGGACTTCTGCTCTGGGAGTGCTACTTTGCCCTAGAGCTGAAAGGCACAACGTGCAGGCTTCTTTCCAAAGGGCGAGTTGGGCCCCACAGCATCTTGCTTCCAGCTCTTTGGGAAGCTAAGAAACAACTCGCTCTGCACAGTGCTCTTACAGCCTACCGGGAACATCTCTTCCAAAGGCCTGTGAAACGCAGTTTCTTTGCAGGCCTGATCTGGCTGAAGTAGGACTTCTGCTCTGGGTGTGCTACTTTGCCCTAGAGCTGAAAGGCACAACGTGCAGGCTTCTTTCCAAAGGGCGAGTTGGGCCCCACAGCATCTTGCTTCCAGCTCTTTGGGAAGCTAAGAAACAACTCGCTCTGCACAGTGCTCTTACAGCCTACCGGGAACATGTCTTCCAAAGGCCTGTGAAAGGCAGTTTCTTTGCAGGCCTGATCTGGCTGAAGTAGGACTTCTGCTCTGGGTGTGCTACATTGCCCTAGAGCTGAAAGGCACAACGTGCAGGCTTCTTTCCTAAGGGCGAGTTGGGCCCCACAGCATCTTGCTTCCAGCTCTTTGGGAAGCTAAGAAACAACTCGCTCTGCACAGTGCTCTTACAGCCTAGTGGGAACATGTCTTCCAAAGGCCTGTGAAACGCAGTTTCTTTGCAGGCCTGATCTGGCTGAAGTAGGACTTCTGCTCTGGGTGTGCTACTTTGCCCTAGAGCTGAAAGGCACAACGTGCAGGCTTCTTTCCAAAGGGCGAGTTGGGCCCCACAGCATCTTGCGTCCACCTCTTTGGGAAACTAAGAAACAACTCGCTCTGCACAGTGCTCTTACAGCCTACCGGGAACATGTCTTCCAAAGGCCTGTGAAACGCAGTTTCTTTGCAGGCCTGATCTGGCTGAAGTAGGACTTCTGCTCTGGGTGTGCTACTTTGCCCTAGAGCTGAAAGGCACAACGTGCAGGCTTCTTTCCAAAGGGCGAGTTGGGCCCCACAGCATCTTGCTTCCAGCTCTTTGGGAAGCTAAGAAACAACTCGCTCTGCACAGTGCTCTTACAGCCTACCGGGAACATGTCTTCCAAAGGCCTGTGTAACGCAGTTTCTTTGCAGGCCTGATCTGGCTGAAGTAGGACTTCTGCTCTGGGTGTGCTACTTTGCCCTAGAGCTGAAAGGCACAACGTGCAGGCTTCTTTCCAAAGGGCGAGTTGGGCCCCACAGCATCTTGCTTCCAGCTCTTTGGGAAGCTGAGAAACAACTCGCTCTGCACAGTGCTCTTACAGCCTACCGGGAACATCTCTTACGAAGGCCTGTGAAACGGAGTTTCTTTGCAGGCCTGATCTGGCTGAAGTAGAACTTCTGCTCTGGGTGAGCCACATGGCCCTAGAGCTGAAAGGTACAACGTGCAGGCTTGTTTCCCAAGGGGGAGTTGGGCCCCAAAGCATCTTGCTTCCAGCTCTTTGGGAAGCTAAGAAACAACTCGCTCTGCAGACCTCTCTTACAGCCAACCGGGAACATCTCTTGCAAAGGCCAGAGAAATACAGTTTCCTTGCAGGCCTTATCTCGCTGAGGTAGAACTGCTGCTATGCCGTGTCCTACATCGGCCTAGAGTTGCAAGGCTCAAAGTCCTGCCTTGACTCCTCAAGGGCAGACAGGCCCCACAGCGTGGGGCTTCCACCTCTTTGGGCAGCTAAGAAAAAACTTGCTCTGCACTGGTGTTTTACAGCCTACAGGGAACGAGTCTTACAAAGGCCTGTGAAACGCAGATTCTTCCCAGCCCTGATCTGGCTGAAGTAGAACTTCTGCTCTGCCGGGTCCTACATGGCGCTAGAGCTGCAAGGCACAAAGTCCTGCCTTGATTCCACCAGGGTAGACAAGTCCCTCAGGTCCAGCATCCAGCTCTTTCGGCAGCTAAGAAACAACTCGCTCTGCATAGGGCTCTTACAGCCTACCGGGAACATGTCTTAAAACGGACTGTGAAACGCAGTTTCTTCCGAGCCCTGATCTGGCTGAAGTAGAACTTCTGCTCTGCCGTGTGCAACATGGCCCTAGAGATGCAAGGCACAAAGTCCTGCCTTGTTTGCCCAAGGGGAGACTAGTACCTCAGCGTCCAGCTTCCAGCTCTTGGAGCAGCTAAGAAACAGCTTGCTGTGCACAGGGCTCTTCCAGCCTACCTGCAACATGTCTTACAAAGGCCTGTGAAACGCAGTTTCTTTGCAGGCCTGATCTGGCTGAAGTAGGACTTCTGCTCTGGGTGTGTCACATTGCCCTAGAGCTGAAAGGCGCAACGTGCAGACTTCTTTCCAAAGGGCGACTTGGGCCCCAAAGCATCTTGATTCCAGCTGTTTGGGAAGCTGAGAAACAATTTGCTCTGCCCAGTGCTCTTACAGCCTACAGGGAACATCTCTTACAAAGGCCTGTGAAACGCAATTTCTTTGCAGGCCTGATCTGGCTGAAGTAGAACTTCTGCTCTGGGTGTGCCACATGGCCCTAGAGCTGAAAGGCACAACGTTCAGGTTTCTTTCCAAACGGCGAGTTGGGCCCCAAAGCATCTTGCTTGCAACTCTTTGGGAACTGAAGAAACAACTCGCTCTGCACAGTGCTCTTACAGCCTACCGGGAACATGTCTTACAAAGGCCTGTGAAACGCAGTTTGTTTGCAGGCCTGATCTGGCTGAAGTAGAACTTCTGCTCTGGGTGTGCCACATTGCCCTAGAGCTGAAAGGCACAACGTGCAGCCTTCTTTCCAAAGGGCGAGTTGGGCCCCAGAGCCTCTTGCTTCCAGCTCTTTGGGAAGCTAAGAAACAACTCGCTCTGCAGACCTCTCTTACAGCCAACCGGGAACATCTCTTGCAAAGGCCTGAGAAATACAGTTTCCTTGCAGTCCTTATCTCGCTGAGGTAGAACTGCTGCTATGCCGTGTCCTACATCGGCCTAGAGTTGCAAGGCTCAAAGTCCTGCCTTGACTCCTCAAGGGCAGACAGGCCCCACAGCGTGGGGCTTCCACCTCTTTGGGCAGCTAAGAAACAACTTGCTCTGCACTGGTGTTTTACAGCCTACAGGGAACGAGTCTTACAAAGGCCTGTGAAACGCAGTTTCTTCCCAGCCCTGATCTGGCTGAAGTAGAACTTCTGCTCTGCCGGGTCCCACATGGCGCTAGAGCTGCAAGGCACAAAGTCCTGCCTTGTTTCCACAAGGGTAGACAAGTCCCTCAGGTCCAGCATCCAGCTCTTTCGGCAGCTAAGAAACAATTCGCTCTGCACAGTGCTCTTACAGCATACCGGGAACATCTCTTCCAAAGGCCTGTTAAACGCAGTTTCTTTGCAGGCCTGATCTGGCTGAAGTAGAACTTCTGCTCTGGGTGTGTCACATGGCCCTAGAGCTGAAAGGCACAACGTGCAGGCTTCTTTCCAAAGGGCGAGTTGGGCCCCACAGCATCTTGCTTCCAGCTCTTTGGGAAGCTAAGAAACAACTCGCTCTGCACAGTGCTCTTACAGCCTACCGGGAACATGTCTTCCAAAGGCCTGTGAAACGCAGTTTCTTTGCAGGCCTGATCTGGCTGAAGTAGGACTTCTGCTCTGGGTGTGCTACTTTGCCCTAGAGCTGAAAGGCACAACGTGCAGGCTTCTTTCCAAAGGGCGAGTTGGGCCCCACAGCATCTTGCTTCCAGCTCTTTGGGAAGCTAAGAAACAACTCGCTCTGCACAGTGCTCTTACAGCCTACCGGGAACATGTCTTCCAAAGGCCTGTGAAACGCAGTTTCTTTGCAGGCCTGATCTGGCTGAAGTAGGACTTCTGCTCTGGGTGTGCTACATTGCCCTAGAGCTGAAAGGCACAACGTGCAGGCTTCTTTCCAAAGGGCGAGTTGGGCCCCACAGCATCTTGCTTCCAGCTCTTTGGGAAGCTAAGAAACAACTCGCTCTGCACAGTGCTCTTACAGCCTACCGGGAACATGTCTTCCAAAGGCCTGTGAAACGCAGTTTCTTTGCAGGCCTGATCTGGCTGAAGTAGGACTTCTGCTCTGGGTGTGCTACTTTGCCCTAGAGCTGAAAGGCACAACGTGCAGGCTTCTTTCCAAACGGCGAGTTGGGCCCCACAGCATCTTGCTTCCAGCTCTTTGGGAAGCTAAGAAACAACTCGCTCTGCACAGTGCTCTTACAGCCTACCGGGAACATGTCTTCCAAAGGCCTGTGAAACGCAGTTTCTTTGCAGGCCTGATCTGGCTGAAGTAGGACTTCTGCTCTGGGTGTGCTACTTTGCCCTAGAGCTGAAAGGCACAACGTGCAGGCTTCTTTCCAAAGGGTGAGTTGGGCCCCACAGCATCTTGCTTCCAGCTCTTTGGGAAGCTAAGAAACAACTCGCTCTGCACAGTGCTCTTACAGCCTAGTGGGAACATCTCTTCCAAAGGCCTGTGAAACGCAGTTTCTTTGCAGGCCTGATCTGGCTGAAGTAGGACTTCTGCTCTGGGTGTGCTACTTTGCCCTAGAGCTGAAAGGCACAACGTGCAGGCTTCTTTCCAAACGGCGAGTTGGGCCCCACAGCATCTTGCTTCCAGCTCTTTGGGAAGCTAAGAAACAACTCGCTCTGCACAGTGCTCTTACAGCCTACCGGGAACATGTCTTCCAAAGGCCTGTGAAACGCAGTTTCTTTGCAGGCCTGATCTGGCTGAAGTAGGACTTCTGCTCTGGGTGTGCTACTTTGCCCTAGAGCTGAAAGGCACAACGTGCAGGCTTCTTTCCAAAGGGCGAGTTGGGCCCCACAGCATCTTGCTTCCAGCTCTTTGGGAAGCTAAGAAACAACTCGCTCTGCACAGTGCTCTTACAGCCTACCGGGAACATGTCTTCCAAAGGCCTGTGAAACGCAGTTTCTTTGCAGGCCTGATCTGGCTGAAGTAGGACTTCTGCTCTGGGAGTGCTACTTTGCCCTAGAGCTGAAAGGCACAACGTGCAGGCTTCTTTCCAAAGGGCGAGTTGGGCCCCACAGCATCTTGCTTCCAGCTCTTTGGGAAGCTAAGAAACAACTCGCTCTGCACAGTGCTCTTACAGCCTACCGGGAACATCTCTTCCAAAGGCCTGTGAAACGCAGTTTCTTTGCAGGCCTGATCTGGCTGAAGTAGGACTTCTGCTCTGGGTGTGCTACTTTGCCCTAGAGCTGAAAGGCACAACGTGCAGGCTTCTTTCCAAAGGGCGAGTTGGGCCCCACAGCATCTTGCTTCCAGCTCTTTGGGAAGCTAAGAAACAACTCGCTCTGCACAGTGCTCTTACAGCCTACCGGGAACATGTCTTCCAAAGGCCTGTGAAACGCAGTTTCTTTGCAGGCCTGATCTGGCTGAAGTAGGACTTCTGCTCTGGGAGTGCTACTTTGCCCTAGAGCTGAAAGGCACAACGTGCAGGCTTCTTTCCAAAGGGCGAGTTGGGCCCCACAGCATCTTGCTTCCAGCTCTTTGGGAAGCTAAGAAACAACTCGCTCTGCACAGTGCTCTTACAGCCTACCGGGAACATCTCTTCCAAAGGCCTGTGAAACGCAGTTTCTTTGCAGGCCTGATCTGGCTGAAGTAGGACTTCTGCTCTGGGAGTGCTACTTTGCCCTAGAGCTGAAAGGCACAACGTGCAGGCTTCTTTCCAAAGGGCGAGTTGGGCCCCACAGCATCTTGCTTCCAGCTCTTTGGGAAGCTAAGAAACAACTCGCTCTGCACAGTGCTCTTACAGCCTACCGGGAACATGTCTTCCAAAGGCCTGTGAAAGGCAGTTTCTTTGCAGGCCTGATCTGGCTGAAGTAGGACTTCTACTCTGGGTGTGCTACATTGCCCTAGAGCTGAAAGGCACAACGTGCAGGCTTCTTTCCAAAGGGCGAGTTGGGCCCCACAGCATCTTGCTTCCAGCTCTTTGGGAAGCTAAGAAACAACTCGCTCTGCACAGTGCTCTTACAGCCTACCGGGAACATGTCTTCCAAAGGCCTGTGAAACGCAGTTTCTTTGCAGGCCTGATCTGGCTGAAGTAGGACTTCTGCTCTGGGTGTGCTACTTTGCCCTAGAGCTGAAAGGCACAACGTGCAGGCTTCTTTCCAAAGGGCGAGTTGGGCCCCACAGCATCTTGCTTCCAGCTCTTTGGGAAGCTAAGAAACAACTCGCTCTGCACAGTGCTCTTACAGCCTACCGGGAACATCTCTTCCAAAGGCCTGTGAAACGCAGTTTCTTTGCAGGCCTGATCTGGCTGAAGTAGGACTTCTGCTCTGGGTGTGCTACTTTGCCCTAGAGCTGAAAGGCACAACGTGCAGGCTTCTTTCCAAAGGGCGAGTTGGGCCCCACAGCATCTTGCTTCCAGCTCTTTGGGAAGCTAAGAAACAACTCGCTCTGCACAGTGCTCTTACAGCCTACCGGGAACATGTCTTCCAAAGGCCTGTGAAACGCAGTTTCTTTGCAGGCCTGATCTGGCTGAAGTAGGACTTCTGCTCTGGGAGTGCTACTTTGCCCTAGAGCTGAAAGGCACAACGTGCAGGCTTCTTTCCAAAGGGCGAGTTGGGCCCCACAGCATCTTGCTTCCAGCTCTTTGGGAAGCTAAGAAACAACTCGCTCTGCACAGTGCTCTTACAGCCTACCGGGAACATCTCTTCCAAAGGCCTGTGAAACGCAGTTTCTTTGCAGGCCTGATCTGGCTGAAGTAGGACTTCTGCTCTGGGTGTGCTACTTTGCCCTAGAGCTGAAAGGCACAACGTGCAGGCTTCTTTCCAAAGGGTGAGTTGGGCCCCACAGCATCTTGCTTCCAGCTCTTTGGGAAGCTAAGAAACAACTCGCTCTGCACAGTGCTCTTACAGCCTAGTGGGAACATCTCTTCCAAAGGCCTGTGAAACGCAGTTTCTTTGCAGGCCTGATCTGGCTGAAGTAGGACTTCTGCTCTGGGTGTGCTACTTTGCCCTAGAGCTGAAAGGCACAACGTGCAGGCTTCTTTCCAAAGGGCGAGTTGGGCCCCACAGCATCTTGCTTCCAGCTCTTTGGGAAGCTAAGAAACAACTCGCTCTGCACAGTGCTCTTACAGCCTACCGGGAACATCTCTTCCAAAGGCCTGTGAAACGCAGTTTCTTTGCAGGCCTGATCTGGCTGAAGTAGGACTTCTGCTCTGGGTGTGCTACTTTGCCCTAGAGCTGAAAGGCACAACGTGCAGGCTTCTTTCCAAAGGGCGAGTTGGGCCCCACAGCATCTTGCTTCCAGCTCTTTGGGAAGCTAAGAAACAACTCGCTCTGCACAGTGCTCTTACAGCCTACCGGGAACATCTCTTCCAAAGGCCTGTGAAACGCAGTTTCTTTGCAGGCCTGATCTGGCTGAAGTAGGACTTCTGCTCTGGGTGTGCTACTTTGCCCTAGAGCTGAAAGGCACAACGTGCAGGCTTCTTTCCAAAGGGCGAGTTGGGCCCCACAGCATCTTGCTTCCAGCTCTTTGGGAAGCTAAGAAACAACTCGCTCTGCACAGTGCTCTTACAGCCTACCGGGAACATCTCTTCCAAAGGCCTGTGAAACGCAGTTTCTTTGCAGGCCTGATCTGGCTGAAGTAGGACTTCTGCTCTGGGTGTGCTACTTTGCCCTAGAGCTGAAAGGCACAACGTGCAGGCTTCTTTCCAAAGGGCGAGTTGGGCCCCACAGCATCTTGCTTCCAGCTCTTTGGGAAGCTAAGAAACAACTCGCTCTGCACAGTGCTCTTACAGCCTACCGGGAACATCTCTTCCAAAGGCCTGTGAAACGCAGTTTCTTTGCAGGCCTGATCTGGCTGAAGTAGGACTTCTGCTCTGGGTGTGCTACTTTGCCCTAGAGCTGAAAGGCACAACGTGCAGGCTTCTTTCCAAAGGGCGAGTTGGGCCCCACAGCATCTTGCTTCCAGCTCTTTGGGAAGCTAAGAAACAACTCGCTCTGCACAGTGCTCTTACAGCCTACCGGGAACATGTCTTCCAAAGGCCTGTGAAACGCAGTTTCTTTGCAGGCCTGATCTGGCTGAAGTAGGACTTCTGCTCTGGGTGTGCTACATTGCCCTAGAGCTGAAAGGCACAACGTGCAGGCTTCTTTCCAAAGGGCGAGTTGGGCCCCACAGCATCTTGCTTCCAGCTCTTTGGGAAGCTAAGAAACAACTCGCTCTGCACAGTGCTCTTACAGCCTACCGGGAACATGTCTTCCAAAGGCCTGTGAAACGCAGTTTCTTTGCAGGCCTGATCTGGCTGAAGTAGGACTTCTGCTCTGGGTGTGCTACTTTGCCCTAGAGCTGAAAGGCACAACGTGCAGGCTTCTTTCCAAACGGCGAGTTGGGCCCCACAGCATCTTGCTTCCAGCTCTTTGGGAAGCTAAGAAACAACTCGCTCTGCACAGTGCTCTTACAGCCTACCGGGAACATGTCTTCCAAAGGCCTGTGAAACGCAGTTTCTTTGCAGGCCTGATCTGGCTGAAGTAGGACTTCTGCTCTGGGTGTGCTACTTTGCCCTAGAGCTGAAAGGCACAACGTGCAGGCTTCTTTCCAAAGGGTGAGTTGGGCCCCACAGCATCTTGCTTCCAGCTCTTTGGGAAGCTAAGAAACAACTCGCTCTGCACAGTGCTCTTACAGCCTAGTGGGAACATCTCTTCCAAAGGCCTGTGAAACGCAGTTTCTTTGCAGGCCTGATCTGGCTGAAGTAGGACTTCTGCTCTGGGTGTGCTACTTTGCCCTAGAGCTGAAAGGCACAACGTGCAGGCTTCTTTCCAAACGGCGAGTTGGGCCCCACAGCATCTTGCTTCCAGCTCTTTGGGAAGCTAAGAAACAACTCGCTCTGCACAGTGCTCTTACAGCCTACCGGGAACATGTCTTCCAAAGGCCTGTGAAACGCAGTTTCTTTGCAGGCCTGATCTGGCTGAAGTAGGACTTCTGCTCTGGGTGTGCTACTTTGCCCTAGAGCTGAAAGGCACAACGTGCAGGCTTCTTTCCAAAGGGCGAGTTGGGCCCCACAGCATCTTGCTTCCAGCTCTTTGGGAAGCTAAGAAACAACTCGCTCTGCACAGTGCTCTTACAGCCTACCGGGAACATGTCTTCCAAAGGCCTGTGAAACGCAGTTTCTTTGCAGGCCTGATCTGGCTGAAGTAGGACTTCTGCTCTGGGAGTGCTACTTTGCCCTAGAGCTGAAAGGCACAACGTGCAGGCTTCTTTCCAAAGGGCGAGTTGGGCCCCACAGCATCTTGCTTCCAGCTCTTTGGGAAGCTAAGAAACAACTCGCTCTGCACAGTGCTCTTACAGCCTACCGGGAACATCTCTTCCAAAGGCCTGTGAAACGCAGTTTCTTTGCAGGCCTGATCTGGCTGAAGTAGGACTTCTGCTCTGGGTGTGCTACTTTGCCCTAGAGCTGAAAGGCACAACGTGCAGGCTTCTTTCCAAAGGGCGAGTTGGGCCCCACAGCATCTTGCTTCCAGCTCTTTGGGAAGCTAAGAAACAACTCGCTCTGCACAGTGCTCTTACAGCCTACCGGGAACATGTCTTCCAAAGGCCTGTGAAACGCAGTTTCTTTGCAGGCCTGATCTGGCTGAAGTAGGACTTCTGCTCTGGGAGTGCTACTTTGCCCTAGAGCTGAAAGGCACAACGTGCAGGCTTCTTTCCAAAGGGCGAGTTGGGCCCCACAGCATCTTGCTTCCAGCTCTTTGGGAAGCTAAGAAACAACTCGCTCTGCACAGTGCTCTTACAGCCTACCGGGAACATCTCTTCCAAAGGCCTGTGAAACGCAGTTTCTTTGCAGGCCTGATCTGGCTGAAGTAGGACTTCTGCTCTGGGAGTGCTACTTTGCCCTAGAGCTGAAAGGCACAACGTGCAGGCTTCTTTCCAAAGGGCGAGTTGGGCCCCACAGCATCTTGCTTCCAGCTCTTTGGGAAGCTAAGAAACAACTCGCTCTGCACAGTGCTCTTACAGCCTACCGGGAACATGTCTTCCAAAGGCCTGTGAAAGGCAGTTTCTTTGCAGGCCTGATCTGGCTGAAGTAGGACTTCTACTCTGGGTGTGCTACATTGCCCTAGAGCTGAAAGGCACAACGTGCAGGCTTCTTTCCAAAGGGCGAGTTGGGCCCCACAGCATCTTGCTTCCAGCTCTTTGGGAAGCTAAGAAACAACTCGCTCTGCACAGTGCTCTTACAGCCTACCGGGAACATGTCTTCCAAAGGCCTGTGAAACGCAGTTTCTTTGCAGGCCTGATCTGGCTGAAGTAGGACTTCTGCTCTGGGTGTGCTACTTTGCCCTAGAGCTGAAAGGCACAACGTGCAGGCTTCTTTCCAAAGGGCGAGTTGGGCCCCACAGCATCTTGCTTCCAGCTCTTTGGGAAGCTAAGAAACAACTCGCTCTGCACAGTGCTCTTACAGCCTACCGGGAACATGTCTTCCAAAGGCCTGTGAAACGCAGTTTCTTTGCAGGCCTGATCTGGCTGAAGTAGGACTTCTGCTCTGGGAGTGCTACTTTGCCCTAGAGCTGAAAGGCACAACGTGCAGGCTTCTTTCCAAAGGGCGAGTTGGGCCCCACAGCATCTTGCTTCCAGCTCTTTGGGAAGCTAAGAAACAACTCGCTCTGCACAGTGCTCTTACAGCCTACCGGGAACATCTCTTCCAAAGGCCTGTGAAACGCAGTTTCTTTGCAGGCCTGATCTGGCTGAAGTAGGACTTCTGCTCTGGGTGTGCTACTTTGCCCTAGAGCTGAAAGGCACAACGTGCAGGCTTCTTTCCAAAGGGTGAGTTGGGCCCCACAGCATCTTGCTTCCAGCTCTTTGGGAAGCTAAGAAACAACTCGCTCTGCACAGTGCTCTTACAGCCTAGTGGGAACATCTCTTCCAAAGGCCTGTGAAACGCAGTTTCTTTGCAGGCCTGATCTGGCTGAAGTAGGACTTCTGCTCTGGGTGTGCTACTTTGCCCTAGAGCTGAAAGGCACAACGTGCAGGCTTCTTTCCAAAGGGCGAGTTGGGCCCCACAGCATCTTGCTTCCAGCTCTTTGGGAAGCTAAGAAACAACTCGCTCTGCACAGTGCTCTTACAGCCTACCGGGAACATGTCTTCCAAAGGCCTGTGAAACGCAGTTTCTTTGCAGGCCTGATCTGGCTGAAGTAGGACTTCTGCTCTGGGTGTGCTACTTTGCCCTAGAGCTGAAAGGCACAACGTGCAGGCTTCTTTCCAAAGGGCGAGTTGGGCCCCACAGCATCTTGCTTCCAGCTCTTTGGGAAGCTAAGAAACAACTCGCTCTGCACAGTGCTCTTACAGCCTACCGGGAACATCTCTTCCAAAGGCCTGTGAAACGCAGTTTCTTTGCAGGCCGGATCTGGCTGAAGTAGGACTTCTGCTCTGGGTGTGCTACTTTGCCCTAGAGCTGAAAGGCACAACGTGCAGGCTTCTTTCCAAAGGGCGAGTTGGGCCCCACAGCATCTTGCTTCCAGCTCTTTGGGAAGCTAAGAAACAACTCGCTCTGCACAGTGCTCTTACAGCCTACCGGGAACATCTCTTCCAAAGGCCTGTGAAACGCAGTTTCTTTGCAGGCCTGATCTGGCTGAAGTAGGACTTCTGCTCTGGGTGTGCTACTTTGCCCTAGAGCTGAAAGGCACAACGTGCAGGCTTCTTTCCAAAGGGCGAGTTGGGCCCCACAGCATCTTGCTTCCAGCTCTTTGGGAAGCTAAGAAACAACTCGCTCTGCACAGTGCTCTTACAGCCTACCGGGAACATCTCTTCCAAAGGCCTGTGAAACGCAGTTTCTTTGCAGGCCTGATCTGGCTGAAGTAGGACTTCTGCTCTGGGTGTGCTACTTTGCCCTAGAGCTGAAAGGCACAACGTGCAGGCTTCTTTCCAAAGGGCGAGTTGGGCCCCACAGCATCTTGCTTCCAGCTCTTTGGGAAGCTAAGAAACAACTCGCTCTGCACAGTGCTCTTACAGCCTACCGGGAACATGTCTTACAAAGGCCTGTGAAACGCAGTTTGTTTGCAGGCCTGATCTGGCTGAAGTAGAACTTCTGCTCTGGGTGTGCCACATTGCCCTAGAGCTGAAAGGCACAACGTGCAGCCTTCTTTCCAAAGGGCGAGTTGGGCCCCAGAGCCTCTTGCTTCCAGCTCTTTGGGAAGCTAAGAAACAACTCGCTCTGCAGACCTCTCTTACAGCCAACCGGGAACATCTCTTGCAAAGGCCTGAGAAATACAGTTTCCTTGCAGTCCTTATCTCGCTGAGGTAGAACTGCTGCTATGCCGTGTCCTACATCGGCCTAGAGTTGCAAGGCTCAAAGTCCTGCCTTGACTCCTCAAGGGCAGACAGGCCCCACAGCGTGGGGCTTCCACCTCTTTGGGCAGCTAAGAAACAACTTGCTCTGCACTGGTGTTTTACAGCCTACAGGGAACGAGTCTTACAAAGGCCTGTGAAACGCAGTTTCTTCCCAGCCCTGATCTGGCTGAAGTAGAACTTCTGCTCTGCCGGGTCCCACATGGCGCTAGAGCTGCAAGGCACAAAGTCCTGCCTTGTTTCCACAAGGGTAGACAAGTCCCTCAGGTCCAGCATCCAGCTCTTTCGGCAGCTAAGAAACAATTCGCTCTGCACAGTGCTCTTACAGCATACCGGGAACATCTCTTCCAAAGGCCTGTTAAACGCAGTTTCTTTGCAGGCCTGATCTGGCTGAAGTAGAACTTCTGCTCTGGGTGTGTCACATGGCCCTAGAGCTGAAAGGCACAACGTGCAGGCTTCTTTCCAAAGGGCGAGTTGGGCCCCACAGCATCTTGCTTCCAGCTCTTTGGGAAGCTAAGAAACAACTCGCTCTGCACAGTGCTCTTACAGCCTACCGGGAACATGTCTTCCAAAGGCCTGTGAAACGCAGTTTCTTTGCAGGCCTGATCTGGCTGAAGTAGGACTTCTGCTCTGGGTGTGCTACTTTGCCCTAGAGCTGAAAGGCACAACGTGCAGGCTTCTTTCCAAAGGGCGAGTTGGGCCCCACAGCATCTTGCTTCCAGCTCTTTGGGAAGCTAAGAAACAACTCGCTCTGCACAGTGCTCTTACAGCCTACCGGGAACATGTCTTCCAAAGGCCTGTGAAACGCAGTTTCTTTGCAGGCCTGATCTGGCTGAAGTAGGACTTCTGCTCTGGGTGTGCTACATTGCCCTAGAGCTGAAAGGCACAACGTGCAGGCTTCTTTCCAAAGGGCGAGTTGGGCCCCACAGCATCTTGCTTCCAGCTCTTTGGGAAGCTAAGAAACAACTCGCTCTGCACAGTGCTCTTACAGCCTACCGGGAACATGTCTTCCAAAGGCCTGTGAAACGCAGTTTCTTTGCAGGCCTGATCTGGCTGAAGTAGGACTTCTGCTCTGGGTGTGCTACTTTGCCCTAGAGCTGAAAGGCACAACGTGCAGGCTTCTTTCCAAAGGGCGAGTTGGGCCCCACAGCATCTTGCTTCCAGCTCTTTGGGAAGCTAAGAAACAACTCGCTCTGCACAGTGCTCTTACAGCCTACCGGGAACATGTCTTCCAAAGGCCTGTGAAACGCAGTTTCTTTGCAGGCCTGATCTGGCTGAAGTAGGACTTCTGCTCTGGGAGTGCTACTTTGCCCTAGAGCTGAAAGGCACAACGTGCAGGCTTCTTTCCAAAGGGCGAGTTGGGCCCCACAGCATCTTGCTTCCAGCTCTTTGGGAAGCTAAGAAACAACTCGCTCTGCACAGTGCTCTTACAGCCTACCGGGAACATCTCTTCCAAAGGCCTGTGAAACGCAGTTTCTTTGCAGGCCTGATCTGGCTGAAGTAGGACTTCTGCTCTGGGAGTGCTACTTTGCCCTAGAGCTGAAAGGCACAACGTGCAGGCTTCTTTCCAAAGGGCGAGTTGGGCCCCACAGCATCTTGCTTCCAGCTCTTTGGGAAGCTAAGAAACAACTCGCTCTGCACAGTGCTCTTACAGCCTACCGGGAACATGTCTTCCAAAGGCCTGTGAAAGGCAGTTTCTTTGCAGGCCTGATCTGGCTGAAGTAGGACTTCTACTCTGGGTGTGCTACATTGCCCTAGAGCTGAAAGGCACAACGTGCAGGCTTCTTTCCAAAGGGCGAGTTGGGCCCCACAGCATCTTGCTTCCAGCTCTTTGGGAAGCTAAGAAACAACTCGCTCTGCACAGTGCTCTTACAGCCTACCGGGAACATGTCTTCCAAAGGCCTGTGAAACGCAGTTTCTTTGCAGGCCTGATCTGGCTGAAGTAGGACTTCTGCTCTGGGTGTGCTACTTTGCCCTAGAGCTGAAAGGCACAACGTGCAGGCTTCTTTCCAAAGGGCGAGTTGGGCCCCACAGCATCTTGCTTCCAGCTCTTTGGGAAGCTAAGAAACAACTCGCTCTGCACAGTGCTCTTACAGCCTACCGGGAACATCTCTTCCAAAGGCCTGTGAAACGCAGTTTCTTTGCAGGCCTGATCTGGCTGAAGTAGGACTTCTGCTCTGGGTGTGCTACTTTGCCCTAGAGCTGAAAGGCACAACGTGCAGGCTTCTTTCCAAAGGGCGAGTTGGGCCCCACAGCATCTTGCTTCCAGCTCTTTGGGAAGCTAAGAAACAACTCGCTCTGCACAGTGCTCTTACAGCCTACCGGGAACATGTCTTCCAAAGGCCTGTGAAACGCAGTTTCTTTGCAGGCCTGATCTGGCTGAAGTAGGACTTCTGCTCTGGGAGTGCTACTTTGCCCTAGAGCTGAAAGGCACAACGTGCAGGCTTCTTTCCAAAGGGCGAGTTGGGCCCCACAGCATCTTGCTTCCAGCTCTTTGGGAAGCTAAGAAACAACTCGCTCTGCACAGTGCTCTTACAGCCTACCGGGAACATCTCTTCCAAAGGCCTGTGAAACGCAGTTTCTTTGCAGGCCTGATCTGGCTGAAGTAGGACTTCTGCTCTGGGTGTGCTACTTTGCCCTAGAGCTGAAAGGCACAACGTGCAGGCTTCTTTCCAAAGGGTGAGTTGGGCCCCACAGCATCTTGCTTCCAGCTCTTTGGGAAGCTAAGAAACAACTCGCTCTGCACAGTGCTCTTACAGCCTAGTGGGAACATCTCTTCCAAAGGCCTGTGAAACGCAGTTTCTTTGCAGGCCTGATCTGGCTGAAGTAGGACTTCTGCTCTGGGTGTGCTACTTTGCCCTAGAGCTGAAAGGCACAACGTGCAGGCTTCTTTCCAAAGGGCGAGTTGGGCCCCACAGCATCTTGCTTCCAGCTCTTTGGGAAGCTAAGAAACAACTCGCTCTGCACAGTGCTCTTACAGCCTACCGGGAACATGTCTTCCAAAGGCCTGTGAAACGCAGTTTCTTTGCAGGCCTGATCTGGCTGAAGTAGGACTTCTGCTCTGGGTGTGCTACTTTGCCCTAGAGCTGAAAGGCACAACGTGCAGGCTTCTTTCCAAAGGGCGAGTTGGGCCCCACAGCATCTTGCTTCCAGCTCTTTGGGAAGCTAAGAAACAACTCGCTCTGCACAGTGCTCTTACAGCCTACCGGGAACATCTCTTCCAAAGGCCTGTGAAACGCAGTTTCTTTGCAGGCCGGATCTGGCTGAAGTAGGACTTCTGCTCTGGGTGTGCTACTTTGCCCTAGAGCTGAAAGGCACAACGTGCAGGCTTCTTTCCAAAGGGCGAGTTGGGCCCCACAGCATCTTGCTTCCAGCTCTTTGGGAAGCTAAGAAACAACTCGCTCTGCACAGTGCTCTTACAGCCTACCGGGAACATCTCTTCCAAAGGCCTGTGAAACGCAGTTTCTTTGCAGGCCTGATCTGGCTGAAGTAGGACTTCTGCTCTGGGTGTGCTACTTTGCCCTAGAGCTGAAAGGCACAACGTGCAGGCTTCTTTCCAAAGGGCGAGTTGGGCCCCACAGCATCTTGCTTCCAGCTCTTTGGGAAGCTAAGAAACAACTCGCTCTGCACAGTGCTCTTACAGCCTACCGGGAACATCTCTTCCAAAGGCCTGTGAAACGCAGTTTCTTTGCAGGCCTGATCTGGCTGAAGTAGGACTTCTGCTCTGGGTGTGCTACTTTGCCCTAGAGCTGAAAGGCACAACGTGCAGGCTTCTTTCCAAAGGGCGAGTTGGGCCCCACAGCATCTTGCTTCCAGCTCTTTGGGAAGCTAAGAAACAACTCGCTCTGCACAGTGCTCTTACAGCCTACCGGGAACATGTCTTACAAAGGCCTGTGAAACGCAGTTTGTTTGCAGGCCTGATCTGGCTGAAGTAGAACTTCTGCTCTGGGTGTGCCACATTGCCCTAGAGCTGAAAGGCACAACGTGCAGCCTTCTTTCCAAAGGGCGAGTTGGGCCCCAGAGCCTCTTGCTTCCAGCTCTTTGGGAAGCTAAGAAACAACTCGCTCTGCAGACCTCTCTTACAGCCAACCGGGAACATCTCTTGCAAAGGCCTGAGAAATACAGTTTCCTTGCAGTCCTTATCTCGCTGAGGTAGAACTGCTGCTATGCCGTGTCCTACATCGGCCTAGAGTTGCAAGGCTCAAAGTCCTGCCTTGACTCCTCAAGGGCAGACAGGCCCCACAGCGTGGGGCTTCCACCTCTTTGGGCAGCTAAGAAACAACTTGCTCTGCACTGGTGTTTTACAGCCTACAGGGAACGAGTCTTACAAAGGCCTGTGAAACGCAGTTTCTTCCCAGCCCTGATCTGGCTGAAGTAGAACTTCTGCTCTGCCGGGTCCCACATGGCGCTAGAGCTGCAAGGCACAAAGTCCTGCCTTGTTTCCACAAGGGTAGACAAGTCCCTCAGGTCCAGCATCCAGCTCTTTCGGCAGCTAAGAAACAATTCGCTCTGCACAGTGCTCTTACAGCATACCGGGAACATCTCTTCCAAAGGCCTGTTAAACGCAGTTTCTTTGCAGGCCTGATCTGGCTGAAGTAGAACTTCTGCTCTGGGTGTGTCACATGGCCCTAGAGCTGAAAGGCACAACGTGCAGGCTTCTTTCCAAAGGGCGAGTTGGGCCCCACAGCATCTTGCTTCCAGCTCTTTGGGAAGCTAAGAAACAACTCGCTCTGCACAGTGCTCTTACAGCCTACCGGGAACATGTCTTCCAAAGGCCTGTGAAACGCAGTTTCTTTGCAGGCCTGATCTGGCTGAAGTAGGACTTCTGCTCTGGGTGTGCTACTTTGCCCTAGAGCTGAAAGGCACAACGTGCAGGCTTCTTTCCAAAGGGCGAGTTGGGCCCCACAGCATCTTGCTTCCAGCTCTTTGGGAAGCTAAGAAACAACTCGCTCTGCACAGTGCTCTTACAGCCTACCGGGAACATGTCTTCCAAAGGCCTGTGAAACGCAGTTTCTTTGCAGGCCTGATCTGGCTGAAGTAGGACTTCTGCTCTGGGTGTGCTACATTGCCCTAGAGCTGAAAGGCACAACGTGCAGGCTTCTTTCCAAAGGGCGAGTTGGGCCCCACAGCATCTTGCTTCCAGCTCTTTGGGAAGCTAAGAAACAACTCGCTCTGCACAGTGCTCTTACAGCCTACCGGGAACATGTCTTCCAAAGGCCTGTGAAACGCAGTTTCTTTGCAGGCCTGATCTGGCTGAAGTAGGACTTCTGCTCTGGGTGTGCTACTTTGCCCTAGAGCTGAAAGGCACAACGTGCAGGCTTCTTTCCAAACGGCGAGTTGGGCCCCACAGCATCTTGCTTCCAGCTCTTTGGGAAGCTAAGAAACAACTCGCTCTGCACAGTGCTCTTACAGCCTACCGGGAACATGTCTTCCAAAGGCCTGTGAAACGCAGTTTCTTTGCAGGCCTGATCTGGCTGAAGTAGGACTTCTGCTCTGGGTGTGCTACTTTGCCCTAGAGCTGAAAGGCACAACGTGCAGGCTTCTTTCCAAAGGGTGAGTTGGGCCCCACAGCATCTTGCTTCCAGCTCTTTGGGAAGCTAAGAAACAACTCGCTCTGCACAGTGCTCTTACAGCCTAGTGGGAACATCTCTTCCAAAGGCCTGTGAAACGCAGTTTCTTTGCAGGCCTGATCTGGCTGAAGTAGGACTTCTGCTCTGGGTGTGCTACTTTGCCCTAGAGCTGAAAGGCACAACGTGCAGGCTTCTTTCCAAACGGCGAGTTGGGCCCCACAGCATCTTGCTTCCAGCTCTTTGGGAAGCTAAGAAACAACTCGCTCTGCACAGTGCTCTTACAGCCTACCGGGAACATGTCTTCCAAAGGCCTGTGAAACGCAGTTTCTTTGCAGGCCTGATCTGGCTGAAGTAGGACTTCTGCTCTGGGTGTGCTACTTTGCCCTAGAGCTGAAAGGCACAACGTGCAGGCTTCTTTCCAAAGGGCGAGTTGGGCCCCACAGCATCTTGCTTCCAGCTCTTTGGGAAGCTAAGAAACAACTCGCTCTGCACAGTGCTCTTACAGCCTACCGGGAACATGTCTTCCAAAGGCCTGTGAAACGCAGTTTCTTTGCAGGCCTGATCTGGCTGAAGTAGGACTTCTGCTCTGGGAGTGCTACTTTGCCCTAGAGCTGAAAGGCACAACGTGCAGGCTTCTTTCCAAAGGGCGAGTTGGGCCCCACAGCATCTTGCTTCCAGCTCTTTGGGAAGCTAAGAAACAACTCGCTCTGCACAGTGCTCTTACAGCCTACCGGGAACATCTCTTCCAAAGGCCTGTGAAACGCAGTTTCTTTGCAGGCCTGATCTGGCTGAAGTAGGACTTCTGCTCTGGGTGTGCTACTTTGCCCTAGAGCTGAAAGGCACAACGTGCAGGCTTCTTTCCAAAGGGCGAGTTGGGCCCCACAGCATCTTGCTTCCAGCTCTTTGGGAAGCTAAGAAACAACTCGCTCTGCACAGTGCTCTTACAGCCTACCGGGAACATGTCTTCCAAAGGCCTGTGAAACGCAGTTTCTTTGCAGGCCTGATCTGGCTGAAGTAGGACTTCTGCTCTGGGAGTGCTACTTTGCCCTAGAGCTGAAAGGCACAACGTGCAGGCTTCTTTCCAAAGGGCGAGTTGGGCCCCACAGCATCTTGCTTCCAGCTCTTTGGGAAGCTAAGAAACAACTCGCTCTGCACAGTGCTCTTACAGCCTACCGGGAACATCTCTTCCAAAGGCCTGTGAAACGCAGTTTCTTTGCAGGCCTGATCTGGCTGAAGTAGGACTTCTGCTCTGGGAGTGCTACTTTGCCCTAGAGCTGAAAGGCACAACGTGCAGGCTTCTTTCCAAAGGGCGAGTTGGGCCCCACAGCATCTTGCTTCCAGCTCTTTGGGAAGCTAAGAAACAACTCGCTCTGCACAGTGCTCTTACAGCCTACCGGGAACATGTCTTCCAAAGGCCTGTGAAAGGCAGTTTCTTTGCAGGCCTGATCTGGCTGAAGTAGGACTTCTACTCTGGGTGTGCTACATTGCCCTAGAGCTGAAAGGCACAACGTGCAGGCTTCTTTCCAAAGGGCGAGTTGGGCCCCACAGCATCTTGCTTCCAGCTCTTTGGGAAGCTAAGAAACAACTCGCTCTGCACAGTGCTCTTACAGCCTACCGGGAACATGTCTTCCAAAGGCCTGTGAAACGCAGTTTCTTTGCAGGCCTGATCTGGCTGAAGTAGGACTTCTGCTCTGGGTGTGCTACTTTGCCCTAGAGCTGAAAGGCACAACGTGCAGGCTTCTTTCCAAAGGGCGAGTTGGGCCCCACAGCATCTTGCTTCCAGCTCTTTGGGAAGCTAAGAAACAACTCGCTCTGCACAGTGCTCTTACAGCCTACCGGGAACATCTCTTCCAAAGGCCTGTGAAACGCAGTTTCTTTGCAGGCCTGATCTGGCTGAAGTAGGACTTCTGCTCTGGGTGTGCTACTTTGCCCTAGAGCTGAAAGGCACAACGTGCAGGCTTCTTTCCAAAGGGCGAGTTGGGCCCCACAGCATCTTGCTTCCAGCTCTTTGGGAAGCTAAGAAACAACTCGCTCTGCACAGTGCTCTTACAGCCTACCGGGAACATGTCTTCCAAAGGCCTGTGAAACGCAGTTTCTTTGCAGGCCTGATCTGGCTGAAGTAGGACTTCTGCTCTGGGAGTGCTACTTTGCCCTAGAGCTGAAAGGCACAACGTGCAGGCTTCTTTCCAAAGGGCGAGTTGGGCCCCACAGCATCTTGCTTCCAGCTCTTTGGGAAGCTAAGAAACAACTCGCTCTGCACAGTGCTCTTACAGCCTACCGGGAACATCTCTTCCAAAGGCCTGTGAAACGCAGTTTCTTTGCAGGCCTGATCTGGCTGAAGTAGGACTTCTGCTCTGGGTGTGCTACTTTGCCCTAGAGCTGAAAGGCACAACGTGCAGGCTTCTTTCCAAAGGGTGAGTTGGGCCCCACAGCATCTTGCTTCCAGCTCTTTGGGAAGCTAAGAAACAACTCGCTCTGCACAGTGCTCTTACAGCCTAGTGGGAACATCTCTTCCAAAGGCCTGTGAAACGCAGTTTCTTTGCAGGCCTGATCTGGCTGAAGTAGGACTTCTGCTCTGGGTGTGCTACTTTGCCCTAGAGCTGAAAGGCACAACGTGCAGGCTTCTTTCCAAAGGGCGAGTTGGGCCCCACAGCATCTTGCTTCCAGCTCTTTGGGAAGCTAAGAAACAACTCGCTCTGCACAGTGCTCTTACAGCCTACCGGGAACATGTCTTCCAAAGGCCTGTGAAACGCAGTTTCTTTGCAGGCCTGATCTGGCTGAAGTAGGACTTCTGCTCTGGGTGTGCTACTTTGCCCTAGAGCTGAAAGGCACAACGTGCAGGCTTCTTTCCAAAGGGCGAGTTGGGCCCCACAGCATCTTGCTTCCAGCTCTTTGGGAAGCTAAGAAACAACTCGCTCTGCACAGTGCTCTTACAGCCTACCGGGAACATCTCTTCCAAAGGCCTGTGAAACGCAGTTTCTTTGCAGGCCTGATCTGGCTGAAGTAGGACTTCTGCTCTGGGTGTGCTACTTTGCCCTAGAGCTGAAAGGCACAACGTGCAGGCTTCTTTCCAAAGGGCGAGTTGGGCCCCACAGCATCTTGCTTCCAGCTCTTTGGGAAGCTAAGAAACAACTCGCTCTGCACAGTGCTCTTACAGCCTACCGGGAACATCTCTTCCAAAGGCCTGTGAAACGCAGTTTCTTTGCAGGCCTGATCTGGCTGAAGTAGGACTTCTGCTCTGGGTGTGCTACTTTGCCCTAGAGCTGAAAGGCACAACGTGCAGGCTTCTTTCCAAAGGGCGAGTTGGGCCCCACAGCATCTTGCTTCCAGCTCTTTGGGAAGCTAAGAAACAACTCGCTCTGCACAGTGCTCTTACAGCCTACCGGGAACATCTCTTCCAAAGGCCTGTGAAACGCAGTTTCTTTGCAGGCCTGATCTGGCTGAAGTAGGACTTCTGCTCTGGGTGTGCTACTTTGCCCTAGAGCTGAAAGGCACAACGTGCAGGCTTCTTTCCAAAGGGCGAGTTGGGCCCCACAGCATCTTGCTTCCAGCTCTTTGGGAAGCTAAGAAACAACTCGCTCTGCACAGTGCTCTTACAGCCTACCGGGAACATCTCTTCCAAAGGCCTGTGAAACGCAGTTTCTTTGCAGGCCTGATCTGGCTGAAGTAGGACTTCTGCTCTGGGAGTGCTACTTTGCCCTAGAGCTGAAAGGCACAACGTGCAGGCTTCTTTCCAAAGGGCGAGTTGGGCCCCACAGCATCTTGCTTCCAGCTCTTTGGGAAGCTAAGAAACAACTCGCTCTGCACAGTGCTCTTACAGCCTACCGGGAACATGTCTTCCAAAGGCCTGTGAAACGCAGTTTCTTTGCAGGCCTGATCTGGCTGAAGTAGGACTTCTGCTCTGGGTGTGCTACTTTGCCCTAGAGCTGAAAGGCACAACGTGCAGGCTTCTTTCCAAAGGGCGAGTTGAGCCCCACAGCATCTTGCTTCCAGCTCTTTGGGAAGCTAAGAAACAACTCGCTCTGCACAGTGCTCTTACAGCCTACCGGGAACATCTCTTCCAAAGGCCTGTGAAACGCAGTTTCTTTGCAGGCCTGATCTGGCTGAAGTAGGACTTCTGCTCTGGGTGTGCTACATTGCCCTAGAGCTGAAAGGCACAACGTGCAGGCTTCTTTCCAAAGGGCGAGTTGGGCCCCACAGCATCTTGCTTCCAGCTCTTTGGGAAGCTAAGAAACAACTTGCTCTGCACAGTGCTCTTACAGCCTAGTGGGAACATGTCTTCCAAAGGCCTGTGAAACGCAGTTTCTTTGCAGGCCTGATCTGGCTGAAGTAGGACTTCTGCTCTGGGTGTGCTACTTTGCCCTAGAGCTGAAAGGCACAACGTGCAGGCTTCTTTCCAAAGGGCGAGTTGGGCCCCACAGCATCTTGCGTCCAGCTCTTTGGGAAACTAAGAAACAACTCGCTCTGCACAGTGCTCTTACAGCCTACCGGGAACATGTCTTCCAAAGGCCTGTGAAACGCAGTTTCTTTGCAGGCCTGATCTGGCTGAAGTAGGACTTCTGCTCTGGGTGTGCTACTTTGCCCTAGAGCTGAAAGGCACAACGTGCAGGCTTCTTTCCAAAGGGCGAGTTGGGCCCCACAGCATCTTGCTTCCAGCTCTTTGGGAAGCTAAGAAACAACTCGCTCTGCACAGTGCTCTTACAGCCTACCGGGAACATGTCTTCCAAAGGCCTGTGAAACGCAGTTTCTTTGCAGGCCTGATCTGGCTGAAGTAGGACTTCTGCTCTGGGTGTGCTACTTTGCCCTAGAGCTGAAAGGCACAACGTGCAGGCTTCTTTCCAAAGGGCGAGTTGGGCCCCACAGCATCTTGCTTCCAGCTCTTTGGGAAGCTAAGAAACAACTCGCTCTGCACAGTGCTCTTACAGCCTACCGGGAACATGTCTTCCAAAGGCCTGTGAAACGCAGTTTCTTTGCAGGCCTGATCTGGCTGAAGTAGGACTTCTGCTCTGGGTGTGCTACTTTGCCCTAGAGCTGAAAGGCACAACGTGCAGGCTTCTTTCCAAAGGGCGAGTTGGGCCCCACAGCATCTTGCTTCCAGCTCTTTGGGAAGCTAAGAAACAACTCGCTCTGCACAGTGCTCTTACGGCCTACCGGGAACATCTCTTCCAAAGGCCTGTGAAACGCAGTTTCTTTGCAGGCCTGATCTGGCTGAAGTAGGACTTCTGCTCTGGGAGTGCTACTTTGCCCTAGAGCTGAAAGGCACAACGTGCAGGCTTCTTTCCAAAGGGCGAGTTGGGCCCCACAGCATCTTGCTTCCAGCTCTTTGGGAAGCTAAGAAACAACTCGCTCTGCACAGTGCTCTTACAGCCTACCGGGAACATCTCTTCCAAAGGCCTGTGAAACGCAGTTTCTTTGCAGGCCTGATCTGGCTGAAGTAGGACTTCTGCTCTGGGTGTGCTACTTTGCCCTAGAGCTGAAAGGCACAACGTGCAGGCTTCTTTCCAAAGGGCGAGTTGGGCCCCACAGCATCTTGCTTCCAGCTCTTTGGGAAGCTAAGAAACAACTCGCTCTGCACAGTGCTCTTACAGCCTACCGGGAACATGTCTTCCAAAGGCCTGTGAAAGGCAGTTTCTTTGCAGGCCTGATCTGGCTGAAGTAGGACTTCTGCTCTGGGTGTGCTACATTGCCCTAGAGCTGAAAGGCACAACGTGCAGGCTTCTTTCCAAAGGGCGAGTTGGGCCCCACAGCATCTTGCTTCCAGCTCTTTGGGAAGCTAAGAAACAACTCGCTCTGCACAGTGCTCTTTCAGCCTACCGGGAACATGTCTTCCAAAGGCCTGTGAAACGCAGTTTCTTTGCAGGCCTGATCTGGCTGAAGTAGGACTTCTGCTCTGGGTGTGCTACTTTGCCCTAGAGCTGAAAGGCACAACGTGCAGGCTTCTTTCCAAACGGCGAGTTGGGCCCCACAGCATCTTGCTTCCAGCTCTTTGGGAAGCTAAGAAACAACTCGCTCTGCACAGTGCTCTTACAGCCTACCGGGAACATGTCTTCCAAAGGCCTGTGAAACGCAGTTTCTTTGCAGGCCTGATCTGGCTGAAGTAGGACTTCTGCTCTGGGAGTGCTACTTTGCCCTAGAGCTGAAAGGCACAACGTGCAGGCTTCTTTCCAAAGGGCGAGTTGGGCCCCACAGCATCTTGCTTCCAGCTCTTTGGGAAGCTAAGAAACAACTCGCTCTGCACAGTGCTCTTACAGCCTACCGGGAACATCTCTTCCAAAGGCCTGTGAAACGCAGTTTCTTTGCAGGCCTGATCTGGCTGAAGTAGGACTTCTGCTCTGGGTGTGCTACTTTGCCCTAGAGCTGAAAGGCACAACGTGCAGGCTTCTTTCCAAAGGGCGAGTTGGGCCCCACAGCATCTTGCTTCCAGCTCTTTGGGAAGCTAAGAAACAACTCGCTCTGCACAGTGCTCTTACAGCCTACCGGGAACATGTCTTCCAAAGGCCTGTGAAACGCAGTTTCTTTGCAGGCCTGATCTGGCTGAAGTAGGACTTCTGCTCTGGGAGTGCTACTTTGCCCTAGAGCTGAAAGGCACAACGTGCAGGCTTCTTTCCAAAGGGCGAGTTGGGCCCCACAGCATCTTGCTTCCAGCTCTTTGGGAAGCTAAGAAACAACTCGCTCTGCACAGTGCTCTTACAGCCTACCGGGAACATCTCTTCCAAAGGCCTGTGAAACGCAGTTTCTTTGCAGGCCTGATCTGGCTGAAGTAGGACTTCTGCTCTGGGTGTGCTACTTTGCCCTAGAGCTGAAAGGCACAACGTGCAGGCTTCTTTCCAAAGGGCGAGTTGGGCCCCACAGCATCTTGCTTCCAGCTCTTTGGGAAGCTAAGAAACAACTCGCTCTGCACAGTGCTCTTACAGCCTACCGGGAACATCTCTTCCAAAGGCCTGTGAAACGCAGTTTCTTTGCAGGCCTGATCTGGCTGAAGTAGGACTTCTGCTCTGGGAGTGCTACTTTGCCCTAGAGCTGAAAGGCACAACGTGCAGGCTTCTTTCCAAAGGGCGAGTTGGGCCCCACAGCATCTTGCTTCCAGCTCTTTGGGAAGCTAAGAAACAACTCGCTCTGCACAGTGCTCTTACAGCCTACCGGGAACATCTCTTCCAAAGGCCTGTGAAACGCAGTTTCTTTGCAGGCCTGATCTGGCTGAAGTAGGACTTCTGCTCTGGGAGTGCTACTTTGCCCTAGAGCTGAAAGGCACAACGTGCAGGCTTCTTTCCAAAGGGCGAGTTGGGCCCCACAGCATCTTGCTTCCAGCTCTTTGGGAAGCTAAGAAACAACTCGCTCTGCACAGTGCTCTTACAGCCTACCGGGAACATGTCTTCCAAAGGCCTGTGAAAGGCAGTTTCTTTGCAGGCCTGATCTGGCTGAAGTAGGACTTCTACTCTGGGTGTGCTACATTGCCCTAGAGCTGAAAGGCACAACGTGCAGGCTTCTTTCCAAAGGGCGAGTTGGGCCCCACAGCATCTTGCTTCCAGCTCTTTGGGAAGCTAAGAAACAACTCGCTCTGCACAGTGCTCTTACAGCCTACCGGGAACATGTCTTCCAAAGGCCTGTGAAACGCAGTTTCTTTGCAGGCCTGATCTGGCTGAAGTAGGACTTCTGCTCTGGGTGTGCTACTTTGCCCTAGAGCTGAAAGGCACAACGTGCAGGCTTCTTTCCAAAGGGCGAGTTGGGCCCCACAGCATCTTGCTTCCAGCTCTTTGGGAAGCTAAGAAACAACTCGCTCTGCACAGTGCTCTTACAGCCTACCGGGAACATCTCTTCCAAAGGCCTGTGAAACGCAGTTTCTTTGCAGGCCTGATCTGGCTGAAGTAGGACTTCTGCTCTGGGTGTGCTACTTTGCCCTAGAGCTGAAAGGCACAACGTGCAGGCTTCTTTCCAAAGGGCGAGTTGGGCCCCACAGCATCTTGCTTCCAGCTCTTTGGGAAGCTAAGAAACAACTCGCTCTGCACAGTGCTCTTACAGCCTACCGGGAACATGTCTTCCAAAGGCCTGTGAAACGCAGTTTCTTTGCAGGCCTGATCTGGCTGAAGTAGGACTTCTGCTCTGGGTGTGCTACTTTGCCCTAGAGCTGAAAGGCACAACGTGCAGGCTTCTTTCCAAAGGGCGAGTTGGGCCCCACAGCATCTTGCTTCCAGCTCTTTGGGAAGCTAAGAAACAACTCGCTCTGCACAGTGCTCTTACAGCCTACCGGGAACATCTCTTCCAAAGGCCTGTGAAACGCAGTTTCTTTGCAGGCCTGATCTGGCTGAAGTAGGACTTCTGCTCTGGGTGTGCTACTTTGCCCTAGAGCTGAAAGGCACAACGTGCAGGCTTCTTTCCAAAGGGCGAGTTGGGCCCCACAGCATCTTGCTTCCAGCTCTTTGGGAAGCTAAGAAACAACTCGCTCTGCACAGTGCTCTTACAGCCTACCGGGAACATCTCTTCCAAAGGCCTGTGAAACGCAGTTTCTTTGCAGGCCTGATCTGGCTGAAGTAGGACTTCTGCTCTGGGAGTGCTACTTTGCCCTAGAGCTGAAAGGCACAACGTGCAGGCTTCTTTCCAAAGGGCGAGTTGGGCCCCACAGCATCTTGCTTCCAGCTCTTTGGGAAGCTAAGAAACAACTCGCTCTGCACAGTGCTCTTACAGCCTACCGGGAACATGTCTTCCAAAGGCCTGTGAAACGCAGTTTCTTTGCAGGCCTGATCTGGCTGAAGTAGGACTTCTGCTCTGGGTGTGCTACTTTGCCCTAGAGCTGAAAGGCACAACGTGCAGGCTTCTTTCCAAAGGGCGAGTTGAGCCCCACAGCATCTTGCTTCCAGCTCTTTGGGAAGCTAAGAAACAACTCGCTCTGCACAGTGCTCTTACAGCCTACCGGGAACATGTCTTCCAAAGGCCTGTGAAAGGCAGTTTCTTTGCAGGCCTGATCTGGCTGAAGTAGGACTTCTGCTCTGGGTGTGCTACATTGCCCTAGAGCTGAAAGGCACAACGTGCAGGCTTCTTTCCAAAGGGCGAGTTGGGCCCCACAGCATCTTGCTTCCAGCTCTTTGGGAAGCTAAGAAACAACTCGCTCTGCACAGTGCTCTTACAGCCTACCGGGAACATCTCTTCCAAAGGCCTGTGAAACGCAGTTTCTTTGCAGGCCTGATCTGGCTGAAGTAGGACTTCTGCTCTGGGTGTGCTACTTTGCCCTAGAGCTGAAAGGCACAACGTGCAGGCTTCTTTCCAAAGGGTGAGTTGGGCCCCACAGCATCTTGCTTCCAGCTCTTTGGGAAGCTAAGAAACAACTCGCTCTGCGCAGTGCTCTTACAGCCTAGTGGGAACATCTCTTCCAAAGGCCTGTGAAACGCAGTTTCTTTGCAGGCCTGATCTGGCTGAAGTAGGACTTCTGCTCTGGGTGTGCTACTTTGCCCTAGAGCTGAAAGGCACAACGTGCAGGCTTCTTTCCAAAGGGCGAGTTGGGCCCCACAGCATCTTGCTTCCAGCTCTTTGGGAAGCTAAGAAACAACTCGCTCTGCACAGTGCTCTTACAGCCTACCGGGAACATGTCTTCCAAAGGCCTGTGAAACGCAGTTTCTTTGCAGGCCTGATCTGGCTGAAGTAGGACTTCTGCTCTGGGTGTGCTACTTTGCCCTAGAGCTGAAAGGCACAACGTGCAGGCTTCTTTCCAAAGGGCGAGTTGGGCCCCACAGCATCTTGCTTCCAGCTCTTTGGGAAGCTAAGAAACAACTCGCTCTGCACAGTGCTCTTACAGCCTACCGGGAACATCTCTTCCAAAGGCCTGTGAAACGCAGTTTCTTTGCAGGCCTGATCTGGCTGAAGTAGGACTTCTGCTCTGGGTGTGCTACTTTGCCCTAGAGCTGAAAGGCACAACGTGCAGGCTTCTTTCCAAAGGGCGAGTTGGGCCCCACAGCATCTTGCTTCCAGCTCTTTGGGAAGCTAAGAAACAACTCGCTCTGCACAGTGCTCTTACAGCCTACCGGGAACATGTCTTCCAAAGGCCTGTGAAACGCAGTTTCTTTGCAGGCCTGATCTGGCTGAAGTAGGACTTCTGCTCTGGGTGTGCTACTTTGCCCTAGAGCTGAAAGGCACAACGTGCAGGCTTCTTTCCAAAGGGCGAGTTGGGCCCCACAGCATCTTGCTTCCAGCTCTTTGGGAAGCTAAGAAACAACTCGCTCTGCACAGTGCTCTTACAGCCTACCGGGAACATCTCTTCCAAAGGCCTGTGAAACGCAGTTTCTTTGCAGGCCTGATCTGGCTGAAGTAGGACTTCTGCTCTGGGTGTGCTACTTTGCCCTAGAGCTGAAAGGCACAACGTGCAGGCTTCTTTCCAAAGGGCGAGTTGGGCCCCACAGCATCTTGCTTCCAGCTCTTTGGGAAGCTAAGAAACAACTCGCTCTGCACAGTGCTCTTACAGCCTACCGGGAACATCTCTTCCAAAGGCCTGTGAAACGCAGTTTCTTTGCAGGCCTGATCTGGCTGAAGTAGGACTTCTGCTCTGGGAGTGCTACTTTGCCCTAGAGCTGAAAGGCACAACGTGCAGGCTTCTTTCCAAAGGGCGAGTTGGGCCCCACAGCATCTTGCTTCCAGCTCTTTGGGAAGCTAAGAAACAACTCGCTCTGCACAGTGCTCTTACAGCCTACCGGGAACATGTCTTCCAAAGGCCTGTGAAACGCAGTTTCTTTGCAGGCCTGATCTGGCTGAAGTAGGACTTCTGCTCTGGGTGTGCTACTTTGCCCTAGAGCTGAAAGGCACAACGTGCAGGCTTCTTTCCAAAGGGCGAGTTGAGCCCCACAGCATCTTGCTTCCAGCTCTTTGGGAAGCTAAGAAACAACTCGCTCTGCACAGTGCTCTTACAGCCTACCGGGAACATGTCTTCCAAAGGCCTGTGAAAGGCAGTTTCTTTGCAGGCCTGATCTGGCTGAAGTAGGACTTCTGCTCTGGGTGTGCTACATTGCCCTAGAGCTGAAAGGCACAACGTGCAGGCTTCTTTCCAAAGGGCGAGTTGGGCCCCACAGCATCTTGCTTCCAGCTCTTTGGGAAGCTAAGAAACAACTCGCTCTGCACAGTGCTCTTACAGCCTAGTGGGAACATGTCTTCCAAAGGCCTGTGAAACGCAGTTTCTTTGCAGGCCTGATCTGGCTGAAGTAGGACTTCTGCTCTGGGTGTGCTACTTTGCCCTAGAGCTGAAAGGCACAACGTGCAGGCTTCTTTCCAAAGGGCGAGTTGGGCCCCACAGCATCTTGCGTCCAGCTCTTTGGGAAACTAAGAAACAACTCGCTCTGCACAGTGCTCTTACAGCCTACCGGGAACATGTCTTCCAAAGGCCTGTGAAACGCAGTTTCTTTGCAGGCCTGATCTGGCTGAAGTAGGACTTCTGCTCTGGGTGTGCTACTTTGCCCTAGAGCTGAAAGGCACAACGTGCAGGCTTCTTTCCAAAGGGCGAGTTGGGCCCCACAGCATCTTGCTTCCAGCTCTTTGGGAAGCTAAGAAACAACTCGCTCTGCACAGTGCTCTTACAGCCTACCGGGAACATGTCTTCCAAAGGCCTGTGAAACGCAGTTTCTTTGCAGGCCTGATCTGGCTGAAGTAGGACTTCTGCTCTGGGTGTGCTACTTTGCCCTAGAGCTGAAAGGCACAACGTGCAGGCTTCTTTCCAAAGGGCGAGTTGGGCCCCACAGCATCTTGCTTCCAGCTCTTTGGGAAGCTAAGAAACAACTCGCTCTGCACAGTGCTCTTACAGCCTACCGGGAACATCTCTTCCAAAGGCCTGTGAAACGCAGTTTCTTTGCAGGCCTGATCTGGCTGAAGTAGGACTTCTGCTCTGGGTGTGCTACTTTGCCCTAGAGCTGAAAGGCACAACGTGCAGGCTTCTTTCCAAAGGGCGAGTTGGGCCCCACAGCATCTTGCTTCCAGCTCTTTGGGAAGCTAAGAAACAACTCGCTCTGCACAGTGCTCTTACGGCCTACCGGGAACATCTCTTCCAAAGGCCTGTGAAACGCAGTTTCTTTGCAGGCCTGATCTGGCTGAAGTAGGACTTCTGCTCTGGGAGTGCTACTTTGCCCTAGAGCTGAAAGGCACAACGTGCAGGCTTCTTTCCAAAGGGCGAGTTGGGCCCCACAGCATCTTGCTTCCAGCTCTTTGGGAAGCTAAGAAACAACTCGCTCTGCACAGTGCTCTTACAGCCTACCGGGAACATCTCTTCCAAAGGCCTGTGAAACGCAGTTTCTTTGCAGGCCTGATCTGGCTGAAGTAGGACTTCTGCTCTGGGTGTGCTACTTTGCCCTAGAGCTGAAAGGCACAACGTGCAGGCTTCTTTCCAAAGGGCGAGTTGGGCCCCACAGCATCTTGCTTCCAGCTCTTTGGGAAGCTAAGAAACAACTCGCTCTGCACAGTGCTCTTACAGCCTACCGGGAACATGTCTTCCAAAGGCCTGTGAAAGGCAGTTTCTTTGCAGGCCTGATCTGGCTGAAGTAGGACTTCTGCTCTGGGTGTGCTACATTGCCCTAGAGCTGAAAGGCACAACGTGCAGGCTTCTTTCCAAAGGGCGAGTTGGGCCCCACAGCATCTTGCTTCCAGCTCTTTGGGAAGCTAAGAAACAACTCGCTCTGCACAGTGCTCTTACAGCCTAGTGGGAACATGTCTTCCAAAGGCCTGTGAAACGCAGTTTCTTTGCAGGCCTGATCTGGCTGAAGTAGGACTTCTGCTCTGGGTGTGCTACTTTGCCCTAGAGCTGAAAGGCACAACGTGCAGGCTTCTTTCCAAAGGGCGAGTTGGGCCCCACAGCATCTTGCGTCCACCTCTTTGGGAAACTAAGAAACAACTCGCTCTGCACAGTGCTCTTACAGCCTACCGGGAACATGTCTTCCAAAGGCCTGTGAAACGCAGTTTCTTTGCAGGCCTGATCTGGCTGAAGTAGGACTTCTGCTCTGGGTGTGCTACTTTGCCCTAGAGCTGAAAGGCACAACGTGCAGGCTTCTTTCCAAAGGGTGAGTTGGGCCCCACAGCATCTTGCTTCCAGCTCTTTGGGAAGCTAAGAAACAACTCGCTCTGCACAGTGCTCTTACAGCCTAGTGGGAACATGTCTTCCAAAGGCCTGTGAAACGCAGTTTCTTTGCAGGCCTGATCTGGCTGAAGTAGGACTTCTGCTCTGGGTGTGCTACTTTGCCCTAGAGCTGAAAGGCACAACGTGCAGGCTTCTTTCCAAACGGCGAGTTGGGCCCCACAGCATCTTGCTTCCAGCTCTTTGGGAAGCTAAGAAACAACTCGCTCTGCACAGTGCTCTTACAGCCTACCGGGAACATGTCTTCCAAAGGCCTGTGAAACGCAGTTTCTTTGCAGGCCTGATCTGGCTGAAGTAGGACTTCTGCTCTGGGTGTGCTACTTTGCCCTAGAGCTGAAAGGCACAACGTGCAGGCTTCTTTCCAAAGGGCGAGTTGGGCCCCACAGCATCTTGCTTCCAGCTCTTTGGGAAGCTAAGAAACAACTCGCTCTGCACAGTGCTCTTACAGCCTACCGGGAACATCTCTTCCAAAGGCCTGTGAAACGCAGTTTCTTTGCAGGCCTGATCTGGCTGAAGTAGGACTTCTGCTCTGGGAGTGCTACTTTGCCCTAGAGCTGAAAGGCACAACGTGCAGGCTTCTTTCCAAAGGGCGAGTTGGGCCCCACAGCATCTTGCTTCCAGCTCTTTGGGAAGCTAAGAAACAACTCGCTCTGCACAGTGCTCTTACAGCCTACCGGGAACATCTCTTCCAAAGGCCTGTGAAACACAGTTTCTTTGCAGGCCTGATCTGGCTGAAGTAGGACTTCTGCTCTGGGTGTGCTACTTTGCCCTAGAGCTGAAAGGCACAACGTGCAGGCTTCTTTCCAAAGGGCGAGTTGGGCCCCACAGCATCTTGCTTCCAGCTCTTTGGGAAGCTAAGAAACAACTCGCTCTGCACAGTGCTCTTACAGCCTACCGGGAACATCTCTTCCAAAGGCCTGTGAAACGCAGTTTCTTTGCAGGCCTGATCTGGCTGAAGTAGGACTTCTGCTCTGGGAGTGCTACTTTGCCCTAGAGCTGAAAGGCACAACGTGCAGGCTTCTTTCCAAAGGGCGAGTTGGGCCCCACAGCATCTTGCTTCCAGCTCTTTGGGAAGCTAAGAAACAACTCGCTCTGCACAGTGCTCTTACAGCCTACCGGGAACATCTCTTCCAAAGGCCTGTGAAACGCAGTTTCTTTGCAGGCCTGATCTGGCTGAAGTAGGACTTCTGCTCTGGGAGTGCTACTTTGCCCTAGAGCTGAAAGGCACAACGTGCAGGCTTCTTTCCAAAGGGCGAGTTGGGCCCCACAGCATCTTGCTTCCAGCTCTTTGGGAAGCTAAGAAACAACTCGCTCTGCACAGTGCTCTTACAGCCTACCGGGAACATGTCTTCCAAAGGCCTGTGAAAGGCAGTTTCTTTGCAGGCCTGATCTGGCTGAAGTAGGACTTCTACTCTGGGTGTGCTACATTGCCCTAGAGCTGAAAGGCACAACGTGCAGGCTTCTTTCCAAAGGGCGAGTTGGGCCCCACAGCATCTTGCTTCCAGCTCTTTGGGAAGCTAAGAAACAACTCGCTCTGCACAGTGCTCTTACAGCCTACCGGGAACATGTCTTCCAAAGGCCTGTGAAACGCAGTTTCTTTGCAGGCCTGATCTGGCTGAAGTAGGACTTCTGCTCTGGGTGTGCTACTTTGCCCTAGAGCTGAAAGGCACAACGTGCAGGCTTCTTTCCAAAGGGCGAGTTGGGCCCCACAGCATCTTGCTTCCAGCTCTTTGGGAAGCTAAGAAACAACTCGCTCTGCACAGTGCTCTTACAGCCTACCGGGAACATCTCTTCCAAAGGCCTGTGAAACGCAGTTTCTTTGCAGGCCTGATCTGGCTGAAGTAGGACTTCTGCTCTGGGTGTGCTACTTTGCCCTAGAGCTGAAAGGCACAACGTGCAGGCTTCTTTCCAAAGGGCGAGTTGGGCCCCACAGCATCTTGCTTCCAGCTCTTTGGGAAGCTAAGAAACAACTCGCTCTGCACAGTGCTCTTACAGCCTACCGGGAACATGTCTTCCAAAGGCCTGTGAAACGCAGTTTCTTTGCAGGCCTGATCTGGCTGAAGTAGGACTTCTGCTCTGGGAGTGCTACTTTGCCCTAGAGCTGAAAGGCACAACGTGCAGGCTTCTTTCCAAAGGGCGAGTTGGGCCCCACAGCATCTTGCTTCCAGCTCTTTGGGAAGCTAAGAAACAACTCGCTCTGCACAGTGCTCTTACAGCCTACCGGGAACATCTCTTCCAAAGGCCTGTGAAACGCAGTTTCTTTGCAGGCCTGATCTGGCTGAAGTAGGACTTCTGCTCTGGGTGTGCTACTTTGCCCTAGAGCTGAAAGGCACAACGTGCAGGCTTCTTTCCAAAGGGTGAGTTGGGCCCCATAGCATCTTGCTTCCAGCTCTTTGGGAAGCTAAGAAACAACTCGCTCTGCACAGTGCTCTTACAGCCTAGTGGGAACATCTCTTCCAAAGGCCTGTGAAACGCAGTTTCTTTGCAGGCCTGATCTGGCTGAAGTAGGACTTCTGCTCTGGGTGTGCTACTTTGCCCTAGAGCTGAAAGGCACAACGTGCAGGCTTCTTTCCAAAGGGCGAGTTGGGCCCCACAGCATCTTGCTTCCAGCTCTTTGGGAAGCTAAGAAACAACTCGCTCTGCACAGTGCTCTTACAGCCTACCGGGAACATGTCTTCCAAAGGCCTGTGAAACGCAGTTTCTTTGCAGGCCTGATCTGGCTGAAGTAGGACTTCTGCTCTGGGTGTGCTACTTTGCCCTAGAGCTGAAAGGCACAACGTGCAGGCTTCTTTCCAAAGGGCGAGTTGGGCCCCACAGCATCTTGCTTCCAGCTCTTTGGGAAGCTAAGAAACAACTCGCTCTGCACAGTGCTCTTACAGCCTACCGGGAACATCTCTTCCAAAGGCCTGTGAAACGCAGTTTCTTTGCAGGCCTGATCTGGCTGAAGTAGGACTTCTGCTCTGGGAGTGCTACTTTGCCCTAGAGCTGAAAGGCACAACGTGCAGGCTTCTTTCCAAAGGGCGAGTTGGGCCCCACAGCATCTTGCTTCCAGCTCTTTGGGAAGCTAAGAAACAACTCGCTCTGCACAGTGCTCTTACAGCCTACCGGGAACATGTCTTCCAAAGGCCTGTGAAACGCAGTTTCTTTGCAGGCCTGATCTGGCTGAAGTAGGACTTCTGCTCTGGGTGTGCTACTTTGCCCTAGAGCTGAAAGGCACAACGTGCAGGCTTCTTTCCAAACGGCGAGTTGGGCCCCACAGCATCTTGCTTCCAGCTCTTTGGGAAGCTAAGAAACAACTCGCTCTGCACAGTGCTCTTACAGCCTACCGGGAACATGTCTTCCAAAGGCCTGTGAAACGCAGTTTCTTTGCAGGCCTGATCTGGCTGAAGTAGGACTTCTGCTCTGGGTGTGCTACTTTGCCCTAGAGCTGAAAGGCACAACGTGCAGGCTTCTTTCCAAAGGGTGAGTTGGGCCCCACAGCATCTTGCTTCCAGCTCTTTGGGAAGCTAAGAAACAACTCGCTCTGCACAGTGCTCTTACAGCCTAGTGGGAACATCTCTTCCAAAGGCCTGTGAAACGCAGTTTCTTTGCAGGCCTGATCTGGCTGAAGTAGGACTTCTGCTCTGGGTGTGCTACTTTGCCCTAGAGCTGAAAGGCACAACGTGCAGGCTTCTTTCCAAACGGCGAGTTGGGCCCCACAGCATCTTGCTTCCAGCTCTTTGGGAAGCTAAGAAACAACTCGCTCTGCACAGTGCTCTTACAGCCTACCGGGAACATGTCTTCCAAAGGCCTGTGAAACGCAGTTTCTTTGCAGGCCTGATCTGGCTGAAGTAGGACTTCTGCTCTGGGTGTGCTACTTTGCCCTAGAGCTGAAAGGCACAACGTGCAGGCTTCTTTCCAAAGGGCGAGTTGGGCCCCACAGCATCTTGCTTCCAGCTCTTTGGGAAGCTAAGAAACAACTCGCTCTGCACAGTGCTCTTACAGCCTACCGGGAACATGTCTTCCAAAGGCCTGTGAAACGCAGTTTCTTTGCAGGCCTGATCTGGCTGAAGTAGGACTTCTGCTCTGGGAGTGCTACTTTGCCCTAGAGCTGAAAGGCACAACGTGCAGGCTTCTTTCCAAAGGGCGAGTTGGGCCCCACAGCATCTTGCTTCCAGCTCTTTGGGAAGCTAAGAAACAACTCGCTCTGCACAGTGCTCTTACAGCCTACCGGGAACATCTCTTCCAAAGGCCTGTGAAACGCAGTTTCTTTGCAGGCCTGATCTGGCTGAAGTAGGACTTCTGCTCTGGGAGTGCTACTTTGCCCTAGAGCTGAAAGGCACAACGTGCAGGCTTCTTTCCAAAGGGCGAGTTGGGCCCCACAGCATCTTGCTTCCAGCTCTTTGGGAAGCTAAGAAACAACTCGCTCTGCACAGTGCTCTTACAGCCTACCGGGAACATCTCTTCCAAAGGCCTGTGAAACGCAGTTTCTTTGCAGGCCTGATCTGGCTGAAGTAGGACTTCTGCTCTGGGAGTGCTACTTTGCCCTAGAGCTGAAAGGCACAACGTGCAGGCTTCTTTCCAAAGGGCGAGTTGGGCCCCACAGCATCTTGCTTCCAGCTCTTTGGGAAGCTAAGAAACAACTCGCTCTGCACAGTGCTCTTACAGCCTACCGGGAACATGTCTTCCAAAGGCCTGTGAAAGGCAGTTTCTTTGCAGGCCTGATCTGGCTGAAGTAGGACTTCTACTCTGGGTGTGCTACATTGCCCTAGAGCTGAAAGGCACAACGTGCAGGCTTCTTTCCAAAGGGCGAGTTGGGCCCCACAGCATCTTGCTTCCAGCTCTTTGGGAAGCTAAGAAACAACTCGCTCTGCACAGTGCTCTTACAGCCTACCGGGAACATGTCTTCCAAAGGCCTGTGAAACGCAGTTTCTTTGCAGGCCTGATCTGGCTGAAGTAGGACTTCTGCTCTGGGTGTGCTACTTTGCCCTAGAGCTGAAAGGCACAACGTGCAGGCTTCTTTCCAAAGGGCGAGTTGGGCCCCACAGCATCTTGCTTCCAGCTCTTTGGGAAGCTAAGAAACAACTCGCTCTGCACAGTGCTCTTACAGCCTACCGGGAACATCTCTTCCAAAGGCCTGTGAAACGCAGTTTCTTTGCAGGCCTGATCTGGCTGAAGTAGGACTTCTGCTCTGGGTGTGCTACTTTGCCCTAGAGCTGAAAGGCACAACGTGCAGGCTTCTTTCCAAAGGGCGAGTTGGGCCCCACAGCATCTTGCTTCCAGCTCTTTGGGAAGCTAAGAAACAACTCGCTCTGCACAGTGCTCTTACAGCCTACCGGGAACATGTCTTCCAAAGGCCTGTGAAACGCAGTTTCTTTGCAGGCCTGATCTGGCTGAAGTAGGACTTCTGCTCTGGGAGTGCTACTTTGCCCTAGAGCTGAAAGGCACAACGTGCAGGCTTCTTTCCAAAGGGCGAGTTGGGCCCCACAGCATCTTGCTTCCAGCTCTTTGGGAAGCTAAGAAACAACTCGCTCTGCACAGTGCTCTTACAGCCTACCGGGAACATCTCTTCCAAAGGCCTGTGAAACGCAGTTTCTTTGCAGGCCTGATCTGGCTGAAGTAGGACTTCTGCTCTGGGTGTGCTACTTTGCCCTAGAGCTGAAAGGCACAACGTGCAGGCTTCTTTCCAAAGGGTGAGTTGGGCCCCATAGCATCTTGCTTCCAGCTCTTTGGGAAGCTAAGAAACAACTCGCTCTGCACAGTGCTCTTACAGCCTAGTGGGAACATCTCTTCCAAAGGCCTGTGAAACGCAGTTTCTTTGCAGGCCTGATCTGGCTGAAGTAGGACTTCTGCTCTGGGTGTGCTACTTTGCCCTAGAGCTGAAAGGCACAACGTGCAGGCTTCTTTCCAAAGGGCGAGTTGGGCCCCACAGCATCTTGCTTCCAGCTCTTTGGGAAGCTAAGAAACAACTCGCTCTGCACAGTGCTCTTACAGCCTACCGGGAACATGTCTTCCAAAGGCCTGTGAAACGCAGTTTCTTTGCAGGCCTGATCTGGCTGAAGTAGGACTTCTGCTCTGGGTGTGCTACTTTGCCCTAGAGCTGAAAGGCACAACGTGCAGGCTTCTTTCCAAAGGGCGAGTTGGGCCCCACAGCATCTTGCTTCCAGCTCTTTGGGAAGCTAAGAAACAACTCGCTCTGCACAGTGCTCTTACAGCCTACCGGGAACATCTCTTCCAAAGGCCTGTGAAACGCAGTTTCTTTGCAGGCCTGATCTGGCTGAAGTAGGACTTCTGCTCTGGGAGTGCTACTTTGCCCTAGAGCTGAAAGGCACAACGTGCAGGCTTCTTTCCAAAGGGCGAGTTGGGCCCCACAGCATCTTGCTTCCAGCTCTTTGGGAAGCTAAGAAACAACTCGCTCTGCACAGTGCTCTTACAGCCTACCGGGAACATGTCTTCCAAAGGCCTGTGAAACGCAGTTTCTTTGCAGGCCTGATCTGGCTGAAGTAGGACTTCTGCTCTGGGTGTGCTACTTTGCCCTAGAGCTGAAAGGCACAACGTGCAGGCTTCTTTCCAAACGGCGAGTTGGGCCCCACAGCATCTTGCTTCCAGCTCTTTGGGAAGCTAAGAAACAACTCGCTCTGCACAGTGCTCTTACAGCCTACCGGGAACATGTCTTCCAAAGGCCTGTGAAACGCAGTTTCTTTGCAGGCCTGATCTGGCTGAAGTAGGACTTCTGCTCTGGGTGTGCTACTTTGCCCTAGAGCTGAAAGGCACAACGTGCAGGCTTCTTTCCAAAGGGTGAGTTGGGCCCCACAGCATCTTGCTTCCAGCTCTTTGGGAAGCTAAGAAACAACTCGCTCTGCACAGTGCTCTTACAGCCTAGTGGGAACATCTCTTCCAAAGGCCTGTGAAACGCAGTTTCTTTGCAGGCCTGATCTGGCTGAAGTAGGACTTCTGCTCTGGGTGTGCTACTTTGCCCTAGAGCTGAAAGGCACAACGTGCAGGCTTCTTTCCAAACGGCGAGTTGGGCCCCACAGCATCTTGCTTCCAGCTCTTTGGGAAGCTAAGAAACAACTCGCTCTGCACAGTGCTCTTACAGCCTACCGGGAACATGTCTTCCAAAGGCCTGTGAAACGCAGTTTCTTTGCAGGCCTGATCTGGCTGAAGTAGGACTTCTGCTCTGGGTGTGCTACTTTGCCCTAGAGCTGAAAGGCACAACGTGCAGGCTTCTTTCCAAAGGGCGAGTTGGGCCCCACAGCATCTTGCTTCCAGCTCTTTGGGAAGCTAAGAAACAACTCGCTCTGCACAGTGCTCTTACAGCCTACCGGGAACATGTCTTCCAAAGGCCTGTGAAACGCAGTTTCTTTGCAGGCCTGATCTGGCTGAAGTAGGACTTTTGCTCTGGGTGTGCTACTTTGCCCTAGAGCTGAAAGGCACAACGTGCAGGCTTCTTTCCAAAGGGCGAGTTGGGCCCCACAGCATCTTGCTTCCAGCTCTTTGGGAAGCTAAGAAACAACTCGCTCTGCGCAGTGCTCTTACAGCCTACCGGGAACATCTCTTCCAAAGGCCTGTGAAACGCAGTTTCTTTGCAGACCTGATCTGGCTGAAGTAGGACTTCTGCTCTGGGTGGGCTACTTTGCCCTAGAGCTGAAAGGCACAATGTGCAGGCTTCTTTCCAAAGGGCGAGTTGGGCCCCACAGCATCTTGCTTCCAGCTCTTTGGGAAGCTAAGAAACAACTCGCTCTGCACAGTGCTCTTTCAGCCTAGTGGGAACATCTCTTCCAAAGGCCTGTGAAACGCAGTTTCTTTGCAGGCCTGATCTGGCTGAAGTAGGACTTCTGCTCTGGGTGTGCTACTTTGCCCTAGAGCTGAAAGGCACAACGTGCAGGCTTCTTTCCTAAGGGCGAGTTGGGCCCCACAGCATCTTGCTTCCAGCTCTTTGGGAAGCTAAGAAACAACTCGCTCTGCACAGTGCTCTTACAGCCTACCGGGAACATGTCTTCCAAAGGCCTGTGAAACGCAGTTTCTTTGCAGGCCTGATCTGGCTGAAGTAGGACTTCTGCTCTGGGTGTGCTACTTTGCCCTAGAGCTGAAAGGCACAACGTGCAGGCTTCTTTCCAAAGGGCGAGTTGAGCCCCACAGCATCTTGCTTCCAGCTCTTTGGGAAGCTAAGAAACAACTCGCTCTGCACAGTGCTCTTACAGCCTACCGGGAACATGTCTTCCAAAGGCCTGTGAAAGGCAGTTTCTTTGCAGGCCTGATCTGGCTGAAGTAGGACTTCTGCTCTGGGTGTGCTACATTGCCCTAGAGCTGAAAGGCACAACGTGCAGGCTTCTTTCCAAAGGGCGAGTTGGGCCCCACAGCATCTTGCTTCCAGCTCTTTGGGAAGCTAAGAAACAACTCGCTCTGCACAGTGCTCTTACAGCCTAGTGGGAACATGTCTTCCAAAGGCCTGTGAAACGCAGTTTCTTTGCAGGCCTGATCTGGCTGAAGTAGGACTTCTGCTCTGGGTGTGCTACTTTGCCCTAGAGCTGAAAGGCACAACGTGCAGGCTTCTTTCCAAAGGGCGAGTTGGGCCCCACAGCATCTTGCGTCCAGCTCTTTGGGAAACTAAGAAACAACTCGCTCTGCACAGTGCTCTTACAGCCTACCGGGAACATGTCTTCCAAAGGCCTGTGAAACGCAGTTTCTTTGCAGGCCTGATCTGGCTGAAGTAGGACTTCTGCTCTGGGTGTGATACTTTGCCCTAGAGCTGAAAGGCACAACGTGCAGGCTTCTTTCCAAAGGGCGAGTTGGGCCCCACAGCATCTTGCTTCCAGCTCTTTGGGAAGCTAAGAAACAACTCGCTCTGCACAGTGCTCTTACAGCCTACCGGGAACATGTCTTCCAAAGGCCTGTGAAACGCAGTTTCTTTGCAGGCCTGATCTGGCTGAAGTAGGACTTCTGCTCTGGGTGTGCTACTTTGCCCTAGAGCTGAAAGGCACAACGTGCAGGCTTCTTTCCAAAGGGCGAGTTGGGCCCCACAGCATCTTGCTTCCAGCTCTTTGGGAAGCTAAGAAACAACTCGCTCTGCACAGTGCTCTTACAGCCTACCGGGAACATCTCTTCCAAAGGCCTGTGAAACGCAGTTTCTTTGCAGGCCTGATCTGGCTGAAGTAGGACTTCTGCTCTGGGTGTGCTACTTTGCCCTAGAGCTGAAAGGCACAACGTGCAGGCTTCTTTCCAAAGGGCGAGTTGGGCCCCACAGCATCTTGCTTCCAGCTCTTTGGGAAGCTAAGAAACAACTCGCTCTGCACAGTGCTCTTACAGCCTACCGGGAACATCTCTTCCAAAGGCCTGTGAAACGCAGTTTCTTTGCAGGCCTGATCTGGCTGAAGTAGGACTTCTGCTCTGGGAGTGCTACTTTGCCCTAGAGCTGAAAGGCACAACGTGCAGGCTTCTTTCCAAAGGGCGAGTTGGGCCCCACAGCATCTTGCTTCCAGCTCTTTGGGAAGCTAAGAAACAACTCGCTCTGCACAGTGCTCTTACAGCCTACCGGGAACATCTCTTCCAAAGGCCTGTGAAACGCAGTTTCTTTGCAGGCCTGATCTGGCTGAAGTAGGACTTCTGCTCTGGGTGTGCTACTTTGCCCTAGAGCTGAAAGGCACAACGTGCAGGCTTCTTTCCAAAGGGCGAGTTGGGCCCCACAGCATCTTGCTTCCAGCTCTTTGGGAAGCTAAGAAACAACTCGCTCTGCACAGTGCTCTTACAGCCTACCGGGAACATGTCTTCCAAAGGCCTGTGAAAGGCAGTTTCTTTGCAGGCCTGATCTGGCTGAAGTAGGACTTCTGCTCTGGGTGTGCTACATTGCCCTAGAGCTGAAAGGCACAACGTGCAGGCTTCTTTCCTAAGGGCGAGTTGGGCCCCACAGCATCTTGCTTCCAGCTCTTTGGGAAGCTAAGAAACAACTCGCTCTGCACAGTGCTCTTACAGCCTAGTGGGAACATGTCTTCCAAAGGCCTGTGAAACGCAGTTTCTTTGCAGGCCTGATCTGGCTGAAGTAGGACTTCTGCTCTGGGTGTGCTACTTTGCCCTAGAGCTGAAAGGCACAACGTGCAGGCTTCTTTCCAAAGGGCGAGTTGGGCCCCACAGCATCTTGCGTCCACCTCTTTGGGAAACTAAGAAACAACTCGCTCTGCACAGTGCTCTTACAGCCTACCGGGAACATGTCTTCCAAAGGCCTGTGAAACGCAGTTTCTTTGCAGGCCTGATCTGGCTGAAGTAGGACTTCTGCTCTGGGTGTGCTACTTTGCCCTAGAGCTGAAAGGCACAACGTGCAGGCTTCTTTCCAAAGGGCGAGTTGGGCCCCACAGCATCTTGCTTCCAGCTCTTTGGGAAGCTAAGAAACAACTCGCTCTGCACAGTGCTCTTACAGCCTACCGGGAACATGTCTTCCAAAGGCCTGTGTAACGCAGTTTCTTTGCAGGCCTGATCTGGCTGAAGTAGGACTTCTGCTCTGGGTGTGCTACTTTGCCCTAGAGCTCAAAGGCACAACGTGCAGGCTTCTTTCCAAAGGGCGAGTTGGGCCCCACAGCATCTTGCTTCCAGCTCTTTGGGAAGCTAAGAAACAACTCGCTCTGCACAGTGCTCTTACAGCCTACCGGGAACATCTCTTCCAAAGGCCTGTGAAACGCAGTTTCTTTGCAGGCCTGATCTGGCTGAAGTAGGACTTCTGCTCTGGGAGTGCTACTTTGCCCTAGAGCTGAAAGGCACAACGTGCAGGCTTCTTTCCAAAGGGCGAGTTGGGCCCCACAGCATCTTGCTTCCAGCTCTTTGGGAAGCTAAGAAACAACTCGCTCTGCACAGTGCTCTTACAGCCTACCGGGAACATGTCTTCCAAAGGCCTGTGAAACGCAGTTTCTTTGCAGGCCTGATCTGGCTGAAGTAGGACTTCTGCTCTGGGTGTGCTACTTTGCCCTAGAGCTGAAAGGCACAACGTGCAGGCTTCTTTCCAAACGGCGAGTTGGGCCCCACAGCATCTTGCTTCCAGCTCTTTGGGAAGCTAAGAAACAACTCGCTCTGCACAGTGCTCTTACAGCCTACCGGGAACATGTCTTCCAAAGGCCTGTGAAACGCAGTTTCTTTGCAGGCCTGATCTGGCTGAAGTAGGACTTCTGCTCTGGGTGTGCTACTTTGCCCTAGAGCTGAAAGGCACAACGTGCAGGCTTCTTTCCAAAGGGTGAGTTGGGCCCCACAGCATCTTGCTTCCAGCTCTTTGGGAAGCTAAGAAACAACTCGCTCTGCACAGTGCTCTTACAGCCTAGTGGGAACATCTCTTCCAAAGGCCTGTGAAACGCAGTTTCTTTGCAGGCCTGATCTGGCTGAAGTAGGACTTCTGCTCTGGGTGTGCTACTTTGCCCTAGAGCTGAAAGGCACAACGTGCAGGCTTCTTTCCAAACGGCGAGTTGGGCCCCACAGCATCTTGCTTCCAGCTCTTTGGGAAGCTAAGAAACAACTCGCTCTGCACAGTGCTCTTACAGCCTACCGGGAACATGTCTTCCAAAGGCCTGTGAAACGCAGTTTCTTTGCAGGCCTGATCTGGCTGAAGTAGGACTTCTGCTCTGGGTGTGCTACTTTGCCCTAGAGCTGAAAGGCACAACGTGCAGGCTTCTTTCCAAAGGGCGAGTTGGGCCCCACAGCATCTTGCTTCCAGCTCTTTGGGAAGCTAAGAAACAACTCGCTCTGCACAGTGCTCTTACAGCCTACCGGGAACATGTCTTCCAAAGGCCTGTGAAACGCAGTTTCTTTGCAGGCCTGATCTGGCTGAAGTAGGACTTTTGCTCTGGGTGTGCTACTTTGCCCTAGAGCTGAAAGGCACAACGTGCAGGCTTCTTTCCAAAGGGCGAGTTGGGCCCCACAGCATCTTGCTTCCAGCTCTTTGGGAAGCTAAGAAACAACTCGCTCTGCACAGTGCTCTTACAGCCTACCGGGAACATCTCTTCCAAAGGCCTGTGAAACGCAGTTTCTTTGCAGACCTGATCTGGCTGAAGTAGGACTTCTGCTCTGGGTGGGCTACTTTGCCCTAGAGCTGAAAGGCACAATGTGCAGGCTTCTTTCCAAAGGGCGAGTTGGGCCCCACAGCATCTTGCTTCCAGCTCTTTGGGAAGCTAAGAAACAACTCGCTCTGCACAGTGCTCTTTCAGCCTAGTGGGAACATCTCTTCCAAAGGCCTGTGAAACGCAGTTTCTTTGCAGGCCTGATCTGGCTGAAGTAGGACTTCTGCTCTGGGTGTGCTACTTTGCCCTAGAGCTGAAAGGCACAACGTGCAGGCTTCTTTCCAAAGGGCGAGTTGGGCCCCACAGCATCTTGCTTCCAGCTCTTTGGGAAGCTAAGAAACAACTCGCTCTGCACAGTGCTCTTACAGCCTACCGGGAACATGTCTTCCAAAGGCCTGTGAAACGCAGTTTCTTTGCAGGCCTGATCTGGCTGAAGTAGGACTTCTGCTCTGGGTGTGCTACTTTGCCCTAGAGCTGAAAGGCACAACGTGCAGGCTTCTTTCCAAAGGGCGAGTTGAGCCCCACAGCATCTTGCTTCCAGCTCTTTGGGAAGCTAAGAAACAACTCGCTCTGCACAGTGCTCTTACAGCCTACCGGGAACATGTCTTCCAAAGGCCTGTGAAAGGCAGTTTCTTTGCAGGCCTGATCTGGCTGAAGTAGGACTTCTGCTCTGGGTGTGCTACATTGCCCTAGAGCTGAAAGGCACAACGTGCAGGCTTCTTTCCAAAGGGCGAGTTGGGCCCCACAGCATCTTGCTTCCAGCTCTTTGGGAAGCTAAGAAACAACTCGCTCTGCACAGTGCTCTTACAGCCTAGTGGGAACATGTCTTCCAAAGGCCTGTGAAACGCAGTTTCTTTGCAGGCCTGATCTGGCTGAAGTAGGACTTCTGCTCTGGGTGTGCTACTTTGCCCTAGAGCTGAAAGGCACAACGTGCAGGCTTCTTTCCAAAGGGCGAGTTGGGCCCCACAGCATCTTGCGTCCAGCTCTTTGGGAAACTAAGAAACAACTCGCTCTGCACAGTGCTCTTACAGCCTACCGGGAACATGTCTTCCAAAGGCCTGTGAAACGCAGTTTCTTTGCAGGCCTGATCTGGCTGAAGTAGGACTTCTGCTCTGGGTGTGCTACTTTGCCCTAGAGCTGAAAGGCACAACGTGCAGGCTTCTTTCCAAAGGGCGAGTTGGGCCCCACAGCATCTTGCTTCCAGCTCTTTGGGAAGCTAAGAAACAACTCGCTCTGCACAGTGCTCTTACAGCCTACCGGGAACATGTCTTCCAAAGGCCTGTGAAACGCAGTTTCTTTGCAGGCCTGATCTGGCTGAAGTAGGACTTCTGCTCTGGGTGTGCTACTTTGCCCTAGAGCTGAAAGGCACAACGTGCAGGCTTCTTTCCAAAGGGCGAGTTGGGCCCCACAGCATCTTGCTTCCAGCTCTTTGGGAAGCTAAGAAACAACTCGCTCTGCACAGTGCTCTTACAGCCTACCGGGAACATCTCTTCCAAAGGCCTGTGAAACGCAGTTTCTTTGCAGGCCTGATCTGGCTGAAGTAGGACTTCTGCTCTGGGTGTGCTACTTTGCCCTAGAGCTGAAAGGCACAACGTGCAGGCTTCTTTCCAAAGGGCGAGTTGGGCCCCACAGCATCTTGCTTCCAGCTCTTTGGGAAGCTAAGAAACAACTCGCTCTGCACAGTGCTCTTACAGCCTACCGGGAACATCTCTTCCAAAGGCCTGTGAAACGCAGTTTCTTTGCAGGCCTGATCTGGCTGAAGTAGGACTTCTGCTCTGGGAGTGCTACTTTGCCCTAGAGCTGAAAGGCACAACGTGCAGGCTTCTTTCCAAAGGGCGAGTTGGGCCCCACAGCATCTTGCTTCCAGCTCTTTGGGAAGCTAAGAAACAACTCGCTCTGCACAGTGCTCTTACAGCCTACCGGGAACATCTCTTCCAAAGGCCTGTGAAACGCAGTTTCTTTGCAGGCCTGATCTGGCTGAAGTAGGACTTCTGCTCTGGGTGTGCTACTTTGCCCTAGAGCTGAAAGGCACAACGTGCAGGCTTCTTTCCAAAGGGCGAGTTGGGCCCCACAGCATCTTGCTTCCAGCTCTTTGGGAAGCTAAGAAACAACTCGCTCTGCACAGTGCTCTTACAGCCTACCGGGAACATGTCTTCCAAAGGCCTGTGAAAGGCAGTTTCTTTGCAGGCCTGATCTGGCTGAAGTAGGACTTCTGCTCTGGGTGTGCTACATTGCCCTAGAGCTGAAAGGCACAACGTGCAGGCTTCTTTCCTAAGGGCGAGTTGGGCCCCACAGCATCTTGCTTCCAGCTCTTTGGGAAGCTAAGAAACAACTCGCTCTGCACAGTGCTCTTACAGCCTAGTGGGAACATGTCTTCCAAAGGCCTGTGAAACGCAGTTTCTTTGCAGGCCTGATCTGGCTGAAGTAGGACTTCTGCTCTGGGTGTGCTACTTTGCCCTAGAGCTGAAAGGCACAACGTGCAGGCTTCTTTCCAAAGGGCGAGTTGGGCCCCACAGCATCTTGCGTCCACCTCTTTGGGAAACTAAGAAACAACTCGCTCTGCACAGTGCTCTTACAGCCTACCGGGAACATGTCTTCCAAAGGCCTGTGAAACGCAGTTTCTTTGCAGGCCTGATCTGGCTGAAGTAGGACTTCTGCTCTGGGTGTGCTACTTTGCCCTAGAGCTGAAAGGCACAACGTGCAGGCTTCTTTCCAAAGGGCGAGTTGGGCCCCACAGCATCTTGCTTCCAGCTCTTTGGGAAGCTAAGAAACAACTCGCTCTGCACAGTGCTCTTACAGCCTACCGGGAACATGTCTTCCAAAGGCCTGTGTAACGCAGTTTCTTTGCAGGCCTGATCTGGCTGAAGTAGGACTTCTGCTCTGGGTGTGCTACTTTGCCCTAGAGCTGAAAGGCACAACGTGCAGGCTTCTTTCCAAAGGGCGAGTTGGGCCCCACAGCATCTTGCTTCCAGCTCTTTGGGAAGCTAAGAAACAACTCGCTCTGCACAGTGCTCTTACAGCCTACCGGGAACATCTCTTCCAAAGGCCTGTGAAACGCAGTTTCTTTGCAGGCCTGATCTGGCTGAAGTAGGACTTCTGCTCTGGGAGTGCTACTTTGCCCTAGAGCTGAAAGGCACAACGTGCAGGCTTCTTTCCAAAGGGCGAGTTGGGCCCCACAGCATCTTGCTTCCAGCTCTTTGGGAAGCTAAGAAACAACTCGCTCTGCACAGTGCTCTTACAGCCTACCGGGAACATGTCTTCCAAAGGCCTGTGAAACGCAGTTTCTTTGCAGGCCTGATCTGGCTGAAGTAGGACTTCTGCTCTGGGTGTGCTACTTTGCCCTAGAGCTGAAAGGCACAACGTGCAGGCTTCTTTCCAAACGGCGAGTTGGGCCCCACAGCATCTTGCTTCCAGCTCTTTGGGAAGCTAAGAAACAACTCGCTCTGCACAGTGCTCTTACAGCCTACCGGGAACATGTCTTCCAAAGGCCTGTGAAACGCAGTTTCTTTGCAGGCCTGATCTGGCTGAAGTAGGACTTCTGCTCTGGGTGTGCTACTTTGCCCTAGAGCTGAAAGGCACAACGTGCAGGCTTCTTTCCAAAGGGTGAGTTGGGCCCCACAGCATCTTGCTTCCAGCTCTTTGGGAAGCTAAGAAACAACTCGCTCTGCACAGTGCTCTTACAGCCTAGTGGGAACATCTCTTCCAAAGGCCTGTGAAACGCAGTTTCTTTGCAGGCCTGATCTGGCTGAAGTAGGACTTCTGCTCTGGGTGTGCTACTTTGCCCTAGAGCTGAAAGGCACAACGTGCAGGCTTCTTTCCAAACGGCGAGTTGGGCCCCACAGCATCTTGCTTCCAGCTCTTTGGGAAGCTAAGAAACAACTCGCTCTGCACAGTGCTCTTACAGCCTACCGGGAACATGTCTTCCAAAGGCCTGTGAAACGCAGTTTCTTTGCAGGCCTGATCTGGCTGAAGTAGGACTTCTGCTCTGGGTGTGCTACTTTGCCCTAGAGCTGAAAGGCACAACGTGCAGGCTTCTTTCCAAAGGGCGAGTTGGGCCCCACAGCATCTTGCTTCCAGCTCTTTGGGAAGCTAAGAAACAACTCGCTCTGCACAGTGCTCTTACAGCCTACCGGGAACATGTCTTCCAAAGGCCTGTGAAACGCAGTTTCTTTGCAGGCCTGATCTGGCTGAAGTAGGACTTTTGCTCTGGGTGTGCTACTTTGCCCTAGAGCTGAAAGGCACAACGTGCAGGCTTCTTTCCAAAGGGCGAGTTGGGCCCCACAGCATCTTGCTTCCAGCTCTTTGGGAAGCTAAGAAACAACTCGCTCTGCACAGTGCTCTTACAGCCTACCGGGAACATCTCTTCCAAAGGCCTGTGAAACGCAGTTTCTTTGCAGACCTGATCTGGCTGAAGTAGGACTTCTGCTCTGGGTGGGCTACTTTGCCCTAGAGCTGAAAGGCACAATGTGCAGGCTTCTTTCCAAAGGGCGAGTTGGGCCCCACAGCATCTTGCTTCCAGCTCTTTGGGAAGCTAAGAAACAACTCGCTCTGCACAGTGCTCTTTCAGCCTAGTGGGAACATCTCTTCCAAAGGCCTGTGAAACGCAGTTTCTTTGCAGGCCTGATCTGGCTGAAGTAGGACTTCTGCTCTGGGTGTGCTACTTTGCCCTAGAGCTGAAAGGCACAACGTGCAGGCTTCTTTCCAAAGGGCGAGTTGGGCCCCACAGCATCTTGCTTCCAGCTCTTTGGGAAGCTAAGAAACAACTCGCTCTGCACAGTGCTCTTACAGCCTACCGGGAACATGTCTTCCAAAGGCCTGTGAAACGCAGTTTCTTTGCAGGCCTGATCTGGCTGAAGTAGGACTTCTGCTCTGGGTGTGCTACTTTGCCCTAGAGCTGAAAGGCACAACGTGCAGGCTTCTTTCCAAAGGGCGAGTTGAGCCCCACAGCATCTTGCTTCCAGCTCTTTGGGAAGCTAAGAAACAACTCGCTCTGCACAGTGCTCTTACAGCCTACCGGGAACATGTCTTCCAAAGGCCTGTGAAAGGCAGTTTCTTTGCAGGCCTGATCTGGCTGAAGTAGGACTTCTGCTCTGGGTGTGCTACATTGCCCTAGAGCTGAAAGGCACAACGTGCAGGCTTCTTTCCAAAGGGCGAGTTGGGCCCCACAGCATCTTGCTTCCAGCTCTTTGGGAAGCTAAGAAACAACTCGCTCTGCACAGTGCTCTTACAGCCTAGTGGGAACATGTCTTCCAAAGGCCTGTGAAACGCAGTTTCTTTGCAGGCCTGATCTGGCTGAAGTAGGACTTCTGCTCTGGGTGTGCTACTTTGCCCTAGAGCTGAAAGGCACAACGTGCAGGCTTCTTTCCAAAGGGCGAGTTGGGCCCCACAGCATCTTGCGTCCAGCTCTTTGGGAAACTAAGAAACAACTCGCTCTGCACAGTGCTCTTACAGCCTACCGGGAACATGTCTTCCAAAGGCCTGTGAAACGCAGTTTCTTTGCAGGCCTGATCTGGCTGAAGTAGGACTTCTGCTCTGGGTGTGCTACTTTGCCCTAGAGCTGAAAGGCACAACGTGCAGGCTTCTTTCCAAAGGGCGAGTTGGGCCCCACAGCATCTTGCTTCCAGCTCTTTGGGAAGCTAAGAAACAACTCGCTCTGCACAGTGCTCTTACAGCCTACCGGGAACATGTCTTCCAAAGGCCTGTGAAACGCAGTTTCTTTGCAGGCCTGATCTGGCTGAAGTAGGACTTCTGCTCTGGGTGTGCTACTTTGCCCTAGAGCTGAAAGGCACAACGTGCAGGCTTCTTTCCAAAGGGCGAGTTGGGCCCCACAGCATCTTGCTTCCAGCTCTTTGGGAAGCTAAGAAACAACTCGCTCTGCACAGTGCTCTTACAGCCTACCGGGAACATCTCTTCCAAAGGCCTGTGAAACGCAGTTTCTTTGCAGGCCTGATCTGGCTGAAGTAGGACTTCTGCTCTGGGTGTGCTACTTTGCCCTAGAGCTGAAAGGCACAACGTGCAGGCTTCTTTCCAAAGGGCGAGTTGGGCCCCACAGCATCTTGCTTCCAGCTCTTTGGGAAGCTAAGAAACAACTCGCTCTGCACAGTGCTCTTACAGCCTACCGGGAACATCTCTTCCAAAGGCCTGTGAAACGCAGTTTCTTTGCAGGCCTGATCTGGCTGAAGTAGGACTTCTGCTCTGGGAGTGCTACTTTGCCCTAGAGCTGAAAGGCACAACGTGCAGGCTTCTTTCCAAAGGGCGAGTTGGGCCCCACAGCATCTTGCTTCCAGCTCTTTGGGAAGCTAAGAAACAACTCGCTCTGCACAGTGCTCTTACAGCCTACCGGGAACATCTCTTCCAAAGGCCTGTGAAACGCAGTTTCTTTGCAGGCCTGATCTGGCTGAAGTAGGACTTCTGCTCTGGGTGTGCTACTTTGCCCTAGAGCTGAAAGGCACAACGTGCAGGCTTCTTTCCAAAGGGCGAGTTGGGCCCCACAGCATCTTGCTTCCAGCTCTTTGGGAAGCTAAGAAACAACTCGCTCTGCACAGTGCTCTTACAGCCTACCGGGAACATGTCTTCCAAAGGCCTGTGAAAGGCAGTTTCTTTGCAGGCCTGATCTGGCTGAAGTAGGACTTCTGCTCTGGGTGTGCTACATTGCCCTAGAGCTGAAAGGCACAACGTGCAGGCTTCTTTCCTAAGGGCGAGTTGGGCCCCACAGCATCTTGCTTCCAGCTCTTTGGGAAGCTAAGAAACAACTCGCTCTGCACAGTGCTCTTACAGCCTAGTGGGAACATGTCTTCCAAAGGCCTGTGAAACGCAGTTTCTTTGCAGGCCTGATCTGGCTGAAGTAGGACTTCTGCTCTGGGTGTGCTACTTTGCCCTAGAGCTGAAAGGCACAACGTGCAGGCTTCTTTCCAAAGGGCGAGTTGGGCCCCACAGCATCTTGCGTCCACCTCTTTGGGAAACTAAGAAACAACTCGCTCTGCACAGTGCTCTTACAGCCTACCGGGAACATGTCTTCCAAAGGCCTGTGAAACGCAGTTTCTTTGCAGGCCTGATCTGGCTGAAGTAGGACTTCTGCTCTGGGTGTGCTACTTTGCCCTAGAGCTGAAAGGCACAACGTGCAGGCTTCTTTCCAAAGGGCGAGTTGGGCCCCACAGCATCTTGCTTCCAGCTCTTTGGGAAGCTAAGAAACAACTCGCTCTGCACAGTGCTCTTACAGCCTACCGGGAACATGTCTTCCAAAGGCCTGTGTAACGCAGTTTCTTTGCAGGCCTGATCTGGCTGAAGTAGGACTTCTGCTCTGGGTGTGCTACTTTGCCCTAGAGCTGAAAGGCACAACGTGCAGGCTTCTTTCCAAAGGGCGAGTTGGGCCCCACAGCATCTTGCTTCCAGCTCTTTGGGAAGCTGAGAAACAACTCGCTCTGCACAGTGCTCTTACAGCCTACCGGGAACATCTCTTACGAAGGCCTGTGAAACGGAGTTTCTTTGCAGGCCTGATCTGGCTGAAGTAGAACTTCTGCTCTGGGTGAGCCACATGGCCCTAGAGCTGAAAGGTACAACGTGCAGGCTTGTTTCCCAAGGGGGAGTTGGGCCCCAAAGCATCTTGCTTCCAGCTCTTTGGGAAGCTAAGAAACAACTCGCTCTGCAGACCTCTCTTACAGCCAACCGGGAACATCTCTTGCAAAGGCCAGAGAAATACAGTTTCCTTGCAGGCCTTATCTCGCTGAGGTAGAACTGCTGCTATGCCGTGTCCTACATCGGCCTAGAGTTGCAAGGCTCAAAGTCCTGCCTTGACTCCTCAAGGGCAGACAGGCCCCACAGCGTGGGGCTTCCACCTCTTTGGGCAGCTAAGAAACAACTTGCTCTGCACTGGTGTTTTACAGCCTACAGGGAACGAGTCTTACAAAGGCCTGTGAAACGCAGTTTCTTCCCAGCCCTGATCTGGCTGAAGTAGAACTTCTGCTCTGCCGGGTCCCACATGGCGCTAGAGCTGCAAGGCACAAAGTCCTGCCTTGTTTCCACAAGGGTAGACAAGTCCCTCAGGTCCAGCATCCAGCTCTTTCGGCAGCTAAGAAACAATTCGCTCTGCACAGTGCTCTTACAGCATACCGGGAACATCTCTTCCAAAGGCCTGTTAAACGCAGTTTCTTTGCAGGCCTGATCTGGCTGAAGTAGAACTTCTGCTCTGGGTGTGTCACATGGCCCTAGAGCTGAAAGGCACAACGTGCAGGCTTCTTTCCAAAGGGCGAGTTGGGCCCCACAGCATCTTGCTTCCAGCTCTTTGGGAAGCTAAGAAACAACTCGCTCTGCACAGTGCTCTTACAGCCTACCGGGAACATCTCTTCCAAAGGCCTGTGAAACGCAGTTTCTTTGCAGGCCTGATCTGGCTGAAGTAGGACTTCTGCTCTGGGTGTGCTACTTTGCCCTAGAGCTGAAAGGCACAACGTGCAGGCTTCTTTCCAAAGGGCGAGTTGGGCCCCACAGCATCTTGCTTCCAGCTCTTAGGGAAGCTAAGAAACAACTCGCTCTGCACAGTGCTCTTACAGCCTACCGGGAACATGTCTTCCAAAGGCCTGTGAAACGCAGTTTCTTTGCAGGCCTGATCTGGCTGAAGTAGGACTTCTGCTCTGGCTGTGCTACATTGTCCTAGAGCTGAAAGGCACAACGTGCAGTCTCCTTTCCAAAAAGTGAGTTGGGCCCCAAAGAATCTTGCTTCCAGCTCTTTGGGAAGCTAAGAAACAACTCGCTCTCCTCAGAGCTCTTACAGCCTACCGGGAACATCTCTTACAAAGGCCTGTGAAACGCAGTTTGTTTGCAGGCCTGATCTGGCTGCAGTAGAACTTCTGCTCTGGGTGTGCCATATTTCCCTAGAGCTGAAAGGCACAAGGTGCAAGCTTCTTTCCAAAGGGCGAGTTGGGCCCCACAGCATCTTGCTTCCAGCTTTTGGGAAGCTTAGAAACAACTCGCTCTGCACAGTGCTCTTACAGCCTACCGGGAACATCTCTTACAAAGGCCTGTGAAACGCAGTTTTTTTGCAGGCCTGATATGGCTGAAGTAGAACTTCTGCTCTGGGTGTGCTACATTGCCCTGGAGCTGAGAGGCACAACCCGAAGTCTTCTTTCCAAAGTGCGAGTTGGGCCCCAAAGCATCTTGCTTCCAGCTCTTTGGGAAGCTAAGAAACAACTCGCTCTGCACAGTGCTCTGACAGCCTACCGGGAACATGTCTTACAAAGACCTATGAAACGCAGTTTGTTTGCAGGCCTGATCTGGCTGAAGTAGAACTTCTGCTCTGCCGGGTCCTACATGGGGCTAGAGCTGCAAGGCACAAAGTCCTGCCGTGTTTGAACAAGGGTAGACAAGTCCCTCAGGTCCAGCTTCCAGCTCTTTCGGCAGCTAAGAAACAACTCACTCTGCACAGTGCTCTTACAGCCTATCGGGAACATCTCTTACAAAGTCCTGTGAAACGGAGCTTCTTTGCAGGCCTGATCTGGCTGAAGTAGAACTTCTGCACTGGGTGTGCCACATTGCCCTAGAGCTGAAAGGCACAAGGTGCAAGCTTCTTTCCAAAGGGCGAGTTGGGCCCCAGAGCATCTTGCTTCCAGCTCTTTGGGAAGCTAAGAAAAAACTCGCTCTGCACAGTGCTCTTACAGCCTACCGGGAACATCTCTTACGAAGGCCTGTGAAACGGAGTTTCTTTGCAGGCCTGATCTGTCTGAAGTAGAACTTCTGCTCTGGGTGAGCCACATGGCCCTAGAGCTGAAAGGTACAACGTGCAGGCTTGTTTCCCAAGGGGGAGTTGGGCCCCAAAGCATCTTGCTTCCAGCTCTTTGGGAAGCTAAGAAACAACTCGCTCTGCAGACCTCTCTTACAGCCAACCGGGAACATCTCTTGCAAAGGCCAGAGAAATACAGTTTCCTTGCAGGCCTTATCTCGCTGAGGTAGAACTGCTGCTATGCCGTGTCCTACATCGGCCTAGAGTTGCAAGGCTCAAAGTCCTGCCTTGACTCCTCAAGGGCAGACAGGCCCCACAGCGTGGGGCTTCCACCTCTTTGGGCAGCTAAGAAAAAACTTGCTCTGCACTGGTGTTTTACAGCCTACAGGGAACGAGTCTTACAAAGGCCTGTGAAACGCAGTTTCTTCCCAGCCCTGATCTGGCTGAAGTAGAACTTCTGCTCTGCCGGGTCCTACATGGCGCTAGAGCTGCAAGGCACAAAGTCCTGCCTTGATTCCACCAGGGTAGACAAGTCCCTCAAGTCCAGCATCCAGCTCTTTCGGCAGCTAAGAAACAACTCGCTCTGCATAGGGCTCTTACAGCCTACCGGGAACATGTCTTAAAACGGACTGTGAAACGCAGTTTCTTCCGAGCCCTGATCTGGCTGAAGTAGAACTTCTGCTCTGCCGTGTGCAACATGGCCCTAGAGATGCAAGGCACAAAGTCCTGCCTTGTTTGCCCAAGGGGAGACTAGTACCTCAGCGTCCAGCTTCCAGCTCTTGGAGCAGCTAAGAAACAGCTTGCTGTGCACAGGGCTCTTCCAGCCTACCTGCAACATGTCTTACAAAGGCCTGTGAAACGCAGTTTCTTTGCAGGCCTGATCTGGCTGAAGTAGGACTTCTGCTCTGGGTGTGTCACATTGCCCTAGAGCTGAAAGGCGCAACGTGCAGACTTCTTTCCAAAGGGCGACTTGGGCCCCAAAGCATCTTGATTCCAGCTGTTTGGGAAGCTGAGAAACAATTTGCTCTGCCCAGTGCTCTTACAGCCTACAGGGAACATCTCTTACAAAGGCCTGTGAAACGCAATTTCTTTGCAGGCCTGATCTGGCTGAAGTAGAACTTCTGCTCTGGGTGTGCCACATGGCCCTAGAGCTGAAAGGCACAACGTTCAGGTTTCTTTCCAAACGGCGAGTTGGGCCCCAAAGCATCTTGCTTGCAACTCTTTGGGAACTGAAGAAACAACTCGCTCTGCACAGTGCTCTTACAGCCTACCGTGAACATCTCGTCCAAAGGCCTGTTAAACGCAGTTTCTTTGCAGGCCTGATCTGGCTGAAGTATAACTTCTGCCCTGGGTGTGTCACATGGCCCTAGAGCTGAAAGGCACAACGTGCAGGCTTCTTCCCAAAGGGCGAGTTTGGCCCCAAAGCATCTTGATTCCAGCTCTTTGGGAAGCTAAGAAACAACTCGCTCTGCACAGTGCTCTTACAGCCTACCGGGAACATGTCTTCCAAAGGCCTGTGAAACGCAGTTTCTTTGCAGGCCTGATCTGGCTGAAGTAGGACTTCTGCTCTGGGTGTGCTACTTTGCCCTAGAGCTGAAAGGCACAACGTGCAGGCTTCTTTCCAAAGGGCGAGTTGGGCCCCACAGCATCTTGCTTCCAGCTCTTTGGGAAGCTAAGAAACAACTCGCTCTGCACAGTGCTCTTACAGCCTACCGGGAACATGTCTTCCAAAGGCCTGTGAAACGCAGTTTCTTTGCAGGCCTGATCTGGCTGAAGTAGGACTTCTGCTCTGGGTGTGCTACTTTGCCCTAGAGCTGAAAGGCACAACGTGCAGGCTTCTTTCCAAAGGGCGAGTTGGGCCCCACAGCATCTTGCTTCCAGCTCTTTGGGAAGCTAAGAAACAACTCGCTCTGCACAGTGCTCTTACAGCCTACCGGGAACATGTCTTCCAAAGGCCTGTGAAACGCAGTTTCTTTGCAGGCCTGATCTGGCTGAAGTAGGACTTCTGCTCTGGGAGTGCTACTTTGCCCTAGAGCTGAAAGGCACAACGTGCAGGCTTCTTTCCAAAGGGCGAGTTGGGCCCCACAGCATCTTGCTTCCAGCTCTTTGGGAAGCTAAGAAACAACTCGCTCTGCACAGTGCTCTTACAGCCTACCGGGAACATCTCTTCCAAAGGCCTGTGAAACGCAGTTTCTTTGCAGGCCTGATCTGGCTGAAGTAGGACTTCTGCTCTGGGTGTGCTACTTTGCCCTAGAGCTGAAAGGCACAACGTGCAGGCTTCTTTCCAAAGGGCGAGTTGGGCCCCACAGCATCTTGCTTCCAGCTCTTTGGGAAGCTAAGAAACAACTCGCTCTGCACAGTGCTCTTACAGCCTACCGGGAACATGTCTTCCAAAGGCCTGTGAAAGGCAGTTTCTTTGCAGGCCTGATCTGGCTGAAGTAGGACTTCTGCTCTGGGTGTGCTACATTGCCCTAGAGCTGAAAGGCACAACGTGCAGGCTTCTTTCCAAAGGGCGAGTTGGGCCCCACAGCATCTTGCTTCCAGCTCTTTGGGAAGCTAAGAAACAACTCGCTCTGCACAGTGCTCTTTCAGCCTACCGGGAACATGTCTTCCAAAGGCCTGTGAAACGCAGTTTCTTTGCAGGCCTGATCTGGCTGAAGTAGGACTTCTGCTCTGGGTGTGCTACTTTGCCCTAGAGCTGAAAGGCACAACGTGCAGGCTTCTTTCCAAACGGCGAGTTGGGCCCCACAGCATCTTGCTTCCAGCTCTTTGGGAAGCTAAGAAACAACTCGCTCTGCACAGTGCTCTTACAGCCTACCGGGAACATGTCTTCCAAAGGCCTGTGAAACGCAGTTTCTTTGCAGGCCTGATCTGGCTGAAGTAGGACTTCTGCTCTGGGTGTGCTACTTTGCCCTAGAGCTGAAAGGCACAACGTGCAGGCTTCTTTCCAAAGGGTGAGTTGGGCCCCACAGCATCTTGCTTCCAGCTCTTTGGGAAGCTAAGAAACAACTCGCTCTGCACAGTGCTCTTACAGCCTAGTGGGAACATCTCTTCCAAAGGCCTGTGAAACGCAGTTTCTTTGCAGGCCTGATCTGGCTGAAGTAGGACTTCTGCTCTGGGTGTGCTACTTTGCCCTAGAGCTGAAAGGCACAACGTGCAGGCTTCTTTCCAAACGGCGAGTTGGGCCCCACAGCATCTTGCTTCCAGCTCTTTGGGAAGCTAAGAAACAACTCGCTCTGCACAGTGCTCTTACAGCCTACCGGGAACATGTCTTCCAAAGGCCTGTGAAACGCAGTTTCTTTGCAGGCCTGATCTGGCTGAAGTAGGACTTCTGCTCTGGGTGTGCTACTTTGCCCTAGAGCTGAAAGGCACAACGTGCAGGCTTCTTTCCAAAGGGCGAGTTGGGCCCCACAGCATCTTGCTTCCAGCTCTTTGGGAAGCTAAGAAACAACTCGCTCTGCACAGTGCTCTTACAGCCTAGTGGGAACATCTCTTCCAAAGGCCTGTGAAACGCAGTTTCTTTGCAGGCCTGATCTGGCTGAAGTAGGACTTCTGCTCTGGGTGTGCTACTTTGCCCTAGAGCTGAAAGGCACAACGTGCAGGCTTCTTTCCAAAGGGCGAGTTGGGCCCCACAGCATCTTGCTTCCAGCTCTTTGGGAAGCTAAGAAACAACTCGCTCTGCACAGTGCTCTTACAGCCTAGTGGGAACATCTCTTCCAAAGGCCTGTGAAACGCAGTTTCTTTGCAGGCCTGATCTGGCTGAAGTAGGACTTCTGCTCTGGGTGTGCTACTTTGCCCTAGAGCTGAAAGGCACAACGTGCAGGCTTCTTTCCAAAGGGCGAGTTGGGCCCCACAGCATCTTGCTTCCAGCTCTTTGGGAAGCTAAGAAACAACTCGCTCTGCACAGTTCTCTTACAGCCTAGTGGGAACATCTCTTCCAAAGGCCAGTGAAGCGCAGTTTCTTTGCAGGCCTGATCTGGCTGAAGTAGGACTTCTGCTCTGGGTGTGCTACTTTGCCCTAGAGCTGAAAGGCACAACGTGCAGGCTTCTTTCCAAAGGGCGAGTTGGGCCCCACAGCATCTTGCTTCCAGCTCTTTGGGAAGCTAAGAAACAACTCGCTCTGCACAGTGCTCTTACAGCCTAGTGGGAACATCTCTTCCAAAGGCCTGTGAAACGCAGTTTCTTTGCAGGCCTGATCTGGCTGAAGTAGGACTTCTGCTCTGGGTGTGCTACTTTGCCCTAGAGCTGAAAGGCACAACGTGCAGGCTTCTTTCCAAAGGGCGAGTTGGGCCCCACAGCATCTTGCTTCCAGCTCTTTGGGAAGCTAAGAAACAACTCGCTCTGCACAGTGCTCTTACAGCCTACCGGGAACATCTCTTCCAAAGGCCAGTGAAGCGCAGTTTCTTTGCAGGCCTGATCTGGCTGAAGTAGGACTTCTGCTCTGGGTGTGCTACTTTGCCCTAGAGCTGAAAGGCACAACGTGCAGGCTTCTTTCCAAAGGGCGAGTTGGGCCCCACAGCATCTTGCTTCCAGCTCTTTGGGAAGCTAAGAAACAACTCGCTCTGCACTGTGCTCTTACAGCCTACCGGGAACATGTCTTCCAAAGGCCTGTGAAACGCAGTTTCTTTGCAGGCCTGATCTGGCTGAAGTAGGACTTCTGCTCTGGGTGTGCTACTTTGCCCTAGAGCTGAAAGGCACAACGTGCAGGCTTCTTTCCAAAGGGCGAGTTGGGCCCCACAGCATCTTGCTTCCAGCTCTTTGGGAAGCTAAGAAACAACTCGCTCTGCACAGTGCTCTTACAGCCTACCGGGAACATCTCTTCCAAAGGCCTGTGAAACGCAGTTTCTTTGCAGGCCTGATCTGGCTGAAGTAGGACTTCTGCTCTGGGTGTGCTACTTTGCCCTAGAGCTGAAAGGCACAACGTGCAGGCTTCTTTCCAAAGGGCGAGTTGGGCCCCACAGCATCTTGCTTCCAGCTCTTTGGGAAGCTAAGAAACAACTCGCTCTGCACAGTGCTCTTACAGCCTAGTGGGAACATCTCTTCCAAAGGCCTGTGAAACGCAGTTTCTTTGCAGGCCTGATCTGGCTGAAGTAGGACTTCTGCTCTGGGTGTGCTACTTTGCCCTAGAGCTGAAAGGCACAACGTGCAGGCTTCTTTCCAAAGGGCGATTTGGGCCCCACAGCATCTTGCTTCCAGCTCTTTGGGAAGCTAAGAAACAACTCGCTCTGCACAGTGCTCTTACAGCCTAGTGGGAACATCTCTTCCAAAGGCCTGTGAAACGCAGTTTCTTTGCAGGCCTGATCTGGCTGAAGTAGGACTTCTGCTCTGGGTGTGCTACTTTGCCCTAGAGCTGAAAGGCACAACGTGCAGGCTTCTTTCCAAAGGGCGAGTTGGGCCCCACAGCATCTTGCTTCCAGCTCTTTGGGAAGCTAAGAAACAACTCGCTCTGCACAGTGCTCTTACAGCCTACCGGGAACATGTCTTCCAAAGGCCTGTGAAACGCAGTTTCTTTGCAGGCCTGATCTGGCTGAAGTAGGACTTCTGCTCTGGGTGTGCTACTTTGCCCTAGAGCTGAAAGGCACAACGTGCAGGCTTCTTTCCAAAGGGCGAGTTGGGCCCCACAGCATCTTGCTTCCAGCTCTTTGGGAAGCTAAGAAACAACTCGCTCTGCACAGTGCTCTTACAGCCTACCGGGAACATCTCTTCCAAAGGCCAGTGAAGCGCAGTTTCTTTGCAGGCCTGATCTGGCTGAAGTAGGACTTCTGCTCTGGGTGTGCTACTTTGCCCTAGAGCTGAAAGGCACAACGTGCAGGCTTCTTTCCAAAGGGCGAGTTGGGCCCCACAGCATCTTGCTTCCAGCTCTTTGGGAAGCTAAGAAACAACTCGCTCTGCACAGTGCTCTTACAGCCTACCGGGAACATGTCTTCCAAAGGCCTGTGAAACGCAGTTTCTTTGCAGGCCTGATCTGGCTGAAGTAGGACTTCTGCTCTGGGTGTGCTACTTTGCCCTAGAGCTGAAAGGCACAACGTGCAGGCTTCTTTCCAAAGGGCGAGTTGGGCCCCACAGCATCTTGCTTCCAGCTCTTTGGGAAGCTAAGAAACAACTCGCTCTGCACAGTGCTCTTACAGCCTACCGGGAACATCTCTTCCAAAGGCCAGTGAAGCGCAGTTTCTTTGCAGGCCTGATCTGGCTGAAGTAGGACTTCTGCTCTGGGTGTGCTACTTTGCCCTAGAGCTGAAAGGCACAACGTGCAGGCTTCTTTCCAAAGGGCGAGTTGGGCCCCACAGCATCTTGCTTCCAGCTCTTTGGGAAGCTAAGAAACAACTCGCTCTGCACAGTGCTCTTACAGCCTACCGGGAACATGTCTTCCAAAGGCCTGTGAAAGGCAGTTTCTTTGCAGGCCTGATCTGGCTGAAGTAGGACTTCTGCTCTGGGTGTGCTACTTTGCCCTAGAGCTGAAAGGCACAACGTGCAGGCTTCTTTCCAAAGGGCGAGTTGGGCCCCACAGCATCTTGCTTCCAGCTCTTTGGGAAGCTAAGAAACAACTCGCTCTGCACAGTGCTCTTACGGCCTAGTGGGAACATCTCTTCCAAAGGCCTGTGAAACGCAGTTTCTTTGCAGGCCTGATCTGGCTGAAGTAGGACTTCTGCTCTGGGTGTGCTACTTTGCCCTAGAGCTGAAAGGCACAACGTGCAGGCTTCTTTCCAAAGGGCGAGTTGGGCCCCACAGCATCTTGCTTCCAGCTCTTTGGGAAGCTAAGAAACAACTCGCTCTGCACAGTGCTCTTACAGCCTACCGGGAACATGTCTTCCAAAGGACTGTGATACGCAGTATCTTTGCAGGCCTGATCAGGCTGAAGTAGGACTTCTGCTCTGGGTGTGCTACTTTGCCCTAGAGCTGAAAGGCACAACGTGCAGGCTTCTTTCCAAAGGGCGAGTTGGGCCCCACAGCATCTTGCTTCCAGCTCTTTGGGAAGCTAAGAAACAACTCGCTCTGCACAGTGCTCTTACGGCCTACCGGGAACATCTCTTCCAAAGGCCTGTGAAACGCAGTTTCTTTGCAGGCCTGATCTGGCTGAAGTAGGACTTCTGCTCTGGGTGTGCTACTTTGCCCTAGAGCTGAAAGGCACAACGTGCAGGCTTCTTTCCAAAGGGCGAGTTGGGCCCCACAGCATCTTGCTTCCAGCTCTTTGGGAAGCTAAGAAACAACTCGCTCTGCACAGTGCTCTTACAGCCTAGTGGGAACATCTCTTCCAAAGGCCTGTGAAACGCAGTTTCTTTGCAGGCCTGATCTGGCTGAAGTAGGACTTCTGCTCTGGGTGTGCTACTTTGCCCTAGAGCTGAAAGGCACAACGTGCAGGCTTCTTTCCAAAGGGCGAGTTGGGCCCCACAGCATCTTGCTTCCAGCTCTTTGGGAAGCTAAGAAACAACTCGCTCTGCACAGTGCTCTTACAGCCTAGTGGGAACATCTCTTCCAAAGGCCTGTGAAACGCAGTTTCTTTGCAGGCCTGATCTGGCTGAAGTAGGACTTCTGCTCTGGGTGTGCTACTTTGCCCTAGAGCTGAAAGGCACAACGTGCAGGCTTCTTTCCAAAGGGCGAGTTGGGCCCCACAGCATCTTGCTTCCAGCTCTTTGGGAAGCTAAGAAACAACTCGCTCTGCACAGTGCTCTTACAGCCTACCGGGAACATGTCTTCCAAAGGCCTGTGAAACGCAGTTTCTTTGCAGGCCTGATCTGGCTGAAGTAGGACTTCTGCTCTGGGTGTGCTACTTTGCCCTAGAGCTGAAAGGCACAACGTGCAGGCTTCTTTCCAAAGGGCGAGTTGGGCCCCACAGCATCTTGCTTCCAGCTCTTTGGGAAGCTAAGAAACAACTCGCTCTGCACAGTGCTCTTACAGCCTAGTGGGAACATCTCTTCCAAAGGCCTGTGAAACGCAGTTTCTTTGCAGGCCTGATCTGGCTGAAGTAGGACTTCTGCTCTGGGTGTGCTACTTTGCCCTAGAGCTGAAAGGCACAACGTGCAGGCTTCTTTCCAAAGGGCGAGTTGGGCCCCACAGCATCTTGCTTCCAGCTCTTTGGGAAGCTAAGAAACAACTCGCTCTGCACAGTGCTCTTACAGCCTAGTGGGAACATCTCTTCCAAAGGCCTGTGAAACGCAGTTTCTTTGCAGGCCTGATCTGGCTGAAGTAGGACTTCTGCTCTGGGTGTGCTACTTTGCCCTAGAGCTGAAAGGCACAACGTGCAGGCTTCTTTCCAAAGGGCGAGTTGGGCCCCACAGCATCTTGCTTCCAGCTCTTTGGGAAGCTAAGAAACAACTCGCTCTGCACAGTGCTCTTACAGCCTAGTGGGAACATCTCTTCCAAAGGCCTGTGAAACGCAGTTTCTTTGCAGGCCTGATCTGGCTGAAGTAGGACTTCTGCTCTGGGTGTGCTACTTTGCCCTAGAGCTGAAAGGCACAACGTGCAGGCTTCTTTCCAAAGGGCGAGTTGGGCCCCACAGCATCTTGCTTGCAGCTCTTTGGGAAGCTAAGAAACAACTCGCTCTGCACAGTGCTCTTACAGCCTAGTGGGAACATCTCTTCCAAAGGCCTGTGAAACGCAGTTTCTTTGCAGGCCTGATCTGGCTGAAGTAGGACTTCTGCTCTGGGTGTGCTACTTTGCCCTAGAGCTGAAAGGCACAACGTGCAGGCTTCTTTCCAAAGGGCGAGTTGGGCCCCACAGCATCTTGCTTCCAGCTCTTTGGGAAGCTAAGAAACAACTCGCTCTGCACAGTGCTCTTACAGCCTAGTGGGAACATCTCTTCCAAAGGCCTGTGAAACGCAGTTTCTTTGCAGGCCTGATCTGGCTGAAGTAGGACTTCTGCTCTGGGTGTGCTACTTTGCCCTAGAGCTGAAAGGCACAACGTGCAGGCTTCTTTCCAAAGGGCGAGTTGGGCCCCACAGCATCTTGCTTCCAGCTCTTTGGGAAGCTAAGAAACAACTCGCTCTGCACAGTGCTCTTACAGCCTACCGGGAACATGTCTTCCAAAGGCCTGTGAAACGCAGTTTCTTTGCAGGCCTGATCTGGCTGAAGTAGGACTTCTGCTCTGGGTGTGCTACTTTGCCCTAGAGCTGAAAGACACAACGTGCAGGCTTCTTTCCAAAGGGCGAGTTGGGCCCCACAGCATCTTGCTTCCAGCTCTTTGGGAAGCTAAGAAACAACTCGCTCTGCACAGTGCTCTTACAGCCTAGTGGGAACATCTCTTCCAAAGGCCTGTGAAACGCAGTTTCTTTGCAGGCCTGATCTGGCTGAAGTAGGACTTCTGCTCTGGGTGTGCTACTTTGCCCTAGAGCTGAAAGGCACAACGTGCAGGCTTCTTTCCAAAGGGCGAGTTGGGCCCCACAGCATCTTGCTTCCAGCTCTTTGGGAAGCTAAGAAACAACTCGCTCTGCACAGTGCTCTTACAGCCTACCGGGAACATCTCTTCCAAAGGCCTGTGAAACGCAGTTTCTTTGCAGGCCGGATCTGGCTGAAGTAGGACTTCTGCTCTGGGTGTGCTACTTTGCCCTAGAGCTGAAAGGCACAACGTGCAGGCTTCTTTCCAAAGGGCGAGTTGGGCCCCACAGCATCTTGCTTCCAGCTCTTTGGGAAGCTAAGAAACAACTCGCTCTGCACAGTGCTCTTACAGCCTAGTGGGAACATCTCTTCCAAAGGCCTGTGAAACGCAGTTTCTTTGCAGGCCTGATCTGGCTGAAGTAGGACTTCTGCTCTGGGTGTGCTACTTTGCCCTAGAGCTGAAAGGCACAACGTGCAGGCTTCTTTCCAAAGGGCGAGTTGGGCCCCACAGCATCTTGCTTCCAGCTCTTTGGGAAGCTAAGAAACAACTCGCTCTGCACAGTGCTCTTACAGCCTAGTGGGAACATCTCTTCCAAAGGCCTGTGAAACGCAGTTTCTTTGCAGGCCTGATCTGGCTGAAGTAGGACTTCTGCTCTGGGTGTGCTACTTTGCCCTAGAGCTGAAAGGCACAACGTGCAGGCTTCTTTCCAAAGGGCGAGTTGGGCCCCACAGCATCTTGCTTCCAGCTCTTTGGGAAGCTAAGAAACAACTCGCTCTGCACAGTGCTCTTACAGCCTAGTGGGAACATCTCTTCCAAAGGCCTGTGAAACGCAGTTTCTTTGCAGGCCTGATCTGGCTGAAGTAGGACTTCTGCTCTGGGTGTGCTACTTTGCCCTAGAGCTGAAAGGCACAACGTGCAGGCTTCTTTCCAAAGGGCGAGTTGGGCCCCACAGCATCTTGCTTCCAGCTCTTTGGGAAGCTAAGAAACAACTCGCTCTGCACAGTGCTCTTACAGCCTAGTGGGAACATCTCTTCCAAAGGCCTGTGAAACGCAGTTTCTTTGCAGGCCTGATCTGGCTGAAGTAGGACTTCTGCTCTGGGTGTGCTACTTTGCCCTAGAGCTGAAAGGCACAACGTGCAGGCTTCTTTCCAAAGGGCGAGTTGGGCCCCACAGCATCTTGCTTGCAGCTCTTTGGGAAGCTAAGAAACAACTCGCTCTGCACAGTGCTCTTACAGCCTAGTGGGAACATCTCTTCCAAAGGCCTGTGAAACGCAGTTTCTTTGCAGGCCTGATCTGGCTGAAGTAGGACTTCTGCTCTGGGTGTGCTACTTTGCCCTAGAGCTGAAAGGCACAACGTGCAGGCTTCTTTCCAAAGGGCGAGTTGGGCCCCACAGCATCTTGCTTCCAGCTCTTTGGGAAGCTAAGAAACAACTCGCTCTGCACAGTGCTCTTACAGCCTAGTGGGAACATCTCTTCCAAAGGCCTGTGAAACGCAGTTTCTTTGCAGGCCTGATCTGGCTGAAGTAGGACTTCTGCTCTGGGTGTGCTACTTTGCCCTAGAGCTGAAAGGCACAACGTGCAGGCTTCTTTCCAAAGGGCGAGTTGGGCCCCACAGCATCTTGCTTCCAGCTCTTTGGGAAGCTAAGAAACAACTCGCTCTGCACAGTGCTCTTACAGCCTACCGGGAACATGTCTTCCAAAGGCCTGTGAAACGCAGTTTCTTTGCAGGCCTGATCTGGCTGAAGTAGGACTTCTGCTCTGGGTGTGCTACTTTGCCCTAGAGCTGAAAGGCACAACGTGCAGGCTTCTTTCCAAAGGGCGAGTTGGGCCCCACAGCATCTTGCTTCCAGCTCTTTGGGAAGCTAAGAAACAACTCGCTCTGCACAGTGCTCTTACAGCCTAGTGGGAACATCTCTTCCAAAGGCCTGTGAAACGCAGTTTCTTTGCAGGCCTGATCTGGCTGAAGTAGGACTTCTGCTCTGGGTGTGCTACTTTGCCCTAGAGCTGAAAGGCACAACGTGCAGGCTTCTTTCCAAAGGGCGAGTTGGGCCCCACAGCATCTTGCTTCCAGCTCTTTGGGAAGCTAAGAAACAACTCGCTCTGCACAGTGCTCTTACAGCCTACCGGGAACATCTCTTCCAAAGGCCTGTGAAACGCAGTTTCTTTGCAGGCCGGATCTGGCTGAAGTAGGACTTCTGCTCTGGGTGTGCTACTTTGCCCTAGAGCTGAAAGGCACAACGTGCAGGCTTCTTTCCAAAGGGCGAGTTGGGCCCCACAGCATCTTGCTTCCAGCTCTTTGGGAAGCTAAGAAACAACTCGCTCTGCACAGTGCTCTTACAGCCTAGTGGGAACATCTCTTCCAAAGGCCTGTGAAACGCAGTTTCTTTGCAGGCCTGATCTGGCTGAAGTAGGACTTCTGCTCTGGGTGTGCTACTTTGCCCTAGAGCTGAAAGGCACAACGTGCAGGCTTCTTTCCAAAGGGCGAGTTGGGCCCCACAGCATCTTGCTTCCAGCTCTTTGGGAAGCTAAGAAACAACTCGCTCTGCACAGTGCTCTTACAGCCTACCGGGAACATGTCTTCCAAAGGCCTGTGAAACGCAGTTTCTTTGCAGGCCTGATCTGGCTGAAGTAGGACTTCTGCTCTGGGTGTGCTACTTTGCCCTAGAGCTGAAAGGCACAACGTGCAGGCTTCTTTCCAAAGGGCGAGTTGGGCCCCACAGCATCTTGCTTGCAGCTCTTTGGGAAGCTAAGAAACAACTCGCTCTGCACAGTGCTCTTACAGCCTAGTGGGAACATCTCTTCCAAAGGCCTGTGAAACGCAGTTTCTTTGCAGGCCTGATCTGGCTGAAGTAGGACTTCTGCTCTGGGTGTGCTACTTTGCCCTAGAGCTGAAAGGCACAACGTGCAGGCTTCTTTCCAAAGGGCGAGTTGGGCCCCACAGCATCTTGCTTCCAGCTCTTTGGGAAGCTAAGAAACAACTCGCTCTGCACAGTGCTCTTACAGCCTAGTGGGAACATCTCTTCCAAAGGCCTGTGAAACGCAGTTTCTTTGCAGGCCTGATCTGGCTGAAGTAGGACTTCTGCTCTGGGTGTGCTACTTTGCCCTAGAGCTGAAAGGCACAACGTGCAGGCTTCTTTCCAAAGGGCGAGTTGGGCCCCACAGCATCTTGCTTCCAGCTCTTTGGGAAGCTAAGAAACAACTCGCTCTGCACAGTGCTCTTACAGCCTACCGGGAACATGTCTTCCAAAGGCCTGTGAAACGCAGTTTCTTTGCAGGCCTGATCTGGCTGAAGTAGGACTTCTGCTCTGGGTGTGCTACTTTGCCCTAGAGCTGAAAGGCACAACGTGCAGGCTTCTTTCCAAAGGGCGAGTTGGGCCCCACAGCATCTTGCTTCCAGCTCTTTGGGAAGCTAAGAAACAACTCGCTCTGCACAGTGCTCTTACAGCCTAGTGGGAACATCTCTTCCAAAGGCCTGTGAAACGCAGTTTCTTTGCAGGCCTGATCTGGCTGAAGTAGGACTTCTGCTCTGGGTGTGCTACTTTGCCCTAGAGCTGAAAGGCACAACGTGCAGGCTTCTTTCCAAAGGGCGAGTTGGGCCCCACAGCATCTTGCTTCCAGCTCTTTGGGAAGCTAAGAAACAACTCGCTCTGCACAGTGCTCTTACAGCCTAGTGGGAACATCTCTTCCAAAGGCCTGTGAAACGCAGTTTCTTTGCAGGCCGGATCTGGCTGAAGTAGGACTTCTGCTCTGGGTGTGCTACTTTGCCCTAGAGCTGAAAGGCACAACGTGCAGGCTTCTTTCCAAAGGGCGAGTTGGGCCCCACAGCATCTTGCTTCCAGCTCTTTGGGAAGCTAAGAAACAACTCGCTCTGCACAGTGCTCTTACAGCCTAGTGGGAACATCTCTTCCAAAGGCCTGTGAAACGCAGTTTCTTTGCAGGCCTGATCTGGCTGAAGTAGGACTTCTGCTCTGGGTGTGCTACTTTGCCCTAGAGCTGAAAGGCACAACGTGCAGGCTTCTTTCCAAAGGGCGAGTTGGGCCCCACAGCATCTTGCTTCCAGCTCTTTGGGAAGCTAAGAAACAACTCGCTCTGCACAGTGCTCTTACAGCCTACCGGGAACATGTCTTCCAAAGGCCTGTGAAACGCAGTTTCTTTGCAGGTCTGATCTGGCTGAAGTAGGACTTCTGCTCTGGGTGTGCTACTTTGCCCTAGAGCCGAAAGGCACAACGTGCAGGCTTCTTTCCAAAGGGCGAGTTGGGCCCCACAGCATCTTGCTTCCAGCTCTTTGGGAAGCTAAGAAACAACTCGCTCTGCACAGTGCTCTTACAGCCTACCGGGAACATCTCTTCCAAAGGCCTGTGAAACGCAGTTTCTTTGCAGGCCTGATCTGGCTGAAGTAGGACTTCTGCTCTGGGTGTGCTACTTTGCCCTAGAGCTGAAAGGCACAACGTGCAGGCTTCTTTCCAAAGGGCGAGTTGGGCCCCACAGCATCTTGCTTCCAGCTCTTTGGGAAGCTAAGAAACAACTCGCTCTGCACAGTGCTCTTACAGCCTAGTGGGAACATCTCTTCCAAAGGCCTGTGAAACGCAGTTTCTTTGCAGGCCTGATCTGGCTGAAGTAGGACTTCTGCTCTGGGTGTGCTACTTTGCCCTAGAGCTGAAAGGCACAACGTGCAGGCTTCTTTCCAAAGGGCGAGTTGGGCCCCACAGCATCTTGCTTCCAGCTCTTTGGGAAGCTAAGAAACAACTCGCTCTGCACAGTGCTCTTACAGCCTAGTGGGAACATCTCTTCCAAAGGCCTGTGAAACGCAGTTTCTTTGCAGGCCTGATCTGGCTGAAGTAGGACTTCTGCTCTGGGTGTGCTACTTTGCCCTAGAGCTGAAAGGCACAACGTGCAGGCTTCTTTCCAAAGGGCGAGTTGGGCCCCACAGCATCTTGCTTCCAGCTCTTTGGGAAGCTAAGAAACAACTCGCTCTGCACAGTGCTCTTACAGCCTAGTGGGAACATCTCTTCCAAAGGCCTGTGAAACGCAGTTTCTTTGCAGGCCTGATCTGGCTGAAGTAGGACTTCTGCTCTGGGTGTGCTACTTTGCCCTAGAGCTGAAAGGCACAACGTGCAGGCTTCTTTCCAAAGGGCGAGTTGGGCCCCACAGCATCTTGCTTCCAGCTCTTTGGGAAGCTAAGAAACAACTCGCTCTGCACAGTGCTCTTACAGCCTAGTGGGAACATCTCTTCCAAAGGCCTGTGAAACGCAGTTTCTTTGCAGGCCGGATCTGGCTGAAGTAGGACTTCTGCTCTGGGTGTGCTACTTTGCCCTAGAGCTGAAAGGCACAACGTGCAGGCTTCTTTCCAAAGGGCGAGTTGGGCCCCACAGCATCTTGCTTCCAGCTCTTTGGGAAGCTAAGAAACAACTCGCTCTGCACAGTGCTCTTACAGCCTAGTGGGAACATCTCTTCCAAAGGCCTGTGAAACGCAGTTTCTTTGCAGGCCTGATCTGGCTGAAGTAGGACTTCTGCTCTGGGTGTGCTACTTTGCCCTAGAGCTGAAAGGCACAACGTGCAGGCTTCTTTCCAAAGGGCGAGTTGGGCCCCACAGCATCTTGCTTCCAGCTCTTTGGGAAGCTAAGAAACAACTCGCTCTGCACAGTGCTCTTACAGCCTACCGGGAACATCTCTTCCAAAGGCCAGTGAAGCGCAGTTTCTTTGCAGGCCTGATCTGGCTGAAGTAGGACTTCTGCTCTGGGTGTGCTACTTTGCCCTAGAGCTGAAAGGCACAACGTGCAGGCTTCTTTCCAAAGGGCGAGTTGGGCCCCACAGCATCTTGCTTCCAGCTCTTTGGGAAGCTAAGAAACAACTCGCTCTGCACAGTGCTCTTACAGCCTAGTGGGAACATCTCTTCCAAAGGCCTGTGAAACGCAGTTTCTTTGCAGGCCTGATCTGGCTGAAGTAGGACTTCTGCTCTGGGTGTGCTACTTTGCCCTAGAGCTGAAAGGCACAACGTGCAGGCTTCTTTCCAAAGGGCGAGTTGGGCCCCACAGCATCTTGCTTCCAGCTCTTTGGGAAGCTAAGAAACAACTCGCTCTGCACAGTGCTCTTACAGCCTAGTGGGAACATCTCTTCCAAAGGCCTGTGAAACGCAGTTTCTTTGCAGGCCTGATCTGGCTGAATTAGGACTTCTGCTCTGGGTGTGCTACTTTGCCCTAGAGCTGAAAGGCACAACGTGCAGGCTTCTTTCCAAAGGGCGAGTTGGGCCCCACAGCATCTTGCTTCCAGCTCTTTGGGAAGCTAAGAAACAACTCGCTCTGCACAGTTCTCTTACAGCCTAGTGGGAACATCTCTTCCAAAGGCCTGTGAAACGCAGTTTCTTTGCAGGCCTGATCTGGCTGAAGTAGGACTTCTGCTCTGGGTGTGCTACTTTGCCCTAGAGCTGAAAGGCACAACGTGCAGGCTTCTTTCCAAAGGGCGAGTTGGGCCCCACAGCATCTTGCTTCCAGCTCTTTGGGAAGCTAAGAAACAACTCGCTCTGCACAGTGCTCTTACAGCCTAGTGGGAACATCTCTTCCAAAGGCCTGTGAAACGCAGTTTCTTTGCAGGCCTGATCTGGCTGAAGTAGGACTTCTGCTCTGGGTGTGCTACTTTGCCCTAGAGCTGAAAGGCACAACGTGCAGGCTTCTTTCCAAAGGGCGAGTTGGGCCCCACAGCATCTTGCTTCCAGCTCTTTGGGAAGCTAAGAAACAACTCGCTCTGCACAGTGCTCTTACAGCCTACCGGGAACATCTCTTCCAAAGGCCAGTGAAGCGCAGTTTCTTTGCAGGCCTGATCTGGCTGAAGTAGGACTTCTGCTCTGGGTGTGCTACTTTGCCCTAGAGCTGAAAGGCACAACGTGCAGGCTTCTTTCCAAAGGGCGAGTTGGGCCCCACAGCATCTTGCTTCCAGCTCTTTGGGAAGCTAAGAAACAACTCGCTCTGCACAGTGCTCTTACAGCCTAGTGGGAACATCTCTTCCAAAGGCCTGTGAAACGCAGTTTCTTTGCAGGCCTGATCTGGCTGAAGTAGGACTTCTGCTCTGGGTGTGCTACTTTGCCCTAGAGCTGAAAGGCACAACGTGCAGGCTTCTTTCTAAAGGGCGAGTTGGGCCCCACAGCATCTTGCTTCCAGCTCTTTGGGAAGCTAAGAAACAACTCGCTCTGCACAGTGCTCTTACAGCCTAGTGGGAACATCTCTTCCAAAGGCCTGTGAAACGCAGTTTCTTTGCAGGCCTGATCTGGCTGAAGTAGGACTTCTGCTCTGGGTGTGCTACTTTGCCCTAGAGCTGAAAGGCACAACGTGCAGGCTTCTTTCCAAAGGGCGAGTTGGGCCCCACAGTATCTTGCTTCCAGCTCTTTGGGAAGCTAAGAAACAACTCGCTCTGCACAGTGCTCTTACAGCCTACCGGGAACATCTCTTCCAAAGGCCAGTGAAGCGCAGTTTCTTTGCAGGCCTGATCTGGCTGAAGTAGGACTTCTGCTCTGGGTGTGCTACTTTGCCCTAGAGCTGAAAGGCACAACGTGCAGGCTTCTTTCCAAAGGGCGAGTTGGGCCCCACAGCATCTTGCTTCCAGCTCTTTGGGAAGCTAAGAAACAACTCGCTCTGCACAGTGCTCTTACAGCCTAGTGGGAACATCTCTTCCAAAGGCCTGTGAAACGCAGTTTCTTTGCAGGCCTGATCTGGCTGAAGTAGGACTTCTGCTCTGGGTGTGCTACTTTGCCCTAGAGCTGAAAGGCACAACGTGCAGGCTTCTTTCCAAAGGGCGAGTTGGGCCCCACAGCATCTTGCTTCCAGCTCTTTGGGAAGCTAAGAAACAACTCGCTCTGCACAGTGCTCTTACAGCCTAGTGGGAACATCTCTTCCAAAGGCCTGTGAAACGCAGTTTCTTTGCAGGCCTGATCTGGCTGAATTAGGACTTCTGCTCTGGGTGTGCTACTTTGCCCTAGAGCTGAAAGGCACAACGTGCAGGCTTCTTTCCAAAGGGCGAGTTGGGCCCCACAGCATCTTGCTTCCAGCTCTTTGGGAAGCTAAGAAACAACTCGCTCTGCACAGTTCTCTTACAGCCTAGTGGGAACATCTCTTCCAAAGGCCTGTGAAACGCAGTTTCTTTGCAGGCCTGATCTGGCTGAAGTAGGACTTCTGCTCTGGGTGTGCTACTTTGCCCTAGAGCTGAAAGGCACAACGTGCAGGCTTCTTTCCAAAGGGCGAGTTGGGCCCCACAGCATCTTGCTTCCAGCTCTTTGGGAAGCTAAGAAACAACTCGCTCTGCACAGTGCTCTTACAGCCTAGTGGGAACATCTCTTCCAAAGGCCTGTGAAACGCAGTTTCTTTGCAGGCCTGATCTGGCTGAAGTAGGACTTCTGCTCTGGGTGTGCTACTTTGCCCTAGAGCTGAAAGGCACAACGTGCAGGCTTCTTTCCAAAGGGCGAGTTGGGCCCCACAGCATCTTGCTTCCAGCTCTTTGGGAAGCTAAGAAACAACTCGCTCTGCACAGTGCTCTTACAGCCTACCGGGAACATCTCTTCCAAAGGCCAGTGAAGCGCAGTTTCTTTGCAGGCCTGATCTGGCTGAAGTAGGACTTCTGCTCTGGGTGTGCTACTTTGCCCTAGAGCTGAAAGGCACAACGTGCAGGCTTCTTTCCAAAGGGCGAGTTGGGCCCCACAGCATCTTGCTTCCAGCTCTTTGGGAAGCTAAGAAACAACTCGCTCTGCACAGTGCTCTTACAGCCTAGTGGGAACATCTCTTCCAAAGGCCTGTGAAACGCAGTTTCTTTGCAGGCCTGATCTGGCTGAAGTAGGACTTCTGCTCTGGGTGTGCTACTTTGCCCTAGAGCTGAAAGGCACAACGTGCAGGCTTCTTTCTAAAGGGCGAGTTGGGCCCCACAGCATCTTGCTTCCAGCTCTTTGGGAAGCTAAGAAACAACTCGCTCTGCACAGTGCTCTTACAGCCTAGTGGGAACATCTCTTCCAAAGGCCTGTGAAACGCAGTTTCTTTGCAGGCCTGATCTGGCTGAAGTAGGACTTCTGCTCTGGGTGTGCTACTTTGCCCTAGAGCTGAAAGGCACAACGTGCAGGCTTCTTTCCAAAGGGCGAGTTGGGCCCCACAGTATCTTGCTTCCAGCTCTTTGGGAAGCTAAGAAACAACTCGCTCTGCACAGTGCTCTTACAGCCTACCGGGAACATCTCTTCCAAAGGCCTGTGAAACGCAGTTTCTTTGCAGGCCTGATCTGGCTGAAGTAGGACTTCTGCTCTGGGTGTGCTACTTTGCCCTAGAGCTGAAAGGCACAACGTGCAGGCTTCTTTCCAAAGGGCGAGTTGGGCCCCACAGCATCTTGCTTCCAGCTCTTTGGGAAGCTAAGAAACAACTCGCTCTGCACAGTGCTCTTACAGCCTACCGGGAACATCTCTTCCAAAGGCCTGTGAAACGCAGTTTCTTTGCAGGCCTGATCTGGCTGAAGTAGGACTTCTGCTCTGGGTGTGCTACTTTGCCCTAGAGCTGAAAGGCACAACGTGCAGGCTTCTTTCCAAAGGGCGAGTTGGGCCCCACAGCATCTTGCTTCCAGCTCTTTGGGAAGCTAAGAAACAACTCGCTCTGCACAGTGCTCTTACAGCCTACCGGGAACATGTCTTCCAAAGGCCTGTGAAACGCAGTTTCTTTGCAGGCCTGATCTGGCTGAAGTAGGACTTCTGCTCTGGGTGTGCTACTTTGCCCTAGAGCTGAAAGGCACAACGTGCAGGCTTCTTTCCAAAGGGCGAGTTGGGCCCCACAGCATCTTGCTTCCAGCTCTTTGGGAAGCTAAGAAACAACTCGCTCTGCACAGTGCTCTTACAGCCTAGTGGGAACATCTCTTCCAAAGGCCTGTGAAACGCAGTTTCTTTGCAGGCCTGATCTGGCTGAAGTAGGACTTCTGCTCTGGGTGTGCTACTTTGCCCTAGAGCTGAAAGGCACAACGTGCAGGCTTCTTTCCAAAGGGCGAGTTGGGCCCCACAGCATCTTGCTTCCAGCTCTTTGGGAAGCTAAGAAACAACTCGCTCTGCACAGTGCTCTTACAGCCTAGTGGGAACATCTCTTCCAAAGGCCTGTGAAACGCAGTTTCTTTGCAGGCCTGATCTGGCTGAAGTAGGACTTCTGCTCTGGGTGTGCTACTTTGCCCTAGAGCTGAAAGGCACAACGTGCAGGCTTCTTTCCAAAGGGCGAGTTGGGCCCCACAGCATCTTGCTTCCAGCTCTTTGGGAAGCTAAGAAACAACTCGCTCTGCACAGTGCTCTTACAGCCTACCGGGAACATCTCTTCCAAAGGCCTGTGAAACGCAGTTTCTTTGCAGGCCTGATCTGGCTGAAGTAGGACTTCTGCTCTGGGTGTGCTACTTTGCCCTAGAGCTGAAAGGCACAACGGGCAGGCTTCTTTCCAAAGGGCGAGTTGGGCCCCACAGCATCTTGCTTCCAGCTCTTTGGGAAGCTAAGAAACAACTCGCTCTGCACAGTGCTCTTACAGCCTAGTGGGAACATCTCTTCCAAAGGCCTGTGAAACGCAGTTTCTTTGCAGGCCTGATCTGGCTGAAGTAGGACTTCTGCTCTGGGTGTGCTACTTTGCCCTAGAGCTGAAAGGCACAACGTGCAGGCTTCTTTCCAAAGGGCGAGTTGGGCCCCACAGCATCTTGCTTCCAGCTCTTTGGGAAGCTAAGAAACAACTCGCTCTGCACAGTGCTCTTACAGCCTACCGGGAACATGTCTTCCAAAGGCCTGTGAAACGCAGTTTCTTTGCAGGCCTGATCTGGCTGAAGTAGGACTTCTGCTCTGGGTGAGCTACTTTGCCCTAGAGCTGAAAGGCACAACGTGCAGGCTTCTTTCCAAAGGGCGAGTTGGGCCCCACAGCATCTTGCTTCCAGCTCTTTGGGAAGCTAAGAAACAACTCGCTCTGCACAGTGCTCTTACAGCCTAGTGGGAACATCTCTTCCAAAGGCCTGTGAAACGCAGTTTCTTTGCAGGCCTGATCTGGCTGAAGTAGGACTTCTGCTCTGGGTGTGCTACTTTGCCCTAGAGCTGAAAGGCACAACGTGCAGGCTTCTTTCCAAAGGGCGAGTTGGGCCCCACAGCATCTTGCTTCCAGCTCTTTGGGAAGCTAAGAAACAACTCGCTCTGCACAGTGCTCTTACAGCCTACCGGGAACATCTCTTCCAAAGGCCTGTGAAACGCAGTTTCTTTGCAGGCCTGATCTGGCTGAAGTAGGACTTCTGCTCTGGGTGTGCTACTTTGCCCTAGAGCTGAAAGGCACAACGTGCAGGCTTCTTTCCAAAGGGCGAGTTGGGCCCCACAGCATCTTGCTTCCAGCTCTTTGGGAAGCTAAGAAACAACTCGCTCTGCACAGTGCTCTTACGGCCTAGTGGGAACATCTCTTCCAAAGGCCTGTGAAACGCAGTTTCTTTGCAGGCCTGATCTGGCTGAAGTAGGACTTCTGCTCTGGGTGTGCTACTTTGCCCTAGAGCTGAAAGGCACAACGTGCAGGCTTCTTTCCAAAGGGCGAGTTGGGCCCCACAGCATCTTGCTTCCAGCTCTTTGGGAAGCTAAGAAACAGCTCGCTCTGCACAGTGCTCTTACAGCCTAGTGGGAACATCTCTTCCAAAGGCCTGTGAAACGCAGTTTCTTTGCAGGCCTGATCTGGCTGAAGTAGGACTTCTGCTCTGGGTGTGCTACTTTGCCCTAGAGCTGAAAGGCACAACGTGCAGGCTTCTTTCCAAAGGGCGAGTTGGGCCCCACAGCATCTTGCTTCCAGCTCTTTGGGAAGCTAAGAAACAACTCGCTCTGCACAGTGCTCTTACGGCCTACCGGGAACATCTCTTCCAAAGGCCTGTGAAACGCAGTTTCTTTGCAGGCCTGATCTGGCTGAAGTAGGACTTCTGCTCTGGGTGTGCTACTTTGCCCTAGAGCTGAAAGGCACAACGTGCAGGCTTCTTTCCAAAGGGCGAGTTGGGCCCCACAGCATCTTGCTTCCAGCTCTTTGGGAAGCTAAGAAACAACTCGCTCTGCACAGTGCTCTTACAGCCTAGTGGGAACATCTCTTCCAAAGGCCTGTGAAACGCAGTTTCTTTGCAGGCCGGATCTGGCTGAAGTAGGACTTCTGCTCTGGGTGTGCTACTTTGCCCTAGAGCTGAAAGGCACAACGTGCAGGCTTCTTTCCAAAGGGCGAGTTGGGCCCCACAGCATCTTGCTTCCAGCTCTTTGGGAAGCTAAGAAACAACTCGCTCTGCACAGTGCTCTTACAGCCTAGTGGGAACATCTCTTCCAAAGGCCTGTGAAACGCAGTTTCTTTGCAGGCCTGATCTGGCTGAAGTAGGACTTCTGCTCTGGGTGTGCTACTTTGCCCTAGAGCTGAAAGGCACAACGTGCAGGCTTCTTTCCAAAGGGCGAGTTGGGCCCCACAGCATCTTGCTTCCAGCTCTTTGGGAAGCTAAGAAACAACTCGCTCTGCACAGTTCTCTTACAGCCTAGTGGGAACATCTCTTCCAAAGGCCTGTGAAACGCAGTTTCTTTGCAGGCCTGATCTGGCTGAAGTAGGACTTCTGCTCTGGGTGTGCTACTTTGCCCTAGAGCTGAAAGGCACAACGTGCAGGCTTCTTTCCAAAGGGCGAGTTGGGCCCCACAGCATCTTGCTTCCAGCTCTTTGGGAAGCTAAGAAACAACTCGCTCTGCACAGTGCTCTTACAGCCTAGTGGGAACATCTCTTCCAAAGGCCTGTGAAACGCAGTTTCTTTGCAGGCCTGATCTGGCTGAAGTAGGACTTCTGCTCTGGGTGTGCTACTTTGCCCTAGAGCTGAAAGGCACAACGTGCAGGCTTCTTTCCAAAGGGCGAGTTGGGCCCCACAGCATCTTGCTTCCAGCTCTTTGGGAAGCTAAGAAACAACTCGCTCTGCACAGTGCTCTTACAGCCTACCGGGAACATCTCTTCCAAAGGCCTGTGAAACGCAGTTTCTTTGCAGGCCTGATCTGGCTGAAGTAGGACTTCTGCTCTGGGTGTGCTACTTTGCCCTAGAGCTGAAAGGCACAACGTGCAGGCTTCTTTCCAAAGGGCGAGTTGGGCCCCACAGCATCTTGCTTCCAGCTCTTTGGGAAGCTAAGAAACAACTCGCTCTGCACAGTGCTCTTACAGCCTACCGGGAACATCTCTTCCAAAGGCCTGTGAAACGCAGTTTCTTTGCAGGCCTGATCTGGCTGAAGTAGGACTTCTGCTCTGGGTGTGCTACTTTGCCCTAGAGCTGAAAGGCACAACGTGCAGGCTTCTTTCCAAAGGGCGAGTTGGGCCCCACAGCATCTTGCTTCCAGCTCTTTGGGAAGCTAAGAAACAACTCGCTCTGCACAGTGCTCTTACAGCCTACCGGGAACATGTCTTCCAAAGGCCTGTGAAACGCAGTTTCTTTGCAGGCCTGATCTGGCTGAAGTAGGACTTCTGCTCTGGGTGTGCTACTTTGCCCTAGAGCTGAAAGGCACAACGTGCAGGCTTCTTTCCAAAGGGCGAGTTGGGCCCCACAGCATCTTGCTTCCAGCTCTTTGGGAAGCTAAGAAACAACTCGCTCTGCACAGTGCTCTTACAGCCTAGTGGGAACATCTCTTCCAAAGGCCTGTGAAACGCAGTTTCTTTGCAGGCCTGATCTGGCTGAAGTAGGACTTCTGCTCTGGGTGTGCTACTTTGCCCTAGAGCTGAAAGGCACAACGTGCAGGCTTCTTTCCAAAGGGCGAGTTGGGCCCCACAGCATCTTGCTTCCAGCTCTTTGGGAAGCTAAGAAACAACTCGCTCTGCACAGTGCTCTTACAGCCTAGTGGGAACATCTCTTCCAAAGGCCTGTGAAACGCAGTTTCTTTGCAGGCCTGATCTGGCTGAAGTAGGACTTCTGCTCTGGGTGTGCTACTTTGCCCTAGAGCTGAAAGGCACAACGTGCAGGCTTCTTTCCAAAGGGCGAGTTGGGCCCCACAGCATCTTGCTTCCAGCTCTTTGGGAAGCTAAGAAACAACTCGCTCTGCACAGTGCTCTTACAGCCTACCGGGAACATCTCTTCCAAAGGCCTGTGAAACGCAGTTTCTTTGCAGGCCTGATCTGGCTGAAGTAGGACTTCTGCTCTGGGTGTGCTACTTTGCCCTAGAGCTGAAAGGCACAACGGGCAGGCTTCTTTCCAAAGGGCGAGTTGGGCCCCACAGCATCTTGCTTCCAGCTCTTTGGGAAGCTAAGAAACAACTCGCTCTGCACAGTGCTCTTACAGCCTAGTGGGAACATCTCTTCCAAAGGCCTGTGAAACGCAGTTTCTTTGCAGGCCTGATCTGGCTGAAGTAGGACTTCTGCTCTGGGTGTGCTACTTTGCCCTAGAGCTGAAAGGCACAACGTGCAGGCTTCTTTCCAAAGGGCGAGTTGGGCCCCACAGCATCTTGCTTCCAGCTCTTTGGGAAGCTAAGAAACAACTCGCTCTGCACAGTGCTCTTACAGCCTACCGGGAACATGTCTTCCAAAGGCCTGTGAAACGCAGTTTCTTTGCAGGCCTGATCTGGCTGAAGTAGGACTTCTGCTCTGGGTGAGCTACTTTGCCCTAGAGCTGAAAGGCACAACGTGCAGGCTTCTTTCCAAAGGGCGAGTTGGGCCCCACAGCATCTTGCTTCCAGCTCTTTGGGAAGCTAAGAAACAACTCGCTCTGCACAGTGCTCTTACAGCCTAGTGGGAACATCTCTTCCAAAGGCCTGTGAAACGCAGTTTCTTTGCAGGCCTGATCTGGCTGAAGTAGGACTTCTGCTCTGGGTGTGCTACTTTGCCCTAGAGCTGAAAGGCACAACGTGCAGGCTTCTTTCCAAAGGGCGAGTTGGGCCCCACAGCATCTTGCTTCCAGCTCTTTGGGAAGCTAAGAAACAACTCGCTCTGCACAGTGCTCTTACAGCCTACCGGGAACATCTCTTCCAAAGGCCTGTGAAACGCAGTTTCTTTGCAGGCCTGATCTGGCTGAAGTAGGACTTCTGCTCTGGGTGTGCTACTTTGCCCTAGAGCTGAAAGGCACAACGTGCAGGCTTCTTTCCAAAGGGCGAGTTGGGCCCCACAGCATCTTGCTTCCAGCTCTTTGGGAAGCTAAGAAACAACTCGCTCTGCACAGTGCTCTTACGGCCTAGTGGGAACATCTCTTCCAAAGGCCTGTGAAACGCAGTTTCTTTGCAGGCCTGATCTGGCTGAAGTAGGACTTCTGCTCTGGGTGTGCTACTTTGCCCTAGAGCTGAAAGGCACAACGTGCAGGCTTCTTTCCAAAGGGCGAGTTGGGCCCCACAGCATCTTGCTTCCAGCTCTTTGGGAAGCTAAGAAACAGCTCGCTCTGCACAGTGCTCTTACAGCCTAGTGGGAACATCTCTTCCAAAGGCCTGTGAAACGCAGTTTCTTTGCAGGCCTGATCTGGCTGAAGTAGGACTTCTGCTCTGGGTGTGCTACTTTGCCCTAGAGCTGAAAGGCACAACGTGCAGGCTTCTTTCCAAAGGGCGAGTTGGGCCCCACAGCATCTTGCTTCCAGCTCTTTGGGAAGCTAAGAAACAACTCGCTCTGCACAGTGCTCTTACGGCCTACCGGGAACATCTCTTCCAAAGGCCTGTGAAACGCAGTTTCTTTGCAGGCCTGATCTGGCTGAAGTAGGACTTCTGCTCTGGGTGTGCTACTTTGCCCTAGAGCTGAAAGGCACAACGTGCAGGCTTCTTTCCAAAGGGCGAGTTGGGCCCCACAGCATCTTGCTTCCAGCTCTTTGGGAAGCTAAGAAACAACTCGCTCTGCACAGTGCTCTTACAGCCTAGTGGGAACATCTCTTCCAAAGGCCTGTGAAACGCAGTTTCTTTGCAGGCCGGATCTGGCTGAAGTAGGACTTCTGCTCTGGGTGTGCTACTTTGCCCTAGAGCTGAAAGGCACAACGTGCAGGCTTCTTTCCAAAGGGCGAGTTGGGCCCCACAGCATCTTGCTTCCAGCTCTTTGGGAAGCTAAGAAACAACTCGCTCTGCACAGTGCTCTTACAGCCTAGTGGGAACATCTCTTCCAAAGGCCTGTGAAACGCAGTTTCTTTGCAGGCCTGATCTGGCTGAAGTAGGACTTCTGCTCTGGGTGTGCTACTTTGCCCTAGAGCTGAAAGGCACAACGTGCAGGCTTCTTTCCAAAGGGCGAGTTGGGCCCCACAGCATCTTGCTTCCAGCTCTTTGGGAAGCTAAGAAACAACTCGCTCTGCACAGTTCTCTTACAGCCTAGTGGGAACATCTCTTCCAAAGGCCTGTGAAACGCAGTTTCTTTGCAGGCCTGATCTGGCTGAAGTAGGACTTCTGCTCTGGGTGTGCTACTTTGCCCTAGAGCTGAAAGGCACAACGTGCAGGCTTCTTTCCAAAGGGCGAGTTGGGCCCCACAGCATCTTGCTTCCAGCTCTTTGGGAAGCTAAGAAACAACTCGCTCTGCACAGTGCTCTTACAGCCTAGTGGGAACATCTCTTCCAAAGGCCTGTGAAACGCAGTTTCTTTGCAGGCCTGATCTGGCTGAAGTAGGACTTCTGCTCTGGGTGTGCTACTTTGCCCTAGAGCTGAAAGGCACAACGTGCAGGCTTCTTTCCAAAGGGCGAGTTGGGCCCCACAGCATCTTGCTTCCAGCTCTTTGGGAAGCTAAGAAACAACTCGCTCTGCACAGTGCTCTTACAGCCTACCGGGAACATGTCTTCCAAAGGCCTGTGAAACGCAGTTTCTTTGCAGGCCTGATCTGGCTGAAGTAGGACTTCTGCTCTGGGTGTGCTACTTTGCCCTAGAGCTGAAAGGCACAACGTGCAGGCTTCTTTCCAAAGGGCGAGTTGGGCCCCACAGCATCTTGCTTCCAGCTCTTTGGGAAGCTAAGAAACAACTCGCTCTGCACAGTGCTCTTACAGCCTAGTGGGAACATCTCTTCCAAAGGCCTGTGAAACGCAGTTTCTTTGCAGGCCTGATCTGGCTGAAGTAGGACTTCTGCTCTGGGTGTGCTACTTTGCCCTAGAGCTGAAAGGCACAACGTGCAGGCTTCTTTCCATAGGGCGAGTTGGGCCCCACAGCATCTTGCTTCCAGCTCTTTGGGAAGCTAAGAAACAACTCGCTCTGCACAGTGCTCTTACAGCCTACCGGGAACATCTCTTCCAAAGGCCTGTGAAACGCAGTTTCTTTGCAGGCCTGATCTGGCTGAAGTAGGACTTCTGCTCTGGGTGTGCTACTTTGCCCTAGAGCTGAAAGGCACAACGTGCAGGCTTCTTTCCAAAGGGCGAGTTGGGCCCCACAGCATCTTGCTTCCAGCTCTTTGGGAAGCTAAGAAACAACTCGCTCTGCACAGTTCTCTTACAGCCTAGTGGGAACATCTCTTCCAAAGGCCTGTGAAACGCAGTTTCTTTGCAGGCCTGATCTGGCTGAAGTAGGACTTCTGCTCTGGGTGTGCTACTTTGCCCTAGAGCTGAAAGGCACAACGTGCAGGCTTCTTTCCAAAGGGCGAGTTGGGCCCCACAGCATCTTGCTTCCAGCTCTTTGGGAAGCTAAGAAACAACTCGCTCTGCACAGTGCTCTTACAGCCTACCGGGAACATGTCTTCCAAAGGCCTGTGAAACGCAGTTTCTTTGCAGGCCTGATCTGGCTGAAGTAGGACTTCTGCTCTGGGTGTGCTACTTTGCCCTAGAGCTGAAAGGCACAACGTGCAGGCTTCTTTCCAAAGGGCGAGTTGGGCCCCACAGCATCTTGCTTCCAGCTCTTTGGGAAGCTAAGAAACAACTCGCTCTGCACAGTGCTCTTACAGCCTAGTGGGAACATCTCTTCCAAAGGCCTGTGAAACGCAGTTTCTTTGCAGGCCTGATCTGGCTGAAGTAGGACTTCTGCTCTGGGTGTGCTACTTTGCCCTAGAGCTGAAAGGCACAACGTGCAGGCTTCTTTCCAAAGGGCGAGTTGGGCCCCACAGCATCTTGCTTCCAGCTCTTTGGGAAGCTAAGAAACAACTCGCTCTGCACAGTGCTCTTACAGCCTAGTGGGAACATCTCTTCCAAAGGCCTGTGAAACGCAGTTTCTTTGCAGGCCTGATCTGGCTGAAGTAGGACTTCTGCTCTGGGTGTGCTACTTTGCCCTAGAGCTGAAAGGCACAACGTGCAGGCTTCTTTCCAAAGGGCGAGTTGGGCCCCACAGCATCTTGCTTCCAGCTCTTTGGGAAGCTAAGAAACAACTCACTCTGCACAGTGCTCTTACAGCCTAGTGGGAACATCTCTTCCAAAGGCCTGTGAAACGCAGTTTCTTTGCAGGCCTGATCTGGCTGAAGTAGGACTTCTGCTCTGGGTGTGCTACTTTGCCCTAGAGCTGAAAGGCACAACGTGCAGGCTTCTTTCCAAAGGGCGAGTTGGGCCCCACAGCATCTTGCTTCCAGCTCTTTGGGAAGCTAAGAAACAACTCGCTCTGCACAGTGCTCTTACAGCCTAGTGGGAACATCTCTTCCAAAGGCCTGTGAAACGCAGTTTCTTTGCAGGCCTGATCTGGCTGAAGTAGGACTTCTGCTCTGGGTGTGCTACTTTGCCCTAGAGCTGAAAGGCACAACGTGCAGGCTTCTTTCCAAAGGGCGAGTTGGGCCCCACAGCATCTTGCTTCCAGCTCTTTGGGAAGCTAAGAAACAACTCGCTCTGCACAGTGCTCTTACAGCCTACCGGGAACATGTCTTCCAAAGGCCTGTGAAACGCAGTTTCTTTGCAGGCCTGATCTGGCTGAAGTAGGACTTCTGCTCTGGGTGTGCTACTTTGCCCTAGAGCTGAAAGGCACAACGTGCAGGCTTCTTTCCAAAGGGCGAGTTGGGCCCCACAGCATCTTGCTTCCAGCTCTTTGGGAAGCTAAGAAACAACTCGCTCTGCACAGTGCTCTTACAGCCTAGTGGGAACATCTCTTCCAAAGGCCTGTGAAACGCAGTTTCTTTGCAGGCCTGATCTGGCTGAAGTAGGACTTCTGCTCTGGGTGTGCTACTTTGCCCTAGAGCTGAAAGGCACAACGTGCAGGCTTCTTTCCAAAGGGCGAGTTGGGCCCCACAGCATCTTGCTTCCAGCTCTTTGGGAAGCTAAGAAACAACTCGCTCTGCACAGTGCTCTTACAGCCTAGTGGGAACATCTCTTCCAAAGGCCTGTGAAACGCAGTTTCTTTGCAGGCCTGATCTGGCTGAAGTAGGACTTCTGCTCTGGGTGTGCTACTTTGCCCTAGAGCTGAAAGGCACAACGTGCAGGCTTCTTTCCAAAGGGCGAGTTGGGCCCCACAGCATCTTGCTTCCAGCTCTTTGGGAAGCTAAGAAACAACTCGCTCTGCACAGTGCTCTTACAGCCTAGTGGGAACATCTCTTCCAAAGGCCTGTGAAACGCAGTTTCTTTGCAGGCCTGATCTGGCTGAAGTAGGACTTCTGCTCTGGGTGTGCTACTTTGCCCTAGAGCTGAAAGGCACAACGTGCAGGCTTCTTTCCAAAGGGCGAGTTGGGCCCCACAGCATCTTGCTTCCAGCTCTTTGGGAAGCTAAGAAACAACTCGCTCTGCACAGTGCTCTTACAGCCTAGTGGGAACATCTCTTCAAAAGGCCTGTGAAACGCAGTTTCTTTGCAGGCCTGATCTGGCTGAAGTAGGACTTCTGCTCTGGGTGTGCTACTTTGCCCTAGAGCTGAAAGGCACAACGTGCAGGCTTCTTTCCAAAGGGCGAGTTGGGCCCCACAGCATCTTGCTTCCAGCTCTTTGGGAAGCTAAGAAACAACTCGCTCTGCACAGTGCTCTTACAGCCTACCGGGAACATGTCTTCCAAAGGCCTGTGAAACGCAGTTTCTTTGCAGGCCTGATCTGGCTGAAGTAGGACTTCTGCTCTGGGTGTGCTACTTTGCCCTAGAGCTGAAAGGCACAACGTGCAGGCTTCTTTCCAAAGGGCGAGTTGGGCCCCACAGCATCTTGCTTCCAGCTCTTTGGGAAGCTAAGAAACAACTCGCTCTGCACAGTGCTCTTACAGCCTAGTGGGAACATCTCTTCCAAAGGCCTGTGAAACGCAGTTTCTTTGCAGGCCTGATCTGGCTGAAGTAGGACTTCTGCTCTGGGTGTGCTACTTTGCCCTAGAGCTGAAAGGCACAACGTGCAGGCTTCTTTCCAAAGGGCGAGTTGGGCCCCACAGCATCTTGCTTCCAGCTCTTTGGGAAGCTAAGAAACAACTCGCTCTGCACAGTGCTCTTACAGCCTACCGGGAACATCTCTTCCAAAGGCCTGTGAAACGCAGTTTCTTTGCAGGCCTGATCTGGCTGAAGTAGGACTTCTGCTCTGGGTGTGCTACTTTGCCCTAGAGCTGAAAGGCACAACGTGCAGGCTTCTTTCCAAAGGGCGAGTTGGGCCCCACAGCATCTTGCTTCCAGCTCTTTGGGAAGCTAAGAAACAACTCGCTCTGCACAGTTCTCTTACAGCCTAGTGGGAACATCTCTTCCAAAGGCCTGTGAAACGCAGTTTCTTTGCAGGCCTGATCTGGCTGAAGTAGGACTTCTGCTCTGGGTGTGCTACTTTGCCCTAGAGCTGAAAGGCACAACGTGCAGGCTTCTTTCCAAAGGGCGAGTTGGGCCCCACAGCATCTTGCTTCCAGCTCTTTGGGAAGCTAAGAAACAACTCACTCTGCACAGTGCTCTTACAGCCTAGTGGGAACATCTCTTCCAAAGGCCTGTGAAACGCAGTTTCTTTGCAGGCCTGATCTGGCTGAAGTAGGACTTCTGCTCTGGGTGTGCTACTTTGCCCTAGAGCTGAAAGGCACAACGTGCAGGCTTCTTTCCAAAGGGCGAGTTGGGCCCCACAGCATCTTGCTTCCAGCTCTTTGGGAAGCTAAGAAACAACTCGCTCTGCACAGTGCTCTTACAGCCTACCGGGAACATCTCTTCCAAAGGCCTGTGAAACGCAGTTTCTTTACAGGCCTGATCTGGCTGAAGTAGGACTTCTGCTCTGGGTGTGCTACTTTGCCCTAGAGCTGAAAGGCACAACGTGCAGGCTTCTTTCCAAAGGGCGAGTTGGGCCCCACAGCATCTTGCTTCCAGCTCTTTGGGAAGCTAAGAAACAACTCGCTCTGCACAGTGCTCTTACAGCCTAGTGGGAACATCTCTTCCAAAGGCCTGTGAAACGCAGTTTCTTTGCAGGCCTGATCTGGCTGAAGTAGGACTTCTGCTCTGGGTGTGCTACTTTGCCCTAGAGCTGAAAGGCACAACGTGCAGGCTTCTTTCCAAAGGGCGAGTTGGGCCCCACAGCATCTTGCTTCCAGCTCTTTGGGAAGCTAAGAAACAACTCGCTCTGCACAGTGCTCTTACGGCCTAGTGGGAACATCTCTTCCAAAGGCCTGTGAAACGCAGTTTCTTTGCAGGCCTGATCTGGCTGAAGTAGGACTTCTGCTCTGGGTGTGCTACTTTGCCCTAGAGCTGAAAGGCACAACGTGCAGGCTTCTTTCCAAAGGGCGAGTTGGGCCCCACAGCATCTTGCTTCCAGCTCTTTGGGAAGCTAAGAAACAACTCGCTCTGCACAGTGCTCTTACAGCCTACCGGGAACATGTCTTCCAAAGGCCTGTGAAACGCAGTTTCTTTGCAGGCCTGATCTGGCTGAAGTAGGACTTCTGCTCTGGGTGTGCTACTTTGCCCTAGAGCTGAAAGGCACAACGTGCAGGCTTCTTTCCAAAGGGCGAGTTGGGCCCCACAGCATCTTGCTTCCAGCTCTTTGGGAAGCTAAGAAACAACTCGCTCTGCACAGTGCTCTTACAGCCTAGTGGGAACATCTCTTCCAAAGGCCTGTGAAACGCAGTTTCTTTGCAGGCCTGATCTGGCTGAAGTAGGACTTCTGCTCTGGGTGTGCTACTTTGCCCTAGAGCTGAAAGGCACAACGTGCAGGCTTCTTTCCAAAGGGCGAGTTGGGCCCCACAGCATCTTGCTTCCAGCTCTTTGGGAAGCTAAGAAACAACTCGCTCTGCACAGTGCTCTTACAGCCTACCGGGAACATCTCTTCCAAAGGCCTGTGAAACGCAGTTTCTTTGCAGGCCGGATCTGGCTGAAGTAGGACTTCTGCTCTGGGTGTGCTACTTTGCCCTAGAGCTGAAAGGCACAACGTGCAGGCTTCTTTCCAAAGGGCGAGTTGGGCCCCACAGCATCTTGCTTCCAGCTCTTTGGGAAGCTAAGAAACAACTCGCTCTGCACAGTGCTCTTACAGCCTAGTGGGAACATCTCTTCCAAAGGCCTGTGAAACGCAGTTTCTTTGCAGGCCTGATCTGGCTGAAGTAGGACTTCTGCTCTGGGTGTGCTACTTTGCCCTAGAGCTGAAAGGCACAACGTGCAGGCTTCTTTCCAAAGGGCGAGTTGGGCCCCACAGCATCTTGCTTCCAGCTCTTTGGGAAGCTAAGAAACAACTCGCTCTGCACAGTGCTCTTACAGCCTACCGGGAACATGTCTTCCAAAGGCCTGTGAAACGCAGTTTCTTTGCAGGCCTGATCTGGCTGAAGTAGGACTTCTGCTCTGGGTGTGCTACTTTGCCCTAGAGCCGAAAGGCACAACGTGCAGGCTTCTTTCCAAAGGGCGAGTTGGGCCCCACAGCATCTTGCTTCCAGCTCTTTGGGAAGCTAAGAAACAACTCGCTCTGCACAGTGCTCTTACAGCCTAGTGGGAACATCTCTTCCAAAGGCCTGTGAAACGCAGTTTCTTTGCAGGCCTGATCTGGCTGAAGTAGGACTTCTGCTCTGGGTGTGCTACTTTGCCCTAGAGCTGAAAGGCACAACGTGCAGGCTTCTTTCCAAAGGGCGAGTTGGGCCCCACAGCATCTTGCTTCCAGCTCTTTGGGAAGCTAAGAAACAACTCGCTCTGCACAGTGCTCTTACAGCCTAGTGGGAACATCTCTTCCAAAGGCCTGTGAAACGCAGTTTCTTTGCAGGCCTGATCTGGCTGAAGTAGGACTTCTGCTCTGGGTGTGCTACTTTGCCCTAGAGCTGAAAGGCACAACGTGCAGGCTTCTTTCCAAAGGGCGAGTTGGGCCCCACAGCATCTTGCTTCCAGCTCTTTGGGAAGCTAAGAAACAACTCGCTCTGCACAGTGCTCTTACAGCCTAGTGGGAACATCTCTTCCAAAGGCCTGTGAAACGCAGTTTCTTTGCAGGCCTGATCTGGCTGAAGTAGGACTTCTGCTCTGGGTGTGCTACTTTGCCCTAGAGCTGAAAGGCACAACGTGCAGGCTTCTTTCCAAAGGGCGAGTTGGGCCCCACAGCATCTTGCTTCCAGCTCTTTGGGAAGCTAAGAAACAACTCGCTCTGCACAGTGCTCTTACAGCCTAGTGGGAACATCTCTTCCAAAGGCCTGTGAAACGCAGTTTCTTTGCAGGCCGGATCTGGCTGAAGTAGGACTTCTGCTCTGGGTGTGCTACTTTGCCCTAGAGCTGAAAGGCACAACGTGCAGGCTTCTTTCCAAAGGGCGAGTTGGGCCCCACAGCATCTTGCTTCCAGCTCTTTGGGAAGCTAAGAAACAACTCGCTCTGCACAGTGCTCTTACAGCCTAGTGGGAACATCTCTTCCAAAGGCCTGTGAAACACAGTTTCTTTGCAGGCCTGATCTGGCTGAAGTAGGACTTCTGCTCTGGGTGTGCTACTTTGCCCTAGAGCTGAAAGGCACAACGTGCAGGCTTCTTTCCAAAGGGCGAGTTGGGCCCCACAGCATCTTGCTTCCAGCTCTTTGGGAAGCTAAGAAACAACTCGCTCTGCACAGTGCTCTTACAGCCTACCGGGAACATCTCTTCCAAAGGCCAGTGAAGCGCAGTTTCTTTGCAGGCCTGATCTGGCTGAAGTAGGACTTCTGCTCTGGGTGTGCTACTTTGCCCTAGAGCTGAAAGGCACAACGTGCAGGCTTCTTTCCAAAGGGCGAGTTGGGCCCCACAGCATCTTGCTTCCAGCTCTTTGGGAAGCTAAGAAACAACTCGCTCTGCACAGTGCTCTTACAGCCTAGTGGGAACATCTCTTCCAAAGGCCTGTGAAACGCAGTTTCTTTGCAGGCCGGATCTGGCTGAAGTAGGACTTCTGCTCTGGGTGTGCTACTTTGCCCTAGAGCTGAAAGGCACAACGTGCAGGCTTCTTTCCAAAGGGCGAGTTGGGCCCCACAGCATCTTGCTTCCAGCTCTTTGGGAAGCTAAGAAACAACTCGCTCTGCACAGTGCTCTTACAGCCTAGTGGGAACATCTCTTCCAAAGGCCTGTGAAACGCAGTTTCTTTGCAGGCCTGATCTGGCTGAAGTAGGACTTCTGCTCTGGGTGTGCTACTTTGCCCTAGAGCTGAAAGGCACAACGTGCAGGCTTCTTTCCAAAGGGCGAGTTGGGCCCCACAGCATCTTGCTTCCAGCTCTTTGGGAAGCTAAGAAACAACTCGCTCTGCACAGTTCTCTTACAGCCTAGTGGGAACATCTCTTCCAAAGGCCTGTGAAACGCAGTTTCTTTGCAGGCCTGATCTGGCTGAAGTAGGACTTCTGCTCTGGGTGTGCTACTTTGCCCTAGAGCTGAAAGGCACAACGTGCAGGCTTCTTTCCAAAGGGCGAGTTGGGCCCCACAGCATCTTGCTTCCAGCTCTTTGGGAAGCTAAGAAACAACTCGCTCTGCACAGTGCTCTTACAGCCTAGTGGGAACATCTCTTCCAAAGGCCTGTGAAACGCAGTTTCTTTGCAGGCCTGATCTGGCTGAAGTAGGACTTCTGCTCTGGGTGTGCTACTTTGCCCTAGAGCTGAAAGGCACAACGTGCAGGCTTCTTTCCAAAGGGCGAGTTGGGCCCCACAGCATCTTGCTTCCAGCTCTTTGGGAAGCTAAGAAACAACTCGCTCTGCACAGTGCTCTTACAGCCTACCGGGAACATCTCTTCCAAAGGCCTGTGAAACGCAGTTTCTTTGCAGGCCTGATCTGGCTGAAGTAGGACTTCTGCTCTGGGTGTGCTACTTTGCCCTAGAGCTGAAAGGCACAACGTGCAGGCTTCTTTCCAAAGGGCGAGTTGGGCCCCACAGCATCTTGCTTCCAGCTCTTTGGGAAGCTAAGAAACAACTCGCTCTGCACAGTGCTCTTACAGCCTAGTGGGAACATCTCTTCCAAAGGCCTGTGAAACGCAGTTTCTTTGCAGGCCTGATCTGGCTGAAGTAGGACTTCTGCTCTGGGTGTGCTACTTTGCCCTAGAGCTGAAAGGCACAACGTGCAGGCTTCTTTCCATAGGGCGAGTTGGGCCCCACAGCATCTTGCTTCCAGCTCTTTGGGAAGCTAAGAAACAACTCGCTCTGCACAGTGCTCTTACAGCCTACCGGGAACATCTCTTCCAAAGGCCTGTGAAACGCAGTTTCTTTGCAGGCCTGATCTGGCTGAAGTAGGACTTCTGCTCTGGGTGTGCTACTTTGCCCTAGAGCTGAAAGGCACAACGTGCAGGCTTCTTTCCAAAGGGCGAGTTGGGCCCCACAGCATCTTGCTTCCAGCTCTTTGGGAAGCTAAGAAACAACTCGCTCTGCACAGTGCTCTTACAGCCTAGTGGGAACATCTCTTCCAAAGGCCTGTGAAACGCAGTTTCTTTGCAGGCCTGATCTGGCTGAAGTAGGACTTCTGCTCTGGGTGTGCTACTTTGCCCTAGAGCTGAAAGGCACAACGTGCAGGCTTCTTTCCAAAGGGCGAGTTGGGCCCCACAGCATCTTGCTTCCAGCTCTTTGGGAAGCTAAGAAACAACTCGCTCTGCACAGTTCTCTTACAGCCTAGTGGGAACATCTCTTCCAAAGGCCTGTGAAACGCAGTTTCTTTGCAGGCCTGATCTGGCTGAAGTAGGACTTCTGCTCTGGGTGTGCTACTTTGCCCTAGAGCTGAAAGGCACAACGTGCAGGCTTCTTTCCAAAGGGCGAGTTGGGCCCCACAGCATCTTGCTTCCAGCTCTTTGGGAAGCTAAGAAACAACTCGCTCTGCACAGTGCTCTTACAGCCTAGTGGGAACATCTCTTCCAAAGGCCTGTGAAACGCAGTTTCTTTGCAGGCCTGATCTGGCTGAAGTAGGACTTCTGCTCTGGGTGTGCTACTTTGCCCTAGAGCTGAAAGGCACAACGTGCAGGCTTCTTTCCAAAGGGCGAGTTGGGCCCCACAGCATCTTGCTTCCAGCTCTTTGGGAAGCTAAGAAACAACTCGCTCTGCACAGTGCTCTTACAGCCTACCGGGAACATCTCTTCCAAAGGCCTGTGAAACGCAGTTTCTTTGCAGGCCTGATCTGGCTGAAGTAGGACTTCTGCTCTGGGTGTGCTACTTTGCCCTAGAGCTGAAAGGCACAACGTGCAGGCTTCTTTCCAAAGGGCGAGTTGGGCCCCACAGCATCTTGCTTCCAGCTCTTTGGGAAGCTAAGAAACAACTCGCTCTGCACAGTGCTCTTACAGCCTAGTGGGAACATCTCTTCCAAAGGCCTGTGAAACGCAGTTTCTTTGCAGGCCTGATCTGGCTGAAGTAGGACTTCTGCTCTGGGTGTGCTACTTTGCCCTAGAGCTGAAAGGCACAACGTGCAGGCTTCTTTCCATAGGGCGAGTTGGGCCCCACAGCATCTTGCTTCCAGCTCTTTGGGAAGCTAAGAAACAACTCGCTCTGCACAGTGCTCTTACAGCCTACCGGGAACATCTCTTCCAAAGGCCTGTGAAACGCAGTTTCTTTGCAGGCCTGATCTGGCTGAAGTAGGACTTCTGCTCTGGGTGTGCTACTTTGCCCTAGAGCTGAAAGGCACAACGTGCAGGCTTCTTTCCAAAGGGCGAGTTGGGCCCCACAGCATCTTGCTTCCAGCTCTTTGGGAAGCTAAGAAACAACTCGCTCTGCACAGTTCTCTTACAGCCTAGTGGGAACATCTCTTCCAAAGGCCTGTGAAACGCAGTTTCTTTGCAGGCCTGATCTGGCTGAAGTAGGACTTCTGCTCTGGGTGTGCTACTTTGCCCTAGAGCTGAAAGGCACAACGTGCAGGCTTCTTTCCAAAGGGCGAGTTGGGCCCCACAGCATCTTGCTTCCAGCTCTTTGGGAAGCTAAGAAACAACTCGCTCTGCACAGTGCTCTTACAGCCTACCGGGAACATGTCTTCCAAAGGCCTGTGAAACGCAGTTTCTTTGCAGGCCTGATCTGGCTGAAGTAGGACTTCTGCTCTGGGTGTGCTACTTTGCCCTAGAGCTGAAAGGCACAACGTGCAGGCTTCTTTCCAAAGGGCGAGTTGGGCCCCACAGCATCTTGCTTCCAGCTCTTTGGGAAGCTAAGAAACAACTCGCTCTGCACAGTGCTCTTACAGCCTAGTGGGAACATCTCTTCCAAAGGCCTGTGAAACGCAGTTTCTTTGCAGGCCTGATCTGGCTGAAGTAGGACTTCTGCTCTGGGTGTGCTACTTTGCCCTAGAGCTGAAAGGCACAACGTGCAGGCTTCTTTCCAAAGGGCGAGTTGGGCCCCACAGCATCTTGCTTCCAGCTCTTTGGGAAGCTAAGAAACAACTCGCTCTGCACAGTGCTCTTACAGCCTAGTGGGAACATCTCTTCCAAAGGCCTGTGAAACGCAGTTTCTTTGCAGGCCTGATCTGGCTGAAGTAGGACTTCTGCTCTGGGTGTGCTACTTTGCCCTAGAGCTGAAAGGCACAACGTGCAGGCTTCTTTCCAAAGGGCGAGTTGGGCCCCACAGCATCTTGCTTCCAGCTCTTTGGGAAGCTAAGAAACAACTCACTCTGCACAGTGCTCTTACAGCCTAGTGGGAACATCTCTTCCAAAGGCCTGTGAAACGCAGTTTCTTTGCAGGCCTGATCTGGCTGAAGTAGGACTTCTGCTCTGGGTGTGCTACTTTGCCCTAGAGCTGAAAGGCACAACGTGCAGGCTTCTTTCCAAAGGGCGAGTTGGGCCCCACAGCATCTTGCTTCCAGCTCTTTGGGAAGCTAAGAAACAACTCGCTCTGCACAGTGCTCTTACAGCCTAGTGGGAACATCTCTTCCAAAGGCCTGTGAAACGCAGTTTCTTTGCAGGCCTGATCTGGCTGAAGTAGGACTTCTGCTCTGGGTGTGCTACTTTGCCCTAGAGCTGAAAGGCACAACGTGCAGGCTTCTTTCCAAAGGGCGAGTTGGGCCCCACAGCATCTTGCTTCCAGCTCTTTGGGAAGCTAAGAAACAACTCGCTCTGCACAGTGCTCTTACAGCCTACCGGGAACATGTCTTCCAAAGGCCTGTGAAACGCAGTTTCTTTGCAGGCCTGATCTGGCTGAAGTAGGACTTCTGCTCTGGGTGTGCTACTTTGCCCTAGAGCTGAAAGGCACAACGTGCAGGCTTCTTTCCAAAGGGCGAGTTGGGCCCCACAGCATCTTGCTTCCAGCTCTTTGGGAAGCTAAGAAACAACTCGCTCTGCACAGTGCTCTTACAGCCTAGTGGGAACATCTCTTCCAAAGGCCTGTGAAACGCAGTTTCTTTGCAGGCCTGATCTGGCTGAAGTAGGACTTCTGCTCTGGGTGTGCTACTTTGCCCTAGAGCTGAAAGGCACAACGTGCAGGCTTCTTTCCAAAGGGCGAGTTGGGCCCCACAGCATCTTGCTTCCAGCTCTTTGGGAAGCTAAGAAACAACTCGCTCTGCACAGTGCTCTTACAGCCTAGTGGGAACATCTCTTCCAAAGGCCTGTGAAACGCAGTTTCTTTGCAGGCCTGATCTGGCTGAAGTAGGACTTCTGCTCTGGGTGTGCTACTTTGCCCTAGAGCTGAAAGGCACAACGTGCAGGCTTCTTTCCAAAGGGCGAGTTGGGCCCCACAGCATCTTGCTTCCAGCTCTTTGGGAAGCTAAGAAACAACTCGCTCTGCACAGTGCTCTTACAGCCTAGTGGGAACATCTCTTCCAAAGGCCTGTGAAACGCAGTTTCTTTGCAGGCCTGATCTGGCTGAAGTAGGACTTCTGCTCTGGGTGTGCTACTTTGCCCTAGAGCTGAAAGGCACAACGTGCAGGCTTCTTTCCAAAGGGCGAGTTGGGCCCCACAGCATCTTGCTTCCAGCTCTTTGGGAAGCTAAGAAACAACTCGCTCTGCACAGTGCTCTTACAGCCTAGTGGGAACATCTCTTCCAAAGGCCTGTGAAACGCAGTTTCTTTGCAGGCCTGATCTGGCTGAAGTAGGACTTCTGCTCTGGGTGTGCTACTTTGCCCTAGAGCTGAAAGGCACAACGTGCAGGCTTCTTTCCAAAGGGCGAGTTGGGCCCCACAGCATCTTGCTTCCAGCTCTTTGGGAAGCTAAGAAACAACTCGCTCTGCACAGTGCTCTTACAGCCTACCGGGAACATGTCTTCCAAAGGCCTGTGAAACGCAGTTTCTTTGCAGGCCTGATCTGGCTGAAGTAGGACTTCTGCTCTGGGTGTGCTACTTTGCCCTAGAGCTGAAAGGCACAACGTGCAGGCTTCTTTCCAAAGGGCGAGTTGGGCCCCACAGCATCTTGCTTCCAGCTCTTTGGGAAGCTAAGAAACAACTCGCTCTGCACAGTGCTCTTACAGCCTAGTGGGAACATCTCTTCCAAAGGCCTGTGAAACGCAGTTTCTTTGCAGGCCTGATCTGGCTGAAGTAGGACTTCTGCTCTGGGTGTGCTACTTTGCCCTAGAGCTGAAAGGCACAACGTGCAGGCTTCTTTCCAAAGGGCGAGTTGGGCCCCACAGCATCTTGCTTCCAGCTCTTTGGGAAGCTAAGAAACAACTCGCTCTGCACAGTGCTCTTACAGCCTACCGGGAACATCTCTTCCAAAGGCCTGTGAAACGCAGTTTCTTTGCAGGCCTGATCTGGCTGAAGTAGGACTTCTGCTCTGGGTGTGCTACTTTGCCCTAGAGCTGAAAGGCACAACGTGCAGGCTTCTTTCCAAAGGGCGAGTTGGGCCCCACAGCATCTTGCTTCCAGCTCTTTGGGAAGCTAAGAAACAACTCGCTCTGCACAGTTCTCTTACAGCCTAGTGGGAACATCTCTTCCAAAGGCCTGTGAAACGCAGTTTCTTTGCAGGCCTGATCTGGCTGAAGTAGGACTTCTGCTCTGGGTGTGCTACTTTGCCCTAGAGCTGAAAGGCACAACGTGCAGGCTTCTTTCCAAAGGGCGAGTTGGGCCCCACAGCATCTTGCTTCCAGCTCTTTGGGAAGCTAAGAAACAACTCGCTCTGCACAGTGCTCTTACAGCCTACCGGGAACATGTCTTCCAAAGGCCTGTGAAACGCAGTTTCTTTGCAGGCCTGATCTGGCTGAAGTAGGACTTCTGCTCTGGGTGTGCTACTTTGCCCTAGAGCTGAAAGGCACAACGTGCAGGCTTCTTTCCAAAGGGCGAGTTGGGCCCCACAGCATCTTGCTTCCAGCTCTTTGGGAAGCTAAGAAACAACTCGCTCTGCACAGTGCTCTTACAGCCTAGTGGGAACATCTCTTCCAAAGGCCTGTGAAACGCAGTTTCTTTGCAGGCCTGATCTGGCTGAAGTAGGACTTCTGCTCTGGGTGTGCTACTTTGCCCTAGAGCTGAAAGGCACAACGTGCAGGCTTCTTTCCAAAGGGCGAGTTGGGCCCCACAGCATCTTGCTTCCAGCTCTTTGGGAAGCTAAGAAACAACTCGCTCTGCACAGTGCTCTTACAGCCTAGTGGGAACATCTCTTCCAAAGGCCTGTGAAACGCAGTTTCTTTGCAGGCCTGATCTGGCTGAAGTAGGACTTCTGCTCTGGGTGTGCTACTTTGCCCTAGAGCTGAAAGGCACAACGTGCAGGCTTCTTTCCAAAGGGCGAGTTGGGCCCCACAGCATCTTGCTTCCAGCTCTTTGGGAAGCTAAGAAACAACTCACTCTGCACAGTGCTCTTACAGCCTAGTGGGAACATCTCTTCCAAAGGCCTGTGAAACGCAGTTTCTTTGCAGGCCTGATCTGGCTGAAGTAGGACTTCTGCTCTGGGTGTGCTACTTTGCCCTAGAGCTGAAAGGCACAACGTGCAGGCTTCTTTCCAAAGGGCGAGTTGGGCCCCACAGCATCTTGCTTCCAGCTCTTTGGGAAGCTAAGAAACAACTCGCTCTGCACAGTGCTCTTACAGCCTACCGGGAACATCTCTTCCAAAGGCCTGTGAAACGCAGTTTCTTTACAGGCCTGATCTGGCTGAAGTAGGACTTCTGCTCTGGGTGTGCTACTTTGCCCTAGAGCTGAAAGGCACAACGTGCAGGCTTCTTTCCAAAGGGCGAGTTGGGCCCCACAGCATCTTGCTTCCAGCTCTTTGGGAAGCTAAGAAACAACTCGCTCTGCACAGTGCTCTTACAGCCTAGTGGGAACATCTCTTCCAAAGGCCTGTGAAACGCAGTTTCTTTGCAGGCCTGATCTGGCTGAAGTAGGACTTCTGCTCTGGGTGTGCTACTTTGCCCTAGAGCTGAAAGGCACAACGTGCAGGCTTCTTTCCAAAGGGCGAGTTGGGCCCCACAGCATCTTGCTTCCAGCTCTTTGGGAAGCTAAGAAACAACTCGCTCTGCACAGTGCTCTTACAGCCTACCGGGAACATGTCTTCCAAAGGCCTGTGAAACGCAGTTTCTTTGCAGGCCTGATCTGGCTGAAGTAGGACTTCTGCTCTGGGTGTGCTACTTTGCCCTAGAGCTGAAAGGCACAACGTGCAGGCTTCTTTCCAAAGGGCGAGTTGGGCCCCACAGCATCTTGCTTCCAGCTCTTTGGGAAGCTAAGAAACAACTCGCTCTGCACAGTGCTCTTACAGCCTAGTGGGAACATCTCTTCCAAAGGCCTGTGAAACGCAGTTTCTTTGCAGGCCTGATCTGGCTGAAGTAGGACTTCTGCTCTGGGTGTGCTACTTTGCCCTAGAGCTGAAAGGCACAACGTGCAGGCTTCTTTCCAAAGGGCGAGTTGGGCCCCACAGCATCTTGCTTCCAGCTCTTTGGGAAGCTAAGAAACAACTCGCTCTGCACAGTGCTCTTACAGCCTACCGGGAACATCTCTTCCAAAGGCCTGTGAAACGCAGTTTCTTTGCAGGCCTGATCTGGCTGAAGTAGGACTTCTGCTCTGGGTGTGCTACTTTGCCCTAGAGCTGAAAGGCACAACGTGCAGGCTTCTTTCCAAAGGGCGAGTTGGGCCCCACAGCATCTTGCTTCCAGCTCTTTGGGAAGCTAAGAAACAACTCGCTCTGCACAGTGCTCTTACAGCCTAGTGGGAACATCTCTTCCAAAGGCCTGTGAAACGCAGTTTCTTTGCAGGCCTGATCTGGCTGAAGTAGGACTTCTGCTCTGGGTGTGCTACTTTGCCCTAGAGCTGAAAGGCACAACGTGCAGGCTTCTTTCCAAAGGGCGAGTTGGGCCCCACAGCATCTTGCTTCCAGCTCTTTGGGAAGCTAAGAAACAACTCGCTCTGCACAGTGCTCTTACAGCCTACCGGGAACATGTCTTCCAAAGGCCTGTGAAACGCAGTTTCTTTGCAGGCCTGATCTGGCTGAAGTAGGACTTCTGCTCTGGGTGTGCTACTTTGCCCTAGAGCCGAAAGGCACAACGTGCAGGCTTCTTTCCAAAGGGCGAGTTGGGCCCCACAGCATCTTGCTTCCAGCTCTTTGGGAAGCTAAGAAACAACTCGCTCTGCACAGTGCTCTTACAGCCTAGTGGGAACATCTCTTCCAAAGGCCTGTGAAACGCAGTTTCTTTGCAGGCCTGATCTGGCTGAAGTAGGACTTCTGCTCTGGGTGTGCTACTTTGCCCTAGAGCTGAAAGGCACAACGTGCAGGCTTCTTTCCAAAGGGCGAGTTGGGCCCCACAGCATCTTGCTTCCAGCTCTTTGGGAAGCTAAGAAACAACTCGCTCTGCACAGTGCTCTTACAGCCTAGTGGGAACATCTCTTCCAAAGGCCTGTGAAACGCAGTTTCTTTGCAGGCCTGATCTGGCTGAAGTAGGACTTCTGCTCTGGGTGTGCTACTTTGCCCTAGAGCTGAAAGGCACAACGTGCAGGCTTCTTTCCAAAGGGCGAGTTGGGCCCCACAGCATCTTGCTTCCAGCTCTTTGGGAAGCTAAGAAACAACTCGCTCTGCACAGTGCTCTTACAGCCTAGTGGGAACATCTCTTCCAAAGGCCTGTGAAACGCAGTTTCTTTGCAGGCCTGATCTGGCTGAAGTAGGACTTCTGCTCTGGGTGTGCTACTTTGCCCTAGAGCTGAAAGGCACAACGTGCAGGCTTCTTTCCAAAGGGCGAGTTGGGCCCCACAGCATCTTGCTTCCAGCTCTTTGGGAAGCTAAGAAACAACTCGCTCTGCACAGTGCTCTTACAGCCTAGTGGGAACATCTCTTCCAAAGGCCTGTGAAACGCAGTTTCTTTGCAGGCCGGATCTGGCTGAAGTAGGACTTCTGCTCTGGGTGTGCTACTTTGCCCTAGAGCTGAAAGGCACAACGTGCAGGCTTCTTTCCAAAGGGCGAGTTGGGCCCCACAGCATCTTGCTTCCAGCTCTTTGGGAAGCTAAGAAACAACTCGCTCTGCACAGTGCTCTTACAGCCTAGTGGGAACATCTCTTCCAAAGGCCTGTGAAACACAGTTTCTTTGCAGGCCTGATCTGGCTGAAGTAGGACTTCTGCTCTGGGTGTGCTACTTTGCCCTAGAGCTGAAAGGCACAACGTGCAGGCTTCTTTCCAAAGGGCGAGTTGGGCCCCACAGCATCTTGCTTCCAGCTCTTTGGGAAGCTAAGAAACAACTCGCTCTGCACAGTGCTCTTACAGCCTACCGGGAACATCTCTTCCAAAGGCCAGTGAAGCGCAGTTTCTTTGCAGGCCTGATCTGGCTGAAGTAGGACTTCTGCTCTGGGTGTGCTACTTTGCCCTAGAGCTGAAAGGCACAACGTGCAGGCTTCTTTCCAAAGGGCGAGTTGGGCCCCACAGCATCTTGCTTCCAGCTCTTTGGGAAGCTAAGAAACAACTCGCTCTGCACAGTGCTCTTACAGCCTAGTGGGAACATCTCTTCCAAAGGCCTGTGAAACGCAGTTTCTTTGCAGGCCTGATCTGGCTGAAGTAGGACTTCTGCTCTGGGTGTGCTACTTTGCCCTAGAGCTGAAAGGCACAACGTGCAGGCTTCTTTCCAAAGGGCGAGTTGGGCCCCACAGCATCTTGCTTCCAGCTCTTTGGGAAGCTAAGAAACAACTCGCTCTGCACAGTGCTCTTACAGCCTAGTGGGAACATCTCTTCCAAAGGCCTGTGAAACGCAGTTTCTTTGCAGGCCTGATCTGGCTGAATTAGGACTTCTGCTCTGGGTGTGCTACTTTGCCCTAGAGCTGAAAGGCACAACGTGCAGGCTTCTTTCCAAAGGGCGAGTTGGGCCCCACAGCATCTTGCTTCCAGCTCTTTGGGAAGCTAAGAAACAACTCGCTCTGCACAGTGCTCTTACAGCCTAGTGGGAACATCTCTTCCAAAGGCCTGTGAAACGCAGTTTCTTTGCAGGCCTGATCTGGCTGAAGTAGGACTTCTGCTCTGGGTGTGCTACTTTGCCCTAGAGCTGAAAGGCACAACGTGCAGGCTTCTTTCCAAAGGGCGAGTTGGGCCCCACAGCATCTTGCTTCCAGCTCTTTGGGAAGCTAAGAAACAACTCGCTCTGCACAGTGCTCTTACAGCCTAGTGGGAACATCTCTTCCAAAGGCCTGTGAAACGCAGTTTCTTTGCAGGCCTGATCTGGCTGAAGTAGGACTTCTGCTCTGGGTGTGCTACTTTGCCCTAGAGCTGAAAGGCACAACGTGCAGGCTTCTTTCCAAAGGGCGAGTTGGGCCCCACAGCATCTTGCTTCCAGCTCTTTGGGAAGCTAAGAAACAACTCGCTCTGCACAGTGCTCTTACAGCCTACCGGGAACATCTCTTCCAAAGGCCAGTGAAGCGCAGTTTCTTTGCAGGCCTGATCTGGCTGAAGTAGGACTTCTGCTCTGGGTGTGCTACTTTGCCCTAGAGCTGAAAGGCACAACGTGCAGGCTTCTTTCCAAAGGGCGAGTTGGGCCCCACAGCATCTTGCTTCCAGCTCTTTGGGAAGCTAAGAAACAACTCGCTCTGCACAGTGCTCTTACAGCCTAGTGGGAACATCTCTTCCAAAGGCCTGTGAAACGCAGTTTCTTTGCAGGCCTGATCTGGCTGAAGTAGGACTTCTGCTCTGGGTGTGCTACTTTGCCCTAGAGCTGAAAGGCACAACGTGCAGGCTTCTTTCTAAAGGGCGAGTTGGGCCCCACAGCATCTTGCTTCCAGCTCTTTGGGAAGCTAAGAAACAACTCGCTCTGCACAGTGCTCTTACAGCCTAGTGGGAACATCTCTTCCAAAGGCCTGTGAAACGCAGTTTCTTTGCAGGCCTGATCTGGCTGAAGTAGGACTTCTGCTCTGGGTGTGCTACTTTGCCCTAGAGCTGAAAGGCACAACGTGCAGGCTTCTTTCCAAAGGGCGAGTTGGGCCCCACAGTATCTTGCTTCCAGCTCTTTGGGAAGCTAAGAAACAACTCGCTCTGCACAGTGCTCTTACAGCCTACCGGGAACATCTCTTCCAAAGGCCTGTGAAACGCAGTTTCTTTGCAGGCCTGATCTGGCTGAAGTAGGACTTCTGCTCTGGGTGTGCTACTTTGCCCTAGAGCTGAAAGGCACAACGTGCAGGCTTCTTTCCAAAGGGCGAGTTGGGCCCCACAGCATCTTGCTTCCAGCTCTTTGGGAAGCTAAGAAACAACTCGCTCTGCACAGTGCTCTTACAGCCTACCGGGAACATCTCTTCCAAAGGCCTGTGAAACGCAGTTTCTTTGCAGGCCTGATCTGGCTGAAGTAGGACTTCTGCTCTGGGTGTGCTACTTTGCCCTAGAGCTGAAAGGCACAACGTGCAGGCTTCTTTCCAAAGGGCGAGTTGGGCCCCACAGCATCTTGCTTCCAGCTCTTTGGGAAGCTAAGAAACAACTCGCTCTGCACAGTGCTCTTACAGCCTACCGGGAACATGTCTTCCAAAGGCCTGTGAAACGCAGTTTCTTTGCAGGCCTGATCTGGCTGAAGTAGGACTTCTGCTCTGGGTGTGCTACTTTGCCCTAGAGCTGAAAGGCACAACGTGCAGGCTTCTTTCCAAAGGGCGAGTTGGGCCCCACAGCATCTTGCTTCCAGCTCTTTGGGAAGCTAAGAAACAACTCGCTCTGCACAGTGCTCTTACAGCCTAGTGGGAACATCTCTTCCAAAGGCCTGTGAAACGCAGTTTCTTTGCAGGCCTGATCTGGCTGAAGTAGGACTTCTGCTCTGGGTGTGCTACTTTGCCCTAGAGCTGAAAGGCACAACGTGCAGGCTTCTTTCCAAAGGGCGAGTTGGGCCCCACAGCATCTTGCTTCCAGCTCTTTGGGAAGCTAAGAAACAACTCGCTCTGCACAGTGCTCTTACAGCCTAGTGGGAACATCTCTTCCAAAGGCCTGTGAAACGCAGTTTCTTTGCAGGCCTGATCTGGCTGAAGTAGGACTTCTGCTCTGGGTGTGCTACTTTGCCCTAGAGCTGAAAGGCACAACGTGCAGGCTTCTTTCCAAAGGGCGAGTTGGGCCCCACAGCATCTTGCTTCCAGCTCTTTGGGAAGCTAAGAAACAACTCGCTCTGCACAGTGCTCTTACAGCCTACCGGGAACATCTCTTCCAAAGGCCTGTGAAACGCAGTTTCTTTGCAGGCCTGATCTGGCTGAAGTAGGACTTCTGCTCTGGGTGTGCTACTTTGCCCTAGAGCTGAAAGGCACAACGGGCAGGCTTCTTTCCAAAGGGCGAGTTGGGCCCCACAGCATCTTGCTTCCAGCTCTTTGGGAAGCTAAGAAACAACTCGCTCTGCACAGTGCTCTTACAGCCTAGTGGGAACATCTCTTCCAAAGGCCTGTGAAACGCAGTTTCTTTGCAGGCCTGATCTGGCTGAATTAGGACTTCTGCTCTGGGTGTGCTACTTTGCCCTAGAGCTGAAAGGCACAACGTGCAGGCTTCTTTCCAAAGGGCGAGTTGGGCCCCACAGCATCTTGCTTCCAGCTCTTTGGGAAGCTAAGAAACAACTCGCTCTGCACAGTGCTCTTACAGCCTACCGGGAACATGTCTTCCAAAGGCCTGTGAAACGCAGTTTCTTTGCAGGCCTGATCTGGCTGAAGTAGGACTTCTGCTCTGGGTGAGCTACTTTGCCCTAGAGCTGAAAGGCACAACGTGCAGGCTTCTTTCCAAAGGGCGAGTTGGGCCCCACAGCATCTTGCTTCCAGCTCTTTGGGAAGCTAAGAAACAACTCGCTCTGCACAGTGCTCTTACAGCCTAGTGGGAACATCTCTTCCAAAGGCCTGTGAAACGCAGTTTCTTTGCAGGCCTGATCTGGCTGAAGTAGGACTTCTGCTCTGGGTGTGCTACTTTGCCCTAGAGCTGAAAGGCACAACGTGCAGGCTTCTTTCCAAAGGGCGAGTTGGGCCCCACAGCATCTTGCTTCCAGCTCTTTGGGAAGCTAAGAAACAACTCGCTCTGCACAGTGCTCTTACAGCCTACCGGGAACATCTCTTCCAAAGGCCTGTGAAACGCAGTTTCTTTGCAGGCCTGATCTGGCTGAAGTAGGACTTCTGCTCTGGGTGTGCTACTTTGCCCTAGAGCTGAAAGGCACAACGTGCAGGCTTCTTTCCAAAGGGCGAGTTGGGCCCCACAGCATCTTGCTTCCAGCTCTTTGGGAAGCTAAGAAACAACTCGCTCTGCACAGTGCTCTTACGGCCTAGTGGGAACATCTCTTCCAAAGGCCTGTGAAACGCAGTTTCTTTGCAGGCCTGATCTGGCTGAAGTAGGACTTCTGCTCTGGGTGTGCTACTTTGCCCTAGAGCTGAAAGGCACAACGTGCAGGCTTCTTTCCAAAGGGCGAGTTGGGCCCCACAGCATCTTGCTTCCAGCTCTTTGGGAAGCTAAGAAACAGCTCGCTCTGCACAGTGCTCTTACAGCCTAGTGGGAACATCTCTTCCAAAGGCCTGTGAAACGCAGTTTCTTTGCAGGCCTGATCTGGCTGAAGTAGGACTTCTGCTCTGGGTGTGCTACTTTGCCCTAGAGCTGAAAGGCACAACGTGCAGGCTTCTTTCCAAAGGGCGAGTTGGGCCCCACAGCATCTTGCTTCCAGCTCTTTGGGAAGCTAAGAAACAACTCGCTCTGCACAGTGCTCTTACGGCCTACCGGGAACATCTCTTCCAAAGGCCTGTGAAACGCAGTTTCTTTGCAGGCCTGATCTGGCTGAAGTAGGACTTCTGCTCTGGGTGTGCTACTTTGCCCTAGAGCTGAAAGGCACAACGTGCAGGCTTCTTTCCAAAGGGCGAGTTGGGCCCCACAGCATCTTGCTTCCAGCTCTTTGGGAAGCTAAGAAACAACTCGCTCTGCACAGTGCTCTTACAGCCTAGTGGGAACATCTCTTCCAAAGGCCTGTGAAACGCAGTTTCTTTGCAGGCCTGATCTGGCTGAAGTAGGACTTCTGCTCTGGGTGTGCTACTTTGCCCTAGAGCTGAAAGGCACAACGTGCAGGCTTCTTTCCAAAGGGCGAGTTGGGCCCCACAGCATCTTGCTTCCAGCTCTTTGGGAAGCTAAGAAACAACTCGCTCTGCACAGTGCTCTTACAGCCTAGTGGGAACATCTCTTCCAAAGGCCTGTGAAACGCAGTTTCTTTGCAGGCCTGATCTGGCTGAAGTAGGACTTCTGCTCTGGGTGTGCTACTTTGCCCTAGAGCTGAAAGGCACAACGTGCAGGCTTCTTTCCAAAGGGCGAGTTGGGCCCCACAGCATCTTGCTTCCAGCTCTTTGGGAAGCTAAGAAACAACTCGCTCTGCACAGTGCTCTTACAGCCTACCGGGAACATGTCTTCCAAAGGCCTGTGAAACGCAGTTTCTTTGCAGGCCTGATCTGGCTGAAGTAGGACTTCTGCTCTGGGTGTGCTACTTTGCCCTAGAGCTGAAAGGCACAACGTGCAGGCTTCTTTCCAAAGGGCGAGTTGGGCCCCACAGCATCTTGCTTCCAGCTCTTTGGGAAGCTAAGAAACAACTCGCTCTGCACAGTGCTCTTACAGCCTAGTGGGAACATCTCTTCCAAAGGCCTGTGAAACGCAGTTTCTTTGCAGGCCTGATCTGGCTGAAGTAGGACTTCTGCTCTGGGTGTGCTACTTTGCCCTAGAGCTGAAAGGCACAACGTGCAGGCTTCTTTCCAAAGGGCGAGTTGGGCCCCACAGCATCTTGCTTCCAGCTCTTTGGGAAGCTAAGAAACAACTCGCTCTGCACAGTGCTCTTACAGCCTAGTGGGAACATCTCTTCCAAAGGCCTGTGAAACGCAGTTTCTTTGCAGGCCTGATCTGGCTGAAGTAGGACTTCTGCTCTGGGTGTGCTACTTTGCCCTAGAGCTGAAAGGCACAACGTGCAGGCTTCTTTCCAAAGGGCGAGTTGGGCCCCACAGCATCTTGCTTCCAGCTCTTTGGGAAGCTAAGAAACAACTCGCTCTGCACAGTGCTCTTACAGCCTAGTGGGAACATCTCTTCCAAAGGCCTGTGAAACGCAGTTTCTTTGCAGGCCTGATCTGGCTGAAGTAGGACTTCTGCTCTGGGTGAGCTACTTTGCCCTAGAGCTGAAAGGCACAACGTGCAGGCTTCTTTCTAAAGGGCGAGTTGGGCCCCACAGCATCTTGCTTCCAGCTCTTTGGGAAGCTAAGAAACAACTCGCTCTGCACAGTGCTCTTACAGCCTAGTGGGAACATCTCTTCCAAAGGCCTGTGAAACGCAGTTTCTTTGCAGGCCTGATCTGGCTGAAGTAGGACTTCTGCTCTGGGTGTGCTACTTTGCCCTAGAGCTGAAAGGCACAACGTGCAGGCTTCTTTCCAAAGGGCGAGTTGGGCCCCACAGCATCTTGCTTCCAGCTCTTTGGGAAGCTAAGAAACAACTCGCTCTGCACAGTGCTCTTACAGCCTAGTGGGAACATCTCTTCCAAAGGCCTGTGAAACGCAGTTTCTTTGCAGGCCGGATCTGGCTGAAGTAGGACTTCTGCTCTGGGTGTGCTACTTTGCCCTAGAGCTGAAAGGCACAACGTGCAGGCTTCTTTCCAAAGGGCGAGTTGGGCCCCACAGCATCTTGCTTCCAGCTCTTTGGGAAGCTAAGAAACAACTCGCTCTGCACAGTGCTCTTACAGCCTAGTGGGAACATCTCTTCCAAAGGCCTGTGAAACGCAGTTTCTTTGCAGGCCTGATCTGGCTGAAGTAGGACTTCTGCTCTGGGTGTGCTACTTTGCCCTAGAGCTGAAAGGCACAACGTGCAGGCTTCTTTCCAAAGGGCGAGTTGGGCCCCACAGCATCTTGCTTCCAGCTCTTTGGGAAGCTAAGAAACAACTCGCTCTGCACAGTGCTCTTACAGCCTACCGGGAACATCTCTTCCAAAGGCCTGTGAAACGCAGTTTCTTTGCAGGCCTGATCTGGCTGAAGTAGGACTTCTGCTCTGGGTGTGCTACTTTGCCCTAGAGCTGAAAGGCACAACGTGCAGGCTTCTTTCCAAAGGGCGAGTTGGGCCCCACAGCATCTTGCTTCCAGCTCTTTGGGAAGCTAAGAAACAACTCGCTCTGCACAGTGCTCTTACGGCCTAGTGGGAACATCTCTTCCAAAGGCCTGTGAAACGCAGTTTCTTTGCAGGCCTGATCTGGCTGAAGTAGGACTTCTGCTCTGGGTGTGCTACTTTGCCCTAGAGCTGAAAGGCACAACGTGCAGGCTTCTTTCCAAAGGGCGAGTTGGGCCCCACAGCATCTTGCTTCCAGCTCTTTGGGAAGCTAAGAAACAGCTCGCTCTGCACAGTGCTCTTACAGCCTAGTGGGAACATCTCTTCCAAAGGCCTGTGAAACGCAGTTTCTTTGCAGGCCTGATCTGGCTGAAGTAGGACTTCTGCTCTGGGTGTGCTACTTTGCCCTAGAGGTGAAAGGCACAACGTGCAGGCTTCTTTCCAAAGGGCGAGTTGGGCCCCACAGCATCTTGCTTCCAGCTCTTTGGGAAGCTAAGAAACAACTCGCTCTGCACAGTGCTCTTACGGCCTACCGGGAACATCTCTTCCAAAGGCCTGTGAAACGCAGTTTCTTTGCAGGCCTGATCTGGCTGAAGTAGGACTTCTGCTCTGGGTGTGCTACTTTGCCCTAGAGCTGAAAGGCACAACGTGCAGGCTTCTTTCCAAAGGGCGAGTTGGGCCCCACAGCATCTTGCTTCCAGCTCTTTGGGAAGCTAAGAAACAACTCGCTCTGCACAGTGCTCTTACAGCCTAGTGGGAACATCTCTTCCAAAGGCCTGTGAAACGCAGTTTCTTTGCAGGCCTGATCTGGCTGAAGTAGGACTTCTGCTCTGGGTGTGCTACTTTGCCCTAGAGCTGAAAGGCACAACGTGCAGGCTTCTTTCTAAAGGGCGAGTTGGGCCCCACAGCATCTTGCTTCCAGCTCTTTGGGAAGCTAAGAAACAACTCGCTCTGCACAGTGCTCTTACAGCCTAGTGGGAACATCTCTTCCAAAGGCCTGTGAAACGCAGTTTCTTTGCAGGCCTGATCTGGCTGAAGTAGGACTTCTGCTCTGGGTGTGCTACTTTGCCCTAGAGCTGAAAGGCACAACGTGCAGGCTTCTTTCCAAAGGGCGAGTTGGGCCCCACAGTATCTTGCTTCCAGCTCTTTGGGAAGCTAAGAAACAACTCGCTCTGCACAGTGCTCTTACAGCCTACCGGGAACATCTCTTCCAAAGGCCTGTGAAACGCAGTTTCTTTGCAGGCCTGATCTGGCTGAAGTAGGACTTCTGCTCTGGGTGTGCTACTTTGCCCTAGAGCTGAAAGGCACAACGTGCAGGCTTCTTTCCAAAGGGCGAGTTGGGCCCCACAGCATCTTGCTTCCAGCTCTTTGGGAAGCTAAGAAACAACTCGCTCTGCACAGTGCTCTTACAGCCTACCGGGAACATCTCTTCCAAAGGCCTGTGAAACGCAGTTTCTTTGCAGGCCTGATCTGGCTGAAGTAGGACTTCTGCTCTGGGTGTGCTACTTTGCCCTAGAGCTGAAAGGCACAACGTGCAGGCTTCTTTCCAAAGGGCGAGTTGGGCCCCACAGCATCTTGCTTCCAGCTCTTTGGGAAGCTAAGAAACAACTCGCTCTGCACAGTGCTCTTACAGCCTACCGGGAACATGTCTTCCAAAGGCCTGTGAAACGCAGTTTCTTTGCAGGCCTGATCTGGCTGAAGTAGGACTTCTGCTCTGGGTGTGCTACTTTGCCCTAGAGCTGAAAGGCACAACGTGCAGGCTTCTTTCCAAAGGGCGAGTTGGGCCCCACAGCATCTTGCTTCCAGCTCTTTGGGAAGCTAAGAAACAACTCGCTCTGCACAGTGCTCTTACAGCCTAGTGGGAACATCTCTTCCAAAGGCCTGTGAAACGCAGTTTCTTTGCAGGCCTGATCTGGCTGAAGTAGGACTTCTGCTCTGGGTGTGCTACTTTGCCCTAGAGCTGAAAGGCACAACGTGCAGGCTTCTTTCCAAAGGGCGAGTTGGGCCCCACAGCATCTTGCTTCCAGCTCTTTGGGAAGCTAAGAAACAACTCGCTCTGCACAGTGCTCTTACAGCCTAGTGGGAACATCTCTTCCAAAGGCCTGTGAAACGCAGTTTCTTTGCAGGCCTGATCTGGCTGAAGTAGGACTTCTGCTCTGGGTGTGCTACTTTGCCCTAGAGCTGAAAGGCACAACGTGCAGGCTTCTTTCCAAAGGGCGAGTTGGGCCCCACAGCATCTTGCTTCCAGCTCTTTGGGAAGCTAAGAAACAACTCGCTCTGCACAGTGCTCTTACAGCCTACCGGGAACATCTCTTCCAAAGGCCTGTGAAACGCAGTTTCTTTGCAGGCCTGATCTGGCTGAAGTAGGACTTCTGCTCTGGGTGTGCTACTTTGCCCTAGAGCTGAAAGGCACAACGGGCAGGCTTCTTTCCAAAGGGCGAGTTGGGCCCCACAGCATCTTGCTTCCAGCTCTTTGGGAAGCTAAGAAACAACTCGCTCTGCACAGTGCTCTTACAGCCTAGTGGGAACATCTCTTCCAAAGGCCTGTGAAACGCAGTTTCTTTGCAGGCCTGATCTGGCTGAAGTAGGACTTCTGCTCTGGGTGTGCTACTTTGCCCTAGAGCTGAAAGGCACAACGTGCAGGCTTCTTTCCAAAGGGCGAGTTGGGCCCCACAGCATCTTGCTTCCAGCTCTTTGGGAAGCTAAGAAACAACTCGCTCTGCACAGTGCTCTTACAGCCTACCGGGAACATGTCTTCCAAAGGCCTGTGAAACGCAGTTTCTTTGCAGGCCTGATCTGGCTGAAGTAGGACTTCTGCTCTGGGTGAGCTACTTTGCCCTAGAGCTGAAAGGCACAACGTGCAGGCTTCTTTCCAAAGGGCGAGTTGGGCCCCACAGCATCTTGCTTCCAGCTCTTTGGGAAGCTAAGAAACAACTCGCTCTGCACAGTGCTCTTACAGCCTAGTGGGAACATCTCTTCCAAAGGCCTGTGAAACGCAGTTTCTTTGCAGGCCTGATCTGGCTGAAGTAGGACTTCTGCTCTGGGTGTGCTACTTTGCCCTAGAGCTGAAAGGCACAACGTGCAGGCTTCTTTCCAAAGGGCGAGTTGGGCCCCACAGCATCTTGCTTCCAGCTCTTTGGGAAGCTAAGAAACAACTCGCTCTGCACAGTGCTCTTACAGCCTACCGGGAACATCTCTTCCAAAGGCCTGTGAAACGCAGTTTCTTTGCAGGCCTGATCTGGCTGAAGTAGGACTTCTGCTCTGGGTGTGCTACTTTGCCCTAGAGCTGAAAGGCACAACGTGCAGGCTTCTTTCCAAAGGGCGAGTTGGGCCCCACAGCATCTTGCTTCCAGCTCTTTGGGAAGCTAAGAAACAACTCGCTCTGCACAGTGCTCTTACGGCCTAGTGGGAACATCTCTTCCAAAGGCCTGTGAAACGCAGTTTCTTTGCAGGCCTGATCTGGCTGAAGTAGGACTTCTGCTCTGGGTGTGCTACTTTGCCCTAGAGCTGAAAGGCACAACGTGCAGGCTTCTTTCCAAAGGGCGAGTTGGGCCCCACAGCATCTTGCTTCCAGCTCTTTGGGAAGCTAAGAAACAGCTCGCTCTGCACAGTGCTCTTACAGCCTAGTGGGAACATCTCTTCCAAAGGCCTGTGAAACGCAGTTTCTTTGCAGGCCTGATCTGGCTGAAGTAGGACTTCTGCTCTGGGTGTGCTACTTTGCCCTAGAGCTGAAAGGCACAACGTGCAGGCTTCTTTCCAAAGGGCGAGTTGGGCCCCACAGCATCTTGCTTCCAGCTCTTTGGGAAGCTAAGAAACAACTCGCTCTGCACAGTGCTCTTACGGCCTACCGGGAACATCTCTTCCAAAGGCCTGTGAAACGCAGTTTCTTTGCAGGCCTGATCTGGCTGAAGTAGGACTTCTGCTCTGGGTGTGCTACTTTGCCCTAGAGCTGAAAGGCACAACGTGCAGGCTTCTTTCCAAAGGGCGAGTTGGGCCCCACAGCATCTTGCTTCCAGCTCTTTGGGAAGCTAAGAAACAACTCGCTCTGCACAGTGCTCTTACAGCCTAGTGGGAACATCTCTTCCAAAGGCCTGTGAAACGCAGTTTCTTTGCAGGCCTGATCTGGCTGAAGTAGGACTTCTGCTCTGGGTGTGCTACTTTGCCCTAGAGCTGAAAGGCACAACGTGCAGGCTTCTTTCCAAAGGGCGAGTTGGGCCCCACAGCATCTTGCTTCCAGCTCTTTGGGAAGCTAAGAAACAACTCGCTCTGCACAGTGCTCTTACAGCCTAGTGGGAACATCTCTTCCAAAGGCCTGTGAAACGCAGTTTCTTTGCAGGCCTGATCTGGCTGAAGTAGGACTTCTGCTCTGGGTGTGCTACTTTGCCCTAGAGCTGAAAGGCACAACGTGCAGGCTTCTTTCCAAAGGGCGAGTTGGGCCCCACAGCATCTTGCTTCCAGCTCTTTGGGAAGCTAAGAAACAACTCGCTCTGCACAGTGCTCTTACAGCCTACCGGGAACATGTCTTCCAAAGGCCTGTGAAACGCAGTTTCTTTGCAGGCCTGATCTGGCTGAAGTAGGACTTCTGCTCTGGGTGTGCTACTTTGCCCTAGAGCTGAAAGGCACAACGTGCAGGCTTCTTTCCAAAGGGCGAGTTGGGCCCCACAGCATCTTGCTTCCAGCTCTTTGGGAAGCTAAGAAACAACTCGCTCTGCACAGTGCTCTTACAGCCTAGTGGGAACATCTCTTCCAAAGGCCTGTGAAACGCAGTTTCTTTGCAGGCCTGATCTGGCTGAAGTAGGACTTCTGCTCTGGGTGTGCTACTTTGCCCTAGAGCTGAAAGGCACAACGTGCAGGCTTCTTTCCAAAGGGCGAGTTGGGCCCCACAGCATCTTGCTTCCAGCTCTTTGGGAAGCTAAGAAACAACTCGCTCTGCACAGTGCTCTTACAGCCTAGTGGGAACATCTCTTCCAAAGGCCTGTGAAACGCAGTTTCTTTGCAGGCCTGATCTGGCTGAAGTAGGACTTCTGCTCTGGGTGTGCTACTTTGCCCTAGAGCTGAAAGGCACAACGTGCAGGCTTCTTTCCAAAGGGCGAGTTGGGCCCCACAGCATCTTGCTTCCAGCTCTTTGGGAAGCTAAGAAACAACTCGCTCTGCACAGTGCTCTTACAGCCTAGTGGGAACATCTCTTCCAAAGGCCTGTGAAACGCAGTTTCTTTGCAGGCCTGATCTGGCTGAAGTAGGACTTCTGCTCTGGGTGTGCTACTTTGCCCTAGAGCTGAAAGGCACAACGTGCAGGCTTCTTTCTAAAGGGCGAGTTGGGCCCCACAGCATCTTGCTTCCAGCTCTTTGGGAAGCTAAGAAACAACTCGCTCTGCACAGTGCTCTTACAGCCTAGTGGGAACATCTCTTCCAAAGGCCTGTGAAACGCAGTTTCTTTGCAGGCCTGATCTGGCTGAAGTAGGACTTCTGCTCTGGGTGTGCTACTTTGCCCTAGAGCTGAAAGGCACAACGTGCAGGCTTCTTTCCAAAGGGCGAGTTGGGCCCCACAGCATCTTGCTTCCAGCTCTTTGGGAAGCTAAGAAACAACTCGCTCTGCACAGTGCTCTTACAGCCTAGTGGGAACATCTCTTCCAAAGGCCTGTGAAACGCAGTTTCTTTGCAGGCCGGATCTGGCTGAAGTAGGACTTCTGCTCTGGGTGTGCTACTTTGCCCTAGAGCTGAAAGGCACAACGTGCAGGCTTCTTTCCAAAGGGCGAGTTGGGCCCCACAGCATCTTGCTTCCAGCTCTTTGGGAAGCTAAGAAACAACTCGCTCTGCACAGTGCTCTTACAGCCTAGTGGGAACATCTCTTCCAAAGGCCTGTGAAACGCAGTTTCTTTGCAGGCCTGATCTGGCTGAAGTAGGACTTCTGCTCTGGGTGTGCTACTTTGCCCTAGAGCTGAAAGGCACAACGTGCAGGCTTCTTTCCAAAGGGCGAGTTGGGCCCCACAGCATCTTGCTTCCAGCTCTTTGGGAAGCTAAGAAACAACTCGCTCTGCACAGTGCTCTTACAGCCTACCGGGAACATCTCTTCCAAAGGCCTGTGAAACGCAGTTTCTTTGCAGGCCTGATCTGGCTGAAGTAGGACTTCTGCTCTGGGTGTGCTACTTTGCCCTAGAGCTGAAAGGCACAACGTGCAGGCTTCTTTCCAAAGGGCGAGTTGGGCCCCACAGCATCTTGCTTCCAGCTCTTTGGGAAGCTAAGAAACAACTCGCTCTGCACAGTGCTCTTACGGCCTAGTGGGAACATCTCTTCCAAAGGCCTGTGAAACGCAGTTTCTTTGCAGGCCTGATCTGGCTGAAGTAGGACTTCTGCTCTGGGTGTGCTACTTTGCCCTAGAGCTGAAAGGCACAACGTGCAGGCTTCTTTCCAAAGGGCGAGTTGGGCCCCACAGCATCTTGCTTCCAGCTCTTTGGGAAGCTAAGAAACAGCTCGCTCTGCACAGTGCTCTTACAGCCTAGTGGGAACATCTCTTCCAAAGGCCTGTGAAACGCAGTTTCTTTGCAGGCCTGATCTGGCTGAAGTAGGACTTCTGCTCTGGGTGTGCTACTTTGCCCTAGAGGTGAAAGGCACAACGTGCAGGCTTCTTTCCAAAGGGCGAGTTGGGCCCCACAGCATCTTGCTTCCAGCTCTTTGGGAAGCTAAGAAACAACTCGCTCTGCACAGTGCTCTTACGGCCTACCGGGAACATCTCTTCCAAAGGCCTGTGAAACGCAGTTTCTTTGCAGGCCTGATCTGGCTGAAGTAGGACTTCTGCTCTGGGTGTGCTACTTTGCCCTAGAGCTGAAAGGCACAACGTGCAGGCTTCTTTCCAAAGGGCGAGTTGGGCCCCACAGCATCTTGCTTCCAGCTCTTTGGGAAGCTAAGAAACAACTCGCTCTGCACAGTGCTCTTACAGCCTAGTGGGAACATCTCTTCCAAAGGCCTGTGAAACGCAGTTTCTTTGCAGGCCGGATCTGGCTGAAGTAGGACTTCTGCTCTGGGTGTGCTACTTTGCCCTAGAGCTGAAAGGCACAACGTGCAGGCTTCTTTCCAAAGGGCGAGTTGGGCCCCACAGCATCTTGCTTCCAGCTCTTTGGGAAGCTAAGAAACAACTCGCTCTGCACAGTGCTCTTACAGCCTAGTGGGAACATCTCTTCCAAAGGCCTGTGAAACGCAGTTTCTTTGCAGGCCTGATCTGGCTGAAGTAGGACTTCTGCTCTGGGTGTGCTACTTTGCCCTAGAGCTGAAAGGCACAACGTGCAGGCTTCTTTCTAAAGGGCGAGTTGGGCCCCACAGCATCTTGCTTCCAGCTCTTTGGGAAGCTAAGAAACCACTCGCTCTGCACAGTGCTCTTACAGCCTAGTGGGAACATCTCTTCCAAAGGCCTGTGAAACGCAGTTTCTTTGCAGGCCTGATCTGGCTGAAGTAGGACTTCTGCTCTGGGTGTGCTACTTTGCCCTAGAGCTGAAAGGCACAACGTGCAGGCTTCTTTCCAAAGGGCGAGTTGGGCCCCACAGCATCTTGCTTCCAGCTCTTTGGGAAGCTAAGAAACAACTCGCTCTGCACAGTGCTCTTACAGCCTAGTGGGAACATCTCTTCCAAAGGCCTGTGAAACGCAGTTTCTTTGCAGGCCGGATCTGGCTGAAGTAGGACTTCTGCTCTGGGTGTGCTACTTTGCCCTAGAGCTGAAAGGCACAACGTGCAGGCTTCTTTCCAAAGGGCGAGTTGGGCCCCACAGCATCTTGCTTCCAGCTCTTTGGGAAGCTAAGAAACAACTCGCTCTGCACAGTGCTCTTACAGCCTAGTGGGAACATCTCTTCCAAAGGCCTGTGAAACGCAGTTTCTTTGCAGGCCTGATCTGGCTGAAGTAGGACTTCTGCTCTGGGTGTGCTACTTTGCCCTAGAGCTGAAAGGCACAACGTGCAGGCTTCTTTCCAAAGGGCGAGTTGGGCCCCACAGCATCTTGCTTCCAGCTCTTTGGGAAGCTAAGAAACAACTCGCTCTGCACAGTGCTCTTACAGCCTACCGGGAACATCTCTTCCAAAGGCCAGTGAAGCGCAGTTTCTTTGCAGGCCTGATCTGGCTGAAGTAGGACTTCTGCTCTGGGTGTGCTACTTTGCCCTAGAGCTGAAAGGCACAACGTGCAGGCTTCTTTCCAAAGGGCGAGTTGGGCCCCACAGCATCTTGCTTCCAGCTCTTTGGGAAGCTAAGAAACAACTCGCTCTGCACAGTGCTCTTACAGCCTAGTGGGAACATCTCTTCCAAAGGCCTGTGAAACGCAGTTTCTTTGCAGGCCTGATCTGGCTGAAGTAGGACTTCTGCTCTGGGTGTGCTACTTTGCCCTAGAGCTGAAAGGCACAACGTGCAGGCTTCTTTCCAAAGGGCGAGTTGGGCCCCACAGCATCTTGCTTCCAGCTCTTTGGGAAGCTAAGAAACAACTCGCTCTGCACAGTGCTCTTACAGCCTAGTGGGAACATCTCTTCCAAAGGCCTGTGAAACGCAGTTTCTTTGCAGGCCTGATCTGGCTGAATTAGGACTTCTGCTCTGGGTGTGCTACTTTGCCCTAGAGCTGAAAGGCACAACGTGCAGGCTTCTTTCCAAAGGGCGAGTTGGGCCCCACAGCATCTTGCTTCCAGCTCTTTGGGAAGCTAAGAAACAACTCGCTCTGCACAGTTCTCTTACAGCCTAGTGGGAACATCTCTTCCAAAGGCCTGTGAAACGCAGTTTCTTTGCAGGCCTGATCTGGCTGAAGTAGGACTTCTGCTCTGGGTGTGCTACTTTGCCCTAGAGCTGAAAGGCACAACGTGCAGGCTTCTTTCCAAAGGGCGAGTTGGGCCCCACAGCATCTTGCTTCCAGCTCTTTGGGAAGCTAAGAAACAACTCGCTCTGCACAGTGCTCTTACAGCCTAGTGGGAACATCTCTTCCAAAGGCCTGTGAAACGCAGTTTCTTTGCAGGCCTGATCTGGCTGAAGTAGGACTTCTGCTCTGGGTGTGCTACTTTGCCCTAGAGCTGAAAGGCACAACGTGCAGGCTTCTTTCCAAAGGGCGAGTTGGGCCCCACAGCATCTTGCTTCCAGCTCTTTGGGAAGCTAAGAAACAACTCGCTCTGCACAGTGCTCTTACAGCCTAGTGGGTACATCTCTTCCAAAGGCCTGTGAAACGCAGTTTCTTTGCAGGCCTGATCTGGCTGAAGTAGGACTTCTGCTCTGGGTGTGCTACTTTGCCCTAGAGCTGAAAGGCACAACGTGCAGGCTTCTTTCCAAAGGGCGAGTTGGGCCCCACAGCATCTTGCTTCCAGCTCTTTGGGAAGCTAAGAAACAACTCGCTCTGCACAGTGCTCTTACAGCCTAGTGGGAACATCTCTTCCAAAGGCCTGTGAAACGCAGTTTCTTTGCAGGCCTGATCTGGCTGAAGTAGGACTTCTGCTCTGGGTGTGCTACTTTGCCCTAGAGCTGAAAGGCACAACGTGCAGGCTTCTTTCCAAAGGGCGAGTTGGGCCCCACAGCATCTTGCTTCCAGCTCTTTGGGAAGCTAAGAAACAACTCACTCTGCACAGTGCTCTTACAGCCTAGTGGGAACATCTCTTCCAAAGGCCTGTGAAACGCAGTTTCTTTGCAGGCCTGATCTGGCTGAAGTAGGACTTCTGCTCTGGGTGTGCTACTTTGCCCTAGAGCTGAAAGGCACAACGTGCAGGCTTCTTTCCAAAGGGCGAGTTGGGCCCCACAGCATCTTGCTTCCAGCTCTTTGGGAAGCTAAGAAACAACTCGCTCTGCACAGTGCTCTTACAGCCTACCGGGAACATCTCTTCCAAAGGCCTGTGAAACGCAGTTTCTTTGCAGGCCTGATCTGGCTGAAGTAGGACTTCTGCTCTGGGTGTGCTACTTTGCCCTAGAGCTGAAAGGCACAACGTGCAGGCTTCTTTCCAAAGGGCGAGTTGGGCCCCACAGCATCTTGCTTCCAGCTCTTTGGGAAGCTAAGAAACAACTCGCTCTGCACAGTGCTCTTACAGCCTAGTGGGAACATCTCTTCCAAAGGCCTGTGAAACGCAGTTTCTTTGCAGGCCTGATCTGGCTGAAGTAGGACTTCTGCTCTGGGTGTGCTACTTTGCCCTAGAGCTGAAAGGCACAACGTGCAGGCTTCTTTCCAAAGGGCGAGTTGGGCCCCACAGCATCTTGCTTCCAGCTCTTTGGGAAGCTAAGAAACAACTCGCTCTGCACAGTGCTCTTACGGCCTAGTGGGAACATCTCTTCCAAAGGCCTGTGAAACGCAGTTTCTTTGCAGGCCTGATCTGGCTGAAGTAGGACTTCTGCTCTGGGTGTGCTACTTTGCCCTAGAGCTGAAAGGCACAACGTGCAGGCTTCTTTCCAAAGGGCGAGTTGGGCCCCACAGCATCTTGCTTCCAGCTCTTTGGGAAGCTAAGAAACAACTCGCTCTGCACAGTGCTCTTACGGCCTAGTGGGAACATCTCTTCCAAAGGCCTGTGAAACGCAGTTTCTTTGCAGGCCTGATCTGGCTGAAGTAGGACTTCTGCTCTGGGTGTGCTACTTTGCCCTAGAGCTGAAAGGCACAACGTGCAGGCTTCTTTCCAAAGGGCGAGTTGGGCCCCACAGCATCTTGCTTCCAGCTCTTTGGGAAGCTAAGAAACAACTCGCTCTGCACAGTGCTCTTACAGCCTAGTGGGAACATCTCTTCCAAAGGCCTGTGAAACGCAGTTTCTTTGCAGGCCTGATCTGGCTGAAGTAGGACTTCTGCTCTGGGTGTGCTACTTTGCCCTAGAGCTGAAAGGCACAACGTGCAGGCTTCTTTCCAAAGGGCGAGTTGGGCCCCACAGCATCTTGCTTCCAGCTCTTTGGGAAGCTAAGAAACAACTCGCTCTGCACAGTGCTCTTACAGCCTACCGGGAACATCTCTTCCAAAGGCCTGTGAAACGCAGTTTCTTTGCAGGCCTGATCTGGCTGAAGTAGGACTTCTGCTCTGGGTGTGCTACTTTGCCCTAGAGCTGAAAGGCACAACGTGCAGGCTTCTTTCCAAAGGGCGAGTTGGGCCCCACAGCATCTTGCTTCCAGCTCTTTGGGAAGCTAAGAAACAACTCGCTCTGCACAGTTCTCTTACAGCCTAGTGGGAACATCTCTTCCAAAGGCCTGTGAAACGCAGTTTCTTTGCAGGCCTGATCTGGCTGAAGTAGGACTTCTGCTCTGGGTGTGCTACTTTGCCCTAGAGCTGAAAGGCACAACGTGCAGGCTTCTTTCCAAAGGGCGAGTTGGGCCCCACAGCATCTTGCTTCCAGCTCTTTGGGAAGCTAAGAAACAACTCGCTCTGCACAGTGCTCTTACAGCCTACCGGGAACATGTCTTCCAAAGGCCTGTGAAACGCAGTTTCTTTGCAGGCCTGATCTGGCTGAAGTAGGACTTCTGCTCTGGGTGTGCTACTTTGCCCTAGAGCTGAAAGGCACAACGTGCAGGCTTCTTTCCAAAGGGCGAGTTGGGCCCCACAGCATCTTGCTTCCAGCTCTTTGGGAAGCTAAGAAACAACTCGCTCTGCACAGTGCTCTTACAGCCTAGTGGGAACATCTCTTCCAAAGGCCTGTGAAACGCAGTTTCTTTGCAGGCCTGATCTGGCTGAAGTAGGACTTCTGCTCTGGGTGTGCTACTTTGCCCTAGAGCTGAAAGGCACAACGTGCAGGCTTCTTTCCAAAGGGCGAGTTGGGCCCCACAGCATCTTGCTTCCAGCTCTTTGGGAAGCTAAGAAACAACTCGCTCTGCACAGTTCTCTTACAGCCTAGTGGGAACATGTCTTCCAAAGGCCTGTGAAACGCAGTTTCTTTGCAGGCCTGATCTGGCTGAAGTAGGACTTCTGCTCTGGGTGTGCTACTTTGCCCTAGAGCTGAAAGGCACAACGTGCAGGCTTCTTTCCAAAGGGCGAGTTGGGCCCCACAGCATCTTGCTTCCAGCTCTTTGGGAAGCTAAGAAACAACTCGCTCTGCACAGTGCTCTTACAGCCTACCGGGAACATGTCTTCCAAAGGCCTGTGAAACGCAGTTTCTTTGCAGGCCTGATCTGGCTGAAGTAGGACTTCTGCTCTGGGTGTGCTACTTTGCCCTAGAGCTGAAAGGCACAACGTGCAGGCTTCTTTCCAAAGGGCGAGTTGGGCCCCACAGCATCTTGCTTCCAGCTCTTTGGGAAGCTAAGAAACAACTCGCTCTGCACAGTGCTCTTACAGCCTAGTGGGAACATCTCTTCCAAAGGCCTGTGAAACGCAGTTTCTTTGCAGGCCTGATCTGGCTGAAGTAGGACTTCTGCTCTGGGTGTGCTACTTTGCCCTAGAGCTGAAAGGCACAACGTGCAGGCTTCTTTCCAAAGGGCGAGTTGGGCCCCACAGCATCTTGCTTCCAGCTCTTTGGGAAGCTAAGAAACAACTCGCTCTGCACAGTGCTCTTACAGCCTAGTGGGAACATCTCTTCCAAAGGCCTGTGAAACGCAGTTTCTTTGCAGGCCTGATCTGGCTGAAGTAGGACTTCTGCTCTGGGTGTGCTACTTTGCCCTAGAGCTGAAAGGCACAACGTGCAGGCTTCTTTCCAAAGGGCGAGTTGGGCCCCACAGCATCTTGCTTCCAGCTCTTTGGGAAGCTAAGAAACAACTCACTCTGCACAGTGCTCTTACAGCCTAGTGGGAACATCTCTTCCAAAGGCCTGTGAAACGCAGTTTCTTTGCAGGCCTGATCTGGCTGAAGTAGGACTTCTGCTCTGGGTGTGCTACTTTGCCCTAGAGCTGAAAGGCACAACGTGCAGGCTTCTTTCCAAAGGGCGAGTTGGGCCCCACAGCATCTTGCTTCCAGCTCTTTGGGAAGCTAAGAAACAACTCGCTCTGCACAGTGCTCTTACAGCCTAGTGGGAACATCTCTTCCAAAGGCCTGTGAAACGCAGTTTCTTTGCAGGCCTGATCTGGCTGAAGTAGGACTTCTGCTCTGGGTGTGCTACTTTGCCCTAGAGCTGAAAGGCACAACGTGCAGGCTTCTTTCCAAAGGGCGAGTTGGGCCCCACAGCATCTTGCTTCCAGCTCTTTGGGAAGCTAAGAAACAACTCGCTCTGCACAGTGCTCTTACGGCCTAGTGGGAACATCTCTTCCAAAGGCCTGTGAAACGCAGTTTCTTTGCAGGCCTGATCTGGCTGAAGTAGGACTTCTGCTCTGGGTGTGCTACTTTGCCCTAGAGCTGAAAGGCACAACGTGCAGGCTTCTTTCCAAAGGGCGAGTTGGGCCCCACAGCATCTTGCTTCCAGCTCTTTGGGAAGCTAAGAAACAACTCGCTCTGCACAGTGCTCTTACAGCCTAGTGGGAACATCTCTTCCAAAGGCCTGTGAAACGCAGTTTCTTTGCAGGCCTGATCTGGCTGAAGTAGGACTTCTGCTCTGGGTGTGCTACTTTGCCCTAGAGCTGAAAGGCACAACGTGCAGGCTTCTTTCCAAAGGGCGAGTTGGGCCCCACAGCATCTTGCTTCCAGCTCTTTGGGAAGCTAAGAAACAACTCGCTCTGCACAGTGCTCTTACAGCCTACCGGGAACATGTCTTCCAAAGGCCTGTGAAACGCAGTTTCTTTGCAGGCCTGATCTGGCTGAAGTAGGACTTCTGCTCTGGGTGAGCTACTTTGCCCTAGAGCTGAAAGGCACAACGTGCAGGCTTCTTTCCAAAGGGCGAGTTGGGCCCCACAGCATCTTGCTTCCAGCTCTTTGGGAAGCTAAGAAACAACTCGCTCTGCACAGTGCTCTTACAGCCTAGTGGGAACATCTCTTCCAAAGGCCTGTGAAACGCAGTTTCTTTGCAGGCCTGATCTGGCTGAAGTAGGACTTCTGCTCTGGGTGTGCTACTTTGCCCTAGAGCTGAAAGGCACAACGTGCAGGCTTCTTTCCAAAGGGCGAGTTGGGCCCCACAGCATCTTGCTTCCAGCTCTTTGGGAAGCTAAGAAACAACTCGCTCTGCACAGTGCTCTTACAGCCTACCGGGAACATCTCTTCCAAAGGCCTGTGAAACGCAGTTTCTTTGCAGGCCTGATCTGGCTGAAGTAGGACTTCTGCTCTGGGTGTGCTACTTTGCCCTAGAGCTGAAAGGCACAACGTGCAGGCTTCTTTCCAAAGGGCGAGTTGGGCCCCACAGCATCTTGCTTCCAGCTCTTTGGGAAGCTAAGAAACAACTCGCTCTGCACAGTGCTCTTACAGCCTACCGGGAACATGTCTTCCAAAGGCCTGTGAAACGCAGTTTCTTTGCAGGCCTGATCTGGCTGAAGTAGGACTTCTGCTCTGGGTGTGCTACTTTGCCCTAGAGCTGAAAGGCACAACGTGCAGGCTTCTTTCCAAAGGGCGAGTTGGGCCCCACAGCATCTTGCTTCCAGCTCTTTGGGAAGCTAAGAAACAACTCGCTCTGCACAGTGCTCTTACGGCCTAGTGGGAACATCTCTTCCAAAGGCCTGTGAAACGCAGTTTCTTTGCATGCCTGATCTGGCTGAAGTAGGACTTCTGCTCTGGGTGTGCTACTTTGCCCTAGAGCTGAAAGGCACAACGTGCAGGCTTCTTTCCAAAGGGCGAGTTGGGCCCCACAGCATCTTGCTTCCAGCTCTTTGGGAAGCTAAGAAACAACTCGCTCTGCACAGTGCTCTTACAGCCTAGTGGGAACAACTCTTCCAAAGGCCTGTGAAACGCAGTTTCTTTGCAGGCCTGATCTGGCTGAAGTAGGACTTCTGCTCTGGGTGTGCTACTTTGCCCTAGAGCTGAAAGGCACAACGTGCAGGCTTCTTTCCAAAGGGCGAGTTGGGCCCCACAGCATCTTGCTTCCAGCTCTTTGGGAAGCTAAGAAACAACTCGCTCTACACAGTTCTCCTACAGCCTAGTGGGAACATCTCTTCCAAAGGCCTGTGAAACGCAGTTTCTTTGCAGGCCTGATCTGGCTGAAGTAGGACTTCTGCTCTGGGTGTGCTACTTTGCCCTAGAGCTGAAAGGCACAACGTGCAGGCTTCTTTCCAAAGGGCGAGTTGGGCCCCACAGCATCTTGCTTCCAGCTCTTTGGGAAGCTAAGAAACAACTCGCTCTGCACAGTGCTCTTACAGCCTACCGGGAACATCTCTTCCAAAGGCCTGTGAAACGCAGTTTCTTTGCAGGCCTGATCTGGCTGAAGTAGGACTTCTGCTCTGGGTGTGCTACTTTGCCCTAGAGCTGAAAGGCACAACGTGCAGGCTTCTTTCCAAAGGGCGAGTTGGGCCCCACAGCATCTTGCTTCCAGCTCTTTGGGAAGCTAAGAAACAACTCGCTCTGCACAGTGCTCTTACAGCCTAGTGGGAACATCTCTTCCAAAGGCCTGTGAAACGCAGTTTCTTTGCAGGCCTGATCTGGCTGAAGTAGGACTTCTGCTCTGGGTGTGCTACTTTGCCCTAGAGCTGAAAGGCACAACGTGCAGGCTTCTTTCCAAAGGGCGAGTTGGGCCCCACAGCATCTTGCTTCCAGCTCTTTGGGAAGCTAAGAAACAACTCGCTCTGCACAGTGCTCTTACAGCCTAGTGGGAACATCTCTTCCAAAGGCCTGTGAAACGCAGTTTCTTTGCAGGCCTGATCTGGCTGAAGTAGGACTTCTGCTCTGGGTGTGCTACTTTGCCCTAGAGCTGAAAGGCACAACGTGCAGGCTTCTTTCCAAAGGGCGAGTTGGGCCCCACAGCATCTTGCTTCCAGCTCTTTGGGAAGCTAAGAAACAACTCGCTCTGCACAGTGCTCTTACAGCCTAGTGGGAACATCTCTTCCAAAGGCCTGTGAAACGCAGTTTCTTTGCAGGCCTGATCTGGCTGAAGTAGGACTTCTGCTCTGGGTGTGCTACTTTGCCCTAGAGCTGAAAGGCACAACGTGCAGGCTTCTTTCCAAAGGGCGAGTTGGGCCCCACAGCATCTTGCTTCCAGCTCTTTGGGAAGCTAAGAAACAACTCGCTCTGCACAGTGCTCTTACAGCCTAGTGGGAACATCTCTTCCAAAGGCCTGTGAAACGCAGTTTCTTTGCAGGCCTGATCTGGCTGAAGTAGGACTTCTGCTCTGGGTGTGCTACTTTGCCCTAGAGCTGAAAGGCACAACGTGCAGGCTTCTTTCCAAAGGGCGAGTTGGGCCCCACAGCATCTTGCTTCCAGCTCTTTGGGAAGCTAAGAAACAACTCGCTCTGCACAGTGCTCTTACAGCCTAGTGGGAACATCTCTTCCAAAGGCCTGTGAAACGCAGTTTCTTTGCAGGCCTGATCTGGCTGAAGTAGGACTTCTGCTCTGGGTGTGCTACTTTGCCCTAGAGCTGAAAGGCACAACGTGCAGGCTTCTTTCCAAAGGGCGAGTTGGGCCCCACAGCATCTTGCTTCCAGCTCTTTGGGAAGCTAAGAAACAACTCGCTCTGCACAGTGCTCTTACAGCCTAGTGGGAACATCTCTTCCAAAGGCCTGTGAAACGCAGTTTCTTTGCAGGCCTGATCTGGCTGAAGTAGGACTTCTGCTCTGGGTGTGCTACTTTGCCCTAGAGCTGAAAGGCACAACGTGCAGGCTTCTTTCCAAAGGGCGAGTTGGGCCCCACAGCATCTTGCTTCCAGCTCTTTGGGAAGCTAAGAAACAACTCGCTCTGCACAGTGCTCTTACAGCCTAGTGGGAACATCTCTTCCAAAGGCCTGTGAAACGCAGTTTCTTTGCAGGCCTGATCTGGCTGAAGTAGGACTTCTGCTCTGGGTGTGCTACTTTGCCCTAGAGCTGAAAGGCACAACGTGCAGGCTTCTTTCCAAAGGGCGAGTTGGGCCCCACAGCATCTTGCTTCCAGCTCTTTGGGAAGCTAAGAAACAACTCGCTCTGCACAGTGCTCTTACAGCCTAGTGGGAACATCTCTTCCAAAGGCCTGTGAAACGCAGTTTCTTTGCAGGCCTGATCTGGCTGAAGTAGGACTTCTGCTCTGGGTGTGCTACTTTGCCCTAGAGCTGAAAGGCACAACGTGCAGGCTTCTTTCCAAAGGGCGAGTTGGGCCCCACAGCATCTTGCTTCCAGCTCTTTGGGAAGCTAAGAAACAACTCGCTCTGCACAGTGCTCTTACAGCCTAGTGGGAACATCTCTTCCAAAGGCCTGTGAAACGCAGTTTCTTTGCAGGCCTGATCTGGCTGAAGTAGGACTTCTGCTCTGGGTGTGCTACTTTGCCCTAGAGCTGAAAGGCACAACGTGCAGGCTTCTTTCCAAAGGGCGAGTTGGGCCCCACAGCATCTTGCTTCCAGCTCTTTGGGAAGCTAAGAAACAACTCGCTCTGCACAGTGCTCTTACAGCCTAGTGGGAACATCTCTTCCAAAGGCCTGTGAAACGCAGTTTCTTTGCAGGCCTGATCTGGCTGAAGTAGGACTTCTGCTCTGGGTGTGCTACTTTGCCCTAGAGCTGAAAGGCACAACGTGCAGGCTTCTTTCCAAAGGGCGAGTTGGGCCCCACAGCATCTTGCTTCCAGCTCTTTGGGAAGCTAAGAAACAACTCGCTCTGCACAGTGCTCTTACAGCCTACCGGGAACATGTCTTCCAAAGGCCTGTGAAAGGAAGTTTCTTTGCAGGCCTGATCTGGCTGAAGTAGGACTTCTGCTCTGGGTGTGCTACTTTGCCCTAGAGCTGAAAGGCACAACGTGCAGGCTTCTTTCCAAAGGGCGAGTTGGGCCCCACAGCATCTTGCTTCCAGCTCTTTGGGAAGCTAAGAAACAACTCGCTCTGCACAGTGCTCTTACAGCCTAGTGGGAACATCTCTTCCAAAGGCCAGTGAAGCGCAGTTTCTTTGCAGGCCTGATCTGGCTGAAGTAGGACTTCTGCTCTGGGTGTGCTACTTTGACCTAGAGCTGAAAGGCACAACGTGCAGGCTTCTTTCCAAAGGGCGAGTTGGGCCCCACAGCATCTTGCTTCCAGCTCTTTGGGAAGCTAAGAAACAACTCGCTCTGCACAGTGCTCTTATAGCCTAGTGGGAACATCTCTTCCAAAGGCCTGTGAAACGCAGTTTCTTTGCAGGCCTGATCTGGCTGAAGTAGGACTTCTGCTCTGGGTGTGCTACTTTGCCCTAGAGCTGAAAGGCACAACGTGCAGGCTTCTTTCCAAAGGGCGAGTTGGGCCCCACAGCATCTTGCTTCCAGCTCTTTGGGAAGCTAAGAAACAACTCGCTCTGCACAGTGCTCTTACAGCCTAGTGGGAACATCTCTTCCAAAGGCCTGTGAAACGCAGTTTCTTTGCAGGCCTGATCTGGCTGAAGTAGGACTTCTGCTCTGGGTGTGCTACTTTGCCCTAGAGCTGAAAGGCACAACGTGCAGGCTTCTTTCCAAAGGGCGAGTTGGGCCCCACAGCATCTTGCTTCCAGCTCTTTGGGAAGCTAAGAAACAACTCGCTCTGCACAGTGCTCTTACAGCCTAGTGGGAACATCTCTTCCAAAGGCCTGTGAAACGCAGTTTCTTTGCAGGCCTGATCTGGCTGAAGTAGGACTTCTGCTCTGGGTGTGCTACTTTGCCCTAGAGCTGAAAGGCACAACGTGCAGGCTTCTTTCCAAAGGGCGAGTTGGGCCCCACAGCATCTTGCTTCCAGCTCTTTGGGAAGCTAAGAAACAACTCGCTCTGCACAGTGCTCTTACAGCCTACCGGGAACATGTCTTCCAAAGGCCTGTGAAAGGAAGTTTCTTTGCAGGCCTGATCTGGCTGAAGTAGGACTTCTGCTCTGGGTGTGCTACTTTGCCCTAGAGCTGAAAGGCACAACGTGCAGGCTTCTTTCCAAAGGGCGAGTTGGGCCCCACAGCATCTTGCTTCCAGCTCTTTGGGAAGCTAAGAAACAACTCGCTCTGCACAGTGCTCTTACAGCCTAGTGGGAACATCTCTTCCAAAGGCCAGTGAAGCGCAGATTCTTTGCAGGCCTGATCTGGCTGAAGTAGGACTTCTGCTCTGGGTGTGCTACTTTGACCTAGAGCTGAAAGGCACAACGTGCAGGCTTCTTTCCAAAGGGCGAGTTGGGCCCCACAGCATCTTGCTTCCAGCTCTTTGGGAAGCTAAGAAACAACTCGCTCTGCACAGTGCTCTTACAGCCTACCGGGAACATCTCTTCCAAAGGCCTGTGAAACGCAGTTTCTTTGCAGGCCTGATCTGGCTGAAGTAGGACTTCTGCTCTGGGTGTGCTACTTTGCCCTAGAGCTGAAAGGCACAACGTGCAGGCTTCTTTCCAAAGGGCGAGTTGGGCCCCACAGCATCTTGCTTCCAGCTCTTTGGGAAGCTAAGAAACAACTCGCTCTGCACAGTGCTCTTACAGCCTAGTGGGAACATCTCTTCCAAAGGCCTGTGAAACGCAGTTTCTTTGCAGGCCTGATCTGGCTGAAGTAGGACTTCTGCTCTGGGTGTGCTACTTTGCCCTAGAGCTGAAAGGCACAACGTGCAGGCTTCTTTCCAAAGGGCGAGTTGGGCCCCACAGCATCTTGCTTCCAGCTCTTTGGGAAGCTAAGAAACAACTCGCTCTGCACAGTGCTCTTACAGCCTAGTGGGAACATCTCTTCCAAAGGCCTGTGAAACGCAGTTTCTTTGCAGGCCTGATCTGGCTGAAGTAGGACTTCTGCTCTGGGTGTGCTACTTTGCCCTAGAGCTGAAAGGCACAACGTGCAGGCTTCTTTCCAAAGGGCGAGTTGGGCCCCACAGCATCTTGCTTCCAGCTCTTTGGGAAGCTAAGAAACAACTCGCTCTGCACAGTGCTCTTACAGCCTAGTGGGAACATCTCTTCCAAAGGCCTGTGAAACGCAGTTTCTTTGCAGGCCTGATCTGGCTGAAGTAGGACTTCTGCTCTGGGTGTGCTACTTTGCCCTAGAGCTGAAAGGCACAACGTGCAGGCTTCTTTCCAAAGGGCGAGTTGGGCCCCACAGCATCTTGCTTCCAGCTCTTTGGGAAGCTAAGAAACAACTCGCTCTGCACAGTGCTCTTACAGCCTAGTGGGAACATCTCTTCCAAAGGCCAGTGAAGCGCAGTTTCTTTGCAGGCCTGATCTGGCTGAAGTAGGACTTCTGCTCTGGGTGTGCTACTTTGCCCTAGAGCTGAAAGGCACAACGTGCAGGCTTCTTTCCAAAGGGCGAGTTGGGCCCCACAGCATCTTGCTTCCAGCTCTTTGGGAAGCTAAGAAACAACTCGCTCTGCACAGTGCTCTTACAGCCTAGTGGGAACATCTCTTCCAAAGGCCTGTGAAACGCAGTTTCTTTGCAGGCCTGATCTGGCTGAAGTAGGACTTCTGCTCTGGGTGTGCTACTTTGCCCTAGAGCTGAAAGGCACAACGTGCAGGCTTCTTTCCAAAGGGCGAGTTGGGCCCCACAGCATCTTGCTTCCAGCTCTTTGGGAAGCTAAGAAACAACTCGCTCTGCACAGTGCTCTTACAGCCTAGTGGGAACATCTCTTCCAAAGGCCTGTGAAACGCAGTTTCTTTGCAGGCCTGATCTGGCTGAAGTAGGACTTCTGCTCTGGGTGTGCTACTTTGCCCTAGAGCTGAAAGGCACAACGTGCAGGCTTCTTTCCAAAGGGCGAGTTGGGCCCCACAGCATCTTGCTTCCAGCTCTTTGGGAAGCTAAGAAACAACTCGCTCTGCACAGTGCTCTTACAGCCTAGTGGGAACATCTCTTCCAAAGGCCTGTGAAACGCAGTTTCTTTGCAGGCCTGATCTGGCTGAAGTAGGACTTCTGCTCTGGGTGTGCTACTTTGCCCTAGAGCTGAAAGGCACAACGTGCAGGCTTCTTTCCAAAGGGCGAGTTGGGCCCCACAGCATCTTGCTTCCAGCTCTTTGGGAAGCTAAGAAACAACTCGCTCTGCACAGTGCTCTTACAGCCTAGTGGGAACATCTCTTCCAAAGGCCTGTGAAACGCAGTTTCTTTGCAGGCCTGATCTGGCTGAAGTAGGACTTCTGCTCTGGGTGTGCTACTTTGCCCTAGAGCTGAAAGGCACAACGTGCAGGCTTCTTTCCAAAGGGCGAGTTGGGCCCCACAGCATCTTGCTTCCAGCTCTTTGGGAAGCTAAGAAACAACTCGCTCTGCACAGTGCTCTTACAGCCTAGTGGGAACATCTCTTCCAAAGGCCTGTGAAACGCAGTTTCTTTGCAGGCCTGATCTGGCTGAAGTAGGACTTCTGCTCTGGGTGTGCTACTTTGCCCTAGAGCTGAAAGGCACAACGTGCAGGCTTCTTTCCAAAGGGCGAGTTGGGCCCCACAGCATCTTGCTTCCAGCTCTTTGGGAAGCTAAGAAACAACTCGCTCTGCACAGTGCTCTTACAGCCTAGTGGGAACATCTCTTCCAAAGGCCTGTGAAACGCAGTTTCTTTGCAGGCCTGATCTGGCTGAAGTAGGACTTCTGCTCTGGGTGTGCTACTTTGCCCTAGAGCTGAAAGGCACAACGTGCAGGCTTCTTTCCAAAGGGCGAGTTGGGCCCCACAGCATCTTGCTTCCAGCTCTTTGGGAAGCTAAGAAACAACTCGCTCTGCACAGTGCTCTTACAGCCTAGTGGGAACATCTCTTCCAAAGGCCTGTGAAACGCAGTTTCTTTGCAGGCCTGATCTGGCTGAAGTAGGACTTCTGCTCTGGGTGTGCTACTTTGCCCTAGAGCTGAAAGGCACAACGTGCAGGCTTCTTTCCAAAGGGCGAGTTGGGCCCCACAGCATCTTGCTTCCAGCTCTTTGGGAAGCTAAGAAACAACTCGCTCTGCACAGTGCTCTTACAGCCTAGTGGGAACATCTCTTCCAAAGGCCTGTGAAACGCAGTTTCTTTGCAGGCCTGATCTGGCTGAAGTAGGACTTCTGCTCTGGGTGTGCTACTTTGCCCTAGAGCTGAAAGGCACAACGTGCAGGCTTCTTTCCAAAGGGCGAGTTGGGCCCCACAGCATCTTGCTTCCAGCTCTTTGGGAAGCTAAGAAACAACTCGCTCTGCACAGTGCTCTTACAGCCTAGTGGGAACATCTCTTCCAAAGGCCTGTGAAACGCAGTTTCTTTGCAGGCCTGATCTGGCTGAAGTAGGACTTCTGCTCTGGGTGTGCTACTTTGCCCTAGAGCTGAAAGGCACAACGTGCAGGCTTCTTTCCAAAGGGCGAGTTGGGCCCCACAGCATCTTGCTTCCAGCTCTTTGGGAAGCTAAGAAACAACTCGCTCTGCACAGTGCTCTTACAGCCTAGTGGGAACATCTCTTCCAAAGGCCTGTGAAACGCAGTTTCTTTGCAGGCCTGATCTGGCTGAAGTAGGACTTCTGCTCTGGGTGTGCTACTTTGCCCTAGAGCTGAAAGGCACAACGTGCAGGCTTCTTTCCAAAGGGCGAGTTGGGCCCCACAGCATCTTGCTTCCAGCTCTTTGGGAAGCTAAGAAACAACTCGCTCTGCACAGTGCTCTTACAGCCTAGTGGGAACATCTCTTCCAAAGGCCTGTGAAACGCAGTTTCTTTGCAGGCCTGATCTGGCTGAAGTAGGACTTCTGCTCTGGGTGTGCTACTTTGCCCTAGAGCTGAAAGGCACAACGTGCAGGCTTCTTTCCAAAGGGCGAGTTGGGCCCCACAGCATCTTGCTTCCAGCTCTTTGGGAAGCTAAGAAACAACTCGCTCTGCACAGTGCTCTTACAGCCTACCGGGAACATGTCTTCCAAAGGCCTGTGAAAGGAAGTTTCTTTGCAGGCCTGATCTGGCTGAAGTAGGACTTCTGCTCTGGGTGTGCTACTTTGCCCTAGAGCTGAAAGGCACAACGTGCAGGCTTCTTTCCAAAGGGCGAGTTGGGCCCCACAGCATCTTGCTTCCAGCTCTTTGGGAAGCTAAGAAACAACTCGCTCTGCACAGTGCTCTTACAGCCTAGTGGGAACATCTCTTCCAAAGGCCAGTGAAGCGCAGTTTCTTTGCAGGCCTGATCTGGCTGAAGTAGGACTTCTGCTCTGGGTGTGCTACTTTGACCTAGAGCTGAAAGGCACAACGTGCAGGCTTCTTTCCAAAGGGCGAGTTGGGCCCCACAGCATCTTGCTTCCAGCTCTTTGGGAAGCTAAGAAACAACTCGCTCTGCACAGTGCTCTTATAGCCTAGTGGGAACATCTCTTCCAAAGGCCTGTGAAACGCAGTTTCTTTGCAGGCCTGATCTGGCTGAAGTAGGACTTCTGCTCTGGGTGTGCTACTTTGCCCTAGAGCTGAAAGGCACAACGTGCAGGCTTCTTTCCAAAGGGCGAGTTGGGCCCCACAGCATCTTGCTTCCAGCTCTTTGGGAAGCTAAGAAACAACTCGCTCTGCACAGTGCTCTTACAGCCTAGTGGGAACATCTCTTCCAAAGGCCTGTGAAACGCAGTTTCTTTGCAGGCCTGATCTGGCTGAAGTAGGACTTCTGCTCTGGGTGTGCTACTTTGCCCTAGAGCTGAAAGGCACAACGTGCAGGCTTCTTTCCAAAGGGCGAGTTGGGCCCCACAGCATCTTGCTTCCAGCTCTTTGGGAAGCTAAGAAACAACTCGCTCTGCACAGTGCTCTTACAGCCTAGTGGGAACATCTCTTCCAAAGGCCTGTGAAACGCAGTTTCTTTGCAGGCCTGATCTGGCTGAAGTAGGACTTCTGCTCTGGGTGTGCTACTTTGCCCTAGAGCTGAAAGGCACAACGTGCAGGCTTCTTTCCAAAGGGCGAGTTGGGCCCCACAGCATCTTGCTTCCAGCTCTTTGGGAAGCTAAGAAACAACTCGCTCTGCACAGTGCTCTTACAGCCTACCGGGAACATGTCTTCCAAAGGCCTGTGAAAGGAAGTTTCTTTGCAGGCCTGATCTGGCTGAAGTAGGACTTCTGCTCTGGGTGTGCTACTTTGCCCTAGAGCTGAAAGGCACAACGTGCAGGCTTCTTTCCAAAGGGCGAGTTGGGCCCCACAGCATCTTGCTTCCAGCTCTTTGGGAAGCTAAGAAACAACTCGCTCTGCACAGTGCTCTTACAGCCTAGTGGGAACATCTCTTCCAAAGGCCAGTGAAGCGCAGATTCTTTGCAGGCCTGATCTGGCTGAAGTAGGACTTCTGCTCTGGGTGTGCTACTTTGACCTAGAGCTGAAAGGCACAACGTGCAGGCTTCTTTCCAAAGGGCGAGTTGGGCCCCACAGCATCTTGCTTCCAGCTCTTTGGGAAGCTAAGAAACAACTCGCTCTGCACAGTGCTCTTACAGCCTACCGGGAACATCTCTTCCAAAGGCCTGTGAAACGCAGTTTCTTTGCAGGCCTGATCTGGCTGAAGTAGGACTTCTGCTCTGGGTGTGCTACTTTGCCCTAGAGCTGAAAGGCACAACGTGCAGGCTTCTTTCCAAAGGGCGAGTTGGGCCCCACAGCATCTTGCTTCCAGCTCTTTGGGAAGCTAAGAAACAACTCGCTCTGCACAGTGCTCTTACAGCCTAGTGGGAACATCTCTTCCAAAGGCCTGTGAAACGCAGTTTCTTTGCAGGCCTGATCTGGCTGAAGTAGGACTTCTGCTCTGGGTGTGCTACTTTGCCCTAGAGCTGAAAGGCACAACGTGCAGGCTTCTTTCCAAAGGGCGAGTTGGGCCCCACAGCATCTTGCTTCCAGCTCTTTGGGAAGCTAAGAAACAACTCGCTCTGCACAGTGCTCTTACAGCCTAGTGGGAACATCTCTTCCAAAGGCCTGTGAAACGCAGTTTCTTTGCAGGCCTGATCTGGCTGAAGTAGGACTTCTGCTCTGGGTGTGCTACTTTGCCCTAGAGCTGAAAGGCACAACGTGCAGGCTTCTTTCCAAAGGGCGAGTTGGGCCCCACAGCATCTTGCTTCCAGCTCTTTGGGAAGCTAAGAAACAACTCGCTCTGCACAGTGCTCTTACAGCCTAGTGGGAACATCTCTTCCAAAGGCCTGTGAAACGCAGTTTCTTTGCAGGCCTGATCTGGCTGAAGTAGGACTTCTGCTCTGGGTGTGCTACTTTGCCCTAGAGCTGAAAGGCACAACGTGCAGGCTTCTTTCCAAAGGGCGAGTTGGGCCCCACAGCATCTTGCTTCCAGCTCTTTGGGAAGCTAAGAAACAACTCGCTCTGCACAGTGCTCTTACAGCCTAGTGGGAACATCTCTTCCAAAGGCCAGTGAAGCGCAGTTTCTTTGCAGGCCTGATCTGGCTGAAGTAGGACTTCTGCTCTGGGTGTGCTACTTTGCCCTAGAGCTGAAAGGCACAACGTGCAGGCTTCTTTCCAAAGGGCGAGTTGGGCCCCACAGCATCTTGCTTCCAGCTCTTTGGGAAGCTAAGAAACAACTCGCTCTGCACAGTGCTCTTACAGCCTAGTGGGAACATCTCTTCCAATGGCCTGTGAAACGCAGTTTCTTTGCAGGCCTGATCTGGCTGAAGTAGGACTTCTGCTCTGGGTGTGCTACTTTGCCCTAGAGCTGAAAGGCACAACGTGCAGGCTTCTTTCCAAAGGGCGAGTTGGGCCCCACAGCATCTTGCTTCCAGCTCTTTGGGAAGCTAAGAAACAACTCGCTCTGCACAGTGCTCTTACGGCCTACCGGGAACATCTCTTCCAAAGGCCAGTGAAGCGCAGTTTCTTTGCAGGCCTGATCTGGCTGAAGTAGGACTTCTGCTCTGGGTGTGCTACTTTGCCCTAGAGCTGAAAGGCACAACGTGCAGGCTTCTTTCCAAAGGGCGAGTTGGGCCCCACAGCATCTTGCTTCCAGCTCTTGGGGAAGCTAAGAAACAACTCGCTCTGCACAGTGCTCTTACAGCCTAGTGGGAACATCTCTTCCAAAGGCCTGTGAAACGCAGTTTCTTTGCAGGCCTGATCTGGCTGAAGTAGGACTTCTGCTCTGGGTGTGCTACTTTGCCCTAGAGCTGAAAGGCACAACGTGCAGGCTTCTTTCCAAAGGGCGAGTTGGGCCCCACAGCATCTTGCTTCCAGCTCTTTGGGAAGCTAAGAAACAACTCGCTCTGCACAGTGCTCTTACAGCCTAGTGGGAACATCTCTTCCAAAGGCCTGTGAAACGCAGTTTCTTTGCAGGCCTGATCTGGCTGAAGTAGGACTTCTGCTCTGGGTGTGCTACTTTGCCCTAGAGCTGAAAGGCACAACGTGCAGGCTTCTTTCCAAAGGGCGAGTTGGGCCCCACAGCATCTTGCTTCCAGCTCTTTGGGAAGCTAAGAAACAACTCGCTCTGCACAGTGCTCTTACAGCCTAGTGGGAACATCTCTTCCAAAGGCCTGTGAAACGCAGTTTCTTTGCAGGCCTGATCTGGCTGAAGTAGGACTTCTGCTCTGGGTGTGCTACTTTGCCCTAGAGCTGAAAGGCACAACGTGCAGGCTTCTTTCCAAAGGGCGAGTTGGGCCCCACAGCATCTTGCTTCCAGCTCTTTGGGAAGCTAAGAAACAACTCGCTCTGCACAGTGCTCTTACAGCCTAGTGGGAACATCTCTTCCAAAGGCCTGTGAAACGCAGTTTCTTTGCAGGCCTGATCTGGCTGAAGTAGGACTTCTGCTCTGGGTGTGCTACTTTGCCCTAGAGCTGAAAGGCACAACGTGCAGGCTTCTTTCCAAAGGGCGAGTTGGGCCCCACAGCATCTTGCTTCCAGCTCTTTGGGAAGCTAAGAAACAACTCGCTCTGCACAGTGCTCTTACAGCCTAGTGGGAACATCTCTTCCAAAGGCCTGTGAAACGCAGTTTCTTTGCAGGCCTGATCTGGCTGAAGTAGGACTTCTGCTCTGGGTGTGCTACTTTGCCCTAGAGCTGAAAGGCACAACGTGCAGGCTTCTTTCCAAAGGGCGAGTTGGGCCCCACAGCATCTTGCTTCCAGCTCTTTGGGAAGCTAAGAAACAACTCGCTCTGCACAGTGCTCTTACAGCCTAGTGGGAACATCTCTTCCAAAGGCCTGTGAAACGCAGTTTCTTTGCAGGCCTGATCTGGCTGAAGTAGGACTTCTGCTCTGGGTGTGCTACTTTGCCCTAGAGCTGAAAGGCACAACGTGCAGGCTTCTTTCCAAAGGGCGAGTTGGGCCCCACAGCATCTTGCTTCCAGCTCTTTGGGAAGCTAAGAAACAACTCGCTCTGCACAGTGCTCTTACAGCCTAGTGGGAACATCTCTTCCAAAGGCCTGTGAAACGCAGTTTCTTTGCAGGCCTGATCTGGCTGAAGTAGGACTTCTGCTCTGGGTGTGCTACTTTGCCCTAGAGCTGAAAGGCACAACGTGCAGGCTTCTTTCCAAAGGGCGAGTTGGGCCCCACAGCATCTTGCTTCCAGCTCTTTGGGAAGCTAAGAAACAACTCGCTCTGCACAGTGCTCTTACAGCCTAGTGGGAACATCTCTTCCAAAGGCCTGTGAAACGCAGTTTCTTTGCAGGCCTGATCTGGCTGAAGTAGGACTTCTGCTCTGGGTGTGCTACTTTGCCCTAGAGCTGAAAGGCACAACGTGCAGGCTTCTTTCCAAAGGGCGAGTTGGGCCCCACAGCATCTTGCTTCCAGCTCTTTGGGAAGCTAAGAAACAACTCGCTCTGCACAGTGCTCTTACAGCCTACCGGGAACATGTCTTCCAAAGGCCTGTGAAACGCAGTTTCTTTGCAGGCCTGATCTGGCTGAAGTAGGACTTCTGCTCTGGGTGTGCTACTTTGCCCTAGAGCTGAAAGGCACAACGTGCAGGCTTCTTTCCAAAGGGCGAGTTGGGCCCCACAGCATCTTGCTTCCAGCTCTTTGGGAAGCTAAGAAACAACTCGCTCTGCACAGTGCTCTTACGGCCTAGTGGGAACATCTCTTCCAAAGGCCTGTGAAACGCAGTTTCTTTGCAGGCCTGATCTGGCTGAAGTAGGACTTCTGCTCTGGGTGTGCTACTTTGCCCTAGAGCTGAAAGGCACAACGTGCAGGCTTCTTTCCAAAGGGCGAGTTGGGCCCCCCAGCATCTTGCTTCCAGCTCTTTGGGAAGCTAAGAAACAACTCGCTCTGCACAGTGCTCTTACAGCCTAGTGGGAACATCTCTTCCAAAGGCCTGTGAAACGCAGTTTCTTTGCAGGCCTGATCTGGCTGAAGTAGGACTTCTGCTCTGGGTGTGCTACTTTGCCCTAGAGCTGAAAGGCACAACGTGCAGGCTTCTTTCCAAAGGGCGAGTTGGGCCCCACAGCATCTTGCTTCCAGCTCTTTGGGAAGCTAAGAAACAACTCGTTCTGCACAGTGCTCTTACAGCCTAGTGGGAACATGTCTTCCAAAGGCCTGTGAAACGCAGTTTCTTTGCAGGCCTGATCTGGCTGAAGTAGGACTTCTGCTCTGGGTGTGCTACTTTGCCCTAGAGCTGAAAGGCACAACGTGCAGGCTTCTTTCCAAAGGGCGATTTGGGCCCCACAGCATCTTGCTTCCAGCTCTTTGGGAAGCTAAGAAACCACTCGCTCTGCACAGTGCTCTTACAGCCTAGTGGGAACATCTCTTCCAAAGGCCTGTGAAACGCAGTTTCTTTGCAGGCCTGATCTGGCTGAAGTAGGACTTCTGCTCTGGGTGTGCTACTTTGCCCTAGAGCTGAAAGGCACAACGTGCAGGCTTCTTTCCAAAGGGCGAGTTGGGCCCCACTGCATCTTGCTTCCAGCTCTTTGGGAAGCTAAGAAACAACTCGCTCTGCACAGTGCTCTTACAGCCTACCGGGAACATCTCTTCCAAAGGACTGTGAAACGCAGTTTCTTTGCAGGCCTGATCTGGCTGAAGTAGGACTTCTGCTCTGGGTGTGCTACTTTGCCCTAGAGCTGAAAGGCACAACGTGCAGGCTTCTTTCCAAAGGGCGAGTTGGGCCCCACAGCATCTTGCTTCCAGCTCTTTGGGAAGCTAAGAAACAACTCGCTCTGCACAGTGCTCTTACAGCCTACCGGGAACATCTCTTCCAAAGGCCTGTGAAACGCAGTTTCTTTGCAGGCCTGATCTGGCTGAAGTAGGACTTCTGCTCTGGGTGTGCTACTTTGCCCTAGAGCTGAAAGGCACAACGTGCAGGCTTCTTTCCAAAGGGCGAGTTGGGCCCCACAGCATCTTGCTTCCAGCTCTTTGGGAAGCTAAGAAACAACTCGCTCTGCACAGTGCTCTTACAGCCTACCGGGAACATCTCTTCCAAAGGCCAGTGAAGCGCAGTTTCTTTGCAGGCCTGATCTGGCTGAAGTAGGACTTCTGCTCTGGGTGTGCTACTTTGCCCTAGAGCTGAAAGGCACAACGTGCAGGCTTCTTTCCAAAGGGCGAGTTGGGCCCCACAGCATCTTGCTTCCAGCTCTTGGGGAAGCTAAGAAACAACTCGCTCTGCACAGTGCTCTTACAGCCTAGTGGGAACATCTCTTCCAAAGGCCTGTGAAACGCAGTTTCTTTGCAGGCCTGATCTGGCTGAAGTAGGACTTCTGCTCTGGGTGTGCTACTTTGCCCTAGAGCTGAAAGGCACAACGTGCAGGCTTCTTTCCAAAGGGCGAGTTGGGCCCCACAGCATCTTGCTTCCAGCTCTTTGGGAAGCTAAGAAACAACTCGCTCTGCACAGTTCTCTTACAGCCTAGTGGGAACATCTCTTCCAAAGGCCTGTGAAACGCAGTTTCTTTGCAGGCCTGATCTGGCTGAAGTAGGACTTCTGCTCTGGGTGTGCTACTTTGCCCTAGAGCTGAAAGGCACAACGTGCAGGCTTCTTTCCAAAGGGCGAGTTGGGCCCCACAGCATCTTGCTTCCAGCTCTTTGGGAAGCTAAGAAACAACTCGCTCTGCACAGTGCTCTTACAGCCTACCGGGAACATCTCTTCCAAAGGCCTGTGAAACGCAGTTTCTTTGCAGGCCTGATCTGGCTGAAGTAGGACTTCTGCTCTGGGTGTGCTACTTTGCCCTAGAGCTGAAAGGCACAACGTGCAGGCTTCTTTCCAAAGGGCGAGTTGGGCCCCACAGCATCTTGCTTCCAGCTCTTTGGGAAGCTAAGAAACAACTCGCTCTGCACAGTGCTCTTACAGCCTACCGGGAACATCTCTTCCAAAGGCCTGTGAAACGCAGTTTCTTTGCAGGCCTGATCTGGCTGAAGTAGGACTTCTGCTCTGGGTGTGCTACTTTGCCCTAGAGCTGAAAGGCACAACGTGCAGGCTTCTTTCCAAAGGGCGAGTTGGGCCCCACAGCATCTTGCTTCCAGCTCTTTGGGAAGCTAAGAAACAACTCGCTCTGCACAGTGCTCTTACAGCCTAGTGGGAACATCTCTTCCAAAGGCCTGTGAAACGCAGTTTCTTTGCAGGCCTGATCTGGCTGAAGTAGGACTTCTGCTCTGGGTGTGCTACTTTGCCCTAGAGCTGAAAGGCACAACGTGCAGGCTTCTTTCCAAAGGGCGAGTTGGGCCCCACAGCATCTTGCTTCCAGCTCTTTGGGAAGCTAAGAAACAACTCGCTCTGCACAGTGCTCTTACAGCCTACCGGGAACATCTCTTCCAAAGGCCAGTGAAGCGCAGTTTCTTTGCAGGCCTGATCTGGCTGAAGTAGGACTTCTGCTCTGGGTGTGCTACTTTGCCCTAGAGCTGAAAGGCACAACGTGCAGGCTTCTTTCCAAAGGGCGAGTTGTGCCCCACAGCATCTTGCTTCCAGCTCTTTGGGAAGCTAAGAAACAACTCGCTCTGCACAGTGCTCTTACAGCCTAGTGGGAACATCTCTTCCAAAGGCCTGTGAAACGCAGTTTCTTTGCAGGCCTGATCTGGCTGAAGTAGGACTTCTGCTCTGGGTGTGCTACTTTGCCCTAGAGCTGAAAGGCACAACGTGCAGGCTTCTTTCCAAAGGGCGAGTTGGGCCCCACAGCATCTTGCTTCCAGCTCTTTGGGAAGCTAAGAAACAACTCGCTCTGCACAGTTCTCTTACAGCCTAGTGGGAACATCTCTTCCAAAGGCCTGTGAAACGCAGTTTCTTTGCAGGCCTGATCTGGCTGAAGTAGGACTTCTGCTCTGGGTGTGCTACTTTGCCCTAGAGCTGAAAGGCACAACGTGCAGGCTTCTTTCCAAAGGGCGAGTTGGGCCCCACAGCATCTTGCTTCCAGCTCTTTGGGAAGCTAAGAAACAACTCGCTCTGCACAGTGCTCTTACAGCCTACCGGGAACATCTCTTACAAAGGCCTGTGAAACGCAGTTTCTTTGCAGGCCTGATCTTGCTGAAGTAGAACTTCTGCTCTGGGTGTGCTACATTGGCCTGGACCTGAAAGGCACAACCCGCTGTCTTATTTCCAAAGGGCGAGTTGGGCCCAAAAGCATCTTCCAGCCAGCTCTTTGGGAAGCTAAGAAACAACTGGCTCTGCAGACCTCTCTTACAGCCAACTGGGAGCATCTCTTGCAAAGGCCTGAGAAATGCAGTTTCTTTGCAGGCCTTATCTCGCTGAGGTAGAACTGCTGCTATGCCATATCCTACTTCGGCCTAGAGTTGCAAGGCTCAAAGTCCTGCCTTGATTCCTCAAGGGCAGACAGGCCCCACAGCGTGGGGCTTCCACCTCTTTGGGCCACTAAGAAACAACTTGCTCTGCACTGGTGTTTTACAGCCTACAGGGAACGAGTCTTACAAAGACCTGTGAAACGCAGTTTATTCCGAGCCCTGATCTGGCTGAAGTAGAACTTCTGCTCTGCCGGGTCCTACATGGCGCTAGAGCTGCAAGGCGCAAAGTTCTGCCTTGATTCCACAAGGGTAGACAAGTCCCTCAGGTAAAACATCCAGCTATTTCGGCAGCTAAGAAACAACTCGCTCTGCATAGGGCTCTTACAGCCTACCGGGAACATGTCTTACAAAGGACTGTGAAACGCAGTTTCTTCCCAGCCCTGATCTGGCTGAAGTAGAACTTCTGCTCTGGGTGTGCCACATGGCCCTAGAGCTGAAAGGCACAACGTGCAGGCTTCTTTCCAAAGGGCGTGTTGGGCCCCAAAGCCTCTTGCTTCCAGCTCTTTGGGAAGCTAAGAAACAACTCGCTCTGCAGACCTCTCTTACAGCCAACCGGGAGCATCTCTTGCAAAGGCCTGAGAAATGCAGTTTCTTTGCAGGCCTGTTCTCGCTGAGGTAGAACTGCTGCTATGCTGTGTCCTACATCGGCCTAGAGTTGCAAGGCTCAGAGTCCTGCCTTGACTCCTCAAGGGCAGACAGGCCCCACAGCGTGGGGCTTCCACCTCTTTGGGCAGCTAAGAAACATCTTGCTCTGCACTGGTGTTTTACAGCCTACAGGGAACGAGTCTTACAAAGACCTGTGAAACGCAGTTTCTTCCCAGCCCTGATCTGGCTGAAGTAGAACTTCTGCTCTGCCGGGTCCTACATGGCGCTAGAGCTGCAAGGCACAAAGTCCTCCCTTTTTTCCACAAGGGTAGACAAGTCCCTCAGGTCCAGCTTCCAGCTCTTTGGGAAGCTAAGAAACAACTCGCTGTGCACAGTGCTCTTACAGCCTACCGGGAACATCTCTTACAAAGGACTGTGAAACGCAGTTTCTTTGCAGGCCTGATCTTGCTGAAGTAGAACTTCTGCTCTGGGTGTGCCACATGGCCCTAGAGCTGAAAGGCACAACGTGCAGGCTTCTTTCCAAAGGGCGAGTTGGGCCCCTCAGCATCTTGCTTCCAGCTCTTTGGGAAGATAAGAAACAACTCGCTCTGCACAGTGCTCTTACAGCCTACTGGGAACATCTCTTACAAAGGCCTGTGAAACGCAGTTTCTTTGCAGGCCTGATCTGGCTGAAGTAGAACTTCTGCTCTGGGTGTGCTACATTGGCCTGGACCTGAAAGGCACAACCCGCAGTCTTCTTTCCAAAGGGCGAGTTGGGCCCAAAAGCATCTTCCTTCCAGCTCTTTGGGAAGCTAAGAAACAACTGGCTCTGCAGACCTCTCTTACAGCCAACTGGGAGCATCTCTTGCAAAGGCCTGAGAAATGCAGTTTCTTTGCAGGCCTTATCTCGCTGAGGTAGAACTGCTGCTATGCCATATCCTACTTCGGCCTAGAGTTGCAAGGCTCAAAGTCCTGCCTTGATTCCTCAAGGGCAGACAGGCCCCACAGCGTGGGGCTTCCACCTCTTTGGGCCACTAAGAAACAACTTGCTCTGCACTGGTGTTTTACAGCCTACAGGGAACGAGTCTTACAAAGACCTGTGAAACGCAGTTTATTCCCAGCCCTGATCTGGCTGAAGTAGAACTTCTGCTCTGCCGGGTCCTACATGGCGCTAGAGCTGCAAGGCGCAAAGTTCTGCCTTGATTCCACAAGGGTAGACAAGTCCCTCAGGTAAAACATCCAGCTATTTCGGCAGCTAAGAAACAACTCGCTCTGCATAGGGCTCTTACAGCCTACCGGGAACATGTCTTACAAAGGACTGTGAAACGCAGTTTCTTCCCAGCCCTGATCTGGCTGAAGTAGAACTTCTGCTCTGGGTGTGCCACATGGCCCTAGAGCTGATAGGCACAACGTGCAGGCTTATTTCCAAAGGGCGTGTTGGGCCCCAAAGCCTCTTGCTTCCAGCTCTTTGGGAAGCTAAGAAACAACTCGCTCTGCAGACCTCTCTTACAGCCAACCGGGAGCATCTCTTGCAAAGGCCTGAGAAATGCAGTTTCTTTGCAGGCCTTATCTCGCTGAGGTAGAACTGCTGCTATGCCGTGTCCTACATCGGCCTAGAGTTGCAAGGCTCAAAGTCCTGCCTTGACTCCTCAAGGGCAGACAGGCCCCACAGCGTGGGGATTCCACCTCTTTGGGCAGCTAAGAAACATCTCGCTCTGCACAGTGCTCTTACTGCCTAGTGGGAACATCTCTTCCAAAGGCCCGTGAAACGCAGTTTCTTTGAAGGCCTGATCTGGCTGATGTAGGACTTCTTGTCTGGGTGTGCTACTTTGCCCTAGAGCTGAAAGGCACAAGGTGCAGGCTTCTTTCCAAAGGGCGAGTTGGGCCCCACAGCATCTTGCTTCCAGCTCTTTGGGAAGATAAGAAACAACTCGCTCTGCACAGTGCTCTTACAGCCTACTGGGAACATCTCTTACAAAGGCCTGTGAAACGCAGTTTCTTTGCAGGCCTGATCTGGCTGAAGTAGAACTTCTGCTCTGGGTGTGCTACATTGGCCTGGAGCTGAAAGGCACAACCCGCAGTCTTCTTTCCAAAGGGCGAGTTGGGCCCAAAAGCATCTTCCTTCCAGCTCTTAGGGAAGCTAAGAAACAACTCGCTCTGCACAGTGCTCTTACAGCCTACCGGGAACATCTCTTCCAAAGGCCTGTGAAACGCAGTTTCTTTGCAGTCCTGATGTATCTGAAGTAGAATTCTGCTCCGGGTGTGCTACTTTGCACAAGAGCTGAAAGACACAACATGCAGTCTCCTATACAAAGGGCGAGTTGGACCCCAAAGCATCTTGCTTCCAGCTCTTTGGAAGCTGAGAAACAACTCGCTCTGCACAGTGCTCTTACAGCCTACCGGGAACATCTCTTACAAAGGCCTGTGAAACGCAGTTTCTTTGCAGGCCTGATCTGGCTGAAGTAGAACTTCTGCTCTGGGTGTGCCACATGGCCCTAGAGCTGAAAGGCACAAGGTGCAGGCTTCTTTCCAAAGGGCGAGTTTGGACCCAAAGCATCTTGCTTCCAGCTCTTTGGGAAGCTAAGAAACAACTCGCTCAGCACAGTGCTTTTACAGCCTACCGGGAACATGACTTACAAAGGCCTGTGAAACGCAGTTTCTTTGCAGGCCTGATCTGGCTGAAGTAGAACTTCTGCTCTGGGTGTGCCACATAGCCCTAGAGCTGAAAGGCACAACGTGCAGGCTTCTTTCCAAAGGGCGAGTTGGGCCGCAGAGCATCTTGCTTCCATCTCTTTGGGAAGCTAAGAAACAACTCGCTCTGCACAGTGCTCTTAGAGCCTACCGGGAACATCTCTTACAAAGGCCTGTGAAACGCAGTTTCTTTGCAGGCCTGATCTGGCTGAAGTAGAACTTCTGCTCTGGGTGTGCCACATGGCCCTAGAGCTGAAAGGCACAACGTGAAGGCTTCTTTCCAAAGGGCGAGTTGGGCCTCAGAGCATCTTGCGTCCAGCTCTTTGGGAAGCGAAGAAACAACTCGCTCTGCACAGTGCTCTTACAGCCTACCGGGAGCATCTCTTCCAAAGGCCTGTGAAACGCAGTTTCTTCCCAGACCTGATCTGGCTGAAGTAGAACTTCTGCTCTGCCGGGTCCTACATGGCGCTAGAGCTGCAAGGCACAAAGTCTTGCCTTGTTTCCACAAGGGTACACAAGTCCCTCAGGTCCAGATTCCAGCTCTTTCGGCAGCTAAGAAACAACTCGCTCTGCACAGTGCTCTTACAGCCTACCGGGAACATCTCTTACAAAGGCCTGTGAAACGCAGTTCCTTTGCAGGCCTGATCTGGCTGAAGTGGAACTTCTGCTCTGGGTGTGCCACATGGCCCTAGAGCTGAAAGGCACAACGTGCTGGCTTCTTTCCAAAGGGAGAGTTGGGCCCCACAGCATCTTGCTTCCAGCTCTTTGGGAAGCTAAGAAACAACTCGCTCTGCACAGTGCTCTTACAGCCTACTGGGAACATCTCTTACAAAGGCCTGTGAAACGCAGTTTCTTTGCAGGCCTGATCTGGCTGAAGTAGAACTTCTACTCTGGGTGTGCCACATGGCCCTAGAGCTGAAAGGCACAACGTGCAGGCTTCTTTCCAAAGGGCGTGTTGGGCCCCAAAGCCTCTTGCTTCCAGCTCTTTGGGAAGCTAAGAAACAACTCGCTCTGCAGACCTCTCTTACAGCCAACCGGGAGCATCTCTTGCAAAGGCCTGAGAAATGCAGTTTCTTTGCAGGCCTTATCTCGCTGAGGTAGAACTGCTGCTATGCCGTGTCCTACATCGGCCTAGAGTTGCAAGGCTCAAAGTCCTGCCTTGACTCCTCAAGGGCAGACAGGCCCCACAGCGTGGGGATTCCACCTCTTTGGGCAGCTAAGAAACAACTTGCTCTGCACTGGTGTTTTACAGCCTACAGGGAACGAGTCTTACAAAGGCCTGTGAAACGCAGTTTCTTCCCAGCCCTGATGTGGCTGAAGTAGAACTTCTGCTCTGCCGGGTCCTACATGGCGCTAGAGCAGCAAGGCACAAAGTCCTGCCTTGTTTCCACAAGGGTAGACAAGTCCCTCAGGTCCAGCTTCCAGCTCTTTCGGCAGCTAAGAAACAACTCGCTCTGCACAGTGCTCTTACAGCCTGCCGGGAACATCTCTTCCAAAGGCCTGTGAAACGCAGTTTCTTTGCAGGCCTGATCTCGCTGAAGTAGGACTTCTGCTCTGGGTGTGCTACTTTGCCCTAGAGCTGAAAGGCACAACGTGCAGGCTTCTTTCCAAAGGGCGAGTTGGGCCCCACAGCATCTTGCTTCCAGCTCTTTGGGAAGCTAAGAAACAACTCGCTCTGCACAGTGCTCTTACAGCCTACCGGGAACATCTCTTCCAAAGGCCTGTGAAATGCAGTTTCTTTGCAGCCCTGATCTGGCTGAAGTAGGACTTCTGCTCTGGGTGTGCTACTTTGCCCTAGAGCTGAAAGGCACAACGTGCAGGCTTCTTTCGAAAGGGCGAGTTGGGCCCCACAGCATCTTGCTTCAAGCTCTTTGGGAAGCTAAGAAACATCTCGCTCTGCACAGTGCTCTTACAGCCTACCGGGAACATCTCTTCCAAAGGCCTGTGAAACGCAGTTTCTTTGCAGTCCTAATCTGGCTGAAGTAGGACTTCTGCTCTGGGTGTGCTACTTTGCCCTAGAGCTGAAAGACACAACGTGCAGGCTTCTTTCCAAAGGGCGAGTTGGGCCCCACAGCATCTTGCTTCCAGCTCTTTGGGAAGCTAAGAAACAACTCGCTCTGCACAGTGCTCTTCCAGCCAAGTGAGAACATCTCTTCCAAAGGAATGTGAAACGCAGTTTCTTTGCAGGCCTGATCTGGCTGAAGTAGAACTTCTGCTCTGGGTGTGCTACATAGGCCTGGAGCTGAAAGGCACAACCCGCAGTCTTCTTTCCAAAGGGCGAGTTGGGCCCAAAAGCATCTTCCTTCCAGCTCTTTGGGAAGCTAAGAAACAACTGGCTCTGCAGACCTCTCTTACAGCCAACTGGGAGCATCTCTTGCAAAGGCCTGAGAAATGCAGTTTCTTTGCAGGCCTGTTCTTGGTGAGGTAGAACTGCTGCTATGCTGTGTCCTACATCGGCCTAGAGTTGCAAGGCTCAGAGTCCTGCCTTGACTCCTCAAGGGCAGACAGGCCCCACAGCGTGGGGCTTCCACCTCTTTGGGCAGCTAAGAAACATCTTGCTCTGCACTGGTGTTTTACAGCCTACAGGGAACGAGTCTTACAAAGACCTGTGAAACGCAGTTTCTTCCCAGCCCTGATCTAGCTGAAGTAGAACTTCTGCTCTGCCGGGTCCTACATGGCGCTAGAGCTGAAAGGCACAAAGTCCTCCCTTTTTTCCACAAGGGTAGACAAGTCCCTCATGTCCAGCTTCCAGCTCTTTGGGAAGCTAAGAAACAACTCGCTGTGCACAGTGCTCTTACAGCCTACCGGGAACATCTCTTACAAAGGCCTGTGAAACGCAGTTTCTTGGCAGGCCTGATCTGGCTGAAGTAGAACTTCTGCTCTGGGTGTGCCACATGGCCCTAGAGCTGAAAGGCACAACGTGCAGGCTTCTTTCCAAAGGGCGAGTTGGGCCCCTCAGCATCTTGCTTCCAGCTCTTTGGGAAGCTAAGAAACAACTCGCTCTGCACAGTGCTCTTAGAGCCTACTGGGAACATCTCTTACAAAGGCTTGTGAAACGCAGTTTGTTTGCAGGCCTGATCTGGCTGAAGTAGAACTTCTGCTCTGGGTGTGCCACATGGCCCTAGAGCTGAAAGGCACAACATGCAGGCTTCTTTCCACAGGGCGTGTTGGGCCCCAAAGCCTCTTGCTTCCAGCTCTTTGGGAAGCTAAGAAACAACTCGCTCTGCAGACCTCTCTTACAGCCAACCGGGAGCATCTCTTGCAAAGGCCTGAGAAATGCAGTTTCTTTGCAGGCCTGTTCTCGCTGAGGTATAACTGCTGCTATGCTGTGTCCTACATCAGCCTAGAGTTGCAAGGCTCAGAATCCTGCCTTGACTCCTCAAGGGCAGACAGGCCCCACAGCGTGGGGCATCCACCTCTTTGGGCAGCTAAGAAACATCTTGCTCTGCACTGGTGTTTTACAGCCTACAGGGAACGAGTCTTACAAAGACCTGTGAAACGCAGTTTCTTCCCAGCCCTGATCTGGCTGAAGTAGAACTTCTGCTCTGCCGGGTCCTACATGGCGCTAGAGGTGCAAGGCACAAAGTCCTCCCTTTTTTCCACAGGGGTAGACAAGTCCCTCAGGTCCAGCTTCCAGCTCTTTGGGAAGCTAAGAAACAACTCGCTGTGCACAGTGCTCTTACAGCCTACCGGGAACATCTCTTACAAAGGCCTGTGAAACGCAGTTTCTTTGCAGGCCTGATCTTGCTGAAGTAGAACTTCTGCTCTGCGTGTGCCACATGGCCCTAGAGCTGAAAGGCACAACGTGCAGGCTTCTTTCCAAAGGGCGAGTTGGGCCCCTCAGCATCTTGCTTCCAGCTCTTTTGGAAGATAAGAAACAACTCGCTCTGCACAGTGCTCTTACAGCCTACTGGGAACATCTCTTACAAAGGCCTGTGAAACGCAGTTTTTTTGCAGGCCTGATCTGGCTGAAGTAGAACTTCTGCTCTGGGTGTGCTACATTGGCCTGGACCTGAAAGGCACAACCCGCAGTCTTATTTCCAAAGGGCGAGTTGGGCCCAAAAGCATCTTCCAGCCAGCTCTTTGGGAAGCTAAGAAACAACTGGCTCTGCAGACCTCTCTTACAGCCAACTGGGAGCATCTCTTGCAAAGGCCTGAGAAATGCAGTTTCTTTGCAGGCCTTATCTCGCTGAGGTAGAACTGCTGCTATGCCATATCCTACTTCGGCCTAGAGTTGCAAGCCTCAAAGTCCTGCCTTGATTCCTCAAGGGCAGACAGGCCCCACAGCGTGGGGCTTCCACCTCTTTGGGCCGCTAAGAAACAACTTGCTCTGCACTGGTGTTTTACAGCCTACAGGGAACGAGTCTTACAAAGACCTGTGAAACGCAGTTTATTCCCAGCCCTGATCTGGTTGAAGTAGAACTTCTGCTCTGCCGGGTCCTACATGGCGCTAGAGCTGCAAGGCGCAAAGTTCTGCCTTGATTCCACAAGGGTAGACAAGTCCCTCAGGTAAAACATCCAGCTATTTCGGCAGCTAAGAAACAACTCGCTCTGCATAGGGCTCTTACAGCCTACCGGGAACATGTCTTACAAAGGCCCGTGAAACGCAGTTTCTTTGAAGGCCTGATCTGGCTGATGTAGGACTTCTTGTCTGGGTGTGCTACTTTGCCCTAGAGCTGAAAGGCACAAGGTGCAGGCTTCTTTCCAAAGGGCGAGTTGGGCCCCACAGCATCTTGCTTCCAGCTCTTTGGGAAGCTAAGAAACCACTCGCTCTGCAGAGTGCTCTTACGGCCAACCGGGAACATCTCTTCCAAAGGCCTGTGAAACGCAGTTTCTTTGCAGGCCTGATCTGGCTGAAGTAGGACTTCTGCTCTGGGTGTGCTACTTTGCCCTAGAGCTGAAAGGCACAACGTGCAGTCTTCTTTCCAAAGGGTGAGTTGGGCCCCACAGCATCTTGCTTCCAGTTCTTTGGGAAGCTAAGAAACAACTCGCTCTGCACAGTGCTCTTACAGCCTACCGGGAATCTCTCTTCCAAAGGCCTGTGAAACGCAGTTTCTTTGCAGGCCTGATCTCGCTGAAGTAGGACTTCTGCTCTGGGTGTGCTACTTTGCCCTAGAGCTGAAAGGAACAACGTGCAGGCTTCTTTCCAAAGGGCGAGTTGGGCCCCACAGCATCTTGCTTCCAGCTCTTTGGGAAGTTAAGAAACAACTCGCTCTGCACACTGCTCTTACAGCCTACCGGGAACATCTCTTCCAAAGGCCTGTGAAATGCAGTTTCTTTGCAGCCCTGATCTGGCTGAAGTAGGACTTCTGCTCTGGGTGTGCTACTTTGCCCTAGAGCTGAAAGGCACAACGTGCAGGCTTCTTTCGAAAGGGCGAGTTGGGCCCCACAGCATCTTGCTTCCAGCTCTTTGGGAAGCTAAGAAACATCTCGCTCTGCACAGTGCTCTTACAGCCTACCGGGAACATCTCTTCCAAAGGCCTGTGAAACGCAGTTTCTTTGCAGTCCTAATCTGGCTGAAGTAGGACTTCTGCTCTGGGTGTGCTACTTTGCCCTAGAGCTGAAAGGCACAACGTGCAGGCTTCTTTCCAAAGGGCGAGTTGGGCCCCACAGCATCTTGCTTCCAGCTCTTTGGGAAGCTAAGAAACAACTCGCTCTGCACAGTGCTCTTCCAACCAAGTGAGAACATCTCTTCCAAAGGAATGTGAAACGCAGTTTCTTTGCAGGCCTGATCTGGCTGAAGTAGAACTTCTGCTCTGGGTGTGCTACATAGGCCTGGAGCTGAAAGGCACAACCCGCAGTCTTCTTTCCAAAGGGCGAGTTGGGCCCAAAAGCATCTTCCTTCCAGCTCTTTGGGAAGCTAAGAAACAACTGGCTCTGCAGACCTCTCTTACAGCCAACTGGGAGCATCTCTTGCAAAGGCCTGAGAAATGCAGTTTCTTTGCGGGCCTTATCTCGCTGAGGTAGAACTGCTGCTATGCCATATCCTACTTCGGCCTAGAGTTGCAAGGCTCAAAGTCCTGCCTTGATTCCTCAAGGGCAGACAGGCCCCACAGCGTGGGGCTTCCACCTCTTTGGGCCGCTAAGAAACAACTTGCTCTGCACTGGTGTTTTACAGCCTACAGGGAACGAGTCTTACAAAGGCCTGTGAAACGCAGTTTATTCCCAGCCCTGATCTGGCTGAAGTAGAACTTCTGCTCTGCCGGGTCCTACATGGCGCTAGAGCTGCAAGGCGCAAAGTTCTGCCTTGATTCCACAAGGGTAGACAAGTCCCTCAGGTAAAACATCCAGCTATTTCGGCAGCTAAGAAACAACTCGCTCTGCATAGGGCTCTTACAGCCTACCGGGAACATGTCTTACAAAGGACTGTGAAACGCAGTTTCTTCCCAGCCCTGATCTGGCTGAAGTAGAACTTCTGCTCTGGGTGTGCCACATGGCCCTAGAGCTGATAGGCACAACGTGCAGGCTTATTTCCAAAGGGCGTGTTGGGCCCCAAAGCCTCTTGCTTCCAGCTCTTTGGGAAGCTAAGAAACAACTCGCTCTGCAGACCTCTCTTACAGCCAACCGGGAGCATCTCTTGCAAAGGCCTGAGAAATGCAGTTTCTTTGCAGGCCTTATCTCGCTGAGGTAGAACTGCTGCTATGCCGTGTCCTACATCGGCCTAGAGTTGCAAGGCTCAAAGTCCTGCCTTGACTCCTCAAGGGCAGACAGGCCCCACAGCGTGGGGATTCCACCTCTTTGGGCAGCTAAGAAACATCTCGCTCTGCACAGTGCTCTTACTGCCTAGTGGGAACATCTCTTCCAAAGGCCCGTGAAACGCAGTTTCTTTGAAGGCCTGATCTGGCTGATGTAGGACTTCTTGTCTGGGTGTGCTACTTTGCCCTAGAGCTGAAAGGCACAAGGTGCAGGCTTCTTTCCAAAGGGCGAGTTGGGCCCCACAGCATCTTGCTTCCAGCTCTTTGGGAAGATAAGAAACAACTCGCTCTGCACAGTGCTCTTACAGCCTACTGGGAACATCTCTTACAAAGGCCTGTGAAACGCAGTTTCTTTGCAGGCCTGATCTGGCTGAAGTAGAACTTCTGCTCTGGGTGTGCTACATTGGCCTGGAGCTGAAAGGCACAACCCGCAGTCTTCTTTCCAAAGGGCGAGTTGGGCCCAAAAGCATCTTCCTTCCAGCTCTTAGGGAAGCTAAGAAACAACTCGCTCTGCACAGTGCTCTTACAGCCTACCGGGAACATCTCTTCCAAAGGCCTGTGAAACGCAGTTTCTTTGCAGTCCTGATGTATCTGAAGTAGAATTCTGCTCCGGGTGTGCTACTTTGCACAAGAGCTGAAAGACACAACATGCAGTCTCCTATACAAAGGGCGAGTTGGACCCCAAAGCATCTTGCTTCCAGCTCTTTGGAAGCTGAGAAACAACTCGCTCTGCACAGTGCTCTTACAGCCTACCGGGAACATCTCTTACAAAGGCCTGTGAAACGCAGTTTCTTTGCAGGCCTGATCTGGCTGAAGTAGAACTTCTGCTCTGGGTGTGCCACATGGCCCTAGAGCTGAAAGGCACAAGGTGCAGGCTTCTTTCCAAAGGGCGAGTTTGGACCCAAAGCATCTTGCTTCCAGCTCTTTGGGAAGCTAAGAAACAACTCGCTCAGCACAGTGCTTTTACAGCCTACCGGGAACATGACTTACAAAGGCCTGTGAAACGCAGTTTCTTTGCAGGCCTGATCTGGCTGAAGTAGAACTTCTGCTCTGGGTGTGCCACATAGCCCTAGAGCTGAAAGGCACAACGTGCAGGCTTCTTTCCAAAGGGCGAGTTGGGCCGCAGAGCATCTTGCTTCCAGCTCTTTGGTAAGCGAAGAAACAACTCGCTCTGCACAGTGCTCTTACAGCCTACCGGGAACATCTCTTCCAAAGTCCTGTGAAACGCAGTTTCTTTGCAGTCCTGATGTATCTGAAGTAGAATTCTGCTCCGGGTGTGCTACTTTGCACAAGAGCTGAAAGACACAACGTGCAGTCTCCTATCCAAAGGGCGAGTTGGTCCCCAAAGCATCTTGCTTCCAGCTCTTTGGAAGCTGAGAAACAACTCGCTCTGCAGAGTGCTCTTACAGCCTACCGGGAACATCTCTTACAAAGGCCTGTGAAACGCAGTTTCTTTGCAGGCCTGATCTGGCTGAAGTAGAACTTCTGCTCTGGGTGTGCCACATTGCCCTAGAGCTGAAAGGCACAACGTGCAGGCTTCTTTCCAAAGGGCGAGTTGGGCCTCAGAGCATCTTGCTTCCAGCTCTTTGGTAAGCGAAGAAACAACTCGCTCTGCACAGTGCTCTTACAGCCTACCGGGAACATCTCTTCCAAAGGCCTGTGAAACGCAGTTTCTTTGCAGTCCTGATGTATCTGAAGTAGAATTCTGCTCCGGGTGTGCTACTTTGCACAAGAGCTGAAAGACACAACGTGCAGTCTCCTATCCAAAGGGCGAGTTGGTCCCCAAAGCATCTTGCTTCCAGCTCTTTGGAAGCTGAGAAACAACTCGCTCTGCACAGTGCTCTTACAGCCTACCGGGAACATCTCTTACAAAGGCCTGTGAAACGCAGTTTCTTTGCAGGCCTGATCTGGCTGAAGTAGAACTTCTGCTCTGGGTGTGCCACATGGCCCTAGAGCTGAAAGGCACAAGGTGCAGGCTTCTTTCCAAAGGGCGAGTTGGGCCTCAGAGCATCTTGCGTCCAGCTCTTTGGGAAGCGAAGAAACAACTCGCTCTGCACAGTGCTCTTACAGCCTACCGGGAACATCTCTTCCAAAGGCCTGTGAAACGCAGTTTCTTCCCAGCCCTGATCTGGCTGAAGTAGAACTTCTGCTCTGCCGGGTGCTACATGGCGCTAGAGCTGCAAGGCACAAAGTCTTGCCTTGTTTCCACAAGGGTACACAAGTCCCTCAGGTCCAGATTCCAGCTCTTTCGGCAGCTAAGAAACAACTCGCTCTGCACAGTGCTCTTACAGCCTACCGGGAACATCTCTTACAAAGGCCTGTGAAACGCAGTTTCTTGGCAGGCCTGATCTGGCTGAAGTGGAACTTCTACTCTGGGTGTGCCACATGGCCCTAGAGCTGAAAGGCACAACGTGCTGGCTTCTTTCCAAAGGGAGAGTTGGGCCGCACAGCATCTTGCTTCCAGCTCTTTGGGAAGCTAAGAAACAACTCGCTCTGCACAGTGCTCTTACAGCCTACCGGGAACATCTCTTCCAAAGGCCTGTGAAACGCAGTTTCTTTGCAGGCCTGATCTGGTTGAAGTAGAACTTCTACTCTGGGTGTGCCACATGGCCCTAGAGCTGAAAGGCACAACGTGCAGGCTTCTTTCCAAAGGGCGTGTTGGGCCCCAAAGCCTCTTGCTTCCAGCTCTTTGGGAAGCTAAGAAACAACTCGCTCTGCAGACCTCTCTTACAGCCAACCGGGAGCATCTCTTGCAAAGGCCTGAGAAATGCAGTTTCTTTGCAGGCCTTATCTCGCTGAGGTAGAACTGCTGCTATGCCGTGTCCTACATCGGCCTAGAGTTGCAAGGCTCAAAGTCCTGCCTTGACTCCTCAAGGGCAGACAGGCCCCACAGCGTGGGGCTTCCACCTCTTTGGGCAGCTAAGAAACATCTTGCTCTGCACTGGTGTTTTACAGCCTACAGGGAACGAGTCTTACAAAGGCCTGTGAAACGCAGTTTCTTCCCAGCCCTGATGTGGCTGAAGTAGAACTTCTGCTCTGCCGGGTCCTACATGGCCCTAGAGCTGCAAGGCACAAAGTCCTGCCTTGTTTCCACAAGGGTAGACAAGTCCATCAGGTCTAGCTTCCAGCTCTTTCGGCAGCTAAGAAACAACTCGCTCTTCACAGTGCTCTTACACCCTACCGGGAACATCTCTTCCAAAGGCCTGTGAAACGCAGTTTTTTTGCAGGCCTGATCTGGCTGAAGTAGAACTTCTGCTCTGCCGGGTCCTACATGGCGCTAGAGCAGCAAGGCACAAAGTCCTGCCTTGTTTCCACAAGGGTAGACAGCTTCCAGCTCTTTCGGCAGCTAAGAAACAACTCGCTCTGCAGAGTGCTCTTACAGCCTACCGGGAACATCTCTTCCAAAGGCCTGTGAAACGCAGTTTCTTTGCAAGCCTGATCTGGCTGAAGTAGGACTTCTGCTCTGGGTGTGCTACATTGCCCTAGAGCTGAAAGGCACTACGTGCAGGCTTCTTTCCAAAGGGCGAGTTGGGCCCCACAGCATCTTGCTTCCAGCTCTTTGGGAAGCTAAGAAACAACTCGCTCTGCACACTGCTCTTACAGCCTACCGGGAACATCTCTTCCAAAGGCCTGTGAAATGCAGTTTCTTTGCAGCCCTGATCTGGCTGAAGTAGGACTTCTGCTCTGGGTGTGCTACTTTGCCCTAGAGCTGAAAGGCACAACGTGCAGGCTTCTTTCGAAAGGGCGAGTTGGGCCCCACAGCATCTTGCTTCCAGCTCTTTGGGAAGCTAAGAAACATCTCGCTCTGCACAGTGCTCTTACAGCCTACCGGGAACATCTCTTCCAAAGGCCTGTGAAACGCAGTTTCTTTGCAGTCCTAATCTGGCTGAAGTAGGACTTCTGCTCTGGGTGTGCTACTTTGCCCTAGAGCTGAAAGGCACAACGTGCAGGCTTCTTTCCAAAGGGCGAGTTGGGCCCCACAGCATCTTGCTTCCAGCTCTTTGGGAAGCTAAGAAACAACTCGCTCTGCACAGAGCTCTTCCAACCAAGTGAGAACATCTCTTCCAAAGGAATGTGAAACGCAGTTTCTTTGCAGGCCTGATCTGGCTGAAGTAGAACTTCTGCTCTGGGTGTGCTACATAGGCCTGGAGCTGAAAGGCACAACCCGCAGTCTTCTTTCCAAAGGGCGAGTTGGGCCCAAAAGCATCTTCCTTCCAGCTCTTTGGGAAGCTAAGAAACAACTGGCTCTGCAGACCTCTCTTACAGCCAACTGGGAGCATCTCTTGCAAAGGCCTGAGAAATGCAGTTTCTTTGCGGGCCTTATCTCGCTGAGGTAGAACTGCTGCTATGCCATATCCTACTTCGGCCTAGAGTTGCAAGGCTCAAAGTCCTGCCTTGATTCCTCAAGGGCAGACAGGCCCCACAGCGTGGGGCTTCCACCTCTTTGGGCCGCTAAGAAACAACTTGCTCTGCACTGGTGTTTTACAGCCTACAGGGAACGAGTCTTACAAAGGCCTGTGAAACGCAGTTTATTCCCAGCCCTGATCTGGCTGAAGTAGAACTTCTGCTCTGCCGGGTCCTACATGGCGCTAGAGCTGCAAGGCGCAAAGTTCTGCCTTGATTCCACAAGGGTAGACAAGTCCCTCAGGTAAAACATCCAGCTATTTCGGCAGCTAAGAAACAACTCGCTCTGCATAGGGCTCTTACAGCCTACCGGGAACATGTCTTACAAAGGACTGTGAAACGCAGTTTCTTCCCAGCCCTGATCTGGCTGAAGTAGAACTTCTGCTCTGGGTGTGCCACATGGCCCTAGAGCTGATAGGCACAACGTGCAGGCTTATTTCCAAAGGGCGTGTTGGGCCCCAAAGCCTCTTGCTTCCAGCTCTTTGGGAAGCTAAGAAACAACTCGCTCTGCAGACCTCTCTTACAGCCAACCGGGAGCATCTCTTGCAAAGGCCTGAGAAATGCAGTTTCTTTGCAGGCCTTATCTCGCTGAGGTAGAACTGCTGCTATGCCGTGTCCTACATCGGCCTAGAGTTGCAAGGCTCAAAGTCCTGCCTTGACTCCTCAAGGGCAGACAGGCCCCACAGCGTGGGGATTCCACCTCTTTGGGCAGCTAAGAAACATCTCGCTCTGCACAGTGCTCTTACTGCCTAGTGGGAACATCTCTTCCAAAGGCCCGTGAAACGCAGTTTCTTTGAAGGCCTGATCTGGCTGATGTAGGACTTCTTGTCTGGGTGTGCTACTTTGCCCTAGAGCTGAAAGGCACAAGGTGCAGGCTTCTTTCCAAAGGGCGAGTTGGGCCCCACAGCATCTTGCTTCCAGCTCTTTGGGAAGATAAGAAACAACTCGCTCTGCACAGTGCTCTTACAGCCTACTGGGAACATCTCTTACAAAGGCCTGTGAAACGCAGTTTCTTTGCAGGCCTGATCTGGCTGAAGTAGAACTTCTGCTCTGGGTGTGCTACATTGGCCTGGAGCTGAAAGGCACAACCCGCAGTCTTCTTTCCAAAGGGCGAGTTGGGCCCAAAAGCATCTTCCTTCCAGCTCTTAGGGAAGCTAAGAAACAACTCGCTCTGCACAGTGCTCTTACAGCCTACCGGGAACATCTCTTCCAAAGGCCTGTGAAACGCAGTTTCTTTGCAGTCCTGATGTATCTGAAGTAGAATTCTGCTCCGGGTGTGCTACTTTGCACAAGAGCTGAAAGACACAACATGCAGTCTCCTATACAAAGGGCGAGTTGGACCCCAAAGCATCTTGCTTCCAGCTCTTTGGAAGCTGAGAAACAACTCGCTCTGCACAGTGCTCTTACAGCCTACCGGGAACATCTCTTACAAAGGCCTGTGAAACGCAGTTTCTTTGCAGGCCTGATCTGGCTGAAGTAGAACTTCTGCTCTGGGTGTGCCACATGGCCCTAGAGCTGAAAGGCACAAGGTGCAGGCTTCTTTCCAAAGGGCGAGTTTGGACCCAAAGCATCTTGCTTCCAGCTCTTTGGGAAGCTAAGAAACAACTCGCTCAGCACAGTGCTTTTACAGCCTACCGGGAACATGACTTACAAAGGCCTGTGAAACGCAGTTTCTTTGCAGGCCTGATCTGGCTGAAGTAGAACTTCTGCTCTGGGTGTGCCACATAGCCCTAGAGCTGAAAGGCACAACGTGCAGGCTTCTTTCCAAAGGGCGAGTTGGGCCGCAGAGCATCTTGCTTCCATCTCTTTGGGAAGCTAAGAAACAACTCGCTCTGCACAGTGCTCTTAGAGCCTACCGGGAACATCTCTTACAAAGGCCTGTGAAACGCAGTTTCTTTGCAGGCCTGATCTGGCTGAAGTAGAACTTCTGCTCTGGGTGTGCCACATGGCCCTAGAGCTGAAAGGCACAACGTGAAGGCTTCTTTCCAAAGGGCGAGTTGGGCCTCAGAGCATCTTGCGTCCAGCTCTTTGGGAAGCGAAGAAACAACTCGCTCTGCACAGTGCTCTTACAGCCTACCGGGAGCATCTCTTCCAAAGGCCTGTGAAACGCAGTTTCTTCCCAGACCTGATCTGGCTGAAGTAGAACTTCTGCTCTGCCGGGTCCTACATGGCGCTAGAGCTGCAAGGCACAAAGTCTTGCCTTGTTTCCACAAGGGTACACAAGTCCCTCAGGTCCAGATTCCAGCTCTTTCGGCAGCTAAGAAACAACTCGCTCTGCACAGTGCTCTTACAGCCTACCGGGAACATCTCTTACAAAGGCCTGTGAAACGCAGTTCCTTTGCAGGCCTGATCTGGCTGAAGTGGAACTTCTGCTCTGGGTGTGCCACATGGCCCTAGAGCTGAAAGGCACAACGTGCTGGCTTCTTTCCAAAGGGAGAGTTGGGCCCCACAGCATCTTGCTTCCAGCTCTTTGGGAAGCTAAGAAACAACTCGCTCTGCACAGTGCTCTTACAGATTACTGGGAACATCTCTTACAAAGGCCTGTGAAACGCAGTTTCTTTGCAGGCCTGATCTGGCTGAAGTAGAACTTCTACTCTGGGTGTGCCACATGGCCCTAGAGCTGAAAGGCACAACGTGCAGGCTTCTTTCCAAAGGGCGTGTTGGGCCCCAAAGCCTCTTGCTTCCAGCTCTTTGGGAAGCTAAGAAACAACTCGCTCTGCAGACCTCTCTTACAGCCAACCGGGAGCATCTCTTGCAAAGGCCTGAGAAATGCAGTTTCTTTGCAGGCCTTATCTCGCTGAGGTAGAACTGCTGCTATGCCGTGTCCTACATCGGCCTAGAGTTGCAAGGCTCAAAGTCCTGCCTTGACTCCTCAAGGGCAGACAGGCCCCACAGCGTGGGGATTCCACCTCTTTGGGCAGCTAAGAAACAACTTGCTCTGCACTGGTGTTTTACAGCCTACAGGGAACGAGTCTTACAAAGGCCTGTGAAACGCAGTTTCTTCCCAGCCCTGATGTGGCTGAAGTAGAACTTCTGCTCTGCCGGGTCCTACATGGCGCTAGAGCAGCAAGGCACAAAGTCCTGCCTTGTTTCCACAAGGGTAGACAAGTCCCTCAGGTCCAGCTTCCAGCTCTTTCGGCAGCTAAGAAACAACTCGCTCTGCACAGTGCTCTTACAGCCTGCCGGGAACATCTCTTCCAAAGGCCTGTGAAACGCAGTTTCTTTGCAGGCCTGATCTCGCTGAAGTAGGACTTCTGCTCTGGGTGTGCTACTTTGCCCTAGAGCTGAAAGGCACAACGTGCAGGCTTCTTTCCAATGGGCGAGTTGGGCCCCACAGCATCTTGCTTCCAGCTCTTTGGGAAGCTAAGAAACAACTCGCTCTGCACAGTGCTCTTACAGCCTACCGGGAACATCTCTTCCAAAGGCCTGTGAAATGCAGTTTCTTTGCAGCCCTGATCTGGCTGAAGTAGGACTTCTGCTCTGGGTGTGCTACTTTGCCCTAGAGCTGAAAGGCACAACGTGCAGGCTTCTTTCGAAAGGGCGAGTTGGGCCCCACAGCATCTTGCTTCAAGCTCTTTGGGAAGCTAAGAAACATCTCGCTCTGCACAGTGCTCTTACAGCCTACCGGGAACATCTCTTCCAAAGGCCTGTGAAACGCAGTTTCTTTGCAGTCCTAATCTGGCTGAAGTAGGACTTCTGCTCTGGGTGTGCTACTTTGCCCTAGAGCTGAAAGACACAACGTGCAGGCTTCTTTCCAAAGGGCGAGTTGGGCCCCACAGCATCTTGCTTCCAGCTCTTTGGGAAGCTAAGAAACAACTCGCTCTGCACAGTGCTCTTCCAGCCAAGTGAGAACATCTCTTCCAAAGGAATGTGAAACGCAGTTTCTTTGCAGGCCTGATCTGGCTGAAGTAGAACTTCTGCTCTGGGTGTGCTACATAGGCCTGGAGCTGAAAGGCACAACCCGCAGTCTTCTTTCCAAAGGGCGAGTTGGGCCCAAAAGCATCTTCCTTCCAGCTCTTTGGGAAGCTAAGAAACAACTGGCTCTGCAGACCTCTCTTACAGCCAACTGGGAGCATCTCTTGCAAAGGCCTGAGAAATGCAGTTTCTTTGCAGGCCTGTTCTTGGTGAGGTAGAACTGCTGCTATGCTGTGTCCTACATCGGCCTAGAGTTGCAAGGCTCAGAGTCCTGCCTTGACTCCTCAAGGGCAGACAGGCCCCACAGCGTGGGGCTTCCACCTCTTTGGGCAGCTAAGAAACATCTTGCTCTGCACTGGTGTTTTACAGCCTACAGGGAACGAGTCTTACAAAGACCTGTGAAACGCAGTTTCTTCCCAGCCCTGATCTAGCTGAAGTAGAACTTCTGCTCTGCCGGGTCCTACATGGCGCTAGAGCTGAAAGGCACAAAGTCCTCCCTTTTTTCCACAAGGGTAGACAAGTCCCTCAGGTCCAGCTTCCAGCTCTTTGGGAAGCTAAGAAACAACTCGCTGTGCACAGTGCTCTTACAGCCTACCGGGAACATCTCTTCCAAAGGCCTGTGAAATGCAGTTTCTTTGCAGCCCTGATCTGGCTGAAGTAGGACTTCTGCTCTGGGTGTGCTACTTTGCCCTAGAGCTGAAAGGCACAACGTGCAGGCTTCTTTCGAAAGGGCGAGTTGGGCCCCACAGCATCTTGCTTCAAGCTCTTTGGGAAGCTAAGAAACATCTCGCTCTGCACAGTGCTCTTACAGCCTACCGGGAACATCTCTTCCAAAGGCCTGTGAAACGCAGTTTCTTTGCAGTCCTAATCTGGCTGAAGTAGGACTTCTGCTCTGGGTGTGCTACTTTGCCCTAGAGCTGAAAGACACAACGTGCAGGCTTCTTTCCAAAGGGCGAGTTGGGCCCCACAGCATCTTGCTTCCAGCTCTTTGGGAAGCTAAGAAACAACTCGCTCTGCACAGTGCTCTTCCAGCCAAGTGAGAACATCTCTTCCAAAGGAATGTGAAACGCAGTTTCTTTGCAGGCCTGATCTGGCTGAAGTAGAACTTCTGCTCTGGGTGTGCTACATAGGCCTGGAGCTGAAAGGCACAACCCGCAGTCTTCTTTCCAAAGGGCGAGTTGGGCCCAAAAGCATCTTCCTTCCAGCTCTTTGGGAAGCTAAGAAACAACTGGCTCTGCAGACCTCTCTTACAGCCAACTGGGAGCATCTCTTGCAAAGGCCTGAGAAATGCAGTTTCTTTGCAGGCCTGTTCTTGGTGAGGTAGAACTGCTGCTATGCTGTGTCCTACATCGGCCTAGAGTTGCAAGGCTCAGAGTCCTGCCTTGACTCCTCAAGGGCAGACAGGCCCCACAGCGTGGGGCTTCCACCTCTTTGGGCAGCTAAGAAACATCTTGCTCTGCACTGGTGTTTTACAGCCTACAGGGAACGAGTCTTACAAAGACCTGTGAAACGCAGTTTCTTCCCAGCCCTGATCTAGCTGAAGTAGAACTTCTGCTCTGCCGGGTCCTACATGGCGCTAGAGCTGAAAGGCACAAAGTCCTCCCTTTTTTCCACAAGGGTAGACAAGTCCCTCAGGTCCAGCTTCCAGCTCTTTGGGAAGCTAAGAAACAACTCGCTGTGCACAGTGCTCTTACAGCCTACCGGGAACATCTCTTACAAAGGCCTGTGAAACGCAGTTTCTTGGCAGGCCTGATCTGGCTGAAGTAGAACTTCTGCTCTGGGTGTGCCACATGGCCCTAGAGCTGAAAGGCACAACGTGCAGGCTTCTTTCCAAAGGGCGAGTTGGGCCCCTCAGCATCTTGCTTCCAGCTCTTTGGGAAGCTAAGAAACAACTCGCTCTGCACAGTGCTCTTAGAGCCTACTGGGAACATCTCTTACAAAGGCTTGTGAAACGCAGTTTGTTTGCAGGCCTGATCTGGCTGAAGTAGAACTTCTGCTCTGGGTGTGCCACATGGCCCTAGAGCTGAAAGGCACAACATGCAGGCTTCTTTCCACAGGGCGTGTTGGGCCCCAAAGCCTCTTGCTTCCAGCTCTTTGGGAAGCTAAGAAACAACTCGCTCTGCAGACCTCTCTTACAGCCAACCGGGAGCATCTCTTGCAAAGGCCTGAGAAATGCAGTTTCTTTGCAGGCCTGTTCTCGCTGAGGTATAACTGCTGCTATGCTGTGTCCTACATCAGCCTAGAGTTGCAAGGCTCAGAATCCTGCCTTGACTCCTCAAGGGCAGACAGGCCCCACAGCGTGGGGCATCCACCTCTTTGGGCAGCTAAGAAACATCTTGCTCTGCACTGGTGTTTTACAGCCTACAGGGAACGAGTCTTACAAAGACCTGTGAAACGCAGTTTCTTCCCAGCCCTGATCTGGCTGAAGTAGAACTTCTGCTCTGCCGGGTCCTACATGGCGCTAGAGGTGCAAGGCACAAAGTCCTCCCTTTTTTCCACAGGGGTAGACAAGTCCCTCAGGTCCAGCTTCCAGCTCTTTGGGAAGCTAAGAAACAACTCGCTGTGCACAGTGCTCTTACAGCCTACCGGGAACATCTCTTACAAAGGCCTGTGAAACGCAGTTTCTTTGCAGGCCTGATCTTGCTGAAGTAGAACTTCTGCTCTGCGTGTGCCACATGGCCCTAGAGCTGAAAGGCACAACGTGCAGGCTTCTTTCCAAAGGGCGAGTTGGGCCCCTCAGCATCTTGCTTCCAGCTCTTTTGGAAGATAAGAAACAACTCGCTCTGCACAGTGCTCTTACAGCCTACTGGGAACATCTCTTACAAAGGCCTGTGAAACGCAGTTTTTTTGCAGGCCTGATCTGGCTGAAGTAGAACTTCTGCTCTGGGTGTGCTACATTGGCCTGGACCTGAAAGGCACAACCCGCAGTCTTATTTCCAAAGGGCGAGTTGGGCCCAAAAGCATCTTCCAGCCAGCTCTTTGGGAAGCTAAGAAACAACTGGCTCTGCAGACCTCTCTTACAGCCAACTGGGAGCATCTCTTGCAAAGGCCTGAGAAATGCAGTTTCTTTGCAGGCCTTATCTCGCTGAGGTAGAACTGCTGCTATGCCATATCCTACTTCGGCCTAGAGTTGCAAGGCTCAAAGTCCTGCCTTGATTCCTCAAGGGCAGACAGGCCCCACAGCGTGGGGCTTCCACCTCTTTGGGCCGCTAAGAAACAACTTGCTCTGCACTGGTGTTTTACAGCCTACAGGGAACGAGTCTTACAAAGACCTGTGAAACGCAGTTTATTCCGAGCCCTGATCTGGCTGAAGTAGAACTTCTGCTCTGCCGGGTCCTACATGGCGCTAGAGCTGCAAGGCGCAAAGTTCTGCCTTGATTCCACAAGGGTAGACAAGTCCCTCAGGTAAAACATCCAGCTATTTCGGCAGCTAAGAAACAACTCGCTCTGCATAGGGCTCTTACAGCCTACCGGGAACATGTCTTACAAAGGCCCGTGAAACGCAGTTTCTTTGAAGGCCTGATCTGGCTGATGTAGGACTTCTTGTCTGGGTGTGCTACTTTGCCCTAGAGCTGAAAGGCACAACGTGCAGGCTTCTTTCCAAAGGGCGAGTTGGGCCCCACAGCATCTTGCTTACAGCTCTTTGGGAAGCTAAGAAACCACTCGCTCTGCAGAGTGCTCTTACGGCCAACCGGGAACATCTCTTCCAAAGGCCTGTGAAACGCAGTTTCTTTGCAGGCCTGATCTGGCTGAAGTAGGACTTCTGCTCTGGGTGTGCTACTTTGCCCTAGAGCTGAAAGGCACAACGTGCAGTCTTCTTTCCAAAGGGTGAGTTGGGCCCCACAGCATCTTGCTTCCAGTTCTTTGGGAAGCTAAGAAACAACTCGCTCTGCACAGTGCTCTTACAGCCTACCGGGAATCTCTCTTCCAAAGGCCTGTGAAACGCAGTTTCTTTGCAGGCCTGATCTCGCTGAAGTAGGACTTCTGCTCTGGGTGTGCTACTTTGCCCTAGAGCTGAAAGGAACAACGTGCAGGCTTCTTTCCAAAGGGCGAGTTGGGCCCCACAGCATCTTGCTTCCAGTTCTTTGGGAAGCTAAGAAACAACTCGCTCTGCACACTGCTCTTACAGCCTACCGGGAACATCTCTTCCAAAGGCCTGAGAAATGCAGTTTCTTTGCAGCCCTGATCTGGCTGAAGTAGGACTTCTGCTCTGGGTGTGCTACTTTGCCCTAGAGCTGAAAGGCACAACGTGCAGGCTTCTTTCGAAAGGGCGAGTTGGGCCCCACAGCATCTTGCTTCCAGCTCTTTGGGAAGCTAAGAAACATCTCGCTCTGCACAGTGCTCTTACAGCCTACCGGGAACATCTCTTCCAAAGGCCTGTGAAACGCAGTTTCTTTGCAGTCCTAATCTGGCTGAAGTAGGACTTCTGCTCTGGGTGTGCTACTTTGCCCTAGAGCTGAAAGGCACAACGTGCAGGCTTCTTTCCAAAGGGCGAGTTGGGCCCCACAGCATCTTGCTTCCAGCTCTTTGGGAAGCTAAGAAACAACTCGCTCTGCACAGTGCTCTTCCAACCAAGTGAGAACATCTCTTCCAAAGGAATGTGAAACGCAGTTTCTTTGCAGGCCTGATCTGGCTGAAGTAGAACTTCTGCTCTGGGTGTGCTACATAGGCCTGGAGCTGAAAGGCACAACCCGCAGTCTTCTTTCCAAAGGGCGAGTTGGGCCCAAAAGCATCTTCCTTCCAGCTCTTTGGGAAGCTAAGAAACAACTGGCTCTGCAGACCTCTCTTACAGCCAACTGGGAGCATCTCTTGCAAAGGCCTGAGAAATGCAGTTTCTTTGCGGGCCTTATCTCGCTGAGGTAGAACTGCTGCTATGCCATATCCTACTTCGGCCTAGAGTTGCAAGGCTCAAAGTCCTGCCTTGATTCCTCAAGGGCAGAGAGGCCCCACAGCGTGGGGCTTCCACCTCTTTGGGCCGCTAAGAAACAACTTGCTCTGCACTGGTGTTTTACAGCCTACAGGGAACGAGTCTTACAAAGGCCTGTGAAACGCAGTTTATTCCCAGCCCTGATCTGGCTGAAGTAGAACTTCTGCTCTGCCGGGTCCTACATGGCGCTAGAGCTGCAAGGCGCAAAGTTCTGCCTTGATTCCACAAGGGTAGACAAGTCCCTCAGGTAAAACATCCAGCTATTTCGGCAGCTAAGAAACAACTCGCTCTGCATAGGGCTCTTACAGCCTACCGGGAACATGTCTTACAAAGGACTGTGAAACGCAGTTTCTTCCCAGCCCTGATCTGGCTGAAGTAGAACTTCTGCTCTGGGTGTGCCACATGGCCCTAGAGCTGATAGGCACAACGTGCAGGCTTATTTCCAAAGGGCGTGTTGGGCCCCAAAGCCTCTTGCTTCCAGCTCTTTGGGAAGCTAAGAAACAACTCGCTCTGCAGACCTCTCTTACAGCCAACCGGGAGCATCTCTTGCAAAGGCCTGAGAAATGCAGTTTCTTTGCAGGCCTTATCTCGCTGAGGTAGAACTGCTGCTATGCCGTGTCCTACATCGGCCTAGAGTTGCAAGGCTCAAAGTCCTGCCTTGACTCCTCAAGGGCAGACAGGCCCCACAGCGTGGGGATTCCACCTCTTTGGGCAGCTAAGAAACATCTCGCTCTGCACAGTGCTCTTACTGCCTAGTGGGAACATCTCTTTCAAAGGCCCGTGAAACGCAGTTTCTTTGAAGGCCTGATCTGGCTGATGTAGGACTTCTTGTCTGGGTGTGCTACTTTGCCCTAGAGCTGAAAGGCACAAGGTGCAGGCTTCTTTCCAAAGGGCGAGTTGGGCCCCACAGCATCTTGCTTCCAGCTCTTTGGGAAGATAAGAAACAACTCGCTCTGCACAGTGCTCTTACAGCCTACTGGGAACATCTCTTACAAAGGCCTGTGAAACGCAGTTTCTTTGCAGGCCTGATCTGGCTGAAGTAGAACTTCTGCTCTGGGTGTGCTACATTGGCCTGGAGCTGAAAGGCACAACCCGCAGTCTTCTTTCCAAAGGGCGAGTTGGGCCCAAAAGCATCTTCCTTCCAGCTCTTAGGGAAGCTAAGAAACAACTCGCTCTGCACAGTGCTCTTACAGCCTACCGGGAACATCTCTTCCAAAGGCCTGTGAAACGCAGTTTCTTTGCAGTCCTGATGTATCTGAAGTAGAATTCTGCTCCGGCTGTGCTACTTTGCACAAGAGCTGAAAGACACAACATGCAGTCTCCTATACAAAGGGCGAGTTGGACCCCAAAGCATCTTGCTTCCAGCTCTTTGGAAGCTGAGAAACAACTCGCTCTGCACAGTGCTCTTACAGCCTACCGGGAACATCTCTTACAAAGGCCTGTGAAACGCAGTTTCTTTGCAGGCCTGATCTGGCTGAAGTAGAACTTCTGCTCTGGGTGTGCCACATGGCCCTAGAGCTGAAAGGCACAAGGTGCAGGCTTCTTTCCAAAGGGCGAGTTTGGACCCAAAGCATCTTGCTTCCAGCTCTTTGGGAAGCTAAGAAACAACTCGCTCAGCACAGTGCTTTTACAGCCTACCGGGAACATGACTTACAAAGGCCTGTGAAACGCAGTTTCTTTGCAGGCCTGATCTGGCTGAAGTAGAACTTCTGCTCTGGGTGTGCCACATAGCCCTAGAGCTGAAAGGCACAACGTGCAGGCTTCTTTCCAAAGGGCGAGTTGGGCCGCAGAGCATCTTGCTTCCATCTCTTTGGGAAGCTAAGAAACAACTCGCTCTGCACAGTGCTCTTAGAGCCTACCGGGAACATCTCTTACAAAGGCCTGTGAAACGCAGTTTCTTTGCAGGCCTGATCTGGCTGAAGTAGAACTTCTGCTCTGGGTGTGCCACATGGCCCTAGAGCTGAAAGGCACAACGTGAAGGCTTCTTTCCAAAGGGCGAGTTGGGCCTCAGAGCATCTTGCGTCCAGCTCTTTGGGAAGCGAAGAAACAACTCGCTCTGCACAGTGCTCTTACAGCCTACCGGGAGCATCTCTTCCAAAGGCCTGTGAAACGCAGTTTCTTCCCAGACCTGATCTGGCTGAAGTAGAACTTCTGCTCTGCCGGGTCCTACATGGCGCTAGAGCTGCAAGGCACAAAGTCTTGCCTTGTTTCCACAAGGGTACACAAGTCCCTCAGGTCCAGATTCCAGCTCTTTCGGCAGCTAAGAAGCAACTCGCTCTGCACAGTGCTCTTACAGCCTACCGGGAACATCTCTTACAAAGGCCTGTGAAACGCAGTTCCTTTGCAGGCCTGATCTGGCTGAAGTGGAACTTCTGCTCTGGGTGTGCCACATGGCCCTAGAGCTGAAAGGCACAACGTGCTGGCTTCTTTCCAAAGGGAGAGTTGGGCCCCACAGCATCTTGCTTCCAGCTCTTTGGGAAGCTAAGAAACAACTCGCTCTGCACAGTGCTCTTCCAGCCAAGTGAGAACATCTCTTCCAAAGGCCTGTGAAACGCAGTTTCTTGGCAGGCCTGATCTGGCTGAAGTAGAACTTCTGCTCTGGGTGTGCCACATGGCCCTAGAGCTGAAAGGCACAACCCGCAGTCTTCTTTCCAAAGGGCGAGTTGGGCCCAAAAGCATCTTCCTTCCAGCTCTTTGGGAAGCTAAGAAACAACTGGCTCTGCAGACCTCTCTTACAGCCAACTGGGAGCATCTCTTGCAAAGGCCTGAGAAATGCAGTTTCTTTGCAGGCCTTATCTCGCTGAGGTAGAACTGCTGCTATGCCATATCCTACTTCGGCCTAGAGTTGCAAGGCTCAAAGTCCTGCCTTGATTCCTCAAGGGCAGACACGCACCACAGCGTGGGGCTTCCACCTCTTTGGGCCGCTAAGAAACAACTTGCTCTGCACTGGTGTTTTACAGCCTACAGGGAACGAGTCTTACAAAGGCCTGTGAAACGCAGTTTATTCCCAGCCCTGATCTGGCTGAAGTAGAACTTCTGCTCTGCCGGGTCCTACATGGCGCTAGAGCTGCAAGGCGCAAAGTTCTGCCTTGATTCCACAAGGGTAGACAAGTCCCTCAGGTAAAACATCCAGCTATTTCGGCAGCTAAGAACAAACTCGCTCTGCATAGGGCTCTTACAGCCTACCGGGAACATGTCTTACAAGGGCTGTGAAACGCAGTTTCTTCCCAGCCCTGATCTGGCTGAAGTAGAACTTCTGCTCTGGGTGTGCCACATGGCCCTAGAGCTGAAAGGCACAACGTGCAGGCTTATTTCCAAAGGGCGTGTTGGGCCCCAAAGCCTCTTGCTTCCAGCTCTTTGGGAAGCTAAGAAACAACTCGCTCTGCAGACCTCTCTTACAGCCAACCGGGAGCATCTCTTGCAAAGGCCTGAGAAATGCAGTTTCTTTGCAGGCCTGTTCTCGCTGAGGTAGAACTGCTGCTATGCTGTGTCCTACATCGGCCTAGAGTTGCAAGGCTCAGAGTCCTGCCTTGACTCCTCAAGGGCAGACAGGCCCCACAGCGTGGGGCTTCCACCTCTTTGGGCAGCTAAGAAACATCTTGCTCTGCACTGGTGTTTTACAGCCTACAGGGAACGAGTCTTACAAAGACCTGTGAAACGCAGTTTCTTCCCAGCCCTGATCTGGCTGAAGTAGAACTTCTGCTCTGCTGGGTCCTACATGGCGCTAGAGCTGCAAGGCACAAAGTCCTCCCTTTTTTCCACAAGGGTAGACAAGTCCCTCAGGTCCAGCTTCCAGCTCTTTCGGCAGCTAAGAAACAACTCGCTGTGCACAGTGCTCTTACAGCCTACCGGGAACATCTCTTACAAAGGCCTGTGAAACGCAGTTTCTTGGCAGGCCTGATCTGGCTGAAGTAGAACTTCTGCTCTGGGTGTGCCACATGGCCCTAGAGCTGAAAGGCACAACGTGCAGGCTTCTTTCCAAAGGGCGAGTTGGGCCCCTCAGCATCTTGCTTCCAGCTCTTTGGGAAGCTAAGAAACAACTCGCTCTGCACAGTGCTCTTAGAGCCTATTGGGAACATCTCTTACAAAGGCTTGTGAAACGCAGTTTGTTTGCAGGCCTGATCTGGCTGAAGTAGAACTTCTGCTCTGGGTGTGCTACATTGGCCTGGACCTGAAAGGCACAACCCGCTGTCTTCTTTCCAAAGGGCGAGTTGGGCCCAAAAGCATCTTCCTTCCAGCTCTTTGGGAAGCTAAGAAACAACTGGCTCTGCAGACCTCTCTTACAGCCAACTGGGAGCATCTCTTGCAAAGGCCTGAGAAATGCAGTTTCTTTGCAGGCCTTATCTCGCTGAGGTAGAACTGCTGCTATGCCATATCCTACTTCGGCCTAGAGTTGCAAGGCTCAAAGTCCTGCCTTTATTCCTCAAGGGCAGACAGGCCCCACAGCGTGGGGCTTCCACCTCTTTGGGCCGCTAAGAAACAACTTGCTCTGCACTGGTGTTTTACAGCCTACAGGGAACGAGTCTTACAAAGGCCTGTGAAACGCAGTTTCTTCCCAGCCCTGATCTGGCTGAAGTAGAACTTCTGCTCTGGGTGTGCCACATGGCCCTAGAGCTGATAGGCACAACGTGCAGGCTTATTTCCAAAGGGCGTGTTGGGCCCCAAAGCCTCTTGCTTCCAGCTCTTTGGGAAGCTAAGAAACAACTCGCTCTGCAGACCTCTCTTACAGCCAACCGGGAGCATCTTTTGCAAAGGCCTGAGAAATGCAGTTTCTTTGCAGGCCTTATCTCGCTGAGGGAGAACTGCTGCTATGCCGTGTCCCACATCGGCCTAGAGTTGCAAGGCTCAAAGTCCTGCCTTGACTCCTCAAGGGCAGACAGGCCGCTCAGCGTGGGGATTCCACCTCTTTGGGCAGCTAAGAAACAACTTGCTCTGCACTGGTGTTTTACAGCCTACAGGGAACGAGTCTTACAAAGGCCTGTGAAACGCAGTTTCTTCCCAGCCCTGATGTGGCTGAAGTAGAACTTCTGCTCTGCCGGGTCCTACATGGCCCTAGAGCTGCAAGGCACAAAGTCCTGCCTTGTTTCCACAAGGGTAGACAAGTCCCTCAGGTCCAGCTTCCAGCTCTTTCGGCAGCTAAGAAACAACTCGCTCTTCACAGTGCTCTTACACCCTACCGGGAACATCTCTTCCAAAGGCCTGTGAAACGCAGTTTTTTTGCAGGCCTGATCTGGCTGAAGTAGGACTTCTGCTCTCCGTGTGCTACTTTGCCCTAGAGCTGAAAGGCGCAATGTACAGGCTACTTTCCAAAGGGGGAGTTGGGACCAAGAGCATCTTGCTTCCAGCTCTTTGGGAAGCTAAGAAACAACTCGCTCTGCACAGTGCTTTTACAGCCTACCGGGAACACGACTTACAAAGGCCTGTGAAACGCAGCTTCTTTGCAGGCCTGATCTGGCTGAAGTAGAACTTCTGCTCTGGGTGTGCCACATTGCCCTAGAGCTGAAAGGCACAACGTGCAGGCTTCTTTCCAAAGGGCGAGTTGGGCCCCACAGCATCTTGCTTCCAGCTCTTTGGTAAGCGAAGAAACAACTCGCTCTGCACAGTGCTCTTACAGCCTACCGGGAACATCTCTTCCAAAGTCCTGTGAAACGCAGTTTCTTTGCAGTCCTGATGTATCTGAAGTAGAATTCTGCTCCGGGTGTGCTACTTTGCACAAGAGCTGAAAGACACAACGTGCAGTCTCCTATCCAAAGGGCGAGTTGGTCCCCAAAGCATCTTGCTTCCAGCTCTTTGGAAGCTGAGAAACAACTCGCTCTGCAGAGTGCTCTTACAGCATACCGGGAACATCTCTTACAAAGGCCTGTGAAACGCAGTTTCTTTGCAGGCCTGATCTGGCTGAAGTAGAACTTCTGCTCTGGGTGTGCCACATTGCCCTAGAGCTGAAAGGCACAACGTGCAGGCTTCTTTCCAAAGGGCGAGTTGGGCCTCAGAGCATCTTGCTTCCAGCTCTTTGGTAAGCGAAGAAACAACTCGCTCTGCACAGTGCTCTTACAGCCTACCGGGAACATCTCTTCCAAAGGCCTGTGAAACGCAGTTTCTTTGCAGTCCTGATGTATCTGAAGTAGAATTCTGCTCCGGGTGTGCTACTTTGCACAAGAGCTGAAAGACACAACGTGCAGTCTCCTATCCAAAGGGCGAGTTGGTCCCCAAAGCATCTTGCTTCCAGCTCTTTGGAAGCTGAGAAACAACTCGCTCTGCACAGTGCTCTTACAGCCTACCGGGAACATCTCTTACAAAGGCCTGTGAAACGCAGTTTCTTTGCAGGCCTGATCTGGCTGAAGTAGAACTTCTGCTCTGGGTGTGCCACATGGCCCTAGAGCTGAAAGGCACAAGGTGCAGGCTTCTTTCCAAAGGGCGAGTTTGGACCCAAAGCATCTTGCTTCCAGCTCTTTGGGAAGCTAAGAAACAACTCGCTCTGCACAGTGCTTTTACAGCCTACCGGGAACATCTCTTACAAAGGCCTGTGAAACGCAGTTTCTTTGCAGGCCTGATCTGGCTGAAGTAGAACTTCTACTCTGGGTGTGCCACATGGCCCTAGAGCTGAAAGGCACAACGTGCAGGCTTCTTTCCAAAGGGCGTGTTGGGCCCCAAAGCCTCTTGCTTCCAGCTCTTTGGGAAGCTAAGAAACAACTCGCTCTGCAGACCTCTCTTACAGCCAACCGGGAGCATCTCTTGCAAAGGCCTGAGAAATGCAGTTTCTTTGCAGGCCTTATCTCGCTGAGGTAGAACTGCTGCTATGCCGTGTCCTACATCGGCCTAGAGTTGCAAGGGTCAAAGTCCCGCCTTGACTCCTCAAGGGCAGACAGGCCCCACAGCGTGGGGATTCCACCTCTTTGGGCAGCTAAGAAACAACTTGCTCTGCACTGGTGTTTTACAGCCTACAGGGAACGAGTCTTACAAAGGCTTGTGAAACGCAGTTTCTTCCCAGCCCTGATGTGGCTGAAGTAGAAATTCTGCTCTGCCGGGTCCTACATGGTGCTAGAGCAGCAAGGCACAAAGTCCTGCCTTGTTTCCACAAGGGTAGACAAGTCCCTCAGGTCCAGCTTCCAGCTCTTTCGGCAGCTAAGAAACAACTCGCTCTGCACAGTGCTCTTACAGCCTGCCGGGAACATCTCTTCCAAAGGCCTGTGAAACGCAGTTTCTTTGCAAGCCTGATCTGGCTGAAGTAGGACTTCTGCTCTGGGTGTGCTACATTGCCCTAGAGCTGAAAGGCACTACGTGCAGGCTTCTTTCGAAAGGGCGAGTTGGGCCCCACAGCATCTTGCTTCCAGCTCTTTGGGAAGCTAAGAAACATCTCGCTCTGCACAGTGCTCTTACAGCCTACCGGGAGCATCTCTTCCAAAGGCCTGTGAAACGCAGTTTTTTTGCAGGCCTGATCTGGCTGAAGTAGGACTTCTGCTCTCCGTGTGCTACTTTGCCCTAGAGCTGAAAGGCGCAATGTACAGGCTACTTTCCAAAGGGGGAGTTGGGACCCAGAGCATCTTGCTTCCAGCTCTTTGGGAAGCTAAGAAACAACTCGCTCTGCACAGTGCTTTTACAGCCTACCGGGAACACGACTTACAAAGGCCTGTGAAACGCAGTTTCTTTGCAGGCCTGATCTGGCTGAAGTAGAACTTCTGCTCTGGGTGTGCCACATTGCCCTAGAGCTGAAAGGCACAACGTGCAGGCTTCTTTCCAAAGGGCGAGTTGGGCCTCAGAGCATCTTGCTTCCAGCTCTTTGGTAAGCGAAGAAACAACTCGCTCTGCACAGTGCTCTTACAGCCTACCGGGAACATCTCTTCCAAAGGCCTGTGAAACGCAGTTTCTTTGCAGTCCTGATGTATCTGAAGTAGAATTCTGCTCCGGGTGTGCTACTTTGCACAAGAGCTGAAAGACACAACGTGCAGTCTCCTATCCAAAGGGCGAGTTGGTCCCCAAAGCATCTTGCTTCCAGCTCTTTGGAAGCTGAGAAACAACTCGCTCTGCACAGTGCTCTTACAGCCTATCGGGAACATCTCTTACAAAGGCCTGTGAAATGCAGTTTCTTTGCAGGCCTGATCTGGCTGAAGTAGAACTTCTGCTCTGGGTGTGCCACATTGCCCTAGAGCTGAAAGGCACAACGTGCAGGCTTCTTTCCAAAGGGCGAGTTGGGCCTCAGAGCATCTTGCGTCCAGCTCTTTGGGAAGCGAAGAAACAACTCGCTCTGCACAGTGCTCTTACAGCCTACCGGGAACATCTCTTCCAAAGGCCTGTGAAACGCAGTTTCTTCCCAGCCCTGATCTGGCTGAAGTAGAACTTCTGCTCTGCCGGGTGCTACATGGCGCTAGAGCTGCAAGGCACAAAGTCTTGCCTTGTTTCCACAAGGGTACACAAGTCCCTCAGGTCCAGATTCCAGCTCTTTCGGCAGCTAAGAAACAACTCGCTCTGCACAGTGCTCTTACAGCCTACCGGGAACATCTCTTACAAAGGCCTGTGAAACGCAGTTCCTTTGCAGGCCTGATCTGGCTGAAGTGGAACTTCTACTCTGGGTGTGCCACATGGCCCTAGAGCTGAAAGGCACAACGTGCTGGCTTCTTTCCAAAGGGAGAGTTGGGCCGCACAGCATCTTGCTTCCAGCTCTTTGGGAAGCTAAGAAACAACTCGCTCTGCACAGTGCTCTTACAGCCTACCGGGAACATCTCTTCCAAAGGCCTGTGAAACGCAGTTTCTTTGCAGGCCTGATCTGGCTGAAGTACAACTTCTACTCTGGGTGTGCCACATGGCCCTAGAGCTGAAAGGCACAACGTGCAGGCTTCTTTCCAAAGGGCGTGTTGGGCCCCAAAGCCTCTTGCTTCCAGCTCTTTGGGAAGCTAAGAAACAACTCGCTCTGCAGACCTCTCTTACAGCCAACCGGGAGCATCTCTTGCAAAGGCCTGAGAAATGCAGTTTCTTTGCAGGCCTTATCTCGCTGAGGTAGAACTGCTGCTATGCCGTGTCCTACATCGGCCTAGAGTTGCAAGGCTCAAAGTCCTGCCTTGACTCCTCAAGGGCAGACAGGCCCCACAGCGTGGGGATTCCACCTCTTTGGGCAGCTAAGAAACAACTCGCTCTGCACAGTGCTCTTACAGCCTAGTGGGAACATCTCTTCCAAAGGCCCGTGAAACGCAGTTTCTTTGAAGGCCTGATCTGGCTGATGTAGGACTTCTTGTCTGGGTGTGCTACTTTGCCCTAGAGCTGAAAGGCACAAGGTGCAGGTTTCTTTCCAAAGGGCGAGTTGGGCCCCACAGCATCTTGCTTCCAGCTCTTTGGGAAGATAAGAAACAACTCGCTCTGCACAGTGCTCTTACAGCCTACTGGGAACATCTCTTACAAAGGCCTGTGAAACGCAGTTTCTTTGCAGGCCTGATCTGGCTGAAGTAGGACTTCTGCTCTGGGTGTGCTACTTTGCCCTAGAGCTGAAAGGCACAACGTGCAGGCTTCTTTCCAAAGGGCGAGTTGGGCCCCACAGCATCTTGCTTCCAGCTCTTTGGGAAGCTAAGAAACAACTCGCTCTGCACAGTGCTCTTACAGCCTACCGGGGACATGTCTTCCAAAGGCCTGTGAAACGCAGTTTCTTTGCAGGCCTGATCTGGCTGAAGTAGGACATCTGCTCTGGGTGTGCCACTTTGCCCTAGAGCTGAAAGGCACAACGTGCAGGCTTCTTTCCAAAGGGTGAGTTGGGCCCCACAGCATCTTGCTTCCAGCTCTTTGGGAAGCTAAGAAACAACTCGCTCTGCACAGTGCTCTTACAGCCTACCGGGAACATCTCTTCCAAAGGCCTGTGAAACGCAGTTTCTTTGCAGTCCTGATGTATCTGAAGTAGAATTCTGCTCCGGGTGTGCTACTTTGCACAAGAGCTGAAAGACACAACGTGCAGTCTCCTATCCAAAGGGCGAGTTGGTCCCCAAAGCATCTTGCTTCCAGCTCTTTGGAAGCTGAGAAACAACTCGCTCTGCACAGTGCTCTTACAGCCTACCGGGAACATCTCTTACAAAGGCCTGTGAAACGCAGTTTCTTTGCAGGCCTGATCTGGCTGAAGTAGAACTTCTGCTCTGGGTGTGCCACATTGCCCTAGAGCTGAAAGGCACAACGTGCAGGCTTCTTTCCAAAGGGCGAGTTGGGCCTCAGAGCATCTTGCTTCCAGCTCTTTGGTAAGCGAAGAAACAACTCGCTCTGCACAGTGCTCTTACAGCCTACCGGGAACATCTCTTCCAAAGGCCTGTGAAACGCAGTTTCTTTGCAGTCCTGATGTATCTGAAGTAGAATTCTGCTCCGGGTGTGCTACTTTGCACAAGAGCTGAAAGACACAACGTGCAGTCTCCTATCCAAAGGGCGAGTTGGTCCCCAAAGCATCTTGCTTCCAGCTCTTTGGAAGCTGAGAAACAACTCGCTCTGCACAGTGCTCTTACAACCTACCGGGAACATCTCTTACAAAGGCCTGTGAAACGCAGTTTCTTTGCAGGCCTGATCTGGCTGAAGTAGAACTTCTGCTCTGGGTGTGCCACATTGCCCTAGAGCTGAAAGGCACAACATGCAGGCTTCTTTCCAAAGGGCGAGTTGGGCCTCAGAGCATCTTGCTTCCAGCTCTTTCGTAAGCGAAGAAACAACTCGCTCTGCACAGTGCTCTTACAGCCTACCGGGAACATCTCTTCCAAAGGCCTGTGAAACGCAGTTTCTTTGCAGTCCTGATGTATCTGAAGTAGAATTCTGCTCCGGGTGTGCTACTTTGCACAAGAGCTGAAAGACACAACGTGCAGTCTCCTATCCAAAGGGCGAGTTGGTCCCCAAAGCATCTTGCTTCCAGCTCTTTGGAAGCTGAGAAACAACTCGCTCTGCACAGTGCTCTTACAGCCTACCGGGAACATCTCTTACAAAGGCCTGTGAAACGCAGTTTCTTTGCAGGCCTGATCTGGCTGAAGTAGAACTTCTGCTCTGGGTGTGCCACATGGCCCTAGAGCTGAAAGGCACAAGGTGCAGGCTTCTTTCCAAAGGGCGAGTTGGGCCTCAGAGCATCTTGAGTCCAGCTCTTTGGGAAGCGAAGAAACAACTCGCTCTGCACAGTGCTCTTACAGCCTACCGGGAACATCTCTTCCAAAGGCCTGTGAAACGCAGTTTCTTCCCAGCCCTGATCTGGCTGAAGTAGAACTTCTGCTCTGCCGGGTGCTACATGGCGCTAGAGCTGCAAGGCACAAAGTCTTGCCTTGTTTCCACAAGGGTACACAAGTCCCTCAGGTCCAGATTCCAGCTCTTTCGGCAGCTAAGAAACAACTCGCTCTGCACAGTGCTCTTACAGCCTACCGGGAACATCTCTTACAAAGGCCTGTGAAACGCAGTTCCTTTGCAGGCCTGATCTGGCTGAAGTGGAACTTCTACTCTGGGTGTGCCACATGGCCCTAGAGCTGAAAGGCACAACGTGCTGGCTTCTTTCCAAAGGGAGAGTTGGGCCGCACAGCATCTTGCTTCCAGCTCTTTGGGAAGCTAAGAAACAACTCGCTCTGCACAGTGGTCTTACAGCCTACCGGGAACATCTCTTCCAAAGGCCTGTGAAACGCAGTTTCTTTGCAGGCCTGATCTGGCTGAAGTACAACTTCTACTCTGGGTGTGCCACATGGCCCTAGAGCTGAAAGGCACAACGTGCAGGCTTCTTTCCAAAGGGCGTGTTGGGCCCCAAAGCCTCTTGCTTCCAGCTCTTTGGGAAGCTAAGAAACAACTCGCTCTGCAGACCTCTCTTACAGCCAACCGGGAGCATCTCTTGCAAAGGCCTGAGAAATGCAGTTTCTTTGCAGGCCTTATCTCGCTGAGGTAGAACTGCTGCTATGCCGTGTCCTACATCGGCCTAGAGTTGCAAGGCTCAAAGTCCTGCCTTGACTCCTCAAGGGCAGACAGGCCCCACAGCGTGGGGATTCCACCTCTTTGGGCAGCTAAGAAACAACTCGCTCTGCACAGTGCTCTTACAGCCTAGTGGGAACATCTCTTCCAAAGGCCCGTGAAACGCAGTTTCTTTGAAGGCCTGATCTGGCTGATGTAGGACTTCTTGTCTGGGTGTGCTACTTTGCCCTAGAGCTGAAAGGCACAAGGTGCAGGTTTCTTTCCAAAGGGCGAGTTGGGCCCCACAGCATCTTGCTTCCAGCTCTTTGGGAAGATAAGAAACAACTCGCTCTGCACAGTGCTCTTACAGCCTACTGGGAACATCTCTTACAAAGGCCTGTGAAACGCAGTTTCTTTGCAGGCCTGATCTGGCTACAGTAGGACTTCTGCTCTGGGTGTGCTACTTTGCCCTAGAGCTGAAAGGCACAACGTGCAGGCTTCTTTCCAAAGGGCGAGTTGGGCCCCACAGCATCTTGCTTCCAGCTCTTTGGGAAGCTAAGAAACAACTCGCTCTGCACAGTGCTCTTACAGCCTACCGGGGACATGTCTTCCAAAGGCCTGTGAAACGCAGTTTCTTTGCAGGCCTGATCTGGCTGAAGTAGGACATCTGCTCTGGGTGTGCCACTTTGCCCTAGAGCTGAAAGGCACAACGTGCAGGCTTCTTTCCAAAGGGCGAGTTGGGCCCCACAGCATCTTGCTTCCAGCTCTTTGGGAAGCTAAGAAACAACTCGCTCTGCACAGTGCTCTTACAGCCTACCGGGAACATCTCTTCCAAAGGCCTGTGAAACGCAGTTTCTTTGCAGTCCTGATGTATCTGAAGTAGAATTCTGCTCCGGGTGTGCTACTTTGCCCAAGAGCTGAAAGACACAACGTGCAGTCTCCTATCCAAAGGGCGAGTTGGTCCCCAAAGCATCTTGCTTCCAGCTCTTTGGAAGCTGAGAAACAACTCGCTCTGCACAGTGCTCTTACAGCCTACCGGGAACATCTCTTACAAAGGCCTGTGAAACGCAGTTTCTTTGCAGGCCTGATCTGGCTGAAGTAGAACTTCTGCTCTGGGTGTGCCACATTGCCCTAGAGCTGAAAGGCACAACGTGCAGGCTTCTTTCCAAAGGGCGAGTTGGGCCTCAGAGCATCTTGCTTCCAGCTCTTTGGGAAGCGAAGAAACAACTCGCTCTGCACAGTGCTCTTACAGCCTACCGGGAACATCTCTTCCAAAGGCCTGTGAAACGCAGTTTCTTTGCAGTCCTAATCTGGCTGAAGTAGGACTTCTGCTCTGGGTGTGCTACTTTGCCCTAGAGCTGAAAGGCACAACGTGCTGTCTTCTTTCCAAAGGGCGAGTTGGGCCCCACAGCATCTTGCTTCCAGCTCTTTGGGAAGCTAAGAAACAACTCGCTCTGCACAGTGCTCTTCCAACCAAGTGAGAACATCTCTTCCAAAGGAATGTGAAACGCAGTTTCTTTGCAGGCCTGATCTGGCTGAAGTAGAACTTCTGCTCTGGGTGTGCTACATAGACCTGGAGCTGAAAGGCACAACCCGCAGTCTTCTTTCCAAAGGGCGAGTTGGGCCCAAAAGCATCTTCCTTCCAGCTCTTTGGGAAGCTAAGAAACAACTGGCTCTGCAGACCTCTCTTACAGCCAACTGGGAGCATCTCTTGCAAAGGCCTGAGAAATGCAGTTTCTTTGCGGGCCTTATCTCGCTGAGGTAGAACTGCTGCTATGCCATATCCTACTTCGGCCTAGAGTTGCAAGGCTCAAAGTCCTGCCTTGATTCCTCAAGGGCAGAGAGGCCCCACAGCGTGGGGCTTCCACCTCTTTGGGCCGCTAAGAAACAACTTGCTCTGCACTGGTGTTTTACAGCCTACAGGGAACGAGTCTTACAAAGGCCTGTGAAACGCAATTTATTCCCAGCCCTGATCTGGCTGAAGTAGAACTTCTGCTCTGCCGGGTCCTACATGGCGCTAGAGCTGCAAGGCGCAAAGTTCTGCCTTGATTCCACAAGGGTAGACAAGTCCCTCAGGTAAAACATCCAGCTATTTCGGCAGCTAAGAAACAACTCGCTCTGCATAGGGCTCTTACAGCCTACCGGGAACATGTCTTACAAAGGACTGTGAAACGCAGTTTCTTCCCAGCCCTGATCTGGCTGAAGTAGAACTTCTGCTCTGGGTGTGCCACATGGCCCTAGAGCTGATAGGCACAACGTGCAGGCTTCTTTCCAAAGGGCGTGTTGGGCCCCAAAGCCTCTTGCTTCCAGCTCTTTGGGAAGCTAAGAAACAACTCGCTCTGCAGACCTCTCTTACAGCCAACCGGGAGCATCTCTTGCAAAGGCCTGAGAAATGCAGTTTCTTTGCAGGCCTTATCTCGCTGAGGTAGAACTGCTGCTATGCCGTGTCCTACATCGGCCTAGAGTTGCAAGGCTCAAAGTCCTGCCTTGACTCCTCAAGGGCAGACAGGCCCCACAGCGTGGGGATTCCACCTCTTTGGGCAGCTAAGAAACATCTCGCTCTGCACAGTGCTCTTACTGCCTAGTGGGAACATCTCTTCCAAAGGCCCGTGAAACGCAGTTTCTTTGAAGGCCTGATCTGGCTGATGTAGGACTTCTTGTCTGGGTGTGCTACTTTGCCCTAGAGCTGAAAGGCACAAGGTGCAGGCTTCTTTCCAAAGGGCGAGTTGGGCCCCACAGCATCTTGCTTCCAGCTCTTTGGAAGCTGAGAAACAACTCGCTCTGCACAGTGCTCTTACAGCCTACCGGGAACATCTCTTACAAAGGCCTGTGAAACGCAGTTTCTTTGCAGGCCTGATCTGGCTGAAGTAGAACTTCTGCTCTGGGTGTGCCACATGGCCCTAGAGCTGAAAGGCACAAGGTGCAGGCTTCTTTCCAAAGGGCGAGTTTGGACCCAAAGCATCTTGCTTCCAGCTCTTTGGGAAGCTAAGAAACAACTCGCTCAGCACAGTGCTTTTACAGCCTACCGGGAACATGACTTACAAAGGCCTGTGAAACGCAGTTTCTTTGCAGGCCTGATCTGGCTGAAGTAGAACTTCTGCTCTGGGTGTGCCACATAGCCCTAGAGCTGAAAGGCACAACGTGCAGGCTTCTTTCCAAAGGGCGAGTTGGGCCGCAGAGCATCTTGCTTCCATCTCTTTGGGAAGCTAAGAAACAACTCGCTCTGCACAGTGCTCTTAGAGCCTACCGGGAACATCTCTTACAAAGGCCTGTGAAAGGCAGTTTCTTTGCAGGCCTGATCTGGCTGAAGTAGAACTTCTGCTCTGGGTGTGCCACATTGCCCTAGAGCTGAAAGGCACAACGTGAAGGCTTCTTTCCAAAGGGCGAGTTGGGCCTCAGAGCATCTTGCGTCCAGCTCTTTGGGAAGCGAAGAAACAACTCGCTCTGCACAGTGCTCTTACAGCCTACCGGGAACATCTCTTCCAAAGGCCTGTGAAACGCAGTTTCTTCCCAGACCTGATCTGGCTGAAGTAGAACTTCTGCTCTGCCGGGTCCTACATGGCGCTAGAGCTGCAAGGCACAAAGTCTTGCCTTGTTTCCACAAGGGTACACAAGTCCCTCAGGTCCAGATTCCAGCTCTTTCGGCAGCTAAGAAACAACTCGCTCTGCACAGTGCTCTTACAGCCTACCGGGAACATCTCTTCCAAAGGCCTGTGAAATGCAGTTTCTTTGCAGCCCTGATCTGGCTGAAGTAGGACTTCTGCTCTGGGTGTGCTACTTTGCCCTAGAGCTGAAAGGCACAACGTGCAGGCTTCTTTCGAAAGGGCGAGTTGGGCCCCACAGCATCTTGCTTCAAGCTCTTTGGGAAGCTAAGAAACATCTCGCTCTGCACAGTGCTCTTACAGCCTACCGGGAACATCTCTTCCAAAGGCCTGTGAAACGCAGTTTCTTTGCAGTCCTAATCTGGCTGAAGTAGGACTTCTGCTCTGGGTGTGCTACTTTGCCCTAGAGCTGAAAGACACAACGTGCAGGCTTCTTTCCAAAGGGCGAGTTGGGCCCCACAGCATCTTGCTTCCAGCTCTTTGGGAAGCTAAGAAACAACTCGCTCTGCACAGTGCTCTTCCAGCCAAGTGAGAACATCTCTTCCAAAGGAATGTGAAACGCAGTTTCTTTGCAGGCCTGATCTGGCTGAAGTAGAACTTCTGCTCTGGGTGTGCTACATAGGCCTGGAGCTGAAAGGCACAACCCGCAGTCTTCTTTCCAAAGGGCGAGTTGGGCCCAAAAGCATCTTCCTTCCAGCTCTTTGGGAAGCTAAGAAACAACTGGCTCTGCAGACCTCTCTTACAGCCAACTGGGAGCATCTCTTGCAAAGGCCTGAGAAATGCAGTTTCTTTGCAGGCCTGTTCTTGGTGAGGTAGAACTGCTGCTATGCTGTGTCCTACATCGGCCTAGAGTTGCAAGGCTCAGAGTCCTGCCTTGACTCCTCAAGGGCAGACAGGCCCCACAGCGTGGGGCTTCCACCTCTTTGGGCAGCTAAGAAACATCTTGCTCTGCACTGGTGTTTTACAGCCTACAGGGAACGAGTCTTACAAAGACCTGTGAAACGCAGTTTCTTCCCAGCCCTGATCTGGCTGAAGTAGAACTTCTGCTCTGCTGGGTCCTACATGGCGCTAGAGCTGCAAGGCACAAAGTCCTCCCTTTTTTCCACAAGGGTAGACAAGTCCCTCAGGTCCAGCTTCCAGCTCTTTCGGCAGCTAAGAAACAACTCGCTGTGCACAGTGCTCTTACAGCCTACCGGGAACATCTCTTACAAAGGCCTGTGAAACGCAGTTTCTTGGCAGGCCTGATCTGGCTGAAGTAGAACTTCTGCTCTGGGTGTGCCACATGGCCCTAGAGCTGAAAGGCACAACGTGCAGGCTTCTTTCCAAAGGGCGAGTTGGGCCCCTCAGCATCTTGCTTCCAGCTCTTTGGGAAGCTAAGAAACAACTCGCTCTGCACAGTGCTCTTACAGCCTACTGGGAACATCTCTTACAAAGGCCTGTGAAACGCAGTTTGTTTGCAGGCCTGATCTGGCTGAAGTAGAACTTCTGCTCTGGGTGTGCTACATTGTCCTGGAGCTGAAAGGCACAACCCGCAGTCTTCTTTCCAAAGGGCGAGTTGGGCCCAAAAGCATCTTCCTTCCAGCTCTTTGGGAAGCTAAGAAACAACTGGCTCTGCAGACCTCTCTTACAGCCAACTGGGAGCATCTCTTGCAAAGGCCTGAGAAATGCAGTTTCTTTGCAGGCCTTATCTCGCTGAGGTATAACTGCTGCTATGCCATATCCTACTTCGGCCTAGAGTTGCAAGGCTCAAAGTCCTGCCTTGATTCCTCAAGGGCAGACAGGCCCCACAGCTTGGGGCTTCCACCTCTTTGGGCCGCTAAGAAACAACTTGCTCTGCACTGGTGTTTTACAGCCTACAGGGAACGAGTCTTACAAAGGCCTGTGAAACGCAGTTTATTCCCAGCCCTGATCTGGCTGAAGTAGAACTTCTGCTCTGCCGGGTCCTACATGGCGCTAGAGCTGCAAGGCGCAAAGTTCTGCCTTGATTCCACAAGGGTAGACAAGTCCCTCAGGTAAAACATCCAGCTATTTCGGCAGCTAAGAAACAACTCGCTCTGCATAGGGCTCTTACAGCCTACCGGGAACATGTCTTACAAAGGACTGTGAAACGCAGTTTCTTCCCAGCCCTGATCTGGCTGAAGTAGAACTTCTGCTCTGGGTGTGCCACATGGCCCTAGAGCTGAAAGGCACAACGTGCAGGCTTCTTTCCAAAGGGCGTGTTGGGCCCCAAAGCCTCTTGCTTCCAGCTCTTTGGGAAGCTAAGAAACAACTCGCTCTGCAGACCTCTCTTACAGCCAACCGGGAGCATCTCTTGCAAAGGCCTGAGAAATGCAGTTTCTTTGCAGGCCTGTTCTCGCTGAGGTAGAACTGCTGCTATGCTGTGTCCTACATCGGCCTAGAGTTGCAAGGCTCAGAGTCCTGCCTTGACTCCTCAAGGGCAGACAGGCCCCACAGCGTGGGGCTTCCACCTCTTTGGGCAGCTAAGAAACATCTTGCTCTGCACTGGTGTTTTACAGCCTACAGGGAACGAGTCTTACAAAGACCTGTGAAACGCAGTTTCTTCCCAGCCCTGATCTGGCTGAAGTAGAACTTCTGCTCTGCCGGGTCCTACATGGCGCTAGAGCTGCAAGGCACAAAGTCCTCCCTTTTTTCCACAAGGGTAGACAAGTCCCTCAGGTCCAGCTTCCAGCTCTTTGGGAAGCTAAGAAACAACTCGCTGTGCACAGTGCTCTTACAGCCTACCGGGAACATCTCTTACAAAGGCCTGTGAAACGCAGTTTCTTTGCAGGCCTGATCTTGCTGAAGTAGAACTTCTGCTCTGGGTGTGCCACATGGCCCTAGAGCTGAAAGGCACAACGTGCAGGCTTCTTTCCAAAGGGCGAGTTGGGCCCCTCAGCATCTTGCTTCCAGCTCTTTGGGAAGATAAGAAACAACTCGCTCTGCACAGTGCTCTTACAGCCTACTGGGAACATCTCTTACAAAGGCCTGTGAAACGCAGTTTCTTTGCAGGCCTGATCTGGCTGAAGTAGAACTTCTGCTCTGGGTGTGCTACATTGGCCTGGACCTGAAAGGCACAACCCGCTGTCTTCTTTCCAAAGGGCGAGTTGGGCCCAAAAGCATCTTCCTTCCAGCTCTTTGGGAAGCTAAGAAACAACTGGCTCTGCAGACCTCTCTTACAGCCAACTGGGAGCATCTCTTGCAAAGGCCTGAGAAATGCAGTTTCTTTGCAGGCCTTATCTCGCTGAGGTAGAACTGCTGCTATGCCATATCCTACTTCGGCCTAGAGTTGCAAGGCTCAAAGTCCTGCCTTGATTCCTCAAGGGCAGACAGGCCCCACAGCGTGGGGCTTCCACCTCTTTGGGCCGCTAAGAAACAACTTGCTCTGCACTGGTGTTTTACAGCCTACAGGGAACGAGTCTTACAAAGGCCTGTGAAACGCAGTTTCTTCCCAGCCCTGATCTGGCTGAAGTAGAACTTCTGCTCTGGGTGTGCCACATGGCCCTAGAGCTGATAGGCACAACGTGCAGGCTTATTTCCAAAGGGCGTGTTGGGCCCCAAAGCCTCTTGCTTCCAGCTCTTTGGGAAGCTAAGAAACAACTCGCTCTGCAGACCTCTCTTACAGCCAACCGGGAGCATCTTTTGCAAAGGCCTGAGAAATGCAGTTTCTTTGCAGGCCTTATCTCGCTGAGGGAGAACTGCTGCTATGCCGTGTCCCACATCGGCCTAGAGTTGCAAGGCTCAAAGTCCTGCCTTGACTCCTCAAGGGCAGACAGGCCGCTCAGCGTGGGGATTCCACCTCTTTGGGCAGCTAAGAAACAACTTGCTCTGCACTGGTGTTTTACAGCCTACAGGGAACGAGTCTTACAAAGGCCTGTGAAACGCAGTTTCTTCCCAGCCCTGATGTGGCTGAAGTAGAACTTCTGCTCTGCCGGGTCCTACATGGCCCTAGAGCTGCAAGGCACAAAGTCCTGCCTTGTTTCCACAAGGGTAGACAAGTCCCTCAGGTCCAGCTTCCAGCTCTTTCGGCAGCTAAGAAACAACTCGCTCTTCACAGTGCTCTTACACCCTACCGGGAACATCTCTTCCAAAGGCCTGTGAAACGCAGTTTTTTTGCAGGCCTGATCTGGCTGAAGTAGGACTTCTGCTCTCCGTGTGCTACTTTGCCCTAGAGCTGAAAGGCGCAATGTACAGGCTACTTTCCAAAGGGGGAGTTGGGACCAAGAGCATCTTGCTTCCAGCTCTTTGGGAAGCTAAGAAACAACTCGCTCTGCACAGTGCTTTTACAGCCTACCGGGAACACGACTTACAAAGGCCTGTGAAACGCAGCTTCTTTGCAGGCCTGATCTGGCTGAAGTAGAACTTCTGCTCTGGGTGTGCCACATTGCCCTAGAGCTGAAAGGCACAACGTGCAGGCTTCTTTCCAAAGGGCGAGTTGGGCCTCAGAGCATCTTGCTTCCAGCTCTTTGGTAAGCGAAGAAACAACTCGCTCTGCACAGTGCTCTTACAGCCTACCGGGAACATCTCTTCCAAAGTCCTGTGAAACGCAGTTTCTTTGCAGTCCTGATGTATCTGAAGTAGAATTCTGCTCCGGGTGTGCTACTTTGCACAAGAGCTGAAAGACACAACGTGCAGTCTCCTATCCAAAGGGCGAGTTGGTCCCCAAAGCATCTTGCTTCCAGCTCTTTGGAAGCTGAGAAACAACTCGCTCTGCAGAGTGCTCTTACAGCATACCGGGAACATCTCTTACAAAGGCCTGTGAAACGCAGTTTCTTTGCAGGCCTGATCTGGCTGAAGTAGAACTTCTGCTCTGGGTGTGCCACATTGCCCTAGAGCTGAAAGGCACAACGTGCAGGCTTCTTTCCAAAGGGCGAGTTGGGCCTCAGAGCATCTTGCTTCCAGCTCTTTGGTAAGCGAAGAAACAACTCGCTCTGCACAGTGCTCTTACAGCCTACCGGGAACATCTCTTCCAAAGGCCTGTGAAACGCAGTTTCTTTGCAGTCCTGATGTATCTGAAGTAGAATTCTGCTCCGGGTGTGCTACTTTGCACAAGAGCTGAAAGACACAACGTGCAGTCTCCTATCCAAAGGGCGAGTTGGTCCCCAAAGCATCTTGCTTCCAGCTCTTTGGAAGCTGAGAAACAACTCGCTCTGCACAGTGCTCTTACAGCCTACCGGGAACATCTCTTACAAAGGCCTGTGAAACGCAGTTTCTTTGCAGGCCTGATCTGGCTGAAGTAGAACTTCTGCTCTGGGTGTGCCACATGGCCCTAGAGCTGAAAGGCACAAGGTGCAGGCTTCTTTCCAAAGGGCGAGTTTGGACCCAAAGCATCTTGCTTCCAGCTCTTTGGGAAGCTAAGAAACAACTCGCTCTGCACAGTGCTTTTACAGCCTACCGGGAACATCTCTTACAAAGGCCTGTGAAACGCAGTTTCTTTGCAGGCCTGATCTGGCTGAAGTAGAACTTCTACTCTGGGTGTGCCACATGGCCCTAGAGCTGAAAGGCACAACGTGCAGGCTTCTTTCCAAAGGGCGTGTTGGGCCCCAAAGCCTCTTGCTTCCAGCTCTTTGGGAAGCTAAGAAACAACTCGCTCTGCAGACCTCTCTTACAGCCAACCGGGAGCATCTCTTGCAAAGGCCTGAGAAATGCAGTTTCTTTGCAGGCCTTATCTCGCTGAGGTAGAACTGCTGCTATGCCGTGTCCTACATCGGCCTAGAGTTGCAAGGGTCAAAGTCCCGCCTTGACTCCTCAAGGGCAGACAGGCCCCACAGCGTGGGGATTCCACCTCTTTGGGCAGCTAAGAAACAACTTGCTCTGCACTGGTGTTTTACAGCCTACAGGGAACGAGTCTTACAAAGGCTTGTGAAACGCAGTTTCTTCCCAGCCCTGATGTGGCTGAAGTAGAAATTCTGCTCTGCCGGGTCCTACATGGTGCTAGAGCAGCAAGGCACAAAGTCCTGCCTTGTTTCCACAAGGGTAGACAAGTCCCTCAGGTCCAGCTTCCAGCTCTTTCGGCAGCTAAGAAACAACTCGCTCTGCACAGTGCTCTTACAGCCTGCCGGGAACATCTCTTCCAAAGGCCTGTGAAACGCAGTTTCTTTGCAAGCCTGATCTGGCTGAAGTAGGACTTCTGCTCTGGGTGTGCTACATTGCCCTAGAGCTGAAAGGCACTACGTGCAGGCTTCTTTCGAAAGGGCGAGTTGGGCCCCACAGCATCTTGCTTCCAGCTCTTTGGGAAGCTAAGAAACATCTCGCTCTGCACAGTGCTCTTACAGCCTACCGGGAACATCTCTTCCAAAGGCCTGTGAAACGCAGTTTTTTTGCAGGCCTGATCTGGCTGAAGTAGGACTTCTGCTCTCCGTGTGCTACTTTGCCCTAGAGTTGAAAGGCGCAATGTACAGGCTACTTTCCAAAGGGGGAGTTGGGACCAAGAGCATCTTGCTTCCAGCTCTTTGGGAAGCTAAGAAACAACTCGCTCTGCACAGTGCTTTTACAGCCTACCGGGAACACGACTTACAAAGGCCTGTGAAACGCAGTTTCTTTGCAGGCCTGATCTGGCTGAAGTAGAACTTCTGCTCTGGGTGTGCCACATTGCCCTAGAGCTGAAAGGCACAACGTGCAGGCTTCTTTCCAAAGGGCGAGTTGGGCCTCAGAGCATCTTGCTTCCAGCTCTTTGGTAAGCGAAGAAACAACTCGCTCTGCAAAGTGCTCTTACAGCCTACCGGGAACATCTCTTCCAAAGGCCTGTGAAACGCAGTTTCTTTGCAGTCCTGATGTATCTGAAGTAGAATTCTGCTCCGGGTGTGCTACTTTGCACAAGAGCTGAAAGACACAACGTGCAGTCTCCTATCCAAAGGGCGAGTTGGTCCCCAAAGCATCTTGCTTCCAGCTCTTTGGAAGCTGAGAAACAACTCGCTCTGCACAGTGCTCTTACAGCCTATCGGGAACATCTCTTACAAAGGCCTGTGAAATGCAGTTTCTTTGCAGGCCTGATCTGGCTGAAGTAGAACTTCTGCTCTGGGTGTGCCACATTGCCCTAGAGCTGAAAGGCACAACGTGCAGGCTTCTTTCCAAAGGGCGAGTTGGGCCTCAGAGCATCTTGCGTCCAGCTCTTTGGGAAGCGAAGAAACAACTCGCTCTGCACAGTGCTCTTACAGCCTACCGGGAACATCTCTTCCAAAGGCCTGTGAAACGCAGTTTCTTCCCAGCCCTGATCTGGCTGAAGTAGAACTTCTGCTCTGCCGGGTGCTACATGGCGCTAGAGCTGCAAGGCACAAAGTCTTGCCTTGTTTCCACAAGGGTACACAAGTCCCTCAGGTCCAGATTCCAGCTCTTTCGGCAGCTAAGAAACAACTCGCTCTGCACAGTGCTCTTACAGCCTACCGGGAACATCTCTTACAAAGGCCTGTGAAACGCAGTTCCTTTGCAGGCCTGATCTGGCTGAAGTGGAACTTCTACTCTGGGTGTGCCACATGGCCCTAGAGCTGAAAGGCACAACGTGCTGGCTTCTTTCCAAAGGGAGAGTTGGGCCGCACAGCATCTTGCTTCCAGCTCTTTGGGAAGCTAAGAAACAACTCACTCTGCACAGTGCTCTTACAGCCTACCGGGAACATCTCTTCCAAAGGCCTGTGAAACGCAGTTTCTTTGCAGGCCTGATCTGGCTGAAGTACAACTTCTACTCTGGGTGTGCCACATGGCCCTAGAGCTGAAAGGCACAACGTGCAGGCTTCTTTCCAAAGGGCGTGTTGGGCCCCAAAGCCTCTTGCTTCCAGCTCTTTGGGAAGCTAAGAAACAACTCGCTCTGCAGACCTCTCTTACAGCCAACCGGGAGCATCTCTTGCAAAGGCCTGAGAAATGCAGTTTCTTTGCAGGCCTTATCTCGCTGAGGTAGAACTGCTGCTATGCCGTGTCCTACATCGGCCTAGAGTTGCAAGGCTCAAAGTCCTGCCTTGACTCCTCAAGGGCAGACAGGCCCCACAGCGTGGGGATTCCACCTCTTTGGGCAGCTAAGAAACAACTCGCTCTGCACAGTGCTCTTACAGCCTAGTGGGAACATCTCTTCCAAAGGCCCGTGAAACGCAGTTTCTTTGAAGGCCTGATCTGGCTGATGTAGGACTTCTTGTCTGGGTGTGCTACTTTGCCCTAGAGCTGAAAGGCACAAGGTGCAGGTTTCTTTCCAAAGGGCGAGTTGGGCCCCACAGCATCTTGCTTCCAGCTCTTTGGGAAGATAAGAAACAACTCGCTCTGCACAGTGCTCTTACAGCCTACTGGGAACATCTCTTACAAAGGCCTGTGAAACGCAGTTTCTTTGCAGGCCTGATCTGGCTACAGTAGGACTTCTGCTCTGGGTGTGCTACTTTGCCCTAGAGCTGAAAGGCACAACGTGCAGGCTTCTTTCCAAAGGGCGAGTTGGGCCCCACAGCATCTTGCTTCCAGCTCTTTGGGAAGCTAAGAAACAACTCGCTCTGCACAGTGCTCTTACAGCCTACCGGGGACATGTCTTCCAAAGGCCTGTGAAACGCAGTTTCTTTGCAGGCCTGATCTGGCTGAAGTAGGACATCTGCTCTGGGTGTGCCACTTTGCCCTAGAGCTGAAAGGCACAACGTGCAGGCTTCTTTCCAAAGGGTGAGTTGGGCCCCACAGCATCTTGCTTCCAGCTCTTTGGGAAGCTAAGAAACAACTCGCTCTGCACAGTGCTCTTACAGCCTACCGGGAACATCTCTTCCAAAGGCCTGTGAAACGCAGTTTCTTTGCAGTCCTGATGTATCTGAAGTAGAATTCTGCTCCGGGTGTGCTACTTTGCACAAGAGCTGAAAGACACAACGTGCAGTCTCCTATCCAAAGGGCGAGTTGGTCCCCAAAGCATCTTGCTTCCAGCTCTTTGGAAGCTGAGAAACAACTCGCTCTGCACAGTGCTCTTACAGCCTACCGGGAACATCTCTTACAAAGGCCTGTGAAACGCAGTTTCTTTGCAGGCCTGATCTGGCTGAAGTAGAACTTCTGCTCTGGGTGTGCCACATTGCCCTAGAGCTGAAAGGCACAACGTGCAGGCTTCTTTCCAAAGGGCGAGTTGGGCCTCAGAGCATCTTGCTTCCAGCTCTTTGGTAAGCGAAGAAACAACTCGCTCTGCACAGTGCTCTTACAGCCTACCGGGAACATCTCTTCCAAAGGCCTGTGAAACGCAGTTTCTTTGCAGTCCTGATGTATCTGAAGTAGAATTCTGCTCCGGGTGTGCTACTTTGCACAAGAGCTGAAAGACACAACGTGCAGTCTCCTATCCAAAGGGCGAGTTGGTCCCCAAAGCATCTTGCTTCCAGCTCTTTGGAAGCTGAGAAACAACTCGCTCTGCACAGTGCTCTTACAACCTACCGGGAACATCTCTTACAAAGGCCTGTGAAACGCAGTTTCTTTGCAGGCCTGATCTGGCTGAAGTAGAACTTCTGCTCTGGGTGTGCCACATTGCCCTAGAGCTGAAAGGCACAACATGCAGGCTTCTTTCCAAAGGGCGAGTTGGGCCTCAGAGCATCTTGCTTCCAGCTCTTTCGTAAGCGAAGAAACAACTCGCTCTGCACAGTGCTCTTACAGCCTACCGGGAACATCTCTTCCAAAGGCCTGTGAAACGCAGTTTCTTTGCAGTCCTGATGTATCTGAAGTAGAATTCTGCTCCGGGTGTGCTACTTTGCACAAGAGCTGAAAGACACAACGTGCAGTCTCCTATCCAAAGGGCGAGTTGGTCCCCAAAGCATCTTGCTTCCAGCTCTTTGGAAGCTGAGAAACAACTCGCTCTGCACAGTGCTCTTACAGCCTACCGGGAACATCTCTTACAAAGGCCTGTGAAACGCAGTTTCTTTGCAGGCCTGATCTGGCTGAAGTAGAACTTCTGCTCTGGGTGTGCCACATGGCCCTAGAGCTGAAAGGCACAAGGTGCAGGCTTCTTTCCAAAGGGCGAGTTGGGCCTCAGAGCATCTTGAGTCCAGCTCTTTGGGAAGCGAAGAAACAACTCGCTCTGCACAGTGCTCTTACAGCCTACCGGGAACATCTCTTCCAAAGGCCTGTGAAACGCAGTTTCTTCCCAGCCCTGATCTGGCTGAAGTAGAACTTCTGCTCTGCCGGGTGCTACATGGCGCTAGAGCTGCAAGGCACAAAGTCTTGCCTTGTTTCCACAAGGGTACACAAGTCCCTCAGGTCCAGATTCCAGCTCTTTCGGCAGCTAAGAAACAACTCGCTCTGCACAGTGCTCTTACAGCCTACCGGGAACATCTCTTACAAAGGCCTGTGAAACGCAGTTCCTTTGCAGGCCTGATCTGGCTGAAGTGGAACTTCTACTCTGGGTGTGCCACATGGCCCTAGAGCTGAAAGGCACAACGTGCTGGCTTCTTTCCAAAGGGAGAGTTGGGCCGCACAGCATCTTGCTTCCAGCTCTTTGGGAAGCTAAGAAACAACTCGCTCTGCACAGTGGTCTTACAGCCTACCGGGAACATCTCTTCCAAAGGCCTGTGAAACGCAGTTTCTTTGCAGGCCTGATCTGGCTGAAGTACAACTTCTACTCTGGGTGTGCCACATGGCCCTAGAGCTGAAAGGCACAACGTGCAGGCTTCTTTCCAAAGGGCGTGTTGGGCCCCAAAGCCTCTTGCTTCCAGCTCTTTGGGAAGCTAAGAAACAACTCGCTCTGCAGACCTCTCTTACAGCCAACCGGGAGCATCTCTTGCAAAGGCCTGAGAAATGCAGTTTCTTTGCAGGCCTTATCTCGCTGAGGTAGAACTGCTGCTATGCCGTGTCCTACATCGGCCTAGAGTTGCAAGGCTCAAAGTCCTGCCTTGACTCCTCAAGGGCAGACAGGCCCCACAGCGTGGGGATTCCACCTCTTTGGGCAGCTAAGAAACAACTCGCTCTGCACAGTGCTCTTACAGCCTAGTGGGAACATCTCTTCCAAAGGCCCGTGAAACGCAGTTTCTTTGAAGGCCTGATCTGGCTGATGTAGGACTTCTTGTCTGGGTGTGCTACTTTGCCCTAGAGCTGAAAGGCACAAGGTGCAGGTTTCTTTCCAAAGGGCGAGTTGGGCCCCACAGCATCTTGCTTCCAGCTCTTTGGGAAGATAAGAAACAACTCGCTCTGCACAGTGCTCTTACAGCCTACTGGGAACATCTCTTACAAAGGCCTGTGAAACGCAGTTTCTTTGCAGGCCTGATCTGGCTACAGTAGGACTTCTGCTCTGGGTGTGCTACTTTGCCCTAGAGCTGAAAGGCACAACGTGCAGGCTTCTTTCCAAAGGGCGAGTTGGGCCCCACAGCATCTTGCTTCCAGCTCTTTGGGAAGCTAAGAAACAACTCGCTCTGCACAGTGCTCTTACAGCCTACCGGGGACATGTCTTCCAAAGGCCTGTGAAACGCAGTTTCTTTGCAGGCCTGATCTGGCTGAAGTAGGACATCTGCTCTGGGTGTGCCACTTTGCCCTAGAGCTGAAAGGCACAACGTGCAGGCTTCTTTCCAAAGGGTGAGTTGGGCCCCACAGCATCTTGCTTCCAGCTCTTTGGGAAGCTAAGAAACAACTCGCTCTGCACAGTGCTCTTAGAGCCTACCGGGAACATCTCTTCCAAAGGCCTGTGAAACGCAGTTTCTTTGCAGTCCTGATGTATCTGAAGTAGAATTCTGCTCCGGGTGTGCTACTTTGCACAAGAGCTGAAAGACACAACGTGCAGTCTCCTATCCAAAGGGCGAGTTGGTCCCCAAAGCATCTTGCTTCCAGCTCTTTGGAAGCTGAGACACAACTCGCTCTGCACAGTGCTCTTACAGCCTACCGGGAACATCTCTTACAAAGGCCTGTGAAACGCAGTTTCTTTGCAGGCCTGATCTGGCTGAAGTAGAACTTCTGCTCTGGGTGTGCCACATTGCCCTAGAGCTGAAAGGCACAACGTGCAGGCTTCTTTCCAAAGGGCGAGTTGGGCCTCAGAGCATCTTGCTTCCAGCTCTTTGGTAAGCGAAGAAACAACTCGCTCTGCACAGTGCTCTTACAGCCTACCGGGAACATCTCTTCCAAAGGCCTGTGAAACGCAGTTTCTTTGCAGTCCTAATCTGGCTGAAGTAGGACTTCTGCTCTGGGTGTGCTACTTTGCCCTAGAGCTGAAAGGCACAACGTGCAGGCTTCTTTCCAAAGGGCGAGTTGGGCCCCACAGCATCTTGCTTCCAGCTCTTTGGGAAGCTAAGAAACAACTCGCTCTGCACAGTGCTCTTCCAACCAAGTGAGAACATCTCTTCCAAAGGAATGTGAAACGCAGTTTCTTTGCAGGCCTGATCTGGCTGAAGTAGAACTTCTGCTCTGGGTGTGCTACATAGACCTGGAGCTGAAAGGCACAACCCGCAGTCTTCTTTCCAAAGGGCGAGTTGGGCCCAAAAGCATCTTCCTTCCAGCTCTTTGGGAAGCTAAGAAACAACTGGCTCTGCAGACCTCTCTTACAGCCAACTGGGAGCATCTCTTGCAAAGGCCTGAGAAATGCAGTTTCTTTGCGGGCCTTATCTCGCTGAGGTAGAACTGCTGCTATGCCATATCCTACTTCGGCCTAGAGTTGCAAGGCTCAAAGTCCTGCCTTGATTCCTCAAGGGCAGACAGGCCCCACAGCGTGGGGCTTCCACCTCTTTGGGCCGCTAAGAAACAACTTGCTCTGCACTGGTGTTTTACAGCCTACAGGGAACGAGTCTTACAAAGGCCTGTGAAACGCAATTTATTCCCAGCCCTGATCTGGCTGAAGTAGAACTTCTGCTCTGCCGGGTCCTACATGGCGCTAGAGCTGCAAGGCGCAAAGTTCTGCCTTGATTCCACAAGGGTAGACAAGTCCCTCAGGTAAAACATCCAGCTATTTCGGCAGCTAAGAAACAACTCGCTCTGCATAGGGCTCTTACAGCCTACCGGGAACATGTCTTACAAAGGACTGTGAAACGCAGTTTCTTCCCAGCCCTGATCTGGCTGAAGTAGAACTTCTGCTCTGGGTGTGCCACATGGCCCTAGAGCTGATAGGCACAACGTGCAGGCTTCTTTCCAAAGGGCGTGTTGGGCCCCAAAGCCTCTTGCTTCCAGCTCTTTGGGAAGCTAAGAAACAACTCGCTCTGCAGACCTCTCTTACAGCCAACCGGGAGCATCTCTTGCAAAGGCCTGAGAAATGCAGTTTCTTTGCAGGCCTTATCTCGCTGAGGTAGAACTGCTGCTATGCCGTGTCCTACATCGGCCTAGAGTTGCAAGGCTCAAAGTCCTGCCTTGACTCCTCAAGGGCAGACAGGCCCCACAGCGTGGGGATTCCACCTCTTTGGGCAGCTAAGAAACATCTCGCTCTGCACAGTGCTCTTACTGCCTAGTGGGAACATCTCTTCCAAAGGCCCGTGAAACGCAGTTTCTTTGAAGGCCTGATCTGGCTGATGTAGGACTTCTTGTCTGGGTGTGCTACTTTGCCCTAGAGCTGAAAGGCACAAGGTGCAGGCTTCTTTCCAAAGGGCGAGTTGGGCCCCACAGCATCTTGCTTCCAGCTCTTTGGGAAGATAAGAAACAACTCGCTCTGCACAGTGCTCTTACAGCCTACTGGGAACATCTCTTACAAAGGCCTGTGAAACGCAGTTTCTTTGCAGGCCTGATCTGGCTGAAGTAGAACTTCTGCTCTGGGTGTGCTACATTGGCCTGGAGCTGAAAGGCACAACCCGCAGTCTTCTTTCCAAAGGGCGAGTTGGGCCCAAAAGCATCTTCCTTCCAGCTCTTAGGGAAGCTAAGAAACAACTCGCTCTGCACAGTGCTCTTACAGCCTACCGGGAACATCTCTTCCAAAGGCCTGTGAAACGCAGTTTCTTTGCAGTCCTGATGTATCTGAAGTAGAATTCTGCTCCGGGTGTGCTACTTTGCACAAGAGCTGAAAGACACAACATTCAGTCTCCTATACAAAGGGCGAGTTGGTCCCCAAAGCATCTTGCTTCCAGCTCTTTGGAAGCTGAGAAACAACTCGCTCTGCACAGTGCTCTTACAGCCTACCGGGAACATCTCTTACAAAGGCCTGTGAAACGCAGTTTCTTTGCAGGCCTGATCTGGCTGAAGTAGAACTTCTGCTCTGGGTGTGCCACATGGCCCTAGAGCTGAAAGGCACAAGGTGCAGGCTTCTTTCCAAAGGGCGAGTTTGGACCCAAAGCATCTTGCTTCCAGCTCTTTGGGAAGCTAAGAAACAACTCGCTCAGCACAGTGCTTTTACAGCCTACCGGGAACATGACTTACAAAGGCCTGTGAAACGCAGTTTCTTTGCAGGCCTGATCTGGCTGAAGTAGAACTTCTGCTCTGGGTGTGCCACATAGCCCTAGAGCTGAAAGGCACAACGTGCAGGCTTCTTTCCAAAGGGCGAGTTGGGCCGCAGAGCATCTTGCTTCCATCTCTTTGGGAAGCTAAGAAACAACTCGCTCTGCACAGTGCTCTTAGAGCCTACCGGGAACATCTCTTACAAAGGCCTGTGAAAGGCAGTTTCTTTGCAGGCCTGATCTGGCTGAAGTAGAACTTCTGCTCTGGGTGTGCCACATTGCCCTAGAGCTGAAAGGCACAACGTGAAGGCTTCTTTCCAAAGGGCGAGTTGGGCCTCAGAGCATCTTGCGTCCAGCTCTTTGGGAAGCGAAGAAACAACTCGCTCTGCAGAGTGCTCTTACAGCCTACCGGGAACATCTCTTCCAAAGGCCTGTGAAACGCAGTTTCTTCCCAGACCTGATCTGGCTGAAGTAGAACTTCTGCTCTGCCGGGTCCTACATGGCGCTAGAGCTGCAAGGCACAAAGTCTTGCCTTGTTTCCACAAGGGTACACAAGTCCCTCAGGTCCAGATTCCAGCTCTTTCGGCAGCTAAGAAACAACTCGCTCTGCACAGTGCTCTTACAGCCTACCGGGAACATCTCTTACAAAGGCCTGTGAAATGCAGTTCCTTTGCAGGCCTGATCTGGCTGAAGTGGAACTTCTGCTCTGGGTGTGCCACATGGCCCTAGAGCTGAAAGGCACAACGTGCTGGATTCTTTCCAAAGGGAGAGTTGGGCCCCACAGCATCTTGCTTCCAGCTCTTTGGGAAGATAAGAAACAACTCGCTCTGCACAGTGCTCTTACAGCCTACTGGGAACATCTCTTCCAAAGGCCTGTGAAACGCAGTTTCTTTGCAGGCCTGATCTGGCTGAAGTAGAACTTCTACTCTGGGTGTGCCACATGGCCCTAGAGCTGAAAGGCACAACGTGCAGGCTTCTTTCCAAAGGGCGTGTTGGGCCCCAAAGCCTCTTGCTTCCAGCTCTTTGGGAAGCTAAGAAACAACTCGCTCTGCAGACCTCTCTTACAGCCAACCGGGAGCATCTCTTGCAAAGGCCTGAGAAATGCAGTTTCTTTGCAGGCCTTATCTCGCTGAGGTAGAACTGCTGCTATGCCGTGTCCTACATCGGCCTAGAGTTGCAAGGCTCAAAGTCCTGCCTTGACTCCTCAAGGGCAGACAGGCCCCACAGCGTGGGGATTCCACCTCTTTGGGCAGCTAAGAAACAACTTGCTCTGCACTGGTGTTTTACAGCCTACAGGGAACGAGTCTTACAAAGGCTTGTGAAACGCAGTTTCTTCCCAGCCCTGATGTGGCTGAAGTAGAACTTCTGCTCTGCCGGGTCCTACATGGCGCTAGAGCAGCAAGGCACAAAGTCCTGCCTTGTTTCCACAAGGGTAGACAAGTCCCTCAGGTCCAGCTTCCAGCTCTTTCGGCAGCTAAGAAACAACTCGCTCTGCACAGTGCTCTTACAGCCTGCCGGGAACATCTCTTCCAAAGGCCTGTGAAACGCAGTTTCTTTGCAGGCCTGATCTCGCTGAAGTAGGACTTCTGCTCTGGGTGTGCTACTTTGCCCTAGAGCTGAAAGGCACAACGTGCAGGCTTCTTTCCAAAGGGCGAGTTGGGCCCCACAGCATCTTGCTTCCAGCTCTTTGGGAAGCTAAGAAACAACTCGCTCTGCACAGTGCTCTTACAGCCTACCGGGAACATCTCTTCCAAAGGCCTGTGAAATGCAGTTTCTTTGCAGCCCTGATCTGGCTGAAGTAGGACTTCTGCTCTGGGTGTGCTACTTTGCCCTAGAGCTGAAAGGCACAACGTGCAGGCTTCTTTCGAAAGGGCGAGTTGGGCCCCACAGCATCTTGCTTCAAGCTCTTTGGGAAGCTAAGAAACATCTCGCTCTGCACAGTGCTCTTACAGCCTACCGGGAACATCTCTTCCAAAGGCCTGTGAAACGCAGTTTCTTTGCAGTCCTAATCTGGCTGAAGTAGGACTTCTGCTCTGGGTGTGCTACTTTGCCCTAGAGCTGAAAGACACAACGTGCAGGCTTCTTTCCAAAGGGCGAGTTGGGCCCCACAGCATCTTGCTTCCAGCTCTTTGGGAAGCTAAGAAACAACTCGCTCTGCACAGTGCTCTTCCAGCCAAGTGAGAACATCTCTTCCAAAGGAATGTGAAACGCAGTTTCTTTGCAGGCCTGATCTGGCTGAAGTAGAACTTCTGCTCTGGGTGTGCTACATAGGCCTGGAGCTGAAAGGCACAACCCGCAGTCTTCTTTCCAAAGGGCGAGTTGGGCCCAAAAGCATCTTCCTTCCAGCTCTTTGGGAAGCTAAGAAACAACTGGCTCTGCAGACCTCTCTTACAGCCAACTGGGAGCATCTCTTGCAAAGGCCTGAGAAATGCAGTTTCTTTGCAGGCCTGTTCTTGGTGAGGTAGAACTGCTGCTATGCTGTGTCCTACATCGGCCTAGAGTTGCAAGGCTCAGAGTCCTGCCTTGACTCCTCAAGGGCAGACAGGCCCCACAGCGTGGGGCTTCCACCTCTTTGGGCAGCTAAGAAACATCTTGCTCTGCACTGGTGTTTTACAGCCTACAGGGAACGAGTCTTACAAAGACCTGTGAAACGCAGTTTCTTCCCAGCCCTGATCTGGCTGAAGTAGAACTTCTGCTCTGCTGGGTCCTACATGGCGCTAGAGCTGCAAGGCACAAAGTCCTCCCTTTTTTCCACAAGGGTAGACAAGTCCCTCAGGTCCAGCTTCCAGCTCTTTCGGCAGCTAAGAAACAACTCGCTGTGCACAGTGCTCTTACAGCCTACCGGGAACATCTCTTACAAAGGCCTGTGAAACGCAGTTTCTTGGCAGGCCTGATCTGGCTGAAGTAGAACTTCTGCTCTGGGTGTGCCACATGGCCCTAGAGCTGAAAGGCACAACGTGCAGGCTTCTTTCCAAAGGGCGAGTTGGGCCCCTCAGCATCTTGCTTCCAGCTCTTTGGGAAGCTAAGAAACAACTCGCTCTGCACAGTGCTCTTACAGCCTACTGGGAACATCTCTTACAAAGGCCTGTGAAACGCAGTTTGTTTGCAGGCCTGATCTGGCTGAAGTAGAACTTCTGCTCTGGGTGTGCTACATTGTCCTGGAGCTGAAAGGCACAACCCGCAGTCTTCTTTCCAAAGGGCGAGTTGGGCCCAAAAGCATCTTCCTTCCAGCTCTTTGGGAAGCTAAGAAACAACTGGCTCTGCAGACCTCTCTTACAGCCAACTGGGAGCATCTCTTGCAAAGGCCTGAGAAATGCAGTTTCTTTGCAGGCCTTATCTCGCTGAGGTATAACTGCTGCTATGCCATATCCTACTTCGGCCTAGAGTTGCAAGGCTCAAAGTCCTGCCTTGATTCCTCAAGGGCAGACAGGCCCCACAGCTTGGGGCTTCCACCTCTTTGGGCCGCTAAGAAACAACTTGCTCTGCACTGGTGTTTTACAGCCTACAGGGAACGAGTCTTACAAAGGCCTGTGAAACGCAGTTTATTCCCAGCCCTGATCTGGCTGAAGTAGAACTTCTGCTCTGCCGGGTCCTACATGGCGCTAGAGCTGCAAGGCGCAAAGTTCTGCCTTGATTCCACAAGGGTAGACAAGTCCCTCAGGTAAAACATCCAGCTATTTCGGCAGCTAAGAAACAACTCGCTCTGCATAGGGCTCTTACAGCCTACCGGGAACATGTCTTACAAAGGACTGTGAAACGCAGTTTCTTCCCAGCCCTGATCTGACTGAAGTAGAACTTCTGCTCTGGGTGTGCCACATGGCCCTAGAGCTGATAGGCACAACGTGCAGGCTTATTTCCAAAGGGCGTGTTGGGCCCCAAAGCCTCTTGCTTCCAGCTCTTTGGGAAGCTAAGAAACAACTCGCTCTGCAGACCTCTCTTACAGCCAACCGGGAGCATCTCTTGCAAAGGCCTGAGAAATGCAGTTTCTTTGCAGGCCTTATCTCGCTGAGGGAGAACTGCTGCTATGCCGTGTCCCACATCGGCCTAGAGTTGCAAGGCTCAAAGTCCTGCCTTGACTCCTCAAGGGCAGACAGGCCGCTCAGCGTGGGGATTCCACCTCTTTGGGCAGCTAAGAAACAACTTGCTCTGCACTGGTGTTTTACAGCCTACAGGGAACGAGTCTTACAAAGGCCTGTGAAACGCAGTTTCTTCCCAGCCCTGATGTGGCTGAAGTAGAACTTCTGCTCTGCCGGGTCCTACATGGCCCTAGAGCTGCAAGGCACAAAGTCCTGCCTTGTTTCCACAAGGGTAGACAAGTCCCTCAGGTCCAGCTTCCAGCTCTTTCGGCAGCTAAGAAACAACTCGCTCTTCACAGTGCTCTTACACCCTACCGGGAACATCTCTTCCAAAGGCCTGTGAAACGCAGTTTTTTTGCAGGCCTGATCTGGCTGAAGTAGGACTTCTGCTCTCCGTGTGCTACTTTGCCCTAGAGCTGAAAGGCGCAACGTACAGGCTACTTTCCAAAGGGGGAGTTGGGACCCAGAGCATCTTGCTTCCAGCTCTTTGGGAAGCTAAGAAACAACTCGCTCTGCACAGTGCTCTTACAGCCTACCGGGAACATCTCTTACAAAGGCCTGTGAAACGCAGTTTCTTTGCAGGCCTGATCTGGCTGAAGTAGAACTTCTGCTCTGGGTGTGCCACATTGCCCTAGAGCTGAAAGGCACAACGTGCAGGCTTCTTTCCAAAGGGCGAGTTGGGCCTCAGAGCATCTTGCTTCCAGCTCTTTGGTAAGCGAAGAAACAACTCGCTCTGCACAGTGCTCTTACAGCCTACCGGGAACATCTCTTCCAAAGGCCTGTGAAACGCAGTTTCTTTGCAGTCCTGATGTATCTGAAGTAGAATTCTGCTCCGGGTGTGCTACTTTGCACAAGAGCTGAAAGGCACAACGTGCAGTCTCCTATCCAAAGGGCGAGTTGGTCCCCAAAGCATCTTGCTTCCAGCTCTTTGGAAGCTGAGAAACAACTCGCTCTGCACAGTGCTCTTACAGCCTACCGGGAACATCTCTTACAAAGGCCTGTGAAACGCAGTTTCTTTGCAGGCCTGATCTGGCTGAAGTAGAACTTCTGCTCTGGGTGTGCCACATTGCCCTAGAGCTGAAAGGCACAACATGCAGGCTTCTTTCCAAAGGGCGAGTTGGGCCTCAGAGCATCTTGCTTCCAGCTCTTTGGTAAGCGAAGAAACAACTCGCTCTGCACAGTGCTCTTACAGCCTACCGGGAACATCTCTTCCAAAGGCCTGTGAAACGCAGTTTCTTTGCAGTCCTGATGTATCTGAAGTAGAATTCTGCTCCGGGTGTGCTACTTTGCACAAGAGCTGAAAGACACAACGTGCAGTCTCCTATCCAAAGGGCGAGTTGGTCCCCAAAGCATCTTGCTTCCAGCTCTTTGGAAGCTGAGAAACAACTCGCTCTGCACAGTGCTCTTACAGCCTACCGGGAACATCTCTTACAAAGGCCTGTGAAACGCAGTTTCTTTGCAGGCCTGATCTGGCTGAAGTAGAACTTCTGATCTGGGTGTGCCACATGGCCCTAGAGCTGAAAGGCACAAGGTGCAGGCTTCTTTCCAAAGGGCGAGTTGGGCCTCAGAGCATCTTGCGTCCAGCTCTTTGGGAAGCGAAGAAACAACTCGCTCTGCACAGTGCTCTTACAGCCTACCGGGAACATCTCTTCCAAAGGCCTGTGAAACGCAGTTTCTTCCCAGCCCTGATCTGGCTGAAGTAGAACTTCTGCTCTGCCGGGTCCTACATGGCGCTAGAGCTGCAAGGCACAAAGTCTTGCCTTGTTTCCACAAGGGTACACAAGTCCCTCAGGTCCAGATTCCAGCTCTTTGGGAAGCTAAGAAACAACTCGCTCTGCACAGTGCTCTTACAGCCTACCGGGAACATCTCTTCCAAAGGCCTGTGAAACGCAGTTCCTTTGCAGGCCTGATCTGGCTGAAGTGGAACTTCTACTCTGGGTGTGCCACATGGCCCTAGAGCTGAAAGGCACAACGTGCTGGCTTCTTTCCAAAGGGAGAGTTGGGCCGCACAGCATCTTGCTTCCAGCTCTTTGGGAAGATAAGAAACAACTCGCTCTGCACAGTGCTCTTACAGCCTACTGGGAACATCTCTTACAAAGGCCTGTGAAACGCAGTTTCTTTGCAGGCCTGATCTGGCTGAAGTAGGACTTCTGCTCTGGGTGTGCTACTTTGCCCTAGAGCTGAAAGGCACAACGTGCAGGCTTCTTTCCAAAGGGCGAGTTGGGCCCCACAGCATCTTGCTTCCAGCTCTTTGGGAAGCTAAGAAACAACTCGCTCTGCACAGTGCTCTTACAGCCTACCGGGGACATGTCTTCCAAAGGCCTGTGAAACGCAGTTTCTTTGCAGGCCTGATCTGGCTGAAGTAGGACATCTGCTCTGGGTGTGCCACTTTGCGCTAGAGCTGAAAGGCACAACGTGCAGGCTTCTTTCCAAAGGGTGAGTTGGGCCCCACAGCATCTTGCTTCCAGCTCTTTGGGAAGCTAAGAAACAACTCGCTCTGCACAGTGCTCTTACAGCCTACCGGGAACATCTCTTCCAAAGGCCTGTGAAACGCAGTTTCTTTGCAGTCCTGATGTATCTGAAGTAGAATTCTGCTCCGGGTGTGCTACTTTGCACAAGAGCTGAAAGACACAACGTGCAGTCTCCTATCCAAAGGGCGAGTTGGTCCCCAAAGCATCTTGCTTCCAGCTCTTTGGAAGCTGGGAAACAACTCGCTCTGCACAGTGCTCTTACAGCCTACCGGGAACATCTCTTACAAAGGCCTGTGAAACGCAGTTTCTTTGCAGGCCTGTTCTGGCTGAAGTAGAACTTCTGCTCTGGGTGTGCCACATTGCCCTAGAGCTGAAAGGCACAACGTGCAGGCTTCTTTCCAAAGGGCGAGTTGGGCCTCAGAGCATCTTGCTTCCAGCTCTTTGGTAAGCGAAGAAACAACTCGCTCTGCACAGTGCTCTTACAGCCTACCGGGAACATCTCTTCCAAAGGCCTGTGAAACGCAGTTTCTTTGCAGTCCTGATGTATCTGAAGTAGAATTCTGCTCCGGGTGTGCTACTTTGCACAAGAGCTGAAAGACACACGTGCAGTCTCCTATCCAAAGGGCGAGTTGGTCCCCAAAGCATCTTGCTTCCAGCTCTTTGGAAGCTGAGAAACAACTCGCTCTGCCCAGTGCTCTTACAGCCTACCGGGAACATCTCTTACAAAGGCCTGTGAAACGCAGTTTCTTTGCAGGCCTGATCTGGCTGAAGTAGAACTTCTGCTCTGGGTGTGCCACATGGCCCTAGAGCTGAAAGGCACAAGGTGCAGGCTTCTTTCCAAAGGGCGAGTTGGGCCTCAGAGCATCTTGCGTCCAGCTCTTTGGGAAGCGAAGAAACAACACGCTCTGCACAGTGCTCTTACAGCCTACCGGGAACATCTCTTCCAAAGGCCTGTGAAACGCAGTTTCTTCCCAGCCCTAATCTGGCTGAAGTAGAACTTCTGCTCTGCCGGGTCCTACATGGCGCTAGAGCTGCAAGGCACAACGTCTTGCCTTGTTTCCAGAAGGGTACACAAGTCCCTCAGGTCCAGATTCCAGCTCTTTCGGCAGCTAAGAAACAACTCGCTCTGCACAGTGCTCTTACAGCCTACCGGGAACATCTCTTACAAAGGCCTGTGAAACGCAGTTCCTTTGCAGGCCTGATCTGGCTGAAGTGGAACTTCTACTCTGGGTGTGCCACATGGCCCTAGAGCTGAAAGGCACAACGTGCTGGCTTCTTTCCAAAGGGAGAGTTGGGCCGCACAGCATCTTGCTTCCAGCTCTTTGGGAAGCTAAGAAACAACTCGCTCTGCACAGTGCTCTTACAGCCTACCGGGAACATCTCTTCCAAAGGCCTGTGAAACGCAGTTTCTTTGCAGGCCTGATCTGGCTGAAGTAGAACTTCTACTCTGGGTGTGCCACATGGCCCTAGAGCTGAAAGGCACAACGTGCAGGCTTCTTTCCAAAGGGCGTGTTGGGCCCCAAAGCCTCTTGCTTCCAGCTCTTTGGGAAGCTAAGAAACAACTCGCTCTGCAGACCTCTCTTACAGCCAACCGGGAGCATCTCTTGCAAAGGCCTGAGAAATGCAGTTTCTTTGCAGGCCTTATCTCGCTGAGGTAGAACTGCTGCTATGCCGTGTCCTACATCGGCCTAGAGTTGCAAGGCTCAAAGTCCTGCCTTGACTCCTCAAGGGCAGACAGGCCCCACAGCGTGGGGATTCCACCTCTTTGGGCAGCTAAGAAACAACTCGCTCTGCACAGTGCTCTTACAGCCTAGTGGGAACATCTCTTCCAAAGGCCCGTGAAACGCAGTTTCTTTGAAGGCCTGATCTGGCTGATGTAGGACTTCTTGTATGGGTGTGCTACTTTGCCCTAGAGCTGAAAGGCACAAGGTGCAGGCTTCTTTCCAAAAGGCGAGTTGGGCCCCACAGCATCTTGCTTCCAGCTCTTTGGGAAGATAAGAAACAACTCGCTCTGCACAGTGCTCTTACAGCCTACTGGGAACATCTCTTACAAAGGCCTGTGAAACGCAGTTTCTTTGCAGGCCTGATCTGGCTGAAGTAGGACTTCTGCTCTGGGTGTGCTACTTTGCCCTAGAGCTGAAAGGCACAACGTGCAGGCTTCTTTCCAAAGGGCGAGTTGGGCCCCACAGCATCTTGCTTCCAGCTCTTTGGGAAGCTAAGAAACAACTCGCTCTGCACAGTGCTCTTACAGCCTACCGGGGACATGTCTTCCAAAGGCCTGTGAAACGCAGTTTCTTTGCAGGCCTGATCTGGCTGAAGTAGGACATCTGCTCTGGGTGTGCCACTTTGCCCTAGAGCTGAAAGGCACAACGTGCAGGCTTCTTTCCAAAGGGTGAGTTGGGCCCCACAGCATCTTGCTTCCAGCTCTTTGGGAAGCTAAGAAACAACTCGCTCTGCACAGTGCTCTTACAGCCTACCGGGAACATCTCTTCCAAAGGCCTGTGAAACGCAGTTTCTTTGCAGTCCTGATGTATCTGAAGTAGAATTCTGCTCCGGGTGTGCTACTTTGCACAAGAGCTGAAAGACACAACGTGCAGTCTCCTATCCAAAGGGCGAGTTGGTCCCCAAAGCATCTTGCTTCCAGCTCTTTGGAAGCTGGGAAACAACTCGCTCTGCACAGTGCTCTTACAGCCTACCGGGAACATCTCTTACAAAGGCCTGTGAAACGCAGTTTCTTTGCAGGCCTGTTCTGGCTGAAGTAGAACTTCTGCTCTGGGTGTGCCACATTGCCCTAGAGCTGAAAGGCACAACGTGCAGGCTTCTTTCCAAAGGGCGAGTTGGGCCTCAGAGCATCTTGCTTCCAGCTCTTTGGTAAGCGAAGAAACAACTCGCTCTGCACAGTGCTCTTACAGCCTACCGGGAACATCTCTTCCAAAGGCCTGTGAAACGCAGTTTCTTTGCAGTCCTGATGTATCTGAAGTAGAATTCTGCTCCGGGTGTGCTACTTTGCACAAGAGCTGAAAGACACACGTGCAGTCTCCTATCCAAAGGGCGAGTTGGTCCCCAAAGCATCTTGCTTCCAGCTCTTTGGAAGCTGAGAAACAACTCGCTCTGCCCAGTGCTCTTACAGCCTACCGGGAACATCTCTTACAAAGGCCTGTGAAACGCAGTTTCTTTGCAGGCCTGATCTGGCTGAAGTAGAACTTCTGCTCTGGGTGTGCCACATTGCCCTAGAGCTGAAAGGCACAACATGCAGGCTTCTTTCCAAAGGGCGAGTTGGGCCTCAGAGCATCTTGCTTCCAGCTCTTTGGTAAGCGAAGAAACAACTCGCTCTGCACAGTGCTCTTACAGCCTACCGGGAACATCTCTTCCAAAGGCCTGTGAAACGCAGTTTCTTTGCAGTCCTGATGTATCTGAAGTAGAATTCTGCTCCGGGTGTGCTACTTTGCACAAGAGCTGAAAGACACAACGTGCAGTCTCCTATCCAAAGGGCGAGTTGGTCACCAAAGCATCTTGCTTCCAGCTCTTTGGAAGCTGAGAAACAACTCGCTCTGCACAGTGCTCTTACAGCCTACCGGGAACATCTCTTACAAAGGCCTGTGAAACGCAGTTTCTTTGCAGGCCTGATCTGGCTGAAGTAGAACTTCTGCTCTGGGTGTGCCACATGGCCCTAGAGCTGAAAGGCACAAGGTGCAGGCTTCTTTCCAAAGGGCGAGTTGGGCCTCAGAGCATCTTGCGTCCAGCTCTTTGGGAAGCGAAGAAACAACACGCTCTGCACAGTGCTCTTACAGCCTACCGGGAACATCTCTTCCAAAGGCCTGTGAAACGCAGTTTCTTCCCAGCCCTGATCTGGTTGAAGTAGAACTTCTGCTCTGCCGGGTCCTACATGGCGCTAGAGCTGCAAGGCACAACGTCTTGCCTTGTTTCCAGAAGGGTACACAAGTCCCTCAGGTCCAGATTCCAGCTCTTTCGGCAGCTAAGAAACAACTCGCTCTGCACAGTGCTCTTACAGCCTACCGGGAACATCTCTTACAAAGGCCTGTGAAACGCAGTTCCTTTGCAGGCCTGATCTGGCTGAAGTGGAACTTCTACTCTGGGTGTGCCACATGGCCCTAGAGCTGAAAGGCACAACGTGCTGGCTTCTTTCCAAAGGGAGAGTTGGGCCGCACAGCATCTTGCTTCCAGCTCTTTGGGAAGCTAAGAAACAACTCGCTCTGCACAGTGCTCTTACAGCCTACCGGGAACATCTCTTCCAAAGGCCTGTGAAACGCAGTTTCTTTGCAGGCCTGATCTGGCTGAAGTAGAACTTCTACTCTGGGTGTGCCACATGGCCCTAGAGCTGAAAGGCACAACGTGCAGGCTTCTTTCCAAAGGGCGTGTTGGGCCCCAAAGCCTCTTGCTTCCAGCTCTTTGGGAAGCTAAGAAACAACTCGCTCTGCAGACCTCTCTTACAGCCAACCGGGAGCATCTCTTGCAAAGGCCTGAGAAATGCAGTTTCTTTGCAGGCCTTATCTCGCTGAGGTAGAACTGCTGCTATGCCGTGTCCTACATCGGCCTAGAGTTGCAAGGCTCAAAGTCCTGCCTTGACTCCTCAAGGGCAGACAGGCCCCACAGCGTGGGGATTCCACCTCTTTGGGCAGCTAAGAAACAACTCGCTCTGCACAGTGCTCTTACAGCCTAGTGGGAACATCTCTTCCAAAGGCCCGTGAAACGCAGTTTCTTTGAAGGCCTGATCTGGCTGATGTAGGACTTCTTGTATGGGTGTGCTACTTTGCCCTAGAGCTGAAAGGCACAAGGTGCAGGCTTCTTTCCAAAAGGCGAGTTGGGCCCCACAGCATCTTGCTTCCAGCTCTTTGGGAAGCTAAGAAACAACTCGCTCTGCACAGTGCTCTTACAGCCTACTGGGAACATCTCTTACAAAGGCCTGTGAAACGCAGTTTCTTTGCAGGCCTGATCTGGCTGAAGTAGAACTTCTGCTCTGGGTGTGCTACATTGGCCTGGAGCTGAAAGGCACAACCCGCAGTCTTCTTTCCAAAGGGCGAGTTGGGCCCAAAAGCATCTTCCTTCCAGCTCTTAGGGAAGCTAAGAAACAACTGGCTCTGCAGACCTCTCTTACAGCCAACTGGGAGAATCTCTTGCAAAGGCCTGAGAAATGCAGTTTCTTTGCAGGCCTTATCTCGCTGAGGTAGAACTGTTGCTATGCCATACCCTACTTCGGCCTAGAGTTGCAAGGCTCAAAGTCCTGCCTTGATTCCTCAAGGGCAGACAGGCCCCACAGCGTGGGGCTTCCACCTCTTTGGGCCGCTAAGAAACAACTTGCTCTGCACTGGTGTTTTACAGCCTACAGGGAACGAGTCTTACAAAGGCCTGTGAAACGCAGTTTATTCACAGCCCTGATCTGGCTGAAGTAGAACTTCTGCTCTGCCGGGTCCCACATGGCGCTGGAGCTGCAAGGCGCAAAGTCCTGCCTTGATTCCACAAGGGTAGACAAGTCCCTCAGGTAAAACATCCAGCTATTTCGGCAGCTAAGAAACAACTCGCTCTGCATAGGGCTCTTACAGCCTACCGGGAACATGTCTTACAAAGGACTGTGAAACGCAGTTTCTTCCCAGCCCTGATCTGGCTGAAGTAGAACTTCTGCTCTGGGTGTGCCACATGGCCCTAGAGCTGAAAGGCACAACGTGCAGGCTTCTTTCCAAAGGGCGAGTTGGGCCCCAAAGCCTCTTGCTTCCAGCTCTTTGGGAAGCTAAGAAACAACTCGCTCTGCAGACCTCTCTTACAGCCAACCGGGAGCATCTCTTGCAAAGGCCTGAGAAATGCAGTTTCTTTGCAGGCCTTATCTCGCTGAGGTAGAACTGCTGCTATGCTTTGTCCTACATCGGCCTAGAGTTGCAAGGCTCAGAGTCCTGCCTTGACTCCTCAAGGGCAGACAGGCCCCACAGCGTGGGGCTTCCACCTCTTTTGGCAGCTAAGAAACATCTTGCTCTGCACTGGTGTTTTACAGCCTACAGGGAACGAGTCTTACAAAGGCCTGTGAAACGCAGTTTCTTCCCAGCCCTGATGTGGCTGAAGTAGAACTTCTGCTCTGCCGGGTCCTACATGGCCCTAGAGCTGCAAGGCACAAAGTCCTGCCTTGTTTCCACAAGGGTAGACAAGTCCCTCAGGTCCAGCTTCCAGCTCTTTCGGCAGCTAAGAAACAACTCGCTCTTCACAGTGCTCTTACAGCCTACCGGGAACATCTCTTCCAAAGGCCTGTGAAACGCAGTTTTTTTGCAGGCCTGATCTGGCTGAAGTAGGACTTCTGCTCTGGGTGTGCTACTTTGCCCTAGAGCTGAAAGGCGCAATGTACAGGCTACTTTCCAAAGGGGGAGTTGGGACCAAGAGCATCTTGCTTCCAGCTCTTTGGGAAGCTAAGAAACAACTCGCTCTGCACAGTGCTCTTACAGCCTAGTGGGAACATCTCTTCCAAAGGCCTGTGAAACGCAGTTTCTTTGCAGGCCTGATCTGGCTGAAGTAGGACTTCTGCTCTGGGTGTGCTACTTTGCCCTAGAGCTGAAAGGCACAACGTGCAGGCTTCTTTCCAAAGGGCGAGTTGGGCCCCACAGCATCTTGCTTCCAGCTCTTTGGGAAGCTAAGAAACAACTCGCTCTGCACAGTGCTCTTACAGCCTAGTGGGAACATCTCTTCCAAAGGCCTGTGAAACGCAGTTTCTTTGCAGGCCTGATCTGGCTGAAGTAGGACTTCTGCTCTGGGTGTGCTACTTTGCCCTAGAGCTGAAAGGCACAACGTGCAGGCTTCTTTCCAAAGGGCGAGTTGGGCCCCACAGCATCTTGCTTCCAGCTCTTTGGGAAGCTAAGAAACAACTCGCTCTGCACAGTGCTCTTACAGCCTAGTGGGAACAACTCTTCCAAAGGCCTGTGAAACGCAGTTTCTTTGCAGGCCTGATCTGGCTGAAGTAGGACTTCTGCTCTGGGTGTGCTACTTTGCCCTAGAGCTGAAAGGCACAACGTGCAGGCTTCTTTCCAAAGGGCGAGTTGGGCCCCACAGCATCTTGCTTCCAGCTCTTTGGGAAGCTAAGAAACAACTCGCTCTGCACAGTGCTCTTACAGCCTACCGGGAACATGTCTTCCAAAGGGCTGTGAAACGCAGTTTCTTTGCAGGCCTGATCTGGCTGAAGTAGGACTTCTGCTCTGGGTGTGCTACTTTGCCCTAGAGCTGAAAGGCACAACGTGCAGGCTTCTTTCCAAAGGGCGAGTTGGGCCCCACAGCATCTTGCTTCCAGCTCTTTGGGAAGCTAAGAAACAACTCGCTCTGCACAGTGCTCTTACAGCCTAGTGGGAACATCTCTTCCAAAGGCCTGTGAAACGCAGTTTCTTTGCAGGCCTGATCTGGCTGAAGTAGGACTTCTGCTCTGGGTGTGCTACTTTGCCCTAGAGCTGAAAGGCACAACGTGCAGGCTTCTTTCCAAAGGGCGAATTGGGCCCCACAGCATCTTGCTTCCAGCTCTTTGGGAAGCTAAGAAACAACTCGCTCTGCACAGTGCTCTTACAGCCTAGTGGGAACATCTCTTCCAAAGGCCTGTGAAACGCAGTTTCTTTGCAGGCCTGATCTGGCTGAAGTAGGACTTCTGCTCTGGGTGTGCTACTTTGCCCTAGAGCTGAAAGGCACAACGTGCAGGCTTCTTTCCAAAGGGCGAGTTGGGCCCCACAGCATCTTGCTTCCAGCTCTTTGGGAAGCTAAGAAACAACTCGCTCTGCACAGTGCTCTTACAGCCTACCGGGAACATCTCTTCCAAAGGCCAGTGAAGCGCAGTTTCTTTGCAGGCCTGATCTGGCTGAAGTAGGACTTCTGCTCTGGGTGTGCTACTTTGCCCTAGAGCTGAAAGGCACAACGTGCAGGCTTCTTTCCAAAGGGCGAGTTGGGCCCCACAGCATCTTGCTTCCAGCTCTTTGGGAAGCTAAGAAACAACTCGCTCTGCACAGTGCTCTTACAGCCTAGTGGGAACATCTCTTCCAAAGGCCTGTGAAACGCAGTTTCTTTGCAGGCCTGATCTGGCTGAAGTAGGACTTCTGCTCTGGGTGTGCTACTTTGCCCTAGAGCTGAAAGGCACAACGTGCAGGCTTCTTTCCAAAGGGCGAGTTGGGCCCCACAGCATCTTGCTTCCAGCTCTTTGGGAAGCTAAGAAACAACTCGCTCTGCACAGTGCTCTTACAGCCTAGTGGGAACATCTCTTCCAAAGGCCTGTGAAACGCAGTTTCTTTGCAGGCCTGATCTGGCTGAAGTAGGACTTCTGCTCTGGCTGTGCTACTTTGCCCTAGAGCTGAAAGGCACAACGTGCAGGCTTCTTTCCAAAGGGCGAGTTGGGCCCCACAGCATCTTGCTTCCAGCTCTTTGGGAAGCTAAGAAACAACTCGCTCTGCACAGTGCTCTTACAGCCTAGTGGGAACATCTCTTCCAAAGGCCTGTGAAACGCAGTTTCTTTGCAGGCCTGATCTGGCTGAAGTAGGACTTCTGCTCTGGGTGTGCTACTTTGCCCTAGAGCTGAAAGGCACAACGTGCAGGCTTCTTTCCAAAGGGCGAGTTGGGCCCCACAGCATCTTGCTTCCAGCTCTTTGGGAAGCTAAGAAACAACTCGCTCTGCACAGTGCTCTTACAGCCTAGTGGGAACATCTCTTCCAAAGGCCTGTGAAACGCAGTTTCTTTGCAGGCCTGATCTGGCTGAAGTAGGACTTCTGCTCTGGGTGTGCTACTTTGCCCTAGAGCTGAAAGGCACAACGTGCAGGCTTCTTTCCAAAGGGCGAGTTGGGCCCCACAGCATCTTGCTTCCAGCTCTTTGGGAAGCTAAGAAACAACTCGCTCTGCACAGTGCTCTTACAGCCTAGCGGGAACATCTCTTCCAAAGGCCTGTGAAACGCAGTTTCTTTGCAGGCCTGATCTGGCTGAAGTAGGACTTCTGCTCTGGGTGTGCTACTTTGCCCTAGAGCTGAAAGGCACAACGTGCAGGCTTCTTTCCAAAGGGCGAGTTGGGCCCCACAGCATCTTGCTTCCAGCTCTTTGGGAAGCTAAGAAACAACTCGCTCTGCACAGTGCTCTTACAGCCTAGTGGGAACATCTCTTCCAAAGGCCTGTGAAACGCAGTTTCTTTGCAGGCCTGATCTGGCTGAAGTAGGACTTCTGCTCTGGGTGTGCTACTTTGCCCTAGAGCTGAAAGGCACAACGTGCAGGCTTCTTTCCAAAGGGCGAGTTGGGCCCCACAGCATCTTGCTTCCAGCTCTTTGGGAAGCTAAGAAACAACTCGCTCTGCACAGTGCTCTTACAGCCTAGTGGGAACATCTCTTCCAAAGGCCTGTGAAACGCAGTTTCTTTGCAGGCCTGATCTGGCTGAAGTAGGACTTCTGCTCTGGGTGTGCTACTTTGCCCTAGAGCTGAAAGGCACAACGTGCAGGCTTCTTTCCAAAGGGCGAGTTGGGCCCCACAGCATCTTGCTTCCAGCTCTTTGGGAAGCTAAGAAACAACTCGCTCTGCACAGTTCTCTTACAGCCTAGTGGGAACATCTCTTCCAAAGGCCTGTGAAACGCAGTTTCTTTGCAGGCCTGATCTGGCTGAAGTAGGACTTCTGCTCTGGGTGTGCTACTTTGCCCTAGAGCTGAAAGGCACAACGTGCAGGCTTCTTTCCAAAGGGCGAGTTGGGCCCCACAGCATCTTGCTTCCAGCTCTTTGGGAAGCTAAGAAACAACTCGCTCTGCACAGTGCTCTTACAGCCTAGTGGGAACATCTCTTCCAAAGGCCTGTGAAACGCAGTTTCTTTGCAGGCCTGATCTGGCTGAAGTAGGACTTCTGCTCTGGGTGTGCTACTTTGCCCTAGAGCTGAAAGGCACAACGTGCAGGCTTCTTTCCAAAGGGCGAGTTGGGCCCCACAGCATCTTGCTTCCAGCTCTTTGGGAAGCTAAGAAACAACTCGCTCTGCACAGTGCTCTTACAGCCTACCGGGAACATGTCTTCCAAAGGCCTGTGAAACGCAGTTTCTTTGCAGGCCTGATCTGGCTGAAGTAGGACTTCTGCTCTGGGTGTGCTACTTTGCCCTAGAGCTGAAAGGCACAACGTGCAGGCTTCTTTATAAAGGGCGAGTTGGGCCCCACAGCATCTTGCTTCCAGCTCTTTGGGAAGCTAAGAAACAACTCGCTCTGCACAGTGCTCTTACAGCCTAGTGGGAACATCTCTTCCAAAGGCCTGTGAAACGCAGTTTCTTTGCAGGCCTGATCTGGCTGAAGTAGGACTTCTGCTCTGGGTGTGCTACTTTGCCCTAGAGCTGAAAGGCACAACGTGCAGGCTTCTTTCCAAAGGGCGAGTTGGGCCCCACAGCATCTTGCTTCCAGCTCTTTGGGAAGCTAAGAAACAACTCGCTCTGCACAGTGCTCTTACAGCCTACCGGGAACATCTCTTCCAAAGGCCTGTGAAACGCAGTTTCTTTGCAGGCCTGATCTGGCTGAAGTAGGACTTCTGCTCTGGGTGTGCTACTTTGCCCTAGAGCTGAAAGGCACAACGTGCAGGCTTCTTTCCAAAGGGCGAGTTGGGCCCCACAGCATCTTGCTTCCAGCTCTTTGGGAAGCTAAGAAACAACTCGCTCTGCACAGTTCTCTTACAGCCTAGTGGGAACATCTCTTCCAAAGGCCTGTGAAACGCAGTTTCTTTGCAGGCCTGATCTGGCTGAAGTAGGACTTCTGCTCTGGGTGTGCTACTTTGCCCTAGAGCTGAAAGGCACAACGTGCAGGCTTCTTTCCAAAGGGCGTGTTGGGCCCCAAAGCCTCTTGCTTCCAGCTCTTTGGGAAGCTAAGAAACAACTCGCTCTGCAGACCTCTCTTACAGCCAACCGGGAGCATCTCTTGCAAAGGCCTGAGAAATGCAGTTTCTTTGCAGGCCTTATCTCGCTGAGGTAGAACTGCTGCTATGCCGTGTCCTACATCGGCCTAGAGTTGCAAGGCTCAAAGTCCTGCCTTGACTCCTCAAGGGCAGACAGGCCCCACAGCGTGGGGATTCCACCTCTTTGGGCAGCTAAGAAACAACTCGCTCTGCACAGTGCTCTTACAGCCTAGTGGGAACATCTCTTCCAAAGGCCCGTGAAACGCAGTTTCTTTGAAGGCCTGATCTGGCTGATGTAGGACTTCTTGTATGGGTGTGCTACTTTGCCCTAGAGCTGAAAGGCACAAGGTGCAGGCTTCTTTCCAAAAGGCGAGTTGGGCCCCACAGCATCTTGCTTCCAGCTCTTTGGGAAGATAAGAAACAACTCGCTCTGCACAGTGCTCTTACAGCCTACTGGGAACATCTCTTACAAAGGCCTGTGAAACGCAGTTTCTTTGCAGGCCTGATCTGGCTGAAGTAGGACTTCTGCTCTGGGTGTGCTACTTTGCCCTAGAGCTGAAAGGCACAACGTGCAGGCTTCTTTCCAAAGGGCGAGTTGGGCCCCACAGCATCTTGCTTCCAGCTCTTTGGGAAGCTAAGAAACAACTCGCTCTGCACAGTGCTCTTACAGCCTACCGGGGACATGTCTTCCAAAGGCCTGTGAAACGCAGTTTCTTTGCAGGCCTGATCTGGCTGAAGTAGGACATCTGCTCTGGGTGTGCCACTTTGCCCTAGAGCTGAAAGGCACAACGTGCAGGCTTCTTTCCAAAGGGTGAGTTGGGCCCCACAGCATCTTGCTTCCAGCTCTTTGGGAAGCTAAGAAACAACTCGCTCTGCACAGTGCTCTTACAGCCTACCGGGAACATCTCTTCCAAAGGCCTGTGAAACGCAGTTTCTTTGCAGTCCTGATGTATCTGAAGTAGAATTCTGCTCCGGGTGTGCTACTTTGCACAAGAGCTGAAAGACACAACGTGCAGTCTCCTATCCAAAGGGCGAGTTCGTCCCCAAAGCATCTTGCTTCCAGCTCTTTGGAAGCTGGGAAACAACTCGCTCTGCACAGTGCTCTTACAGCCTACCGGGAACATCTCTTACAAAGGCCTGTGAAACGCAGTTTCTTTGCAGGCCTGTTCTGGCTGAAGTAGAACTTCTGCTCTGGGTGTGCCACATTGCCCTAGAGCTGAAAGGCACAACGTGCAGGCTTCTTTCCAAAGGGCGAGTTGGGCCTCAGAGCATCTTGCTTCCAGCTCTTTGGTAAGCGAAGAAACAACTCGCTCTGCACAGTGCTCTTACAGCCTACCGGGAACATCTCTTCCAAAGGCCTGTGAAACGCAGTTTCTTTGCAGTCCTGATGTATCTGAAGTAGAATTCTGCTCCGGGTGTGCTACTTTGCACAAGAGCTGAAAGACACACGTGCAGTCTCCTATCCAAAGGGCGAGTTGGTCCCCAAAGCATCTTGCTTCCAGCTCTTTGGAAGCTGAGAAACAACTCGCTCTGCCCAGTGCTCTTACAGCCTACCGGGAACATCTCTTACAAAGGCCTGTGAAACGCAGTTTCTTTGCAGGCCTGATCTGGCTGAAGTAGAACTTCTGCTCTGGGTGTGCCACATTGCCCTAGAGCTGAAAGGCACAACATGCAGGCTTCTTTCCAAAGGGCGAGTTGGGCCTCAGAGCATCTTGCTTCCAGCTCTTTGGTAAGCGAAGAAACAACTCGCTCTGCACAGTGCTCTTACAGCCTACCGGGAACATCTCTTCCAAAGGCCTGTGAAACGCAGTTTCTTTGCAGTCCTGATGTATCTGAAGTAGAATTCTGCTCCGGGTGTGCTACTTTGCACAAGAGCTGAAAGACACAACGTGCAGTCTCCTATCCAAAGGGCGAGTTGGTCACCAAAGCATCTTGCTTCCAGCTCTTTGGAAGCTGAGAAACAACTCGCTCTGCACAGTGCTCTTACAGCCTACCGGGAACATCTCTTACAAAGGCCTGTGAAACGCAGTTTCTTTGCAGGCCTGATCTGGCTGAAGTAGAACTTCTGCTCTGGGTGTGCCACATGGCCCTAGAGCTGAAAGGCACAAGGTGCAGGCTTCTTTCCAAAGGGCGAGTTGGGCCTCAGAGCATCTTGCGTCCAGCTCTTTGGGAAGCGAAGAAACAACACGCTCTGCACAGTGCTCTTACAGCCTACCGGGAACATCTCTTCCAAAGGCCTGTGAAACGCAGTTTCTTCCCAGCCCTGATCTGGTTGAAGTAGAACTTCTGCTCTGCCGGGTCCTACATGGCGCTAGAGCTGCAAGGCACAACGTCTTGCCTTGTTTCCAGAAGGGTACACAAGTCCCTCAGGTCCAGATTCCAGCTCTTTCGGCAGCTAAGAAACAACTCGCTCTGCACAGTGCTCTTACAGCCTACCGGGAACATCTCTTACAAAGGCCTGTGAAACGCAGTTCCTTTGCAGGCCTGATCTGGCTGAAGTGGAACTTCTACTCTGGGTGTGCCACATGGCCCTAGAGCTGAAAGGCACAACGTGCTGGCTTCTTTCCAAAGGGAGAGTTGGGCCGCACAGCATCTTGCTTCCAGCTCTTTGGGAAGCTAAGAAACAACTCGCTCTGCACAGTGCTCTTACAGCCTACCGGGAACATCTCTTCCAAAGGCCTGTGAAACGCAGTTTCTTTGCAGGCCTGATCTGGCTGAAGTAGAACTTCTACTCTGGGTGTGCCACATGGCCCTAGAGCTGAAAGGCACAACGTGCAGGCTTCTTTCCAAAGGGCGTGTTGGGCCCCAAAGCCTCTTGCTTCCAGCTCTTTGGGAAGCTAAGAAACAACTCGCTCTGCAGACCTCTCTTACAGCCAACCGGGAGCATCTCTTGCAAAGGCCTGAGAAATGCAGTTTCTTTGCAGGCCTTATCTCGCTGAGGTAGAACTGCTGCTATGCCGTGTCCTACATCGGCCTAGAGTTGCAAGGCTCAAAGTCCTGCCTTGACTCCTCAAGGGCAGACAGGCCCCACAGCGTGGGGATTCCACCTCTTTGGGCAGCTAAGAAACAACTCGCTCTGCACAGTGCTCTTACAGCCTAGTGGGAACATCTCTTCCAAAGGCCCGTGAAACGCAGTTTCTTTGAAGGCCTGATCTGGCTGATGTAGGACTTCTTGTATGGGTGTGCTACTTTGCCCTAGAGCTGAAAGGCACAAGGTGCAGGCTTCTTTCCAAAAGGCGAGTTGGGCCCCACAGCATCTTGCTTCCAGCTCTTTGGGAAGCTAAGAAACAACTCGCTCTGCACAGTGCTCTTACAGCCTACTGGGAACATCTCTTACAAAGGCCTGTGAAACGCAGTTTCTTTGCAGGCCTGATCTGGCTGAAGTAGAACTTCTGCTCTGGGTGTGCTACATTGGCCTGGAGCTGAAAGGCACAACCCGCAGTCTTCTTTCCAAAGGGCGAGTTGGGCCCAAAAGCATCTTCCTTCCAGCTCTTAGGGAAGCTAAGAAACAACTGGCTCTGCAGACCTCTCTTACAGCCAACTGGGAGAATCTCTTGCAAAGGCCTGAGAAATGCAGTTTCTTTGCAGGCCTTATCTCGCTGAGGTAGAACTGTTGCTATGCCATACCCTACTTCGGCCTAGAGTTGCAAGGCTCAAAGTCCTGCCTTGATTCCTCAAGGGCAGACAGGCCCCACAGCGTGGGGCTTCCACCTCTTTGGGCCGCTAAGAAACAACTTGCTCTGCACTGGTGTTTTACAGCCTACAGGGAACGAGTCTTACAAAGGCCTGTGAAACGCAGTTTATTCACAGCCCTGATCTGGCTGAAGTAGAACTTCTGCTCTGCCGGGTCCCACATGGCGCTGGAGCTGCAAGGCGCAAAGTCCTGCCTTGATTCCACAAGGGTAGACAAGTCCCTCAGGTAAAACATCCAGCTATTTCGGCAGCTAAGAAACAACTCGCTCTGCATAGGGCTCTTACAGCCTACCGGGAACATGTCTTACAAAGGACTGTGAAACGCAGTTTCTTCCCAGCCCTGATCTGGCTGAAGTAGAACTTCTGCTCTGGGTGTGCCACATGGCCCTAGAGCTGAAAGGCACAACGTGCAGGCTTCTTTCCAAAGGGCGAGTTGGGCCCCAAAGCCTCTTGCTTCCAGCTCTTTGGGAAGCTAAGAAACAACTCGCTCTGCAGACCTCTCTTACAGCCAACCGGGAGCATCTCTTGCAAAGGCCTGAGAAATGCAGTTTCTTTGCAGGCCTTATCTCGCTGAGGTAGAACTGCTGCTATGCTTTGTCCTACATCGGCCTAGAGTTGCAAGGCTCAGAGTCCTGCCTTGACTCCTCAAGGGCAGACAGGCCCCACAGCGTGGGGCTTCCACCTCTTTTGGCAGCTAAGAAACATCTTGCTCTGCACTGGTGTTTTACAGCCTACAGGGAACGAGTCTTACAAAGGCCTGTGAAACGCAGTTTCTTCCCAGCCCTGATGTGGCTGAAGTAGAACTTCTGCTCTGCCGGGTCCTACATGGCCCTAGAGCTGCAAGGCACAAAGTCCTGCCTTGTTTCCACAAGGGTAGACAAGTCCCTCAGGTCCAGCTTCCAGCTCTTTCGGCAGCTAAGAAACAACTCGCTCTTCACAGTGCTCTTACAGCCTACCGGGAACATCTCTTCCAAAGGCCTGTGAAACGCAGTTTTTTTGCAGGCCTGATCTGGCTGAAGTAGGACTTCTGCTCTCCGTGTGCTACTTTGCCCTAGAGCTGAAAGGCGCAATGTACAGGCTACTTTCCAAAGGGGGAGTTGGGACCAAGAGCATCTTGCCTCCAGCTCTTTGGGAAGCTAAGAAACAACTCGCTCTGCACAGTGCTCTTACAGCCTAGTGGGAACATCTCTTCCAAAGGCCTGTGAAACGCAGTTTCTTTGCAGGCCTGATCTGGCTGAAGTAGGACTTCTGCTCTGGGTGTGCTACTTTGCCCTAGAGCTGAAAGGCACAACGTGCAGGCTTCTTTCCAAAGGGCGAGTTGGGCCCCACAGCATCTTGCTTCCAGCTCTTTGGGAAGCTAAGAAACAACTCGCTCTGCACAGTGCTCTTACAGCCTAGTGGGAACATCTCTTCCAAAGGCCTGTGAAACGCAGTTTCTTTGCAGGCCTGATCTGGCTGAAGTAGGACTTCTGCTCTGGGTGTGCTACTTTGCCCTAGAGCTGAAAGGCACAACGTGCAGGCTTCTTTCCAAAGGGCGAGTTGGGCCCCACAGCATCTTGCTTCCAGCTCTTTGGGAAGCTAAGAAACAACTCGCTCTGCACAGTGCTCTTACAGCCTAGTGGGAACAACTCTTCCAAAGGCCTGTGAAACGCAGTTTCTTTGCAGGCCTGATCTGGCTGAAGTAGGACTTCTGCTCTGGGTGTGCTACTTTGCCCTAGAGCTGAAAGGCACAACGTGCAGGCTTCTTTCCAAAGGGCGAGTTGGGCCCCACAGCATCTTGCTTCCAGCTCTTTGGGAAGCTAAGAAACAACTCGCTCTGCACAGTTCTCCTACAGCCTAGTGGGAACATCTCTTCCAAAGGCCTGTGAAACGCAGTTTCTTTGCAGGCCTGATCTGGCTGAAGTAGGACTTCTGCTCTGGGTGTGCTACTTTGCCCTAGAGCTGAAAGGCACAACGTGCAGGCTTCTTTCCAAAGGGCGAGTTGGGCCCCACAGCATCTTGCTTCCAGCTCTTTGGGAAGCTAAGAAACAACTCGCTCTGCACAGTGCTCTTACAGCCTAGTGGGAACATCTCTTCCAAAGGCCTGTGAAACGCAGTTTCTTTGCAGGCCTGATCTGGCTGAAGTAGGACTTCTGCTCTGGGTGTGCTACTTTGCCCTAGAGCTGAAAGGCACAACGTGCAGGCTTCTTTCCAAAGGGCGAATTGGGCCCCACAGCATCTTGCTTCCAGCTCTTTGGGAAGCTAAGAAACAACTCGCTCTGCACAGTGCTCTTACAGCCTAGTGGGAACATCTCTTCCAAAGGCCTGTGAAACGCAGTTTCTTTGCAGGCCTGATCTGGCTGAAGTAGGACTTCTGCTCTGGGTGTGCTACTTTGCCCTAGAGCTGAAAGGCACAACGTGCAGGCTTCTTTCCAAAGGGCGAGTTGGGCCCCACAGCATCTTGCTTCCAGCTCTTTGGGAAGCTAAGAAACAACTCGCTCTGCACAGTGCTCTTACAGCCTACCGGGAACATCTCTTCCAAAGGCCAGTGAAGCGCAGTTTCTTTGCAGGCCTGATCTGGCTGAAGTAGGACTTCTGCTCTGGGTGTGCTACTTTGCCCTAGAGCTGAAAGGCACAACGTGCAGGCTTCTTTCCAAAGGGCGAGTTGGGCCCCACAGCATCTTGCTTCCAGCTCTTTGGGAAGCTAAGAAACAACTCGCTCTGCACAGTGCTCTTACAGCCTAGTGGGAACATCTCTTCCAAAGGCCTGTGAAACGCAGTTTCTTTGCAGGCCTGATCTGGCTGAAGTAGGACTTCTGCTCTGGGTGTGCTACTTTGCCCTAGAGCTGAAAGGCACAACGTGCAGGCTTCTTTCCAAAGGGCGAATTGGGCCCCACAGCATCTTGCTTCCAGCTCTTTGGGAAGCTAAGAAACAACTCGCTCTGCACAGTGCTCTTACAGCCTAGTGGGAACATCTCTTCCAAAGGCCTGTGAAACGCAGTTTCTTTGCAGGCCTGATCTGGCTGAAGTAGGACTTCTGCTCTGGGTGTGCTACTTTGCCCTAGAGCTGAAAGGCACAACGTGCAGGCTTCTTTCCAAAGGGCGAGTTGGGCCCCACAGCATCTTGCTTCCAGCTCTTTGGGAAGCTAAGAAACAACTCGCTCTGCACAGTGCTCTTACAGCCTACCGGGAACATCTCTTCCAAAGGCCAGTGAAGCGCAGTTTCTTTGCAGGCCTGATCTGGCTGAAGTAGGACTTCTGCTCTGGGTGTGCTACTTTGCCCTAGAGCTGAAAGGCACAACGTGCAGGCTTCTTTCCAAAGGGCGAGTTGGGCCCCACAGCATCTTGCTTCCAGCTCTTTGGGAAGCTAAGAAACAACTCGCTCTGCACAGTGCTCTTACAGCCTAGTGGGAACATCTCTTCCAAAGGCCTGTGAAACGCAGTTTCTTTGCAGGCCTGATCTGGCTGAAGTAGGACTTCTGCTCTGGGTGTGCTACTTTGCCCTAGAGCTGAAAGGCACAACGTGCAGGCTTCTTTCCAAAGGGCGAGTTGGGCCCCACAGCATCTTGCTTCCAGCTCTTTGGGAAGCTAAGAAACAACTCGCTCTGCACAGTGCTCTTACAGCCTAGTGGGAACATCTCTTCCAAAGGCCTGTGAAACGCAGTTTCTTTGCAGGCCTGATCTGGCTGAAGTAGGACTTCTGCTCTGGCTGTGCTACTTTGCCCTAGAGCTGAAAGGCACAACGTGCAGGCTTCTTTCCAAAGGGCGAGTTGGGCCCCACAGCATCTTGCTTCCAGCTCTTTGGGAAGCTAAGAAACAACTCGCTCTGCACAGTGCTCTTACAGCCTAGTGGGAACATCTCTTCCAAAGGCCTGTGAAACGCAGTTTCTTTGCAGGCCTGATCTGGCTGAAGTAGGACTTCTGCTCTGGGTGTGCTACTTTGCCCTAGAGCTGAAAGGCACAACGTGCAGGCTTCTTTCCAAAGGGCGAGTTGGGCCCCACAGCATCTTGCTTCCAGCTCTTTGGGAAGCTAAGAAACAACTCGCTCTGCACAGTGCTCTTACAGCCTAGTGGGAACATCTCTTCCAAAGGCCTGTGAAACGCAGTTTCTTTGCAGGCCTGATCTGGCTGAAGTAGGACTTCTGCTCTGGGTGTGCTACTTTGCCCTAGAGCTGAAAGGCACAACGTGCAGGCTTCTTTCCAAAGGGCGAGTTGGGCCCCACAGCATCTTGCTTCCAGCTCTTTGGGAAGCTAAGAAACAACTCGCTCTGCACAGTGCTCTTACAGCCTAGTGGGAACATCTCTTCCAAAGGCCTGTGAAACGCAGTTTCTTTGCAGGCCTGATCTGGCTGAAGTAGGACTTCTGCTCTGGGTGTGCTACTTTGCCCTAGAGCTGAAAGGCACAACGTGCAGGCTTCTTTCCAAAGGGCGAGTTGGGCCCCACAGCATCTTGCTTCCAGCTCTTTGGGAAGCTAAGAAACAACTCGCTCTGCACAGTGCTCTTACAGCCTAGTGGGAACATCTCTTCCAAAGGCCTGTGAAACGCAGTTTCTTTGCAGGCCTGATCTGGCTGAAGTAGGACTTCTGCTCTGGGTGTGCTACTTTGCCCTAGAGCTGAAAGGCACAACGTGCAGGCTTCTTTCCAAAGGGCGAGTTGGGCCCCACAGCATCTTGCTTCCAGCTCTTTGGGAAGCTAAGAAACAACTCGCTCTGCACAGTGCTCTTACAGCCTAGTGGGAACATCTCTTCCAAAGGCCTGTGAAACGCAGTTTCTTTGCAGGCCTGATCTGGCTGAAGTAGGACTTCTGCTCTGGGTGTGCTACTTTGCCCTAGAGCTGAAAGGCACAACGTGCAGGCTTCTTTCCAAAGGGCGAGTTGGGCCCCACAGCATCTTGCTTCCAGCTCTTTGGGAAGCTAAGAAACAACTCGCTCTGCACAGTTCTCTTACAGCCTAGTGGGAACATCTCTTCCAAAGGCCTGTGAAACGCAGTTTCTTTGCAGGCCTGATCTGGCTGAAGTAGGACTTCTGCTCTGGGTGTGCTACTTTGCCCTAGAGCTGAAAGGCACAACGTGCAGGCTTCTTTCCAAAGGGCGAGTTGGGCCCCACAGCATCTTGCTTCCAGCTCTTTGGGAAGCTAAGAAACAACTCGCTCTGCACAGTGCTCTTACAGCCTAGTGGGAACATCTCTTCCAAAGGCCTGTGAAACGCAGTTTCTTTGCAGGCCTGATCTGGCTGAAGTAGGACTTCTGCTCTGGGTGTGCTACTTTGCCCTAGAGCTGAAAGGCACAACGTGCAGGCTTCTTTCCAAAGGGCGAGTTGGGCCCCACAGCATCTTGCTTCCAGCTCTTTGGGAAGCTAAGAAACAACTCGCTCTGCACAGTGCTCTTACAGCCTACCGGGAACATGTCTTCCAAAGGCCTGTGAAACGCAGTTTCTTTGCAGGCCTGATCTGGCTGAAGTAGGACTTCTGCTCTGGGTGTGCTACTTTGCCCTAGAGCTGAAAGGCACAACGTGCAGGCTTCTTTATAAAGGGCGAGTTGGGCCCCACAGCATCTTGCTTCCAGCTCTTTGGGAAGCTAAGAAACAACTCGCTCTGCACAGTGCTCTTACAGCCTAGTGGGAACATCTCTTCCAAAGGCCTGTGAAACGCAGTTTCTTTGCAGGCCTGATCTGGCTGAAGTAGGACTTCTGCTCTGGGTGTGCTACTTTGCCCTAGAGCTGAAAGGCACAACGTGCAGGCTTCTTTCCAAAGGGCGAGTTGGGCCCCACAGCATCTTGCTTCCAGCTCTTTGGGAAGCTAAGAAACAACTCGCTCTGCACAGTGCTCTTACAGCCTACCGGGAACATCTCTTCCAAAGGCCTGTGAAACGCAGTTTCTTTGCAGGCCTGATCTGGCTGAAGTAGGACTTCTGCTCTGGGTGTGCTACTTTGCCCTAGAGCTGAAAGGCACAACGTGCAGGCTTCTTTCCAAAGGGCGAGTTGGGCCCCACAGCATCTTGCTTCCAGCTCTTTGGGAAGCTAAGAAACAACTCGCTCTGCACAGTTCTCTTACAGCCTAGTGGGAACATCTCTTCCAAAGGCCTGTGAAACGCAGTTTCTTTGCAGGCCTGATCTGGCTGAAGTAGGACTTCTGCTCTGGGTGTGCTACTTTGCCCTAGAGCTGAAAGGCACAACGTGCAGGCTTCTTTCCAAAGGGCGAGTTGGGCCCCACAGCATCTTGCTTCCAGCTCTTTGGGAAGCTAAGAAACAACTCGCTCTGCACAGTGCTCTTACAGCCTACCGGGAACATGTCTTCCAAAGGCCTGTGAAACGCAGTTTCTTTGCAGGCCTGATCTGGCTGAAGTAGGACTTCTGCTCTGGGTGTGCTACTTTGCCCTAGAGCTGAAAGGCACAACGTGCAGGCTTCTTTCCAAAGGGCGAGTTGGGCCCCACAGCATCTTGCTTCCAGCTCTTTGGGAAGCTAAGAAACAACTCGCTCTGCACAGTGCTCTTACAGCCTAGTGGGAACATCTCTTCCAAAGGCCTGTGAAACGCAGTTTCTTTGCAGGCCTGATCTGGCTGAAGTAGGACTTCTGCTCTGGGTGTGCTACTTTGCCCTAGAGCTGAAAGGCACAACGTGCAGGCTTCTTTCCAAAGGGCGAGTTGGGCCCCACAGCATCTTGCTTCCAGCTCTTTGGGAAGCTAAGAAACAACTCACTCTGCACAGTGCTCTTACAGCCTAGTGGGAACATCTCTTCCAAAGGCCTGTGAAACGCAGTTTCTTTGCAGGCCTGATCTGGCTGAAGTAGGACTTCTGCTCTGGGTGTGCTACTTTGCCCTAGAGCTGAAAGGCACAACGTGCAGGCTTCTTTCCAAAGGGCGAGTTGGGCCCCACAGCATCTTGCTTCCAGCTCTTTGGGAAGCTAAGAAACAACTCGCTCTGCACAGTGCTCTTACAGCCTACCGGGAACATCTCTTCCAAAGGCCTGTGAAACGCAGTTTCTTTGCAGGCCTGATCTGGCTGAAGTAGGACTTCTGCTCTGGGTGTGCTACTTTGCCCTAGAGCTGAAAGGCACAACGTGCAGGCTTCTTTCCAAAGGGCGAGTTGGGCCCCACAGCATCTTGCTTCCAGCTCTTTGGGAAGCTAAGAAACAACTCGCTCTGCACAGTGCTCTTACAGCCTAGTGGGAACATCTCTTCCAAAGGCCTGTGAAACGCAGTTTCTTTGCAGGCCTGATCTGGCTGAAGTAGGACTTCTGCTCTGGGTGTGCTACTTTGCCCTAGAGCTGAAAGGCACAACGTGCAGGCTTCTTTCCAAAGGGCGAGTTGGGCCCCACAGCATCTTGCTTCCAGCTCTTTGGGAAGCTAAGAAACAACTCGCTCTGCACAGTGCTCTTACAGCCTAGTGGGAACATCTCTTCCAAAGGCCTGTGAAACGCAGTTTCTTTGCAGGCCTGATCTGGCTGAAGTAGGACTTCTGCTCTGGGTGTGCTACTTTGCCCTAGAGCTGAAAGGCACAACGTGCAGGCTTCTTTCCAAAGGGCGAGTTGGGCCCCACAGCATCTTGCTTCCAGCTCTTTGGGAAGCTAAGAAACAACTCGCTCTGCACAGTGCTCTTACAGCCTAGTGGGAACATCTCTTCCAAAGGCCTGTGAAACGCAGTTTCTTTGCAGGCCTGATCTGGCTGAAGTAGGACTTCTGCTCTGGGTGTGCTACTTTGCCCTAGAGCTGAAAGGCACAACGTGCAGGCTTCTTTCCAAAGGGCGAGTTGGGCCCCACAGCATCTTGCTTCCAGCTCTTTGGGAAGCTAAGAAACAACTCGCTCTGCACAGTGCTCTTACAGCCTACCGGGAACATGTCTTCCAAAGGCCTGTGAAAGGAAGTTTCTTTGCAGGCCTGATCTGGCTGAAGTAGGACTTCTGCTCTGGGTGTGCTACTTTGCCCTAGAGCTGAAAGGCACAACGTGCAGGCTTCTTTCCAAAGGGCGAGTTGGGCCCCACAGCATCTTGCTTCCAGCTCTTTGGGAAGCTAAGAAACAACTCGCTCTGCACAGTGCTCTTACAGCCTAGTGGGAACATCTCTTCCAAAGGCCAGTGAAGCGCAGTTTCTTTGCAGGCCTGATCTGGCTGAAGTAGGACTTCTGCTCTGGGTGTGCTACTTTGCCCTAGAGCTGAAAGGCACAACGTGCAGGCTTCTTTCCAAAGGGCGAGTTGGGCCCCACAGCATCTTGCTTCCAGCTCTTTGGGAAGCTAAGAAACAACTCGCTCTGCACAGTGCTCTTACAGCCTAGTGGGAACATCTCTTCCAAAGGCCTGTGAAACGCAGTTTCTTTGCAGGCCTGATCTGGCTGAAGTAGGACTTCTGCTCTGGGTGTGCTACTTTGCCCTAGAGCTGAAAGGCACAACGTGCAGGCTTCTTTCCAAAGGGCGAGTTGGGCCCCACAGCATCTTGCTTCCAGCTCTTTGGGAAGCTAAGAAACAACTCGCTCTGCACAGTGCTCTTACAGCCTAGTGGGAACATCTCTTCCAAAGGCCTGTGAAACGCAGTTTCTTTGCAGGCCTGATCTGGCTGAAGTAGGACTTCTGCTCTGGGTGTGCTACTTTGCCCTAGAGCTGAAAGGCACAACGTGCAGGCTTCTTTCCAAAGGGCGAGTTGGGCCCCACAGCATCTTGCTTCCAGCTCTTTGGGAAGCTAAGAAACAACTCGCTCTGCACAGTGCTCTTACAGCCTAGTGGGAACATCTCTTCCAAAGGCCTGTGAAACGCAGTTTCTTTGCAGGCCTGATCTGGCTGAAGTAGGACTTCTGCTCTGGGTGTGCTACTTTGCCCTAGAGCTGAAAGGCACAACGTGCAGGCTTCTTTCCAAAGGGCGAGTTGGGCCCCACAGCATCTTGCTTCCAGCTCTTTGGGAAGCTAAGAAACAACTCGCTCTGCACAGTGCTCTTACAGCCTACCGGGAACATGTCTTCCAAAGGCCTGTGAAAGGAAGTTTCTTTGCAGGCCTGATCTGGCTGAAGTAGGACTTCTGCTCTGGGTGTGCTACTTTGCCCTAGAGCTGAAAGGCACAACGTGCAGGCTTCTTTCCAAAGGGCGAGTTGGGCCCCACAGCATCTTGCTTCCAGCTCTTTGGGAAGCTAAGAAACAACTCGCTCTGCACAGTGCTCTTACAGCCTAGTGGGAACATCTCTTCCAAAGGCCAGTGAAGCGCAGTTTCTTTGCAGGCCTGATCTGGCTGAAGTAGGACTTCTGCTCTGGGTGTGCTACTTTGACCTAGAGCTGAAAGGCACAACGTGCAGGCTTCTTTCCAAAGGGCGAGTTGGGCCCCACAGCATCTTGCTTCCAGCTCTTTGGGAAGCTAAGAAACAACTCGCTCTGCACAGTGCTCTTACAGCCTAGTGGGAACATCTCTTCCAAAGGCCTGTGAAACGCAGTTTCTTTGCAGGCCTGATCTGGCTGAAGTAGGACTTCTGCTCTGGGTGTGCTACTTTGCCCTAGAGCTGAAAGGCACAACGTGCAGGCTTCTTTCCAAAGGGCGAGTTGGGCCCCACAGCATCTTGCTTCCAGCTCTTTGGGAAGCTAAGAAACAACTCGCTCTGCACAGTGCTCTTACAGCCTAGTGGGAACATCTCTTCCAAAGGCCTGTGAAACGCAGTTTCTTTGCAGGCCTGATCTGGCTGAAGTAGGACTTCTGCTCTGGGTGTGCTACTTTGCCCTAGAGCTGAAAGGCACAACGTGCAGGCTTCTTTCCAAAGGGCGAGTTGGGCCCCACAGCATCTTGCTTCCAGCTCTTTGGGAAGCTAAGAAACAACTCGCTCTGCACAGTGCTCTTACAGCCTAGTGGGAACATCTCTTCCAAAGGCCTGTGAAACGCAGTTTCTTTGCAGGCCTGATCTGGCTGAAGTAGGACTTCTGCTCTGGGTGTGCTACTTTGCCCTAGAGCTGAAAGGCACAACGTGCAGGGTTCTTTCCAAAGGGCGAATTGGGCCCCACAGCATCTTGCTTCCAGCTCTTTGGGAAGCTAAGAAACAACTCGCTCTGCACAGTGCTCTTACAGCCTACCGGGAACATCTCTTCCAAAGGCCTGTGAAACGCAGTTTCTTTGCAGGCCTGATCTGGCTGAAGTAGAACTTCTACTCTGGGTGTGCCACATGGCCCTAGAGCTGAAAGGCACAACGTGCAGGCTTCTTTCCAAAGGGCGTGTTGGGCCCCAAAGCCTCTTGCTTCCAGCTCTTTGGGAAGCTAAGAAACAACTCGCTCTGCAGACCTCTCTTACAGCCAACCGGGAGCATCTCTTGCAAAGGCCTGAGAAATGCAGTTTCTTTGCAGGCCTTATCTCGCTGAGGTAGAACTGCTGCTATGCCGTGTCCTACATCGGCCTAGAGTTGCAAGGCTCAAAGTCCTGCCTTGACTCCTCAAGGGCAGACAGGCCCCACAGCGTGGGGATTCCACCTCTTTGGGCAGCTAAGAAACAACTCGCTCTGCACAGTGCTCTTACAGCCTAGTGGGAACATCTCTTCCAAAGGCCCGTGAAACGCAGTTTCTTTGAAGGCCTGATCTGGCTGATGTAGGACTTCTTGTATGGGTGTGCTACTTTGCCCTAGAGCTGAAAGGCACAAGGTGCAGGCTTCTTTCCAAAAGGCGAGTTGGGCCCCACAGCATCTTGCTTCCAGCTCTTTGGGAAGATAAGAAACAACTCGCTCTGCACAGTGCTCTTACAGCCTACTGGGAACATCTCTTACAAAGGCCTGTGAAACGCAGTTTCTTTGCAGGCCTGATCTGGCTGAAGTAGGACTTCTGCTCTGGGTGTGCTACTTTGCCCTAGAGCTGAAAGGCACAACGTGCAGGCTTCTTTCCAAAGGGCGAGTTGGGCCCCACAGCATCTTGCTTCCAGCTCTTTGGGAAGCTAAGAAACAACTCGCTCTGCACAGTGCTCTTACAGCCTACCGGGGACATGTCTTCCAAAGGCCTGTGAAACGCAGTTTCTTTGCAGGCCTGATCTGGCTGAAGTAGGACATCTGCTCTGGGTGTGCCACTTTGCCCTAGAGCTGAAAGGCACAACGTGCAGGCTTCTTTCCAAAGGGTGAGTTGGGCCCCACAGCATCTTGCTTCCAGCTCTTTGGGAAGCTAAGAAACAACTCGCTCTGCACAGTGCTCTTACAGCCTACCGGGAACATCTCTTCCAAAGGCCTGTGAAACGCAGTTTCTTTGCAGTCCTGATGTATCTGAAGTAGAATTCTGCTCCGGGTGTGCTACTTTGCACAAGAGCTGAAAGACACAACGTGCAGTCTCCTATCCAAAGGGCGAGTTGGTCCCCAAAGCATCTTGCTTCCAGCTCTTTGGAAGCTGGGAAACAACTCGCTCTGCACAGTGCTCTTACAGCCTACCGGGAACATCTCTTACAAAGGCCTGTGAAACGCAGTTTCTTTGCAGGCCTGTTCTGGCTGAAGTAGAACTTCTGCTCTGGGTGTGCCACATTGCCCTAGAGCTGAAAGGCACAACGTGCAGGCTTCTTTCCAAAGGGCGAGTTGGGCCTCAGAGCATCTTGCTTCCAGCTCTTTGGTAAGCGAAGAAACAACTCGCTCTGCACAGTGCTCTTACAGCCTACCGGGAACATCTCTTCCAAAGGCCTGTGAAACGCAGTTTCTTTGCAGTCCTGATGTATCTGAAGTAGAATTCTGCTCCGGGTGTGCTACTTTGCACAAGAGCTGAAAGACACACGTGCAGTCTCCTATCCAAAGGGCGAGTTGGTCCCCAAAGCATCTTGCTTCCAGCTCTTTGGAAGCTGAGAAACAACTCGCTCTGCCCAGTGCTCTTACAGCCTACCGGGAACATCTCTTACAAAGGCCTGTGAAACGCAGTTTCTTTGCAGGCCTGATCTGGCTGAAGTAGAACTTCTGCTCTGGGTGTGCCACATTGCCCTAGAGCTGAAAGGCACAACATGCAGGCTTCTTTCCAAAGGGCGAGTTGGGCCTCAGAGCATCTTGCTTCCAGCTCTTTGGTAAGCGAAGAAACAACTCGCTCTGCACAGTGCTCTTACAGCCTACCGGGAACATCTCTTCCAAAGGCCTGTGAAACGCAGTTTCTTTGCAGTCCTGATGTATCTGAAGTAGAATTCTGCTCCGGGTGTGCTACTTTGCACAAGAGCTGAAAGACACAACGTGCAGTCTCCTATCCAAAGGGCGAGTTGGTCACCAAAGCATCTTGCTTCCAGCTCTTTGGAAGGTGAGAAACAACTCGCTCTGCACAGTGCTCTTACAGCCTACCGGGAACATCTCTTACAAAGGCCTGTGAAACGCAGTTTCTTTGCAGGCCTGATCTGGCTGAAGTAGAACTTCTGCTCTGGGTGTGCCACATGGCCCTAGAGCTGAAAGGCACAAGGTGCAGGCTTCTTTCCAAAGGGCGAGTTGGGCCTCAGAGCATCTTGCGTCCAGCTCTTTGGGAAGCGAAGAAACAACACGCTCTGCACAGTGCTCTTACAGCCTACCGGGAACATCTCTTCCAAAGGCCTGTGAAACGCAGTTTCTTCCCAGCCCTGATCTGGTTGAAGTAGAACTTCTGCTCTGCCGGGTCCTACATGGCGCTAGAGCTGCAAGGCACAACGTCTTGCCTTGTTTCCAGAAGGGTACACAAGTCCCTCAGGTCCAGATTCCAGCTCTTTCGGCAGCTAAGAAACAACTCGCTCTGCACAGTGCTCTTACAGCCTACCGGGAACATCTCTTACAAAGGCCTGTGAAACGCAGTTCCTTTGCAGGCCTGATCTGGCTGAAGTGGAACTTCTACTCTGGGTGTGCCACATGGCCCTAGAGCTGAAAGGCACAACGTGCTGGCTTCTTTCCAAAGGGAGAGTTGGGCCGCACAGCATCTTGCTTCCAGCTCTTTGGGAAGCTAAGAAACAACTCGCTCTGCACAGTGCTCTTACAGCCTACCGGGAACATCTCTTCCAAAGGCCTGTGAAACGCAGTTTCTTTGCAGGCCTGATCTGGCTGAAGTAGAACTTCTACTCTGGGTGTGCCACATGGCCCTAGAGCTGAAAGGCACAACGTGCAGGCTTCTTTCCAAAGGGCGTGTTGGGCCCCAAAGCCTCTTGCTTCCAGCTCTTTGGGAAGCTAAGAAACAACTCGCTCTGCAGACCTCTCTTACAGCCAACCGGGAGCATCTCTTGCAAAGGCCTGAGAAATGCAGTTTCTTTGCAGGCCTTATCTCGCTGAGGTAGAACTGCTGCTATGCCGTGTCCTACATTGGCCTAGAGTTGCAAGGCTCAAAGTCCTGCCTTGACTCCTCAAGGGCAGACAGGCCCCACAGCGTGGGGATTCCACCTCTTTGGGCAGCTAAGAAACAACTCGCTCTGCACAGTGCTCTTACAGCCTAGTGGGAACATCTCTTCCAAAGGCCCGTGAAACGCAGTTTCTTTGAAGGCCTGATCTGGCTGATGTAGGACTTCTTGTATGGGTGTGCTACTTTGCCCTAGAGCTGAAAGGCACAAGGTGCAGGCTTCTTTCCAAAAGGCGAGTTGGGCCCCACAGCATCTTGCTTCCAGCTCTTTGGGAAGCTAAGAAACAACTCGCTCTGCACAGTGCTCTTACAGCCTACTGGGAACATCTCTTACAAAGGCCTGTGAAACGCAGTTTCTTTGCAGGCCTGATCTGGCTGAAGTAGAACTTCTGCTCTGGGTGTGCTACATTGGCCTGGAGCTGAAAGGCACAACCCGCAGTCTTCTTTCCAAAGGGCGAGTTGGGCCCAAAAGCATCTTCCTTCCAGCTCTTAGGGAAGCTAAGAAACAACTGGCTCTGCAGACCTCTCTTACAGCCAACTGGGAGAATCTCTTGCAAAGGCCTGAGAAATGCAGTTTCTTTGCAGGCCTTATCTCGCTGAGGTAGAACTGTTGCTATGCCATACCCTACTTCGGCCTAGAGTTGCAAGGCTCAAAGTCCTGCCTTGATTCCTCAAGGGCAGACAGGCCCCACAGCGTGGGGCTTCCACCTCTTTGGGCCGCTAAGAAACAACTTGCTCTGCACTGGTGTTTTACAGCCTACAGGGAACGAGTCTTACAAAGGCCTGTGAAACGCAGTTTATTCACAGCCCTGATCTGGCTGAAGTAGAACTTCTGCTCTGCCGGGTCCCACATGGCGCTGGAGGTGCAAGGCGCAAAGTCCTGCCTTGATTCCACAAGGGTAGACAAGTCCCTCAGGTAAAACATCCAGCTATTTCGGCAGCTAAGAAACAACTCGCTCTGCATAGGGCTCTTACAGCCTACCGGGAACATGTCTTACAAAGGACTGTGAAACGCAGTTACTTCCCAGCCCTGATCTGGCTGAAGTAGAACTTCTGCTCTGGGTGTGCCACATGGCCCTAGAGCTGAAAGGCACAACGTGCAGGCTTCTTTCCAAAGGGCGAGTTGGGCCCCAAAGCCTCTTGCTTCCAGCTCTTTGGAAAGCTAAGAAACAACTCGCTCTGCAGACCTCTCTTACAGCCAACCGGGAGCATCTCTTGCAAAGGCCTGAGAAATGCAGTTTCTTTGCAGGCCTTATCTCCCTGAGGTAGAACTGCTGCTATGCTTTGTCCTACATCGGCCTAGAGTTGCAAGGCTCAGAGTCCTGCCTTGACTCCTCAAGGGCAGACAGGCCCCACAGCGTGGGGCTTCCACCTCTTTTGGCAGCTAAGAAACATCTTGCTCTGCACTGGTGTTTTACAGCCTACAGGGAACGAGTCTTACAAAGGCCTGTGAAACGCAGTTTCTTCCCAGCCCTGATGTGGCTGAAGTAGAACTTCTGCTCTGCCGGGTCCTACATGGCCCTAGAGCTGCAAGGCACAAAGTCCTGCCTTGTTTCCACAAGGGTAGACAAGTCCCTCAGGTCCAGCTTCCAGCTCTTTCGGCAGCTAAGAAACAACTCGCTCTTCACAGTGCTCTTACAGCCTACCGGGAACATCTCTTCCAAAGGCCTGTGAAACGCAGTTTTTTTGCAGGCCTGATCTGGCTGAAGTAGGACTTCTGCTCTCCGTGTGCTACTTTGCCCTAGAGCTGAAAGGCGCAATGTACAGGCTACTTTCCAAAGGGGGAGTTGGGACCAAGAGCATCTTGCTTCCAGCTCTTTGGGAAGCTAAGAAACAACTCGCTCTGCACAGTGCTCTTACAGCCTAGTGGGAACATCTCTTCCAAAGGCCTGTGAAACGCAGTTTCTTTGCAGGCCTGATCTGGCTGAAGTAGGACTTCTGCTCTGGGTGTGCTACTTTGCCCTAGAGCTGAAAGGCACAACGTGCAGGCTTCTTTCCAAAGGGCGAGTTGGGCCCCACAGCATCTTGCTTCCAGCTCTTTGGGAAGCTAAGAAACAACTCGCTCTGCACAGTGCTCTTACAGCCTAGTGGGAACATCTCTTCCAAAGGCCTGTGAAACGCAGTTTCTTTGCAGGCCTGATCTGGCTGAAGTAGGACTTCTGCTCTGGGTGTGCTACTTTGCCCTAGAGCTGAAAGGCACAACGTGCAGGCTTCTTTCCAAAGGGCGAGTTGGGCCCCACAGCATCTTGCTTCCAGCTCTTTGGGAAGCTAAGAAACAACTCGCTCTGCACAGTGCTCTTACAGCCTAGTGGGAACAACTCTTCCAAAGGCCTGTGAAACGCAGTTTCTTTGCAGGCCTGATCTGGCTGAAGTAGGACTTCTGCTCTGGGTGTGCTACTTTGCCCTAGAGCTGAAAGGCACAACGTGCAGGCTTCTTTCCAAAGGGCGAGTTGGGCCCCACAGCATCTTGCTTCCAGCTCTTTGGGAAGCTAAGAAACAACTCGCTCTGCACAGTTCTCCTACAGCCTAGTGGGAACATCTCTTCCAAAGGCCTGTGAAACGCAGTTTCTTTGCAGGCCTGATCTGGCTGAAGTAGGACTTCTGCTCTGGGTGTGCTACTTTGCCCTAGAGCTGAAAGGCACAACGTGCAGGCTTCTTTCCAAAGGGCGAGTTGGGCCCCACAGCATCTTGCTTCCAGCTCTTTGGGAAGCTAAGAAACAACTCGCTCTGCACAGTGCTCTTACAGCCTAGTGGGAACATCTCTTCCAAAGGCCTGTGAAACGCAGTTTCTTTGCAGGCCTGATCTGGCTGAAGTAGGACTTCTGCTCTGGGTGTGCTACTTTGCCCTAGAGCTGAAAGGCACAACGTGCAGGCTTCTTTCCAAAGGGCGAATTGGGCCCCACAGCATCTTGCTTCCAGCTCTTTGGGAAGCTAAGAAACAACTCGCTCTGCACAGTGCTCTTACAGCCTAGTGGGAACATCTCTTCCAAAGGCCTGTGAAACGCAGTTTCTTTGCAGGCCTGATCTGGCTGAAGTAGGACTTCTGCTCTGGGTGTGCTACTTTGCCCTAGAGCTGAAAGGCACAACGTGCAGGCTTCTTTCCAAAGGGCGAGTTGGGCCCCACAGCATCTTGCTTCCAGCTCTTTGGGAAGCTAAGAAACAACTCGCTCTGCACAGTGCTCTTACAGCCTACCGGGAACATCTCTTCCAAAGGCCAGTGAAGCGCAGTTTCTTTGCAGGCCTGATCTGGCTGAAGTAGGACTTCTGCTCTGGGTGTGCTACTTTGCCCTAGAGCTGAAAGGCACAACGTGCAGGCTTCTTTCCAAAGGGCGAGTTGGGCCCCACAGCATCTTGCTTCCAGCTCTTTGGGAAGCTAAGAAACAACTCGCTCTGCACAGTGCTCTTACAGCCTAGTGGGAACATCTCTTCCAAAGGCCTGTGAAACGCAGTTTCTTTGCAGGCCTGATCTGGCTGAAGTAGGACTTCTGCTCTGGGTGTGCTACTTTGCCCTAGAGCTGAAAGGCACAACGTGCAGGCTTCTTTCCAAAGGGCGAATTGGGCCCCACAGCATCTTGCTTCCAGCTCTTTGGGAAGCTAAGAAACAACTCGCTCTGCACAGTGCTCTTACAGCCTAGTGGGAACATCTCTTCCAAAGGCCTGTGAAACGCAGTTTCTTTGCAGGCCTGATCTGGCTGAAGTAGGACTTCTGCTCTGGGTGTGCTACTTTGCCCTAGAGCTGAAAGGCACAACGTGCAGGCTTCTTTCCAAAGGGCGAGTTGGGCCCCACAGCATCTTGCTTCCAGCTCTTTGGGAAGCTAAGAAACAACTCGCTCTGCACAGTGCTCTTACAGCCTACCGGGAACATCTCTTCCAAAGGCCAGTGAAGCGCAGTTTCTTTGCAGGCCTGATCTGGCTGAAGTAGGACTTCTGCTCTGGGTGTGCTACTTTGCCCTAGAGCTGAAAGGCACAACGTGCAGGCTTCTTTCCAAAGGGCGAGTTGGGCCCCACAGCATCTTGCTTCCAGCTCTTTGGGAAGCTAAGAAACAACTCGCTCTGCACAGTGCTCTTACAGCCTAGTGGGAACATCTCTTCCAAAGGCCTGTGAAACGCAGTTTCTTTGCAGGCCTGATCTGGCTGAAGTAGGACTTCTGCTCTGGGTGTGCTACTTTGCCCTAGAGCTGAAAGGCACAACGTGCAGGCTTCTTTCCAAAGGGCGAGTTGGGCCCCACAGCATCTTGCTTCCAGCTCTTTGGGAAGCTAAGAAACAACTCGCTCTGCACAGTGCTCTTACAGCCTAGTGGGAACATCTCTTCCAAAGGCCTGTGAAACGCAGTTTCTTTGCAGGCCTGATCTGGCTGAAGTAGGACTTCTGCTCTGGGTGTGCTACTTTGCCCTAGAGCTGAAAGGCACAACGTGCAGGCTTCTTTCCAAAGGGCGAGTTGGGCCCCACAGCATCTTGCTTCCAGCTCTTTGGGAAGCTAAGAAACAACTCGCTCTGCACAGTGCTCTTACAGCCTACCGGGAACATCTCTTCCAAAGGCCTGTGAAACGCAGTTTCTTTGCAGGCCTGATCTGGCTGAAGTAGGACTTCTGCTCTGGGTGTGCTACTTTGCCCTAGAGCTGAAAGGCACAACGTGCAGGCTTCTTTCCCAAGGGCGAGTTGGGCCCCACAGCATCTTGCTTCCAGCTCTTTGGGAAGCTAAGAAACAACTCGCTCTGCACAGTGCTCTTACAGCCTACCGGGAACATCTCTTCCAAAGGCCTGTGAAACGCAGTTTCTTTGCAGGCCTGATCTGGCTGAAGTAGGACTTCTGCTCTGGGTGTGCTACTTTGCCCTAGAGCTGAAAGGCACAACGTGCAGGCTTCTTTCCAAAGGGCGAGTTGGGCCCCACAGCATCTTGCTTCCAGCTCTTTGGGAAGCTAAGAAACAACTCGCTCTGCACAGTGCTCTTACACCCTACCGGGAACATCTCTTCCAAAGGCCTGTGAAACGCAGTTTCTTTGCAGGCCTGATCTGGCTGAAGTAGGACTTCTGCTCTGGGTGTGCTACTTTGCCCTAGAGCTGAAAGGCACAACGTGCAGGCTTCTTTCCAAAGGGCGAGTTGGGCCCCACAGCATCTTGCTTCCAGCTCTTTGGGAAGCTAAGAAACAACTCGCTCTGCACAGTGCTCTTACAGCCTAGTGGGAACATCTCTTCCAAAGGCCTGTGAAACGCAGTTTCTTTGCAGGCCTGATCTGGCTGAAGTAGGACTTCTGCTCTGGGTGTGCTACTTTGCCCTAGAGCTGAAAGGCACAACGTGCAGGCTTCTTTCCAAAGGGCGAGTTGGGCCCCACAGCATCTTGCTTCCAGCTCTTTGGGAAGCTAAGAAACAACTCGCTCTGCACAGTGCTCTTACAGCCTACCGGGGGCATGTCTTCCAAAGGCCTGTGAAACGCAGTTTCTTTGCAGGCCTGATCTGGCTGAAGTAGGACTTCTGCTCTGGGTGTGCTACTTTGCCCTAGAGCTGAAAGGCACAACGTGCAGGCTTCTTTCCAAAGGGCGAGTTGGGCCCCACAGCATCTTGCTTCCAGCTCTTTGGGAAGCTAAGAAACAACTCGCTCTGCACAGTGCTCTTACAGCCTACCGGGAACATCTCTTCCAAAGGCCTGTGAAACGCAGTTTCTTTGCAGGCCTGATCTGGCTGAAGTAGGACTTCTGCTCTGGGTGTGCTACTTTGCCCTAGAGCTGAAAGGCACAACGTGCAGGCTTCTTTCCAAAGGGCGAGTTGGGCCCCACAGCATCTTGCTTCCAGCTCTTTGGGAAGCTAAGAAACAACTCGCTCTGCACAGTGCTCTTACAGCCTACCGGGAACATCTCTTCCAAAGGCCTGTGAAATGCAGTTTCTTTGCAGGCCTGATCTGGCTGAAGTAGGACTTCTGCTCTGGGTGTGCTACTTTGCCCTAGAGCTGAAAGGCACAACGTGCAGGCTTCTTTCCAAAGGGCGAGTTGGGCCCCACAGCATCTTGCTTCCAGCTCTTTGGGAAGCTAAGAAACAACTCGCTCTGCACAGTGCTCTTACAGCCTACCGGGAACATCTCTTCCAAAGGCCTGTGAAACGCAGTTTCTTTGCAGGCCTGATCTGGCTGAAGTAGGACTTCTGCTCTGGGTGTGCTACTTTGCCCTAGAGCTGAAAGGCACAACGTGCAGGCTTCTTTCCAAAGGGCGAGTTGGGCCCCACAGCATCTTGCTTCCAGCTCTTTGGGAAGCTAAGAAACAACTCGCTCTGCACAGTTCTCTTACAGCCTAGTGGGAACAACTCTTCCAAAGGCCTGTGAAACGCAGTTTCTTTGCAGGCCTGATCTGGCTGAAGTAGGACTTCTGCTCTGGGTGTGCTACTTTGCCCTAGAGCTGAAAGGCACAACGTGCAGGCTTCTTTCCAAAGGGCGAGTTGGGCCCCACAGCATCTTGCTTCCAGCTCTTTGGGAAGCTAAGAAACAGCTCGCTCTGCACAGTGCTCTTACAGCCTAGTGGGAACATCTCTTCCAAAGGCCTGTGAAACGCAGTTTCTTTGCAGGCCTGATCTGGCTGAAGTAGGACTTCTGCTCTGGGTGTGCTACTTTGCCCTAGAGCTGAAAGGCACAACGTGCAGGCTTCTTTCCAAAGGGCGAGTTGGGCCCCACAGCATCTTGCTTCCAGCTCTTTGGGAAGCTAAGAAACAACTCGCTCTGCACAGTGCTCTTACAGCCTACCGGGAACATGTCTTCCAAAGGACTGTGATACGCAGTATCTTTGCAGGCCTGATCAGGCTGAAGTAGGACTTCTGCTCTGGGTGTGCTACTTTGCCCTAGAGCTGAAAGGCACAACGTGCAGGCTTCTTTCCAAAGGGCGAGTTGGGCCCCACAGCATCTTGCTTCCAGCTCTTTGGGAAGCTAAGAAACAACTCGCTCTGCACAGTGCTCTTACGGCCTACCGGGAACATCTCTTCCAAAGGCCTGTGAAACGCAGTTTCTTTGCAGGCCTGATCTGGCTGAAGTAGGACTTCTGCTCTGGGTGTGCTACTTTGCCCTAGAGCTGAAAGGCACAACGTGCAGGCTTCTTTCCAAAGGGCGAGTTGGGCCCCACAGCATCTTGCTTCCAGCTCTTTGGGAAGCTAAGAAACAACTCGCTCTGCACAGTTCTCTTACAGCCTAGTGGGAACATCTCTTCCAAAGGCCTGTGAAACGCAGTTTCTTTGCAGGCCTGATCTGGCTGAAGTAGGACTTCTGCTCTGGGTGTGCTACTTTGCCCTAGAGCTGAAAGGCACAACGTGCAGGCTTCTTTCCAAAGGGCGAGTTGGGCCCCACAGCATCTTGCTTCCAGCTCTTTGGGAAGCTAAGAAACAACTCGCTCTGCACAGTGCTCTTACAGCCTACCGGGAACATCTCTTCCAAAGGCCTGTGAAACGCAGTTTCTTTGCAGGCCTGATCTGGCTGAAGTAGGACTTCTGCTCTGGGTGTGCTACTTTGCCCTAGAGCTGAAAGGCACAACGTGCAGGCTTCTTTCCAAAGGGCGAGTTGGGCCCCACAGCATCTTGCTTCCAGCTCTTTGGGAAGCTAAGAAACAACTCGCTCTGCACAGTGCTCTTACAGCCTACCGGGAACATCTCTTCCAAAGGCCAGTGAAGCGCAGTTTCTTTGCAGGCCTGATCTGGCTGAAGTAGGACTTCTGCTCTGGGTGTGCTACTTTGCCCTAGAGCTGAAAGGCACAACGTGCAGGCTTCTTTCCAAAGGGCGAGTTGGGCCCCACAGCATCTTGCTTCCAGCTCTTTGGGAAGCTAAGAAACAACTCGCTCTGCACAGTGCTCTTACAGCCTAGTGGGAACATCTCTTCCAAAGGCCTGTGAAACGCAGTTTCTTTGCAGGCCTGATCTGGCTGAAGTAGGACTTCTGCTCTGGGTGTGCTACTTTGCCCTAGAGCTGAAAGGCACAACGTGCAGGCTTCTTTCCAAAGGGCGAGTTGGGCCCCACAGCATCTTGCTTCCAGCTCTTTGGGAAGCTAAGAAACAACTCGCTCTGCACAGTGCTCTTACAGCCTAGTGGGAACATCTCTTCCAAAGGCCTGTGAAACGCAGTTTCTTTGCAGGCCTGATCTGGCTGAAGTAGGACTTCTGCTCTGGGTGTGCTACTTTGCCCTAGAGCTGAAAGGCACAACGTGCAGGCTTCTTTCCAAAGGGCGAGTTGGGCCCCACAGCATCTTGCTTCCAGCTCTTTGGGAAGCTAAGAAACAACTCGCTCTGCACAGTGCTCTTACAGCCTAGTGGGAACATCTCTTCCAAAGGCCTGTGAAACGCAGTTTCTTTGCAGGCCTGATCTGGCTGAAGTAGGACTTCTGCTCTGGGTGTGCTACTTTGCCCTAGAGCTGAAAGGCACAACGTGCAGGCTTCTTTCCAAAGGGCGAGTTGGGCCCCACAGCATCTTGCTTCCAGCTCTTTGGGAAGCTAAGAAACAACTCGCTCTGCACAGTGCTCTTACAGCCTAGTGGGAACATCTCTTCCAAAGGCCTGTGAAACGCAGTTTCTTTGCAGGCCTGATCTGGCTGAAGTAGGACTTCTGCTCTGGGTGTGCTACTTTGCCCTAGAGCTGAAAGGCACAACGTGCAGGCTTCTTTCCAAAGGGCGAGTTGGGCCCCACAGCATCTTGCTTCCAGCTCTTTGGGAAGCTAAGAAACAACTCGCTCTGCACAGTGCTCTTACAGCCTAGTGGGAACATCTCTTCCAAAGGCCTGTGAAACGCAGTTTCTTTGCAGGCCTGATCTGGCTGAAGTAGGACTTCTGCTCTGGGTGTGCTACTTTGCCCTAGAGCTGAAAGGCACAACGTGCAGGCTTCTTTCCAAAGGGCGAGTTGGGCCCCACAGCATCTTGCTTCCAGCTCTTTGGGAAGCTAAGAAACAACTCGCTCTGCACAGTGCTCTTACAGCCTACCGGGAACATGTCTTCCAAAGGCCTGTGAAAGGCAGTTTCTTTGCAGGCCTGATCTGGCTGAAGTAGGACTTCTGCTCTGGGTGTGCTACTTTGCCCTAGAGCTGAAAGGCACAACGTGCAGGCTTCTTTCCAAAGGGCGAGTTGGGCCCCACAGCATCTTGCTTCCAGCTCTTTGGGAAGCTAAGAAACAACTCGCTCTGCACAGTGCTCTTACAGCCTACCGGGAACATCTCTTCCAAAGGCCAGTGAAGCGCAGTTTCTTTGCAGGCCTGATCTGGCTGAAGTAGGACTTCTGCTCTGGGAGTGCTACTTTGACCTAGAGCTGAAAGGCACAACGTGCAGGCTTCTTTCCAAAGGGCGAGTTGGGCCCCACAGCATCTTGCTTCCCGCTCTTTGGGAAGCTAAGAAACAACTCGCTCTGCACAGTGCTCTTACAGCCTAGTGGGAACATCTCTTCCAAAGGCCTGTGAAACGCAGTTTCTTTGCAGGCCTGATCTGGCTGAAGTAGGACTTCTGCTCTGGGTGTGCTACTTTGCCCTAGAGCTGAAAGGCACAACGTGCAGGCTTCTTTCCAAAGGGCGAGTTGGGCCCCACAGCATCTTGCTTCCAGCTCTTTGGGAAGCTAAGAAACAACTCGCTCTGCACAGTGCTCTTACAGCCTAGTGGGAACATCTCTTCCAAAGGCCTGTAAAAGGCAGTTTCTTTGCAGGCCTGATCTGGCTGAAGTAGGACTTCTGCTCTGGGTGTGCTACTTTGCCCTAGAGCTGAAAGGCACAACGTGCAGGCTTCTTTCCAAAGGGCGAGTTGGGCCCCACAGCATCTTGCTTCCAGCTCTTTGGGAAGCTAAGAAACAACTCGCTCTGCACAGTTCTCTTACAGCCTAGTGGGAACATCTCTTCCAAAGGCCTGTGAAACGCAGTTTCTTTGCAGGCCTGATCTGGCTGAAGTAGGACTTCTGCTCTGGGTGTGCTACTTTGCCCTAGAGCTGAAAGGCACAACGTGCAGGCTTCTTTCCAAAGGGCGAGTTGGGCCCCACAGCATCTTGCTTCCAGCTCTTTGGGAAGCTAAGAAACAACTCGCTCTGCACAGTGCTCTTACAGCCTACCGGGAACATCTCTTCCAAAGGCCAGTGAAGCGCAGTTTCTTTGCAGGCCTGATCTGGCTGAAGTAGGACTTCTGCTCTGGGTGTGCTACTTTGCCCTAGAGCTGAAAGGCACAACGTGCAGGCTTCTTTCCAAAGGGCGATTTGGGCCCCACAGCATCTTGCTTCCAGCTCTTTGGGAAGCTAAGAAACAACTCGCTCTGCACAGTGCTCTTACAGCCTACCGGGAACATCTCTTCCAAAGGCCTGTGAAACGCAGTTTCTTTGCAGGCCTGATCTGGCTGAAGTAGGACTTCTGCTCTGGGTGTGCTCCATTGCCCTAGAGGTGAAAGGCACAACGTGCAGGCTTCTTTCCAAAGGGCAGGTTGCGTCCCACAGCATCTTGCTTCCAGCTCTTTGGGAAGCTAAGAAACAACTCGCTCTGCACAGTGCTCTTACAGCCTACCGGGAACATCTCTTCCAAAGGCCTGTGAAACGCAGTTTCTTTGCAGGCCTGATCTGGCTGAAGTAGGACTTCTGCTCTGGGTGTGCTACTTTGCCCTAGAGCTGAAAGGCACAACGTGCAGGCTTCTTTCCAAAGGGCGAGTTGGGCCCCACAGCATCTTGCTTCCAGCTCTTTGGGAAGCTAAGAAACAACTCGCTCTGCACAGTGCTCTTACAGCCTACCGGGAACATCTCTTCCAAAGGCCTGTGAAACGCAGTTTCTTTGCAGGCCTGATCTGGCTGAAGTAGGACTTCTGCTCTGGGTGTGCTACTTTGCCCTAGAGCTGAAAGGCACAACGTGCAGGCTTCTTTCCAAAGGGCGAGTTGGGCCCCACAGCATCTTGCTTCCAGCTCTTTGGGAAGCTAAGAAACAACTCGCTCTGCACAGTGCTCTTACAGCCTACCGGGGGCATGTCTTCCAAAGGCCTGTGAAACGCAGTTTCTTTGCAGGCCTGATCTGGCTGAAGTAGGACTTCTGCTCTGGGTGTGCTACTTTGCCCTAGAGCTGAAAGGCACAACGTGCAGGCTTCTTTCCAAAGGGCGAGTTGGGCCCCACAGCATCTTGCTTCCAGCACTTTGGGAAGCTAAGAAACAACTCGCTCTGCAGAGTGCTCTTACAGCCTACCGGGAACATGTCTTCCAAAGGCCTGTGAAACGCAGTTTCTTTGCAGGCCTGATCTGGCTGAAGTAGGACTTCTGCTCTGGGTGTGCTACTTTGCCCTAGAGCTGAAAGGCACAACGTGCAGGCTTCTTTCCAAAGGGCGAGTTGGGCCCCACAGCATCTTGCTTCCAGCTCTTTGGGAAGCTAAGAAACAACTCGCTCTGCACAGTGCTCTTACAGCCTACCGGGAACATCTCTTCCAAAGGCCTGTGAAACGCAGTTTCTTTGCAGGCCTGATCTGGCTGAAGTAGGACTTCTGCTCTGGGTGTGCTACTTTGCCCTAGAGCTGAAAGGCACAACGTGCAGGCTTCTTTCCAAAGGGCGAGTTGGGCCCCACAGCATCTTGCTTCCAGCTCTTTGGGAAGCTAAGAAACAACTCGCTCTGCACAGTGCTCTTACAGCCTACCGGGAACATCTCTTCCAAAGGCCTGTGAAACGCAGTTTCTTTGCAGGCCTGATCTGGCTGAAGTAGGACTTCTGCTCTGGGTGTGCTACTTTGCCCTAGAGCTGAAAGGCACAACGTGCAGGCTTCTTTCCAAAGGGCGAGTTGGGCCCCACAGCATCTTGCTTCCAGCTCTTTGGGAAGCTAAGAAACAACTCGCTCTGCACAGTGCTCTTACAGCCTACCGGGAACATCTCTTCCAAAGGCCTGTGAAACGCAGTTTCTTTGCAGGCCTGATCTGGCTGAAGTAGGACTTCTGCTCTGGGTGTGCTACTTTGCCCTAGAGCTGAAAGGCACAACGTGCAGGCTTCTTTCCAAAGGGTGAGTTGGGCCCCACAGCATCGTGCTTCCAGCTCTTTGGGAAGCTAAGAAACAACTCGCTCTGCACAGTGCTCTTACAGCCTACCGGGAACATCTCTTCCAAAGGCCTGTGAAACGCAGTTTCTTTGCAGGCCTGATCTGGCTGAAGTAGGACTTCTGCTCTGGGTGTGCTACTTTGCCCTAGAGCTGAAAGGCACAACGTGCAGGCTTCTTTCCAAAGGGCGAGTTGGGCCCCACAGCATCTTGCTTCCAGCTCTTTGGGAAGCTAAGAAACAACTCGCTCTGCACAGTGCTCTTACAGCCTACCGGGAACATCTCTTCCAAAGGCCTGTGAAACGCAGTTTCTTTGCAGGCCTGATCTGGCTGAAGTAGGACTTCTGCTCTGGGTGTGCTACTTTGCCCTAGAGCTGAAAGGCACAACGTGCAGGCTTCTTTCCAAAGGGCGAGTTGGGCCCCACAGCATCTTGCTTCCAGCTCTTTGGGAAGCTAAGAAACAACTCGCTCTGCACAGTGCTCTTACAGCCTACCGGGAACATCTCTTCCAAAGGCCTGTGAAACGCAGTTTCTTTGCAGGCCTGATCTGGCTGAAGTAGGACTTCTGCTCTGGGTGTGCTACTTTGCCCTAGAGCTGAAAGGCACAACGTGCAGGCTTCTTTCCAAAGGGCGAGTTGGGCCCCACAGCATCTTGCTTCCAGCTCTTTGGGAAGCTAAGAAACAACTCGCTCTGCACAGTGCTCTTACAGCCTAGTGGGAACATCTCTTCCAAAGGCCTGTGAAACGCAGTTTCTTTCCAGGCCTGATCTGGCTGAAGTAGGACTTCTGCTCTGGGTGTGCTACTTTGCCCTAGAGCTGAAAGGCACAACGTGCAGGCTTCTTTCCAAAGGGCGAGTTGGGCCCCACAGCATCTTGCTTCCAGCCCTTTGGGAAGCTAAGAAACAACTCGCTCTGCACAGTGCTCTTACAGCCTACCGGGAACATCTCTTCCAAAGGCCTGTGAAACGCAGTTTCTTTGCAGGCCTGATCTGGCTGAAGTAGGACTTCTGCTCTGGGTGTGCTACTTTGCCCTAGAGCTGAAAGGCACAACGTGCAGGCTTCTTTCCAAAGGGCGAGTTGGGCTCCACAGCATCTTGCTTCCAGCTCTTTGGGAAGCTAAGAAACAACTCGCTCTGCACAGTGCTCTTACAGCCTACCGGGAACATCTCTTCCAAAGGCCTGTGAAACGCAGTTTCTTTGCAGGCCTGATCTGGCTGAAGTAGGACTTCTGCTCTGGGTGTGCTACTTTGCCCTAGAGCTGAAAGGCACAACGTGCAGGCTTCTTTCCAAAGGGCGAGTTGGGCCCCACAGCATCTTGCTTCCAGCTCTTTGGGAAGCTAAGAAACAACTCGCTCTGCACAGTGCTCTTACAGCCTACCGGGAACATCTCTTCCAAAGGCCTGTGAAACGCAGTTTCTTTGCAGGCCTGATCTGGCTGAAGTAGGACTTCTGCTCTGGGTGTGCTACTTTGCCCTAGAGCTGAAAGGCACAACGTGCAGGCTTCTTTCCAAAGGGCGAGTTGGGCCCCACAGCATCTTGCTTCCAGCTCTTTGGGAAGCTAAGAAACAACTCGCTCTGCACAGTGCTCTTACAGCCTACCGGGAACATCTCTTCCAAAGGCCTGTGAAATGCAGTTTCTTTGCAGGCCTGATCTGGCTGAAGTAGGACTTCTGCTCTGGGTGTGCTACTTTGCCCTAGAGCTGAAAGGCACAACGTGCAGGCTTCTTTCCAAAGGGCGAGTTGGGCCCCACAGCATCTTGCTTCCAGCTCTTTGGGAAGCTAAGAAACAACTCGCTCTGCACAGTGCTCTTACAGCCTACCGGGAACATCTCTTCCAAAGGCCTGTGAAACGCAGTTTCTTTGCAGGCCTGATCTGGCTGAAGTAGGACTTCTGCTCTGGGTGTGCTACTTTGCCCTAGAGCTGAAAGGCACAACGTGCAGGCTTCTTTCCAAAGGGCGAGTTGGGCCCCACAGCATCTTGCTTCCAGCTCTTTGGGAAGCTAAGAAACAACTCGCTCTGCACAGTTCTCTTACAGCCTAGTGGGAACAACTCTTCCAAAGGCCTGTGAAACGCAGTTTCTTTGCAGGCCTGATCTGGCTGAAGTAGGACTTCTGCTCTGGGTGTGCTACTTTGCCCTAGAGCTGAAAGGCACAACGTGCAGGCTTCTTTCCAAAGGGCGAGTTGGGCCCCACAGCATCTTGCTTCCAGCTCTTTGGGAAGCTAAGAAACAGCTCGCTCTGCACAGTGCTCTTACAGCCTAGTGGGAACATCTCTTCCAAAGGCCTGTGAAACGCAGTTTCTTTGCAGGCCTGATCTGGCTGAAGTAGGACTTCTGCTCTGGGTGTGCTACTTTGCCCTAGAGCTGAAAGGCACAACGTGCAGGCTTCTTTCCAAAGGGCGAGTTGGGCCCCACAGCATCTTGCTTCCAGCTCTTTGGGAAGCTAAGAAACAACTCGCTCTGCACAGTGCTCTTACAGCCTACCGGGAACATGTCTTCCAAAGGACTGTGATACGCAGTATCTTTGCAGGCCTGATCAGGCTGAAGTAGGACTTCTGCTCTGGGTGTGCTACTTTGCCCTAGAGCTGAAAGGCACAACGTGCAGGCTTCTTTCCAAAGGGCGAGTTGGGCCCCACAGCATCTTGCTTCCAGCTCTTTGGGAAGCTAAGAAACAACTCGCTCTGCACAGTGCTCTTACGGCCTACCGGGAACATCTCTTCCAAAGGCCTGTGAAACGCAGTTTCTTTGCAGGCCTGATCTGGCTGAAGTAGGACTTCTGCTCTGGGTGTGCTACTTTGCCCTAGAGCTGAAAGGCACAACGTGCAGGCTTCTTTCCAAAGGGCGAGTTGGGCCCCACAGCATCTTGCTTCCAGCTCTTTGGGAAGCTAAGAAACAACTCGCTCTGCACAGTTCTCTTACAGCCTAGTGGGAACATCTCTTCCAAAGGCCTGTGAAACGCAGTTTCTTTGCAGGCCTGATCTGGCTGAAGTAGGACTTCTGCTCTGGGTGTGCTACTTTGCCCTAGAGCTGAAAGGCACAACGTGCAGGCTTCTTTCCAAAGGGCGAGTTGGGCCCCACAGCATCTTGCTTCCAGCTCTTTGGGAAGCTAAGAAACAACTCGCTCTGCACAGTGCTCTTACAGCCTACCGGGAACATCTCTTCCAAAGGCCTGTGAAACGCAGTTTCTTTGCAGGCCTGATCTGGCTGAAGTAGGACTTCTGCTCTGGGTGTGCTACTTTGCCCTAGAGCTGAAAGGCACAACGTGCAGGCTTCTTTCCAAAGGGCGAGTTGGGCCCCACAGCATCTTGCTTCCAGCTCTTTGGGAAGCTAAGAAACAACTCGCTCTGCACAGTGCTCTTACAGCCTACCGGGAACATCTCTTCCAAAGGCCAGTGAAGCGCAGTTTCTTTGCAGGCCTGATCTGGCTGAAGTAGGACTTCTGCTCTGGGTGTGCTACTTTGCCCTAGAGCTGAAAGGCACAACGTGCAGGCTTCTTTCCAAAGGGCGAGTTGGGCCCCACAGCATCTTGCTTCCAGCTCTTTGGGAAGCTAAGAAACAACTCGCTCTGCACAGTGCTCTTACAGCCTAGTGGGAACATCTCTTCCAAAGGCCTGTGAAACGCAGTTTCTTTGCAGGCCTGATCTGGCTGAAGTAGGACTTCTGCTCTGGGTGTGCTACTTTGCCCTAGAGCTGAAAGGCACAACGTGCAGGCTTCTTTCCAAAGGGCGAGTTGGGCCCCACAGCATCTTGCTTCCAGCTCTTTGGGAAGCTAAGAAACAACTCGCTCTGCACAGTGCTCTTACAGCCTAGTGGGAACATCTCTTCCAAAGGCCTGTGAAACGCAGTTTCTTTGCAGGCCTGATCTGGCTGAAGTAGGACTTCTGCTCTGGGTGTGCTACTTTGCCCTAGAGCTGAAAGGCACAACGTGCAGGCTTCTTTCCAAAGGGCGAGTTGGGCCCCACAGCATCTTGCTTCCAGCTCTTTGGGAAGCTAAGAAACAACTCGCTCTGCACAGTGCTCTTACAGCCTAGTGGGAACATCTCTTCCAAAGGCCTGTGAAACGCAGTTTCTTTGCAGGCCTGATCTGGCTGAAGTAGGACTTCTGCTCTGGGTGTGCTACTTTGCCCTAGAGCTGAAAGGCACAACGTGCAGGCTTCTTTCCAAAGGGCGAGTTGGGCCCCACAGCATCTTGCTTCCAGCTCTTTGGGAAGCTAAGAAACAACTCGCTCTGCACAGTGCTCTTACAGCCTAGTGGGAACATCTCTTCCAAAGGCCTGTGAAACGCAGTTTCTTTGCAGGCCTGATCTGGCTGAAGTAGGACTTCTGCTCTGGGTGTGCTACTTTGCCCTAGAGCTGAAAGGCACAACGTGCAGGCTTCTTTCCAAAGGGCGAGTTGGGCCCCACAGCATCTTGCTTCCAGCTCTTTGGGAAGCTAAGAAACAACTCGCTCTGCACAGTGCTCTTACAGCCTAGTGGGAACATCTCTTCCAAAGGCCTGTGAAACGCAGTTTCTTTGCAGGCCTGATCTGGCTGAAGTAGGACTTCTGCTCTGGGTGTGCTACTTTGCCCTAGAGCTGAAAGGCACAACGTGCAGGCTTCTTTCCAAAGGGCGAGTTGGGCCCCACAGCATCTTGCTTCCAGCTCTTTGGGAAGCTAAGAAACAACTCGCTCTGCACAGTGCTCTTACAGCCTACCGGGAACATGTCTTCCAAAGGCCTGTGAAAGGCAGTTTCTTTGCAGGCCTGATCTGGCTGAAGTAGGACTTCTGCTCTGGGTGTGCTACTTTGCCCTAGAGCTGAAAGGCACAACGTGCAGGCTTCTTTCCAAAGGGCGAGTTGGGCCCCACAGCATCTTGCTTCCAGCTCTTTGGGAAGCTAAGAAACAACTCGCTCTGCACAGTGCTCTTACAGCCTACCGGGAACATCTCTTCCAAAGGCCAGTGAAGCGCAGTTTCTTTGCAGGCCTGATCTGGCTGAAGTAGGACTTCTGCTCTGGGAGTGCTACTTTGACCTAGAGCTGAAAGGCACAACGTGCAGGCTTCTTTCCAAAGGGCGAGTTGGGCCCCACAGCATCTTGCTTCCCGCTCTTTGGGAAGCTAAGAAACAACTCGCTCTGCACAGTGCTCTTACAGCCTAGTGGGAACATCTCTTCCAAAGGCCTGTGAAACGCAGTTTCTTTGCAGGCCTGATCTGGCTGAAGTAGGACTTCTGCTCTGGGTGTGCTACTTTGCCCTAGAGCTGAAAGGCACAACGTGCAGGCTTCTTTCCAAAGGGCGAGTTGGGCCCCACAGCATCTTGCTTCCAGCTCTTTGGGAAGCTAAGAAACAACTCGCTCTGCACAGTGCTCTTACAGCCTAGTGGGAACATCTCTTCCAAAGGCCTGTAAAAGGCAGTTTCTTTGCAGGCCTGATCTGGCTGAAGTAGGACTTCTGCTCTGGGTGTGCTACTTTGCCCTAGAGCTGAAAGGCACAACGTGCAGGCTTCTTTCCAAAGGGCGAGTTGGGCCCCACAGCATCTTGCTTCCAGCTCTTTGGGAAGCTAAGAAACAACTCGCTCTGCACAGTTCTCTTACAGCCTAGTGGGAACATCTCTTCCAAAGGCCTGTGAAACGCAGTTTCTTTGCAGGCCTGATCTGGCTGAAGTAGGACTTCTGCTCTGGGTGTGCTACTTTGCCCTAGAGCTGAAAGGCACAACGTGCAGGCTTCTTTCCAAAGGGCGAGTTGGGCCCCACAGCATCTTGCTTCCAGCTCTTTGGGAAGCTAAGAAACAACTCGCTCTGCACAGTGCTCTTACAGCCTACCGGGAACATCTCTTCCAAAGGCCAGTGAAGCGCAGTTTCTTTGCAGGCCTGATCTGGCTGAAGTAGGACTTCTGCTCTGGGTGTGCTACTTTGCCCTAGAGCTGAAAGGCACAACGTGCAGGCTTCTTTCCAAAGGGCGATTTGGGCCCCACAGCATCTTGCTTCCAGCTCTTTGGGAAGCTAAGAAACAACTCGCTCTGCACAGTGCTCTTACAGCCTACCGGGAACATCTCTTCCAAAGGCCTGTGAAACGCAGTTTCTTTGCAGGCCTGATCTGGCTGAAGTAGGACTTCTGCTCTGGGTGTGCTCCATTGCCCTAGAGGTGAAAGGCACAACGTGCAGGCTTCTTTCCAAAGGGCAGGTTGCGTCCCACAGCATCTTGCTTCCAGCTCTTTGGGAAGCTAAGAAACAACTCGCTCTGCACAGTGCTCTTACAGCCTACCGGGAACATCTCTTCCAAAGGCCTGTGAAACGCAGTTTCTTTGCAGGCCTGATCTGGCTGAAGTAGGACTTCTGCTCTGGGTGTGCTACTTTGCCCTAGAGCTGAAAGGCACAACGTGCAGGCTTCTTTCCAAAGGGCGAGTTGGGCCCCACAGCATCTTGCTTCCAGCTCTTTGGGAAGCTAAGAAACAACTCGCTCTGCACAGTGCTCTTACAGCCTACCGGGAACATCTCTTCCAAAGGCCTGTGAAACGCAGTTTCTTTGCAGGCCTGATCTGGCTGAAGTAGGACTTCTGCTCTGGGTGTGCTACTTTGCCCTAGAGCTGAAAGGCACAACGTGCAGGCTTCTTTCCAAAGGGCGAGTTGGGCCCCACAGCATCTTGCTTCCAGCTCTTTGGGAAGCTAAGAAACAACTCGCTCTGCACAGTGCTCTTACAGCCTACCGGGGGCATGTCTTCCAAAGGCCTGTGAAACGCAGTTTCTTTGCAGGCCTGATCTGGCTGAAGTAGGACTTCTGCTCTGGGTGTGCTACTTTGCCCTAGAGCTGAAAGGCACAACGTGCAGGCTTCTTTCCAAAGGGCGAGTTGGGCCCCACAGCATCTTGCTTCCAGCACTTTGGGAAGCTAAGAAACAACTCGCTCTGCAGAGTGCTCTTACAGCCTACCGGGAACATGTCTTCCAAAGGCCTGTGAAACGCAGTTTCTTTGCAGGCCTGATCTGGCTGAAGTAGGACTTCTGCTCTGGGTGTGCTACTTTGCCCTAGAGCTGAAAGGCACAACGTGCAGGCTTCTTTCCAAAGGGCGAGTTGGGCCCCACAGCATCTTGCTTCCAGCTCTTTGGGAAGCTAAGAAACAACTCGCTCTGCACAGTGCTCTTACAGCCTACCGGGAACATCTCTTCCAAAGGCCTGTGAAACGCAGTTTCTTTGCAGGCCTGATCTGGCTGAAGTAGGACTTCTGCTCTGGGTGTGCTACTTTGCCCTAGAGCTGAAAGGCACAACGTGCAGGCTTCTTTCCAAAGGGCGAGTTGGGCCCCACAGCATCTTGCTTCCAGCTCTTTGGGAAGCTAAGAAACAACTCGCTCTGCACAGTGCTCTTACAGCCTACCGGGAACATCTCTTCCAAAGGCCTGTGAAACGCAGTTTCTTTGCAGGCCTGATCTGGCTGAAGTAGGACTTCTGCTCTGGGTGTGCTACTTTGCCCTAGAGCTGAAAGGCACAACGTGCAGGCTTCTTTCCAAAGGGCGAGTTGGGCCCCACAGCATCTTGCTTTCAGCTCTTTGGGAAGCTAAGAAACCACTCGCTCTGCACAGTGCTCTTACAGCCTAGTGGGAACATGTCTTCCAAAGGCCTGTGAAACGCAGTTTCTTTGCAGGCCTGATCTGGCTGAAGTAGGACTTCTGCTCTGGGTGTGCTACTTTGCCCTAGAGCTGAAAGGCACTACGTGCAGGCTTCTTTCCAAAGGGCGAGTTGGGCCCCACAGCATCTTGCTTCCAGCTCTTTGGGAAGCTAAGAAACAACTCGCTCTGCACAGTGCTCTTACAGCCTACCGGGAACATCTCTTCCAAAGGGCTGTGAAACGCAGTTTCTTTGCAGGCCTGATCTGGCTGAAGTAGGACTTCTGCTCTGGGTGTGCTACTTTGCCCTAGAGCTGAAAGGCACAACGTGCAGGCTTCTTTCCAAAGGGCGAGTTGGGCCCCACAGCATCTTGCTTCCAGCTCTTTGGGAAGCTAAGAAACAACTCGCTCTGCACAGTGCTCTTACAGCCTACCGGGAACATCTCTTCCAAAGGCCTGTGAAACGCAGTTTCTTTGCAGGCCTGATCTGGCTGAAGTAGGACTTCTGCTCTGGGTGTGCTACTTTGCCCTAGAGCTGAAAGGCACAACGTGCAGGCTTCTTTCCAAAGGGCGAGTTGGGCCCCACAGCATCTTGCTTCCAGCTCTTTGGGAAGCTAAGAAACAACTCGCTCTGCACAGTGCTCTTACAGCCTACCGGGAACATCTCTTCCAAAGGCCTGTGAAACGCAGTTTCTTTGCAGGCCTGATCTGGCTGAAGTAGGACTTCTGCTCTGGGTGTGCTACTTTGCCCTAGAGCTGAAAGGCACAACGTGCAGGCTTCTTTCCAAAGGGCGAGTTGGGCCCCACAGCATCTTGCTTCCAGCTCTTTGGGAAGCTAAGAAACAACTCGCTCTGCACAGTGCTCTTACAGCCTACCGGGAACATCTCTTCCAAAGGCCTGTGAAACGCAGTTTCTTTGCAGGCCTGATCTGGCTGAAGTAGGACTTCTGCTCTGGGTGTGCTACTTTGCCCTAGAGCTGAAAGGCACAACGTGCAGGCTTCTTTCCAAAGGGCGAGTTGGGCCCCTCAGCATCTTGCTTTCAGCTCTTTGGGAAGCTAAGAAACCACTCGCTCTGCACAGTGCTCTTACAGCCTACCGGGAACATCTCTTCCAAAGGCCTGTGAAACGCAGTTTCTTTGCAGGCCTGATCTGGCTGAAGTAGGACTTCTGCTCTGGGTGTGCTACTTTGCCCTAGAGCTGAAAGGCACTACGTGCAGGCTTCTTTCCAAAGGGCGAGTTGGGCCCCACAGCATCTTGCTTCCAGCTCTTTGGGAAGCTAAGAAACAACTCGCTCTGCACAGTGCTCTTACAGCCTACCGGGAACATCTCTTCCAAAGGCCTGTGAAACGCAGTTTCTTTGCAGGCCTGATCTGGCTGAAGTAGGACTTCTGCTCTGGGTGTGCTACTTTGCCCTAGAGCTGAAAGGCACAACGTGCAGGCTTCTTTTCAATGGGCGAATTGGGCCCCACAGCATCTTGCTTCCAGCTCTTTGGGAAGCTAAGAAACAACTCGCTCTGCACAGTGCTCTTACAGCCTACCGGGAACATCTCTTCCAAAGGCCTGTGAAACGCAGTTTCTTTGCAGGCCTGATCTGGCTGAAGTAGGACTTCTGCTCTGGGTGTGCTACTTTGCCCTAGAGCTGAAAGGCACAACGTGCAGGCTTCTTTCCAAAGGGCGAGTTGGGCCCCACAGCATCTTGCTTCCAGCTCTTTGGGAAGCTAAGAAACAACTCGCTCTGCACAGTGCTCTTACAGCCTATTGGGAACAACTCTTCCAAAGGCCTGTGAAACGCAGTTTCTTTGCAGGCCTGATCTGGCTGAAGTAGGACTTCTGCTCTGGGTGTGCTACTTTGCCCTAGAGCTGAAAGGCACAACGTGCAGGCTTCTTTCCAAAGGGCGAGTTGGGCCCCACAGCATCTTGCTTCCAGCTCTTTGGGAAGCTAAGAAACAGCTCGCTCTGCACAGTGCTCTTACAGCCTAGTGGGAACATCTCTTCCAAAGGCCTGTGAAACGCAGTTTCTTTGCAGGCCTGATCTGGCTGAAGTAGGACTTCTGCTCTGGGTGTGCTACTTTGCCCTAGAGCTGAAAGGCACAACGTGCAGGCTTCTTTCCAAAGGGCGAGTTGGGCCCCACAGCATCTTGCTTCCAGCTCTTTGGGAAGCTAAGAAACAACTCGCTCTGCACAGTGCTCTTACAGCCTACCGGGAACATGTCTTCGAAAGGACTGTGATACGCAGTATCTTTGCAGGCCTGATCAGGCTGAAGTAGGACTTCTGCTCTGGGTGTGCTACTTTGCCCTAGAGCTGAAAGGCACAACGTGCAGGCTTCTTTCCAAAGGGCGAGTTGGGCCCCACAGCATCTTGCTTCCAGCTCTTTGGGAAGCTAAGAAACAACTCGCTCTGCACAGTGCTCTTACGGCCTACCGGGAACATCTCTTCCAAAGGCCTGTGAAACGCAGTTTCTTTGCAGGCCTGATCTGGCTGAAGTAGGACTTCTGCTCTGGGTGTGCTACTTTGCCCTAGAGCTGAAAGGCACAACGTGCAGGCTTCTTTCCAAAGGGCGAGTTGGGCCCCACAGCATCTTGCTTCCAGCTCTTTGGGAAGCTAAGAAACAGCTCGCTCTGCACAGTGCTCTTACAGCCTAGTGGGAACATCTCTTCCAAAGGCCTGTGAAACGCAGTTTCTTTGCAGGCCTGATCTGGCTGAAGTAGGACTTCTGCTCTGGGTGTGCTACTTTGCCCTAGAGCTGAAAGGCACAACGTGCAGGCTTCTTTCCAAAGGGCGAGTTGGGCCCCACAGCATCTTGCTTCCAGCTCTTTGGGAAGCTAAGAAACAACTCGCTCTGCACAGTGCTCTTACAGCCTACCGGGAACATGTCTTCGAAAGGACTGTGATACGCAGTATCTTTGCAGGCCTGATCAGGCTGAAGTAGGACTTCTGCTCTGGGTGTGCTACTTTGCCCTAGAGCTGAAAGGCACAACGTGCAGGCTTCTTTCCAAAGGGCGAGCTGGGCCCCACAGCATCTTGCTTCCAGCTCTTTGGGAAGCTAAGAAAGAACTCGCTCTGCACAGTGCTCTTACAGCCTACCGGGAACATCTCTTCCAAAGGCCTGTGAAACGCAGTTTCTTTGCAGGCCTGATCTGGCTGAAGTAGGACTTCTGCTCTGGGTGTGCTACTTTGCCCTAGAGCTGAAAGGCACAACGTGCAGGCTTCTTTCCAAAGGGCGAGTTGGGCCCCACAGCATCTTGCTTCCAGCTCTTTGGGAAGCTAAGAAACAACTCGCTCTGCACAGTGCTCTTACAGCCTACCGGGAACATCTCTTCCAAAGGCCAGTGAAGCGCAGTTTCTTTGCAGGCCTGATCTGGCTGAAGTAGGACTTCTGCTCTGGGAGTGCTACTTTGACCTAGAGCTGAAAGGCACAACGTGCAGGCTTCTTTCCAAAGGGCGAGTTGGGCCCCACTGCATCTTGCTTCCAGCTCTTTGGGAAGCTAAGAAACAACTCGCTCTGCACAGTGCTCTTACAGCCTAGTGGGAACATCTCTTCCAAAGGCCTGTGAAACGCAGTTTCTTTGCAGGCCTGATCTGGCTGAAGTAGGACTTCTGCTCTGGGTGTGCTACTTTGCCCTAGAGCTGAAAGGCACAACGTGCAGGCTTCTTTCCAAAGGGCGAGTTGGGCCCCACAGCATCTTGCTTCCAGCTCTTTGGGAAGCTAAGAAACAACTCGCTCTGCACAGTGCTCTTACAGCCTAGTGGGAACATCTCTTCCAAAGGCCTGTGAAACGCAGTTTCTTTGCAGGCCTGATCTGGCTGAAGTAGGACTTCTGCTCTGGGTGTGCTACTTTGCCCTAGAGCTGAAAGGCACAACGTGCAGGCTTCTTTCCAAAGGGCGAGTTGGGCCCCACAGCATCTTGCTTCCAGCTCTTTGGGAAGCTAAGAAACAACTCGCTCTGCACAGTGCTCTTACAGCCTACCGGGAACATCTCTTCCAAAGGCCTGTGAAACGCAGTTTCTTTGCAGGCCTGATCTGGCTGAAGTAGGACTTCTGCTCTGGGTGTGCTACTTTGCCCTAGAGCTGAAAGGCACAACGTGCAGGCTTCTTTCCAAAGGGCGAGTTGGGCCCCACAGCATCTTGCTTCCAGCTCTTTGGGAAGCTAAGAAACAACTCGCTCTGCACAGTGCTCTTACAGCCTACCGGGAACATCTCTTCCAAAGGCCTGTGAAACGCAGTTTCTTTGCAGGCCTGATCTGGCTGAAGTAGGACTTCTGCTCTGGGTGTGCTACTTTGCCCTAGAGCTGAAAGGCACAACGTGCAGGCTTCTTTCCAAAGGGCGAGTTGGGCCCCACAGCATCTTGCTTCCAGCTCTTTGGGAAGCTAAGAAACAACTCGCTCTGCACAGTGCTCTTACAGCCTACCGGGAACATCTCTTCCAAAGGCCTGTGAAACGCAGTTTCTTTGCAGGCCTGATCTGGCTGAAGTAGGACTTCTGCTCTGGGTGTGCTACTTTGCCCTAGAGCTGAAAGGCACAACGTGCAGGCTTCTTTCCAAAGGGCGAGTTGGGCCCCACAGCATCTTGCTTCCAGCTCTTTGGGAAGCTAAGAAACAACTCGCTCTGCACAGTGCTCTTACAGCCTACCGGGAACATCTCTTCCAAAGGCCTGTGAAACGCAGTTTCTTTGCAGGCCTGATCTGGCTGAAGTAGGACTTCTGCTCTGGGTGTGCTACTTTGCCCTAGAGCTGAAAGGCACAACGTGCAGGCTTCTTTCCAAAGGGCGAGTTGGGCCCCACAGCATCTTGCTTCCAGCTCTTTGGGAAGCTAAGAAACAACTCGCTCTGCACAGTGCTCTTACAGCCTACCGGGAACATCTCTTCCAAAGGCCTGTGAAACCCAGTTTCTTTGCAGGCCTGATCTGGCTGAAGTAGGACTTCTGCTCTGGGTGTGCTACTTTGCCCTAGAGCTGAAAGGCACAACGTGCAGGCTTCTTTCCAAAGGGCGAGTTGGGCCCCACAGCATCTTGCTTCCAGCTCTTTGGGAAGCTAAGAAACAACTCGCTCTGCACAGTGCTCTTACAGCCTACCGGGAACATCTCTTCCAAAGGCCTGTGAAACGCAGTTTCTTTGCAGGCCTGATCTGGCTGAAGTAGGACTTCTGCTCTGGGTGTGCTACTTTGCCCTAGAGCTGAAAGGCACAACGTGCAGGCTTCTTTCCAAAGGGCGAGTTGGGCCCCACAGCATCTTGCTTCCAGCTCTTTGGGAAGCTAAGAAACAACTCGCTCTGCACAGTGCTCTTACAGCCTACCGGGAACATCTCTTCCAAAGGCCTGTGAAACGCAGTTTCTTTGCAGGCCTGATCTGGCTGAAGTAGGACTTCTGCTCTGGGTGTGCTACTTTGCCCTAGAGCTGAAAGGCACAACGTGCAGGCTTCTTTCCAAAGGGCGAGTTGGGCCCCACAGCATCTTGCTTCCAGCTCTTTGGGAAGCTAAGAAACAACTCGCTCTGCACAGTGCTCTTACAGCCTACCGGGAACATCTCTTCCAAAGGCCTGTGAAACGCAGTTTCTTTGCAGGCCTGATCTGGCTGAAGTAGGACTTCTGCTCTGGGTGTGCTACTTTGCCCTAGAGCTGAAAGGCACAACGTGCAGGCTTCTTTCCAAAGGGCGAGTTGGGCCCCACAGCATCTTGCTTCCAGCTCTTTGGGAAGCTAAGAAACAACTCGCTCTGCACAGTGCTCTTACAGCCTACCGGGAACATCTCTTCCAAAGGCCTGTGAAACGCAGTTTCTTTGCAGGCCTGATCTGGCTGAAGTAGGACTTCTGCTCTGGGTGTGCTACTTTGCCCTAGAGCTGAAAGGCACAACGTGCAGGCTTCTTTCCAAAGGGCGAGTTGGGCCCCACAGCATCTTGCTTCCAGCTCTTTGGGAAGCTAAGAAACAACTCGCTCTGCACAGTGCTCTTACAGCCTACCGGGAACATCTCTTCCAAAGGCCTGTGAAACGCAGTTTCTTTGCAGGCCTGATCTGGCTGAAGTAGGTCTTCTGCTCTGGGTGTGCTACTTTGCCCTAGAGCTGAAAGGCACAACGTGCAGGCTTCTTTCCAAAGGGCGAGTTGGGCCCCACAGCATCTTGCTTCCAGCTCTTTGGGAAGCTAAGAAACAACTCGCTCTGCACAGTGCTCTTACAGCCTACCGGGAACATCTCTTCCAAAGGACTGTGAAACGCAGTTTCTTTGCAGGCCTGATCTGGCTGAAGTAGGACTTCTGCTCTGGGTGTGCTACTTTGCCCTAGAGCTGAAAGGCACAACGTGCAGGCTTCTTTCCAAAGGGCGAGTTGGGCCCCACAGCATCTTGCTTCCAGCTCTTTGGGAAGCTAAGAAACAACTCGCTCTGCACAGTGCTCTTACAGCCTACCGGGAACATCTCTTCCAAAGGCCTGTGAAACCCAGTTTCTTTGCAGGCCTGATCTGGCTGAAGTAGGACTTCTGCTCTGGGTGTGCTACTTTGCCCTAGAGCTGAAAGGCACAACGTGCAGGCTTCTTTCCAAAGGGCGAGTTGGGCCCCTCAGCATCTTGCTTTCAGCTCTTTGGGAAGCTAAGAAACAACTCGCTCTGCACAGTGCTCTTACAGCCTAGTGGGAACATCTCTTCCAAAGGCCTGTGAAACGCAGTTTCTTTGCAGGCCTGATCTGGCTGAAGTAGGACTTCTGCTCTGGGTGTGCTACTTTGCCCTAGAGCTGAAAGGCACAACGTGCAGGCTTCTTTCCAAAGGGCGAGTTGGGCCCCACAGCATCTTGCTTCCAGCTCTTTGGGAAGCTAAGAAACAACTCGCTCTGCACAGTGCTCTTACAGCCTACCGGGAACATCTCTTCCAAAGGCCTGTGAAACGCAGTTTCTTTGCAGGCCTGATCTGGCTGAAGTAGGACTTCTGCTCTGGGTGTGCTACTTTGCCCTAGAGCTGAAAGGCACAACGTGCAGGCTTCTTTTCAATGGGCGAGTTGGGCCCCACAGCATCTTGCTTCCAGCTCTTTGGGAAGCTAAGAAACAACTCGCTCTGCACAGTGCTCTTACAGCCTACCGGGAACATCTCTTCCAAAGGCCTGTGAAACGCAGTTTCTTTGCAGGCCTGATCTGGCTGAAGTAGGACTTCTGCTCTGGGTGTGCTACTTTGCCCTAGAGCTGAAAGGCACAACGTGCAGGCTTCTTTCCAAAGGGCGAGTTGGGCCCCACAGCATCTTGCTTTCAGCTCTTTGGGAAGCTAAGAAACCACTCGCTCTGCACAGTGCTCTTACAGCCTAGTGGGAACATGTCTTCCAAAGGCCTGTGAAACGCAGTTTCTTTGCAGGCCTGATCTGGCTGAAGTAGGACTTCTGCTCTGGGTGTGCTACTTTGCCCTAGAGCTGAAAGGCACTACGTGCAGGCTTCTTTCCAAAGGGCGAGTTGGGCCCCACAGCATCTTGCTTCCAGCTCTTTGGGAAGCTAAGAAACAACTCGCTCTGCACAGTGCTCTTACAGCCTACCGGGAACATCTCTTCCAAAGGGCTGTGAAACGCAGTTTCTTTGCAGGCCTGATCTGGCTGAAGTAGGACTTCTGCTCTGGGTGTGCTACTTTGCCCTAGAGCTGAAAGGCACAACGTGCAGGCTTCTTTCCAAAGGGCGAGTTGGGCCCCACAGCATCTTGCTTCCAGCTCTTTGGGAAGCTAAGAAACAACTCGCTCTGCACAGTGCTCTTACAGCCTACCGGGAACATCTCTTCCAAAGGCCTGTGAAACGCAGTTTCTTTGCAGGCCTGATCTGGCTGAAGTAGGACTTCTGCTCTGGGTGTGCTACTTTGCCCTAGAGCTGAAAGGCACAACGTGCAGGCTTCTTTCCAAAGGGCGAGTTGGGCCCCACAGCATCTTGCTTCCAGCTCTTTGGGAAGCTAAGAAACAACTCGCTCTGCACAGTGCTCTTACAGCCTACCGGGAACATCTCTTCCAAAGGCCTGTGAAACGCAGTTTCTTTGCAGGCCTGATCTGGCTGAAGTAGGACTTCTGCTCTGGGTGTGCTACTTTGCCCTAGAGCTGAAAGGCACAACGTGCAGGCTTCTTTCCAAAGGGCGAGTTGGGCCCCACAGCATCTTGCTTCCAGCTCTTTGGGAAGCTAAGAAACAACTCGCTCTGCACAGTGCTCTTACAGCCTACCGGGAACATCTCTTCCAAAGGCCTGTGAAACGCAGTTTCTTTGCAGGCCTGATCTGGCTGAAGTAGGACTTCTGCTCTGGGTGTGCTACTTTGCCCTAGAGCTGAAAGGCACAACGTGCAGGCTTCTTTCCAAAGGGCGAGTTGGGCCCCTCAGCATCTTGCTTTCAGCTCTTTGGGAAGCTAAGAAACCACTCGCTCTGCACAGTGCTCTTACAGCCTACCGGGAACATCTCTTCCAAAGGCCTGTGAAACGCAGTTTCTTTGCAGGCCTGATCTGGCTGAAGTAGGACTTCTGCTCTGGGTGTGCTACTTTGCCCTAGAGCTGAAAGGCACTACGTGCAGGCTTCTTTCCAAAGGGCGAGTTGGGCCCCACAGCATCTTGCTTCCAGCTCTTTGGGAAGCTAAGAAACAACTCGCTCTGCACAGTGCTCTTACAGCCTACCGGGAACATCTCTTCCAAAGGCCTGTGAAACGCAGTTTCTTTGCAGGCCTGATCTGGCTGAAGTAGGACTTCTGCTCTGGGTGTGCTACTTTGCCCTAGAGCTGAAAGGCACAACGTGCAGGCTTCTTTTCAATGGGCGAATTGGGCCCCACAGCATCTTGCTTCCAGCTCTTTGGGAAGCTAAGAAACAACTCGCTCTGCACAGTGCTCTTACAGCCTACCGGGAACATCTCTTCCAAAGGCCTGTGAAACGCAGTTTCTTTGCAGGCCTGATCTGGCTGAAGTAGGACTTCTGCTCTGGGTGTGCTACTTTGCCCTAGAGCTGAAAGGCACAACGTGCAGGCTTCTTTCCAAAGGGCGAGTTGGGCCCCACAGCATCTTGCTTCCAGCTCTTTGGGAAGCTAAGAAACAACTCGCTCTGCACAGTGCTCTTACAGCCTATTGGGAACAACTCTTCCAAAGGCCTGTGAAACGCAGTTTCTTTGCAGGCCTGATCTGGCTGAAGTAGGACTTCTGCTCTGGGTGTGCTACTTTGCCCTAGAGCTGAAAGGCACAACGTGCAGGCTTCTTTCCAAAGGGCGAGTTGGGCCCCACAGCATCTTGCTTCCAGCTCTTTGGGAAGCTAAGAAACAGCTCGCTCTGCACAGTGCTCTTACAGCCTAGTGGGAACATCTCTTCCAAAGGCCTGTGAAACGCAGTTTCTTTGCAGGCCTGATCTGGCTGAAGTAGGACTTCTGCTCTGGGTGTGCTACTTTGCCCTAGAGCTGAAAGGCACAACGTGCAGGCTTCTTTCCAAAGGGCGAGTTGGGCCCCACAGCATCTTGCTTCCAGCTCTTTGGGAAGCTAAGAAACAACTCGCTCTGCACAGTGCTCTTACAGCCTACCGGGAACATGTCTTCGAAAGGACTGTGATACGCAGTATCTTTGCAGGCCTGATCAGGCTGAAGTAGGACTTCTGCTCTGGGTGTGCTACTTTGCCCTAGAGCTGAAAGGCACAACGTGCAGGCTTCTTTCCAAAGGGCGAGTTGGGCCCCACAGCATCTTGCTTCCAGCTCTTTGGGAAGCTAAGAAACAACTCGCTCTGCACAGTGCTCTTACGGCCTACCGGGAACATCTCTTCCAAAGGCCTGTGAAACGCAGTTTCTTTGCAGGCCTGATCTGGCTGAAGTAGGACTTCTGCTCTGGGTGTGCTACTTTGCCCTAGAGCTGAAAGGCACAACGTGCAGGCTTCTTTCCAAAGGGCGAGTTGGGCCCCACAGCATCTTGCTTCCAGCTCTTTGGGAAGCTAAGAAACAGCTCGCTCTGCACAGTGCTCTTACAGCCTAGTGGGAACATCTCTTCCAAAGGCCTGTGAAACGCAGTTTCTTTGCAGGCCTGATCTGGCTGAAGTAGGACTTCTGCTCTGGGTGTGCTACTTTGCCCTAGAGCTGAAAGGCACAACGTGCAGGCTTCTTTCCAAAGGGCGAGTTGGGCCCCACAGCATCTTGCTTCCAGCTCTTTGGGAAGCTAAGAAACAACTCGCTCTGCACAGTGCTCTTACAGCCTACCGGGAACATGTCTTCGAAAGGACTGTGATACGCAGTATCTTTGCAGGCCTGATCAGGCTGAAGTAGGACTTCTGCTCTGGGTGTGCTACTTTGCCCTAGAGCTGAAAGGCACAACGTGCAGGCTTCTTTCCAAAGGGCGAGCTGGGCCCCACAGCATCTTGCTTCCAGCTCTTTGGGAAGCTAAGAAAGAACTCGCTCTGCACAGTGCTCTTACAGCCTACCGGGAACATCTCTTCCAAAGGCCTGTGAAACGCAGTTTCTTTGCAGGCCTGATCTGGCTGAAGTAGGACTTCTGCTCTGGGTGTGCTACTTTGCCCTAGAGCTGAAAGGCACAACGTGCAGGCTTCTTTCCAAAGGGCGAGTTGGGCCCCACAGCATCTTGCTTCCAGCTCTTTGGGAAGCTAAGAAACAACTCGCTCTGCACAGTGCTCTTACAGCCTACCGGGAACATCTCTTCCAAAGGCCAGTGAAGCGCAGTTTCTTTGCAGGCCTGATCTGGCTGAAGTAGGACTTCTGCTCTGGGAGTGCTACTTTGACCTAGAGCTGAAAGGCACAACGTGCAGGCTTCTTTCCAAAGGGCGAGTTGGGCCCCACAGCATCTTGCTTCCAGCTCTTTGGGAAGCTAAGAAACAACTCGCTCTGCACAGTGCTCTTACAGCCTAGTGGGAACATCTCTTCCAAAGGCCTGTGAAACGCAGTTTCTTTGCAGGCCTGATCTGGCTGAAGTAGGACTTCTGCTCTGGGTGTGCTACTTTGCCCTAGAGCTGAAAGGCACAACGTGCAGGCTTCTTTCCAAAGGGCGAGTTGGGCCCCACAGCATCTTGCTTCCAGCTCTTTGGGAAGCTAAGAAACAACTCGCTCTGCACAGTGCTCTTACAGCCTAGTGGGAACATCTCTTCCAAAGGCCTGTGAAACGCAGTTTCTTTGCAGGCCTGATCTGGCTGAAGTAGGACTTCTGCTCTGGGTGTGCTACTTTGCCCTAGAGCTGAAAGGCACAACGTGCAGGCTTCTTTCCAAAGGGCGAGTTGGGCCCCACAGCATCTTGCTTCCAGCTCTTTGGGAAGCTAAGAAACAACTCGCTCTGCACAGTGCTCTTACAGCCTACCGGGAACATCTCTTCCAAAGGCCTGTGAAACGCAGTTTCTTTGCAGGCCTGATCTGGCTGAAGTAGGACTTCTGCTCTGGGTGTGCTACTTTGCCCTAGAGCTGAAAGGCACAACGTGCAGGCTTCTTTCCAAAGGGCGAGTTGGGCCCCACAGCATCTTGCTTCCAGCTCTTTGGGAAGCTAAGAAACAACTCGCTCTGCACAGTGCTCTTACAGCCTACCGGGAACATCTCTTCCAAAGGCCTGTGAAACGCAGTTTCTTTGCAGGCCTGATCTGGCTGAAGTAGGACTTCTGCTCTGGGTGTGCTACTTTGCCCTAGAGCTGAAAGGCACAACGTGCAGGCTTCTTTCCAAAGGGCGAGTTGGGCCCCACAGCATCTTGCTTCCAGCTCTTTGGGAAGCTAAGAAACAACTCGCTCTGCACAGTGCTCTTACAGCCTACCGGGAACATCTCTTCCAAAGGCCTGTGAAACGCAGTTTCTTTGCAGGCCTGATCTGGCTGAAGTAGGACTTCTGCTCTGGGTGTGCTACTTTGCCCTAGAGCTGAAAGGCACAACGTGCAGGCTTCTTTCCAAAGGGCGAGTTGGGCCCCACAGCATCTTGCTTCCAGCTCTTTGGGAAGCTAAGAAACAACTCGCTCTGCACAGTGCTCTTACAGCCTACCGGGAACATCTCTTCCAAAGGCCTGTGAAACGCAGTTTCTTTGCAGGCCTGATCTGGCTGAAGTAGGACTTCTGCTCTGGGTGTGCTACTTTGCCCTAGAGCTGAAAGGCACAACGTGCAGGCTTCTTTCCAAAGGGCGAGTTGGGCCCCACAGCATCTTGCTTCCAGCTCTTTGGGAAGCTAAGAAACAACTCGCTCTGCACAGTGCTCTTACAGCCTACCGGGAACATCTCTTCCAAAGGCCTGTGAAACCCAGTTTCTTTGCAGGCCTGATCTGGCTGAAGTAGGACTTCTGCTCTGGGTGTGCTACTTTGCCCTAGAGCTGAAAGGCACAACGTGCAGGCTTCTTTCCAAAGGGCGAGTTGGGCCCCACAGCATCTTGCTTCCAGCTCTTTGGGAAGCTAAGAAACAACTCGCTCTGCACAGTGCTCTTACAGCCTACCGGGAACATCTCTTCCAAAGGCCTGTGAAACGCAGTTTCTTTGCAGGCCTGATCTGGCTGAAGTAGGACTTCTGCTCTGGGTGTGCTACTTTGCCCTAGAGCTGAAAGGCACAACGTGCAGGCTTCTTTCCAAAGGGCGAGTTGGGCCCCACAGCATCTTGCTTCCAGCTCTTTGGGAAGCTAAGAAACAACTCGCTCTGCACAGTGCTCTTACAGCCTACCGGGAACATCTCTTCCAAAGGCCTGTGAAACGCAGTTTCTTTGCAGGCCTGATCTGGCTGAAGTAGGACTTCTGCTCTGGGTGTGCTACTTTGCCCTAGAGCTGAAAGGCACAACGTGCAGGCTTCTTTCCAAAGGGCGAGTTGGGCCCCACAGCATCTTGCTTCCAGCTCTTTGGGAAGCTAAGAAACAACTCGCTCTGCACAGTGCTCTTACAGCCTACCGGGAACATCTCTTCCAAAGGCCTGTGAAACGCAGTTTCTTTGCAGGCCTGATCTGGCTGAAGTAGGACTTCTGCTCTGGGTGTGCTACTTTGCCCTAGAGCTGAAAGGCACAACGTGCAGGCTTCTTTCCAAAGGGCGAGTTGGGCCCCACAGCATCTTGCTTCCAGCTCTTTGGGAAGCTAAGAAACAACTCGCTCTGCACAGTGCTCTTACAGCCTACCGGGAACATCTCTTCCAAAGGCCTGTGAAACGCAGTTTCTTTGCAGGCCTGATCTGGCTGAAGTAGGACTTCTGCTCTGGGTGTGCTACTTTGCCCTAGAGCTGAAAGGCACAACGTGCAGGCTTCTTTCCAAAGGGCGAGTTGGGCCCCACAGCATCTTGCTTCCAGCTCTTTGGGAAGCTAAGAAACAACTCGCTCTGCACAGTGCTCTTACAGCCTACCGGGAACATCTCTTCCAAAGGCCTGTGAAACGCAGTTTCTTTGCAGGCCTGATCTGGCTGAAGTAGGTCTTCTGCTCTGGGTGTGCTACTTTGCCCTAGAGCTGAAAGGCACAACGTGCAGGCTTCTTTCCAAAGGGCGAGTTGGGCCCCACAGCATCTTGCTTCCAGCTCTTTGGGAAGCTAAGAAACAACTCGCTCTGCACAGTGCTCTTACAGCCTACCGGGAACATCTCTTCCAAAGGACTGTGAAACGCAGTTTCTTTGCAGGCCTGATCTGGCTGAAGTAGGACTTCTGCTCTGGGTGTGCTACTTTGCCCTAGAGCTGAAAGGCACAACGTGCAGGCTTCTTTCCAAAGGGCGAGTTGGGCCCCACAGCATCTTGCTTCCAGCTCTTTGGGAAGCTAAGAAACAACTCGCTCTGCACAGTGCTCTTACAGCCTACCGGGAACATCTCTTCCAAAGGCCTGTGAAACCCAGTTTCTTTGCAGGCCTGATCTGGCTGAAGTAGGACTTCTGCTCTGGGTGTGCTACTTTGCCCTAGAGCTGAAAGGCACAACGTGCAGGCTTCTTTCCAAAGGGCGAGTTGGGCCCCTCAGCATCTTGCTTTCAGCTCTTTGGGAAGCTAAGAAACAACTCGCTCTGCACAGTGCTCTTACAGCCTAGTGGGAACATCTCTTCCAAAGGCCTGTGAAACGCAGTTTCTTTGCAGGCCTGATCTGGCTGAAGTAGGACTTCTGCTCTGGGTGTGCTACTTTGCCCTAGAGCTGAAAGGCACAACGTGCAGGCTTCTTTCCAAAGGGCGAGTTGGGCCCCACAGCATCTTGCTTCCAGCTCTTTGGGAAGCTAAGAAACAACTCGCTCTGCACAGTGCTCTTACAGCCTACCGGGAACATCTCTTCCAAAGGCCTGTGAAACGCAGTTTCTTTGCAGGCCTGATCTGGCTGAAGTAGGACTTCTGCTCTGGGTGTGCTACTTTGCCCTAGAGCTGAAAGGCACAACGTGCAGGCTTCTTTTCAATGGGCGAGTTGGGCCCCACAGCATCTTGCTTCCAGCTCTTTGGGAAGCTAAGAAACAACTCGCTCTGCACAGTGCTCTTACAGCCTACCGGGAACATCTCTTCCAAAGACCTGTGAAACGCAGTTTCTTTGCAGGCCTGATCTGGCTGAAGTAGGACTTCTGCTCTGGGTGTGCTACTTTGCCCTAGAGCTGAAAGGCACAACGTGCAGGCTTCTTTCCAAAGGGCGAGTTGGGCCCCACAGCATCTTGCTTCCAGCTCTTTGGGAAGCTAAGAAACAACTCGCTCTGCACAGTGCTCTTACAGCCTAGTGGGAACAACTCTTCCAAAGGCCTGTGAAACGCAGTTTCTTTGCAGGCCTGATCTGGCTGAAGTAGGACTTCTGCTCTGGGTGTGCTACTTTGCCCTAGAGCTGAAAGGCACAACGTGCAGGCTTCTTTCCAAAGGGCGAGTTGGGCCCCACAGCATCTTGCTTCCAGCTCTTTGGGAAGCTAAGAAACAGCTCGCTCTGCACAGTGCTCTTACAGCCTAGTGGGAACATCTCTTCCAAAGGCCTGTGAAACGCAGTTTCTTTGCAGGCCTGATCTGGCTGAAGTAGGACTTCTGCTCTGGGTGTGCTACTTTGCCCTAGAGCTGAAAGGCACAACGTGCAGGCTTCTTTCCAAAGGGCGAGTTGGGCCCCACAGCATCTTGCTTCCAGCTCTTTGGGAAGCTAAGAAACAACTCGCTCTGCACAGTGCTCTTACAGCCTACCGGGAACATGTCTTCCAAAGGACTGTGATACGCAGTATCTTTGCAGGCCTGATCAGGCTGAAGTAGGACTTCTGCTCTGGGTGTGCTACTTTGCCCTAGAGCTGAAAGGCACAACGTGCAGGCTTCTTTCCAAAGGGCGAGTTGGGCCCCACAGCATCTTGCTTCCAGCTCTTTGGGAAGCTAAGAAACAACTCGCTCTGCACAGTGCTCTTACAGCCTACCGGGAACATCTCTTCCAAAGGCCTGTGAAACGCAGTTTCTTTGCAGGCCTGATCTGGCTGAAGTAGGACTTCTGCTCTGGGTGTGCTACTTTGCCCTAGAGCTGAAAGGCACAACGTGCAGGCTTCTTTCCAAAGGGCGAGTTGGGCCCCACAGCATCTTGCTTTCAGCTCTTTGGGAAGCTAAGAAACCACTCGCTCTGCACAGTGCTCTTACAGCCTAGTGGGAACATGTCTTCCAAAGGCCTGTGAAACGCAGTTTCTTTGCAGGCCTGATCTGGCTGAAGTAGGACTTCTGCTCTGGGTGTGCTACTTTGCCCTAGAGCTGAAAGGCACTACGTGCAGGCTTCTTTCCAAAGGGCGAGTTGGGCCCCACAGCATCTTGCTTCCAGCTCTTTGGGAAGCTAAGAAACAACTCGCTCTGCACAGTGCTCTTACAGCCTACCGGGAACATCTCTTCCAAAGGCCTGTGAAACGCAGTTTCTTTGCAGGCCTGATCTGGCTGAAGTAGGACTTCTGCTCTGGGTGTGCTACTTTGCCCTAGAGCTGAAAGGCACAACGTGCAGGCTTCTTTTCAATGGGCGAGTTGGGCCCCACAGCATCTTGCTTCCAGCTCTTTGGGAAGCTAAGAAACAACTCGCTCTGCACAGTGCTCTTACAGCCTACCGGGAACATCTCTTCCAAAGACCTGTGAAACGCAGTTTCTTTGCAGGCCTGATCTGGCTGAAGTAGGACTTCTGCTCTGGGTGTGCTACTTTGCCCTAGAGCTGAAAGGCACAACGTGCAGGCTTCTTTCCAAAGGGCGAGTTGGGCCCCACAGCATCTTGCTTCCAGCTCTTTGGGAAGCTAAGAAACAACTCGCTCTGCACAGTGCTCTTACAGCCTAGTGGGAACAACTCTTCCAAAGGCCTGTGAAACGCAGTTTCTTTGCAGGCCTGATCTGGCTGAAGTAGGACTTCTGCTCTGGGTGTGCTACTTTGCCCTAGAGCTGAAAGGCACAACGTGCAGGCTTCTTTCCAAAGGGCGAGTTGGGCCCCACAGCATCTTGCTTCCAGCTCTTTGGGAAGCTAAGAAACAGCTCGCTCTGCACAGTGCTCTTACAGCCTAGTGGGAACATCTCTTCCAAAGGCCTGTGAAACGCAGTTTCTTTGCAGGCCTGATCTGGCTGAAGTAGGACTTCTGCTCTGGGTGTGCTACTTTGCCCTAGAGCTGAAAGGCACAACGTGCAGGCTTCTTTCCAAAGGGCGAGTTGGGCCCCACAGCATCTTGCTTCCAGCTCTTTGGGAAGCTAAGAAACAACTCGCTCTGCACAGTGCTCTTACAGCCTACCGGGAACATGTCTTCCAAAGGACTGTGATACGCAGTATCTTTGCAGGCCTGATCAGGCTGAAGTAGGACTTCTGCTCTGGGTGTGCTACTTTGCCCTAGAGCTGAAAGGCACAACGTGCAGGCTTCTTTCCAAAGGGCGAGTTGGGCCCCACAGCATCTTGCTTCCAGCTCTTTGGGAAGCTAAGAAACAACTCGCTCTGCACAGTGCTCTTACGGCCTACCGGGAACATCTCTTCCAAAGGCCTGTGAAACCCAGTTTCTTTGCAGGCCTGATCTGGCTGAAGTAGGACTTCTGCTCTGGGTGTGCTACTTTGCCCTAGAGCTGAAAGGCACAACGTGCAGGCTTCTTTCCAAAGGGCGAGTTGGGCCCCACAGCATCTTGCTTCCAGCTCTTTGGGAAGCTAAGAAACAACTCGCTCTGCACAGTGCTCTTACAGCCTAGTGGGAACATCTCTTCCAAAGGCCTGTGAAACGCAGTTTCTTTGCAGGCCTGATCTGGCTGAAGTAGGACTTCTGCTCTGGGTGTGCTACTTTGCCCTAGAGCTGAAAGGCACAACGTGCAGGCTTCTTTCCCAAGGGCGAGTTGGGCCCCACAGCATCTTGCTTCCAGCTCTTTGGGAAGCTAAGAAACAACTCGCTCTGCACAGTGCTCTTACAGCCTACCGGGAACATCTCTTCCAAAGGCCTGTGAAACGCAGTTTCTTTGCAGGCCTGATCTGGCTGAAGTAGGACTTCTGCTCTGCGTGTGCTACTTTGCCCTAGAGCTGAAAGGCACAACGTGCAGGCTTCTTTCCAAAGGGCGAGTTGGGCCCCACAGCATCTTGCTTCCAGCTCTTTGGGAAGCTAAGAAACAACTCGCTCTGCACAGTGCTCTTACAGCCTACCGGGAACATCTCTTCCAAAGGCCTGTGAAACCCAGTTTCTTTGCAGGCCTGATCTGGCTGAAGTAGGACTTCTGCTCTGGGTGTGCTACTTTGCCCTAGAGCTGAAAGGCACAACGTGCAGGCTTCTTTCCAAAGGGCGAGTTGGGCCCCTCAGCATCTTGCTTTCAGCTCTTTGGGAAGCTAAGAAACCACTCGCTCTGCACAGTGCTCTTACAGCCTACCGGGAACATCTCTTCCAAAGGCCTGTGAAACGCAGTTTCTTTGCAGGCCTGATCTGGCTGAAGTAGGACTTCTGCTCTGGGTGTGCTACTTTGCCCTAGAGCTGAAAGGCACTACGTGCAGGCTTCTTTCCAAAGGGCGAGTTGGGCCCCACAGCATCTTGCTTCCAGCTCTTTGGGAAGCTAAGAAACAACTCGCTCTGCACAGTGCTCTTACAGCCTACCGGGAACATCTCTTCCAAAGGCCTGTGAAACGCAGTTTCTTTGCAGGCCTGATCTGGCTGAAGTAGGACTTCTGCTCTGGGTGTGCTACTTTGCCCTAGAGCTGAAAGGCACAACGTGCAGGCTTCTTTTCAATGGGCGAGTTGGGCCCCACAGCATCTTGCTTCCAGCTCTTTGGGAAGCTAAGAAACAACTCGCTCTGCACAGTGCTCTTACAGCCTACCGGGAACATCTCTTCCAAAGACCTGTGAAACGCAGTTTCTTTGCAGGCCTGATCTGGCTGAAGTAGGACTTCTGCTCTGGGTGTGCTACTTTGCCCTAGAGCTGAAAGGCACAACGTGCAGGCTTCTTTCCAAAGGGCGAGTTGGGCCCCACAGCATCTTGCTTCCAGCTCTTTGGGAAGCTAAGAAACAACTCGCTCTGCACAGTGCTCTTACAGCCTACCGGGAACATCTCTTCCAAAGGCCTGTGAAACGCAGTTTCTTTGCAGGCCTGATCTGGCTGAAGTAGGACTTCTGCTCTGGGTGTGCTACTTTGCCCTAGAGCTGAAAGGCACAACGTGCAGGCTTCTTTCCAAAGGGCGAGTTGGGCCCCACAGCATCTTGCTTTCAGCTCTTTGGGAAGCTAAGAAACCACTCGCTCTGCACAGTGCTCTTACAGCCTAGTGGGAACATGTCTTCCAAAGGCCTGTGAAACGCAGTTTCTTTGCAGGCCTGATCTGGCTGAAGTAGGACTTCTGCTCTGGGTGTGCTACTTTGCCCTAGAGCTGAAAGGCACTACGTGCAGGCTTCTTTCCAAAGGGCGAGTTGGGCCCCACAGCATCTTGCTTCCAGCTCTTTGGGAAGCTAAGAAACAACTCGCTCTGCACAGTGCTCTTACAGCCTACCGGGAACATCTCTTCCAAAGGGCTGTGAAACGCAGTTTCTTTGCAGGCCTGATCTGGCTGAAGTAGGACTTCTGCTCTGGGTGTGCTACTTTGCCCTAGAGCTGAAAGGCACAACGTGCAGGCTTCTTTCCAAAGGGCGAGTTGGGCCCCACAGCATCTTGCTTCCAGCTCTTTGGGAAGCTAAGAAACAACTCGCTCTGCACAGTGCTCTTACAGCCTACCGGGAACATCTCTTCCAAAGGCCTGTGAAACGCAGTTTCTTTGCAGGCCTGATCTGGCTGAAGTAGGACTTCTGCTCTGGGTGTGCTACTTTGCCCTAGAGCTGAAAGGCACAACGTGCAGGCTTCTTTCCAAAGGGCGAGTTGGGCCCCACAGCATCTTGCTTCCAGCTCTTTGGGAAGCTAAGAAACAACTCGCTCTGCACAGTGCTCTTACAGCCTACCGGGAACATCTCTTCCAAAGGCCTGTGAAACGCAGTTTCTTTGCAGGCCTGATCTGGCTGAAGTAGGACTTCTGCTCTGGGTGTGCTACTTTGCCCTAGAGCTGAAAGGCACAACGTGCAGGCTTCTTTCCAAAGGGCGAGTTGGGCCCCACAGCATCTTGCTTCCAGCTCTTTGGGAAGCTAAGAAACAACTCGCTCTGCACAGTGCTCTTACAGCCTACCGGGAACATCTCTTCCAAAGGCCTGTGAAACGCAGTTTCTTTGCAGGCCTGATCTGGCTGAAGTAGGACTTCTGCTCTGGGTGTGCTACTTTGCCCTAGAGCTGAAAGGCACAACGTGCAGGCTTCTTTCCAAAGGGCGAGTTGGGCCCCTCAGCATCTTGCTTTCAGCTCTTTGGGAAGCTAAGAAACCACTCGCTCTGCACAGTGCTCTTACAGCCTACCGGGAACATCTCTTCCAAAGGCCTGTGAAACGCAGTTTCTTTGCAGGCCTGATCTGGCTGAAGTAGGACTTCTGCTCTGGGTGTGCTACTTTGCCCTAGAGCTGAAAGGCACTACGTGCAGGCTTCTTTCCAAAGGGCGAGTTGGGCCCCACAGCATCTTGCTTCCAGCTCTTTGGGAAGCTAAGAAACAACTCGCTCTGCACAGTGCTCTTACAGCCTACCGGGAACATCTCTTCCAAAGGCCTGTGAAACGCAGTTTCTTTGCAGGCCTGATCTGGCTGAAGTAGGACTTCTGCTCTGGGTGTGCTACTTTGCCCTAGAGCTGAAAGGCACAACGTGCAGGCTTCTTTTCAATGGGCGAATTGGGCCCCACAGCATCTTGCTTCCAGCTCTTTGGGAAGCTAAGAAACAACTCGCTCTGCACAGTGCTCTTACAGCCTACCGGGAACATCTCTTCCAAAGACCTGTGAAACGCAGTTTCTTTGCAGGCCTGATCTGGCTGAAGTAGGACTTCTGCTCTGGGTGTGCTACTTTGCCCTAGAGCTGAAAGGCACAACGTGCAGGCTTCTTTCCAAAGGGCGAGTTGGGCCCCACAGCATCTTGCTTCCAGCTCTTTGGGAAGCTAAGAAACAACTCGCTCTGCACAGTGCTCTTACAGCCTATTGGGAACAACTCTTCCAAAGGCCTGTGAAACGCAGTTTCTTTGCAGGCCTGATCTGGCTGAAGTAGGACTTCTGCTCTGGGTGTGCTACTTTGCCCTAGAGCTGAAAGGCACAACGTGCAGGCTTCTTTCCAAAGGGCGAGTTGGGCCCCACAGCATCTTGCTTCCAGCTCTTTGGGAAGCTAAGAAACAGCTCGCTCTGCACAGTGCTCTTACAGCCTAGTGGGAACATCTCTTCCAAAGGCCTGTGAAACGCAGTTTCTTTGCAGGCCTGATCTGGCTGAAGTAGGACTTCTGCTCTGGGTGTGCTACTTTGCCCTAGAGCTGAAAGGCACAACGTGCAGGCTTCTTTCCAAAGGGCGAGTTGGGCCCCACAGCATCTTGCTTCCAGCTCTTTGGGAAGCTAAGAAACAACTCGCTCTGCACAGTGCTCTTACAGCCTACCGGGAACATGTCTTCGAAAGGACTGTGATACGCAGTATCTTTGCAGGCCTGATCAGGCTGAAGTAGGACTTCTGCTCTGGGTGTGCTACTTTGCCCTAGAGCTGAAAGGCACAACGTGCAGGCTTCTTTCCAAAGGGCGAGTTGGGCCCCACAGCATCTTGCTTCCAGCTCTTTGGGAAGCTAAGAAACAACTCGCTCTGCACAGTGCTCTTACGGCCTACCGGGAACATCTCTTCCAAAGGCCTGTGAAACGCAGTTTCTTTGCAGGCCTGATCTGGCTGAAGTAGGACTTCTGCTCTGGGTGTGCTACTTTGCCCTAGAGCTGAAAGGCACAACGTGCAGGCTTCTTTCCAAAGGGCGAGTTGGGCCCCACAGCATCTTGCTTCCAGCTCTTTGGGAAGCTAAGAAACAGCTCGCTCTGCACAGTGCTCTTACAGCCTAGTGGGAACATCTCTTCCAAAGGCCTGTGAAACGCAGTTTCTTTGCAGGCCTGATCTGGCTGAAGTAGGACTTCTGCTCTGGGTGTGCTACTTTGCCCTAGAGCTGAAAGGCACAACGTGCAGGCTTCTTTCCAAAGGGCGAGTTGGGCCCCACAGCATCTTGCTTCCAGCTCTTTGGGAAGCTAAGAAACAACTCGCTCTGCACAGTGCTCTTACAGCCTACCGGGAACATGTCTTCGAAAGGACTGTGATACGCAGTATCTTTGCAGGCCTGATCAGGCTGAAGTAGGACTTCTGCTCTGGGTGTGCTACTTTGCCCTAGAGCTGAAAGGCACAACGTGCAGGCTTCTTTCCAAAGGGCGAGCTGGGCCCCACAGCATCTTGCTTCCAGCTCTTTGGGAAGCTAAGAAAGAACTCGCTCTGCACAGTGCTCTTACAGCCTACCGGGAACATCTCTTCCAAAGGCCTGTGAAACGCAGTTTCTTTGCAGGCCTGATCTGGCTGAAGTAGGACTTCTGCTCTGGGTGTGCTACTTTGCCCTAGAGCTGAAAGGCACAACGTGCAGGCTTCTTTCCAAAGGGCGAGTTGGGCCCCACAGCATCTTGCTTCCAGCTCTTTGGGAAGCTAAGAAACAACTCGCTCTGCACAGTGCTCTTACAGCCTACCGGGAACATCTCTTCCAAAGGCCAGTGAAGCGCAGTTTCTTTGCAGGCCTGATCTGGCTGAAGTAGGACTTCTGCTCTGGGAGTGCTACTTTGACCTAGAGCTGAAAGGCACAACGTGCAGGCTTCTTTCCAAAGGGCGAGTTGGGCCCCACAGCATCTTGCTTCCAGCTCTTTGGGAAGCTAAGAAACAACTCGCTCTGCACAGTGCTCTTACAGCCTAGTGGGAACATCTCTTCCAAAGGCCTGTGAAACGCAGTTTCTTTGCAGGCCTGATCTGGCTGAAGTAGGACTTCTGCTCTGGGTGTGCTACTTTGCCCTAGAGCTGAAAGGCACAACGTGCAGGCTTCTTTCCAAAGGGCGAGTTGGGCCCCACAGCATCTTGCTTCCAGCTCTTTGGGAAGCTAAGAAACAACTCGCTCTGCACAGTGCTCTTACAGCCTAGTGGGAACATCTCTTCCAAAGGCCTGTGAAACGCAGTTTCTTTGCAGGCCTGATCTGGCTGAAGTAGGACTTCTGCTCTGGGTGTGCTACTTTGCCCTAGAGCTGAAAGGCACAACGTGCAGGCTTCTTTCCAAAGGGCGAGTTGGGCCCCACAGCATCTTGCTTCCAGCTCTTTGGGAAGCTAAGAAACAACTCGCTCTGCACAGTGCTCTTACAGCCTACCGGGAACATCTCTTCCAAAGGCCTGTGAAACGCAGTTTCTTTGCAGGCCTGATCTGGCTGAAGTAGGACTTCTGCTCTGGGTGTGCTACTTTGCCCTAGAGCTGAAAGGCACAACGTGCAGGCTTCTTTCCAAAGGGCGAGTTGGGCCCCACAGCATCTTGCTTCCAGCTCTTTGGGAAGCTAAGAAACAACTCGCTCTGCACAGTGCTCTTACAGCCTACCGGGAACATCTCTTCCAAAGGCCTGTGAAACGCAGTTTCTTTGCAGGCCTGATCTGGCTGAAGTAGGACTTCTGCTCTGGGTGTGCTACTTTGCCCTAGAGCTGAAAGGCACAACGTGCAGGCTTCTTTCCAAAGGGCGAGTTGGGCCCCACAGCATCTTGCTTCCAGCTCTTTGGGAAGCTAAGAAACAACTCGCTCTGCACAGTGCTCTTACAGCCTACCGGGAACATCTCTTCCAAAGGCCTGTGAAACGCAGTTTCTTTGCAGGCCTGATCTGGCTGAAGTAGGACTTCTGCTCTGGGTGTGCTACTTTGCCCTAGAGCTGAAAGGCACAACGTGCAGGCTTCTTTCCAAAGGGCGAGTTGGGCCCCACAGCATCTTGCTTCCAGCTCTTTGGGAAGCTAAGAAACAACTCGCTCTGCACAGTGCTCTTACAGCCTACCGGGAACATCTCTTCCAAAGGCCTGTGAAACGCAGTTTCTTTGCAGGCCTGATCTGGCTGAAGTAGGACTTCTGCTCTGGGTGTGCTACTTTGCCCTAGAGCTGAAAGGCACAACGTGCAGGCTTCTTTCCAAAGGGCGAGTTGGGCCCCACAGCATCTTGCTTCCAGCTCTTTGGGAAGCTAAGAAACAACTCGCTCTGCACAGTGCTCTTACAGCCTACCGGGAACATCTCTTCCAAAGGCCTGTGAAACCCAGTTTCTTTGCAGGCCTGATCTGGCTGAAGTAGGACTTCTGCTCTGGGTGTGCTACTTTGCCCTAGAGCTGAAAGGCACAACGTGCAGGCTTCTTTCCAAAGGGCGAGTTGGGCCCCACAGCATCTTGCTTCCAGCTCTTTGGGAAGCTAAGAAACAACTCGCTCTGCACAGTGCTCTTACAGCCTACCGGGAACATCTCTTCCAAAGGCCTGTGAAACGCAGTTTCTTTGCAGGCCTGATCTGGCTGAAGTAGGACTTCTGCTCTGGGTGTGCTACTTTGCCCTAGAGCTGAAAGGCACAACGTGCAGGCTTCTTTCCAAAGGGCGAGTTGGGCCCCACAGCATCTTGCTTCCAGCTCTTTGGGAAGCTAAGAAACAACTCGCTCTGCACAGTGCTCTTACAGCCTACCGGGAACATCTCTTCCAAAGGCCTGTGAAACGCAGTTTCTTTGCAGGCCTGATCTGGCTGAAGTAGGACTTCTGCTCTGGGTGTGCTACTTTGCCCTAGAGCTGAAAGGCACAACGTGCAGGCTTCTTTCCAAAGGGCGAGTTGGGCCCCACAGCATCTTGCTTCCAGCTCTTTGGGAAGCTAAGAAACAACTCGCTCTGCACAGTGCTCTTACAGCCTACCGGGAACATCTCTTCCAAAGGCCTGTGAAACGCAGTTTCTTTGCAGGCCTGATCTGGCTGAAGTAGGACTTCTGCTCTGGGTGTGCTACTTTGCCCTAGAGCTGAAAGGCACAACGTGCAGGCTTCTTTCCAAAGGGCGAGTTGGGCCCCACAGCATCTTGCTTCCAGCTCTTTGGGAAGCTAAGAAACAACTCGCTCTGCACAGTGCTCTTACAGCCTACCGGGAACATCTCTTCCAAAGGCCTGTGAAACGCAGTTTCTTTGCAGGCCTGATCTGGCTGAAGTAGGACTTCTGCTCTGGGTGTGCTACTTTGCCCTAGAGCTGAAAGGCACAACGTGCAGGCTTCTTTCCAAAGGGCGAGTTGGGCCCCACAGCATCTTGCTTCCAGCTCTTTGGGAAGCTAAGAAACAACTCGCTCTGCACAGTGCTCTTACAGCCTACCGGGAAGATCTCTTCCAAAGGCCTGTGAAACGCAGTTTCTTTGCAGGCCTGATCTGGCTGAAGTAGGTCTTCTGCTCTGGGTGTGCTACTTTGCCCTAGAGCTGAAAGGCACAACGTGCAGGCTTCTTTCCAAAGGGCGAGTTGGGCCCCACAGCATCTTGCTTCCAGCTCTTTGGGAAGCTAAGAAACAACTCGCTCTGCACAGTGCTCTTACAGCCTACCGGGAACATCTCTTCCAAAGGACTGTGAAACGCAGTTTCTTTGCAGGCCTGATCTGGCTGAAGTAGGACTTCTGCTCTGGGTGTGCTACTTTGCCCTAGAGCTGAAAGGCACAACGTGCAGGCTTCTTTCCAAAGGGCGAGTTGGGCCCCACAGCATCTTGCTTCCAGCTCTTTGGGAAGCTAAGAAACAACTCGCTCTGCACAGTGCTCTTACAGCCTACCGGGAACATCTCTTCCAAAGGCCTGTGAAACCCAGTTTCTTTGCAGGCCTGATCTGGCTGAAGTAGGACTTCTGCTCTGGGTGTGCTACTTTGCCCTAGAGCTGAAAGGCACAACGTGCAGGCTTCTTTCCAAAGGGCGAGTTGGGCCCCTCAGCATCTTGCTTTCAGCTCTTTGGGAAGCTAAGAAACAACTCGCTCTGCACAGTGCTCTTACAGCCTAGTGGGAACATCTCTTCCAAAGGCCTGTGAAACGCAGTTTCTTTGCAGGCCTGATCTGGCTGAAGTAGGACTTCTGCTCTGGGTGTGCTACTTTGCCCTAGAGCTGAAAGGCACAACGTGCAGGCTTCTTTCCAAAGGGCGAGTTGGGCCCCACAGCATCTTGCTTCCAGCTCTTTGGGAAGCTAAGAAACAACTCGCTCTGCACAGTGCTCTTACAGCCTACCGGGAACATCTCTTCCAAAGGCCTGTGAAACGCAGTTTCTTTGCAGGCCTGATCTGGCTGAAGTAGGACTTCTGCTCTGGGTGTGCTACTTTGCCCTAGAGCTGAAAGGCACAACGTGCAGGCTTCTTTTCAATGGGCGAGTTGGGCCCCACAGCATCTTGCTTCCAGCTCTTTGGGAAGCTAAGAAACAACTCGCTCTGCACAGTGCTCTTACAGCCTACCGGGAACATCTCTTCCAAAGACCTGTGAAACGCAGTTTCTTTGCAGGCCTGATCTGGCTGAAGTAGGACTTCTGCTCTGGGTGTGCTACTTTGCCCTAGAGCTGAAAGGCACAACGTGCAGGCTTCTTTCCAAAGGGCGAGTTGGGCCCCACAGCATCTTGCTTCCAGCTCTTTGGGAAGCTAAGAAACAACTCGCTCTGCACAGTGCTCTTACAGCCTAGTGGGAACAACTCTTCCAAAGGCCTGTGAAACGCAGTTTCTTTGCAGGCCTGATCTGGCTGAAGTAGGACTTCTGCTCTGGGTGTGCTACTTTGCCCTAGAGCTGAAAGGCACAACGTGCAGGCTTCTTTCCAAAGGGCGAGTTGGGCCCCACAGCATCTTGCTTCCAGCTCTTTGGGAAGCTAAGAAACAGCTCGCTCTGCACAGTGCTCTTACAGCCTAGTGGGAACATCTCTTCCAAAGGCCTGTGAAACGCAGTTTCTTTGCAGGCCTGATCTGGCTGAAGTAGGACTTCTGCTCTGGGTGTGCTACTTTGCCCTAGAGCTGAAAGGCACAACGTGCAGGCTTCTTTCCAAAGGGCGAGTTGGGCCCCACAGCATCTTGCTTCCAGCTCTTTGGGAAGCTAAGAAACAACTCGCTCTGCACAGTGCTCTTACAGCCTACCGGGAACATGTCTTCCAAAGGACTGTGATACGCAGTATCTTTGCAGGCCTGATCAGGCTGAAGTAGGACTTCTGCTCTGGGTGTGCTACTTTGCCCTAGAGCTGAAAGGCACAACGTGCAGGCTTCTTTCCAAAGGGCGAGTTGGGCCCCACAGCATCTTGCTTCCAGCTCTTTGGGAAGCTAAGAAACAACTCGCTCTGCACAGTGCTCTTACAGCCTACCGGGAACATCTCTTCCAAAGGCCTGTGAAACGCAGTTTCTTTGCAGGCCTGATCTGGCTGAAGTAGGACTTCTGCTCTGGGTGTGCTACTTTGCCCTAGAGCTGAAAGGCACAACGTGCAGGCTTCTTTCCAAAGGGCGAGTTGGGCCCCACAGCATCTTGCTTTCAGCTCTTTGGGAAGCTAAGAAACCACTCGCTCTGCACAGTGCTCTTACAGCCTAGTGGGAACATGTCTTCCAAAGGCCTGTGAAACGCAGTTTCTTTGCAGGCCTGATCTGGCTGAAGTAGGACTTCTGCTCTGGGTGTGCTACTTTGCCCTAGAGCTGAAAGGCACTACGTGCAGGCTTCTTTCCAAAGGGCGAGTTGGGCCCCACAGCATCTTGCTTCCAGCTCTTTGGGAAGCTAAGAAACAACTCGCTCTGCACAGTGCTCTTACAGCCTACCGGGAACATCTCTTCCAAAGGCCTGTGAAACGCAGTTTCTTTGCAGGCCTGATCTGGCTGAAGTAGGACTTCTGCTCTGGGTGTGCTACTTTGCCCTAGAGCTGAAAGGCACAACGTGCAGGCTTCTTTTCAATGGGCGAGTTGGGCCCCACAGCATCTTGCTTCCAGCTCTTTGGGAAGCTAAGAAACAACTCGCTCTGCACAGTGCTCTTACAGCCTACCGGGAACATCTCTTCCAAAGACCTGTGAAACGCAGTTTCTTTGCAGGCCTGATCTGGCTGAAGTAGGACTTCTGCTCTGGGTGTGCTACTTTGCCCTAGAGCTGAAAGGCACAACGTGCAGGCTTCTTTCCAAAGGGCGAGTTGGGCCCCACAGCATCTTGCTTCCAGCTCTTTGGGAAGCTAAGAAACAACTCGCTCTGCACAGTGCTCTTACAGCCTAGTGGGAACAACTCTTCCAAAGGCCTGTGAAACGCAGTTTCTTTGCAGGCCTGATCTGGCTGAAGTAGGACTTCTGCTCTGGGTGTGCTACTTTGCCCTAGAGCTGAAAGGCACAACGTGCAGGCTTCTTTCCAAAGGGCGAGTTGGGCCCCACAGCATCTTGCTTCCAGCTCTTTGGGAAGCTAAGAAACAGCTCGCTCTGCACAGTGCTCTTACAGCCTAGTGGGAACATCTCTTCCAAAGGCCTGTGAAACGCAGTTTCTTTGCAGGCCTGATCTGGCTGAAGTAGGACTTCTGCTCTGGGTGTGCTACTTTGCCCTAGAGCTGAAAGGCACAACGTGCAGGCTTCTTTCCAAAGGGCGAGTTGGGCCCCACAGCATCTTGCTTCCAGCTCTTTGGGAAGCTAAGAAACAACTCGCTCTGCACAGTGCTCTTACAGCCTACCGGGAACATGTCTTCCAAAGGACTGTGATACGCAGTATCTTTGCAGGCCTGATCAGGCTGAAGTAGGACTTCTGCTCTGGGTGTGCTACTTTGCCCTAGAGCTGAAAGGCACAACGTGCAGGCTTCTTTCCAAAGGGCGAGTTGGGCCCCACAGCATCTTGCTTCCAGCTCTTTGGGAAGCTAAGAAACAACTCGCTCTGCACAGTGCTCTTACGGCCTACCGGGAACATCTCTTCCAAAGGCCTGTGAAACGCAGTTTCTTTGCAGGCCTGATCTGGCTGAAGTAGGACTTCTGCTCTGGGTGTGCTACTTTGCCCTAGAGCTGAAAGGCACAACGTGCAGGCTTCTTTCCAAAGGGCGAGTTGGGCCCCACAGCATCTTGCTTCCAGCTCTTTGGGAAGCTAAGAAACAACTCGCTCTGCACAGTGCTCTTACAGCCTACCGGGAACATCTCTTCCAAAGGCCTGTGAAACGCAGTTTCTTTGCAGGCCTGATCTGGCTGAAGTAGGACTTCTGCTCTGGGTGTGCTACTTTGCCCTAGAGCTGAAAGGCACAACGTGCAGGCTTCTTTCCAAAGGGCGAGTTGGGCCCCACAGCATCTTGCTTCCAGCTCTTTGGGAAGCTAAGAAACAACTCGCTCTGCACAGTGCTCTTACAGCCTACCGGGAACATCTCTTCCAAAGGCCTGTGAAACGCAGTTTCTTTGCAGGCCTGATCTGGCTGAAGTAGGACTTCTGCTCTGCGTGTGCTACTTTGCCCTAGAGCTGAAAGGCACAACGTGCAGGCTTCTTTCCAAAGGGCGAGTTGGGCCCCACAGCATCTTGCTTCCAGCTCTTTGGGAAGCTAAGAAACAACTCGCTCTGCACAGTGCTCTTACAGCCTACCGGGAACATCTCTTCCAAAGGCCTGTGAAACCCAGTTTCTTTGCAGGCCTGATCTGGCTGAAGTAGGACTTCTGCTCTGGGTGTGCTACTTTGCCCTAGAGCTGAAAGGCACAACGTGCAGGCTTCTTTCCAAAGGGCGAGTTGGGCCCCTCAGCATCTTGCTTTCAGCTCTTTGGGAAGCTAAGAAACCACTCGCTCTGCACAGTGCTCTTACAGCCTACCGGGAACATCTCTTCCAAAGGCCTGTGAAACGCAGTTTCTTTGCAGGCCTGATCTGGCTGAAGTAGGACTTCTGCTCTGGGTGTGCTACTTTGCCCTAGAGCTGAAAGGCACTACGTGCAGGCTTCTTTCCAAAGGGCGAGTTGGGCCCCACAGCATCTTGCTTCCAGCTCTTTGGGAAGCTAAGAAACAACTCGCTCTGCACAGTGCTCTTACAGCCTACCGGGAACATCTCTTCCAAAGGCCTGTGAAACGCAGTTTCTTTGCAGGCCTGATCTGGCTGAAGTAGGACTTCTGCTCTGGGTGTGCTACTTTGCCCTAGAGCTGAAAGGCACAACGTGCAGGCTTCTTTTCAATGGGCGAGTTGGGCCCCACAGCATCTTGCTTCCAGCTCTTTGGGAAGCTAAGAAACAACTCGCTCTGCACAGTGCTCTTACAGCCTACCGGGAACATCTCTTCCAAAGACCTGTGAAACGCAGTTTCTTTGCAGGCCTGATCTGGCTGAAGTAGGACTTCTGCTCTGGGTGTGCTACTTTGCCCTAGAGCTGAAAGGCACAACGTGCAGGCTTCTTTCCAAAGGGCGAGTTGGGCCCCACAGCATCTTGCTTCCAGCTCTTTGGGAAGCTAAGAAACAACTCGCTCTGCACAGTGCTCTTACAGCCTAGTGGGAACAACTCTTCCAAAGGCCTGTGAAACGCAGTTTCTTTGCAGGCCTGATCTGGCTGAAGTAGGACTTCTGCTCTGGGTGTGCTACTTTGCCCTAGAGCTGAAAGGCACAACGTGCAGGCTTCTTTCCAAAGGGCGAGTTGGGCCCCACAGCATCTTGCTTCCAGCTCTTTGGGAAGCTAAGAAACAGCTCGCTCTGCACAGTGCTCTTACAGCCTAGTGGGAACATCTCTTCCAAAGGCCTGTGAAACGCAGTTTCTTTGCAGGCCTGATCTGGCTGAAGTAGGACTTCTGCTCTGGGTGTGCTACTTTGCCCTAGAGCTGAAAGGCACAACGTGCAGGCTTCTTTCCAAAGGGCGAGTTGGGCCCCACAGCATCTTGCTTCCAGCTCTTTGGGAAGCTAAGAAACAACTCGCTCTGCACAGTGCTCTTACAGCCTACCGGGAACATGTCTTCCAAAGGACTGTGATACGCAGTATCTTTGCAGGCCTGATCAGGCTGAAGTAGGACTTCTGCTCTGGGTGTGCTACTTTGCCCTAGAGCTGAAAGGCACAACGTGCAGGCTTCTTTCCAAAGGGCGAGTTGGGCCCCACAGCATCTTGCTTCCAGCTCTTTGGGAAGCTAAGAAACAACTCGCTCTGCACAGTGCTCTTACAGCCTACCGGGAACATCTCTTCCAAAGGCCTGTGAAACGCAGTTTCTTTGCAGGCCTGATCTGGCTGAAGTAGGACTTCTGCTCTGGGTGTGCTACTTTGCCCTAGAGCTGAAAGGCACAACGTGCAGGCTTCTTTCCAAAGGGCGAGTTGGGCCCCACAGCATCTTGCTTTCAGCTCTTTGGGAAGCTAAGAAACCACTCGCTCTGCACAGTGCTCTTACAGCCTACCGGGAACATCTCTTCCAAAGGCCTGTGAAACGCAGTTTCTTTGCAGGCCTGATCTGGCTGAAGTAGGACTTCTGCTCTGGGTGTGCTACTTTGCCCTAGAGCTGAAAGGCACTACGTGCAGGCTTCTTTCCAAAGGGCGAGTTGGGCCCCACAGCATCTTGCTTCCAGCTCTTTGGGAAGCTAAGAAACAACTCGCTCTGCACAGTGCTCTTACAGCCTACCGGGAACATCTCTTCCAAAGGCCTGTGAAACGCAGTTTCTTTGCAGGCCTGATCTGGCTGAAGTAGGACTTCTGCTCTGGGTGTGCTACTTTGCCCTAGAGCTGAAAGGCACAACGTGCAGGCTCTTTTCAATGGGCGAGTTGGGCCCCACAGCATCTTGCTTCCAGCTCTTTGGGAAGCTAAGAAACAACTCGCTCTGCACAGTGCTCTTACAGCCTACCGGGAACATCTCTTCCAAAGACCTGTGAAACGCAGTTTCTTTGCAGGCCTGATCTGGCTGAAGTAGGACTTCTGCTCTGGGTGTGCTACTTTGCCCTAGAGCTGAAAGGCACAACGTGCAGGCTTCTTTCCAAAGGGCGAGTTGGGCCCCACAGCATCTTGCTTCCAGCTCTTTGGGAAGCTAAGAAACAACTCGCTCTGCACAGTGCTCTTACAGCCTAGTGGGAACAACTCTTCCAAAGGCCTGTGAAACGCAGTTTCTTTGCAGGCCTGATCTGGCTGAAGTAGGACTTCTGCTCTGGGTGTGCTACTTTGCCCTAGAGCTGAAAGGCACAACGTGCAGGCTTCTTTCCAAAGGGCGAGTTGGGCCCCACAGCATCTTGCTTCCAGCTCTTTGGGAAGCTAAGAAACAGCTCGCTCTGCACAGTGCTCTTACAGCCTAGTGGGAACATCTCTTCCAAAGGCCTGTGAAACGCAGTTTCTTTGCAGGCCTGATCTGGCTGAAGTAGGACTTCTGCTCTGGGTGTGCTACTTTGCCCTAGAGCTGAAAGGCACAACGTGCAGGCTTCTTTCCAAAGGGCGAGTTGGGCCCCACAGCATCTTGCTTCCAGCTCTTTGGGAAGCTAAGAAACAACTCGCTCTGCACAGTGCTCTTACAGCCTACCGGGAACATGTCTTCCAAAGGACTGTGATACGCAGTATCTTTGCAGGCCTGATCAGGCTGAAGTAGGACTTCTGCTCTGGGTGTGCTACTTTGCCCTAGAGCTGAAAGGCACAACGTGCAGGCTTCTTTCCAAAGGGCGAGTTGGGCCCCACAGCATCTTGCTTCCAGCTCTTTGGGAAGCTAAGAAACAACTCGCTCTGCACAGTGCTCTTACGGCCTACCGGGAACATCTCTTCCAAAGGCCTGTGAAACGCAGTTTCTTTGCAGGCCTGATCTGGCTGAAGTAGGACTTCTGCTCTGGGTGTGCTACTTTGCCCTAGAGCTGAAAGGCACAACGTGCAGGCTTCTTTCCAAAGGGCGAGTTGGGCCCCACAGCATCTTGCTTCCAGCTCTTTGGGAAGCTAAGAAACAACTCGCTCTGCACAGTGCTCTTACAGCCTAGTGGGAACATCTCTTCCAAAGGCCTGTGAAACGCAGTTTCTTTGCAGGCCTGATCTGGCTGAAGTAGGACTTCTGCTCTGGGTGTGCTACTTTGCCCTAGAGCTGAAAGGCACAACGTGCAGGCTTCTTTCCAAAGGGCGAGTTGGGCCCCACAGCATCTTGCTTCCAGCTCTTTGGGAAGCTAAGAAACAACTCGCTCTGCACAGTGCTCTTACAGCCTACCGGGAACATCTCTTCCAAAGGCCTGTGAAACGCAGTTTCTTTGCAGGCCTGATCTGGCTGAAGTAGGACTTCTGCTCTGGGTGTGCTACTTTGCCCTAGAGCTGAAAGGCACAACGTGCAGGCTTCTTTCCAAAGGGCGAGTTGGGCCCCACAGCATCTTGCTTCCAGCTCTTTGGGAAGCTAAGAAACAACTCGCTCTGCACAGTGCTCTTACAGCCTACCGGGAACATCTCTTCCAAAGGCCTGTGAAACGCAGTTTCTTTGCAGGCCTGATCTGGCTGAAGTAGGACTTCTGCTCTGGGTGTGCTACTTTGCCCTAGAGCTGAAAGGCACAACGTGCAGGCTTCTTTCCAAAGGGCGAGTTGGGCCCCACAGCATCTTGCTTCCAGCTCTTTGGGAAGCTAAGAAACAACTCGCTCTGCACAGTGCTCTTACAGCCTACCGGGAACATCTCTTCCAAAGGCCAGTGAAGCGCAGTTTCTTTGCAGGCCTGATCTGGCTGAAGTAGGACTTCTGCTCTGGGTGTGCTACTTTGCCCTAGAGCTGAAAGGCACAACGTGCAGGCTTCTTTCCAAAGGGCGAGTTGGGCCCCACAGCATCTTGCTTCCAGCTCTTTGGGAAGCTAAGAAACAACTCGCTCTGCACAGTGCTCTTACAGCCTACCGGGAACATGTCTTCCAAAGGCCTGTGAAACGCAGTTTCTTTGCAGGCCTGATCTGGCTGAAGTAGGACTTCTGCTCTGGGTGTGCTACTTTGCCCTAGAGCTGAAAGGCACAACGTGCAGGCTTCTTTCCAAAGGGCGAGTTGGGCCCCACAGCATCTTGCTTCCAGCTCTTTGGGAAGCTAAGAAACAACTCGCTCTGCACAGTGCTCTTACAGCCTAGTGGGAACATCTCTTCCAAAGGCCTGTGAAACGCAGTTTCTTTGCAGGCCTGATCTGGCTGAAGTAGGACTTCTGCTCTGGGTGTGCTACTTTGCCCTAGAGCTGAAAGGCACAACGTGCAGGCTTCTTTCCAAAGGGCGAGTTGGGCCCCACAGCATCTTGCTTCCAGCTCTTTGGGAAGCTAAGAAACAACTCGCTCTGCACAGTGCTCTTACAGCCTACCGGGAACATCTCTTCCAAAGGCCAGTGAAGCGCAGTTTCTTTGCAGGCCTGATATGGCTGAAGTAGGACTTCTGCTCTGGGTGTGCTACTTTGCCCTAGAGCTGAAAGGCACAACGTGCAGGCTTCTTTCCAAAGGGCGAGTTGGGCCCCACAGCATCTTGCTTCCAGCTCTTTGGGAAGCTAAGAAACAACTCGCTCTGCACAGTGCTCTTACAGCCTACCGGGAACATCTCTTCCAAAGGCCTGTGAAACGCAGTTTCTTTGCAGGCCTGATCTGGCTGAAGTAGGACTTCTGCTCTGGGTGTGCTACTTTGCCCTAGAGCTGAAAGGCACAACGTGCAGGCTTCTTTCCAAAGGGCGAGTTGGGCCCCACAGCATCTTGCTTCCAGCTCTTTGGGAAGCTAAGAAACAACTCGCTCTGCACAGTGCTCTTACAGCCTAGTGGGAACATCTCTTCCAAAGGCCTGTGAAACGCAGTTTCTTTGCAGGCCTGATCTGGCTGAAGTAGGACTTCTGCTCTGGGTGTGCTACTTTGCCCTAGAGCTGAAAGGCACAACGTGCAGGCTTCTTTCCAAAGGGCGAGTTGGGCCCCACAGCATCTTGCTTCCAGCTCTTTGGGAAGCTAAGAAACAACTCGCTCTGCACAGTGCTCTTACAGCCTACCGGGAACATCTCTTCCAAAGGCCTGTGAAACGCAGTTTCTTTGCAGGCCTGATCTGGCTGAAGTAGGACTTCTGCTCTGGGTGTGCTACTTTGCCCTAGAGCTGAAAGGCACAACGTGCAGGCTTCTTTCCAAAGGGCGAGTTGGGCCCCACAGCATCTTGCTTCCAGCTCTTTGGGAAGCTAAGAAACAACTCGCTCTGCACAGTGCTCTTACAGCCTACCGGGAACATCTCTTCCAAAGGCCAGTGAAGCGCAGTTTCTTTGCAGGCCTGATCTGGCTGAAGTAGGACTTCTGCTCTGGGTGTGCTACTTTGCCCTAGAGCTGAAAGGCACAACGTGCAGGCTTCTTTCCAAAGGGCGAGTTGGGCCCCACAGCATCTTGCTTCCAGCTCTTTGGGAAGCTAAGAAACAACTCGCTCTGCACAGTGCTCTTACAGCCTAGTGGGAACATCTCTTCCAAAGGCCTGTGAAACGCAGTTTCTTTGCAGGCCTGATCTGGCTGAAGTAGGACTTCTGCTCTGGGTGTGCTACTTTGCCCTAGAGCTGAAAGGCACAACGTGCAGGCTTCTTTCCAAAGGGCGAGTTGGGCCCCACAGCATCTTGCTTCCAGCTCTTTGGGAAGCTAAGAAACAACTCGCTCTGCACAGTGCTCTTACAGCCTAGTGGGAACATCTCTTCCAAAGGCCTGTGAAACGCAGTTTCTTTGCAGGCCTGATCTGGCTGAAGTAGGACTTCTGCTCTGGGTGTGCTACTTTGCCCTAGAGCTGAAAGGCACAACGTGCAGGCTTCTTTCCAAAGGGCGAGTTGGGCCCCACAGCATCTTGCTTCCAGCTCTTTGGGAAGCTAAGAAACAACTCGCTCTGCACAGTGCTCTTACAGCCTAGTGGGAACATCTCTTCCAAAGGCCTGTGAAACGCAGTTTCTTTGCAGGCCTGATCTGGCTGAAGTAGGACTTCTGCTCTGGGTGTGCTACTTTGCCCTAGAGCTGAAAGGCACAACGTGCAGGCTTCTTTCCAAAGGGCGAGTTGGGCCCCACAGCATCTTGCTTCCAGCTCTTTGGGAAGCTAAGAAACAACTCGCTCTGCACAGTGCTCTTACAGCCTACCGGGAACATCTCTTCCAAAGGCCTGTGAAACGCAGTTTCTTTGCAGGCCTGATCTGGCTGAAGTAGGACTTCTGCTCTGGGTGTGCTACTTTGCCCTAGAGCTGAAAGGCACAACGTGCAGGCTTCTTTCCAAAGGGCGAGTTGGGCCCCACAGCATCTTGCTTCCAGCTCTTTGGGAAGCTAAGAAACAACTCGCTCTGCACAGTGCTCTTACAGCCTACCGGGAACATCTCTTCCAAAGGCCTGTGAAACGCAGTTTCTTTGCAGGCCTGATCTGGCTGAAGTAGGACTTCTGCTCTGGGTGTGCTACTTTGCCCTAGAGCTGAAAGGCACAACGTGCAGGCTTCTTTCCAAAGGGCGAGTTGGGCCCCACAGCATCTTGCTTCCAGCTCTTTGGGAAGCTAAGAAACAACTCGCTCTGCACAGTGCTCTTACAGCCTACCGGGAACATCTCTTCCAAAGGCCTGTGAAACGCAGTTTCTTTGCAGGCCTGATCTGGCTGAAGTAGGACTTCTGCTCTGGGTGTGCTACTTTGCCCTAGAGCTGAAAGGCACAACGTGCAGGCTTCTTTCCAAAGGGCGAGTTGGGCCCCACAGCATCTTGCTTTCAGCTCTTTGGGAAGCTAAGAAACCACTCGCTCTGCACAGTGCTCTTACAGCCTAGTGGGAACATGTCTTCCAAAGGCCTGTGAAACGCAGTTTCTTTGCAGGCCTGATCTGGCTGAAGTAGGACTTCTGCTCTGGGTGTGCTACTTTGCCCTAGAGCTGAAAGGCACTACGTGCAGGCTTCTTTCCAAAGGGCGAGTTGGGCCCCACAGCATCTTGCTTCCAGCTCTTTGGGAAGCTAAGAAACAACTCGCTCTGCACAGTGCTCTTACAGCCTACCGGGAACATCTCTTCCAAAGGCCTGTGAAACGCAGTTTCTTTGCAGGCCTGATCTGGCTGAAGTAGGACTTCTGCTCTGGGTGTGCTACTTTGCCCTAGAGCTGAAAGGCACAACGTGCAGGCTTCTTTTCAATGGGCGAGTTGGGCCCCACAGCATCTTGCTTCCAGCTCTTTGGGAAGCTAAGAAACAACTCGCTCTGCACAGTGCTCTTACAGCCTACCGGGAACATCTCTTCCAAAGACCTGTGAAACGCAGTTTCTTTGCAGGCCTGATCTGGCTGAAGTAGGACTTCTGCTCTGGGTGTGCTACTTTGCCCTAGAGCTGAAAGGCACAACGTGCAGGCTTCTTTCCAAAGGGCGAGTTGGGCCCCACAGCATCTTGCTTCCAGCTCTTTGGGAAGCTAAGAAACAACTCGCTCTGCACAGTGCTCTTACAGCCTAGTGGGAACAACTCTTCCAAAGGCCTGTGAAACGCAGTTTCTTTGCAGGCCTGATCTGGCTGAAGTAGGACTTCTGCTCTGGGTGTGCTACTTTGCCCTAGAGCTGAAAGGCACAACGTGCAGGCTTCTTTCCAAAGGGCGAGTTGGGCCCCACAGCATCTTGCTTCCAGCTCTTTGGGAAGCTAAGAAACAGCTCGCTCTGCACAGTGCTCTTACAGCCTAGTGGGAACATCTCTTCCAAAGGCCTGTGAAACGCAGTTTCTTTGCAGGCCTGATCTGGCTGAAGTAGGACTTCTGCTCTGGGTGTGCTACTTTGCCCTAGAGCTGAAAGGCACAACGTGCAGGCTTCTTTCCAAAGGGCGAGTTGGGCCCCACAGCATCTTGCTTCCAGCTCTTTGGGAAGCTAAGAAACAACTCGCTCTGCACAGTGCTCTTACAGCCTACCGGGAACATGTCTTCCAAAGGACTGTGATACGCAGTATCTTTGCAGGCCTGATCAGGCTGAAGTAGGACTTCTGCTCTGGGTGTGCTACTTTGCCCTAGAGCTGAAAGGCACAACGTGCAGGCTTCTTTCCAAAGGGCGAGTTGGGCCCCACAGCATCTTGCTTCCAGCTCTTTGGGAAGCTAAGAAACAACTCGCTCTGCACAGTGCTCTTACGGCCTACCGGGAACATCTCTTCCAAAGGCCTGTGAAACGCAGTTTCTTTGCAGGCCTGATCTGGCTGAAGTAGGACTTCTGCTCTGGGTGTGCTACTTTGCCCTAGAGCTGAAAGGCACAACGTGCAGGCTTCTTTCCAAAGGGCGAGTTGGGCCCCACAGCATCTTGCTTCCAGCTCTTTGGGAAGCTAAGAAACAACTCGCTCTGCACAGTGCTCTTACAGCCTACCGGGAACATCTCTTCCAAAGGCCTGTGAAACGCAGTTTCTTTGCAGGCCTGATCTGGCTGAAGTAGGACTTCTGCTCTGGGTGTGCTACTTTGCCCTAGAGCTGAAAGGCACAACGTGCAGGCTTCTTTCCAAAGGGCGAGTTGGGCCCCACAGCATCTTGCTTCCAGCTCTTTGGGAAGCTAAGAAACAACTCGCTCTGCACAGTGCTCTTACAGCCTACCGGGAACATCTCTTCCAAAGGCCTGTGAAACGCAGTTTCTTTGCAGGCCTGATCTGGCTGAAGTAGGACTTCTGCTCTGCGTGTGCTACTTTGCCCTAGAGCTGAAAGGCACAACGTGCAGGCTTCTTTCCAAAGGGCGAGTTGGGCCCCACAGCATCTTGCTTCCAGCTCTTTGGGAAGCTAAGAAACAACTCGCTCTGCACAGTGCTCTTACAGCCTACCGGGAACATCTCTTCCAAAGGCCTGTGAAACCCAGTTTCTTTGCAGGCCTGATCTGGCTGAAGTAGGACTTCTGCTCTGGGTGTGCTACTTTGCCCTAGAGCTGAAAGGCACAACGTGCAGGCTTCTTTCCAAAGGGCGAGTTGGGCCCCTCAGCATCTTGCTTTCAGCTCTTTGGGAAGCTAAGAAACCACTCGCTCTGCACAGTGCTCTTACAGCCTACCGGGAACATCTCTTCCAAAGGCCTGTGAAACGCAGTTTCTTTGCAGGCCTGATCTGGCTGAAGTAGGACTTCTGCTCTGGGTGTGCTACTTTGCCCTAGAGCTGAAAGGCACTACGTGCAGGCTTCTTTCCAAAGGGCGAGTTGGGCCCCACAGCATCTTGCTTCCAGCTCTTTGGGAAGCTAAGAAACAACTCGCTCTGCACAGTGCTCTTACAGCCTACCGGGAACATCTCTTCCAAAGGCCTGTGAAACGCAGTTTCTTTGCAGGCCTGATCTGGCTGAAGTAGGACTTCTGCTCTGGGTGTGCTACTTTGCCCTAGAGCTGAAAGGCACAACGTGCAGGCTTCTTTTCAATGGGCGAGTTGGGCCCCACAGCATCTTGCTTCCAGCTCTTTGGGAAGCTAAGAAACAACTCGCTCTGCACAGTGCTCTTACAGCCTACCGGGAACATCTCTTCCAAAGACCTGTGAAACGCAGTTTCTTTGCAGGCCTGATCTGGCTGAAGTAGGACTTCTGCTCTGGGTGTGCTACTTTGCCCTAGAGCTGAAAGGCACAACGTGCAGGCTTCTTTCCAAAGGGCGAGTTGGGCCCCACAGCATCTTGCTTCCAGCTCTTTGGGAAGCTAAGAAACAACTCGCTCTGCACAGTGCTCTTACAGCCTAGTGGGAACAACTCTTCCAAAGGCCTGTGAAACGCAGTTTCTTTGCAGGCCTGATCTGGCTGAAGTAGGACTTCTGCTCTGGGTGTGCTACTTTGCCCTAGAGCTGAAAGGCACAACGTGCAGGCTTCTTTCCAAAGGGCGAGTTGGGCCCCACAGCATCTTGCTTCCAGCTCTTTGGGAAGCTAAGAAACAGCTCGCTCTGCACAGTGCTCTTACAGCCTAGTGGGAACATCTCTTCCAAAGGCCTGTGAAACGCAGTTTCTTTGCAGGCCTGATCTGGCTGAAGTAGGACTTCTGCTCTGGGTGTGCTACTTTGCCCTAGAGCTGAAAGGCACAACGTGCAGGCTTCTTTCCAAAGGGCGAGTTGGGCCCCACAGCATCTTGCTTCCAGCTCTTTGGGAAGCTAAGAAACAACTCGCTCTGCACAGTGCTCTTACAGCCTACCGGGAACATGTCTTCCAAAGGACTGTGATACGCAGTATCTTTGCAGGCCTGATCAGGCTGAAGTAGGACTTCTGCTCTGGGTGTGCTACTTTGCCCTAGAGCTGAAAGGCACAACGTGCAGGCTTCTTTCCAAAGGGCGAGTTGGGCCCCACAGCATCTTGCTTCCAGCTCTTTGGGAAGCTAAGAAACAACTCGCTCTGCACAGTGCTCTTACAGCCTACCGGGAACATCTCTTCCAAAGGCCTGTGAAACGCAGTTTCTTTGCAGGCCTGATCTGGCTGAAGTAGGACTTCTGCTCTGGGTGTGCTACTTTGCCCTAGAGCTGAAAGGCACAACGTGCAGGCTTCTTTCCAAAGGGCGAGTTGGGCCCCACAGCATCTTGCTTTCAGCTCTTTGGGAAGCTAAGAAACCACTCGCTCTGCACAGTGCTCTTACAGCCTACCGGGAACATCTCTTCCAAAGGCCTGTGAAACGCAGTTTCTTTGCAGGCCTGATCTGGCTGAAGTAGGACTTCTGCTCTGGGTGTGCTACTTTGCCCTAGAGCTGAAAGGCACTACGTGCAGGCTTCTTTCCAAAGGGCGAGTTGGGCCCCACAGCATCTTGCTTCCAGCTCTTTGGGAAGCTAAGAAACAACTCGCTCTGCACAGTGCTCTTACAGCCTACCGGGAACATCTCTTCCAAAGGCCTGTGAAACGCAGTTTCTTTGCAGGCCTGATCTGGCTGAAGTAGGACTTCTGCTCTGGGTGTGCTACTTTGCCCTAGAGCTGAAAGGCACAACGTGCAGGCTCTTTTCAATGGGCGAGTTGGGCCCCACAGCATCTTGCTTCCAGCTCTTTGGGAAGCTAAGAAACAACTCGCTCTGCACAGTGCTCTTACAGCCTACCGGGAACATCTCTTCCAAAGACCTGTGAAACGCAGTTTCTTTGCAGGCCTGATCTGGCTGAAGTAGGACTTCTGCTCTGGGTGTGCTACTTTGCCCTAGAGCTGAAAGGCACAACGTGCAGGCTTCTTTCCAAAGGGCGAGTTGGGCCCCACAGCATCTTGCTTCCAGCTCTTTGGGAAGCTAAGAAACAACTCGCTCTGCACAGTGCTCTTACAGCCTAGTGGGAACAACTCTTCCAAAGGCCTGTGAAACGCAGTTTCTTTGCAGGCCTGATCTGGCTGAAGTAGGACTTCTGCTCTGGGTGTGCTACTTTGCCCTAGAGCTGAAAGGCACAACGTGCAGGCTTCTTTCCAAAGGGCGAGTTGGGCCCCACAGCATCTTGCTTCCAGCTCTTTGGGAAGCTAAGAAACAGCTCGCTCTGCACAGTGCTCTTACAGCCTAGTGGGAACATCTCTTCCAAAGGCCTGTGAAACGCAGTTTCTTTGCAGGCCTGATCTGGCTGAAGTAGGACTTCTGCTCTGGGTGTGCTACTTTGCCCTAGAGCTGAAAGGCACAACGTGCAGGCTTCTTTCCAAAGGGCGAGTTGGGCCCCACAGCATCTTGCTTCCAGCTCTTTGGGAAGCTAAGAAACAACTCGCTCTGCACAGTGCTCTTACAGCCTACCGGGAACATGTCTTCCAAAGGACTGTGATACGCAGTATCTTTGCAGGCCTGATCAGGCTGAAGTAGGACTTCTGCTCTGGGTGTGCTACTTTGCCCTAGAGCTGAAAGGCACAACGTGCAGGCTTCTTTCCAAAGGGCGAGTTGGGCCCCACAGCATCTTGCTTCCAGCTCTTTGGGAAGCTAAGAAACAACTCGCTCTGCACAGTGCTCTTACGGCCTACCGGGAACATCTCTTCCAAAGGCCTGTGAAACGCAGTTTCTTTGCAGGCCTGATCTGGCTGAAGTAGGACTTCTGCTCTGGGTGTGCTACTTTGCCCTAGAGCTGAAAGGCACAACGTGCAGGCTTCTTTCCAAAGGGCGAGTTGGGCCCCACAGCATCTTGCTTCCAGCTCTTTGGGAAGCTAAGAAACAACTCGCTCTGCACAGTGCTCTTACAGCCTAGTGGGAACATCTCTTCCAAAGGCCTGTGAAACGCAGTTTCTTTGCAGGCCTGATCTGGCTGAAGTAGGACTTCTGCTCTGGGTGTGCTACTTTGCCCTAGAGCTGAAAGGCACAACGTGCAGGCTTCTTTCCAAAGGGCGAGTTGGGCCCCACAGCATCTTGCTTCCAGCTCTTTGGGAAGCTAAGAAACAACTCGCTCTGCACAGTGCTCTTACAGCCTACCGGGAACATCTCTTCCAAAGGCCTGTGAAACGCAGTTTCTTTGCAGGCCTGATCTGGCTGAAGTAGGACTTCTGCTCTGGGTGTGCTACTTTGCCCTAGAGCTGAAAGGCACAACGTGCAGGCTTCTTTCCAAAGGGCGAGTTGGGCCCCACAGCATCTTGCTTCCAGCTCTTTGGGAAGCTAAGAAACAACTCGCTCTGCACAGTGCTCTTACAGCCTACCGGGAACATCTCTTCCAAAGGCCTGTGAAACGCAGTTTCTTTGCAGGCCTGATCTGGCTGAAGTAGGACTTCTGCTCTGGGTGTGCTACTTTGCCCTAGAGCTGAAAGGCACAACGTGCAGGCTTCTTTCCAAAGGGCGAGTTGGGCCCCACAGCATCTTGCTTCCAGCTCTTTGGGAAGCTAAGAAACAACTCGCTCTGCACAGTGCTCTTACAGCCTACCGGGAACATCTCTTCCAAAGGCCAGTGAAGCGCAGTTTCTTTGCAGGCCTGATCTGGCTGAAGTAGGACTTCTGCTCTGGGTGTGCTACTTTGCCCTAGAGCTGAAAGGCACAACGTGCAGGCTTCTTTCCAAAGGGCGAGTTGGGCCCCACAGCATCTTGCTTCCAGCTCTTTGGGAAGCTAAGAAACAACTCGCTCTGCACAGTGCTCTTACAGCCTACCGGGAACATGTCTTCCAAAGGCCTGTGAAACGCAGTTTCTTTGCAGGCCTGATCTGGCTGAAGTAGGACTTCTGCTCTGGGTGTGCTACTTTGCCCTAGAGCTGAAAGGCACAACGTGCAGGCTTCTTTCCAAAGGGCGAGTTGGGCCCCACAGCATCTTGCTTCCAGCTCTTTGGGAAGCTAAGAAACAACTCGCTCTGCACAGTGCTCTTACAGCCTAGTGGGAACATCTCTTCCAAAGGCCTGTGAAACGCAGTTTCTTTGCAGGCCTGATCTGGCTGAAGTAGGACTTCTGCTCTGGGTGTGCTACTTTGCCCTAGAGCTGAAAGGCACAACGTGCAGGCTTCTTTCCAAAGGGCGAGTTGGGCCCCACAGCATCTTGCTTCCAGCTCTTTGGGAAGCTAAGAAACAACTCGCTCTGCACAGTGCTCTTACAGCCTACCGGGAACATCTCTTCCAAAGGCCAGTGAAGCGCAGTTTCTTTGCAGGCCTGATATGGCTGAAGTAGGACTTCTGCTCTGGGTGTGCTACTTTGCCCTAGAGCTGAAAGGCACAACGTGCAGGCTTCTTTCCAAAGGGCGAGTTGGGCCCCACAGCATCTTGCTTCCAGCTCTTTGGGAAGCTAAGAAACAACTCGCTCTGCACAGTGCTCTTACAGCCTACCGGGAACATCTCTTCCAAAGGCCTGTGAAACGCAGTTTCTTTGCAGGCCTGATCTGGCTGAAGTAGGACTTCTGCTCTGGGTGTGCTACTTTGCCCTAGAGCTGAAAGGCACAACGTGCAGGCTTCTTTCCAAAGGGCGAGTTGGGCCCCACAGCATCTTGCTTCCAGCTCTTTGGGAAGCTAAGAAACAACTCGCTCTGCACAGTGCTCTTACAGCCTAGTGGGAACATCTCTTCCAAAGGCCTGTGAAACGCAGTTTCTTTGCAGGCCTGATCTGGCTGAAGTAGGACTTCTGCTCTGGGTGTGCTACTTTGCCCTAGAGCTGAAAGGCACAACGTGCAGGCTTCTTTCCAAAGGGCGAGTTGGGCCCCACAGCATCTTGCTTCCAGCTCTTTGGGAAGCTAAGAAACAACTCGCTCTGCACAGTGCTCTTACAGCCTACCGGGAACATCTCTTCCAAAGGCCTGTGAAACGCAGTTTCTTTGCAGGCCTGATCTGGCTGAAGTAGGACTTCTGCTCTGGGTGTGCTACTTTGCCCTAGAGCTGAAAGGCACAACGTGCAGGCTTCTTTCCAAAGGGCGAGTTGGGCCCCACAGCATCTTGCTTCCAGCTCTTTGGGAAGCTAAGAAACAACTCGCTCTGCACAGTGCTCTTACAGCCTACCGGGAACATCTCTTCCAAAGGCCAGTGAAGCGCAGTTTCTTTGCAGGCCTGATCTGGCTGAAGTAGGACTTCTGCTCTGGGTGTGCTACTTTGCCCTAGAGCTGAAAGGCACAACGTGCAGGCTTCTTTCCAAAGGGCGAGTTGGGCCCCACAGCATCTTGCTTCCAGCTCTTTGGGAAGCTAAGAAACAACTCGCTCTGCACAGTGCTCTTACAGCCTAGTGGGAACATCTCTTCCAAAGGCCTGTGAAACGCAGTTTCTTTGCAGGCCTGATCTGGCTGAAGTAGGACTTCTGCTCTGGGTGTGCTACTTTGCCCTAGAGCTGAAAGGCACAACGTGCAGGCTTCTTTCCAAAGGGCGAGTTGGGCCCCACAGCATCTTGCTTCCAGCTCTTTGGGAAGCTAAGAAACAACTCGCTCTGCACAGTGCTCTTACAGCCTAGTGGGAACATCTCTTCCAAAGGCCTGTGAAACGCAGTTTCTTTGCAGGCCTGATCTGGCTGAAGTAGGACTTCTGCTCTGGGTGTGCTACTTTGCCCTAGAGCTGAAAGGCACAACGTGCAGGCTTCTTTCCAAAGGGCGAGTTGGGCCCCACAGCATCTTGCTTCCAGCTCTTTGGGAAGCTAAGAAACAGCTCGCTCTGCACAGTGCTCTTACAGCCTAGTGGGAACATCTCTTCCAAAGGCCTGTGAAACGCAGTTTCTTTGCAGGCCTGATCTGGCTGAAGTAGGACTTCTGCTCTGGGTGTGCTACTTTGCCCTAGAGCTGAAAGGCACAACGTGCAGGCTTCTTTCCAAAGGGCGAGTTGGGCCCCACAGCATCTTGCTTCCAGCTCTTTGGGAAGCTAAGAAACAACTCGCTCTGCACAGTGCTCTTACAGCCTACCGGGAACATGTCTTCCAAAGGACTGTGATACGCAGTATCTTTGCAGGCCTGATCAGGCTGAAGTAGGACTTCTGCTCTGGGTGTGCTACTTTGCCCTAGAGCTGAAAGGCACAACGTGCAGGCTTCTTTCCAAAGGGCGAGTTGGGCCCCACAGCATCTTGCTTCCAGCTCTTTGGGAAGCTAAGAAACAACTCGCTCTGCACAGTGCTCTTACGGCCTACCGGGAACATCTCTTCCAAAGGCCTGTGAAACGCAGTTTCTTTGCAGGCCTGATCTGGCTGAAGTAGGACTTCTGCTCTGGGTGTGCTACTTTGCCCTAGAGCTGAAAGGCACAACGTGCAGGCTTCTTTCCAAAGGGCGAGTTGGGCCCCACAGCATCTTGCTTCCAGCTCTTTGGGAAGCTAAGAAACAACTCGCTCTGCACAGTGCTCTTACAGCCTAGTGGGAACATCTCTTCCAAAGGCCTGTGAAACGCAGTTTCTTTGCAGGCCTGATCTGGCTGAAGTAGGACTTCTGCTCTGGGTGTGCTACTTTGCCCTAGAGCTGAAAGGCACAACGTGCAGGCTTCTTTCCAAAGGGCGAGTTGGGCCCCACAGCATCTTGCTTCCAGCTCTTTGGGAAGCTAAGAAACAACTCGCTCTGCACAGTGCTCTTACAGCCTACCGGGAACATCTCTTCCAAAGGCCTGTGAAACGCAGTTTCTTTGCAGGCCTGATCTGGCTGAAGTAGGACTTCTGCTCTGGGTGTGCTACTTTGCCCTAGAGCTGAAAGGCACAACGTGCAGGCTTCTTTCCAAAGGGCGAGTTGGGCCCCACAGCATCTTGCTTCCAGCTCTTTGGGAAGCTAAGAAACAACTCGCTCTGCACAGTGCTCTTACAGCCTACCGGGAACATGTCTTCCAAAGGCCTGTGAAACGCAGTTTCTTTGCAGGCCTGATCTGGCTGAAGTAGGACTTCTGCTCTGGGTGTGCTACTTTGCCCTAGAGCTGAAAGGCACAACGTGCAGGCTTCTTTCCAAAGGGCGAGTTGGGCCCCACAGCATCTTGCTTCCAGCTCTTTGGGAAGCTAAGAAACAACTCGCTCTGCACAGTGCTCTTACAGCCTAGTGGGAACATCTCTTCCAAAGGCCTGTGAAACGCAGTTTCTTTGCAGGCCTGATCTGGCTGAAGTAGGACTTCTGCTCTGGGTGTGCTACTTTGCCCTAGAGCTGAAAGGCACAACGTGCAGGCTTCTTTCCAAAGGGCGAGTTGGGCCCCACAGCGTCTTGCTTCCAGCTCTTTGGGAAGCTAAGAAACAACTCGCTCTGCACAGTGCTCTTACAGCCTACCGGGAACATCTCTTCCAAAGGCCTGTGAAACGCAGTTTCTTTGCAGGCCTGATCTGGCTGAAGTAGGACTTCTGCTCTGGGTGTGCTACTTTGCCCTAGAGCTGAAAGGCACAACGTGCAGGCTTCTTTCCAAAGGGCGAGTTGGGCCCCACAGCATCTTGCTTCCAGCTCTTTGGGAAGCTAAGAAACAACTCGCTCTGCACAGTGCTCTTACGGCCTACCGGGAACATGTCTTCCAAAGGCCTGTGAAACGCAGTTTCTTTGCAGGCCTGATCTGGCTGAAGTAGGACTTCTGCTCTGGGTGTGCTACTTTGCCCTAGAGCTGAAAGGCACAACGTGCAGGCTTATTTCCAAAGGGCGAGTTGGGCCCCACAGCATCTTGCTTCCAGCTCTTTGGGAAGCTAAGAAACAACTCGCTCTGCACAGTGCTCTTACAGCCTACCGGGAACATCTCTTCCAAAGGCCTGTGAAACGCAGTTTCTTTGCAGGCCTGATCTGGCTGAAGTAGGACTTCTGCTCTGGGTGTGCTACTTTGCCCTAGAGCTGAAAGGCACAACGTGCAGGCTTCTTTCCAAAGGGCGAGTTGGGCCCCACAGCATCTTGCTTCCAGCTCTTTGGGAAGCTAAGAAACAACTCGCTCTGCACAGTGCTCTTACAGCCTACCGGGAACATCTCTTCCAAAGGCCTGTGAAACGCAGTTTCTTTGCAGGCCTGATCTGGCTGAAGTAGGACTTCTGCTCTGGGTGTGCTACTTTGCCCTAGAGCTGAAAGGCACAACGTGCAGGCTTCTTTCCAAAGGGCGAGTTGGGCCCCACAGCATCTTGCTTCCAGCTCTTTGGGAAGCTAAGAAACAACTCGCTCTGCACAGTGCTCTTACAGCCTAGTGGGAACATCTCTTCCAAAGGCCTGTGAAACGCAGTTTGTTTGCAGGCCTGATCTGGCTGAAGTAGGACTTCTGCTCTGGGTGTGCTACTTTGCCCTAGAGCTGAAAGGCACAACGTGCAGGCTTCTTTCCAAAGGGCGAATTGGGCCCCACAGCATCTTGCTTCCAGCTCTTTGGGAAGCTAAGAAACAACTCGCTCTGCACAGTGCTCTTACAGCCTACCGGGGGCATGTCTTCCAAAGGCCTGTGAAACGCAGTTTCTTTGCAGGCCGGATCTGGCTGAAGTAGGACTTCTGCTCTGGGTGTGCTACTTTGCCCTAGAGCTGAAAGGCACAACGTGCAGGCTTCTTTCCAAAGGGCGAGTTGGGCCCCACAGCATCTTGCTTCCAGCTCTTTGGGAAGCTAAGAAACAACTCGCTCTGCACAGTTCTCTTACAGCCTAGTGGGAACATCTCTTCCAAAGGCCTGTGAAACGCAGTTTCTTTGCAGGCCTGATCTGGCTGAAGTAGGACTTCTGCTCTGGGTGTGCTACTTTGCCCTAGAGCTGAAAGGCACAACGTGCAGGCTTCTTTCCAAAGGGCGAGTTGGGCCCCACAGCATCTTGCTTCCAGCTCTTTGGGAAGCTAAGAAACAACTCGCTCTGCACAGTGCTCTTACAGCCTACCGGGAACATGTCTTCCAAAGGCCTGTGAAAGGCAGTTTCTTTGCAGGCCTGATCTGGCTGAAGTAGGACTTCTGCTCTGGGTGTGCTACTTTGCCCTAGAGCTGAAAGGCACAACGTGCAGGCTTCTTTCCAAAGGGCGAGTTGGGCCCCACAGCATCTTGCTTCCAGCTCTTTGGGAAGCTAAGAAACAACTCGCTCTGCACAGTGCTCTTACAGCCTACCGGGAACATCTCTTCCAAAGGACAGTGAAGCGCAGTTTCTTTGCAGGCCTGATCTGGCTGAAGTAGGACTTCTGCTCTGGGTGTGCTACTTTGACCTAGAGCTGAAAGGCACAACGTGCAGGCTTCTTTCCAAAGGGCGAGTTGGGCCCCACAGCATCTTGCTTCCAGCTCTTTGGGAAGCTAAGAAACAACTCGCTCTGCACAGTGCTCTTACAGCCTAGTGGGAACATCTCTTCCAAAGGCCTGTGAAACGCAGTTTCTTTGCAGGCCTGATCTGGCTGAATTAGGACTTCTGCTCTGGGTGTGCTACTTTGCCCTAGAGCTGAAAGGCACAACGTGCAGGCTTCTTTCCAAAGGGCGAGTTGGGCCCCACAGCATCTTGCTTCCAGCTCTTTGGGAAGCTAAGAAACAACTCGCTCTGCACAGTTCTCTTACAGCCTAGTGGGAACATCTCTTCCAAAGGCCTGTGAAACGCAGTTTCTTTGCAGGCCTGATCTGGCTGAAGTAGGACTTCTGCTCTGGGTGTGCTACTTTGCCCTAGAGCTGAAAGGCACAACGTGCAGGCTTCTTTCCAAAGGGCGAGTTGGGCCCCACAGCATCTTGCTTCCAGCTCTTTGGGAAGCTAAGAAACAACTCGCTCTGCACAGTGCTCTTACAGCCTACCGGGAACATGTCTTCCAAAGGCCTGTGAAACGCAGTTTCTTTGCAGGCCTGATCTGGCTGAAGTAGGACTTCTGCTCTGGGTGTGCTACTTTGCCCTAGAGCTGAAAGGCACAACGTGCAGGCTTCTTTCCAAAGGGCGAGTTGGGCCCCACAGCATCTTGCTTCCAGCTCTTTGGGAAGCTAAGAAACAACTCGCTCTGCACAGTGCTCTTACAGCCTACCGGGAACATGTCTTCCAAAGGCCTGTGAAACGCAGTTTCTTTGCAGGCCTGATCTGGCTGAAGTAGGACTTCTGCTCTGGGTGTGCTACTTTGCCCTAGAGCTGAAAGGCACAACGTGCAGGCTTCTTTCCAAAGGGCGAGTTGGGCCCCACAGCATCTTGCTTCCAGCTCTTTGGGAAGCTAAGAAACAACTCGCTCTGCACAGTGCTCTTACAGCCTAGTGGGAACATCTCTTCCAAAGGCCTGTGAAACGCAGTTTCTTTGCAGGCCTGATCTGGCTGAAGTAGGACTTCTGCTCTGGGTGTGCTACTTTGCCCTAGAGCTGAAAGGCACAACGTGCAGGCTTCTTTCCAAAGGGCGAGTTGGGCCCCACAGCATCTTGCTTCCAGCTCTTTGGGAAGCTAAGAAACAACTCGCTCTGCACAGTGCTCTTACAGCCTACCGGGAACATCTCTTCCAAAGGCCTGTGAAACGCAGTTTCTTTGCAGGCCTGATCTGGCTGAAGTAGGACTTCTGCTCTGGGTGTGCTACTTTGCCCTAGAGCTGAAAGGCACAACGTGCAGGCTTCTTTCCAAAGGGCGAGTTGGGCCCCACAGCATCTTGCTTCCAGCTCTTTGGGAAGCTAAGAAACAACTCGCTCTGCACAGTGCTCTTACAGCCTAGTGGGAACATCTCTTCCAAAGGCCTGTGAAACGCAGTTTCTTTGCAGGCCTGATCTGGCTGAAGTAGGACTTCTGCTCTGGGTGTGCTACTTTGCCCTAGAGCTGAAAGGCACAACGTGCAGGCTTCTTTCCAAAGGGCGAGTTGGGCCCCACAGCATCTTGCTTCCAGCTCTTTGGGAAGCTAAGAAACAACTCGCTCTGCACAGTGCTCTTACGGCCTACCGGGAACATCTCTTCCAAAGGCCTGTGAAACGCAGTTTCTTTGCAGGCCTGATCTGGCTGAAGTAGGACTTCTGCTCTGGGTGTGCTACTTTGCCCTAGAGCTGAAAGGCACAACGTGCAGGCTTCTTTCCAAAGGGCGAGTTGGGCCCCACAGCATCTTGCTTCCAGCTCTTTGGGAAGCTAAGAAACAACTCGCTCTGCACAGTTCTCTTACAGCCTAGTGGGAACATCTCTTCCAAAGGCCTGTGAAACGCAGTTTCTTTGCAGGCCTGATCTGGCTGAAGTAGGACTTCTGCTCTGGGTGTGCTACTTTGCCCTAGAGCTGAAAGGCACAACGTGCAGGCTTCTTTCCAAAGGGCGAGTTGGGCCCCACAGCATCTTGCTTCCAGCTCTTTGGGAAGCTAAGAAACAACTCGCTCTGCACAGTGCTCTTACAGCCTACCGGGAACATGTCTTCCAAAGGCCTGTGAAACGCAGTTTCTTTGCAGGCCTGATCTGGCTGAAGTAGGACTTCTGCTCTGGGTGTGCTACTTTGCCCTAGAGCTGAAAGGCACAACGTGCAGGCTTCTTTCCAAAGGGCGAGTTGGGCCCCACAGCATCTTGCTTCCAGCTCTTTGGGAAGCTAAGAAACAACTCGCTCTGCACAGTGCTCTTACAGCCTAGTGGGAACATCTCTTCCAAAGGCCTGTGAAACGCAGTTTCTTTGCAGGCCTGATCTGGCTGAAGTAGGACTTCTGCTCTGGGTGTGCTACTTTGCCCTAGAGCTGAAAGGCACAACGTGCAGGCTTCTTTCCAAAGGGCGAGTTGGGCCCCACAGCATCTTGCTTCCAGCTCTTTGGGAAGCTAAGAAACAACTCGCTCTGCACAGTGCTCTTACAGCCTACCGGGAACATCTCTTCCAAAGGCCTGTGAAACGCAGTTTCTTTGCAGGCCTGATCTGGCTGAAGTAGGACTTCTGCTCTGGGTGTGCTACTTTGCCCTAGAGCTGAAAGGCACAACGTGCAGGCTTCTTTCCAAAGGGCGAGTTGGGCCCCACAGCATCTTGCTTCCAGCTCTTTGGGAAGCTAAGAAACAACTCGCTCTGCACAGTGCTCTTACAGCCTAGTGGGAACATCTCTTCCAAAGGCCTGTGAAACGCAGTTTCTTTGCAGGCCTGATCTGGCTGAAGTAGGACTTCTGCTCTGGGTGTGCTACTTTGCCCTAGAGCTGAAAGGCACAACGTGCAGGCTTCTTTCCAAAGGGCGAGTTGGGCCCCACAGCATCTTGCTTCCAGCTCTTTGGGAAGCTAAGAAACAACTCGCTCTGCACAGTGCTCTTACAGCCTAGTGGGAACATCTCTTCCAAAGGCCTGTGAAACGCAGTTTCTTTGCAGGCCTGATCTGGCTGAAGTAGGACTTCTGCTCTGGGTGTGCTACTTTGCCCTAGAGCTGAAAGGCACAACGTGCAGGCTTCTTTCCAAAGGGCGAGTTGGGCCCCACAGCATCTTGCTTCCAGCTCTTTGGGAAGCTAAGAAACAACTCGCTCTGCACAGTGCTCTTACAGCCTAGTGGGAACATCTCTTCCAAAGGCCTGTGAAACGCAGTTTCTTTGCAGGCCTGATCTGGCTGAAGTAGGACTTCTGCTCTGGGTGTGCTACTTTGCCCTAGAGCTGAAAGGCACAACGTGCAGGCTTCTTTCCAAAGGGCGAGTTGGGCCCCACAGCATCTTGCTTCCAGCTCTTTGGGAAGCTAAGAAACAACTCGCTCTGCACAGTGCTCTTACAGCCTAGTGGGAACATCTCTTCCAAAGGCCTGTGAAACGCAGTTTCTTTGCAGGCCTGATCTGGCTGAAGTAGGACTTCTGCTCTGGGTGTGCTACTTTGCCCTAGAGCTGAAAGGCACAACGTGCAGGCTTCTTTCCAAAGGGCGAGTTGGGCCCCACAGCATCTTGCTTCCAGCTCTTTGGGAAGCTAAGAAACAACTCGCTCTGCACAGTGCTCTTACAGCCTAGTGGGAACATCTCTTCCAAAGGCCTGTGAAACGCAGTTTCTTTGCAGGCCTGATCTGGCTGAAGTAGGACTTCTGCTCTGGGTGTGCTACTTTGCCCTAGAGCTGAAAGGCACAACGTGCAGGCTTCTTTCCAAAGGGCGAGTTGGGCCCCACAGCATCTTGCTTCCAGCTCTTTGGGAAGCTAAGAAACAACTCGCTCTGCACAGTGCTCTTACGGCCTACCGGGAACATCTCTTCCAAAGGCCTGTGAAACGCAGTTTCTTTGCAGGCCTGATCTGGCTGAAGTAGGACTTCTGCTCTGGGTGTGCTACTTTGCCCTAGAGCTGAAAGGCACAACGTGCAGGCTTCTTTCCAAAGGGCGAGTTGGGCCCCACAGCATCTTGCTTCCAGCTCTTTGGGAAGCTAAGAAACAACTCGCTCTGCACAGTGCTCTTACAGCCTACCGGGAACATCTCTTCCAAAGGCCTGTGAAACGCAGTTTCTTTGCAGGCCTGATCTGGCTGAAGTAGGACTTCTGCTCTGGGTGTGCTACTTTGCCCTAGAGCTGAAAGGCACAACGTGCAGGCTTCTTGCCAAAGGGCGAGTTGGGCCCCACAGCATCTTGCTTCCAGCTCTTTGGGAAGCTAAGAAACAACTCGCTCTGCACAGTGCTCTTACAGCCTACCGGGAACATCTCTTCCAAAGGCCTGTGAAACGCAGTTTCTTTGCAGGCCTGATCTGGCTGAAGTAGGACTTCTGCTCTGGGTGTGCTACTTTGCCCTAGAGCTGAAAGGCACAACGTGCAGGCTTCTTTCCAAAGGGCGAGTTGGGCCCCACAGCATCTTGCTTCCAGCTCTTTGGGAAGCTAAGAAACAACTCGCTCTGCACAGTGCTCTTACAGCCTAGTGGGAACATCTCTTCCAAAGGCCTGTGAAACGCAGTTTCTTTGCAGGCCTGATCTGGCTGAAGTAGGACTTCTGCTCTGGGTGTGCTACTTTGCCCTAGAGCTGAAAGGCACAACGTGCAGGCTTCTTTCCAAAGGGCGAGTTGGGCCCCACAGCATCTTGCTTCCAGCTCTTTGGGAAGCTAAGAAACAACTCGCTCTGCACAGTGCTCTTACAGCCTACCGGGAACATCTCTTCCAAAGGCCTGTGAAACGCAGTTTCTTTGCAGGCCTGATCTGGCTGAAGTAGGACTTCTGCTCTGGGTGTGCTACTTTGCCCTAGAGCTGAAAGGCACAACGTGCAGGCTTCTTTCCAAAGGGCGAGTTGGGCCCCACAGCATCTTGCTTCCAGCTCTTTGGGAAGCTAAGAAACAACTCGCTCTGCACAGTGCTCTTACAGCCTAGTGGGAACATCTCTTCCAAAGGCCTGTGAAACGCAGTTTCTTTGCAGGCCTGATCTGGCTGAAGTAGGACTTCTGCTCTGGGTGTGCTACTTTGCCCTAGAGCTGAAAGGCACAACGTGCAGGCTTCTTTCCAAAGGGCGAGTTGGGCCCCACAGCATCTTGCTTCCAGCTCTTTGGGAAGCTAAGAAACAACTCGCTCTGCACAGTGCTCTTACAGCCTAGTGGGAACATCTCTTCCAAAGGCCTGTGAAACGCAGTTTCTTTGCAGGCCTGATCTGGCTGAAGTAGGACTTCTGCTCTGGGTGTGCTACTTTGCCCTAGAGCTGAAAGGCACAACGTGCAGGCTTCTTTCCAAAGGGCGAGTTGGGCCCCACAGCATCTTGCTTCCAGCTCTTTGGGAAGCTAAGAAACAACTCGCTCTGCACAGTGCTCTTACAGCCTAGTGGGAACATCTCTTCCAAAGGCCTGTGAAACGCAGTTTCTTTGCAGGCCTGATCTGGCTGAAGTAGGACTTCTGCTCTGGGTGTGCTACTTTGCCCTAGAGCTGAAAGGCACAACGTGCAGGCTTCTTTCCAAAGGGCGAGTTGGGCCCCACAGCATCTTGCTTCCAGCTCTTTGGGAAGCTAAGAAACAACTCGCTCTGCACAGTGCTCTTACAGCCTAGTGGGAACATCTCTTCCAAAGGCCTGTGAAACGCAGTTTCTTTGCAGGCCTGATCTGGCTGAAGTAGGACTTCTGCTCTGGGTGTGCTACTTTGCCCTAGAGCTGAAAGGCACAACGTGCAGGCTTCTTTCCAAAGGGCGAGTTGGGCCCCACAGCATCTTGCTTCCAGCTCTTTGGGAAGCTAAGAAACAACTCGCTCTGCACAGTGCTCTTACGGCCTACCGGGAACATCTCTTCCAAAGGCCTGTGAAACGCAGTTTCTTTGCAGGCCTGATCTGGCTGAAGTAGGACTTCTGCTCTGGGTGTGCTACTTTGCCCTAGAGCTGAAAGGCACAACGTGCAGGCTTCTTTCCAAAGGGCGAGTTGGGCCCCACAGCATCTTGCTTCCAGCTCTTTGGGAAGCTAAGAAACAACTCGCTCTGCACAGTGCTCTTACAGCCTACCGGGAACATCTCTTCCAAAGGCCTGTGAAACGCAGTTTCTTTGCAGGCCTGATCTGGCTGAAGTAGGACTTCTGCTCTGGGTGTGCTACTTTGCCCTAGAGCTGAAAGGCACAACGTGCAGGCTTCTTGCCAAAGGGCGAGTTGGGCCCCACAGCGTCTTGCTTCCAGCTCTTTGGGAAGCTAAGAAACAACTCGCTCTGCACAGTGCTCTTACAGCCTACCGGGAACATCTCTTCCAAAGGCCTGTGAAACGCAGTTTCTTTGCAGGCCTGATCTGGCTGAAGTAGGACTTCTGCTCTGGGTGTGCTACTTTGCCCTAGAGCTGAAAGGCACAACGTGCAGGCTTCTTTCCAAAGGGCGAGTTGGGCCCCACAGCATCTTGCTTCCAGCTCTTTGGGAAGCTAAGAAACAACTCGCTCTGCACAGTGCTCTTACAGCCTAGTGGGAACATCTCTTCCAAAGGCCTGTGAAACGCAGTTTCTTTGCAGGCCTGATCTGGCTGAAGTAGGACTTCTGCTCTGGGTGTGCTACTTTGCCCTAGAGCTGAAAGGCACAACGTGCAGGCTTCTTTCCAAAGGGCGAGTTGGGCCCCACAGCATCTTGCTTCCAGCTCTTTGGGAAGCTAAGAAACAACTCGCTCTGCACAGTGCTCTTACAGCCTAGTGGGAACATCTCTTCCAAAGGCCTGTGAAACGCAGTTTCTTTGCAGGCCTGATCTGGCTGAAGTAGGACTTCTGCTCTGGGTGTGCTACTTTGCCCTAGAGCTGAAAGGCACAACGTGCAGGCTTCTTTCCAAAGGGCGAGTTGGGCCCCACAGCATCTTGCTTCCAGCTCTTTGGGAAGCTAAGAAACAACTCGCTCTGCACAGTGCTCTTACAGCCTACCGGGAACATCTCTTCCAAAGGCCTGTGAAACGCAGTTTCTTTGCAGGCCTGATCTGGCTGAAGTAGGACTTCTGCTCTGGGTGTGCTACTTTGCCCTAGAGCTGAAAGGCACAACGTGCAGGCTTCTTTCCAAAGGGCGAGTTGGGCCCCACAGCATCTTGCTTCCAGCTCTTTGGGAAGCTAAGAAACAACTCGCTCTGCACAGTGCTCTTACAGCCTACCGGGAACATCTCTTCCAAAGGCCAGTGAAGCGCAGTTTCTTTGCAGGCCTGATCTGGCTGAAGTAGGACTTCTGCTCTGGGTGTGCTACTTTGCCCTAGAGCTGAAAGGCACAACGTGCAGGCTTCTTTCCAAAGGGCGAGTTGGGCCCCACAGCATCTTGCTTCCAGCTCTTTGGGAAGCTAAGAAACAACTCGCTCTGCACAGTGCTCTTACAGCCTAGTGGGAACATCTCTTCCAAAGGCCTGTGAAACGCAGTTTCTTTGCAGGCCTGATCTGGCTGAAGTAGGACTTCTGCTCTGGGTGTGCTACTTTGCCCTAGAGCTGAAAGGCACAACGTGCAGGCTTCTTTCCAAAGGGCGAGTTGGGCCCCACAGCATCTTGCTTCCAGCTCTTTGGGAAGCTAAGAAACAACTCGCTCTGCACAGTGCTCTTACAGCCTAGTGGGAACATCTCTTCCAAAGGCCTGTGAAACGCAGTTTCTTTGCAGGCCTGATCTGGCTGAAGTAGGACTTCTGCTCTGGGTGTGCTACTTTGCCCTAGAGCTGAAAGGCACAACGTGCAGGCTTCTTTCCAAAGGGCGAGTTGGGCCCCACAGCATCTTGCTTCCAGCTCTTTGGGAAGCTAAGAAACAACTCGCTCTGCACAGTTCTCTTACAGCCTAGTGGGAACATCTCTTCCAAAGGCCTGTGAAACGCAGTTTCTTTGCAGGCCTGATCTGGCTGAAGTAGGACTTCTGCTCTGGGTGTGCTACTTTGCCCTAGAGCTGAAAGGCACAACGTGCAGGCTTCTTTCCAAAGGGCGAGTTGGGCCCCACAGCATCTTGCTTCCAGCTCTTTGGGAAGCTAAGAAACAACTCGCTCTGCACAGTGCTCTTACAGCCTACCGGGAACATCTCTTCCAAAGGCCAGTGAAGCGCAGTTTCTTTGCAGGCCTGATCTGGCTGAAGTAGGACTTCTGCTCTGGGTGTGCTACTTTGCCCTAGAGCTGAAAGGCACAACGTGCAGGCTTCTTTCCAAAGGGCGAGTTGGGCCCCACAGCATCTTGCTTCCAGCTCTTTGGGAAGCTAAGAAACAACTCGCTCTGCACAGTGCTCTTACAGCCTAGTGGGAACATCTCTTCCAAAGGCCTGTGAAACGCAGTTTCTTTGCAGGCCTGATCTGGCTGAAGTAGGACTTCTGCTCTGGGTGTGCTACTTTGCCCTAGAGCTGAAAGGCACAACGTGCAGGCTTCTTTCCAAAGGGCGAGTTGGGCCCCACAGCATCTTGCTTCCAGCTCTTTGGGAAGCTAAGAAACAACTCGCTCTGCACAGTGCTCTTACAGCCTAGTGGGAACATCTCTTCCAAAGGCCTGTGAAGCGCAGTTTCTTTGCAGGCCTGATCTGGCTGAAGTAGGACTTCTGCTCTGGGTGTGCTACTTTGCCCTAGAGCTGAAAGGCACAACGTGCAGGCTTCTTTCCAAAGGGCGAGTTGGGCCCCACAGCATCTTGCTTCCAGCTCTTTGGGAAGCTAAGAAACAACTCGCTCTGCACAGTGCTCTTACAGCCTACCGGGAACATCTCTTCCAAAGGCCTGTGAAACGCAGTTTCTTTGCAGGCCTGATCTGGCTGAAGTAGGACTTCTGCTCTGGGTGTGCTACTTTGCCCTAGAGCTGAAAGGCACAACGTGCAGGCTTCTTTCCAAAGGGCGAGTTGGGCCCCACAGCATCTTGCTTCCAGCTCTTTGGGAAGCTAAGAAACAACTCGCTCTGCACAGTGCTCTTACAGCCTAGTGGGAACATCTCTTCCAAAGGCCTGTGAAACGCAGTTTCTTTGCAGGCCTGATCTGGCTGAAGTAGGACTTCTGCTCTGGGTGTGCTACTTTGCCCTAGAGCTGAAAGGCACAACGTGCAGGCTTCTTTCCAAAGGGCGAGTTGGGCCCCACAGCGTCTTGCTTCCAGCTCTTTGGGAAGCTAAGAAACAACTCGCTCTGCACAGTGCTCTTACAGCCTACCGGGAACATCTCTTCCAAAGGCCTGTGAAACGCAGTTTCTTTGCAGGCCTGATCTGGCTGAAGTAGGACTTCTGCTCTGGGTGTGCTACTTTGCCCTAGAGCTGAAAGGCACAACGTGCAGGCTTCTTTCCAAAGGGCGAGTTGGGCCCCACAGCATCTTGCTTCCAGCTCTTTGGGAAGCTAAGAAACAACTCGCTCTGCACAGTGCTCTTACAGCCTACCGGGAACATCTCTTCCAAAGGCCTGTGAAACGCAGTTTCTTTGCAGGCCTGATCTGGCTGAAGTAGGACTTCTGCTCTGGGTGTGCTACTTTGCCCTAGAGCTGAAAGGCACAACGTGCAGGCTTATTTCCAAAGGGCGAGTTGGGCCCCACAGCATCTTGCTTCCAGCTCTTTGGGAAGCTAAGAAACAACTCGCTCTGCACAGTGCTCTTACAGCCTACCGGGAACATCTCTTCCAAAGGCCTGTGAAACGCAGTTTCTTTGCAGGCCTGATCTGGCTGAAGTAGGACTTCTGCTCTGGGTGTGCTACTTTGCCCTAGAGCTGAAAGGCACAACGTGCAGGCTTCTTTCCAAAGGGCGAGTTGGGCCCCACAGCATCTTGCTTCCAGCTCTTTGGGAAGCTAAGAAACAACTCGCTCTGCACAGTGCTCTTACAGCCTACCGGGAACATCTCTTCCAAAGGCCTGTGAAACGCAGTTTCTTTGCAGGCCTGATCTGGCTGAAGTAGGACTTCTGCTCTGGGTGTGCTACTTTGCCCTAGAGCTGAAAGGCACAACGTGCAGGCTTCTTTCCAAAGGGCGAGTTGGGCCCCACAGCATCTTGCTTCCAGCTCTTTGGGAAGCTAAGAAACAACTCGCTCTGCACAGTGCTCTTACAGCCTAGTGGGAACATCTCTTCCAAAGGCCTGTGAAACGCAGTTTGTTTGCAGGCCTGATCTGGCTGAAGTAGGACTTCTGCTCTGGGTGTGCTACTTTGCCCTAGAGCTGAAAGGCACAACGTGCAGGCTTCTTTCCAAAGGGCGAATTGGGCCCCACAGCATCTTGCTTCCAGCTCTTTGGGAAGCTAAGAAACAACTCGCTCTGCACAGTGCTCTTACAGCCTACCGGGGGCATGTCTTCCAAAGGCCTGTGAAACGCAGTTTCTTTGCAGGCCGGATCTGGCTGAAGTAGGACTTCTGCTCTGGGTGTGCTACTTTGCCCTAGAGCTGAAAGGCACAACGTGCAGGCTTCTTTCCAAAGGGCGAGTTGGGCCCCACAGCATCTTGCTTCCAGCTCTTTGGGAAGCTAAGAAACAACTCGCTCTGCACAGTTCTCTTACAGCCTAGTGGGAACATCTCTTCCAAAGGCCTGTGAAACGCAGTTTCTTTGCAGGCCTGATCTGGCTGAAGTAGGACTTCTGCTCTGGGTGTGCTACTTTGCCCTAGAGCTGAAAGGCACAACGTGCAGGCTTCTTTCCAAAGGGCGAGTTGGGCCCCACAGCATCTTGCTTCCAGCTCTTTGGGAAGCTAAGAAACAACTCGCTCTGCACAGTGCTCTTACAGCCTACCGGGAACATGTCTTCCAAAGGCCTGTGAAAGGCAGTTTCTTTGCAGGCCTGATCTGGCTGAAGTAGGACTTCTGCTCTGGGTGTGCTACTTTGCCCTAGAGCTGAAAGGCACAACGTGCAGGCTTCTTTCCAAAGGGCGAGTTGGGCCCCACAGCATCTTGCTTCCAGCTCTTTGGGAAGCTAAGAAACAACTCGCTCTGCACAGTGCTCTTACAGCCTACCGGGAACATCTCTTCCAAAGGACAGTGAAGCGCAGTTTCTTTGCAGGCCTGATCTGGCTGAAGTAGGACTTCTGCTCTGGGTGTGCTACTTTGACCTAGAGCTGAAAGGCACAACGTGCAGGCTTCTTTCCAAAGGGCGAGTTGGGCCCCACAGCATCTTGCTTCCAGCTCTTTGGGAAGCTAAGAAACAACTCGCTCTGCACAGTGCTCTTACAGCCTAGTGGGAACATCTCTTCCAAAGGCCTGTGAAACGCAGTTTCTTTGCAGGCCTGATCTGGCTGAATTAGGACTTCTGCTCTGGGTGTGCTACTTTGCCCTAGAGCTGAAAGGCACAACGTGCAGGCTTCTTTCCAAAGGGCGAGTTGGGCCCCACAGCATCTTGCTTCCAGCTCTTTGGGAAGCTAAGAAACAACTCGCTCTGCACAGTTCTCTTACAGCCTAGTGGGAACATCTCTTCCAAAGGCCTGTGAAACGCAGTTTCTTTGCAGGCCTGATCTGGCTGAAGTAGGACTTCTGCTCTGGGTGTGCTACTTTGCCCTAGAGCTGAAAGGCACAACGTGCAGGCTTCTTTCCAAAGGGCGAGTTGGGCCCCACAGCATCTTGCTTCCAGCTCTTTGGGAAGCTAAGAAACAACTCGCTCTGCACAGTGCTCTTACAGCCTACCGGGAACATGTCTTCCAAAGGCCTGTGAAACGCAGTTTCTTTGCAGGCCTGATCTGGCTGAAGTAGGACTTCTGCTCTGGGTGTGCTACTTTGCCCTAGAGCTGAAAGGCACAACGTGCAGGCTTCTTTCCAAAGGGCGAGTTGGGCCCCACAGCATCTTGCTTCCAGCTCTTTGGGAAGCTAAGAAACAACTCGCTCTGCACAGTGCTCTTACAGCCTACCGGGAACATGTCTTCCAAAGGCCTGTGAAACGCAGTTTCTTTGCAGGCCTGATCTGGCTGAAGTAGGACTTCTGCTCTGGGTGTGCTACTTTGCCCTAGAGCTGAAAGGCACAACGTGCAGGCTTCTTTCCAAAGGGCGAGTTGGGCCCCACAGCATCTTGCTTCCAGCTCTTTGGGAAGCTAAGAAACAACTCGCTCTGCACAGTGCTCTTACAGCCTAGTGGGAACATCTCTTCCAAAGGCCTGTGAAACGCAGTTTCTTTGCAGGCCTGATCTGGCTGAAGTAGGACTTCTGCTCTGGGTGTGCTACTTTGCCCTAGAGCTGAAAGGCACAACGTGCAGGCTTCTTTCCAAAGGGCGAGTTGGGCCCCACAGCATCTTGCTTCCAGCTCTTTGGGAAGCTAAGAAACAACTCGCTCTGCACAGTGCTCTTACAGCCTAGTGGGAACATCTCTTCCAAAGGCCTGTGAAACGCAGTTTCTTTGCAGGCCTGATCTGGCTGAAGTAGGACTTCTGCTCTGGGTGTGCTACTTTGCCCTAGAGCTGAAAGGCACAACGTGCAGGCTTCTTTCCAAAGGGCGAGTTGGGCCCCACAGCATCTTGCTTCCAGCTCTTTGGGAAGCTAAGAAACAACTCACTCTGCACAGTGCTCTTACAGCCTAGTGGGAACATCTCTTCCAAAGGCCTGTGAAACGCAGTTTCTTTGCAGGCCTGATCTGGCTGAAGTAGGACTTCTGCTCTGGGTGTGCTACTTTGCCCTAGAGCTGAAAGGCACAACGTGCAGGCTTCTTTCCAAAGGGCGAGTTGGGCCCCACAGCATCTTGCTTCCAGCTCTTTGGGAAGCTAAGAAACAACTCGCTCTGCACAGTGCTCTTACAGCCTAGTGGGAACATCTCTTCCAAAGGCCTGTGAAACGCAGTTTCTTTGCAGGCCTGATCTGGCTGAAGTAGGACTTCTGCTCTGGGTGTGCTACTTTGCCCTAGAGCTGAAAGGCACAACGTGCAGGCTTCTTTCCAAAGGGCGAGTTGGGCCCCACAGCATCTTGCTTCCAGCTCTTTGGGAAGCTAAGAAACAACTCGCTCTGCACAGTGCTCTTACAGCCTAGTGGGAACATCTCTTCCAAAGGCCTGTGAAACGCAGTTTCTTTGCAGGCCTGATCTGGCTGAAGTAGGACTTCTGCTCTGGGTGTGCTACTTTGCCCTAGAGCTGAAAGGCACAACGTGCAGGCTTCTTTCCAAAGGGCGAGTTGGGCCCCACAGCATCTTGCTTCCAGCTCTTTGGGAAGCTAAGAAACAACTCGCTCTGCACAGTGCTCTTACAGCCTAGTGGGAACATCTCTTCCAAAGGCCTGTGAAACGCAGTTTCTTTGCAGGCCTGATCTGGCTGAAGTAGGACTTCTGCTCTGGGTGTGCTACTTTGCCCTAGAGCTGAAAGGCACAACGTGCAGGCTTCTTTCCAAAGGGCGAGTTGGGCCCCACAGCATCTTGCTTCCAGCTCTTTGGGAAGCTAAGAAACAACTCGCTCTGCACAGTGCTCTTACAGCCTACCGGGAACATGTCTTCCAAAGGCCTGTGAAATGCAGTTTCTTTGCAGGCCTGATCTGGCTGAAGTAGGACTTCTGCTCTGGGTGTGCTACTTTGCCCTAGAGCTGAAAGGCACAACGTGCAGGCTTCTTTCCAAAGGGCGAGTTGGGCCCCACAGCATCTTGCTTCCAGCTCTTTGGGAAGCTAAGAAACAACTCGCTCTGCACAGTGCTCTTACAGCCTACCGGGAACATGTCTTCCAAAGGCCTGTGAAACGCAGTTTCTTTGCAGGCCTGATCTGGCTGAAGTAGGACTTCTGCTCTGGGTGTGCTACTTTGCCCTAGAGCTGAAAGGCACAACGTGCAGGCTTCTTTCCAAAGGGCGAGTTGGGCCCCACAGCATCTTGCTTCCAGCTCTTTGGGAAGCTAAGAAACAACTCGCTCTGCACAGTGCTCTTACAGCCTACCGGGAACATCTCTTCCAAAGGCCTGTGAAACGCAGTTTCTTTGCAGGCCTGATCTGGCTGAAGTAGGACTTCTGCTCTGGGTGTGCTACTTTGCCCTAGAGCTGAAAGGCACAACGTGCAGGCTTCTTGCCAAAGGGCGAGTTGGGCCCCACAGCGTCTTGCTTCCAGCTCTTTGGGAAGCTAAGAAACAACTCGCTCTGCACAGTGCTCTTACAGCCTACCGGGAACATCTCTTCCAAAGGCCTGTGAAACGCAGTTTCTTTGCAGGCCTGATCTGGCTGAAGTAGGACTTCTGCTCTGGGTGTGCTACTTTGCCCTAGAGCTGAAAGGCACAACGTGCAGGCTTCTTTCCAAAGGGCGAGTTGGGCCCCACAGCATCTTGCTTCCAGCTCTTTGGGAAGCTAAGAAACAACTCGCTCTGCACAGTGCTCTTACAGCCTAGTGGGAACATCTCTTCCAAAGGCCTGTGAAACGCAGTTTCTTTGCAGGCCTGATCTGGCTGAAGTAGGACTTCTGCTCTGGGTGTGCTACTTTGCCCTAGAGCTGAAAGGCACAACGTGCAGGCTTCTTTCCAAAGGGCGAGTTGGGCCCCACAGCATCTTGCTTCCAGCTCTTTGGGAAGCTAAGAAACAACTCGCTCTGCACAGTGCTCTTACAGCCTACCGGGAACATCTCTTCCAAAGGCCTGTGAAACGCAGTTTCTTTGCAGGCCTGATCTGGCTGAAGTAGGACTTCTGCTCTGGGTGTGCTACTTTGCCCTAGAGCTGAAAGGCACAACGTGCAGGCTTCTTTCCAAAGGGCGAGTTGGGCCCCACAGCATCTTGCTTCCAGCTCTTTGGGAAGCTAAGAAACAACTCGCTCTGCACAGTGCTCTTACAGCCTAGTGGGAACATCTCTTCCAAAGGCCTGTGAAACGCAGTTTCTTTGCAGGCCTGATCTGGCTGAAGTAGGACTTCTGCTCTGGGTGTGCTACTTTGCCCTAGAGCTGAAAGGCACAACGTGCAGGCTTCTTTCCAAAGGGCGAGTTGGGCCCCACAGCATCTTGCTTCCAGCTCTTTGGGAAGCTAAGAAACAACTCGCTCTGCACAGTGCTCTTACAGCCTAGTGGGAACATCTCTTCCAAAGGCCTGTGAAACGCAGTTTCTTTGCAGGCCTGATCTGGCTGAAGTAGGACTTCTGCTCTGGGTGTGCTACTTTGCCCTAGAGCTGAAAGGCACAACGTGCAGGCTTCTTTCCAAAGGGCGAGTTGGGCCCCACAGCATCTTGCTTCCAGCTCTTTGGGAAGCTAAGAAACAACTCGCTCTGCACAGTGCTCTTACAGCCTAGTGGGAACATCTCTTCCAAAGGCCTGTGAAACGCAGTTTCTTTGCAGGCCTGATCTGGCTGAAGTAGGACTTCTGCTCTGGGTGTGCTACTTTGCCCTAGAGCTGAAAGGCACAACGTGCAGGCTTCTTTCCAAAGGGCGAGTTGGGCCCCACAGCATCTTGCTTCCAGCTCTTTGGGAAGCTAAGAAACAACTCGCTCTGCACAGTGCTCTTACAGCCTAGTGGGAACATCTCTTCCAAAGGCCTGTGAAACGCAGTTTCTTTGCAGGCCTGATCTGGCTGAAGTAGGACTTCTGCTCTGGGTGTGCTACTTTGCCCTAGAGCTGAAAGGCACAACGTGCAGGCTTCTTTCCAAAGGGCGAGTTGGGCCCCACAGCATCTTGCTTCCAGCTCTTTGGGAAGCTAAGAAACAACTCGCTCTGCACAGTGCTCTTACGGCCTACCGGGAACATCTCTTCCAAAGGCCTGTGAAACGCAGTTTCTTTGCAGGCCTGATCTGGCTGAAGTAGGACTTCTGCTCTGGGTGTGCTACTTTGCCCTAGAGCTGAAAGGCACAACGTGCAGGCTTCTTTCCAAAGGGCGAGTTGGGCCCCACAGCATCTTGCTTCCAGCTCTTTGGGAAGCTAAGAAACAACTCGCTCTGCACAGTGCTCTTACAGCCTACCGGGAACATCTCTTCCAAAGGCCTGTGAAACGCAGTTTCTTTGCAGGCCTGATCTGGCTGAAGTAGGACTTCTGCTCTGGGTGTGCTACTTTGCCCTAGAGCTGAAAGGCACAACGTGCAGGCTTCTTGCCAAAGGGCGAGTTGGGCCCCACAGCATCTTGCTTCCAGCTCTTTGGGAAGCTAAGAAACAACTCGCTCTGCACAGTGCTCTTACAGCCTACCGGGAACATCTCTTCCAAAGGCCTGTGAAACGCAGTTTCTTTGCAGGCCTGATCTGGCTGAAGTAGGACTTCTGCTCTGGGTGTGCTACTTTGCCCTAGAGCTGAAAGGCACAACGTGCAGGCTTCTTTCCAAAGGGCGAGTTGGGCCCCACAGCATCTTGCTTCCAGCTCTTTGGGAAGCTAAGAAACAACTCGCTCTGCACAGTGCTCTTACAGCCTAGTGGGAACATCTCTTCCAAAGGCCTGTGAAACGCAGTTTCTTTGCAGGCCTGATCTGGCTGAAGTAGGACTTCTGCTCTGGGTGTGCTACTTTGCCCTAGAGCTGAAAGGCACAACGTGCAGGCTTCTTTCCAAAGGGCGAGTTGGGCCCCACAGCATCTTGCTTCCAGCTCTTTGGGAAGCTAAGAAACAACTCGCTCTGCACAGTGCTCTTACAGCCTAGTGGGAACATCTCTTCCAAAGGCCTGTGAAACGCAGTTTCTTTGCAGGCCTGATCTGGCTGAAGTAGGACTTCTGCTCTGGGTGTGCTACTTTGCCCTAGAGCTGAAAGGCACAACGTGCAGGCTTCTTTCCAAAGGGCGAGTTGGGCCCCACAGCATCTTGCTTCCAGCTCTTTGGGAAGCTAAGAAACAACTCGCTCTGCACAGTGCTCTTACAGCCTACCGGGAACATCTCTTCCAAAGGCCTGTGAAACGCAGTTTCTTTGCAGGCCTGATCTGGCTGAAGTAGGACTTCTGCTCTGGGTGTGCTACTTTGCCCTAGAGCTGAAAGGCACAACGTGCAGGCTTCTTTCCAAAGGGCGAGTTGGGCCCCACAGCATCTTGCTTCCAGCTCTTTGGGAAGCTAAGAAACAACTCGCTCTGCACAGTGCTCTTACAGCCTACCGGGAACATCTCTTCCAAAGGCCAGTGAAGCGCAGTTTCTTTGCAGGCCTGATCTGGCTGAAGTAGGACTTCTGCTCTGGGTGTGCTACTTTGCCCTAGAGCTGAAAGGCACAACGTGCAGGCTTCTTTCCAAAGGGCGAGTTGGGCCCCACAGCATCTTGCTTCCAGCTCTTTGGGAAGCTAAGAAACAACTCGCTCTGCACAGTGCTCTTACAGCCTAGTGGGAACATCTCTTCCAAAGGCCTGTGAAACGCAGTTTCTTTGCAGGCCTGATCTGGCTGAAGTAGGACTTCTGCTCTGGGTGTGCTACTTTGCCCTAGAGCTGAAAGGCACAACGTGCAGGCTTCTTTCCAAAGGGCGAGTTGGGCCCCACAGCATCTTGCTTCCAGCTCTTTGGGAAGCTAAGAAACAACTCGCTCTGCACAGTGCTCTTACAGCCTAGTGGGAACATCTCTTCCAAAGGCCTGTGAAACGCAGTTTCTTTGCAGGCCTGATCTGGCTGAAGTAGGACTTCTGCTCTGGGTGTGCTACTTTGCCCTAGAGCTGAAAGGCACAACGTGCAGGCTTCTTTCCAAAGGGCGAGTTGGGCCCCACAGCATCTTGCTTCCAGCTCTTTGGGAAGCTAAGAAACAACTCGCTCTGCACAGTTCTCTTACAGCCTAGTGGGAACATCTCTTCCAAAGGCCTGTGAAACGCAGTTTCTTTGCAGGCCTGATCTGGCTGAAGTAGGACTTCTGCTCTGGGTGTGCTACTTTGCCCTAGAGCTGAAAGGCACAACGTGCAGGCTTCTTTCCAAAGGGCGAGTTGGGCCCCACAGCATCTTGCTTCCAGCTCTTTGGGAAGCTAAGAAACAACTCGCTCTGCACAGTGCTCTTACAGCCTACCGGGAACATCTCTTCCAAAGGCCAGTGAAGCGCAGTTTCTTTGCAGGCCTGATCTGGCTGAAGTAGGACTTCTGCTCTGGGTGTGCTACTTTGCCCTAGAGCTGAAAGGCACAACGTGCAGGCTTCTTTCCAAAGGGCGAGTTGGGCCCCACAGCATCTTGCTTCCAGCTCTTTGGGAAGCTAAGAAACAACTCGCTCTGCACAGTGCTCTTACAGCCTAGTGGGAACATCTCTTCCAAAGGCCTGTGAAACGCAGTTTCTTTGCAGGCCTGATCTGGCTGAAGTAGGACTTCTGCTCTGGGTGTGCTACTTTGCCCTAGAGCTGAAAGGCACAACGTGCAGGCTTCTTTCCAAAGGGCGAGTTGGGCCCCACAGCATCTTGCTTCCAGCTCTTTGGGAAGCTAAGAAACAACTCGCTCTGCACAGTGCTCTTACAGCCTAGTGGGAACATCTCTTCCAAAGGCCTGTGAAGCGCAGTTTCTTTGCAGGCCTGATCTGGCTGAAGTAGGACTTCTGCTCTGGGTGTGCTACTTTGCCCTAGAGCTGAAAGGCACAACGTGCAGGCTTCTTTCCAAAGGGCGAGTTGGGCCCCACAGCATCTTGCTTCCAGCTCTTTGGGAAGCTAAGAAACAACTCGCTCTGCACAGTGCTCTTACAGCCTACCGGGAACATCTCTTCCAAAGGCCTGTGAAACGCAGTTTCTTTGCAGGCCTGATCTGGCTGAAGTAGGACTTCTGCTCTGGGTGTGCTACTTTGCCCTAGAGCTGAAAGGCACAACGTGCAGGCTTCTTTCCAAAGGGCGAGTTGGGCCCCACAGCATCTTGCTTCCAGCTCTTTGGGAAGCTAAGAAACAACTCGCTCTGCACAGTGCTCTTACAGCCTAGTGGGAACATCTCTTCCAAAGGCCTGTGAAACGCAGTTTCTTTGCAGGCCTGATCTGGCTGAAGTAGGACTTCTGCTCTGGGTGTGCTACTTTGCCCTAGAGCTGAAAGGCACAACGTGCAGGCTTCTTTCCAAAGGGCGAGTTGGGCCCCACAGCGTCTTGCTTCCAGCTCTTTGGGAAGCTAAGAAACAACTCGCTCTGCACAGTGCTCTTACAGCCTACCGGGAACATCTCTTCCAAAGGCCTGTGAAACGCAGTTTCTTTGCAGGCCTGATCTGGCTGAAGTAGGACTTCTGCTCTGGGTGTGCTACTTTGCCCTAGAGCTGAAAGGCACAACGTGCAGGCTTCTTTCCAAAGGGCGAGTTGGGCCCCACAGCATCTTGCTTCCAGCTCTTTGGGAAGCTAAGAAACAACTCGCTCTGCACAGTGCTCTTACAGCCTAGTGGGAACATCTCTTCCAAAGGCCTGTGAAACGCAGTTTCTTTGCAGGCCTGATCTGGCTGAAGTAGGACTTCTGCTCTGGGTGTGCTACTTTGCCCTAGAGCTGAAAGGCACAACGTGCAGGCTTCTTTCCAAAGGGCGAGTTGGGCCCCACAGCATCTTGCTTCCAGCTCTTTGGGAAGCTAAGAAACAACTCGCTCTGCACAGTGCTCTTACAGCCTACCGGGAACATCTCTTCCAAAGGCCTGTGAAACGCAGTTTCTTTGCAGGCCTGATCTGGCTGAAGTAGGACTTCTGCTCTGGGTGTGCTACTTTGCCCTAGAGCTGAAAGGCACAACGTGCAGGCTTCTTTCCAAAGGGCGAGTTGGGCCCCACAGCATCTTGCTTCCAGCTCTTTGGGAAGCTAAGAAACAACTCGCTCTGCACAGTGCTCTTACAGCCTAGTGGGAACATCTCTTCCAAAGGCCTGTGAAACGCAGTTTCTTTGCAGGCCTGATCTGGCTGAAGTAGGACTTCTGCTCTGGGTGTGCTACTTTGCCCTAGAGCTGAAAGGCACAACGTGCAGGCTTCTTTCCAAAGGGCGAGTTGGGCCCCACAGCATCTTGCTTCCAGCTCTTTGGGAAGCTAAGAAACAACTCGCTCTGCACAGTGCTCTTACAGCCTAGTGGGAACATCTCTTCCAAAGGCCTGTGAAACGCAGTTTCTTTGCAGGCCTGATCTGGCTGAAGTAGGACTTCTGCTCTGGGTGTGCTACTTTGCCCTAGAGCTGAAAGGCACAACGTGCAGGCTTCTTTCCAAAGGGCGAGTTGGGCCCCACAGCATCTTGCTTCCAGCTCTTTGGGAAGCTAAGAAACAACTCGCTCTGCACAGTGCTCTTACAGCCTAGTGGGAACATCTCTTCCAAAGGCCTGTGAAACGCAGTTTCTTTGCAGGCCTGATCTGGCTGAAGTAGGACTTCTGCTCTGGGTGTGCTACTTTGCCCTAGAGCTGAAAGGCACAACGTGCAGGCTTCTTTCCAAAGGGCGAGTTGGGCCCCACAGCATCTTGCTTCCAGCTCTTTGGGAAGCTAAGAAACAACTCGCTCTGCACAGTGCTCTTACGGCCTACCGGGAACATCTCTTCCAAAGGCCTGTGAAACGCAGTTTCTTTGCAGGCCTGATCTGGCTGAAGTAGGACTTCTGCTCTGGGTGTGCTACTTTGCCCTAGAGCTGAAAGGCACAACGTGCAGGCTTCTTTCCAAAGGGCGAGTTGGGCCCCACAGCATCTTGCTTCCAGCTCTTTGGGAAGCTAAGAAACAACTCGCTCTGCACAGTGCTCTTACAGCCTACCGGGAACATCTCTTCCAAAGGCCTGTGAAACGCAGTTTCTTTGCAGGCCTGATCTGGCTGAAGTAGGACTTCTGCTCTGGGTGTGCTACTTTGCCCTAGAGCTGAAAGGCACAACGTGCAGGCTTCTTGCCAAAGGGCGAGTTGGGCCCCACAGCATCTTGCTTCCAGCTCTTTGGGAAGCTAAGAAACAACTCGCTCTGCACAGTGCTCTTACAGCCTACCGGGAACATCTCTTCCAAAGGCCTGTGAAACGCAGTTTCTTTGCAGGCCTGATCTGGCTGAAGTAGGACTTCTGCTCTGGGTGTGCTACTTTGCCCTAGAGCTGAAAGGCACAACGTGCAGGCTTCTTTCCAAAGGGCGAGTTGGGCCCCACAGCATCTTGCTTCCAGCTCTTTGGGAAGCTAAGAAACAACTCGCTCTGCACAGTGCTCTTACAGCCTAGTGGGAACATCTCTTCCAAAGGCCTGTGAAACGCAGTTTCTTTGCAGGCCTGATCTGGCTGAAGTAGGACTTCTGCTCTGGGTGTGCTACTTTGCCCTAGAGCTGAAAGGCACAACGTGCAGGCTTCTTTCCAAAGGGCGAGTTGGGCCCCACAGCATCTTGCTTCCAGCTCTTTGGGAAGCTAAGAAACAACTCGCTCTGCACAGTGCTCTTACAGCCTAGTGGGAACATCTCTTCCAAAGGCCTGTGAAACGCAGTTTCTTTGCAGGCCTGATCTGGCTGAAGTAGGACTTCTGCTCTGGGTGTGCTACTTTGCCCTAGAGCTGAAAGGCACAACGTGCAGGCTTCTTTCCAAAGGGCGAGTTGGGCCCCACAGCATCTTGCTTCCAGCTCTTTGGGAAGCTAAGAAACAACTCGCTCTGCACAGTGCTCTTACAGCCTAGTGGGAACATCTCTTCCAAAGGCCTGTGAAACGCAGTTTCTTTGCAGGCCTGATCTGGCTGAAGTAGGACTTCTGCTCTGGGTGTGCTACTTTGCCCTAGAGCTGAAAGGCACAACGTGCAGGCTTCTTTCCAAAGGGCGAGTTGGGCCCCACAGCATCTTGCTTCCAGCTCTTTGGGAAGCTAAGAAACAACTCGCTCTGCACAGTGCTCTTACAGCCTACCGGGAACATCTCTTCCAAAGGCCTGTGAAACGCAGTTTCTTTGCAGGCCTGATCTGGCTGAAGTAGGACTTCTGCTCTGGGTGTGCTACTTTGCCCTAGAGCTGAAAGGCACAACGTGCAGGCTTCTTTCCAAAGGGCGAGTTGGGCCCCACAGCATCTTGCTTCCAGCTCTTTGGGAAGCTAAGAAACAACTCGCTCTGCACAGTGCTCTTACAGCCTACCGGGAACATCTCTTCCAAAGGCCAGTGAAGCGCAGTTTCTTTGCAGGCCTGATCTGGCTGAAGTAGGACTTCTGCTCTGGGTGTGCTACTTTGCCCTAGAGCTGAAAGGCACAACGTGCAGGCTTCTTTCCAAAGGGCGAGTTGGGCCCCACAGCATCTTGCTTCCAGCTCTTTGGGAAGCTAAGAAACAACTCGCTCTGCACAGTGCTCTTACAGCCTAGTGGGAACATCTCTTCCAAAGGCCTGTGAAACGCAGTTTCTTTGCAGGCCTGATCTGGCTGAAGTAGGACTTCTGCTCTGGGTGTGCTACTTTGCCCTAGAGCTGAAAGGCACAACGTGCAGGCTTCTTTCCAAAGGGCGAGTTGGGCCCCACAGCATCTTGCTTCCAGCTCTTTGGGAAGCTAAGAAACAACTCGCTCTGCACAGTGCTCTTACAGCCTAGTGGGAACATCTCTTCCAAAGGCCTGTGAAACGCAGTTTCTTTGCAGGCCTGATCTGGCTGAAGTAGGACTTCTGCTCTGGGTGTGCTACTTTGCCCTAGAGCTGAAAGGCACAACGTGCAGGCTTCTTTCCAAAGGGCGAGTTGGGCCCCACAGCATCTTGCTTCCAGCTCTTTGGGAAGCTAAGAAACAACTCGCTCTGCACAGTTCTCTTACAGCCTAGTGGGAACATCTCTTCCAAAGGCCTGTGAAACGCAGTTTCTTTGCAGGCCTGATCTGGCTGAAGTAGGACTTCTGCTCTGGGTGTGCTACTTTGCCCTAGAGCTGAAAGGCACAACGTGCAGGCTTCTTTCCAAAGGGCGAGTTGGGCCCCACAGCATCTTGCTTCCAGCTCTTTGGGAAGCTAAGAAACAACTCGCTCTGCACAGTGCTCTTACAGCCTACCGGGAACATCTCTTCCAAAGGCCAGTGAAGCGCAGTTTCTTTGCAGGCCTGATCTGGCTGAAGTAGGACTTCTGCTCTGGGTGTGCTACTTTGCCCTAGAGCTGAAAGGCACAACGTGCAGGCTTCTTTCCAAAGGGCGAGTTGGGCCCCACAGCATCTTGCTTCCAGCTCTTTGGGAAGCTAAGAAACAACTCGCTCTGCACAGTGCTCTTACAGCCTAGTGGGAACATCTCTTCCAAAGGCCTGTGAAACGCAGTTTCTTTGCAGGCCTGATCTGGCTGAAGTAGGACTTCTGCTCTGGGTGTGCTACTTTGCCCTAGAGCTGAAAGGCACAACGTGCAGGCTTCTTTCCAAAGGGCGAGTTGGGCCCCACAGCATCTTGCTTCCAGCTCTTTGGGAAGCTAAGAAACAACTCGCTCTGCACAGTGCTCTTACAGCCTAGTGGGAACATCTCTTCCAAAGGCCTGTGAAGCGCAGTTTCTTTGCAGGCCTGATCTGGCTGAAGTAGGACTTCTGCTCTGGGTGTGCTACTTTGCCCTAGAGCTGAAAGGCACAACGTGCAGGCTTCTTTCCAAAGGGCGAGTTGGGCCCCACAGCATCTTGCTTCCAGCTCTTTGGGAAGCTAAGAAACAACTCGCTCTGCACAGTGCTCTTACAGCCTACCGGGAACATCTCTTCCAAAGGCCTGTGAAACGCAGTTTCTTTGCAGGCCTGATCTGGCTGAAGTAGGACTTCTGCTCTGGGTGTGCTACTTTGCCCTAGAGCTGAAAGGCACAACGTGCAGGCTTCTTTCCAAAGGGCGAGTTGGGCCCCACAGCATCTTGCTTCCAGCTCTTTGGGAAGCTAAGAAACAACTCGCTCTGCACAGTGCTCTTACAGCCTAGTGGGAACATCTCTTCCAAAGGCCTGTGAAACGCAGTTTCTTTGCAGGCCTGATCTGGCTGAAGTAGGACTTCTGCTCTGGGTGTGCTACTTTGCCCTAGAGCTGAAAGGCACAACGTGCAGGCTTCTTTCCAAAGGGCGAGTTGGGCCCCACAGCGTCTTGCTTCCAGCTCTTTGGGAAGCTAAGAAACAACTCGCTCTGCACAGTGCTCTTACAGCCTACCGGGAACATCTCTTCCAAAGGCCTGTGAAACGCAGTTTCTTTGCAGGCCTGATCTGGCTGAAGTAGGACTTCTGCTCTGGGTGTGCTACTTTGCCCTAGAGCTGAAAGGCACAACGTGCAGGCTTCTTTCCAAAGGGCGAGTTGGGCCCCACAGCATCTTGCTTCCAGCTCTTTGGGAAGCTAAGAAACAACTCGCTCTGCACAGTGCTCTTACAGCCTACCGGGAACATCTCTTCCAAAGGCCTGTGAAACGCAGTTTCTTTGCAGGCCTGATCTGGCTGAAGTAGGACTTCTGCTCTGGGTGTGCTACTTTGCCCTAGAGCTGAAAGGCACAACGTGCAGGCTTCTTTCCAAAGGGCGAGTTGGGCCCCACAGCATCTTGCTTCCAGCTCTTTGGGAAGCTAAGAAACAACTCGCTCTGCACAGTGCTCTTACAGCCTACCGGGAACATCTCTTCCAAAGGCCTGTGAAACGCAGTTTCTTTGCAGGCCTGATCTGGCTGAAGTAGGACTTCTGCTCTGGGTGTGCTACTTTGCCCTAGAGCTGAAAGGCACAACGTGCAGGCTTCTTTCCAAAGGGCGAGTTGGGCCCCACAGCATCTTGCTTCCAGCTCTTTGGGAAGCTAAGAAACAACTCGCTCTGCACAGTGCTCTTACAGCCTACCGGGAACATCTCTTCCAAAGGCCTGTGAAACGCAGTTTCTTTGCAGGCCTGATCTGGCTGAAGTAGGACTTCTGCTCTGGGTGTGCTACTTTGCCCTAGAGCTGAAAGGCACAACGTGCAGGCTTCTTTCCAAAGGGCGAGTTGGGCCCCACAGCATCTTGCTTCCAGCTCTTTGGGAAGCTAAGAAACAACTCGCTCTGCACAGTGCTCTTACAGCCTAGTGGGAACATCTCTTCCAAAGGCCTGTGAAACGCAGTTTGTTTGCAGGCCTGATCTGGCTGAAGTAGGACTTCTGCTCTGGGTGTGCTACTTTGCCCTAGAGCTGAAAGGCACAACGTGCAGGCTTCTTTCCAAAGGGCGAATTGGGCCCCACAGCATCTTGCTTCCAGCTCTTTGGGAAGCTAAGAAACAACTCGCTCTGCACAGTGCTCTTACAGCCTACCGGGGGCATGTCTTCCAAAGGCCTGTGAAACGCAGTTTCTTTGCAGGCCGGATCTGGCTGAAGTAGGACTTCTGCTCTGGGTGTGCTACTTTGCCCTAGAGCTGAAAGGCACAACGTGCAGGCTTCTTTCCAAAGGGCGAGTTGGGCCCCACAGCATCTTGCTTCCAGCTCTTTGGGAAGCTAAGAAACAACTCGCTCTGCACAGTTCTCTTACAGCCTAGTGGGAACATCTCTTCCAAAGGCCTGTGAAACGCAGTTTCTTTGCAGGCCTGATCTGGCTGAAGTAGGACTTCTGCTCTGGGTGTGCTACTTTGCCCTAGAGCTGAAAGGCACAACGTGCAGGCTTCTTTCCAAAGGGCGAGTTGGGCCCCACAGCATCTTGCTTCCAGCTCTTTGGGAAGCTAAGAAACAACTCGCTCTGCACAGTGCTCTTACAGCCTACCGGGAACATGTCTTCCAAAGGCCTGTGAAAGGCAGTTTCTTTGCAGGCCTGATCTGGCTGAAGTAGGACTTCTGCTCTGGGTGTGCTACTTTGCCCTAGAGCTGAAAGGCACAACGTGCAGGCTTCTTTCCAAAGGGCGAGTTGGGCCCCACAGCATCTTGCTTCCAGCTCTTTGGGAAGCTAAGAAACAACTCGCTCTGCACAGTGCTCTTACAGCCTACCGGGAACATCTCTTCCAAAGGACAGTGAAGCGCAGTTTCTTTGCAGGCCTGATCTGGCTGAAGTAGGACTTCTGCTCTGGGTGTGCTACTTTGACCTAGAGCTGAAAGGCACAACGTGCAGGCTTCTTTCCAAAGGGCGAGTTGGGCCCCACAGCATCTTGCTTCCAGCTCTTTGGGAAGCTAAGAAACAACTCGCTCTGCACAGTGCTCTTACAGCCTAGTGGGAACATCTCTTCCAAAGGCCTGTGAAACGCAGTTTCTTTGCAGGCCTGATCTGGCTGAATTAGGACTTCTGCTCTGGGTGTGCTACTTTGCCCTAGAGCTGAAAGGCACAACGTGCAGGCTTCTTTCCAAAGGGCGAGTTGGGCCCCACAGCATCTTGCTTCCAGCTCTTTGGGAAGCTAAGAAACAACTCGCTCTGCACAGTTCTCTTACAGCCTAGTGGGAACATCTCTTCCAAAGGCCTGTGAAACGCAGTTTCTTTGCAGGCCTGATCTGGCTGAAGTAGGACTTCTGCTCTGGGTGTGCTACTTTGCCCTAGAGCTGAAAGGCACAACGTGCAGGCTTCTTTCCAAAGGGCGAGTTGGGCCCCACAGCATCTTGCTTCCAGCTCTTTGGGAAGCTAAGAAACAACTCGCTCTGCACAGTGCTCTTACAGCCTACCGGGAACATGTCTTCCAAAGGCCTGTGAAACGCAGTTTCTTTGCAGGCCTGATCTGGCTGAAGTAGGACTTCTGCTCTGGGTGTGCTACTTTGCCCTAGAGCTGAAAGGCACAACGTGCAGGCTTCTTTCCAAAGGGCGAGTTGGGCCCCACAGCATCTTGCTTCCAGCTCTTTGGGAAGCTAAGAAACAACTCGCTCTGCACAGTGCTCTTACAGCCTACCGGGAACATGTCTTCCAAAGGCCTGTGAAACGCAGTTTCTTTGCAGGCCTGATCTGGCTGAAGTAGGACTTCTGCTCTGGGTGTGCTACTTTGCCCTAGAGCTGAAAGGCACAACGTGCAGGCTTCTTTCCAAAGGGCGAGTTGGGCCCCACAGCATCTTGCTTCCAGCTCTTTGGGAAGCTAAGAAACAACTCGCTCTGCACAGTGCTCTTACAGCCTAGTGGGAACATCTCTTCCAAAGGCCTGTGAAACGCAGTTTCTTTGCAGGCCTGATCTGGCTGAAGTAGGACTTCTGCTCTGGGTGTGCTACTTTGCCCTAGAGCTGAAAGGCACAACGTGCAGGCTTCTTTCCAAAGGGCGAGTTGGGCCCCACAGCATCTTGCTTCCAGCTCTTTGGGAAGCTAAGAAACAACTCGCTCTGCACAGTGCTCTTACAGCCTACCGGGAACATCTCTTCCAAAGGCCTGTGAAACGCAGTTTCTTTGCAGGCCTGATCTGGCTGAAGTAGGACTTCTGCTCTGGGTGTGCTACTTTGCCCTAGAGCTGAAAGGCACAACGTGCAGGCTTCTTTCCAAAGGGCGAGTTGGGCCCCACAGCATCTTGCTTCCAGCTCTTTGGGAAGCTAAGAAACAACTCGCTCTGCACAGTGCTCTTACAGCCTAGTGGGAACATCTCTTCCAAAGGCCTGTGAAACGCAGTTTCTTTGCAGGCCTGATCTGGCTGAAGTAGGACTTCTGCTCTGGGTGTGCTACTTTGCCCTAGAGCTGAAAGGCACAACGTGCAGGCTTCTTTCCAAAGGGCGAGTTGGGCCCCACAGCATCTTGCTTCCAGCTCTTTGGGAAGCTAAGAAACAACTCGCTCTGCACAGTGCTCTTACAGCCTAGTGGGAACATCTCTTCCAAAGGCCTGTGAAACGCAGTTTCTTTGCAGGCCTGATCTGGCTGAAGTAGGACTTCTGCTCTGGGTGTGCTACTTTGCCCTAGAGCTGAAAGGCACAACGTGCAGGCTTCTTTCCAAAGGGCGAGTTGGGCCCCACAGCATCTTGCTTCCAGCTCTTTGGGAAGCTAAGAAACAACTCGCTCTGCACAGTTCTCTTACAGCCTAGTGGGAACATCTCTTCCAAAGGCCTGTGAAACGCAGTTTCTTTGCAGGCCTGATCTGGCTGAAGTAGGACTTCTGCTCTGGGTGTGCTACTTTGCCCTAGAGCTGAAAGGCACAACGTGCAGGCTTCTTTCCAAAGGGCGAGTTGGGCCCCACAGCATCTTGCTTCCAGCTCTTTGGGAAGCTAAGAAACAACTCGCTCTGCACAGTGCTCTTACAGCCTACCGGGAACATGTCTTCCAAAGGCCTGTGAAACGCAGTTTCTTTGCAGGCCTGATCTGGCTGAAGTAGGACTTCTGCTCTGGGTGTGCTACTTTGCCCTAGAGCTGAAAGGCACAACGTGCAGGCTTCTTTCCAAAGGGCGAGTTGGGCCCCACAGCATCTTGCTTCCAGCTCTTTGGGAAGCTAAGAAACAACTCGCTCTGCACAGTGCTCTTACAGCCTAGTGGGAACATCTCTTCCAAAGGCCTGTGAAACGCAGTTTCTTTGCAGGCCTGATCTGGCTGAAGTAGGACTTCTGCTCTGGGTGTGCTACTTTGCCCTAGAGCTGAAAGGCACAACGTGCAGGCTTCTTTCCAAAGGGCGAGTTGGGCCCCACAGCATCTTGCTTCCAGCTCTTTGGGAAGCTAAGAAACAACTCGCTCTGCACAGTGCTCTTACAGCCTAGTGGGAACATCTCTTCCAAAGGCCTGTGAAACGCAGTTTCTTTGCAGGCCTGATCTGGCTGAAGTAGGACTTCTGCTCTGGGTGTGCTACTTTGCCCTAGAGCTGAAAGGCACAACGTGCAGGCTTCTTTCCAAAGGGCGAGTTGGGCCCCACAGCATCTTGCTTCCAGCTCTTTGGGAAGCTAAGAAACAACTCACTCTGCACAGTGCTCTTACAGCCTAGTGGGAACATCTCTTCCAAAGGCCTGTGAAACGCAGTTTCTTTGCAGGCCTGATCTGGCTGAAGTAGGACTTCTGCTCTGGGTGTGCTACTTTGCCCTAGAGCTGAAAGGCACAACGTGCAGGCTTCTTTCCAAAGGGCGAGTTGGGCCCCACAGCATCTTGCTTCCAGCTCTTTGGGAAGCTAAGAAACAACTCGCTCTGCACAGTGCTCTTACAGCCTAGTGGGAACATCTCTTCCAAAGGCCTGTGAAACGCAGTTTCTTTGCAGGCCTGATCTGGCTGAAGTAGGACTTCTGCTCTGGGTGTGCTACTTTGCCCTAGAGCTGAAAGGCACAACGTGCCGGCTTCTTTCCAAAGGGCGAGTTGGGCCCCACAGCATCTTGCTTCCAGCTCTTTGGGAAGCTAAGAAACAACTCGCTCTGCACAGTGCTCTTACAGCCTAGTGGGAACATCTCTTCCAAAGGCCTGTGAAACGCAGTTTCTTTGCAGGCCTGATCTGGCTGAAGTAGGACTTCTGCTCTGGGTGTGCTACTTTGCCCTAGAGCTGAAAGGCACAACGTGCAGGCTTCTTTCCAAAGGGCGAGTTGGGCCCCACAGCATCTTGCTTCCAGCTCTTTGGGAAGCTAAGAAACAACTCGCTCTGCACAGTGCTCTTACAGCCTAGTGGGAACATCTCTTCCAAAGGCCTGTGAAACGCAGTTTCTTTGCAGGCCTGATCTGGCTGAAGTAGGACTTCTGCTCTGGGTGTGCTACTTTGCCCTAGAGCTGAAAGGCACAACGTGCAGGCTTCTTTCCAAAGGGCGAGTTGGGCCCCACAGCATCTTGCTTCCAGCTCTTTGGGAAGCTAAGAAACAACTCGCTCTGCACAGTGCTCTTACAGCCTAGTGGGAACATCTCTTCCAAAGGCCTGTGAAACGCAGTTTCTTTGCAGGCCTGATCTGGCTGAAGTAGGACTTCTGCTCTGGGTGTGCTACTTTGCCCTAGAGCTGAAAGGCACAACGTGCAGGCTTCTTTCCAAAGGGCGAGTTGGGCCCCACAGCATCTTGCTTCCAGCTCTTTGGGAAGCTAAGAAACAACTCGCTCTGCACAGTGCTCTTACGGCCTACCGGGAACATCTCTTCCAAAGGCCTGTGAAACGCAGTTTCTTTGCAGGCCTGATCTGGCTGAAGTAGGACTTCTGCTCTGGGTGTGCTACTTTGCCCTAGAGCTGAAAGGCACAACGTGCAGGCTTCTTTCCAAAGGGCGAGTTGGGCCCCACAGCATCTTGCTTCCAGCTCTTTGGGAAGCTAAGAAACAACTCGCTCTGCACAGTGCTCTTACAGCCTACCGGGAACATCTCTTCCAAAGGCCTGTGAAACGCAGTTTCTTTGCAGGCCTGATCTGGCTGAAGTAGGACTTCTGCTCTGGGTGTGCTACTTTGCCCTAGAGCTGAAAGGCACAACGTGCAGGCTTCTTGCCAAAGGGCGAGTTGGGCCCCACAGCATCTTGCTTCCAGCTCTTTGGGAAGCTAAGAAACAACTCGCTCTGCACAGTGCTCTTACAGCCTACCGGGAACATCTCTTCCAAAGGCCTGTGAAACGCAGTTTCTTTGCAGGCCTGATCTGGCTGAAGTAGGACTTCTGCTCTGGGTGTGCTACTTTGCCCTAGAGCTGAAAGGCACAACGTGCAGGCTTCTTTCCAAAGGGCGAGTTGGGCCCCACAGCATCTTGCTTCCAGCTCTTTGGGAAGCTAAGAAACAACTCGCTCTGCACAGTGCTCTTACAGCCTAGTGGGAACATCTCTTCCAAAGGCCTGTGAAACGCAGTTTCTTTGCAGGCCTGATCTGGCTGAAGTAGGACTTCTGCTCTGGGTGTGCTACTTTGCCCTAGAGCTGAAAGGCACAACGTGCAGGCTTCTTTCCAAAGGGCGAGTTGGGCCCCACAGCATCTTGCTTCCAGCTCTTTGGGAAGCTAAGAAACAACTCGCTCTGCACAGTGCTCTTACAGCCTACCGGGAACATCTCTTCCAAAGGCCTGTGAAACGCAGTTTCTTTGCAGGCCTGATCTGGCTGAAGTAGGACTTCTGCTCTGGGTGTGCTACTTTGCCCTAGAGCTGAAAGGCACAACGTGCAGGCTTCTTTCCAAAGGGCGAGTTGGGCCCCACAGCATCTTGCTTCCAGCTCTTTGGGAAGCTAAGAAACAACTCGCTCTGCACAGTGCTCTTACAGCCTAGTGGGAACATCTCTTCCAAAGGCCTGTGAAACGCAGTTTCTTTGCAGGCCTGATCTGGCTGAAGTAGGACTTCTGCTCTGGGTGTGCTACTTTGCCCTAGAGCTGAAAGGCACAACGTGCAGGCTTCTTTCCAAAGGGCGAGTTGGGCCCCACAGCATCTTGCTTCCAGCTCTTTGGGAAGCTAAGAAACAACTCGCTCTGCACAGTGCTCTTACAGCCTAGTGGGAACATCTCTTCCAAAGGCCTGTGAAACGCAGTTTCTTTGCAGGCCTGATCTGGCTGAAGTAGGACTTCTGCTCTGGGTGTGCTACTTTGCCCTAGAGCTGAAAGGCACAACGTGCAGGCTTCTTTCCAAAGGGCGAGTTGGGCCCCACAGCATCTTGCTTCCAGCTCTTTGGGAAGCTAAGAAACAACTCGCTCTGCACAGTGCTCTTACAGCCTAGTGGGAACATCTCTTCCAAAGGCCTGTGAAACGCAGTTTCTTTGCAGGCCTGATCTGGCTGAAGTAGGACTTCTGCTCTGGGTGTGCTACTTTGCCCTAGAGCTGAAAGGCACAACGTGCAGGCTTCTTTCCAAAGGGCGAGTTGGGCCCCACAGCATCTTGCTTCCAGCTCTTTGGGAAGCTAAGAAACAACTCGCTCTGCACAGTGCTCTTACAGCCTAGTGGGAACATCTCTTCCAAAGGCCTGTGAAACGCAGTTTCTTTGCAGGCCTGATCTGGCTGAAGTAGGACTTCTGCTCTGGGTGTGCTACTTTGCCCTAGAGCTGAAAGGCACAACGTGCAGGCTTCTTTCCAAAGGGCGAGTTGGGCCCCACAGCATCTTGCTTCCAGCTCTTTGGGAAGCTAAGAAACAACTCGCTCTGCACAGTGCTCTTACGGCCTACCGGGAACATCTCTTCCAAAGGCCTGTGAAACGCAGTTTCTTTGCAGGCCTGATCTGGCTGAAGTAGGACTTCTGCTCTGGGTGTGCTACTTTGCCCTAGAGCTGAAAGGCACAACGTGCAGGCTTCTTTCCAAAGGGCGAGTTGGGCCCCACAGCATCTTGCTTCCAGCTCTTTGGGAAGCTAAGAAACAACTCGCTCTGCACAGTGCTCTTACAGCCTACCGGGAACATCTCTTCCAAAGGCCTGTGAAACGCAGTTTCTTTGCAGGCCTGATCTGGCTGAAGTAGGACTTCTGCTCTGGGTGTGCTACTTTGCCCTAGAGCTGAAAGGCACAACGTGCAGGCTTCTTTCCAAAGGGCGAGTTGGGCCCCACAGCATCTTGCTTCCAGCTCTTTGGGAAGCTAAGAAACAACTCGCTCTGCACAGTGCTCTTACAGCCTACCGGGAACATGTCTTCCAAAGGCCTGTGAAACGCAGTTTCTTTGCAGGCCTGATCTGGCTGAAGTAGGACTTCTGCTCTGGGTGTGCTACTTTGCCCTAGAGCTGAAAGGCACAACGTGCAGGCTTCTTTCCAAAGGGCGAGTTGGGCCCCACAGCATCTTGCTTCCAGCTCTTTGGGAAGCTAAGAAACAACTCGCTCTGCACAGTGCTCTTACAGCCTAGTGGGAACATCTCTTCCAAAGGCCTGTGAAACGCAGTTTCTTTGCAGGCCTGATCTGGCTGAAGTAGGACTTCTGCTCTGGGTGTGCTACTTTGCCCTAGAGCTGAAAGGCACAACGTGCAGGCTTCTTTCCAAAGGGCGAGTTGGGCCCCACAGCATCTTGCTTCCAGCTCTTTGGGAAGCTAAGAAACAACTCGCTCTGCACAGTGCTCTTACAGCCTACCGGGAACATCTCTTCCAAAGGCCTGTGAAACGCAGTTTCTTTGCAGGCCTGATCTGGCTGAAGTAGGACTTCTGCTCTGGGTGTGCTACTTTGCCCTAGAGCTGAAAGGCACAACGTGCAGGCTTCTTTCCAAAGGGCGAGTTGGGCCCCACAGCATCTTGCTTCCAGCTCTTTGGGAAGCTAAGAAACAACTCGCTCTGCACAGTGCTCTTACAGCCTACCGGGAACATCTCTTCCAAAGGCCTGTGAAACGCAGTTTCTTTGCAGGCCTGATCTGGCTGAAGTAGGACTTCTGCTCTGGGTGTGCTACTTTGCCCTAGAGCTGAAAGGCACAACGTGCAGGCTTCTTTCCAAAGGGCGAGTTGGGCCCCACAGCATCTTGCTTCCAGCTCTTTGGGAAGCTAAGAAACAACTCGCTCTGCACAGTGCTCTTACAGCCTAGTGGGAACATCTCTTCCAAAGGCCTGTGAAACGCAGTTTCTTTGCAGGCCTGATCTGGCTGAAGTAGGACTTCTGCTCTGGGTGTGCTACTTTGCCCTAGAGCTGAAAGGCACAACGTGCAGGCTTCTTTCCAAAGGGCGAGTTGGGCCCCACAGCATCTTGCTTCCAGCTCTTTGGGAAGCTAAGAAACAACTCGCTCTGCACAGTGCTCTTACAGCCTAGTGGGAACATCTCTTCCAAAGGCCTGTGAAACGCAGTTTCTTTGCAGGCCTGATCTGGCTGAAGTAGGACTTCTGCTCTGGGTGTGCTACTTTGCCCTAGAGCTGAAAGGCACAACGTGCAGGCTTCTTTCCAAAGGGCGAGTTGGGCCCCACAGCATCTTGCTTCCAGCTCTTTGGGAAGCTAAGAAACAACTCGCTCTGCACAGTGCTCTTACAGCCTACCGGGAACATCTCTTCCAAAGGCCTGTGAAACGCAGTTTCTTTGCAGGCCTGATCTGGCTGAAGTAGGACTTCTGCTCTGGGTGTGCTACTTTGCCCTAGAGCTGAAAGGCACAACGTGCAGGCTTCTTTCCAAAGGGCGAGTTGGGCCCCACAGCATCTTGCTTCCAGCTCTTTGGGAAGCTAAGAAACAACTCGCTCTGCACAGTGCTCTTACAGCCTACCGGGAACATCTCTTCCAAAGGCCTGTGAAACGCAGTTTCTTTGCAGGCCTGATCTGGCTGAAGTAGGACTTCTGCTCTGGGTGTGCTACTTTGCCCTAGAGCTGAAAGGCACAACGTGCAGGCTTCTTTCCAAAGGGCGAGTTGGGCCCCACAGCATCTTGCTTCCAGCTCTTTGGGAAGCTAAGAAACAACTCGCTCTGCACAGTGCTCTTACAGCCTACCGGGAACATCTCTTCCAAAGGCCTGTGAAACGCAGTTTCTTTGCAGGCCTGATCTGGCTGAAGTAGGACTTCTGCTCTGGGTGTGCTACTTTGCCCTAGAGCTGAAAGGCACAACGTGCAGGCTTCTTTCCAAAGGGCGAGTTGGGCCCCACAGCATCTTGCTTCCAGCTCTTTGGGAAGCTAAGAAACAACTCGCTCTGCACAGTGCTCTTACAGCCTAGTGGGAACATCTCTTCCAAAGGCCTGTGAAACGCAGTTTCTTTGCAGGCCGGATCTGGCTGAAGTAGGACTTCTGCTCTGGGTGTGCTACTTTGCCCTAGAGCTGAAAGGCACAACGTGCAGGCTTCTTTCCAAAGGGCGAGTTGGGCCCCACAGCATCTTGCTTCCAGCTCTTTGGGAAGCTAAGAAACAACTCGCTCTGCACAGTGCTCTTACAGCCTAGTGGGAACATCTCTTCCAAAGGCCTGTGAAACGCAGTTTCTTTGCAGGCCTGATCTGGCTGAAGTAGGACTTCTGCTCTGGGTGTGCTACTTTGCCCTAGAGCTGAAAGGCACAACGTGCAGGCTTCTTTCCAAAGGGCGAGTTGGGCCCCACAGCATCTTGCTTCCAGCTCTTTGGGAAGCTAAGAAACAACTCGCTCTGCACAGTGCTCTTACAGCCTACCGGGAACATGTCTTCCAAAGGCCTGTGAAAGGCAGTTTCTTTGCAGGCCTGATCTGGCTGAAGTAGGACTTCTGCTCTGGGTGTGCTACTTTGCCCTAGAGCTGAAAGGCACAACGTGCAGGCTTCTTTCCAAAGGGCGAGTTGGGCCCCACAGCATCTTGCTTCCAGCTCTTTGGGAAGCTAAGAAACAACTCGCTCTGCACAGTGCTCTTACAGCCTAGTGGGAACATCTCTTCCAAAGGCCTGTGAAACGCAGTTTCTTTGCAGGCCTGATCTGGCTGAAGTAGGACTTCTGCTCTGGGTGTGCTACTTTGCCCTAGAGCTGAAAGGCACAACGTGCAGGCTTCTTTCCAAAGGGCGAGTTGGGCCCCACAGCATCTTGCTTCCAGCTCTTTGGGAAGCTAAGAAACAACTCGCTCTGCACAGTTCTCTTACAGCCTAGTGGGAACATCTCTTCCAAAGGCCTGTGAAACGCAGTTTCTTTGCAGGCCTGATCTGGCTGAAGTAGGACTTCTGCTCTGGGTGTGCTACTTTGCCCTAGAGCTGAAAGGCACAACGTGCAGGCTTCTTTCCAAAGGGCGAGTTGGGCCCCACAGCATCTTGCTTCCAGCTCTTTGGGAAGCTAAGAAACAACTCGCTCTGCACAGTGCTCTTACAGCCTAGTGGGAACATCTCTTCCAAAGGCCTGTGAAACGCAGTTTCTTTGCAGGCCTGATCTGGCTGAAGTAGGACTTCTGCTCTGGGTGTGCTACTTTGCCCTAGAGCTGAAAGGCACAACGTGCAGGCTTCTTTCCAAAGGGCGAGTTGGGCCCCACAGCATCTTGCTTCCAGCTCTTTGGGAAGCTAAGAAACAACTCGCTCTGCACAGTGCTCTTACAGCCTAGTGGGAACATCTCTTCCAAAGGCCTGTGAAACGCAGTTTCTTTGCAGGCCTGATCTGGCTGAAGTAGGACTTCTGCTCTGGGTGTGCTACTTTGCCCTAGAGCTGAAAGGCACAACGTGCAGGCTTCTTTCCAAAGGGCGAGTTGGGCCCCACAGCATCTTGCTTCCAGCTCTTTGGGAAGCTAAGAAACAACTCGCTCTGCACAGTGCTCTTACGGCCTACCGGGAACATCTCTTCCAAAGGCCTGTGAAACGCAGTTTCTTTGCAGGCCTGATCTGGCTGAAGTAGGACTTCTGCTCTGGGTGTGCTACTTTGCCCTAGAGCTGAAAGGCACAACGTGCAGGCTTCTTTCCAAAGGGCGAGTTGGGCCCCACAGCATCTTGCTTCCAGCTCTTTGGGAAGCTAAGAAACAACTCGCTCTGCACAGTGCTCTTACGGCCTACCGGGAACATCTCTTCCAAAGGCCTGTGAAACGCAGTTTCTTTGCAGGCCTGATCTGGCTGAAGTAGGACTTCTGCTCTGGGTGTGCTACTTTGCCCTAGAGCTGAAAGGCACAACGTGCAGGCTTCTTGCCAAAGGGCGAGTTGGGCCCCACAGCATCTTGCTTCCAGCTCTTTGGGAAGCTAAGAAACAACTCGCTCTGCACAGTGCTCTTACAGCCTACCGGGAACATCTCTTCCAAAGGCCTGTGAAACGCAGTTTCTTTGCAGGCCTGATCTGGCTGAAGTAGGACTTCTGCTCTGGGTGTGCTACTTTGCCCTAGAGCTGAAAGGCACAACGTGCAGGCTTCTTTCCAAAGGGCGAGTTGGGCCCCACAGCATCTTGCTTCCAGCTCTTTGGGAAGCTAAGAAACAACTCGCTCTGCACAGTGCTCTTACAGCCTAGTGGGAACATCTCTTCCAAAGGCCTGTGAAACGCAGTTTCTTTGCAGGCCTGATCTGGCTGAAGTAGGACTTCTGCTCTGGGTGTGCTACTTTGCCCTAGAGCTGAAAGGCACAACGTGCAGGCTTCTTTCCAAAGGGCGAGTTGGGCCCCACAGCATCTTGCTTCCAGCTCTTTGGGAAGCTAAGAAACAACTCGCTCTGCACAGTGCTCTTACAGCCTAGTGGGAACATCTCTTCCAAAGGCCTGTGAAACGCAGTTTCTTTGCAGGCCTGATCTGGCTGAAGTAGGACTTCTGCTCTGGGTGTGCTACTTTGCCCTAGAGCTGAAAGGCACAACGTGCAGGCTTCTTTCCAAAGGGCGAGTTGGGCCCCACAGCATCTTGCTTCCAGCTCTTTGGGAAGCTAAGAAACAACTCGCTCTGCACAGTGCTCTTACAGCCTAGTGGGAACATCTCTTCCAAAGGCCTGTGAAACGCAGTTTCTTTGCAGGCCTGATCTGGCTGAAGTAGGACTTCTGCTCTGGGTGTGCTACTTTGCCCTAGAGCTGAAAGGCACAACGTGCAGGCTTCTTTCCAAAGGGCGAGTTGGGCCCCACAGCATCTTGCTTCCAGCTCTTTGGGAAGCTAAGAAACAACTCGCTCTGCACAGTGCTCTTACAGCCTACCGGGAACATGTCTTCCAAAGGCCTGTGAAACGCAGTTTCTTTGCAGGCCTGATCTGGCTGAAGTAGGACTTCTGCTCTGGGTGTGCTACTTTGCCCTAGAGCTGAAAGGCACAACGTGCAGGCTTCTTTCCAAAGGGCGAGTTGGGCCCCACAGCATCTTGCTTCCAGCTCTTTGGGAAGCTAAGAAACAACTCGCTCTGCACAGTTCTCTTACAGCCTAGTGGGAACATCTCTTCCAAAGGCCTGTGAAACGCAGTTTCTTTGCAGGCCTGATCTGGCTGAAGTAGGACTTCTGCTCTGGGTGTGCTACTTTGCCCTAGAGCTGAAAGGCACAACGTGCAGGCTTCTTTCCAAAGGGCGAGTTGGGCCCCACAGCATCTTGCTTCCAGCTCTTTGGGAAGCTAAGAAACAACTCGCTCTGCACAGTGCTCTTACAGCCTACCGGGAACATCTCTTCCAAAGGCCTGTGAAACGCAGTTTCTTTGCAGGCCTGATCTGGCTGAAGTAGGACTTCTGCTCTGGGTGTGCTACTTTGCCCTAGAGCTGAAAGGCACAACGTGCAGGCTTCTTTCCAAAGGGCGAGTTGGGCCCCACAGCATCTTGCTTCCAGCTCTTTGGGAAGCTAAGAAACAACTCGCTCTGCACAGTGCTCTTACAGCCTAGTGGGAACATCTCTTCCAAAGGCCTGTGAAACGCAGTTTCTTTGCAGGCCGGATCTGGCTGAAGTAGGACTTCTGCTCTGGGTGTGCTACTTTGCCCTAGAGCTGAAAGGCACAACGTGCAGGCTTCTTTCCAAAGGGCGAGTTGGGCCCCACAGCATCTTGCTTCCAGCTCTTTGGGAAGCTAAGAAACAACTCGCTCTGCACAGTGCTCTTACAGCCTAGTGGGAACATCTCTTCCAAAGGCCTGTGAAACGCAGTTTCTTTGCAGGCCTGATCTGGCTGAAGTAGGACTTCTGCTCTGGGTGTGCTACTTTGCCCTAGAGCTGAAAGGCACAACGTGCAGGCTTCTTTCCAAAGGGCGAGTTGGGCCCCACAGCATCTTGCTTCCAGCTCTTTGGGAAGCTAAGAAACAACTCGCTCTGCACAGTGCTCTTACAGCCTACCGGGAACATGTCTTCCAAAGGCCTGTGAAAGGCAGTTTCTTTGCAGGCCTGATCTGGCTGAAGTAGGACTTCTGCTCTGGGTGTGCTACTTTGCCCTAGAGCTGAAAGGCACAACGTGCAGGCTTCTTTCCAAAGGGCGAGTTGGGCCCCACAGCATCTTGCTTCCAGCTCTTTGGGAAGCTAAGAAACAACTCGCTCTGCACAGTGCTCTTACAGCCTAGTGGGAACATCTCTTCCAAAGGCCTGTGAAACGCAGTTTCTTTGCAGGCCTGATCTGGCTGAAGTAGGACTTCTGCTCTGGGTGTGCTACTTTGCCCTAGAGCTGAAAGGCACAACGTGCAGGCTTCTTTCCAAAGGGCGAGTTGGGCCCCACAGCATCTTGCTTCCAGCTCTTTGGGAAGCTAAGAAACAACTCGCTCTGCACAGTTCTCTTACAGCCTAGTGGGAACATCTCTTCCAAAGGCCTGTGAAACGCAGTTTCTTTGCAGGCCTGATCTGGCTGAAGTAGGACTTCTGCTCTGGGTGTGCTACTTTGCCCTAGAGCTGAAAGGCACAACGTGCAGGCTTCTTTCCAAAGGGCGAGTTGGGCCCCACAGCATCTTGCTTCCAGCTCTTTGGGAAGCTAAGAAACAACTCGCTCTGCACAGTGCTCTTACAGCCTAGTGGGAACATCTCTTCCAAAGGCCTGTGAAACGCAGTTTCTTTGCAGGCCTGATCTGGCTGAAGTAGGACTTCTGCTCTGGGTGTGCTACTTTGCCCTAGAGCTGAAAGGCACAACGTGCAGGCTTCTTTCCAAAGGGCGAGTTGGGCCCCACAGCATCTTGCTTCCAGCTCTTTGGGAAGCTAAGAAACAACTCGCTCTGCACAGTGCTCTTACAGCCTACCGGGAACATGTCTTCCAAAGGCCTGTGAAACGCAGTTTCTTTGCAGGCCTGATCTGGCTGAAGTAGGACTTCTGCTCTGGGTGTGCTACTTTGCCCTAGAGCTGAAAGGCACAACGTGCAGGCTTCTTTCCAAAGGGCGAGTTGGGCCCCACAGCATCTTGCTTCCAGCTCTTTGGGAAGCTAAGAAACAACTCGCTCTGCACAGTGCTCTTACAGCCTAGTGGGAACATCTCTTCCAAAGGCCTGTGAAACGCAGTTTCTTTGCAGGCCTGATCTGGCTGAAGTAGGACTTCTGCTCTGGGTGTGCTACTTTGCCCTAGAGCTGAAAGGCACAACGTGCAGGCTTCTTTCCAAAGGGCGAGTTGGGCCCCACAGCATCTTGCTTCCAGCTCTTTGGGAAGCTAAGAAACAACTCGCTCTGCACAGTTCTCTTACAGCCTAGTGGGAACATCTCTTCCAAAGGCCTGTGAAACGCAGTTTCTTTGCAGGCCTGATCTGGCTGAAGTAGGACTTCTGCTCTGGGTGTGCTACTTTGCCCTAGAGCTGAAAGGCACAACGTGCAGGCTTCTTTCCAAAGGGCGAGTTGGGCCCCACAGCATCTTGCTTCCAGCTCTTTGGGAAGCTAAGAAACAACTCGCTCTGCACAGTGCTCTTACAGCCTACCGGGAACATCTCTTCCAAAGGCCTGTGAAACGCAGTTTCTTTGCAGGCCTGATCTGGCTGAAGTAGGACTTCTGCTCTGGGTGTGCTACTTTGCCCTAGAGCTGAAAGGCACAACGTGCAGGCTTCTTTCCAAAGGGCGAGTTGGGCCCCACAGCATCTTGCTTCCAGCTCTTTGGGAAGCTAAGAAACAACTCGCTCTGCACAGTGCTCTTACAGCCTACCGGGAACATCTCTTCCAAAGGCCTGTGAAACGCAGTTTCTTTGCAGGCCTGATCTGGCTGAAGTAGGACTTCTGCTCTGGGTGTGCTACTTTGCCCTAGAGCTGAAAGGCACAACGTGCAGGCTTCTTTCCAAAGGGCGAGTTGGGCCCCACAGCATCTTGCTTCCAGCTCTTTGGGAAGCTAAGAAACAACTCGCTCTGCACAGTGCTCTTACAGCCTAGTGGGAACATCTCTTCCAAAGGCCTGTGAAACGCAGTTTCTTTGCAGGCCTGATCTGGCTGAAGTAGGACTTCTGCTCTGGGTGTGCTACTTTGCCCTAGAGCTGAAAGGCACAACGTGCAGGCTTCTTTCCAAAGGGCGAGTTGGGCCCCACAGCATCTTGCTTCCAGCTCTTTGGGAAGCTAAGAAACAACTCGCTCTGCACAGTGCTCTTACAGCCTAGTGGGAACATCTCTTCCAAAGGCCTGTGAAACGCAGTTTCTTTGCAGGCCGGATCTGGCTGAAGTAGGACTTCTGCTCTGGGTGTGCTACTTTGCCCTAGAGCTGAAAGGCACAACGTGCAGGCTTCTTTCCAAAGGGCGAGTTGGGCCCCACAGCATCTTGCTTCCAGCTCTTTGGGAAGCTAAGAAACAACTCGCTCTGCACAGTGCTCTTACAGCCTACCGGGAACATCTCTTCCAAAGGCCTGTGAAACGCAGTTTCTTTGCAGGCCTGATCTGGCTGAAGTAGGACTTCTGCTCTGGGTGTGCTACTTTGCCCTAGAGCTGAAAGGCACAACGTGCAGGCTTCTTTCCAAAGGGCGAGTTGGGCCCCACAGCATCTTGCTTCCAGCTCTTTGGGAAGCTAAGAAACAACTCGCTCTGCACAGTGCTCTTACAGCCTAGTGGGAACATCTCTTCCAAAGGCCTGTGAAACGCAGTTTCTTTGCAGGCCTGATCTGGCTGAAGTAGGACTTCTGCTCTGGGTGTGCTACTTTGCCCTAGAGCTGAAAGGCACAACGTGCAGGCTTCTTTCCAAAGGGCGAGTTGGGCCCCACAGCATCTTGCTTCCAGCTCTTTGGGAAGCTAAGAAACAACTCGCTCTGCACAGTGCTCTTACAGCCTAGTGGGAACATCTCTTCCAAAGGCCTGTGAAACGCAGTTTCTTTGCAGGCCTGATCTGGCTGAAGTAGGACTTCTGCTCTGGGTGTGCTACTTTGCCCTAGAGCTGAAAGGCACAACGTGCAGGCTTCTTTCCAAAGGGCGAGTTGGGCCCCACAGCATCTTGCTTCCAGCTCTTTGGGAAGCTAAGAAACAACTCGCTCTGCACAGTGCTCTTACGGCCTACCGGGAACATCTCTTCCAAAGGCCTGTGAAACGCAGTTTCTTTGCAGGCCTGATCTGGCTGAAGTAGGACTTCTGCTCTGGGTGTGCTACTTTGCCCTAGAGCTGAAAGGCACAACGTGCAGGCTTCTTTCCAAAGGGCGAGTTGGGCCCCACAGCATCTTGCTTCCAGCTCTTTGGGAAGCTAAGAAACAACTCGCTCTGCACAGTGCTCTTACAGCCTAGTGGGAACATCTCTTCCAAAGGCCTGTGAAACGCAGTTTCTTTGCAGGCCTGATCTGGCTGAAGTAGGACTTCTGCTCTGGGTGTGCTACTTTGCCCTAGAGCTGAAAGGCACAACGTGCAGGCTTCTTTCCAAAGGGCGAGTTGGGCCCCACAGCATCTTGCTTCCAGCTCTTTGGGAAGCTAAGAAACAACTCGCTCTGCACAGTGCTCTTACAGCCTAGTGGGAACATCTCTTCCAAAGGCCTGTGAAACGCAGTTTCTTTGCAGGCCTGATCTGGCTGAAGTAGGACTTCTGCTCTGGGTGTGCTACTTTGCCCTAGAGCTGAAAGGCACAACGTGCAGGCTTCTTTCCAAAGGGCGAGTTGGGCCCCACAGCATCTTGCTTCCAGCTCTTTGGGAAGCTAAGAAACAACTCGCTCTGCACAGTGCTCTTACAGCCTACCGGGAACATGTCTTCCAAAGGCCTGTGAAACGCAGTTTCTTTGCAGGCCTGATCTGGCTGAAGTAGGACTTCTGCTCTGGGTGTGCTACTTTGCCCTAGAGCTGAAAGGCACAACGTGCAGGCTTCTTTCCAAAGGGCGAGTTGGGCCCCACAGCATCTTGCTTCCAGCTCTTTGGGAAGCTAAGAAACAACTCGCTCTGCACAGTGCTCTTACAGCCTACCGGGAACATCTCTTCCAAAGGCCTGTGAAACGCAGTTTCTTTGCAGGCCTGATCTGGCTGAAGTAGGACTTCTGCTCTGGGTGTGCTACTTTGCCCTAGAGCTGAAAGGCACAACGTGCAGGCTTCTTTCCAAAGGGCGAGTTGGGCCCCACAGCATCTTGCTTCCAGCTCTTTGGGAAGCTAAGAAACAACTCGCTCTGCACAGTGCTCTTACAGCCTACCGGGAACATCTCTTCCAAAGGCCTGTGAAACGCAGTTTCTTTGCAGGCCTGATCTGGCTGAAGTAGGACTTCTGCTCTGGGTGTGCTACTTTGCCCTAGAGCTGAAAGGCACAACGTGCAGGCTTCTTTCCAAAGGGCGAGTTGGGCCCCACAGCATCTTGCTTCCAGCTCTTTGGGAAGCTAAGAAACAACTCGCTCTGCACAGTGCTCTTACAGCCTACCGGGAACATGTCTTCCAAAGGCCTGTGAAACGCAGTTTCTTTGCAGGCCTGATCTGGCTGAAGTAGGACTTCTGCTCTGGGTGTGCTACTTTGCCCTAGAGCTGAAAGGCACAACGTGCAGGCTTCTTTCCAAAGGGCGAGTTGGGCCCCACAGCATCTTGCTTCCAGCTCTTTGGGAAGCTAAGAAACAACTCGCTCTGCACAGTGCTCTTACAGCCTAGTGGGAACATCTCTTCCAAAGGCCTGTGAAACGCAGTTTCTTTGCAGGCCTGATCTGGCTGAAGTAGGACTTCTGCTCTGGGTGTGCTACTTTGCCCTAGAGCTGAAAGGCACAACGTGCAGGCTTCTTTCCAAAGGGCGAGTTGGGCCCCACAGCATCTTGCTTCCAGCTCTTTGGGAAGCTAAGAAACAACTCGCTCTGCACAGTGCTCTTACAGCCTACCGGGAACATCTCTTCCAAAGGCCTGTGAAAGGCAGTTTCTTTGCAGGCCTGATCTGGCTGAAGTAGGACTTCTGCTCTGGGTGTGCTACTTTGCCCTAGAGCTGAAAGGCACAACGTGCAGGCTTCTTTCCAAAGGGCGAGTTGGGCCCCACAGCATCTTGCTTCCAGCTCTTTGGGAAGCTAAGAAACAACTCGCTCTGCACAGTGCTCTTACAGCCTACCGGGAACATCTCTTCCAAAGGCCTGTGAAACGCAGTTTCTTTGCAGGCCTGATCTGGCTGAAGTAGGACTTCTGCTCTGGGTGTGCTACTTTGCCCTAGAGCTGAAAGGCACAACGTGCAGGCTTCTTTCCAAAGGGCGAGTTGGGCCCCACAGCATCTTGCTTCCAGCTCTTTGGGAAGCTAAGAAACAACTCGCTCTGCACAGTGCTCTTACAGCCTAGTGGGAACATCTCTTCCAAAGGCCTGTGAAACGCAGTTTCTTTGCAGGCCTGATCTGGCTGAAGTAGGACTTCTGCTCTGGGTGTGCTACTTTGCCCTAGAGCTGAAAGGCACAACGTGCAGGCTTCTTTCCAAAGGGCGAGTTGGGCCCCACAGCATCTTGCTTCCAGCTCTTTGGGAAGCTAAGAAACAACTCGCTCTGCACAGTGCTCTTACAGCCTAGTGGGAACATCTCTTCCAAAGGCCTGTGAAACGCAGTTTCTTTGCAGGCCTGATCTGGCTGAAGTAGGACTTCTGCTCTGGGTGTGCTACTTTGCCCTAGAGCTGAAAGGCACAACGTGCAGGCTTCTTTCCAAAGGGCGAGTTGGGCCCCACAGCATCTTGCTTCCAGCTCTTTGGGAAGCTAAGAAACAACTCGCTCTGCACAGTGCTCTTACAGCCTAGTGGGAACATCTCTTCCAAAGGCCTGTGAAACGCAGTTTCTTTGCAGGCCTGATCTGGCTGAAGTAGGACTTCTGCTCTGGGTGTGCTACTTTGCCCTAGAGCTGAAAGGCACAACGTGCAGGCTTCTTTCCAAAGGGCGAGTTGGGCCCCACAGCATCTTGCTTCCAGCTCTTTGGGAAGCTAAGAAACAACTCGCTCTGCACAGTGCTCTTACAGCCTAGTGGGAACATCTCTTCCAAAGGCCTGTGAAACGCAGTTTCTTTGCAGGCCTGATCTGGCTGAAGTAGGACTTCTGCTCTGGGTGTGCTACTTTGCCCTAGAGCTGAAAGGCACAACGTGCAGGCTTCTTTCCAAAGGGCGAGTTGGGCCCCACAGCATCTTGCTTCCAGCTCTTTGGGAAGCTAAGAAACAACTCGCTCTGCACAGTGCTCTTACAGCCTACCGGGAACATCTCTTCCAAAGGCCTGTGAAACGCAGTTTCTTTGCAGGCCTGATCTGGCTGAAGTAGGACTTCTGCTCTGGGTGTGCTACTTTGCCCTAGAGCTGAAAGGCACAACGTGCAGGCTTCTTTCCAAAGGGCGAGTTGGGCCCCACAGCATCTTGCTTCCAGCTCTTTGGGAAGCTAAGAAACAACTCGCTCTGCACAGTGCTCTTACAGCCTACCGGGAACATCTCTTCCAAAGGCCAGTGAAGCGCAGTTTCTTTGCAGGCCTGATCTGGCTGAAGTAGGACTTCTGCTCTGGGTGTGCTACTTTGACCTAGAGCTGAAAGGCACAACGTGCAGGCTTCTTTCCAAAGGGCGAGTTGGGCCCCACAGCATCTTGCTTCCAGCTCTTTGGGAAGCTAAGAAACAACTCGCTCTGCACAGTGCTCTTACAGCCTAGTGGGAACATCTCTTCCAAAGGCCTGTGAAACGCAGTTTCTTTGCAGGCCTGATCTGGCTGAAGTAGGACTTCTGCTCTGGGTGTGCTACTTTGCCCTAGAGCTGAAAGGCACAACGTGCAGGCTTCTTTCCAAAGGGCGAGTTGGGCCCCACAGCATCTTGCTTCCAGCTCTTTGGGAAGCTAAGAAACAACTCGCTCTGCACAGTGCTCTTACAGCCTAGTGGGAACATCTCTTCCAAAGGCCTGTGAAACGCAGTTTCTTTGCAGGCCTGATCTGGCTGAAGTAGGACTTCTGCTCTGGGTGTGCTACTTTGCCCTAGAGCTGAAAGGCACAACGTGCAGGCTTCTTTCCAAAGGGCGAGTTGGGCCCCACAGCATCTTGCTTCCAGCTCTTTGGGAAGCTAAGAAACAACTCGCTCTGCACAGTGCTCTTACAGCCTAGTGGGAACATCTCTTCCAAAGGCCTGTGAAACGCAGTTTCTTTGCAGGCCTGATCTGGCTGAAGTAGGACTTCTGCTCTGGGTGTGCTACTTTGCCCTAGAGCTGAAAGGCACAACGTGCAGGCTTCTTTCCAAAGGGCGAGTTGGGCCCCACAGCATCTTGCTTCCAGCTCTTTGGGAAGCTAAGAAACAACTCGCTCTGCACAGTGCTCTTACAGCCTACCGGGAACATCTCTTCCAAAGGCCTGTGAAACGCAGTTTCTTTGCAGGCCTGATCTGGCTGAAGTAGGACTTCTGCTCTGGGTGTGCTACTTTGCCCTAGAGCTGAAAGGCACAACGTGCAGGCTTCTTTCCAAAGGGCGAGTTGGGCCCCACAGCATCTTGCTTCCAGCTCTTTGGGAAGCTAAGAAACAACTCGCTCTGCACAGTGCTCTTACAGCCTACCGGGAACATCTCTTCCAAAGGCCTGTGAAACGCAGTTTCTTTGCAGGCCTGATCTGGCTGAAGTAGGACTTCTGCTCTGGGTGTGCTACTTTGCCCTAGAGCTGAAAGGCACAACGTGCAGGCTTCTTTCCAAAGGGCGAGTTGGGCCCCACAGCATCTTGCTTCCAGCTCTTTGGGAAGCTAAGAAACAACTCGCTCTGCACAGTGCTCTTACAGCCTAGTGGGAACATCTCTTCCAAAGGCCTGTGAAACGCAGTTTCTTTGCAGGCCTGATCTGGCTGAAGTAGGACTTCTGCTCTGGGTGTGCTACTTTGCCCTAGAGCTGAAAGGCACAACGTGCAGGCTTCTTTCCAAAGGGCGAGTTGGGCCCCACAGCATCTTGCTTCCAGCTCTTTGGGAAGCTAAGAAACAACTCGCTCTGCACAGTGCTCTTACAGCCTAGTGGGAACATCTCTTCCAAAGGCCTGTGAAACGCAGTTTCTTTGCAGGCCTGATCTGGCTGAAGTAGGACTTCTGCTCTGGGTGTGCTACTTTGCCCTAGAGCTGAAAGGCACAACGTGCAGGCTTCTTTCCAAAGGGCGAGTTGGGCCCCACAGCATCTTGCTTCCAGCTCTTTGGGAAGCTAAGAAACAACTCGCTCTGCACAGTGCTCTTACAGCCTAGTGGGAACATCTCTTCCAAAGGCCTGTGAAACGCAGTTTCTTTGCAGGCCTGATCTGGCTGAAGTAGGACTTCTGCTCTGGGTGTGCTACTTTGCCCTAGAGCTGAAAGGCACAACGTGCAGGCTTCTTTCCAAAGGGCGAGTTGGGCCCCACAGCATCTTGCTTCCAGCTCTTTGGGAAGCTAAGAAACAACTCGCTCTGCACAGTGCTCTTACAGCCTACCGGGAACATCTCTTCCAAAGGCCTGTGAAACGCAGTTTCTTTGCAGGCCTGATCTGGCTGAAGTAGGACTTCTGCTCTGGGTGTGCTACTTTGCCCTAGAGCTGAAAGGCACAACGTGCAGGCTTCTTTCCAAACGGCGAGTTGGGCCCCACAGCATCTTGCTTCCAGCTCTTTGGGAAGCTAAGAAACAACTCGCTCTGCACAGTTCTCTTACAGCCTAGTGGGAACATGTCTTCCAAAGGCCTGTGAAACGCAGTTTCTTTGCAGGCCTGATCTGGCTGAAGTAGGACTTCTGCTCTGGGTGTGCTACTTTGCCCTAGAGCTGAAAGGCACAACGTGCAGGCTTCTTTCCAAAGGGCGAGTTGGGCCCCACAGCATCTTGCTTCCAGCTCTTTGGGAAGCTAAGAAACAACTCGCTCTGCACAGTGCTCTTACAGCCTAGTGGGAACATCTCTTCCAAAGGCCTGTGAAACGCAGTTTCTTTGCAGGCCTGATCTGGCTGAAGTAGGACTTCTGCTCTGGGTGTGCTACTTTGCCCTAGAGCTGAAAGGCACAACGTGCAGGCTTCTTTCCAAAGGGCGAGTTGGGCCCCACAGCATCTTGCTTCCAGCTCTTTGGGAAGCTAAGAAACAACTCGCTCTGCACAGTGCTCTTACAGCCTAGTGGGAACATCTCTTCCAAAGGCCTGTGAAACGCAGTTTCTTTGCAGGCCTGATCTGGCTGAAGTAGGACTTCTGCTCTGGGTGTGCTACTTTGCCCTAGAGCTGAAAGGCACAACGTGCAGGCTTCTTTCCAAAGGGCGAGTTGGGCCCCACAGCATCTTGCTTCCAGCTCTTTGGGAAGCTAAGAAACAACTCGCTCTGCACAGTGCTCTTACAGCCTACCGGGAACATCTCTTCCAAAGGCCTGTGAAACGCAGTTTCTTTGCAGGCCTGATCTGGCTGAAGTAGGACTTCTGCTCTGGGTGTGCTACTTTGCCCTAGAGCTGAAAGGCACAACGTGCAGGCTTCTTTCCAAAGGGCGAGTTGGGCCCCACAGCATCTTGCTTCCAGCTCTTTGGGAAGCTAAGAAACAACTCGCTCTGCACAGTTCTCTTACAGCCTAGTGGGAACATCTCTTCCAAAGGCCTGTGAAACGCAGTTTCTTTGCAGGCCTGATCTGGCTGAAGTAGGACTTCTGCTCTGGGTGTGCTACTTTGCCCTAGAGCTGAAAGGCACAACGTGCAGGCTTCTTTCCAAAGGGCGAGTTGGGCCCCACAGCATCTTGCTTCCAGCTCTTTGGGAAGCTAAGAAACAACTCGCTCTGCACAGTGCTCTTACAGCCTACCGGGAACATCTCTTCCAAAGGCCTGTGAAACGCAGTTTCTTTGCAGGCCTGATCTGGCTGAAGTAGGACTTCTGCTCTGGGTGTGCTACTTTGCCCTAGAGCTGAAAGGCACAACGTGCAGGCTTCTTTCCAAAGGGCGATTTGGGCCCCACAGCATCTTGCTTCCAGCTCTTTGGGAAGCTAAGAAACAACTCGCTCTGCACAGTGCTCTTACAGCCTAGTGGGAACATCTCTTCCAAAGGCCTGTGAAACGCAGTTTCTTTGCAGGCCTGATCTGGCTGAAGTAGGACTTCTGCTCTGGGTGTGCTACTTTGCCCTAGAGCTGAAAGGCACAACGTGCAGGCTTCTTTCCAAAGGGCGAGTTGGGCCCCACAGCATCTTGCTTCCAGCTCTTTGGGAAGCTAAGAAACAACTCGCTCTGCACAGTGCTCTTACAGCCTAGTGGGAACATCTCTTCCAAAGGCCTGTGAAACGCAGTTTCTTTGCAGGCCTGATCTGGCTGAAGTAGGACTTCTGCTCTGGGTGTGCTACTTTGCCCTAGAGCTGAAAGGCACAACGTGCAGGCTTCTTTCCAAAGGGCGAGTTGGGCCCCACAGCATCTTGCTTCCAGCTCTTTGGGAAGCTAAGAAACAACTCGCTCTGCACAGTGCTCTTACAGCCTAGTGGGAACATCTCTTCCAAAGGCCTGTGAAACGCAGTTTCTTTGCAGGCCTGATCTGGCTGAAGTAGGACTTCTGCTCTGGGTGTGCTACTTTGCCCTAGAGCTGAAAGGCACAACGTGCAGGCTTCTTTCCAAAGGGCGAGTTGGGCCCCACAGCATCTTGCTTCCAGCTCTTTGGGAAGCTAAGAAACAACTCGCTCTGCACAGTGCTCTTACAGCCTACCGGGAACATCTCTTCCAAAGGCCTGTGAAACGCAGTTTATTTGCAGGCCTGATCTGGCTGAAGTAGGACTTCTGCTCTGGGTGTGCTACTTTGCCCTAGAGCTGAAAGGCACAACGTGCAGGCTTCTTTCCAAAGGGCGAGTTGGGCCCCACAGCATCTTGCTTCCAGCTCTTTGGGAAGCTAAGAAACAACTCGCTCTGCACAGTGCTCTTACAGCCTACCGGGAACATGTCTTCCAAAGGCCTGTGAAACGCAGTTTCTTTGCAGGCCTGATCTGGCTGAAGTAGGACTTCTGCTCTGGGTGTGCTACTTTGCCCTAGAGCTGAAAGGCACAACGTGCAGGCTTCTTTCCAAAGGGCGAGTTGGGCCCCACAGCATCTTGCTTCCAGCTCTTTGGGAAGCTAAGAAACAACTCGCTCTGCACAGTGCTCTTACAGCCTAGTGGGAACATCTCTTCCAAAGGCCTGTGAAACGCAGTTTCTTTGCAGGCCGGATCTGGCTGAAGTAGGACTTCTGCTCTGGGTGTGCTACTTTGCCCTAGAGCTGAAAGGCACAACGTGCAGGCTTCTTTCCAAAGGGCGAGTTGGGCCCCACAGCATCTTGCTTCCAGCTCTTTGGGAAGCTAAGAAACAACTCGCTCTGCACAGTGCTCTTACGGCCTACCGGGAACATCTCTTCCAAAGGCCTGTGAAACGCAGTTTCTTTGCAGGCCTGATCTGGCTGAAGTAGGACTTCTGCTCTGGGTGTGCTACTTTGCCCTAGAGCTGAAAGGCACAACGTGCAGGCTTCTTTCCAAAGGGCGAGTTGGGCCCCACAGCATCTTGCTTCCAGCTCTTTGGGAAGCTAAGAAACAACTCGCTCTGCACAGTGCTCTTACAGCCTACCGGGAACATCTCTTCCAAAGGCCTGTGAAACGCAGTTTCTTTGCAGGCCTGATCTGGCTGAAGTAGGACTTCTGCTCTGGGTGTGCTACTTTGCCCTAGAGCTGAAAGGCACAACGTGCAGGCTTCTTGCCAAAGGGCGAGTTGGGCCCCACAGCATCTTGCTTCCAGCTCTTTGGGAAGCTAAGAAACAACTCGCTCTGCACAGTGCTCTTACAGCCTACCGGGAACATCTCTTCCAAAGGCCTGTGAAACGCAGTTTCTTTGCAGGCCTGATCTGGCTGAAGTAGGACTTCTGCTCTGGGTGTGCTACTTTGCCCTAGAGCTGAAAGGCACAACGTGCAGGCTTCTTTCCAAAGGGCGAGTTGGGCCCCACAGCATCTTGCTTCCAGCTCTTTGGGAAGCTAAGAAACAACTCGCTCTGCACAGTGCTCTTACAGCCTAGTGGGAACATCTCTTCCAAAGGCCTGTGAAACGCAGTTTCTTTGCAGGCCTGATCTGGCTGAAGTAGGACTTCTGCTCTGGGTGTGCTACTTTGCCCTAGAGCTGAAAGGCACAACGTGCAGGCTTCTTTCCAAAGGGCGAGTTGGGCCCCACAGCATCTTGCTTCCAGCTCTTTGGGAAGCTAAGAAACAACTCGCTCTGCACAGTGCTCTTACAGCCTAGTGGGAACATCTCTTCCAAAGGCCTGTGAAACGCAGTTTCTTTGCAGGCCTGATCTGGCTGAAGTAGGACTTCTGCTCTGGGTGTGCTACTTTGCCCTAGAGCTGAAAGGCACAACGTGCAGGCTTCTTTCCAAAGGGCGAGTTGGGCCCCACAGCATCTTGCTTCCAGCTCTTTGGGAAGCTAAGAAACAACTCGCTCTGCACAGTGCTCTTACAGCCTACCGGGAACATCTCTTCCAAAGGCCTGTGAAACGCAGTTTCTTTGCAGGCCTGATCTGGCTGAAGTAGGACTTCTGCTCTGGGTGTGCTACTTTGCCCTAGAGCTGAAAGGCACAACGTGCAGGCTTATTTCCAAAGGGCGAGTTGGGCCCCACAGCATCTTGCTTCCAGCTCTTTGGGAAGCTAAGAAACAACTCGCTCTGCACAGTGCTCTTACAGCCTACCGGGAACATCTCTTCCAAAGGCCTGTGAAACGCAGTTTCTTTGCAGGCCTGATCTGGCTGAAGTAGGACTTCTGCTCTGGGTGTGCTACTTTGCCCTAGAGCTGAAAGGCACAACGTGCAGGCTTCTTTCCAAAGGGCGAGTTGGGCCCCACAGCATCTTGCTTCCAGCTCTTTGGGAAGCTAAGAAACAACTCGCTCTGCACAGTGCTCTTACAGCCTAGTGGGAACATCTCTTCCAAAGGCCTGTGAAACGCAGTTTCTTTGCAGGCCTGATCTGGCTGAAGTAGGACTTCTGCTCTGGGTGTGCTACTTTGCCCTAGAGCTGAAAGGCACAACGTGCAGGCTTCTTTCCAAAGGGCGAGTTGGGCCCCACAGCATCTTGCTTCCAGCTCTTTGGGAAGCTAAGAAACAACTCGCTCTGCACAGTGCTCTTACAGCCTACCGGGAACATCTCTTCCAAAGGCCTGTGAAACGCAGTTTCTTTGCAGGCCTGATCTGGCTGAAGTAGGACTTCTGCTCTGGGTGTGCTACTTTGCCCTAGAGCTGAAAGGCACAACGTGCAGGCTTCTTTCCAAAGGGCGAGTTGGGCCCCACAGCATCTTGCTTCCAGCTCTTTGGGAAGCTAAGAAACAACTCGCTCTGCACAGTGCTCTTACAGCCTACCGGGAACATCTCTTCCAAAGGCCTGTGAAACGCAGTTTCTTTGCAGGCCTGATCTGGCTGAAGTAGGACTTCTGCTCTGGGTGTGCTACTTTGCCCTAGAGCTGAAAGGCACAACGTGCAGGCTTCTTTCCAAAGGGCGAGTTGGGCCCCACAGCATCTTGCTTCCAGCTCTTTGGGAAGCTAAGAAACAACTCGCTCTGCACAGTGCTCTTACAGCCTAGTGGGAACATCTCTTCCAAAGGCCTGTGAAACGCAGTTTCTTTGCAGGCCTGATCTGGCTGAAGTAGGACTTCTGCTCTGGGTGTGCTACTTTGCCCTAGAGCTGAAAGGCACAACGTGCAGGCTTCTTTCCAAAGGGCGAGTTGGGCCCCACAGCATCTTGCTTCCAGCTCTTTGGGAAGCTAAGAAACAACTCGCTCTGCACAGTGCTCTTACAGCCTAGTGGGAACATCTCTTCCAAAGGCCTGTGAAACGCAGTTTCTTTGCAGGCCTGATCTGGCTGAAGTAGGACTTCTGCTCTGGGTGTGCTACTTTGCCCTAGAGCTGAAAGGCACAACGTGCAGGCTTCTTTCCAAAGGGCGAGTTGGGCCCCACAGCATCTTGCTTCCAGCTCTTTGGGAAGCTAAGAAACAACTCGCTCTGCACAGTGCTCTTACAGCCTACCGGGAACATGTCTTCCAAAGGCCTGTGAAACGCAGTTTCTTTGCAGGCCTGATCTGGCTGAAGTAGGACTTCTGCTCTGGGTGTGCTACTTTGCCCTAGAGCTGAAAGGCACAACGTGCAGGCTTCTTTCCAAAGGGCGAGTTGGGCCCCACAGCATCTTGCTTCCAGCTCTTTGGGAAGCTAAGAAACAACTCGCTCTGCACAGTGCTCTTACAGCCTACCGGGAACATCTCTTCCAAAGGCCTGTGAAACGCAGTTTCTTTGCAGGCCTGATCTGGCTGAAGTAGGACTTCTGCTCTGGGTGTGCTACTTTGCCCTAGAGCTGAAAGGCACAACGTGCAGGCTTCTTTCCAAAGGGCGAGTTGGGCCCCACAGCATCTTGCTTCCAGCTCTTTGGGAAGCTAAGAAACAACTCGCTCTGCACAGTGCTCTTACAGCCTACCGGGAACATCTCTTCCAAAGGCCTGTGAAACGCAGTTTCTTTGCAGGCCTGATCTGGCTGAAGTAGGACTTCTGCTCTGGGTGTGCTACTTTGCCCTAGAGCTGAAAGGCACAACGTGCAGGCTTCTTTCCAAAGGGCGAGTTGGGCCCCACAGCATCTTGCTTCCAGCTCTTTGGGAAGCTAAGAAACAACTCGCTCTGCACAGTGCTCTTACAGCCTACCGGGAACATGTCTTCCAAAGGCCTGTGAAACGCAGTTTCTTTGCAGGCCTGATCTGGCTGAAGTAGGACTTCTGCTCTGGGTGTGCTACTTTGCCCTAGAGCTGAAAGGCACAACGTGCAGGCTTCTTTCCAAAGGGCGAGTTGGGCCCCACAGCATCTTGCTTCCAGCTCTTTGGGAAGCTAAGAAACAACTCGCTCTGCACAGTGCTCTTACAGCCTAGTGGGAACATCTCTTCCAAAGGCCTGTGAAACGCAGTTTCTTTGCAGGCCTGATCTGGCTGAAGTAGGACTTCTGCTCTGGGTGTGCTACTTTGCCCTAGAGCTGAAAGGCACAACGTGCAGGCTTCTTTCCAAAGGGCGAGTTGGGCCCCACAGCATCTTGCTTCCAGCTCTTTGGGAAGCTAAGAAACAACTCGCTCTGCACAGTGCTCTTACAGCCTACCGGGAACATCTCTTCCAAAGGCCTGTGAAAGGCAGTTTCTTTGCAGGCCTGATCTGGCTGAAGTAGGACTTCTGCTCTGGGTGTGCTACTTTGCCCTAGAGCTGAAAGGCACAACGTGCAGGCTTCTTTCCAAAGGGCGAGTTGGGCCCCACAGCATCTTGCTTCCAGCTCTTTGGGAAGCTAAGAAACAACTCGCTCTGCACAGTGCTCTTACAGCCTACCGGGAACATCTCTTCCAAAGGCCTGTGAAACGCAGTTTCTTTGCAGGCCTGATCTGGCTGAAGTAGGACTTCTGCTCTGGGTGTGCTACTTTGCCCTAGAGCTGAAAGGCACAACGTGCAGGCTTCTTTCCAAAGGGCGAGTTGGGCCCCACAGCATCTTGCTTCCAGCTCTTTGGGAAGCTAAGAAACAACTCGCTCTGCACAGTGCTCTTACAGCCTAGTGGGAACATCTCTTCCAAAGGCCTGTGAAACGCAGTTTCTTTGCAGGCCTGATCTGGCTGAAGTAGGACTTCTGCTCTGGGTGTGCTACTTTGCCCTAGAGCTGAAAGGCACAACGTGCAGGCTTCTTTCCAAAGGGCGAGTTGGGCCCCACAGCATCTTGCTTCCAGCTCTTTGGGAAGCTAAGAAACAACTCGCTCTGCACAGTGCTCTTACAGCCTAGTGGGAACATCTCTTCCAAAGGCCTGTGAAACGCAGTTTCTTTGCAGGCCTGATCTGGCTGAAGTAGGACTTCTGCTCTGGGTGTGCTACTTTGCCCTAGAGCTGAAAGGCACAACGTGCAGGCTTCTTTCCAAAGGGCGAGTTGGGCCCCACAGCATCTTGCTTCCAGCTCTTTGGGAAGCTAAGAAACAACTCGCTCTGCACAGTGCTCTTACAGCCTAGTGGGAACATCTCTTCCAAAGGCCTGTGAAACGCAGTTTCTTTGCAGGCCTGATCTGGCTGAAGTAGGACTTCTGCTCTGGGTGTGCTACTTTGCCCTAGAGCTGAAAGGCACAACGTGCAGGCTTCTTTCCAAAGGGCGAGTTGGGCCCCACAGCATCTTGCTTCCAGCTCTTTGGGAAGCTAAGAAACAACTCGCTCTGCACAGTGCTCTTACAGCCTAGTGGGAACATCTCTTCCAAAGGCCTGTGAAACGCAGTTTCTTTGCAGGCCTGATCTGGCTGAAGTAGGACTTCTGCTCTGGGTGTGCTACTTTGCCCTAGAGCTGAAAGGCACAACGTGCAGGCTTCTTTCCAAAGGGCGAGTTGGGCCCCACAGCATCTTGCTTCCAGCTCTTTGGGAAGCTAAGAAACAACTCGCTCTGCACAGTGCTCTTACAGCCTACCGGGAACATCTCTTCCAAAGGCCTGTGAAACGCAGTTTCTTTGCAGGCCTGATCTGGCTGAAGTAGGACTTCTGCTCTGGGTGTGCTACTTTGCCCTAGAGCTGAAAGGCACAACGTGCAGGCTTCTTTCCAAAGGGCGAGTTGGGCCCCACAGCATCTTGCTTCCAGCTCTTTGGGAAGCTAAGAAACAACTCGCTCTGCACAGTGCTCTTACAGCCTACCGGGAACATCTCTTCCAAAGGCCAGTGAAGCGCAGTTTCTTTGCAGGCCTGATCTGGCTGAAGTAGGACTTCTGCTCTGGGTGTGCTACTTTGACCTAGAGCTGAAAGGCACAACGTGCAGGCTTCTTTCCAAAGGGCGAGTTGGGCCCCACAGCATCTTGCTTCCAGCTCTTTGGGAAGCTAAGAAACAACTCGCTCTGCACAGTGCTCTTACAGCCTAGTGGGAACATCTCTTCCAAAGGCCTGTGAAACGCAGTTTCTTTGCAGGCCTGATCTGGCTGAAGTAGGACTTCTGCTCTGGGTGTGCTACTTTGCCCTAGAGCTGAAAGGCACAACGTGCAGGCTTCTTTCCAAAGGGCGAGTTGGGCCCCACAGCATCTTGCTTCCAGCTCTTTGGGAAGCTAAGAAACAACTCGCTCTGCACAGTGCTCTTACAGCCTAGTGGGAACATCTCTTCCAAAGGCCTGTGAAACGCAGTTTCTTTGCAGGCCTGATCTGGCTGAAGTAGGACTTCTGCTCTGGGTGTGCTACTTTGCCCTAGAGCTGAAAGGCACAACGTGCAGGCTTCTTTCCAAAGGGCGAGTTGGGCCCCACAGCATCTTGCTTCCAGCTCTTTGGGAAGCTAAGAAACAACTCGCTCTGCACAGTGCTCTTACAGCCTAGTGGGAACATCTCTTCCAAAGGCCTGTGAAACGCAGTTTCTTTGCAGGCCTGATCTGGCTGAAGTAGGACTTCTGCTCTGGGTGTGCTACTTTGCCCTAGAGCTGAAAGGCACAACGTGCAGGCTTCTTTCCAAAGGGCGAGTTGGGCCCCACAGCATCTTGCTTCCAGCTCTTTGGGAAGCTAAGAAACAACTCGCTCTGCACAGTGCTCTTACAGCCTAGTGGGAACATCTCTTCCAAAGGCCTGTGAAACGCAGTTTCTTTGCAGGCCTGATCTGGCTGAATTAGGACTTCTGCTCTGGGTGTGCTACTTTGCCCTAGAGCTGAAAGGCACAACGTGCAGGCTTCTTTCCAAAGGGCGAGTTGGGCCCCACAGCATCTTGCTTCCAGCTCTTTGGGAAGCTAAGAAACAACTCGCTCTGCACAGTTCTCTTACAGCCTAGTGGGAACATCTCTTCCAAAGGCCTGTGAAACGCAGTTTCTTTGCAGGCCTGATCTGGCTGAAGTAGGACTTCTGCTCTGGGTGTGCTACTTTGCCCTAGAGCTGAAAGGCACAACGTGCAGGCTTCTTTCCAAAGGGCGAGTTGGGCCCCACAGCATCTTGCTTCCAGCTCTTTGGGAAGCTAAGAAACAACTCGCTCTGCACAGTGCTCTTACAGCCTAGTGGGAACATCTCTTCCAAAGGCCTGTGAAACGCAGTTTCTTTGCAGGCCTGATCTGGCTGAAGTAGGACTTCTGCTCTGGGTGTGCTACTTTGCCCTAGAGCTGAAAGGCACAACGTGCAGGCTTCTTTCCAAAGGGCGAGTTGGGCCCCACAGCATCTTGCTTCCAGCTCTTTGGGAAGCTAAGAAACAACTCGCTCTGCACAGTGCTCTTACAGCCTACCGGGAACATGTCTTCCAAAGGCCTGTGAAACGCAGTTTCTTTGCAGGCCTGATCTGGCTGAAGTAGGACTTCTGCTCTGGGTGTGCTACTTTGCCCTAGAGCTGAAAGGCACAACGTGCAGGCTTCTTTCCAAAGGGCGAGTTGGGCCCCACAGCATCTTGCTTCCAGCTCTTTGGGAAGCTAAGAAACAACTCGCTCTGCACAGTTCTCTTACAGCCTAGTGGGAACATCTCTTCCAAAGGCCTGTGAAACGCAGTTTCTTTGCAGGCCTGATCTGGCTGAAGTAGGACTTCTGCTCTGGGTGTGCTACTTTGCCCTAGAGCTGAAAGGCACAACGTGCAGGCTTCTTTCCAAAGGGCGAGTTGGGCCCCACAGCATCTTGCTTCCAGCTCTTTGGGAAGCTAAGAAACAACTCGCTCTGCACAGTGCTCTTACAGCCTACCGGGAACATCTCTTCCAAAGGCCTGTGAAACGCAGTTTCTTTGCAGGCCTGATCTGGCTGAAGTAGGACTTCTGCTCTGGGTGTGCTACTTTGCCCTAGAGCTGAAAGGCACAACGTGCAGGCTTCTTTCCAAACGGCGAGTTGGGCCCCACAGCATCTTGCTTCCAGCTCTTTGGGAAGCTAAGAAACAACTCGCTCTGCACAGTTCTCTTACAGCCTAGTGGGAACATGTCTTCCAAAGGCCTGTGAAACGCAGTTTCTTTGCAGGCCTGATCTGGCTGAAGTAGGACTTCTGCTCTGGGTGTGCTACTTTGCCCTAGAGCTGAAAGGCACAACGTGCAGGCTTCTTTCCAAAGGGCGAGTTGGGCCCCACAGCATCTTGCTTCCAGCTCTTTGGGAAGCTAAGAAACAACTCGCTCTGCACAGTGCTCTTACAGCCTAGTGGGAACATCTCTTCCAAAGGCCTGTGAAACGCAGTTTCTTTGCAGGCCTGATCTGGCTGAAGTAGGACTTCTGCTCTGGGTGTGCTACTTTGCCCTAGAGCTGAAAGGCACAACGTGCAGGCTTCTTTCCAAAGGGCGAGTTGGGCCCCACAGCATCTTGCTTCCAGCTCTTTGGGAAGCTAAGAAACAACTCGCTCTGCACAGTGCTCTTACAGCCTAGTGGGAACATCTCTTCCAAAGGCCTGTGAAACGCAGTTTCTTTGCAGGCCTGATCTGGCTGAAGTAGGACTTCTGCTCTGGGTGTGCTACTTTGCCCTAGAGCTGAAAGGCACAACGTGCAGGCTTCTTTCCAAAGGGCGAGTTGGGCCCCACAGCATCTTGCTTCCAGCTCTTTGGGAAGCTAAGAAACAACTCGCTCTGCACAGTGCTCTTACAGCCTACCGGGAACATCTCTTCCAAAGGCCTGTGAAACGCAGTTTCTTTGCAGGCCTGATCTGGCTGAAGTAGGACTTCTGCTCTGGGTGTGCTACTTTGCCCTAGAGCTGAAAGGCACAACGTGCAGGCTTCTTTCCAAAGGGCGAGTTGGGCCCCACAGCATCTTGCTTCCAGCTCTTTGGGAAGCTAAGAAACAACTCGCTCTGCACAGTGCTCTTACAGCCTACCGGGAACATCTCTTCCAAAGGCCTGTGAAACGCAGTTTCTTTGCAGGCCTGATCTGGCTGAAGTAGGACTTCTGCTCTGGGTGTGCTACTTTGCCCTAGAGCTGAAAGGCACAACGTGCAGGCTTCTTTCCAAAGGGCGAGTTGGGCCCCACAGCATCTTGCTTCCAGCTCTTTGGGAAGCTAAGAAACAACTCGCTCTGCACAGTGCTCTTACAGCCTAGTGGGAACATCTCTTCCAAAGGCCTGTGAAACGCAGTTTCTTTGCAGGCCTGATCTGGCTGAAGTAGGACTTCTGCTCTGGGTGTGCTACTTTGCCCTAGAGCTGAAAGGCACAACGTGCAGGCTTCTTTCCAAAGGGCGAGTTGGGCCCCACAGCATCTTGCTTCCAGCTCTTTGGGAAGCTAAGAAACAACTCGCTCTGCACAGTGCTCTTACAGCCTAGTGGGAACATCTCTTCCAAAGGCCTGTGAAACGCAGTTTCTTTGCAGGCCTGATCTGGCTGAAGTAGGACTTCTGCTCTGGGTGTGCTACTTTGCCCTAGAGCTGAAAGGCACAACGTGCAGGCTTCTTTCCAAAGGGCGAGTTGGGCCCCACAGCATCTTGCTTCCAGCTCTTTGGGAAGCTAAGAAACAACTCGCTCTGCACAGTGCTCTTACAGCCTAGTGGGAACATCTCTTCCAAAGGCCTGTGAAACGCAGTTTCTTTGCAGGCCTGATCTGGCTGAAGTAGGACTTCTGCTCTGGGTGTGCTACTTTGCCCTAGAGCTGAAAGGCACAACGTGCAGGCTTCTTTCCAAAGGGCGAGTTGGGCCCCACAGCATCTTGCTTCCAGCTCTTTGGGAAGCTAAGAAACAACTCGCTCTGCACAGTGCTCTTACAGCCTACCGGGAACATCTCTTCCAAAGGCCTGTGAAAGGCAGTTTCTTTGCAGGCCTGATCTGGCTGAAGTAGGACTTCTGCTCTGGGTGTGCTACTTTGCCCTAGAGCTGAAAGGCACAACGTGCAGGCTTCTTTCCAAAGGGCGAGTTGGGCCCCACAGCATCTTGCTTCCAGCTCTTTGGGAAGCTAAGAAACAACTCGCTCTGCACAGTGCTCTTACAGCCTACCGGGAACATCTCTTCCAAAGGCCAGTGAAGCGCAGTTTCTTTGCAGGCCTGATCTGGCTGAAGTAGGACTTCTGCTCTGGGTGTGCTACTTTGACCTAGAGCTGAAAGGCACAACGTGCAGGCTTCTTTCCAAAGGGCGAGTTGGGCCCCACAGCATCTTGCTTCCAGCTCTTTGGGAAGCTAAGAAACAACTCGCTCTGCACAGTGCTCTTACAGCCTAGTGGGAACATCTCTTCCAAAGGCCTGTGAAACGCAGTTTCTTTGCAGGCCTGATCTGGCTGAAGTAGGACTTCTGCTCTGGGTGTGCTACTTTGCCCTAGAGCTGAAAGGCACAACGTGCAGGCTTCTTTCCAAAGGGCGAGTTGGGCCCCACAGCATCTTGCTTCCAGCTCTTTGGGAAGCTAAGAAACAACTCGCTCTGCACAGTGCTCTTACAGCCTAGTGGGAACATCTCTTCCAAAGGCCTGTGAAACGCAGTTTCTTTGCAGGCCTGATCTGGCTGAAGTAGGACTTCTGCTCTGGGTGTGCTACTTTGCCCTAGAGCTGAAAGGCACAACGTGCAGGCTTCTTTCCAAAGGGCGAGTTGGGCCCCACAGCATCTTGCTTCCAGCTCTTTGGGAAGCTAAGAAACAACTCGCTCTGCACAGTGCTCTTACAGCCTAGTGGGAACATCTCTTCCAAAGGCCTGTGAAACGCAGTTTCTTTGCAGGCCTGATCTGGCTGAAGTAGGACTTCTGCTCTGGGTGTGCTACTTTGCCCTAGAGCTGAAAGGCACAACGTGCAGGCTTCTTTCCAAAGGGCGAATTGGGCCCCACAGCATCTTGCTTCCAGCTCTTTGGGAAGCTAAGAAACAACTCGCTCTGCACAGTGCTCTTACAGCCTAGTGGGAACATCTCTTCCAAAGGCCTGTGAAACGCAGTTTCTTTGCAGGCCTGATCTGGCTGAAGTAGGACTTCTGCTCTGGGTGTGCTACTTTGCCCTAGAGCTGAAAGGCACAACGTGCAGGCTTCTTTCCAAAGGGCGAGTTGGGCCCCACAGCATCTTGCTTCCAGCTCTTTGGGAAGCTAAGAAACAACTCGCTCTGCACAGTGCTCTTACAGCCTAGTGGGAACATCTCTTCCAAAGGCCTGTGAAACGCAGTTTCTTTGCAGGCCTGATCTGGCTGAAGTAGGACTTCTGCTCTGGGTGTGCTACTTTGCCCTAGAGCTGAAAGGCACAACGTGCAGGCTTCTTTCCAAAGGGCGAGTTGGGCCCCACAGCATCTTGCTTCCAGCTCTTTGGGAAGCTAAGAAACAACTCGCTCTGCACAGTGCTCTTACAGCCTACCGGGAACATGTCTTCCAAAGGCCTGTGAAACGCAGTTTCTTTGCAGGCCTGATCTGGCTGAAGTAGGACTTCTGCTCTGGGTGTGCTACTTTGCCCTAGAGCTGAAAGGCACAACGTGCAGGCTTCTTTCCAAAGGGCGAGTTGGGCCCCACAGCATCTTGCTTCCAGCTCTTTGGGAAGCTAAGAAACAACTCGCTCTGCACAGTGCTCTTACAGCCTACCGGGAACATCTCTTCCAAAGGCCTGTGAAACGCAGTTTCTTTGCAGGCCTGATCTGGCTGAAGTAGGACTTCTGCTCTGGGTGTGCTACTTTGCCCTAGAGCTGAAAGGCACAACGTGCAGGCTTCTTTCCAAAGGGCGAGTTGGGCCCCACAGCATCTTGCTTCCAGCTCTTTGGGAAGCTAAGAAACAACTCGCTCTGCACAGTGCTCTTACAGCCTAGTGGGAACATCTCTTCCAAAGGCCTGTGAAACGCAGTTTCTTTGCAGGCCTGATCTGGCTGAAGTAGGACTTCTGCTCTGGGTGTGCTACTTTGCCCTAGAGCTGAAAGGCACAACGTGCAGGCTTCTTTCCAAAGGGCGAGTTGGGCCCCACAGCATCTTGCTTCCAGCTCTTTGGGAAGCTAAGAAACAACTCACTCTGCACAGTGCTCTTACAGCCTAGTGGGAACATCTCTTCCAAAGGCCTGTGAAACGCAGTTTCTTTGCAGGCCTGATCTGGCTGAAGTAGGACTTCTGCTCTGGGTGTGCTACTTTGCCCTAGAGCTGAAAGGCACAACGTGCAGGCTTCTTTCCAAAGGGCGAGTTGGGCCCCACAGCATCTTGCTTCCAGCTCTTTGGGAAGCTAAGAAACAACTCGCTCTGCACAGTGCTCTTACAGCCTAGTGGGAACATCTCTTCCAAAGGCCTGTGAAACGCAGTTTCTTTGCAGGCCTGATCTGGCTGAAGTAGGACTTCTGCTCTGGGTGTGCTACTTTGCCCTAGAGCTGAAAGGCACAACGTGCAGGCTTCTTTCCAAAGGGCGAGTTGGGCCCCACAGCATCTTGCTTCCAGCTCTTTGGGAAGCTAAGAAACAACTCGCTCTGCACAGTGCTCTTACAGCCTAGTGGGAACATCTCTTCCAAAGGCCTGTGAAACGCAGTTTCTTTGCAGGCCTGATCTGGCTGAAGTAGGACTTCTGCTCTGGGTGTGCTACTTTGCCCTAGAGCTGAAAGGCACAACGTGCAGGCTTCTTTCCAAAGGGCGAGTTGGGCCCCACAGCATCTTGCTTCCAGCTCTTTGGGAAGCTAAGAAACAACTCGCTCTGCACAGTGCTCTTACAGCCTAGTGGGAACATCTCTTCCAAAGGCCTGTGAAACGCAGTTTCTTTGCAGGCCTGATCTGGCTGAAGTAGGACTTCTGCTCTGGGTGTGCTACTTTGCCCTAGAGCTGAAAGGCACAACGTGCAGGCTTCTTTCCAAAGGGCGAATTGGGCCCCACAGCATCTTGCTTCCAGCTCTTTGGGAAGCTAAGAAACAACTCGCTCTGCACAGTGCTCTTACAGCCTAGTGGGAACATCTCTTCCAAAGGCCTGTGAAACGCAGTTTCTTTGCAGGCCTGATCTGGCTGAAGTAGGACTTCTGCTCTGGGTGTGCTACTTTGCCCTAGAGCTGAAAGGCACAACGTGCAGGCTTCTTTCCAAAGGGCGAGTTGGGCCCCACAGCATCTTGCTTCCAGCTCTTTGGGAAGCTAAGAAACAACTCGCTCTGCACAGTGCTCTTACAGCCTAGTGGGAACATCTCTTCCAAAGGCCTGTGAAACGCAGTTTCTTTGCAGGCCTGATCTGGCTGAAGTAGGACTTCTGCTCTGGGTGTGCTACTTTGCCCTAGAGCTGAAAGGCACAACGTGCAGGCTTCTTTCCAAAGGGCGAGTTGGGCCCCACAGCATCTTGCTTCCAGCTCTTTGGGAAGCTAAGAAACAACTCGCTCTGCACAGTGCTCTTACAGCCTAGTGGGAACATCTCTTCCAAAGGCCTGTGAAACGCAGTTTCTTTGCAGGCCTGATCTGGCTGAAGTAGGACTTCTGCTCTGGGTGTGCTACTTTGCCCTAGAGCTGAAAGGCACAACGTGCAGGCTTCTTTCCAAAGGGCGAGTTGGGCCCCACAGCATCTTGCTTCCAGCTCTTTGGGAAGCTAAGAAACAACTCGCTCTGCACAGTGCTCTTACAGCCTAGTGGGAACATCTCTTCCAAAGGCCTGTGAAACGCAGTTTCTTTGCAGGCCTGATCTGGCTGAAGTAGGACTTCTGCTCTGGGTGTGCTACTTTGCCCTAGAGCTGAAAGGCACAACGTGCAGGCTTCTTTCCAAAGGGCGAGTTGGGCCCCACAGCATCTTGCTTCCAGCTCTTTGGGAAGCTAAGAAACAACTCGCTCTGCACAGTGCTCTTACAGCCTAGTGGGAACATCTCTTCCAAAGGCCTGTGAAACGCAGTTTCTTTGCAGGCCTGATCTGGCTGAAGTAGGACTTCTGCTCTGGGTGTGCTACTTTGCCCTAGAGCTGAAAGGCACAACGTGCAGGCTTCTTTCCAAAGGGCGAGTTGGGCCCCACAGCATCTTGCTTCCAGCTCTTTGGGAAGCTAAGAAACAACTCGCTCTGCACAGTGCTCTTACAGCCTACCGGGAACATCTCTTCCAAAGGCCTGTGAAACGCAGTTTCTTTGCAGGCCTGATCTGGCTGAAGTAGGACTTCTGCTCTGGGTGTGCTACTTTGCCCTAGAGCTGAAAGGCACAACGTGCAGGCTTCTTTCCAAAGGGCGAGTTGGGCCCCACAGCATCTTGCTTCCAGCTCTTTGGGAAGCTAAGAAACAACTCGCTCTGCACAGTGCTCTTACAGCCTACCGGGAACATCTCTTCCAAAGGCCTGTGAAACGCAGTTTCTTTGCAGGCCTGATCTGGCTGAAGTAGGACTTCTGCTCTGGGTGTGCTACTTTGCCCTAGAGCTGAAAGGCACAACGTGCAGGCTTCTTTCCAAAGGGCGAGTTGGGCCCCACAGCATCTTGCTTCCAGCTCTTTGGGAAGCTAAGAAACAACTCGCTCTGCACAGTGCTCTTACAGCCTAGTGGGAACATCTCTTCCAAAGGCCTGTGAAACGCAGTTTCTTTGCAGGCCTGATCTGGCTGAAGTAGGACTTCTGCTCTGGGTGTGCTACTTTGCCCTAGAGCTGAAAGGCACAACGTGCAGGCTTCTTTCCAAAGGGCGAGTTGGGCCCCACAGCATCTTGCTTCCAGCTCTTTGGGAAGCTAAGAAACAACTCGCTCTGCACAGTGCTCTTACAGCCTAGTGGGAACATCTCTTCCAAAGGCCTGTGAAACGCAGTTTCTTTGCAGGCCTGATCTGGCTGAAGTAGGACTTCTGCTCTGGGTGTGCTACTTTGCCCTAGAGCTGAAAGGCACAACGTGCAGGCTTCTTTCCAAAGGGCGAGTTGGGCCCCACAGCATCTTGCTTCCAGCTCTTTGGGAAGCTAAGAAACAACTCGCTCTGCACAGTGCTCTTACAGCCTAGTGGGAACATCTCTTCCAAAGGCCTGTGAAACGCAGTTTCTTTGCAGGCCTGATCTGGCTGAAGTAGGACTTCTGCTCTGGGTGTGCTACTTTGCCCTAGAGCTGAAAGGCACAACGTGCAGGCTTCTTTCCAAAGGGCGAGTTGGGCCCCACAGCATCTTGCTTCCAGCTCTTTGGGAAGCTAAGAAACAACTCGCTCTGCACAGTGCTCTTACAGCCTAGTGGGAACATCTCTTCCAAAGGCCTGTGAAACGCAGTTTCTTTGCAGGCCTGATCTGGCTGAAGTAGGACTTCTGCTCTGGGTGTGCTACTTTGCCCTAGAGCTGAAAGGCACAACGTGCAGGCTTCTTTCCAAAGGGCGAATTGGGCCCCACAGCATCTTGCTTCCAGCTCTTTGGGAAGCTAAGAAACAACTCGCTCTGCACAGTGCTCTTACAGCCTAGTGGGAACATCTCTTCCAAAGGCCTGTGAAACGCAGTTTCTTTGCAGGCCTGATCTGGCTGAAGTAGGACTTCTGCTCTGGGTGTGCTACTTTGCCCTAGAGCTGAAAGGCACAACGTGCAGGCTTCTTTCCAAAGGGCGAGTTGGGCCCCACAGCATCTTGCTTCCAGCTCTTTGGGAAGCTAAGAAACAACTCGCTCTGCACAGTGCTCTTACAGCCTAGTGGGAACATCTCTTCCAAAGGCCTGTGAAACGCAGTTTCTTTGCAGGCCTGATCTGGCTGAAGTAGGACTTCTGCTCTGGGTGTGCTACTTTGCCCTAGAGCTGAAAGGCACAACGTGCAGGCTTCTTTCCAAAGGGCGAGTTGGGCCCCACAGCATCTTGCTTCCAGCTCTTTGGGAAGCTAAGAAACAACTCGCTCTGCACAGTGCTCTTACAGCCTACCGGGAACATCTCTTCCAAAGGCCAGTGAAGCGCAGTTTCTTTGCAGGCCTGATCTGGCTGAAGTAGGACTTCTGCTCTGGGTGTGCTACTTTGCCCTAGAGCTGAAAGGCACAACGTGCAGGCTTCTTTCCAAAGGGCGAGTTGGGCCCCACAGCATCTTGCTTCCAGCTCTTTGGGAAGCTAAGAAACAACTCGCTCTGCACAGTGCTCTTACAGCCTAGTGGGAACATCTCTTCCAAAGGCCTGTGAAACGCAGTTTCTTTGCAGGCCTGATCTGGCTGAAGTAGGACTTCTGCTCTGGGTGTGCTACTTTGCCCTAGAGCTGAAAGGCACAACGTGCAGGCTTCTTTCCAAAGGGCGAGTTGGGCCCCACAGCATCTTGCTTCCAGCTCTTTGGGAAGCTAAGAAACAACTCGCTCTGCACAGTGCTCTTACAGCCTACCGGGAACATCTCTTCCAAAGGCCTGTGAAACGCAGTTTCTTTGCAGGCCTGATCTGGCTGAAGTAGGACTTCTGCTCTGGGTGTGCTACTTTGCCCTAGAGCTGAAAGGCACAACGTGCAGGCTTCTTTCCAAAGGGCGAGTTGGCCCCACAGCATCTTGCTTCCAGCTCTTTGGGAAGCTAAGAAACAACTCGCTCTGCACAGTGCTCTTACAGCCTAGTGGGAACATCTCTTCCAAAGGCCTGTGAAACGCAGTTTCTTTGCAGGCCTGATCTGGCTGAAGTAGGACTTCTGCTCTGGGTGTGCTACTTTGCCCTAGAGCTGAAAGGCACAACGTGCAGGCTTCTTTCCAAAGGGCGAGTTGGGCCCCACAGCATCTTGCTTCCAGCTCTTTGGGAAGCTAAGAAACAACTCGCTCTGCACAGTGCTCTTACAGCCTAGTGGGAACATCTCTTCCAAAGGCCTGTGAAACGCAGTTTCTTTGCAGGCCTGATCTGGCTGAAGTAGGACTTCTGCTCTGGGTGTGCTACTTTGCCCTAGAGCTGAAAGGCACAACGTGCAGGCTTCTTTCCAAAGGGCGAGTTGGGCCCCACAGCATCTTGCTTCCAGCTCTTTGGGAAGCTAAGAAACAACTCGCTCTGCACAGTGCTCTTACAGCCTACCGGGAACATCTCTTCCAAAGGCCTGTGAAACGCAGTTTCTTTGCAGGCCTGATCTGGCTGAAGTAGGACTTCTGCTCTGGGTGTGTTACTTTGCCCTAGAGCTGAAAGGCACAACGTGCAGGCTTCTTTCCAAAGGGCGAGTTGGGCCCCACAGCATCTTGCTTCCAGCTCTTTGGGAAGCTAAGAAACAACTCGCTCTGCACAGTTCTCTTACAGCCTAGTGGGAACATCTCTTCCAAAGGCCTGTGAAACGCAGTTTCTTTGCAGGCCTGATCTGGCTGAAGTAGGACTTCTGCTCTGGGTGTGCTACTTTGCCCTAGAGCTGAAAGGCACAACGTGCAGGCTTCTTTCCAAAGGGCGAGTTGGGCCCCACAGCATCTTGCTTCCAGCTCTTTGGGAAGCTAAGAAACAACTCGCTCTGCACAGTGCTCTTACAGCCTACCGGGAACATCTCTTCCAAAGGCCTGTGAAACGCAGTTTCTTTGCAGGCCTGATCTGGCTGAAGTAGGACTTCTGCTCTGGGTGTGCTACTTTGCCCTAGAGCTGAAAGGCACAACGTGCAGGCTTCTTTCCAAAGGGCGAGTTGGGCCCCACAGCATCTTGCTTCCAGCTCTTTGGGAAGCTAAGAAACAACTCGCTCTGCACAGTGCTCTTACAGCCTAGTGGGAACATCTCTTCCAAAGGCCTGTGAAACGCAGTTTCTTTGCAGGCCTGATCTGGCTGAAGTAGGACTTCTGCTCTGGGTGTGCTACTTTGCCCTAGAGCTGAAAGGCACAACGTGCAGGCTTCTTTCCAAAGGGCGAGTTGGGCCCCACAGCATCTTGCTTCCAGCTCTTTGGGAAGCTAAGAAACAACTCGCTCTGCACAGTGCTCTTACAGCCTAGTGGGAACATCTCTTCCAAAGGCCTGTGAAACGCAGTTTCTTTGCAGGCCTGATCTGGCTGAAGTAGGACTTCTGCTCTGGGTGTGCTACTTTGCCCTAGAGCTGAAAGGCACAACGTGCAGGCTTCTTTCCAAAGGGCGAGTTGGGCCCCACAGCATCTTGCTTCCAGCTCTTTGGGAAGCTAAGAAACAACTCGCTCTGCACAGTTCTCTTACAGCCTAGTGGGAACATCTCTTCCAAAGGCCTGTGAAACGCAGTTTCTTTGCAGGCCTGATCTGGCTGAAGTAGGACTTCTGCTCTGGGTGTGCTACTTTGCCCTAGAGCTGAAAGGCACAACGTGCAGGCTTCTTTCCAAAGGGCGAGTTGGGCCCCACAGCATCTTGCTTCCAGCTCTTTGGGAAGCTAAGAAACAACTCGCTCTGCACAGTGCTCTTACAGCCTACCGGGAACATGTCTTCCAAAGGCCTGTGAAACGCAGTTTCTTTGCAGGCCTGATCTGGCTGAAGTAGGACTTCTGCTCTGGGTGTGCTACTTTGCCCTAGAGCTGAAAGGCACAACGTGCAGGCTTCTTTCCAAAGGGCGAGTTGGGCCCCACAGCATCTTGCTTCCAGCTCTTTGGGAAGCTAAGAAACAACTCGCTCTGCACAGTGCTCTTACAGCCTAGTGGGAACATCTCTTCCAAAGGCCTGTGAAACGCAGTTTCTTTGCAGGCCTGATCTGGCTGAAGTAGGACTTCTGCTCTGGGTGTGCTACTTTGCCCTAGAGCTGAAAGGCACAACGTGCAGGCTTCTTTCCAAAGGGCGAGTTGGGCCCCACAGCATCTTGCTTCCAGCTCTTTGGGAAGCTAAGAAACAACTCGCTCTGCACAGTGCTCTTACAGCCTAGTGGGAACATCTCTTCCAAAGGCCTGTGAAACGCAGTTTCTTTGCAGGCCTGATCTGGCTGAAGTAGGACTTCTGCTCTGGGTGTGCTACTTTGCCCTAGAGCTGAAAGGCACAACGTGCAGGCTTCTTTCCAAAGGGCGAGTTGGGCCCCACAGCATCTTGCTTCCAGCTCTTTGGGAAGCTAAGAAACAACTCACTCTGCACAGTGCTCTTACAGCCTAGTGGGAACATCTCTTCCAAAGGCCTGTGAAACGCAGTTTCTTTGCAGGCCTGATCTGGCTGAAGTAGGACTTCTGCTCTGGGTGTGCTACTTTGCCCTAGAGCTGAAAGGCACAACGTGCAGGCTTCTTTCCAAAGGGCGAGTTGGGCCCCACAGCATCTTGCTTCCAGCTCTTTGGGAAGCTAAGAAACAACTCGCTCTGCACAGTGCTCTTACAGCCTAGTGGGAACATCTCTTCCAAAGGCCTGTGAAACGCAGTTTCTTTGCAGGCCTGATCTGGCTGAAGTAGGACTTCTGCTCTGGGTGTGCTACTTTGCCCTAGAGCTGAAAGGCACAACGTGCAGGCTTCTTTCCAAAGGGCGAGTTGGGCCCCACAGCATCTTGCTTCCAGCTCTTTGGGAAGCTAAGAAACAACTCGCTCTGCACAGTGCTCTTACAGCCTAGTGGGAACATCTCTTCCAAAGGCCTGTGAAACGCAGTTTCTTTGCAGGCCTGATCTGGCTGAAGTAGGACTTCTGCTCTGGGTGTGCTACTTTGCCCTAGAGCTGAAAGGCACAACGTGCAGGCTTCTTTCCAAAGGGCGAGTTGGGCCCCACAGCATCTTGCTTCCAGCTCTTTGGGAAGCTAAGAAACAACTCGCTCTGCACAGTGCTCTTACAGCCTAGTGGGAACATCTCTTCCAAAGGCCTGTGAAACGCAGTTTCTTTGCAGGCCTGATCTGGCTGAAGTAGGACTTCTGCTCTGGGTGTGCTACTTTGCCCTAGAGCTGAAAGGCACAACGTGCAGGCTTCTTTCCAAAGGGCGAATTGGGCCCCACAGCATCTTGCTTCCAGCTCTTTGGGAAGCTAAGAAACAACTCGCTCTGCACAGTGCTCTTACAGCCTAGTGGGAACATCTCTTCCAAAGGCCTGTGAAACGCAGTTTCTTTGCAGGCCTGATCTGGCTGAAGTAGGACTTCTGCTCTGGGTGTGCTACTTTGCCCTAGAGCTGAAAGGCACAACGTGCAGGCTTCTTTCCAAAGGGCGAGTTGGGCCCCACAGCATCTTGCTTCCAGCTCTTTGGGAAGCTAAGAAACAACTCGCTCTGCACAGTGCTCTTACAGCCTAGTGGGAACATCTCTTCCAAAGGCCTGTGAAACGCAGTTTCTTTGCAGGCCTGATCTGGCTGAAGTAGGACTTCTGCTCTGGGTGTGCTACTTTGCCCTAGAGCTGAAAGGCACAACGTGCAGGCTTCTTTCCAAAGGGCGAGTTGGGCCCCACAGCATCTTGCTTCCAGCTCTTTGGGAAGCTAAGAAACAACTCGCTCTGCACAGTGCTCTTACAGCCTAGTGGGAACATCTCTTCCAAAGGCCTGTGAAACGCAGTTTCTTTGCAGGCCTGATCTGGCTGAAGTAGGACTTCTGCTCTGGGTGTGCTACTTTGCCCTAGAGCTGAAAGGCACAACGTGCAGGCTTCTTTCCAAAGGGCGAGTTGGGCCCCACAGCATCTTGCTTCCAGCTCTTTGGGAAGCTAAGAAACAACTCGCTCTGCACAGTGCTCTTACAGCCTAGTGGGAACATCTCTTCCAAAGGCCTGTGAAACGCAGTTTCTTTGCAGGCCTGATCTGGCTGAAGTAGGACTTCTGCTCTGGGTGTGCTACTTTGCCCTAGAGCTGAAAGGCACAACGTGCAGGCTTCTTTCCAAAGGGCGAGTTGGGCCCCACAGCATCTTGCTTCCAGCTCTTTGGGAAGCTAAGAAACAACTCGCTCTGCACAGTGCTCTTACAGCCTAGTGGGAACATCTCTTCCAAAGGCCTGTGAAACGCAGTTTCTTTGCAGGCCTGATCTGGCTGAAGTAGGACTTCTGCTCTGGGTGTGCTACTTTGCCCTAGAGCTGAAAGGCACAACGTGCAGGCTTCTTTCCAAAGGGCGAGTTGGGCCCCACAGCATCTTGCTTCCAGCTCTTTGGGAAGCTAAGAAACAACTCGCTCTGCACAGTGCTCTTCCAGCCAAGTGAGAACATCTCTTCCAAAGGAATGTGAAACGCAGTTTCTTTGCAGGCCTGATCTGGCTGAAGTAGAACTTCTGCTCTGGGTGTGCTACATAGGCCTGGAGCTGAAAGGCACAACCCGCAGTCTTCTTTCCAAAGGGCGAGTTGGGCCCAAAAGCATCTTCCTTCCAGCTCTTTGGGAAGCTAAGAAACAACTGGCTCTGCAGACCTCTCTTACAGCCAACTGGGAGCATCTCTTGCAAAGGCCTGAGAAATGCAGTTTCTTTGCAGGCCTGTTCTTGGTGAGGTAGAACTGCTGCTATGCTGTGTCCTACATCGGCCTAGAGTTGCAAGGCTCAGAGTCCTGCCTTGACTCCTCAAGGGCAGACAGGCCCCACAGCGTGGGGCTTCCACCTCTTTGGGCAGCTAAGAAACATCTTGCTCTGCACTGGTGTTTTACAGCCTACAGGGAACGAGTCTTACAAAGACCTGTGAAAGGCAGTTTCTTCCCAGCCCTGATCTAGCTGAAGTAGAACTTCTGCTCTGCCGGGTCCTACATGGCGCTAGAGCTGAAAGGCACAAAGTCCTCCCTTTTTTCCACAAGGGTAGACAAGTCCCTCAGGTCCAGCTTCCAGCTCTTTGGGAAGCTAAGAAACAACTCGCTGTGCACAGTGCTCTTACAGCCTACCGGGAACATCTCTTACAAAGGCCTGTGAAACGCAGTTTCTTGGCAGGCCTGATCTGGCTGAAGTAGAACTTCTGCTCTGGGTGTGCCACATGGCCCTAGAGCTGAAAGGCACAACCCGCAGTCTTCTTTCCAAAGGGCGAGTTGGGCCCAAAAGCATCTTCCTTCCAGCTCTTTGGGAAGCTAAGAAACAACTGGCTCTGCAGACCTCTCTTACAGCCAACTGGGAGCATCTCTTGCAAAGGCCTGAGAAATGCAGTTTCTTTGCAGGCCTTATCTCGCTGAGGTAGAACTGCTGCTATGCCATATCCTACTTCGGCCTAGAGTTGCAAGGCTCAAAGTCCTGCCTTGATTCCTCAAGGGCAGACACGCACCACAGCGTGGGGCTTCCACCTCTTTGGGCCGCTAAGAAACAACTTGCTCTGCACTGGTGTTTTACAGCCTACAGGGAACGAGTCTTACAAAGGCCTGTGAAACGCAGTTTATTCCCAGCCCTGATCTGGCTGAAGTAGAACTTCTGCTCTGCCGGGTCCTACATGGCGCTAGAGCTGCAAGGCGCAAAGTTCTGCCTTGATTCCACAAGGGTAGACAAGTCCCTCAGGTAAAACATCCAGCTATTTCGGCAGCTAAGAACAAACTCGCTCTGCATAGGGCTCTTACAGCCTACCGGGAACATGTCTTACAAAGGACTGTGAAACGCAGTTTCTTCCCAGCCCTGATCTGGCTGAAGTAGAACTTCTGCTCTGGGTGTGCCACATGGCCCTAGAGCTGAAAGGCACAACGTGCAGGCTTCTTTCCAAAGGGCGTGTTGGGCCCCAAAGCCTCTTGCTTCCAGCTCTTTGGGAAGCTAAGAAACAACTCGCTCTGCAGACCTCTCTTACAGCCAACCGGGAGCATCTCTTGCAAAGGCCTGAGAAATGCAGTTTCTTTGCAGGCCTGTTCTCGCTGAGGTAGAACTGCTGCTATGCTGTGTCCTACATCGGCCTAGAGTTGCAAGGCTCAGAGTCCTGCCTTGACTCCTCAAGGGCAGACAGGCCCCACAGCGTGGGGCTTCCACCTCTTTGGGCAGCTAAGAAACATCTTGCTCTGCACTGGTGTTTTACAGCCTACAGGGAACGAGTCTTACAAAGACCTGTGAAACGCAGTTTCTTCCCAGCCCTGATCTGGCTGAAGTAGAACTTCTGCTCTGCTGGGTCCTACATGGCGCTAGAGCTGCAAGGCACAAAGTCCTCCCTTTTTTCCACAAGGGTAGACAAGTCCCTCAGGTCCAGCTTCCAGCTCTTTCGGCAGCTAAGAAACAACTCGCTGTGCACAGTGCTCTTACAGCCTACCGGGAACATCTCTTACAAAGGCCTGTGAAACGCAGTTTCTTGGCAGGCCTGATCTGGCTGAAGTAGAACTTCTGCTCTGGGTGTGCCACATGGCCCTAGAGCTGAAAGGCACAACGTGCAGGCTTCTTTCCAAAGGGCGAGTTGGGCCCCTCAGCATCTTGCTTCCAGCTCTTTGGGAAGCTAAGAAACAACTCGCTCTGCACAGTGCTCTTACAGCCTACTGGGAACATCTCTTACAAAGGCCTGTGAAACGCAGTTTGTTTGCAGGCCTGATCTGGCTGAAGTAGAACTTCTGCTCTGGGTGTGCTACATTGTCCTGGAGCTGAAAGGCACAACCCGCAGTCTTCTTTCCAAAGGGCGAGTTGGGCCCAAAAGCATCTTCCTTCCAGCTCTTTGGGAAGCTAAGAAACAACTGGCTCTGCAGACCTCTCTTACAGCCAACTGGGAGCATCTCTTGCAAAGGCCTGAGAAATGCAGTTTCTTTGCAGGCCTTATCTCGCTGAGGTATAACTGCTGCTATGCCATATCCTACTTCGGCCTAGAGTTGCAAGGCTCAAAGTCCTGCCTTGATTCCTCAAGGGCAGACAGGCCCCACAGCGTGGGGCTTCCACCTCTTTGGGCCGCTAAGAAACAACTTGCTCTGCACTGGTGTTTTACAGCCTACAGGGAACGAGTCTTACAAAGGCCTGTGAAACGCAGTTTATTCCCAGCCCTGATCTGGCTGAAGTAGAACTTCTGCTCTGCCGGGTCCTACATGGCGCTAGAGCTGCAAGGCGCAAAGTTCTGCCTTGATTCCACAAGGGTAGACAAGTCCCTCAGGTAAAACATCCAGCTATTTCGGCAGCTAAGAAACAACTCGCTCTGCATAGGGCTCTTACAGCCTACCGGGAACATGTCTTACAAAGGACTGTGAAACGCAGTTTCTTCCCAGCCCTGATCTGACTGAAGTAGAACTTCTGCTCTGGGTGTGCCACATGGCCCTAGAGCTGATAGGCACAACGTGCAGGCTTATTTCCAAAGGGCGTGTTGGGCCCCAAAGCCTCTTGCTTCCAGCTCTTTGGGAAGCTAAGAAACAACTCGCTCTGCAGACCTCTCTTACAGCCAACCGGGAGCATCTCTTGCAAAGGCCTGAGAAATGCAGTTTCTTTGCAGGCCTTATCTCGCTGAGGGAGAACTGCTGCTATGCCGTGTCCTACATCGGCCTAGAGTTGCAAGGCTCAAAGTCCTGCCTTGACTCCTCAAGGGCAGACAGGCCGCTCAGCGTGGGGATTCCACCTCTTTGGGCAGCTAAGAAACAACTTGCTCTGCACTGGTGTTTTACAGCCTACAGGGAACGAGTCTTACAAAGGCCTGTGAAACGCAGTTTCTTCCCAGCCCTGATGTGGCTGAAGTAGAACTTCTGCTCTGCCGGGTCCTACATGGCCCTAGAGCTGTAAGGCACAAAGTCCTGCCTTGTTTCCACAAGGGTAGACAAGTCCCTCAGGTCCAGCTTCCAGCTCTTTCGGCAGCTAAGAAACAACTCGCTCTTCACAGTGCTCTTACACCCTACCGGGAACATCTCTTCCAAAGGCCTGTGAAACGCAGTTTTTTTGCAGGCCTGATCTGGCTGAAGTAGGACTTCTGCTCTCCGTGTGCTACTTTGCCCTAGAGCTGAAAGGCGCAATGTACAGGCTACTTTCCAAAGGGGGAGTTGGGACCAAGAGCATCTTGCTTCCAGCTCTTTGGGAAGCTAAGAAACAACTCGCTCTGCAGAGTGCTCTTACAGCCTACCGGGAACATCTCTTACAAAGGCCTGTGAAACGCAGTTTCTTTGCAGGCCTGATCTGGCTGAAGTAGAACTTCTACTCTGGGTGTGCCACATGGCCCTAGAGCTGAAAGGCACAACGTGCTGGCTTCTTTCCAAAGGGCGAGTTGGGCCTCAGAGCATCTTGCTTCCAGCTCTTTGGTAAGCGAAGAAACAACTCGCTCTGCACAGTGCTCTTACAGCCTACCGGGAACATCTCTTCCAAAGGCCTGTGAAACGCAGTTTCTTTGCAGTCCTGATGTATCTGAAGTAGAATTCTGCTCCGGGTGTGCTACTTTGCACAAGAGCTGAAAGACACAACGTGCAGTCTCCTATCCAAAGGGCGAGTTGGTCCCCAAAGCATCTTGCTTCCAGCTCTTTGGAAGCTGAGAAACAACTCGCTCTGCACAGTGCTCTTACAGCCTACCGGGAACATCTCTTACAAAGGCCTGTGAAACGCAGTTTCTTTGCAGGCCTGATCTGGCTGAAGTAGAACTTCTGCTCTGGGTGTGCCACATGGCCCTAGAGCTGAAAGGCACAAGGTGCAGGCTTCTTTCCAAAGGGCGAGTTGGGCCTCAGAGCATCTTGCGTCCAGCTCTTTGGGAAGCGAAGAAACAACTCGCTCTGCACAGTGCTCTTACAGCCTACCGGGAACATCTCTTCCAAAGGCCTGTGAAACGCAGTTTCTTCCCAGCCCTGATCTGGCTGAAGTAGAACTTCTGCTCTGCCGGGTCCTACATGGCGCTAGAGCTGCAAGGCACAAAGTCTTGCCTTGTTTCCACAAGGGTACACAAGTCCCTCAGGTCCAGATTCCAGCTCTTTGGGAAGCTAAGAAACAACTCGCTCTGCACAGTGCTCTTACAGCCTACCGGGAACATCTCTTCCAAAGGCCTGTGAAACGCAGTTCCTTTGCAGGCCTGATCTGGCTGAAGTGGAACTTCTACTCTGGGTGTGCCACATGGCCCTAGAGCTGAAAGGCACAACGTGCTGGCTTCTTTCCAAAGGGAGAGTTGGGCCGCACAGCATCTTGCTTCCAGCTCTTTGGGAAGATAAGAAACAACTCGCTCTGCACAGTGCTCTTACAGCCTACTGGGAACATCTCTTACAAAGGCCTGTGAAACGCAGTTTCTTTGCAGGCCTGATCTGGCTGAAGTAGGACTTCTGCTCTGGGTGTGCTACTTTGCCCTAGAGCTGAAAGGCACAACGTGCAGGCTTCTTTCCAAAGGGCGAGTTGGGCCCCACAGCATCTTGCTTCCAGCTCTTTGGGAAGCTAAGAAACAACTCGCTCTGCACAGTGCTCTTACAGCCTACCGGGGACATGTCTTCCAAAGGCCTGTGAAACGCAGTTTCTTTGCAGGCCTGATCTGGCTGAAGTAGGACATCTGCTCTGGGTGTGCCACTTTGCCCTAGAGCTGAAAGGCACAACGTGCAGGCTTCTTTCCAAAGGGTGAGTTGGGCCCCACAGCATCTTGCTTCCAGCTCTTTGGGAAGCTAAGAAACAACTCGCTCTGCACAGTGCTCTTACAGCCTACCGGGAACATCTCTTCCAAAGGCCTGTGAAACGCAGTTTCTTTGCAGTCCTGATGTATCTGAAGTAGAATTCTGCTCCGGGTGTGCTACTTTGCACAAGAGCTGAAAGACACAACGTGCAGTCTCCTATCCAAAGGGCGAGTTGGTCCCCAAAGCATCTTGCTTCCAGCTCTTTGGAAGCTGGGAAACAACTCGCTCTGCACAGTGCTCTTACAGCCTACCGGGAACATCTCTTACAAAGGCCTGTGAAACGCAGTTTCTTTGCAGGCCTGTTCTGGCTGAAGTAGAACTTCTGCTCTGGGTGTGCCACATTGCCCTAGAGCTGAAAGGCACAACGTGCAGGCTTCTTTCCAAAGGGCGAGTTGGGCCTCAGAGCATCTTGCTTCCAGCTCTTTGGTAAGCGAAGAAACAACTCGCTCTGCACAGTGCTCTTACAGCCTACCGGGAACATCTCTTCCAAAGGCCTGTGAAACGCAGTTTCTTTGCAGTCCTGATGTATCTGAAGTAGAATTCTGCTCCGGGTGTGCTACTTTGCACAAGAGCTGAAAGACACACGTGCAGTCTCCTATCCAAAGGGCGAGTTGGTCCCCAAAGCATCTTGCTTCCAGCTCTTTGGAAGCTGAGAAACAACTCGCTCTGCCCAGTGCTCTTACAGCCTACCGGGAACATCTCTTCCAAAGGCCTGTGAAACGCAGTTTCTTTGCAGGCCTGATCTGGCTGAAGTAGAACTTCTGCTCTGGGTGTGCCACATTGCCCTAGAGCTGAAAGGCACAACATGCAGGCTTCTTTCCAAAGGGCGAGTTGGGCCTCAGAGCATCTTGCTTCCAGCTCTTTGGTAAGCGAAGAAACAACTCGCTCTGCACAGTGCTCTTACAGCCTACCGGGAACATCTCTTCCAAAGGCCTGTGAAACGCAGTTTCTTTGCAGTCCTGATGTATCTGAAGTAGAATTCTGCTCCGGGTGTGCTACTTTGCACAAGAGCTGAAAGACACAACGTGCAGTCTCCTATCCAAAGGGCGAGTTGGTCACCAAAGCATCTTGCTTCCAGCTCTTTGCAAGCTGAGAAACAACTCGCTCTGCACAGTGCTCTTACAGCCTACCGGGAACATCTCTTACAAAGGCCTGTGAAACGCAGTTTCTTTGCAGGCCTGATCTGGCTGAAGTAGAACTTCTGCTCTGGGTGTGCCACATGGCCCTAGAGCTGAAAGGCACAAGGTGCAGGCTTCTTTCCAAAGGGCGAGTTGGGCCTCAGAGCATCTTGCGTCCAGCTCTTTGGGAAGCGAAGAAACAACACGCTCTGCACAGTGCTCTTACAGCCTACCGGGAACATATCTTCCAAAGGCCTGTGAAACGCAGTTTCTTCCCAGCCCTGATCTGGCTGAAGTAGAACTTCTGCTCTGCCGGGTCCTACATGGCGCTAGAGCTGCAAGGCACAACGTCTTGCCTTGTTTCCAGAAGGGTACACAAGTCCCTCAGGTCCAGATTCCAGCTCTTTCGGCAGCTAAGAAACAACTCGCTCTGCACAGTGCTCTTACAGCCTACCGGGAACATCTCTTACAAAGGCCTGTGAAACGCAGTTCCTTTGCAGGCCTGATCTGGCTGAAGTGGAACTTCTACTCTGGGTGTGCCACATGGCCCTAGAGCTGAAAGGCACAACGTGCTGGCTTCTTTCCAAAGGGAGAGTTGGGCCGCACAGCATCTTGCTTCCAGCTCTTTGGGAAGCTAAGAAACAACTCGCTCTGCACAGTGCTCTTACAGCCTACCGGGAACATCTCTTCCAAAGGCCTGTGAAACGCAGTTTCTTTGCAGGCCTGATCTGGCTGAAGTAGAACTTCTACTCTGGGTGTGCCACATGGCCCTAGAGCTGAAAGGCACAACGTGCAGGCTTCTTTCCAAAGGGCGTGTTGGGCCCCAAAGCCTCTTGCTTCCAGCTCTTTGGGAAGCTAAGAAACAACTCGCTCTGCAGACCTCTCTTACAGCCAACCGGGAGCATCTCTTGCAAAGGCCTGAGAAATGCAGTTTCTTTGCAGGCCTTATCTCGCTGAGGTAGAACTGCTGCTATGCCGTGTCCTACATCGGCCTAGAGTTGCAAGGCTCAAAGTCCTGCCTTGACTCCTCAAGGGCAGACAGGCCCCACAGCGTGGGGATTCCACCTCTTTGGGCAGCTAAGAAACAACTCGCTCTGCACAGTGCTCTTACAGCCTAGTGGGAACATCTCTTCCAAAGGCCCGTGAAACGCAGTTTCTTTGAAGGCCTGATCTGGCTGATGTAGGACTTCTTGTATGGGTGTGCTACTTTGCCCTAGAGCTCAAAGGCACAAGGTGCAGGCTTCTTTCCGAAAGGCGAGTTGGGCCCCACAGCATCTTGCTTCCAGCTCTTTGGGAAGCTAAGAAACAACTCGCTCTGCACAGTGCTCTTACAGCCTACTGGGAACATCTCTTACAAAGGCCTGTGAAACGCAGTTTCTTTGCAGGCCTGATCTGGCTGAAGTAGAACTTCTGCTCTGGGTGTGCTACATTGGCCTGGAGCTGAAAGGCACAACCCGCAGTCTTCTTTCCAAAGGGCGAGTTGGGCCCAAAAGCATCTTCCTTCCAGCTCTTAGGGAAGCTAAGAAACAACTGGCTCTGCAGACCTCTCTTACAGCCAACTGGGAGAATCTCTTGCAAAGGCCTGAGAAATGCAGTTTCTTTGCAGGCCTTATCTCGCTGAGGTAGAACTGTTGCTATGCCATACCCTACTTCGGCCTAGAGTTGCAAGGCTCAAAGTCCTGCCTTGATTCCTCAAGGGCAGACAGGCCCCACAGCGTGGGGCTTCCACCTCTTTGGGCCGCTAAGAAACAACTTGCTCTGCACTGGTGTTTTACAGCCTACAGGGAACGAGTCTTACAAAGGCCTGTGAAACGCAGTTTATTCACAGCCCTGATCTGGCTGAAGTAGAACTTCTGCTCTGCCGGGTCCCACATGGCGCTGGAGCTGCAAGGCGCAAAGTCCTGCCTTGATTCCACAAGGGTAGACAAGTCCCTCAGGTAAAACATCCAGCTATTTCGGCAGCTAAGAAACAACTCGCTCTGCATAGGGCTCTTACAGCCTACCGGGAACATGTCTTACAAAGGACTGTGAAACGCAGTTTCTTCCCAGCCCTGATCTGGCTGAAGTAGAACTTCTGCTCTGGGTGTGCCACATGGCCCTAGAGCTGAAAGGCACAACGTGCAGGCTTCTTTCCAAAGGGCGAGTTGGGCCCCAAAGCCTCTTGCTTCCAGCTCTTTGGAAAGCTAAGAAACAACTCGCTCTGCAGACCTCTCTTACAGCCAACCGGGAGCATCTCTTGCAAAGGCCTGAGAAATGCAGTTTCTTTGCAGGCCTTATCTCCCTGAGGTAGAACTGCTGCTATGCTTTGTCCTACATCGGCCTAGAGTTGCAAGGCTCAGAGTCCTGCCTTGACTCCTCAAGGGCAGACAGGCCCCACAGCGTGGGGCTTCCACCTCTTTTGGCAGCTAAGAAACATCTTGCTCTGCACTGGTGTTTTACAGCCTACAGGGAACGAGTCTTACAAAGGCCTGTGAAACGCAGTTTCTTCCCAGCTCTGATGTGGCTGAAGTAGAACTTCTGCTCTGCCGGGTCCTACATGGCCCTAGAGCTGCAAGGCACAAAGTCCTGCCTTGTTTCCACAAGGGTAGACAAGTCCCTCAGGTCCAGCTTCCAGCTCTTTCGGCAGCTAAGAAACAACTCGCTCTTCACAGTGCTCTTACAGCCTACCGGGAACATCTCTTCCAAAGGCCTGTGAAACGCAGTTTTTTTGCAGGCCTGATCTGGCTGAAGTAGGACTTCTGCTCTCCGTGTGCTACTTTGCCCTAGAGCTGAAAGGCGCAATGTACAGGCTACTTTCCAAAGGGCGAGTTGGGCCCCACAGCATCTTGCTTCCAGCTCTTTGGGAAGCTAAGAAACAACTCGCTCTGCACAGTGCTCTTACAGCCTACCGGGGGCATGTCTTCCAAAGGCCTGTGAAACGCAGTTTCTTTGCAGGCCTGATCTGGCTGAAGTAGGACTTCTGCTCTGGGTGTGCTACTTTGCCCTAGAGCTGAAAGGCACAACGTGCAGGCTTCTTTCCAAAGGGCGAGTTGGGCCCCACAGCATCTTGCTTCCAGCTCTTTGGGAAGCTAAGAAACAACTCGCTCTGCACAGTGCTCTTACAGCCTACCGGGAACATCTCTTCCAAAGGCCTGTGAAACGCAGTTTCTTTGCAGGCCTGATCTGGCTGAAGTAGGACTTCTGCTCTGGGTGTGCTACTTTGCCCTAGAGCTGAAAGGCACAACGTGCAGGCTTCTTTCCCAAGGGCGAGTTGGGCCCCACAGCATCTTGCTTCCAGCTCTTTGGGAAGCTAAGAAACAACTCGCTCTGCACAGTGCTCTTACAGCCTACCGGGAACATCTCTTCCAAAGGCCTGTGAAACGCAGTTTCTTTGCAGGCCTGATCTGGCTGAAGTAGGACTTCTGCTCTGGGTGTGCTACTTTGCCCTAGAGCTGAAAGGCACAACGTGCAGGCTTCTTTCCAAAGGGCGAGTTGGGCCCCACAGCATCTTGCTTCCAGCTCTTTGGGAAGCTAAGAAACAACTCGCTCTGCACAGTGCTCTTACAGCCTACCGGGAACATCTCTTCCAAAGGCCTGTGAAACGCAGTTTCTTTGCAGGCCTGATCTGGCTGAAGTAGGACTTCTGCTCTGGGTGTGCTACTTTGCCCTAGAGCTGAAAGGCACAACGTGCAGGCTTCTTTCCCAAGGGCGAGTTGGGCCCCACAGCATCTTGCTTCCAGCTCTTTGGGAAGCTAAGAAACAACTCGCTCTGCACAGTGCTCTTACAGCCTACCGGGAACATCTCTTCCAAAGGCCTGTGAAACGCAGTTTCTTTGCAGGCCTGATGTGGCTGAAGTAGGACTTCTGCTCTGGGTGTGCTACTTTGCCCTAGAGCTGAAAGGCACAACGTGCAGGCTTCTTTCCCAAGGGCGAGTTGGGCCCCACAGCATCTTGCTTCCAGCTCTTTGGGAAGCTAAGAAACAACTCGCTCTGCACAGTGCTCTTACAGCCTACCGGGAACATCTCTTCCAAAGGCCTGTGAAACGCAGTTTCTTTGCAGGCCTGATCTGGCTGAAGTAGGACTTCTGCTCTGGGTGTGCTACTTTGCCCTAGAGCTGAAAGGCACAACGTGCAGGCTTCTTTCCAAAGGGCGAGTTGGGCCCCACAGCATCTTGCTTCCAGCTCTTTGGGAAGCTAAGAAACAACTCGCTCTGCACAGTGCTCTTACAGCCTACCGGGAACATCTCTTCCAAAGGCCTGTGAAACGCAGTTTCTTTGCAGGCCTGATCTGGCTGAAGTAGGACTTCTGCTCTGGGTGTGCTACTTTGCCCTAGAGCTGAAAGGCACAACGTGCAGGCTTCTTTCCAAAGGGCGAGTTGGGCCCCACAGCATCTTGCTTCCAGCTCTTTGGGAAGCTAAGAAACAACTCGCTCTGCACAGTGCTCTTACAGCCTAGTGGGAACATCTCTTCCAAAGGCCTGTGAAACGCAGTTTCTTTGCAGGCCTGATCTGGCTGAAGTAGGACTTCTGCTCTGGGTGTGCTACTTTGCCCTAGAGCTGAAAGGCACAACGTGCAGGCTTCTTTCCAAAGGGCGAGTTGGGCCCCACAGCATCTTGCTTCCAGCTCTTTGGGAAGCTAAGAAACAACTCGCTCTGCACAGTGCTCTTACAGCCTACCGGGAACATCTCTTCCAAAGGCCTGTGAAACGCAGTTTCTTTGCAGGCCTGATCTGGCTGAAGTAGGACTTCTGCTCTGGGTGTGCTACTTTGCCCTAGAGCTGAAAGGCACAACGTGCAGGCTTCTTTCCAAAGGGCGAGTTGGGCCCCACAGCATCGTGCTTCCAGCTCTTTGGGAAGCTAAGAAACAACTCGCTCTGCACAGTGCTCTTACAGCCTACCGGGAACATCTCTTCCAAAGGCCTGTGAAACGCAGTTTCTTTGCAGGCCTGATCTGGCTGAAGTAGGACTTCTGCTCTGGGTGTGCTACTTTGCCCTAGAGCTGAAAGGCACAACGTGCAGGCTTCTTTCCAAAGGGCGAGTTGGGCCCCACAGCATCTTGCTTCCAGCTCTTTGGGAAGCTAAGAAACAACTCGCTCTGCACAGTGCTCTTACAGCCTACCGGGAACATCTCTTCCAAAGGCCTGTGAAACGCAGTTTCTTTGCAGGCCTGATCTGGCTGAAGTAGGACTTCTGCTCTGGGTGTGCTACTTTGCCCTAGAGCTGAAAGGCACAACGTGCAGGCTTCTTTCCAAAGGGCGAGTTGGGCCCCACAGCATCTTGCTTTCAGCTCTTTGGGAAGCTAAGAAACCACTCGCTCTGCACAGTGCTCTTACAGCCTACCGGGAACATCTCTTCCAAAGGCCTGTGAAACGCAGTTTCTTTGCAGGCCTGATCTGGCTGAAGTAGGACTTCTGCTCTGGGTGTGCTACTTTGCCCTAGAGCTGAAAGGCACAACGTGCAGGCTTCTTTCCAAAGGGCGAGTTGGGCCCCACAGCATCTTGCTTCCAGCTCTTTGGGAAGCTAAGAAACAACTCGCTCTGCACAGTGCTCTTACAGCCTACCGGGAACATCTCTTCCAAAGGCCTGTGAAACGCAGTTTCTTTGCAGGCCTGATCTGGCTGAAGTAGGACTTCTGCTCTGGGTGTGCTACTTTGCCCTAGAGCTGAAAGGCACAACGTGCAGGCTTCTTTCCAAAGGGCGAGTTGGGCCCCACAGCATCTTGCTTCCAGCTCTTTGGGAAGCTAAGAAACAACTCGCTCTGCACAGTGCTCTTACAGCCTACCGGGAACATCTCTTCCAAAGGCCTGTGAAACGCAGTTTCTTTGCAGGCCTGATCTGGCTGAAGTAGGACTTCTGCTCTGGGTGTGCTACTTTGCCCTAGAGCTGAAAGGCACAACGTGCAGGCTTCTTTCCCAAGGGCGAGTTGGGCCCCACAGCATCTTGCTTCCAGCTCTTTGGGAAGCTAAGAAACAACTCGCTCTGCACAGTGCTCTTACAGCCTACCGGGAACATCTCTTCCAAAGGCCTGTGAAACGCAGTTTCTTTGCAGGCCTGATCTGGCTGAAGTAGGACTTCTGCTCTGGGTGTGCTACTTTGCCCTAGAGCTGAAAGGCACAACGTGCAGGCTTCTTTCCAAAGGGCGAGTTGGGCCCCACAGCATCTTGCTTCCAGCTCTTTGGGAAGCTAAGAAACAACTCGCTCTGCACAGTGCTCTTACAGCCTACCGGGAACATCTCTTCCAAAGGCCTGTGAAACGCAGTTTCTTTGCAGGCCTGATCTGGCTGAAGTAGGACTTCTGCTCTGGGTGTGCTACTTTGCCCTAGAGCTGAAAGGCACAACGTGCAGGCTTCTTTCCCAAGGGCGAGTTGGGCCCCACAGCATCTTGCTTCCAGCTCTTTGGGAAGCTAAGAAACAACTCGCTCTGCACAGTGCTCTTACAGCCTACCGGGAACATCTCTTCCAAAGGCCTGTGAAACGCAGTTTCTTTGCAGGCCTGATGTGGCTGAAGTAGGACTTCTGCTCTGGGTGTGCTACTTTGCCCTAGAGCTGAAAGGCACAACGTGCAGGCTTCTTTCCAAAGGGCGAGTTGGGCCCCACAGCATCTTGCTTCCAGCTCTTTGGGAAGCTAAGAAACAACTCGCTCTGCACAGTGCTCTTACAGCCTACCGGGAACATCTCTTCCAAAGGCCTGTGAAACGCAGTTTCTTTGCAGGCCTGATCTGGCTGAAGTAGGACTTCTGCTCTGGGTGTGCTACTTTGCCCTAGAGCTGAAAGGCACAACGTGCAGGCTTCTTTCCAAAGGGCGAGTTGGGCCCCACAGCATCTTGCTTCCAGCTCTTTGGGAAGCTAAGAAACAACTCGCTCTGCACAGTGCTCTTACAGCCTACCGGGAACATCTCTTCCAAAGGCCTGTGAAACGCAGTTTCTTTGCAGGCCTGATCTGGCTGAAGTAGGACTTCTGCTCTGGGTGTGCTACTTTGCCCTAGAGCTGAAAGGCACAACGTGCAGGCTTCTTTCCAAAGGGCGAGTTGGGCCCCACAGCATCTTGCTTCCAGCTCTTTGGGAAGCTAAGAAACAACTCGCTCTGCACAGTGCTCTTACAGCCTAGTGGGAACATCTCTTCCAAAGGCCTGTGAAACGCAGTTTCTTTGCAGGCCTGATCTGGCTGAAGTAGGACTTCTGCTCTGGGTGTGCTACTTTGCCCTAGAGCTGAAAGGCACAACGTGCAGGCTTCTTTCCAAAGGGCGAGTTGGGCCCCACAGCATCTTGCTTCCAGCTCTTTGGGAAGCTAAGAAACAACTCGCTCTGCACAGTGCTCTTACAGCCTACCGGGAACATCTCTTCCAAAGGCCTGTGAAACGCAGTTTCTTTGCAGGCCTGATCTGGCTGAAGTAGGACTTCTGCTCTGGGTGTGCTACTTTGCCCTAGAGCTGAAAGGCACAACGTGCAGGCTTCTTTCCAAAGGGCGAGTTGGGCCCCACAGCATCGTGCTTCCAGCTCTTTGGGAAGCTAAGAAACAACTCGCTCTGCACAGTGCTCTTACAGCCTACCGGGAACATCTCTTCCAAAGGCCTGTGAAACGCAGTTTCTTTGCAGGCCTGATCTGGCTGAAGTAGGACTTCTGCTCTGGGTGTGCTACTTTGCCCTAGAGCTGAAAGGCACAACGTGCAGGCTTCTTTCCAAAGGGCGAGTTGGGCCCCACAGCATCTTGCTTCCAGCTCTTTGGGAAGCTAAGAAACAACTCGCTCTGCACAGTGCTCTTACAGCCTACCGGGAACATCTCTTCCAAAGGCCTGTGAAACGCAGTTTCTTTGCAGGCCTGATCTGGCTGAAGTAGGACTTCTGCTCTGGGTGTGCTACTTTGCCCTAGAGCTGAAAGGCACAACGTGCAGGCTTCTTTCCAAAGGGCGAGTTGGGCCCCACAGCATCTTGCTTTCAGCTCTTTGGGAAGCTAAGAAACCACTCGCTCTGCACAGTGCTCTTACAGCCTACCGGGAACATCTCTTCCAAAGGCCTGTGAAACGCAGTTTCTTTGCAGGCCTGATCTGGCTGAAGTAGGACTTCTGCTCTGGGTGTGCTACTTTGCCCTAGAGCTGAAAGGCACAACGTGCAGGCTTCTTTCCAAAGGGCGAGTTGGGCCCCACAGCATCTTGCTTCCAGCTCTTTGGGAAGCTAAGAAACAACTCGCTCTGCACAGTGCTCTTACAGCCTACCGGGAACATCTCTTCCAAAGGCCTGTGAAACGCAGTTTCTTTGCAGGCCTGATCTGGCTGAAGTAGGACTTCTGCTCTGGGTGTGCTACTTTGCCCTAGAGCTGAAAGGCACAACGTGCAGGCTTCTTTCCAAAGGGCGAGTTGGGCCCCACAGCATCTTGCTTCCAGCTCTTTGGGAAGCTAAGAAACAACTCGCTCTGCACAGTGCTCTTACAGCCTACCGGGAACATCTCTTCCAAAGGCCTGTGAAACGCAGTTTCTTTGCAGGCCTGATCTGGCTGAAGTAGGACTTCTGCTCTGGGTGTGCTACTTTGCCCTAGAGCTGAAAGGCACAACGTGCAGGCTTCTTTCCAAAGGGTGAGTTGGGCCCCACAGCATCGTGCTTCCAGCTCTTTGGGAAGCTAAGAAACAACTCGCTCTGCACAGTGCTCTTACAGCCTACCGGGAACATCTCTTCCAAAGGCCTGTGAAACGCAGTTTCTTTGCAGGCCTGATCTGGCTGAAGTAGGACTTCTGCTCTGGGTGTGCTACTTTGCCCTAGAGCTGAAAGGCACAACCTGCAGGCTTCTTTTCAATGGGCGAGTTGGGCCCCACAGCATTTTGCTTCCAGCTCTTTGGGAAGCTAAGAAACAACTCGCTCTGCACAGTGCTCTTACAGCCTACCGGGAACATCTCTTCCAAAGGCCTGTGAAACGCAGTTTCTTTGCAGGCCTGATCTGGCTGAAGTAGGACTTCTGCTCTGGGTGTGCTACTTTGCCCTAGAGCTGAAAGGCACAACGTGCAGGCTTCTTTCCAAAGGGCGAGTTGGGCCCCACAGCATCGTGCTTCCAGCTCTTTGGGAAGCTAAGAAACAACTCGCTCTGCACAGTGCTCTTACAGCCTACCGGGAACATCTCTTCCAAAGGCCTGTGAAACGCAGTTTCTTTGCAGGCCTGATCTGGCTGAAGTAGGACTTCTGCTCTGGGTGTGCTACTTTGCCCTAGAGCTGAAAGGCACAACGTGCAGGCTTCTTTCCAAAGGGCGAGTTGGGCCCCACAGCATCTTGCTTCCAGCTCTTTGGGAAGCTAAGAAACAACTCGCTCTGCACAGTGCTCTTACAGCCTACCGGGAACATCTCTTCCAAAGGCCTGTGAAACGCAGTTTCTTTGCAGGCCTGATCTGGCTGAAGTAGGACTTCTGCTCTGGGTGTGCTACTTTGCCCTAGAGCTGAAAGGCACAACGTGCAGGCTTCTTTCCAAAGGGCGAGTTGGGCCCCACAGCATCTTGCTTCCAGCTCTTTGGGAAGCTAAGAAACAACTCGCTCTGCACAGTGCTCTTACAGCCTACCGGGAACATCTCTTCCAAAGGCCTGTGAAACGCAGTTTCTTTGCAGGCCTGATCTGGCTGAAGTAGGACTTCTGCTCTGGGTGTGCTACTTTGCCCTAGAGCTGAAAGGCACAACGTGCAGGCTTCTTTCCAAAGGGCGAGTTGGGCCCCACAGCATCGTGCTTCCAGCTCTTTGGGAAGCTAAGAAACAACTCGCTCTGCACAGTGCTCTTACAGCCTACCGGGAACATCTCTTCCAAAGGCCTGTGAAACGCAGTTTCTTTGCAGGCCTGATCTGGCTGAAGTAGGACTTCTGCTCTGGGTGTGCTACTTTGCCCTAGAGCTGAAAGGCACAACGTGCAGGCTTCTTTCCAAAGGGCGAGTTGGGCCCCACAGCATCTTGCTTCCAGCTCTTTGGGAAGCTAAGAAACAACTCGCTCTGCACAGTGCTCTTACAGCCTACCGGGAACATCTCTTCCAAAGGCCTGTGAAACGCAGTTTCTTTGCAGGCCTGATCTGGCTGAAGTAGGACTTCTGCTCTGGGTGTGCTACTTTGCCCTAGAGCTGAAAGGCACAACGTGCAGGCTTCTTTCCAAAGGGCGAGTTGGGCCCCACAGCATCTTGCTTCCAGCTCTTTGGGAAGCTAAGAAACAACTCGCTCTGCACAGTGCTCTTACAGCCTACCGGGAACATCTCTTCCAAAGGCCTGTGAAACGCAGTTTCTTTGCAGGCCTGATCTGGCTGAAGTAGGACTTCTGCTCTGGGTGTGCTACTTTGCCCTAGAGCTGAAAGGCACAACGTGCAGGCTTCTTTCCAAAGGGCGAGTTGGGCCCCACAGCATCTTGCTTCCAGCTCTTTGGGAAGCTAAGAAACAACTCGCTCTGCACAGTGCTCTTACAGCCTACCGGGAACATCTCTTCCAAAGGCCTGTGAAACGCAGTTTCTTTGCAGGCCTGATCTGGCTGAAGTAGGACTTCTGCTCTGGGTGTGCTACTTTGCCCTAGAGCTGAAAGGCACAACGTGCAGGCTTCTTTCCAAAGGGCGAGTTGGGCCCCACAGCATCTTGCTTCCAGCTCTTTGGGAAGCTAAGAAACAACTCGCTCTGCACAGTGCTCTTACAGCCTACCGGGAACATCTCTTCCAAAGGCCTGTGAAACGCAGTTTCTTTGCAGGCCTGATGTGGCTGAAGTAGGACTTCTGCTCTGGGTGTGCTACTTTGCCCTAGAGCTGAAAGGCACAACGTGCAGGCTTCTTTCCAAAGGGCGAGTTGGGCCCCACAGCATCTTGCTTCCAGCTCTTTGGGAAGCTAAGAAACAACTCGCTCTGCACAGTGCTCTTACAGCCTACCGGGAACATCTCTTCCAAAGGCCTGTGAAACGCAGTTTCTTTGCAGGCCTGATCTGGCTGAAGTAGGACTTCTGCTCTGGGTGTGCTACTTTGCCCTAGAGCTGAAAGGCACAACGTGCAGGCTTCTTTCCAAAGGGCGAGTTGGGCCCCACAGCATCTTGCTTCCAGCTCTTTGGGAAGCTAAGAAACAACTCGCTCTGCACAGTGCTCTTACAGCCTACCGGGAACATCTCTTCCAAAGGCCTGTGAAACGCAGTTTCTTTGCAGGCCTGATCTGGCTGAAGTAGGACTTCTGCTCTGGGTGTGCTACTTTGCCCTAGAGCTGAAAGGCACAACGTGCAGGCTTCTTTCCAAAGGGCGAGTTGGGCCCCACAGCATCTTGCTTCCAGCTCTTTGGGAAGCTAAGAAACAACTCGCTCTGCACAGTGCTCTTACAGCCTAGTGGGAACATCTCTTCCAAAGGCCTGTGAAACGCAGTTTCTTTGCAGGCCTGATCTGGCTGAAGTAGGACTTCTGCTCTGGGTGTGCTACTTTGCCCTAGAGCTGAAAGGCACAACGTGCAGGCTTCTTTCCAAAGGGCGAGTTGGGCCCCACAGCATCGTGCTTCCAGCTCTTTGGGAAGCTAAGAAACAACTCGCTCTGCACAGTGCTCTTACAGCCTACCGGGAACATCTCTTCCAAAGGCCTGTGAAACGCAGTTTCTTTGCAGGCCTGATCTGGCTGAAGTAGGACTTCTGCTCTGGGTGTGCTACTTTGCCCTAGAGCTGAAAGGCACAACGTGCAGGCTTCTTTCCAAAGGGCGAGTTGGGCCCCACAGCATCTTGCTTCCAGCTCTTTGGGAAGCTAAGAAACAACTCGCTCTGCACAGTGCTCTTACAGCCTACCGGGAACATCTCTTCCAAAGGCCTGTGAAACGCAGTTTCTTTGCAGGCCTGATCTGGCTGAAGTAGGACTTCTGCTCTGGGTGTGCTACTTTGCCCTAGAGCTGAAAGGCACAACGTGCAGGCTTCTTTCCAAAGGGCGAGTTGGGCCCCACAGCATCTTGCTTTCAGCTCTTTGGGAAGCTAAGAAACCACTCGCTCTGCACAGTGCTCTTACAGCCTACCGGGAACATCTCTTCCAAAGGCCTGTGAAACGCAGTTTCTTTGCAGGCCTGATCTGGCTGAAGTAGGACTTCTGCTCTGGGTGTGCTACTTTGCCCTAGAGCTGAAAGGCACAACGTGCAGGCTTCTTTCCAAAGGGCGAGTTGGGCCCCACAGCATCTTGCTTCCAGCTCTTTGGGAAGCTAAGAAACAACTCGCTCTGCACAGTGCTCTTACAGCCTACCGGGAACATCTCTTCCAAAGGCCTGTGAAACGCAGTTTCTTTGCAGGCCTGATCTGGCTGAAGTAGGACTTCTGCTCTGGGTGTGCTACTTTGCCCTAGAGCTGAAAGGCACAACGTGCAGGCTTCTTTCCAAAGGGCGAGTTGGGCCCCACAGCATCTTGCTTCCAGCTCTTTGGGAAGCTAAGAAACAACTCGCTCTGCACAGTGCTCTTACAGCCTACCGGGAACATCTCTTCCAAAGGCCTGTGAAACGCAGTTTCTTTGCAGGCCTGATCTGGCTGAAGTAGGACTTCTGCTCTGGGTGTGCTACTTTGCCCTAGAGCTGAAAGGCACAACGTGCAGGCTTCTTTCCAAAGGGTGAGTTGGGCCCCACAGCATCGTGCTTCCAGCTCTTTGGGAAGCTAAGAAACAACTCGCTCTGCACAGTGCTCTTACAGCCTACCGGGAACATCTCTTCCAAAGGCCTGTGAAACGCAGTTTCTTTGCAGGCCTGATCTGGCTGAAGTAGGACTTCTGCTCTGGGTGTGCTACTTTGCCCTAGAGCTGAAAGGCACAACGTGCAGGCTTCTTTCCAAAGGGCGAGTTGGGCCCCACAGCATCTTGCTTCCAGCTCTTTGGGAAGCTAAGAAACAACTCGCTCTGCACAGTGCTCTTACAGCCTACCGGGAACATCTCTTCCAAAGGCCTGTGAAACGCAGTTTCTTTGCAGGCCTGATCTGGCTGAAGTAGGACTTCTGCTCTGGGTGTGCTACTTTGCCCTAGAGCTGAAAGGCACAACGTGCAGGCTTCTTTCCAAAGGGCGAGTTGGGCCCCACAGCATCTTGCTTCCAGCTCTTTGGGAAGCTAAGAAACAACTCGCTCTGCACAGTGCTCTTACAGCCTACCGGGAACATCTCTTCCAAAGGCCTGTGAAACGCAGTTTCTTTGCAGGCCTGATCTGGCTGAAGTAGGACTTCTGCTCTGGGTGTGCTACTTTGCCCTAGAGCTGAAAGGCACAACGTGCAGGCTTCTTTCCAAAGGGCGAGTTGGGCCCCACAGCATCTTGCTTCCAGCTCTTTGGGAAGCTAAGAAACAACTCGCTCTGCACAGTGCTCTTACAGCCTAGTGGGAACATCTCTTCCAAAGGCCTGTGAAACGCAGTTTCTTTCCAGGCCTGATCTGGCTGAAGTAGGACTTCTGCTCTGGGTGTGCTACTTTGCCCTAGAGCTGAAAGGCACAACGTGCAGGCTTCTTTCCAAAGGGCGAGTTGGGCCCCACAGCATCTTGCTTCCAGCCCTTTGGGAAGCTAAGAAACAACTCGCTCTGCACAGTGCTCTTACAGCCTACCGGGAACATCTCTTCCAAAGGCCTGTGAAACGCAGTTTCTTTGCAGGCCTGATCTGGCTGAAGTAGGACTTCTGCTCTGGGTGTGCTACTTTGCCCTAGAGCTGAAAGGCACAACGTGCAGGCTTCTTTCCAAAGGGCGAGTTGGGCTCCACAGCATCTTGCTTCCAGCTCTTTGGGAAGCTAAGAAACAACTCGCTCTGCACAGTGCTCTTACAGCCTACCGGGAACATCTCTTCCAAAGGCCTGTGAAACGCAGTTTCTTTGCAGGCCTGATCTGGCTGAAGTAGGACTTCTGCTCTGGGTGTGCTACTTTGCCCTAGAGCTGAAAGGCACAACGTGCAGGCTTCTTTCCAAAGGGCGAGTTGGGCCCCACAGCATCTTGCTTCCACCTCTTTGGGAAGCTAAGAAACAACTCGCTCTGCACAGTGCTCTTACAGCCTACCGGGAACATCTCTTCCAAAGGCCTGTGAAACGCAGTTTCTTTGCAGGCCTGATCTGGCTGAAGTAGGACTTCTGCTCTGGGTGTGCTACTTTGCCCTAGAGCTGAAAGGCACAACGTGCAGGCTTCTTTCCAAAGGGCGAGTTGGGCCCCACAGCATCTTGCTTCCAGCTCTTTGGGAAGCTAAGAAACAACTCGCTCTGCACAGTGCTCTTACAGCCTACCGGGAACATCTCTTCCAAAGGCCTGTGAAACGCAGTTTCTTTGCAGGCCTGATCTGGCTGAAGTAGGACTTCTGCTCTGGGTGTGCTACTTTGCCCTAGAGCTGAAAGGCACAACGTGCAGGCTTCTTTCCAAAGGGCGAGTTGGGCCCCACAGCATCTTGCTTCCAGCTCTTTGGGAAGCTAAGAAACAACTCGCTCTGCACAGTGCTCTTACAGCCTACCGGGAACATCTCTTCCAAAGGCCTGTGAAACGCAGTTTCTTTGCAGGCCTGATCTGGCTGAAGTAGGACTTCTGCTCTGGGTGTGCTACTTTGCCCTAGAGCTGAAAGGCACAACGTGCAGGCTTCTTTCCAAAGGGCGAGTTGGGCCCCACAGCATCTTGCTTCCAGCTCTTTGGGAAGCTAAGAAACAACTCGCTCTGCACAGTGCTCTTACAGCCTACCGGGAACATCTCTTCCAAAGGCCTGTGAAACGCAGTTTCTTTGCAGGCCTGATCTGGCTGAAGTAGGACTTCTGCTCTGGGTGTGCTACTTTGCCCTAGAGCTGAAAGGCACAACGTGCAGGCTTCTTTCCAAAGGGCGAGTTGGGCCCCACAGCATCTTGCTTCCAGCTCTTTGGGAAGCTAAGAAACAACTCGCTCTGCACAGTGCTCTTACAGCCTAGTGGGAACATCTCTTCCAAAGGCCTGTGAAACGCAGTTTCTTTGCAGGCCTGATCTGGCTGAAGTAGGACTTCTGCTCTGGGTGTGCTACTTTGCCCTAGAGCTGAAAGGCACAACGTGCAGGCTTCTTTCCAAAGGGCGAGTTGGGCCCCACAGCATCTTGCTTCCAGCTCTTTGGGAAGCTAAGAAACAACTCGCTCTGCACAGTGCTCTTACAGCCTACCGGGAACATCTCTTCCAAAGGCCTGTGAAACGCAGTTTCTTTGCAGGCCTGATCTGGCTGAAGTAGGACTTCTGCTCTGGGTGTGCTACTTTGCCCTAGAGCTGAAAGGCACAACGTGCAGGCTTCTTTCCCAAGGGCGAGTTGGGCCCCACAGCATCTTGCTTCCAGCTCTTTGGGAAGCTAAGAAACAACTCGCTCTGCACAGTGCTCTTACAGCCTACCGGGAACATCTCTTCCAAAGGCCTGTGAAACGCAGTTTCTTTGCAGGCCTGATCTGGCTGAAGTAGGACTTCTGCTCTGGGTGTGCTACTTTGCCCTAGAGCTGAAAGGCACAACGTGCAGGCTTCTTTCCAAAGGGCGAGTTGGGCCCCACAGCATCTTGCTTCCAGCTCTTTGGGAAGCTAAGAAACAACTCGCTCTGCACAGTGCTCTTACAGCCTACCGGGAACATCTCTTCCAAAGGCCTGTGAAACGCAGTTTCTTTGCAGGCCTGATCTGGCTGAAGTAGGACTTCTGCTCTGGGTGTGCTACTTTGCCCTAGAGCTGAAAGGCACAACGTGCAGGCTTCTTTCCAAAGGGCGAGTTGGGCCCCACAGCATCTTGCTTCCAGCTCTTTGGGAAGCTAAGAAACAACTCGCTCTGCACAGTGCTCTTACAGCCTAGTGGGAACATCTCTTCCAAAGGCCTGTGAAACGCAGTTTCTTTGCAGGCCTGATCTGGCTGAAGTAGGACTTCTGCTCTGGGTGTGCTACTTTGCCCTAGAGCTGAAAGGCACAACGTGCAGGCTTCTTTCCAAAGGGCGAGTTGGGCCCCACAGCATCTTGCTTCCAGCTCTTTGGGAAGCTAAGAAACAACTCGCTCTGCACAGTGCTCTTACAGCCTACCGGGGGCATGTCTTCCAAAGGCCTGTGAAACGCAGTTTCTTTGCAGGCCTGATCTGGCTGAAGTAGGACTTCTGCTCTGGGTGTGCTACTTTGCCCTAGAGCTGAAAGGCACAACGTGCAGGCTTCTTTCCAAAGGGCGAGTTGGGCCCCACAGCATCTTGCTTCCAGCTCTTTGGGAAGCTAAGAAACAACTCGCTCTGCACAGTGCTCTTACAGCCTACCGGGAACATCTCTTCCAAAGGCCTGTGAAACGCAGTTTCTTTGCAGGCCTGATCTGGCTGAAGTAGGACTTCTGCTCTGGGTGTGCTACTTTGCCCTAGAGCTGAAAGGCACAACGTGCAGGCTTCTTTCCAAAGGGCGAGTTGGGCCCCACAGCATCTTGCTTCCAGCTCTTTGGGAAGCTAAGAAACAACTCGCTCTGCACAGTGCTCTTACAGCCTACCGGGAACATCTCTTCCAAAGGCCTGTGAAATGCAGTTTCTTTGCAGGCCTGATCTGGCTGAAGTAGGACTTCTGCTCTGGGTGTGCTACTTTGCCCTAGAGCTGAAAGGCACAACGTGCAGGCTTCTTTCCAAAGGGCGAGTTGGGCCCCACAGCATCTTGCTTCCAGCTCTTTGGGAAGCTAAGAAACAACTCGCTCTGCACAGTGCTCTTACAGCCTACCGGGAACATCTCTTCCAAAGGCCTGTGAAACGCAGTTTCTTTGCAGGCCTGATGTGGCTGAAGTAGGACTTCTGCTCTGGGTGTGCTACTTTGCCCTAGAGCTGAAAGGCACAACGTGCAGGCTTCTTTCCAAAGGGCGAGTTGGGCCCCACAGCATCTTGCTTCCAGCTCTTTGGGAAGCTAAGAAACAACTCGCTCTGCACAGTTCTCTTACAGCCTAGTGGGAACAACTCTTCCAAAGGCCTGTGAAACGCAGTTTCTTTGCAGGCCTGATCTGGCTGAAGTAGGACTTCTGCTCTGGGTGTGCTACTTTGCCCTAGAGCTGAAAGGCACAACGTGCAGGCTTCTTTCCAAAGGGCGAGTTGGGCCCCACAGCATCTTGCTTCCAGCTCTTTGGGAAGCTAAGAAACAGCTCGCTCTGCACAGTGCTCTTACAGCCTAGTGGGAACATCTCTTCCAAAGGCCTGTGAAACGCAGTTTCTTTGCAGGCCTGATCTGGCTGAAGTAGGACTTCTGCTCTGGGTGTGCTACTTTGCCCTAGAGCTGAAAGGCACAACGTGCAGGCTTCTTTCCAAAGGGCGAGTTGGGCCCCACAGCATCTTGCTTCCAGCTCTTTGGGAAGCTAAGAAACAACTCGCTCTGCACAGTGCTCTTACAGCCTACCGGGAACATGTCTTCCAAAGGACTGTGATACGCAGTATCTTTGCAGGCCTGATCAGGCTGAAGTAGGACTTCTGCTCTGGGTGTGCTACTTTGCCCTAGAGCTGAAAGGCACAACGTGCAGGCTTCTTTCCAAAGGGCGAGTTGGGCCCCACAGCATCTTGCTTCCAGCTCTTTGGGAAGCTAAGAAACAACTCGCTCTGCACAGTGCTCTTACGGCCTACCGGGAACATCTCTTCCAAAGGCCTGTGAAACGCAGTTTCTTTGCAGGCCTGATCTGGCTGAAGTAGGACTTCTGCTCTGGGTGTGCTACTTTGCCCTAGAGCTGAAAGGCACAACGTGCAGGCTTCTTTCCAAAGGGCGAGTTGGGCCCCACAGCATCTTGCTTCCAGCTCTTTGGGAAGCTAAGAAACAACTCGCTCTGCACAGTGCTCTTACAGCCTAGTGGGAACATCTCTTCCAAAGGCCTGTGAAACGCAGTTTCTTTGCAGGCCTGATCTGGCTGAAGTAGGACTTCTGCTCTGGGTGTGCTACTTTGCCCTAGAGCTGAAAGGCACAACGTGCAGGCTTCTTTCCAAAGGGCGAGTTGGGCCCCACAGCATCTTGCTTCCAGCTCTTTGGGAAGCTAAGAAACAACTCGCTCTGCACAGTTCTCTTACAGCCTAGTGGGAACATCTCTTCCAAAGGCCTGTGAAACGCAGTTTCTTTGCAGGCCTGATCTGGCTGAAGTAGGACTTCTGCTCTGGGTGTGCTACTTTGCCCTAGAGCTGAAAGGCACAACGTGCAGGCTTCTTTCCAAAGGGCGAGTTGGGCCCCACAGCATCTTGCTTCCAGCTCTTTGGGAAGCTAAGAAACAACTCGCTCTGCACAGTGCTCTTACAGCCTACCGGGAACATCTCTTCCAAAGGCCTGTGAAACGCAGTTTCTTTGCAGGCCTGATCTGGCTGAAGTAGGACTTCTGCTCTGGGTGTGCTACTTTGCCCTAGAGCTGAAAGGCACAACGTGCAGGCTTCTTTCCAAAGGGCGAGTTGGGCCCCACAGCATCTTGCTTCCAGCTCTTTGGGAAGCTAAGAAACAACTCGCTCTGCACAGTGCTCTTACAGCCTACCGGGAACATCTCTTCCAAAGGCCAGTGAAGCGCAGTTTCTTTGCAGGCCTGATCTGGCTGAAGTAGGACTTCTGCTCTGGGTGTGCTACTTTGCCCTAGAGCTGAAAGGCACAACGTGCAGGCTTCTTTCCAAAGGGCGAGTTGGGCCCCACAGCATCTTGCTTCCAGCTCTTTGGGAAGCTAAGAAACAACTCGCTCTGCACAGTGCTCTTACAGCCTAGTGGGAACATCTCTTCCAAAGGCCTGTGAAACGCAGTTTCTTTGCAGGCCTGATCTGGCTGAAGTAGGACTTCTGCTCTGGGTGTGCTACTTTGCCCTAGAGCTGAAAGGCACAACGTGCAGGCTTCTTTCCAAAGGGCGAGTTGGGCCCCACAGCATCTTGCTTCCAGCTCTTTGGGAAGCTAAGAAACAACTCGCTCTGCACAGTGCTCTTACAGCCTAGTGGGAACATCTCTTCCAAAGGCCTGTGAAACGCAGTTTCTTTGCAGGCCTGATCTGGCTGAAGTAGGACTTCTGCTCTGGGTGTGCTACTTTGCCCTAGAGCTGAAAGGCACAACGTGCAGGCTTCTTTCCAAAGGGCGAGTTGGGCCCCACAGCATCTTGCTTCCAGCTCTTTGGGAAGCTAAGAAACAACTCGCTCTGCACAGTGCTCTTACAGCCTAGTGGGAACATCTCTTCCAAAGGCCTGTGAAACGCAGTTTCTTTGCAGGCCTGATCTGGCTGAAGTAGGACTTCTGCTCTGGGTGTGCTACTTTGCCCTAGAGCTGAAAGGCACAACGTGCAGGCTTCTTTCCAAAGGGCGAGTTGGGCCCCACAGCATCTTGCTTCCAGCTCTTTGGGAAGCTAAGAAACAACTCGCTCTGCACAGTGCTCTTACAGCCTAGTGGGAACATCTCTTCCAAAGGCCTGTGAAACGCAGTTTCTTTGCAGGCCTGATCTGGCTGAAGTAGGACTTCTGCTCTGGGTGTGCTACTTTGCCCTAGAGCTGAAAGGCACAACGTGCAGGCTTCTTTCCAAAGGGCGAGTTGGGCCCCACAGCATCTTGCTTCCAGCTCTTTGGGAAGCTAAGAAACAACTCGCTCTGCACAGTGCTCTTACAGCCTAGTGGGAACATCTCTTCCAAAGGCCTGTGAAACGCAGTTTCTTTGCAGGCCTGATCTGGCTGAAGTAGGACTTCTGCTCTGGGTGTGCTACTTTGCCCTAGAGCTGAAAGGCACAACGTGCAGGCTTCTTTCCAAAGGGCGAGTTGGGCCCCACAGCATCTTGCTTCCAGCTCTTTGGGAAGCTAAGAAACAACTCGCTCTGCACAGTGCTCTTACAGCCTACCGGGAACATGTCTTCCAAAGGCCTGTGAAAGGCAGTTTCTTTGCAGGCCTGATCTGGCTGAAGTAGGACTTCTGCTCTGGGTGTGCTACTTTGCCCTAGAGCTGAAAGGCACAACGTGCAGGCTTCTTTCCAAAGGGCGAGTTGGGCCCCACAGCATCTTGCTTCCAGCTCTTTGGGAAGCTAAGAAACAACTCGCTCTGCACAGTGCTCTTACAGCCTACCGGGAACATCTCTTCCAAAGGCCAGTGAAGCGCAGTTTCTTTGCAGGCCTGATCTGGCTGAAGTAGGACTTCTGCTCTGGGAGTGCTACTTTGACCTAGAGCTGAAAGGCACAACGTGCAGGCTTCTTTCCAAAGGGCGAGTTGGGCCCCACAGCATCTTGCTTCCCGCTCTTTGGGAAGCTAAGAAACAACTCGCTCTGCACAGTGCTCTTACAGCCTAGTGGGAACATCTCTTCCAAAGGCCTGTGAAACGCAGTTTCTTTGCAGGCCTGATCTGGCTGAAGTAGGACTTCTGCTCTGGGTGTGCTACTTTGCCCTAGAGCTGAAAGGCACAACGTGCAGGCTTCTTTCCAAAGGGCGAGTTGGGCCCCACAGCATCTTGCTTCCAGCTCTTTGGGAAGCTAAGAAACAACTCGCTCTGCACAGTGCTCTTACAGCCTAGTGGGAACATCTCTTCCAAAGGCCTGTAAAAGGCAGTTTCTTTGCAGGCCTGATCTGGCTGAAGTAGGACTTCTGCTCTGGGTGTGCTACTTTGCCCTAGAGCTGAAAGGCACAACGTGCAGGCTTCTTTCCAAAGGGCGAGTTGGGCCCCACAGCATCTTGCTTCCAGCTCTTTGGGAAGCTAAGAAACAACTCGCTCTGCACAGTTCTCTTACAGCCTAGTGGGAACATCTCTTCCAAAGGCCTGTGAAACGCAGTTTCTTTGCAGGCCTGATCTGGCTGAAGTAGGACTTCTGCTCTGGGTGTGCTACTTTGCCCTAGAGCTGAAAGGCACAACGTGCAGGCTTCTTTCCAAAGGGCGAGTTGGGCCCCACAGCATCTTGCTTCCAGCTCTTTGGGAAGCTAAGAAACAACTCGCTCTGCACAGTGCTCTTACAGCCTACCGGGAACATCTCTTCCAAAGGCCAGTGAAGCGCAGTTTCTTTGCAGGCCTGATCTGGCTGAAGTAGGACTTCTGCTCTGGGTGTGCTACTTTGCCCTAGAGCTGAAAGGCACAACGTGCAGGCTTCTTTCCAAAGGGCGATTTGGGCCCCACAGCATCTTGCTTCCAGCTCTTTGGGAAGCTAAGAAACAACTCGCTCTGCACAGTGCTCTTACAGCCTACCGGGAACATCTCTTCCAAAGGCCTGTGAAACGCAGTTTCTTTGCAGGCCTGATCTGGCTGAAGTAGGACTTCTGCTCTGGGTGTGCTCCATTGCCCTAGAGGTGAAAGGCACAACGTGCAGGCTTCTTTCCAAAGGGCAGGTTGCGTCCCACAGCATCTTGCTTCCAGCTCTTTGGGAAGCTAAGAAACAACTCGCTCTGCACAGTGCTCTTACAGCCTACCGGGAACATCTCTTCCAAAGGCCTGTGAAACGCAGTTTCTTTGCAGGCCTGATCTGGCTGAAGTAGGACTTCTGCTCTGGGTGTGCTACTTTGCCCTAGAGCTGAAAGGCACAACGTGCAGGCTTCTTTCCAAAGGGCGAGTTGGGCCCCACAGCATCTTGCTTCCAGCTCTTTGGGAAGCTAAGAAACAACTCGCTCTGCACAGTGCTCTTACAGCCTACCGGGGGCATGTCTTCCAAAGGCCTGTGAAACGCAGTTTCTTTGCAGGCCTGATCTGGCTGAAGTAGGACTTCTGCTCTGGGTGTGCTACTTTGCCCTAGAGCTGAAAGGCACAACGTGCAGGCTTCTTTCCAAAGGGCGAGTTGGGCCCCACAGCATCTTGCTTCCAGCACTTTGGGAAGCTAAGAAACAACTCGCTCTGCAGAGTGCTCTTACAGCCTACCGGGAACATGTCTTCCAAAGGCCTGTGAAACGCAGTTTCTTTGCAGGCCTGATCTGGCTGAAGTAGGACTTCTGCTCTGGGTGTGCTACTTTGCCCTAGAGCTGAAAGGCACAACGTGCAGGCTTCTTTCCAAAGGGCGAGTTGGGCCCCACAGCATCTTGCTTCCAGCTCTTTGGGAAGCTAAGAAACAACTCGCTCTGCACAGTGCTCTTACAGCCTACCGGGAACATCTCTTCCAAAGGCCTGTGAAACGCAGTTTCTTTGCAGGCCTGATCTGGCTGAAGTAGGACTTCTGCTCTGGGTGTGCTACTTTGCCCTAGAGCTGAAAGGCACAACGTGCAGGCTTCTTTCCAAAGGGCGAGTTGGGCCCCACAGCATCTTGCTTCCAGCTCTTTGGGAAGCTAAGAAACAACTCGCTCTGCACAGTGCTCTTACAGCCTACCGGGAACATCTCTTCCAAAGGCCTGTGAAACGCAGTTTCTTTGCAGGCCTGATCTGGCTGAAGTAGGACTTCTGCTCTGGGTGTGCTACTTTGCCCTAGAGCTGAAAGGCACAACGTGCAGGCTTCTTTCCAAAGGGCGAGTTGGGCCCCACAGCATCTTGCTTTCAGCTCTTTGGGAAGCTAAGAAACCACTCGCTCTGCACAGTGCTCTTACAGCCTAGTGGGAACATGTCTTCCAAAGGCCTGTGAAACGCAGTTTCTTTGCAGGCCTGATCTGGCTGAAGTAGGACTTCTGCTCTGGGTGTGCTACTTTGCCCTAGAGCTGAAAGGCACTACGTGCAGGCTTCTTTCCAAAGGGCGAGTTGGGCCCCACAGCATCTTGCTTCCAGCTCTTTGGGAAGCTAAGAAACAACTCGCTCTGCACAGTGCTCTTACAGCCTACCGGGAACATCTCTTCCAAAGGGCTGTGAAACGCAGTTTCTTTGCAGGCCTGATCTGGCTGAAGTAGGACTTCTGCTCTGGGTGTGCTACTTTGCCCTAGAGCTGAAAGGCACAACGTGCAGGCTTCTTTCCAAAGGGCGAGTTGGGCCCCACAGCATCTTGCTTCCAGCTCTTTGGGAAGCTAAGAAACAACTCGCTCTGCACAGTGCTCTTACAGCCTACCGGGAACATCTCTTCCAAAGGCCTGTGAAACGCAGTTTCTTTGCAGGCCTGATCTGGCTGAAGTAGGACTTCTGCTCTGGGTGTGCTACTTTGCCCTAGAGCTGAAAGGCACAACGTGCAGGCTTCTTTCCAAAGGGCGAGTTGGGCCCCACAGCATCTTGCTTCCAGCTCTTTGGGAAGCTAAGAAACAACTCGCTCTGCACAGTGCTCTTACAGCCTACCGGGAACATCTCTTCCAAAGGCCTGTGAAACGCAGTTTCTTTGCAGGCCTGATCTGGCTGAAGTAGGACTTCTGCTCTGGGTGTGCTACTTTGCCCTAGAGCTGAAAGGCACAACGTGCAGGCTTCTTTCCAAAGGGCGAGTTGGGCCCCACAGCATCTTGCTTCCAGCTCTTTGGGAAGCTAAGAAACAACTCGCTCTGCACAGTGCTCTTACAGCCTACCGGGAACATCTCTTCCAAAGGCCTGTGAAACGCAGTTTCTTTGCAGGCCTGATCTGGCTGAAGTAGGACTTCTGCTCTGGGTGTGCTACTTTGCCCTAGAGCTGAAAGGCACAACGTGCAGGCTTCTTTCCAAAGGGCGAGTTGGGCCCCTCAGCATCTTGCTTTCAGCTCTTTGGGAAGCTAAGAAACCACTCGCTCTGCACAGTGCTCTTACAGCCTACCGGGAACATCTCTTCCAAAGGCCTGTGAAACGCAGTTTCTTTGCAGGCCTGATCTGGCTGAAGTAGGACTTCTGCTCTGGGTGTGCTACTTTGCCCTAGAGCTGAAAGGCACTACGTGCAGGCTTCTTTCCAAAGGGCGAGTTGGGCCCCACAGCATCTTGCTTCCAGCTCTTTGGGAAGCTAAGAAACAACTCGCTCTGCACAGTGCTCTTACAGCCTACCGGGAACATCTCTTCCAAAGGCCTGTGAAACGCAGTTTCTTTGCAGGCCTGATCTGGCTGAAGTAGGACTTCTGCTCTGGGTGTGCTACTTTGCCCTAGAGCTGAAAGGCACAACGTGCAGGCTTCTTTTCAATGGGCGAATTGGGCCCCACAGCATCTTGCTTCCAGCTCTTTGGGAAGCTAAGAAACAACTCGCTCTGCACAGTGCTCTTACAGCCTACCGGGAACATCTCTTCCAAAGGCCTGTGAAACGCAGTTTCTTTGCAGGCCTGATCTGGCTGAAGTAGGACTTCTGCTCTGGGTGTGCTACTTTGCCCTAGAGCTGAAAGGCACAACGTGCAGGCTTCTTTCCAAAGGGCGAGTTGGGCCCCACAGCATCTTGCTTCCAGCTCTTTGGGAAGCTAAGAAACAACTCGCTCTGCACAGTGCTCTTACAGCCTATTGGGAACAACTCTTCCAAAGGCCTGTGAAACGCAGTTTCTTTGCAGGCCTGATCTGGCTGAAGTAGGACTTCTGCTCTGGGTGTGCTACTTTGCCCTAGAGCTGAAAGGCACAACGTGCAGGCTTCTTTCCAAAGGGCGAGTTGGGCCCCACAGCATCTTGCTTCCAGCTCTTTGGGAAGCTAAGAAACAGCTCGCTCTGCACAGTGCTCTTACAGCCTAGTGGGAACATCTCTTCCAAAGGCCTGTGAAACGCAGTTTCTTTGCAGGCCTGATCTGGCTGAAGTAGGACTTCTGCTCTGGGTGTGCTACTTTGCCCTAGAGCTGAAAGGCACAACGTGCAGGCTTCTTTCCAAAGGGCGAGTTGGGCCCCACAGCATCTTGCTTCCAGCTCTTTGGGAAGCTAAGAAACAACTCGCTCTGCACAGTGCTCTTACAGCCTAGTGGGAACAACTCTTCCAAAGGCCTGTGAAACGCAGTTTCTTTGCAGGCCTGATCTGGCTGAAGTAGGACTTCTGCTCTGGGTGTGCTACTTTGCCCTAGAGCTGAAAGGCACAACGTGCAGGCTTCTTTCCAAAGGGCGAGTTGGGCCCCACAGCATCTTGCTTCCAGCTCTTTGGGAAGCTAAGAAACAGCTCGCTCTGCACAGTGCTCTTACAGCCTAGTGGGAACATCTCTTCCAAAGGCCTGTGAAACGCAGTTTCTTTGCAGGCCTGATCTGGCTGAAGTAGGACTTCTGCTCTGGGTGTGCTACTTTGCCCTAGAGCTGAAAGGCACAACGTGCAGGCTTCTTTCCAAAGGGCGAGTTGGGCCCCACAGCATCTTGCTTCCAGCTCTTTGGGAAGCTAAGAAACAACTCGCTCTGCACAGTGCTCTTACAGCCTACCGGGAACATGTCTTCCAAAGGACTGTGATACGCAGTATCTTTGCAGGCCTGATCAGGCTGAAGTAGGACTTCTGCTCTGGGTGTGCTACTTTGCCCTAGAGCTGAAAGGCACAACGTGCAGGCTTCTTTCCAAAGGGCGAGTTGGGCCCCACAGCATCTTGCTTCCAGCTCTTTGGGAAGCTAAGAAACAACTCGCTCTGCACAGTGCTCTTACAGCCTACCGGGAACATCTCTTCCAAAGGCCTGTGAAACGCAGTTTCTTTGCAGGCCTGATCTGGCTGAAGTAGGACTTCTGCTCTGGGTGTGCTACTTTGCCCTAGAGCTGAAAGGCACAACGTGCAGGCTTCTTTCCAAAGGGCGAGTTGGGCCCCACAGCATCTTGCTTTCAGCTCTTTGGGAAGCTAAGAAACCACTCGCTCTGCACAGTGCTCTTACAGCCTAGTGGGAACATGTCTTCCAAAGGCCTGTGAAACGCAGTTTCTTTGCAGGCCTGATCTGGCTGAAGTAGGACTTCTGCTCTGGGTGTGCTACTTTGCCCTAGAGCTGAAAGGCACTACGTGCAGGCTTCTTTCCAAAGGGCGAGTTGGGCCCCACAGCATCTTGCTTCCAGCTCTTTGGGAAGCTAAGAAACAACTCGCTCTGCACAGTGCTCTTACAGCCTACCGGGAACATCTCTTCCAAAGGCCTGTGAAACGCAGTTTCTTTGCAGGCCTGATCTGGCTGAAGTAGGACTTCTGCTCTGGGTGTGCTACTTTGCCCTAGAGCTGAAAGGCACAACGTGCAGGCTTCTTTTCAATGGGCGAGTTGGGCCCCACAGCATCTTGCTTCCAGCTCTTTGGGAAGCTAAGAAACAACTCGCTCTGCACAGTGCTCTTACAGCCTACCGGGAACATCTCTTCCAAAGACCTGTGAAACGCAGTTTCTTTGCAGGCCTGATCTGGCTGAAGTAGGACTTCTGCTCTGGGTGTGCTACTTTGCCCTAGAGCTGAAAGGCACAACGTGCAGGCTTCTTTCCAAAGGGCGAGTTGGGCCCCACAGCATCTTGCTTCCAGCTCTTTGGGAAGCTAAGAAACAACTCGCTCTGCACAGTGCTCTTACAGCCTAGTGGGAACAACTCTTCCAAAGGCCTGTGAAACGCAGTTTCTTTGCAGGCCTGATCTGGCTGAAGTAGGACTTCTGCTCTGGGTGTGCTACTTTGCCCTAGAGCTGAAAGGCACAACGTGCAGGCTTCTTTCCAAAGGGCGAGTTGGGCCCCACAGCATCTTGCTTCCAGCTCTTTGGGAAGCTAAGAAACAGCTCGCTCTGCACAGTGCTCTTACAGCCTAGTGGGAACATCTCTTCCAAAGGCCTGTGAAACGCAGTTTCTTTGCAGGCCTGATCTGGCTGAAGTAGGACTTCTGCTCTGGGTGTGCTACTTTGCCCTAGAGCTGAAAGGCACAACGTGCAGGCTTCTTTCCAAAGGGCGAGTTGGGCCCCACAGCATCTTGCTTCCAGCTCTTTGGGAAGCTAAGAAACAACTCGCTCTGCACAGTGCTCTTACAGCCTACCGGGAACATGTCTTCCAAAGGACTGTGATACGCAGTATCTTTGCAGGCCTGATCAGGCTGAAGTAGGACTTCTGCTCTGGGTGTGCTACTTTGCCCTAGAGCTGAAAGGCACAACGTGCAGGCTTCTTTCCAAAGGGCGAGTTGGGCCCCACAGCATCTTGCTTCCAGCTCTTTGGGAAGCTAAGAAACAACTCGCTCTGCACAGTGCTCTTACGGCCTACCGGGAACATCTCTTCCAAAGGCCTGTGAAACGCAGTTTCTTTGCAGGCCTGATCTGGCTGAAGTAGGACTTCTGCTCTGGGTGTGCTACTTTGCCCTAGAGCTGAAAGGCACAACGTGCAGGCTTCTTTCCAAAGGGCGAGTTGGGCCCCACAGCATCTTGCTTCCAGCTCTTTGGGAAGCTAAGAAACAACTCGCTCTGCACAGTGCTCTTACAGCCTAGTGGGAACATCTCTTCCAAAGGCCTGTGAAACGCAGTTTCTTTGCAGGCCTGATCTGGCTGAAGTAGGACTTCTGCTCTGGGTGTGCTACTTTGCCCTAGAGCTGAAAGGCACAACGTGCAGGCTTCTTTCCAAAGGGCGAGTTGGGCCCCACAGCATCTTGCTTCCAGCTCTTTGGGAAGCTAAGAAACAACTCGCTCTGCACAGTGCTCTTACAGCCTACCGGGAACATCTCTTCCAAAGGCCTGTGAAACGCAGTTTCTTTGCAGGCCTGATCTGGCTGAAGTAGGACTTCTGCTCTGCGTGTGCTACTTTGCCCTAGAGCTGAAAGGCACAACGTGCAGGCTTCTTTCCAAAGGGCGAGTTGGGCCCCACAGCATCTTGCTTCCAGCTCTTTGGGAAGCTAAGAAACAACTCGCTCTGCACAGTGCTCTTACAGCCTACCGGGAACATCTCTTCCAAAGGCCTGTGAAACCCAGTTTCTTTGCAGGCCTGATCTGGCTGAAGTAGGACTTCTGCTCTGGGTGTGCTACTTTGCCCTAGAGCTGAAAGGCACAACGTGCAGGCTTCTTTCCAAAGGGCGAGTTGGGCCCCTCAGCATCTTGCTTTCAGCTCTTTGGGAAGCTAAGAAACCACTCGCTCTGCACAGTGCTCTTACAGCCTACCGGGAACATCTCTTCCAAAGGCCTGTGAAACGCAGTTTCTTTGCAGGCCTGATCTGGCTGAAGTAGGACTTCTGCTCTGGGTGTGCTACTTTGCCCTAGAGCTGAAAGGCACTACGTGCAGGCTTCTTTCCAAAGGGCGAGTTGGGCCCCACAGCATCTTGCTTCCAGCTCTTTGGGAAGCTAAGAAACAACTCGCTCTGCACAGTGCTCTTACAGCCTACCGGGAACATCTCTTCCAAAGGCCTGTGAAACGCAGTTTCTTTGCAGGCCTGATCTGGCTGAAGTAGGACTTCTGCTCTGGGTGTGCTACTTTGCCCTAGAGCTGAAAGGCACAACGTGCAGGCTTCTTTTCAATGGGCGAGTTGGGCCCCACAGCATCTTGCTTCCAGCTCTTTGGGAAGCTAAGAAACAACTCGCTCTGCACAGTGCTCTTACAGCCTACCGGGAACATCTCTTCCAAAGACCTGTGAAACGCAGTTTCTTTGCAGGCCTGATCTGGCTGAAGTAGGACTTCTGCTCTGGGTGTGCTACTTTGCCCTAGAGCTGAAAGGCACAACGTGCAGGCTTCTTTCCAAAGGGCGAGTTGGGCCCCACAGCATCTTGCTTCCAGCTCTTTGGGAAGCTAAGAAACAACTCGCTCTGCACAGTGCTCTTACAGCCTAGTGGGAACAACTCTTCCAAAGGCCTGTGAAACGCAGTTTCTTTGCAGGCCTGATCTGGCTGAAGTAGGACTTCTGCTCTGGGTGTGCTACTTTGCCCTAGAGCTGAAAGGCACAACGTGCAGGCTTCTTTCCAAAGGGCGAGTTGGGCCCCACAGCATCTTGCTTCCAGCTCTTTGGGAAGCTAAGAAACAGCTCGCTCTGCACAGTGCTCTTACAGCCTAGTGGGAACATCTCTTCCAAAGGCCTGTGAAACGCAGTTTCTTTGCAGGCCTGATCTGGCTGAAGTAGGACTTCTGCTCTGGGTGTGCTACTTTGCCCTAGAGCTGAAAGGCACAACGTGCAGGCTTCTTTCCAAAGGGCGAGTTGGGCCCCACAGCATCTTGCTTCCAGCTCTTTGGGAAGCTAAGAAACAACTCGCTCTGCACAGTGCTCTTACAGCCTACCGGGAACATGTCTTCCAAAGGACTGTGATACGCAGTATCTTTGCAGGCCTGATCAGGCTGAAGTAGGACTTCTGCTCTGGGTGTGCTACTTTGCCCTAGAGCTGAAAGGCACAACGTGCAGGCTTCTTTCCAAAGGGCGAGTTGGGCCCCACAGCATCTTGCTTCCAGCTCTTTGGGAAGCTAAGAAACAACTCGCTCTGCACAGTGCTCTTACAGCCTACCGGGAACATCTCTTCCAAAGGCCTGTGAAACGCAGTTTCTTTGCAGGCCTGATCTGGCTGAAGTAGGACTTCTGCTCTGGGTGTGCTACTTTGCCCTAGAGCTGAAAGGCACAACGTGCAGGCTTCTTTCCAAAGGGCGAGTTGGGCCCCACAGCATCTTGCTTTCAGCTCTTTGGGAAGCTAAGAAACCACTCGCTCTGCACAGTGCTCTTACAGCCTACCGGGAACATCTCTTCCAAAGGCCTGTGAAACGCAGTTTCTTTGCAGGCCTGATCTGGCTGAAGTAGGACTTCTGCTCTGGGTGTGCTACTTTGCCCTAGAGCTGAAAGGCACTACGTGCAGGCTTCTTTCCAAAGGGCGAGTTGGGCCCCACAGCATCTTGCTTCCAGCTCTTTGGGAAGCTAAGAAACAACTCGCTCTGCACAGTGCTCTTACAGCCTACCGGGAACATCTCTTCCAAAGGCCTGTGAAACGCAGTTTCTTTGCAGGCCTGATCTGGCTGAAGTAGGACTTCTGCTCTGGGTGTGCTACTTTGCCCTAGAGCTGAAAGGCACAACGTGCAGGCTCTTTTCAATGGGCGAGTTGGGCCCCACAGCATCTTGCTTCCAGCTCTTTGGGAAGCTAAGAAACAACTCGCTCTGCACAGTGCTCTTACAGCCTACCGGGAACATCTCTTCCAAAGACCTGTGAAACGCAGTTTCTTTGCAGGCCTGATCTGGCTGAAGTAGGACTTCTGCTCTGGGTGTGCTACTTTGCCCTAGAGCTGAAAGGCACAACGTGCAGGCTTCTTTCCAAAGGGCGAGTTGGGCCCCACAGCATCTTGCTTCCAGCTCTTTGGGAAGCTAAGAAACAACTCGCTCTGCACAGTGCTCTTACAGCCTAGTGGGAACAACTCTTCCAAAGGCCTGTGAAACGCAGTTTCTTTGCAGGCCTGATCTGGCTGAAGTAGGACTTCTGCTCTGGGTGTGCTACTTTGCCCTAGAGCTGAAAGGCACAACGTGCAGGCTTCTTTCCAAAGGGCGAGTTGGGCCCCACAGCATCTTGCTTCCAGCTCTTTGGGAAGCTAAGAAACAGCTCGCTCTGCACAGTGCTCTTACAGCCTAGTGGGAACATCTCTTCCAAAGGCCTGTGAAACGCAGTTTCTTTGCAGGCCTGATCTGGCTGAAGTAGGACTTCTGCTCTGGGTGTGCTACTTTGCCCTAGAGCTGAAAGGCACAACGTGCAGGCTTCTTTCCAAAGGGCGAGTTGGGCCCCACAGCATCTTGCTTCCAGCTCTTTGGGAAGCTAAGAAACAACTCGCTCTGCACAGTGCTCTTACAGCCTACCGGGAACATGTCTTCCAAAGGACTGTGATACGCAGTATCTTTGCAGGCCTGATCAGGCTGAAGTAGGACTTCTGCTCTGGGTGTGCTACTTTGCCCTAGAGCTGAAAGGCACAACGTGCAGGCTTCTTTCCAAAGGGCGAGTTGGGCCCCACAGCATCTTGCTTCCAGCTCTTTGGGAAGCTAAGAAACAACTCGCTCTGCACAGTGCTCTTACGGCCTACCGGGAACATCTCTTCCAAAGGCCTGTGAAACGCAGTTTCTTTGCAGGCCTGATCTGGCTGAAGTAGGACTTCTGCTCTGGGTGTGCTACTTTGCCCTAGAGCTGAAAGGCACAACGTGCAGGCTTCTTTCCAAAGGGCGAGTTGGGCCCCACAGCATCTTGCTTCCAGCTCTTTGGGAAGCTAAGAAACAACTCGCTCTGCACAGTGCTCTTACAGCCTAGTGGGAACATCTCTTCCAAAGGCCTGTGAAACGCAGTTTCTTTGCAGGCCTGATCTGGCTGAAGTAGGACTTCTGCTCTGGGTGTGCTACTTTGCCCTAGAGCTGAAAGGCACAACGTGCAGGCTTCTTTCCAAAGGGCGAGTTGGGCCCCACAGCATCTTGCTTCCAGCTCTTTGGGAAGCTAAGAAACAACTCGCTCTGCACAGTGCTCTTACAGCCTACCGGGAACATCTCTTCCAAAGGCCTGTGAAACGCAGTTTCTTTGCAGGCCTGATCTGGCTGAAGTAGGACTTCTGCTCTGGGTGTGCTACTTTGCCCTAGAGCTGAAAGGCACAACGTGCAGGCTTCTTTCCAAAGGGCGAGTTGGGCCCCACAGCATCTTGCTTCCAGCTCTTTGGGAAGCTAAGAAACAACTCGCTCTGCACAGTGCTCTTACAGCCTACCGGGAACATCTCTTCCAAAGGCCTGTGAAACGCAGTTTCTTTGCAGGCCTGATCTGGCTGAAGTAGGACTTCTGCTCTGGGTGTGCTACTTTGCCCTAGAGCTGAAAGGCACAACGTGCAGGCTTCTTTCCAAAGGGCGAGTTGGGCCCCACAGCATCTTGCTTCCAGCTCTTTGGGAAGCTAAGAAACAACTCGCTCTGCACAGTGCTCTTACAGCCTACCGGGAACATCTCTTCCAAAGGCCAGTGAAGCGCAGTTTCTTTGCAGGCCTGATCTGGCTGAAGTAGGACTTCTGCTCTGGGTGTGCTACTTTGCCCTAGAGCTGAAAGGCACAACATGCAGGCTTCTTTCCAAAGGGCGAGTTGGGCCCCACAGCATCTTGCTTCCAGCTCTTTGGGAAGCTAAGAAACAACTCGCTCTGCACAGTGCTCTTACAGCCTACCGGGAACATGTCTTCCAAAGGCCTGTGAAACGCAGTTTCTTTGCAGGCCTGATCTGGCTGAAGTAGGACTTCTGCTCTGGGTGTGCTACTTTGCCCTAGAGCTGAAAGGCACAACGTGCAGGCTTCTTTCCAAAGGGCGAGTTGGGCCCCACAGCATCTTGCTTCCAGCTCTTTGGGAAGCTAAGAAACAACTCGCTCTGCACAGTGCTCTTACAGCCTAGTGGGAACATCTCTTCCAAAGGCCTGTGAAACGCAGTTTCTTTGCAGGCCTGATCTGGCTGAAGTAGGACTTCTGCTCTGGGTGTGCTACTTTGCCCTAGAGCTGAAAGGCACAACGTGCAGGCTTCTTTCCAAAGGGCGAGTTGGGCCCCACAGCATCTTGCTTCCAGCTCTTTGGGAAGCTAAGAAACAACTCGCTCTGCACAGTGCTCTTACAGCCTACCGGGAACATGTCTTCCAAAGGACTGTGAAAGGCAGTTTCTTTGCAGGCCTGATCTGGCTGAAGTAGGACTTCTGCTCTGGGTGTGCTACTTTGCCCTAGAGCTGAAAGGCACAACGTGCAGGCTTCTTTCCAAAGGGCGAGTTGGGCCCCACAGCATCTTGCTTCCTGCTCTTTGGGAAGCTAAGAAACAACTCGCTCTGCACAGTGCTCTTACAGCCTACCGGGAACATGTCTTCCAAAGGCCAGTGAAGCGCAGTTTCTTTGCAGGCCTGATCTGGCCGAAGTAGGACTTCTGCTCTGGGAGTTCTACTTTGACCTAGAGCTGAAAGGCACAACGTGCAGGCTTGTTTCCAAAGGGCGAGTTGGGCCCCACAGCATCTTGCTTCCAGCTCTTTGGGAAGCTAAGAAACAACTCGCTCTGCACAGTGCTCTTACAGCCTAGTGGGAACATCTCTTCCAAAGGCCTGTGAAACGCAGTTTCTTTGCAGGCCTGATCTGGCTGAAGTAGGACTTCTGCTCTGGGTGTGCTACTTTGCCCTAGAGCTGAAAGGCACAACGTGCAGGCTTCTTTCCAAAGGGCGAGTTGGGCCCCACAGCATCTTGCTTCCAGCTCTTTGGGAAGCTAAGAAACAACTCGCTCTGCACAGTGCTCTTACAGCCTAGTGGGAACATCTCTTCCAAAGGCCTGTGAAACGCAGTTTCTTTGCAGGCCTGATCTGGCTGAAGTAGGACTTCTGCTCTGGGTGTGCTACTTTGCCCTAGAGCTGAAAGGCACAACATGCAGGCTTCTTTCCAAAGGGCGAGTTGGGCCCCACAGCATCTTGCTTCCAGCTCTTTGGGAAGCTAAGAAACAACTCGCTCTGCACAGTTCTCTTACAGCCTAGTGGGAACATCTCTTCCAAAGGCCTGTGAAACGCAGTTTCTTTGCAGGCCTGATCTGGCTGAAGTAGGACTTCTGCTCTGGGTGTGCTACTTTGCCCTAGAGCTGAAAGGCACAATGTGCAGGCTTCTTTCCAAAGGGCGAGTTGGGCCCCACAGCATCTTGCTTCCAGCTCTTTGGGAAGCTAAGAAACAACTCGCTCTGCACAGTGCTCTTACAGCCTACCGGGAACATCTCTTCCAAAGGCCAGTGAAGCGCAGTTTCTTTGCAGGCCTGATCTGGCTGAAGTAGGACTTCTGCTCTGGGTGTGCTACTTTGCCCTAGAGCTGAAAGGCACAACGTGCAGGCTTCTTTCCAAAGGGTGATTTGGGCCCCACAGCATCTTGCTTCCAGCTCTTTGGGAAGCTAAGAAACAACTCGCTCTGCACAGTGCTCTTACAGCCTACCGGGAACATCTCTTCCAAAGGCCTGTGAAACGCAGTTTCTTTGCAGGCCTGATCTGGCTGAAGTAGGACTTCTGCTCTGGGTGTGCTACTTTGCCCTAGAGCTGAAAGGCACAACGTGCAGGCTTCTTTCCAAAGGGCGAGTTGGGCCCCACAGCATCTTGCTTCCAGCTCTTTGGGAAGCTAAGAAACAACTCGCTCTGCACAGTGCTCTTACGGCCTACCGGGAACATCTCTTCCAAAGGCCTGTGAAACGCAGTTTCTTTGCAGGCCTGATCTGGCTGAAGTAGGACTTCTGCTCTGGGTGTGCTACTTTGCCCTAGAGCTGAAAGGCACAACGTGCAGGCTTCTTTCCAAAGGGCGAGTTGGGCCCCACAGCATCTTGCTTCCAGCTCTTTGGGAAGCTAAGAAACAACTCGCTCTGCACAGTGCTCTTACAGCCTAGTGGGAACATCTCTTCCAAAGGCCTGTGAAACGCAGTTTCTTTGCAGGCCTGATCTGGCTGAAGTAGGACTTCTGCTCTGGGTGTGCTACTTTGCCCTAGAGCTGAAAGGCACAACGTGCAGGCTTCTTTCCAAAGGGCGAGTTGGGCCCCACAGCATCTTGCTTCCAGCTCTTTGGGAAGCTAAGAAACAACTCGCTCTGCACAGTGCTCTTACAGCCTACCGGGAACATCTCTTCCAAAGGCCTGTGAAACGCAGTTTCTTTGCAGGCCTGATCTGGCTGAAGTAGGACTTCTGCTCTGGGTGTGCTACTTTGCCCTAGAGCTGAAAGGCACAACGTGCAGGCTTCTTTCCAAAGGGCGAGTTGGGCCCCACAGCATCTTGCTTCCAGCTCTTTGGGAAGCTAAGAAACAACTCGCTCTGCACAGTGCTCTTACAGCCTACCGGGAACATCTCTTCCAAAGGCCTGTGAAACGCAGTTTCTTTGCAGGCCTGATCTGGCTGAAGTAGGACTTCTGCTCTGGGTGTGCTACTTTGCCCTAGAGCTGAAAGGCACAACGTGCAGGCTTCTTTCCAAAGGGCGAGTTGGGCCCCACAGCATCTTGCTTCCAGCTCTTTGGGAAGCTAAGAAACAACTCGCTCTGCACAGTGCTCTTACAGCCTACCGGGAACATCTCTTCCAAAGGCCAGTGAAGCGCAGTTTCTTTGCAGGCCTGATCTGGCTGAAGTAGGACTTCTGCTCTGGGTGTGCTACTTTGCCCTAGAGCTGAAAGGCACAACGTGCAGGCTTCTTTCCAAAGGGCGAGTTGGGCCCCACAGCATCTTGCTTCCAGCTCTTTGGGAAGCTAAGAAACAACTCGCTCTGCACAGTGCTCTTACAGCCTACCGGGAACATGTCTTCCAAAGGCCTGTGAAACGCAGTTTCTTTGCAGGCCTGATCTGGCTGAAGTAGGACTTCTGCTCTGGGTGTGCTACTTTGCCCTAGAGCTGAAAGGCACAACGTGCAGGCTTCTTTCCAAAGGGCGAGTTGGGCCCCACAGCATCTTGCTTCCAGCTCTTTGGGAAGCTAAGAAACAACTCGCTCTGCACAGTGCTCTTACAGCCTAGTGGGAACATCTCTTCCAAAGGCCTGTGAAACGCAGTTTCTTTGCAGGCCTGATCTGGCTGAAGTAGGACTTCTGCTCTGGGTGTGCTACTTTGCCCTAGAGCTGAAAGGCACAACGTGCAGGCTTCTTTCCAAAGGGCGAGTTGGGCCCCACAGCATCTTGCTTCCAGCTCTTTGGGAAGCTAAGAAACAACTCGCTCTGCACAGTGCTCTTACAGCCTACCGGGAACATGTCTTCCAAAGGCCTGTGAAAGGCAGTTTCTTTGCAGGCCTGATCTGGCTGAAGTAGGACTTCTGCTCTGGGTGTGCTACTTTGCCCTAGAGCTGAAAGGCACAACGTGCAGGCTTCTTTCCAAAGGGCGAGTTGGGCCCCACAGCATCTTGCTTCCAGCTCTTTGGGAAGCTAAGAAACAACTCGCTCTGCACAGTGCTCTTACAGCCTACCGGGAACATGTCTTCCAAAGGCCAGTGAAGCGCAGTTTCTTTGCAGGCCTGATCTGGCCGAAGTAGGACTTCTGCTCTGGGAGTGCTACTTTGACCTAGAGCTGAAAGGCACAACGTGCAGGCTTCTTTCCAAAGGGCGAGTTGGGCCCCACAGCATCTTGCTTCCAGCTCTTTGGGAAGCTAAGAAACAACTCGCTCTGCACAGTGCTCTTACAGCCTAGTGGGAACATCTCTTCCAAAGGCCTGTGAAACGCAGTTTCTTTGCAGGCCTGATCTGGCTGAAGTAGGACTTCTGCTCTGGGTGTGCTACTTTGCCCTAGAGCTGAAAGGCACAACGTGCAGGCTTCTTTCCAAAGGGCGAGTTGGGCCCCACAGCATCTTGCTTCCAGCTCTTTGGGAAGCTAAGAAACAACTCGCTCTGCACAGTGCTCTTACAGCCTAGTGGGAACATCTCTTCCAAAGGCCTGTGAAACGCAGTTTCTTTGCAGGCCTGATCTGGCTGAAGTAGGACTTCTGCTCTGGGTGTGCTACTTTGCCCTAGAGCTGAAAGGCACAACGTGCAGGCTTCTTTCCAAAGGGCGAGTTGGGCCCCACAGCATCTTGCTTCCAGCTCTTTGGGAAGCTAAGAAACAACTCGCTCTGCACAGTGCTCTTACAGCCTAGTGGGAACATCTCTTCCAAAGGCCTGTGAAACGCAGTTTCTTTGCAGGCCTGATCTGGCTGAAGTAGGACTTCTGCTCTGGGTGTGCTACTTTGCCCTAGAGCTGAAAGGCACAACGTGCAGGCTTCTTTCCAAAGGGCGAGTTGGGCCCCACAGCATCTTGCTTCCAGCTCTTTGGGAAGCTAAGAAACAACTCGCTCTGCACAGTGCTCTTACAGCCTACCGGGAACATGTCTTCCAAAGGCCAGTGAAGCGCAGTTTCTTTGCAGGCCTGATCTGGCCGAAGTAGGACTTCTGCTCTGGGAGTGCTACTTTGACCTAGAGCTGAAAGGCACAACGTGCAGGCTTCTTTCCAAAGGGCGAGTTGGGCCCCACAGCATCTTGCTTCCAGCTCTTTGGGAAGCTAAGAAACAACTCGCTCTGCACAGTGCTCTTACAGCCTAGTGGGAACATCTCTTCCAAAGGCCTGTGAAACGCAGTTTCTTTGCAGGCCTGATCTGGCTGAAGTAGGACTTCTGCTCTGGGTGTGCTACTTTGCCCTAGAGCTGAAAGGCACAACGTGCAGGCTTCTTTCCAAAGGGCGAGTTGGGCCCCACAGCATCTTGCTTCCAGCTCTTTGGGAAGCTAAGAAACAACTCGCTCTGCACAGTGCTCTTACAGCCTAGTGGGAACATCTCTTCCAAAGGCCTGTGAAACGCAGTTTCTTTGCAGGCCTGATCTGGCTGAAGTAGGACTTCTGCTCTGGGTGTGCTACTTTGCCCTAGAGCTGAAAGGCACAACGTGCAGGCTTCTTTCCAAAGGACGAGTTGGGCCCCACAGCATCTTGCTTCCAGCTCTTTGGGAAGCTAAGAAACAACTCGCTCTGCACAGTTCTCTTACAGCCTAGTGGGAACATCTCTTCCAAAGGCCTGTGAAACGCAGTTTCTTTGCAGGCCTGATCTGGCTGAAGTAGGACTTCTGCTCTGGGTGTGCTACTTTGCCCTAGAGCTGAAAGGCACAATGTGCAGGCTTCTTTCCAAAGGGCGAGTTGGGCCCCACAGCATCTTGCTTCCAGCTCTTTGGGAAGCTAAGAAACAACTCGCTCTGCACAGTGCTCTTACAGCCTACCGGGAACATCTCTTCCAAAGGCCAGTGAAGCGCAGTTTCTTTGCAGGCCTGATCTGGCTGAAGTAGGACTTCTGCTCTGGGTGTGCTACTTTGCCCTAGAGCTGAAAGGCACAACGTGCAGGCTTCTTTCCAAAGGGCGATTTGGGCCCCACAGCATCTTGCTTCCAGCTCTTTGGGAAGCTAAGAAACAACTCGCTCTGCACAGTGCTCTTACAGCCTACCGGGAACATGTCTTCCAAAGGCCTGTGAAAGGCAGTTTCTTTGCAGGCCTGATCTGGCTGAAGTAGGACTTCTGCTCTGGGTGTGCTACTTTGCCCTAGAGCTGAAAGGCACAACGTGCAGGCTTCTTTCCAAAGGGCGAGTTGGGCCCCACAGCATCTTGCTTCCAGCTCTTTGGGAAGCTAAGAAACAACTCGCTCTGCACAGTGCTCTTACAGCCTACCGGGAACATGTCTTCCAAAGGCCAGTGAAGCGCAGTTTCTTTGCAGGCCTGATCTGGCCGAAGTAGGACTTCTGCTCTGCGAGTGCTACTTTGACCTAGAGCTGAAAGGCACAACGTGCAGGCTTCTTTCCAAAGGGCGAGTTGGGCCCCACAGCATCTTGCTTCCAGCTCTTTGGGAAGCTAAGAAACAACTCGCTCTGCACAGTGCTCTTACAGCCTAGTGGGAACATCTCTTCCAAAGGCCTGTGAAACGCAGTTTCTTTGCAGGCCTGATCTGGCTGAAGTAGGACTTCTGCTCTGGGTGTGCTACTTTGCCCTAGAGCTGAAAGGCACAACGTGCAGGCTTCTTTCCAAAGGGCGAGTTGGGCCCCACAGCATCTTGCTTCCAGCTCTTTGGGAAGCTAAGAAACAACTCGCTCTGCACAGTGCTCTTACAGCCTAGTGGGAACATCTCTTCCAAAGGCCTGTGAAACGCAGTTTCTTTGCAGGCCTGATCTGGCTGAAGTAGGACTTCTGCTCTGGGTGTGCTACTTTGCCCTAGAGCTGAAAGGCACAACGTGCAGGCTTCTTTCCAAAGGGCGAGTTGGGCCCCACAGCATCTTGCTTCCAGCTCTTTGGGAAGCTAAGAAACAACTCGCTCTGCACAGTGCTCTTACAGCCTACCGGGAACATCTCTTCCAAAGGCCTGTGAAACGCAGTTTCTTTGCAGGCCTGATCTGGCTGAAGTAGGACTTCTGCTCTGGGTGTGCTACTTTGCCCTAGAGCTGAAAGGCACAACGTGCAGGCTTCTTTCCAAAGGGCGAGTTGGGCCCCACAGCATCTTGCTTCCAGCTCTTTGGGAAGCTAAGAAACAACTCGCTCTGCACAGTGCTCTTACAGCCTACCGGGAACATCTCTTCCAAAGGCCTGTGAAACGCAGTTTCTTTGCAGGCCTGATCTGGCTGAAGTAGGACTTCTGCTCTGGGTGTGCTACTTTGCCCTAGAGCTGAAAGGCACAACGTGCAGGCTTCTTTCCAAAGGGCGAGTTGGGCCCCACAGCATCTTGCTTCCAGCTCTTTGGGAAGCTAAGAAACAACTCGCTCTGCACAGTGCTCTTACAGCCTACCGGGAACATCTCTTCCAAAGGCCAGTGAAGCGCAGTTTCTTTGCAGGCCTGATCTGGCTGAAGTAGGACTTCTGCTCTGGGTGTGCTACTTTGCCCTAGAGCTGAAAGGCACAACGTGCAGGCTTCTTTCCAAAGGGCGAGTTGGGCCCCACAGCATCTTGCTTCCAGCTCTTTGGGAAGCTAAGAAACAACTCGCTCTGCACAGTGCTCTTACAGCCTACCGGGAACATGTCTTCCAAAGGCCTGTGAAACGCAGTTTCTTTGCAGGCCTGATCTGGCTGAAGTAGGACTTCTGCTCTGGGTGTGCTACTTTGCCCTAGAGCTGAAAGGCACAACGTGCAGGCTTCTTTCCAAAGGGCGAGTTGGGCCCCACAGCATCTTGCTTCCAGCTCTTTGGGAAGCTAAGAAACAACTCGCTCTGCACAGTGCTCTTACAGCCTAGTGGGAACATCTCTTCCAAAGGCCTGTGAAACGCAGTTTCTTTGCAGGCCTGATCTGGCTGAAGTAGGACTTCTGCTCTGGGTGTGCTACTTTGCCCTAGAGCTGAAAGGCACAACGTGCAGGCTTCTTTCCAAAGGGCGAGTTGGGCCCCACAGCATCTTGCTTCCAGCTCTTTGGGAAGCTAAGAAACAACTCGCTCTGCACAGTGCTCTTACAGCCTAGTGGGAACATCTCTTCCAAAGGCCTGTGAAACGCAGTTTCTTTGCAGGCCTGATCTGGCTGAAGTAGGACTTCTGCTCTGGGTGTGCTACTTTGCCCTAGAGCTGAAAGGCACAACGTGCAGGCTTCTTTCCAAAGGGCGAGTTGGGCCCCACAGCATCTTGCTTCCAGCTCTTTGGGAAGCTAAGAAACAACTCGCTCTGCACAGTTCTCTTACAGCCTAGTGGGAACATCTCTTCCAAAGGCCTGTGAAACGCAGTTTCTTTGCAGGCCTGATCTGGCTGAAGTAGGACTTCTGCTCTGGGTGTGCTACTTTGCCCTAGAGCTGAAAGGCACAATGTGCAGGCTTCTTTCCAAAGGGCGAGTTGGGCCCCACAGCATCTTGCTTCCAGCTCTTTGGGAAGCTAAGAAACAACTCGCTCTGCACAGTGCTCTTACAGCCTACCGGGAACATCTCTTCCAAAGGCCAGTGAAGCGCAGTTTCTTTGCAGGCCTGATCTGGCTGAAGTAGGACTTCTGCTCTGGGTGTGCTACTTTGCCCTAGAGCTGAAAGGCACAACGTGCAGGCTTCTTTCCAAAGGGCGATTTGGGCCCCACAGCATCTTGCTTCCAGCTCTTTGGGAAGCTAAGAAACAACTCGCTCTGCACAGTGCTCTTACAGCCTACCGGGAACATCTCTTCCAAAGGCCTGTGAAACGCAGTTTCTTTGCAGGCCTGATCTGGCTGAAGTAGGACTTCTGCTCTGGGTGTGCTACTTTGCCCTAGAGCTGAAAGGCACAACGTGCAGGCTTCTTTCCAAAGGGCGAGTTGGGCCCCACAGCATCTTGCTTCCAGCTCTTTGGGAAGCTAAGAAACAACTCGCTCTGCACAGTGCTCTTACGGCCTAGTGGGAACATCTCTTCCAAAGGCCTGTGAAACGCAGTTTCTTTGCAGGCCTGATCTGGCTGAAGTAGGACTTCTGCTCTGGGTGTGCTACTTTGCCCTAGAGCTGAAAGGCACAACGTGCATGCTTCTTTCCAAAGGGCGAGTTGGGCCCCACAGCATCTTGCTTCCAGCTCTTTGGGAAGCTAAGAAACAGCTCGCTCTGCACAGTGCTCTTACAGCCTAGTGGGAACATCTCTTCCAAAGGCCTGTGAAACGCAGTTTCTTTGCAGGCCTGATCTGGCTGAAGTAGGACTTCTGCTCTGGGTGTGCTACTTTGCCCTAGAGCTGAAAGGCACAACGTGCAGGCTTCTTTCCAAAGGGCGAGTTGGGCCCCACAGCATCTTGCTTCCAGCTCTTTGGGAAGCTAAGAAACAACTCGCTCTGCACAGTGCTCTTACAGCCTACCGGGAACATGTCTTCCAAAGGACTGTGATACGCAGTATCTTTGCAGGCCTGATCAGGCTGAAGTAGGACTTCTGCTCTGGGTGTGCTACTTTGCCCTAGAGCTGAAAGGCACAACGTGCAGGCTTCTTTCCAAAGGGCGAGTTGGGCCCCACAGCATCTTGCTTCCAGCTCTTGGGGAAGCTAAGAAACAACTCGCTCTGCACAGTGCTCTTACAGCCTACCGGGAACATCTCTTCCAAAGGCCTGTGAAACGCAGTTTCTTTGCAGGCCTGATCTGGATGAAGTAGGTCTTCTGCTCTGGGTGTGCTACTTTGCCCTAGAGCTGAAAGGCACAACGTGCAGGCTTCTTTCCAAAGGGCGAGTTGGGCCCCACAGCATCTTGCTTCCAGCTCTTTGGGAAGCTAAGAAACAACTCGCTCTGCACAGTGCTCTTACAGCCTACCGGGAACATCTCTTCCAAAGGCCTGTGAAACGCAGTTTCTTTGCAGGCCTGATCTGGCTGAAGTAGGACTTCTGCTCTGGGTGTGCTACTTTGCCCTAGAGCTGAAAGGCACAACGTGCAGGCTTCTTTCCAAAGGGCGAGTTGGGCCCCACAGCATCTTGCTTTCAGCTCTTTGGGAAGCTAAGAAACAACTCGCTCTGCACAGTGCTCTTACAGCCTACCGGGAACATCTCTTCCAAAGGCCTGTGAAACGCAGTTTCTTTGCAGGCCTGATCTGGCTGAAGTAGGACTTCTGCTCTGGGTGTGCTACTTTGCCCTAGAGCTGAAAGGCACAACGTGCAGGCTTCTTTCCAAAGGGCGAGTTGGGCCCCACAGCATCTTGCTTTCAGCTCTTTGGGAAGCTAAGAAACCACTCGCTCTGCACAGTGCTCTTACAGCCTACCGGGAACATCTCTTCCAAAGGCCTGTGAAACGCAGTTTCTTTGCAGGCCTGATCTGGCTGAAGTAGGACTTCTGCTCTGGGTGTGCTACTTTGCCCTAGAGCTGAAAGGCACTACGTGCAGGCTTCTTTCCAAAGGGCGAGTTGGGCCCCACAGCATCTTGCTTCCAGCTCTTTGGGAAGCTAAGAAACAACTCGCTCTGCACAGTGCTCTTACAGCCTAGTGGGAACATCTCTTCCAAAGGCCTGTGAAACGCAGTTTCTTTGCAGGCCTGATCTGGCTGAAGTAGGACTTCTGCTCTGGGTGTGCTACTTTGCCCTAGAGCTGAAAGGCACAACGTGCAGGCTTCTTTCCAAAGGGCGAGTTGGGCCCCACAGCATCTTGCTTCCAGCTCTTTGGGAAGCTAAGAAACAACTCGCTCTGCACAGTGCTCTTACAGCCTACCGGGAACATGTCTTCCAAAGGCCAGTGAAGCGCAGTTTCTTTGCAGGCCTGATCTGGCCGAAGTAGGACTTCTGCTCTGCGAGTGCTACTTTGACCTAGAGCTGAAAGGCACAACGTGCAGGCTTCTTTCCAAAGGGCGAGTTGGGCCCCACAGCATCTTGCTTCCAGCTCTTTGGGAAGCTAAGAAACAACTCGCTCTGCACAGTGCTCTTACAGCCTAGTGGGAACATCTCTTCCAAAGGCCTGTGAAACGCAGTTTCTTTGCAGGCCTGATCTGGCTGAAGTAGGACTTCTGCTCTGGGTGTGCTACTTTGCCCTAGAGCTGAAAGGCACAACGTGCAGGCTTCTTTCCAAAGGGCGAGTTGGGCCCCACAGCATCTTGCTTCCAGCTCTTTGGGAAGCTAAGAAACAACTCGCTCTGCACAGTGCTCTTACAGCCTAGTGGGAACATCTCTTCCAAAGGCCTGTGAAACGCAGTTTCTTTGCAGGCCTGATCTGGCTGAAGTAGGACTTCTGCTCTGGGTGTGCTACTTTGCCCTAGAGCTGAAAGGCACAACGTGCAGGCTTCTTTCCAAAGGGCGAGTTGGGCCCCACAGCATCTTGCTTCCAGCTCTTTGGGAAGCTAAGAAACAACTCGCTCTGCACAGTGCTCTTACAGCCTACCGGGAACATCTCTTCCAAAGGCCTGTGAAACGCAGTTTCTTTGCAGGCCTGATCTGGCTGAAGTAGGACTTCTGCTCTGGGTGTGCTACTTTGCCCTAGAGCTGAAAGGCACAACGTGCAGGCTTCTTTCCAAAGGGCGAGTTGGGCCCCACAGCATCTTGCTTCCAGCTCTTTGGGAAGCTAAGAAACAACTCGCTCTGCACAGTGCTCTTACAGCCTACCGGGAACATCTCTTCCAAAGGCCTGTGAAACGCAGTTTCTTTGCAGGCCTGATCTGGCTGAAGTAGGACTTCTGCTCTGGGTGTGCTACTTTGCCCTAGAGCTGAAAGGCACAACGTGCAGGCTTCTTTCCAAAGGGCGAGTTGGGCCCCACAGCATCTTGCTTCCAGCTCTTTGGGAAGCTAAGAAACAACTCGCTCTGCACAGTGCTCTTACAGCCTACCGGGAACATCTCTTCCAAAGGCCAGTGAAGCGCAGTTTCTTTGCAGGCCTGATCTGGCTGAAGTAGGACTTCTGCTCTGGGTGTGCTACTTTGCCCTAGAGCTGAAAGGCACAACGTGCAGGCTTCTTTCCAAAGGGCGAGTTGGGCCCCACAGCATCTTGCTTCCAGCTCTTTGGGAAGCTAAGAAACAACTCGCTCTGCACAGTGCTCTTACAGCCTACCGGGAACATGTCTTCCAAAGGCCTGTGAAACGCAGTTTCTTTGCAGGCCTGATCTGGCTGAAGTAGGACTTCTGCTCTGGGTGTGCTACTTTGCCCTAGAGCTGAAAGGCACAACGTGCAGGCTTCTTTCCAAAGGGCGAGTTGGGCCCCACAGCATCTTGCTTCCAGCTCTTTGGGAAGCTAAGAAACAACTCGCTCTGCACAGTGCTCTTACAGCCTAGTGGGAACATCTCTTCCAAAGGCCTGTGAAACGCAGTTTCTTTGCAGGCCTGATCTGGCTGAAGTAGGACTTCTGCTCTGGGTGTGCTACTTTGCCCTAGAGCTGAAAGGCACAACGTGCAGGCTTCTTTCCAAAGGGCGAGTTGGGCCCCACAGCATCTTGCTTCCAGCTCTTTGGGAAGCTAAGAAACAACTCGCTCTGCACAGTGCTCTTACAGCCTAGTGGGAACATCTCTTCCAAAGGCCTGTGAAACGCAGTTTCTTTGCAGGCCTGATCTGGCTGAAGTAGGACTTCTGCTCTGGGTGTGCTACTTTGCCCTAGAGCTGAAAGGCACAACGTGCAGGCTTCTTTCCAAAGGGCGAGTTGGGCCCCACAGCATCTTGCTTCCAGCTCTTTGGGAAGCTAAGAAACAACTCGCTCTGCACAGTTCTCTTACAGCCTAGTGGGAACATCTCTTCCAAAGGCCTGTGAAACGCAGTTTCTTTGCAGGCCTGATCTGGCTGAAGTAGGACTTCTGCTCTGGGTGTGCTACTTTGCCCTAGAGCTGAAAGGCACAATGTGCAGGCTTCTTTCCAAAGGGCGAGTTGGGCCCCACAGCATCTTGCTTCCAGCTCTTTGGGAAGCTAAGAAACAACTCGCTCTGCACAGTGCTCTTACAGCCTACCGGGAACATCTCTTCCAAAGGCCAGTGAAGCGCAGTTTCTTTGCAGGCCTGATCTGGCTGAAGTAGGACTTCTGCTCTGGGTGTGCTACTTTGCCCTAGAGCTGAAAGGCACAACGTGCAGGCTTCTTTCCAAAGGGCGATTTGGGCCCCACAGCATCTTGCTTCCAGCTCTTTGGGAAGCTAAGAAACAACTCGCTCTGCACAGTGCTCTTACAGCCTACCGGGAACATCTCTTCCAAAGGCCTGTGAAACGCAGTTTCTTTGCAGGCCTGATCTGGCTGAAGTAGGACTTCTGCTCTGGGTGTGCTACTTTGCCCTAGAGCTGAAAGGCACAACGTGCAGGCTTCTTTCCAAAGGGCGAGTTGGGCCCCACAGCATCTTGCTTCCAGCTCTTTGGGAAGCTAAGAAACAACTCGCTCTGCACAGTGCTCTTACGGCCTAGTGGGAACATCTCTTCCAAAGGCCTGTGAAACGCAGTTTCTTTGCAGGCCTGATCTGGCTGAAGTAGGACTTCTGCTCTGGGTGTGCTACTTTGCCCTAGAGCTGAAAGGCACAACGTGCATGCTTCTTTCCAAAGGGCGAGTTGGGCCCCACAGCATCTTGCTTCCAGCTCTTTGGGAAGCTAAGAAACAGCTCGCTCTGCACAGTGCTCTTACAGCCTAGTGGGAACATCTCTTCCAAAGGCCTGTGAAACGCAGTTTCTTTGCAGGCCTGATCTGGCTGAAGTAGGACTTCTGCTCTGGGTGTGCTACTTTGCCCTAGAGCTGAAAGGCACAACGTGCAGGCTTCTTTCCAAAGGGCGAGTTGGGCCCCACAGCATCTTGCTTCCAGCTCTTTGGGAAGCTAAGAAACAACTCGCTCTGCACAGTGCTCTTACAGCCTACCGGGAACATGTCTTCCAAAGGACTGTGATACGCAGTATCTTTGCAGGCCTGATCAGGCTGAAGTAGGACTTCTGCTCTGGGTGTGCTACTTTGCCCTAGAGCTGAAAGGCACAACGTGCAGGCTTCTTTCCAAAGGGCGAGTTGGGCCCCACAGCATCTTGCTTCCAGCTCTTGGGGAAGCTAAGAAACAACTCGCTCTGCACAGTGCTCTTACAGCCTACCGGGAACATCTCTTCCAAAGGCCTGTGAAACGCAGTTTCTTTGCAGGCCTGATCTGGATGAAGTAGGTCTTCTGCTCTGGGTGTGCTACTTTGCCCTAGAGCTGAAAGGCACAACGTGCAGGCTTCTTTCCAAAGGGCGAGTTGGGCCCCACAGCATCTTGCTTCCAGCTCTTTGGGAAGCTAAGAAACAACTCGCTCTGCACAGTGCTCTTACAGCCTACCGGGAACATCTCTTCCAAAGGCCTGTGAAACGCAGTTTCTTTGCAGGCCTGATCTGGCTGAAGTAGGACTTCTGCTCTGGGTGTGCTACTTTGCCCTAGAGCTGAAAGGCACAACGTGCAGGCTTCTTTCCAAAGGGCGAGTTGGGCCCCACAGCATCTTGCTTTCAGCTCTTTGGGAAGCTAAGAAACAACTCGCTCTGCACAGTGCTCTTACAGCCTACCGGGAACATCTCTTCCAAAGGCCTGTGAAACGCAGTTTCTTTGCAGGCCTGATCTGGCTGAAGTAGGACTTCTGCTCTGGGTGTGCTACTTTGCCCTAGAGCTGAAAGGCACAACGTGCAGGCTTCTTTCCAAAGGGCGAGTTGGGCCCCACAGCATCTTGCTTTCAGCTCTTTGGGAAGCTAAGAAACCACTCGCTCTGCACAGTGCTCTTACAGCCTACCGGGAACATCTCTTCCAAAGGCCTGTGAAACGCAGTTTCTTTGCAGGCCTGATCTGGCTGAAGTAGGACTTCTGCTCTGGGTGTGCTACTTTGCCCTAGAGCTGAAAGGCACTACGTGCAGGCTTCTTTCCAAAGGGCGAGTTGGGCCCCACAGCATCTTGCTTCCAGCTCTTTGGGAAGCTAAGAAACAACTCGCTCTGCACAGTGCTCTTACAGCCTAGTGGGAACATCTCTTCCAAAGGCCTGTGAAACGCAGTTTCTTTGCAGGCCTGATCTGGCTGAAGTAGGACTTCTGCTCTGGGTGTGCTACTTTGCCCTAGAGCTGAAAGGCACAACGTGCAGGCTTCTTTTCAATGGGCGAGTTGGGCCCCACAGCATCTTGCTTCCAGCTCTTTGGGAAGCTAAGAAACAACTCGCTCTGCACAGTGCTCTTACAGCCTACCGGGAACATCTCTTCCAAAGACCTGTGAAACGCAGTTTCTTTGCAGGCCTGATCTGGCTGAAGTAGGACTTCTGCTCTGGGTGTGCTACTTTGCCCTAGAGCTGAAAGGCACAACGTGCAGGCTTCTTTCCAAAGGGCGAGTTGGGCCCCACAGCATCTTGCTTCCAGCTCTTTGGGAAGCTAAGAAACAACTCGCTCTGCACAGTGCTCTTACAGCCTAGTGGGAACAACTCTTCCAAAGACCTGTGAAACGCAGTTTCTTTGCAGGCCTGATCTGGCTGAAGTAGGACTTCTGCTCTGGGTGTGCTACTTTGCCCTAGAGCTGAAAGGCACAACGTGCAGGCTTCTTTCTAAAGGGCGAGTTGGGCCCCACAGCATCTTGCTTCCAGCTCTTTGGGAAGCTAAGAAACAGCTCGCTCTGCACAGTGCTCTTACAGCCTAGTGGGAACATCTATTCCAAAGGCCTGTGAAACGCAGTTTCTTTGCAGGCCTGATCTGGCTGAAGTAGGACTTCTGCTCTGGGTGTGCTACTTTGCCCTAGAGCTGAAAGGCACAACGTGCAGGCTTCTTTCCAAAGGGCGAGTTGGGCCCCACAGCATCTTGCTTCCAGCTCTTTGGGAAGCTAAGAAACAACTCGCTCAGCACAGTGCTCTTACAGCCTACCGGGAACATGTCTTCCAATGGACTGTGATACGCAGTATCTTTGCAGGCCTGATCAGGCTGAAGTAGGACTTCTGCTCTGGGTGTGCTACTTTGCCCTAGAGCTGAAAGGCACAACGTGCAGGCTTCTTTCCAAAGGGCGAGTTGGGCCCCACAGCATCTTGCTTCCAGCTCTTTGGGAAGCTAAGAAACAACTCGCTCTGCACAGTGCTCTTACGGCCTACCGGGAACATCTCTTCCAAAGGCCTGTGAAACGCAGTTTCTTTGCAGGCCTGATCTGGCTGAAGTAGGACTTCTGCTCTGGGTGTGCTACTTTGCCCTAGAGCTGAAAGGCACAACGTGCAGGCTTCTTTCCAAAGGGCGAGTTGGGCCCCACAGCATCTTGCTTCCAGCTCTTTGGGAAGCTAAGAAACAACTCGCTCTGCACAGTGCTCTTACAGCCTAGTGGGAACATCTCTTCCAAAGGCCTGTGAAACGCAGTTTCTTTGCAGGCCTGATCTGGCTGAAGTAGGACTTCTGCTCTGGGTGTGCTACTTTGCCCTAGAGCTGAAAGGCACAACGTGCAGGCTTCTTTCCAAAGGGCGAGTTGGGCCCCACAGCATCTTGCTTCCAGCTCTTTGGGAAGCTAAGAAACAACTCGCTCTGCACAGTTCTCTTACAGCCTAGTGGGAACATCTCTTCCAAAGGCCTGTGAAACGCAGTTTTTTTGCAGGCCTGATCTGGCTGAAGTAGGACTTCTGCTCTGGGTGTGCTACTTTGCCCTAGAGCTGAAAGGCACAACGTGCAGGCTTCTTTCCAAAGGGCGAGTTGGGCCCCACAGCATCTTGCTTCCAGCTCTTTGGGAAGCTAAGAAACAACTCGCTCTGCACAGTGCTCTTACAGCCTACCGGGAACATCTCTTCCAAAGGCCTGTGAAACGCAGTTTCTTTGCAGGCCTGATCTGGCTGAAGTAGGACTTCTGCTCTGGGTGTGCTACTTTGCCCTAGAGCTGAAAGGCACAACGTGCAGGCTTCTTTCCAAAGGGCGAGTTGGGCCCCACAGCATCTTGCTTCCAGCTCTTTGGGAAGCTAAGAAACAACTCGCTCTGCACAGTGCTCTTACAGCCTACCGGGAACATCTCTTCCAAAGGCCAGTGAAGCGCAGTTTCTTTGCAGGCCTGATCTGGCTGAAGTAGGACTTCTGCTCTGGGTGTGCTACTTTGCCCTAGAGCTGAAAGGCACAACGTGCAGGCTTCTTTCCAAAGGGCGAGTTGGGCCCCACAGCATCTTGCTTCCAGCTCTTTGGGAAGCTAAGAAACAACTCGCTCTGCACAGTGCTCTTACAGCCTAGTGGGAACATCTCTTCCAAAGGCCTGTGAAACGCAGTTTCTTTGCAGGCCTGATCTGGCTGAAGTAGGACTTCTGCTCTGGGTGTGCTACTTTGCCCTAGAGCTGAAAGGCACAACGTGCAGGCTTCTTTCCAAAGGGCGAGTTGGGCCCCACAGCATCTTGCTTCCAGCTCTTTGGGAAGCTAAGAAACAACTCGCTCTGCACAGTGCTCTTACAGCCTAGTGGGAACATCTCTTCCAAAGGCCTGTGAAACGCAGTTTCTTTGCAGGCCTGATCTGGCTGAAGTAGGACTTCTGCTCTGGGTGTGCTACTTTGCCCTAGAGCTGAAAGGCACAACGTGCAGGCTTCTTTCCAAAGGGCGAGTTGGGCCCCACAGCATCTTGCTTCCAGCTCTTTCGGAAGCTAAGAAACAACTCGCTCTGCACAGTGCTCTTACAGCCTAGTGGGAACATCTCTTCCAAAGGCCTGTGAAACGCAGTTTCTTTGCAGGCCTGATCTGGCTGAAGTAGGACTTCTGCTCTGGGTGTGCTACTTTGCCCTAGAGCTGAAAGGCACAACGTGCAGGCTTCTTTCCAAAGGGCGAGTTGGGCCCCACAGCATCTTGCTTCCAGCTCTTTGGGAAGCTAAGAAACAACTCGCTCTGCACAGTGCTCTTACGGCCTAGTGGGAACATCTCTTCCAAAGGCCTGTGAAACGCAGTTTCTTTGCAGGCCTGATCTGGCTGAAGTAGGACTTCTGCTCTGGGTGTGCTACTTTGCCCTAGAGCTGAAAGGCACAACGTGCAGGCTTCTTTCCAAAGGGCGAGTTGGGCCCCACAGCATCTTGCTTCCAGCTCTTTGGGAAGCTAAGAAACAACTCGCTCTGCACAGTGCTCTTACAGCCTACCGGGAACATCTCTTCCAAAGGCCAGTGAAGCGCAGTTTCTTTGCAGGCCTGATCTGGCTGAAGTAGGACTTCTGCTCTGGGTGTGCTACTTTGACCTAGAGCTGAAAGGCACAACGTGCAGGCTTCTTTCCAAAGGGCGAGTTGGGCCCCACAGCATCTTGCTTCCAGCTCTTTGGGAAGCTAAGAAACAACTCGCTCTGCACAGTGCTCTTACAGCCTAGTGGGAACATCTCTTCCAAAGGCCTGTGAAACGCAGTTTCTTTGCAGGCCTGATCTGGCTGAAGTAGGACTTCTGCTCTGGGTGTGCTACTTTGCCCTAGAGCTGAAAGGCACAACGTGCAGGCTTCTTTCCAAAGGGCGAGTTGGGCCCCACAGCATCTTGCTTCCAGCTCTTTGGGAAGCTAAGAAACAACTCGCTCTGCACAGTGCTCTTACGGCCTAGTGGGAACATCTCTTCCAAAGGCCTGTGAAACGCAGTTTCTTTGCAGGCCTGATCTGGCTGAAGTAGGACTTCTGCTCTGGGTGTGCTACTTTGCCCTAGAGCTGAAAGGCACAACGTGCAGGCTTCTTTCCAAAGGGCGATTTGGGCCCCACAGCATCTTGCTTCCAGCTCTTTGGGAAGCTAAGAAACAACTCGCTCTGCACAGTGCTCTTACAGCCTAGTGGGAACAACTCTTCCAAAGGCCTGTGAAACGCAGTTTCTTTGCAGGCCTGATCTGGCTGAAGTAGGACTTCTGCTCTTTGTGTGCTACTTTGCCCTAGAGCTGAAAGGCACAACGTGCATGCTTCTTTCCAAAGGGCGAGTTGGGCCCCACAGCATCTTGCTTCCAGCTCTTTGGGAAGCTAAGAAACAGCTCGCTCTGCACAGTGCTCTTACAGCCTAGTGGGAACATCTCTTCCAAAGGCCTGTGAAACGCAGTTTCTTTGCAGGCCTGATCTGGCTGAAGTAGGACTTCTGCTCTGGGTGTGCTACTTTGCCCTAGAGCTGAAAGGCACAACGTGCAGGCTTCTTTCCAAAGGGCGAGTTGGGCCCCACAGCATCTTGCTTCCAGCTCTTTGGGAAGCTAAGAAACAACTCGCTCTGCACAGTGCTCTTACAGCCTACCGGGAACATGTCTTCCAAAGGACTGTGATACGCAGTATCTTTGCAGGCCTGATCAGGCTGAAGTAGGACTTCTGCTCTGGGTGTGCTACTTTGCCCTAGAGCTGAAAGGCACAACGTGCAGGGTTGTTTCCAAAGGGCGAGTTGGGCCCCACAGCATCTTGCTTCCAGCTCTTTGGGAAGCTAAGAAACAACTCGCTCTGCACAGTGCTCTTACGGCCTACCGGGAACATCTCTTCCAAAGGCCTGTGAAACGCAGTTTCTTTGCAGGCCTGATCTGGCTGAAGTAGGACTTCTGCTCTGGGTGTGCTACTTTGCCCTAGAGCTGAAAGGCACAACGTGCAGGCTTCTTTCCAAAGGGCGAGTTGGGCCCCACAGCATCTTGCTTCCAGCTCTTTGGGAAGCTAAGAAACAACTCGCTCTGCACAGTGCTCTTACGGCCTAGTGGGAACATCTCTTCCAAAGGCCTGTGAAACGCAGTTTCTTTGCAGGCCTGATCTGGCTGAAGTAGGACTTCTGCTCTGGGTGTGCTACTTTGCCCTAGAGCTGAAAGGCACAACGTGCAGGCTTCTTTCCAAAGGGCGATTTGGGCCCCACAGCATCTTGCTTCCAGCTCTTTGGGAAGCTAAGAAACAACTCGCTCTGCACAGTGCTCTTACAGCCTAGTGGGAACAACTCTTCCAAAGGCCTGTGAAACGCAGTTTCTTTGCAGGCCTGATCTGGCTGAAGTAGGACTTCTGCTCTTTGTGTGCTACTTTGCCCTAGAGCTGAAAGGCACAACGTGCATGCTTCTTTCCAAAGGGCGAGTTGGGCCCCACAGCATCTTGCTTCCAGCTCTTTGGGAAGCTAAGAAACAGCTCGCTCTGCACAGTGCTCTTACAGCCTAGTGGGAACATCTCTTCCAAAGGCCTGTGAAACGCAGTTTCTTTGCAGGCCTGATCTGGCTGAAGTAGGACTTCTGCTCTGGGTGTGCTACTTTGCCCTAGAGCTGAAAGGCACAACGTGCAGGCTTCTTTCCAAAGGGCGAGTTGGGCCCCACAGCATCTTGCTTCCAGCTCTTTGGGAAGCTAAGAAACAACTCGCTCTGCACAGTGCTCTTACAGCCTACCGGGAACATGTCTTCCAAAGGACTGTGATACGCAGTATCTTTGCAGGCCTGATCAGGCTGAAGTAGGACTTCTGCTCTGGGTGTGCTACTTTGCCCTAGAGCTGAAAGGCACAACGTGCAGGGTTGTTTCCAAAGGGCGAGTTGGGCCCCACAGCATCTTGCTTCCAGCTCTTTGGGAAGCTAAGAAACAACTCGCTCTGCACAGTGCTCTTACGGCCTACCGGGAACATCTCTTCCAAAGGCCTGTGAAACGCAGTTTCTTTGCAGGCCTGATCTGGCTGAAGTAGGACTTCTGCTCTGGGTGTGCTACTTTGCCCTAGAGCTGAAAGGCACAACGTGCAGGCTTCTTTCCAAAGGGCGAGTTGGGCCCCACAGCATCTTGCTTCCAGCTCTTTGGGAAGCTAAGAAACAACTCGCTCTGCACAGTTCTCTTACAGCCTAGTGGGAACATCTCTTCCAAAGGCCTGTGAAACGCAGTTTCTTTGCAGGCCTGATCTGGCTGAAGTAGGACTTCTGCTCTGGGTGTGCTACTTTGCCCTAGAGCTGAAAGGCACAACGTGCAGGCTTCTTTCCAAAGGGCGAGTTGGGCCCCACAGCATCTTGCTTCCAGCTCTTTGGGAAGCTAAGAAACAACTCGCTCTGCACAGTGCTCTTACAGCCTAGTGGGAACATCTCTTCCAAAGGCCTGTGAAACGCAGTTTCTTTGCAGGCCTGATCTGGCTGAAGTAGGACTTCTGCTCTGGGTGTGCTACTTTGCCCTAGAGCTGAAAGGCACAACGTGCAGGCTTCTTTCCAAAGGGCGAGTTGGGCCCCACAGCATCTTGCTTCCAGCTCTTTGGGAAGCTAAGAAACAACTCGCTCTGCACAGTGCTCTTACAGCCTACCGGGAACATCTCTTCCGAAGGCCTGTGAAACGCAGTTTCTTTGCAGGCCTGATCTGGCTGAAGTAGGACTTCTGCTCTGGGTGTGCTACTTTGCCCTAGAGCTGAAAGGCACAACGTGCAGGCTTCTTTCCAAAGGGCGAGTTGGGCCCCACAGCATCTTGCTTCCAGCTCTTTGGGAAGCTAAGAAACAACTCGCTCTGCACAGTGCTCTTACGGCCTAGTGGGAACATCTCTTCCAAAGGCCTGTGAAACGCAGTTTCTTTGCAGGCCTGATCTGGCTGAAGTAGGACTTCTGCTCTGGGTGTGCTACTTTGCCCTAGAGCTGAAACGCACAACGTGCAGGCTTCTTTCCAAAGGGCGATTTGGGCCCCACAGCATCTTGCTTCCAGCTCTTTGGGAAGCTAAGAAACAACTCGCTCTGCACAGTGCTCTTACAGCCTAGTGGGAACAACTCTTCCAAAGGCCTGTGAAACGCAGTTTCTTTGCAGGCCTGATCTGGCTGAAGTAGGACTTCTGCTCTGGGTGTGCTACTTTGCCCTAGAGCTGAAAGGCACAACGTGCATGCTTCTTTCCAAAGGGCGAGTTGGGCCCCACAGCATCTTGCTTCCAGCTCTTTGGGAAGCTAAGAAACAGCTCGCTCTGCACAGTGCTCTTACAGCCTAGTGGGAACATCTCTTCCAAAGGCCTGTGAAACGCAGTTTCTTTGCAGGCCTGATCTGGCTGAAGTAGGACTTCTGCTCTGGGTGTGCTACTTTGCCCTAGAGCTGAAAGTCACAACGTGCAGGCTTCTTTCCAAAGGGCGAGTTGGGCCCCACAGCATCTTGCTTCCAGCTCTTTCGGAAGCTAAGAAACAACTCGCTCTGCACAGTGCTCTTACAGCCTACCGGGAACATGTCTTCCAAAGGCCTGTGAAACGCAGTTTCTTTGCAGGCCTGATCAGGCTGAAGTAGGACTTCTGCTCTGGGTGTGCTACTTTGCCCTAGAGCTGAAAGGCACAACGTGCAGGCTTCTTTCCAAAGGGCGAGTTGGGCCCCACAGCATCTTGCTTCCAGCTCTTTGGGAAGCTAAGAAACAACTCGCTCTGCACAGTACTCTTACGGCCTACCGGGAACATCTCTTCCAAAGGCCTGTGAAACGCAGTTTCTTTGCAGGCCTGATCTGGCTGAAGTAGGACTTCTGCTCTGGGTGTGCTACTTTGCCCTAGAGCTGAAAGGCACAACGTGCAGGCTTCTTTCCAAAGGGCGAGTTGGGCCCCACAGCATCTTGCTTCCAGCTCTTTGGGAAGCTAAGAAACAACTCGCTCTGCACAGTGCTCTTACAGCCTAGTGGGAACATCTCTTCCAAAGGCCTGTGAAACGCAGTTTCTTTGCAGGCCTGATCTGGCTGAAGTAGGACTTCTGCTCTGGGTGTGCTACTTTGCCCTAGAGCTGAAAGGCACAACGTGCAGGTTTCTTTCCAAAGGGCGAGTTGGGCCCCACAGCATCTTGCTTCCAGCTCTTTGGGAAGCTAAGAAACCACTCGCTCTGCACAGTGCTCTTACAGCCTACCGGGAACATCTCTTCCAAAGGCCTGTGAAACGCAGTTTCTTTGCAGGCCTGATCTGGCTGAAGTAGGACTTCTGCTCTGGGTGTGCTACTTTGCCCTAGAGCTGAAAGGCACAACGTGCAGGCTTCTTTCCAAAGGGCGAGTTGGGCCCCACAGCATCTTGCTTCCAGCTCTTGGGGAAGCTAAGAAACAACTCGCTCTGCAAGGTGCTCTGACAGCCTACCGGGAACATCTCTTAGAAAGGCCTGTGAAATGCAGTTTCTTTGCAGGCCTGATCTGGCTGAAGTAGGACTTCTGCTTTGGGTGTGCTACTTTGCCCTAGAGCTGAAAGGCACAACGTGCAGGCTTCTTTCCAAAGGGCGAGTTGTTCCCCACAGCATCTTGCTTCCAGCTCTTGGGGAAGCTAAGAAACAACTCGCTCTGCACAGTGCTCTTACAGCCTACCGGGAACATCTCTTCCAGAGGCCTGTGAAACGCAGTTTCTTTGCAGGCCTGATCTGGCTGAAGTAGGACTTCTGCTCTGGGTGTGCTACTTGGCCCTAGAGCTGAAAGGGACAATGTGCAGGCTTCTTTCCAAAGGGCGAGTTGGGCCCCACAGCATCTTGCTTCCAGCTCTTTGGGAAGCTAAGAAACCACTCGCTCTGCACAGTGCTCTTACAGCCTAGCGGGAACATCTCTTCCAAAGGCGTGTGACACGCAGTTTCTTTGCAGGCCTGATCTGGCTGAAGTAGGACTTCTGCTCTGGGTGTGCTACTATGCCCTAGAGCTGAAAGGCACAACGTGCAGGCTTCTTTCCAAAGGGCGAGTTGGGCCCCACAGCACCTTGCTTCCAGCTCTTGGGGAAGCTAAGAAACAACTCGCTCTGCACAGTGCTCTTACAGCCTACAGGGAACATCTCTTCCAAAGGCCTGTGAAACGCAGTTTCTTTGCAGGCCTGACCTGTCTGAAGTAGGACTTCTGCTCTGGGTGTGATACTTTGCCCTAGAGCTGAAAGGCACAACGTGCAGGCTTCTTTCCAAAGGGCGAGTTGGGCCCCACAGCATCTTGCTTCCAGCTCTTTGTGAAGCTAAGAAACCACTCGCTCTGCACAGTGCTCTTACAGCCTACCGGGAACATCTCTTCCAAAGGCCTGTGAAACGCAGTTTCTTTGCAGGCCTGATCTGGCTGAAGTAGGACTTCTGCTCTGGGTGTGCTACTTTGCCCTAGAGCTGAAAGGCACAACGTGCAGGCTTCTTTCCAAAGGGCGAGTTGCCCCCACAGCATCTTGCTTCCAGCTCTTGGGGAAGCTAAGAAACAACTCGCTCTGCACAGTGCTCTTACAGCCTACCGGGAACATCTCTTCCAAAGGCCTGTGAAATGCAGTTTCTTTGCAGGCCAGATCTGGCTGAAGTAGGACTTCTGCTCTGGGTGTGCTCCTTTGCCCTAGAGCTGAAAGGCACAACGTGCAGGCTTCTTTCCAAAGGGCGAGTTGGGCCCCACAGCATCTTGCTTCCAGCTCTTTGGGAAGCTAAGAAACAACTCGCTCTGCACAGTGCTCTTACAGCCTACCGGGAACATCTCTTCCAAAGACCTGTGAAACGCAGTTTCTTTGCAGGCCTGATCTGGCTGAAGTAGGACTTCTGCTCTGGGTGTGCTACTTTGCCCTAGAGCTGAAAGGCACAACGTGCAGGCTTCTTTCCAAAGGGCGAGTTGGGCCCCACAGCATCTTGCTTCCCTCTCTTTGGGAACCTAAGAAACCACTCGCTCTGCACAGTGCTCTTACATCCTAGTGGGAACATCTCTTCCAAAGGCCTGTGAAACGCAGTTTCTTTGCAGGCCTGATCTGGCTGAAGTAGGACTTCTGCTCTGGGTGTGCTACTTTGCCCTAGAGCTGAAAGGCACAACGTGCAGGCTTCTTTCCAAAGGGCGAGTTGGGCCCCACAGCATCTTGCTTCCAGCTCTTCGGGAACCTAAGAAATAACTCGCTCTGCACAGTGCTCTTACAGCCTACCGGGAACATCTCTTCCAAAGGCCTGTGAAACGCACTTTCCTTGTAGGCCTGATCTGGCTGAAGTAGGACTTCTGCTCTGGGTGTGCTAGTTTTCCCTAGAGCTGAAAGGCACAACGTGCAGGCTTCTTTCCAAAAGGCGAGTTGGGCCCCACAGCATCTTGCTTCCAGCTCTTTGGGAAGCTAAGAAACCACTCGCTCTGCACAGTGCTCTTACAGCCTACCGGGAACATCTCTTCCAAAGGCCTGTGAAACGCAGTTTCTTTGCAGGACTGATCTGGCTGAAGTAGGACTTCTGCTCTGGGTGTGCTACTTTGCCCTAGAGCTGAAAGGCACAACGTGCAGGCTTCTTTCCAAAGGGCGAGTTGGGCCCCACAGCATCTTGCTTCCAGCTCTTTGGGAAGCTAAGAAACAACTCGCTCTGCACAGTGCTCTTACAGCCTACCGGGAACATCTCTTCCAAAGGCCTGTGAAACGCAGTTTCTTTGCAGGCCTGATCTGGCTGAAGTAGGACTTCTGCTCTGGGTGTGCTACTTTGCCCTAGAGCTGAAAGGCACAACGTGCAGGCTTCTTTCCAAAGGGCGAGTTGGTCCCCACAGCATCTTGCTTCCCGCTCTTTGGGAACCTAAGAAACCACTCGCTCTGCACAGTGCTCTTACAGCCTACCGGGAACATCTCTTCCAAAGACCTGTGAAACGCAGTTTCTTTGCAGGCCTGATCAGGCTGAAGTAGGACTTCTGCTCTGGGTGTGCTACTTTGCCCTAGAGCTGAAAGGCACAACGTGCAGGCTTCTTTCCAAAGGGCGAGTTGGGCCCCACAGCATCTTGCTTCCCGCTCTTTGGGAACCTAAGAAACCACTCGCTCTGCACAGTGCTCTTACAGCCTACCGGGAACATCTCTTCCAAAGGCCTGTGAAACGCAGTTTCTTTGCAGGCCTGATCTGGCTGAAGTAGGACTTCTGCTCTGGGTGTGCTACTTTGCCCTAGAGCTGAAAGGCACAACGTGCAGGCTTCTTTCCAAAGGGCGAGTTGGGCCCCACAGCATCTTGCTTCCAGCTCTTTGGGAAGCTAAGAAACCACTCGCTCTGCACAGTGCTCTTACAGCCTACCGGGAACATCTCTTCCAAAGGCCTGTGAAACGCAGTTTCTTTGCAGGCCTGATCTGGCTGAAGTAGGACTTCTGCTCTGGGTGTGCTACTTTGACCTAGAGCTGAAAGGCACAACGTGCAGGCTTCTTTCCAAAGGGCGAGTTGGGCCCCACAGCATCTTGCTTCCAGCTCTTTGGGAAGCTAAGAAACAACTCGCTCTGCACAGTGCTCTTACAGCCTACCGGGAACATCTCTTCCAAAGGCCTGTGAAACGCACTTTCTTTGTAGGCCTGATCTGGCTGAGGTAGGACTTCTGCTCTGGGTGTGCTACTTTTCCCTAGAGCTGAAAGGCACAACGTGCAGGCTTCTTTAGAAAAGGCGAGTTGGGCCCCACAGCATCTTGCTTCCAGCTCTTTGGGAAGCTAAGAAACAACTCGCTCTGCACAGTGCTCTTACAGCCTACCGGGAACATCTCTTCCAAAGGCCTGTGAAACGCAGTTTCTTTGCAGGCCTGATCTGGCTGAAGTAGGACTTCTGCTCTGGGTGTGCTACTTTGCCCTAGAGCTGAAAGGCACAACGTGCAGGCTTCTTTCCAAAGGGCGAGTTGGGCCCCACAGCATCTTCCTTCCAGCTCTTTGGGAAGCTAAGAAACCACTCGCTCTGCACAGTGCTCTTACAGCCTACCGGGAACATCTCTTCCAAAGGCCTGAGAAACGCAGTTTCTTTGCAGGCCTGATCTGGCTGAAGTAGGACTTCTGCTCTGGGTGTGCTACTTTGCCCTAGAGCTGAAAGGCACAACGTGCAGGCTTCTTTCCAAAGGGCGAGTTGGGCCCCACAGCATCTTGCTTCCAGCTCTTTGGGAAGCTAAGAAACCACTCGCTCTGCACAGTGCTCTTACAGCCTACCGGGAACATCTCTTCCAAAGGCCTGTGAAACGCAGTTTCTTTGCAGGCCTGATCTGGCTGAAGTAGGACTTCTGCTCTGGGTGTGCTACTTTGCCCTAGAGCTGAAAGGCACAACGTGCAGGATTCTTTCCAAAGGGCGAGTTGGGCCCCACAGCATCTTGCTTCCAGCTCTTTGGGAAGCTAAGAAACAACTCGCTCTGCACAGTGCTCTTACAACCTACCGGGAACATCTCTTCCAAAGGCCTGTGAAACGCAGTTTCTTTGCAGGCCTGATCTGGCTGAAGTAGGACTTCTTCTCTGGGTGTGCTACTTTGCCCTAGAGCTGAAAGGCACAACGTGCAGGCTTCTTTCCAAAGCGCGAGTTGGGCCCCACAGCATCTTGCTCCAGCTCTTTGGGAAGCTAAGAAACAACTCGCTCTGCACAGTGCTCTTACTGCCTAGTGGGAACATCTCTTCCAAAGGCCTGTGAAACACACTTTCTTTGCAGGCCTGATCTGGCTGAAGTAGGACTTCTGCTCTGGGTGTGCAACTTTGCCCTAGAGCTGAAAGGCACAACGTGCAGGCTTCTTTCCAAAGAGCGAGTTGGGCCCCACAGCATCTTGCTTCCAGCTCTTGGGAAGCTAAGAAACCACTCGCTCTGCACAGTGCTCTTACAGCCTACCGGGAACATCTCTTCCAAAGGCCTGTGAAACGCAGTTTCTTTGCAGGCCTGATCTGGCTGAAGTAGGACTTCTGCTCTGGGTCTTCTACTTTGCCCTAGAGCTGAAAGGCACAACGTGCAGGCTTCTTTCCAAATGGCGAGTTGGTCCACACAGCATCTTGCTTCCAGCTCTTTGGGAAGCTAAGAAACAACTCGCTCTGCACAGTGCTCTTACAGCCAACGGGAACATCTCTTCCAAAGGCCTGTGAAACGCAGTTTCTTTGCAGGCCTGATCTGGCTGAAGTAGGACTTCAGCTCTGGGTGTTCTACTTTGCCCTAGAGCTGAAAGGCACAACGTGCAGTCTTCTTTCCAAAGGGCGAGTTGGGCCCCACAGCATCTTCCTTCCAGCTCTTTGTGAAGCTAAGAAACCACTCGCTCTGCACAGTGCTCTTACAGCCTACCGGGAACATCTCTTCCAAAGGCCTGTGAAACGCAGTTTCTTTGCAGGCCTGATCTGGCTGAAGTAGGACTTCAGCTATGGGTGTGCTACTTTGCCCTAAAGCTGAAAGGCACAACATGCAGGCTTCTTCCCAAAGCGCGAGTTGGGCCCCACAGCATCTTGCTTCCAGCTCTTTGGGAAGTTAAGAAACAACTCGCTCTGCACAGTGCTCTTACAGCCTAGTGGGAACATCTCTTCCAAAGGCCTGTGAAACACAGTTTCTTTGCAGGCCTGATCTGGCTGAAGTAGGACTTCTGCTCTGGGTGTGCTACTTTGCCCTAGAGCTGAAAGGCACAACGTGCACGCTTCTTTCCAAAGGGCGAGTTGGGCCCCACAGCATCTTGCATCCAGCTGTTTGGGAAGATAAGAAACCACTCGCTCTGCACAGTGCTCTTACAGCCTACCGGGAACATCTCTTCCAAAGGCCTGTGAAACGCAGTTTCTTTGCAGGCCTGATCTGGCTGAAGTAGGACTTCTGCTCTGGGTCTTCTACTTTGCCCTAGAGCTGAAAGGCACAACGTGCAGGCTTCTTTCCAAAGGGCGAGTTGGGCCCCACAGCATCTTGCTTCCAGCTCTTTGGGAAGCTAAGAAACAACTCGCTCTGCACAGTGCTCTTACAGCCTACCGGGAACATCTCTTCCAAAGGCCTGTGAAACGCAGTTTCTTTGCAGGCCTGATCTGGCTGAAGTAGGACTTCAGCTCTGGGTGTGCTACTTTGCCCTAGAGCTGAAAGGCACAACGTGCAGGCTTCTTTCCAAAGGGCGAGTTGGGCCCCACAGCATCTTGCTTCCAGCTCTTTGGGAAGCTAAGAAACCACTCGCTCTTCACAGTGCTCTTACAGCCTACCGGGAACATCTCTTCCAAAGGCCTGTGAAACGCAGTTTCTTTGCAGGCCTGATCTGGCTGAAGTAGGACTTCTGCTCTGGGTGTGCTACTTTGACCTAGAGCTGAAAGGCACAACGTGCAGGCTTCTTTCCAAAGGGCGAGTTGGGCCCCACAGCATCTTGCTTCCTGCTCTTTGGGAAGCCAAGAAACAACTCGCTCTGCACAGTGCTCTTACAGCCTAGTGGGAACATCTCTTCCAAAGGCCTGTGAAACGCAGTTTCTTTGCAGGCCTGATCTGGCTGAAGTAGGACTTCAGCTCTGGGTGTGCTACTTTGCCCTAGAGCTGAAAGGCACAACGTGCAGGCTTCTTTCCAAAGGGCGAGTTGGGCCCCACAGCATCTTGCTTCCAGCTCTTTGGGAAGCTAAGAAACAACTCGCTCTGCACAGTGCTCTTACAGCCTACCGGGAACATCTCTTCCAAAGGCCTGTGAAACGCAGTTTCTTTGCAGGCCTGATCTGGCTGAAGTAGGACTTCTGCTCTGGGTGTGCTACTTTGCCCTAGAGCTGAAAGGCACAACGTGCAGGCTTCTTTCCAAAGGGCGAGTTGGGCCCCACAGCATCTTGCTTCCAGCTCTTTGGGAAGCTAAGAAACCACTCGCTCTGCACAGTGCTCTTACAGCCTAGTGGGAGCATCTCTTCCAAAGGCCTGTGAAACGAGTTTCTTTGCAGGCTTGATATGGCTGAAGTAGGACTTCTGCTCTGGGTGTGCTACTTTGCCCTAGAGCTGAAAGGCACAACGTGCAGGCTTCCTTCCAAAGGGCGAGTTGGGCCCCACAGCATCTTGCTTCCAGCTCTTTGGGAACCTAAGAAACCACTCGATCTGCACAGTGCTCTTACAGCCTACCGGGAACATCTCTTCCAAAGGCCTGTGAAACGCAGTTTCTTTGCAGGCCTGATCTGGCTGAAGTAGGACTTCTGCTCTGGGTGTGCTACTTTGCCCTAGAGCTGAAAGGCAAAACGTGCAGGCTTCTTTCCAAAGGGCGAGTTGGGCCCCACAGCATCTTGCTTCCAGCTCTTTGGGAACCTAAGAAACCACTCGCTCTGCACAGTGCTCTTACAGCCTACCGGGAACATCTCTTCCAAAGGCCAGTGAAACGCAGTTTCTTTGCAGGCCTGATCTGGCTGAAGTAGGACTTCAGCTCTGGGTGTGCTACTTTGCCCTAGAGCTGAAAGGCACAATGTGCAGGCTTCTTTCCAAAGGGCGAGTTGGGCCCCACAGCATCTTGCTTCCAGCTCTTTGGGAAGCTAAGAAACCACTCGCTCTGCACAGTGCTCTTACAGCCTACCGGGAACATCTCTTCCAAAGGCCTGTGAAACGCAGTTTCTTTGCAGGCCTGATCTGGCTGAAGTAGGACTTCTGCTCTGGGTGTGCTACTTTGCCCTAGAGCTGAAAGGCACAACGTGCAGGCTTCTTTCCAAAGGGCGAGTTGGGCCCCACAGCATCTTGCTTCCAGCTCTTTGGGAAGCTAAGAAACAACTCGATCTGCACAGTGCTCTTACAGCCTACCGGGAACATCTCTTCCAAAGGCCTGTGAAACGCAGTTTCTTTGCAGGCCTGATCTGGCTGAAGTAGGACTTCTGCTCTGGGTGTGCTACTTTGCCCTAGAGCTGAAAGGCACAACGTGCAGGCTACTTTCCAAAGCGCGAGTTGGGCCCCACAGCATCTTGCTCCAGCTCTTTGGGAAGCTAAGAAACAACTCGCTCTGCACAGTGCTCTTACTGCCTAGTGGGAACATCTCTTCCAAAGGCCTGTGAAACACACTTTCTTTGCAGGCCTGATCTGGCTGAAGTAGGACTTCTGCTCTGGGTGTGCAACTTTGCCCTAGAGCTGAAAGGCACAACGTGCAGGCTTCTTTCCAAAGAGCGAGTTGGGCCCCACAGCATCTTGCTTCCAGCTCTTGGGAAGCTAAGAAACCACTCGCTCTGCACAGTGCTCTTACAGCCTTCCGGGAACATCTCTTCCAAAGGCCTGTGAAACGCAGTTTCTTTGCAGGCCTGATCTGGCTGAAGTAGGACTTCTGCTCTGGGTCTTCTACTTTGCCCTAGAGCTGAAAGGCACAACGTGCAGGCTTCTTTCCAAATGGCGAGTTGGTCCACACAGCATCTTGCTTCCAGCTCTTTGGGAAGCTAAGAAACAACTCGCTCTGCACAGTGCTCTTACAGCCTAGTGGGAACATCTCTTCCAAAGGCCTGTGAAACGCAGTTTCTTTGCAGGCCTGATCTGGCTGAAGTAGGACTTCAGCTCTGGGTGTTCTACTTTGCCCTAGAGCTGAAAGGCACAACGTGCAGTCTTCTTTCCAAAGGGCGAGTTGGGCCCCACAGCATCTTCCTTCCAGCTCTTTGTGAAGCTAAGAAACCACTCGCTCTGCACAGTGCTCTTACAGCCTACCGGGAACATCTCTTCCAAAGGCCTGTGAAACGCAGTTTCTTTGCAGGCCTGATCTGGCTGAAGTAGGACTTCAGCTCTGGGTGTGCTACTTTGCCCTAAAGCTGAAAGGCACAACATGCAGGCTTCTTCCCAAAGCGCGAGTTGGGCCCCACAGCATCTTGCTTCCAGCTCTTTGGGAAGTTAAGAAACAACTCGCTCTGCACAGTGCTCTTACAGCCTAGTGGGAACATCTCTTCCAAAGGCCTGTGAAACACAGTTTCTTTGCAGGCCTGATCTGGCTGAAGTAGGACTTCTGCTCTGGGTGTGCTACTTTGCCCTAGAGCTGAAAGGCACAACGTGCACGCTTCTTTCCAAAGGGCGAGTTGGGCCCCACAGCATCTTGCTTCCAGCTCTTTGGGAAGATAAGAAACCACTCGCTCTGCACAGTGCTCTTACAGCCTACCGGGAACATCTCTTCCAAAGGCCTGTGAAACGCAGTTTCTTTGCAGGCCTGATCTGGCTGAAGTAGGACTTCTGCTCTGGGTCTTCTACTTTGCCCTAGAGCTGAAAGGCACAACGTGCAGGCTTCTTTCCAAAGGGCGAGTTGGGCCCCACAGCATCTTGCTTCCAGCTCTTTGGGAAGCTAAGAAACAACTCGCTCTGCACAGTGCTCTTACAGCCTACCGGGAACATCTCTTCCAAAGGCCTGTGAAACGCAGTTTCTTTGCAGGCCTGATCTGGCTGAAGTAGGACTTCTGCTCTGGGTGTGCTACTTTGCCCTAGAGCTGAAAGGCACAACGTGCAGGCTTCTTTCCAAAGGGCGAGTTGGGCCCCACAGCATCTTGCTTCCAGCTCTTTGGGAAGCTAAGAAACAACTCGCTCTGCACAGTGCTCTTACAGCCTACCAGGAACATCTCTTCCAAAGGCCTGTGAAACGCAGTTTCTTTGCAGGCCTGACCTGTCTGAAGTAGGACTTCTGCTCTGGGTGTGCTACTTTGCCCTAGAGCTGAAAGGCACAACGTGCAGGCTTCTTTCCAAAGGGCGAGTTGGGCCCCACAGCATCTTGCTTCCAGCTCTTTGGGAAGCTAAGAAACCACTCGCTCTGCACAGTGCTCTTACAGCCTACCGGGAACATCTCTTCCAAAGGCCTGTGAAACGCAGTTTCTTTGCAGGCCTGATCTGGCTGAAGTAGGACTTCTGCTCTGGGTGTGCTACTTTGCCCTAGAGCTGAAAGGCACAACGTGCAGGCTTCTTTCCAAAGGGCGAGTTGGGCCCCACAGCATCTTGCTTCCAGCTCTTGGGGAAGCTAAGAAACAACTCGCTCTGCACAGTGCTCTTACAGCCTAGTGGGAACATCTCTTCCAAAGGCCTGTGAAACGCAGTTTCTTTGCAGGCCTGATCTGGCTGCAGTAGGACTTCTGCTCTGGGTGTGCTACTTTGCCCTAGAGCTGAAAGGCACAACGTGCAGGCTTCTTTCCAAAGGGCGAGTTGCCCCCACAGCATCTTGCTTCCAGCTCTTGGGGAAGCTAAGAAACAACTCGCTCTGCACAGTGCTCTTACAGCCTACCGGGAACATCTCTTCCAAAGGCCTGTGAAATGCAGTTTCTTTGCAGGCCTGATCTGGCTGAAGTAGGACTTCTGCTCTGGGTGTGCTACTTTGCCCTAGAGCTGAAAGGCACAACGTGCAGGCTTCTTTCCAAAGCGCGAGTTGGGCCCCACAGCATCTTGCTCCAGCTCTTTGGGAAGCTAAGAAACAACTCGCTCTGCACAGTGCTCTTACTGCCTAGTGGGAACATCTCTTCCAAAGGCCTGTGAAACACACTTTCTTTGCAGGCCTGATCTGGCTGAAGTAGGACTTCTGCTCTGGGTGTGCAACTTTGCCCTAGAGCTGAAAGGCACAACGTGCAGGCTTCTTTCCAAAGGGCGAGTTGGGCCCCACAGCATCTTGTTTCCAGCTCTTGGGAAGCTAAGAAACCACTCGCTCTGCACAGTGCTCTTACAACCTACCGGGAACATCTCTTCCAAAGGCCTGTGAAACGCAGTTTCTTTGCAGGCCTGATCTGGCTGAAGTAGGACTTCTGCTCTGGGTCTTCTACTTTGCCCTAGAGCTGAAAGGCACAACGTGCAGGCTTCTTTCCAAATGGCGAGTTGGTCCACACAGCATCTTGCTTCCAGCTCTTTGGGAAGCTAAGAAACAACTCGCTCTGCACAGTGCTCTTACAGCCAACGGGAACATCTCTTCCAAAGGCCTGTGAAACGCAGTTTCTTTGCAGGCCTGATCTGGCTGAAGTAGGACTTCAGCTCTGGGTGTTCTACTGTGCCCTAGAGCTGAAAGGCACAACGTGCAGTCTTCTTTCCAAAGGGCGAGTTGGGCCCCACAGCATCTTCCTTCCAGCTCTTTGTGAAGCTAAGAAACCACTCGCTCTGCACAGTGCTCTTACAGCCTACCGGGAACATCTCTTCCAAAGGCCTGTGAAACGCAGTTTATTTGCAGGCCTGATCTGGCTGAAGTAGGACTTCAGCTCTGGGTGTGCTACTTTGCCCTAAAGCTGAAAGGCACAACATGCAGGCTTCTTCACAAAGCGCGAGTTGGGCCCCACAGCATCTTGCTTCCAGCTCTTTGGGAAGTTAAGAAACAACTCGCTCTGCACAGTGCTCTTACAGCCTAGTGGGAACATCTCTTCCAAAGGCCTGTGAAACACAGTTTCTTTGCAGGCCTGATCTGGCTGAAGTAGGACTTCTGCTCTGGGTGTGCTACTTTGCCCTAGAGCTGAAAGGCACAACGTGCACGCTTCTTTCCAAAGGGCGAGTTGGGCCCCACAGCATCTTGCTTCCAGCTCTTTGGGAAGATAAGAAACCACTCGCTCTGCACAGTGCTCTTACAGCCTACCGGGAACATCTCTTCCAAAGGCCTGTGAAACGCAGTTTCTTTGCAGGCCTGATCTGGCTGAAGTAGGACTTCTGCTCTGGGTCTTCTACTTTGCCCTAGAGCTGAAAGGCACAACGTGCAGGCTTCTTTCCAAAGGGCGAGTTGGGCCCCACAGCATCTTGCTTCCAGCTCTTTGGGAAGCTAAGAAACAACTCGCTCTGCACAGTGCTCTTACAGCCTACCGGGAACATCTCTTCCAAAGGCCTGTGAAACGCAGTTTCTTTGCAGGCCTGATCTGGCTGAAGTAGGACTTCTGCTCTGGGTGTGCTACTTTGCCCTAGAGCTGAAAGGCACAACGTGCAGGCTTCTTTCCAAAGGGCGAGTTGGGCCCCACAGCATCTTGCTTCCAGCTCTTGGGGAAGCTAAGAAACAACTCGCTCTGCACAGTGCTCTTACAGCCTACCGGGAACATCTCTTCCAAAGGCCTGTGAAACGCAGTTTCTTTGCAGGCCTGATCTGGCTGAAGTAGGACTTCTGCTCTGGGTGTGCTACTTTGCCCTAGAGCTGAAAGGCACAACGTGCAGGCTTCTTTCCAAAGGGCGAGTTGCTCCCACAGCATCTTGCTTCCAGCTCTTGGGGAAGCTAAGAAACAACTCGCTCTGCACAGTGCTCTTACAGCCTACCGGGAACATCTCTTCCAAAGGCATGTGAAATGCAGTTTCTTTGCAGGCCTGATTTGGCTGAAGTAGGACTTCTGCTCTGGGTGTGCTACTTTGCCCTAGAGCTGAAAGGCACAACGTGCAGGCTTCTTTCCAAAGGGCGAGTTGGGCCCCACAGCATCTTGCTTCCAGCTCTTGGGGAAGCTAAGAAACAACTCGCTCTGCACAGTGCTCTTACAGCCTACCGGGACATCTCTTAGAAAGGCCTGTGAAATGCAGTTTCTTTGCAGGCCTGATCTGGCTGAAGTAGGACTTCTGCTCTGAGTGTGCTACTTTGCCCTAGAGCTGAAAGGCACAACGTGCAGGCTTCTTTCCAAAGGGCGAGTTGGGCCCCACAGCATCTTGCTTCCAGCTCTTTGGGAAGCTAAGAAACAACTCGCTCTGCACAGTGCTCTTACAGCCTACCGGGAACATCTCTTCCAAAGACCTGTGAAACGCAGTTTCTTTGCAGGCCTGATCTGGCTGAAGTAGGACTTCTGCTCTGGGTGTGCTACTTTGCCCTAGAGCTGAAAGGCACAACGTGCAGGCTTCTTTCCAAAGTGCGAGTTGGGCCCCACAGCGTCTTGCTTCCCGCTCTTTGGGAACCTAAGAAACCACTCGCTCTGCACTGTGCTCTTACATCCTAGTGGGAACATCTCTTCCAAAGGCCTGTGAAACGCAGTTTCTTTGCAGGCCTGATCTGGCTGAAGTAGGACTTCTGCTCTGGGTGTGCTACTTTGCCCTAGAGCTGAAAGGCACAACGTGCAGGCTTCTTTCCAAAGGGCGAGTTGGGCCCCACAGCATCTTGCTTCCAGCTCTTTGGGAAGCTAAGAAACAACTCGCTCTGCACAGTGCTCTTACAGCCTACCGGGAACATCTCTTCCAAAGGCCTGTGAAACGCACTTTCTTTGTAGGCCTGATCTGGCTGAAGTAGGACTTCTGCTCTGGGTGTGCTACTTTTCCCTAGAGCTGAAAGGCACAACGTGCAGGCTTCTTTCCAAAAGGCGACTTGGGCCCCACAGCATCTTGCTTCCAGCTCTTTGGGAAGCTAAGAAACAACTCGCTCTGCACAGTGCTCTTACAGCCTACCGGGAACATCTCTTCCAAAGGCCTGTGAAATGCAGTTTCTTTGCAGGCCTGATCTGGCTGAAGTAGGACTTCTGCTCTGGGTGTGCTACTTTTCCCTAGAGCTGAAAGGCACAACGTGCAGGCTTCTTTCCAAAGGGCGAGTTGGGCCCCACAGCATCTTGCTTCCAGCTCTTTGGGAAGCTAAGAAACAACTCGCTCTGCACAGTGCTCTTACAGCCTACCGGGAACATCTCTTCCAAAGGCCTGTGAAACGCAGTTTCTTTGCAGGCCTGATCTGGCTGCAGTAGGACTTCTGCTCTGGGTGTGCTACTTTGCCCTAGAGCTGAAAGGCACAACGTGCATTCTTCTTTCCAAAGGGCGAGTTGGGCCCCACAGCATCTTGCTTCCAGCTCTTTGGGAAGCTAAGAAACAACTCGCTCTGCACAGTGCTCTTACAGCCTACCGGGAACATCTCTTCCAAAGGCCTGTGAAACGCAGTTTCTTTGCAGGCCTGATCTGGCTGAAGTAGGACTTCTGCTCTGGGTGTGCTACTTTGCCCTAGAGCTGAAAGGCACAACGTGCAGGCTTCTTTCCAAAGGGCGAGTTGGGCCCCACAGCATCTTGCTTCCAGCTCTTTGGGAAGCTAAGAAACAACTCGCTCTGCACAGTGCTCTTACAGCCTACCGGGAAGATCTCTTCCAAAGGCCTGTGAAACCCAGTTTCTTTGCAGGCCTGATCTGGCTGAAGTAGGACTTCTGCTCTGGGTGTGCTACTTTGCCCTAGAGCTGAAAGGCACAACGTGCAGGCTTCTTTCCAAAGGGCGAGTTGCTCCCACAGCATCTTGCTTCCAGCTCTTGGGGAAGCTAAGAAACAACTCGCTCTGCACAGTGCTCTTACAGTCTACCGGGAACATCTCTTCCAAAGGCATGTGAAATGCAGTTTCTTTGCAGGCCTGATCTGGCTGAAGTAGGACTTCTGCTCTGGGTGTGCTACTTTGCCCTAGAGCTGAAAGGCACAACGTGCAGGCTTCTTTCCAAAGGGCGAGTTGGGCCCCACAGCATCTTGCTTCCAGCTCTTGGGGAAGCTAAGAAACAACTCGCTCTGCACAGTGCTCTTACAGCCTACCGGGACATCTCTTAGAAAGGCCTGTGAAATGCAGTTTCTTTGCAGGCCTGATCTGGCTGAAGTAGGACTTCTGCTCTGAGTGTGCTACTTTGCCCTAGAGCTGAAAGGCACAACGTGCAGGCTTCTTTCCAAAGGGCGAGTTGGGCCCCACAGCATCTTGCTTCCAGCTCTTTGGGAAGCTAAGAAACAACTCGCTCTGCACAGTGCTCTTACAGCCTACCGGGAACATCTCTTCCAAAGACCTGTGAAACGCAGTTTCTTTGCAGGCCTGATCTGGCTGAAGTAGGACTTCTGCTCTGGGTGTGCTAATTTGCCCTAGAGCTGAAAGGCACAACGTGCAGGCTTCTTTCCAAAGTGCGAGTTGGGCCCCACAGCGTCTTGCTTCCCGCTCTTTGGGAACCTAAGAAACCACTCGCTCTGCACTGTGCTCTTACATCCTAGTGGGAACATCTCTTCCAAAGGCCTGTGAAACGCAGTTTCTTTGCAGGCCTGATCTGGCTGAAGTAGGACTTCTGCTCTGGGTGTGCTACTTTGCCCTAGAGCTGAAAGGCACAACGTGCAGGCTTCTTTCCAAAGGGCGAGTTGGGCCCCACAGCATCTTGCTACCAGCTCTTTGGGAAGCTAAGAAACCACTCGCTCTGCACAGTGCTCTTACAGCCTACCGGGAACATCTCTTCCAAAGGCCTGTGAAACGCAGTTTCTTTGCAGGCCTGATCTGGCTGAAGTAGGACTTCTGCTCTGGGTGTGCTACTTTGCCCTAGAGCTGAAAGGCACAATGTGCAGGCTTCTTTCCAAAGGGCGAGTTGGGCCCCACAGCATCTTGCTTCCAGCTGTTTGGGAAGCTAAGAAAACACTCGCTCTGCACAGTGCTCTTACAGCCTACCGGGAACATCTCTTCCAAAGGCCTGTGAAACGCAGTTTCTCGGCAGGCCAGATCTGGCTGAAGTAGGACTTCTGCTCTGGGTGTGCTACTTTGGCCTAGAGCTGAAAGGCCAAGGTGCAGGCTTCTTTCCAAAGGGCGAGTTGGGACCCACAGCATCTTGCTTCCAGCTCTTTGGGAAGCTAAGAAACCACTCGCTCTGCACAGTGCTCTTACAGCCTACCGGGGACATCTCTTCCAAAGGTCTGTGAAATACAGTTTCTTTGCCGGCCTGATCTGGCTGAAGTAGGACTTCTGCTCTGAGTGTGCTACTTTGCCCTAGAGCTGAAAGGCACAACGTGCAGGCTTCTTTCCAAAGGGCGAGTTGGGCCCCACAGCATCTTGCTTCCAGCTCTTTGGGAAGCTAAGAAACAACTCGCTCTGCACAGTGCTCTTACAGCCTACCGGGAACATCTCTTCCAAAGGCCTGTGAAACGCAGTTTCTTTGCAGGCCTGATCTGGCTGAAGTAGGACTTCTGCTCTGGGTGTGCTACTTTGCCCTAGAGCTGAAAGGCACAACGTGCAGGCTTCTTTCCAAAGGGCGAGTTGGGCCCCACAGCATCTTGCTTCCAGCTCTTTGGGAACCTAAGAAACCACTCGCTCTGCACAGTGCTCTTACAGCCTACCGGGAACATCTCTTCCAAAGGCCTGTGAAACCCAGTTTCTTTGCAGGCCTGATCTGGCTGAAGTAGGACTTCTGCTCTGGGTGTGCTACTTTGCCCTAGAGCTGAAAGGCACAACGTGCAGGCTTCTTTCCAAAGGGCGAGTTGCTCCCACAGCATCTTGCTTCCAGCTCTTGGGGAAGCTAAGAAACAACTCGCTCTGCACAGTGCTCTTACAGTCTACCGGGAACATCTCTTCCAAAGGCATGTGAAATGCAGTTTCTTTGCAGGCCTGATCTGGCTGAAGTAGGACTTCTGCTCTGGGTGTGCTACTTTGCCCTAGAGCTGAAAGGCACAACGTGCAGGCTTCTTTCCAAAGGGCGAGTTGGGCCCCACAGCATCTTGCTTCCAGCTCTTGGGGAAGCTAAGAAACAACTCGCTCTGCACAGTGCTCTTACAGCCTACCGGGACATCTCTTAGAAAGGCCTGTGAAATGCAGTTTCTTTGCAGGCCTGATCTGGCTGAAGTAGGACTTCTGCTCTGAGTGTGCTACTTTGCCCTAGAGCTGAAAGGCACAACGTGTAGGCTTCTTTCCAAAGGGCGAGTTGGGCCCCACAGCATCTTGCTTCCAGCTCTTTGGGAAGCTAAGAAACAACTCGCTCTGCACAGTGCTCTTACAGCCTACCGGGAACATCTCTTCCAAAGACCTGTGAAACGCAGTTTCTTTGCAGGCCTGATCTGGCTGAAGTAGGACTTCTGCTCTGGGTGTGCTACTTTGCCCTAGAGCTGAAAGGCACAACGTGCAGGCTTCTTTCCAAAGTGCGAGTTGGGCCCCACAGCGTCTTGCTTCCCGCTCTTTGGGAACCTAAGAAACCACTCGCTCTGCACTGTGCTCTTACATCCTAGTGGGAACATCTCTTCCAAAGGCCTGTGAAACGCAGTTTCTTTGCAGGCCTGATCTGGCTGAAGTAGGACTTCTGCTCTGGGTGTGCTACTTTGCCCTAGAGCTGAAAGGCACAACGTGCAGGCTTCTTTCCAAAGGGCGAGTTGGGCCCCACAGCATCTTGCTACCAGCTCTTTGGGAAGCTAAGAAACCACTCGCTCTGCACAGTGCTCTTACAGCCTACCGGGAACATCTCTTCCAAAGGCCTGTGAAACGCAGTTTCTTTGCAGGCCTGATCTGGCTGAAGTAGGACTTCTGCTCTGGGTGTGCTACTTTGCCCTAGAGCTGAAAGGCACAATGTGCAGGCTTCTTTCCAAAGGGCGAGTTGGGCCCCACAGCATCTTGCTTCCAGCTGTTTGGGAAGCTAAGAAAACACTCGCTCTGCACAGTGCTCTTACAGCCTACCGGGAACATCTCTTCCAAAGGCCTGTGAAACGCAGTTTCTCGGCAGGCCAGATCTGGCTGAAGTAGGACTTCTGCTCTGGGTGTGCTACTTTGGCCTAGAGCTGAAAGGCCAAGGTGCAGGCTTCTTTCCAAAGGGCGAGTTGGGACCCACAGCATCTTGCTTCCAGCTCTTTGGGAAGCTAAGAAACCACTCGCTCTGCACAGTGCTCTTACAGCCTACCGGGGACATCTCTTCCAAAGGTCTGTGAAATACAGTTTCTTTGCCGGCCTGATCTGGCTGAAGTAGGACTTCTGCTCTGAGTGTGCTACTTTGCCCTAGAGCTGAAAGGCACAACGTGCAGGCTTCTTTCCAAAGGGCGAGTTGGGCCCCACAGCATCTTGCCTCCAGCTCTTTGGGAAGCTAAGAAACAACTCGCTCTGCACAGTGCTCTTACAGCCTACCGGGAACATCTCTTCCAAAGGCCTGTGAAACGCAGTTTCTTTGCAGGCCTGATCTGGCTGAAGTAGGACTTCTGCTCTGGGTGTGCTACTTTGCCCTAGAGCTGAAAGGCACAACGTGCAGGCTTCTTTCCAAAGGGCGAGTTGGGCCCCACAGCATCTTGCTTCCAGCTCTTTGGGAACCTAAGAAACCACTCGCTCTGCACAGTGCTCTTACAGCCTAGTGGGAACATCTCTTCCAAAGGCCTGTGAAACGCAGTTTCTTTGCAGGCCTGATCTGGCTGAAGTAGGACTTCTGCTCTGGGTGTGCTACTTTGCCCTAGAGCTGAAAGGCACAACGTGCAGGCTTCTTTCCAAAGGGCGAGTTGGGCCCCACAGCATCTTGCTTCCAGCTCTTTGGGAAGCTAAGAAACAACTCGCTCTGCACCATGCTCTTACAGCCTACCGGGAACATCTCTTCCAAAGGCCTGTGAAACGCAGTTTCTTTGCAGGCCTGATCTGGCTGAAGTAGGACTTCTGCTCTGGGTGTGCTACTTTGCCCTAGAGCTGAAAGGCACAACGTGCAGGCTTTTTTCCAAAGGGCGAGTTGGGCCCCACAGCATCTTGCTTCCAGCTCTTTGGGAAGCTAAGAAACCACTCGCTCTGCACAGTGCTCTTACAGCCTACCGGGAACATCTCTTCCAAAGGCCTGTGAAACGCAGTTTCTTTGCAGGCCTGATCTGGCTGAAGTAGGACTTCTGCTCTGGGTGTGCTACTTTGCCCTAGAGCTGAAAGGCACAACGTGCAGGCTTCTTTCCAAAGGGCGAGTTGGGCCCCACAGCATCTTGTTTCCAGCTCTTGGGAAGCTAAGAAACCACTCGCTCTGCACAGTGCTCTTACAACCTACCGGGAACATCTCTTCCAAAGGCCTGTGAAACGCAGTTTCTTTGCAGGCCTGATCTGGCTGAAGTAGGACTTCTGCTCTGGGTCTTCTACTTTGCCCTAGAGCTGAAAGGCACAACGTGCAGGCTTCTTTCCAAATGGCGAGTTGGTCCACACAGCATCTTGCTTCCAGCTCTTTGGGAAGCTAAGAAACAACTCGCTCTGCACAGTGCTCTTACAGCCAACGGGAACATCTCTTCCAAAGGCCTGTGAAACGCAGTTTCTTTGCAGGCCTGATCTGGCTGAAGTAGGACTTCAGCTCTGGGTGTTCTACTGTGCCCTAGAGCTGAAAGGCACAACGTGCAGTCTTCTTTCCAAAGGGCGAGTTGGGCCCCACAGCATCTTCCTTCCAGCTCTTTGTGAAGCTAAGAAACCACTCGCTCTGCACAGTGCTCTTACAGCCTACCGGGAACATCTCTTCCAAAGGCCTGTGAAACGCAGTTTATTTGCAGGCCTGATCTGGCTGAAGTAGGACTTCAGCTCTGGGTGTGCTACTTTGCCCTAAAGCTGAAAGGCACAACATGCAGGCTTCTTCACAAAGCGCGAGTTGGGCCCCACAGCATCTTGCTTCCAGCTCTTTGGGAAGTTAAGAAACAACTCGCTCTGCACAGTGCTCTTACAGCCTAGTGGGAACATCTCTTCCAAAGGCCTGTGAAACACAGTTTCTTTGCAGGCCTGATCTGGCTGAAGTAGGACTTCTGCTCTGGGTGTGCTACTTTGCCCTAGAGCTGAAAGGCACAACGTGCACGCTTCTTTCCAAAGGGCGAGTTGGGCCCCACAGCATCTTGCTTCCAGCTCTTTGGGAAGATAAGAAACCACTCGCTCTGCACAGTGCTCTTACAGCCTACCGGGAACATCTCTTCCAAAGGCCTGTGAAACGCAGTTTCTTTGCAGGCCTGATCTGGCTGAAGTAGGACTTCTGCTCTGGGTCTTCTACTTTGCCCTAGAGCTGAAAGGCACAACGTGCAGGCTTCTTTCCAAAGGGCGAGTTGGGCCCCACAGCATCTTGCTTCCAGCTCTTTGGGAAGCTAAGAAACAACTCGCTCTGCACAGTGCTCTTACAGCCTACCGGGAACATCTCTTCCAAAGGCCTGTGAAACGCAGTTTCTTTGCAGGCCTGATCTGGCTGAAGTAGGACTTCTGCTCTGGGTGTGCTACTTTGCCCTAGAGCTGAAAGGCACAACGTGCAGGCTTCTTTCCAAAGGGCGAGTTGGGCCCCACAGCATCTTGCTTCCAGCTCTTGGGGAAGCTAAGAAACAACTCGCTCTGCACAGTGCTCTTACAGCCTACCGGGAACATCTCTTCCAAAGGCCTGTGAAACGCAGTTTCTTTGCAGGCCTGATCTGGCTGAAGTAGGACTTCTGCTCTGGGTGTGCTACTTTGCCCTAGAGCTGAAAGGCACAACGTGCAGGCTTCTTTCCAAAGGGCGAGTTGCTCCCACAGCATCTTGCTTCCAGCTCTTGGGGAAGCTAAGAAACAACTCGCTCTGCACAGTGCTCTTACAGCCTACCGGGAACATCTCTTCCAAAGGCATGTGAAATGCAGTTTCTTTGCAGGCCTGATTTGGCTGAAGTAGGACTTCTGCTCTGGGTGTGCTACTTTGCCCTAGAGCTGAAAGGCACAACGTGCAGGCTTCTTTCCAAAGGGCGAGTTGGGCCCCACAGCATCTTGCTTCCAGCTCTTGGGGAAGCTAAGAAACAACTCGCTCTGCACAGTGCTCTTACAGCCTACCGGGACATCTCTTAGAAAGGCCTGTGAAATGCAGTTTCTTTGCAGGCCTGATCTGGCTGAAGTAGGACTTGTGCTCTGAGTGTGCTACTTTGCCCTAGAGCTGAAAGGCACAACGTGCAGGCTTCTTTCCAAAGGGCGAGTTGGGCCCCACAGCATCTTGCTTCCAGCTCTTTGGGAAGCTAAGAAACAACTCGCTCTGCACAGTGCTCTTACAGCCTACCGGGAACATCTCTTCCAAAGACCTGTGAAACGCAGTTTCTTTGCAGGCCTGATCTGGCTGAAGTAGGACTTCTGCTCTGGGTGTGCTACTTTGCCCTAGAGCTGAAAGGCACAACGTGCAGGCTTCTTTCCAAAGTGCGAGTTGGGCCCCACAGCGTCTTGCTTCCCGCTCTTTGGGAACCTAAGAAACCACTCGCTCTGCACTGTGCTCTTACATCCTAGTGGGAACATCTCTTCCAAAGGCCTGTGAAACGCAGTTTCTTTGCAGGCCTGATCTGGCTGAAGTAGGACTTCTGCTCTGGGTGTGCTACTTTGCCCTAGAGCTGAAAGGCACAACGTGCAGGCTTCTTTCCAAAGGGCGAGTTGGGCCCCACAGCATCTTGCTTCCAGCTCTTTGGGAAGCTAAGAAACAACTCGCTCTGCACAGTGCTCTTACAGCCTACCGGGAACATCTCTTCCAAAGGCCTGTGAAACGCACTTTCTTTGTAGGCCTGATCTGGCTGAAGTAGGACTTCTGCTCTGGGTGTGCTACTTTTCCCTAGAGCTGAAAGGCACAACGTGCAGGCTTCTTTCCAAAAGGCGACTTGGGCCCCACAGCATCTTGCTTCCAGCTCTTTGGGAAGCTAAGAAACAACTCGCTCTGCACAGTGCTCTTACAGCCTACCGGGAACATCTCTTCCAAAGGCCTGTGAAATGCAGTTTCTTTGCAGGCCTGATCTGGCTGAAGTAGGACTTCTGCTCTGGGTGTGCTACTTTTCCCTAGAGCTGAAAGGCACAACGTGCAGGCTTCTTTCCAAAGGGCGAGTTGGGCCCCACAGCATCTTGCTTCCAGCTCTTTGGGAAGCTAAGAAACAACTCGCTCTGCACAGTGCTCTTACAGCCTACCGGGAACATCTCTTCCAAAGGCCTGTGAAACGCAGTTTCTTTGCAGGCCTGATCTGGCTGCAGTAGGACTTCTGCTCTGGGTGTGCTACTTTGCCCTAGAGCTGAAAGGCACAACGTGCATTCTTCTTTCCAAAGGGCGAGTTGGGCCCCACAGCATCTTGCTTCCAGCTCTTTGGGAAGCTAAGAAACAACTCGCTCTGCACAGTGCTCTTACAGCCTACCGGGAACATCTCTTCCAAAGGCCTGTGAAACGCAGTTTCTTTGCAGGCCTGATCTGGCTGAAGTAGGACTTCTGCTCTGGGTGTGCTACTTTGCCCTAGAGCTGAAAGGCACAACGTGCAGGCTTCTTTCCAAAGGGCGAGTTGGGCCCCACAGCATCTTGCTTCCAGCTCTTTGGGAAGCTAAGAAACAACTCGCTCTGCACAGTGCTCTTACAGCCTACCGGGAAGATCTCTTCCAAAGGCCTGTGAAACCCAGTTTCTTTGCAGGCCTGATCTGGCTGAAGTAGGACTTCTGCTCTGGGTGTGCTACTTTGCCCTAGAGCTGAAAGGCACAACGTGCAGGCTTCTTTCCAAAGGGCGAGTTGCTCCCACAGCATCTTGCTTCCAGCTCTTGGGGAAGCTAAGAAACAACTCGCTCTGCACAGTGCTCTTACAGTCTACCGGGAACATCTCTTCCAAAGGCATGTGAAATGCAGTTTCTTTGCAGGCCTGATCTGGCTGAAGTAGGACTTCTGCTCTGGGTGTGCTACTTTGCCCTAGAGCTGAAAGGCACAACGTGCAGGCTTCTTTCCAAAGGGCGAGTTGGGCCCCACAGCATCTTGCTTCCAGCTCTTGGGGAAGCTAAGAAACAACTCGCTCTGCACAGTGCTCTTACAGCCTACCGGGACATCTCTTAGAAAGGCCTGTGAAATGCAGTTTCTTTGCAGGCCTGATCTGGCTGAAGTAGGACTTCTGCTCTGAGTGTGCTACTTTGCCCTAGAGCTGAAAGGCACAACGTGCAGGCTTCTTTCCAAAGGGCGAGTTGGGCCCCACAGCATCTTGCTTCCAGCTCTTTGGGAAGCTAAGAAACAACTCGCTCTGCACAGTGCTCTTACAGCCTACCGGGAACATCTCTTCCAAAGACCTGTGAAACGCAGTTTCTTTGCAGGCCTGATCTGGCTGAAGTAGGACTTCTGCTCTGGGTGTGCTAATTTGCCCTAGAGCTGAAAGGCACAACGTGCAGGCTTCTTTCCAAAGTGCGAGTTGGGCCCCACAGCGTCTTGCTTCCCGCTCTTTGGGAACCTAAGAAACCACTCGCTCTGCACTGTGCTCTTACATCCTAGTGGGAACATCTCTTCCAAAGGCCTGTGAAACGCAGTTTCTTTGCAGGCCTGATCTGGCTGAAGTAGGACTTCTGCTCTGGGTGTGCTACTTTGCCCTAGAGCTGAAAGGCACAACGTGCAGGCTTCTTTCCAAAGGGCGAGTTGGGCCCCACAGCATCTTGCTACCAGCTCTTTGGGAAGCTAAGAAACCACTCGCTCTGCACAGTGCTCTTACAGCCTACCGGGAACATCTCTTCCAAAGGCCTGTGAAACGCAGTTTCTTTGCAGGCCTGATCTGGCTGAAGTAGGACTTCTGCTCTGGGTGTGCTACTTTGCCCTAGAGCTGAAAGGCACAATGTGCAGGCTTCTTTCCAAAGGGCGAGTTGGGCCCCACAGCATCTTGCTTCCAGCTGTTTGGGAAGCTAAGAAAACACTCGCTCTGCACAGTGCTCTTACAGCCTACCGGGAACATCTCTTCCAAAGGCCTGTGAAACGCAGTTTCTCGGCAGGCCAGATCTGGCTGAAGTAGGACTTCTGCTCTGGGTGTGCTACTTTGGCCTAGAGCTGAAAGGCCAAGGTGCAGGCTTCTTTCCAAAGGGCGAGTTGGGACCCACAGCATCTTGCTTCCAGCTCTTTGGGAAGCTAAGAAACCACTCGCTCTGCACAGTGCTCTTACAGCCTACCGGGGACATCTCTTCCAAAGGTCTGTGAAATACAGTTTCTTTGCCGGCCTGATCTGGCTGAAGTAGGACTTCTGCTCTGAGTGTGCTACTTTGCCCTAGAGCTGAAAGGCACAACGTGCAGGCTTCTTTCCAAAGGGCGAGTTGGGCCCCACAGCATCTTGCTTCCAGCTCTTTGGGAAGCTAAGAAACAACTCGCTCTGCACAGTGCTCTTACAGCCTACCGGGAACATCTCTTCCAAAGGCCTGTGAAACGCAGTTTCTTTGCAGGCCTGATCTGGCTGAAGTAGGACTTCTGCTCTGGGTGTGCTACTTTGCCCTAGAGCTGAAAGGCACAACGTGCAGGCTTCTTTCCAAAGGGCGAGTTGGGCCCCACAGCATCTTGCTTCCAGCTCTTTGGGAACCTAAGAAACCACTCGCTCTGCACAGTGCTCTTACAGCCTACCGGGAACATCTCTTCCAAAGGCCTGTGAAACCCAGTTTCTTTGCAGGCCTGATCTGGCTGAAGTAGGACTTCTGCTCTGGGTGTGCTACTTTGCCCTAGAGCTGAAAGGCACAACGTGCAGGCTTCTTTCCAAAGGGCGAGTTGCTCCCACAGCATCTTGCTTCCAGCTCTTGGGGAAGCTAAGAAACAACTCGCTCTGCACAGTGCTCTTACAGTCTACCGGGAACATCTCTTCCAAAGGCATGTGAAATGCAGTTTCTTTGCAGGCCTGATCTGGCTGAAGTAGGACTTCTGCTCTGGGTGTGCTACTTTGCCCTAGAGCTGAAAGGCACAACGTGCAGGCTTCTTTCCAAAGGGCGAGTTGGGCCCCACAGCATCTTGCTTCCAGCTCTTGGGGAAGCTAAGAAACAACTCGCTCTGCACAGTGCTCTTACAGCCTACCGGGACATCTCTTAGAAAGGCCTGTGAAATGCAGTTTCTTTGCAGGCCTGATCTGGCTGAAGTAGGACTTCTGCTCTGAGTGTGCTACTTTGCCCTAGAGCTGAAAGGCACAACGTGTAGGCTTCTTTCCAAAGGGCGAGTTGGGCCCCACAGCATCTTGCTTCCAGCTCTTTGGGAAGCTAAGAAACAACTCGCTCTGCACAGTGCTCTTACAGCCTACCGGGAACATCTCTTCCAAAGACCTGTGAAACGCAGTTTCTTTGCAGGCCTGATCTGGCTGAAGTAGGACTTCTGCTCTGGGTGTGCTACTTTGCCCTAGAGCTGAAAGGCACAACGTGCAGGCTTCTTTCCAAAGTGCGAGTTGGGCCCCACAGCGTCTTGCTTCCCGCTCTTTGGGAACCTAAGAAACCACTCGCTCTGCACTGTGCTCTTACATCCTAGTGGGAACATCTCTTCCAAAGGCCTGTGAAACGCAGTTTCTTTGCAGGCCTGATCTGGCTGAAGTAGGACTTCTGCTCTGGGTGTGCTACTTTGCCCTAGAGCTGAAAGGCACAACGTGCAGGCTTCTTTCCAAAGGGCGAGTTGGGCCCCACAGCATCTTGCTACCAGCTCTTTGGGAAGCTAAGAAACCACTCGCTCTGCACAGTGCTCTTACAGCCTACCGGGAACATCTCTTCCAAAGGCCTGTGAAACGCAGTTTCTTTGCAGGCCTGATCTGGCTGAAGTAGGACTTCTGCTCTGGGTGTGCTACTTTGCCCTAGAGCTGAAAGGCACAATGTGCAGGCTTCTTTCCAAAGGGCGAGTTGGGCCCCACAGCATCTTGCTTCCAGCTGTTTGGGAAGCTAAGAAAACACTCGCTCTGCACAGTGCTCTTACAGCCTACCGGGAACATCTCTTCCAAAGGCCTGTGAAACGCAGTTTCTCGGCAGGCCAGATCTGGCTGAAGTAGGACTTCTGCTCTGGGTGTGCTACTTTGGCCTAGAGCTGAAAGGCCAAGGTGCAGGCTTCTTTCCAAAGGGCGAGTTGGGACCCACAGCATCTTGCTTCCAGCTCTTTGGGAAGCTAAGAAACCACTCGCTCTGCACAGTGCTCTTACAGCCTACCGGGGACATCTCTTCCAAAGGTCTGTGAAATACAGTTTCTTTGCCGGCCTGATCTGGCTGAAGTAGGACTTCTGCTCTGAGTGTGCTACTTTGCCCTAGAGCTGAAAGGCACAACGTGCAGGCTTCTTTCCAAAGGGCGAGTTGGGCCCCACAGCATCTTGCCTCCAGCTCTTTGGGAAGCTAAGAAACAACTCGCTCTGCACAGTGCTCTTACAGCCTACCGGGAACATCTCTTCCAAAGGCCTGTGAAACGCAGTTTCTTTGCAGGCCTGATCTGGCTGAAGTAGGACTTCTGCTCTGGGTGTGCTACTTTGCCCTAGAGCTGAAAGGCACAACGTGCAGGCTTCTTTCCAAAGGGCGAGTTGGGCCCCACAGCATCTTGCTTCCAGCTCTTTGGGAACCTAAGAAACCACTCGCTCTGCACAGTGCTCTTACAGCCTAGTGGGAACATCTCTTCCAAAGGCCTGTGAAACGCAGTTTCTTTGCAGGCCTGATCTGGCTGAAGTAGGACTTCTGCTCTGGGTGTGCTACTTTGCCCTAGAGCTGAAAGGCACAACGTGCAGGCTTCTTTCCAAAGGGCGAGTTGGGCCCCACAGCATCTTGCTTCCAGCTCTTTGGGAAGCTAAGAAACAACTCGCTCTGCACCATGCTCTTACAGCCTACCGGGAACATCTCTTCCAAAGGCCTGTGAAACGCAGTTTCTTTGCAGGCCTGATCTGGCTGAAGTAGGACTTCTGCTCTGGGTGTGCTACTTTGCCCTAGAGCTGAAAGGCACAACGTGCAGGCTTTTTTCCAAAGGGCGAGTTGGGCCCCACAGCATCTTGCTTCCAGCTCTTTGGGAAGCTAAGAAACCACTCGCTCTGCACAGTGCTCTTACAGCCTACCGGGAACATCTCTTCCAAAGGCCTGTGAAACGCAGTTTCTTTGCAGGCCTGATCTGGCTGAAGTAGGACTTCTGCTCTGGGTGTGCTACTTTGCCCTAGAGCTGAAAGGCACAACGTGCAGGCTTCTTTCCAAAGGGCGAGTTGGGCCCCACAGCATCTTGCTTCCAGCTCTTTGGGAAGCTAAGAAACAACTCGCTCTGCACAGTGCTCTTACAGCCTACCGGGAACATCTCTTCCAAAGGCCTGTGAAACGCAGTTTCTTTGCAGGCCTGATCTGGCTGAAGTAGGACTTCTGCTCTGGGTGTGCTACTTTGCCCTAGAGCTGAAAGGCACAACGTGCAGGCTTCTTTCCAAAGGGCGAGTTGGGCCCCACAGCATCTTGCTTCCAGCTCTTGGGGAAGCTAAGAAACAACTCGCTCTGCACAGTGCTCTTACAGCCTACCGGGAACATCTCTTCCAAACTCCTGTGAAATGCAGTTTCTTTGCAGGCCTGATCTGGCTGAAGTAGGACTTCTGCTCTGGGTGTGCTACTTTGCCCTAGAGCTGAAAGGCACAACGTGCAGGCTTCTTTCCAAAGGGCGAGTTGGGCCCCACAGCATCTTGCTTCCAGCTCTTTGGGAAGCTAAGAAACAACTCGCTCTGCACAGTGCTCTTACAGCCTACCGGGAACATCTCTTCCAAAGGCCTGTGAAACGCAGTTTCTTTGCAGGCCTGATCTGGCTGCAGTAGGACTTCTGCTCTGGGTGTGCTACTTTGCCCTAGAGCTGAAAGGCACAACGTGCAGGCTTCTTTCCAAAGGGCGAGTTGGGCCCCACAGCATCTTGCTTCCAGCTCTTTGGGAAGCTAAGAAACCACTCGCTCTGCACAGTGCTCTTACAGCCTACCGGGAACATCTCTTCCAAAGGCCTGTGAAACGCAGTTTCTTTGCAGGCCTGACCTGTCTGAAGTAGGACTTCTGCTCTGGGTGTGCTACTTTGCCCTAGAGCTGAAAGGCAAAACGTGCAGGCTTCTTTCCAAAGGGCGAGTTGGGCCCCACAGCATCTTGCTTCCAGCTCTTTGGGAACCTAAGAAACCACTCGCTCTGCACAGTGCTCTTACAGCCTAGTGGGAACATCTCTTCCAAAGGCCTGTGAAACGCAGTTTCTTTGCAGGCCTGATCTGGCTGAAGTAGGACTTCTGCTCTGGGTGTGCTACTTTGCCCTAGAGCTGAAAGGCACAACGTGCAGGCTTCTTTCCAAAGGGCGAGTTGCCCCCACAGCATCTTGCTTCCAGCTCTTGGGGAAGCTAAGAAACAACTCGCTCTGCACAGTGCTCTTACAGCCTACCGGGAACATCTCTTCCAAAGGCCTGTGAAATGCAGTTTCTTTGCAGGCCTGATCTGGCTGAAGTAGGACTTCTGCTCTGGGTGTGCTACTTTGCCCTAGAGCTGAAAGGCACAACGTGCAGGCTTCTTTCCAAAGCGCGAGTTGGGCCCCACAGCATCTTGCTCCAGCTCTTTGGGAAGCTAAGAAACAACTCGCTCTGCACAGTGCTCTTACTGCCTAGTGGGAACATCTCTTCCAAAGGCCTGTGAAACACACTTTCTTTGCAGGCCTGATCTGGCTGAAGTAGGACTTCTGCTCTGGGTGTGCTACTTTGCCCTAGAGCTGAAAGGCACAACGTGCAGGCTTCTTTCCAAAGAGCGAGTTGGGCCCCACAGCATCTTGTTTCCAGCTCTTGGGAAGCTAAGAAACCACTCGCTCTGCACAGTGCTCTTACAACCTACCGGGAACATCTCTTCCAAAGGCCTGTGAAACGCAGTTTCTTTGCAGGCCTGATCTGGCTGAAGTAGGACTTCTGCTCTGGGTCTTCTACTTTGCCCTAGAGCTGAAAGGCACAACGTGCAGGCTTCTTTCCAAATGGCGAGTTGGTCCACACAGCATCTTGCTTCCAGCTCTTTGGGAAGCTAAGAAACAACTCGCTCTGCACAGTGCTCTTACAGCCAACGGGAACATCTCTTCCAAAGGCCTGTGAAACGCAGTTTCTTTGCAGGCCTGATCTGGCTGAAGTAGGACTTTAGCTCTGGGTGTTCTACTGTGCCCTAGAGCTGAAAGGCACAACGTGCAGTCTTCTTTCCAAAGGGCGAGTTGGGCCCCACAGCATCTTCCTTCCAGCTCTTTGTGAAGCTAAGAAACCACTCGCTCTGCACAGTGCTCTTACAGCCTACCGGGAACATCTCTTCCAAAGGCCTGTGAAACGCAGTTTCTTTGCAGGCCTGATCTGGCTGAAGTAGGACTTCAGCTCTGGGTGTGCTACTTTGCCCTAAAGCTGAAAGGCACAACATGCAGGCTTCTTCACAAAGCGCGAGTTGGGCCCCACAGCATCTTGCTTCCAGCTCTTTGGGAAGTTAAGAAACAACTCGCTCTGCACAGTGCTCTTACAGCCTACCGGGAACATCTCTTCCAAAGGCCTGTGAAACGCAGTTTCTTTGCAGGCCTGATCTGGCTGAAGTAGGACTTCTGCTCTGGGTGTGCTACTTTGCCCTAGAGCTGAAAGGCACAACGTGCAGGCTTCTTTCCAAAGGGCGAGTTGGGCCCCACAGCATCTTGCTTCCAGCTCTTTGGGAAGCTAAGAAACCACTCGCTCTGCACAGTGCTCTTACAGCCTACCGGGAACATCTCTTCCAAAGGCCTGTGAAACGCAGTTTCTTTGCAGGCCTGATCTGTCTGAAGTAGGACTTCTGCTCTGGGTGTGCTACTTTGCCCTAGAGCTGAAAGGCACAACGTGCAGGCTTCTTTCCAAAGGGCGAGTTGGGCCCCACAGCATCTTGCTTCCAGCTCTTTGGGAAGCTAAGAAACAACTCGCTCTGCACAGTGCTCTTACAGCCTACCGGGAACATCTCTTCCAAAGGCCTGTGAAACGCAGTTTCTTTGCAGGCCTGATCTGGCTGAAGTAGGACTTCTGCTCTGGGTGTGCTACTTTGCCCTAGAGCTGAAAGGCACAACGTGCAGGCTTCTTTCCAAAGGGCGAGTTGGGCCCCACAGCATCTTGCTTCCAGCTCTTGGGGAAGCTAAGAAACAACTCGCTCTGCACAGTGCTCTTACAGCCTACCGGGAACATCTCTTCCAAACTCCTGTGAAATGCAGTTTCTTTGCAGGCCTGATCTGGCTGAAGTAGGACTTCTGCTCTGGGTGTGCTACTTTGCCCTAGAGCTGAAAGGCACAACGTGCAGGCTTCTTTCCAAAGGGCGAGTTGGGCCCCACAGCATCTTGCTTCCAGCTCTTTGGGAAGCTAAGAAACAACTCGCTCTGCACAGTGCTCTTACAGCCTACCGGGAACATCTCTTCCAAAGGCCTGTGAAACGCAGTTTCTTTGCAGGCCTGATCTGGCTGCAGTAGGACTTCTGCTCTGGGTGTGCTACTTTGCCCTAGAGCTGAAAGGCACAACGTGCAGGCTTCTTTCCAAAGGGCGAGTTGGGCCCCACAGCATCTTGCTTCCAGCTCTTTGGGAAGCTAAGAAACCACTCGCTCTGCACAGTGCTCTTACAGCCTACCGGGAACATCTCTTCCAAAGGCCTGTGAAACGCAGTTTCTTTGCAGGCCTGACCTGTCTGAAGTAGGACTTCTGCTCTGGGTGTGCTACTTTGCCCTAGAGCTGAAAGGCAAAACGTGCAGGCTTCTTTCCAAAGGGCGAGTTGGGCCCCACAGCATCTTGCTTCCAGCTCTTTGGGAAGCTAAGAAACCACTCCCTCTGCACAGTGCTCTTACAGCCTACCGGGAACATCTCTTCCAAAGGCCTGTGAAACGCAGTTTCTTTGCAGGCCTGATCTGGCTGAAGTAGGACTTCTGCTCTGGGTGTGCTACTTTGCCCTAGAGCTGAAAGGCACAACGTGCAGGCTTCTTTCCAAAGGGCGAGTTGGGCCCCACAGCATCTTGCTTCCAGCTCTTGGGGAAGCTAAGAAACAACTCGCTCTGCACAGTGCTCTTACAGCCTAGTGGGAACATCTCTTCCAAAGGCCTGTGAAACGCAGTTTCTTTGCAGGCCTGATCTGGCTGAAGTAGGACTTCTGCTCTGGGTGTGCTACTTTGCCCTAGAGCTGAAAGGCACAACGTGCAGGCTTCTTTCCAAAGGGCGAGTTGCCCCCACAGCATCTTGCTTCCAGGTCTTTGGGAAGCTAAGAAACAACTCGCTCTGCACAGTGCTCTTACAGCCTACCGGGAACATCTCTTCCAAAGGCCTGTGAAATGCAGTTTCTTTGCAGGCCTGATCTGGCTGAAGTAGGACTTCTGCTCTGGGTGTGCTACTTTGCCCTAGAGCTGAAAGGCACAACGTGCAGGCTTCTTTCCAAAGGGCGAGTTGGGCCCCACAGCATCTTGCTCCAGCTCTTTGGGAAGCTAAGAAACAACTCGCTCTGCACAGTGCTCTTACTGCCTAGTGGGAACATCTCTTCCAAAGGCCTGTGAAACACACTTTCTTTGCAGGCCTGATCTGGCTGAAGTAGGACTTCTGCTCTGGGTGTGCAACTTTGCCCTAGAGCTGAAAGGCACAACGTGCAGGCTTCTTTCCAAAGAGCGAGTTGGGCCCCACAGCATCTTGTTTCCAGCTCTTGGGAAGCTAAGAAACCACTCGCTCTGCACAGTGCTCTTACAACCTACCGGGAACATCTCTTCCAAAGGCCTGTGAAACGCAGTTTCTTTGCAGGCCTGATCTGGCTGAAGTAGGACTTCTGCTCTGGGTCTTCTACTTTGCCCTAGAGCTGAAAGGCACAACGTGCAGGCTTCTTTCCAAATGGCGAGTTGGTCCACACAGCATCTTGCTTCCAGCTCTTTGGGAAGCTAAGAAACAACTCGCTCTGCACAGTGCTCTTACAGCCAACGGGAACATCTCTTCCAAAGGCCTGTGAAACGCAGTTTCTTTGCAGGCCTGATCTGGCTGAAGTAGGACTTTAGCTCTGGGTGTTCTACTGTGCCCTAGAGCTGAAAGGCACAACGTGCAGTCTTCTTTCCAAAGGGCGAGTTGGGCCCCACAGCATCTTCCTTCCAGCTCTTTGTGAAGCTAAGAAACCACACGCTCTGCACAGTGCTCTTACAGCCTACCGGGAACATCTCTTCCAAAGGCCTGTGAAACGCAGTTTCTTTGCAGGCCTGATCTGGCTGAAGTAGGACTTCAGCTCTGGGTGTGCTACTTTGCCCTAAAGCTGAAAGGCACAACATGCAGGCTTCTTCACAAAGCGCGAGTTGGGCCCCACAGCATCTTGCTTCCAGCTCTTTGGGAAGTTAAGAAACAACTCGCTCTGCACAGTGCTCTTACAGCCTAGTGGGAACATCTCTTCCAAAGGCCTGTGAAACACAGTTTCTTTGCAGGCCTGATCTGGCTGAAGTAGGACTTCTGCTCTGGGTGTGCTACTTTGCCCTAGAGCTGAAAGGCACAACGTGCACGCTTCTTTCCAAAGGGCGAGTTGGGCCCCACAGCATCTTGCTTCCAGCTCTTTGGGAAGATAAGAAACCACTCGCTCTGCACAGTGCTCTTACAGCCTACCGGGAACATCTCTTCCAAAGGCCTGTGAAACGCAGTTTCTTTGCAGGCCTGATCTGGCTGAAGTAGGACTTCTGCTCTGGGTCTTCTACTTTGCCCTAGAGCTGAAAGGCACAACGTGCAGGCTTCTTTCCAAAGGGCGAGTTGGGCCCCACAGCATCTTGCTTCCAGCTCTTTGGGAAGCTAAGAAACAACTCGCTCTGCACAGTGCTCTTACAGCCTACCGGGAACATCTCTTCCAAAGGCCTGTGAAACGCAGTTTCTTTGCAGGCCTGATCTGGCTGAAGTAGGACTTCTGCTCTGGGTGTGCTACTTTGCCCTAGAGCTGAAAGGCACAACGTGCAGGCTTCTTTCCAAAGGGCGAGTTGGGCCCCACAGCATCTTGCTTCCAGCTCTTGGGGAAGCTAAGAAACAACTCGCTCTGCACAGTGCTCTTACAGCCTACCGGGAACATCTCTTCCAAAGGCCTGTGAAACGCAGTTTCTTTGCAGGCCTGATTTGGCTGAAGTAGGACTTCTGCTCTGGGTGTGCTACTTTGACCTAGAGCTGAAAGGCACAACGTGCAGGCTTCTTTCCAAAGGGCGAGTTGCTCCCACAGCATCTTGCTTCCAGCTCTTGGGAAAGCTAAGAAACAACTCGCTCTGCACAGTGCTCTTACAGCCTACCGGGAACATCTCTTCCAAAGGCATGTGAAATGCAGTTTCTTTGCAGGCCTGATTTGGCTGAAGTAGGACTTCTGCTCTGGGTGTGCTACTTTGCCCTAGAGCTGAAAGGCACAACGTGCAGGCTTCTTTCCAAAGGGCGAGTTGGGCCCCACAGCATCTTGCTTCCAGCTCTTGGGGAAGCTAAGAAACAACTCGCTCTGCACAGTGCTCTTACAGCCTACCGGGAACATCTCTTCCAAAGGCCTGTGAAATGCAGTTTCTTTGCAGGCCTGATCTGGCTGAAGTAGGACTTCTGCTCTGGGTGTGCTACTTTGCCCTAGAGCTGAAAGGCACAACGTGCAGGCTTCTTTCCAAAGGGCGAGTTGGGCCCCACAGCATCTTGCTTCCAGCTCTTTGGGAAGCTAAGAAACAACTCGCTCTGCACAGTGCTCTTACAGCCTACCGGGAACATCTCTTCCAAAGGCCTGTGAAACGCAGTTTCTTTGCAGGCCTGATCTGGCTGCAGTAGGACTTCTGCTCTGGGTGTGCTACTTTGCCCTAGAGCTGAAAGGCACAACGTGCATTCTTCTTTCCAAAGGGCGAGTTGGGCCCCACAGCATCTTGCTTCCAGCTCTTTGGGAAGCTAAGAAACAACTCGCTCTGCACAGTGCTCTTACAGCCTACCGGGAACATCTCTTCCAAAGGCCTGTGAAACGCAGTTTCTTTGCAGGCCTGATCTGGCTGAAGTAGGACTTCTGCTCTGGGTGTGCTACTTTGCCCTAGAGCTGAAAGGCACAACGTGCAGGCTTCTTTCCAAAGGGCGAGTTGGGCCCCACAGCATCTTGCTTCCAGCTCTTTGGGAAGCTAAGAAACAACTCGCTCTGCACAGTGCTCTTACAGCCTACCGGGAACATCTCTTCCAAAGGCCTGTGAAACCCAGTTTCTTTGCAGGCCTGATCTGGCTGAAGTAGGACTTCTGCTCTGGGTGTGCTACTTTGCCCTAGAGCTGAAAGGCACAACGTGCAGGCTTCTTTCCAAAGGGCGAGTTGCTCCCACAGCATCTTGCTTCCAGCTCTTGGGGAAGCTAAGAAACAACTCGCTCTGCACAGTGCTCTTACAGCCTACCGGGAACATCTCTTCCAAAGGCCTGTGAAACCCAGTTTCTTTGCAGGCCTGATCTGGCTGAAGTAGGACTTCTGCTCTGGGTGTGCTACTTTGCCCTAGAGCTGAAAGGCACAACGTGCAGGCTTCTTTCCAAAGGGCGAGTTGCTCCCACAGCATCTTGCTTCCAGCTCTTGGGGAAGCTAAGAAACAACTCGCTCTGCACAGTGCTCTTAGAGCCTACCGGGAACATCTCTTCCAAAGGCATGTGAAATGCAGTTTCTTTGCAGGCCTGATCTGGCTGAAGTAGGACTTCTGCTCTGGGTGTGCTACTTTGCCCTAGAGCTGAAAGGCACAACGTGCAGGCTTCTTTCCAAAGGGCGAGTTGGGCCCCACAGCATCTTGCTTCCAGCTCTTGGGGAAGCTAAGAAACAACTCGCTCTGCACAGTGCTCTTACAGCCTACCGGGACATCTCTTAGAAAGGCCTGTGAAATGCAGTTTCTTTGCAGGCCTGATCTGGCTGAAGTAGGACTTCTGCTCTGAGTGTGCTACTTTGCCCTAGAGCTGAAAGGCACAACGTGCAGGCTTCTTTCCAAAGGGCGAGTTGGGCCCCACAGCATCTTGCTTCCAGCTCTTTGGGAAGCTAAGAAACAACTCGCTCTGCACAGTGCTCTTACAGCCTACCGGGAACATCTCTTCCAAAGACCTGTGAAACGCAGTTTCTTTGCAGGCCTGATCTGGCTGAAGTAGGACTTCTGCTCTGGGTGTGCTACTTTGCCCTAGAGCTGAAAGGCACAACGTGCAGGCTTCTTTCCAAAGTGCGAGTTGGGCCCCACAGCGTCTTGCTTCCCGCTCTTTGGGAACCTAAGAAACCACTCGCTCTGCACTGTGCTCTTACATCCTAGTGGGAACATCTCTTCCAAAGGCCTGTGAAACGCAGTTTCTTTGCAGGCCTGATCTGGCTGAAGTAGGACTTCTGCTCTGGGTGTGCTACTTTGCCCTAGAGCTGAAAGGCACAATGTGCAGGCTTCTTTCCAAAGGGCGAGTTGGGCCCCACAGCATCTTGCTTCCAGCTCTTTGGGAAGCTAAGAAACAACTCGCTCTGCACAGTGCTCTTACAGCCTACCGGGAACATCTCTTCCAAAGGCCTGTGAAACGCAGTTTCTTTGCAGGCCTGATCTGGCTGAAGTAGGACATCTGCTCTGGGTGTGCTACTTTGCCGTAGAGCTGAAAGGCACAACGTGCAGGCTTCTTTCCAAAGGGCGAGTTGGTCCCCACAGCATCTTGCTTCCCGCTCTTTGGGAACCTAAGAAACCACTCGCTCTGCACAGTGCTCTTACAGCCTACCGGGAACATCTCTTCCAAAGGCCTGTGAAACGCAGTTTCTTTGCAGGCCTGATCTGGCTGAAGTAGGACTTCTGCTCTGGGTGTGCTACTTTGCCCTAGAGCTGAAAGGCACAACGTGCAGGCTTCTTTCCAAAGGGCGAGTTGGGCCCCACAGCATCTTGCTTCCAGCTCTTTGGGAAGCTAAGAAACAACTCGCTCTGCACAGTGCTCTTACAGCCTACCGGGAACATCTCTTCCGAAGGCCTGTGAAACGCAGTTTCTTTGCAGGCCTGATCTGGCTGAAGTAGGACTTCTGCTCTGGGTGTGCTACTTTGCCCTAGAGCTGAAAGGCACAACGTGCAGGCTTCTTTCCAAAGGGCGAGTTGCTCCCACAGCATCTTGCTTCCAGCTCTTGGGGAAGCTAAGAAACAACTCGCTCTGCACAGTGCTCTTACAGCCTACCGGGAACATCTCTTCCAAAGGCATGTGAAATGCAGTTTCTTTGCAGGCCTGATCTGGCTGAAGTAGGACTTCTGCTCTGGGTGTGCTACTTTGCCCTAGAGCTGAAAGGCACAACGTGCAGGCTTCTTTCCAAAGGGTGAGTTGGGCCCCACAGCATCTTGCTTCCAGCTGTTTGGGAAGCTAAGAAAACACTCGCTCTGCACAGTGCTCTTACAGCCTACCGGGAACATCTCTTCCAAAGGCCTGTGAAACGCAGTTTCTCGGCAGGCCAGATCTGGCTGAAGTAGGACTTCTGCTCTGGGTGTGCTACTTTGGCCTAGAGCTGAAAGGCTCAAGGTGCAGGCTTCTTTCCAAAGGGCGAGTTGGGACCCACAGCATCTTGCTTCCAGCTCTTTGGGAAGCTAAGAAACCACTCGCTCTGCACAGTGCTCTTACAGCCTACCGGGGACATCTCTTCCAAAGGCCTGTGAAATACAGTTTCTTTGCCGGCCTGATCTGGCTGAAGTAGGACTTCGGCTCTGAGTGTGCTACTTTGCCCTAGAGCTGAAAGGCACAACGTGCAGGCTTCTTTCCAAAGGGCGAGTTGGGCCCCACAGCATCTTGCTTCCAGCTCTTTGGGAAGCTAAGAAACAACTCGCTCTGCACAGTGCTCTTACAGCCTACCGGGAACATCTCTTCCAAAGGCCTGTGAAACGCAGTTTCTTTGCAGGCCTGATCTGGCTGAAGTAGGACTTCTGCTCTGGGTGTGCTACTTTGCCCTAGAGCTGAAAGGCACAACGTGCAGGCTTCTTTCCAAAGGGCGAGTTGGGCCCCACAGCATCTTGCTTCCAGCTCTTTGGGAACCTAAGAAACCACTCGCTCTGCACAGTGCTCTTACAGCCTAGTGGGAACGTCTCTTCCAAAGGCCTGTGAAACGCAGTTTCTTTGCAGGCCTGATCTGGCTGAAGTAGGACTTCTGCTCTGGGTGTGCTACTTTGCCCTAGAGCTGAAAGGCACAACGTGCAGGCTTCTTTCCAAAGGGCGAGTTGGGCCCCACAGCATCTTGCTTCCAGCTCTTTGGGAAGCTAAGAAACAACTCGCTCTGCATCATGCTCTTACAGCCTACCGGGAACATCTCTTCCAAAGGCCTGTGAAACGCAGTTTCTTTGCAGGCCTGATCTGGCTGAAGTAGGACTTCTGCTCTGGGTGTGCTACTTTGCCCTAGAGCTGAAAGGCACAACGTGCAGGCTTCTTTCCAAAGGGCGAGTTGGGCCCCACAGCATCTTGCTTCCAGCTCTTTGGGAAGCTAAGAAACCACTCGCTCTGCACAGTGCTCTTACAGCCTACCGGGAACGTCTCTTCCAAAGGCCTGTGAAACGCAGTTTCTTTGCAGGCCTGATCTGTCTGAAGTAGGACTTCTGCTCTGGGTGTGCTACTTTGCCCTAGAGCTGAAAGGCACAACGTGCAGGCTTCTTTCCAAAGGGCGAGTTGGGCCCCACAGCATCTTGCTTCCAGCTCTTTGGGAAGCTAAGAAAGAACTCGCTCTGCACAGTGCTCTTACAGCCTACCGGGAACATCTCTTCCAAAGGCCTGTGAAACGCAGTTTCTTTGCAGGCCTGATCTGGCTGAAGTAGGACTTCTGCTCTGGGTGTGCTACTTTGCCCTAGAGCTGAAAGGCACAACGTGCAGGCTTCTTTCCAAAGGGCGAGTTGGGCCCCACAGCATCTTGCTTCCAGCTCTTTGGGAAGCTAAGAAACAACTCGCTCTGCACAGTGCTCTTACAGCCTACCGGGAACATCTCTTCCAAAGGCCTGTGAAACGCAGTTTCTTTGCAGGCCTGATCTGGCTGAAGTAGGACTTCTGCTCTGGGTGTGCTACTTTGCCCTAGAGCTGAAAGGCACAACGTGCAGGCTTCTTTCCAAAGGGCGAGTTGGGCCCCACAGCATCTTGCTTCCAGCTCTTTGGGAAGCTAAGAAACAACTCGCTCTGCACAGTGCTCTTACAGCCTACCGGGAACATCTCTTCCAAAGGCCTGTGAAACGCAGTTTCTTTGCAGGCCTGATCTGGCTGAAGTAGGACTTCTGCTCTGGGTGTGCTACTTTGCCCTAGAGCTGAAAGGCACAACGTGCAGGCTTCTTTCCAAAGGGCGAGTTGCCCCCACAGCATCTTGCTTCCAGCTCTTGGGGAAGCTAAGAAACAACTCGCTCTGCACAGTGCTCTTACAGCCTACCGGGAACATCTCTTGCAAAGGCCTGTGAAATGCAGTTTCTTTGCAGGCCTGATCTGGCTGAAGTAGGACTTCTGCTCTGGGTGTGCTACTTTGCCCTAGAGCTGAAAGGCACAACGTGCAGGCTTCTTTCCAAAGCGCGAGTTGGGCCCCACAGCATCTTGCTCCAGCTCTTTGGGAAGCTAAGAAACAACTCGCTCTGCACAGTGCTCTTACTGCCTAGTGGGAACATCTCTTCCAAAGGCCTGTGAAACACACTTTCTTTGCAGGCCTGATCTGGCTGAAGTAGGACTTCTGCTCTGGGTGTGCAACTTTGCCCTAGAGCTGAAAGGCACAACGTGCAGGCTTCTTTCCAAAGAGCGAGTTGGGCCCCACAGCATCTTGTTTCCAGCTCTTGGGAAGCTAAGAAACCACTCGCTCTGCACAGTGCTCTTACAACCTACCGGGAACATCTCTTCCAAAGGCCTGTGAAACGCAGTTTCTTTGCAGGCCTGATCTGGCTGAAGTAGGACTTCTGCTCTGGGTCTTCTACTTTGCCCTAGAGCTGAAAGGCACAACGTGCAGGCTTCTTTCCAAATGGCGAGTTGGTCCACACAGCATCTTGCTTCCAGCTCTTTGGGAAGCTAAGAAACAACTCGCTCTGCACAGTGCTCTTACAGCCAACGGGAACATCTCTTCCAAAGGCCTGTGAAACGCAGTTTCTTTGCAGGCCTGATCTGGCTGAAGTAGGACTTTAGCTCTGGGTGTTCTACTGTGCCCTAGAGCTGAAAGGCACAACGTGCAGTCTTCTTTCCAAAGGGCGAGTTGGGCCCCACAGCATCTTCCTTCCAGCTCTTTGTGAAGCTAAGAAACCACACGCTCTGCACAGTGCTCTTACAGCCTACCGGGAACATCTCTTCCAAAGGCCTGTGAAACGCAGTTTCTTTGCAGGCCTGATCTGGCTGAAGTAGGACTTCAGCTCTGGGTGTGCTACTTTGCCCTAAAGCTGAAAGGCACAACATGCAGGCTTCTTCACAAAGCGCGAGTTGGGCCCCACAGCATCTTGCTTCCAGCTCTTTGGGAAGTTAAGAAACAACTCGCTCTGCACAGTGCTCTTACAGCCTAGTGGGAACATCTCTTCCAAAGGCCTGTGAAACACAGTTTCTTTGCAGGCCTGATCTGGCTGAAGTAGGACTTCTGCTCTGGGTGTGCTACTTTGCCCTAGAGCTGAAAGGCACAACGTGCACGCTTCTTTCCAAAGGGCGAGTTGGGCCCCACAGCATCTTGCTTCCAGCTCTTTGGGAAGATAAGAAACCACTCGCTCTGCACAGTGCTCTTACAGCCTACCGGGAACATCTCTTCCAAAGGCCTGTGAAACGCAGTTTCTTTGCAGGCCTGATCTGGCTGAAGTAGGACTTCTGCTCTGGGTCTTCTACTTTGCCCTAGAGCTGAAAGGCACAACGTGCAGGCTTCTTTCCAAAGGGCGAGTTGGGCCCCACAGCATCTTGCTTCCAGCTCTTTGGGAAGCTAAGAAACAACTCGCTCTGCACAGTGCTCTTACAGCCTACCGGGAACATCTCTTCCAAAGGCCTGTGAAACGCAGTTTCTTTGCAGGCCTGATCTGGCTGAAGTAGGACTTCTGCTCTGGGTGTGCTACTTTGCCCTAGAGCTGAAAGGCACAACGTGCAGGCTTCTTTCCAAAGGGCGAGTTGGGCCCCACAGCATCTTGCTTCCAGCTCTTGGGGAAGCTAAGAAACAACTCGCTCTGCACAGTGCTCTTACAGCCTACCGGGAACATCTCTTCCAAAGGCCTGTGAAACGCAGTTTCTTTGCAGGCCTGATTTGGCTGAAGTAGGACTTCTGCTCTGGGTGTGCTACTTTGACCTAGAGCTGAAAGGCACAACGTGCAGGCTTCTTTCCAAAGGGCGAGTTGCTCCCACAGCATCTTGCTTCCAGCTCTTGGGGAAGCTAAGAAACAACTCGCTCTGCACAGTGCTCTTACAGCCTACCGGGAACATCTCTTCCAAAGGCATGTGAAATGCAGTTTCTTTGCAGGCCTGATTTGGCTGAAGTAGGACTTCTGCTCTGGGTGTGCTACTTTGCCCTAGAGCTGAAAGGCACAACGTGCAGGCTTCTTTCCAAAGGGCGAGTTGGGCCCCACAGCATCTTGCTTCCAGCTCTTGGGGAAGCTAAGAAACAACTCGCTCTGCACAGTGCTCTTACAGCCTACCGGGAACATCTCTTCCAAAGGCCTGTGAAATGCAGTTTCTTTGCAGGCCTGATCTGGCTGAAGTAGGACTTCTGCTCTGGGTGTGCTACTTTGCCCTAGAGCTGAAAGGCACAACGTGCAGGCTTCTTTCCAAAGGGCGAGTTGGGCCCCACAGCATCTTGCTTCCAGCTCTTTGGGAAGCTAAGAAACAACTCGCTCTGCACAGTGCTCTTACAGCCTACCGGGAACATCTCTTCCAAAGGCCTGTGAAACGCAGTTTCTTTGCAGGCCTGATCTGGCTGCAGTAGGACTTCTGCTCTGGGTGTGCTACTTTGCCCTAGAGCTGAAAGGCACAACGTGCATTCTTCTTTCCAAAGGGCGAGTTGGGCCCCACAGCATCTTGCTTCCAGCTCTTTGGGAAGCTAAGAAACAACTCGCTCTGCACAGTGCTCTTACAGCCTACCGGGAACATCTCTTCCAAAGGCCTGTGAAACGCAGTTTCTTTGCAGGCCTGATCTGGCTGAAGTAGGACTTCTGCTCTGGGTGTGCTACTTTGCCCTAGAGCTGAAAGGCACAACGTGCAGGCTTCTTTCCAAAGGGCGAGTTGGGCCCCACAGCATCTTGCTTCCAGCTCTTTGGGAAGCTAAGAAACAACTCGCTCTGCACAGTGCTCTTACAGCCTACCGGGAACATCTCTTCCAAAGGCCTGTGAAACCCAGTTTCTTTGCAGGCCTGATCTGGCTGAAGTAGGACTTCTGCTCTGGGTGTGCTACTTTGCCCTAGAGCTGAAAGGCACAACGTGCAGGCTTCTTTCCAAAGGGCGAGTTGCTCCCACAGCATCTTGCTTCCAGCTCTTGGGGAAGCTAAGAAACAACTCGCTCTGCACAGTGCTCTTACAGCCTACCGGGAACATCTCTTCCAAAGGCCTGTGAAACCCAGTTTCTTTGCAGGCCTGATCTGGCTGAAGTAGGACTTCTGCTCTGGGTGTGCTACTTTGCCCTAGAGCTGAAAGGCACAACGTGCAGGCTTCTTTCCAAAGGGCGAGTTGCTCCCACAGCATCTTGCTTCCAGCTCTTGGGGAAGCTAAGAAACAACTCGCTCTGCACAGTGCTCTTAGAGCCTACCGGGAACATCTCTTCCAAAGGCATGTGAAATGCAGTTTCTTTGCAGGCCTGATCTGGCTGAAGTAGGACTTCTGCTCTGGGTGTGCTACTTTGCCCTAGAGCTGAAAGGCACAACGTGCAGGCTTCTTTCCAAAGGGCGAGTTGGGCCCCACAGCATCTTGCTTCCAGCTCTTGGGGAAGCTAAGAAACAACTCGCTCTGCACAGTGCTCTTACAGCCTACCGGGACATCTCTTAGAAAGGCCTGTGAAATGCAGTTTCTTTGCAGGCCTGATCTGGCTGAAGTAGGACTTCTGCTCTGAGTGTGCTACTTTGCCCTAGAGCTGAAAGGCACAACGTGCAGGCTTCTTTCCAAAGGGCGAGTTGGGCCCCACAGCATCTTGCTTCCAGCTCTTTGGGAAGCTAAGAAACAACTCGCTCTGCACAGTGCTCTTACAGCCTACCGGGAACATCTCTTCCAAAGACCTGTGAAACGCAGTTTCTTTGCAGGCCTGATCTGGCTGAAGTAGGACTTCTGCTCTGGGTGTGCTACTTTGCCCTAGAGCTGAAAGGCACAACGTGCAGGCTTCTTTCCAAAGTGCGAGTTGGGCCCCACAGCGTCTTGCTTCCCGCTCTTTGGGAACCTAAGAAACCACTCGCTCTGCACTGTGCTCTTACATCCTAGTGGGAACATCTCTTCCAAAGGCCTGTGAAACGCAGTTTCTTTGCAGGCCTGATCTGGCTGAAGTAGGACTTCTGCTCTGGGTGTGCTACTTTGCCCTAGAGCTGAAAGGCACAATGTGCAGGCTTCTTTCCAAAGGGCGAGTTGGGCCCCACAGCATCTTGCTTCCAGCTCTTTGGGAAGCTAAGAAACAACTCGCTCTGCACAGTGCTCTTACAGCCTACCGGGAACATCTCTTCCAAAGGCCTGTGAAACGCAGTTTCTTTGCAGGCCTGATCTGGCTGAAGTAGGACATCTGCTCTGGGTGTGCTACTTTGCCGTAGAGCTGAAAGGCACAACGTGCAGGCTTCTTTCCAAAGGGCGAGTTGGTCCCCACAGCATCTTGCTTCCCGCTCTTTGGGAACCTAAGAAACCACTCGCTCTGCACAGTGCTCTTACAGCCTACCGGGAACATCTCTTCCAAAGGCCTGTGAAACGCAGTTTCTTTGCAGGCCTGATCTGGCTGAAGTAGGACTTCTGCTCTGGGTGTGCTACTTTGCCCTAGAGCTGAAAGGCACAACGTGCAGGCTTCTTTCCAAAGGGCGAGTTGGGCCCCACAGCATCTTGCTTCCAGCTCTTTGGGAAGCTAAGAAACAACTCGCTCTGCACAGTGCTCTTACAGCCTACCGGGAACATCTCTTCCGAAGGCCTGTGAAACGCAGTTTCTTTGCAGGCCTGATCTGGCTGAAGTAGGACTTCTGCTCTGGGTGTGCTACTTTGCCCTAGAGCTGAAAGGCACAACGTGCAGGCTTCTTTCCAAAGGGCGAGTTGCTCCCACAGCATCTTGCTTCCAGCTCTTGGGGAAGCTAAGAAACAACTCGCTCTGCACAGTGCTCTTACAGCCTACCGGGAACATCTCTTCCAAAGGCATGTGAAATGCAGTTTCTTTGCAGGCCTGATCTGGCTGAAGTAGGACTTCTGCTCTGGGTGTGCTACTTTGCCCTAGAGCTGAAAGGCACAACGTGCAGGCTTCTTTCCAAAGGGTGAGTTGGGCCCCACAGCATCTTGCTTCCAGCTGTTTGGGAAGCTAAGAAAACACTCGCTCTGCACAGTGCTCTTACAGCCTACCGGGAACATCTCTTCCAAAGGCCTGTGAAACGCAGTTTCTCGGCAGGCCAGATCTGGCTGAAGTAGGACTTCTGCTCTGGGTGTGCTACTTTGGCCTAGAGCTGAAAGGCTCAAGGTGCAGGCTTCTTTCCAAAGGGCGAGTTGGGACCCACAGCATCTTGCTTCCAGCTCTTTGGGAAGCTAAGAAACCACTCGCTCTGCACAGTGCTCTTACAGCCTACCGGGGACATCTCTTCCAAAGGCCTGTGAAATACAGTTTCTTTGCCGGCCTGATCTGGCTGAAGTAGGACTTCGGCTCTGAGTGTGCTACTTTGCCCTAGAGCTGAAAGGCACAACGTGCAGGCTTCTTTCCAAAGGGCGAGTTGGGCCCCACAGCATCTTGCTTCCAGCTCTTTGGGAAGCTAAGAAACAACTCGCTCTGCACAGTGCTCTTACAGCCTACCGGGAACATCTCTTCCAAAGGCCTGTGAAACGCAGTTTCTTTGCAGGCCTGATCTGGCTGAAGTAGGACTTCTGCTCTGGGTGTGCTACTTTGCCCTAGAGCTGAAAGGCACAACGTGCAGGCTTCTTTCCAAAGGGCGAGTTGGGCCCCACAGCATCTTGCTTCCAGCTCTTTGGGAACCTAAGAAACCACTCGCTCTGCACAGTGCTCTTACAGCCTAGTGGGAACATCTCTTCCAAAGGCCTGTGAAACGCAGTTTCTTTGCAGGCCTGATCTGGCTGAAGTAGGACTTCTGCTCTGGGTGTGCTACTTTGCCCTAGAGCTGAAAGGCACAACGTGCAGGCTTCTTTCCAAAGGGCGAGTTGGGCCCCACAGCATCTTGCTTCCAGCTCTTTGGGAAGCTAAGAAACAACTCGCTCTGCATCATGCTCTTACAGCCTACCGGGAACATCTCTTCCAAAGGCCTGTGAAACGCAGTTTCTTTGCAGGCCTGATCTGGCTGAAGTAGGACTTCTGCTCTGGGTGTGCTACTTTGCCCTAGAGCTGAAAGGCACAACGTGCAGGCTTCTTTCCAAAGGGCGAGTTGGGCCCCACAGCATCTTGCTTCCAGCTCTTTGGGAAGCTAAGAAACCACTCGCTCTGCACAGTGCTCTTACAGCCTACCGGGAACGTCTCTTCCAAAGGCCTGTGAAACGCAGTTTCTTTGCAGGCCTGATCTGTCTGAAGTAGGACTTCTGCTCTGGGTGTGCTACTTTGCCCTAGAGCTGAAAGGCACAACGTGCAGGCTTCTTTCCAAAGGGCGAGTTGGGCCCCACAGCATCTTGCTTCCAGCTCTTTGGGAAGCTAAGAAAGAACTCGCTCTGCACAGTGCTCTTACAGCCTACCGGGAACATCTCTTCCAAAGGCCTGTGAAACGCAGTTTCTTTGCAGGCCTGATCTGGCTGAAGTAGGACTTCTGCTCTGGGTGTGCTACTTTGCCCTAGAGCTGAAAGGCACAACGTGCAGGCTTCTTTCCAAAGGGCGAGTTGGGCCCCACAGCATCTTGCTTCCAGCTCTTTGGGAAGCTAAGAAAACACTCGCTCTGCACAGTGCTCTTAGAGCCTACCGGGAACATCTCTTCCAAAGGCCTGTGAAACGCAGTTTCTAGGCAGGCCAGATCTGGCTGAAGTAGGACTTCTGCTCTGGGTGTGCTACTTTGCCCTAGAGCTGAAAGGCACAATGTGCAGGCTTCTTTCCAAAGGGCGAGTTGGGACCCACAGCATCTTGCTTCCAGCTCTTTGGGAAGCTAAGAAACAACTCGCTCTGCACAGTGCTCTTACAGCCTACCGGGAACATCTCTTCCAAAGGCCTGTGAAACGCAGTTTCTTTGCAGGCCTGATCTGGCTGAAGTAGGACTTCTGCTCTGGGTGTGCTACTTTGCCCTAGAGCTGAAAGGCACAACGTGCAGGCTTCTTTCCAAAGGGCGAGTTGGGCCCCACAGCATCTTGCTTCCAGCTCTTTGGGAAGCTAAGAAAGAACTCGCTCTGCACAGTGCTCTTACAGCCTACCGGGAACATCTCTTCCAAAGGCCTGTGAAACGCAGTTTCTTTGCAGGCCTGATCTGGCTGAAGTAGGACTTCTGCTCTGGGTGTGCTACTTTGCCCTAGAGCTGAAAGGCACAACGTGCAGTCTTCTTTCCAAAGGGCGAGTTGGGCCCCACAGCATCTTGCTTCCAGCACTTTGGGAACCTAAGAAACCACTCGCTCTGCACAGTGCTCTTACAGCCTAGTGGGAACATCTCTTCCAAAGGCCTGTGAAACGCAGTTTCTTTGCAGGCCTGATCTGGCTGAAGTAGGACTTCTGCTCTGGGTGTGCTACTTTGCCCTAGAGCTGAAAGGCACAACGTGCAGGCTTCTTTCCAAAGGGCGAGTTGGGCCCCACAGCATCTTGCTTCCAGCTCTTTGGGAAGCTAAGAAACCACTCGCTCTGCACAGTGCTCTTACAGCCTACCGGGAACATCTCTTCCAAAGGCCTGTGAAATACAGTTTCTTTGCAGGCCTGATCTGGCTGCAGTAGGACTTCTGCTCTGGGTGTGCTACTTTGCCCTAGAGCTGAAAGGCACCACGTGCAGGCTTCTTTCCAAAGGGCGAGTTGGGCCCCACAGCATCTTGCTTCCAGCTCTTTGGGAAGCTAAGAAACAACTCGCTCTGCACAGTGCTCTTACAGCCTACCGGGAACATCTCTTCCAAAGGCCTGTGAAACGCAGTTTCTTTGCAGGCCTAATCTGGACGAAGTAGGACTTCTGCTCTGGGTGTGCTACTTTGCCCTAGAGCTGAAAGGCACAACGTGCAGGCTTCTTTCCCAAGGGCGAGTTGGGCCCCACAGCATCTTGCTTCCAGCTCTTTGGGAAGCTAAGAAACAACTCGCTCTGCACAGTGCTCTTACAGCCTACCGGGAGCATCTCTTCCAAAGGCCTGTGAAACGCAGTTTCTTTGCAGGCCTGATCTAGCTGAAGTAGGCCTTCTGCTCTGGGTGTGCTACTTTGCCCTAGAGCTGAAAGGCACAACGTGCAGGCTTCTTTCCAAAGGGCGAGTGGTCCCCACAGCATCTTTCTTCCAGCTCTTTGGGAAGCTAAGAAACAACTCGCTCTGCACAGTGCTCTTACAGCCTACCGGGAACATCTCTTCCAAAGGCCTGTGAAACCCAGTTTCTTTGCAGGCCTGATCTGGCTGAAGTAGGACTTCTGCTCTGGGTGTGCTACTTTGCCCTAGAGCTGAAAGGCACAACGTGCAGGCTTCTTTCCAAAGGGCGAGTTGGGCCCCACAGCATCTTGCTTCCAGCTCTTTGGGAAGCTAAGAAACAACTCGCTCTGCACAGTGCTCTTACAGCCTACCGGGAACATCTCTTCCAAAGGCCTGTGAAACGCAGTTTCTTTGCAGGCCTGATCTGGCTGAAGTAGGACTTCTGCTCTGGGTGTGCTACTTTGCCCTAGAGCTGAAAGGCACAACGTGCAGGCTTCTTTCCAAAGGGCGAGTTGGGCCCCACTGCATCTTGCTTCCAGCTCTTTGGGAAGCTAAGAAACAACTCGCTCTGCACAGTGCTCTTACCGTCTACCGGGAACATCACTTCCAAAGGCCTGTGAAACGCAGTTTCTTTGCAGGCCTGATCTGGCTGAAGTAGGACTTCTGCTCTGGGTGTGCTACTATGCCCTAGAGCTGAAAGGCACAACGTGCAGGCTTCTTTCCAAAGGGCGAGTTGGGCCCCACACATCTTGTTTCCAGATCCTTGGGAACCTAAGAAACAACTCGCTCTGCACAGTGCTCTTACAGCCTACCGGGAACATCTCTTCCAAAGGCCTGTGAAACGCAGTTTCTTTGCAGGCCAGATCTGGCTGAAGTAGGACTTCTGCTCTGGGTGTGCTCCTTTGCCCTAGAGCTGAAAGGCACAACGTGCAGGCTTCTTTCCAAAGGGCGAGTTGGGCCCCACAGCATCTTGCTTCCAGCTCTTTGGGAAGCTAAGAAACCACTCGCTCTGCACAGTGCTATTACAGCCTACCGGGAACATCTCTTCCAAAGGCCTGTGAAACGCAGTTTCTTTGCAGGCCTGATCTGTCTGAAGTAGGACTTCTGCTCTGGGTGTGCTACATTGCCCTAGAGCTGAAAGGCACAACGTGCAGGCTTCTTTCCAAAGGGCGAGTTGGGCCCCACAGCATCTTGCTTCCAGCTCTTTGGGAACCTAAGAAACCACTCGCTCTGCACAGTGCTCTTACAGCCTAGTGGGAACATCTCTTCCAAAGGCCTGTGAAACGCAGTTTCTTTGCAGGCCTGATCTGGCTGAAGTAGGACTTCTGCTCTGGGTGTGCTACTTTGCCCTAGAGCTGAAAGGCACAACGTGCAGGCTTCCTTCCAAAGGGCGAGTTGGGCCCCACAGCATCTTGCTTCCAGCTCTTTGGGAACCTAAGAAACCACTCGCTCTGCACAGTGCTCTTACAGCCTACCGGGAACATCTCTTCCAAAGGCCTGTGAAACGCAGTTTCTTTGCAGGCCAGATCTGGCTGAAGTAGGACTTCTGCTCTGGGTGTGCTACTTTGCCCTAGAGCTGAAAGGCACAACGTGCAGGCTTCTTTCCAAAGGACGAGTTGGGCCCCACAGCATCTTGCTTCCAGCTCTTTGGGAACCTAAGAAACCACTCGCTCTGCACAGTGCTCTTACAGCCTAGTGGGAACATCTCTTCCAAAGGCCTGTGAAACGCAGTTTCTTTGCAGGCCAGATCTGGCTGAAGTAGGACTTCTGCTCTGGGTGTGCTACTTTGCCCTAGAGCTGAAAGGCACAACGTGCAGGCTTCTTTCCAAAGGACGAGTTGGGCCCCACAGCATCTTGCTTCCAGCTCTTTGGGAACCTAAGAAACCACTCGCTCTGCACAGTGCTCTTACAGCCTAGTGGGAACATCTCTTCCAAAGGCCTGTGAAACGCAGTTTCTTTGCAGGCCTGATCTGGCTGAAGTAGGACTTCTGCTCTGGGTGTGCTACTTTGCCCTAGAGCTGAAAGGCACAACGTGCAGGCTTCTTTCCAAAGGGCGAGTTGGGCCCCACAGCATCTTGCTTCCAGCTCTTTGGGAAGCTAAGAAACCACTCGCTCTGCACAGTGCTCTTACAGCCTACCGGGAACATCTCTTCCAAAGGCCTGTGAAACACAGTTTCTTTGCAGGCCTGATCTGTCTGAAGTAGGACTTCTGCTCTGGGTGTTCTACTTTGCCCTAGAGCTGAAAGGCACAACGTGCAGGCTTCTTTCCAAAGGGCGAGTTGGGCCCCACAGCATCATGCTTCCAGCTCTTTGGGAAGCTAAGAAAGAACTCGCTCTGCACAGTGCTCTTACAGCCTACCGGGAACATCTCTTCCAAAGGCCTGTGAAACGCAGTTTCTTTGCAGGCCTGATCTGGCTGAAGTAGGACTTCTGCTCTGGGTGTGCTACTTTGCCCTAGAGCTGAAAGGCAAAACGTGCAGGCTTCTTTCCAAAGGGCGAGTTGGGCCCCACAGCATCTTGCTTCCAGCTCTTTGGGAAGCTAAGAAACCACTCGCTCTGCACAGTGCTCTTACAGCCTACCGGGAACATCTCTTCCAAAGGCCTGTGAAACGCAGTTTCTTTGCAGGCCTGATCTGGCTGAAGTAGGACTTCTGCTCTGGGTGTGCTACTTTGCCCTAGAGCTGAAAGTCACAACGTGCAGGCTTCTTTCCAAAGGGCGATTTGGGCCACACAGCATCTTGCTTACAGCTCTTTGGGAAGCTAAGAAACAACTCGCTCTGCACAGTGCTCTTACAGCCTACCGGGAACATCTCTTCCAAAGGCCTGTGAAACGCAGTTTCTTTGCAGGCCTGATCTGGCTGAAGTAGGACTTCTGCTCTGGGTGTGCTACTTTGCCCTAGAGCTGAAAGGCACAACGTGCAGGCTTCTTTCCAAAGGGCGAGTTGGGCCCCACAGCATCTTGCTTCCAGCTCTTTGGGAAGCTAAGAAACAAGTCGCTCTGCACAGTGCTCTTACAGCCTACCGGGAACATCTCTTCCAAAGGTATGTGAAATGCAGTTTGTTTGCAGGCCTGATCTGGCTGAAGTAGGACTTCTGCTCTGGGTGTGCTACTTTGCCCTAGAGCTGAAAGGCACAACGTGCACGCTTCTTTCCAAAGGGCGAGTTGGGCCCCACAGCATCTTGCTTCCAGCTCTTTGGGAACCTAAGAAACCACTCGCTCTGCACAGTGCTCTTACAGCCTACTGGGAACATCTCTTCCAAAGGCCTGTGAAACGCAGTTTCTTTGCAGGCCTGATCTGGCTGAAGTAGGACTTCTGCTCTGGGTGTGCTACTTTGCCCTAGAGCTGAAAGGCACAACGTGCAGTCTTCTTTCCAAAGGGCGAGTTGGGCCCCACAGCATCTTGCTTCCAGCTCTTTGGGAACCTAAGAAACCACTCGCTCTGCACAGTGCTCTTACAGCCTAGTGGGAACATCTCTTCCAAAGGCCTGTGAAACGCAGTTTCTTTGCAGGCCTGATCTGGCTGAAGTAGGACTTCTGCTCTGGGTGTGCTACTTTGCCCTAGAGCTGAAAGGCACAAAGTGCAGGCTTCTTTCTAAAGGGCGAGTTGGGCCCCACAGCATCTTGCTTCCAGCTCTTTGGGAAGCTAAGAAACCACTCGCTATGCACAGTGCTCTTACAGCCTACCGGGAACATCTCTTCCAAAGGCCTGTGAAATACAGTTTCTTTGCAGGCCTGATCTGGCTGAAGTAGGACTTCTGCTCTGGGTGTGCTACTTTGCCCTAGAGCTGAAAGGCACCACGTGCAGGCTTCTTTCCAAAGGGCGAGTTGGGCCCCACAGCATCTTGCTTCCAGCTCTTTGGGAAGCTAAGAAACAACTCGCTCTGCACAGTGCTCTTACAGCCTACCGGGAACATCTCTTCCAAAGGCCTGTGAAACGCAGGTTCTTTGCAGGCCTAATCTGGACGAAGTAGGACTTCTGCTCTGGGTGTGCTACTTTGCCCTAGAGCTGAAAGGCACAACGTGCAGGCTTCTTTCCAAAGGGCGAGTTGGGCCCCACAGCATCTTGCTTCCAGCTCTTTGGGAAGCTAAGAAACAACTCGCTCTGCACAGTGCTCTTACAGCCTACCGGGAACATCTCTTCCAAAGGCCTGAGAAAAGCACTTTCTTTGCAGGCCTGATCTGGCTGAAGTAGGGCTTCTGCTCTGGGTGTGCTACTTTGCCCTACAGCTGAAAGGCACAACGTGCAGGCTTCTTTGCAAAGGGCGAGTTGGGCCCCACAGCATCTTGCTTCCAGCTCTTTGGGAAGCTAAGAAACCACTCGCTCTGCACAGTGCTCTTACAGCCTACCGGGAACAACACTTCCAAAGGCCTGTGAAACGCACTTTATTTGTAGGCCTGATCTGGCTGAAGTAGGACTTCTGCTCTGGGTGTGCTACTTTGCCCTAGAGCTGAAAGGCACAACGTGCAGGCTTCTTTCCAAAGGGCGAGTTGGGCCCCACAGCATCTTGCTTCCAGCTCTTTGGGAAGCTAAGAAACAACTCGCTCTGCACAGTGCTCTTACAGCCTACCGTGAACATCTCTTCCAAAGGCCTGTGAAATGCAGTTTCTTTGCAGGCCTGATCTGGCTGAAGTAGGACTTCTGCTCTGGGTGTGCTACTTTGCCCTAGAGCTGAAAGGCACAACGTGCAGGCTTCTTTCCAAAGGGCGAGTTGGGCCCCACAGCATCTTGCTTCCAGCTCTTTGGGAAGCTAAGAAACAACTCGCTCTGCACAGTGCTCTTACAGCCTACCGGGAACATCACTTCCAAAGGCCTGTGAAACGCAGTTTCTTTGCAGGGCTGATCTGGCTGCAGTAGGACTTCTGCTCTGGGTGTGCTACTTTGCCCTAGAGCTGAAAGGCACAACGTGCAGGCTTCTTTCCAAAGGGCGAGTTGGGCCCCACAGCATCTTGCTTCCAGCTCTTTGGGAAGCTAAGAAACCACTCGCTCTGCACAGTGCTCTTACAGCCTACCGGGAACATCTCTTCCAAAGGCCTGTGAAACGCAGTTTCTTTGCAGGCCAGATCTGGCTGAAGTAGGACTTCTGCTCTGGGTGTGCTACTTTGCCCTAGAGCTGAAAGGCACAACGTGCAGGCTTCTTTCCAAAGGGCGAGTTGGGCCCCACAGCATCTTGCTTCCAGCTCTTTGGGAAGCTAAGAAACAACTCACTCTGCACAGTGCTCTTACAGCATACCGGGAACATCTCTTCCAAAGGCCTGTGAAACGCACTTTCTTTGTAGGCCTGATCTGGCTGAAGTAGGACTTCTGCTCTGGGTGTGCTACACTTCCCTAGAGCTGAAAGGCACAACGTGCAGGCTTCTTTCCAAAAGGCGAGTTGGGCCCCACAGCATCTTGCTTCCAGCTCTTTGGGAAGCTAAGAAACAACTCGCTCTGCACAGTGCTCTTACAGCCTACCGGGAACTTCTCTTCCAAAGGCCTGTGAAATGCAGTTTCTTTGCAGGCCTGATCTGGCTGAAGTAGGACTTCTGCTCTGGGTGTGCTACTTTGCCCTAGAGCTGAAAGGCACAACGTGCAGGCTTCTTTCCAAAGGGCGAGTTGGGCCCCACAGCATCTTGCTTCCAGCTCTTTGGGAAGCTAAGAAACAACTCGCTCTGCACAGTGCTCTTACAGCCTACCGGGAACATCTCTTCCAAAGGCCTGTGAAACGCAGTGTCTTTGCAGGCCTGATCTGGCTGAAGTAGGACTTCTGCTCTGGGTGTGCTACTTTGCCCTAGAGCTGAAAGGCACAACGTGCAGGCTTCTTTCCAAAGGGCGAGTTGGGCCCCACAGCATCTTGCTTCCAGCTCTTTGGGAAGCTAAGAAACCACTCGCTCTGCACAGTGCTCTTACAGCCTACCGGGAACATCTCTTCCAAAGGCCTGTGAAACGCAGTTTCTTTGCAGGCCTGATCTGTCTGAAGTAGGACTTCTGCTTTGAGTGTGCTACTTTGCCCTAGAGCTGAAAGGCACAACGTGCAGGCTTCTTTCCAAAGGGCGAGTTGGGCCCCACAGCATCTTGCTTCCAGCTCTTTGGGAAGCTAAGAAACCACTCGCTCTGCACAGTGCTCTTACAGCCTACTGGGAACATCTCTTCCAAAGGCCTGTGAAACGCAGTTTCTTTGCAGGCCTGATCTGGCTGAAGTAGGACTTCTGCTCTGGGTGTGCTACTTTGCCCTAGAGCTGAAAGGCACAACGTGCAGGCTTCTTTCCAAAGGGCGAGTTGGGCCCCACAGCATCTTGCTTCCAGCTGTTTGGGAAGCTAAGAAAACACTCGCTCTGCACAGTGCTCTTACAGCCTACCGGGAACATCTCTTCCAAAGGCCTGTGAAACGCAGTTTCTCTGTAGGCCAGATCTGGCTGAAGTAGGACTTCTGCTCTGGGTGTGCTACTTTGCCCTTGAGCTGAAAGGCACAACGTGCAGGCTTCTTTCCAAAGGGCGAGTTGGGCCCCACAGCATCTTGCTTCCAGCTCTTTGGGAAGCTAAGAAACAACTCGCTCTGCACAGTGCTCTTACAGCCTACCGGGAACATCTCTTCCAAAGGCCTGTGAAACGCAGTTTCTTTGCAGGCCTGATCTGGCTGAAGTAGGACTTCTGCTCTGGGTGTGCTACAATTCCCTAGAGCTGAAAGGCACAACGTGCAGGCTTCTTTCCAAAGGGCGAGTTGGGCCCCACAGCATCTTGCTTCCAGCTCTTTGGGAAGCTAAGAAACCACTCGCTCTGCACAGTGCTCTTACAGCCTACCGGGAACATCTCTTCCAAAGGCCTGTGAACCGCAGTGTCTTTGCAGGCCTGATCTGGCTGAAGTAGGACTTCTGCTCTGGGTGTGCTACTTTGCCCTAGAGCTGAAAGGCACAACGTGCAGGCTTCTTTCCAATGGGCGAGTTGGGCCCCACAGCATCTTGCTTCCAGCTTTTGGGAAGCTAAGAAACCACTCGCTCTGCACAGTGCTCTTACAGCCTACCGGGAACATCTCTTCCAAAGGCCTGTGAAACGCAGTTTCTTTGCAGGCCTGATCTGGCTGAAGTAGGACTTCTGCTCTGGGTGTGCTACTTTGCCCTAGAGCTGAAAGGCACAACGTGCAGGCTTCTTTCCAAAGGGCGAGTTGGGCCCCACAGCATCTTGCTTCCAGCTGTTTGGGAAGCTAAGAAACCACTCGCTCTGCACAGTGCTCTTACAGCCTACCGGGAACATCTCTTCCAAAGGCCTGTGAAACGCAGTTTCTTTGCAGGCCTGATCTGGCTGAAGTAGGACTTCTGCTCTGGGTGTGCTACTTTGCCCTAGAGCTGAAAGGCACAACGTGCAGGCTTCTTTCCAAAGGGTGAGTTGGGCCCCACAGCATCTTGCTTCCAGCTCTTTGGGAAGCTAAGAAACCACTTGCTCTGCACAGTGCTCTTACAGCCTACCGGGAACATCTCTTCCAAAGGCCTGTGAAACGCAGTTTCTTTGCAGGCCTGATCTGGCTGAAGTAGGACTTCTGCTCTGGGTGTGCTACTTTGCCCTAGAGCTGAAAGGCACAACGTGCAGGCTTCTTTCCAAAGGGCGAGTTGGGCCCCACAGCATCTTGCTTCCAGCTGTTTGGGAAGCTAAGAAAACACTCGCTCTGCACAGTGCTCTTACAGCCTACCGGGAACATCTCTTCCAAAGGCCTGTGAAACGCAGTTTCTCGGCAGGCCAGATCTGGCTGAAGTAGGACTTCTGCTCTGGGTGTGCTACTTTGGCCTAGAGCTGAAAGGCTCAAGGTGCAGGCTTCTTTCCAAAGGGCGAGTTGGGACCCACAGCATCTTGCTTCCAGCTCTTTGGGAAGCTAAGAAACCACTCGCTCTGCACAGTGCTCTTACAGCCTACCGGGAACATCTCTTCCAAAGGCCTGTGAAATACAGTTTCTTTGCAGGCCTGATCTGGCTGAAGTAGGACTTCTGCTCTGAGTGTGCTACTTTGCCCTAGAGCTGAAAGGCACAACGTGCAGGCTTCTTTCCAAAGGGCGAGTTGGGCCCCACAGCATCTTGCTTCCAGCTCTTTGGGAAGCTAAGAAACAACTCGCTCTGCACAGTGCTCTTACAGCCTACCGGGAACATCTCTTCCAAAGGCCTGTGAAACGCAGTTTCTTTGCAGGCCGGAGCTGGCTGAAGTAGGACTTCTGCCCTGGGTGTGCTAATTTGCCCTAGAGCTGAAAGGCACAACGTGCAGGCTTCTTTCCAAAGGGCGAGTTGGGCCCCACAGCATCTTGCTTCCAGCTCTTTGGGAAGCTAAGAAAGAACTCGCTCTGCACAGTGCTCTTACAGCCTACCGGGAACATCTCTTCCAAAGGCCTGTGAAACGCAGTTTCTTTGCAGGCCTGATCTGGCTGAAGTAGGACTTCTGCTCTGGGTGTGCTACTTTGCCCTAGAGCTGAAAGGCACAACATGCAGGCTTCTTTCCAAAGGGCGAGTTGGGCCCCACAGCATCTTGCTTCCAGCTCTTTGGGAAGCTAAGAAACCACTCGCTCTGCACAGTGCTCTTACAGCCTACCGGGAACATCTCTTCCAAAGGCCTGTGAAATGCAGTTTCTTTGCAGGCCTGATCTGGCTGAAGTAGGACTTCTGCTCTGGGTGTGCTACTTTGCCCTAGAGCTGAAAGGCACAACGTGCAGGCTTCTTTCCAAAGGGCGAGTTGGGCCCCACAGCATCTTGCTTCCAGCTCTTTGGGAAGCTAAGAAACAACTCGCTCTGCACAGTGCTCTTACAGCCTACCGGGAACATCTCTTCCAAAGGCCTGTCAAACGCAGTTTCTTTGCAGGCCTGATCTGGCTGAAGTAGGACTTCTGCTCTGGGTGTGCTACACTTCCCTAGAGCTGAAAGGCACAACGTGCAGGCTTCTTTCCAAAGGGCGAGTTGGGCCCCACAGCATCTTGCTTCCAGCTCTTTGGGAAGCTAAGAAACCACTCGCTCTGCACAGTGCTCTTACAGCCTACCGGGAACATCTCTTCCAAAGGCCTGTGAAACGCAGTGTCTTTGCAGGCCTGATCTGGCTGAAGTAGGACTTCTGCTCTTGGTGTGCTACTTTGCCCTAGAGCTGAAAGGCACAACGTGCAGGCTTCTTTCCAAAGGGCGAGTTGGGCCCCACAGCATCTTGCTTCCAGCTCTTTGGGAAGCTAAGAAACCACTCGCTCTGCACAGTGCTCTTACAGCCTACCGGGAACATCTCTTCCAAAGGCCTGTGAAACGCAGTTTCTTTGCAGGCCAGATCTGGCTGAAGTAGGACTTCTGCTCTGGGTGTGCTACTTTGCCCTAGAGCTGAAAGGCACAACGTGCAGGCTTCTTTCCAAAGGGCGAGTTGGGCCCCACAGCATCTTGCTTCCAGCTCTTTGGGAACCTAAGAAACCACTCGCTCTGCACAGTGCTCTTACAGCCTAGTGGGAACATCTCTTCCAAAGGCCTGTGAAACGCAATTTCTTTGCAGGCCTGATCTGGCTGAAGTAGGACTTCTGCTCTGGGTGTGCTACTTTGCCCTAGAGCTGAAAGGCACAACGTGCAGGCTTCTTTCCAAAGGGCGAGTTGGGCCCCACAGCATCTTGCTTCCAGCTCTTTGGGAAGCTAAGAAACAACTCGCTCTGCACAGTGCTCTTACAGCCTACCGGGAACATCTCTTCCAAAGGCCTGTGAAACGCAGATTCTTTGCAGGCCTGATCTGGCTGAAGTAGGACTTCTGCTCTGGGTGTGCTACGCTTCCCTAGAGCTGAAAGGCACAACGTGCAGGCTTCTTTCCAAAGGGCGAGTTGGGCCCCACAGCATCTTGCTTCCAGCTCTTTGGGAAGCTAAGAAACCACTCGCTCTGCACAGTGCTCTTACAGCCTACCGGGAACATCTCTTCCAAAGGCCTGTGAAACGCAGTGTCTTTGCAGGCCTGATCTGGCTGAAGTAGGACTTCTGCTCTGGGTGTGCTACTTTGCCCTAGAGCTGAAAGGCACAACGTGCAGGCTTCTTTCCAAAGGGCGAGTTGGGCCCCACAGCATCTTGCTTCCAGCTCTTTGGGAAGCTAAGAAACCACTCGCTCTGCACAGTGCTCTTACAGCCTACCGGGAACATCTCTTCCAAAGGCCTGTGAAACGCAGTTTCTTTGCAGGACTGATCTGGCTGAAGTAGGACTTCTGCTCTGGGTGTGCTACTTTGCCCTAGAGCTGAAAGGCACAACGTGCAGGCTTCTTTCCAAAGGGCGAGTTGGGCCCCACAGCATCTTGCTTCCAGCTCTTTGGGAAGCTAAGAAACCACTCGCTCTGCACAGTGCTCTTACAGCCTACCGGGAACATCTCTTCCAAAGGCCTGTGAAACGCAGTTTCTTTGCAGGCCTGATCTGGCTGAAGTAGGACTTCTGCTCTGGGTGTGCTACTTTGCCCTAGAGCTGAAAGGCACAACGTGCAGGCTTCTTTCCAAAGGGCGAGTTGGGCCCCACAGCATCTTGCTTCCAGCTCTTTGGGAAGCCAAGAAACAACTCACTCTGCACAGTGCTCTTACAGCCTACCGGGAACATCTCTTCCAAAGGCCTGTGAAACGCACTTTCTTTGTAGGCCTGATCTGGCTGAAGTAGGACTTCTGCTCTGGGTGTGCTACTTTGCCCTAGAGCTGAAAGGCACAACGTGCAGGCTTCTTTCAAAAAGGCGAGTTGGGCCCCACAGCATCTTGCTTCCAGCTCTTTGGGAAGCTAAGAAACAACTCGCTCTGCACAGTGCTCTTACAGCCTACCGGGAACATCTCTTCCAAAGGCCTGTGAAATGCAGTTTCTTTGCAGGCCTGATCTGGCTGAAGTAGGACTTCTGCTCTGGGTGTGCTACTTTGCCCTAGAGCTGAAAGGCACAACGTGCAGGCTTCTTTCCAAAGGGCGAGTTGGGCCCCACAGCATCTTGCTTCCAGCTCTTTGGGAAGCTAAGAAACAACTCGCTCTGCACAGTGCTCTTACAGCCTACCGGGAACATCTCTTCCAAAGGCCTGTGAAACGCAGTTTCTTTGCAGGCCTGATCTGGCTGAAGTAGGACTTCTGCTCTGGGTGTGCTACTTTGCCCTAGAGCTGAAAGGCACAACGTGCAGGCTTCTTTCCAAAGGGTGAGTTGGGCCCCACAGCATCTTGCTTCCAGCTCTTTGGGAAGCTAAGAAACCACTTGCTCTGCACAGTGCTCTTACAGCCTACCGGGAACATCTCTTCCAAAGGCCTGTGAAACGCAGTTTCTTTGCAGGCCTGATCTGGCTGAAGTAGGACTTCTGCTCTGGGTGTGCTACTTTGCCCTAGAGCTGAAAGGCACAACGTGCAGGCTTCTTTCCAAAGGGCGAGTTGGGCCCCACAGCATCTTGCTTCCAGCTGTTTGGGAAGCTAAGAAAACACTCGCTCTGCACAGTGCTCTTACAGCCTACCGGGAACATCTCTTCCAAAGGCCTGTGTAACGCAGTTTCTCGGCAGGCCAGATCTGGCTGAAGTAGGACTTCTGCTCTGGGTGTGCTACTTTGGCCTAGAGCTGAAAGGCTCAAGGTGCAGGCTTCTTTCCAAAGGGCGAGTTGGGACCCACAGCATCTTGCTTCCAGCTCTTTGGGAAGCTAAGAAACCACTCGCTCTGCACAGTGCTCTTACAGCCTACCGGGGACATCTCTTCCAAAGGCCTGTGAAATACAGTTTCTTTGCCGGCCTGATCTGGCTGAAGTAGGACTTCTGCTCTGAGTGTGCTACTTTGCCCTAGAGCTGAAAGGCACAACGTGCAGGCTTCTTTCCAAAGGGCGAGTTGGGCCCCACAGCATCTTGCTTCCAGCTCTTTGGGAAGCTAAGAAACAACTCGCTCTGCACAGTGCTCTTACAGCCTACCGGGAACATCTCTTCCAAAGGCCTGTGAAACGCAGTTTCTTTGCAGGCCTGATCTGGCTGAAGTAGGACTTCTGCTCTGGGTGTGCTACTTTGCCCTAGAGCTGAAAGGCACAACGTGCAGGCTTCTTTCCAAAGGGCGAGTTGGGCCCCAGAACATCTTGCTTCCAGCTCTTTGGGAACCTAAGAAACCACTCGCTCTGCACAGTGCTCTTACAGCCTAGTGGGAACATCTCTTCCAAAGGCCTGTGAAACGCAGTTTCTTTGCAGGCCTGATCTGGCTGAAGTAGGACTTCTGCTCTGGGTGTGCTACTTTGCCCTAGAGCTGAAAGGCACAACGTGCAGGCTTCTTTCCAAAGGGCGAGTTGGGCCCCACAGCATCTTGCTTCCAGCTCTTTGGGAAGCTAAGAAACAACTCGCTCTGCACCATGCTCTTACAGCCTACCGGGAACATCTCTTCCAAAGGCCTGTGAAACGCAGTTTCTTTGCAGGCCTGATCTGGCTGAAGTAGGACTTCTGCTCTGGGTGTGCTACTTTGCCCTAGAGCTGAAAGGCACAACGTGCAGGCTTCTTTCCAAAGGGCGAGTTGGGCCCCACAGCATCTTGCTTCCAGCTCTTTGGGAAGCTAAGAAACCACTCGCTCTGCACAGTGCTCTTACAGCCTACCGGGAACATCTCTTCCAAAGGCCTGTGAAACGCAGTTTCTTTGCAGGCCTGATCTGTCTGAAGTAGGACTTCTGCTCTGGGTGTGCTACTTTGCCCTAGAGCTGAAAGGCACAACGTGCAGGCTTCTTTCCAAAGGGCGAGTTGGGCCCCACAGCATCTTGCTTCCAGCTCTTTGGGAAGCTAAGAAAGAACTCGCTCTGCACAGTGCTCTTACAGCCTACCGGGAACATCTCTTCCAAAGGCCTGTGAAACGCAGTTTCTTTGCAGGCCTGATCTGGCTGAAGTAGGACTTCTGCTCTGGGTGTGCTACTTTGCCCTAGAGCTGAAAGGCACAACGTGCAGGCTTCTTTCCAAAGGGCGAGTTGGGCCCCACAGCATCTTGCTTCCAGCTCTTTGGGAAGCTAAGAAAACACTCGCTCTGCACAGTGCTCTTAGAGCCTACCGGGAACATCTCTTCCAAAGGCCTGTGAAACGCAGTTTCTAGGCAGGCCAGATCTGGCTGAAGTAGGACTTCTGCTCTGGGTGTGCTACTTTGCCCTAGAGCTGAAAGGCACAATGTGCAGGCTTCTTTCCAAAGGGCGAGTTGGGACCCACAGCATCTTGCTTCCAGCTCTTTGGGAAGCTAAGAAACAACTCGCTCTGCACAGTGCTCTTACAGCCTACCGGGAACATCTCTTCCAAAGGCCTGTGAAACGCAGTTTCTTTGCAGGCCTGATCTGGCTGAAGTAGGACTTCTGCTCTGGGTGTGCTACTTTGCCCTAGAGCTGAAAGGCACAACGTGCAGGCTTCTTTCCAAAGGGCGAGTTGGGCCCCACAGCATCTTGCTTCCAGCTCTTTGGGAAGCTAAGAAAGAACTCGCTCTGCACAGTGCTCTTACAGCCTACCGGGAACATCTCTTCCAAAGGCCTGTGAAACGCAGTTTCTTTGCAGGCCTGATCTGGCTGAAGTAGGACTTCTGCTCTGGGTGTGCTACTTTGCCCTAGAGCTGAAAGGCACAACGTGCAGTCTTCTTTCCAAAGGGCGAGTTGGGCCCCACAGCATCTTGCTTCCAGCACTTTGGGAACCTAAGAAACCACTCGCTCTGCACAGTGCTCTTACAGCCTAGTGGGAACATCTCTTCCAAAGGCCTGTGAAACGCAGTTTCTTTGCAGGCCTGATCTGGCTGAAGTAGGACTTCTGCTCTGGGTGTGCTACTTTGCCCTAGAGCTGAAAGGCACAACGTGCAGGCTTCTTTCCAAAGGGCGAGTTGGGCCCCACAGCATCTTGCTTCCAGCTGTTTGGGAAGCTAAGAAACCACTCGCTCTGCACAGTGCTCTTACAGCCTACCGGGAACATCTCTTCCAAAGGCCTGTGAAATACAGTTTCTTTGCAGGCCTGATCTGGCTGCAGTAGGACTTCTGCTCTGGGTGTGCTACTTTGCCCTAGAGCTGAAAGGCACCACGTGCAGGCTTCTTTCCAAAGGGCGAGTTGGGCCCCACAGCATCTTGCTTCCAGCTCTTTGGGAAGCTAAGAAACAACTCGCTCTGCACAGTGCTCTTACAGCCTACCGGGAACATCTCTTCCAAAGGCCTGTGAAACGCAGTTTCTTTGCAGGCCTAATCTGGACGAAGTAGGACTTCTGCTCTGGGTGTGCTACTTTGCCCTAGAGCTGAAAGGCACAACGTGCAGGCTTCTTTCCAAAGGGCGAGTTGGGCCCCACAGCATCTTGCTTCCAGCTCTTTGGGAAGCTAAGAAACAACTCGCTCTGCACAGTGCTCTTACAGCCTACCGGGAGCATCTCTTCCAAAGGCCTGTGAAACGCAGTTTCTTTGCAGGCCTGATCTAGCTGAAGTAGGCCTTCTGCTCTGGGTGTGCTACTTTGCCCTACAGCTGAAAGGCACAACGTGCAGGCTTCTTTCCAAAGGGCGAGTGGTCCCCACAGCATCTTTCTTCCAGCTCTTTGGGAAGCTAAGAAACAACTCGCTCTGCACAGTGCTCTTACAGCCTACCGGGAACATCTCTTCCAAAGGCCTGTGAAACCCAGTTTCTTTGCAGGCCTGATCTGGCTGAAGTAGGACTTCTGCTCTGGGTGTGCTACTTTGCCCTAGAGCTGAAAGGCACAACGTGCAGGCTTCTTTCCAAAGGGCGAGTTGGGCCCCACAGCATCTTGCTTCCAGCTCTTTGGGAAGCTAAGAAACAACTCGCTCTGCACAGTGCTCTTACAGCCTACCGGGAACATCTCTTCCAAAGGCCTGTGAAAGGCAGTTTCTTTTCAGGCCTGATCTGGCTGAAGTAGGACTTCTGCTCTGGGTGTGCTACTTTGCCCTAGAGCTGAAAGCCACAACGTGCAGGCTTCCTTCCAAAGGGCGAGTTGGGCCCCACAGCATCTTGCTTTCAGCTCTTTGGGAAGCTAAGAAACAACTCGCTCTGCACAGTGCTCTTACAGCCTACCGGGAGCATCTCTTCCAAAGGCCTGTGAAACGCAGTTTCTTTGCAGGCCTGATCTGGCTGAAGTAGGACTTCTGCTCTGGGTGTGCTACTTTGCCCTAGAGCTGAAAGGCACAACGTGCAGGCTTCTTTCCAAAGGGCGAGTTGGGCCCCACAGCATCTTGCTTCCAGCTCTTTGGGAAGCTAAGAAACAACTCGCTCTGCACAGTGCTCTTACAGCCTACCGGGAGCATCTCTTCCAAAGGCCTGTGAAACGCAGTTTCTTTGCAGGCGTGATCTGGCTGAAGTAGGACTTCTGCTCTGGGTGTGCTACTTTGCCCTAGAGCTGAAAGGCACAACGTGCAGGCTTCTTTCCAAGGGGCGAGTTGGGCCCCACAGCATCTTGCTTCGAGTTCTTTGGGAAGCTAAGAAACCACTCGCTCTGCACAGTGCTCTTACAGCCTACCGGGAACATCTCTTCCAAAGGCCTGTGAAACGCAATTTCTTTGCAGGCCTGATCTGGCTGAAGTAGGACTTCTGCTCTGGGTGTGCTACTTTGCCCTAGAGCTGAAAGGCACAACGTGCAGGCTTCTTTCAAAAGGGTGAGTTGGGCCCCACAGCATCTTGCTTCCAGCTCTTTGGGAAGCTAAGAAACCACTTGCTCTGCACAGTGCTCTTACAGCCTACTGGGCACATCTCTTCCAAAGGCCTGTGAAACGCAGTTTCTTTGCAGGCCTGATCTGGCTGAAGTAGGACTTCTGCTCTGGGTGTGCTACTTTGCCCTAGAGCTGAAAGGCACAACGTGCAGGCATCTTTCCAAAGGGCGAGTTGGGCCCCACAGCATCTTGCTTCCAGCTCTTTGGGAAGCTAAGAAACAACTCGCTCTGCACAGTGCTCTTACAGCCTACCGGGAACATCTCTTCCAAAGGCCTGTGAAACGCAGTTTCTTTGCAGGCCTGATCTGGCTGAAGTAGGACTTCTGCTCTGGGTGTGCTACTTTTCCCTAGAGCTGAAAGGCACAACGTGCAGGCTTCTTTCCAAAGGGCGAGTTGGGCCCCACAGCATCTTGCTTCCAGCTCTTTGGGAAGCTAAGAAACAACTCGCTCTGCACAGTGCTCTTACAGTCTACCGGGAACATCACTTCCAAAGGCCTTTGAAACGCAGTTTCTTTGCATGCCTGATCTGGCTGAAGTAGGACTTCTGCTCTGGGTGTGCTACTATGCCCTAGAGCTGAAAGGCACAACGTGCAGGCTTCTTTCCAAAGGGCGAGTTGGGCCCCACACATCTTGTTTCCAGATCCTTGGGAACCTAAGAAACAACTCGCTCTGCACAGTGCTCTTACAGCCTACCGGGAACATCTCTTCCAAAGGCCTGTGAAACGCAGTTTCTTTGCAGGCCAGATCTGGCTGAAGTAGGACTTCTGCTCTGGGTGTGCTCCTTTGCCCTAGAGCTGAAAGGCACAACGTGCAGTCTTCTTTCCAAAGGGCGAGTTGGGCCCCACAGCATCTTGCTTCCAGCTCTTTGGGAAGCTAAGAAACCACTCGCTCTGCACAGTGCTCTTACAGCCTACCGGGAACATCTCTTCCAAAGGCCTGTGAAACGCAGTTTCTTTGCAGGCCTGATCTGTCTGAAGTAGGACTTCTGCTCTGGGTGTGCTACATTGCCCTAGAGCTGAAAGGCACAACGTGCAGGCTTCTTTCCAAAGGGCGAGTTGGGCCCCACAGCATCTTGCTTCCAGCTCTTTGGGAACCTAAGAAACCACTCGCTCTGCACAGTGCTCTTACAGCCTAGTGGGAACATCTCTTCCAAAGGCCTGTGAAACGCAGTTTCTTTGCAGGCCTGATCTGGCTGAAGTAGGACTTCTGCTCTGGGTGTGCTACTTTGCCCTAGAGCTGAAAGGCACAACGTGCAGGCTTCCTTCCAAAGGGCGAGTTGGGCCCCACAGCATCTTGCTTCCAGCTCTTTGGGAACCTAAGAAACCACTCGCTCTGCACAGTGCTCTTACAGCCTACCGGGAACATCTCTTCCAAAGGCCTGTGAAACGCAGTTTCTTTGCAGGCCAGATCTGGCTGAAGTAGGACTTCTGCTCTGGGTGTGCTACTTTGCCCTAGAGCTGAAAGGCACAACGTGCAGGCTTCTTTCCAAAGGACGAGTTGGGCCCCACAGCATCTTGCTTCCAGCTCTTTGGGAACCTAAGAAACCACTCGCTCTGCACAGTGCTCTTACAGCCTAGTGGGAACATCTCTTCCAAAGGCCTGTGAAACGCAGTTTCTTTGCAGGCCAGATCTGGCTGAAGTAGGACTTCTGCTCTGGGTGTGCTACTTTGCCCTAGAGCTGAAAGGCACAACGTGCAGGCTTCTTTCCAAAGGACGAGTTGGGCCCCACAGCATCTTGCTTCCAGCTCTTTGGGAACCTAAGAAACCACTCGCTCTGCACAGTGCTCTTACAGCCTAGTGGGAACATCTCTTCCAAAGGCCTGTGAAACGCAGTTTCTTTGCAGGCCTGATCTGGCTGAAGTAGGACTTCTGCTCTGGGTGTGCTACTTTGCCCTAGAGCTGAAAGGCACAACGTGCAGGCTTCTTTCCAAAGGGCGAGTTGGGCCCCACAGCATCTTGCTTCCAGCTCTTTGGGAAGCTAAGAAACCACTCGCTCTGCACAGTGCTCTTACAGCCTACCGGGAACATCTCTTCCAAAGGCCTGTGAAACACAGTTTCTTTGCAGGCCTGATCTGTCTGAAGTAGGACTTCTGCTCTGGGTGTTCTACTTTGCCCTAGAGCTGAAAGGCACAACGTGCAGGCTTCTTTCCAAAGGGCGAGTTGGGCCCCACAGCATCTTGCTTCCAGCTCTTTGGGAAGCTAAGAAAGAACTCGCTCTGCACAGTGCTCTTACAGCCTACCGGGAACATCTCTTCCAAAGGCCTGTGAAACGCAGTTTCTTTGCAGGCCTGATCTGGCTGAAGTAGGACTTCTGCTCTGGGTGTGCTACTTTGCCCTAGAGCTGAAAGGCAAAACGTGCAGGCTTCTTTCCAAAGGGCGAGTTGGGCCCCACAGCATCTTGCTTCCAGCTCTTTGGGAAGCTAAGAAACCACTCGCTCTGCACAGTGCTCTTACAGCCTACCGGGAACATCTCTTCCAAAGGCCTGTGAAACGCAGTTTCTTTGCAGGCCTGATCTGGCTGAAGTAGGACTTCTGCTCTGGGTGTGCTACTTTGCCCTAGAGCTGAAAGTCACAACGTGCAGGCTTCTTTCCAAAGGGCGATTTGGGCCACACAGCATCTTGCTTACAGCTCTTTGGGAAGCTAAGAAACAACTCGCTCTGCACAGTGCTCTTACAGCCTACCGGGAACATCTCTTCCAAAGGCCTGTGAAACGCAGTTTCTTTGCAGGCCTGATCTGGCTGAAGTAGGACTTCTGCTCTGGGTGTGCTACTTTGCCCTAGAGCTGAAAGGCACAACGTGCAGGCTTCTTTCCAAAGGGCGAGTTGGGCCCCACAGCATCTTGCTTCCAGCTCTTTGGGAAGCTAAGAAACAAGTCGCTCTGCACAGTGCTCTTACAGCCTACCGGGAACATCTCTTCCAAAGGTATGTGAAATGCAGTTTGTTTGCAGGCCTGATCTGGCTGAAGTAGGACTTCTGCTCTGGGTGTGCTACTTTGCCCTAGAGCTGAAAGGCACAACGTGCACGCTTCTTTCCAAAGGGCGAGTTGGGCCCCACAGCATCTTGCTTCCAGCTCTTTGGGAACCTAAGAAACCACTCGCTCTGCACAGTGCTCTTACAGCCTACTGGGAACATCTCTTCCAAAGGCCTGTGAAACGCAGTTTCTTTGCAGGCCTGATCTGGCTGAAGTAGGACTTCTGCTCTGGGTGTGCTACTTTGCCCTAGAGCTGAAAGGCACAACGTGCAGTCTTCTTTCCAAAGGGCGAGTTGGGCCCCACAGCATCTTGCTTCCAGCTCTTTGGGAACCTAAGAAACCACTCGCTCTGCACAGTGCTCTTACAGCCTAGTGGGAACATCTCTTCCAAAGGCCTGTGAAACGCAGTTTCTTTGCAGGCCTGATCTGGCTGAAGTAGGACTTCTGCTCTGGGTGTGCTACTTTGCCCTAGAGCTGAAAGGCACAAAGTGCAGGCTTCTTTCTAAAGGGCGAGTTGGGCCCCACAGCATCTTGCTTCCAGCTCTTTGGGAAGCTAAGAAACCACTCGCTCTGCACAGTGCTCTTACAGCCTACCGGGAACATCTCTTCCAAAGGCCTGTGAAATACAGTTTCTTTGCAGGCCTGATCTGGCTGAAGTAGGACTTCTGCTCTGGGTGTGCTACTTTGCCCTAGAGCTGAAAGGCACCACGTGCAGGCTTCTTTCCAAAGGGCGAGTTGGGCCCCACAGCATCTTGCTTCCAGCTCTTTGGGAAGCTAAGAAACAACTCGCTCTGCACAGTGCTCTTACAGCCTACCGGGAACATCTCTTCCAAAGGCCTGTGAAACGCAGTTTCTTTGCAGGCCTAATCTGGACGAAGTAGGACTTCTGCTCTGGGTGTGCTACTTTGCCCTAGAGCTGAAAGGCACAACGTGCAGGCTTCTTTCCAAAGGGCGAGTTGGGCCCCACAGCATCTTGCTTCCAGCTCTTTGGGAAGCTAAGAAACAACTCGCTCTGCACAGTGCTCTTACAGCCTACCGGGAACATCTCTTCCAAAGGCCTGTGAAACGCAGTTTCTTTGCAGGCCTGATCTGGCTGAAGTAGGACTTCTGCTCTGGGTGTGCTACTTTGCCCTAGAGCTGAAAGGCACAACGTGCAGGCTTCTTTCCAAAGGGCGAGTTGGGCCCCACAGCATCTTGCTTCCAGCTCTTTGGGAAGCAAAGAAACAACTCGCTCTGCACAGTGCTCTTACAGCCTACCGGGAACATCTCTTCCAAAGGCTTGCGAAACGCAGTTTCTTTGCAGGCCTGATCTGGCTGAAGTAGGACTTCTGCTCTGGGTGTGCTACTTTGCCCTAGAGCTGAAAGGCACAACGTGCAGGCTTCTTTCCAAAGGGCGAGTTGGTCCCCACAGCATCTTGCTTCCAGCTCTTTGGGAAGCTAAGAAACAACTCGCTCTGCACAGTGCTCTTACAGCCTACCGGGAACATCTCTTCCAAAGGGCTGTGAAACGCAGATTCTTTGCAGGCCTGATCTGGCTGAAGTAGGACTTCTGCTCTGGGTGTGCTACTTTGCCCTAGAGCTGAAAGGCACAACGTGCAGGCTTCTTTCCAAAGGGCGAGTTGGGCCCCACAGCATCTTGCTTCCAGCTCTTTGGGAAGCTAAGAAACAACTCGCTCTGCACAGTGCTCTTACAGCCTACCGGGGACATCTCTTCCAAAGGCCTGTGAAACGCAGTTTCTTTGCAGGCCTGATCTAGCTGAAGTAGGCCTTCTGCTCTGGGTGTGCTACTTTGCCCTAGAGCTGAAAGGCACAACGTGCAGGCTTCTTTCCAAAGGGCGAGTGGTCCCCACAGCATCTTTCTGCCAGCTCTTTGGGAAGCTAAGAAACAACTCGCTCTGCACAGTGCTCTTACAGCCTACCGGGAACATCTCTTCCAAAGGCCTGTGAAACCCAGTTTCTTTGCAGGCCTGATCTGGCTGAAGTAGGACTTCTGCTCTGGGTGTGCTACTTTGCCCTAGAGCTGAAAGGCACAACGTGCAGGCTTCTTTCCAAAGGGCGAGTTGGGCCCCACAGCATCTTGCTTCCAGCTCTTTGGGAAGCTAAGAAACAACTCGCTCTGCACAGTGCTCTTACAGCCTACCGGGAACATCTCTTCCAAAGGCCTGTGAAAGGCAGTTTCTTTTCAGGCCTGATCTGGCTGTAGTAGGACTTCTGCTCTGGGTGTGCTACTTTGCCCTAGAGCTGAAAGCCACAACGTGCAGGCTTCCTTCCAAAGGGCGAGTTGGGCCCCACAGCATCTTGCTTTCAGCTCTTTGGGAAGCTAAGAAACAACTCGCTCTGCACAGTGCTCTTACAGCCTACCGGGAGCATCTCTTCCAAAGGCCTGTGAAACGCAGTTTCTTTGCAGGCCTGATCTGGCTGAAGTAGGACTTCTGCTCTGGGTGTGCTACTTTGCCCTAGAGCTGAAAGGCACAACGTGCAGGCTTCTTTCCAAAGGGCGAGTTGGGCCCCACAGCATCTTGCTTCCAGCTCTTTGGGAAGCTAAGAAACAACTCGCTCTGCACAGTGCTCTTACAGCCTACCGGGAGCATCTCTTCCAAAGGCCTGTGAAACGCAGTTTCTTTGCAGGCGTGATCTGGCTGAAGTAGGACTTCTGCTCTGGGTGTGCTACTTTGCCCTAGAGCTGAAAGGCACAACGTGCAGGCTTCTTTCCAAGGGGCGAGTTGGGCCCCACAGCATCTTGCTTCGAGTTCTTTGGGAAGCTAAGAAACCACTCGCTCTGCACAGTGCTCTTACAGCCTACCGGGAACATCTCTTCCAAAGGCCTGTGAAACGCAATTTCTTTGCAGGCCTGATCTGGCTGAAGTAGGACTTCTGCTCTGAGTGTGCTACTTTGCCCTAGAGCTGAAAGGCACAACGTGCAGGCTTCTTTCAAAAGGGTGAGTTGGGCCCCACAGCATCTTGCTTCCAGCTCTTTGGGAAGCTAAGAAACCACTTGCTCTGCACAGTGCTCTTACAGCCTACCGGGCACATCTCTTCCAAAGGCCTGTGAAACGCAGTTTCTTTGCAGGCCTGGTCTGGCTGAAGTAGGACTTCTGCTCTGGGTGTGCTACTTTGCCCTAGAGCTGAAAGGCACAACGTGCAGGCATCTTTCCAAAGGGCGAGTTGGGCCCCACAGCATCTTGCTTCCAGCTCTTTGGGAAGCTAAGAAACAACTCGCTCTGCACAGTGCTCTTACAGCCTACCGGGAACATCTCTTCCAAAGGCCTGTGAAACGCAGTTTCTTTGCAGGCCTGATCTGGCTGAAGTAGGACTTCTGCTCTGGGTGTGCTACTTTGCCCTAGAGCTGAAAGGCACAACGTGCAGGCTTCTTTCCAAAGGGCGAGTTGGGCCCCACTGCATCTTGCTTCCAGCTCTTTGGGAAGCTAAGAAACAACTCGCTCTGCACAGTGCTCTTACAGTCTACCGGGAACATCACTTCCAAAGGCCTGTGAAACGCAGTTTCTTTGCAGGCCTGATCTGGCTGAAGTAGGACTTCTGCTCTGGGTGTGCTACTTTGCCCTAGAGCTGAAAGGCACAACGTGCAGGCTTCTTTCCAAAGGGCGAGTTGGGCCCCACACATCTTGTTTCCAGATCCTTGGGAACCTAAGAAACAACTCGCTCTGCACAGTGCTCTTACAGCCTACCGGGAACATCTCTTCCAAAGGCCTGTGAAACGCAGTTTCTTTGCAGGCCTGATCTGGCTGAAGTAGGACTTCTGCTCTGGGTGTGCTACTTTGCCCTAGAGCTGAAAGGCACAACGTGCAGGCTTCTTTCCAAAGGGCGAGTTGGGCCCCACAGCATCTTGCTTCCAGCTCTTTGGGAAGCTAAGAAACAACTCGCTCTGCAGAGTGCTCTTACAGCCTACCGGGAACATCTCTTCCAAAGGCCTGTGAAACGCAGTTTCTTTGCAGGCCTGATCTGGCTGAAGTAGGACTTCTGCTCTGGGTGTGCTACTTTGCCCTAGAGCTGAAAGCCACAACGTGCAGGCTTCTTTCCAAAGGGCGAGTTGGGCCCCACAGCATCTTGCTTCCAGCTCTTTGGGAAGCTAAGAAACAACTCGCTCTGCACAGTGCTCTTACAGCCTACCGGGAGCATCTCTTCCAAAGGCCTGTGAAACGCAGTTTCTTTGCAGGCCTGATCTGGCTGAAGTAGGACTTCTGCTCTGGGTGTGCTACTTTGCCCTAGAGCTGAAAGGCACAACGTGCAGGCTTCTTTCCAAAGGGCGAGTGGTCCCCACAGCATCTTGCTTCCAGCTCTTTGGGAAGCTAAGAAACAACTCGCTCTGCACAGTGCTGTTACAGCCTACCGGGAACATCTCTTCCAAATGCCTGTGAAACGCAGTTTCTTTGCAGGCCTGATCTGGCTGAAGTAGGACTTCTGCTCTGGGTGTGCTACTTTGCCCTAGAGCTGAAAGGCACAACGTGCAGGCTTCTTTCCAAAGGGCGAGTTGGGCCCCACAGCATCTTGCTTCCAGCTCTTTGGGAAGCTAAGAAACAACTCGCTCTGCACAGTGCTCTTACAGCCTACCGGGAACATCTCTTCCAAAGGCCTGTGTAACGCAGTTTCTTTGCAGGCCTGATCTGGCTGAAGTAGGACTTCTGCTCTGGGTGTGCTACTTTGCCCTAGAGCTGAAAGCCACAACGTGCAGGCTTCTTTCCAAAGGGCGAGTTGGGCCCCACAGCATCTTGCTTCCAGCTCTTTGGGAAGCTAAGAAACAATTCGCTCTGCACAGTGCTCTTACAGCCTACCGGGAACATCTCTTCCAAAGGCCTATGAAACGCAGTTTCTTTGCAGGCCTGATCTGGCTGAAGTCGGACTTCTGCTCTGGGTGTGCTACTTTGCCCTAGAGCTGAAAGGCACAACGTGCAGGCTTCTTTCCAAAGGGCGAGTTTGGCTCCACAGCATCTTGCTTCCAGCTTTTTGGGAAGCTAAGAAACAACTCGCTCTGCACAGTGCTCTTACAGCCTACCGGTAACATCTCTTCCAAAGGCCTGTGAAACGCCGTGTCTTTGCAGGCCTGATCTGGCTGAAGTAGGACTTCTGCTCTGGGTGTGCTACTTTGCCCTAGAGCTGAAAGGCACAACGTGCAGGCTTCTTTCCAAAGGGCGAGTTGGGCCCCACAGCATCTTGCTTCCAGCTCTTTGGGAACCTAAGAAACAATTCGCTCTGCACAGTGCTCTTACAGCCTACCGGGAACATCTCATCCAAAGGCCTGTGAAACGCAGTTTCTTTGCAGGCCTGATCTGGCTGAAGTAGGACTTCTGCTCTGGGTGTGCTACTTTGCCCTAGAGCTGAAAGGCACAACGTGCAGGCTTCTTTCCAAAGGGCGAGTTGGGCTCCACAGCATCTTGCTTCCAGCTTTTTGGGAAGCTAAGAAACAACTCGCTCTGCACAGTGCTCTTACAGCCTACCGGGAACATCTCTTCCAAAGGCCTGTGAAACGCCGTGTCTTTGCAGGCCTGATCTGGCTGAAGTAGGACTTCTGCTCTGGGTGTGCTACTTTGCCCTAGAGCTGAAAGGCACAACGTGCAGGCTTCTTTCCAAAGGGCGAGTTGGGCCCCACAGCATCTTGCTTCCAGCTCTTTGGGAACCTAAAAACCACTCGCTCTGCACAGTGCTCTTACAGCCTAGTGGGAACATCTCTTCCAAAGGCCTGTGAAACGCGGTTTCTTTGCAGGCCTGATCTGGCTGAAGTAGGACTTCTGCTCTGGGTGTGCTACATTGCCCTAGAGCTGAAAGGCACAACGTGCAGGCTTCTTTCCAAAGGGCGAGTTGGGCCCCACAGCATCTTGCTTCCACCTCTTTGGGAAGCTAAGAAACAACTCGCTCTGCACAGTGCTCTTAGAGCCTGCCGGGAACATCTCTTCCAAAGGCCTGTGAAACGCAGTTCCTTTGCAGGCCTGATCTGGCTGAAGTAGGACTTCTGCTCTGGGTGTGCTACTTTGCCCTAGAGCTGAAAGTCACCACGTGCAGGCTTCTTTCCAAAGGGCGAGTTGGGCCCCACAGCATCTTGCTTCCAGCTCTTTGGGAAGCTAAGAAACTACTCGCTCTGCACAGTGCTCTTACAGCCTAGTGGGAACATCTCTTCCAAAGGCCTGTGAAACTCAGTTTCTTTGCAGGCCTGATCTGGCTGAAGTAGGACATCTGCTCTGGGTATGCTACTTTGCCCTAGAGCTGAAAGGCACAACGTGCAGGCTTCTTTCCAAAGGGTGAGTTGGGCCCCAGAGCATCTTGCTTCCAGCTCTTTGGGAAGCTAAGAAACCACTCGCTCTGAACAGTGCTCTTAAAGCATACCGGGAACATCTCTTCCAAAGGCCTGTGAAGCGCAGTTTCTTTGCAGGCCTGATCTGGCTGAAGTAGGACTTCTGCTCTGGGTTTGCAACTTTGCCCTATAGCTGAAAGGCAAAACGTGCAGGCTTCTTTCCAAAGGGCGAGTTGGGCCCCACAGCATCTTGCTTCCAGCTCTTTGGGAAGCTAAGTAACAACCCGCTCTGCACAGTGCTCTTACAGCCTAGTGGGAACATCTCCTCCAAAGGCCTGTGAAACGCAGTTTCTTTGCAGGCCTGATCTGGCTGAAGTAGGACTTCTGCTCTGTGTGTGCTACTTTGCCCTAGAGCTGAAAGGCACAACGTGCAGGCTTCTTTCCAAAGGGCGAGTTGGGCCCCACAGCATCTTGCTTCCAGCTCTTTGGGAAGCTAAGAAACAACTCGCTCTGCACAGAGCTCTTACAGCCTACCGGGAACATCTCTTCCAAAGGCCTGTGAAACGCAGTTTCTTTGCAGGCCTGATCTGGCTGAAGTAGGACTTCTGCTCTGGGTGTGCTACTTTGCCCTAGAGCTGAAAGGCACAACGTGCAGGCTTCTTTCCAAAGGGCGAGTTGGGCCCCACAGCATCTTGCTTCCAGCTCTTTGGGAAGCCAAGAAACAACTCGCTCTGCACAGTGCTCTTACAGCCTACCGGGAGCATCACTTCCAAAGGCCTGTGAAACGCAGTTTCTCTGCAGGCCTGATCTGGTTGAAGTAGGACTTCTTCTCTGGGTGTGCTACATTGCCCTAGAGCTGAAAGGCACAACGTGCAGGATTCTTTCCAAAGGGCGAGTTGGGCCCCACAGCATCTTGCTTCCAGCTCTTTGGGAAGCTAAGAAACAACTCGCTCTGCACAGTGCTCTTACAGCCTACCGGGAACATCTCTTCCAAAGGCCTGTGAAACGCAGTTTCTTTGCAGGCCTGATCTGGCTGAAGTAGGACTTCTGCTCTGGGTGTGCTACTTTGCCCTAGAGCTGAAAGGCACAACGTGCAGGCTTCTTTCAAAGGGCGAGTTGGGCCCCACAGCATCTTGTTTCCAGCTCCTTGGGAACCTAAGAAACCACTCGCTCTGCACAGTGCTCTTACAGCCTACCGGGAACATCTCTTCCAAAGGCCTGTGAAACGCAGTTTCTTTGCAGGCCTGATCTGGCTGAAGTAGGACTTCTGCTCTGGGTGTGCTACTTTGCCCTAGAGCTGAAAGGCACAACGTGCAGGCTTCTTTCCAAAGGGCGAGTTGGGCCCCACAGCATCTTGCTTCCAGCTCTTTGGGAAGCTAAGAAACAACTCGCTCTGCACAGTGCTCTTACAGCCTACCGGGAACATCTCTTCCAAAGGCCTGTGAAACGCAGTTTCTTTGCAGGCCTGATCTGGCTGAAGTAGGACTTCTGCTCTGGGTGTGCTACTTTGCCCTAGAGCTGAAAGGCACAACGTGCAGGCTTCTTTCCAAAGGGCGAGTTGGGCCCCACAGCATCTTGCTTCCAGCTCTTTGGGAAGCTAAGAAACAACTCGCTCTGCACAGTGCTCTTACAGCCTACCGGGAACATCTCTTCCAAAGGCCTGTGAAATGCAGTTTCTTTGCAGGCCTGATCTGGCTGAAGTAGGACTTCTGCTCTGGGTGTGCTAATTTGCCCTAGAGCTGAAAGGCACAACGTGCAGGCTTCTTTCCAAAGGGCGAGTGGTCCCCACAGCATCTTGCTTCCAGCTCTTTGGGAAGCTAAGAAACAACTCGCTCTGCACAGTGCTCTTACAGCCTACCGGGAACATCTCTTCCAAAGGCCTGTGAAACGCAGTTTCTTTGCAGGCCTGATCTGGCTGAAGTAGGACTTCTGCTATGGGTGTGCTACTTTGCCCTAGAGCTGAAAGGCACAACGTGCAGGCTTCTTTCCAAAGGGCGAGTTGGGCCCCACAGCATCTTGCTTCCAGCTCTTTGGGAAGCTAAGAAACAACTCGCTCTGCACAGTGCTCTTACAGCCTACCGGGAACATCTCTTCCAAAGGCCTGTGAAACGCAGTTTCTTTGCAGGCCTGATCTGGCTGAAGTAGGACTTCTGCTCTGGGTGTGCTACTTTGCCCTAGAGCTGAAAGCCACAACGTGCAGGCTTCTTTCCAAAGGGCGAGTTGGGCCCCACTGCATCTTGCTTCCAGCTCTTTGGGAAGCTAAGAAACAACTCGCTCTGCACTGTGCTCTTACAGCCTACCGGGAACATCTCTTCCAAAGGCCTGTGAAACGCAGTTTCTTTGCAGGCCTGATCTGGCTGAAGTAGGACTTCTGCTCTGGGTGTGCTACTTTGCCCTAGAGCTGAAAGGCACAACGTGCAGGCTTCTTTCCAAAGGGCGAGTTGGGCCCCACAGCATCTTGCTTCCAGCTCTTTGGGAAGCTAAGAAACCACTCGCTCTGCACAGTGCTCTTACAGCCTACCGGGAACATCTCTTCCAAAGGCCTGTGAAACGCAGTTTCTTTGCAGGCCTGATCTGGCTGAAGTAGGACTTCTGCTCTGGGTGTGCTACTTTGCCCTAGAGCTGAAAGGCACAACGTGCAGGCTTCTTTCCAAAGGGCGAGTTGGGCCCCACAGCATCTTGCTTCCAGCTCTTTGGGAAGCTAAGAAACAACTCGCTCTGCACAGTGCTCTTACAGCCTACCGGGAACATCTCTTCCAAAGGCCTGTGAAACGCAGTTTCTTTGCAGGCCTGATCTGGCTGAAGTAGGACTTCTGCTCTGGGTGTGCTACTTTGCCCTAGAGCTGAAAGGCACAACGTGCAGGCTTCTTTCCAAAGGGCGAGTTGGGCCCCACAGCATCTTGCTTCCAGCTCTTTGGGAAGCTAAGAAACAACTCGCTCTGCACAGTGCTCTTACAGCCTACCGGGAACATCTCTTCCAAAGGCCTGTGAAACGCAGTTTCTTTGCAGGCCTGATCTGGCTGAAGTAGGACTTCTGCTCTGGGTGTGCTACTTTGCCCTAGAGCTGAAAGGCACAACGTGCAGGCTTCTTTCCAAAGGGCGAGTTGGGCCCCACAGCATCTTGCTTCCAGCTCTTTGGGAACCTAAGAAACCACTCGCTCTGCACAGTGCTCTTACAGCCTAGTGGGAACATCTCTTCCAAAGGCCTGTGAAACGCAGTTTCTTTGCAGGCCTGATCTGGCTGAAGTAGGACTTCTGCTCTGGGTGTGCTACTTTGCCCTAGAGCTGAAAGGCACAACGTGCAGGCTTCTTTCCAAAGGGCGAGTTGGGCCCCACAGCATCTTGCTTCCACCTCTTTGGGAAGCTAAGAAACAACTCGCTCTGCACAGTGCTCTTACAGCCTAGTGGGAACATCTCTTCCAAAGGCCTGTGAAACGCAGTTTCTTTGCAGGCCTGATCTGGCTGAAGTAGGACTTCTGCTCTGGGTGTGCTACTTTGCCCTAGAGCTGAAAGGCACAACGTGCAGGCTTCTTTCCAAAGGGCGAGTTGGGCCCCACAGCATCTTGCTTCCAGCTCTTTGGGAACCTAAGAAACCACTCGCTCTGCACAGTGCTCTTACAGCCTACCGGGAACATCTCTTCCAAAGGCCTGTGAAACGCAGTTTCTTTGCAGGCCAGATCTGGCTGAAGTAGGACTTCTGCTCTGGGTGTGCTACTTTGCCCTAGAGCTGAAAGGCACAACGTGCAGGCTTCTTTCCAAAGGGCGAGTTGGGCCCCACAGCATCTTGCTTCCAGCTCTTTGGGAAGCTAAGAAACAACTCGCTCTGCACAGTGCTCTTACAGCCTAGTGGGAACATCTCTTCCAAAGGCCTGTGAAACGCAGTTTCTTTGCAGGCCTGATCTGGCTGAAGTAGGACTTCTGCTCTGGGTGTGCTACTTTGCCCTAGAGCTGAAAGGCACAACGTGCAGGCTTCTTTCCAAAGGGCGAGTGGTCCCCACAGCATCTTGCTTCCAGCTCTTTGGGAATCTAAGAAACAACTCGCTCTGCACAGTGCTCTTACAGCCTACCGGGAACATCTCTTCCAAAGGCCTGTGAAACGCAGTTTCTTTGCAGGCCTGATCTGGCTGAAGTAGGACTTCTGCTCTGGGTGTGCTACTTTGCCCTAGAGCTGAAAGCCACAACGTGCAGGCTTCTTTCCAAAGGGCGAGTTGGGCCCCACAGCATCTTGCTTCCAGCTCTTTGGGAAGCTAAGAAACAACTCGCTCTGCACAGTGCTCTTACAGCCTACCGGGAACATCTCTTCCAAAGGCCTGTGAAACGCAGTTTCTTTGCAGGCCTGATCTGGCTGAAGTAGGACTTCTGCTCTGGGTGTGCTACTTTGCCCTAGAGCTGAAAGCCACAACGTGCAGGCTTCTTTCCAAAGGGCGAGTTGGGCCCCACAGCATCTTGCTTCCAGCTCTTTGGGAAGCTAAGAAACAACTCGCTCTGCACAGTGCTCTTACAGCCTACCGGGAACATCTCTTCCAAAGGCCTGTGAAACGCAGTTTCTTTGCAGGCCTGATCTGGCTGAAGTAGGACTTCTGCTCTGGGTGTGCTACTTTGCCCTATAGCTGAAAGGCACAACGTGCAGGCTTCTTTCCAAAGGGCGAGTTGGGCCCCACAGCATCTTGTTTCCAGCTCCTTGAGAACCTAAGAAACCACTCGCTCTGCACAGTGCTCTTACAGCCTACCGGGAACATCTCTTCCAAAGGCCTGTGAAACGCAGTTTCTTTGCAGGCCTGATCTGGCTGAAGTAGGACTTCTGCTCTGGGTGTGCTACTTTGCCCTAGAGCTGAAAGGCACAACGTGCAGTCTTCTTTCCTAAGGGCGAGTTGGGCACCACAGCATCTTGCTTCCAGCTCTTTGGGAAGCTAAGAAACAACTCGCTCTGCACAGTGCTCTTACAGCCTACCGGGAACATCTCTTCCAAAGGCCTGTGAAACGCAGTTTCTTTGCAGGCCTGATCTGGCTGAAGTAGGACTTCTGCTCTGGGTGTGCTACTTTGCCCTAGAGCTGAAAGGCACAACGTGCAGGCTTCTTTCCAAAGGGCGAGTTGGGCCCCACAGCATCTTGCTTCCAGCTCTTTGGGAAGCTAAGAAACAACTCGCTCTGCACAGTGCTCTTACAGCCTACCGGGAACATCTCTTCCAAAGGCCTGTGAAACGCAGTTTCTTTGCAGGCCTGATCTGGCTGAAGTAGGACTTCTGCTCTGGGTGTGCTACTTTGCCCTAGAGCTGAAAGGCACAACGTGCAGGCTTCTTTCCAAAGGGCGAGTTGGGCCCCACAGCATCTTGCTTCCAGCTCTTTGGGAAGCTAAGAAACAACTCGCTCTGCACAGTGCTCTTACAGCCTACCGGGAACATCTCTTCCAAAGGCCTGTGAAACGCAGTTTCTTTGCAGGCCTGATCTGGCTGAAGTAGGACTTCTGCTCTGGGTGTGCTACTTTGCCCTAGAGCTGAAAGGCACAACGTGCAGGCTTCTTTCCAAAGGGCGAGTTGGGCCCCACAGCATCTTGCTTCCAGCTCTTTGGGAAGCTAAGAAACAACTCGCTCTGCACAGTGCTCTTACAGCCTACCGGGAACATCTCTTCCAAAGGCCTGTGAAACGCAGTTTCTTTGCAGGCCTGATCTGGCTGAAGTAGGACTTCTGCTCTGGGTGTGCTACTTTGCCCTAGAGCTGAAAGGCACAACGTGCAGGCTTCTTTCCAAAGGGCGAGTTGGGCCCCACAGCATCTTGCTTCCAGCTCTTTGGGAACCTAAGAAACCACTCGCTCTGCACAGTGCTCTTACAGCCTAGTGGGAACATCTCTTCCAAAGGCCTGTGAAACGCAGTTTCTTTGCAGGCCTGATCTGGCTGAAGTAGGACTTCTGCTCTGGGTGTGCTACTTTGCCCTAGAGCTGAAAGGCACAACGTGCAGGCTTCTTTCCAAAGGGCGAGTTGGGCCCCACAGCATCTTGCTTCCACCTCTTTGGGAAGCTAAGAAACAACTCGCTCTGCACAGTGCTCTTACAGCCTAGTGGGAACATCTCTTCCAAAGGCCTGTGAAACGCAGTTTCTTTGCAGGCCTGATCTGGCTGAAGTAGGACTTCTGCTCTGGGTGTGCTACTTTGCCCTAGAGCTGAAAGGCACAACGTGCAGGCTTCTTTCCAAAGGGCGAGTTGGGCCCCACAGTATCTTGCTTCCAGCTCTTTGGGAACCTAAGAAACCACTCGCTCTGCACAGTGCTCTTACAGCCTAGCGGGAACATCTCTTCCAAAGGCCTGTGAAACGCAGTTTCTTTGCAGGCCAGATCTGGCTGAAGTAGGACTTCTGCTCTGGGTGTGCTACTTTGCCCTAGAGCTGAAAGGCACAACGTGCAGGCTTCTTTCCAAAGGGCGAGTTGGGCCCCACAGCATCTTGCTTCCAGCTCTTTGGGAAGCTAAGAAACAACTCGCTCTGCACAGTGCTCTTACAGCCTAGTGGGAACATCTCTTCCAAAGGCCTGTGAAACGCAGTTTCTTTGCAGGCCTGATCTGGCTGAAGTAGGACTTCTGCTCTGGGTGTGCTACTTTGCCCTAGAGCTGAAAGGCACAACGTGCAGGCTTCTTTCCAAAGGGCGAGTGGTCCCCACAGCATCTTGCTTCCAGCTCTTTGGGAAGCTAAGAAACAACTCGCTCTGCACAGTGCTCTTACAGCCTACCGGGAACATCTCTTCCAAAGGCCTGTGAAACGCAGTTTCTTTGCAGGCCTGATCTGGCTGAAGTAGGACTTCTGCTATGGGTGTGCTACTTTGCCCTAGAGCTGAAAGGCACAACGTGCAGGCTTCTTTCCAAAGGGCGAGTTGGGCCCCACAGCATCTTGCTTCCAGCTCTTTGGGAAGCTAAGAAACCACTCGCTCTGCACAGTGCTCTTACAGCCTACCGGGAACATCTCTTCCAAAGGCCTGTGAAACGCAGTTTCTTTGCAGGCCTGATCTGGCTGAAGTAGGACTTCTGCTCTGGGTGTGCTACTTTGCCCTAGAGCTGAAAGGCACAACGTGCAGGCTTCTTTCCAAAGGGCGAGTTGGGCCCCACAGCATCTTGCTTCCAGCTCTTTGGGAAGCTAAGAAACCACTCGCTCTGCACAGTGCTCTTACAGCCTACCGGGAGCATCTCTTCCAAAGGCCTGTGAAACGCAGTTTCTTTGCAGGCCTGATCTGGCTGAAGTAGGACTTCTGCTCTGGGTGTGCTACTTTGCCCTAGAGCTGAAAGGCACAACGTGCAGGCTTTTTTCCAAAGGGCGAGTTGGGCCCCACAGCATCTTGCTTCCAGCTCTTTGGGAAGCTAAGAAACAACTCGCTCTGCACAGTGCTCTTACAGCCTACCGAGAGCATCTCTTCCAAAGGCCTGAGAAACGCAGTTTCTTTGCAGGCGTGATCTGGCTGAAGTAGGACTTCTGCTCTGGGTGTGCTACTTTGCCCTAGAGATGAAAGGCGCAACGTGCAGGCTTCTTTCCAAAGGGCGAGTTGGGCCCCACAGCATCTTGCTTCCAGCTCTTTGGGAAGCTAAGAAACAATTCGCTCTGCACAGTGCTCTTACAGCCTACCGGGAACATCTCTTCCAAAGGCCTGTGAAACGCAGTTTCTCTGCAGGCCTGATCTGGCTGAAGTTGGACTTCTGCTCTGGGTGTGCTACTTTGCCCTAGAGCTGAAAGGCACAACGTGCAGGCTTCTTTCCAAAGGGCGAGTTGGGCCCCACAGCATCTTGCTTCCAGCTCTTTGGGAACCTAAGAAACCACTCGCTCTGCACAGTGCTCTTACAGCCTACCGGGAACATCTCTTCCAAAGGCCTGTGAAACGCAGTTTCTTTGCAGGCCTGATCTGGCTGAAGTAGGACTTCTGCTCTGGGTGTGCTACTTTGCCCTAGAGCTGAAAGGCACAACGTGCAGGCTTCTTTCCAAGGGGCGAGTTGGGCCCCACAGCATCTTGCTTCGAGTTCTTTGGGAAGCTAAGAAACCACTCGCTCTGCACAGTGCTCTTACAGCCTACCGGGAACATCTCTTCCAAAGGCCTGTGAAACGCAATTTCTTTGCAGGCCTGATCTGGCTGAAGTAGGAATTCTGCTCTGGGTCTGCTACTTTGCCCTAGAGCTGAAAGGCACAACGTGCAGGCTTCTTTCCAAAGGGTGAGTTGGGCCCCACAGCATCTTGCTTCCAGCTCTTTGGGAAGCTAAGAAAGAACTCGCTCTGCACAGTGCTCTTACAGCCTACCGGGAACATCTCTTCCAAAGGCCTGTGAAACGCAGTTTCTTTGCAGGCCTGATCTGGCTGAAGTAGGACTTCTGCTCTGGGTGTGCTACTTTGCCCTAGAGCTGAAAGGCACAACGTGCAGGCTTCTTTCCAAAGGGCGAGTTGGGCCCCACAGCATCTTGCTTCCAGCTCTTTGGGAAGCTAAGAAACAACTCGCTCTGCACAGTGCTCTTACAGCCTACCGGGAACATCTCTTCCAAAGGCCTGTGAAACGCAGTTTCTTTGCAGGCCTGATCTGGCTGAAGTAGGACTTCTGCTCTGGGTGTGCTACTTTGCCCTAGAGCTGAAAGCCACAACGTGCAGGCTTCTTTCCAAAGGGCGAGTTGGGCCCCACAGCATCTTGCTTCCAGCTCTTTGGGAAGCTAAGAAACAACTCGCTCTGCACAGTGCTCTTACAGCCTACCGGGAACATCTCTTCCAAAGGCCTGTGAAACGCAGTTTCTTTGCAGGCCTGATCTGGCTGAAGTAGGACTTCTGCTCTGGGTGTGCTACTTTGCCCTAGAGCTGAAAGCCACAACGTGCAGGCTTCTTTCCAAAGGGCGAGTTGGGCCCCACAGCATCTTGCTTCCAGCTCTTTGGGAAGCTAAGAAACAACTCGCTCTGCACAGTGCTCTTACAGCCTACCGGGAACATCTCTTCCAAAGGCCTGTGAAACGCAGTTTCTTTGCAGGCCTGATCTGGCTGAAGTAGGACTTCTGCTCTGGGTGTGCTACTTTGCCCTATAGCTGAAAGGCACAACGTGCAGGCTTCTTTCCAAAGGGCGAGTTGGGCCCCACAGCATCTTGTTTCCAGCTCCTTGAGAACCTAAGAAACCACTCGCTCTGCACAGTGCTCTTACAGCCTACCGGGAACATCTCTTCCAAAGGCCTGTGAAACGCAGTTTCTTTGCAGGCCTGATCTGGCTGAAGTAGGACTTCTGCTCTGGGTGTGCTACTTTGCCCTAGAGCTGAAAGGCACAACGTGCAGTCTTCTTTCCTAAGGGCGAGTTGGGCACCACAGCATCTTGCTTCCAGCTCTTTGGGAAGCTAAGAAACAACTCGCTCTGCACAGTGCTCTTACAGCCTACCGGGAACATCTCTTCCAAAGGCCTGTGAAACGCAGTTTCTTTGCAGGCCTGATCTGGCTGAAGTAGGACTTCTGCTCTGGGTGTGCTACTTTGCCCTAGAGCTGAAAGGCACAACGTGCAGGCTTCTTTCCAAAGGGCGAGTTGGGCCCCACAGCATCTTGCTTCCAGCTCTTTGGGAAGCTAAGAAACAACTCGCTCTGCACAGTGCTCTTACAGCCTACCGGGAACATCTCTTCCAAAGGCCTGTGAAACGCAGTTTCTTTGCAGGCCTGATCTGGCTGAAGTAGGACTTCTGCTCTGGGTGTGCTACTTTGCCCTAGAGCTGAAAGGCACAACGTGCAGGCTTCTTTCCAAAGGGCGAGTTGGGCCCCACAGCATCTTGCTTCCAGCTCTTTGGGAAGCTAAGAAACAACTCGCTCTGCACAGTGCTCTTACAGCCTACCGGGAACATCTCTTCCAAAGGCCTGTGAAACGCAGTTTCTTTGCAGGCCTGATCTGGCTGAAGTAGGACTTCTGCTCTGGGTGTGCTACTTTGCCCTAGAGCTGAAAGGCACAACGTGCAGGCTTCTTTCCAAAGGGCGAGTTGGGCCCCACAGCATCTTGCTTCCAGCTCTTTGGGAAGCTAAGAAACAACTCGCTCTGCACAGTGCTCTTACAGCCTACCGGGAACATCTCTTCCAAAGGCCTGTGAAACGCAGTTTCTTTGCAGGCCTGATCTGGCTGAAGTAGGACTTCTGCTCTGGGTGTGCTACTTTGCCCTAGAGCTGAAAGGCACAACGTGCAGGCTTCTTTCCAAAGGGCGAGTTGGGCCCCACAGCATCTTGCTTCCAGCTCTTTGGGAACCTAAGAAACCACTCGCTCTGCACAGTGCTCTTACAGCCTAGTGGGAACATCTCTTCCAAAGGCCTGTGAAACGCAGTTTCTTTGCAGGCCTGATCTGGCTGAAGTAGGACTTCTGCTCTGGGTGTGCTACTTTGCCCTAGAGCTGAAAGGCACAACGTGCAGGCTTCTTTCCAAAGGGCGAGTTGGGCCCCACAGCATCTTGCTTCCACCTCTTTGGGAAGCTAAGAAACAACTCGCTCTGCACAGTGCTCTTACAGCCTAGTGGGAACATCTCTTCCAAAGGCCTGTGAAACGCAGTTTCTTTGCAGGCCTGATCTGGCTGAAGTAGGACTTCTGCTCTGGGTGTGCTACTTTGCCCTAGAGCTGAAAGGCACAACGTGCAGGCTTCTTTCCAAAGGGCGAGTTGGGCCCCACAGTATCTTGCTTCCAGCTCTTTGGGAACCTAAGAAACCACTCGCTCTGCACAGTGCTCTTACAGCCTAGCGGGAACATCTCTTCCAAAGGCCTGTGAAACGCAGTTTCTTTGCAGGCCAGATCTGGCTGAAGTAGGACTTCTGCTCTGGGTGTGCTACTTTGCCCTAGAGCTGAAAGGCACAACGTGCAGGCTTCTTTCCAAAGGGCGAGTTGGGCCCCACAGCATCTTGCTTCCAGCTCTTTGGGAAGCTAAGAAACAACTCGCTCTGCACAGTGCTCTTACAGCCTAGTGGGAACATCTCTTCCAAAGGCCTGTGAAACGCAGTTTCTTTGCAGGCCTGATCTGGCTGAAGTAGGACTTCTGCTCTGGGTGTGCTACTTTGCCCTAGAGCTGAAAGGCACAACGTGCAGGCTTCTTTCCAAAGGGCGAGTGGTCCCCACAGCATCTTGCTTCCAGCTCTTTGGGAAGCTAAGAAACAACTCGCTCTGCACAGTGCTCTTACAGCCTACCGGGAACATCTCTTCCAAAGGCCTGTGAAACGCAGTTTCTTTGCAGGCCTGATCTGGCTGAAGTAGGACTTCTGCTATGGGTGTGCTACTTTGCCCTAGAGCTGAAAGGCACAACGTGCAGGCTTCTTTCCAAAGGGCGAGTTGGGCCCCACAGCATCTTGCTTCCAGCTCTTTGGGAAGCTAAGAAACCACTCGCTCTGCACAGTGCTCTTACAGCCTACCGGGAACATCTCTTCCAAAGGCCTGTGAAACGCAGTTTCTTTGCAGGCCTGATCTGGCTGAAGTAGGACTTCTGCTCTGGGTGTGCTACTTTGCCCTAGAGCTGAAAGGCACAACGTGCAGGCTTCTTTCCAAAGGGCGAGTTGGGCCCCACAGCATCTTGCTTCCAGCTCTTTGGGAAGCTAAGAAACCACTCGCTCTGCACAGTGCTCTTACAGCCTACCGGGAGCATCTCTTCCAAAGGCCTGTGAAACGCAGTTTCTTTGCAGGCCTGATCTGGCTGAAGTAGGACTTCTGCTCTGGGTGTGCTACTTTGCCCTAGAGCTGAAAGGCACAACGTGCAGGCTTTTTTCCAAAGGGCGAGTTGGGCCCCACAGCATCTTGCTTCCAGCTCTTTGGGAAGCTAAGAAACAACTCGCTCTGCACAGTGCTCTTACAGCCTACCGAGAGCATCTCTTCCAAAGGCCTGAGAAACGCAGTTTCTTTGCAGGCGTGATCTGGCTGAAGTAGGACTTCTGCTCTGGGTGTGCTACTTTGCCCTAGAGATGAAAGGCGCAACGTGCAGGCTTCTTTCCAAAGGGCGAGTTGGGCCCCACAGCATCTTGCTTCCAGCTCTTTGGGAAGCTAAGAAACAATTCGCTCTGCACAGTGCTCTTACAGCCTACCGGGAACATCTCTTCCAAAGGCCTGTGAAACGCAGTTTCTCTGCAGGCCTGATCTGGCTGAAGTTGGACTTCTGCTCTGGGTGTGCTACTTTGCCCTAGAGCTGAAAGGCACAACGTGCAGGCTTCTTTCCAAAGGGCGAGTTGGGCCCCACAGCATCTTGCTTCCAGCTCTTTGGGAACCTAAGAAACCACTCGCTCTGCACAGTGCTCTTACAGCCTACCGGGAACATCTCTTCCAAAGGCCTGTGAAACGCAGTTTCTTTGCAGGCCTGATCTGGCTGAAGTAGGACTTCTGCTCTGGGTGTGCTACTTTGCCCTAGAGCTGAAAGGCACAACGTGCAGGCTTCTTTCCAAGGGGCGAGTTGGGCCCCACAGCATCTTGCTTCGAGTTCTTTGGGAAGCTAAGAAACCACTCGCTCTGCACAGTGCTCTTACAGCCTACCGGGAACATCTCTTCCAAAGGCCTGTGAAACGCAATTTCTTTGCAGGCCTGATCTGGCTGAAGTAGGAATTCTGCTCTGGGTCTGCTACTTTGCCCTAGAGCTGAAAGGCACAACGTGCAGGCTTCTTTCCAAAGGGTGAGTTGGGCCCCACAGCATCTTGCTTCCAGCTCTTTGGGAAGCTAAGAAAGAACTCGCTCTGCACAGTGCTCTTACAGCCTACCGGGAACATCTCTTCCAAAGGCCTGTGAAACGCAGTTTCTTTGCAGGCCTGATCTGGCTGAAGTAGGACTTCTGCTCTGGGTGTGCTACTTTGCCCTAGAGCTGAAAGGCACAACGTGCAGGCTTCTTTCCAAAGGGCGAGTTGGGCCCCACAGCATCTTGCTTCCAGCTCTTTGGGAAGCTAAGAAACAACTCGCTCTGCACAGTGCTCTTACAGCCTACCGGGAACATCTCTTCCAAAGGCCTGTGAAACGCAGTTTCTTTGCAGGCCTGATCTGGCTGAAGTAGGACTTCTGCTCTGGGTGTGCTACTTTGCCCTAGAGCTGAAAGGCACAACGTGCAGGCTTCTTTCCAAAGGGCGAGTTGGGCCCCACAGCATCTTGCTTCCAGCTCTTTGGGAACCTAAGAAACCACTCGCTCTGCACAGTGCTCTTACAGCCTAGTGGGAACATCTCTTCCAAAGGCCTCTGAAATGCAGTTTCTTTGCAGGCCTGATCTGGCTGAAGTAGGACTTCTGCTCTGGGTGTGCTACTTTGCCCTAGAGCTGAAAGGCACAACGTGCAGGCTTCTTTCCAAAGGGCGAGTTGGGCCCCACAGCATCTTGCTTCCAGCTCTTTGGGAAGCTAAGAAACAACTCGCTCTGCACAGTGCTCTTACAGCCTACCGGGAACATCTCTTCCAAAGGCCTGTGAAACGCAGTTTCTTTGCAGGCCTGATCTGGCTGAAGTAGGACTTCTGCTCTGGGTGTGCTACTTTGCCCTAGAGCTGAAAGGCACAACGTGCAGGCTTCTTTCCAAAGGGCGAGTTGGGCCCCACAGCATCTTGCTTCCAGCTCTTTGGGAAGCTAAGAAACAACTCGCTCTGCACAGTGCTCTTACAGCCTACCGGGAACATCTCTTCCAAAGGCCTGTGAAACGCAGTTTCTTTGCAGGCCTGATCTGGCTGAAGTAGGACTTCTGCTCTGGGTGTGCTACTTTGCCCTAGAGCTGAAAGGCACAACGTGCAGGCTTCTTTCCAAAGGGCGAGTTGGGCCCCACAGCATCTTGCTTCCAGCTCTTTGGGAACCTAAGAAACCACTCGCTCTGCACAGTGCTCTTACAGCCTAGTGGGAACATCTCTTCCAAAGGCCTGTGAAACGCAGTTTCTTTGCAGGCCTGATCTGGCTGAAGTAGGACTTCTGCTCTGGGTGTGCTACTTTGCCCTAGAGCTGAAAGGCACAACGTGCAGGCTTCTTTCCAAAGGGCGAGTTGGGCCCCACAGCATCTTGCTTCCACCTCTTTGGGAAGCTAAGAAACAACTCGCTCTGCACAGTGCTCTTACAGCCTAGTGGGAACATCTCTTCCAAAGGCCTGTGAAACGCAGTTTCTTTGCAGGCCTGATCTGGCTGAAGTAGGACTTCTGCTCTGGGTGTGCTACTTTGCCCTAGAGCTGAAAGGCACAACGTGCAGGCTTCTTTCCAAAGGGCGAGTTGGGCCCCACAGTATCTTGCTTCCAGCTCTTTGGGAACCTAAGAAACCACTCGCTCTGCACAGTGCTCTTACAGCCTACCGGGAACATCTCTTCCAAAGGCCTGTGAAACGCAGTTTCTTTGCAGGCCAGATCTGGCTGAAGTAGGACTTCTGCTCTGGGTGTGCTACTTTGCCCTAGAGCTGAAAGGCACAACGTGCAGGCTTCTTTCCAAAGGGCGAGTTGGGCCCCACAGCATCTTGCTTCCAGCTCTTTGGGAAGCTAAGAAACAACTCGCTCTGCACAGTGCTCTTACAGCCTAGTGGGAACATCTCTTCCAAAGGCCTGTGAAACGCAGTTTCTTTGCAGGCCTGATCTGGCTGAAGTAGGACTTCTGCTCTGGGTGTGCTACTTTGCCCTAGAGCTGAAAGGCACAACGTGCAGGCTTCTTTCCAAAGGGCGAGTGGTCCCCACAGCATCTTGCTTCCAGCTCTTTGGGAATCTAAGAAACAACTCGCTCTGCACAGTGCTCTTACAGCCTACCGGGAACATCTCTTCCAAAGGCCTGTGAAACGCAGTTTCTTTGCAGGCCTGATCTGGCTGAAGTAGGACTTCTGCTCTGGGTGTGCTACTTTGCCCTAGAGCTGAAAGGCACAACGTGCAGGCTTCTTTCCAAAGGGCGAGTTGGGCCCCACAGCATCTTGCTTCCAGCTCTTTGGGAAGCTAAGAAACAACTCGCTCTGCACAGTGCTCTTACAGCCTACCGGGAACATCTCTTCCAAAGGCCTGTGAAACGCAGTTTCTTTGCAGGCCTGATCTGGCTGAAGTAGGACTTCTGCTCTGGGTGTGCTACTTTGCCCTAGAGCTGAAAGGCACAACGTGCAGGCTTCTTTCCAAAGGGCGAGTTGGGCCCCACAGCATCTTGCTTCCAGCTCTTTGGGAAGCTAAGAAACAACTCGCTCTGCACAGTGCTCTTACAGCCTACCGGGAACATCTCTTCCAAAGGCCTGTGAAACGCAGTTTCTTTGCAGGCCTGATCTGGCTGAAGTAGGACTTCTGCTCTGGGTGTGCTACTTTGCCCTAGAGCTGAAAGGCACAACGTGCAGGCTTCTTTCCAAAGGGCGAGTTGGGCCCCACAGCATCTTGCTTCCAGCTCTTTGGGAAGCTAAGAAACAACTCGCTCTGCACAGTGCTCTTACAGCCTACCGGGAACATCTCTTCCAAAGGCCTGTGAAACGCAGTTTCTTTGCAGGCCTGATCTGGCTGAAGTAGGACTTCTGCTCTGGGTGTGCTACTTTGCCCTAGAGCTGAAAGGCACAACGTGCAGGCTTCTTTCCAAAGGGCGAGTTGGGCCCCACAGCATCTTGCTTCCAGCTCTTTGGGAAGCTAAGAAACAACTCGCTCTGCACAGTGCTCTTACAGCCTACCGGGAACATCTCTTCCAAAGGCCTGTGAAACGCAGTTTCTTTGCAGGCCTGATCTGGCTGAAGTAGGACTTCTGCTCTGGGTGTGCTACTTTGCCCTAGAGCTGAAAGGCACAACGTGCAGGCTTCTTTCCAAAGGGCGAGTTGGGCCCCACAGCATCTTGCTTCCAGCTCTTTGGGAACCTAAGAAACCACTCGCTCTGCACAGTGCTCTTACAGACTAGTGGGAACATCTCTTCCAAAGGCCTGTGAAACGCAGTTTCTTTGCAGGCCTGATCTGGCTGAAGTAGGACTTCTGCTCTGGGTGTGCTACTTTGCCCTAGAGCTGAAAGGCACAACGTGCAGGCTTCTTTCCAAAGGGCGAGTTGGGCCCCACAGCATCTTGCTTCCACCTCTTTGGGAAGCTAAGAAACAACTCGCTCTGCACAGTGCTCTTACAGCCTAGTGGGAACATCTCTTCCAAAGGCCTGTGAAACGCAGTTTCTTTGCAGGCCTGATCTGGCTGAAGTAGGACTTCTGCTCTGGGTGTGCTACTTTGCCCTAGAGCTGAAAGGCACAACGTGCAGGCTTCTTTCCAAAGGGCGAGTAGGGCCCCACAGTATCTTGCTTCCAGCTCTTTGGGAACCTAAGAAACCACTCGCTCTGCACAGTGCTCTTACAGCCTACCGGGAACATCTCTTCCAAAGGCCTGTGAAACGCAGTTTCTTTGCAGGCCAGATCTGGCTGAAGTAGGACTTCTGCTCTGGGTGTGCTACTTTGCCCTAGAGCTGAAAGGCACAACGTGCAGGCTTCTTTCCAAAGGGCGAGTTGGGCCCCACAGCATCTTGCTTCCAGCTCTTTGGGAAGCTAAGAAACAACTCGCTCTGCACAGTGCTCTTACAGCCTAGTGGGAACATCTCTTCCAAAGGCCTGTGAAACGCAGTTTCTTTGCAGGCCTGATCTGGCTGAAGTAGGACTTCTGCTCTGGGTGTGCTACTTTGCCCTAGAGCTGAAAGGCACAACGTGCAGGCTTCTTTCCAAAGGGCGAGTGGTCCCCACAGCATCTTGCTTCCAGCTCTTTGGGAATCTAAGAAACAACTCGCTCTGCACAGTGCTCTTACAGCCTACCGGGAACATCTCTTCCAAAGGCCTGTGAAACGCAGTTTCTTTGCAGGCCTGATCTGGCTGAAGTAGGACTTCTGCTCTGGGTGTGCTACTTTGCCCTAGAGCTGAAAGGCACAACGTGCAGGCTTCTTTCCAAAGGGCGAGTTGGGCCCCACAGCATCTTGCTTCCAGCTCTTTGGGAAGCTAAGAAACAACTCGCTCTGCACAGTGCTCTTACAGCCTACCGGGAACATCTCTTCCAAAGGCCTGTGAAACGCAGTTTCTTTGCAGGCCTGATCTGGCTGAAGTAGGACTTCTGCTCTGGGTGTGCTACTTTGCCCTAGAGCTGAAAGCCACAACGTGCAGGCTTCTTTCCAAAGGGCGAGTTGGGCCCCACAGCATCTTGCTTCCAGCTCTTTGGGAAGCTAAGAAACAACTCGCTCTGCACAGTGCTCTTACAGCCTACCGGGAACATCTCTTCCAAAGGCCTGTGAAACGCAGTTTCTTTGCAGGCCTGATCTGGCTGAAGTAGGACTTCTGCTCTGGGTGTGCTACTTTGCCCTATAGCTGAAAGGCACAACGTGCAGGCTTCTTTCCAAAGGGCGAGTTGGGCCCCACAGCATCTTGTTTCCAGCTCCTTGGGAACCTAAGAAACCACTCGCTCTGCACAGTGCTCTTACAGCCTACCGGGAACATCTCTTCCAAAGGCCTGTGAAACGCAGTTTCTTTGCAGGCCTGATCTGGCTGAAGTAGGACTTCTGCTCTGGGTGTGCTACTTTGCCCTAGAGCTGAAAGGCACAACGTGCAGTCTTCTTTCCTAAGGGCGAGTTGGGCACCACAGCATCTTGCTTCCAGCTCTTTGGGAAGCTAAGAAACAACTCGCTCTGCACAGTGCTCTTACAGCCTACCGGGAACATCTCTTCCAAAGGCCTGTGAAACGCAGTTTCTTTGCAGGCCTGATCTGGCTGAAGTAGGACTTCTGCTCTGGGTGTGCTACTTTGCCCTATAGCTGAAAGGCACAACGTGCAGGCTTCTTTCCAAAGGGCGAGTTGGGCCCCACAGCATCTTGCTTCCAGCTCTTTGGGAAGCTAAGAAACAACTCGCTCTGCACAGTGCTCTTACAGCCTACCGGGAACATCTCTTCCAAAGGCCTGTGAAACGCAGTTTCTTTGCAGGCCTGATCTGGCTGAAGTAGGACTTCTGCTCTGGGTGTGCTACTTTGCCCTAGAGCTGAAAGGCACAACGTGCAGGCTTCTTTCCAAAGGGCGAGTTGGGCCCCACAGCATCTTGCTTCCAGCTCTTTGGGAAGCTAAGAAACAACTCGCTCTGCACAGTGCTCTTACAGCCTACCGGGAACATCTCTTCCAAAGGCCTGTGAAACGCAGTTTCTTTGCAGGCCTGATCTGGCTGAAGTAGGACTTCTGCTCTGGGTGTGCTACTTTGCCCTAGAGCTGAAAGGCACAACGTGCAGGCTTCTTTCCAAAGGGCGAGTTGGGCCCCACAGCATCTTGCTTCCAGCTCTTTGGGAAGCTAAGAAACAACTCGCTCTGCACAGTGCTCTTACAGCCTACCGGGAACATCTCTTCCAAAGGCCTGTGAAACGCAGTTTCTTTGCAGGCCTGATCTGGCTGAAGTAGGACTTCTGCTCTGGGTGTGCTACTTTGCCCTAGAGCTGAAAGGCACAACGTGCAGGCTTCTTTCCAAAGGGCGAGTTGGGCCCCACAGCATCTTGCTTCCAGCTCTTTGGGAAGCTAAGAAACAACTCGCTCTGCACAGTGCTCTTACAGCCTACCGGGAACATCTCTTCCAAAGGCCTGTGAAACGCAGTTTCTTTGCAGGCCTGATCTGGCTGAAGTAGGACTTCTGCTCTGGGTGTGCTACTTTGCCCTAGAGCTGAAAGGCACAACGTGCAGGCTTCTTTCCAAAGGGCGAGTTGGGCCCCACAGCATCTTGCTTCCAGCTCTTTGGGAAGCTAAGAAACCACTCGCTCTGCACAGTGCTCTTACAGCCTACCGGGAACATCTCTTCCAAAGGCCTGTGAAACGCAGTTTCTTTGCAGGCCTGATCTGGCTGAAGTAGGACTTCTGCTCTGGGTGTGCTACTTTGCCCTAGAGCTGAAAGGCACAACGTGCAGGCTTCTTTCCAAAGGGCGAGTTGGGCCCCACAGCATCTTGCTTCCAGCTCTTTGGGAAGCTAAGAAACAACTCGCTCTGCACAGTGCTCTTACAGCCTACCGGGAACATCTCTTCCAAAGGCCTGTGAAACGCAGTTTCTTTGCAGGCCTGATCTGGCTGAAGTAGGACTTCTGCTCTGGGTGTGCTACTTTGCCCTAGAGCTGAAAGGCACAACGTGCAGGCTTCTTTCCAAAGGGCGAGTTGGGCCCCACAGCATCTTGCTTCCAGCTCTTTGGGAAGCTAAGAAACAACTCGCTCTGCACAGTGCTCTTACAGCCTACCGGGAACATCTCTTCCAAAGGCCTGTGAAACGCAGTTTCTTTGCAGGCCTGATCTGGCTGAAGTAGGACTTCTGCTCTGGGTGTGCTACTTTGCCCTAGAGCTGAAAGGCACAACGTGCAGGCTTCTTTCCAAAGGGCGAGTTGGGCCCCACAGCATCTTGCTTCCAGCTCTTTGGGAACCTAAGAAACCACTCGCTCTGCACAGTGCTCTTACAGCCTAGTGGGAACATCTCTTCCAAAGGCCTGTGAAACGCAGTTTCTTTGCAGGCCTGATCTGGCTGAAGTAGGACTTCTGCTCTGGGTGTGCTACTTTGCCCTAGAGCTGAAAGGCACAACGTGCAGGCTTCTTTCCAAAGGGCGAGTTGGGCCCCACAGCATCTTGCTTCCACCTCTTTGGGAAGCTAAGAAACAACTCGCTCTGCACAGTGCTCTTACAGCCTAGTGGGAACATCTCTTCCAAAGGCCTGTGAAACGCAGTTTCTTTGCAGGCCTGATCTGGCTGAAGTAGGACTTCTGCTCTGGGTGTGCTACTTTGCCCTAGAGCTGAAAGGCACAACGTGCAGGCTTCTTTCCAAAGGGCGAGTTGGGCCCCACAGTATCTTGCTTCCAGCTCTTTGGGAACCTAAGAAACCACTCGCTCTGCACAGTGCTCTTACAGCCTACCGGGAACATCTCTTCCAAAGGCCTGTGAAACGCAGTTTCTTTGCAGGCCAGATCTGGCTGAAGTAGGACTTCTGCTCTGGGTGTGCTACTTTGCCCTAGAGCTGAAAGGCACAACGTGCAGGCTTCTTTCCAAAGGGCGAGTTGGGCCCCACAGCATCTTGCTTCCAGCTCTTTGGGAAGCTAAGAAACAACTCGCTCTGCACAGTGCTCTTACAGCCTAGTGGGAACATCTCTTCCAAAGGCCTGTGAAACGCAGTTTCTTTGCAGGCCTGATCTGGCTGAAGTAGGACTTCTGCTCTGGGTGTGCTACTTTGCCCTAGAGCTGAAAGGCACAACGTGCAGGCTTCTTTCCAAAGGGCGAGTGGTCCCCACAGCATCTTGCTTCCAGCTCTTTGGGAATCTAAGAAACAACTCGCTCTGCACAGTGCTCTTACAGCCTACCGGGAACATCTCTTCCAAAGGCCTGTGAAACGCAGTTTCTTTGCAGGCCTGATCTGGCTGAAGTAGGACTTCTGCTCTGGGTGTGCTACTTTGCCCTAGAGCTGAAAGGCACAACGTGCAGGCTTCTTTCCAAAGGGCGAGTTGGGCCCCACAGCATCTTGCTTCCAGCTCTTTGGGAAGCTAAGAAACAACTCGCTCTGCACAGTGCTCTTACAGCCTACCGGGAACATCTCTTCCAAAGGCCTGTGAAACGCAGTTTCTTTGCAGGCCTGATCTGGCTGAAGTAGGACTTCTGCTCTGGGTGTGCTACTTTGCCCTAGAGCTGAAAGGCACAACGTGCAGGCTTCTTTCCAAAGGGCGAGTTGGGCCCCACAGCATCTTGCTTCCAGCTCTTTGGGAAGCTAAGAAACAACTCGCTCTGCACAGTGCTCTTACAGCCTACCGGGAACATCTCTTCCAAAGGCCTGTGAAACGCAGTTTCTTTGCAGGCCTGATCTGGCTGAAGTAGGACTTCTGCTCTGGGTGTGCTACTTTGCCCTAGAGCTGAAAGGCACAACGTGCAGGCTTCTTTCCAAAGGGCGAGTTGGGCCCCACAGCATCTTGCTTCCAGCTCTTTGGGAAGCTAAGAAACAACTCGCTCTGCACAGTGCTCTTACAGCCTACCGGGAACATCTCTTCCAAAGGCCTGTGAAACGCAGTTTCTTTGCAGGCCTGATCTGGCTGAAGTAGGACTTCTGCTCTGGGTGTGCTACTTTGCCCTAGAGCTGAAAGGCACAACGTGCAGGCTTCTTTCCAAAGGGCGAGTTGGGCCCCACAGCATCTTGCTTCCAGCTCTTTGGGAAGCTAAGAAACAACTCGCTCTGCACAGTGCTCTTACAGCCTACCGGGAACATCTCTTCCAAAGGCCTGTGAAACGCAGTTTCTTTGCAGGCCTGATCTGGCTGAAGTAGGACTTCTGCTCTGGGTGTGCTACTTTGCCCTAGAGCTGAAAGGCACAACGTGCAGGCTTCTTTCCAAAGGGCGAGTTGGGCCCCACAGCATCTTGCTTCCAGCTCTTTGGGAACCTAAGAAACCACTCGCTCTGCACAGTGCTCTTACAGACTAGTGGGAACATCTCTTCCAAAGGCCTGTGAAACGCAGTTTCTTTGCAGGCCTGATCTGGCTGAAGTAGGACTTCTGCTCTGGGTGTGCTACTTTGCCCTAGAGCTGAAAGGCACAACGTGCAGGCTTCTTTCCAAAGGGCGAGTTGGGCCCCACAGCATCTTGCTTCCACCTCTTTGGGAAGCTAAGAAACAACTCGCTCTGCACAGTGCTCTTACAGCCTAGTGGGAACATCTCTTCCAAAGGCCTGTGAAACGCAGTTTCTTTGCAGGCCTGATCTGGCTGAAGTAGGACTTCTGCTCTGGGTGTGCTACTTTGCCCTAGAGCTGAAAGGCACAACGTGCAGGCTTCTTTCCAAAGGGCGAGTAGGGCCCCACAGTATCTTGCTTCCAGCTCTTTGGGAACCTAAGAAACCACTCGCTCTGCACAGTGCTCTTACAGCCTACCGGGAACATCTCTTCCAAAGGCCTGTGAAACGCAGTTTCTTTGCAGGCCAGATCTGGCTGAAGTAGGACTTCTGCTCTGGGTGTGCTACTTTGCCCTAGAGCTGAAAGGCACAACGTGCAGGCTTCTTTCCAAAGGGCGAGTTGGGCCCCACAGCATCTTGCTTCCAGCTCTTTGGGAAGCTAAGAAACAACTCGCTCTGCACAGTGCTCTTACAGCCTAGTGGGAACATCTCTTCCAAAGGCCTGTGAAACGCAGTTTCTTTGCAGGCCTGATCTGGCTGAAGTAGGACTTCTGCTCTGGGTGTGCTACTTTGCCCTAGAGCTGAAAGGCACAACGTGCAGGCTTCTTTCCAAAGGGCGAGTGGTCCCCACAGCATCTTGCTTCCAGCTCTTTGGGAATCTAAGAAACAACTCGCTCTGCACAGTGCTCTTACAGCCTACCGGGAACATCTCTTCCAAAGGCCTGTGAAACGCAGTTTCTTTGCAGGCCTGATCTGGCTGAAGTAGGACTTCTGCTCTGGGTGTGCTACTTTGCCCTAGAGCTGAAAGGCACAACGTGCAGGCTTCTTTCCAAAGGGCGAGTTGGGCCCCACAGCATCTTGCTTCCAGCTCTTTGGGAAGCTAAGAAACAACTCGCTCTGCACAGTGCTCTTACAGCCTACCGGGAACATCTCTTCCAAAGGCCTGTGAAACGCAGTTTCTTTGCAGGCCTGATCTGGCTGAAGTAGGACTTCTGCTCTGGGTGTGCTACTTTGCCCTAGAGCTGAAAGCCACAACGTGCAGGCTTCTTTCCAAAGGGCGAGTTGGGCCCCACAGCATCTTGCTTCCAGCTCTTTGGGAAGCTAAGAAACAACTCGCTCTGCACAGTGCTCTTACAGCCTACCGGGAACATCTCTTCCAAAGGCCTGTGAAACGCAGTTTCTTTGCAGGCCTGATCTGGCTGAAGTAGGACTTCTGCTCTGGGTGTGCTACTTTGCCCTATAGCTGAAAGGCACAACGTGCAGGCTTCTTTCCAAAGGGCGAGTTGGGCCCCACAGCATCTTGTTTCCAGCTCCTTGGGAACCTAAGAAACCACTCGCTCTGCACAGTGCTCTTACAGCCTACCGGGAACATCTCTTCCAAAGGCCTGTGAAACGCAGTTTCTTTGCAGGCCTGATCTGGCTGAAGTAGGACTTCTGCTCTGGGTGTGCTACTTTGCCCTAGAGCTGAAAGGCACAACGTGCAGTCTTCTTTCCTAAGGGCGAGTTGGGCACCACAGCATCTTGCTTCCAGCTCTTTGGGAAGCTAAGAAACAACTCGCTCTGCACAGTGCTCTTACAGCCTACCGGGAACATCTCTTCCAAAGGCCTGTGAAACGCAGTTTCTTTGCAGGCCTGATCTGGCTGAAGTAGGACTTCTGCTCTGGGTGTGCTACTTTGCCCTATAGCTGAAAGGCACAACGTGCAGGCTTCTTTCCAAAGGGCGAGTTGGGCCCCACAGCATCTTGCTTCCAGCTCTTTGGGAAGCTAAGAAACAACTCGCTCTGCACAGTGCTCTTACAGCCTACCGGGAACATCTCTTCCAAAGGCCTGTGAAACGCAGTTTCTTTGCAGGCCTGATCTGGCTGAAGTAGGACTTCTGCTCTGGGTGTGCTACTTTGCCCTAGAGCTGAAAGGCACAACGTGCAGGCTTCTTTCCAAAGGGCGAGTTGGGCCCCACAGCATCTTGCTTCCAGCTCTTTGGGAAGCTAAGAAACAACTCGCTCTGCACAGTGCTCTTACAGCCTACCGGGAACATCTCTTCCAAAGGCCTGTGAAACGCAGTTTCTTTGCAGGCCTGATCTGGCTGAAGTAGGACTTCTGCTCTGGGTGTGCTACTTTGCCCTAGAGCTGAAAGGCACAACGTGCAGGCTTCTTTCCAAAGGGCGAGTTGGGCCCCACAGCATCTTGCTTCCAGCTCTTTGGGAAGCTAAGAAACAACTCGCTCTGCACAGTGCTCTTACAGCCTACCGGGAACATCTCTTCCAAAGGCCTGTGAAACGCAGTTTCTTTGCAGGCCTGATCTGGCTGAAGTAGGACTTCTGCTCTGGGTGTGCTACTTTGCCCTAGAGCTGAAAGGCACAACGTGCAGGCTTCTTTCCAAAGGGCGAGTTGGGCCCCACAGCATCTTGCTTCCAGCTCTTTGGGAAGCTAAGAAACAACTCGCTCTGCACAGTGCTCTTACAGCCTACCGGGAACATCTCTTCCAAAGGCCTGTGAAACGCAGTTTCTTTGCAGGCCTGATCTGGCTGAAGTAGGACTTCTGCTCTGGGTGTGCTACTTTGCCCTAGAGCTGAAAGGCACAACGTGCAGGCTTCTTTCCAAAGGGCGAGTTGGGCCCCACAGCATCTTGCTTCCAGCTCTTTGGGAAGCTAAGAAACCACTCGCTCTGCACAGTGCTCTTACAGCCTACCGGGAACATCTCTTCCAAAGGCCTGTGAAACGCAGTTTCTTTGCAGGCCTGATCTGGCTGAAGTAGGACTTCTGCTCTGGGTGTGCTACTTTGCCCTAGAGCTGAAAGGCACAACGTGCAGGCTTCTTTCCAAAGGGCGAGTTGGGCCCCACAGCATCTTGCTTCCAGCTCTTTGGGAAGCTAAGAAACAACTCGCTCTGCACAGTGCTCTTACAGCCTACCGGGAACATCTCTTCCAAAGGCCTGTGAAACGCAGTTTCTTTGCAGGCCTGATCTGGCTGAAGTAGGACTTCTGCTCTGGGTGTGCTACTTTGCCCTAGAGCTGAAAGGCACAACGTGCAGGCTTCTTTCCAAAGGGCGAGTTGGGCCCCACAGCATCTTGCTTCCAGCTCTTTGGGAAGCTAAGAAACAACTCGCTCTGCACAGTGCTCTTACAGCCTACCGGGAACATCTCTTCCAAAGGCCTGTGAAACGCAGTTTCTTTGCAGGCCTGATCTGGCTGAAGTAGGACTTCTGCTCTGGGTGTGCTACTTTGCCCTAGAGCTGAAAGGCACAACGTGCAGGCTTCTTTCCAAAGGGCGAGTTGGGCCCCACAGCATCTTGCTTCCAGCTCTTTGGGAACCTAAGAAACCACTCGCTCTGCACAGTGCTCTTACAGCCTAGTGGGAACATCTCTTCCAAAGGCCTGTGAAACGCAGTTTCTTTGCAGGCCTGATCTGGCTGAAGTAGGACTTCTGCTCTGGGTGTGCTACTTTGCCCTAGAGCTGAAAGGCACAACGTGCAGGCTTCTTTCCAAAGGGCGAGTTGGGCCCCACAGCATCTTCCTTCCACCTCTTTGGGAAGCTAAGAAACAACTCGCTCTGCACAGTGCTCTTACAGCCTAGTGGGAACATCTCTTCCAAAGGCCTGTGAAACGCAGTTTCTTTGCAGGCCTGATCTGGCTGAAGTAGGACTTCTGCTCTGGGTGTGCTACTTTGCCCTAGAGCTGAAAGGCACAACGTGCAGGCTTCTTTCCAAAGGGCGAGTTGGGCCCCACAGTATCTTGCTTCCAGCTCTTTGGGAACCTAAGAAACCACTCGCTCTGCACAGTGCTCTTACAGCCTACCGGGAACATCTCTTCCAAAGGCCTGTGAAACGCAGTTTCTTTGCAGGCCAGATCTGGCTGAAGTAGGACTTCTGCTCTGGGTGTGCTACTTTGCCCTAGAGCTGAAAGGCACAACGTGCAGGCTTCTTTCCAAAGGGCGAGTTGGGCCCCACAGCATCTTGCTTCCAGCTCTTTGGGAAGCTAAGAAACAACTCGCTCTGCACAGTGCTCTTACAGCCTACCGGGAACATCTCTTCCAAAGGCCTGTGAAACGCAGTTTCTTTGCAGGCCTGATCTGGCTGAAGTAGGACTTCTGCTCTGGGTGTGCTACTTTGCCCTAGAGCTGAAAGGCACAACGTGCAGGCTTCTTTCCAAAGGGCGAGTGGTCCCCACAGCATCTTGCTTCCAGCTCTTTGGGAAGCTAAGAAACAACTCGCTCTGCACAGTGCTCTTACAGCCTACCGGGAACATCTCTTCCAAAGGCCTGTGAAACGCAGTTTCTTTGCAGGCCTGATCTGGCTGAAGTAGGACTTCTGCTCTGGGTGTGCTACTTTGCCCTAGAGCTGAAAGGCACAACGTGCAGGCTTCTTTCCAAAGGGCGAGTTGGGCCCCACAGCATCTTGCTTCCAGCTCTTTGGGAAGCTAAGAAACAACTCGCTCTGCACAGTGCTCTTACAGCCTACCGGGAACATCTCTTCCAAAGGCCTGTGAAACGCAGTTTCTTTGCAGGCCTGATCTGGCTGAAGTAGGACTTCTGCTCTGGGTGTGCTACTTTGCCCTAGAGCTGAAAGCCACAACGTGCAGGCTTCTTTCCAAAGGGCGAGTTGGGCCCCACAGCATCTTGCTTCCAGCTCTTTGGGAAGATAAGAAACAACTCGCTCTGCACAGTGCTCTTACAGCCTACCGGGAGCATCTCTTCCAAAGGCCTGTGAAACGCAGTTTCTTTGCAGGCCTGATCTGGCTGAAGTAGGACTTCTGCTCTGGGTGTGCTACTTTGCCCTAGAGCTGAAAGGCACAACGTGCAGGCTTTTTTCCAAAGGGCGAGTTGGGCCCCACAGCATCTTGCTTCCAGCTCTTTGGGAAGCTAAGAAACAACTCGCTCTGCACAGTGCTCTTACAGCCTACCGAGAGCATCTCTTCCAAAGGCCTGTGAAACGCAGTTTCTTTGCAGGCGTGATCTGGCTGAAGTAGGACTTCTGCTCTGGGTGTGCTACTTTGCCCTAGAGCTGAAAGGCACAACGTGCAGGCTTCTTTCCAAAGGGCGAGTTGGGCCCCACAGCATCTTGCTTCCAGCTCTTTGGGAAGCTAAGAAACAATTCGCTCTGCACAGTGCTCTTACAGCCTACCGGGAACATCTCTTCCAAAGGCCTGTGAAACGCAGTTTCTCTGCAGGCCTGATCTGGCTGAAGTTGGACTTCTGCTCTGGGTGTGCTACTTTGCCCTAGAGCTGAAAGGCACAACGTGCAGGCTTCTTTCCAAAGGGCGAATTGGGCCCCACAGCATCTTGCTTCCAGCTCTTTGGGAACCTAAGAAACCACTCGCTCTGCACAGTGCTCTTACAGCCTACCGGGAACATCTCTTCCAAAGGCCTGTGAAACGCAGTTTCTTTGCAGGCCTGATCTGGCTGAAGTAGGACTTCTGCTCTGGGTGTGCTACTTTGCCCTAGAGCTGAAAGCCACAACGTGCAGGCTTCTTTCCAAAGGGCGAGTTGGGCCACACAGCATCTTGCTTCCAGCTCTTTGGGAAGCTAAGAAACAACTCGCTCTGCACAGTGCTCTTACAGCCTACCGGGAACATCTCTTCCAAAGGCCTGTGAAACGCAGTTTCTTTGCAGGCCTGATCTGGCTGAAGTAGGACTTCTGCTCTGGGTGTGCTACTTTGCCCTAGAGCTGAAAGGCACAACGTGCAGGCTTCTTTCCAAAGGGCGAGTTGGGCCCCACAGCATCTTGTTTCCAGCTCCTTGGGAACCTAAGAAATCACTCGCTCTGCACAGTGCTCTTACAGCCTACCGGGAACATCTCTTCCAAAGGCCTGTGAAACGCAGTTTCTTTGCAGGCCTGATCTGGCTGAAGTAGGACTTCTGCTCTGGGTGTGCTACTTTGCCCTAGAGCTGAAAGGCACAACGTGCAGTCTTCTTTCCTAAGGGCGAGTTGGTCCCCACAGCATCTTGCTTCCAGCTCTTTGGGAAGCTAAGAAACAACTCGCTCTGCACAGTGCTCTTACAGCCTACCGGGAACATCTCTTCCAAAGGCCTGTGAAACGCAGTTTCTTTGCAGGCCTGATCTGGCTGAAGTAGGACTTCTGCTCTGGGTGTGCTACTTTGCCCTAGAGCTGAAAGCCACAACGTGCAGGCTTCTTTCCAAAGGGCGAGTTGGGCCCCACAGTATCTTGCTTCCAGCTCTTTGGGAACCTAAGAAACCACTCGCTCTGCACAGTGCTCTTACAGCCTAGTGGGAACATCTCTTCCAAAGGCCTCTGAAACGCAGTTTCTTTGCAGGCCTGATCTGGCTGAAGTAGGACTTCTGCTCTGGGTGTGCTACTTTGCCCTAGAGCTGAAAGGCACAACGTGCAGGCTTCTTTCCAAAGGGCGAGTTGGGCCCCACAGCATCTTGCTTCCAGCTCTTTGGGAAGCTAAGAAACAACTCGCTCTGCACAGTGCTCTTACAGCCTACCGGGAACATCTCTTCCAAAGGCCTGTGAAAGGCAGTTTCTTTGCAGGCCTGATCTGGCTGAAGTAGGACTTCTGCTCTGGGTGTGCTACTTTGCCCTAGAGCTGAAAGGCACAACGTGCAGGCTTCTTTCCAAAGGGCGAGTTGGGCCCCACAGCATCTTGCTTCCAGCTCTTTGGGAAACTAAGAAACCACTCGCTCTGCACAGTGCTCTTACAGCCTACCGGGAACATCTCTTCCAAAGGCCTGTGAAACGCAGTTTCTTTGCAGGCCTGATCTGGCTGAAGTAGGACTTCTGCTCTGGGTGTGCTACTTTGCCCTAGAGCTGAAAGGCACAACGTGCAGGCTTCTTTCCTAAGGGCGAGTTGGGCCGCACATCATCTTGCTTACAGCTCTTTGGGAAGCTAAGAAACAACTGGCTCTGCACAGTGCTCTTACAGCCTACCGGGAACATCTCTTTCAAAGGCCTGTGAAACGCAGTTTCTTTGCAGGCCTGATCTGGCTGAAGTAGGACTTCTGCTCTGGGTGTGCTACTTTGCCCTAGAGCTGAAAGGCACAACGTGTAGGTTCTTTCCAAAGGGCGAGTTGGGCCCCACAGCATCTTGCTTCCAGCTCTTTGGGAAGCTAAGAAACAACACGCTCTGCACAGTGCTCTTACAGCCTAACGGGAACATCTCTTGCAAACGCCTGTGAAACGCAGTTTCTTTGCAGGCCTGATCTGGCTGAAGTAGGACTTCTGCTCTGGGTGTGCTACTTTGCCCTAGAGCTGAAAGGCACAACGTGCAGGCTTCTTTCCAAAGGGCGAGTTGGGCCCCACAGCATCTTGCTTCCAGCACTTTGGGAAGCTAAGAAACCACTCGCTCTGCACAGTGCTCTTACAGCCTACCGGGAACATCTCTTCCAAAGGCCTGTGAAACGCAATTTCTTTGCAGGCCTGATCTGGCTGAAGTAGGACTTCTGCTCTGGGTGTGCTACTTTGCCATAGAGCTGAAAGGCACAACGTGCAGGCTTCTTTCCAAAGGGCGAGTTGGGCCCCACAGCATCTTGTTTCCAGCTCTTTGGGAACCTAAGAAACCACACGCTCTGCACAGTGCTCTTACAGCCGACCGGGAACATCTCTTCCAAAGGCCTGTGAAACGCAGATTCTTTGCAGGCCTGATCTGGCTGAAGTAGGACTTCTGCTCTGGGTGTGCTACTTTGCCCTAGAGCTGAAAGGCACAACGTGCAGGCTTCTTTCCAAAGGGCGAGTTGGGCCCCACAGCATCTTGCTTCCAGCACTTTGGGAAGCTAAGAAACCACTCGCTCTGCACAGTGCTCTTACAGCCTACCGGGAACATCTCTTCCAATGGCCTGTGAAACGCAGTTTCTTTGCAGGCCTGATCTGGCTGAAGTAGGACTTCTGCTCTGGGTGTGCTACACTTCCCTAGAGCTGAAAGGCACAACGTGCAGGCTTCTTTCCAAAGGGCGAGTTGGGCCCCACAGCATCATGCTTCCAGCTCTTTGGGAAGCTAAGAAACAACTCGCTCTGCACAGTGCTCTTACAGCCTACCGGGAACTTCTCTTCCAAAGGCCTGTGAAATGCAGTTTCTTTGCAGGCCTGATCTGGCTGAAGTAGGACTTCTGCTCTGGGTGTGCTACTTTGCCCTAGAGCTGAAAGGCACAACGTGCAGGCTTCTTTCCAAAGGGCGAGTTGGGCCCCACAGCATCTTGCTTCCAGCTCTTTGGGAAGCTAAGAAACAACTCGCTCTGCACAGTGCTCTTACAGCCTACCGGGAACATCTCTTCCAAAGGCCTGTGAAAGGCAGTTTCTTTGCAGGCCTGATCTGGCTGAAGTAGGACTTCTGCTCTGGGTGTGCTACTTTGCCCTAGAGCTGAAAGGCACAACGTGCAGGCTTCTTTCCAAAGGGCGAGTTGGGCCCCACAGCATCTTGCTTCCAGCACTTTGGGAAGCTAAGAAACCACTCGCTCTGCACAGTGCTCTTACAGCCTACCGGGAACATCTCTTCCAAAGGCCTGTGAAACGCAGTTTCTTTGCAGGCCTGATCTGGCTGAAGTAGGACTTCTGCTCTGGGTCTGCTACTTTGCCCTAGAGCTGAAAGGCACAACGTGCAGGCTTCTTTCCAAAGGGCGAGTTGGGCCCCACAGCATCTTGTTTCCAGCTCTTTGGGAAACTAAGAAACCACACGCTCTGCACAGTGCTCTTACAGCCTACCGGGAACATCTCTTCCAAAGACCTGTGAAACGCAGATTCTTTGTAGGCCTGATCTGGCTGAAGTAGGACTTCTGCTCTGGGTGTGCTACTTTGCCCTAGAGCTGAAAGGCACAACGTGCAGGCTTCTTACCAAAGGGCGAGTTGGGCCCCACAGCATCTTGCTTCCAGCACTTTGGGAAGGTAAGAAACCACTCGCTCTGCACAGTGCTCTTACAGCCTACCGGGAACATCTCTTCCAAAGGCCTGTGAAACGCAGTTTCTTTGCAGGCCTGATCTGGCTGAAGTAGGACTTCTGCTCTGGGTGTGCGACTTTGCCCTAGAGCTGAAAGGCACAACGTGCAGGCTTCTTTCCAAAGGGCGAGTTGGGCACCACAGCATCTTGTTTCCAGCTCTTTGGGAACCTAAGAAACCACACGCTCTGCACAGTGCTCTTACAGCCGACCGGGAACATCTCTTCCAAAGGCCTGTGAAACGCAGTTTCTTTGCAGGCCTGATCTGGCTGAAGTAGGACTTCTGCTCTGGGTGTGCTACTTTGCCCTAGAGCTGAAAGGCACAACGTGCAGGCTTCTTTCCAAAGGGCGAGTTGGGCCCCACAGCATCTTGCTTCCAGCTCTTTGGGAAGCTAAGAAACAACTCGCTCTGCACAGTGCTCTTACAGCCTACCGGGAACATCTCTTCCAGAGGCCTGTGAAACGCAGTTTCTTTGCAGGCCTGATCTGGCTGAAGTAGGACTTCTGCTCTGGGTGTGTTACTTTGCCCTAGAGCTGAAAGGCACCACGTGCAGGCTTCTTTCCAAAGGGCGAGTTGGGCCCCACAGCATCTTGCTTCCAGCTCTTTGGGAAGCTAAGAAACAACTCGCTCTGCACAGTTCTTTTACAGCCTACCGGGAACATCTCTTCCAAAGGCCTGTGAAACGCAGTTTCTTTGCAGGCCTGATCTGGCTGAAGTAGGACTTCTGCTCTGGGTGTGCTACTTTGCCCTAGAGCTGAAAGGCACAACGTGCAGGCTTCTTTCCAAAGGGTGAGTTGGGCCCCACAGCATCTTGCTTCCAGCTCTTTGGGAAGCTAAGAAACCACTCGCTCTGCACAGTGCTCTTAAAGCATACCGGGAACATCTCTTCCAAAGGCCTGTGAAGCGCAGTTTCTTTGCAGGCCTGATCTGGCTGAAGTAGGACTTCTGCTCTGGGTGTGCTACTTTGCCCTAGAGCTGAAAGGCACAACGTGCAGGCTTCTTTCCAAAGGGCGAGTTGGTCCCCACAGCATCTTGCTTCCAGCTCTTTGGGAAGCTAAGAAACAACCCGCTCTGCACAGTGCTCTTACAGCCTAGTGGGAACATCTCTTCCAAAGGCCTGTGAAACGCAGTTTCTTTGCAGGCCTGATCTGGCTGAAGTAGGACTTCTGCTCTGGGTGTGCTACTTTGCCCTAGAGCTGAAAGGCACAACGTGCAGGCTTCTTTCCAAAGGGCGAGTTGGGCCCCACAGCATCTAGCTTCCAGCTCTTTGGGAAGCTAAGAAACAACTCGCTCTGCACAGAGCTCTTACAGCCTACCGGGAACATCTCTTCCAAAGGCCTGTGAAACGCAGTTTCTTTGCAGTCCTGATCTTGCTGAAGTAGGACTTCTGCTCTGGGTGTGCTACTTTGCCCTAGAGCTGAAAGGCACAACGTGCAGTCTTCTTTCCAAAGGGCGAGTGGTCCCCACAGCATCTTGCTTCCAGCTCTTTGGGAAGCTAAGAAACAACTCGCACTGCACAGTGCTCTTACAGCCTACCGGGAACATCTCTTCCACAGGCCTGTGAAACGCCGTGTCTTTGCAGGCCTGATCTGGCTGAAGTAGGACTTCTGCTCTGGGTGTGCTACTTTGCCCTAGAGCTGAAAGGCACAACGTGCAGGCTTCTTTCCAAAGGGCGAGTTGGGCCCCACAGCATCTTGCTTCCAGCTCTTTGGGAAGCTAAGAAACCACTCGCTCTGCACAGTGCTCTTACAGCCTACCGGGAACATCTCTTCCAAAGGCCTGTGAAATGCAGTTTCTTTGCAGGCCTGATCTGGCTGAAGTAGGACTTCTGCTCTGGGTGTGCTACTTTGCCCTAGAGCTGAAAGGCACAACGTGCAGGCTTCTTTCCAAAGGGCGAGTTGGGCCCCACAGCATCTTGCTTCCAGCTCTTTGGGAAGCTAAGAAACAACTCGCTCTGCACAGTGCTCTTACAGCCTACCGGGAACATCTCTTCCAAAGGCCTGTGAAACGCAGTTTCTTTGCAGGCCTGATCTGGCTGAAGTAGGACCTCTGCTCTGGGTGTGCTACACTTCCCTAGAGCTGAAAGGCACAACGTGCAGGCTTCTTTCCAAAGGGCGAGTTGGGCCCCACAGCATCTTGCTTCCAGCTCTTTGGGAAGCTAAGAAACCACTCGCTCTGCACAGTGCTCTTACAGCCTACCGGGAACATCTCTTCCAAAGGCCTGTGAAACGCAGTGTCTTTGCAGGCCTGATCTGGCTGAAGTAGGACTTCTGCTCTGGGTGTGCTACTTTGCCCTAGAGCTGAAAGGCACAACGTGCAGGCTTCTTTCCAAAGGGCGAGTTGGGCCCCACAGCATCTTGCTTCCAGCTCTTTGGGAACCTAAGAAACCACTCGCTCTGCACAGTGCTCTTACAGCCTAGTGGGAACATCTCTTCCAAAGGCCTGTGAAACGCAGTTTCTTTGCAGGCCTGATCTGGCTGAAGTAGGACTTCTGCTCTGGGTGTGCTACTTTGCCCTAGAGCTGAAAGGCACAACGTGCAGGCTTCTTTCCAAAGGGCGAGTTGGGCCCCACAGCATCTTGCTTCCAGCTCTTTGGGAAGCTAAGAAACAACTCGCTCTGCACAGTGCTCTTACAGCCTACCGGGAACATCTCTTCCAAAGGCCTGTGAAACGCAGATTCTTTGCAGGCCTGATCTGGCTGAAGTAGGACTTCTGCTCTGGGTGTGCTACACTTCCCTAGAGCTGAAAGGCACAACGTGCAGGCTTCTTTCCAAAGGGCGAGTTGGGCCCCACAGCATCTTGCTTCCAGCTCTTTGGGAAGCTAAGAAACCACTCGCTCTGCACAGTGCTCTTACAGCCTACCGGGAACATCTCTTCCAAAGGCCTGTGAAACGCAGTGTCTTTGCAGGCCTGATCTGGCTGAAGTAGGACTTCTGCTCTGGGTGTGCTACTTTGCCCTAGAGCTGAAAGGCACAACGTGCAGGCTTCTTTCCAAAGGGCGAGTTGGGCCCCACAGCATCTTGCTTCCAGCTCTTTGGGAAGCTAAGAAACCACTCGCTCTGCACAGTGCTCTTACAGCCTACCGGGAACATCTCTTCCAAAGGCCTGTGAAACGCAGTTACTTTGCAGGCCTGATCTGGCTGAAGTAGGACTTCTGCTCTGGGTGTGCTACTTTGCCCTAGAGCTGAAAGGCACAACGTGCAGGCTTCTTTCCAAAGGGCGAGTTGGGCCCCACAGCATCTTGCTTCCAGCTCTTTGGGAAGCTAAGAAACCACTCGCTCTGCACAGTGCTCTTACAGCCTACCGGGAACATCTCTTCCAAAGGCCTGTGAAACGCAGTTTCTTTGCAGGCCTGATCTGGCTGAAGTAGGACTTCTGCTCTGGGTGTGCTACTTTGCCCTAGAGCTGAAAGGCACAACGTGCAGGCTTCTTTCCAAAGGGCGAGTTGGGCCCCACAGCATCTTGCTTCCAGCTCTTTGGGAAGCCAAGAAAAAACTCACTCTGCACAGTGCTCTTACAGCCTACCGGGAACATCTCTTCCAAAGGCCTGTGAAACGCACTTTCTTTGTAGGCCTGATCTGGCTGAAGTAGGACTTCTGCTCTGGGTGTGCTACTTTTCCCTAGAGCTGAAAGGCACAACGTGCAGGCTTCTTTCCAAAAGGCGAGTTGGGCCCCACAGCATCTTGCTTCCAGCTCTTTGGGAAGCTAAGAAACAACTCGCTCTGCACAGTGCTCTTACAGCCTACCGGGAACATCTCTTCCAAAGGCCTGTGAAATGCAGTTTCTTTGCAGGCCTGATCTGGCTGAAGTAGGACTTCTGCTCTGGGTGTGCTACTTTGCCCTAGAGCTGAAAGGCACAACGTGCAGGCTTCTTTCCAAAGGGCGAGTTGGGCCCCACAGCATCTTGCTTCCAGCTCTTTGGGAAGCTAAGAAACCACTCGCTCTGCACAGTGCTCTTACAGCCTACCGGGAACATCTCTTCCAAAGGCCTGTGAAACGCAGTTTCTTTGCAGGCCTGATCTTGCTGAAGTAGGACTTCTGCTCTGGGTGTGCTACTTTGCCCTAGAGCTGAAAGGCACAACGTGCAGTCTTCTTTCCAAAGGGCGAGTGGTCCCCACAGAATCTTGCTTCCAGCTCTTTGGGAAGCTAAGAAACAACTCGCTCTGCACAGTGCTCTTACAGCCTACCGGGAACATCTCTTCCACAGGCCTGTGAAACGCCGTGTCTTTGCAGGCCTGATCTGGCTGAAGTAGGACTTCTGCTCTGGGTGTGCTACTTTGCCCTAGAGCTGAAAGGCACAACATGCAGGCTTCTTTCCAAAGGGCGAGTTGGGCCCCACAGCATCTTGCTTCCAGCTCTTTGGGAAGCTAAGAAACCACTCGCTCTGCACAGTGCTCTTACAGCCTACCGGGAACATCTCTTCCAAAGGCCTGTGAAATGCAGTTTCTTTGCAGGCCTGATCTGGCTGAAGTAGGACTTCTGCTCTGGGTGTGCTACTTTGCCCTAGAGCTGAAAGGCACAACGTGCAGGCTTCTTTCCAAAGGGCGAGTTGGGCCCCACAGCATCTTGCTTCCAGCTCTTTGGGAAGCTAAGAAACAACTCGCTCTGCACAGTGCTCTTACAGCCTACCGGGAACATCTCTTCCAAAGGCCTGTGAAACGCAGTTTCTTTGCAGGCCTGATCTGGCTGAAGTAGGACTTCTGCTCTGGGTGTGCTACACTTCCCTAGAGCTGAAAGGCACAACGTGCAGGCTTCTTTCCAAAGGGCGAGTTGGGCCCCACAGCATCTTGCTTCCAGCTCTTTGGGAAGCTAAGAAACCACTCGCTCTGCACAGTGCTCTTACAGCCTACCGGGAACATCTCTTCCAAAGGCCTGTGAAACGCAGTGTCTTTGCAGGCCTGATCTGGCTGAAGTAGGACTTCTGCTCTGGGTGTGCTACTTTGCCCTAGAGCTGAAAGGCACAACGTGCAGGCTTCTTTCCAAAGGGCGAGTTGGGCCCCACAGCATCTTGCTTCCAGCTCTTTGGGAAGCTAAGAAACCACTCGCTCTGCACAGTGCTCTTACAGCCTACCGGGAACATCTCTTCCAAAGGCCTGTGAAACGCAATTTCTTTGCAGGCCAGATCTGGCTGAAGTAGGACTTCTGCTCTGGGTGTGCTACTTTGCCCTAGAGCTGAAAGGCACAACGTGCAGGCTTCTTTCCAAAGGGCGAGTTGGGCCCCACAGCATCTTGCTTCCAGCTCTTTGGGAACCTAAGAAACCAGTCGCTCTGCACAGTGCTCTTACAGCCTAGTGGGAACATCTCTTCCAAAGGCCTGTGAAACGCAGTTTCTTTGCAGGCCTGATCTGGCTGAAGTAGGACTTCTGCTCTGGGTGTGCTACTTTGCCCTAGAGCTGAAAGGCACAACGTGCAGGCTTCTTTCCAAAGGGCGAGTTGGGCCCCACAGCATCTTGCTTCCAGCTCTTTGGGAAGCTAAGAAACAACTCGCTCTGCACAGTGCTCTTACAGCCTACCGGGAACATCTCTTCCAAAGGCCTGTGAAACGCAGATTCTTTGCAGGCCTGATCTGGCTGAAGTAGGACTTCTGCTCTGGGTGTGCTACACTTCCCTAGAGCTGAAAGGCACAACGTGCAGGCTTCTTTCCAAAGGGCGAGTTGGGCCCCACAGCATCTTGCTTCCAGCTCTTTGGGAAGCTAAGAAACCACTCGCTCTGCACAGTGCTCTTACAGCCTACCGGGAACATCTCTTCCAAAGGCCTGTGAAACGCAGTGTCTTTGCTGGCCTGATCTGGCTGAAGTAGGACTTCTGCTCTGGGTGTGCTACTTTGCCCTAGAGCTGAAAGGCACAACGTGCAGGCTTCTTTCCAAAGGGCGAGTTGGGCCCCACAGCATCTTGCTTCCAGCTCTTTGGGAAGCTAAGAAACCACTCGCTCTGCACAGTGCTCTTACAGCCTACCGGGAAAATCTCTTCCAAAGGCCTGTGAAACCCAGTTTCTTTGCAGGCCTGATCTGGCTGAAGTAGGACTTCTGCTCTGGGTGTGCTACTTTGCCCTAGAGCTGAAAGGCACAACGTGCAGGCTTCTTTCCAAAGGGCGAGTTGGGCCCCACAGCATCTTGCTTCCAGCTCTTTGGGAAGCTAAGAAACCACTCGCTCTGCACAGTGCTCTTACAGCCTACCGGGAACATCTCTTCCAAAGGCCTGTGAAACGCAGTTTCTTTGCAGGCCTGATCTGGCTGAAGTAGGACTTCTGCTCTGGGTGTGCTACTTTGCCCTAGAGCTGAAAGGCACAACGTGCAGGCTTCTTTCCAAAGGGCGAGTTGGGCCCCAAAGCATCTTGCTTCCAGCTCTTTGGGAAGCCAAGAAACAACTCACTCTGCACAGTGCTCTTACAGCCTACCGGGAACATCTCTTCCAAAGGCCTGTGAAACGCACTTTCTTTGTAGGCCTGATCTGGCTGAAGTAGGACTTCTGCTCTGGGTGTGCTACTTTGCCCTAGAGCTGAAAGGCACAACGTGCAGGCTTCTTTCCAAAGGGCGAGTTGGGCCCCACAGCATCTTGCTTCCAGCTCTTTGGGAAGCTAAGAAACAACTCGCTCTGCACAGTGCTCTTACAGCCTAGTGGGAACATCTCTTCCAAAGGCCTGTGAAACGCAGTTTCTTTGCAGGCCTGATCTGGCTGAAGTAGGACTTCTGCTCTGGGTGTGCTACTTTGCCCTAGAGCTGAAAGGCACAACGTGCAGGCTTCTTTCCAAAGGGTGAGTTGGGCCCCAAAGCATCTTGGTTCCAGCTCTTTGGGAAGCTAAGAAACCACTCGCTCTGCACAGTGCTCTTACAGCCTACCGGGAACATCTCTTCCAAAGGCCTGTGAAACGCAGTTTCTTTGCAGGCCTGATCTGGCTGAAGTAGGACTTCTGCTCTGGGTGTGCTACTTTGCCCTAGAGCTGAAAGGCACAACGTGCAGGCTTCTTTCCAAAGGGCGAGTTGGGCCCCACAGCATCTTGCTTCCAGCTGTTTGGGAAGCTAAGAAAACACTCGCTCTGCACAGTGCTCTTACAGCCTACCGGGAACATCTCTTCCAAAGGCCTGTGAAACGCAGTTTCTCGGCAGGCCAGATCTGGCTGAAGTAGGACTTCTGCTCTGGGTGTGCTACTTTGGCCTAGAGCTGAAAGGCTCAAGGTGCAGGCTTCTTTCCAAAGGGCGAGTTGGGACCCACAGCATCTTGCTTCCAGCTCTTTGGGAAGCTAAGAAACCACTCGCTCTGCACAGTGCTCTTACAGCCTACCGGGAACATCTCTTCCAAAGGCCTGTGAAATACAGTTTCTTTGCAGGCCTGATCTGGCTGAAGTAGGACTTCTGCTCTGAGTGTGCTACTTTGCCCTAGAGCTGAAAGGCACAACGTGCAGGCTTCTTTCCAAAGGGCGAGTTGGGCCCCACAGCATCTTGCTTCCAGCTCTTTGGGAAGCTAAGAAAGAACTCGCTCTGCACAGTGCTCTTACAGCCTACCGGGAACATCTCTTCCAAAGGCCTGTGAAACGCAGTTTCTTTGCAGGCCTGAGCTGGCTGAAGTAGGACTTCTGCTCTGGGTGTGCTACTTTGCCCTAGAGCTGAAAGGCACAACGTGCAGGCTTCTTTCCAAAGGGCGAGTTGGGCCCCACAGCATCTTGCTTCCAGCTCTTTGGGAACCTAAGAAACCACTCGCTCTGCACAGTGCTCTTACAGCCTACCGGGAACATCTCTTCCAAAGGCCTGTGAAACGCAGTTTCTTTGCAGGCCAGATCTGGCTGAAGTAGGACTTCTGCTCTGGGTGTGCTACTTTGCCCTAGAGCTGAAAGGCACAACGTGCAGGCTTCTTTCCAAAGGACGAGTTGGGCCCCACAGCATCTTGCTTCCAGCTCTTTGGGAACCTAAGAAACCACTCGCTCTGCACAGTGCTCTTACAGCCTAGTGGGAACATCTCTTCCAAAGGCCTGTGAAACGCAGTTTCTTTGCAGGCCAGATCTGGCTGAAGTAGGACTTCTGCTCTGGGTGTGCTACTTTGCCCTAGAGCTGAAAGGCACAACGTGCAGGCTTCTTTCCAAAGGACGAGTTGGGCCCCACAGCATCTTGCTTCCAGCTCTTTGGGAATCTAAGAAACCACTCGCTCTGCACAGTGCTCTTACAGCCTAGTGGGAACATCTCTTCCAAAGGCCTGTGAAACGCAGTTTCTTTGCAGGCCTGATCTGGCTGAAGTAGGACTTCTGCTCTGGGTGTGCTACTTTGCCCTAGAGCTGAAAGGCACAACGTGCAGGCTTCTTTCCAAAGGGCGAGTTGGGCCCCACAGCATCTTGCTTCCAGCTCTTTGGGAAGCTAAGAAACCACTCGCTCTGCACAGTGCTCTTACAGCCTACCGGGAACATCTCTTCCAAAGGCCTGTGAAACGCAGTTTCTTTGCAGGCCTGATCTGTCTGAAGTAGGACTTCTGCTCTGGGTGTGCTACTTTGCCCTAGAGCTGAAAGGCACAACGTGCAGGCTTCTTTCCAAAGGGCGAGTTGGGCCCCACAGCATCTTGCTTCCAGCTCTTTGGGAAGCTAAGAAAGAACTCGCTCTGCACAGTGCTCTTACAGCCTACCGGGAACATCTCTTCCAAAGGCCTGTGAAACGCAGTTTCTTTGCAGGCCTGATCTGGCTGAAGTAGGACTTCTGCTCTGGGTGTGCTACTTTGCCCTAGAGCTGAAAGGCACAACGTGCAGGCTTCTTTCCAAAGGGCGAGTTGGGCCCCACAGCATCTTGCTTCCAGCTCTTTGGGAAGCTAAGAAACCACTCGCTCTGCACAGTGCTCTTACAGCCTAGTGGGAACATCTCTTCCAAAGGCCTGTGAAACGCAGTTTCTTTGCAGGCCTGATCTGGCTGAAGTAGGACTTCTGCTCTGGGTGTGCTACTTTGCCCTAGAGCTGAAAGTCACAACGTGCAGGCTTCTTTCCAAAGGGCGATTTGGGCCACACAGCATCTTGCTTACAGCTCTTTGGGAAGCTAAGAAACAACTCGCTCTGCACAGTGCTCTTACAGCCTACCGGGAACATCTCTTCCAAAGGCCTGTGAAACGCAGTTTCTTTGCAGGCCTGATCTGGCTGAAGTAGGACTTCTGCTCTGGGTGTGCTACTTTGCCCTAGAGCTGAAAGGCACAACGTGCAGGCTTCTTTCCAAAGGGCGAGTTGGGCCCCACAGCATCTTGCTTCCAGCTCTTTGGGAAGCTAAGAAACAACTCGCTCTGCACAGTGCTCTTACAGCCTACCGGGAACATCTCTTCCAAAGGTCTGTGAAATGCAGTTTGTTTGCAGGCCTGATCTGGCTGAAGTAGGACTTCTGCTCTGGGTGTGCTACTTTGGCCTAGAGCTGAAAGGCACAACGTGCACGCTTCTTTCCAAAGGGCGAGTTGGGCCCCACAGCATCTTGCTTCCAGCTCTTTGGGAACCTAAGAAACCACTCGCTCTGCACAGTGCTCTTACAGCCTACTGGGAACATCTCTTCCAAAGGCCTGTGAAACGCAGTTTCTTTGCAGGCCTGATCTGGCTGAAGTAGGACTTCTGCTCTGGGTGTGCTACTTTGCCCTAGAGCTGAAAGGCACAACGTGCAGGCTTCTTTCCAAAGGGCGAGTTGGGCCCCACAGCATCTTGCTTCCAGCTCTTTGGGAACCTAAGAAACCACTCGCTCTGCACAGTGCTCTTACAGCCTAGTGGGAACATCTCTTCCAAAGGCCTGTGAAACGCAGTTTCTTTGCAGGCCTGATCTGGCTGAAGTAGGACTTCTGCTCTGGGTGTGCTACTTTGCCCTAGAGCTGAAAGGCACAACGTGCAGGCTTCTTTCCAAAGGGCGAGTTGGGCCCCACAGCATCTTGCTTCCAGCTCTTTGGGAAGCTAAGAAACAACTCGCTCTGCACAGTGCTCTTACAGCCTACCGGGAACATCTCTTCCAAAGGCCTGTGAAATACAGTTTCTTTGCAGGCCTGATCTGGCTGAAGTAGGACTTCTGCTCTGGGTGTGCTACTTTGACCTAGAGCTGAAAGGCACCACGTGCAGGCTTCTTTCCAAAGGGCGAGTTGGGCCCCACAGCATCTTGCTTCCAGCTCTTTGGGAAGCTAAGAAACAAGTCGCTCTGCACAGTGCTCTTACAGCCTACCGGGAACATCTCTTCCAAAGGCCTGTGAAACGCAGTTTCTTTGCAGGCCTAATCTGGACGAAGTAGGACTTCTGCTCTGGGTGTGCTACTTTGCCCTAGAGGTGAAAGGCACAACGTGCAGGCTTCTTTCCAAAGGGCGAGTTGGGCCCCACAGCATCTTGCTTCCAGCTCTTTGGGAAGCTAAGAAACAACTCGGTCTGCACAGTGCTCTTACAGCCTACCGGGAACATCTCTTCCAAAGGCCTGTGAAACGCAGTTTCTTTGCAGGCCTGATCTGGCTGAAGTAGGACTTCTGCTCTGGGTGTGCTACTTTGCCCTAGAGCTGAAAGGCACAACGTGCAGGCTTCTTTCCAAAGGGCGAGTTGGGCCCCACAGCATCTTGCTTCCAGCTCTTTGGGAAGCAAAGAAACAACTCGCTCTGCACAGTGCTCTTACAGCCTACCGGGAACATCTCTTCCAAAGGCCTGCGAAACGCAGTTTCTTTGCAGGCCTGATCTGGCTGAAGTAGGACTTCTGCTCTGGGTGTGCTACTTTTCCCTAGAGCTGAAAGGCACAACGTGCAGGCTTCTTTCCAAAGGGCGAGTTGGTCCCCACAGCATCTTGCTTCCAGCTCTTTGGGAAGCTAAGAAACAACTCGCTCTGCACAGTGCTCTTACAGCCTACCGGGAGCATCTCTTCCAAAGGCCTGTGAAACGCAGTTTCTTTGCAGGCGTGATCTGGCTGAAGTAGGACTTCTGCTCTGGGTGTGCTACTTTGCCCTAGAGCTGAAAGGCACAACGTGCAGGCTTCTTTCCAAGGGGCGAGTTGGGCCCCACAGCATCTTGCTTCGAGTTCTTTGGGAAGCTAAGAAACCACTCGCTCTGCACAGTGCTCTTACAGCCTACCGGGAACATCTCTTCCAAAGGCCTGTGAAACGCAATTTCTTTGCAGGCCTGATCTGGCTGAAGTAGGACTTCTGCTCTGGGTGTGCTACTTTGCCCTAGAGCTGAAAGGCACAACGTGCAGGCTTCTTTCAAAAGGGTGAGTTGGGCCCCACAGCATCTTGCTTCCAGCTCTTTGGGAAGCTAAGAAACCACTTGCTCTGCACAGTGCTCTTACAGCCTACCGGGCACATCTCTTCCAAAGGCCTGTGAAACGCAGTTTCTTTGCAGGCCTGATCTGGCTGAAGTAGGACTTCTGCTCTGGGTGTGCTACTTTGCCCTAGAGCTGAAAGGCACAACGTGCAGGCATCTTTCCAAAGGGTGAGTTGGGCCCCACAGCATCTTGCTTCCAGCTCTTTGGGAAGCTAAGAAACAACTCGCTCTGCACAGTGCTCTTACAGCCTACCGGGAACATCTCTTCCAAAGGCCTGTGAAATACAGTTTCTTTTCAGGCCTGATCTGGCTGAAGTAGGACTTCTGCTCTGGGTGTGCTACTTTGCCCTTGAGCTGAAAGGCACAACGTGCAGGCTTCTTTCCAAAGGGCGAGTTGGGCCCCACAGCATCTTGCTTCCAGCTCTTTGTGAAGCTAAGAAACAACTCGCTCTGCACAGTGCTCTTACAGCCTACCGGGAACATCTCTTCCAAAGGCCTGTGAAACGCAGATTCTTTGCAGGCCTGATCTGGCTGAAGTAGGACTTCTGCTCTGGGTGTGCTACACTTCCCTAGAGCTGAAAGGCACAACGTGCAGGCTTCTTTCCAAAGGGCGAGTTGGGCCCCACAGCATCTTGCTTCCAGCTCTTTGGGAAGCTAAGAAACCACTCGCTCTGCACAGTGCTCTTACAGCCTACCGGGAACATCTCTTCCAAAGGCCTGTGAAACGCAGTTTCTTTGCAGGCCTGATCTGGCTGAAGTAGGATTTCTGCTCTGGGTGTGCTACTTTGCCCTAGATCTGAAAGGCACAACGTGCAGGCTTCTTTCCAAAGGGCGAGTTGGGCCCCACAGCATCTTGCTTCCAGCTCTTTGGGAAGCTAAGAAACAACTCGCTCTGCACAGTGCTCTTACAGCCTACCGGGAACATCTCTTCCAAAGGCCTGTGAAACGCAGTTTCTTTGCAGGCCTGATCTGGCTGAAGTAGGACTTCTGCTCTGGGTGTGCTACTTTGCCCTAGAGCTGAAAGGCACAACGTGCAGGCTTCTTTCCAAAGGGCGAGTTGGGCCCCACAGCATCTTGCTTCCAGCTCTTTGGGAAGCTAAGAAACCACTCGCTCTGCACAGTGCTCTTACAGCCTACCGGGAACATCTCTTCCAAAGGCCTGTGAAACGCAGTTTCTTTGCAGGCCTGATCTGGCTGAAGTAGGACTTCTGCTGTGGGTGTGCTACTTTTCCCTAGAGCTGAAAGGCACAACGTGCAGGCTTCTTACCAAAGGGCGAGTTGGGCCCCACAGCATCTTGCTTCCAGCTCTTTGGGAAGCTAAGAAACAACTCGCTCTGCACAGTGCTCTTACAGACTACCGGGAACATCTCTTCCAAAGGCCTGTGAAATGCAGTTTCTTTGCAGGCCTGATCTGGCTGAAGTAGGACTTCTGCTCTGGGTGTGCTACTTTGCCCTAGAGCTGAAAGGCACAACGTGCAGGCTTCTTTCCAAAGGGCGAGTTGGGCCCCACAGCATCTTGCTTCCAGCTCTTTGAGAAGCTAAGAAACAACTCGCTCTGCACAGTGCTCTTAAAGCCTACCGGGAACATCTCTTCCAAAGGCCTGTGAAACGCAGTTTCTTTGCAGGCCTGATCTGGCTGAAGCAGGACTTCTGCTCTGGGTGTGCTACTTTGCCCTAGAGCTGAAAGGAACAACGTGCAGGCTTCTTTCCAAAGGGCGAGTTGGGCCCCACAGCATCTTGCTTCCAGCTCTTTGGGAAGCTAAGAAACCACTCGCTCTCCACAGTGCTCTTACAGCCTACCGGGAACATCTCTTCCAAAGGCCTGTGAAATACAGTTTCTTTGCAGGCCTGATCTGGCTGAAGTAGGACTTCTGCTCTGAGTGTGCTACTTTGCCCTAGAGCTGAAAGGCACAACGTGCAGGCTTCTTTCCAAAGGGCGAGTTGGGCCCCACAGCATCTTGCTTCCAGCTCTTTGGGAAGCTAAGAAAGAACTCGCTCTCCACAGTGCTCTTACAGCCTACCGGGAACATCTCTTCCAAAGGCCTGTGAAACGCAGTTTCTTTGCAGGCCTGATCTGGCTGAAGTAGGACTTCTGCTCTGGGTGTGCTACTTTGCCCTAGAGCTGAAAGGCACAACGTGCAGGCTTCTTTCCAAAGGGCGAGTTGGGCCCCACAGCATCTTGCTTCCAGCTCTTTGGGAACCTAAGAAACCACTCGCTCTGCACAGTGCTCTTACAGCCTACCGGGAACATCTCTTCCAAAGGCCTGTGAAACGCAGTTTCTTTGCAGGCCTGATCTGGCTGAAGTAGGACTTCTGCTCTGGGTGTGCTACTTTGCCCTAGAGCTGAAAGGCACAACGTGCAGGCTTCTTTCCAAAGGGCGAGTTGGGCCCCACAGCATCTTGCTTCCAGCTCTTTGGGAAGCTAAGAAACCACTCGCTCTGCACAGTGCTCTTACAGCCTACCGGGAACATCTCTTCCAAAGGCCTGTGAAACGCAGTTTCTTTGCAGGCCTGATCTGTCTGAAGTAGGACTTCTGCTCTGGGTGTGCTACTTTGCCCTAGAGCTGAAAGGCACAACGTGCAGGCTTCTTTCCAAAGGGCGAGTTGGGCCCCACAGCATCTTGCTTCCAGCTCTTTGGGAAGCTAAGAAACAACTCGCTCTGCACAGTGCTCTTACAGCCTACCGGGAACATCTCTTCCAAAGGCCTGTGAAACGCAGTTTCTTTGCAGGCCTGATCTGTCTGAAGTAGGACTTCTGCTCTGGGTGTGCTACTTTGCCCTAGAGCTGAAAGGCACAACGTGCAGGCTTCTTTCCAAAGGGCGAGTTGGGCCCCACAGCATCTTGCTTCCAGCTCTTTGGGAACCTAAGAAACAACTCGCTCTGCACAGTGCTCTTACAGCCTACCGGGAACATCTCTTCCAAAGGCCTGTGAAACGCAGTTTCTTTGCAGGCCTGATCTGGCTGAAGTAGGACTTCTGCTCTGGGTGTGCTACTTTGCCCTAGAGCTGAAAGGCACAACGTGCAGGCTTCTTTCCAAAGGGCGAGTTGGGCCCCACAGCATCTTGCTTCCAGCTGTTTGGGAAGCTAAGAAAACACTCGCTCTGCACAGTGCTCTTACAGCCTACCGGGAACATCTCTTCCAAAGGCCTGTGAAACGCAGTTTCTCAGCACGCCAGATCTGGCTGAAGTAGGACTTCTGCTCTGGGTGTGCTACTTTGGCCTAGAGCTGAAAGGCTCAATGTGCAGGCTTCTTTCCAAAGGGCGAGTTGGGACCCACAGCATCTTGCTTCCAGCTCTTTGGGAAGCTAAGAAACCACTCGCTCTGCACAGTGCTCTTACAGCCTACCGGGAACATCTCTTCCAAAGGCCTGTGAAATACAGTTTCTTTGCAGGCCTGATCTGGCTGAAGTAGGACTTCTGCTCTGAGTGTGCTACTTTGCCCTAGAGCTGAAAGGCACAACGTGCAGGCTTCTTTCCAAAGGGCGAGTTGGGCCCCACAGCATCTTGCTTCCAGCTCTTTGGGAAGCTAAGAAAGAACTCGCTCTCCACAGTGCTCTTACAGCCTACCGGGAACATCTCTTCCAAAGGCCTGTGAAACGCAGTTTCTTTGCAGGCCTGATCTGGCTGAAGTAGGACTTCTGCTCTGGGTGTGCTACTTTGCCCTAGAGCTGAAAGGCACAACGTGCAGGCTTCTTTCCAAAGGGCGAGTTGGGCCCCACAGCATCTTGCTTCCAGCTCTTTGGGAACCTAAGAAACCACTCGCTCTGCACAGTGCTCTTACAGCCTAGTGGGAACATCTCTTCCAAAGGCCTGTGAAACGCAGTTTCTTTGCAGGCCTGATCTGGCTGAAGTAGGACTTCTGCTCTGGGTGTGCTACTTTGCCCTAGAGCTGAAAGGCACAACGTGCAGGCTTCTTTCCAAAGGGCGAGTTGGGCCCCACAGCATCTTGCTTCCAGCTCTTTGGGAAGCTAAGAAACAACTCGCTCTGCACCATGCTCTTACAGCCTACCGGGAACATCTCTTCCAAAGGCCTGTGAAACGCAGTTTCTTTGCAGGCCTGATCTGGCTGAAGTAGGACTTCTGCTCTGGGTGTGCTACTTTGCCCTAGAGCTGAAAGGCACAACGTGCAGGCTTCTTTCCAAAGGGCGAGTTGGGCCCCACAGCATCTTGCTTCCAGCTCTTTGGGAAGCTAAGAAACCACTCGCTCTGCACAGTGCTCTTACAGCCTACCGGGAACATCTCTTCCAAAGGCCTGTGAAACGCAGTTTCTTTGCAGGCCTGATCTGGCTGAAGTAGGACTTCTGCTCTGGGTGTGCTACTTTGCCCTAGAGCTGAAAGGCACAACGTGCAGGCTTCTTTCCAAAGGGCGAGTTGGGCCCCACAGCATCTTGCTTCCAGCTCTTTGGGAAGCTAAGAAAGAACTCGCTCTGCACAGTGCTCTTACAGCCTACCGGGAACATGTCTTCCAAAGGCCTGTGAAACGCAGTTTCTTTGCAGGCCTGATCTGGCTGAAGTAGGACTTCTGCTCTGGGTGTGCTACTTTGCCCTAGAGCTGAAAGGCACAACGTGCAGGCTTCTTTCCAAAGGGCGAGTTGGGCCCCACAGCATCTTGCTTCCAGCTCTTTGGGAAGCTAAGAAAACACTCGCTCTGCACAGTGCTCTTAGAGCCTACCGGGAACATCTCTTCCAAAGGCCTGTGAAACGCAGTTTCTCGGCAGGCCAGATCTGGCTGAAGTAGGACTTCTGCTCTGGGTGTGCTACTTTGCCCTAGAGCTGAAAGGCACAAGGTGCAGGCTTCTTTCCAAAGGGCGAGTTGGGACCCACAGCATCTTGCTTCCAGCTCTTTGGGAAGCTAAGAAACAACTCGCTCTGCACAGTGCTCTTACAGCCTACCGGGAACATCTCTTCCAAAGGCCTGTGAAATACAGTTTCTTTGCAGGCCTGATCTGGCTGAAGTAGGACTTCTGCTCTGGGTGTGCTACTTTGCCCTAGAGCTGAAAGGCACAACGTGCAGGCTTCTTTCCAAAGGGCGAGTTGGGCCCCACAGCATCTTGCTTCCAGCTCTTTGGGAAGCTAAGAAAGAACTCGCTCTGCACAGTGCTCTTACAGCCTACCGGGAACATCTCTTCCAAAGGCCTGTGAAACGCAGTTTCTTTGCAGGCCTGATCTGGCTGAAGTAGGACTTCTGCTCTGGGTGTGCTACTTTGCCCTAGAGCTGAAAGGCACAACGTGCAGGCTTCTTTCCAAAGGGCGAGATGGGCCCCACAGCATCTTGCTTCCAGCTCTTTGGGAAGCTAAGAAACAACTCGCTCTGCACAGTGCTCTTACAGCCTACGGGGAACATCTCTTCCAAAGGCCTGTGAAACGCAGTTTCTTTGCAGGCCTGATCTGGTTGAAGTAGGACTTCTGCTCTGGGTGTGCTACTTTGCCCTAGAGCTGAAAGGCACAACGTGCAGGCTTCTTTCCAAAGGGCGAGTTGGGCCACACAGCATCTTGCTTCCAGCTCTTTGGGAAGCTAAGAAACAACTCGCTCTGCACAGTGCTCTTACAGCCTACCGGGAACATCTCTTCCAAAGGCCTGTGAAACGCAGTTTCTTTGCAGGCCAGATCTGGCTGAAGTAGGACTTCTGCTCTGGGTGTGCTCCATTGCACTAGAGCTGAAAGGCACAACGTGCAGTCTTCTTTCCAAAGGGCGAGTTGGGCCCCACAGCATCTTGCTTCCAGCTCTTTGGGAAGCTAAGAAACCACTCGCTCTGCACAGTGCTATTACAGCCTACCTGGAACATCTCTTCCAAAGGCCTGTGAAACTCAGTTTCTTTGCAGGCCTGATCTGTCTGAAGTAGGACTTCTGCTCTGGGTGTGCTACATTGCCCTAGAGCTGAAAGGCACAAAGTGCAGGCTTCTTTCTAAAGGGTGAGTTGGGCCCCACAGCATCTTGCTTCCAGCTCTTTGGGAACCTAAGAAACCACTCGCTCTGCACAGTGCTCTTACAGCCTACCGGGAACATCTCTTCCAAAGGCCTGTGAAACGCAGTTTCTTTGCAGGCCTGATCTGGCTGAAGTAGGACTTCTGCTCTGGGTGTGCTACTTTGCCCTAGAGCTGAAAGGCACCACGTGCAGGCTTCTTTCCAAAGGGTGAGTTGGGCCCCACAGCATCTTGCTTCCAGCTCTTTGGGAACCTAAGAAACCACTCGCTCTGCACAGTGCTCTTACAGCCTAGTGGGAACATCTCTTCCAAAGGCCTGTGAAACGCAGTTTCTTTGCAGGCCTGATCTGGCTGAAGTAGGACTTCTGCTCTGGGTGTGCTACTTTGCCCTAGAGCTGAAAGGCACAACGTGCAGGCTTCTTTCCAAAGGGCGAGTTGGGCCCCACAGCATCTTGCTTCCAGCTCTTTGGGAAGCTAAGAAACCACTCGCTCTGCACAGTGCTCTTACAGCCTACCGGGAACATCTCTTCCAAAGGCCTGTGAAATACAGTTTCTTTGCAGGCCTGATCTGGCTGAAGTAGGACTTCTGCTCTGGGTGTGCTACTTTGCCCTAGAGCTGAAAGGCACCACGTGCAGGCTTCTTTCCAAAGGGCGAGTTGGGCCCCACAGCATCTTGCTTCCAGCTCTTTGGGAAGCTAAGAAACAACTCGCTCTGCACAGTGCTCTTACAGCCTACCGGGAACATCTCTTCCAAAGGCCTGTGAAACGCAGTTTCTTTGCAGGCCTAATCTGGACGAAGTAGGACTTCTGCTCTGGGTGTGCTACTTTGCCCTAGAGCTGAAAGGCACAACGTGCAGGCTTCTTTCCAAAGGGCGAGTTGGGCCCCACAGCATCTTGCTTCCAGCTCTTTGGGAAGCTAAGAAACAACTCGCTCTGCACAGTGCTCTTACAGCCTACCGGGAAAATCTCTTACAAAGGCCTGTGAAACGCAGTTTCTTTGCAGGCCTGATCTGGCTGAAGTAGGACTTCTGCTCTGGGTGTGCTACTTTGCCCTAGAGCTGAAAGGCACAACGTGCAGGCTTCTTTCCAAAGGGCGAGTTGGGCCCCACAGCATCTTGCTTCCAGCTCTTTGGGAAGCAAAGAAACAACTCGCTCTGCACAGTGCTCTTACGTCCTACCGGGAACATCTCTTCCAAAGGCCTGCGAAACGCAGTTTCTTTGCAGGCCTGATCTGGCTGAAGTAGGACTTCTGCTCTGGGTGTGCTACTTTGCCCTAGAGCTGAAAGGCACAACGTGCAGGCTTCTTTCCAAAGGGCGAGTTGGTCCCCACAGCATCTTGCTTCCAGCTCTTTGGGAAGCTAAGAAACAACTCGCTCTGCACAGTGCTCTTACAGCCTACCGGGAACATCTCTTCCAAAGGGCTGTGAAACGCAGATTCTTTGCAGGCCTGATCTGGCTGAAGTAGGACTTCTGCTCTGGGTGTGCTACTTTGCCCTAGAGCTGAAAGGCACAACGTGCAGGCTTCTTTCCAAAGGGCGAGTTGGGCCCCACAGCATCTTGCTTCCAGCTCTTTGGGAAGCTAAGAAACAACTCGCTCTGCACAGTGCTCTTACAGCCTACCGGGAACATCTCTTCCAAAGGCATGTGAAACGCAGTTTCTTTGCAGGCCTGATCTAGCTGAAGTAGGCCTTCTGCTCTGGGTGTGCTACTTTGCCCTAGAGCTGAAAGGCACAACGTGCAGGCTTCTTTCCAAAGGGCGAGTGGTCCCCACAGCATCTTTCTTCCAGCTCTTTGGGAAGCTAAGAAACAACTCGCTCTGCACAGTGCTCTTACAGCCTTCCGGGAACATCTCTTCCAAAGGCCTGTGAAACCCAGTTTCTTTGCAGGCCTGATCTGGCTGAAGTAGGACTTCTGCTCTGGGTGTGCTACTTTGCCCTAGAGCTGAAAGGCACAACGTGCAGGCTTCTTTCCAAAGGGCGAGTTGGGCCCCACAGCATCTTGCTTCCAGCTCTTTGAGAAGCTAAGAAACAACTCGCTCTGCACAGTGCTCTTAAAGCCTACCGGGAACATCTCTTCCAAAGGCCTGTGAAACGCAGTTTCTTTGCAGGCCTGATCTGGCTGAAGTAGGACTTCTGCTCTGGGTGTGCTACTTTGCCCTAGAGCTGAAAGGAACAACGTGCAGGCTTCTTTCCAAAGGGCGAGTTGGGCCCCACAGCATCTTGCTTCCAGCTCTTTGGGAAGCTAAGAAACCACTCGCTCTCCACAGTGCTCTTACAGCCTACCGGGAACATCTCTTCCAAAGGCCTGTGAAATACAGTTTCTTTGCAGGCCTGATCTGGCTGAAGTAGGACTTCTGCTCTGAGTGTGCTACTTTGCCCTAGAGCTGAAAGGCACAACGTGCAGGCTTCTTTCCAAAGGGCGAGTTGGGCCCCACAGCATCTTGCTTCCAGCTCTTTGGGAAGCTAAGAAAGAACTCGCTCTCCACAGTGCTCTTACAGCCTACCGGGAACATCTCTTCCAAAGGCCTGTGAAACGCAGTTTCTTTGCAGGCCTGATCTGGCTGAAGTAGGACTTCTGCTCTGGGTGTGCTACTTTGCCCTAGAGCTGAAAGGCACAACGTGCAGGCTTCTTTCCAAAGGGCGAGTTGGGCCCCACAGCATCTTGCTTCCAGCTCTTTGGGAACCTAAGAAACCACTCGCTCTGCACAGTGCTCTTACAGCCTACCGGGAACATCTCTTCCAAAGGCCTGTGAAACGCAGTTTCTTTGCAGGCCTGATCTGGCTGAAGTAGGACTTCTGCTCTGGGTGTGCTACTTTGCCCTAGAGCTGAAAGGCACAACGTGCAGGCTTCTTTCCAAAGGGCGAGTTGGGCCCCACAGCATCTTGCTTCCAGCTCTTTGGGAAGCTAAGAAACCACTCGCTCTGCACAGTGCTCTTACAGCCTACCGGGAACATCTCTTCCAAAGGCCTGTGAAACGCAGTTTCTTTGCAGGCCTGATCTGTCTGAAGTAGGACTTCTGCTCTGGGTGTGCTACTTTGCCCTAGAGCTGAAAGGCACAACGTGCAGGCTTCTTTCCAAAGGGCGAGTTGGGCCCCACAGCATCTTGCTTCCAGCTCTTTGGGAAGCTAAGAAACAACTCGCTCTGCACAGTGCTCTTACAGCCTACCGGGAACATCTCTTCCAAAGGCCTGTGAAACGCAGTTTCTTTGCAGGCCTGATCTGTCTGAAGTAGGACTTCTGCTCTGGGTGTGCTACTTTGCCCTAGAGCTGAAAGGCACAACGTGCAGGCTTCTTTCCAAAGGGCGAGTTGGGCCCCACAGCATCTTGCTTCCAGCTCTTTGGGAACCTAAGAAACAACTCGCTCTGCACAGTGCTCTTACAGCCTACCGGGAACATCTCTTCCAAAGGCCTGTGAAACGCAGTTTCTTTGCAGGCCTGATCTGGCTGAAGTAGGACTTCTGCTCTGGGTGTGCTACTTTGCCCTAGAGCTGAAAGGCACAACGTGCAGGCTTCTTTCCAAAGGGCGAGTTGGGCCCCACAGCATCTTGCTTCCAGCTGTTTGGGAAGCTAAGAAAACACTCGCTCTGCACAGTGCTCTTACAGCCTACCGGGAACATCTCTTCCAAAGGCCTGTGAAACGCAGTTTCTCAGCACGCCAGATCTGGCTGAAGTAGGACTTCTGCTCTGGGTGTGCTACTTTGGCCTAGAGCTGAAAGGCTCAATGTGCAGGCTTCTTTCCAAAGGGCGAGTTGGGACCCACAGCATCTTGCTTCCAGCTCTTTGGGAAGCTAAGAAACCACTCGCTCTGCACAGTGCTCTTACAGCCTACCGGGAACATCTCTTCCAAAGGCCTGTGAAATACAGTTTCTTTGCAGGCCTGATCTGGCTGAAGTAGGACTTCTGCTCTGAGTGTGCTACTTTGCCCTAGAGCTGAAAGGCACAACGTGCAGGCTTCTTTCCAAAGGGCGAGTTGGGCCCCACAGCATCTTGCTTCCAGCTCTTTGGGAAGCTAAGAAAGAACTCGCTCTCCACAGTGCTCTTACAGCCTACCGGGAACATCTCTTCCAAAGGCCTGTGAAACGCAGTTTCTTTGCAGGCCTGATCTGGCTGAAGTAGGACTTCTGCTCTGGGTGTGCTACTTTGCCCTAGAGCTGAAAGGCACAACGTGCAGGCTTCTTTCCAAAGGGCGAGTTGGGCCCCACAGCATCTTGCTTCCAGCTCTTTGGGAACCTAAGAAACCACTCGCTCTGCACAGTGCTCTTACAGCCTAGTGGGAACATCTCTTCCAAAGGCCTGTGAAACGCAGTTTCTTTGCAGGCCTGATCTGGCTGAAGTAGGACTTCTGCTCTGGGTGTGCTACTTTGCCCTAGAGCTGAAAGGCACAACGTGCAGGCTTCTTTCCAAAGGGCGAGTTGGGCCCCACAGCATCTTGCTTCCAGCTCTTTGGGAAGCTAAGAAACAACTCGCTCTGCACCATGCTCTTACAGCCTACCGGGAACATCTCTTCCAAAGGCCTGTGAAACGCAGTTTCTTTGCAGGCCTGATCTGGCTGAAGTAGGACTTCTGCTCTGGGTGTGCTACTTTGCCCTAGAGCTGAAAGGCACAACGTGCAGGCTTCTTTCCAAAGGGCGAGTTGGGCCCCACAGCATCTTGCTTCCAGCTCTTTGGGAAGCTAAGAAACCACTCGCTCTGCACAGTGCTCTTACAGCCTACCGGGAACATCTCTTCCAAAGGCCTGTGAAACGCAGTTTCTTTGCAGGCCTGATCTGGCTGAAGTAGGACTTCTGCTCTGGGTGTGCTACTTTGCCCTAGAGCTGAAAGGCACAACGTGCAGGCTTCTTTCCAAAGGGCGAGTTGGGCCCCACAGCATCTTGCTTCCAGCTCTTTGGGAAGCTAAGAAAGAACTCGCTCTGCACAGTGCTCTTACAGCCTACCGGGAACATGTCTTCCAAAGGCCTGTGAAACGCAGTTTCTTTGCAGGCCTGATCTGGCTGAAGTAGGACTTCTGCTCTGGGTGTGCTACTTTGCCCTAGAGCTGAAAGGCACAACGTGCAGGCTTCTTTCCAAAGGGCGAGTTGGGCCCCACAGCATCTTGCTTCCAGCTCTTTGGGAAGCTAAGAAAACACTCGCTCTGCACAGTGCTCTTAGAGCCAACCGGGAACATCTCTTCCAAAGGCCTGTGAAACGCAGTTTCTCGGCAGGCCAGATCTGGCTGAAGTAGGACTTCTGCTCTGGGTGTGCTACTTTGCCCTAGAGCTGAAAGGCACAAGGTGCAGGCTTCTTTCCAAAGGGCGAGTTGGGACCCACAGCATCTTGCTTCCAGCTCTTTGGGAAGCTAAGAAACAACTCGCTCTGCACAGTGCTCTTACAGCCTACCGGGAACATCTCTTCCAAAGGCCTGTGAAATACAGTTTCTTTGCAGGCCTGATCTGGCTGAAGTAGGACTTCTGCTCTGGGTGTGCTACTTTGCCCTAGAGCTGAAAGGCACAACGTGCAGGCTTCTTTCCAAAGGGCGAGTTGGGCCCCACAGCATCTTGCTTCCAGCTCTTTGGGAAGCTAAGAAAGAACTCGCTCTGCACAGTGCTCTTACAGCCTACCGGGAACATCTCTTCCAAAGGCCTGTGAAACGCAGTTTCTTTGCAGGCCTGATCTGGCTGAAGTAGGACTTCTGCTCTGGGTGTGCTACTTTGCCCTAGAGCTGAAAGGCACAACGTGCAGGCTTCTTTCCAAAGGGCGAGATGGGCCCCACAGCATCTTGCTTCCAGCTCTTTGGGAAGCTAAGAAACAACTCGCTCTGCACAGTGCTCTTACAGCCTACGGGGAACATCTCTTCCAAAGGCCTGTGAAACGCAGTTTCTTTGCAGGCCTGATCTGGTTGAAGTAGGACTTCTGCTCTGGGTGTGCTACTTTGCCCTAGAGCTGAAAGGCACAACGTGCAGGCTTCTTTCCAAAGGGCGAGTTGGGCCACACAGCATCTTGCTTCCAGCTCTTTGGGAAGCTAAGAAACAACTCGCTCTGCACAGTGCTCTTACAGCCTACCGGGAACATCTCTTCCAAAGGCCTGTGAAACGCAGTTTCTTTGCAGGCCAGATCTGGCTGAAGTAGGACTTCTGCTCTGGGTGTGCTCCATTGCACTAGAGCTGAAAGGCACAACGTGCAGTCTTCTTTCCAAAGGGCGAGTTGGGCCCCACAGCATCTTGCTTCCAGCTCTTTGGGAAGCTAAGAAACCACTCGCTCTGCACAGTGCTATTACAGCCTACCTGGAACATCTCTTCCAAAGGCCTGTGAAACTCAGTTTCTTTGCAGGCCTGATCTGTCTGAAGTAGGACTTCTGCTCTGGGTGTGCTACATTGCCCTAGAGCTGAAAGGCACAAAGTGCAGGCTTCTTTCTAAAGGGTGAGTTGGGCCCCACAGCATCTTGCTTCCAGCTCTTTGGGAACCTAAGAAACCACTCGCTCTGCACAGTGCTCTTACAGCCTACCGGGAACATCTCTTCCAAAGGCCTGTGAAACGCAGTTTCTTTGCAGGCCTGATCTGGCTGAAGTAGGACTTCTGCTCTGGGTGTGCTACTTTGCCCTAGAGCTGAAAGGCACCACGTGCAGGCTTCTTTCCAAAGGGTGAGTTGGGCCCCACAGCATCTTGCTTCCAGCTCTTTGGGAACCTAAGAAACCACTCGCTCTGCACAGTGCTCTTACAGCCTAGTGGGAACATCTCTTCCAAAGGCCTGTGAAACGCAGTTTCTTTGCAGGCCTGATCTGGCTGAAGTAGGACTTCTGCTCTGGGTGTGCTACTTTGCCCTAGAGCTGAAAGGCACAACGTGCAGGCTTCTTTCCAAAGGGCGAGTTGGGCCCCACAGCATCTTGCTTCCAGCTCTTTGGGAAGCTAAGAAACCACTCGCTCTGCACAGTGCTCTTACAGCCTACCGGGAACATCTCTTCCAAAGGCCTGTGAAATACAGTTTCTTTGCAGGCCTGATCTGGCTGAAGTAGGACTTCTGCTCTGGGTGTGCTACTTTGCCCTAGAGCTGAAAGGCACCACGTGCAGGCTTCTTTCCAAAGGGCGAGTTGGGCCCCACAGCATCTTGCTTCCAGCTCTTTGGGAAGCTAAGAAACAACTCGCTCTGCACAGTGCTCTTACAGCCTACCGGGAACATCTCTTCCAAAGGCCTGTGAAACGCAGTTTCTTTGCAGGCCTAATCTGGACGAAGTAGGACTTCTGCTCTGGGTGTGCTACTTTGCCCTAGAGCTGAAAGGCACAACGTGCAGGCTTCTTTCCAAAGGGCGAGTTGGGCCCCACAGCATCTTGCTTCCAGCTCTTTGGGAAGCTAAGAAACAACTCGCTCTGCACAGTGCTCTTACAGCCTACCGGGAAAATCTCTTACAAAGGCCTGTGAAACGCAGTTTCTTTGCAGGCCTGATCTGGCTGAAGTAGGACTTCTGCTCTGGGTGTGCTACTTTGCCCTAGAGCTGAAAGGCACAACGTGCAGGCTTCTTTCCAAAGGGCGAGTTGGGCCCCACAGCATCTTGCTTCCAGCTCTTTGGGAAGCAAAGAAACAACTCGCTCTGCACAGTGCTCTTACGTCCTACCGGGAACATCTCTTCCAAAGGCCTGCGAAACGCAGTTTCTTTGCAGGCCTGATCTGGCTGAAGTAGGACTTCTGCTCTGGGTGTGCTACTTTGCCCTAGAGCTGAAAGGCACAACGTGCAGGCTTCTTTCCAAAGGGCGAGTTGGTCCCCACAGCATCTTGCTTCCAGCTCTTTGGGAAGCTAAGAAACAACTCGCTCTGCACAGTGCTCTTACAGCCTACCGGGAACATCTCTTCCAAAGGGCTGTGAAACGCAGATTCTTTGCAGGCCTGATCTGGCTGAAGTAGGACTTCTGCTCTGGGTGTGCTACTTTGCCCTAGAGCTGAAAGGCACAACGTGCAGGCTTCTTTCCAAAGGGCGAGTTGGGCCCCACAGCATCTTGCTTCCAGCTCTTTGGGAAGCTAAGAAACAACTCGCTCTGCACAGTGCTCTTACAGCCTACCGGGAACATCTCTTCCAAAGGCATGTGAAACGCAGTTTCTTTGCAGGCCTGATCTAGCTGAAGTAGGCCTTCTGCTCTGGGTGTGCTACTTTGCCCTAGAGCTGAAAGGCACAACGTGCAGGCTTCTTTCCAAAGGGCGAGTGGTCCCCACAGCATCTTTCTTCCAGCTCTTTGGGAAGCTAAGAAACAACTCGCTCTGCACAGTGCTCTTACAGCCTTCCGGGAACATCTCTTCCAAAGGCCTGTGAAACCCAGTTTCTTTGCAGGCCTGATCTGGCTGAAGTAGGACTTCTGCTCTGGGTGTGCTACTTTGCCCTAGAGCTGAAAGGCACAACGTGCAGGCTTCTTTCCAAAGGGCGAGTTGGGCCCCACAGCATCTTGCTTCCAGCTCTTTGGGAAGCTAAGAAACAACTCGCTCTGCACAGTGCTCTTACAGCCTACCGGGAACATCTCTTCCAAAGGCCTGTGAAAGGCAGTTTCTTTTCAGGCCTGATCTGGCTGTAGTAGGACTTCTGCTCTGGGTGTGCTACTTTGCCCTAGAGCTGAAAGCCACAACGTGCAGGCTTCCTTCCAAAGGGCGAGTTGGGACCCACAGCATCTTGCTTTCAGCTCTTTGGGAAGCTAAGAAACAACTCGCTCTGCACAGTGCTCTTACAGCCTACCGGGAGCATCTCTTCCAAAGGCCTGTGAAACTCAGTTTCTTTGCAGGCCTGATCTGGCTGAAGTAGGACTTCTGCTCTGGGTGTGCTACTTTGCCCTAGAGCTGAAAGGCACAACGTGCAGGCTTCTTTCCAAAGGGCGAGTTGGGCCCCACAGCATCTTGCTTCCAGCTCTTTGGGAAGCTAAGAAACAACTCGCTCTGCACAGTGCTCTTACAGCCTACCGGGAGCATCTCTTCCAAAGGCCTGTGAAACGCAGTTTCTTTGCAGGCGTGATCTGGCTGAAGTAGGACTTCTGCTCTGGGTGTGCTACTTTGCCCTAGAGCTGAAAGGCACAACGTGCAGGCTTCTTTCCAAGGGGCGAGTTGGGCCCCACAGCATCTTGCTTCGAGTTCTTTGGGAAGCTAAGAAACCACTCGCTCTGCACAGTGCTCTTACAGCCTACCGGGAACATCTCTTCCAAAGGCCTGTGAAACGCAGTTTCTTTGCAGGCCTAATCTGGACGAAGTAGGACTTCTGCTCTGGGTGTGCTACTTTGCCCTAGAGCTGAAAGGCACAACGTGCAGGCTTCTTTCCAAAGGGCGAGTTGGGCCCCACAGCATCTTGCTTCCAGCTCTTTGGGAAGCTAAGAAACAACTCGCTCTGCACAGTGCTCTTACAGCCTACCGGGAAAATCTCTTACAAAGGCCTGTGAAACGCAGTTTCTTTGCAGGCCTGATCTGGCTGAAGTAGGACTTCTGCTCTGGGTGTGCTACTTTGCCCTAGAGCTGAAAGGCACAACGTGCAGGCTTCTTTCCAAAGGGCGAGTTGGGCCCCACAGCATCTTGCTTCCAGCTCTTTGGGAAGCAAAGAAACAACTCGCTCTGCACAGTGCTCTTACGTCCTACCGGGAACATCTCTTCCAAAGGCCTGCGAAACGCAGTTTCTTTGCAGGCCTGATCTGGCTGAAGTAGGACTTCTGCTCTGGGTGTGCTACTTTGCCCTAGAGCTGAAAGGCACAACGTGCAGGCTTCTTTCCAAAGGGCGAGTTGGTCCCCACAGCATCTTGCTTCCAGCTCTTTGGGAAGCTAAGAAACAACTCGCTCTGCACAGTGCTCTTACAGCCTACCGGGAACATCTCTTCCAAAGGGCTGTGAAACGCAGATTCTTTGCAGGCCTGATCTGGCTGAAGTAGGACTTCTGCTCTGGGTGTGCTACTTTGCCCTAGAGCTGAAAGGCACAACGTGCAGGCTTCTTTCCAAAGGGCGAGTTGGGCCCCACAGCATCTTGCTTCCAGCTCTTTGGGAAGCTAAGAAACAACTCGCTCTGCACAGTGCTCTTACAGCCTACCGGGAACATCTCTTCCAAAGGCATGTGAAACGCAGTTTCTTTGCAGGCCTGATCTAGCTGAAGTAGGCCTTCTGCTCTGGGTGTGCTACTTTGCCCTAGAGCTGAAAGGCACAACGTGCAGGCTTCTTTCCAAAGGGCGAGTGGTCCCCACAGCATCTTTCTTCCAGCTCTTTGGGAAGCTAAGAAACAACTCGCTCTGCACAGTGCTCTTACAGCCTTCCGGGAACATCTCTTCCAAAGGCCTGTGAAACCCAGTTTCTTTGCAGGCCTGATCTGGCTGAAGTAGGACTTCTGCTCTGGGTGTGCTACTTTGCCCTAGAGCTGAAAGGCACAACGTGCAGGCTTCTTTCCAAAGGGCGAGTTGGGCCCCACAGCATCTTGCTTCCAGCTCTTTGGGAAGCTAAGAAACAACTCGCTCTGCACAGTGCTCTTACAGCCTACCGGGAACATCTCTTCCAAAGGCCTGTGAAAGGCAGTTTCTTTTCAGGCCTGATCTGGCTGTAGTAGGACTTCTGCTCTGGGTGTGCTACTTTGCCCTAGAGCTGAAAGCCACAACGTGCAGGCTTCCTTCCAAAGGGCGAGTTGGGACCCACAGCATCTTGCTTTCAGCTCTTTGGGAAGCTAAGAAACAACTCGCTCTGCACAGTGCTCTTACAGCCTACCGGGAGCATCTCTTCCAAAGGCCTGTGAAACTCAGTTTCTTTGCAGGCCTGATCTGGCTGAAGTAGGACTTCTGCTCTGGGTGTGCTACTTTGCCCTAGAGCTGAAAGGCACAACGTGCAGGCTTCTTTCCAAAGGGCGAGTTGGGCCCCACAGCATCTTGCTTCCAGCTCTTTGGGAAGCTAAGAAACAACTCGCTCTGCACAGTGCTCTTACAGCCTACCGGGAGCATCTCTTCCAAAGGCCTGTGAAACGCAGTTTCTTTGCAGGCGTGATCTGGCTGAAGTAGGACTTCTGCTCTGGGTGTGCTACTTTGCCCTAGAGCTGAAAGGCACAACGTGCAGGCTTCTTTCCAAGGGGCGAGTTGGGCCCCACAGCATCTTGCTTCGAGTTCTTTGGGAAGCTAAGAAACCACTCGCTCTGCACAGTGCTCTTACAGCCTACCGGGAACATCTCTTCCAAAGGCCTGTGAAACGCAATTTCTTTGCAGGCCTGATCTGGCTGAAGTAGGACTTCTGCTCTGGGTGTGCTACTTTGCCCTAGAGCTGAAAGGCACAACGTGCAGGCTTCTTTCAAAAGGGTGAGTTGGGCCCCACAGCATCTTGCTTCCAGCTCTTTGGGAAGCTAAGAAACCACTTGCTCTGCACAGTGCTCTTACAGCCTACCGGGCACATCTCTTCCAAAGGCCTGTGAAACGCAGTTTCTTTGCAGGCCTGATCTGGCTGAAGTAGGACTTCTGCTCTGGGTGTGCTACTTTGCCCTAGAGCTGAAAGGCACAACGTGCAGGCTTCTTTCCAAAGGGCGAGTTGGGCCCCACTGCATCTTGCTTCCAGCTCTTTGGGAAGCTAAGAAACAACTCGCTCTGCACAGTGCTCTTACAGTCTACCGGGAACATCTCTTCCAAAGGCCTGTGAAACGCAGTTTCTTTGCAGGCCTGATCTGGCTGAAGTAGGACTTCTGCTCTGGGTGTGCTACTTTGCCCTAGAGCTGAAAGGCACAACGTGCAGGCTTCTTTCCAAAGGGCGAGTTGGGCCCCACACATCTTGTTTCCAGATCCTTGGGAACCTAAGAAACAACTCGCTCTGCACAGTGCTCTTACAGCCTACCGGGAACATCTCTTCCAAAGGCCTGTGAAACGCAGTTTCTTTGCAGGCCTGATCTGGCTGAAGTAGGACTTCTGCTCTGGGTGTGCTACTTTGCCCTAGAGCTGAAAGGCACAACGTGCAGGCTTCTTTCCAAAGGGCGAGTTGGGCCCCACAGCATCTTGCTTCCAGCTCTTTGGGAAGCTAAGAAACAACTCGCTCTGCAGAGTGCTCTTACAGCCTACCGGGAACATCTCTTCCAAAGGCCTGTGAAACGCAGTTTCTTTACAGGCCTGATCTGGCTGAAGTAGGACTTCTGCTCTGGGTGTGCTACTTTGCCCTAGAGCTGAAAGCCACAACGTGCAGGCTTCTTTCCAAAGGGCGAGTTGGGCCCCACAGCATCTTGCTTCCAGCTCTTTGGGAAGCTAAGAAACAACTCGCTCTGCACAGTGCTCTTACAGCCTACCGGGAGCATCTCTTCCAAAGGCCTGTGAAACGCAGTTTCTTTGCAGGCCTGATCTGGCTGAAGTAGGACTTCTGCTCTGGGTGTGCTACTTTGCCCTAGAGCTGAAAGGCACAACGTGCAGGCTTCTTTCCAAAGGGCGAGTGGTCCCCACAGCATCTTGCTTCCAGCTCTTTGGGAAGCTAAGAAACAACTCGCTCTGCACAGTGCTGTTACAGCCTACCGGGAACATCTCTTCCAAAGGCCTGTGAAACGCAGTTTCTTTGCAGGCCTGATCTGGCTGAAGTAGGACTTCTGCTCTGGGTGTGCTACTTTGCCCTAGAGCTGAAAGGCACAACGTGCAGGCTTCTTTCCAAAGGGCAAGTTGGGCCCCACAGCATCTTGCTTCCAGCTCTTTGGGAAGCTAAGAAACAACTCGCTCTGCACAGTGCTCTTACAGCCTACCGGGAACATCTCTTCCAAAGGCCTGTGTAACGCAGTTTCTTTGCAGGCCTGATCTGGCTGAAGTAGGACTTCTGCTCTGGGTGTGCTACTTTGCCCTAGAGCTGAAAGCCACAACGTGCAGGCTTCTTTCCAAAGGGCGAGTTGGGCCCCACAGCATATTGCTTCCAGCTCTTTGGGAAGCTAAGAAACAACTCGCTCTGCACAGTCCTCATACAGCCTACCGGGCACATCTCTTCCAAAGGCCTGTGAAACGCAGTTTCTTTGCAGGCCTGATCTGGCTGAAGTAGGACTTCTGCTCTGGGTGTGCTACTTTGCCCTAGAGCTGAAAGGCACAACGTGCAGATTTCTTTCCAAAGGGCGAATTGGGCCCCACAGCATCTTGCTTCCAGCTATTTGGGAAGCTAAGAAACAACTCGCTCTGCACAGTGCTCTTACAGCCTACCGGGAGCATCTCTTCCAAAGGCCTGTGAAACGCAGTTTCTTTGCAGGCGTGATCTGGCTGAAGTAGGACTTCTGCTCTGGGTGTGCTACTTTGCCCTAGAGCTGAAAGGCACAACGTGCAGGCTTCTTTCCAAAGGGCGAGTTGGGCCCCACAGCATCTTGCTTCCAGCTCTTTGGGAAGCTAAGAAACAATTCGCTCTGCACAGTGCTCTTACAGCCTACCGGGAACATCTCTTCCAAAGGCCTATGAAACGCAGTTTCTTTGCAGGCCTGATCTGGCTGAAGTCGGACTTCTGCTCTGGGTGTGCTACTTTGCCCTAGAGCTGAAAGGCACAACGTGCAGGCTTCTTTCCAAAGGGCGAGTTTGGCTCCACAGCATCTTGCTTCCAGCTTTTTGGGAAGCTAAGAAACAACTCGCTCTGCACAGTGCTCTTACAGCCTACCGGGAACATCTCTTCCAAAGGCCTGTGAAACGCCGTGTCTTTGCAGGCCTGATCTGGCTGAAGTAGGACTTCTGCTCTGGGTGTGCTACTTTGCCCTAGAGCTGAAAGGCACAACGTGCAGGCTTCTTTCCAAAGGGCGAGTTGGGCCCCACAGCATCTTGCTTCCAGCTCTTTGGGAACCTAAGAAACAATTCGCTCTGCACAGTGCTCTTACAGCCTACCAGGAACATCTCATCCAAAGGCCTGTGAAACGCAATTTCTTTGCAGGCCTGATCTGGCTGAAGTAGGACTTCTGCTCTGGGTGTGCTACTTTGCCCTAGAGCTGAAAGGCACAACGTGCAGGCTTCTTTCCAAAGGGCGAGTTGGGCTCCACAGCATCTTGCTTCCAGCTTTTTGGGAAGCTAAGAAACAACTCGCTCTGCACAGTGCTCTTACAGCCTACCAGGAACATCTCTTCCAAAGGCCTGTGAAACGCCGTGTCTTTGCAGGCCTGATCTGGCTGAAGTAGGACTTCTGCTCTGGGTGTGCTACTTTGCCCTAGAGCTGAAAGCCTCAACGTGCAGGCTTCTTTCCAAAGGGCGAGTTGGGCCCCACAGCATCTTGCTTCCAGCTCTTTGGGAAGCTAAAAACCACTCGCTCTGCACAGTGCTCTTACAGCCTAGTGGGAACATCTCTTCCAAAGGCCTGTGAAACGCGGTTTCTTTGCAGGCCTGATCTGGCTGAAGTAGGACTTCTGCTCTGGGTGTGCTACATTGCCCTAGAGCTGAAAGGCACAACGTGCAGGCTTCTTTCCAAAGGGCGAGTTGGGCCCCACAGCATCTTGCTTCCACCTCTTTGGGAAGCTAAGAAAAAACTCGCTCTGCACAGTGCTCTTAGAGCCTGCCGGGAACATCTCTTCCAAAGGCCTGTGAAACGCAGTTCCTTTGCAGGCCTGATCTGGCTGAAGTAGGACTTCTGCTCTGGGTGTGCTACTTTGCCCTAGAGCTGAAAGGCACCACGTGCAGGCTTCTTTCCAAAGGGCGAGTTGGGCCCCACAGCATCTTGCTTCCACCTCGTTGGGAAGCTAAGAAACAACTCGCTCTGCACAGTGCTCTTAGAGCCTACCGGGAACATCTCTTCCAAAGGCCTGTGAAACGCAGTTTCTTTGCAGGCCTGAACTGGCTGAAGTAGGACTTCTGCTCTGGGTGTGCTACTTTGCCCTAGAGCTGAAAGGCACCACGTGCAGGCTTCTTTCCAAAGGGCGAGTTGGGCCCCACGGCATCTTGCTTCCAGCTCTTTGGGAACCTAAGAAACCACTCGCTCTGCACAGTGCTCTTACAGCCTACCGGGAACATCTCTTCCAAAGGCCTGTGAAACGCAGTTTCTTTGCAGGCCTGATCTGGCTGAAGTAGGACTTCTGCTCTGGGTGTGCTACTTTGCCCTAGAGCTGAAAGGCACAACGTGCAGGCTTCTTTCCAAAGGGCGAGTTGGGCCCCACAGCATCTTGCTTCCAGCTCTTTGGGAAGCTAAGAAACTACTCGCTCTGCACAGTGCTCTTACAGCCTAGTGGGAACATCTCTTCCAAAGGCCTGTGAAACTCAGTTTCTTTGCAGGCCTGATCTGGCTGAAGTAGGACATCTGCTCTGGGTGTGCTACTTTGCCCTAGAGCTGAAAGGCACAACGTGCAGGCTTCTTTCCAAAGGGTGAGTTGGGCCCCAGAGCATCTTGCTTCCAGCTCTTTGGGAAGCTAAGAAACCACTCGCTCTGCACAGTGCTCTTAAAGCATACCGGGAACATCTCTTCCAAAGGCCTGTGAAGCGCAGTTTCTTTGCAGGCCAGATCTGGCTGAAGTAGGACTTCTGCTCTGGGTGTGCAACTTTGCCCTATAGCTGAAAGGCAAAACGTGCAGGCTTCTTTCCAAAGGGCGAGTTGGGCCCCACAGCATCTTGCTTCCAGCTCTTTGGGAAGCTAAGTAACAACCCGCTCTGCACAGTGCTCTTACAGCCTAGTGGGAACATCTCTTCCAAAGGCCTGTGAAACGCAGTTTCTTTGCAGGCCTGATCTGGCTGAAGTAGGACTTCTGCTCTGTGTGTGCTACTTTGCCCTAGAGCTGAAAGGCACAACGTGCAGGCTTCTTTCCAAAAGGCGAGTTGGGCCCCACAGCATCTTGCTTCCAGCTCTTTGGGAAGCTAAGAAACAACTCGCTCTGCACAGAGCTCTTACAGCCTACCGGGAACATCTCTTCCAAAGGCCTGTGAAACGCAGTTTCTTTGCAGGCCTGATCTGGCTGAAGTAGGACTTCTGCTCTGGGTGTGCTACTTTGCCCTAGAGCTGAAAGGCACAACGTGCAGGCTTCTTTCCAAAGGGCGAGTTGGGCCCCACAGCATCTTGCTTCCAGCTCTTTGGGAAGCCAAGAAACAACTCGCTCTGCACAGTGCTCTTACAGCCTACCGGGAGCATCACTTCCAAAGGCCTGTGAAACGCAGTTTCTCTGCAGGCCTGATCTGGTTGAAGTAGGACTTCTTCTCTGGGTGTGCTACATTGCCCTAGAGCTGAAAGGCACAACGTGCAGGCTTCTTTCCAAAGGGCGAGTTGGGCCCCACAGCATCTTGCTTCCAGCTCTTTGGGAAGCTAAGAAACAACTCGCTCTGCACAGTGCTCTTACAGCCTACCGGGAACATCTCTTCCAAAGGCCTGTGAAACGCAGTTTCTTTGCAGGCCTGATCTGGCTGAAGTAGGACTTCTGCTCTGGGTGTGCTACTTTGCCCTAGAGCTGAAAGGCACAACGTGCAGGCTTCTTTCCAAAGGGCGAGTTGGGCCCCACAGCATCTTGTTTCCAGCTCCTTGGGAACCTAAGAAACCACTCGCTCTGCACAGTGCTCTTACAGCCTACCGGGAACATCTCTTCCAAAGGCCTGTGAAATGCAGTTTCTTTGCAGGCCTGATCTGGCTGAAGTAGGACTTCTGCTCTGGGTGTGCTACTTTGCCCTAGAGCTGAAAGGCACAACGTGCAGTCTTCTTTCCTAAGATCGAGTTGGGCCCCACAGCATCTTGCTTCCAGCTCTTTGGGAAGCTAAGAAACAACTCGCTCTGCACAGTGCTCTTACAGCCTACCGGGAACATCTCTTCCAAAGGCCTGTGAAACGCAGTTTCTTTGCAGGCCTGATCTGGCTGAAGTAGGACTTCTGCTCTGGGTGTGCTACTTTGCCCTAGAGCTGAAAGGCACAACGTGCAGGCTTCTTTCCAAAGGGCGAGTTGGGCCCCACAGCATCTTGCTTCCAGCTCTTTGGGAAGCTAAGAAACAACTCGCTCTGCACAGTGCTCTTACAGCCTACCGGGAACATCTCTTCCAAAGGCCTGTGAAACGCAGTTTCTTTGCAGGCCTGATCTGGCTGAAGTAGGACTTCTGCTCTGGGTGTGCTAATTTGCCCTAGAGCTGAAAGGCACAACGTGCAGGCTTCTTTCCAAAGGGCGAGTGGTCCCCACAGCATCTTGCTTCCAGCTCTTTGGGAAGCTAAGAAACAACTCGCTCTGCACAGTGCTCTTACAGCCTACCGGGAACATCTCTTCCAAAGGCCTGTGAAACGCAGTTTCTTTGCAGGCCTGATCTGGCTGAAGTAGGACTTCTGCTCTGGGTGTGCTACTTTGCCCTAGAGCTGAAAGGCACAACGTGCAGGCTTCTTTCCAAAGGGCGAGTTGGGCCCCACAGCATCTTGCTTCCAGCTCTTTGGGAAGCTAAGAAACAACTCGCTCTGCACAGTGCTCTTACAGCCTACCGGGAACATCTCTTCCAAAGGCCTGTGAAACGCAGTTTCTTTGCAGGCCTGATCTGGCTGAAGTAGGACTTCTGCTCTGGGTGTGCTACTTTGCCCTAGAGCTGAAAGCCACAACGTGCAGGCTTCTTTCCAAAGGGCGAGTTGGGCCCCACAGCATCTTGCTTCCAGCTCTTTGGGAAGCTAAGAAACAACTCGCTCTGCACAGTGCTCTTACAGCCTACCGGGAACATCTCTTCCAAAGGCCTGTGAAACGCAGTTTCTTTGCAGGCCTGATCTGGCTGAAGTAGGACTTCTGCTCTGGGTGTGCTACTTTGCCCTAGAGCTGAAAGGCACAACGTGCAGGCTTCTTTCCAAAGGGCGAGTTGGGCCCCACAGCATCTGGTTTCCAGCTCCTTGGGAACCTAAGAAACCACTCGCTCTGCACAGTGCTCTTACAGCCTACCGGGAACATCTCTTCCAAAGGCCTGTGAAACGCAGTTTCTTTGCAGGCCTGATCTGGCTGAAGTAGGACTTCTGCTCTGGGTGTGCTACTTTGCCCTAGAGCTGAAAGGCACAACGTGCAGTCTTCTTTCCTAAGGGCGAGTTGGGCACCACAGCATCTTGCTTCCAGCTCTTTGGGAAGCTAAGAAACAACTCGCTCTGCACAGTGCTCTTACAGCCTACCGGGAACATCTCTTCCAAAGGCCTGTGAAACGCAGTTTCTTTGCAGGCCTGATCTGGCTGAAGTAGGACTTCTGCTCTGGGTGTGCTACTTTGCCCTAGAGCTGAAAGGCACAACGTGCAGGCTTCTTTCCAAAGGGCGAGTTGGGCCCCACAGCATCTTGCTTCCAGCTCTTTGGGAAGCTAAGAAACAACTCGCTCTGCACAGTGCTCTTACAGCCTACCGGGAACATCTCTTCCAAAGGCCTGTGAAACGCAGTTTCTTTGCAGGCCTGATCTGGCTGAAGTAGGACTTCTGCTCTGGGTGTGCTACTTTGCCCTAGAGCTGAAAGGCACAACGTGCAGGCTTCTTTCCAAAGGGCGAGTTGGGCCCCACAGCATCTTGCTTCCAGCTCTTTGGGAAGCTAAGAAACAACTCGCTCTGCACAGTGCTCTTACAGCCTACCGGGAACATCTCTTCCAAAGGCCTGTGAAACGCAGTTTCTTTGCAGGCCTGATCTGGCTGAAGTAGGACTTCTGCTCTGGGTGTGCTACTTTGCCCTAGAGCTGAAAGGCACAACGTGCAGGCTTCTTTCCAAAGGGCGAGTTGGGCCCCACAGCATCTTGCTTCCAGCTCTTTGGGAAGCTAAGAAACAACTCGCTCTGCACAGTGCTCTTACAGCCTACCGGGAACATCTCTTCCAAAGGCCTGTGAAACGCAGTTTCTTTGCAGGCCTGATCTGGCTGAAGTAGGACTTCTGCTCTGGGTGTGCTACTTTGCCCTAGAGCTGAAAGGCACAACGTGCAGGCTTCTTTCCAAAGGGCGAGTTGGGCCCCACAGCATCTTGCTTCCAGCTCTTTGGGAAGCTAAGAAACCACTCGCTCTGCACAGTGCTCTTACAGCCTAGTGGGAACATCTCTTCCAAAGGCCTGTGAAACGCAGTTTCTTTGCAGGCCTGATCTGGCTGAAGTAGGACTTCTGCTCTGGGTGTGCTACTTTGCCCTAGAGCTGAAAGGCACAACGTGCAGGCTTCTTTCCAAAGGGCGAGTTGGGCCCCACAGCATCTTGCTTCCAGCTCTTTGGGAAGCTAAGAAACAACTCGCTCTGCACAGTGCTCTTACAGCCTAGTGGGAACATCTCTTCCAAAGGCCTGTGAAACGCAGTTTCTTTGCAGGCCTGATCTGGCTGAAGTAGGACTTCTGCTCTGGGTGTGCTACTTTGCCCTAGAGCTGAAAGGCACAACGTGCAGGCTTCTTTCCAAAGGGCGAGTTGGGCCCCACAGTATCTTGCTTCCAGCTCTTTGGGAACCTAAGAAACCACTCGCTCTGCACAGTGCTCTTACAGCCTACCGGGAACATCTCTTCCAAAGGCCTGTGAAACGCAGTTTCTTTGCAGGCCAGATCTGGCTGAAGTAGGACTTCTGCTCTGGGTGTGCTACTTTGCCCTAGAGCTGAAAGGCACAACGTGCAGGCTTCTTTCCAAAGGGCGAGTTGGGCCCCACAGCATCTTGCTTCCAGCTCTTTGGGAAGCTAAGAAACAACTCGCTCTGCACAGTGCTCTTACAGCCTACCGGGAACATCTCTTCCAAAGGCCTGTGAAACGCAGTTTCTTTGCAGGCCTGATCTGGCTGAAGTAGGACTTCTGCTCTGGGTGTGCTAATTTGCCCTAGAGCTGAAAGGCACAATGTGCAGGCTTCTTTCCAAAGGGCGAGTGGTCCCCACAGCATCTTGCTTCCAGCTCTTTGGGAAGCTAAGAAACAACTCGCTCTGCACAGTGCTCTTACAGCCTACCGGGAACATCTCTTCCAAAGGCCTGTGAAACGCAGTTTCTTTGCAGGCCTGATCTGGCTGAAGTAGGACTTCTGCTATGGGTGTGCTACTTTGCCCTAGAGCTGAAAGGCACAACGTGCAGGCTTCTTTCCAAAGGGCGAGTTGGGCCCCACAGCATCTTGCTTCCAGCTCTTTGGGAAGCTAAGAAACAACTCGCTCTGCACAGTGCTCTTACAGCCTACCGGGAACATCTCTTCCAAAGGCCTGTGTAACGCAGTTTCTTTGCAGGCCTGATCTGGCTGAAGTAGGACTTCTGCTCTGGGTGTGCTACTTTGCCCTAGAGCTGAAAGGCACAACGTGCAGGCTTCTTTCCAAGGGGCGAGTTGGGCCCCACAGCATCTTGCTTCGAGTTCTTTGGGAAGCTAAGAAACCACTCGCTCTGCACAGTGCTCTTACAGCCTACCGGGAACATCTCTTCCAAAGGCCTGTGAAACGCAATTTCTTTGCAGGCCTGATCTGGATGAAGTAGGAATTCTGCTCTGGGTGTGCTACTTTGCCCTAGAGCTGAAAGGCACAACGTGCAGGCTTCTTTCCAAAGGGTGAGTTGGGCCCCACAGCATCTTGCTTCCAGCTCTTTGGGAACCTAAGAAAGAACTCGCTCTGCACAGTGCTCTTACAGCCTACCGGGAACATCTCTTCCAAAGGCCTGTGAAACGCAGTTTCTTTGCAGGCCTGATCTGGCTGAAGTAGGACTTCTGCTCTGGGTGTGCTACTTTGCCCTAGAGCTGAAAGGCACAACGTGCAGGCTTCTTTCCAAAGGGCGAGTTGGGCCCCACAGCATCTTGCTTCCAGCTCTTTGGGAAGCTAAGAAACAACTCGCTCTGCACAGTGCTCTTACAGCCTACCGGGAACATCTCTTCCAAAGGCCTGTGAAACGCAGTTTCTTTGCAGGCCTGATCTGGCTGAAGTAGGACTTCTGCTCTGGGTGTGCTACTTTGCCCTAGAGCTGAAAGGCACAACGTGCAGGCTTCTTTCCAAAGGGCGAGTTGGGCCCCACAGCATCTTGCTTCCAGCTCTTTGGGAACCTAAGAAACCACTCGCTCTGCACAGTGCTCTTACAGCCTAGTGGGAACATCTCTTCCAAAGGCCTCTGAAATGCAGTTTCTTTGCAGGCCTGATCTGGCTGAAGTAGGACTTCTGCTCTGGGTGTGCTACTTTGCCCTAGAGCTGAAAGGCACAACGTGCAGGCTTCTTTCCAAAGGGCGAGTTGGGCCCCACAGCATCTTGCTTCCAGCTCTTTGGGAAGCTAAGAAACAACTCGCTCTGCACAGTGCTCTTACAGCCTACCGGGAACATCTCTTCCAAAGGCCTGTGAAAGGCAGTTTCTTTGCAGGCCTGATCTGGCTGAAGTAGGACTTCTGCTCTGGGTGTGCTACTTTGCCCTAGAGCTGAAAGGCACAACGTGCAGGCTTCTTTCCAAAGGGCGAGTTGGGCCCCACAGCATCTTGCTTCCAGCTCTTTGGGAAACTAAGAAACCACTCGCTCTGCACAGTGCTCTTACAGCCAACCGGGAACATCTCTTCCAAAGGCCTGTGAAACGCAGTTTCTTTGCAGGCCTGATCTGGCTGAAGTAGGACTTCTGCTCTGGGTGTGCTACTTTGCCCTAGAGCTGAAAGGCACAACGTGCAGGCTTCTTTCCTAAGGGCGAGTTGGGCCCCACATCATCTTGCTTACAGCTCTTTGGGAAGCTAAGAAACAACTGGCTCTGCACAGTGCTCTTACAGCCTACCGGGAACATCTCTTTCAAAGGCCTGTGAAACGCAGTTTCTTTGCAGGCCTGATCTGGCTGAAGTAGGACTTCTGCTCTGGGTGTGCTACTTTGCCCTAGAGCTGAAAGGCACAACGTGTAGGTTCTTTCCAAAGGGCGAGTTGGGCCCCACAGCATCTTGCTTCCAGCTCTTTGGGAAGCTAAGAAACAACACGCTCTGCACAGTGCTCTTACAGCCTAACGGGAACATCTCTTCCAAACGCCTGTGAAACGCAGTTTCTTTGCAGGCCTGATCTGGCTGAAGTAGGACTTCTGCTCTGGGTGTGCTACTTTGCCCTAGAGCTGAAAGGCACAACGTGCAGGCTTCTTTCCAAAGGGCGAGTTGGGCCCCACAGCATCTTGCTTCCAGCACTTTGGGAAGCTAAGAAACCACTCGCTCTGCACAGTGCTCTTACAGCCTACCGGGAACATCTCTTCCAAAGGCCTGTCAAACGCAATTTCTTTGCAGGCCTGATCTGGCTGAAGTAGGACTTCTGCTCTGGGTGTGCTACTTTGCCATAGAGCTGAAAGGCACAACGTGCAGGCTTCTTTCCAAAGGGCGAGTTGGGCCCCACAGCATCTTGTTTCCAGCTCTTTGGGAACCTAAGAAACCACACGCTCTGCACAGAGCTCTTACAGCCTACCGGGAACATCTCTTCCAAAGGCCTGTGAAACGCAGATTCTTTGCAGGCCTGATCTGGCTGAAGTAGGACTTCTGCTCTGGGTGTGCTACTTTGCCCTAGAGCTGAAAGGCACAACGTGCAGGCTTCTTTCCAAAGGGCGAGTTGGGCCCCACAGCATCTTGCTTCCAGCACTTTGGGAAGCTAAGAAACCACTCGCTCTGCACAGTGCTCTTACAGCCTACCGGGAACATCTCTTACAATGGCTTGTGAAACGCAGTTTCTTTGCAGGCCTGATCTGGCTGAAGTAGGACTTCTGCTCTGGGTGTGCTACACTTCCCTAGAGCTGAAAGGCACAACGTGCAGGCTTCTTTCCAAAAGGCGAGTTGGGCCCCACAGCATCATGCTTCCAGCTCTTTGGGAAGCTAAGAAACAACTCGCTCTGCACAGTGCTCTTACAGCCTACCGGGAACTTCTCTTCCAAAGGCCTGTGAAATGCAGTTTCTTTGCAGGCCTGATCTGGCTGAAGTAGGACTTCTGCTCTGGGTGTGCTACTTTGCCCTAGAGCTGAAAGGCACAACGTGCAGGCTTCTTTCCAAAGGGCGAGTTGGGCCCCACAGCATCTTGCTTCCAGCTCTTTGGGAAGCTAAGAAACAACTCGCTCTGCACAGTGCTCTTACAGCCTACCGGGAACATCTCTTCCAAAGGCCTGTGAAACGCAGTTTCTTTGCAGGCCTGATCTGGCTGAAGTAGGACTTCTGCTCTGGGTGTGCTACTTTGCCCTAGAGCTGAAAGGCACAACGTGCAGGCTTCTTTCCTAAGGGCGAGTTGGGCCCCACATCATCTTGCTTACAGCTCTTTGGGAAGCTAAGAAACAACTGGCTCTGCACAGTGCTCTTACAGCCTACCGGGAACATCTCTTTCAAAGGCCTGTGAAACGCAGTTTCTTTGCAGGCCTGATCTGGCTGAAGTAGGACTTCTGCTCTGGGTGTGCTACTTTGCCCTAGAGCTGAAAGGCACAACGTGCAGGCTTCTTTCCAAAGGGCGAGTTGGGCCCCACAGCATCTTGCTTCCAGCTCTTTGGGAAGCTAAGAAACAACACGCTCTGCACAGTGCTCTTACAGCCTAACGGGAACATCTCTTCCAAACGCCTGTGAAACGCAGTTTCTTTGCAGGCCTGATCTGGCTGAAGTAGGACTTCTGCTCTGGGTGTGCTACTTTGCCCTAGAGCTGAAAGGCACAACGTGCAGGCTTCTTTCCAAAGGGCGAGTTGGGCCCCACAGCATCTTGCTTCCAGCACTTTGGGAAGCTAAGAAACCACTCGCTCTGCACAGTGCTCTTACAGCCTACCGGGAACATCTCTTCCAAAGGCCTGTCAAACGCAATTTCTTTGCAGGCCTGATCTGGCTGAAGTAGGACTTCTGCTCTGGGTGTGCTACTTTGCCCTAGAGCTGAAAGGCACAACGTGCAGGCTTCTTTCCAAAGGGCGAGTTGGGCCCCACAGCATCTTGCTTCCAGCTCTTTGGGAAGCTAAGAAACAACTCGCTCTGCACAGTGCTCTTACAGCCTACCGGGAACATCTCTTCCAAAGGCCTGTGAAACGCAGTTTCTTTGCAGGCCTGATCTGGCTGAAGTAGGACTTCTGCTCTGGGTGTGCTACTTTGCCCTAGAGCTGAAAGCCACAACGTGCAGGCTTCTTTCCAAAGGGCGAGTTGGGCCCCACAGCATCTTGCTTCCAGCTCTTTGGGAAGCTAAGAAACAACTCGCTCTGCACAGTGCTCTTACAGCCTACCGGGAACATCTCTTCCAAAGGCCTGTGAAACGCAGTTTCTTTGCAGGCCTGATCTGGCTGAAGTAGGACTTCTGCTCTGGGTGTGCTACTTTGCCCTAGAGCTGAAAGGCACAACGTGCAGGCTTCTTTCCAAAGGGCGAGTTGGGCCCCACAGCATCTGGTTTCCAGCTCCTTGGGAACCTAAGAAACCACTCGCTCTGCACAGTGCTCTTACAGCCTACCGGGAACATCTCTTCCAAAGGCCTGTGAAACGCAGTTTCTTTGCAGGCCTGATCTGGCTGAAGTAGGACTTCTGCTCTGGGTGTGCTACTTTGCCCTAGAGCTGAAAGGCACAACGTGCAGTCTTCTTTCCTAAGGGCGAGTTGGGCACCACAGCATCTTGCTTCCAGCTCTTTGGGAAGCTAAGAAACAACTCGCTCTGCACAGTGCTCTTACAGCCTACCGGGAACATCTCTTCCAAAGGCCTGTGAAACGCAGTTTCTTTGCAGGCCTGATCTGGCTGAAGTAGGACTTCTGCTCTGGGTGTGCTACTTTGCCCTAGAGCTGAAAGGCACAACGTGCAGGCTTCTTTCCAAAGGGCGAGTTGGGCCCCACAGCATCTTGCTTCCAGCTCTTTGGGAAGCTAAGAAACAACTCGCTCTGCACAGTGCTCTTACAGCCTACCGGGAACATCTCTTCCAAAGGCCTGTGAAACGCAGTTTCTTTGCAGGCCTGATCTGGCTGAAGTAGGACTTCTGCTCTGGGTGTGCTACTTTGCCCTAGAGCTGAAAGGCACAACGTGCAGGCTTCTTTCCAAAGGGCGAGTTGGGCCCCACAGCATCTTGCTTCCAGCTCTTTGGGAAGCTAAGAAACAACTCGCTCTGCACAGTGCTCTTACAGCCTACCGGGAACATCTCTTCCAAAGGCCTGTGAAACGCAGTTTCTTTGCAGGCCTGATCTGGCTGAAGTAGGACTTCTGCTCTGGGTGTGCTACTTTGCCCTAGAGCTGAAAGGCACAACGTGCAGGCTTCTTTCCAAAGGGCGAGTTGGGCCCCACAGCATCTTGCTTCCAGCTCTTTGGGAAGCTAAGAAACAACTCGCTCTGCACAGTGCTCTTACAGCCTACCGGGAACATCTCTTCCAAAGGCCTGTGAAACGCAGTTTCTTTGCAGGCCTGATCTGGCTGAAGTAGGACTTCTGCTCTGGGTGTGCTACTTTGCCCTAGAGCTGAAAGGCACAACGTGCAGGCTTCTTTCCAAAGGGCGAGTTGGGCCCCACAGCATCTTGCTTCCAGCTCTTTGGGAAGCTAAGAAACCACTCGCTCTGCACAGTGCTCTTACAGCCTAGTGGGAACATCTCTTCCAAAGGCCTGTGAAACGCAGTTTCTTTGCAGGCCTGATCTGGCTGAAGTAGGACTTCTGCTCTGGGTGTGCTACTTTGCCCTAGAGCTGAAAGGCACAACGTGCAGGCTTCTTTCCAAAGGGCGAGTTGGGCCCCACAGCATCTTGCTTCCAGCTCTTTGGGAAGCTAAGAAACAACTCGCTCTGCACAGTGCTCTTACAGCCTAGTGGGAACATCTCTTCCAAAGGCCTGTGAAACGCAGTTTCTTTGCAGGCCTGATCTGGCTGAAGTAGGACTTCTGCTCTGGGTGTGCTACTTTGCCCTAGAGCTGAAAGGCACAACGTGCAGGCTTCTTTCCAAAGGGCGAGTTGGGCCCCACAGTATCTTGCTTCCAGCTCTTTGGGAACCTAAGAAACCACTCGCTCTGCACAGTGCTCTTACAGCCTACCGGGAACATCTCTTCCAAAGGCCTGTGAAACGCAGTTTCTTTGCAGGCCAGATCTGGCTGAAGTAGGACTTCTGCTCTGGGTGTGCTACTTTGCCCTAGAGCTGAAAGGCACAACGTGCAGGCTTCTTTCCAAAGGGCGAGTTGGGCCCCACAGCATCTTGCTTCCAGCTCTTTGGGAAGCTAAGAAACAACTCGCTCTGCACAGTGCTCTTACAGCCTACCGGGAACATCTCTTCCAAAGGCCTGTGAAACGCAGTTTCTTTGCAGGCCTGATCTGGCTGAAGTAGGACTTCTGCTCTGGGTGTGCTAATTTGCCCTAGAGCTGAAAGGCACAATGTGCAGGCTTCTTTCCAAAGGGCGAGTGGTCCCCACAGCATCTTGCTTCCAGCTCTTTGGGAAGCTAAGAAACAACTCGCTCTGCACAGTGCTCTTACAGCCTACCGGGAACATCTCTTCCAAAGGCCTGTGAAACGCAGTTTCTTTGCAGGCCTGATCTGGCTGAAGTAGGACTTCTGCTATGGGTGTGCTACTTTGCCCTAGAGCTGAAAGGCACAACGTGCAGGCTTCTTTCCAAAGGGCGAGTTGGGCCCCACAGCATCTTGCTTCCAGCTCTTTGGGAAGCTAAGAAACAACTCGCTCTGCACAGTGCTCTTACAGCCTACCGGGAACATCTCTTCCAAAGGCCTGTGTAACGCAGTTTCTTTGCAGGCCTGATCTGGCTGAAGTAGGACTTCTGCTCTGGGTGTGCTACTTTGCCCTAGAGCTGAAAGGCACAACGTGCAGGCTTCTTTCCAAGGGGCGAGTTGGGCCCCACAGCATCTTGCTTCGAGTTCTTTGGGAAGCTAAGAAACCACTCGCTCTGCACAGTGCTCTTACAGCCTACCGGGAACATCTCTTCCAAAGGCCTGTGAAACGCAATTTCTTTGCAGGCCTGATCTGGATGAAGTAGGAATTCTGCTCTGGGTGTGCTACTTTGCCCTAGAGCTGAAAGGCACAACGTGCAGGCTTCTTTCCAAAGGGTGAGTTGGGCCCCACAGCATCTTGCTTCCAGCTCTTTGGGAACCTAAGAAAGAACTCGCTCTGCACAGTGCTCTTACAGCCTACCGGGAACATCTCTTCCAAAGGCCTGTGAAACGCAGTTTCTTTGCAGGCCTGATCTGGCTGAAGTAGGACTTCTGCTCTGGGTGTGCTACTTTGCCCTAGAGCTGAAAGGCACAACGTGCAGGCTTCTTTCCAAAGGGCGAGTTGGGCCCCACAGCATCTTGCTTCCAGCTCTTTGGGAAGCTAAGAAACAACTCGCTCTGCACAGTGCTCTTACAGCCTACCGGGAACATCTCTTCCAAAGGCCTGTGAAACGCAGTTTCTTTGCAGGCCTGATCTGGCTGAAGTAGGACTTCTGCTCTGGGTGTGCTACTTTGCCCTAGAGCTGAAAGGCACAACGTGCAGGCTTCTTTCCAAAGGGCGAGTTGGGCCCCACAGCATCTTGCTTCCAGCTCTTTGGGAACCTAAGAAACCACTCGCTCTGCACAGTGCTCTTACAGCCTAGTGGGAACATCTCTTCCAAAGGCCTCTGAAATGCAGTTTCTTTGCAGGCCTGATCTGGCTGAAGTAGGACTTCTGCTCTGGGTGTGCTACTTTGCCCTAGAGCTGAAAGGCACAACGTGCAGGCTTCTTTCCAAAGGGCGAGTTGGGCCCCACAGCATCTTGCTTCCAGCTCTTTGGGAAGCTAAGAAACAACTCGCTCTGCACAGTGCTCTTACAGCCTACCGGGAACATCTCTTCCAAAGGCCTGTGAAAGGCAGTTTCTTTGCAGGCCTGATCTGGCTGAAGTAGGACTTCTGCTCTGGGTGTGCTACTTTGCCCTAGAGCTGAAAGGCACAACGTGCAGGCTTCTTTCCAAAGGGCGAGTTGGGCCCCACAGCATCTTGCTTCCAGCTCTTTGGGAAACTAAGAAACCACTCGCTCTGCACAGTGCTCTTACAGCCAACCGGGAACATCTCTTCCAAAGGCCTGTGAAACGCAGTTTCTTTGCAGGCCTGATCTGGCTGAAGTAGGACTTCTGCTCTGGGTGTGCTACTTTGCCCTAGAGCTGAAAGGCACAACGTGCAGGCTTCTTTCCTAAGGGCGAGTTGGGCCCCACATCATCTTGCTTACAGCTCTTTGGGAAGCTAAGAAACAACTGGCTCTGCACAGTGCTCTTACAGCCTACCGGGAACATCTCTTTCAAAGGCCTGTGAAACGCAGTTTCTTTGCAGGCCTGATCTGGCTGAAGTAGGACATCTGCTCTGGGTGTGCTACTTTGCCCTAGAGCTGAAAGGCACAACGTGTAGGTTCTTTCCAAAGGGCGAGTTGGGCCCCACAGCATCTTGCTTCCAGCTCTTTGGGAAGCTAAGAAACAACACGCTCTGCACAGTGCTCTTACAGCCTAACGGGAACATCTCTTCCAAACGCCTGTGAAACGCAGTTTCTTTGCAGGCCTGATCTGGCTGAAGTAGGACTTCTGCTCTGGGTGTGCTACTTTGCCCTAGAGCTGAAAGGCACAACGTGCAGGCTTCTTTCCAAAGGGCGAGTTGGGCCCCACAGCATCTTGCTTCCAGCACTTTGGGAAGCTAAGAAACCACTCGCTCTGCACAGTGCTCTTACAGCCTACCGGGAACATCTCTTCCAAAGGCCTGTCAAACGCAATTTCTTTGCAGGCCTGATCTGGCTGAAGTAGGACTTCTGCTCTGGGTGTGCTACTTTGCCATAGAGCTGAAAGGCACAACGTGCAGGCTTCTTTCCAAAGGGCGAGTTGGGCCCCACAGCATCTTGTTTCCAGCTCTTTGGGAACCTAAGAAACCACACGCTCTGCACAGAGCTCTTACAGCCTACCGGGAACATCTCTTCCAAAGGCCTGTGAAACGCAGATTCTTTGCAGGCCTGATCTGGCTGAAGTAGGACTTCTGCTCTGGGTGTGCTACTTTGCCCTAGAGCTGAAAGGCACAACGTGCAGGCTTCTTTCCAAAGGGCGAGTTGGGCCCCACAGCATCTTGCTTCCAGCACTTTGGGAAGCTAAGAAACCACTCGCTCTGCACAGTGCTCTTACAGCCTACCGGGAACATCTCTTACAATGGCTTGTGAAACGCAGTTTCTTTGCAGGCCTGATCTGGCTGAAGTAGGACTTCTGCTCTGGGTGTGCTACACTTCCCTAGAGCTGAAAGGCACAACGTGCAGGCTTCTTTCCAAAAGGCGAGTTGGGCCCCACAGCATCATGCTTCCAGCTCTTTGGGAAGCTAAGAAACAACTCGCTCTGCACAGTGCTCTTACAGCCTACCGGGAACTTCTCTTCCAAAGGCCTGTGAAATGCAGTTTCTTTGCAGGCCTGATCTGGCTGAAGTAGGACTTCTGCTCTGGGTGTGCTACTTTGCCCTAGAGCTGAAAGGCACAACGTGCAGGCTTCTTTCCAAAGGGCGAGTTGGGCCCCACAGCATCTTGCTTCCAGCTCTTTGGGAAGCTAAGAAACAACTCGCTCTGCACAGTGCTCTTACAGCCTACCGGGAACATCTCTTCCAAAGGCCTGTGAAACGCAGTTTCTTTGCAGGCCTGATCTGGCTGAAGTAGGACTTCTGCTCTGGGTGTGCTACTTTGCCCTAGAGCTGAAAGGCACAACGTGCAGGCTTCTTTCCTAAGGGCGAGTTGGGCCCCACATCATCTTGCTTACAGCTCTTTGGGAAGCTAAGAAACAACTGGCTCTGCACAGTGCTCTTACAGCCTACCGGGAACATCTCTTTCAAAGGCCTGTGAAACGCAGTTTCTTTGCAGGCCTGATCTGGCTGAAGTAGGACTTCTGCTCTGGGTGTGCTACTTTGCCCTAGAGCTGAAAGGCACAACGTGCAGGCTTCTTTCCAAAGGGCGAGTTGGGCCCCACAGCATCTTGCTTCCAGCTCTTTGGGAAGCTAAGAAACAACACGCTCTGCACAGTGCTCTTACAGCCTAACGGGAACATCTCTTCCAAACGCCTGTGAAACGCAGTTTCTTTGCAGGCCTGATCTGGCTGAAGTAGGACTTCTGCTCTGGGTGTGCTACTTTGCCCTAGAGCTGAAAGGCACAACGTGCAGGCTTCTTTCCAAAGGGCGAGTTGGGCCCCACAGCATCTTGCTTCCAGCACTTTGGGAAGCTAAGAAACCACTCGCTCTGCACAGTGCTCTTACAGCCTACCGGGAACATCTCTTCCAAAGGCCTGTCAAACGCAATTTCTTTGCAGGCCTGATCTGGCTGAAGTAGGACTTCTGCTCTGGGTGTGCTACTTTGCCATAGAGCTGAAAGGCACAACGTGCAGGCTTCTTTCCAAAGGGCGAGTTGGGCCCCACAGCATCTTGTTTCCAGCTCTTTGGGAACCTAAGAAACCACACGCTCTGCACAGAGCTCTTACAGCCGACCGGGAACATCTCTTCCAAAGGCCTGTGAAACGCAGATTCTTTGCAGGCCTGATCTGGCTGAAGTAGGACTTCTGCTCTGGGTGTGCTACTTTGCCCTAGAGCTGAAAGGCACAACGTGCAGGCTTCTTTCCAAAGGGCGAGTTGGGCCCCACAGCATCTTGCTTCCAGCACTTTGGGAAGCTAAGAAACCACTCGCTCTGCACAGTGCTCTTACAGCCTACCGGGAACATCTCTTCCAATGGCTTGTGAAACGCAGTTTCTTTGCAGGCCTGATCTGGCTGAAGTAGGACTTCTGCTCTGGGTGTGCTACACTTCCCTAGAGCTGGAAGGCACAACGTGCAGGCTTCTTTCCAAAAGGCGAGTTGGGCCCCACAGCATCATGCTTCCAGCTCTTTGGGAAGCTAAGAAACAACTCGCTCTGCACAGTGCTCTTACAGCCTACCGGGAACTTCTCTTCCAAAGGCCTGTGAAATGCAGTTTCTTTGCAGGCCTGATCTGGCTGAAGTAGGACTTCTGCTCTGGGTGTGCTACTTTGCCCTAGAGCTGAAAGGCACAACGTGCAGGCTTCTTTCCAAAGGGCGAGTTGGGCCCCACAGCATCTTGCTTCCAGCTCTTTGGGAAGCTAAGAAACAACTCGCTCTGCACAGTGCTCTTACAGCCTACCGGGAACATCTCTTCCAAAGGCCTGTGAAACGCAGTTTCTTTGCAGGCCTGATCTGGCTGAAGTAGGACTTCTGCTCTGGGTGTGCTACTTTGCCCTAGAGCTGAAAGGCACAACGTGCAGGCTTCTTTCCTAAGGGCGAGTTGGGCCCCACATCATCTTGCTTACAGCTCTTTGGGAAGCTAAGAAACAACTGGCTCTGCACAGTGCTCTTACAGCCTACCGGGAACATCTCTTTCAAAGGCCTGTGAAACGCAGTTTCTTTGCAGGCCTGATCTGGCTGAAGTAGGACTTCTGCTCTGGGTGTGCTACTTTGCCCTAGAGCTGAAAGGCACAACGTGCAGGCTTCTTTCCAAAGGGCGAGTTGGGCCCCACAGCATCTTGCTTCCAGCTCTTTGGGAAGCTAAGAAACAACTCGCTCTGCACAGTGCTCTTACAGCCTACCGGGAACATCTCTTCCAAAGGCCTGTGAAACGCAGTTTCTTTGCAGGCCTGATCTGGCTGAAGTAGGACTTCTGCTCTGGGTGTGCTACTTTGCCCTAGAGCTGAAAGGCACAACGTGCAGGCTTCTTTCCTAAGGGCGAGTTGGGCCCCACATCATCTTGCTTACAGCTCTTTGGGAAGCTAAGAAACAACTGGCTCTGCACAGTGCTCTTACAGCCTACCGGGAACATCTCTTTCAAAGGCCTGTGAAACGCAGTTTCTTTGCAGGCCTGATCTGGCTGAAGTAGGACTTCTGCTCTGGGTGTGCTACTTTGCCCTAGAGCTGAAAGGCACAACGTGCAGGTTCTTTCCAAAGGGCGAGTTGGGCCCCACAGCATCTTGCTTCCATCTCTTTGGGAAGCTAAGAAACCACTCGCTCTGCACAGTTCTCTTACAGCCTAACCTGAACATCTCTTCCAAAGGCCTGTGAAACGCAGTTTCTTTGCAGGCCTGATCTGGCTGAAGTGGGACTTCTGCTCTGGGTGTGCTACTTTGCCCTAGAGCTGAAAGGCACAACGTGCAGGCTTCTTTCCAAAGGGCGAGTTGGGCCCCACAGCATCTTGCTTCCAGCACTTTGGGAAGCTAAGAAACCACTCGCTCTGCACAGTGCTCTTACAGCCTACCGGGAACATCTCTTCCAAAGGCCTGTGAAACGCAGTTTCTTTGCAGGCCTGATCTGGCTGAAGTAGGACTTCTGCTCTGGGTCTGCTACTTTGCCCTAGAGCTGAAAGGCACAACGTGCAGGCTTCTTTCCAAAGGGCGAGTTGGGCCCCACAGCATCTTGTTTCCAGCTCTTTGGGAACCTAAGAAACCACACGCTCTGCACAGTGCTCTTACAGCCGACCGGGAACATCTCTTCCAAAGGCCTGTGAAACGCAGATTCTTTGCAGGCCTGATCTGGCTGAAGTAGGACTTCTGCTCTGGGTGTGCTACTTTGCCCTAGAGCTGAAAGGCACAACGTGCAGGCTTCTTACCAAAGGGCGAGTTGGGCCCCACAGCATCTTGCTTCCAGCACTTTGGGAAGCTAAGAAACCACTCGCTCTGCACAGTGCTCTTACAGCCTACCGAGAACATCTCTTCCAAAGGCCTGTGAAACGCAGTTTCTTTGCAGGCCTGATCTGGCTGAAGTAGGACTTCTGCTCTGGGTGTGCGACTTTGCCCTAGAGCTGAAAGGCACAACGTGCAGGCTTCTTTCCAAAGGGCGAGTTGGGCACCACAGCATCTTGTTTCCAGCTCTTTGGGAACCTAAGAAACCACACGCTCTGCACAGTGCTCTTACAGCCGACCGGGAACATCTCTTCCAAAGGCCTGTGAAACGCAGTTTCTTTGCAGGCCTGATCTGGCTGAAGTAGGACTTCTGCTCTGGGTGTGCTACTTTGCCCTAGAGCTGAAAGGCACAACGTGCAGGCTTCTTTCCAAAGGGCGAGTTGGTCCCCACGGCATCTTGCTTCCAGCTCTTTGGGAAGCTGAGAAACAACCCGCTCTGCACAGTGCTCTTACAGCCTAGTGGGAACATCTCTTCCAAAGGCCTGTGAAACGCAGTTTCTTTGCAGGCCTGATCTGGCTGAAGTAGGACTTCAGCTCTGGGTGTGCTACTTTGCCCTAGAGCTGAAAGGCACAACGTGCAGGCTTCTTTCCAAAGGGCGAGTTGGGCCCCACAGCATCTAGCTTCCAGCTCTTTGGGAAGCTAAGAAACAACTCGCTCTGCACAGAGCTCTTACAGCCTACCGGGAACATCTCTTCCAAAGGCCTGTGAAACGCAGTTTCTTTGCAGTCCTGATCTTGCTGAAGTAGGACTTCTGCTCTGGGTGTGCTACTTTGCCCTAGAGCTGAAAGGCACAACGTGCAGTCTTCTTTCCAAAGGGCGAGTGGTCCCCACAGCATCTTGCTTCCAGCTCTTTGGGAAGCTAAGAAACAACTCGCTCTGCACAGTGCTCTTACAGCCTACCGGGAACATCTCTTCCAAAGGCCTGTGAAACGCCGTGTCTTTGCAGGCCTGATCTGGCTGAAGTAGGACTTCTGCTCTGGGTGTGCTACTTTGCCCTAGAGCTGAAAGGCACAACGTGCAGGCTTCTTTCCAAAGGGCGAGTTGGGCCCCACAGCATCTTGCTTCCAGCTCTTTGGGAACCTAAGAAACCACTCGCTCTGCACAGTGCTCTTACAGCCTAGTGGGAACATCTCTTCCAAAGGCCTGTGAAACACAGTTTCTTTGCAGGCCTGATCTGGCTGAAGTAGGACTTCTGCTCTGGGTGTGCTACTTTGCCCTAGAGCTGAAAGGCACAACGTGCAGGCTTCTTTCCAAAGGGCGAGTTGGGCCCCACAGCATCTTGCTTCCACCTCTTTGGGAAGCTAAGAAACAACTCGCTCTGCACAGTGCTCTTAGAGCCTACCGGGAACATCTCTTCCAAAGGCCTGTGAAACGCAGTTTCTTTGCAGGCCTGATCTGGCTCAAGTAGGACTTCTGCTCTGGGTGTGCTACTTTGCCCTAGAGCTGAAAGGCACAACGTGCAGGCTTCTTTCCAAAGGGCGAGTTGGGCCCCACGGCATATTGCTTCCAGCTCTTTGGGAAGCTAAGACACCACTCGCTCTGCACAGTGCTCTTACAGCCTACCGTGAACATCTCTTCCAAAGGCCTGCGAAACTCAGTTTCTTTGCAGGCCTGATCTGGCTGAAGTAGGACTTCTGCTCTGGGTGTGCTACTTTGCCCTAGAGCTGAAAGGCACAACGTGCAGGCTTCTTTCCAAAGGGCGAGTTGGGCCCCACAGCATCTTGCTTCCAGCTCTTTGGGAAGCTAAGAAATAACTCGCTCTGCACAGAGCTCTTACAGCCTACCGGGAAAATCTCTTACAAAGGCCTGTGAAACGCAGTTTCTTTGCAGGCCTGATCTGGGTGAAGTAGGAAGTCTGCTCTGGGTGTGCTACTTTGCCCTAGAGCTGAAAGGCACAACGTGCAGGCTTCTTTCCAAAGGGTGAGTTGGGCCCCACAGCATCTTGCTTCCAGCTCTTTGGGAAGCTAAGAAACCACTCGCTCTGCACAGTGCTCTTACAGCCTACCGGGAACATCTCTTCCAAAGACCTGTGAAACGCAGTTTCTTTGCAGGCCTGATCTGGCTGAAGTAGGACTTCTGCTCTGGGTGTGCTACATTGCCCTAGAGCTGAAAGGCACAACGTGCAGGCTTCTTTCCAAAGGGCGAGTTGGGCCCCACAGCATCTTGCTTCCAGCTCTTTGGGAAGCTAAGAAACAACTCGCTCTGCACAGTGCTCTTACAGCCTACCGGGAACATCTCTTCCAAAGGCCTGTGAAACGCAGTTTCTTTGCAGGCCTGATCTGGCTGAAGTAGGACTTCTGCTCTGGGTGTGCTACTTTGCCCTAGAGCTGAAAGGCACAACGTGCAGGCTTCTTTCCAAAGGGCGAGTTGGGCCCCACAGCATCTTGCTTCCAGCTCTTTGGGAAGCTAAGAAACAACTCGCTCTGCACAGTGCTCTTACAGCCTACCGGGAACATCTCTTCCAAAGGCCTGTGAAGCGCAGTTTCTTTGCAGGCCTGATCTGGCTGAAGTAGGACTTCTGCTCTGGGTGTGCAACTTTGCCCTAGAGCTGAAAGGCACAACGTGCAGGCTTCTTTCCAAAGGGCGAGTTGGGCCCCACAGCATCTTGCTTCCAGCTCTTTAGGAAGCTAAGAAACAACCCGCTCTGCACAGTGCTCTTACAGCCTAGTGGGAACAACTCTTCCAAAGGCCTGTGAAACGCAGTTTCTTTGCAGGCCTGATCTGGCTGAAGTAGGACTTCTGCTCTGGGTGTGCTACTTTGCCCTAGAGCTGAAAGGCACAACGTGCAGGCTTCTTTCCAAAGGGCGAGTTGGGCCCCACAGCATCTTGCTTCCACCTCTTTGGGAAGCTAAGAAACAACTCGCTCTGCACAGTGCTCTTAGAGCCTACCGGGAACATCTCTTCCAAAGGCCTGTGAAACGCAGTTTCTTTGCAGGCCTGAACTGGCTGAAGTAGGACTTCTGCTCTGGGTGTGCTACTTTGCCCTAGAGCTGAAAGGCACCACGTGCAGGCTTCTTTCCAAAGGGCAAGTTGGGCCCCACAGCATCTTGCTTCCAGCTCTTTGGGAACCTAAGAAGCCACCCGCTCTGCACAGTGCTCTTACAGCCTACCGGGAACATCTCTTCCAAAGGCCTGTGAAACGCAGTTTCTTTGCAGGCCTGATCTGGCTGAAGTAGGACTTCTGCTCTGGGTGTGCTACTTTGCCCTAGAGCTGAAAGGCACAACGTGCAGGCTTCTTTCCAAAGGGCGAGTTGGGCCCCACAGCATCTTGCTTCCAGCTCTTTGGGAAGCTAAGAAACAACTCGCTCTGCACAGTGCTCTTACAGCCTACTGGGAACATCTCTTCCAAAGGCCTGTGAAACGCAGTTTCTTTGCAGGCCTGATCTGGCTGAAGTAGGACTTCTGCTCTGGGTGTGCTTCTTTGCCCCAGAGCTGAAAGGCACAACGTGCAGGCTTCTTTCCAAAGGGCGAGTTGGGCCCCACAGCATCTTGCTTCCAGCTCTTTGGGAAGCTAAGAAACAACTCGCTCTGCACAGAGCTCTTACAGCCTACCGGGAACATCTCTTCCAAAGGCCTGTGAAACGCAGTTTCTTTGCAGGCCTGATCTGGCTGAAGTAGGACTTCTGCTCTGGGTGTGCTACTTTGCCCTAGAGCTGAAAGGCACAACGTGCAGGCTTCTTTCCAAAGGGCGAGTTGGGCCCCACAGCATCTTGCTTCCAGCTCTTTGGGAAGCTAAGAAACAACTCGCTCTGCACAGTGCTCTTACAGCCTACCGGGAACATCTCTTCCAAAGGCCTGTGAAGCGCAGTTTCTTTGCAGGCCTGATCTGGCTGAAGTAGGACTTCTGCTCTGGGTGTGCAACTTTGCCCTAGAGCTGAAAGGCACAACGTGCAGGCTTCTTTCCAAAGGGCGAGTTGGGCCCCACAGCATCTTGCTTCCAGCTCTTTAGGAAGCTAAGAAACAACCCGCTCTGCACAGTGCTCTTACAGCCTAGTGGGAACAACTCTTTCAAAGGCCTGTGAAACGCAGTTTCTTTGCAGGCCTGATCTGGCTGAAGTAGGACTTCTGCTCTGGGTGTGCTACATTGCCCTAGAGCTGAAAGGCACAACGTGCAGGCTTCTTTCCAAAGGGCGAGTTGTGCCCCACAGCATCTTGCTTCCACCTCTTTGGGAAGCTAAGAAACAACTCGCTCTGCACAGTGCTCTTAGAGCCTACCGGGAACATCTCTTCCAAAGGCCTGTGAAACGCAGTTTCTTTGCAGGCCTGAACTGGCTGAAGTAGGACTTCTGCTCTGGGTGTGCTACTTTGCCCTAGAGCTGAAAGGCACCACGTGCAGGCTTCTTTCCAAAGGGCAAGTTGGGCCCCACAGCATCTTGCTTCCAGCTCTTTGGGAACCTAAGAAGCCAGCCGCTCTGCACAGTGCTCTTACAGCCTACCGGGAACATCTCTTCCAAAGGCCTGTGAAACGCAGTTTCTTTGCAGGCCTGATCTGGCTGAAGTAGGACTTCTGCTCTGGGTGTGCTACTTTGCCCTAGAGCTGAAAGTCACAACGTGCAGGCTTCTTTCCAAAGGGCGAGTTGGGCCCCACAGCATCTTGCTTCCAGCTCTTTGGGAAGCTAAGAAACAACTCGCTCTGCACAGTGCTCTTACAGCCTACCGGGAACATCTCTTCCAAAGGCCTGTGAAACGCAGTTTCTTTGCAGGCCTGAACTGGCTGAAGTAGGACTTCTGCTCTGGGTGTGCTTCTTTGCCCCAGAGCTGAAAGGCACAACGTGCAGGCTTCTTTCCAAAGGGCGAGTTGGGCCCCACAGCATCTTGCTTCCAGCTCTTTGGGAACCTAAGAAACAACTCGCTCTGCACAGTGCTCTTACAGCCTACCGGGAACATCTCTTCCAAAGGCCTGTGAAACGCACTTTCTTTGCAGGCCTGATCTGGCTGAAGTAGGACTTCTGCTCTGGGTGTGCTACTTTGCCCTAGAGCTGAAAGGCACAACGTGCAGGCTTCTTTCCAAAGGGCGAGTTGGGCCCCACAGCATCTTGCTTCCAGCTCTTTGGGAAGCTAAGAAACCACTCGCTCTGCACAGTGCTCTTAAAGCATACTGGGAACATCTCTTCCAAAGGCCTGTGAAGCGCAGTTTCTTTGCAGGCCTGATCTGGCTGAAGTAGGACTTCTGCTCTGGGTGTGCAACTTTGCCCTAGAGCTGAAAGGCAAAACGTGCAGGCTTCTTTCCAAAGGTCGAGTTGGGACCCACAGCATCTTGCTTCCAGCTCTTTGGGAAGCTAAGAAACAACCCGCTCTGCACAGTGCTCTTACAGCCTAGTGGGAACATCTCTTCCAAAGGCCTGTGAAACGCAGTTTCTTTGCAGGCCTGATCTGGCTGAAGTAGGACTTCTGCTCTGGGTGTGCTACTTTGCCCTAGAGCTGAAAGGCACAACGTGCAGGCTTCTTTCCAAAGGGCGAGTTGGGCCCCACAGCATCTTGCTTCCAGCTCTTAGGGAAGCTAAGAAACAACTCGCTCTGCACAGAGCTCTTACAGCCTACCGGGAACATCTCTTCCAAAGGCCTGTGAAACGCAGTTTCTTTGCAGGCCTGATCTGGCTGAAGTAGGACTTCTGCTCTGGGTGTGCTACTTTGCCCTAGAGCTGAAAGGCACAACGTGCAGGCTTCTTTCCAAAGGGCGAGTTGGGCCCCACAGCATCTTGCTTCCAGCTCTTTGGGAACCTAAGAAACCACTCGCTCTGCACAGTGCTCTTACAGCCTACCGGGAACATCTCTTCCAAAGGCCTGTGAAACGCAGTTTCTTTGCAGGCCTGATCTGGCTGAAGTAGGACTTCTGCTCTGGGTGTGCTACTTTGCCCTAGAGCTGAAAGGCACAACGTGCAGGCTTCTTTCCAAAGGGCGAGTTGGGCCCCACAGCATCTTGCTTCCAGCTCTTTGGGAAGCTAAGAAACAACTCGCTCTGCACAGTGCTCTTACAGCCTACCGGGAGCATCTCTTCCAAAGGCCTGTGAAACGCAGTTTCTTTGCAGGCGTGATCTGGCTGAAGTAGGACTTCTGCTCTGGGTGTGCTACTTTGCCCTAGAGCTGAAAGGCACAACGTGCAGGCTTCTTTCCAAGGGGCGAGTTGGGCCCCACAGCATCTTGCTTCGAGTTCTTTGGGAAGCTAAGAAACCACTCGCTCTGCACAGTGCTCTTACAGCCTACCGGGAACATCTCTTCCAAAGGCCTGTGAAACGCAATTTCTTTGCAGGCCTGATCTGGATGAAGTAGGAATTCTGCTCTGGGTCTGCTACTTTGCCCTAGAGCTGAAAGGCACAAGGTGCAGGCTTCTTTCAAAAGGGTGAGTTGGGCCCCACAGCATCTTGCTTCCAGCTCTTTGGGAAGCTAAGAAACCACTTGCTCTGCACAGTGCTCTTACAGCCTACCGGGCGCATCTCTTCCAAAGGCCTGTGAAACGCAGTTTCTTTGCAGGCCTGATCTGGCTGAAGTAGGACTTCTGCTCTGGGTGTGCTACTTTGCCCTAGAGCTGAAAGGCACATCGTGCAGGCATCTTTCCAAAGGGCGAGTTGGGCCCCACAGCATCTTGCTTCCAGCTCTTTGGGAAGCTAAGAAACAACTCGCTCTGCACAGTGCTCTTACAGCCTACCGGGAACATCTCTTCCAAAGGCCTGTGAAACGCAGTTTCTTTGCAGGCCTGATCTGGCTGAAGTAGGACTTCTGCTCTGGGTGTGCTACTTTGCCCTAGAGCTGAAAGGCACAACGTGCAGGCTTCTTTCCAAAGGGCGAGTTGGGCCCCACTGCATCTTGCTTCCAGCTCTTTGGGAAGCTAAGAAACAACTCGCTCTGCACAGTGCTCTTACAGTCTACCGGGAACATCTCTTCCAAAGGCCTGTGAAACGCAGTTTCTTTGCAGGCCTGATCTGGCTGAAGTAGGACTTCTGCTCTGGGTGTGCTACTTTGCCCTAGAGCTGAAAGGCACAACGTGCAGGCTTCTTTCCAAAGGGCGAGTTGGGCCCCACACATCTTGTTTCCAGATCCTTGGGAACCTAAGAAACAACTCGCTCTGCACAGTGCTCTTACAGCCTACCGGGAACATCTCTTCCAAAGGCCTGTGAAACGCAGTTTCTTTGCAGGCCTGATCTGGCTGAAGTAGGACTTCTGCTCTGGGTGTGCTACTTTGCCCTAGAGCTGAAAGGCACAACGTGCAGGCTTCTTTCCAAAGGGCGAGTTGGGCCCCACAGCATCTTGCTTCCAGCTCTTTGGGAAGCTAAGAAACAACTCGCTCTGCAGAGTGCTCTTACAGCCTACCGGGAACATCTCTTCCAAAGGCCTGTGAAACGCAGTTTCTTTACAGGCCTGATCTGGCTGAAGTAGGACTTCTGCTCTGGGTGTGCTACTTTGCCCTAGAGCTGAAAGCCACAACGTGCAGGCTTCTTTCCAAAGGGCGAGTTGGGCCCCACAGCATCTTGCTTCCAGCTCTTTGGGAAGCTAAGAAACAACTCGCTCTGCACAGTGCTCTTACAGCCTACCGGGAGCATCTCTTCCAAAGGCCTGTGAAACGCAGTTTCTTTGCAGGCCTGATCTGGCTGAAGTAGGACTTCTGCTCTGGGTGTGCTACTTTGCCCTAGAGCTGAAAGGCACAACGTGCAGGCTTCTTTCCAAAGGGCGAGTGGTCCCCACAGCATCTTGCTTCCAGCTCTTTGGGAAGCTAAGAAACAACTCGCTCTGCACAGTGCTGTTACAGCCTACCGGGAACATCTCTTCCAAAGGCCTGTGAAACGCAGTTTCTTTGCAGGCCTGATCTGGCTGAAGTAGGACTTCTGCTCTGGGTGTGCTACTTTGCCCTAGAGCTGAAAGGCACAACGTGCAGGCTTCTTTCCAAAGGGCGAGTTGGGCCCCACAGCATCTTGCTTCCAGGTCTTTGGGAAGCTAAGAAAGAACTCGCTCTGCACAGTGCTCTTACAGCCTACCGGGAACATCTCTTCCAAAGGCCTGTGTAACGCAGTTTCTTTGCAGGCCTGATCTGGCTGAAGTAGGACTTCTGCTCTGGGTGTGCTACTTTGCCCTAGAGCTGAAAGCCACAACGTGCAGTCTTCTTTCCAAAGGGCGAGTTGGGCCCCACAGCATCTTGCTTCCAGCTCTTTGGGAAGCTAAGAAACAACTCGCTCTGCACAGTCCTCTTACAGCCTACCGGGCGCATCTCTTCCAAAGGCCTGTGAAACGCAGTTTCTTTGCAGGCCTGATCTGGCTGAAGTAGGACTTCTGCTCTGGGTGTGCTACTTTGCCCTAGAGCTGAAAGGCACAACGTGCAGATTTCTTTCCAAAGGGCGAGTTGGGCCCCACAGCATCTTGCTTCCAGCTATTTGGGAAGCTAAGAAACAACTCGCTCTGCACAGTGCTCTTACAGCCTACCGGGAGCATCTCTTCCAAAGGCCTGTGAAACGCAGTTTCTTTGCAGGCGTGATCTGGCTGAAGTAGGACTTCTGCTCTGGGTGTGCTACTTTGCCCTAGAGCTGAAAGGCACCACGTGCAGGCTTCTTTCCAAAGGGCGAGTTGGGCCCCACAGCATCTTGCTTCCAGCTCTTTGGGAAGCTAAGAAACAGCTCGCTCTGCACAGTGCTCTTACAGCCTAGTGGGAACATCTCTTCCAAAGGCCTATGAAACGCAGTTTCTTTGCAGGCCTGATCTGGCTGAAGTCGGACTTCTGCTCTGGGTGTGCTACTTTGCCCTAGAGCTGAAAGGCACAACGTGCAGGCTTCTTTCCAAAGGGCGAGTTTGGCTCCACAGCATCTTGCTTCCAGCTTTTTGGGAAGCTAAGAAACAACTCGCTCTGCACAGTGCTCTTACAGCCTACCGGGAACATCTCTTCCAAAGGCCTGTGAAATACAGTTTCTTTGCAGGCCTGATCTGGCTGAAGTAGGACTTCTGCTCTGGGTGTGCTACTTTGCCCTAGAGCTGAAAGGCACAACGTGCAGGCTTCTTTCCAAAGGGCGAGTTGGGCCCCACAGCATCTTGCTTCCAGCTCTTTGGGAACCTAAGAAACAATTCGCTCTGCACAGTGCTCTTACAGCCTACCAGGAACATCTCATCCAAAGGCCTGTGAAAGGCAATTTCTTTGCAGGCCTGATCTGGCTGAAGTAGGACTTCTGCTCTGGGTGTGCTACTTTGCCCTAGAGCTGAAAGGCACAACGTGCAGGCTTCTTTCCAAAGGGCGAGTTGGGCTCCACAGCATCTTGCTTCCAGCTTTTTGGGAAGCTAAGAAACAACTCGCTCTGCACAGTGCTCTTACAGCCTACCGGGAACATCTCTTCAAAGGCCTGTGAAACGCCGTGTCTTTGCAGGCCTGATCTGGCTGAAGTAGGACTTCTGCTCTGGGTGTGCTACTTTGCCCTAGAGCTGATAGCCACAACGTGCAGGCTTCTTTCCAAAGGGCGAGTTGGGCCCCACAGCATCTTGCTTCCAGCTCTTTGGGAACCTAAAAACCACTCGCTCTGCACAGTGCTCTTACAGCCTAGTGGGAACATCTCTTCCAAAGGCCTGTGAAACGCGGTTTCTTTGCAGGCCTGATCTGGCTGAAGTAGGACTTCTGCTCTGGGTGTGCTACATTGCCCTAGAGCTGAAAGGCACAACGTGCAGGCTTCTTTCCAAAGGGCGAGTTGGGCCCCACAGCATCTTGCTTCCACCTCTTTGGGAAGCTAAGAAACAACTCGCTCTGCACAGTGCTCTTAGAGCCTGCCGGGAACATCTCTTCCAAAGGCCTGTGAAACGCAGTTCCTTTGAAGGCCTGATCTGGCTGAAGTAGGACTTCTGCTCTGGGTGTGCTACTTTGCCCTAGAGCTGAAAGGCACCACGTGCAGGCTTCTTTCCAAAGGGCGAGTTGGGCCCCACAGCATCTTGCTTCCACCTCTTTGGGAAGCTAAGAAACAACTCGCTCTGCACAGTGCTCTTAGAGCCTACCGGGAACATCTCTTCCAAAGGCCTGTGAAACGCAGTTTCTTTGCAGGCCTGAACTGGCTGAAGTAGGACTTCTGCTCTGGGTGTGCTACTTTGCCCTAGAGCTGAAAGGCACCACGTGCAGGCTTCTTTCCAAAGGGCGAGTTGGGCCCCACGGCATCTTGCTTCCAGCTCTTTGGGAACCTAAGAAACCACTCGCTCTGCACAGTGCTCTTACAGCCTAGTGGGAACATCTCTTCCAAAGGCCTGTGAAACTCAGTTTCTTTGCAGGCCTGATTTGGTTGAAGTAGGACATCTGCTCTGGGTGTGCTACTTTGCCCTAGAGCTGAAAGGCACAACGTGCAGGCTTCTTTCCAAAGGGTGAGTTGGGCCCCAGAGCATCTTGCTTCCAGCTCTTTGGGAAGCTAAGAAACCACTCGCTCTGCACAGTGCTCTTAAAGCATACCGGGAACATCTCTTCCAAAGGCCTGTGAAGCGCAGTTTCTTTGCAGGCCTGATCTGGCTGAAGTAGGACTTCTGCTCTGGGTGTGCAACTTTGCCCTATAGCTGAAAGACAAAACGTGCAGGCTTCTTTCCAAAGGGCGAGTTGGGCCCCACAGCATCTTGCTTCCAGCTCTTTGGGAAGCTAAGTAACAACCCTCTCTGCACAGTGCTCTTACAGCCTAGTGGGAACATCTCTTCCAAAGGCCTGTGAAACGCAGTTTCTTTGCAGGCCTGATCTGGCTGAAGTAGGACTTCTGCTCTGTGTGTGCTACTTTGCCCTAGAGCTGAAAGGCACAACGTGCAGGCTTCTTTCCAAAAGGCGAGTTGGGCCCCACAGCATCTTGCTTCCAGCTCTTTGGGAAGCTAAGAAACAACTCGCTCTGCACAGAGCTCTTACAGCCTACCGGGAACATCTCTTCCAAAGGCCTGTGAAACGCAGTTTCTTTGCAGGCCTGATCTGGCTGAAGTAGGACTTCTGCTCTGGGTGTGCTACTTTGCCCTAGAGCTGAAAGGCACAACGTGCAGGCTTCTTTCCAAAGGGCGAGTTGGGCCCCACAGCATCTTGCTTCCAGCTCTTTGGGAAGCCAAGAAACAACTCACTCTGCACAGTGCTCTTACAGCCTACCGGGAGCATCACTTCCAAAGGCCTGTGAAACGCAGTTTCTCTGCAGGCCTGATCTGGTTGAAGTAGGACTTCTTCTCTGGGTGTGCTACATTGCCCTAGAGCTGAACGGCACAACGTGCAGGCTTCTTTCCAAAGGGCGAGTTGGGCCCCACAGCATCTTGCTTCCAGCTCTTTGGGAAGCTAAGAAACAACTCGCTCTGCACAGTGCTCTTACAGCCTACCGGGAACATCTCTTCCAAAGGCCTGCGAAACGCAGTTTCTTTGCAGGCCTGATCTGGCTGAAGTAGGACTTCTGCTCTGGGTGTGCTACTTTGCCCTAGAGCTGAAAGGCACAACGTGCAGGCTTCTTTCCAAAGGGCGAGTTGGGCCCCACAGCATCTTGTTTCCAGCTCCTTGGGAACCTAAGAAACCACTCGCTCTGCACAGTGCTCTTACAGCCTACCGGGAACATCTCTTCCAAAGGCCTGTGAAACGCAGTTTCTTTGCAGGCCTGATCTGGCTGAAGTAGGACTTCTGCTCTGGGTGTGCTACTTTGCCCTAGAGCTGAAAGGCACAACGTGCAGGCTTCTTTCCAAAGGGCGAGTTGGGCCCCACAGCATCTTGCTTCCAGCTCTTTGGGAAGCTAAGAAACAACTCGCTCTGCACAGTGCTCTTACAGCCTACCGGGAACATCTCTTCCAAAGGCCTGTGAAACGCAGTTTCTTTGCAGGCCTGATCTGGCTGAAGTAGGACTTCTGCTCTGGGTGTGCTACACTTCCCTAGAGCTGAAAGGCACAACGTGCAGGCTTCTTTCCAAAGGGCGAGTTGGGCCCCACAGCATCTTGCTTCCAGCTCTTTGGGAAGCTAAGAAACCACTCGCTCTGCACAGTGCTCTTACAGCCTACCGGGAACATCTCTTCCAAAGGCCTGTGAAACGCAGTGTCTTTGCAGGCCTGATCTGGCTGAAGTAGGACTTCTGCTCTGGGTGTGCTACTTTGCCCTAGAGCTGAAAGGCACAACGTGCAGGCTTCTTTCCAAAGGGCGAGTTGGGCCCCACAGCATCTTGCTTCCAGCTCTTTGGGAAGCTAAGAAACCACTCGCTCTGCACAGTGCTCTTACAGCCTACCGGGAACATCTCTTCCAAAGGCCTGTGAAACGCAGTTTCTTTGCAGGCCTGATCTGGCTGAAGTAGGACTTCTGCTCTGGGTGTGCTACTTTGCCCTAGAGCTGAAAGGCACAACGTGCAGGCTTCTTTCCAAAGGGCGAGTTGGGCCCCACAGCATCTTGCTTCCAGCTCTTTGGGAACCTAAGAAACCAGTCGCTCTGCACAGTGCTCTTACAGCCTAGTGGGAACATCTCTTCCAAAGGCCTGTGAAACGCAGTTTCTTTGCAGGCCTGATCTGGCTGAAGTAGGACTTCTGCTCTGGGTGTGCTACTTTGCCCTAGAGCTGAAAGGCACAACGTGCAGGCTTCTTTCCAAAGGGCGAGTTGGGCCCCACAGCATCTTGCTTCCAGCTCTTTGGGAAGCTAAGAAACAACTCGCTCTGCACAGTGCTCTTACAGCCTACCGGGAACATCTCTTCCAAAGGCCTGTGAAACGCAGATTCTTTGCAGGCCTGATCTGGCTGAAGTAGGACTTCTGCTCTGGGTGTGCTACACTTCCCTAGAGCTGAAAGGCACAACGTGCAGGCTTCTTTCCAAAGGGCGAGTTGGGCCCCACAGCATCTTGCTTCCAGCTCTTTGGGAAGCTAAGAAACCACTCGCTCTGCACAGTGCTCTTACAGCCTACCGGGAACATCTCTTCCAAAGGCCTGTGAAACGCAGTGTCTTTGCTGGCCTGATCTGGCTGAAGTAGGACTTCTGCTCTGGGTGTGCTACTTTGCCCTAGAGCTGAAAGGCACAACGTGCAGGCTTCTTTCCAAAGGGCGAGTTGGGCCCCACAGCATCTTGCTTCCAGCTCTTTGGGAAGCTAAGAAACCACTCGCTCTGCACAGTGCTCTTACAGCCTACCGGGAAAATCTCTTCCAAAGGCCTGTGAAACCCAGTTTCTTTGCAGGCCTGATCTGGCTGAAGTAGGACTTCTGCTCTGGGTGTGCTACTTTGCCCTAGAGCTGAAAGGCACAACGTGCAGGCTTCTTTCCAAAGGGCGAGTTGGGCCCCACAGCATCTTGCTTCCAGCTCTTTGGGAAGCTAAGAAACCACTCGCTCTGCACAGTGCTCTTACAGCCTACCGGGAACATCTCTTCCAAAGGCCTGTGAAACGCAGTTTCTTTGCAGGCCTGATCTGGCTGAAGTAGGACTTCTGCTCTGGGTGTGCTACTTTGCCCTAGAGCTGAAAGGCACAACGTGCAGGCTTCTTTCCAAAGGGCGAGTTGGGCCCCAAAGCATCTTGCTTCCAGCTCTTTGGGAAGCCAAGAAACAACTCACTCTGCACAGTGCTCTTACAGCCTACCGGGAACATCTCTTCCAAAGGCCTGTGAAACGCACTTTCTTTGTAGGCCTGATCTGGCTGAAGTAGGACTTCTGCTCTGGGTGTGCTACTTTGCCCTAGAGCTGAAAGGCACAACGTGCAGGCTTCTTTCCAAAGGGCGAGTTGGGCCCCACAGCATCTTGCTTCCAGCTCTTTGGGAAGCTAAGAAACAACTCGCTCTGCACAGTGCTCTTACAGCCTAGTGGGAACATCTCTTCCAAAGGCCTGTGAAACGCAGTTTCTTTGCAGGCCTGATCTGGCTGAAGTAGGACTTCTGCTCTGGGTGTGCTACTTTGCCCTAGAGCTGAAAGGCACAACGTGCAGGCTTCTTTCCAAAGGGTGAGTTGGGCCCCAAAGCATCTTGGTTCCAGCTCTTTGGGAAGCTAAGAAACCACTCGCTCTGCACAGTGCTCTTACAGCCTACCGGGAACATCTCTTCCAAAGGCCTGTGAAACGCAGTTTCTTTGCAGGCCTGATCTGGCTGAAGTAGGACTTCTGCTCTGGGTGTGCTACTTTGCCCTAGAGCTGAAAGGCACAACATGCAGGCTTCTTTCCAAAGGGCGAGTTGGGCCCCACAGCATCTTGCTTCCAGCTGTTTGGGAAGCTAAGAAAACACTCGCTCTGCACAGTGCTCTTACAGCCTACCGGGAACATCTCTTCCAAAGGCCTGTGAAACGCAGTTTCTCGGCAGGCCAGATCTGGCTGAAGTAGGACTTCTGCTCTGGGTGTGCTACTTTGGCCTAGAGCTGAAAGGCTCAAGGTGCAGGCTTCTTTCCAAAGGGCGAGTTGGGACCCACAGCATCTTGCTTCCAGCTCTTTGGGAAGCTAAGAAACCACTCGCTCTGCACAGTGCTCTTACAGCCTACCGGGAACATCTCTTCCAAAGGCCTGTGAAATACAGTTTCTTTGCAGGCCTGATCTGGCTGAAGTAGGACTTCTGCTCTGAGTGTGCTACTTTGCCCTAGAGCTGAAAGGCACAACGTGCAGGCTTCTTTCCAAAGGGCGAGTTGGGCCCCACAGCATCTTGCTTCCAGCTCTTTGGGAAGCTAAGAAAGAACTCGCTCTGCACAGTGCTCTTACAGCCTACCGGGAACATCTCTTCCAAAGGCCTGTGAAACGCAGTTTCTTTGCAGGCCTGAGCTGGCTGAAGTAGGACTTCTGCTCTGGGTGTGCTACTTTGCCCTAGAGCTGAAAGGCACAATGTGCAGGCTTCTTTCCAAAGGGCGAGTTGGGCCCCACAGCATCTTGCTTCCAGCTCTTTGGGAAGCTAAGAAACAACTCGCTCTGCACAGTGCTCTTACAGCCTACGGGGAACATCTCTTCCAAAGGCCTGTGAAACGCAGTTTCTTTGCAGGCCTGATCTGGCTGAAGTAGGACTTCTGCTCTGGGTGTGCTACTTTGCCCTAGAGCTGAAAGGCACAACGTGCAGGCTTCTTTCCAAAGGGCGAGTTGGGCCACACAGCATCTTGCTTCCAGCTCTTTGGGAAGCTAAGAAACAACTCGCTCTGCACAGTGCTCTTACAGCCTACCGGGAACATCTCTTCCAAAGGCCTGTGAAACGCAGTTTCTTTGCAGGCCAGATGTGGCTGAAGTAGGACTTCAGCTCTGGGTGTGCTCCTTTGCCCTAGAGCTGAAAGGCACAACGTGCAGTCTTCTTTCCAAAGGGCGAGTTGGGCCCCACAGCATCTTGCTTCCAGCTCTTTGGGAAGCTAAGAAACCACTCGCTCTGCACAGTGCTATTGCAGCCTACCGGGAACATCTCTTCCAAAGGCCTGTGAAACGCAGTTTCTTTGCAGGCCTGATCTGTCTGAAGTAGGACTTCTGCTCTGGGTGTGCTACATTGCCCTAGAGCTGAAAGGCACAAAGTGCAGGCTTCTTTCCAAAGGGTGAGTTGGGCCCCACAGCATCTTGCTTCCAGCTCTTTGGGAACCTAAGAAACCACTCGCTCTGCACAGTGCTCTTACAGCCTACCGGGAACATCTCTTCCAAAGGCCTGTGAAACGCAGTTTCTTTGCAGGCCTGATCTGGCTGAAGTAGGACTTCTGCTCTGGGTGTGCTACTTTGCCCTAGAGCTGAAAGGCACAACGTGCAGGCTTCTTTCCAAAGGGCGAGTTGGGCCCCACAGCATCTTGCTTCCAGCTCTTTGGGAAGCTAAGAAACCACTCGCTCTGCACAGTGCTCTTACAGCCTAGTGGGAACATCTCTTCCAAAGGCCTGTGAAACGCAGTTTCTTTGCAGGCCTGATCTGGCTGAAGTAGGACTTCTGCTCTGGGTGTGCTACTTTGCCCTAGAGCTGAAAGGCACAACGTGCAGGCTTCTTTCCAATGGGCGAGTTGGGCCCCACAGCATCTTGCTTCCAGCTCTTTGGGAACCTAAGAAACCACTCGCTCTGCACAGTGCTCTTACAGCCTACCGGGAACATCTCTTCCAAAGGCCTGTGAAACGCAGTTTCTTTGCAGGCCAGATCTGGCTGAAGTAGGACTTCTGCTCTGGGTGTGCTACTTTGCCCTAGAGCTGAAAGGCACAACGTGCAGGCTTCTTTCCAAAGGACGAGTTGGGCCCCACAGCATCTTGCTTCCAGCTCTTTGGGAACCTAAGAAACCACTCGCTCTGCACAGTGCTCTTACAGCCTAGTGGGAACATCTCTTCCAAAGGCCTGTGAAACGCAGTTTCTTTGCAGGCCAGATCTGGCTGAAGTAGGACTTCTGCTCTGGGTGTGCTACTTTGCCCTAGAGCTGAAAGGCACAACGTGCAGGCTTCTTTCCAAAGGACGAGTTGGGCCCCACAGCATCTTGCTTCCAGCTCTTTGGGAATCTAAGAAACCACTCGCTCTGCACAGTGCTCTTACAGCCTAGTGGGAACATCTCTTCCAAAGGCCTGTGAAACGCAGTTTCTTTGCAGGCCTGATCTGGCTGAAGTAGGACTTCTGCTCTGGGTGTGCTACTTTGCCCTAGAGCTGAAAGGCACAACGTGCAGGCTTCTTTCCAAAGGGCGAGTTGGGCCCCACAGCATCTTGCTTCCAGCTCTTTGGGAAGCTAAGAAACCACTCGCTCTGCACAGTGCTCTTACAGCCTACCGGGAACATCTCTTCCAAAGGCCTGTGAAACGCAGTTTCTTTGCAGGCCTGATCTGTCTGAAGTAGGACTTCTGCTCTGGGTGTGCTACTTTGCCCTAGAGCTGAAAGGCACAACGTGCAGGCTTCTTTCCAAAGGGCGAGTTGGGCCCCACAGCATCTTGCTTCCAGCTCTTTGGGAAGCTAAGAAAGAACTCGCTCTGCACAGTGCTCTTACAGCCTACCGGGAACATCTCTTCCAAAGGCCTGTGAAACGCAGTTTCTTTGCAGGCCTGATCTGGCTGAAGTAGGACTTCTGCTCTGGGTGTGCTACTTTGCCCTAGAGCTGAAAGGCACAACGTGCAGGCTTCTTTCCAAAGGGCGAGTTGGGCCCCACAGCATCTTGCTTCCAGCTCTTTGGGAAGCTAAGAAACCACTCGCTCTGCACAGTGCTCTTACAGCCTAGTGGGAACATCTCTTCCAAAGGCCTGTGAAACGCAGTTTCTTTGCAGGCCTGATCTGGCTGAAGTAGGACTTCTGCTCTGGGTGTGCTACTTTGCCCTAGAGCTGAAAGTCACAACGTGCAGGCTTCTTTCCAAAGGGCGATTTGGGCCACACAGCATCTTGCTTACAGCTCTTTGGGAAGCTAAGAAACAACTCGCTCTGCACAGTGCTCTTACAGGCTACCGGGAACATCTCTTCCAAAGGCCTGTGAAACGCAGTTTCTTTGCAGGCCTGATCTGGCTGAAGTAGGACTTCTGCTCTGGGTGTGCTACTTTGCCCTAGAGCTGAAAGGCACAACGTGCAGGCTTCTTTCCAAAGGGCGAGTTGGGCCCCACAGCATCTTGCTTCCAGCTCTTTGGGAAGCTAAGAAACAACTCGCTCTGCACAGTGCTCTTACAGCCTACCGGGAACATCTCTTCCAAAGGTCTGTGAAATGCAGTTTGTTTGCAGGCCTGATCTGGCTGAAGTAGGACTTCTGCTCTGGGTGTGCTACTTTGGCCTAGAGCTGAAAGGCACAACGTGCACGCTTCTTTCCAAAGGGCGAGTTGGGCCCCACAGCATCTTGCTTCCAGCTCTTTGGGAACCTAAGAAACCACTCGCTCTGCACAGTGCTCTTACAGCCTACTGGGAACATCTCTTCCAAAGGCCTGTGAAACGCAGTTTCTTTGCAGGCCTGATCTGGCTGAAGTAGGACTTCTGCTCTGGGTGTGCTACTTTGCCCTAGAGCTGAAAGGCACAACGTGCAGGCTTCTTTCCAAAGGGCGAGTTGGGCCCCACAGCATCTTGCTTCCAGCTCTTTGGGAACCTAAGAAACCACTCGCTCTGCACAGTGCTCTTACAGCCTAGTGGGAACATCTCTTCCAAAGGCCTGTGAAACGCAGTTTCTTTGCAGGCCTGATCTGGCTGAAGTAGGACTTCTGCTCTGGGTGTGCTACTTTGCCCTAGAGCTGAAAGGCACAACGTGCAGGCTTCTTTCCAAAGGGCGAGTTGGGCCCCACAGCATCTTGCTTCCAGCTCTTTGGGAAGCTAAGAAACAACTCGCTCTGCACAGTGCTCTTACAGCCTACCGGGAACATCTCTTCCAAAGGCCTGTGAAATACAGTTTCTTTGCAGGCCTGATCTGGCTGAAGTAGGACTTCTGCTCTGGGTGTGCTACTTTGACCTAGAGCTGAAAGGCACCACGTGCAGGCTTCTTTCCAAAGGGCGAGTTGGGCCCCACAGCATCTTGCTTCCAGCTCTTTGGGAAGCTAAGAAACAAGTCGCTCTGCACAGTGCTCTTACAGCCTACCGGGAACATCTCTTCCAAAGGCCTGTGAAACGCAGTTTCTTTGCAGGCCTAATCTGGACGAAGTAGGACTTCTGCTCTGGGTGTGCTACTTTGCCCTAGAGGTGAAAGGCACAACGTGCAGGCTTCTTTCCAAAGGGCGAGTTGGGCCCCACAGCATCTTGCTTCCAGCTCTTTGGGAAGCTAAGAAACAACTCGGTCTGCACAGTGCTCTTACAGCCTACCGGGAACATCTCTTCCAAAGGCCTGTGAAACGCAGTTTCTTTGCAGGCCTGATCTGGCTGAAGTAGGACTTCTGCTCTGGGTGTGCTACTTTGCCCTAGAGCTGAAAGGCACAACGTGCAGGCTTCTTTCCAAAGGGCGAGTTGGGCCCCACAGCATCTTGCTTCCAGCTCTTTGGGAAGCAAAGAAACAACTCGCTCTGCACAGTGCTCTTACAGCCTACCGGGAACATCTCTTCCAAAGGCCTGCGAAACGCAGTTTCTTTGCAGGCCTGATCTGGCTGAAGTAGGACTTCTGCTCTGGGTGTGCTACTTTTCCCTAGAGCTGAAAGGCACAACGTGCAGGCTTCTTTCCAAAGGGCGAGTTGGTCCCCACAGCATCTTGCTTCCAGCTCTTTGGGAAGCTAAGAAACAACTCGCTCTGCACAGTGCTCTTACAGCCTACCGGGAGCATCTCTTCCAAAGGCCTGTGAAACGCAGTTTCTTTGCAGGCGTGATCTGGCTGAAGTAGGACTTCTGCTCTGGGTGTGCTACTTTGCCCTAGAGCTGAAAGGCACAACGTGCAGGCTTCTTTCCAAGGGGCGAGTTGGGCCCCACAGCATCTTGCTTCGAGTTCTTTGGGAAGCTAAGAAACCACTCGCTCTGCACAGTGCTCTTACAGCCTACCGGGAACATCTCTTCCAAAGGCCTGTGAAACGCAATTTCTTTGCAGGCCTGATCTGGCTGAAGTAGGACTTCTGCTCTGGGTGTGCTACTTTGCCCTAGAGCTGAAAGGCACAACGTGCAGGCTTCTTTCAAAAGGGTGAGTTGGGCCCCACAGCATCTTGCTTCCAGCTCTTTGGGAAGCTAAGAAACCACTTGCTCTGCACAGTGCTCTTACAGCCTACCGGGCACATCTCTTCCAAAGGCCTGTGAAACGCAGTTTCTTTGCAGGCCTGATCTGGCTGAAGTAGGACTTCTGCTCTGGGTGTGCTACTTTGCCCTAGAGCTGAAAGGCACAACGTGCAGGCATCTTTCCAAAGGGTGAGTTGGGCCCCACAGCATCTTGCTTCCAGCTCTTTGGGAAGCTAAGAAACAACTCGCTCTGCACAGTGCTCTTACAGCCTACCGGGAACATCTCTTCCAAAGGCCTGTGAAACGCAGTTTCTTTGCAGGCCTGATCTGGCTGAAGTAGGACTTCTGCTCTGGGTGTGCTACTTTGCCCTAGAGCTGAAAGGCACAACGTGCAGGCTTCTTTCCAAAGGGCGAGTTGGGCCCCACTGCATCTTGCTTCCAGCTCTTTGGGAAGCTAAGAAACAACTCGCTCTGCACAGTGCTCTTACAGTCTACCGGGAACATCTCTTCCAAAGGCCTGTGAAACGCAGTTTCTTTTCAGGCCTGATCTGGCTGAAGTAGGACTTCTGCTCTGGGTGTGCTACTTTGCCCTAGAGCTGAAAGGCACAACGTGCAGGCTTCTTTCCAAAGGGCGAGTTGGGCCCCACACATCTTGTTTCCAGATCCTTGGGAACCTAAGAAACAACTCGCTCTGCACAGTGCTCTTACAGCCTACCGGGAACATCTCTTCCAAAGGCCTGTGAAACGCAGTTTCTTTGCAGGCCTGATCTGGCTGAAGTAGGACTTCTGCTCTGGGTGTGCTACTTTGCCCTAGAGCTGAAAGGCACAACGTGCAGGCTTCTTTCCAAAGGGCGAGTTGGGCCCCACAGCATCTTGCTTCCAGCTCTTTGGGAAGCTAAGAAACAACTCGCTCTGCACAGTGCTCTTACAGCCTACCGGGAACATCTCTTCCAAAGGCCTGTGAAACGCAGTTTCTTTGCAGGCCTGATCTGGCTGAAGTAGGACTTCTGCTCTGGGTGTGCTACTTTGCCCTAGAGCTGAAAGGCACAACGTGCAGGCTTCTTTCCAAAGGGCGAGTTGGGCCCCACAGCATCTTGCTTCCAGCTCTTTGGGAAGCTAAAAAACCACTCGCTCTGCACAGTGCTCTTACAGCCTACTGGGAACATCTCTTCCAAAGGCCTGTGAAACGCAGTTTCTTTGCAGGCCTGATCTGGCTGAAGTAGGACTTCTGCTGTGGGTGTGCTACTTTTCCCTAGAGCTGAAAGGCACAACGTGCAGGCTTCTTACCAAAGGGCGAGTTGGGCCCCACAGCATCTTGCTTCCAGCTCTTTGGGAAGCTAAGAAACAACTCGCTCTGCACAGTGCTCTTACAGACTACCGGGAACATCTCTTCCAAAGGCCTGTGAAATGCAGTTTCTTTGCAGGCCTGATCTGGCTGAAGTAGGACTTCTGCTCTGGGTGTGCTACTTTGCCCTAGAGCTGAAAGGCACAACGTGCAGGCTTCTTTCCAAAGGGCGAGTTGGGCCCCACAGCATCTTGCTTCCAGCTCTTTGAGAAGCTAAGAAACAACTCGCTCTGCACAGTGCTCTTAAAGCCTACCGGGAACATCTCTTCCAAAGGCCTGTGAAACGCAGTTTCTTTGCAGGCCTGATCTGGCTGAAGCAGGACTTCTGCTCTGGGTGTGCTACTTTGCCCTAGAGCTGAAAGGAACAACGTGCAGGCTTCTTTCCAAAGGGCGAGTTGGGCCCCACAGCATCTTGCTTCCAGCTCTTTGGGAAGCTAAGAAACCACTCGCTCTCCACAGTGCTCTTACAGCCTACCGGGAACATCTCTTCCAAAGGCCTGTGAAATACAGTTTCTTTGCAGGCCTGATCTGGCTGAAGTAGGACTTCTGCTCTGAGTGTGCTACTTTGCCCTAGAGCTGAAAGGCACAACGTGCAGGCTTCTTTCCAAAGGGCGAGTTGGGCCCCACAGCATCTTGCTTCCAGCTCTTTGGGAAGCTAAGAAAGAACTCGCTCTCCACAGTGCTCTTACAGCCTACCGGGAACATCTCTTCCAAAGGCCTGTGAAACGCAGTTTCTTTGCAGGCCTGATCTGGCTGAAGTAGGACTTCTGCTCTGGGTGTGCTACTTTGCCCTAGAGCTGAAAGGCACAACGTGCAGGCTTCTTTCCAAAGGGCGAGTTGGGCCCCACAGCATCTTGCTTCCAGCTCTTTGGGAACCTAAGAAACCACTCGCTCTGCACAGTGCTCTTACAGCCTACCGGGAACATCTCTTCCAAAGGCCTGTGAAACGCAGTTTCTTTGCAGGCCTGATCTGGCTGAAGTAGGACTTCTGCTCTGGGTGTGCTACTTTGCCCTAGAGCTGAAAGGCACAACGTGCAGGCTTCTTTCCAAAGGGCGAGTTGGGCCCCACAGCATCTTGCTTCCAGCTCTTTGGGAAGCTAAGAAACAACTCGCTCTGCACCATGCTCTTACAGCCTACCGGGAACATCTCTTCCAAAGGCCTGTGAAACGCAGTTTCTTTGCAGGCCTGATCTGGCTGAAGTAGGACTTCTGCTCTGGGTGTGCTACTTTGCCCTAGAGCTGAAAGGCACAACGTGCAGGCTTCTTTCCAAAGGGCGAGTTGGGCCCCACAGCATCTTGCTTCCAGCTCTTTGGGAAGCTAAGAAACCACTCGCTCTGCACAGTGCTCTTACAGCCTACCGGGAACATCTCTTCCAAAGGCCTGTGAAACGCAGTTTCTTTGCAGGCCTGATCTGTCTGAAGTAGGACTTCTGCTCTGGGTGTGCTACTTTGCCCTAGAGCTGAAAGGCACAACGTGCAGGCTTCTTTCCAAAGGGCGAGTTGGGCCCCACAGCATCTTGCTTCCAGCTCTTTGGGAAGCTAAGAAACAACTCGCTCTGCACAGTGCTCTTACAGCCTACCGGGAACATCTCTTCCAAAGGCCTGTGAAACGCAGTTTCTTTGCAGGCCTGATCTGTCTGAAGTAGGACTTCTGCTCTGGGTGTGCTACTTTGCCCTAGAGCTGAAAGGCACAACGTGCAGGCTTCTTTCCAAAGGGCGAGTTGGGCCCCACAGCATCTTGCTTCCAGCTCTTTGGGAACCTAAGAAACAACTCGCTCTGCACAGTGCTCTTACAGCCTACCAGGAACATCTCTTCCAAAGGCCTGTGAAACGCAGTTTCTTTGCAGGCCTGATCTGGCTGAAGTAGGACTTCTGCTCTGGGTGTGCTACTTTGCCCTAGAGCTGAAAGGCACAACGTGCAGGCTTCTTTCCAAAGGGCGAGTTGGGCCCCACAGCATCTTGCTTCCAGCTGTTTGGGAAGCTAAGAAAACACTCGCTCTGCACAGTGGTCTTACAGCCTACCGGGAACATCTCTTCCAAAGGCCTGTGAAACGCAGTTTCTCAGCAGGCCAGATCTGGCTGAAGTAGGACTTCTGCTCTGGGTGTGCTACTTTGGCCTAGAGCTGAAAGGCTCAATGTGCAGGCTTCTTTCCAAAGGGCGAGTTGGGACCCACAGCATCTTGCTTCCAGCTCTTTGGGAAGCTAAGAAACCACTCGCTCTGCACAGTGCTCTTACAGCCTACCGGGAACATCTCTTCCAAAGGCCTGTGAAATACAGTTTCTTTGCAGGCCTGATCTGGCTGAAGTAGGACTTCTGCTCTGAGTGTGCTACTTTGCCCTAGAGCTGAAAGGCACAACGTGCAGGCTTCTTTCCAAAGGGCGAGTTGGGCCCCACAGCATCTTGCTTCCAGCTCTTTGGGAAGCTAAGAAAGAACTCGCTCTCCACAGTGCTCTTACAGCCTACCGGGAACATCTCTTCCAAAGGCCTGTGAAACGCAGTTTCTTTGCAGGCCTGATCTGGCTGAAGTAGGACTTCTGCTCTGGGTGTGCTACTTTGCCCTAGAGCTGAAAGGCACAACGTGCAGGCTTCTTTCCAAAGGGCGAGTTGGGCCCCAGAACATCTTGCTTCCAGCTCTTTGGGAACCTAAGAAACCACTCGCTCTGCACAGTGCTCTTACAGCCTAGTGGGAACATCTCTTCCAAAGGCCTGTGAAACGCAGTTTCTTTGCAGGCCTGATCTGGCTGAAGTAGGACTTCTGCTCTGGGTGTGCTACTTTGCCCTAGAGCTGAAAGGCACAACGTGCAGGCTTCTTTCCAAAGGGCGAGTTGGGCCCCACAGCATCTTGCTTCCAGCTCTTTGGGAAGCTAAGAAACAACTCGCTCTGCACCATGCTCTTACAGCCTACCGGGAACATCTCTTCCAAAGGCCTGTGAAACGCAGTTTCTTTGCAGGCCTGATCTGGCTGAAGTAGGACTTCTGCTCTGGGTGTGCTACTTTGCCCTAGAGCTGAAAGGCACAACGTGCAGGCTTCTTTCCAAAGGGCGAGTTGGGCCCCACAGCATCTTGCTTCCAGCTCTTTGGGAAGCTAAGAAACCACTCGCTCTGCACAGTGCTCTTACAGCCTACCGGGAACATCTCTTCCAAAGGCCTGTGAAACACAGTTTCTTTGCAGGCCTGATCTGTCTGAAGTAGGACTTCTGCTCTGGGTGTGCTACTTTGCCCTAGAGCTGAAAGGCACAACGTGCAGGCTTCTTTCCAAAGGGCGAGTTGGGCCCCACAGCATCTTGCTTCCAGCTCTTTGGGAAGCTAAGAAAGAACTCGCTCTGCACAGTGCTCTTACAGCCTACCGGGAACATCTCTTCCAAAGGCCTGTGAAACGCAGTTTCTTTGCAGGCCTGATCTGGCTGAAGTAGGACTTCTGCTCTGGGTGTGCTACTTTGCCCTAGAGCTGAAAGGCACAACGTGCAGGCTTCTTTCCAAAGGGCGAGTTGGGCCCCACAGCATCTTGCTTCCAGCTCTTTGGGAAGCTAAGAAAACACTCGCTCTGCACAGTGCTCTTACAGCCTACCGGGAACATCTCTTCCAAAGGCCTGTGAAACGCAGTTTCTCTGCAGGCCAGATCTGGCTGAAGTAGGACTTCTGCTCTGGGTGTGCTACTTTGCCCTAGAGCTGAAAGGCACAAGGTGCAGGCTTCTTTCCAAAGGGCGAGTTGGGACCCACAGCATCTTGCTTCCAGCTCTTTGGGAAGCTAAGAAACAACTCGCTCTGCACAGTGCTCTTACAGCCTACCGGGAACATCTCTTCCAAAGGCCTGTGAAATACAGTTTCTTTGCAGGCCTGATCTGGCTGAAGTAGGACTTCTGCTCTGGGTGTGCTACTTTGCCCTAGAGCTGAAAGGCACCACGTGCAGGCTTCTTTCCAAAGGGCGAGTTGGGCCCCACAGCATCTTGCTTCCAGCTCTTTGGGAAGCTAAGAAAGAACTCGCTCTGCACAGTGCTCTTACAGCCTACCGGGAACATCTCTTCCAAAGGCCTGTGAAACGCAGTTTCTTTGCAGGCCTGATCTGGCTGAAGTAGGACTTCTGCTCTGGGTGTGCTACTTTGCCCTAGAGCTGAAAGGCACAACGTGCAGGCTTCTTTCCAAAGGGCGAGATGGGCCCCACAGCATCTTGCTTCCAGCTCTTTGGGAAGCTAAGAAACAACTCGCTCTGCACAGTGCTCTTACAGCCTACGGGGAACATCTCTTCCAAAGGCCTGTGAAACGCAGTTTCTTTGCAGGCCTGATCTGGTTGAAGTAGGACTTCTGCTCTGGGTGTGCTACTTTGCCCTAGAGCTGAAAGGCACAACGTGCAGGCTTCTTTCCAAAGGGCGAGTTGGGCCACACAGCATCTTGCTTCCAGCTCTTTGGGAAGCTAAGAAACAACTCGCTCTGCACAGTGCTCTTACAGCCTACCGGGAACATCTCTTCCAAAGGCCTGTGAAACGCAGTTTCTTTGCAGGCCAGATCTGGCTGAAGTAGGACTTCTGCTCTGGGTGTGCTCCATTGCCCTAGAGCTGAAAGGCACAACGTGCAGTCTTCTTTCCAAAGGGCGAGTTGGGCCCCACAGCATCTTGCTTCCAGCTCTTTGGGAAGCTAAGAAACCACTCGCTCTGCACAGTGCTATTACAGCCTACCGGGAACATCTCTTCCAAAGGCCTGTGAAACTCAGTTTCTTTGCAGGCCTGATCTGTCTGAAGTAGGACTTCTGCTCTGGGTGTGCTACATTGCCCTAGAGCTGAAAGGCACAAAGTGCAGGCTTCTTTCCAAAGGGTGAGTTGGGCCCCACAGCATCTTGCTTCCAGCTCTTTGGGAACCTAAGAAACCACTCGCTCTGCACAGTGCTCTTACAGCCTACCGGGAACATCTCTTCCAAAGGCCTGTGAAACGCAGTTTCTTTGCAGGCCTGATCTGGCTGAAGTAGGACTTCTGCTCTGGGTGTGCTACTTTGCCCTAGAGCTGAAAGGCACCACGTGCAGGCTTCTTTCCAAAGGGTGAGTTGGGCCCCACAGCATCTTGCTTCCAGCTCTTTGGGAACCTAAGAAACCACTCGCTCTGCACAGTGCTCTTACAGCCTAGTGGGAACATCTCTTCCAAAGGCCTGTGAAACGCAGTTTCTTTGCAGGCCTGATCTGGCTGAAGTAGGACTTCTGCTCTGGGTGTGCTACTTTGCCCTAGAGCTGAAAGGCACAACGTGCAGGCTTCTTTCCAAAGGGCGAGTTGGGCCCCACAGCATCTTGCTTCCAGCTCTTTGGGAAGCTAAGAAACCACTCGCTCTGCACAGTGCTCTTACAGCCTACCGGGAACATCTCTTCCAAAGGCCTGTGAAATACAGTTTCTTTGCAGGCCTGATCTGGCTGAAGTAGGACTTCTGCTCTGGGTGTGCTACTTTGCCCTAGAGCTGAAAGGCACCACGTGCAGGCTTCTTTCCAAAGGGCGAGTTGGGCCCCACAGCATCTTGCTTCCAGCTCTTTGGGAAGCTAAGAAACAACTCGCTCTGCACAGTGCTCTTACAGCCTACCGGGAACATCTCTTCCAAAGGCCTGTGAAACGCAGTTTCTTTGCAGGCCTAATCTGGACGAAGTAGGACTTCTGCTCTGGGTGTGCTACTTTGCCCTAGAGCTGAAAGGCACAACGTGCAGGCTTCTTTCCAAAGGGCGAGTTGGGCCCCACAGCATCTTGCTTCCAGCTCTTTGGGAATCTAAGAAACAACTCGCTCTGCACAGTGCTCTTACAGCCTACCGGGAAAATCTCTTACAAAGGCCTGTGAAACGCAGTTTCTTTGCAGGCCTGATCTGGCTGAAGTAGGACTTCTGCTCTGGGTGTGCTACTTTGCCCTAGAGCTGAAAGGCACAACGTGCAGGCTTCTTTCCAAAGGGCGAGTTGGGCCCCACAGCATCTTGCTTCCAGCTCTTTGGGAAGCAAAGAAACAACTCGCTCTGCACAGTGCTCTTACGTCCTACCGGGAACATCTCTTCCAAAGGCCTGCGAAACGCAGTTTCTTTGCAGGCCTGATCTGGCTGAAGTAGGACTTCTGCTCTGGGTGTGCTACTTTGCCCTAGAGCTGAAAGGCACAACGTGCAGGCTTCTTTCCAAAGGGCGAGTTGGTCCCCAAAGCATCTTGCTTCCAGCTCTTTGGGAAGCTAAGAAACAACTCGCTCTGCACAGTGCTCTTACAGCCTACCGGGAACATCTCTTCCAAAGGGCTGTGAAACGCAGATTCTTTGCAGGCCTGATCTGGCTGAAGTAGGACTTCTGCTCTGGGTGTGCTACTTTGCCCTAGAGCTGAAAGGCACAACGTGCAGGCTTCTTTCCAAAGGGCGAGTTGGGCCCCACAGCATCTTGCTTCCAGCTCTTTGGGAAGCTAAGAAACAACTCGCTCTGCACAGTGCTCTTACAGCCTACCGGGAACATCTCTTCCAAAGGCATGTGAAACGCAGTTTCTTTGCAGGCCTGATCTAGCTGAAGTAGGCCTTCTGCTCTGGGTGTGCTACTTTGCCCTATAGCTGAAAGGCACAACGTGCAGGCTTCTTTCCAAAGGGCGAGTGGTCCCCACAGCATCTTTCTTCCAGCTCTTTGGGAAGCTAAGAAACAACTCGCTCTGCACAGTGCTCTTACAGCCTTCCGGGAACATCTCTTCCAAAGGCCTGTGAAACCCAGTTTCTTTGCAGGCCTGATCTGGCTGAAGTAGGACTTCTGCTCTGGGTGTGCTACTTTGCCCTAGAGCTGAAAGGCACAACGTGCAGGCTTCTTTCCAAAGGGCGAGTTGGGCCCCACAGCATCTTGCTTCCAGCTCTTTGGGAAGCTAAGAAACAACTCGCTCTGCACAGTGCTCTTACAGCCTACCGGGAACATCTCTTCCAAAGGCCTGTGAAACGCAGTTTCTTTTCAGGCCTGATCTGGCTGTAGTAGGACTTCTGCTCTGGGTGTGCTACTTTGCCCTAGAGCTGAAAGCCACAACGTGCAGGCTTCCTTCCAAAGGGCGAGTTGGGACCCACAGCATCTTGCTTTCAGCTCTTTGGGAAGCTAAGAAACAACTCGCTCTGCACAGTGCTCTTACAGCCTACCGGGAACATCTCTTCCAAAGGCCTGTGAAACTCAGTTTCTTTGCAGGCCTGATCTGGCTGAAGTAGGACTTCTGCTCTGGGTGTGCTACTTTGCCCTAGAGCTGAAAGGCACAACGTGCAGGCTTCTTTCCAAAGGGCGAGTTGGGCCCCACAGCATCTTGCTTCCAGCTCTTTGGGAAGCTAAGAAACCACTCGCTCTGCACAGTGCTCTTACAGCCTACCGGGAGCATCTCTTCCAAAGGCCTGTGAAACGCAGTTTCTTTGCAGGCGTGATCTGGCTGAAGTAGGACTTCTGCTCTGGGTGTGCTACTTTGCCCTAGAGCTGAAAGGCACAACGTGCAGGCTTCTTTCCAAGGGGCGAGTTGGGCCCCACAGCATCTTGCTTCGAGTTCTTTGGGAAGCTAAGAAACCACTCGCTCTGCACAGTGCTCTTACAGCCTACCGGGAACATCTCTTCCAAAGGCCTGTGAAACGCAATTTCTTTGCAGGCCTGATCTGGCTGAAGTAGGACTTCTGCTCTGGGTGTGCTACTTTGCCCTAGAGCTGAAAGGCACAACGTGCAGGCTTCTTTCAAAAGGGTGAGTTGGGCCCCACAGCATCTTGCTTCCAGCTCTTTGGGAAGCTAAGAAACCACTTGCTCTGCACAGTGCTCTTACAGCCTACCGGGCACATCTCTTCCAAAGGCCTGTGAAACGCAGTTTCTTTGCAGGCCTGATCTGGCTGAAGTAGGACTTCTGCTCTGGGTGTGCTACTTTGCCCTAGAGCTGAAAGGCACAACGTGCAGGCTTCTTTCCAAAGGGCGAGTTGGGCCCCACTGCATCTTGCTTCCAGCTCTTTGGGAAGCTAAGAAACAACTCGCTCTGCACAGTGCTCTTACAGTCTACCGGGAACATCTCTTCCAAAGGCCTGTGAAACGCAGTTTCTTTGCAGGCCTGATCTGGCTGAAGTAGGACTTCTGCTCTGGGTGTGCTACTTTGCCCTAGAGCTGAAAGGCACAACGTGCAGGCTTCTTTCCAAAGGGCGAGTTGGGCCCCACACATCTTGTTTCCAGATCCTTGGGAACCTAAGAAACAACTCGCTCTGCACAGTGCTCTTACAGCCTACCGGGAACATCTCTTCCAAAGGCCTGTGAAACGCAGTTTCTTTGCAGGCCTGATCTGCCTGAAGTAGGACTTCTGCTCTGGGTGTGCTACTTTGCCCTAGAGCTGAAAGGCACAACGTGCAGGCTTCTTTCCAAAGGGCGAGTTGGGCCCCACAGCATCTTGCTTCCAGCTCTTTGGGAAGCTAAGAAACAACTCGCTCTGCAGAGTGCTCTTACAGCCTACCGGGAACATCTCTTCCAAAGGCCTGTGAAACGCAGTTTCTTTACAGGCCTGATCTGGCTGAAGTAGGACTTCTGCTCTGGGTGTGCTACTTTGCCCTAGAGCTGAAAGCCACAACGTGCAGGCTTCTTTCCAAAGGGCGAGTTGGGCCCCACAGCATCTTGCTTCCAGCTCTTTGGGAAGCTAAGAAACAACTCGCTCTGCACAGTGCTCTTACAGCCTACCGGGAGCATCTCTTCCAAAGGCCTGTGAAACGCAGTTTCTTTGCAGGCCTGATCTGGCTGAAGTAGGACTTCTGCTCTGGGTGTGCTACTTTGCCCTAGAGCTGAAAGGCACAACGTGCAGGCTTCTTTCCAAAGGGCGAGTGGTCCCCACAGCATCTTGCTTCCAGCTCTTTGGGAAGCTAAGAAACAACTCGCTCTGCACAGTGCTGTTACAGCCTACCGGGAACATCTCTTCCAAAGGCCTGTGAAACGCAGTTTCTTTGCAGGCCTGATCTGGCTGAAGTAGGACTTCTGCTCTGGGTGTGCTACTTTGCCCTAGAGCTGAAAGGCACAACGTGCAGGCTTCTTTCCAAAGGGCAAGTTGGGCCCCACAGCATCTTGCTTCCAGCTCTTTGGGAAGCTAAGAAACAACTCGCTCTGCACAGTGCTCTTACAGCCTACCGGGAACATCTCTTCCAAAGGCCTGTGTAACGCAGTTTCTTTGCAGGCCTGATCTGGCTGAAGTAGGACTTCTGCTCTGGGTGTGCTACTTTGCCCTAGAGCTGAAAGGCACAACGTGCAGGCTTCTTTCCAAAGGGCGAGTTGGGCCCCACAGCATATTGCTTCCAGCTCTTTGGGAAGCTAAGAAACAACTCGCTCTGCACAGTCCTCATACAGCCTACCGGGCACATCTCTTCCAAAGGCCTGTGAAACGCAGTTTCTTTGCAGGCCTGATCTGGCTGAAGTAGGACTTCTGCTCTGGGTGTGCTACTTTGCCCTAGAGCTGAAAGGCACAACGTGCAGATTTCTTTCCAAAGGGCGAATTGGGCCCCACAGCATCTTGCTTCCAGCTATTTGGGAAGCTAAGAAACAACTCGCTCTGCACAGTGCTCTTACAGCCTACCGGGAGCATCTCTTCCAAAGGCCTGTGAAACGCAGTTTCTTTGCAGGCGTGATCTGGCTGAAGTAGGACTTCTGCTCTGGGTGTGCTACTTTGCCCTAGAGCTGAAAGGCACAACGTGCAGGCTTCTTTCCAAAGGGCGAGTTGGGCCCCACAGCATCTTGCTTCCAGCTCTTTGGGAAGCTAAGAAACAATTCGCTCTGCACAGTGCTCTTACAGCCTACCGGGAACATCTCTTCCAAAGGCCTATGAAACGCAGTTTCTTTGCAGGCCTGATCTGGCTGAAGTCGGACTTCTGCTCTGGGTGTGCTACTTTGCCCTAGAGCTGAAAGGCACAACGTGCAGGCTTCTTTCCAAAGGGCGAGTTTGGCTCCACAGCATCTTGCTTCCAGCTTTTTGGGAAGCTAAGAAACAACTCGCTCTGCACAGTGCTCTTACAGCCTACCGGGAACATCTCTTCCAAAGGCCTGTGAAACGCCGTGTCTTTGCAGGCCTGATCTGGCTGAAGTAGGACTTCTGCTCTGGGTGTGCTACTTTGCCCTAGAGCTGAAAGGCACAACGTGCAGGCTTCTTTCCAAAGGGCGAGTTGGGCCCCACAGCATCTTGCTTCCAGCTCTTTGGGAACCTAAGAAACAATTCGCTCTGCACAGTGCTCTTACAGCCTACCAGGAACATCTCATCCAAAGGCCTGTGAAACGCAATTTCTTTGCAGGCCTGATCTGGCTGAAGTAGGACTTCTGCTCTGGGTGTGCTACTTTGCCCTAGAGCTGAAAGGCACAACGTGCAGGCTTCTTTCCAAAGGGCGAGTTGGGCTCCACAGCATCTTGCTTCCAGCTTTTTGGGAAGCTAAGAAACAACTCGCTCTGCACAGTGCTCTTACAGCCTACCAGGAACATCTCTTCCAAAGGCCTGTGAAACGCCGTGTCTTTGCAGGCCTGATCTGGCTGAAGTAGGACTTCTGCTCTGGGTGTGCTACTTTGCCCTAGAGCTGAAAGCCTCAACGTGCAGGCTTCTTTCCAAAGGGCGAGTTGGGCCCCACAGCATCTTGCTTCCAGCTCTTTGGGAAGCTAAAAACCACTCGCTCTGCACAGTGCTCTTACAGCCTAGTGGGAACATCTCTTCCAAAGGCCTGTGAAACGCGGTTTCTTTGCAGGCCTGATCTGGCTGAAGTAGGACTTCTGCTCTGGGTGTGCTACATTGCCCTAGAGCTGAAAGGCACAACGTGCAGGCTTCTTTCCAAAGGGCGAGTTGGGCCCCACAGCATCTTGCTTCCACCTCTTTGGGAAGCTAAGAAACAACTCGCTCTGCACAGTGCTCTTAGAGCCTGCCGGGAACATCTCTTCCAAAGGCCTGTGAAACGCAGTTCCTTTGCAGGCCTGATCTGGCTGAAGTAGGACTTCTGCTCTGGGTGTGCTACTTTGCCCTAGAGCTGAAAGGCACCACGTGCAGGCTTCTTTCCAAAGGGCGAGTTGGGCCCCACAGCATCTTGCTTCCACCTCGTTGGGAAGCTAAGAAACAACTCGCTCTGCACAGTGCTCTTAGAGCCTACCGGGAACATCTCTTCCAAAGGCCTGTGAAACGCAGTTTCTTTGCAGGCCTGAACTGGCTGAAGTAGGACTTCTGCTCTGGGTGTGCTACTTTGCCCTAGAGCTGAAAGGCACCACGTGCAGGCTTCTTTCCAAAGGGCGAGTTGGGCCCCACGGCATCTTGCTTCCAGCTCTTTGGGAACCTAAGAAACCACTCGCTCTGCACAGTGCTCTTACAGCCTACCGGGAACATCTCTTCCAAAGGCCTGTGAAACGCAGTTTCTTTGCAGGCCTGATCTGGCTGAAGTAGGACTTCTGCTCTGGGTGTGCTACTTTGCCCTAGAGCTGAAAGGCACAACGTGCAGGCTTCTTTCCAAAGGGCGAGTTGGGCCCCAGAGCATCTTGCTTCCAGCTCTTTGGGAAGCTAAGAAACTACTCGCTCTGCACAGTGCTCTTACAGCCTAGTGGGAACATCTCTTCCAAAGGCCTGTGAAACTCAGTTTCTTTGCAGGCCTGATCTGGCTGAAGTAGGACATCTGCTCTGGGTGTGCTACTTTGCCCTAGAGCTGAAAGGCACAACGTGCAGGCTTCTTTCCAAAGGGCGAGTTGGGCCCCACACATCTTGTTTCCAGATCCTTGGGAACCTAAGAAACAACTCGCTCTGCACAGTGCTCTTACAGCCTACCGGGAACATCTCTTCCAAAGGCCTGTGAAACGCAGTTTCTTTGCAGGCCTGATCTGGCTGAAGTAGGACTTCTGCTCTGGGTGTGCTACTTTGCCCTAGAGCTGAAAGGCACAACGTGCAGGCTTCTTTCCAAAGGGCGAGTTGGGCCCCACAGCATCTTGCTTCCAGCTCTTTGGGAAGCTAAGAAACAACTCGCTCTGCAGAGTGCTCTTACAGCCTACCGGGAACATCTCTTCCAAAGGCCTGTGAAACGCAGTTTCTTTACAGGCCTGATCTGGCTGAAGTAGGACTTCTGCTCTGGGTGTGCTACTTTGCCCTAGAGCTGAAAGCCACAACGTGCAGGCTTCTTTCCAAAGGGCGAGTTGGGCCCCACAGCATCTTGCTTCCAGCTCTTTGGGAAGCTAAGAAACAACTCGCTCTGCACAGTGCTCTTACAGCCTACCGGGAGCATCTCTTCCAAAGGCCTGTGAAACGCAGTTTCTTTGCAGGCCTGATCTGGCTGAAGTAGGACTTCTGCTCTGGGTGTGCTACTTTGCCCTAGAGCTGAAAGGCACAACGTGCAGGCTTCTTTCCAAAGGGCGAGTGGTCCCCACAGCATCTTGCTTCCAGCTCTTTGGGAAGCTAAGAAACAACTCGCTCTGCACAGTGCTGTTACAGCCTACCGGGAACATCTCTTCCAAAGGCCTGTGAAACGCAGTTTCTTTGCAGGCCTGATCTGGCTGAAGTAGGACTTCTGCTCTGGGTGTGCTACTTTGCCCTAGAGCTGAAAGGCACAACGTGCAGGCTTCTTTCCAAAGGGCAAGTTGGGCCCCACAGCATCTTGCTTCCAGCTCTTTGGGAAGCTAAGAAACAACTCGCTCTGCACAGTGCTCTTACAGCCTACCGGGAACATCTCTTCCAAAGGCCTGTGTAACGCAGTTTCTTTGCAGGCCTGATCTGGCTGAAGTAGGACTTCTGCTCTGGGTGTGCTACTTTGCCCTAGAGCTGAAAGGCACAACGTGCAGGCTTCTTTCCAAAGGGCGAGTTGGGCCCCACAGCATATTGCTTCCAGCTCTTTGGGAAGCTAAGAAACAACTCGCTCTGCACAGTCCTCATACAGCCTACCGGGCACATCTCTTCCAAAGGCCTGTGAAACGCAGTTTCTTTGCAGGCCTGATCTGGCTGAAGTAGGACTTCTGCTCTGGGTGTGCTACTTTGCCCTAGAGCTGAAAGGCACAACGTGCAGATTTCTTTCCAAAGGGCGAATTGGGCCCCACAGCATCTTGCTTCCAGCTATTTGGGAAGCTAAGAAACAACTCGCTCTGCACAGTGCTCTTACAGCCTACCGGGAGCATCTCTTCCAAAGGCCTGTGAAACGCAGTTTCTTTGCAGGCGTGATCTGGCTGAAGTAGGACTTCTGCTCTGGGTGTGCTACTTTGCCCTAGAGCTGAAAGGCACAACGTGCAGGCTTCTTTCCAAAGGGCGAGTTGGGCCCCACAGCATCTTGCTTCCAGCTCTTTGGGAAGCTAAGAAACAATTCGCTCTGCACAGTGCTCTTACAGCCTACCGGGAACATCTCTTCCAAAGGCCTATGAAACGCAGTTTCTTTGCAGGCCTGATCTGGCTGAAGTCGGACTTCTGCTCTGGGTGTGCTACTTTGCCCTAGAGCTGAAAGGCACAACGTGCAGGCTTCTTTCCAAAGGGCGAGTTTGGCTCCACAGCATCTTGCTTCCAGCTTTTTGGGAAGCTAAGAAACAACTCGCTCTGCACAGTGCTCTTACAGCCTACCGGGAACATCTCTTCCAAAGGCCTGTGAAACGCCGTGTCTTTGCAGGCCTGATCTGGCTGAAGTAGGACTTCTGCTCTGGGTGTGCTACTTTGCCCTAGAGCTGAAAGGCACAACGTGCAGGCTTCTTTCCAAAGGGCGAGTTGGGCCCCACAGCATCTTGCTTCCAGCTCTTTGGGAACCTAAGAAACAATTCGCTCTGCACAGTGCTCTTACAGCCTACCAGGAACATCTCATCCAAAGGCCTGTGAAACGCAATTTCTTTGCAGGCCTGATCTGGCTGAAGTAGGACTTCTGCTCTGGGTGTGCTACTTTGCCCTAGAGCTGAAAGGCACAACGTGCAGGCTTCTTTCCAAAGGGCGAGTTGGGCTCCACAGCATCTTGCTTCCAGCTTTTTGGGAAGCTAAGAAACAACTCGCTCTGCACAGTGCTCTTACAGCCTACCAGGAACATCTCTTCCAAAGGCCTGTGAAACGCCGTGTCTTTGCAGGCCTGATCTGGCTGAAGTAGGACTTCTGCTCTGGGTGTGCTACTTTGCCCTAGAGCTGAAAGCCTCAACGTGCAGGCTTCTTTCCAAAGGGCGAGTTGGGCCCCACAGCATCTTGCTTCCAGCTCTTTGGGAAGCTAAAAACCACTCGCTCTGCACAGTGCTCTTACAGCCTAGTGGGAACATCTCTTCCAAAGGCCTGTGAAACGCGGTTTCTTTGCAGGCCTGATCTGGCTGAAGTAGGACTTCTGCTCTGGGTGTGCTACATTGCCCTAGAGCTGAAAGGCACAACGTGCAGGCTTCTTTCCAAAGGGCGAGTTGGGCCCCACAGCATCTTGCTTCCACCTCTTTGGGAAGCTAAGAAACAACTCGCTCTGCACAGTGCTCTTAGAGCCTGCCGGGAACATCTCTTCCAAAGGCCTGTGAAACGCAGTTCCTTTGCAGGCCTGATCTGGCTGAAGTAGGACTTCTGCTCTGGGTGTGCTACTTTGCCCTAGAGCTGAAAGGCACCACGTGCAGGCTTCTTTCCAAAGGGCGAGTTGGGCCCCACAGCATCTTGCTTCCACCTCGTTGGGAAGCTAAGAAACAACTCGCTCTGCACAGTGCTCTTAGAGCCTACCGGGAACATCTCTTCCAAAGGCCTGTGAAACGCAGTTTCTTTGCAGGCCTGAACTGGCTGAAGTAGGACTTCTGCTCTGGGTGTGCTACTTTGCCCTAGAGCTGAAAGGCACCACGTGCAGGCTTCTTTCCAAAGGGCGAGTTGGGCCCCACGGCATCTTGCTTCCAGCTCTTTGGGAACCTAAGAAACCACTCGCTCTGCACAGTGCTCTTACAGCCTACCGGGAACATCTCTTCCAAAGGCCTGTGAAACGCAGTTTCTTTGCAGGCCTGATCTGGCTGAAGTAGGACTTCTGCTCTGGGTGTGCTACTTTGCCCTAGAGCTGAAAGGCACAACGTGCAGGCTTCTTTCCAAAGGGCGAGTTGGGCCCCACAGCATCTTGCTTCCAGCTCTTTGGGAAGCTAAGAAACTACTCGCTCTGCACAGTGCTCTTACAGCCTAGTGGGAACATCTCTTCCAAAGGCCTGTGAAACTCAGTTTCTTTGCAGGCCTGATCTGGCTGAAGTAGGACATCTGCTCTGGGTGTGCTACTTTGCCCTAGAGCTGAAAGGCACAACGTGCAGGCTTCTTTCCAAAGGGTGAGTTGGGCCCCAGAGCATCTTGCTTCCAGCTCTTTGGGAAGCTAAGAAACCACTCGCTCTGCACAGTGCTCTTAAAGCATACCGGGAACATCTCTTCCAAAGGCATGTGAAGCGCAGTTTCTTTGCAGGCCAGATCTGGCTGAAGTAGGACTTCTGCTCTGGGTGTGCAACTTTGCCCTATAGCTGAAAGGCAAAACGTGCAGGCTTCTTTCCAAAGGGCGAGTTGGGCCCCACAGCATCTTGCTTCCAGCTCTTTGGGAAGCTAAGTAACAACCCGCTCTGCACAGTGCTCTTACAGCCTAGTGGGAACATCTCTTCCAAAGGCCTGTGAAACGCAGTTTCTTTGCAGGCCTGATCTGGCTGAAGTAGGACTTCTGCTCTGTGTGTGCTACTTTGCCCTAGAGCTGAAAGGCACAACGTGCAGGCTTCTTTCCAAAAGGCGAGTTGGGCCCCTCAGCATCTTGCTTCCAGCTCTTTGGGAAGCTAAGAAACAACTCGCTCTGCACAGAGCTCTTACAGCCTACCGGGAACATCTCTTCCAAAGGCCTGTGAAACGCAGTTTCTTTGCAGGCCTGATCTGGCTGAAGTAGGACTTCTGCTCTGGGTGTGCTACTTTGCCCTAGAGCTGAAAGGCACAACGTGCAGGCTTCTTTCCAAAGGGCGAGTTGGGCCCCACAGCATCTTGCTTCCAGCTCTTTGGGAAGCCAAGAAACAACTCGCTCTGCACAGTGCTCTTACAGCCTACCGGGAGCATCACTTCCAAAGGCCTGTGAAACGCAGTTTCTCTGCAGGCCTGATCTGGTTGAAGTAGGACTTCTTCTCTGGGTGTGCTACATTGCCCTAGAGCTGAAAGGCACAACGTGCAGGCTTCTTTCCAAAGGGCGAGTTGGGCCCCACAGCATCTTGCTTCCAGCTCTTTGGGAAGCTAAGAAACAACTCGCTCTGCACAGTGCTCTTACAGCCTACCGGGAACATCTCTTCCAAAGGCCTGTGAAACGCAGTTTCTTTGCAGGCCTGATCTGGCTGAAGTAGGACTTCTGCTCTGGGTGTGCTACTTTGCCCTAGAGCTGAAAGGCACAACGTGCAGGCTTCTTTCCAAAGGGCGAGTTGGGCCCCACAGCATCTTGTTTCCAGCTCCTTGGGAACCTAAGAAACCACTCGCTCTGCACAGTGCTCTTACAGCCTACCGGGAACATCTCTTCCAAAGGCCTGTGAAATGCAGTTTCTTTGCAGGCCTGATCTGGCTGAAGTAGGACTTCTGCTCTGGGTGTGCTACTTTGCCCTAGAGCTGAAAGGCACAACGTGCAGTCTTCTTTCCTAAGATCGAGTTGGGCCCCACAGCATCTTGCTTCCAGCTCTTTGGGAAGCTAAGAAACAACTCGCTCTGCACAGTGCTCTTACAGCCTACCGGGAACATCTCTTCCAAAGGCCTGTGAAACGCAGTTTCTTTGCAGGCCTGATCTGGCTGAAGTAGGACTTCTGCTCTGGGTGTGCTACTTTGCCCTAGAGCTGAAAGGCACAACGTGCAGGCTTCTTTCCAAAGGGCGAGTTGGGCCCCACAGCATCTTGCTTCCAGCTCTTTGGGAAGCTAAGAAACAACTCGCTCTGCACAGTGCTCTTACAGCCTACCGGGAACATCTCTTCCAAAGGCCTGTGAAACGCAGTTTCTTTGCAGGCCTGATCTGGCTGAAGTAGGACTTCTGCTCTGGGTGTGCTAATTTGCCCTAGAGCTGAAAGGCACAACGTGCAGGCTTCTTTCCAAAGGGCGAGTGGTCCCCACAGCATCTTGCTTCCAGCTCTTTGGGAAGCTAAGAAACAACTCGCTCTGCACAGTGCTCTTACAGCCTACCGGGAACATCTCTTCCAAAGGCCTGTGAAACGCAGTTTCTTTGCAGGCCTGATCTGGCTGAAGTAGGACTTCTGCTCTGGGTGTGCTACTTTGCCCTAGAGCTGAAAGGCACAACGTGCAGGCTTCTTTCCAAAGGGCGAGTTGGGCCCCACAGCATCTTGCTTCCAGCTCTTTGGGAAGCTAAGAAACAACTCGCTCTGCACAGTGCTCTTACAGCCTACCGGGAACATCTCTTCCAAAGGCCTGTGAAACGCAGTTTCTTTGCAGGCCTGATCTGGCTGAAGTAGGACTTCTGCTCTGGGTGTGCTACTTTGCCCTAGAGCTGAAAGCCACAACGTGCAGGCTTCTTTCCAAAGGGCGAGTTGGGCCCCACAGCATCTTGCTTCCAGCTCTTTGGGAAGCTAAGAAACAACTCGCTCTGCACAGTGCTCTTACAGCCTACCGGGAACATCTCTTCCAAAGGCCTGTGAAACGCAGTTTCTTTGCAGGCCTGATCTGGCTGAAGTAGGACTTCTGCTCTGGGTGTGCTACTTTGCCCTAGAGCTGAAAGGCACAACGTGCAGGCTTCTTTCCAAAGGGCGAGTTGGGCCCCACAGCATCTGGTTTCCAGCTCCTTGGGAACCTAAGAAACCACTCGCTCTGCACAGTGCTCTTACAGCCTACCGGGAACATCTCTTCCAAAGGCCTGTGAAACGCAGTTTCTTTGCAGGCCTGATCTGGCTGAAGTAGGACTTCTGCTCTGGGTGTGCTACTTTGCCCTAGAGCTGAAAGGCACAACGTGCAGTCTTCTTTCCTAAGGGCGAGTTGGGCACCACAGCATCTTGCTTCCAGCTCTTTGGGAAGCTAAGAAACAACTCGCTCTGCACAGTGCTCTTACAGCCTACCGGGAACATCTCTTCCAAAGGCCTGTGAAACGCAGTTTCTTTGCAGGCCTGATCTGGCTGAAGTAGGACTTCTGCTCTGGGTGTGCTACTTTGCCCTAGAGCTGAAAGGCACAACGTGCAGGCTTCTTTCCAAAGGGCGAGTTGGGCCCCACAGCATCTTGCTTCCAGCTCTTTGGGAAGCTAAGAAACAACTCGCTCTGCACAGTGCTCTTACAGCCTACCGGGAACATCTCTTCCAAAGGCCTGTGAAACGCAGTTTCTTTGCAGGCCTGATCTGGCTGAAGTAGGACTTCTGCTCTGGGTGTGCTACTTTGCCCTAGAGCTGAAAGGCACAACGTGCAGGCTTCTTTCCAAAGGGCGAGTTGGGCCCCACAGCATCTTGCTTCCAGCTCTTTGGGAAGCTAAGAAACAACTCGCTCTGCACAGTGCTCTTACAGCCTACCGGGAACATCTCTTCCAAAGGCCTGTGAAACGCAGTTTCTTTGCAGGCCTGATCTGGCTGAAGTAGGACTTCTGCTCTGGGTGTGCTACTTTGCCCTAGAGCTGAAAGGCACAACGTGCAGGCTTCTTTCCAAAGGGCGAGTTGGGCCCCACAGCATCTTGCTTCCAGCTCTTTGGGAAGCTAAGAAACAACTCGCTCTGCACAGTGCTCTTACAGCCTACCGGGAACATCTCTTCCAAAGGCCTGTGAAACGCAGTTTCTTTGCAGGCCTGATCTGGCTGAAGTAGGACTTCTGCTCTGGGTGTGCTACTTTGCCCTAGAGCTGAAAGGCACAACGTGCAGGCTTCTTTCCAAAGGGCGAGTTGGGCCCCACAGCATCTTGCTTCCAGCTCTTTGGGAAGCTAAGAAACCACTCGCTCTGCACAGTGCTCTTACAGCCTAGTGGGAACATCTCTTCCAAAGGCCTGTGAAACGCAGTTTCTTTGCAGGCCTGATCTGGCTGAAGTAGGACTTCTGCTCTGGGTGTGCTACTTTGCCCTAGAGCTGAAAGGCACAACGTGCAGGCTTCTTTCCAAAGGGCGAGTTGGGCCCCACAGCATCTTGCTTCCAGCTCTTTGGGAAGCTAAGAAACAACTCGCTCTGCACAGTGCTCTTACAGCCTAGTGGGAACATCTCTTCCAAAGGCCTGTGAAACGCAGTTTCTTTGCAGGCCTGATCTGGCTGAAGTAGGACTTCTGCTCTGGGTGTGCTACTTTGCCCTAGAGCTGAAAGGCACAACGTGCAGGCTTCTTTCCAAAGGGCGAGTTGGGCCCCACAGTATCTTGCTTCCAGCTCTTTGGGAACCTAAGAAACCACTCGCTCTGCACAGTGCTCTTACAGCCTACCGGGAACATCTCTTCCAAAGGCCTGTGAAACGCAGTTTCTTTGCAGGCCAGATCTGGCTGAAGTAGGACTTCTGCTCTGGGTGTGCTACTTTGCCCTAGAGCTGAAAGGCACAACGTGCAGGCTTCTTTCCAAAGGGCGAGTTGGGCCCCACAGCATCTTGCTTCCAGCTCTTTGGGAAGCTAAGAAACAACTCGCTCTGCACAGTGCTCTTACAGCCTACCGGGAACATCTCTTCCAAAGGCCTGTGAAACGCAGTTTCTTTGCAGGCCTGATCTGGCTGAAGTAGGACTTCTGCTCTGGGTGTGCTAATTTGCCCTAGAGCTGAAAGGCACAATGTGCAGGCTTCTTTCCAAAGGGCGAGTGGTCCCCACAGCATCTTGCTTCCAGCTCTTTGGGAAGCTAAGAAACAACTCGCTCTGCACAGTGCTCTTACAGCCTACCGGGAACATCTCTTCCAAAGGCCTGTGAAACGCAGTTTCTTTGCAGGCCTGATCTGGCTGAAGTAGGACTTCTGCTATGGGTGTGCTACTTTGCCCTAGAGCTGAAAGGCACAACGTGCAGGCTTCTTTCCAAAGGGCGAGTTGGGCCCCACAGCATCTTGCTTCCAGCTCTTTGGGAAGCTAAGAAACAACTCGCTCTGCACAGTGCTCTTACAGCCTACCGGGAACATCTCTTCCAAAGGCCTGTGTAACGCAGTTTCTTTGCAGGCCTGATCTGGCTGAAGTAGGACTTCTGCTCTGGGTGTGCTACTTTGCCCTAGAGCTGAAAGGCACAACGTGCAGGCTTCTTTCCAAGGGGCGAGTTGGGCCCCACAGCATCTTGCTTCGAGTTCTTTGGGAAGCTAAGAAACCACTCGCTCTGCACAGTGCTCTTACAGCCTACCGGGAACATCTCTTCCAAAGGCCTGTGAAACGCAATTTCTTTGCAGGCCTGATCTGGATGAAGTAGGAATTCTGCTCTGGGTGTGCTACTTTGCCCTAGAGCTGAAAGGCACAACGTGCAGATTTCTTTCCAAAGGGCGAATTGGGCCCCACAGCATCTTGCTTCCAGCTATTTGGGAAGCTAAGAAACAACTCGCTCTGCACAGTGCTCTTACAGCCTACCGGGAGCATCTCTTCCAAAGGCCTGTGAAACGCAGTTTCTTTGCAGGCGTGATCTGGCTGAAGTAGGACTTCTGCTCTGGGTGTGCTACTTTGCCCTAGAGCTGAAAGGCACAACGTGCAGGCTTCTTTCCAAAGGGCGAGTTGGGCCCCACAGCATCTTGCTTCCAGCTCTTTGGGAAGCTAAGAAACAATTCGCTCTGCACAGTGCTCTTACAGCCTACCGGGAACATCTCTTCCAAAGGCCTATGAAACGCAGTTTCTTTGCAGGCCTGATCTGGCTGAAGTCGGACTTCTGCTCTGGGTGTGCTACTTTGCCCTAGAGCTGAAAGGCACAACGTGCAGGCTTCTTTCCAAAGGGCGAGTTTGGCTCCACAGCATCTTGCTTCCAGCTTTTTGGGAAGCTAAGAAACAACTCGCTCTGCACAGTGCTCTTACAGCCTACCGGGAACATCTCTTCCAAAGGCCTGTGAAACGCCGTGTCTTTGCAGGCCTGATCTGGCTGAAGTAGGACTTCTGCTCTGGGTGTGCTACTTTGCCCTAGAGCTGAAAGGCACAACGTGCAGGCTTCTTTCCAAAGGGCGAGTTGGGCCCCACAGCATCTTGCTTCCAGCTCTTTGGGAACCTAAGAAACAATTCGCTCTGCACAGTGCTCTTACAGCCTACCAGGAACATCTCATCCAAAGGCCTGTGAAACGCAATTTCTTTGCAGGCCTGATCTGGCTGAAGTAGGACTTCTGCTCTGGGTGTGCTACTTTGCCCTAGAGCTGAAAGGCACAACGTGCAGGCTTCTTTCCAAAGGGCGAGTTGGGCTCCACAGCATCTTGCTTCCAGCTTTTTGGGAAGCTAAGAAACAACTCGCTCTGCACAGTGCTCTTACAGCCTACCAGGAACATCTCTTCCAAAGGCCTGTGAAACGCCGTGTCTTTGCAGGCCTGATCTGGCTGAAGTAGGACTTCTGCTCTGGGTGTGCTACTTTGCCCTAGAGCTGAAAGCCTCAACGTGCAGGCTTCTTTCCAAAGGGCGAGTTGGGCCCCACAGCATCTTGCTTCCAGCTCTTTGGGAAGCTAAAAACCACTCGCTCTGCACAGTGCTCTTACAGCCTAGTGGGAACATCTCTTCCAAAGGCCTGTGAAACGCGGTTTCTTTGCAGGCCTGATCTGGCTGAAGTAGGACTTCTGCTCTGGGTGTGCTACATTGCCCTAGAGCTGAAAGGCACAACGTGCAGGCTTCTTTCCAAAGGGCGAGTTGGGCCCCACAGCATCTTGCTTCCACCTCTTTGGGAAGCTAAGAAACAACTCGCTCTGCACAGTGCTCTTAGAGCCTGCCGGGAACATCTCTTCCAAAGGCCTGTGAAACGCAGTTCCTTTGCAGGCCTGATCTGGCTGAAGTAGGACTTCTGCTCTGGGTGTGCTACTTTGCCCTAGAGCTGAAAGGCACCACGTGCAGGCTTCTTTCCAAAGGGCGAGTTGGGCCCCACAGCATCTTGCTTCCACCTCGTTGGGAAGCTAAGAAACAACTCGCTCTGCACAGTGCTCTTAGAGCCTACCGGGAACATCTCTTCCAAAGGCCTGTGAAACGCAGTTTCTTTGCAGGCCTGAACTGGCTGAAGTAGGACTTCTGCTCTGGGTGTGCTACTTTGCCCTAGAGCTGAAAGGCACCACGTGCAGGCTTCTTTCGAAAGGGCGAGTTGGGCCCCACGGCATCTTGCTTCCAGCTCTTTGGGAACCTAAGAAACCACTCGCTCTGCACAGTGCTCTTACAGCCTACCGGGAACATCTCTTCCAAAGGCCTGTGAAACGCAGTTTCTTTGCAGGCCTGATCTGGCTGAAGTAGGACTTCTGCTCTGGGTGTGCTACTTTGCCCTAGAGCTGAAAGGCACAACGTGCAGGCTTCTTTCCAAAGGGCGAGTTGGGCCCCACAGCATCTTGCTTCCAGCTCTTTGGGAAGCTAAGAAACTACTCGCTCTGCACAGTGCTCTTACAGCCTAGTGGGAACATCTCTTCCAAAGGCCTGTGAAACTCAGTTTCTTTGCAGGCCTGATCTGGCTGAAGTAGGACATCTGCTCTGGGTGTGCTACTTTGCCCTAGAGCTGAAAGGCACAACGTGCAGGCTTCTTTCCAAAGGGTGAGTTGGGCCCCAGAGCATCTTGCTTCCAGCTCTTTGGGAAGCTAAGAAACCACTCGCTCTGCACAGTGCTCTTAAAGCATACCGGGAACATCTCTTCCAAAGGCCTGTGAAGCGCAGTTTCTTTGCAGGCCAGATCTGGCTGAAGTAGGACTTCTGCTCTGGGTGTGCAACTTTGCCCTATAGCTGAAAGGCAAAACGTGCAGGCTTCTTTCCAAAGGGCGAGTTGGGCCCCACAGCATCTTGCTTCCAGCTCTTTGGGAAGCTAAGTAACAACCCGCTCTGCACAGTGCTCTTACAGCCTAGTGGGAACATCTCTTCCAAAGGCCTGTGAAACGCAGTTTCTTTGCAGGCCTGATCTGGCTGAAGTAGGACTTCTGCTCTGTGTGTGCTACTTTGCCCTAGAGCTGAAAGGCACAACGTGCAGGCTTCTTTCCAAAAGGCGAGTTGGGCCCCACAGCATCTTGCTTCCAGCTCTTTGGGAAGCTAAGAAACAACTCGCTCTGCACAGAGCTCTTACAGCCTACCGGGAACATCTCTTCCAAAGGCCTGTGAAACGCAGTTTCTTTGCAGGCCTGATCTGGCTGAAGTAGGACTTCTGCTCTGGGTGTGCTACTTTGCCCTAGAGCTGAAAGGCACAACGTGCAGGCTTCTTTCCAAAGGGCGAGTTGGGCCCCACAGCATCTTGCTTCCAGCTCTTTGGGAAGCCAAGAAACAACTCGCTCTGCACAGTGCTCTTACAGCCTACCGGGAGCATCACTTCCAAAGGCCTGTGAAACGCAGTTTCTCTGCAGGCCTGATCTGGTTGAAGTAGGACTTCTTCTCTGGGTGTGCTACATTGCCCTAGAGCTGAAAGGCACAACGTGCAGGCTTCTTTCCAAAGGGCGAGTTGGGCCCCACAGCATCTTGCTTCCAGCTCTTTGGGAAGCTAAGAAACAACTCGCTCTGCACAGTGCTCTTACAGCCTACCGGGAACATCTCTTCCAAAGGCCTGTGAAACGCAGTTTCTTTGCAGGCCTGATCTGGCTGAAGTAGGACTTCTGCTCTGGGTGTGCTACTTTGCCCTAGAGCTGAAAGGCACAACGTGCAGGCTTCTTTCCAAAGGGCGAGTTGGGCCCCACAGCATCTTGTTTCCAGCTCCTTGGGAACCTAAGAAACAACTCGCTCTGCACAGTGCTCTTACAGCCTACCGGGAACATCTCTTCCAAAGGCCTGTGAAATGCAGTTTCTTTGCAGGCCTGATCTGGCTGAAGTAGGACTTCTGCTCTGGGTGTGCTACTTTGCCCTAGAGCTGAAAGGCACAACGTGCAGTCTTCTTTCCTAAGATCGAGTTGGGCCCCACAGCATCTTGCTTCCAGCTCTTTGGGAAGCTAAGAAACAACTCGCTCTGCACAGTGCTCTTACAGCCTACCGGGAACATCTCTTCCAAAGGCCTGTGAAACGCAGTTTCTTTGCAGGCCTGATCTGGCTGAAGTAGGACTTCTGCTCTGGGTGTGCTACTTTGCCCTAGAGCTGAAAGGCACAACGTGCAGGCTTCTTTCCAAAGGGCGAGTTGGGCCCCACAGCATCTTGCTTCCAGCTCTTTGGGAAGCTAAGAAACAACTCGCTCTGCACAGTGCTCTTACAGCCTACCGGGAACATCTCTTCCAAAGGCCTGTGAAACGCAGTTTCTTTGCAGGCCTGATCTGGCTGAAGTAGGACTTCTGCTCTGGGTGTGCTAATTTGCCCTAGAGCTGAAAGGCACAACGTGCAGGCTTCTTTCCAAAGGGCGAGTGGTCCCCACAGCATCTTGCTTCCAGCTCTTTGGGAAGCTAAGAAACAACTCGCTCTGCACAGTGCTCTTACAGCCTACCGGGAACATCTCTTCCAAAGGCCTGTGAAACGCAGTTTCTTTGCAGGCCTGATCTGGCTGAAGTAGGACTTCTGCTCTGGGTGTGCTACTTTGCCCTAGAGCTGAAAGGCACAACGTGCAGGCTTCTTTCCAAAGGGCGAGTTGGGCCCCACAGCATCTTGCTTCCAGCTCTTTGGGAAGCTAAGAAACAACTCGCTCTGCACAGTGCTCTTACAGCCTACCGGGAACATCTCTTCCAAAGGCCTGTGAAACGCAGTTTCTTTGCAGGCCTGATCTGGCTGAAGTAGGACTTCTGCTCTGGGTGTGCTACTTTGCCCTAGAGCTGAAAGCCACAACGTGCAGGCTTCTTTCCAAAGGGCGAGTTGGGCCCCACAGCATCTTGCTTCCAGCTCTTTGGGAAGCTAAGAAACAACTCGCTCTGCACAGTGCTCTTACAGCCTACCGGGAACATCTCTTCCAAAGGCCTGTGAAACGCAGTTTCTTTGCAGGCCTGATCTGGCTGAAGTAGGACTTCTGCTCTGGGTGTGCTACTTTGCCCTAGAGCTGAAAGGCACAACGTGCAGGCTTCTTTCCAAAGGGCGAGTTGGGCCCCACAGCATCTGGTTTCCAGCTCCTTGGGAACCTAAGAAACCACTCGCTCTGCACAGTGCTCTTACAGCCTACCGGGAACATCTCTTCCAAAGGCCTGTGAAACGCAGTTTCTTTGCAGGCCTGATCTGGCTGAAGTAGGACTTCTGCTCTGGGTGTGCTACTTTGCCCTAGAGCTGAAAGGCACAACGTGCAGTCTTCTTTCCTAAGGGCGAGTTGGGCACCACAGCATCTTGCTTCCAGCTCTTTGGGAAGCTAAGAAACAACTCGCTCTGCACAGTGCTCTTACAGCCTACCGGGAACATCTCTTCCAAAGGCCTGTGAAACGCAGTTTCTTTGCAGGCCTGATCTGGCTGAAGTAGGACTTCTGCTCTGGGTGTGCTACTTTGCCCTAGAGCTGAAAGGCACAACGTGCAGGCTTCTTTCCAAAGGGCGAGTTGGGCCCCACAGCATCTTGCTTCCAGCTCTTTGGGAAGCTAAGAAACAACTCGCTCTGCACAGTGCTCTTACAGCCTACCGGGAACATCTCTTCCAAAGGCCTGTGAAACGCAGTTTCTTTGCAGGCCTGATCTGGCTGAAGTAGGACTTCTGCTCTGGGTGTGCTACTTTGCCCTAGAGCTGAAAGGCACAACGTGCAGGCTTCTTTCCAAAGGGCGAGTTGGGCCCCACAGCATCTTGCTTCCAGCTCTTTGGGAAGCTAAGAAACAACTCGCTCTGCACAGTGCTCTTACAGCCTACCGGGAACATCTCTTCCAAAGGCCTGTGAAACGCAGTTTCTTTGCAGGCCTGATCTGGCTGAAGTAGGACTTCTGCTCTGGGTGTGCTACTTTGCCCTAGAGCTGAAAGGCACAACGTGCAGGCTTCTTTCCAAAGGGCGAGTTGGGCCCCACAGCATCTTGCTTCCAGCTCTTTGGGAAGCTAAGAAACAACTCGCTCTGCACAGTGCTCTTACAGCCTACCGGGAACATCTCTTCCAAAGGCCTGTGAAACGCAGTTTCTTTGCAGGCCTGATCTGGCTGAAGTAGGACTTCTGCTCTGGGTGTGCTACTTTGCCCTAGAGCTGAAAGGCACAACGTGCAGGCTTCTTTCCAAAGGGCGAGTTGGGCCCCACAGCATCTTGCTTCCAGCTCTTTGGGAAGCTAAGAAACCACTCGCTCTGCACAGTGCTCTTACAGCCTAGTGGGAACATCTCTTCCAAAGGCCTGTGAAACGCAGTTTCTTTGCAGGCCTGATCTGGCTGAAGTAGGACTTCTGCTCTGGGTGTGCTACTTTGCCCTAGAGCTGAAAGGCACAACGTGCAGGCTTCTTTCCAAAGGGCGAGTTGGGCCCCACAGCATCTTGCTTCCAGCTCTTTGGGAAGCTAAGAAACCACTCGCTCTGCACAGTGCTCTTACAGCCTAGTGGGAACATCTCTTCCAAAGGCCTGTGAAACGCAGTTTCTTTGCAGGCCTGATCTGGCTGAAGTAGGACTTCTGCTCTGGGTGTGCTACTTTGCCCTAGAGCTGAAAGGCACAACGTGCAGGCTTCTTTCCAAAGGGCGAGTTGGGCCCCACAGTATCTTGCTTCCAGCTCTTTGGGAACCTAAGAAACCACTCGCTCTGCACAGTGCTCTTACAGCCTACCGGGAACATCTCTTCCAAAGGCCTGTGAAACGCAGTTTCTTTGCAGGCCAGATCTGGCTGAAGTAGGACTTCTGCTCTGGGTGTGCTACTTTGCCCTAGAGCTGAAAGGCACAACGTGCAGGCTTCTTTCCAAAGGGCGAGTTGGGCCCCACAGCATCTTGCTTCCAGCTCTTTGGGAAGCTAAGAAACAACTCGCTCTGCACAGTGCTCTTACAGCCTACCGGGAACATCTCTTCCAAAGGCCTGTGAAACGCAGTTTCTTTGCAGGCCTGATCTGGCTGAAGTAGGACTTCTGCTCTGGGTGTGCTAATTTGCCCTAGAGCTGAAAGGCACAATGTGCAGGCTTCTTTCCAAAGGGCGAGTGGTCCCCACAGCATCTTGCTTCCAGCTCTTTGGGAAGCTAAGAAACAACTCGCTCTGCACAGTGCTCTTACAGCCTACCGGGAACATCTCTTCCAAAGGCCTGTGAAACGCAGTTTCTTTGCAGGCCTGATCTGGCTGAAGTAGGACTTCTGCTATGGGTGTGCTACTTTGCCCTAGAGCTGAAAGGCACAACGTGCAGGCTTCTTTCCAAAGGGCGAGTTGGGCCCCACAGCATCTTGCTTCCAGCTCTTTGGGAAGCTAAGAAACAACTCGCTCTGCACAGTGCTCTTACAGCCTACCGGGAACATCTCTTCCAAAGGCCTGTGTAACGCAGTTTCTTTGCAGGCCTGATCTGGCTGAAGTAGGACTTCTGCTCTGGGTGTGCTACTTTGCCCTAGAGCTGAAAGGCACAACGTGCAGGCTTCTTTCCAAGGGGCGAGTTGGGCCCCACAGCATCTTGCTTCGAGTTCTTTGGGAAGCTAAGAAACCACTCGCTCTGCACAGTGCTCTTACAGCCTACCGGGAACATCTCTTCCAAAGGCCTGTGAAACGCAATTTCTTTGCAGGCCTGATCTGGATGAAGTAGGAATTCTGCTCTGGGTGTGCTACTTTGCCCTAGAGCTGAAAGGCACAACGTGCAGGCTTCTTTCCAAAGGGTGAGTTGGGCCCCAAAGCATCTTGCTTCCAGCTCTTTGGGAACCTAAGAAAGAACTCGCTCTGCACAGTGCTCTTACAGCCTACCGGGAACATCTCTTCCAAAGGCCTGTGAAACGCAGTTTCTTTGCAGGCCTGATCTGGCTGAAGTAGGACTTCTGCTCTGGGTGTGCTACTTTGCCCTAGAGCTGAAAGGCACAACGTGCAGGCTTCTTTCCAAAGGGCGAGTTGGGCCCCACAGCATCTTGCTTCCAGCTCTTTGGGAAGCTAAGAAACAACTCGCTCTGCACAGTGCTCTTACAGCCTACCGGGAACATCTCTTCCAAAGGCCTGTGAAACGCAGTTTCTTTGCAGGCCTGATCTGGCTGAAGTAGGACTTCTGCTCTGGGTGTGCTACTTTGCCCTAGAGCTGAAAGGCACAACGTGCAGGCTTCTTTCCAAAGGGCGAGTTGGGCCCCACAGCATCTTGCTTCCAGCTCTTTGGGAACCTAAGAAACCACTCGCTCTGCACAGTGCTCTTACAGCCTAGTGGGAACATCTCTTCCAAAGGCCTCTGAAATGCAGTTTCTTTGCAGGCCTGATCTGGCTGAAGTAGGACTTCTGCTCTGGGTGTGCTACTTTGCCCTAGAGCTGAAAGGCACAACGTGCAGGCTTCTTTCCAAAGGGCGAGTTGGGCCCCACAGCATCTTGCTTCCAGCTCTTTGGGAAGCTAAGAAACAACTCGCTCTGCACAGTGCTCTTACAGCCTACCGGGAACATCTCTTCCAAAGGCCTGTGAAAGGCAGTTTCTTTGCAGGCCTGATCTGGCTGAAGTAGGACTTCTGCTCTGGGTGTGCTACTTTGCCCTAGAGCTGAAAGGCACAACGTGCAGGCTTCTTTCCAAAGGGCGAGTTGGGCCCCACAGCATCTTGCTTCCAGCTCTTTGGGAAACTAAGAAACCACTCGCTCTGCACAGTGCTCTTACAGCCAACCGGGAACATCTCTTCCAAAGGCCTGTGAAACGCAGTTTCTTTGCAGGCCTGATCTGGCTGAAGTAGGACTTCTGCTCTGGGTGTGCTACTTTGCCCTAGAGCTGAAAGGCACAACGTGCAGGCTTCTTTCCTAAGGGCGATTTGGGCCCCACATCATCTTGCTTACAGCTCTTTGGGAAGCTAAGAAACAACTGGCTCTGCACAGTGCTCTTACAGCCTACCGGGAACATCTCTTTCAAAGGCCTGTGAAACGCAGTTTCTTTGCAGGCCTGATCTGGCTGAAGTAGGACTTCTGCTCTGGGTGTGCTACTTTGCCCTAGAGCTGAAAGGCACAACGTGTAGGTTCTTTCCAAAGGGCGAGTTGGGCCCCACAGCATCTTGCTTCCAGCTCTTTGGGAAGCTAAGAAACAACACGCTCTGCACAGTGCTCTTACAGCCTAACGGGAACATCTCTTCCAAACGCCTGTGAAACGCAGTTTCTTTGCAGGCCTGATCTGGCTGAAGTAGGACTTCTGCTCTGGGTGTGCTACTTTGCCCTAGAGCTGAAAGGCACAACGTGCAGGCTTCTTTCCAAAGGGCGAGTTGGGCCCCACAGCATCTTGCTTCCAGCACTTTGGGAAGCTAAGAAACCACTCGCTCTGCACAGTGCTCTTACAGCCTACCGGGAACATCTCTTCCAAAGGCCTGTCAAACGCAATTTCTTTGCAGGCCTGATCTGGCTGAAGTAGGACTTCTGCTCTGGGTGTGCTACTTTGCCATAGAGCTGAAAGGCACAACGTGCAGGCTTCTTTCCAAAGGGCGAGTTGGGCCCCACAGCATCTTGTTTCCAGCTCTTTGGGAACCTAAGAAACCACACGCTCTGCACAGAGCTCTTACAGCCGACCGGGAACATCTCTTCCAAAGGCCTGTGAAACGCAGATTCTTTGCAGGCCTGATCTGGCTGAAGTAGGACTTCTGCTCTGGGTGTGCTACTTTGCCCTAGAGCTGAAAGGCACAACGTGCAGGCTTCTTTCCAAAGGGCGAGTTGGGCCCCACAGCATCTTGCTTCCAGCACTTTGGGAAGCTAAGAAACCACTCGCTCTGCACAGTGCTCTTACAGCCTACCGGGAACATCTCTTCCAATGGCTTGTGAAACGCAGTTTCTTTGCAGGCCTGATCTGGCTGAAGTAGGACTTCTGCTCTGGGTGTGCTACACTTCCCTAGAGCTGAAAGGCACAACGTGCAGGCTTCTTTCCAAAAGGCGAGTTGGGCCCCACAGCATCATGCTTCCAGCTCTTTGGGAAGCTAAGAAACAACTCGCTCTGCACAGTGCTCTTACAGCCTACCGGGAACTTCTCTTCCAAAGGCCTGTGAAATGCAGTTTCTTTGCAGGCCTGATCTGGCTGAAGTAGGACTTCTGCTCTGGGTGTGCTACTTTGCCCTAGAGCTGAAAGGCACAACGTGCAGGCTTCTTTCCAAAGGGCGAGTTGGGCCCCACAGCATCTTGCTTCCAGCTCTTTGGGAAGCTAAGAAACAACTCGCTCTGCACAGTGCTCTTACAGCCTACCGGGAACATCTCTTCCAAAGGCCTGTGAAACGCAGTTTCTTTGCAGGCCTGATCTGGCTGAAGTAGGACTTCTGCTCTGGGTGTGCTACTTTGCCCTAGAGCTGAAAGGCACAACGTGCAGGCTTCTTTCCTAAGGGCGAGTTGGGCCCCACATCATCTTGCTTACAGCTCTTTGGGAAGCTAAGAAACAACTGGCTCTGCACAGTGCTCTTACAGCCTACCGGGAACATCTCTTTCAAAGGCCTGTGAAACGCAGTTTCTTTGCAGGCCTGATCTGGCTGAAGTAGGACTTCTGCTCTGGGTGTGCTACTTTGCCCTAGAGCTGAAAGGCACAACGTGCAGGTTCTTTCCAAAGGGCGAGTTGGGCCCCACAGCATCTTGCTTCCATCTCTTTGGGAAGCTAAGAAACCACTCGCTCTGCACAGTTCTCTTACAGCCTAACCTGAACATCTCTTCCAAAGGCCTGTGAAACGCAGTTTCTTTGCAGGCCTGATCTGGCTGAAGTGGGACTTCTGCTCTGGGTGTGCTACTTTGCCCTAGAGCTGAAAGGCACAACGTGCAGGCTTCTTTCCAAAGGGCGAGTTGGGCCCCACAGCATCTTGCTTCCAGCACTTTGGGAAGCTAAGAAACCACTCGCTCTGCACAGTGCTCTTACAGCCTACCGGGAACATCTCTTCCAAAGGCCTGTGAAACGCAGTTTCTTTGCAGGCCTGATCTGGCTGAAGTAGGACTTCTGCTCTGGGTGTGCTACTTTGCCCTAGAGCTGAAAGGCACAACGTGCAGGCTTCTTTCCAAAGGGCGAGTTGGGCCCCACAGCATCTTGTTTCCAGCTCTTTGGGAACCTAAGAAACCACACGCTCTGCACAGTGCTCTTACAGCCGACCGGGAACATCTCTTCCAAAGGCCTGTGAAACGCAGATTCTTTGCAGGCCTGATCTGGCTGAAGTAGGACTTCTGCTCTGGGTGTGCTACTTTGCCCTAGAGCTGAAAGGCACAACGTGCAGGCTTCTTTCCAAAGGGCGAGTTGGGCCCCACAGCATCTTGCTTCCAGCACTTTGGGAAGCTAAGAAACCACTCGCTCTGCACAGTGCTCTTACAGCCTACCGGGAACATCTCTTCCAAAGGCCTGTGAAACGCAGTTTCTTTGCAGGCCTGATCTGGCTGAAGTAGGACTTCTGCTCTGGGTGTGCGACTTTGCCCTAGAGCTGAAAGGCACAACGTGCAGGCTTCTTTCCAAAGGGCGAGTTGGGCACCACAGCATCTTGTTTCCAGCTCTTTGGGAACCTAAGAAACCACACGCTCTGCACAGTGCTCTTACAGCCGACCGGGAACATCTCTTCCAAAGGCCTGTGAAACGCAGTTTCTTTGCAGGCCTGATCTGGCTGAAGTAGGACTTCTGCTCTGGGTGTGCTACTTTGCCCTAGAGCTGAAAGGCACAACGTGCAGGCTTCTTTCCAAAGGGCGAGTTGGTCCCCACGGCATCTTGCTTCCAGCTCTTTGGGAAGCTGAGAAACAACCCGCTCTGCACAGTGCTCTTACAGCCTAGTGGGAACATCTCTTCCAAAGGCCTGTGAAACGCAGTTTCTTTGCAGGCCTGATCTGGCTGAAGTAGGACTTCAGCTCTGGGTGTGCTACTTTGCCCTAGAGCTGAAAGGCACAACGTGCAGGCTTCTTTCCAAAGGGCGAGTTGGGCCCCACAGCATCTTGCTTCCAGCTCTTTGGGAAGCTAAGAAACAACTCGCTCTGCACAGAGCTCTTACAGCCTACCGGGAACATCTCTTCCAAAGGCCTGTGAAACGCAGTTTCTTTGCAGGCCTGATCTTGCTGAAGTAGGACTTCTGCTCTGGGTGTGCTACTTTGCCCTAGAGCTGAAAGGCACAACGTGCAGGCTTCTTTCCAAAGGGCGAGTGGTCCCCACAGCATCTTGCTTCCAGCTCTTTGGGAAGCTAAGAAACAACTCGCTCTGCACAGTGCTCTTACAGCCTACCGGGAACATCTCTTCCAAAGGCCTGTGAAACGCCGTGTCTTTGCAGGCCTGATCTGGCTGAAGTAGGACTTCTGCTCTGGGTGTGCTACTTTGCCCTAGAGCTGAAAGGCACAACGTGCAGGCTTCTTTCCAAAGGGCGAGTTGGGCCCCACAGCATCTTGCTTCCAGCTCTTTGGGAACCTAAGAAACCACTCGCTCTGCACAGTGCTCTTACAGCCTAGTGGGAACATCTCTTCCAAAGGCCTGTGAAACACAGTTTCTTTGCAGGCCTGATCTGGCTGAAGTAGGACTTCTGCTCTGGGTGTGCTACTTTGCCCTAGAGCTGAAAGGCACAACGTGCAGGCTTCTTTCCAAAGGGCGAGTTGGGCCCCACAGCATCTTGCTTCCACCTCTTTGGGAAGCTAAGAAACAACTCGCTCTGCACAGTGCTCTTAGAGCCTACCGGGAACATCTCTTCCAAAGGCCTGTGAAACGCAGTTTCTTTGCAGGCCTGATCTGGCTCAAGTAGGACTTCTGCTCTGGGTGTGCTACTTTGCCCTAGAGCTGAAAGGCACAACGTGCAGGCTTCTTTCCAAAGGGCGAGTTGGGCCCCACGGCATATTGCTTCCAGCTCTTTGAGAAGCTAAGAAACCACTCGCTCTGCACAGTGCTCTTACAGCCTACCGGGAACATCTCTTCCAAAGGCCTGTGAAACTCAGTTTCTTTGCAGGCCTGATCTGGCTGAAGTAGGACTTCTGCTCTGGGTGTGCTACTTTGCCCTAGAGCTGAAAGGCACAACGTGCAGGCTTCTTTCCAAAGGGCGAGTTGGGCCCCACAGCATCTTGCTTCCAGCTCTTTGGGAAGCTAAGAAATAACTCGCTCTGCACAGAGCTCTTACAGCCTACCGGGAAAATCTCTTACAAAGGCCTGTGAAACGCAGTTTCTTTGCAGGCCTGATCTGGGTGAAGTAGGAAGTCTGCTCTGGGTGTGCTACTTTGCCCTAGAGCTGAAAGGCACAACGTGCAGGCTTCTTTCCAAAGGGTGAGTTGGGCCCCACAGCATCTTGCTTCCAGCTCTTTGGGAAGCTAAGAAACCACTCGCTCTGCACAGTGCTCTTACAGCCTACCGGGAACATCTCTTCCAAAGACCTGTGAAACGCAGTTTCTTTGCAGGCCTGATCTGGCTGAAGTAGGACTTCTGCTCTGGGTGTGCTACATTGCCCTAGAGCTGAAAGGCACAACGTGCAGGCTTCTTTCCAAAGGGCGAGTTGGGCCCCACAGCATCTTGCTTCCAGCTCTTTGGGAAGCTAAGAAACAACTCGCTCTGCACAGTGCTCTTACAGCCTACCGGGAACATCTCTTCCAAAGGCCTGTGAAACGCAGTTTCTTTGCAGGCCTGATCTGGCTGAAGTAGGACTTCTGCTCTGGGTGTGCTACTTTGCCCTAGAGCTGAAAGGCACAACGTGCAGGCTTCTTTCCAAAGGGCGAGTTGGGCCCCACAGCATCTTGCTTCCAGCTCTTTGGGAAGCTAAGAAACAACTCGCTCTGCACAGTGCTCTTACAGCCTACCGGGAACATCTCTTCCAAAGGCCTGTGAAGCGCAGTTTCTTTGCAGGCCTGATCTGGCTGAAGTAGGACTTCTGCTCTGGGTGTGCAACTTTGCCCTAGAGCTGAAAGGCACAACGTGCAGGCTTCTTTCCAAAGGGCGAGTTGGGCCCCACAGCATCTTGCTTCCAGCTCTTTAGGAAGCTAAGAAACAACCCGCTCTGCACAGTGCTCTTACAGCCTAGTGGGAACAACTCTTCCAAAGGCCTGTGAAACGCAGTTTCTTTGCAGGCCTGATCTGGCTGAAGTAGGACTTCTGCTCTGGGTGTGCTACATTGCCCTAGAGCTGAAAGGCACAACGTGCAGGCTTCTTTCCAAAGGGCGAGTTGGGCCCCACAGCATCTTGCTTCCACCTCTTTGGGAAGCTAAGAAACAACTCGCTCTGCACAGTGCTCTTAGAGCCTACCGGGAACATCTCTTCCAAAGGCCTGTGAAACGCAGTTTCTTTGCAGGCCTGAACTGGCTGAAGTAGGACTTCTGCTCTGGGTGTGCTACTTTGCCCTAGAGCTGAAAGGCACCACGTGCAGGCTTCTTTCCAAAGGGCAAGTTGGGCCCCACAGCATCTTGCTTCCAGCTCTTTGGGAACCTAAGAAGCCACCCGCTCTGCACAGTGCTCTTACAGCCTACCGGGAACATCTCTTCCAAAGGCCCGTGAAACGCAGTTTCTTTGCAGGCCTGATCTGGCTGAAGTAGGACTTCTGCTCTGGGTGTGCTACTTTGCCCTAGAGCTGAAAGGCACAACGTGCAGGCTTCTTTCCAAAGGGCGAGTTGGGCCCCACAGCATCTTGCTTCCAGCTCTTTGGGAAGCTAAGAAACAACTCGCTCTGCACAGTGCTCTTACAGCCTACTGGGAACATCTCTTCCAAAGGCCTGTGAAACGCAGTTTCTTTGCAGGCCTGAACTGGCTGAAGTAGGACTTCTGCTCTGGGTGTGCTTCTTTGCCCCAGAGCTGAAAGGCACAACGTGCAGGCTTCTTTCCAAAGGGCGAGTTGGGCCCCACAGCATCTTGCTTCCAGCTCTTTGGGAAGCTAAGAAACAACTCGCTCTGCACAGAGCTCTTACAGCCTACCGGGAACATCTCTTCCAAAGGCCTGTGAAACGCAGTTTCTTTGCAGGCCTGATCTGGCTGAAGTAGGACTTCTGCTCTGGGTGTGCTACTTTGCCCTAGAGCTGAAAGGCACAACGTGCAGGCTTCTTTCCAAAGGGCGAGTTGGGCCCCACAGCATCTTGCTTCCAGCTCTTTGGGAAGCTAAGAAACAACTCGCTCTGCACAGTGCTCTTACAGCCTACCGGGAACATCTCTTCCAAAGGCCTGTGAAGCGCAGTTTCTTTGCAGGCCTGATCTGGCTGAAGTAGGACTTCTGCTCTGGGTGTGCAACTTTGCCCTAGAGCTGAAAGGCACAACGTGCAGGCTTCTTTCCAAAGGGCGAGTTGGGCCCCACAGCATCTTGCTTCCAGCTCTTTAGGAAGCTAAGAAACAACCCGCTCTGCACAGTGCTCTTACAGCCTAGTGGGAACAACTCTTTCAAAGGCCTGTGAAACGCAGTTTCTTTGCAGGCCTGATCTGGCTGAAGTAGGACTTCTGCTCTGGGTGTGCTACATTGCCCTAGAGCTGAAAGGCACAACGTGCAGGCTTCTTTCCAAAGGGCGAGTTGTGCCCCACAGCATCTTGCTTCCACCTCTTTGGGAAGCTAAGAAACAACTCGCTCTGCACAGTGCTCTTAGAGCCTACCGGGAACATCTCTTCCAAAGGCCTGTGAAACGCAGTTTCTTTGCAGGCCTGAACTGGCTGAAGTAGGACTTCTGCTCTGGGTGTGCTACTTTGCCCTAGAGCTGAAAGGCACCACGTGCAGGCTTCTTTCCAAAGGGCAAGTTGGGCCCCACAGCATCTTGCTTCCAGCTCTTTGGGAACCTAAGAAGCCAGCCGCTCTGCACAGTGCTCTTACAGCCTACCGGGAACATCTCTTCCAAAGGCCTGTGAAACGCAGTTTCTTTGCAGGCCTGATCTGGCTGAAGTAGGACTTCTGCTCTGGGTGTGCTACTTTGCCCTAGAGCTGAAAGTCACAACGTGCAGGCTTCTTTCCAAAGGGCGAGTTGGGCCCCACAGCATCTTGCTTCCAGCTCTTTGGGAAGCTAAGAAACAACTCGCTCTGCACAGTGCTCTTACAGCCTACCGGGAACATCTCTTCCAAAGGCCTGTGAAACGCAGTTTCTTTGCAGGCCTGAACTGGCTGAAGTAGGACTTCTGCTCTGGGTGTGCTTCTTTGCCCCAGAGCTGAAAGGCACAACGTGCAGGCTTCTTTCCAAAGGGCGAGTTGGGCCCCACAGCATCTTGCTTCCAGCTCTTTGGGAACCTAAGAAACAACTCGCTCTGCACAGTGCTCTTACAGCCTACCGGGAACATCTCTTCCAAAGGCCTGTGAAACGCACTTTCTTTGCAGGCCTGATCTGGCTCAAGTAGGACTTCTGCTCTGGGTGTGCTACTTTGCCCTAGAGCTGAAAGGCACAACGTGCAGGCTTCTTTCCAAAGGTCGAGTTGGGACCCACAGCATCTTGCTTCCAGCTCTTTGGGAAGCTAAGAAACAACCCGCTCTGCACAGTGCTCTTACAGCCTAGTGGGAACATCTCTTCCAAAGGCCTGTGAAACGCAGTTTCTTTGCAGGCCTGATCTGGCTGAAGTAGGACTTCTGCTCTGGGTGTGCTACTTTGCCCTAGAGCTGAAAGGCACAACGTGCAGGCTTCTTTCCAAAGGGCGAGTTGGGCCCCACAGCATCTTGCTTCCAGCTCTTTGGGAAGCTAAGAAACAACTCGCTCTGCACAGAGCTCTTACAGCCTACCGGGAACATCTCTTCCAAAGGCCTGTGAAACGCAGTTTCTTTGCAGGCCTGATCTGGCTGAAGTAGGACTTCTGCTCTGGGTGTGCTACTTTGCCCTAGAGCTGAAAGGCACAACGTGCAGGCTTCTTTCCAAAATGCGAGTTGGGCCCCACAGCATCTTGCTTCCAGCTCTTTGGGAACCTAAGAAACCACTTGCTCTGCACAGTGCTCTTACAGCCTACCGGGAACATCTCTTCCAAAGGCCTGTGAAACGCAGTTTCTTTGCAGGCCTGATCTGGCTGAAGTAGGACTTCTGCTCTGGGTGTGCTACTTTGCCCTAGAGCTGAAAGGCACAACGTGCAGGCTTCTTTCCAAAGGGCGAGTTGGGCCCCACAGCATCTTGCTTCCAGCTCTTTGGGAAGCTAAGAAACAACTCGCTCTGCACAGTGCTCTTACAGCCTACCGGGAGCATCTCTTCCAAAGGCCTGTGAAACGCAGTTTCTTTGCAGGCGTGATCTGGCTGAAGTAGGACTTCTGCTCTGGGTGTGCTACTTTGCCCTAGAGCTGAAAGGCACAACGTGCAGGCTTCTTTCCAAGGGGCGAGTTGGGCCCCACAGCATCTTGCTTCGAGTTCTTTGGGAAGCTAAGAAACCACTCGCTCTGCACAGTGCTCTTACAGCCTACCGGGAACATCTCTTCCAAAGGCCTGTGAAACGCAATTTCTTTGCAGGCCTGATCTGGATGAAGTAGGAATTCTGCTCTGGGTCTGCTACTTTGCCCTAGAGCTGAAAGGCACAAGGTGCAGGCTTCTTTCAAAAGGGTGAGTTGGGCCCCACAGCATCTTGCTTCCAGCTCTTTGGGAAGCTAAGAAACCACTTGCTCTGCACAGTGCTCTTACAGCCTACCGGGCACATCTCTTCCAAAGGCCTGTGAAACGCAGTTTCTTTGCAGGCCTGATCTGGCTGAAGTAGGACTTCTGCTCTGGGTGTGCTACTTTGCCCTAGAGCTGAAAGGCACATCGTGCAGGCATCTTTCCAAAGGGCGAGTTGGGCCCCACAGCATCTTGCTTCCAGCTCTTTGGGAAGCTAAGAAACAACTCGCTCTGCACAGTGCTCTTACAGCCTACCGGGAACATCTCTTCCAAAGGCCTGTGAAACGCAGTTTCTTTGCAGGCCTGATCTGGCTGAAGTAGGACTTCTGCTCTGGGTGTGCTACTTTGCCCTAGAGCTGAAAGGCACAACGTGCAGGCTTCTTTCCAAAGGGCGAGTTGGGCCCCACTGCATCTTGCTTCCAGCTCTTTGGGAAGCTAAGAAACAACTCGCTCTGCACAGTGCTCTTACAGTCTACCGGGAACATCTCTTCCAAAGGCCTGTGAAACGCAGTTTCTTTGCAGGCCTGATCTGGCTGAAGTAGGACTTCTGCTCTGGGTGTGCTACTTTGCCCTAGAGCTGAAAGGCACAACGTGCAGGCTTCTTTCCAAAGGGCGAGTTGGGCCCCACACATCTTGTTTCCAGATCCTTGGGAACCTAAGAAACAACTCGCTCTGCACAGTGCTCTTACAGCCTACCGGGAACATCTCTTCCAAAGGCCTGTGAAACGCAGTTTCTTTGCAGGCCTGATCTGGCTGAAGTAGGACTTCTGCTCTGGGTGTGCTACTTTGCCCTAGAGCTGAAAGGCACAACGTGCAGGCTTCTTTCCAAAGGGCGAGTTGGGCCCCACAGCATCTTGCTTCCAGCTCTTTGGGAAGCTAAGAAACAACTCGCTCTGCAGAGTGCTCTTACAGCCTACCGGGAACATCTCTTCCAAAGGCCTGTGAAACGCAGTTTCTTTACAGGCCTGATCTGGCTGAAGTAGGACTTCTGCTCTGGGTGTGCTACTTTGCCCTAGAGCTGAAAGCCACAACGTGCAGGCTTCTTTCCAAAGGGCGAGTTGGGCCCCACAGCATCTTGCTTCCAGCTCTTTGGGAAGCTAAGAAACCACTCGCTCTGCACAGTGCTCTTACAGCCTACCGGGAACATCTCTTCCAAAGGCCTGTGAAACGCAGTTTCTTTGCAGGCCTGATCTGGCTGAAGTAGGACTTCTGCTCTGGGTGTGCTACTTTGCCCTAGAGCTGAAAGGCACAACGTGCAGGCTTCTTTCCAAAGGGCGAGTTGGGCCCCACAGCATCTTGCTTCCAGCTCTTTGGGAAGCTAAGAAACAACTCGCTCTGCACAGTGCTCTTACAGCCTACCGGGAGCATCTCTTCCAAAGGCCTGTGAAACGCAGTTTCTTTGCAGGCGTGATCTGGCTGAAGTAGGACTTCTGCTCTGGGTGTGCTACTTTGCCCTAGAGCTGAAAGGCACAACGTGCAGGCTTCTTTCCAAGGGGCGAGTTGGGCCCCACAGCATCTTGCTTCGAGTTCTTTGGGAAGCTAAGAAACCACTCGCTCTGCACAGTGCTCTTACAGCCTACCGGGAACATCTCTTCCAAAGGCCTGTGAAACGCAATTTCTTTGCAGGCCTGATCTGGCTGAAGTAGGAATTCTGCTCTGGGTCTGCTACTTTGCCCTAGAGCTGAAAGGCACAAGGTGCAGGCTTCTTTCAAAAGGGTGAGTTGGGCCCCACAGCATCTTGCTTCCAGCTCTTTGGGAAGCTAAGAAACCACTTGCTCTGCACAGTGCTCTTACAGCCTACCGGGCACATCTCTTCCAAAGGCCTGTGAAACGCAGTTTCTTTGCAGGCCTGATCTGGCTGAAGTAGGACTTCTGCTCTGGGTGTGCTACTTTGCCCTAGAGCTGAAAGGCACATCGTGCAGGCATCTTTCCAAAGGGCGAGTTGGGCCCCACAGCATCTTGCTTCCAGCTCTTTGGGAAGCTAAGAAACAACTCGCTCTGCACAGTGCTCTTACAGCGTACCGGGAACATCTCTTCCAAAGGCCTGTGAAACGCAGTTTCTTTGCAGGCCTGATCTGGCTGAAGTAGGACTTCTGCTCTGGGTGTGCTACTTTGCCCTAGAGCTGAAAGGCACAACGTGCAGGCTTCTTTCCAAAGGGCGAGTTGGGCCCCACTGCATCTTGCTTCCAGCTCTTTGGGAAGCTAAGAAACAACTCGCTCTGCACAGTGCTCTTACAGTCTACCGGGAACATCTCTTCCAAAGGCCTGTGAAACGCAGTTTCTTTGCAGGCCTGATCTGGCTGAAGTAGGACTTCTGCTCTGGGTGTGCTACTTTGCCCTAGAGCTGAAAGGCACAACGTGCAGGCTTCTTTCCAAAGGGCGAGTTGGGCCCCACACATCTTGTTTCCAGATCCTTGGGAACCTAAGAAACAACTCGCTCTGCACAGTGCTCTTACAGCCTACCGGGAACATCTCTTCCAAAGGCCTGTGAAACGCAGTTTCTTTGCAGGCCTGATCTGGCTGAAGTAGGACTTCTGCTCTGGGTGTGCTACTTTGCCCTAGAGCTGAAAGGCACAACGTGCAGGCTTCTTTCCAAAGGGCGAGTTGGGCCCCACAGCATCTTGCTTCCAGCTCTTTGGGAAGCTAAGAAACAACTCGCTCTGCAGAGTGCTCTTACAGCCTACCGGGAACATCTCTTCCAAAGGCCTGTGAAACGCAGTTTCTTTACAGGCCTGATCTGGCTGAAGTAGGACTTCTGCTCTGGGTGTGCTACTTTGCCCTAGAGCTGAAAGCCACAACGTGCAGGCTTCTTTCCAAAGGGCGAGTTGGGCCCCACAGCATCTTGCTTCCAGCTCTTTGGGAAGCTAAGAAACAACTCGCTCTGCACAGTGCTCTTACAGCCTACCGGGAGCATCTCTTCCAAAGGCCTGTGAAACGCAGTTTCTTTGCAGGCCTGATCTGGCTGAAGTAGGACTTCTGCTCTGGGTGTGCTACTTTGCCCTAGAGCTGAAAGGCACAACGTGCAGGCTTCTTTCCAAAGGGCGAGTGGTCCCCACAGCATCTTGCTTCCAGCTCTTTGGGAAGCTAAGAAACAACTCGCTCTGCACAGTGCTGTTACAGCCTACCGGGAACATCTCTTCCAAACGCCTGTGAAACGCAGTTTCTTTGCAGGCCTGATCTGGCTGAAGTAGGACTTCTGCTCTGGGTGTGCTACTTTGCCCTAGAGCTGAAAGGCACAACGTGCAGGCTTCTTTCCAAAGGGCGAGTTGGGCCCCACAGCATCTTGCTTCCAGGTCTTTGGGAAGCTAAGAAAGAACTCGCTCTGCACAGTGCTCTTACAGCCTACCGGGAACATCTCTTCCAAAGGCCTGTGTAACGCAGTTTCTTTGCAGGCCTGATCTGGCTGAAGTAGGACTTCTGCTCTGGGTGTGCTACTTTGCCCTAGAGCTGAAAGCCACAACGTGCAGGCTTCTTTCCAAAGGGCGAGTTGGGCCCCACAGCATCTTGCTTCCAGCTCTTTGGGAAGCTAAGAAACAACTCGCTCTGCACAGTCCTCTTACAGCCTACCGGGAACATCTCTTCCAAAGGCCTGTGAAACGCAGTTTCTTTGCAGGCCTGATCTGGCTGAAGTAGGACTTCTGCTCTGGGTGTGCTACTTTGCCCTAGAGCTGAAAGGCACCACGTGCAGGCTTCTTTCCAAAGGGCGAGTTGGGCCCCACAGCATCTTGCTTCCACCTCTTTGGGAAGCTAAGAAACAACTCGCTCTGCACAGTGCTCTTAGAGCCTACCGGGAACATCTCTTCCAAAGGCCTGTGAAACGCAGTTTCTTTGCAGGCCTGATCTGGCTGAAGTAGGACTTCTGCTCTGGGTGTGCTACTTTGCCCTAGAGCTGAAAGCCACAACGTCCAGGCTTCTTTCCAAAGGGCGAGTTGGGCCCCACAGCATCTTGCTTCCAGCTCTTTGGGAAGCTAAGAAACAACACGCTCTGCACAGTGCTCTTACAGCCTACCGGGAGCATCTCTTCCAAAGGCCTGTGAAACGCAGTTTCTTTGCAGGCCTGATCTGGCTGAAGTAGGACTTCTGCTCTGGGTGTGCTACTTTGCCCTAGAGCTGAAAGGCACAACGTGCAGGCTTTTTTCCAAAGGGCGAGTTGGGCCCCACAGCATCTTGCTTACAGCTCTTTGGGAAGCTAAGAAACAACTCGCTCTGCACAGTGCTCTTACAGCCTACCGAGAGCATCTCTTCCAAAGGCCTGTGAAACGCAGTTTCTTTGCAGGCGTGATCTGGCTGAAGTAGGACTTCTGCTCTGGGTGTGCTACTTTGCCCTAGAGATGAAAGGCGCAACGTGCAGGCTTCTTTCCAAAGGGCGAGTTGGGCCCCACAGCATCTTGCTTCCAGCTCTTTGGGAAGCTAAGAAACAATTCGCTCTGCACAGTGCTCTTACAGGCTACCGGGAACATCTCTTCCAAAGGCCTGTGAAACGCAGTTTCTCTGCAGGCCTGATCTGGCTGAAGTTGGACTTCTGCTCTGGGTGTGCTACTTTGCCCTAGAGCTGAAAGGCACAACGTGCAGGCTTCTTTCCAAAGGTCGAATTGGGCCCCACAGCATCTTGCTTCCAGCTCTTTGGGAACCTAAGAAACCACTCGCTCTGCACAGTGCTCTTACAGCCTACCGGGAACATCTCTTCCAAAGTCCTGTGAAACGCAGTTTCTTTGCAGGCCTGATCTGGCTGAAGTAGGACTTCTGCTCTAAGTGTGCTACTTTGCCCTAGAGCTGAAAGGCACAACGTGCAGGCTTCTTTCCAAGGGGCGAGTTGGGCCCCACAGCATCTTTCTTCGAGTTCTTTGGGAAGCTAAGAAACCACTCGCTCTGCACAGTGCTCTTACAGCCTACCGGGAACATCTCTTCCAAAGGCCTGTGAAACGCAATTTCTTTGCAGGCCTGATCTGGCTGAAGTAGGAATTCTGCTCTGGGTCTGCTACTTTGCCCTAGAGCTGAAAGGCACAACGTGCAGGCTTCTTTCCAAAGGGTGAGTTGGGCCCCACAGCATCTTGCTTCCAGCTCTTTGGGAACCTAAGAAAGAACTCGCTCTGCACAGTGCTCTTACAGCCTACCGGGAACATCTCTTCCAAAGGCCTGTGAAACGCAGTTTCTTTGCAGGCCTGATCTGGCTGAAGTAGGACTTCTGCTCTGGGTGTGCTACTTTGCCCTAGAGCTGAAAGGCACAACGTGCAGGCTTCTTTCCAAAGGGCGAGTTGGGCCCCACAGCATCTTGCTTCCAGCTCTTTGGGAAGCTAAGAAACAACTCGCTCTGCACAGTGCTCTTACAGCCTACCGGGAACATCTCTTCCAAAGGCCTGTGAAACGCAGTTTCTTTGCAGGCCTGATCTGGCTGAAGTAGGACTTCTGCTCTGGGTGTGCTACTTTGCCCTAGAGCTGAAAGGCACAACGTGCAGGCTTCTTTCCAAAGGGCGAGTTGGGCCCCACAGCATCTTGCTTCCAGCTCTTTGGGAACCTAAGAAACCACTCGCTCTGCACAGTGCTCTTACAGCCTAGTGGGAACATCTCTTCCAAAGGCCTCTGAAACGCAGTTTCTTTGCAGGCCTGATCTGCCTGAAGTAGGACTTCTGCTCTGGGTGTGCTACTTTGCCCTAGAGCTGAAAGGCACAACGTGCAGGCTTCTTTCCAAAGGGCGAGTTGGGCCCCACAGCATCTTGCTTCCAGCTCTTTGGGAAGCTAAGAAACCACTCGCTCTGCACAGTGCTCTTACAGCCTACCGGGAACATCTCTTCGAAAGGCCTGTGAAACGCAATTTCTTTGCAGGCCTGATCTGGCTGAAGTAGGACTTCTGCTCTGGGTGTGCTACTTTGCCCTAGAGCTGAAAGGCACAACGTGCAGGCTTCTTTCCAAAGGGCGAGTTGGGCCCCACAGCATCTTGCTTCCAGCTCTTTGGGAAGCTAAGAAACCACTTGCTCTGCACAGTGCTCTTACAGCCTACCGGGCACATCTCTTCCAAAGGCCTGTGAAACGCAGTTTCTTTGCAGGCCTGATCTGGCTGAAGTAGGACTTCTGCTCTGGGTGTGCTACTTTGCCCTAGAGCTGAAAGGCACAACGTGCAGGCTTCTTTCCAAAGGGCGAGTTGGGCCCCACTGCATCTTGCTTCCAGCTCTTTGGGAAGCTAAGAAACAACTCGCTCTGCACAGTGCTCTTACAGTCTACCGGGAACATCTCTTCCAAAGGCCTGTGAAACGCAGTTTCTTTGCAGGCCTGATCTGGCTGAAGTAGGACTTCTGCTCTGGGTGTGCTACTTTGCCCTAGAGCTGAAAGGCACAACGTGCAGGCTTCTTTCCAAAGGGCGAGTTGGGCCCCACACATCTTGTTTCCAGATCCTTGGGAACCTAAGAAACAACTCGCTCTGCACAGTGCTCTTACAGCCTACCGGGAACATCTCTTCCAAAGGCCTGTGAAACGCAGTTTCTTTGCAGGCCTGATCTGGCTGAAGTAGGACTTCTGCTCTGGGTGTGCTACTTTGCCCTAGAGCTGAAAGGCACAACGTGCAGGCTTCTTTCCAAAGGGCGAGTTGGGCCCCACAGCATCTTGCTTCCAGCTCTTTGGGAAGCTAAGAAACAACTCGCTCTGCAGAGTGCTCTTACAGCCTACCGGGAACATCTCTTCCAAAGGCCTGTGAAACGCAGTTTCTTTACAGGCCTGATCTGGCTGAAGTAGGACTTCTGCTCTGGGTGTGCTACTTTGCCCTAGAGCTGAAAGCCACAACGTGCAGGCTTCTTTCCAAAGGGCGAGTTGGGCCCCACAGCATCTTGCTTCCAGCTCTTTGGGAAGCTAAGAAACAACTCGCTCTGCACAGTGCTCTTACAGCCTACCGGGAGCATCTCTTCCAAAGGCCTGTGAAACGCAGTTTCTTTGCAGGCCTGATCTGGCTGAAGTAGGACTTCTGCTCTGGGTGTGCTACTTTGCCCTAGAGCTGAAAGGCACAACGTGCAGGCTTCTTTCCAAAGGGCGAGTGGTCCCCACAGCATCTTGCTTCCAGCTCTTTGGGAAGCTAAGAAACAACTCGCTCTGCACAGTGCTGTTACAGCCTACCGGGAACATCTCTTCCAAAGGCCTGTGAAACGCAGTTTCTTTGCAGGCCTGATCTGGCTGAAGTAGGACTTCTGCTCTGGGTGTGCTACTTTGCCCTAGAGCTGAAAGGCACAACGTGCAGGCTTCTTTCCAAAGGGCGAGTTGGGCCCCACAGCATCTTGCTTCCAGCTCTTTGGGAAGCTAAGAAACAACTCGCTCTGCACAGTGCTCTTACAGCCTACCGGGAACATCTCTTCCAAAGGCCTGTGTAACGCAGTTTCTTTGCAGGCCTGATCTGGCTGAAGTAGGACTTCTGCTCTGGGTGTGCTACTTTGCCCTAGAGCTGAAAGCCACAACGTGCAGGCTTCTTTCCAAAGGGCGAGTTGGGCCCCACAGCATCTTGCTTCCAGCTCTTTGGGAAGCTAAGAAACAACTCGCTCTGCACAGTCCTCTTACAGCCTACCGGGCGCATCTCTTCCAAAGGCCTGTGAAACGCAGTTTCTTTGCAGGCCTGATCTGGCTGAAGTAGGACTTCTGCTCTGGGTGTGCTACTTTGCCCTAGAGCTGAAAGGCACAACGTGCAGATTTCTTTCCAAAGGGCGAGTTGGGCCCCACAGCATCTTGCTTCCAGCTATTTGGGAAGCTAAGAAACAACTCGCTCTGCACAGTGCTCTTACAGCCTACCGGGAGCATCTCTTCCAAAGGCCTGTGAAACGCAGTTTCTTTGCAGGCGTGATCTGGCTGAAGTAGGACTTCTGCTCTGGGTGTGCTACTTTGCCCTAGAGCTGAAAGGCACCACGTGCAGGCTTCTTTCCAAAGGGCGAGTTGGGCCCCACAGCATCTTGCTTCCAGCTCTTTGGGAAGCTAAGAAACAATTCGCTCTGCACAGTGCTCTTACAGCCTACCGGGAACATCTCTTCCAAAGGCCTATGAAACGCAGTTTCTTTGCAGGCCTGATCTGGCTGAAGTCGGACTTCTGCTCTGGGTGTGCTACTTTGCCCTAGAGCTGAAAGGCACAACGTGCAGGCTTCTTTCCAAAGGGCGAGTTTGGCTCCACAGCATCTTGCTTCCAGCTTTTTGGGAAGCTAAGAAACAACTCGCTCTGCACAGTGCTCTTACAGCCTACCGGGAACATCTCTTCCAAAGGCCTGTGAAATACAGTTTCTTTGCAGGCCTGATCTGGCTGAAGTAGGACTTCTGCTCTGGGTGTGCTACTTTGCCCTAGAGCTGAAAGGCACAACGTGCAGGCTTCTTTCCAAAGGGCGAGTTGGGCCCCACAGCATCTTGCTTCCAGCTCTTTGGGAACCTAAGAAACAATTCGCTCTGCACAGTGCTCTTACAGCCTACCAGGAACATCTCATCCAAAGGCCTGTGAAACGCAATTTCTTTGCAGGCCTGATCTGGCTGAAGTAGGACTTCTGCTCTAGGTGTGCTACTTTGCCCTAGAGCTGAAAGGCACAACGTGCAGGCTTCTTTCCAAAGGGCGAGTTGGGCTCCACAGCATCTTGCTTCCAGCTTTTTGGGAAGCTAAGAAACAACTCGCTCTGCACAGTGCTCTTACAGCCTACCGGGAACATCTCTTCCAAAGGCCTGTGAAACGCCGTGTCTTTGCAGGCCTGATCTGGCTGAAGTAGGACTTCTGCTCTGGGTGTGCTACTTTGCCCTAGAGCTGAAAGCCACAACGTGCAGGCTTCTTTCCAAAGGGCGAGTTGGGCCCCACAGCATCTTGCTTCCAGCTCTTTGGGAACCTAAAAACCACTCGCTCTGCACAGTGCTCTTACAGCCTAGTGGGAACATCTCTTCCAAAGGCCTGCGAAACGCGGTTTCTTTGCAGGCCTGATCTGGCTGAAGTAGGACTTCTGCTCTGGGTGTGCTACATTGCCCTAGAGCTGAAAGGCACAACGTGCAGGCTTCTTTCCAAAGGGCGAGTTGGGCCCCACAGCATCTTGCTTCCACCTCTTTGGGAAGCTAAGAAACAACTCGCTCTGCACAGTGCTCTTAGAGCCTGCCGGGAACATCTCTTCCAAAGGCCTGTGAAACGCAGTTCCTTTGAAGGCCTGATCTGGCTGAAGTAGGACTTCTGCTCTGGGTGTGCTACTTTGCCCTAGAGCTGAAAGGCACCACGTGCAGGCTTCTTTCCAAAGGGCGAGTTGGGCCCCACAGCATCTTGCTTCCACCTCTTTGGGAAGCTAAGAAACAACTCGCTCTGCACAGTGCTCTTAGAGCCTACCGGGAACATCTCTTCCAAAGGCCTGTGAAACGCAGTTTCTTTGCAGGCCTGAACTGGCTGAAGTAGGACTTCTGCTCTGGGTGTGCTACTTTGCCCTAGAGCTGAAAGGCACCACGTGCAGGCTTCTTTCCAAAGGGCGAGTTGGGCCCCACGGCATCTTGCTTCCAGCTCTTTGGGAACCTAAGAAACCACTCGCTCTGCACAGTGCTCTTACAGCCTAGTGGGAACATCTCTTCCAAAGGCCTGTGAAACTCAGTTTCTTTGCAGGCCTGATCTGGCTGAAGTAGGACATCTGCTCTGGGTGTGCTACTTTGCCCTAGAGCTGAAAGGCACAACGTGCAGGCTTCTTTCCAAAGGGTGAGTTGGGCCCCAGAGCATCTTGCTTCCAGCTCTTTGGGAAGCTAAGAAACCACTCGCTCTGCACAGTGCTCTTAAAGCATACCGGGAACATCTCTTCCAAAGGCCTGTGAAGCGCAGTTTCTTTGCAGGCCTGATCTGGCTGAAGTAGGACTTCTGCTCTGGGTGTGCAACTTTGCCCTATAGCTGAAAGGCAAAACGTGCAGGCTTCTTTCCAAAGGGCGAGTTGGGCCCCACAGCATCTTGCTTCCAGCTCTTTGGGAAGCTAAGTAACAACCCTCTCTGCACAGTGCTCTTACAGCCTAGTGGGAACATCTCTTCCAAAGGCCTGTGAAACGCAGTTTCTTTGCAGGCCTGATCTGGCTGAAGTAGGACTTCTGCTCTGGGTGTGCTACTTTGCCCTAGAGCTGAAAGGCACAACGTGCAGGCTTCTTTCCAAAAGGCGAGTTGGGCCCCACAGCATCTTGCTTCCAGCTCTTTGGGAAGCTAAGAAACAACTCGCTCTGCACAGAGCTCTTACAGCCTACCGGGAACATCTCTTCCAAAGGCCTGTGAAACGCAGTTTCTTTGCAGGCCTGATCTGTCTGAAGTAGGACTTCTGCTCTGGGTGTGCTACTTTGCCCTAGAGCTGAAAGGCACAACGTGCAGGCTTCTTTCCAAAGGGCGAGTTGGTCCCCACAGCATCTTGCTTCCAGCTCTTTGGGAAGCCAAGAAACAACTCGCTCTGCACAGTGCTCTTACAGCCTACCGGGAGCATCACTTCCAAAGGCCTGTGAAACGCAGTTTCTCTGCAGGCCTGATCTGGTTGAAGTAGGACTTCTTCTCTGGGTGTGCTACATTGCCCTAGAGCTGAAAGGCACAACGTGCAGGCTTCTTTCCAAAGGGCGAGTTGGGCCCCACAGCATCTTGCTTCCAGCTCTTTGGGAAGCTAAGAAACAACTCGCTCTGCACAGTGCTCTTACAGCCTACCGGGAACATCTCTTCCAAAGGCCTGTGAAACGCAGTTTCTTTGCAGGCCTGATCTGGCTGAAGTAGGACTTCTGCTCTGGGTGTGCTACTTTGCCCTAGAGCTGAAAGGCACAACGTGCAGGCTTCTTTCCAAAGGGCGAGTTGGGCCCCACAGCATCTTGTTTCCAGCTCCTTGGGAACCTAAGAAACAACTCGCTCTGCACAGTGCTCTTACAGCCTACCGGGAACATCTCTTCCAAAGGCCTGTGAAACGCAGTTTCTTTGCAGGCCTGATCTGGCTGAAGTAGGACTTCTGCTCTGGGTGTGCTACTTTGCCCTAGAGCTGAAAGGCACAACGTGCAGGCTTCTTTCCAAAGGGCGAGTTGGGCCCCACAGCATCTTGCTTCCAGCTCTTTGGGAAGCTAAGAAACAACTCGCTCTGCACAGTGCTCTTACAGCCTACCGGGAACATCTCTTCCAAAGGCCTGTGAAACGCAGTTTCTTTGCAGGCCTGATCTGGCTGAAGTAGGACTTCTGCTCTGGGTGTGCTACTTTGCCCTAGAGCTGAAAGGCACAACGTGCAGGCTTCTTTCCAAAGGGCGAGTTGGGCCCCACAGCATCTTGCTTCCAGCTCTTTGGGAAGCTAAGAAACAACTCGCTCTGCACAGTGCTCTTACAGCCTACCGGGAACATCTCTTCCAAAGGCCTGTGAAACGCAGTTTCTTTGCAGGCCTGATCTGGCTGAAGTAGGACTTCTGCTCTGGGTGTGCTAATTTGCCCTAGAGCTGAAAGCCACAACGTGCAGGCTTCTTTCCAAAGGGCGAGTTGGGCCCCACAGCATCTTGCTTCCAGCTCTTTGGGAAGCTAAGAAACAACTCGCTCTGCACAGTGCTCTTACAGCCTACCGGGAACATCTCTTCCAAAGGCCTGTGAAACGCAGTTTCTTTGCAGGCCTGATCTGGCTGAAGTAGGACTTCTGCTCTGGGTGTGCTACTTTGCCCTAGAGCTGAAAGGCACAACGTGCAGGCTTCTTTCCAAAGGGCGAGTTGGGCCCCACAGCATCTTGTTTCCAGCTCCTTGGGAACCTAAGAAACAACTCGCTCTGCACAGTGCTCTTACAGCCTACCGGGAACATCTCTTCCAAAGGCCTGTGAAACGCAGTTTCTTTGCAGGCCTGATCTGGCTGAAGTAGGACTTCTGCTCTGGGTGTGCTACTTTGCCCTAGAGCTGAAAGGCACAACGTGCAGTCTTCTTTCCTAAGGGCGAGTTGGGCACCACAGCATCTTGCTTCCAGCTCTTTGGGAAGCTAAGAAACAACTCGCTCTGCACAGTGCTCTTACAGCCTACCGGGAACATCTCTTCCAAAGGCCTGTGAAACGCAGTTTCTTTGCAGGCCTGATCTGGCTGAAGTAGGACTTCTGCTCTGGGTGTGCTACTTTGCCCTAGAGCTGAAAGGCACAACGTGCAGGCTTCTTTCCAAAGGGCGAGTTGGGCCCCACAGCATCTTGCTTCCAGCTCTTTGGGAAGCTAAGAAACAACTCGCTCTGCACAGTGCTCTTACAGCCTACCGGGAACATCTCTTCCAAAGGCCTGTGAAACGCAGTTTCTTTGCAGGCCTGATCTGGCTGAAGTAGGACTTCTGCTCTGGGTGTGCTACTTTGCCCTAGAGCTGAAAGGCACAACGTGCAGGCTTCTTTCCAAAGGGCGAGTTGGGCCCCACAGCATCTTGCTTCCAGCTCTTTGGGAAGCTAAGAAACAACTCGCTCTGCACAGTGCTCTTACAGCCTACCGGGAACATCTCTTCCAAAGGCCTGTGAAACGCAGTTTCTTTGCAGGCCTGATCTGGCTGAAGTAGGACTTCTGCTCTGGGTGTGCTACTTTGCCCTAGAGCTGAAAGGCACAACGTGCAGGCTTCTTTCCAAAGGGCGAGTTGGGCCCCACAGCATCTTGCTTCCAGCTCTTTGGGAAGCTAAGAAACAACTCGCTCTGCACAGTGCTCTTACAGCCTACCGGGAACATCTCTTCCAAAGGCCTGTGAAACGCAGTTTCTTTGCAGGCCTGATCTGGCTGAAGTAGGACTTCTGCTCTGGGTGTGCTACTTTGCCCTAGAGCTGAAAGGCACAACGTGCAGGCTTCTTTCCAAAGGGCGAGTTGGGCCCCACAGCATCTTGCTTCCAGCTCTTTGGGAACCTAAGAAACCACTCGCTCTGCACAGTGCTCTTACAGCCTAGTGGGAACATCTCTTCCAAAGGCCTGTGAAACGCAGTTTCTTTGCAGGCCTGATCTGGCTGAAGTAGGACTTCTGCTCTGGGTGTGCTACTTTGCCCTAGAGCTGAAAGGCACAACGTGCAGGCTTCTTTCCAAAGGGCGAGTTGGGCCCCACAGCATCTTGCTTCCACCTCTTTGGGAAGCTAAGAAACAACTCGCTCTGCACAGTGCTCTTACAGCCTAGTGGGAACATCTCTTCCAAAGGCCTGTGAAACGCAGTTTCTTTGCAGGCCTGATCTGGCTGAAGTAGGACTTCTGCTCTGGGTGTGCTACTTTGCCCTAGAGCTGAAAGGCACAACGTGCAGGCTTCTTTCCAAAGGGCGAGTTGGGCCCCACAGCATCTTGCTTCCACCTCTTTGGGAAGCTAAGAAACAACTCGCTCTGCACAGTGCTCTTACAGCCTAGTGGGAACATCTCTTCCAAAGGCCTGTGAAACGCAGTTTCTTTGCAGGCCAGATCTGGCTGAAGTAGGACTTCTGCTCTGGGTGTGCTACTTTGCCCTAGAGCTGAAAGGCACAACGTGCAGGCTTCTTTCCAAAGGGCGAGTTGGGCCCCACAGCATCTTGCTTACAGCTCTTTGGGAAGCTAAGAAACAACTCGCTCTGCACAGTGCTCTTACAGCCTACCGGGAACATCTCTTCCAAAGGCCTGTGAAACGCAGTTTCTTTGCAGGCCTGATCTGGCTGAAGTAGGACTTCTGCTCTGGGTGTGCTACTTTGCCCTAGAGCTGAAAGGCACAACGTGCAGTCTTCTTTCCAAAGGGCGAGTGGTCCCCACAGCATCTTGCTTCCAGCTCTTTGGGAAGCTAAGAAACAACTCGCTCTGCACAGTGCTCTTACAGCCTACCGGGAACCTCTCTTCCAAAGGCCTGTGAAACGCAGTTTCTTTGCAGGCCTGATCTGGCTGAAGTAGGACTTCTGCTATGGGTGTGCTACTTTGCCCTAGAGCTGAAAGGCACAACGTGCAGGCTTCTTTCCAAAGGGCGAGTTGGGCCCCACAGCATCTTGCTTCCAGCTCTTTGGGAAGCTAAGAAACAACTCGCTCTGCACAGTGCTCTTACAGCCTACCGGGAACATCTCTTCCAAAGGCCTGTGAAACGCAGTTTCTTTGCAGGCCTGATCTGGCTGAAGTAGGACTTCTGCTCTGGGTGTGCTACTTTGCCCTAGAGCTGAAAGCCACAACGTCCAGGCTTCTTTCCAAAGGGCGAGTTGGGCCCCACAGCATCTTGCTTCCAGCTCTTTGGGAAGCTAAGAAACAATTCGCTCTGCACAGTGCTCTTACAGGCTACCGGGAACATCTCTTCCAAAGGCCTGTGAAACGCAGTTTCTCTGCAGGCCTGATCTGGCTGAAGTTGGACTTCTGCTCTGGGTGTGCTACTTTGCCCTAGAGCTGAAAGGCACAACGTGCAGGCTTCTTTCCAAAGGGCGAATTGGGCCCCACAGCATCTTGCTTCCAGCTCTTTGGGAACCTAAGAAACCACTCGCTCTGCACAGTGCTCTTACAGCCTACCGGGAACATCTCTTCCAAAGGCCTGTGAAACGCAGTTTCTTTGCAGGCCTGATCTGGCTGAAGTAGGACTTCTGCTCTAAGTGTGCTACTTTGCCCTAGAGCTGAAAGGCACAACGTGCAGGCTTCTTTCCAAGGGGCGAGTTGGGCCCCACAGCATCTTGCTTCGAGTTCTTTGGGAAGCTAAGAAACCACTCGCTCTGCACAGTGCTCTTACAGCCTACCGGGAACATCTCTTCCAAAGGCCTGTGAAACGCAGTTTCTTTGCAGGCCTGATCTGGCTGAAGTAGGACTTCTGCTCTGGGTGTGCTACTTTGCCCTAGAGCTGAAAGGCACAACGTGCAGGCTTCTTTCCAAAGGGCGAGTTGGGCCCCACATCATCTTGCTTACAGCTCTTTGGGAAGCTAAGAAACAACTGGCTCTGCACAGTGCTCTTACAGCCTACCGGGAACATCTCTTTCAAAGGCCTGTGAAACGCAGTTTCTTTGCAGGCCTGATCTGGCTGAAGTAGGACTTCTGCTCTGGGTGTGCTACTTTGCCCTAGAGCTGAAAGGCACAACGTGTAGGTTCTTTCCAAAGGGCGAGTTGGGCCCCACAGCATCTTGCTTCCAGCTCTTTGGGAAGCTAAGAAACAACACGCTCTGCACAGTGCTCTTACAGCCTAACGGGAACATCTCTTCCAAACGCCTGTGAAACGCAGTTTCTTTGCAGGCCTGATCTGGCTGAAGTAGGACTTCTGCTCTGGGTGTGCTACTTTGCCCTAGAGCTGAAAGGCACAACGTGCAGGCTTCTTTCCAAAGGGCGAGTTGGGCCCCACAGCATCTTGCTTCCAGCACTTTGGGAAGCTAAGAAACCACTCGCTCTGCACAGTGCTCTTACAGCCTACCGGGAACATCTCTTCCAAAGGCCTGTGAAACGCAGTTTCTTTGCAGGCCTGATCTGGCTGAAGTAGGACTTCTGCTCTGGGTGTGCTACTTTGCCATAGAGCTGAAAGGCACAACGTGCAGGCTTCTTTCCAAAGGGCGAGTTGGGCCCCACAGCATCTTGTTTCCAGCTCTTTGGGAACCTAAGAAACCACACGCTCTGCACAGAGCTCTTACAGCCGACCGGGAACATCTCTTCCAAAGGCCTGTGAAACGCAGATTCTTTGCAGGCCTGATCTGGCTGAAGTAGGACTTCTGCTCTGGGTGTGCTACTTTGCCCTAGAGCTGAAAGGCACAACGTGCAGGCTTCTTTCCAAAGGGCGAGTTGGGCCCCACAGCATCTTGCTTCCAGCTCTTTGGGAAGCTAAGAAACCACTCGCTCTGCACAGTGCTCTTACAGCCTACCGGGAACATCTCTTCCAAAGGCCTGTGAAACGCAGTTTCTTTGCAGGCCTGATCTGGCTGAAGTAGGACTTCTGCTCTGGGTGTGCTACACTTCCCTAGAGCTGAAAGGCACAACGTGCAGGCTTCTTTCCAAAAGGCGAGTTGGGCCCCACAGCATCATGCTTCCAGCTCTTTGGGAAGCTAAGAAACAACTCGCTCTGCACAGTGCTCTTACAGCCTACCGGGTACTTCTCTTCCAAAGGCCTGTGAAATGCAGTTTCTTTGCAGGCCTGATCTGGCTGAAGTAGGACTTCTGCTCTGGGTGTGCTACTTTGCCCTAGAGCTGAAAGGCACAACGTGCAGGCTTCTTTCCAAAGGGCGAGTTGGGCCCCACAGCATCTTGCTTCCAGCTCTTTGGGAAGCTAAGAAACAACTCGCTCTGCACAGTGCTCTTACAGCCTACCGGGAACATCTCTTCCAAAGGCCTGTGAAAGGCAGTTTCTTTGCAGGCCTGATCTGGCTGAAGTAGGACTTCTGCTCTGGGTGTGCTACTTTGCCCTAGAGCTGAAAGGCACAACGTGCAGGCTTCTTTCCAAAGGGCGAGTTGGGCCCCACAGCATCTTGCTTCCAGCTTTTTGGGAACCTAAGAAACCACTCGCTCTGCACAGTGCTCTTACAGCCTACCGGGAACATCTCTTCCAAAGGCCTGTGAAACGCAGTTTCTTTGCAGGCCTGATCTGGCTGAAGTAGGACTTCTGCTCTGGGTGTGCTACTTTGCCCTAGAGCTGAAAGGCACAACGTGCAGGCTTCTTTCCTAAGGGCGAGTTGGGCCCCACATCATCTTGCTTACAGCTCTTTGGGAAGCTAAGAAACAACTGGCTCTGCACAGTGCTCTTACAGCCTACCGGGAACATCTCTTTCAAAGGCCTGTGAAACGCAGTTTCTTTGCAGGCCTGATCTGGCTGAAGTAGGACTTCTGCTCTGGGTGTGCTACTTTGCCCTAGAGCTGAAAGGCACAACGTGCAGGTTCTTTCCAAAGGGCGAGTTGGGCCCCACAGCATCTTGCTTCCATCTCTTTGGGAAGCTAAGAAACCACTCGCTCTGCACAGTGCTCTTACAGCCTAACCTGAACATCTCTTCCAAAGGCCTGTGAAACGCAGTTTCTTGGCAGGCCTGATCTGGCTGAAGTAGGACTTCTGCTCTGGGTGTGCTACTTTGCCCTAGAGCTGAAAGGCACAACGTGCAGGCTTCTTTCCAAAGGGCGAGTTGGGCCCCACAGCATCTTGCTTCCAGCACTTTGGGAAGCTCAGAAACCACTCGCTCTGCACAGTGCTCTTACAGCCTACCGGGAACATCTCTTCCAAAGGCCTGTGAAACGCAGTTTCTTTGCAGGCCTGATCTGGCTGAAGTAGGACTTCTTCTCTGGGTCTGCTACTTTGCCCTAGAGCTGAAAGGCACAACGTGCAGGCTTCTTTCCAAAGGGCGAGTTGGGCACCACAGCATCTTGTTTCCAGCTCTTTGGGAACCTAAGAAACCACACGCTCTGCACAGTGCTCTTACAGCCTACCGGGAACATCTCTTCCAAAGGCCTGTGAAACGCAGTTTCTTTGCAGGCCTGATCTGGCTGAAGTAGGACTTCTGCTCTGGGTGTGCTACTTTGCCCTAGAGCTGAAAGGCACAACGTGCAGGCTTCTTTCCAAAGGGCGAGTTGGTCCCCACGGCATCTTGCTTCCAGCTCTTTGGGAAGCTGAGAAACAACCCGCTCTGCACAGTGCTCTTACAGCCTAGTGGGAACATCTCTTCCAAAGGCCTGTGAAACGCAGTTTCTTTGCAGGCCTGATCTGGCTGAAGTAGGACTTCTGCTCTGGGTGTGCTACTTTGCCCTAGAGCTGAAAGGCACAACGTGCAGGCTTCTTTCCAAAGGGCGAGTTGGGCCCCACAGCATCTAGCTTTCAGCTCTTTGGGAAGCTAAGAAACAACTCGCTCTGCACAGAGCTCTTACAGCCTACCGGGAACATCTCTTCCAAAGGCCTGTGAAACGCAGTTTCTTTGCAGTCCTGATCTTGCTGAAGTAGGACTTCTGCTCTGGGTGTGCTACTTTGCCCTAGAGCTGAAAGGCACAACGTGCAGTCTTCTTTCCAAAGGGCGAGTGGTCCCCACAGCATCTTGCTTCCAGCTCTTTGGGAAGCTAAGAAACAACTCGCTCTGCACAGTGCTCTTACAGCCTACCGGGAACATCTCTTCCAAAGGCCTGTGAAACGCCGTGTCTTTGCAGGCCTGATCTGGCTGAAGTAGGACTTCTGCTCTGGGTGTGCTACTTTGCCCTAGAGCTGAAAGGCACAACGTGCAGGCTTCTTTCCAAAGGGCGAGTTGGGCCCCACAGCATCTTGCTTCCAGCTCTTTGGGAACCTAAGAAACCACTCGCTCTGCACAGTGCTCTTACAGCCTAGTGGGAACATCTCTTCCAAAGGCCTGTGAAACACAGTTTCTTTGCAGGCCTGATCTGGCTGAAGTAGGACTTCTGCTCTGGGTGTGCTACTTTGCCCTAGAGCTGAAAGGCACAACGTGCAGGCTTCTTTCCAAAGGGCGAGTTGGGCCCCACAGCATCTTGCTTCCAGCTCTTTGGGAAGCTAAGAAATAACTCGCTCTGCACAGAGCTCTTACAGCCTACCGGGAAAATCTCTTACAAAGGCCTGTGAAACGCAGTTTCTTTGCAGGCCTGATCTGGCTGAAGTAGGACTTCTGCTCTGGGTGTGCTACTTTGCCCTAGAGCTGAAAGGCACAACGTGCAGGCTTATTTCTAAAGGGTGAGTTGGGCCCCACAGCATCTTGCTTCCAGCTCTTTGGGAAGCTAAGAAACCACTCGCTCTGCACAGTGCTCTTACAGCCTACCGGGAACATCTCTTCCAAAGACCTGTGAAACGCAGTTTCTTTGCAGGCCTGATCTGGCTGAAGTAGGACTTCTGCTCTGGGTGTGCTACATTGCCCTAGAGCTGAAAGGCACAACGTGCAGGCTTCTTTCCAAAGGGCGAGTTGGGCCCCACAGCATCTTGCTTCCAGCTCTTTGGGAAGCTAAGAAACAACTCGCTCTGCACAGTGCTCTTACAGCCTACCGGGAACATCTCTTCCAAAGGCCTGTGAAACGCAGTTTCTTTGCAGGCCTGATCTGGCTGAAGTAGGACTTCTGCTCTGGGTGTGCTACTTTGCCCTAGAGCTGAAAGGCACAACGTGCAGGCTTCTTTCCAAAGGGCGAGTTGGGCCCCACAGCATCTTGCTTCCAGCTCTTTGGGAAGCTAAGAAACAACTCGCTCTGCACAGTGCTCTTACAGCCTACCGGGAACATCTCTTCCAAAGGCCTGTGAAGCGCAGTTTCTTTGCAGGCCTGATCTGGCTGAAGTAGGACTTCTGCTCTGGGTGTGCAACTTTGCCCTAGAGCTGAAAGGCACAACGTGCAGGCTTCTTTCCAAAGGGCGAGTTGGGCCCCACAGCATCTTGCTTCCAGCTCTTTAGGAAGCTAAGAAACAACCCGCTCTGCACAGTGCTCTTACAGCCTAGTGGGAACAACTCTTCCAAAGGCCTGTGAAACGCAGTTTCTTTGCAGGCCTGATCTGGCTGAAGTAGGACTTCTGCTCTGGGTGTGCTACTTTGCCCTAGAGCTGAAAGGCACAACGTGCAGGCTTCTTTCCAAAGGGCGAGTTGGGCCCCACAGCATCTTGCTTCCACCTCTTTGGGAAGCTAAGAAACAACTCGCTCTGCACAGTGCTCTTAGAGCCTACCGGGAACATCTCTTCCAAAGGCCTGTGAAACGCAGTTTCTTTGCAGGCCTGAACTGGCTGAAGTAGGACTTCTGCTCTGGGTGTGCTACTTTGCCCTAGAGCTGAAAGGCACCACGTGCAGGCTTCTTTCCAAAGGGCAAGTTGGGCCCCACAGCATCTTGCTTCCAGCTCTTTGGGAACCTAAGAAGCCACCCGCTCTGCACAGTGCTCTTACAGCCTACCGGGAACATCTCTTCCAAAGGCCTGTGAAACGCAGTTTCTTTGCAGGCCTGATCTGGCTGAAGTAGGACTTCTGCTCTGGGTGTGCTACTTTGCCCTAGAGCTGAAAGGCACAACGTGCAGGCTTCTTTCCAAAGGGCGAGTTGGGCCCCACAGCATCTTGCTTCCAGCTCTTTGGGAAGCTAAGAAACAACTCGCTCTGCACAGTGCTCTTACAGCCTACCGGGAACATCTCTTCCAAAGGCCTGTGAAACGCAGTTTCTTTGCAGGCCTGAACTGGCTGAAGTAGGACTTCTGCTCTGGGTGTGCTTCTTTGCCCCAGAGCTGAAAGGCACAACGTGCAGGCTTCTTTCCAAAGGGCGAGTTGGGCCCCACAGCATCTTGCTTCCATCTCTTTGGGAACCTAAGAAACAACTCGCTCTGCACAGTGCTCTTACAGCCTACCGGGAACATCTCTTCCAAAGGCCTGTGAAACGCACTTTCTTTGCAGGCCTGATCTGGCTCAAGTAGGACTTCTGCTCTGGGTGTGCTACTTTGCCCTAGAGCTGAAAGGCACAACGTGCAGGCTTCTTTCCAAAGGGTGAGTTGGGCCCCACAGCATCTTGCTTCCAGCTCTTTGGGAAGCTAAGAAACCACTCGCTCTGCACAGTGCTCTTAAAGCATACTGGGAACATCTCTTCCAAAGGCCTGTGAAGCGCAGTTTCTTTGCAGGCCTGATCTGGCTGAAGTAGGACTTCTGCTCTGGGTGTGCAACTTTGCCCTAGAGCTGAAAGGCAAAACGTGCATGCTTCTTTCCAAAGGTCGAGTTGGGACCCACAGCATCTTGCTTCCAGCTCTTTGGGAAGCTAAGAAACAACCCGCTCTGCACAGTGCTCTTACAGCCTAGTGGGAACATCTCTTCCAAAGGCCTTTGAAACGCAGTTTCTTTGCAGGCCTGATCTGGCTGAAGTAGGACTTCTGCTCTGGGTGTGCTACTTTGCCCTAGAGCTGAAAGCCACAACGTGCAGGCTTCTTTCCAAAGGGCGAGTTGGGCCCCACAGCATCTTTCTTCCAGCTCTTTGGGAATCTAAGAAACAACTCGCTCTGCACAGAGCTCTTACAGCCTACCGGGAACATCTCTTCCAAAGGCCTGTGAAACGCAGTTTCTTTGCAGGCCTGATCTGGCTGAAGTAGGACTTCTGCTCTGGGTGTGCTACTTTGCCCTAGAGCTGAAAGGCACAACGTGCAGGCTTCTTTCCAAAGGGCGAGTTGGGCCCCACAGCATCTTGCTTCCAGCTCTTTGGGAACCTAAGAAACCACTCGCTCTGCACAGTGCTCTTACAGCCTACCGGGAACATCTCTTCCAAAGGCCTGTAAAACGCAGTTTCTTTGCAGGCCTGATCTGGCTCAAGTAGGACTTCTGCTCTGGGTGTGCTACTTTGCCCTAGAGCTGAAAGGCACAACGTGCAGGCTTCTTTCCAAAGGGCGAGTTGGGCCCCGCAGCATCTTGCTTCCACCTCTTTGGGAAGCTAAGAAACAACTCGCTCTGCACAGTGCTCTTAGAGCCTACCGGGAACATCTCTTCCAAAGGCCTGTGAAACGCAGTTTCTTTGCAGGCCTGAACTGGCTGAAGTAGGACTTCTGCTCTGGGTGTGCTACTTTGCCCTAGAGCTGAAAGGCACCACGTGCAGGCTTCTTTCCAAAGGGCAAGTTGGGGCCCACAGCATCTTGCTTCCAGCTCTTTGGGAACCTAAGAAGCCACCCGCTCTGCACAGAGCTCTTACAGCCTACCGGGAACATCTCTTCCAAAGGCCTGTGAAACGCAGTTTCTTTGCAGGCCTGATCTGGCTGAAGTAGGACTTCTGCTCTGGGTGTGCTACTTTGCCCTAGAGCTGAAAGGCACAACGTGCAGGCTTCTTTCCAAAGGGCGAGTTGGGCCCCACAGCATCTTGCTTCCAGCTCTTTGGGAAGCCAAGAAACAACTCGCTCTGCACAGTGCTCTTACACCCTACCGGGAGCATCACTTCCAATGGCCTGTGACACGCAGTTTCTCTGCAGGCCTGATCTGGTTGAAGTAGGACTTCTTCTCTGGGTGTGCTACATTGCCCTAGAGCTGAAAGGCACAACGTGCAGGCTTCTTTCCAAAGGGCAAGTTGGGCCCCACAGCATCTTGCTTCCAGCACTTTGGGAAGCTAAGAAACAACTCGCTCTGCACAGTGCTCTTACAGCCTACCGGGAACATCTCTTCCAAAGGCCTGTGAAGCGCAGTTTCTTTGCAGGCCTGATCTGGCTGAAGTAGGACTTCTGCTCTGGGTGTGCAACTTTGCCCTAGAGCTGAAAGGCACAACGTGCAGGCTTCTTTCCAAAGGGCGAGTTGGGCCCCACAGCATCTTGCTTCCAACTCTTTAGGAAGCTAAGAAACAACCCGCTCTGCACAGTGCTCTTACAGCCTAGTGGGAACAACTCTTCCAAACGCCTGTGAAACGCAGTTTCTTTGCAGGCCTGATCTGGCTGAAGTAGGACTTCTGCTCTGGGTGTGCTACATTGCCCTAGAGCTGCAAGGCACAACGTGCAGGCGTCTTTCCAAAGGGCGAGTTGGGCCCCACAGCATCTTGCTTCCACCTCTTTGGGAAGCTAAGAAACAACTCGCTCTGCACAGTGCTCTTAGAGCCTACTGGGAACATCTCTTCCAAAGGCCTGTGAAACGCAGTTTCTTTGCAGGCCTGAACTGGCTGAAGTAGAACTTCTGCTCTGGGTGTGCTACTTTGCCCTAGAGCTGAAAGGCACCACGTGCAGGCTTCTTTCCAAAGGGCAAGTTGGGCCCCACGGCATCTTGCTTCCAGCTCTTTGGGAACCTAAGAAACCACTCGCTCTGCACAGTGCTCTTACAGCCTACCGGGAACATCTCTTCCAAAGGCCTGTGAAACGCAGTTTCTTTGCAGGCCTGATCTGGCTGAAGTAGGACTTCTGCTCTGGGTGTGCTACTTTGCCCTAGAGCTGAAAGGCACAACGTGCAGGCTTCTTTCCAAAGGTCGAGTTGGGCCCCACAGCATCTTGCTTCCAGCTCTTTGGGAAGCTAAGAAACCACTCGCTCTGCACAGTGCTCTTACAGCCTACCGGGAACATCTCTTCCAAAGGCCTGTGAAACGCAGTTTCTTTGCAGGCCTGATCTGGCTGAAGTAGGACTTCTGCTCTGGGTGTGCTACTTTGCCCTAGAGCTGAAAGGCACAACGTGCAGGCTTCTTTCCAAAGGTCGAGTTGGGCCCCACAGCATCTTGCTTCCAGCTCTTTGGGAAGCTAAGAAACCACTCGCTCTGCACAGTGCTCTTACAGCCTACCGGGAACATCTCTTCCAAAGGCCTGTGAAACGCAGTTTCTTTGCAGGCCTGATCTGGCTGAAGTAGGACTTCTGCTCTGGGTGTGCTACTTTGCCCTAGAGCTGAAAGGCACAACGTGCAGGCTTCTTTCCAAAGGGCGAGTTGGGCCCCACAGCATCTTGCTTCCAGCTCTTTGGGAACCTAAGAAACCACTCGCTCTGCACAGTGCTCTTACAGCCTACCGGGAACATCTCTTCCAAAGGCCTGTGAAACGCAGTTTCTTTGCAGGCCTGATCTGGCTGAAGTAGGACTTCTGCTCTGGGTGTGCTACTTTGCCCTAGAGCTGAAAGGCACAACGTGCAGGCTTCTTTCCAAAGGGCGAGTTGGGCCCCACAGCATCTTGCTTCCAGCTCTTTGGGAAGCCAAGAAACAACTCGCTCTGCACAGTGCTCTTACAGCCTACCGGGAGCATCACTTCCAATGGCCTGTGAAACGCAGTTTCTCTGCATGCCTGATATGGTTGAAGTAGGACTTCTTCTCTGGGTGTGCTACTTTGCCCTAGAGCTGAAAGGCACAACGTGCAGGCTTCTTTCCAAAGGGCGAGTTGGGCCCCACAGCATCTTGCTTCCAGCTCTTTGGGAAGCTAGGAAACAACTCGCTCTGCACAGTGCTCTTACAGCCTACCGGGAACATCTCTTCCAAAGGCCTGTGAAACTCAGCTTCTTTGCAGGCCTGATCTGGCTGAAGTAGGGCTTCTGCTCTGGGTGTGCTACTTTGCCCTAGAGCTGAAAGGCACAACGTGCAGGCTTCTTTCCAAAGGGCGAGTTGGGCCCCAGAGCATCTTGCTTCCAGCTGTTTGGGAAGCTAAGGAACAACTCGCTCTGCACAGTCCTCTTACAGCCTACCGGGACCATCTCTTCCAAAGGCCTGTGAAAAGCTGTTTCTTTGCAGGCCTGATCTGGCTGAAGTAGGACTTCTGCTCTGGGTGTGCTACTTTGCCCTAGAGCTGAAAGGCACAACGTGCAGGCTTCTTTCCAAAGGGCGAGTTGGGCCCCACAGCATCTTGCTTCCAGCTCTTTGGGAAGCTAAGAAACAATTCACTCTGCACAGTGCTCTTACAGCCTACCGGGAACATCTCTTCCAAAGGCCTGTGAAACGCAGTTTCTTTGCAGGCCTGATCTGGCTGAAGTAGGACTTCAGCTCTGGGTGTGCTACATTGCCCTAGAGCTGAAAGGCACAACGTGCAGGCTTCTTTCCAAAGGGCGAGTTGGGCCCCACAGCATCTTGCTTCCAGCTCTTTGGGAAGCTAAGAAACAACTCGCTCTGCACAGTGCTCTTACAGCCTACCGGGAACATCTCTTCCAAAGGCCTGTGAAAGGCAGTTTCTTTGCAGGCCTGATCTGGCTGAAGTAGGACTTCTGCTCTGGGTGTGCTACATTGCCCTAGAGCTGAAAGGCACAACGTGCTGGCTTCTTTCCAAAGGGCGAGTTGGGCCCCTCAGCATCTTGCTTCCAGCTCTTTGGGAAGCTAAGAAACAACTCACTCTGCACAGCGCTCTTACAGCCTACCGGGAACATCTCTTCCAAAGGCCTGTGAAACGCAGTTTCTTTGCAGGCCTGATCTGGCTGAAGTAGGACTTCTGCTCTGGGTGTGCTACTTTGCCCTAGAGCTGAAAGGCACAACGTGCAGGCTTCTTTCCAAAGGGCGAGTTGGGCCCCACAGCATCTTGTTTCCAGCTCTTTGGGAAGCTAAGAAACAACTTGCTCTGCACAGTGCTCTTACAGCCTACCGGGAACATCTCTTCGAAAGGCCTGTGAAACGCAGTTTCTTTGCAGGCTTGATCTGGCTGAAGTAGGACTTCTGCTCTGTGTGTGCTACATTGCCCTAGAGCTGAAAGGCACAACGTGCAGGCTTCTTTTCAAAGGGCGAGTTGGGCCCCACAGCATCTTGCTTCCAGCTCTTTGGGAAGCTAGGAAACAACTCGCTCTGCACAGTGCTCTTACAGCCTACCGGGAACATCTCTTCCAAAGGCCTGTGAAACGCAGCTTCTTTGCAGGCCTGATCTGGCTGAAGTAGGACTTCTGCTCGGGGTGTGCTACATTGCCCTAGAGCTGAAAGGCACAACGTGCAGGTTTCTTTCCAAAGGGCGAGTTGGGCCCCACAGCATCTTGCTTCCAGCTCTTTGGGAAGCTAAGAAACAACTCGCTCTGCACAGTGCTCTTACAGCCTACCGGGAACTTACCACCGCCGGACATGCAAAATCGCCTGCCGGCTACACCAGAACCACTCGGCAGACACTCCGGAACCACCTCCAGGACAGACCAGAACCACCTGCCGGACACGCCGGGACCACCTGCTTGACTCGCCAGAACCACCTGCCGGACACACCAAAATCACCAGCCGGCTACGCCACAAACACTTGTCGGACACTCCGGAATCACCTGCCGGGCATGCTGGAACCACCTCTCAGAGGTGCCACAGTCACATGCAGGAGACGGCGGTAGCACCTGCCGAGAATGCCGGAAGTTCCTGATCCACTCCCCAGAACCACCTGCCGGACACGCCAAAATCACCTGCCGGTTACGCCAGAACCATGTGGCGGACACTCCGGAATCACCTGTCGGGCGTGCCGGAACCACCTCTCAGACGTGCCAGAACCTCATCCCTGACACGCCAGAACCACCTGCCGGACAGAGGAGAACCACCTGCCGGACACGCCGGAACCACCGGCTCGATTCGCCGGAACCACCGCTGGACATGCAAAATCACCTGCCGGCTACGCCAGAAGCACTTGGCGAACACGCCGGAATCACCTGCCGGGCATGCCGGAACAACTCTCAGACTTGCCAGAACCATGCTCCGGACACGCCGGTACCACCTTATGAGTATGCCGGAACCAGCTGATCCACTCCCCAGAACCACCTACTGGACACGCCAAAATCAGCTGCTGACTATGCAAGAACCACTCGGCAGACACTCCGGAATCACATGTCAGGCATTCTGGAACCACCTCTCAGAGGTGCCAGAACCACATGCCGGAGACTCCGGAATCCCCTGCTGGACATGCTGGAACCACCTGCCTCACAGGCCAAAATCATATGCCGGCTACGCCAAAACCACTTGGTGGACACTCCAGAATCACCTTGCGGGCATGCCGGAACCCCGTCATGGACAGACGGCAAACACCTGCCGGACCTGCCGGAACCACCTGCTGAGCACGCCGGAACCACCTGCTCGACTCACCAGAGCCACCTGCCGGACACATCAGAAACACCTGCGGGGTACGCCAGAACCTCTTGGAGGACTCTCCGGGATCACCTGCCGGGCATGCCGGAACCACCTCTCAGACGTGCCAGAACCATGTGCCGGACACACCGGAACCACCTGCTCCACTCCCCAGAACCACCTGCTGGACACCCCAAAATCACCTGCCGGCTACGCCAGAACCACTCGGCAGACACTCCGGAACCACCTGCCGGGCATGCCGGAACCACCTCTCAGAGGTGCCAGAACCACATGCCGGACACTCCGGAATCACCTGCCGGACATGCCGGAACCATCTCTCAGACGTGCCAGAACCATGTTCCGGACACGCCGGTACCACCTGCCGAGCTCGCCGGAACCACCTGCTTGACACGCCAAAATCACCTGCCGGCTACGCCAGAACCACTCAGCAGACACTCCGGAATCACCTGCCGGGCTTGCTGGAACCACCTGCTGGTCACGCCAACATCACCTGCCAGCTACGCCAGAACCACTTTGCGGACGCTCCGGAAACACCTGTCGGGCCGGCCGGAACCACCTCTCACATGTGCCAGAACCATGAGCCTGAGATGCCGGAACCACACCCCGAACAGACCGTAACCACCTGCCAGACCCGCCTGAACCACCTGCCGAGCACACCGGAACCACCTGCCGGACATGCCAAAATCACCTGCGGGCTACTCCAGAACCACTTGGAGGACTCTCAGGGATGACCTACCGGGCATGCTGGAACCACCTCTCAGACGTGCCAGAACCATATGGCGGACAGTCCAGAATCACCTGTTGGGCATGCACAACCACCTCTGAGACGTACCAGAACCACGTGCCATACACGCCGGAACCACCTACCGGACAGACCGGAGTCACCTTTCGGGCATGCCAGAACCACCTGTCAAATGTGCCAGAAACACGTGCCGGAGACGCTGGAGGCACCTGCCGAGCACACCGGAACCACCTGCTCGACTCGCCAGAACCACCTGCCAGACATGCAAAAATCACCTGCCGGTTACGCCAGAATCACTCGGTGGACTCTCCTGGATCACCGGCCGGGCATGCCGGAACCACCTCTGAGACATAGCAGAACCACGTGCCAGACACGCCGGAACCACATCCTGGACAGACTGGAACCACCTGCTGTACATGCCCGAACCTCCTGCCGAGAATGCCAGAAACACCTGCTCGGCTCCCGGGAAAATCCTACGGGGAAACTGTCATAGAAATGAAGGTCAAACGGCCTTTCTTGCCAGACCTTACCTCACCACTTTAGAACTTCTGCTTCTGCCACAATTCCACCTTGCCAACCCGGCTCAGACGAAAGGCCTACATCTTCCCCTTGAGCAATGGGGACGAGGCCCGGATGATTGTGGTTCCACATGCTGAGGAGGAGAGAGACAATAGGCTTTTAACTAACCACCAAGTGCAATGGTTGAGAGAGTGTCAGAAAGCACCAATGGCAGAAAGACGCCTTTACTCTCAGCAGTGCCCTCCATTGCTCTAGAGCAGGAAGGCACAAAGGACAGTCTCAATCCTTCAATGGGAAACAAGCCATAAAATGTCTTGCTTCCAGTTCTTTAGGAAGCTGAGAAAGAACTCGCTTTCCACAGTGCTGTTAAAGCATACGAGGAAACTCTCATACAAAGGCAGCTCAAACGCCATTTCTTCCCAGTGCTTAACTCGCCGCTTTAGGAATTCTGCTTCTGCCGCAATTCCACCTTGCCAACCCGGCGAGACGAAATGCCTACATCTTCCCCTGAAGCAACTGGGCTGAGTCCCAAATGATTGAGCGTCCACGTGCTTAGGAGGTGATAGACTGCACGCCTTTTTCCAACCACCATTGTGCACTGGGGGAGAGAGTGTTGGAAAGCAGCTATGTCAGAAAGACCCCTTTGCTCTCAGCTCTGCCCTCCATTGCTCTAGACGTGGAATGCACAATGCACTGGCTCCACCCCTCAAGGGGTGACAAGCCACAGACCGTCTTCCTTCCATCTCTTTAGGAAGCTGAGAAAGAACTCGCTTTCAACAGTGCTCTTTCTGTGTCCTGGCAACATCTCATACAAAGGCAGCTGATATGCCGTTTCTTTTCAGCGCTTAACTCGCCTATTTAGAACTTCTGCCTCTGCCAGATTTCCACCTTGCCAACCCCGCTCAGACGAAATGCCTACATCTTCCCCTTCAGCAACGGGGACGAGGCCCATATGATTGTGCCTCCACATGTTTAGCAAGAGCAGACAATAGGCTTTTTACAAACTGCCATTGTGCACTGGTGCAGAGAGTGTCAGAATGCACCAATGGCAGAAAGACCCCTTTACTCTCAGCCGTGCCCGCCATTGCTCTAGAGCTGGCAGGCGCAAAGCATGGCCTCCATCCTTCAATGGGAGACAAGCCATAAACTGTCTTGCTTCCAGCTCTTTAGGAAGCTGAGAAAGAACTCGCTTTCCACAGTGCTGTACAGCATACGAGGAAACTATCATAAAAAGTCAGCTCAAACACCATTTCTTCCCATCGCTTAACTTGCCGCTTTAGGACTTCTGCTTTTGCCGCAGTTCCACCTTGCCAACCCGGCTCAGACGAAATCCCTACATCTTCCCCTTGAGCAATGGGGACAAGGCCCGGATGATTGTGGTTCCACATGCTGAGGAGGAGACAGACAATAGGCTTTTAACCAACCGCCCATGAGCAGTGGTTGGGGTAGTGTCAGAAAGCACCAATGTCAGAAAGGCCCTTTAGTCTCGGCCGTGCCCTCCATTCCTCCCATGGTAGGAGGCATAAGGCACTGGCACCACCCCTGAAGGGTATCAGAAAGCACCTATGGCAGAAAGCCCCCTTGGCTCTCAGCCGTGCCCTCCATTGCTCTGCAGGTGGAAGACACAAAGCACTGCCTCCATCCTTCAATGGGAGACAAGCCATAAATTGTCTTGCCTCCAGCTCTTTAGGAAGCTGACGAACAACTCGCTTTCCACAGTCCTGTTACAGCATACCAGGAACCTCTCATGCAAAGGCAGGTCAAACGCCATTTCTTCCCAGTGCTTAACTCGAAGCTTTAGGACTTCTGCTTCTGCCGCAATTCCACCTTGCCAACCCGGCGCAGACGAAATGCCTACACCTTCCCCTGAAGCAACTGGGCTGAGTCCCAAATGATTGAGCGTCCACGTGCTTAGGAGGCGATAGACTGCACGCCTTTTTCCATACACCAATGTGCACTGCTGGAGAGATTTTCATAAAGAAGCTATGTCAGAAAGGCCCCTTTGCTCACAGCCGTGCCCTTCATTGCTCTAGACGTGGAAGGCACAAGGCACTGGCTCTGGATCCACCCCTCAATGGGAGACAAACCACATCTTGTCCTGCTTCCAGCACTTTAGGAAGCTGAGAAAAACTCCCTTTCCACAGTGCCCTTACAGCGTCCTGGGAACATCTCATACAAAGGAGGCTGAACGTCGTTTCCTTCAGCAATTCACTCGCCAGTCTGGGACATCTGCATCCTGCACATATCCACCTTGGCAACCCAGCTCAGACGAAATGCCTACATCTTCCCCTTCAGCAACGGGCACGAGGCCCAGATGATTGTGCTTCCACATGCTTAGCAGGAGCAGACAATAGGCTTTTTACAAACCGCAATTGTGCACTGGTGCAGAGAGTGTCAGAATGCACCTATGTCAGAAAGGGCCCTTTGCTCTCAGCCGTGCCCTCCGTTGCTCCAGGGGTGGAAGGCACAAAGCACTGCCTCCATCCTTCAATTGGAGACAAGCCATAAACTGTCCTGCTTCCAGCTCTTTAGGAAGCTGGGAAAGCACTCGCATTCCACAGTGCTCTTACAGCATCCTGGGAACATCTCATACAAAGGCACCTGAATGCCGTGTCTTTTCAGCCCTTAACTCGCCAATCTGCAACATCCGCTTCTGCCGCATTTCCACCTTGCCAACCCGGCTCAGACGAAATGCCTACATCTTCCCCTTGAGCAATGGGGACGAGGCCCGGATGATTGTGGTTCCACATGCTGAGGAGGAGACAGACAATAAGCTTTTAACTAACCACCAAGTGCAATGGTTGGGAGAGTGTCAGAAAGCACCAATGGCAGAAAGACCCCTTTACTTTATTCTCAGCTGTGCCCTCCATTGCTCTAGAGGTGGAAGGCACAAAGCACTGCCTCCATCCTTCAATGGGAGACAAGCCATAAAATGTCTTGCTTCCAGCTCTCTAGGAAGCTGAGAAAGAACTCGCTTTCCACAGTGCTGTTACAGCATACGAGGAAACTCTCATACAAAGGCAGCTCAAATGCCATTTCTTCCCAGTGCTTAACTTGCCGCTTTAGGACTTCTGCTGCAATTCCACCTTGCCAACCCGGCTCAGACGAAATGACTACATCTTCCCCTGAAGCAACTGGGCTGAGTCCCAAATGATTGAGCGTCCACGTGCTTAGGAGGCGATAGACTGTATGCCTTTTTCCAACCACCATTGTGCACTGGTGGACAGAGTGTCCGAAAGCAGCTGTGTCAGCAAGACCCCTTTGCAGGCAGCCGTGCCCCCCATTGCTCTAGAGGTGCAAGGAACAAAGCACTGCCTCCATCCTTCAATTGGAGACAAGCCATAAACTGTCCTGCTTCCAGCTCTTTAGGAAGCTGGGAAAGCACTCGCATTCCACAGTGCTCTTGCAGCATCCTGGGAACATCTCATACAAAGGCACCTGAATGCCGTGTCTTTTCAGCCCTTAACTCGCCAATCTGCAACATCCGCTTCTGCTGCATTTCCACCTTGCCCACCCGGCTCAGACGAAATGCCTACATCTGCCCCTTGAGCAATGGGGACGAGGCCCGGATGATTGTGGTTCCACATGCTGAGGAGGAGACAGACAATAGGCTTTTAACCAACCGCCCTTGAGCAATGGTTGGGGCAGTGTCAGAAACCACCAATTTCAGAAAGTCCCTTTACTCTTGGTCTTGCCCTCCATTCCTCTAGAGGTAGGAGGCACAAGGCACTGGCACCACCCCTGAAGGGTATCAGAAAGCACCAATGGCAGAAAGCCCCCTTTGCTCTCAGCCATGCCATCCATTGCTCTGCAGGTGGAAGGCACAAAGCACTGCCTCCATCCTTCAATGGGAGACAAGCCATAAACTGTCTTGCCTCCAGCTCTTTAGGAAGCTGAGAAAGAACTCGCTTTCCACAGTGCTGTACAGCATATGAGGAAACTCTCATACAAAGGCAGCTCAAACGCCATTTATTCCCAGCGCTTAACTCGCCGCTTTAGGACTTGTGCTTCTGCCGCAGTTCTACCTTGCCAACCTTGCTCAGACGAAATGCCTACATCTTCCCCTGAAGCAACTGGGCTGAGTCCCAAATGATTTAGCATCCACCTGCTCAGGAGGCGATAGACTGTAAGCCTTTTTCCAAACACCATTGTGCACTGGTGGAGAGAGTGTCAGAATGCAGCTATGTCAGAAAGACCCTTTTGCTCTCAGCCATGCCCTCCATTGCTCTAGATTGGAATGCACAATGCATTGGCTCCACCCCTCAAGGGGCCACAAGCCACAGACCATCTTCCTTCCATCTCTTTAGGAAGCTGAGAACAAACTCACTTGATGTATAAAAAGGAATCATGCCTCTTATGTGCCAGAAAACCCCGGGAGACATGCCAAAAACACCCTCCACACACTCTCAAAGGGCCACGCCTTCATGCCAGTATGACCCAACAGGCATACCAGAAGCACGCACGTTGCATGCCAGAACCACCTGTAACCACCTGCCGGACACATTGGAACAGCGATTCTGACACTGCAGAACCATCTCTTCAACATGCCAGCCGCACACAATGACATGACGGAACCAGATTCCAAACATAGCACAACGACATGCCAGACACATTGTAAACACCTGTCAGATATGCCACAAACAGGAGCCAGAAACACTGAAACCAGCTGAGGAGTATGAAAGAACGGGGGCCAGAAATGCCACAAGCATCTGTCTTACAAGCCAGAGCCACGAGCCCAAAAAGCAGGAAAGACCTGCCGGACACACCAAAATAACCTGCCGGTGACACCAGAACCACTTGGCGGACACCAAGGAATCACCTGCCAGGCACGCCTGAAGCACGTCACAGACGTGCCAGAACCACGTGCCGGCCATGCTGGAACCAGCTCCCGGACAGACCAGAAGCACCTGCCAGACACGCCGGAATCACCTGCCGCGCATGCTGGAACCACCTCTCACACATGCCAGAACCATGTGCCAATGACCCTAGAATCACCTGCCAAGCACGCTGGAACCACCAGCTCAACTCGCCAGAACCACCTGCCGGACACGCCAAAATCACCTGTCGGCTACTCCACAACGAGTTGGTGGACTCTCTGGAATCACCTGCCGGGCATGATAGAACCACCTCTCAGACGTGCTGGAACCACGTGCCAGACACGCCGGAACCACCTCCCGGACACACCGGAACCACCTGCTGGACCTGCCTGAACCAACTGTCGAGCATGCCAGAACCACCGGCTCGACCCTCCGGAACCACCGCCGGACATGCAAAATCACCTGCCGGCTACGCCAGAACCACTTGGCGAACACTCCGGAATCACCGGCCGGGCATGTGAGAACCACCTCTCAGACATGCCAGAACCACGTGCCAATGATCCCGGAAGCACCTGCCGAGCACGCCGGAACCACCTGCTCGGCTGCACCACAACCAGTTGGTGAACACTTCGGAATCACGGGCCGGGCTTGCTGGAACCACCTGCCGGTCATGCCAAAATCACCTGCCAACTACGCCAGAACCGCTTGGCGGACACTTCGGAATCAGCTGCCGGGCATGACGGAACCAGCTCTCAGACGTGCCAGAACTATGTGCCAGACACACCGGAACCAGCTGCCGGACACGCCGGGACCACCTGCTTGACTCGCCAGAACCACCTGCCGGACCCGCCAAAATCACCAGCCGGCTACGCCACAACCACTTGTGGGACACTCCGTAATCACCTGCCGGGCATGCTGGAACCACCTCTCAGAGGTGCCACAACCACATGCCGGAGACGGCCGAAGCACCTGCCGAGAATGCCAGAAGTTCCTGATCCAATCCCCAGAACCACCTGCCGGACACGCCAAAATCAGCTGCCGGCTACATCAGAAAAACTTGGCGGACACTCCAGAATCACCAGCCGGTCATGCCAGCACAACTTCTCAGACGTGCCCGAAGCACGTGCCGGACAGGCCGGAACCATCTCCCGGACAGACCTGAACCACAGCAAACACTCGCCGGAACCACCTGCTTGACTCACCGGTCGCAGCTGCCGGACATGCCAAAATCACCTGCTCGCTACACAAGAACCACTTGGCGAACAAGCCGGAATCACGTGAAGGGCATACTGACACCACCTCTTAGACGTGCCAGAACCTCGTGTCGGAAACCCCAGAACCACATGACGGACACGCCGGAACCACCGGCTCGACTCGCCGGAACCACCGCCGGACATGCAAAATCACCTGCCGGCTACGCCAGAACCACTTAGCGAAGACTCCGGAATCACCTGCCGGGCATGCCGGAACCACCTCTCAGACATGCCACAACCACATGTCAATGACACCGGAAGCACCTGCCGAGGAAGGTGGAACCACCTGCTCGACTCGCCAGAAAGACCTGCCGGACACGCGAAAATCACCTGTCGGCTATGCCACAACCAGTTGGTGAACACTTCGGAATCACCTGCCGGGCTGGCTGGAACCACCAGCCTCTCATGCCACCATCACCTGCCAGCTACGCAAGAACCACTTGCTGGACACTCCGGAAACACCTGTCTGCCCGGCCGGAAACACCTCTCAGACAAGCCAGAACCATGTGCCTGAGATGCCGGAACCACATCCCGAACAGACAGAAACCACCTGAAAGACATGCCTGAACCACCAGCTCGACGCGCCGGAACCATTGCCGGACATGCAAAATCACCTGCCGGCTACGGCAGAACCACTTGGCGAACACTCGGGAATCAGCTGCCGGGCATGGCGGAACCACCCCTCAGACATGCCGGAACCACATGCCAATGACGCCGGAAGCACCTGCCGAGCACGCCAGAACCACCAGCTCGACTCGCCAAAACCACCTGCTGGACACGCCAAAATCACCTGCCAGCTACGCCACAACCATTTGGTGAATACTTCGGAATCACCTGCCGGGCTGGCTGGAACCACCTGCCGGTCACGCCAACATCACCTGCCAGCTATGCCTGAACCACTTGGCGAGCATCATGGAAACACCTGTCGGGCCGGCCGGAACCACCTCTCAGACGTGCCAGAACCATGTGCCTGAGATGCCGGAACCACACCCCCAACAGACCGAAACCACCTGCCAGACCCGCCTGAACCACCTGCCGAGCACGCCGGAACCACCTACTCGACTCACCGGAACCACCTACCTGACACGCCAAAATCACCTGCCAGGTATGCCAGAGCCACTTGGTGGACACTCCGGAATCATCTGCCGGACATGCCAGAACCAGCTCTCAGACACACCAGAACCACCTGCCGGACACGCCGGAACCACCTGCTGAGCATGCCTGAGCCACATGCTCGACTTGCAAGAAACACCTGCCAGACACGCCAAAATCACCTGCCGGGTACGCCAGAACCACGTGGCGGACACTCCGGAATCACCTGTCGGGCATGCCGGAACCACCTCTCAGACGTGCCAGAACCTCGTGCCGGACACGCCAGAACCACCTGCCGGACAGACCGGAACCACCTGCCGGACACGCCGGAACCACCTGCTCGACTAGCCGGAACCACCGCCGGACATGCAAAATCACCTGCCGGCTACGCCAGAACCACTTGGTGAACACTCCGGAATCGCTTTCCGGGCATGCCGGAACCACCTCTCAGACTTGCCAGAACCATGTTCCGGACACGCCGGTACCACCTGCAGAGCTCGCCGGAACCACCTGATCCACTCCCCAGAACCACGTGCTGGACACGCCAGAATCACCTGCCGGCTATGCCAGAACCACTCGGCTGACACTCTGGAACCACCTGCCCGGCATGCCGGAACCACCTCTCAGAGGTGCCAGAACCACATGCCGGAGACTCAGGAATCACCTGCCGGGCATGCCGGAACCATCTCTGAGAGGTGCCAGAACCACATGCCAGACACTCCGGAATCACCTGCCGGGCGTGCCGGAACCATCTCTCAGACGTGCCACAACCACGTGCCGAAGAGACCAGAAGCACCTGCCGAGCTCGCCGGAACCACCTGTTAGACATGCCGGAACCACCTGCCTCACAGGCCAAAATCATATGCCGGCTACGCCAAAACCACTTGGTGAACACTTCGGAATCACCTGCCGGGCTGGCTGGAACCACCTGCCGGTCACGCCAACATCACCTGCCAGCTATGCCTGAACCACTTGGCGAACACCATGGAAACACCTGTCGGGCCGGCCGGAACCACCTCTCAGACGTGCCAGAACCATGTGCCTGAGATGCTGGAACCACACCCCGAACAGACCGAAACCACCTGCCAGACCCGCCTGAACCACCTGCCGAGCACGCCGGAACCACCTACTCGACTCGCCGGAACCACCTACCTGACACGCCAAAATCACCTGCCGGGTATGCCAGAGCCACTTGGTGGACACTCCGGAATCATCTGCCGGACATGCCAGAACCAGCTCTCAGACACACCAGAACCACGTGCCGGACATGCCGGAAGCACCTGCTGAGCATGCCTGAGCCACATGCTCGACTTGCAAGAAACACCTGCCAGACACGCCAAAATCACCTGCCGGGTACGCCAGAACCACGTGGCGGACACTCCGGAATCACCTGCCGCGCATGCCGGAACCACCTCTCAGACTTGCCTGAACCATGTTCCGGACACGCCGGTACCACCTGCCGAGTATTCCGGAACCTCCTGATCCACTCCCCAGAACCACCTGCTGGACACGCCAAAATCACCTGCCGGGTACGCCAGAACCACGTGGCGGACACTCCGGAATCACCTGTCGGGCATGCCGGAACCACGTCTCGGACGTGCCAGAACCTCGTGCCGGACACGCCAGAACCACCTGCCGGACAGACCGGAACCACCGGCCGGACACGCCGGAACCACCGGCTCGACTTGCCGGAACCAACGCCGGACATGCAAAATCACCTGCCGGCTATGCCAGAACCACTTGGCGAACACTCCGGAATCACCTTCCGGGCATGCGGGAACCACCTCTCAGACTTGCCAGAACTATGTTCCAGACACGCCGGTACCACCTGCCGAGTATGCCGGAACCACCTGATCCACTCCCCAGAACCACCTGCTGGACACGCCACAATCACCTGCCGGCTACACCAGAACCACTCGGCAGACACTCCGGAACCACCTGCCGGGCATGCCAGAACCAGCTCTCAGAGCTGCCAGAACCACATGCCGGAGACTCCGGAATCACCTGCCGGGCATGCCTGAACCATCTCTCAGACGTGCCAGAACCATGTTCCGGACACGCCGGTACCACCTGCCGAGCTCGCCGGAACCACCTGCTGGACATGCCAAAATCACCTGCCGGCTACGCCAGAACCACTCGGCAGACACTCCAGAACCACCTCCAGGACAGACCGGAACCACCTGCTGGATACGCTGGGACCACCTGCTTGACTTGGCAGAACTACCTGCCGGACACGCCAGAATCACGAGCCGGCTACGCCACAACCACTTGTCAGACACTCCGGAATCACCTACCGGGCATGCTGGAACCACCTCTCAGAGGTGCCACAGCCACATGCAGGAGACGGCGGTAGCACCTTCCGAGAATTCCGGAAGTTCCTGATCCACCCCACGGAACCGCTTGCCGGACACGCAAAAATCACCTGCCGGGCATGCCAGCACAACCTCTCCGAAGTGCCAGAAGCACGTGCCGGACAGGCCGGAACCATCTCCTGGACAGACCGGAAACACAGGAACCACCTGCTTGACTCACCGGACCCACCTGCCGGACACGCCAAAATCACCTGCCCGCTGCAACAGAACCACTTGGTGGAAAAGCCAGAATCACGTGAAGTGCATGCCGACACAACATCTCAGACGTGCCAGAACCTCGTGCCGGACACCCCAGAACCACCTGCTGGACAGACGGGAACCATCTGCCGGACAGGCCGGAACCAGCGGCTCGACACGCCGGAACCATTGCCGGACATGCGAAATCACCTGCCGGCTACGGCAGAACCACTTGGCGAACACTCGGGAATCACCCGCCGGGCATGCTGGAACCACCTCTCAGAGGTGCCACAGCCACATGCAGGAGACAGCGGTAGCACCTGCCGAGAATGCCGGAAGTTCCTGATCCACTCCCTGGAACCACCTGCCAGACACTCCAAAATGACCTGCCGGGTACGCCAGAACCACTTGGCGGACACTCCAGAATCACCAGCCGGGCATGCCAGCACAACCTCTCCGAAGTGCCAGAAGCACGTGCCGGACAGGCCGGAACCATCTCCCGGACAGACCGGAAACACAGGAAACACTCGCAGGAACCATCTGCTTGACTCACCGGTCCCACCTGCCGGACAGGCCAAAATTACCTGCCCGCTACACCAGAACCACTTGGTGGACAAGCCGGAATCACGTGACGTGCATGCCGACACAACCTCTCAGACGTGCCAGAACCTCGTGCCGGACACCCCAGAACCACCAGCTGGACAGACCGGAACCACCTGCCGGACACGCCGGAACCACCGGCTCGACTCGCCGGAACCATTGCCGGACATTCAAAATCACCTGCCGGCTACGGCAGAACCACTTGGTGAACACTCGGGAATCACCTGCCGGGCATGCCGGAACCACCTCTCAGACTTGCCAGAACCATGTTCTGGACACGCCGGTACAACCTGCCGAGTATGCCGGAACCAACTGATCCACTCCCCAGAACCACCTGCTGGACACGCCAAAATCACCTGCCGGCTACGCCAGAACCACTCGGCAGACACTCCGGAATCACATGTCAGGCATGCCGGAACCACCTCTCAGAGGTGCCAGAACCACATGCCGGACACTCCGGAATCACCTGCCAGGCATGCCGGAACCATCTCTCAGACGTGCCAGAACCATGTTGCGGACACGCCGGTACCACCTGCCGAGCTCGCTGGAACCACCTGCTGGACACGCCAAAATCACCTGCCGGCTACGCAAGAACCATGGGGTGGAGACTCCGGAATCATCTGCCGGACATGCCAGAATCAGCTCTCAGACGTGCCAGAACCACGTGCAGGACACGCCGGAAGCACCTGCTGAGCATGCCTGAGCCACATGCTCGACTTGCAAAACACACCTGCCAGACACGCCAAAATCACCTGCCGGGTACGCCAGAAACACGTGGCGGACACTCCGGAATCACCTCTCGGGCATGCCGGAACCACCTCTCAGACGTGCCAGAACCTCGTGCCGGACACGCCAGAACCACCTGCCGGACAGACCGGAACCACCTGCCGGACACGCCGGAACCACCGGCTCGACGCGCCGGAAACAACGCCGGACATGCAAAATCACCTGCCGGCTACGCCAGAACCACTTGGCGAACACTCCGGAATCACCTGCTGGGCATGCCGGAACCACCTCTCAGACGTGCCAGAACCATGAGCTGGACACGCCTTCAACCACCTGCCGAGTATACCGGAACCACCTGATCCACTCCCCAGAAGCACCTGCTGGACACGCAAAAATCACCTGCCGGCTATGCCAGAACCACTTGGCAAACACTCAGGAATCACCTGCCAGGCATGCCGGAACCACCTCTCAGACTTGCCAGAACCATTTTCCGGACACGCCGGTACCACCTGCCAAGTATGCTGGAACCACCTGATCCACTCCCCAGAACCAACTGCTGGACACGCCAGAATCACATGCCGGCTACGCCAGAACCACTCGGCAGACACTCCGGAAACACCTGCCGGGCATGCCGGAACCAGCTCTAAGAGGTGCCATAACCACATGCCGGAGACTCCGGAATCACCTGCCGGGCATGCTGGAACCATCTCTCAGATTTGCCAGAACCATGAACCGGAAACGCCGGTACCACCTGCCGAGCTCGCCGGAACCACCTGCTGGACACGCCAAAATCACCTGCCGGCTATGCCAGAACCACTCGGCAGACACTCCGGAACCACCTCCAGGACAGACCGGAACCACCTGCTGGACATGCCGGAACCACCTGCCTCACAGGCCAAAAGCATATGCCGGCTACGCCAAAATCACTTGGTGGACACTCCAGAATCAACTTGCGGGCATGCCGGAACCACGTCATGGACAGACGGCAAACACCTGCCGGACCTGCCGGAACCACCTGCCGAGCACGCCGGAACCACCTGCTCGACTCACCAGAGCCACCAGCCGGACACATCAGAAACACCTGCGGGGTACGCCAGAACCACTTGGAGGACTCTCCGTGATCACCTGAGAGGCATGCCGGAACCACCTCTCAGACGTGCCAGAACCATGAGCAGGACACGCCTCAACCACCTGCCGAGTATACCGGAACCACCTGATCCACTCCCCAGAACCACCTGCCGGACACGCCAAAATCAGCTGCTGGCTACGCCAGAAACACTTGGCGGACACTCCAGGATCACCTGCCGGGCATGCCAGCACAACCTCTCCAAAGTGTCAGAAGCACGTGCCGGACAGGCCGGAACCATCTCCCGGACAGACCGGAAACACAGGAAACACTCGCCAGAACCACCTGTTTGACTCACCGGTCCCACCTGCCGGACACGCCAAAATCACCTGCCCGCTACACCAGAACCGCTTGGTGGACAAGCCGGAATCACGTGAAGTGCATGCCGACACAACCTCTCAGACGTGCCAGAACCTCGCGCCGGACACCCCAGACCCACATGCTGGACAGACCGGAACCACCTGCCTGACACGCCGGAACCATTGGCTCGACTTGCCGGAACCACTCCCAGACATGCAAAATCACCTGCCGGCTACGGCAGAACCACTTGGCGAACACTCCGGAATCACGTGCCGGGCATGGCGGAACCACCTCTCAGACATGCCGGAACCACATGCCAATGACACCGGAAGCACCTGCCGAGCACGCCGGAACCACCTGCTCGACTCGCCAAAACCACCTGCTAGACACGCCAAAATCACCCGCCGGCTACGCCACAACAATTTGGTGAACACTTCGGAATCACCTGCCGGGCTGGCAGGAACCACCTGCCGGTCACGCCAACATCACCTGCCAGCTATTCCAGAACCACTTGGCGAACACCATGGAAACACCTGTCGGGCCGGCTGGAACCACCTCTCAGACGTGCCAGAACCATGTGCCTGAGATGCCGGAACCACACCCCGAACAGACCGAAACCACCTGCCAGACCCGCCTGAACCACCTGCCGAGCACGCCGGAACCAACTACTCGACTCGCCGGAACCACCTACCTGACACGCCAAAATCACCTGCCGGGTATGCCAGAGCCACTTGGTGGACACTCCGGAATCATCTGCCGGACATGCCAGAACCAGCTCTCAGACACACCAGAACCACGTGCCGGACACGCCGGAAGCACCTGCTGAGCATGCCTGAGCCACATGCTCGACTTGCAAGAAACACCTGCCAGACAAGCCAAAATCACCTGCCGGGTACGCCAGAACCACGTGGCGGACACTCCGGAATCACCTGTCGGGCATGCCGGAACCACCTGTCAGACTTGCCAGAACCATGTTCCGGACACGCCGGTACCACCTGCCGAGTATTCCGGAACCACCTGATCCACTCCCCAGAACCACCTGCTGGACACGCCAGAATCACCTTCCGGCTACGCCAGAACCACTCGGCAGACACTCCGGAATCACATGTCAGGCATGCCGGAACCAGCTCTCAGAGGTGCCAGAACCACATGCCGGAGATTCCGGTATCACCTGCCGGGCATGCATGAACCATATCTCAGACGTGCCAGAACCATGTTCCGGACACGCCGGTACCACCTGCCGAGCTCGCCGGAACCACCTGCTGGACACGCCAAAATCACCTGCCGGCTACGCCAGAACCACTCGGCAGACACTCCGGAATCACATGTCAGGCATTCCGGAACCACGTCTCAGAGGTGCCAGAACCACATGCCGGACACTCCAGAATCACCTGCCTGGCATGCTGGAACCATCTCTCAGACGTGCCAGAACCATGTTCCGGACATCCGGTACCACCTGCCCAGCTCGCCGGAACCACCTGCTCGACACGCCAAAATCACCTGCCGGCTATGCAAGAACCACTCGGCAGACACTCCGGAATCACATGTCAGGCATTCCGGAACCACCTCTGAGATGTGCCAGAACCACATGCCGGAAACTCCGGAATCATCTGAAGGGAGTGCCGGAACCATCTCTCAGACGTGCCACAACCACGTGCCGAAGAGACCAGAAGCACCTGCCGAGCTCGCCAGAACCACCTGCTGGACATGCCGGAACCACCTGCCTCACAGGCCAAAATCATATGCCGGCTACGCCAAAACCACTTGGTGGACACTCCAGAATCACCTTGCGGGCATACCGGAACCACGTCATGGACAGACGGCAAACACCTGCCGGACCTGCCGCAACCACCTGCCGAGCACGCCAGAAACACCTGCTCGACTCACCAGAGCCTCCAGCCGGACACAACAGAAACACCCGCGGGGTACGCCAGAACCACTTGGAGGACTCTCCGGGATCACCTGCCGGGCATGCCGGAACCACCTCTCTGATGTGCCAGAACCATGTGTCGGACACGCCGCAACCACCTGCCGAGTATGCTGGAACCACCTGCTCCACTCCCCAGAACCAACTGCTGGACGTGCCAAAATCACCTGCCGGCTACGCCAGAACCACTCGGCAGACTCTCCGGAACCACCTCCAGGACAGACTGGAACCACCTGCTGGACACGCCGGGACCACCTGCTTGACTCGCCAGAACCACCTGCCGGACACGCCAGAATCACCAGCCGGCTACGCCACAACCAGTTGTCGGACACTACGGAATCACCTGTCGGGCATGCTGGAACCACCTCTCAGAGGTGCCACAGCCACATGCAGGAGACGGCGGTAGCACCTGCCGAGAATGCCGGAAGTTCCTGATCCACTCCCCAGAACCACCTGCCGGACACGCCAAAATCACCTGCCGGCTACGCCAGAACCACTTGGCGGACACTCCAGAATCACCTGCCGGGCATGCCAGCACAACCTCTCCGAAGTGGCAGAAGCACGTGCCGGACAGGACGGAACCATCTCCCGGACAGACCGGAAACACAGGAAACACTTGCCAGAACCACCTGCTTGACTCACCGGTCCCACCTGCCGGACACGCCAAAATCACCTGCCCGCTACACCAGAACCGCTTGGTGGACAATCCGGAATCACGTGAAGTGCATGCCGACACAACCTCTCAGACGTGCCAGAACCTCGTGCCGGACACCCCAGAACCACCTGCCGGGCACGCCGGAAGCAGCGGCTCGAATCTCCGGAACCATTGCCGTACATGCAAAATCACCTGCCGGCTATGGCAGAACCACATGGCGAACACTCGGGAATCACGTGCCGGGCATGGCGGAACCACCCCTCAGACATGCCGGAACCACATGCCAATGACACCGGAAGCACAAGCCGAGCACGCCAGAACCACCAGCTCAACTCGCCAAAACCACCTGCTGGACACGCCAAAATCACCTGCCGGCTACGCCAGAACCACTCGGCAGACACTCCCGAACCACCTGCCGGGCATGCTGGACCCATCCTTATGCACTCCCCAGAACCACCTGCTGGACACGCCAAAATCAACTGCCGGCTACGCCAGAACCACTCGGCAGACACTCCGGAACCACCTGCCGGGCATCCCGGAACCATCTCTCAAACGTGCCAGAACCATGTTCCGGACACGCCGGTACCACCTGCCGAGCTCGCCGGAACCACCTGCTCGACACACCAAATTCACCAGCCGGCCGCGCCAGAACAACGTGGTGGACACTCCGGAATCATTTGCCGGACATGCCAGAACCACCTCTCAGACGTTCCAGAACCACGTGCCGGACACGCCGGAATCACCTGCTGAGCATGCCTGAGCCACATGCTCGACTTGCAAAACACACCTGCCAGACACGCCAAAATCACCTGCCGGGTACGCCAGAACCACGTGGCGGACACTCCGGAATCACCTGTCGGGCATGCCGGAACCACCTCTCAGACTTGTCAGAACCTCGTGCCGGACACGCCAGAACCACCTGCCGGACAGACCGGAACCACCTTCCGGACACGCCGGAACCACCTGCCGAGCACGCCCGAACCACTTACTCGAGTCGCCGGAACCACCTACCTGACACGCCAAAATCACCTGCCGGGTATGCCAGAGCCACTTGGTGGACACTCCGGAATCATCTGCCGGACATGCCAGAACCAGCTCTCAGACACACCAGAACCACGTGCCGGACACGCCGGAAGCACCTGCTGAGCATGCCTGAGCCACATGCTCGACTTGCAAGAAACACCTGCCAGACAAGCCAAAATCACCTGCCGGGTACGCCAGAACCACGTGGCGGACACTCCGGAATCACCTGTCGGGCATTCCGGAACCACCTCTCAGACGTTCCAGAACAACGTGCCGGACACGCCAGAACCACCTGCCGGACAGACCGGAACCACCTTCCGGACACGCCGGAACCACCGGCTCGAGTCACCGGATCCACTGCCGGACATGCAAAATCACCTGCCGGTTACGCCAGAACCACTTGTCGAACACTCCGGAATCACCTGCCGGGCATGCCGAAACCACCTCTCAGACTTGCCAGAACCATGTTCCGGACACGCCGGTACCACCTGTCGAGTATGCCGGAACCACCTGCTCCACTCCCAAGAACCACCTGCTGGACACGCCAGAATCAGCTGCCGGCTATGCAAGAACCACTCGGCAGACACTCCGGAATCACCTGCCGGGCATGCCGGAACCACCTCTCAGAGCTGCCAGAACCACATGCCGGACACTCCGGAATCACCTGCCGAGCTCGCCGGAACCACCTGCTGGACATGCCGGAACCACCTGCCTCACAGGCCAAAATCATATGCCGGCTATGCCAAAATCACTTGGTGGTCACTCCAGAATCACCTTGCGGGCATGCCGGAACCCCGTCATGGACAGATGGCAAACACCTGCCGGACCTGCCGGAACCACCTGCCGAGCACGCCGGAACCACCTGCTCGACTCACCAGAGCCACCTGCCGGACACATCATAAACAACTGCGGGGTACGCCAGAACCACTTGGAGGACTCTCCGGGATCACCTGCCGGGCATGCCGGAACCACCTCTCAGACGTGCCAGAACCATGTGCCGGACACGCCGGTACCACCTGCCGAGTATGCCGGAACGAACTGATCCACTCCCCAGAACCACCTGCTGGACACGCCAGAATCAGCTGCCGGCTAGGCAAGAGCCACTCGGCAGACACTCCGGAATCACATGTCAGGCATTCGGGAACCACCTCTCAGAGGTGCCAGAACCACATGCCGGAGACTCCGGAATCACCTGCCGAGTATGCCGGAACCACCTGATCCACTCACCAGAACCACCTGCTGGACACGCCAGAATCACCAGCCGGCTACGCCACAACCACTTGTCGGACACTCCAGAATCACCTGCCGGGCATGCTGGAACCACCTCTCAGAGGTGCCACAGCCCCATGCAGGAGACGGCGGTAGCACCTGCCGAGAATGCCGGAAGTTTCTTATCCGCTCCCCAGAACGACCTGCCAGACACTCCAGAATCAACTGCCGGCTACGCCAGAACCACTCGACAGACACTCCGGAACCACCTGCCGGGCATGCCGGAACCACCTCTCAGAGGTGCCAGAATCACATGCCGGAGACTCCGGATCACCTGCCGGGCATGCCGGTACCATCTCTCAGACGTGCCAGAACCATGATCCGGACACGCCGGTACCACCTGCCGAGCTCGCCGGAACCCCCTGCTGGACACGCCAAAATCACCTGCCGGCTACGCCAGAACCACTCGGCAGACACTCCCGAATCACATGTCAGGCATTCCGGAACCACATCTCAGAGGTGCCAGAATCACATGCCGGACTCTCCGGAATCACCTGCCGGGCATGCCGGAACCACCTCTCAGACGTGCCAGAACCATGTTCCGGACACGCCGCAACCACCTGCCGAGTATGCCGGAATCAGCTGCTCCACTCCCCAGAACCACCTGGTGGGCACGCCCAAATCACATGCCCGCTACGCCAGAACCACTCGGCAGACACTCCGGAACCACCTCCAGGACAGACCGAAACCACCTGACAGAGACTCCGGGACCACCTGCTTGACTCGCCAGAACCACCTGCCGGACACGGCAAAATCACCTGCCGGCTACGCCAGAACCACCTGGAGGACACTCCAGAATCACCTGCTGGGCATGCCAGCACAACCTCTCCGAAGTGCCAGAAGCACGTGCCGGACAGGCCGGAACGATCTCCCGGACAGACCGGAAACACAGGAAACACTCGCCGGAACCACCTGCTTGACTCACCGGTCCCACCTGCCGGACACGCCAAAATCACCTGCCCGCTGCACCAGAACCGCTTGGTGGAGAAGCCGGAATCACGTGAAGTGCATGCCGACACAACCTCTCAGACGTGCCAGAACCTCGTGCCGGACACCCCAGAACCACCTGATGGACAGACGGGAACCACCTGCCCGACACTCCGGAACCAGCGGCTCGACTCGCCAGAACCATTGCCAGACATGTAAAATCACCTGCCGGCAACGGCAGAACCACTTGGCGAACACTCGGGAATCACCTGCCGGGCATGGCGGAACCACCTCTCAGACATGCCGGAACCACATGCCAATGACACCGGAAGCACATGCCGAGCACGCCAGAACCACCTGCTGGACTCACCAGAACCACCTGCTGGACACGCCAAAATCAACTGCCGGCTACGCCACAACCATTTGGTGAACACTTCGGAATCACCTGCCGGGCTGGCTGGAACCACCTGCCGGTCACGCCAACATCACCTGCCAGCTATGCCAGAACCACTTGGCGAACACCATGGAAACACCTGTGGGGCCGGCCGGAAACACCTCTCAGACGTGCCAGAACCATGTGCCTGAGATGCCAGAACCACACCCCGAACAGACCGAAACCACCTGCCAGGCCCGCCTGAACCACCTGCCGAGCACGCCGTAACCACCTACTCGACTCGCCGGAACCACCTACCTGACATGCCAAAATCACCTGCCGGGTATGCCAGAGCCACATGGTGGACACTCCGGAATCATCTGCCGGACATGCCAGAACCAGCTCTCAGACACACCAGAACCACGTGCCGGACACGCCGGAAGCACCTGCTGAGCATGCCTGAGCCACATGCTCGACTTGCAAGAAACACCTGCCAGACAAGCCAAAATCACCTGCCGGGTACGCCAGAACCACGTGGCGGACACTCCGGAGTCACCTGTCTGGCATGCAGGAACCACCTCTCAGACGTGCCAGAACCATGAGCCGGACACGCCGGTACCACCTGCCGAGTATTCCGGAACCACCTTATCCACTCCCCAGAACCACCTGCTGGATACGACAAAATCAACTGCCGGCTACGCCAGAACCACTCGGCAGACACTCCGGAACCACCTGCCGGGCATGCCGGAACCACATCTCAGAGGTGCCAGAACCACATGCCGGAGACTCCCGCATCACCTGCCGGGCATGCCGGAACCATCTCTCAGACGTGCCAGAACCATGTTCCGGACACGCCGGTACCACCTGCCGAGCTCGCCGGAACCACCTTCTGGACACGCCAAAATCACCTGCCGGCTACGCCAGAACCACTCGGCAGACACTCCGGAATCACATGTCAGGCATTCCGGAACCAACTCTCAGAGGTGCCAGAACCACATGACGGAGACTCCGGAATCACCTGCCGGGCATGCCGGAACCATCTCTCAGACGTGCCAGAACCATGTTCCCGACACGCCGGTACCACCTGCCGAGCTCGCCGGAACCACCTGCTCGACACGCCAAATTCACCTGCCGGTTACGCCAGAACCATGTAATGGACACTCCGGAATCATCTGCCGGACATGCCAGAAGCACCTCTCAGACGTGCCAGAACCACGTGCCGGACACGCCGGAATCACCTGCTGAGCATGCCTGAGCCACATGCTCGACTTGCAAAACACACCTGCCACACACGCCAAAATCACCTGCCGGGTACGCCAGAACCACGTGGCGGACACTCCGGAATCACCTGTCGGGCATGCAGGAACCACCTCTCAGACGTGTCAGAACATCGTGCCGGACACGCCAGAACCACCTGCCGGACAGACCGGAAAAACCTGCCGGACACGCCGGAACCACCGGCTCGACTCGCCCGAACCACCGCCGGACATGCAAAATCACCTGCCGGCTACGCCAGAACAACTTGGCAAACACTCCGGAATCACCTGCCGGGCATGCCGGAACCACCTCTCAGACTTGCCAGAACCATGTTGCGGACACGCCGGTACCACCTGCCGAGTATGCCGGAACCACCTGATCAATTCCCCAGAACCACCTGCTGGAAACGCCAGAATCACCTGCCGGCTACGCCAGAACCACTCGGCAGACACTCCGGAACCACCTGCCAGGCATGCCGGAACCACCTGTCAGATGTGCCAGAAACACGTGCCGGAGACGCCAGAAGCACCTGCCAAGCACGTTGGAACCACCTGCTCAACTCGCCTGAACCACCTGCCGGACATGCCAAAATCACCTGCCGACTATGCCAGAACCCCTTGGCGAACACTCCGGAGTCACTTGCCGGGCATGCAGGAACCACCTCTCAGACATGCCAGAACCCCGTGCCAATGACCCCAGAAGCACCAGCCGAGCACGCCGGAACCACTTGCTCGACTCGCCAGAACCACCTGCCGATCACGCAAAAATCACCTGCTGGCTACGCCACAACCAGTTGGTGAACACTTTGGAATCACCTGCCAGGCTTGCTGGAACCACCTGCCAGTCATGCCAAAATCACATGCCAACTACGCCAGAACCGCTTGGCGGACACTGCGGAAACACCTGTCGGGCCGGCTGGAACCACATCTCAGACGTGCCAGAAACGTGTTCATGAGATGCTGGAACCACACCCCGAACAGACGGATACCACCTGCCAGAACCGCCTGAACCACCTGCTGAGCACGCCGGAACCACCTGCTCGACTCACCGGTACCACCTCCCTGACACGCCAAAATCACCTGCTGGGTATGCCAGAACCACTTGGCGGACACTCCGGAATCATCTGCCGGACATGCCGGAACCAGCTCTCAGACACACCAGAACCACGTGCCGGAGACGCCGGAAGCACCTGCCGAGCATGCCGGAGCCACCTGCTCGACTCGCCAGAAACACCTGCCGGACACGCCAAAATCACCTGCCGGATATGCCAGAACCACCTGCCGCGCTTGCCGGAACAACCTCTCTGACGTGCCGGAAGCACGTGCCAGACACGCCGGAAACACCTACCGGACAGACCGGAACCACCTGCCAAGAACGCTGGAGCCACCTGTTCGACTCGCTGGAACCACCTGCCGGACAGGCCAATATCAACTGCTGGCTATGCCAGAACCACCTGGGGGACAGTCCGGGATCACCTGCCAGCCATGGCGGAACCACCTCTCAGACGTACCATAACCACCTGCCGGAGAAGCTGGAAACACGTCCTGGACAGACTGGAACCACGTGACGGCCATGCCTGAACCACCTGCCGAGCACGGCGGAACCACCTGCCGGACACGCCAAAATCACCTGCGGGCTACGCCAGAACCACTTGGACGACTCTCCGAAATGACCTGCCGGGCATGTTGGAACCACCTCTCAGACGTGCCAGAAGCACGTGGCGGACAGTCCGGAATCACCTGTTGGGCATACGCAACCACCTCTGAGACGTACCAGAACCACGTGCCGTGCACGCCGGAACCACCTACCGGACACGCCAAAATCACCTGCCCGCTACACCACCACCACTTCGGGGACAAGCCGGAATCACGTGAGGGGCATGCCGGCACAGCCTCTCAGACTGAACCTCGTGCCGAACACCACAGAACCACCTGCCGGACAGACCGGAACCACCTGCCAGACACGCCGGAACCACCGGCTCGACCCGCCGGAACGACCGCTGGACATGCAAAATCACCTGCCGGCTACGCCGGAAACACTTGGCGAACACTCCGGAATCACCTGCCGGGCATGCCGGAACCACCTCTCAGATATGCCAGAACCACGTGCCAATGACCCCGGAAGCACCTGCCGAGCACGCCGGAACCACCTGCTCGACTCGCCAGAACCACCTGCCGGACACGCAAAAATCACCTGCCGGCTACGCCACAACCAGTTGGGGAACACTTCGGAATCACCTGCCGGGCTTGCTGGAACCACCTGCCGGTCATGCCAAAAGCACCTGCCAACTACGCCAGAACCGCTTGGCGGACACTGCGGAAACACCTGTCGGGCCGGCTGGAACCACATCTCAGACGTGCCAGAAACGTGTTCATGAGATGCTGGAACCACACCCCGAACAGACGGATACCACCTGCCAGAACCGCCTGAACCACCTGCTGAGCACGCCGGAACCACCTGCTCGACTCACCGGTACCACCTCCCTGACACGCCAAAATCACCTGCTGGGTATGCCAGAACCACTTGGCGGACACTCCGGAATCATCTGCCGGACATGCCGGAACCAGCTCTCAGACACAGCAGAACCACGTGCCGCAGACGCCGGAAGCACCTGCCGAGCATGCCGGAGCCACCTGCTCGACTCGCCAGAAACACCTGCCGGACACGCCAAAATCACCTGCCGGGTATGCCAGAACCACCTGGCGGACACTCCGGAATCACCTGCCGCGCATGCCGGAACCACCTCTCAGACGTGCCGGAAGCACGTGCCAGACACGCCGGAAACACCTACCGGACAGACCGGAACCACCTGCCAAGAACGCCGGAGCCACCTGTTCGACTCGCTGGAACCACCTGCCGGACAGGCCAATATCAACTGCTGGCTATGCCAGAACCACCTGGGGGACAGTCCGGGATCACCTGCCAGCCATGGCGGAACCACCTCTCAGACGTACCAGAACCACCTGCCGGAGAAGCTGGAAACACGTCCTGGACAGACTGGAACCACGTGACGGCCATGCCTGAACCACCTGCCGAGCACGGCGGAACCACCTGCCGGACACGCCAAAATCACCTGCGGGCTACGCCAGAACCACTTGGACGACTCTCCGAAATGACCTGCCGGGCATGTTGGAACCACCTCTCAGACGTGCCAGAAGCACGTGGCGGACAGTCCGGAATCACCTGTTGGGCATACGCAACCACCTCTGAGACGTACCAGAACCACGTGCCGTGCACGCCGGAACCACCTACCGGACACGCCAAAATCACCTGCCCGCTACACCACCACCACTTCGGGGACAAGCCGGAATCACGTGAGGGGCATGCCGGCACAGCCTCTCAGACTGAACCTCGTGCCGGACACCACAGAACCACCTGCCGGACAGACCGGAACCACCTGCCGGACACGCCGGAACCACCGGCTCGACCCGCCGGAACGACCGCTGGACATGCAAAATCACCTGCCGGCTACGCCGGAAACACTTGGCGAACACTCCGGAATCACCTGCCGGGCATGCCGGAACCACCTCTCAGATATGCCAGAACCACGTGCCAATGACCCCGGAAGCACCTGCCGAGCACGCCGGAACCACCTGCTCGACTCGCCAGAACCACCTGCCGGACACGCAAAAATCACCTGCCGGCTACGCCACAACCAGTTGGGGAACACTTCGGAATCACCTGCCGGGCTTGCTGGAACCACCTGCCGGTCATGCCCAAATCACCTGCCAACTACGCCAGTACCACTTGGCGGACACTGTGGAAACACCTGTCGGGCCGGCCGGAACCACATCTCAGACGTGCCAGAACCATGTGCATGAGATGCTGGAACCACACCCCGAACAGACGGAAAACACCTGCCAGACCCGTCTGAACAACCTGCCGAGCACGCCGGAGCCACCTGCTCGACTCGCCGGAACCACCTACCTGACATGCCCAAATCACCAGCCGGGTATGCCAGAACCACTTGGCGGACACTCCGGAATCATCTGCCGGACATGCCGGAACCAGCTCTCAGACACACCAGAACCACGTGCCGGAGACGCCGGAAGCACCTGCCGAGCATGCCGGAGAGACCTGCTCGACTCGCCAGAAACACCTGCCGGACACGCCAAAATCACCTGCCGGGTACGCCAGAACCACCTGGCGGACACTCCGAAATCACCTGTCGCGCATGCCGGAACCACCTCTCAGACGTGCCGGAAGCACGTGCCGGACACGCCGGAATCACCTACCGGACAGACCGGAACCACCTGCCGAGCACGCCGGAGCCACCTGTTCGACTCGCTGGAACCACCTGCCGGACAGGCCAATATCAACTGCTGGCTATGCCAGAACCACCTGGGGGACGGTCCGGAATCGCCTGCCAGCCATGGCGGAACCACCTCTCAGACGTACCAGAACCACCTGCCGGAGAAGCTGGAAACACGTCCTGGACAGACTGGAACCACGTGACGGCCATGCCTGAACCACCTGCCGAGCACGGCGGAACCACCTGCCGGACACGCCAAAATCACCTGCGGGCTACGCCAGAACCACTTGGACGACTCTCCGAAATGACCTGCCGGGAATGTTGGAACCACCTCTCAGACGTGCCAGAAGCACGTGGCGGACAGTCCGGAATCACCTGTTGGGCATACGCAACCACCTCTGAGACGTACCAGAACCACGTGCCGTGCAGGCCGGAACCACCTACCGGACAGACCGGAATCAACTTTCGGGCATGCCGGAACCACCAGTCAGATGTGCCAGAAACACGTGCCGGAGACGCCGGAAGCACCTGCCGAGCACGTTGGAACCACCTGCTCAACTCGCCTGAACCACCTGCCGGACACGCAAATATCACCTGCCGGCTACGCCACAACCAGTTGGGGAACACTCCGGAATCACTTGCCGGGCATGCAGGAACCACCTCTCAGACATGCCAGAACCCCGTGCCAATGACCCCAGAAGCACCAGCCGAGCACGCCGGAACCACTTGCTCGACTCGCCAGAACCACCTGCCGATCGCGCAAAAATCACCTGCTGGCTACGCCACAACCAGTTGGTGAACACTTTGGAATCACCTGCCAGGCTTGCTGGAACCACCTGCCGGTCATGCCAAAATCACCTGCCAACTACGCCAGTACCACTTGGCGGACACTGTGGAAACACCAGTCGGGCCGGCCGGAACCACATCTCAGACGTGCCAGAACCATGTGCATGAGATGCTGGAACCACACCCCGAACAGACGGAAAACACCTGCCAGACCCGTCTGAACAGCCTGCCGAGCACGCCGGAGCCACCTGCTCGACTCGCCGGAACCACCTACCTGACATGCCCAAATCACCAGCCGGGTATGCCAGAACCACTTGGCGGACACTCCGGAATCATCTGCCGGACATGCCGGAACCAGCTCTCAGACACACCAGAACCACGTGCCGGAGACGCCGGAAGCACCTGCCGAGCATGCCGGAGCCACCTGCTCGACTCGCCAGAAACACCTGCCGGACACGCCAAAATCACCTGCCGGGTACGCCAGAACCACCTGGCAGACACTCCGAAATCACCTGTCGCACATGCCGGAACCACCTCTCAGACATGCCGGAAGCACGTGCCGGACACGCCGGAATCACCTACCGGACAGACCGGAACCACCTGCCGAGCACGCCGGAGCCACCTGTTCGACTCGCTGGAACCACCTGCCGGACAGGCCAATATCAACTGCTGGCTATGCCAGAACCACCTGGGGGACGGTCCGGAATCGCCTGCCAGCCATGGCGGAACCACCTCTCAGACGTACCAGAACCACCTGCCGGAGAAGCTGGAAACACGTCCTGGACAGTCTGGAACCACCTGCCGGCCAAGCCTGAACCACCTGCCAAGCACAACGGAACAACCTGCCAGACACGCCAAAATCACCTGCGTGTTATGCCAGAACCACTTGGAGGACTCTCTGGGTTGACCTGCCGGGCATGCCGGAACCACCTCTCAGACTTGCCAGAACCATGTGGCGGACAGTCCGGAATCACCTGTTGGGCATGCGCAACCACCTCTGAGACGTACCAGAACCACATGCCGTGCAGGCTGGAACCACCTACCGGACAGACCGGAATCACCTTTCGGGCATGCCGGAACCACCTGTCAGATGTGCCAGAAACACGTGCCGGAGACGCCGGAAGCACCTGCCAAGCACGTTGGAACCACCTGCTCAACTCGCCTGAACCACCTGCCGGACATTCCAAAATCACCTGCCGACTATGCCAGAACCCCTTGGCGAACACTCCGGAATCACTTGCCGGGCATGCAGGAACCACCTCTCACACATGCCAGAACCCCGTGCCAATGACCCCGGAAGCACCAGCTGAGCATGCCGGAACCACCTGCTCGACTCGCCAGAACCACCTGCCGATCACGCAAAAATCACCTGCCGGGTACGCCAGAACCACCTGGCGGACACTCCGAAATCACCTGTCGCGCATGCCGGAACCACCTCTCAGACGTGCCGGAAGCACGTGCCGGACACGCCGGAATCACCTACCGGACAGACCGGAACCACCTGCCGAGCACGCCGGAGCCACCTGTTCGACTCGCTGGAACCACCTGCCGGACAGGCCAATATCAACTGCTGGCTATGCCAGAACCACCTGGGGGACGGTCCGGAATCGCCTGCCAGCCATGGCGGAACCACCTCTCAGACATACCAGAACCACCTGCCGGAGAAGCTGGAAACACGTCCTGGACAGTCTGGAACCACCTGCCGGCCAAGCCTGAACCACCTGCCAAGCACAACGGAACAACCTGCCAGACACGCCAAAATCACCTGCGTGTTATGCCAGAACCACTTGGAGGACTCTCTGGGATGACCTGCCGGGCATGCCGGAACCACCTCTCAGACGTGCCAGAACCATGTGGCGGACAGTCCGGAATCACCTGTTGGGCATGCGCAACCACCTCTGAGACGTACCAGAACCACATGCCGTGCAGGCTGGAACCACCTACCGGACAGACCGGAATCACCTGTCGGGCATGCCGGAACCACCTGTCAGATGTGCCAGAAACACGTGCCGGAGACGCCGGAAGCACCTGCCAAGCACGTTGGAACCACCTGCTCAACTCGCCTGAACCACCTGCCGGACATTCCAAAATCACCTGCCGACTACGCCAGAACCCCTTGGCGAACACTCCGGAATCACTTGCCGGGCATGCAGGAACCACCTCTCAGACATGCCAGAACACCGTGCCAATGACCCCGGAAGCACCAGCTGAGCACGCCGGAACCACCTGCTCGACGCGCCAGAACCACCTGCCGATCACGCAAAAATCACCTGCCGGCTACGCCACAACCAGTTGGTGAACACTTTGGAATCACCTGCCAGGCTTGCTGGAACCACCTGCCAGTCATGCCAAAATCACCTGCCAACTACGCCAGAACCGCTTGGCGGACACTGCGGAAACACCTGTCGGGCCGGCTGGAACCACATCTCAGACGTGCCAGAAACGTGTTCATGAGATGCTGGAACCACACCCCGAACAGACGGATACCACCTGCCAGAACCGCCTGAACCACCTGCTGAGCACGCCGGAACCACCTGCTCGACTCACCGGTACCACCTCCCTGACATGCCAAAATCACCTGCTGGGTATGCCAGAACCACTTGGCGGACACTCCGGAATCATCTGCCGGACATGCCGGAACCAGCTCTCAGACACACCAGAACCACGTGCCGGAGACGCCGGAAGCACCTGCCGAGCATGCCGGAGCGACCTGCTCGACTCGCCAGAAACACCTGCCGGACACGCCAAAATCACCTGCCGGGTATGCCAGAACCACCTGGCGGACACTACGGAATCACCTGCCGCGCATGCCGGAACCACCTCTCAGACGTGCCGGAAGCACGTGCCAGACACGCCGGAAACACCTACCGGACAGACCGGAACCACCTGCCAAGAACGCCGGAGCCACCTGTTCGACTCGCTGGAACCACCTGCCGGACAGGCCAATATCAACTGCTGGCTATGCCAGAACCACCTGGGGGACAGTCCGGGATCACCTGCCAGCCATGGCGGAACCACCTCTCAGACGTACCAGAACCACCTGCCGGAGAAGCTGGAAACACGTCCTGGACAGACTGGAACCACGTGACGGCCATGCCTGAACCACCTGCCGAGCACGGCGGAACCACCTGCCGGAGACGCCAAAATCACATGCGGGCTACGCCAGAACCACTTGGACGACTCTCCGAAATGACCTGCCGGGCATGTTGGAACCACCTCTCAGACGTGCCAGAAGCACGTGGCGGACAGTCCGGAATCACCTGTTGGGCATACGCAACCACCTCTGAGACGTACCAGAACCACGTGCCGTGCACGCCGGAACCACCTACCGGACAGACCGGAATCAACTTTTGGGCATGCCGGAACCACGAGTCAGATGTGCCAGAAACACGTGCCGGAGACGCCGGAAGCACCTGCCGAGCACGTCGCAACCACCTGCTCAACTCGCCTGAACCACCTGCCGGACACGCCAAAATCACCTGCCCGCTACACCAGCACCACTTCGGGGACAAGCCGGAATCACGTGAGGGGCATGCCGGCACAGCCTCTCAGACTGAACCTCGTGCCGGACACCACAGAACCACCTGCCGGACAGACCGGAACCACCTGCCGGACACGCCGGAACCACCGGCTCGACCCGCCGGAACGACCGCTGGACATGCAAAATCACCTGCCGGCTACGCCGGAAACACTTGGCGAACACTCCGGAATCACCTGCCGGGCATGCCGGAACCACCTCTCAGATATGCCAGAACCACGTGCCAATGACCCCGGAAGCACCTGCCGAGCACGCCGGAACCACCTGCTCGACTCGCCAGAACCACCTGCCGGACACGCAAAAATCACCTGCCGGCTACGCCACAACCAGTTGGGGAACACTTCGGAATCACCTGCCGGGCTTGCTGGAACCACCTGCCGGTCATGCCCAAATCACCTGCCAACTACGCCAGTACCACTTGGCGGACACTGTGGAAACACCTGTCGGGCCGGCCGGAACCACATCTCAGACGTGCCAGAACCATGTGCATGAGATGCTGGAACCACACCCCGAACAGACGGAAAACACCTGCCAGACCCGTCTGAACAACCTGCCGAGCACGCCGGAGCCACCTGCTCGACTCGCCGGAACCACCTACCTGACATGCCCAAATCACCAGCCGGGTATGCCAGAACCACTTGGCGGACACTCCGGAATCATCTGCCGGACATGCCGGAACCAGCTCTCAGACACACCAGAACCACGTGCCGGAGACGCCGGAAGCACCTGCCGAGCATGCCGGAGAGACCTGCTCGACTCGCCAGAAACACCTGCCGGACATGCCAAAATCACCTGCCGGGTACGCCAGAACCACCTGGCGGACACTCCGAAATCACCTGTCGCGCATGCCGGAACCACCTCTCAGACGTGCCGGAAGCACGTGCCGGACACGCCGGAATCACCTACCGGACAGACCGGAACCACCTGCCGAGCACGCCGGAGCCACCTGTTCGACTCGCTGGAACCACCTGCCGGACAGGCCAATATCAACTGCTGGCTATGCCAGAACCACCTGGGGGACGGTCCGGAATCGCCTGCCAGCCATGGCGGAACCACCTCTCAGACGTACCAGAACCACCTGCCGGAGAAGCTGGAAACACGTCCTGGACAGACTGGAACCACGTGACGGCCATGCCTGAACCACCTGCCGAGCACGGCGGAACCACCTGCCGGACACGCCAAAATCACCTGCGGGCTACGCCAGAACCACTTGGACGACTCTCCGAAATGACCTGCCGGGAATGTTGGAACCACCTCTCAGACGTGCCAGAAGCACGTGGCGGACAGTCCGGAATCACCTGTTGGGCATACGCAACCACCTCTGAGACGTACCAGAACCACGTGCCGTGCAGGCCGGAACCACCTACCGGACAGACCGGAATCAACTTTCGGGCATGCCGGAACCACCAGTCAGATGTGCCAGAAACACGTGCCGGAGACGCCGGAAGCACCTGCCGAGCACGTTGGAACCACCTGCTCAACTCGCCTGAACCACCTGCCGGACACGCAAATATCACCTGCCGGCTACGCCACAACCAGTTGGGGAACACTCCGGAATCACTTGCCGGGCATGCAGGAACCACCTCTCAGACATGCCAGAACCCCGTGCCAATGACCCCAGAAGCACCAGCCGAGCACGCCGGAACCACTTGCTCGACTCGCCAGAACCACCTGCCGATCACGCAAAAATCACCTGCTGGCTACGCCACAACCAGTTGGTGAACACTTTGGAATCACCTGCCAGGCTTGCTGGAACCACCTGCCGGTCATGCCAAAATCACCTGCCAACTACGCCAGTACCACTTGGCGGACACTGTGGAAACACCTGTCGGGCCGGCCGGAACCACATCTCAGACGTGCCAGAACCATGTGCATGAGATGCTGGAACCACACCCCGAACAGACGGAAAACACCTGCCAGACCCGTCTGAACAGCCTGCCGAGCACGCCGGAGCCACCTGCTCGACTCGCCGGAACCACCTACCTGACATGCCCAAATCACCAGCCGGGTATGCCAGAACCACTTGGCGGACACTCCGGAATCATCTGCCGGACATGCCGGAACCAGCTCTCAGACACACCAGAACCACGTGCCGGAGACGCCGGAAGCACCTGCCGAGCATGCCGGAGCGACCTGCTCGACTCGCCAGAAACACCTGCCGGACACGCCAAAATCACCTGCCGGGTACGCCAGAACCACCTGGCAGACACTCCGAAATCACCTGTCGCACATGCCGGAACCACCTCTCAGACATGCCGGAAGCACGTGCCGGACACGCCGGAATCACCTACCGGACAGACCGGAACCACCTGCCGAGCACGCCGGAGCCACCTGTTCGACTCGCTGGAACCACCTGCCGGACAGGCCAATATCAACTGCTGGCTATGCCAGAACCACCTGGGGGACGGTCCGGAATCGCCTGCCAGCCATGGCGGAACCACCTCTCAGACGTACCAGAACCACCTGCCGGAGAAGCTGGAAACACGTCCTGGACAGTCTGGAACCACCTGCCGGCCAAGCCTGAACCACCTGCCAAGCACAACGGAACAACCTGCCAGACACGCCAAAATCACCTGCGTGTTATGCCAGAACCACTTGGAGGACTCTCTGGGTTGACCTGCCGGGCATGCCGGAACCACCTCTCAGACTTGCCAGAACCATGTGGCGGACAGTCCGGAATCACCTGTTGGGCATGCGCAACCACCTCTGAGACGTACCAGAACCACATGCCGTGCAGGCTGGAACCACCTACCGGACAGACCGGAATCACCTTTCGGGCATGCCGGAACCACCTGTCAGATGTGCCAGAAACACGTGCCGGAGACGCCGGAAGCACCTGCCAAGCACGTTGGAACCACCTGCTCAACTCGCCTGAACCACCTGCCGGACATTCCAAAATCACCTGCCGACTATGCCAGAACCCCTTGGCGAACACTCCGGAATCACTTGCCGGGCATGCAGGAACCACCTCTCACACATGCCAGAACCCCGTGCCAATGACCCCGGAAGCACCAGCTGAGCACGCCGGAACCACCTGCTCGACTCGCCAGAACCACCTGCCGATCACGCAAAAATCACCTGCCGGGTACGCCAGAACCACCTGGCGGACACTCCGAAATCACCTGTCGCGCATGCCGGAACCACCTCTCAGACGTGCCGGAAGCACGTGCCGGACACGCCGGAATCACCTACCGGACAGACCGGAACCACCTGCCGAGCACGCCGGAGCCACCTGTTCGACTCGCTGGAACCACCTGCCGGACAGGCCAATATCAACTGCTGGCTATGCCAGAACCACCTGGGGGACGGTCCGGAATCGCCTGCCAGCCATGGCGGAACCACCTCTCAGACGTACCAGAACCACCTGCCGGAGAAGCTGGAAACACGTCCTGGACAGTCTGGAACCACCTGCCGGCCAAGCCTGAACCACCTGCCAAGCACAACGGAACAACCTGCCAGACACGCCAAAATCACCTGCGTGTTATGCCAGAACCACTTGGAGGACTCTCTGGGTTGACCTGCCGGGCATGCCGGAACCACCTCTCAGACGTGCCAGAACCATGTGGCGGACAGTCCGGAATCACCTGTTGGGCATGCGCAACCACCTCTGAGACGTACCAGAACCACATGCCGTGCAGGCTGGAACCACCTACCGGACAGACCGGAATCACCTTTCGGGCATGCCGGAACCACCTGTCAGATGTGCCAGAAACACGTGCCGGAGACGCCGGAAGCACCTGCCAAGCACGTTGCTACCACCTGCTCAACTCGCCTGAACCACCTGCCGGACATTCCAAAATCACCTGCCGACTATGCCAGAACCCCTTGGCGAACACTCCGGAATCACTTGCCGGGCATGCAGGAACCACCTCTCAGACATGCCAGAACACCGTGCCAATGACCCCGGAAGCACCAGCTGAGCACGCCGGAACCACCTGCTCGACTCGCCAGAACCACCTGCCGATCACGCAAAAATCACCTGCCGGGTACGCCAGAACCACCTGGCGGACACTCCGAAATCACCTGTCGCGCATGCCGGAACCACCTCTCAGACGTGCCGGAAGCACGTGCCGGACACGCCGGAATCACCTACCGGACAGACCGGAACCACCTGCCGAGCACGCCGGAGCCACCTGTTCGACTCGCTGGAACCACCTGCCGGACAGGCCAATATCAACTGCTGGCTATGCCAGAACCACCTGGGGGACGGTCCGGAATCGCCTGCCAGCCATGGCGGAACCACCTCTCAGACATACCAGAACCACCTGCCGGAGAAGCTGGAAACACGTCCTGGACAGTCTGGAACCACCTGCCGGCCAAGCCTGAACCACCTGCCAAGCACAACGGAACAACCTGCCAGACACGCCAAAATCACCTGCGTGTTATGCCAGAACCACTTGGAGGACTCTCTGGGATGACCTGCCGGGCATGCCGGAACCACCTCTCAGACGTGCCAGAACCATGTGGCGGACAGTCCGGAATCACCTGTTGGGCATGCGCAACCACCTCTGAGACGTACCAGAACCACATGCCGTGCAGGCTGGAACCACCTACCGGACAGACCGGAATCACCTGTCGGGCATGCCGGAACCACCTGTCAGATGTGCCAGAAACACGTGCCGGAGACGCCGGAAGCACCTGCCAAGCACGTTGGAACCACCTGCTCAACTCGCCTGAACCACCTGCCGGACATTCCAAAATCACCTGCCGACTACGCCAGAACCCCTTGGCGAACACTCCGGAATCACTTGCCGGGCATGCAGGAACCACCTCTCAGACATGCCAGAACACCGTGCCAATGACCCCGGAAGCACCAGCTGAGCACGCCGGAACCACCTGCTCGACGCGCCAGAACCACCTGCCGATCACGCAAAAATCACCTGCCGGCTACGCCACAACCAGTTGGTGAACACTTTGGAATCACCTGCCAGGCTTGCTGGAACCACCTGCTAGTCATGCCAAAATCACCTGCCAACTACGCCAGAACCGCTTGGCGGACACTGCGGAAACACCTGTCGGGCCGGCTGGAACCACATCTCAGACGTGCCAGAAACGTGTTCATGAGATGCTGGAACCACACCCCGAACAGACGGATACCACCTGCCAGAACCGCCTGAACCACCTGCTGAGCACGCCGGAACCACCTGCTCGACTCACCGGTACCACCTCCCTGACATGCCAAAATCACCTGCTGGGTATGCCAGAACCACTTGGCGGACACTCCGGAATCATCTGCCGGACATGCCGGAACCAGCTCTCAGACACACCAGAACCAAGTGCCGGAGACGCCGGAAGCACCTGCCGAGCATGCCGGAGCGACCTGCTCGACTCGCCAGAAACACCTGCCGGACACGCCAAAATCACCTGCCGGGTATGCCAGAACCACCTGGCGGACACTACGGAATCACCTGCCGCGCATGCCGGAACCACCTCTCAGACGTGCCGGAAGCACGTGCCAGACACGCCGGAAACACCTACCGGACAGACCGGAACCACCTGCCAAGAACGCCGGAGCCACCTGTTCGACTCGCTGGAACCACCTGCCGGACAGGCCAATATCAACTGCTGGCTATGCCAGAACCACCTGGGGGACAGTCCGGGATCACCTGCCAGCCATGGCGGAACCACCTCTCAGACGTACCAGAACCACCTGCCGGAGAAGCTGGAAACACGTCCTGGACAGACTGGAACCACGTGACGGCCATGCCTGAACCACCTGCCGAGCACGGCGGAACCACCTGCCGGAGACGCCAAAATCACATGCGGGCTACGCCAGAACCACTTGGACGACTCTCCGAAATGACCTGCCGGGCATGTTGGAACCACCTCTCAGACGTGCCAGAAGCACGTGGCGGACAGTCCGGAATCACCTGTTGGGCATACGCAACCACCTCTGAGACGTACCAGAACCACGTGCCGTGCACGCCGGAACCACCTACCGGACAGACCGGAATCAACTTTTGGGCATGCCGGAACCACGAGTCAGATGTGCCAGAAACACGTGCCGGAGACGCCGGAAGCACCTGCCGAGCACGTCGCAACCACCTGCTCAACTCGCCTGAACCACCTGCCGGACACGCCAAAATCACCTGCCCGCTACACCAGCACCACTTCGGGGACAAGCCGGAATCACGTGAGGGGCATGCCGGCACAGCCTCTCAGACTGAACCTCGTGCCGGACACCACAGAACCACCTGCCGGACAGACCGGAACCACCTGCCGGACACGCCGGAACCACCGGCTCGACCCGCCGGAACGACCGCTGGACATGCAAAATCACCTGCCGGCTACGCCGGAAACACTTGGCGAACACTCCGGAATCACCTGCCGGGCATGCCGGAACCACCTCTCAGATATGCCAGAACCACGTGCCAATGACCCCGGAAGCACCTGCCGAGCACGCCGGAACCACCTGCTCGACTCGCCAGAACCACCTGCCGGACACGCAAAAATCACCTGCCGGCTACGCCACAACCAGTTGGGGAACACTTCGGAATCACCTGCCGGGCTTGCTGGAACCACCTGCCGGTCATGCCCAAATCACCTGCCAACTACGCCAGTACCACTTGGCGGACACTGTGGAAACACCTGTCGGGCCGGCCGGAACCACATCTCAGACGTGCCAGAACCATGTGCATGAGATGCTGGAACCACACCCCGAACAGACGGAAAACACCTGCCAGACCCGTCTGAACAACCTGCCGAGCACGCCGGAGCCACCTGCTCGACTCGCCGGAACCACCTACCTGACATGCCCAAATCACCAGCCGGGTATGCCAGAACCACTTGGCGGACACTCCGGAATCATCTGCCGGACATGCCGGAACCAGCTCTCAGACACACCAGAACCACGTGCCGGAGACGCCGGAAGCACCTGCCGAGCATGCCGGAGAGACCTGCTCGACTCGCCAGAAACACCTGCCGGACACGCCAAAATCACCTGCCGGGTACGCCAGAACCACCTGGCGGACACTCCGAAATCACCTGTCGCGCATGCCGGAACCACCTCTCAGACGTGCCGGAAGCACGTGCCGGACACGCCGGAATCACCTACCGGACAGACCGGAACCACCTGCCGAGCACGCCGGAGCCACCTGTTCGACTCGCTGGAACCACCTGCCGGACAGGCCAATATCAACTGCTGGCTATGCCAGAACCACCTGGGGGACGGTCCGGAATCGCCTGCCAGCCATGGCGGAACCACCTCTCAGACGTACCAGAACCACCTGCCGGAGAAGCTGGAAACACGTCCTGGACAGACTGGAACCACGTGACGGCCATGCCTGAACCACCTGCCGAGCACGGCGGAACCACCTGCCGGACACGCCAAAATCACCTGCGGGCTACGCCAGAACCACTTGGACGACTCTCCGAAATGACCTGCCGGGAATGTTGGAACCACCTCTCAGACGTGCCAGAAGCACGTGGCGGACAGTCCGGAATCACCTGTTGGGCATACGCAACCACCTCTGAGACGTACCAGAACCACGTGCCGTGCAGGCCGGAACCACCTACCGGACAGACCGGAATCAACTTTCGGGCATGCCGGAACCACCAGTCAGATGTGCCAGAAACACGTGCCGGAGACGCCGGAAGCACCTGCCGAGCACGTTGGAACCACCTGCTCAACTCGCCTGAACCACCTGCCGGACACGCAAATATCACCTGCCGGCTACGCCACAACCAGTTGGGGAACACTCCGGAATCACTTGCCGGGCATGCAGGAACCACCTCTCAGACATGCCAGAACCCCGTGCCAATGACCCCAGAAGCACCAGCCGAGCACGCCGGAACCACTTGCTCGACTCGCCAGAACCACCTGCCGATCACGCAAAAATCACCTGCTGGCTACGCCACAACCAGTTGGTGAACACTTTGGAATCACCTGCCAGGCTTGCTGGAACCACCTGCCGGTCATGCCAAAATCACCTGCCAACTACGCCAGTACCACTTGGCGGACACTGTGGAAACACCTGTCGGGCCGGCCGGAACCACATCTCAGACGTGCCAGAACCATGTGCATGAGATGCTGGAACCACACCCCGAACAGACGGAAAACACCTGCCAGACCCGTCTGAACAGCCTGCCGAGCACGCCGGAGCCACCTGCTCGACTCGCCGGAACCACCTACCTGACATGCCCAAATCACCAGCCGGGTATGCCAGAACCACTTGGCGGACACTCCGGAATCATCTGCCGGACATGCCGGAACCAGCTCTCAGACACACCAGAACCACGTGCCGGAGACGCCGGAAGCACCTGCCGAGCATGCCGGAGCCACCTGCTCGACTCGCCAGAAACACCTGCCGGACACGCCAAAATCACCTGCCGGGTACGCCAGAACCACCTGGCAGACACTCCGAAATCACCTGTCGCACATGCCGGAACCACCTCTCAGACATGCCGGAAGCACGTGCCGGACACGCCGGAATCACCTACCGGACAGACCGGAACCACCTGCCGAGCACGCCGGAGCCACCTGTTCGACTCGCTGGAACCACCTGCCGGACAGGCCAATATCAACTGCTGGCTATGCCAGAACCACCTGGGGGACGGTCCGGAATCGCCTGCCAGCCATGGCGGAACCACCTCTCAGACGTACCAGAACCACCTGCCGGAGAAGCTGGAAACACGTCCTGGACAGTCTGGAACCACCTGCCGGCCAAGCCTGAACCACCTGCCAAGCACAACGGAACAACCTGCCAGACACGCCAAAATCACCTGCGTGTTATGCCAGAACCACTTGGAGGACTCTCTGGGTTGACCTGCCGGGCATGCCGGAACCACCTCTCAGACTTGCCAGAACCATGTGGCGGACAGTCCGGAATCACCTGTTGGGCATGCGCAACCACCTCTGAGACGTACCAGAACCACATGCCGTGCAGGCTGGAACCACCTACCGGACAGACCGGAATCACCTTTCGGGCATGCCGGAACCACCTGTCAGATGTGCCAGAAACACGTGCCGGAGACGCCGGAAGCACCTGCCAAGCACGTTGGAACCACCTGCTCAACTCGCCTGAACCACCTGCCGGACATTCCAAAATCACCTGCCGACTATGCCAGAACCCCTTGGCGAACACTCCGGAATCACTTGCCGGGCATGCAGGAACCACCTCTCACACATGCCAGAACCCCGTGCCAATGACCCCGGAAGCACCAGCTGAGCATGCCGGAACCACCTGCTCGACTCGCCAGAACCACCTGCCGATCACGCAAAAATCACCTGCCGGGTACGCCAGAACCACCTGGCGGACACTCCGAAATCACCTGTCGCGCATGCCGGAACCATTTCTCAGACGTGCCGGAAGCACGTGCCGGACACGCCGGAATCACCTACCGGACAGACCGGAACCACCTGCCGAGCACGCCGGAGCCACCTGTTCGACTCGCTGGAACCACCTGCCGGACAGGCCAATATCAACTGCTGGCTATGCCAGAACCACCTGGGGGACGGTCCGGAATCGCCTGCCAGCCATGGCGGAACCACCTCTCAGACATACCAGAACCACCTGCCGGAGAAGCTGGAAACACGTCCTGGACAGTCTGGAACCACCTGCCGGCCAAGCCTGAACCACCTGCCAAGCACAACGGAACAACCTGCCAGACACGCCAAAATCACCTGCGTGTTATGCCAGAACCACTTGGAGGACTCTCTGGGATGACCTGCCGGGCATGCCGGAACCACCTCTCAGACGTGCCAGAACCATGTGGCGGACAGTCCGGAATCACCTGTTGGGCATGCGCAACCACCTCTGAGACGTACCAGAACCACATGCCGTGCAGGCTGGAACCACCTACCGGACAGACCGGAATCACCTGTCGGGCATGCCGGAACCACCTGTCAGATGTGCCAGAAACACGTGCCGGAGACGCCGGAAGCACCTGCCAAGCACGTTGGAACCACCTGCTCAACTCGCCTGAACCACCTGCCGGACATTCCAAAATCACCTGCCGACTACGCCAGAACCCCTTGGCGAACACTCCGGAATCACTTGCCGGGCATGCAGGAACCACCTCTCAGACATGCCAGAACACCGTGCCAATGACCCCGGAAGCACCAGCTGAGCACGCCGGAACCACCTGCTCGACGCGCCAGAACCACCTGCCGATCACGCAAAAATCACCTGCCGGCTACGCCACAACCAGTTGGTGAACACTTTGGAATCACCTGCCAGGCTTGCTGGAACCACCTGCTAGTCATGCCAAAATCACCTGCCAACTACGCCAGAACCGCTTGGCGGACACTGCGGAAACACCTGTCGGGCCGGCTGGAACCACATCTCAGACGTGCCAGAAACGTGTTCATGAGATGCTGGAACCACACCCCGAACAGACGGATACCACCTGCCAGAACCGCCTGAACCACCTGCTGAGCACGCCGGAACCACCTGCTCGACTCACCGGTACCACCTCCCTGACATGCCAAAATCACCTGCTGGGTATGCCAGAACCACTTGGCGGACACTCCGGAATCATCTGCCGGACATGCCGGAACCAGCTCTCAGACACACCAGAACCAAGTGCCGGAGACGCCGGAAGCACCTGCCGAGCATGCCGGAGCGACCTGCTCGACTCGCCAGAAACACCTGCCGGACACGCCAAAATCACCTGCCGGGTATGCCAGAACCACCTGGCGGACACTACGGAATCACCTGCCGCGCATGCCGGAACCACCTCTCAGACGTGCCGGAAGCACGTGCCAGACACGCCGGAAACACCTACCGGACAGACCGGAACCACCTGCCAAGAACGCCGGAGCCACCTGTTCGACTCGCTGGAACCACCTGCCGGACAGGCCAATATCAACTGCTGGCTATGCCAGAACCACCTGGGGGACAGTCCGGGATCACCTGCCAGCCATGGCGGAACCACCTCTCAGACGTACCAGAACCACCTGCCGGAGAAGCTGGAAACACGTCCTGGACAGACTGGAACCACGTGACGGCCATGCCTGAACCACCTGCCGAGCACGGCGGAACCACCTGCCGGAGACGCCAAAATCACATGCGGGCTACGCCAGAACCACTTGGACGACTCTCCGAAATGACCTGCCGGGCATGTTGGAACCACCTCTCAGACGTGCCAGAAGCACGTGGCGGACAGTCCGGAATCACCTGTTGGGCATACGCAACCACCTCTGAGACGTACCAGAACCACGTGCCGTGCACGCCGGAACCACCTACCGGACAGACCGGAATCAACTTTTGGGCATGCCGGAACCACGAGTCAGATGTGCCAGAAACACGTGCCGGAGACGCCGGAAGCACCTGCCGAGCACGTCGCAACCACCTGCTCAACTCGCCTGAACCACCTGCCGGACACGCCAAAATCACCTGCCCGCTACACCAGCACCACTTCGGGGACAAGCCGGAATCACGTGAGGGGCATGCCGGCACAGCCTCTCAGACTGAACCTCGTGCCGGACACCACAGAACCACCTGCCGGACAGACCGGAACCACCTGCCGGACACGCCGGAACCACCGGCTCGACCCGCCGGAACGACCGCTGGACATGCAAAATCACCTGCCGGCTACGCCGGAAACACTTGGCGAACACTCCGGAATCACCTGCCGGGCATGCCGGAACCACCTCTCAGATATGCCAGAACCACGTGCCAATGACCCCGGAAGCACCTGCCGAGCACGCCGGAACCACCTGCTCGACTCGCCAGAACCACCTGCCGGACACGCAAAAATCACCTGCCGGCTACGCCACAACCAGTTGGGGAACACTTCGGAATCACCTGCCGGGCTTGCTGGAACCACCTGCCGGTCATGCCCAAATCACCTGCCAACTACGCCAGTACCACTTGGCGGACACTGTGGAAACACCTGTCGGGCCGGCCGGAACCACATCTCAGACGTGCCAGAACCATGTGCATGAGATGCTGGAACCACACCCCGAACAGACGGAAAACACCTGCCAGACCCGTCTGAACAACCTGCCGAGCACGCCGGAGCCACCTGCTCGACTCGCCGGAACCACCTACCTGACATGCCCAAATCACCAGCCGGGTATGCCAGAACCACTTGGCGGACACTCCGGAATCATCTGCCGGACATGCCGGAACCAGCTCTCAGACACACCAGAACCACGTGCCGGAGACGCCGGAAGCACCTGCCGAGCATGCCGGAGAGACCTGCTCGACTCGCCAGAAACACCTGCCGGACACGCCAAAATCACCTGCCGGGTACGCCAGAACCACCTGGCGGACACTCCGAAATCACCTGTCGCGCATGCCGGAACCACCTCTCAGACGTGCCGGAAGCACGTGCCGGACACGCCGGAATCACCTACCGGACAGACCGGAACCACCTGCCGAGCACGCCGGAGCCACCTGTTCGACTCGCTGGAACCACCTGCCGGACAGGCCAATATCAACTGCTGGCTATGCCAGAACCACCTGGGGGACGGTCCGGAATCGCCTGCCAGCCATGGCGGAACCACCTCTCAGACGTACCAGAACCACCTGCCGGAGAAGCTGGAAACACGTCCTGGACAGACTGGAACCACGTGACGGCCATGCCTGAACCACCTGCCGAGCACGGCGGAACCACCTGCCGGACACGCCAAAATCACCTGCGGGCTACGCCAGAACCACTTGGACGACTCTCCGAAATGACCTGCCGGGAATGTTGGAACCACCTCTCAGACGTGCCAGAAGCACGTGGCGGACAGTCCGGAATCACCTGTTGGGCATACGCAACCACCTCTGAGACGTACCAGAACCACGTGCCGTGCAGGCCGGAACCACCTACCGGACAGACCGGAATCAACTTTCGGGCATGCCGGAACCACCAGTCAGATGTGCCAGAAACACGTGCCGGAGACGCCGGAAGCACCTGCCGAGCACGTTGGAACCACCTGCTCAACTCGCCTGAACCACCTGCCGGACACGCAAATATCACCTGCCGGCTACGCCACAACCAGTTGGGGAACACTCCGGAATCACTTGCCGGGCATGCAGGAACCACCTCTCAGACATGCCAGAACCCCGTGCCAATGACCCCAGAAGCACCAGCCGAGCACGCCGGAACCACTTGCTCGACTCGCCAGAACCACCTGCCGATCACGCAAAAATCACCTGCTGGCTACGCCACAACCAGTTGGTGAACACTTTGGAATCACCTGCCAGGCTTGCTGGAACCACCTGCCGGTCATGCCAAAATCACCTGCCAACTACGCCAGTACCACTTGGCGGACACTGTGGAAACACCTGTCGGGCCGGCCGGAACCACATCTCAGACGTGCCAGAACCATGTGCATGAGATGCTGGAACCACACCCCGAACAGACGGAAAACACCTGCCAGACCCGTCTGAACAGCCTGCCGAGCACGCCGGAGCCACCTGCTCGACTCGCCGGAACCACCTACCTGACATGCCCAAATCACCAGCCGGGTATGCCAGAACCACTTGGCGGACACTCCGGAATCATCTGCCGGACATGCCGGAACCAGCTCTCAGACACACCAGAACCACGTGCCGGAGACGCCGGAAGCACCTGCCGAGCATGCCGGAGCCACCTGCTCGACTCGCCAGAAACACCTGCCGGACACGCCAAAATCACCTGCCGGGTACGCCAGAACCACCTGGCAGACACTCCGAAATCACCTGTCGCACATGCCGGAACCACCTCTCAGACATGCCGGAAGCACGTGCCGGACACGCCGGAATCACCTACCGGACAGACCGGAACCACCTGCCGAGCACGCCGGAGCCACCTGTTCGACTCGCTGGAACCACCTGCCGGACAGGCCAATATCAACTGCTGGCTATGCCAGAACCACCTGGGGGACGGTCCGGAATCGCCTGCCAGCCATGGCGGAACCACCTCTCAGACGTACCAGAACCACCTGCCGGAGAAGCTGGAAACACGTCCTGGACAGTCTGGAACCACCTGCCGGCCAAGCCTGAACCACCTGCCAAGCACAACGGAACAACCTGCCAGACACGCCAAAATCACCTGCGTGTTATGCCAGAACCACTTGGAGGACTCTCTGGGTTGACCTGCCGGGCATGCCGGAACCACCTCTCAGACTTGCCAGAACCATGTGGCGGACAGTCCGGAATCACCTGTTGGGCATGCGCAACCACCTCTGAGACGTACCAGAACCACATGCCGTGCAGGCTGGAACCACCTACCGGACAGACCGGAATCACCTTTCGGGCATGCCGGAACCACCTGTCAGATGTGCCAGAAACACGTGCCGGAGACGCCGGAAGCACCTGCCAAGCACGTTGGAACCACCTGCTCAACTCGCCTGAACCACCTGCCGGACATTCCAAAATCACCTGCCGACTATGCCAGAACCCCTTGGCGAACACTCCGGAATCACTTGCCGGGCATGCAGGAACCACCTCTCACACATGCCAGAACCCCGTGCCAATGACCCCGGAAGCACCAGCTGAGCATGCCGGAACCACCTGCTCGACTCGCCAGAACCACCTGCCGATCACGCAAAAATCACCTGCCGGGTACGCCAGAACCACCTGGCGGACACTCCGAAATCACCTGTCGCGCATGCCGGAACCATTTCTCAGACGTGCCGGAAGCACGTGCCGGACACGCCGGAATCACCTACCGGACAGACCGGAACCACCTGCCGAGCACGCCGGAGCCACCTGTTCGACTCGCTGGAACCACCTGCCGGACAGGCCAATATCAACTGCTGGCTATGCCAGAACCACCTGGGGGACGGTCCGGAATCGCCTGCCAGCCATGGCGGAACCACCTCTCAGACATACCAGAACCACCTGCCGGAGAAGCTGGAAACACGTCCTGGACAGTCTGGAACCACCTGCCGGCCAAGCCTGAACCACCTGCCAAGCACAACGGAACAACCTGCCAGACACGCCAAAATCACCTGCGTGTTATGCCAGAACCACTTGGAGGACTCTCTGGGATGACCTGCCGGGCATGCCGGAACCACCTCTCAGACGTGCCAGAACCATGTGGCGGACAGTCCGGAATCACCTGTTGGGCATGCGCAACCACCTCTGAGACGTACCAGAACCACATGCCGTGCAGGCTGGAACCACCTACCGGACAGACCGGAATCACCTGTCGGGCATGCCGGAACCACCTGTCAGATGTGCCAGAAACACGTGCCGGAGACGCCGGAAGCACCTGCCAAGCACGTTGGAACCACCTGCTCAACTCGCCTGAACCACCTGCCGGACATTCCAAAATCACCTGCCGACTACGCCAGAACCCCTTGGCGAACACTCCGGAATCACTTGCCGGGCATGCAGGAACCACCTCTCAGACATGCCAGAACACCGTGCCAATGACCCCGGAAGCACCAGCTGAGCACGCCGGAACCACCTGCTCGACTCGCCAGAACCACCTGCCGATCACGCAAAAATCACCTGCCGGCTACGCCACAACCAGTTGGTGAACACTTTGGAATCACCTGCCAGGCTTGCTGGAACCACCTGCCAGTCATGCCAAAATCACCTGCCAACTACGCCAGAACCGCTTGGCGGACACTGCGGAAACACCTGTCGGGCCGGCTGGAACCACATCTCAGACGTGCCAGAAACGTGTTCATGAGATGCTGGAACCACACCCCGAACAGACGGATACCACCTGCCAGAACCGCCTGAACCACCTGCTGAGCACGCCGGAACCACCTGCTCGACTCACCGGTACCACCTCCCTGACATGCCAAAATCACCTGCTGGGTATGCCAGAACCACTTGGCGGACACTCCGGAATCATCTGCCGGACATGCCGGAACCAGCTCTCAGACACACCAGAACCACGTGCCGGAGACGCCGGAAGCACCTGCCGAGCATGCCGGAGCGACCTGCTCGACTCGCCAGAAACACCTGCCGGACACGCCAAAATCACCTGCCGGGTATGCCAGAACCACCTGGCGGACACTACGGAATCACCTGCCGCGCATGCCGGAACCACCTCTCAGACGTGCCGGAAGCACGTGCCAGACACGCCGGAAACACCTACCGGACAGACCGGAACCACCTGCCAAGAACGCCGGAGCCACCTGTTCGACTCGCTGGAACCACCTGCCGGACAGGCCAATATCAACTGCTGGCTATGCCAGAACCACCTGGGGGACAGTCCGGGATCACCTGCCAGCCATGGCGGAACCACCTCTCAGACGTACCAGAACCACCTGCCGGAGAAGCTGGAAACACGTCCTGGACAGACTGGAACCACGTGACGGCCATGCCTGAACCACCTGCCGAGCACGGCGGAACCACCTGCCGGAGACGCCAAAATCACATGCGGGCTACGCCAGAACCACTTGGACGACTCTCCGAAATGACCTGCCGGGCATGTTGGAACCACCTCTCAGACGTGCCAGAAGCACGTGGCGGACAGTCCGGAATCACCTGTTGGGCATACGCAACCACCTCTGAGACGTACCAGAACCACGTGCCGTGCACGCCGGAACCACCTACCGGACAGACCGGAATCAACTTTTGGGCATGCCGGAACCACGAGTCAGATGTGCCAGAAACACGTGCCGGAGACGCCGGAAGCACCTGCCGAGCACGTCGCAACCACCTGCTCAACTCGCCTGAACCACCTGCCGGACACGCCAAAATCACCTGCCCGCTACACCAGCACCACTTCGGGGACAAGCCGGAATCACGTGAGGGGCATGCCGGCACAGCCTCTCAGACTGAACCTCGTGCCGGACACCACAGAACCACCTGCCGGACAGACCGGAACCACCTGCCGGACACGCCGGAACCACCGGCTCGACCCGCCGGAACGACCGCTGGACATGCAAAATCACCTGCCGGCTACGCCGGAAACACTTGGCGAACACTCCGGAATCACCTGCCGGGCATGCCGGAACCACCTCTCAGATATGCCAGAACCACGTGCCAATGACCCCGGAAGCACCTGCCGAGCACGCCGGAACCACCTGCTCGACTCGCCAGAACCACCTGCCGGACACGCAAAAATCACCTGCCGGCTACGCCACAACCAGTTGGGGAACACTTCGGAATCACCTGCCGGGCTTGCTGGAACCACCTGCCGGTCATGCCCAAATCACCTGCCAACTACGCCAGTACCACTTGGCGGACACTGTGGAAACACCTGTCGGGCCGGCCGGAACCACATCTCAGACGTGCCAGAACCATGTGCATGAGATGCTGGAACCACACCCCGAACAGACGGAAAACACCTGCCAGACCCGTCTGAACAACCTGCCGAGCACGCCGGAGCCACCTGCTCGACTCGCCGGAACCACCTACCTGACATGCCCAAATCACCAGCCGGGTATGCCAGAACCACTTGGCGGACACTCCGGAATCATCTGCCGGACATGCCGGAACCAGCTCTCAGACACACCAGAACCACGTGCCGGAGACGCCGGAAGCACCTGCCGAGCATGCCGGAGAGACCTGCTCGACTCGCCAGAAACACCTGCCGGACACGCCAAAATCACCTGCCGGGTACGCCAGAACCACCTGGCGGACACTCCGAAATCACCTGTCGCGCATGCCGGAACCACCTCTCAGACGTGCCGGAAGCACGTGCCGGACACGCCGGAATCACCTACCGGACAGACCGGAACCACCTGCCGAGCACGCCGGAGCCACCTGTTCGACTCGCTGGAACCACCTGCCGGACAGGCCAATATCAACTGCTGGCTATGCCAGAACCACCTGGGGGACGGTCCGGAATCGCCTGCCAGCCATGGCGGAACCACCTCTCAGACGTACCAGAACCACCTGCCGGAGAAGCTGGAAACACGTCCTGGACAGACTGGAACCACGTGACGGCCATGCCTGAACCACCTGCCGAGCACGGCGGAACCACCTGCCGGACACGCCAAAATCACCTGCGGGCTACGCCAGAACCACTTGGACGACTCTCCGAAATGACCTGCCGGGAATGTTGGAACCACCTCTCAGACGTGCCAGAAGCACGTGGCGGACAGTCCGGAATCACCTGTTGGGCATACGCAACCACCTCTGAGACGTACCAGAACCACGTGCCGTGCAGGCCGGAACCACCTACCGGACAGACCGGAATCAACTTTCGGGCATGCCGGAACCACCAGTCAGATGTGCCAGAAACACGTGCCGGAGACGCCGGAAGCACCTGCCGAGCACGTTGGAACCACCTGCTCAACTCGCCTGAACCACCTGCCGGACACGCAAATATCACCTGCCGGCTACGCCACAACCAGTTGGGGAACACTCCGGAATCACTTGCCGGGCATGCAGGAACCACCTCTCAGACATGCCAGAACCCCGTGCCAATGACCCCAGAAGCACCAGCCGAGCACGCCGGAACCACTTGCTCGACTCGCCAGAACCACCTGCCGATCACGCAAAAATCACCTGCTGGCTACGCCACAACCAGTTGGTGAACACTTTGGAATCACCTGCCAGGCTTGCTGGAACCACCTGCCGGTCATGCCAAAATCACCTGCCAACTACGCCAGTACCACTTGGCGGACACTGTGGAAACACCTGTCGGGCCGGCCGGAACCACATCTCAGACGTGCCAGAACCATGTGCATGAGATGCTGGAACCACACCCCGAACAGACGGAAAACACCTGCCAGACCCGTCTGAACAGCCTGCCGAGCACGCCGGAGCCACCTGCTCGACTCGCCGGAACCACCTACCTGACATGCCCAAATCACCAGCCGGGTATGCCAGAACCACTTGGCGGACACTCCGGAATCATCTGCCGGACATGCCGGAACCAGCTCTCAGACACACCAGAACCACGTGCCGGAGACGCCGGAAGCACCTGCCGAGCATGCCGGAGCCACCTGCTCGACTCGCCAGAAACACCTGCCGGACACGCCAAAATCACCTGCCGGGTACGCCAGAACCACCTGGCAGACACTCCGAAATCACCTGTCGCACATGCCGGAACCACCTCTCAGACATGCCGGAAGCACGTGCCGGACACGCCGGAATCACCTACCGGACAGACCGGAACCACCTGCCGAGCACGCCGGAGCCACCTGTTCGACTCGCTGGAACCACCTGCCGGACAGGCCAATATCAACTGCTGGCTATGCCAGAACCACCTGGGGGACGGTCCGGAATCGCCTGCCAGCCATGGCGGAACCACCTCTCAGACGTACCAGAACCACCTGCCGGAGAAGCTGGAAACACGTCCTGGACAGTCTGGAACCACCTGCCGGCCAAGCCTGAACCACCTGCCAAGCACAACGGAACAACCTGCCAGACACGCCAAAATCACCTGCGTGTTATGCCAGAACCACTTGGAGGACTCTCTGGGTTGACCTGCCGGGCATGCCGGAACCACCTCTCAGACTTGCCAGAACCATGTGGCGGACAGTCCGGAATCACCTGTTGGGCATGCGCAACCACCTCTGAGACGTACCAGAACCACATGCCGTGCAGGCTGGAACCACCTACCGGACAGACCGGAATCACCTTTCGGGCATGCCGGAACCACCTGTCAGATGTGCCAGAAACACGTGCCGGAGACGCCGGAAGCACCTGCCAAGCACGTTGGAACCACCTGCTCAACTCGCCTGAACCACCTGCCGGACATTCCAAAATCACCTGCCGACTATGCCAGAACCCCTTGGCGAACACTCCGGAATCACTTGCCGGGCATGCAGGAACCACCTCTCACACATGCCAGAACCCCGTGCCAATGACCCCGGAAGCACCAGCTGAGCACGCCGGAACCACCTGCTCGACTCGCCAGAACCACCTGCCGATCACGCAAAAATCACCTGCCGGGTACGCCAGAACCACCTGGCGGACACTCCGAAATCACCTGTCGCGCATGCCGGAACCACCTCTCAGACGTGCCGGAAGCACGTGCCGGACACGCCGGAATCACCTACCGGACAGACCGGAACCACCTGCCGAGCACGCCGGAGCCACCTGTTCGACTCGCTGGAACCACCTGCCGGACAGGCCAATATCAACTGCTGGCTATGCCAGAACCACCTGGGGGACGGTCCGGAATCGCCTGCCAGCCATGGCGGAACCACCTCTCAGACGTACCAGAACCACCTGCCGGAGAAGCTGGAAACACGTCCTGGACAGTCTGGAACCACCTGCCGGCCAAGCCTGAACCACCTGCCAAGCACAACGGAACAACCTGCCAGACACGCCAAAATCACCTGCGTGTTATGCCAGAACCACTTGGAGGACTCTCTGGGTTGACCTGCCGGGCATGCCGGAACCACCTCTCAGACGTGCCAGAACCATGTGGCGGACAGTCCGGAATCACCTGTTGGGCATGCGCAACCACCTCTGAGACGTACCAGAACCACATGCCGTGCAGGCTGGAACCACCTACCGGACAGACCGGAATCACCTTTCGGGCATGCCGGAACCACCTGTCAGATGTGCCAGAAACACGTGCCGGAGACGCCGGAAGCACCTGCCAAGCACGTTGGAACCACCTGCTCAACTCGCCTGAACCACCTGCCGGACATTCCAAAATCACCTGCCGACTATGCCAGAACCCCTTGGCGAACACTCCGGAATCACTTGCCGGGCATGCAGGAACCACCTCTCACACATGCCAGAACCCCGTGCCAATGACCCCGGAAGCACCAGCTGAGCACGCCGGAACCACCTGCTCGACTCGCCAGAACCACCTGCCGATCACGCAAAAATCACCTGCCGGGTACGCCAGAACCACCTGGCGGACACTCCGAAATCACCTGTCGCGCATGCCGGAACCACCTCTCAGACGTGCCGGAAGCACGTGCCGGACACGCCGGAATCACCTACCGGACAGACCGGAACCACCTGCCGAGCACGCCGGAGCCACCTGTTCGACTCGCTGGAACCACCTGCCGGACAGGCCAATATCAACTGCTGGCTATGCCAGAACCACCTGGGGGACGGTCCGGAATCGCCTGCCAGCCATGGCGGAACCACCTCTCAGACATACCAGAACCACCTGCCGGAGAAGCTGGAAACACGTCCTGGACAGTCTGGAACCACCTGCCGGCCAAGCCTGAACCACCTGCCAAGCACAACGGAACAACCTGCCAGACACGCCAAAATCACCTGCGTGTTATGCCAGAACCACTTGGAGGACTCTCTGGGATGACCTGCCGGGCATGCCGGAACCACCTCTCAGACGTGCCAGAACCATGTGGCGGACAGTCCGGAATCACCTGTTGGGCATGCGCAACCACCTCTGAGACGTACCAGAACCACATGCCGTGCAGGCTGGAACCACCTACCGGACAGACCGGAATCACCTGTCGGGCATGCCGGAACCACCTGTCAGATGTGCCAGAAACACGTGCCGGAGACGCCGGAAGCACCTGCCAAGCACGTTGGAACCACCTACTCAACTCGCCTGAACCACCTGCCGGACATTCCAAAATCACCTGCCGACTACGCCAGAACCCCTTGGCGAACACTCCGGAATCACTTGCCGGGCATGCAGGAACCACCTCTCAGACATGCCAGAACACCGTGCCAATGACCCCGGAAGCACCAGCTGAGCACGCCGGAACCACCTGCTCGACGCGCCAGAACCACCTGCCGATCACGCAAAAATCACCTGCCGGCTACGCCACAACCAGTTGGTGAACACTTTGGAATCACCTGCCAGGCTTGCTGGAACCACCTGCCAGTCATGCCAAAATCACCTGCCAACTACGCCAGAACCGCTTGGCGGACACTGCGGAAACACCTGTCGGGCCGGCTGGAACCACATCTCAGACGTGCCAGAAACGTGTTCATGAGATGCTGGAACCACACCCCGAACAGACGGATACCACCTGCCAGAACCGCCTGAACCACCTGCTGAGCACGCCGGAACCACCTGCTCGACTCACCGGTACCACCTCCCTGACATGCCAAAATCACCTGCTGGGTATGCCAGAACCACTTGGCGGACACTCCGGAATCATCTGCCGGACATGCCGGAACCAGCTCTCAGACACACCAGAACCAAGTGCCGGAGACGCCGGAAGCACCTGCCGAGCATGCCGGAGCGACCTGCTCGACTCGCCAGAAACACCTGCCGGACACGCCAAAATCACCTGCCGGGTATGCCAGAACCACCTGGCGGACACTACGGAATCACCTGCCGCGCATGCCGGAACCACCTCTCAGACGTGCCGGAAGCACGTGCCAGACACGCCGGAAACACCTACCGGACAGACCGGAACCACCTGCCAAGAACGCCGGAGCCACCTGTTCGACTCGCTGGAACCACCTGCCGGACAGGCCAATATCAACTGCTGGCTATGCCAGAACCACCTGGGGGACAGTCCGGGATCACCTGCCAGCCATGGCGGAACCACCTCTCAGACGTACCAGAACCACCTGCCGGAGAAGCTGGAAACACGTCCTGGACAGACTGGAACCACGTGACGGCCATGCCTGAACCACCTGCCGAGCACGGCGGAACCACCTGCCGGAGACGCCAAAATCACATGCGGGCTACGCCAGAACCACTTGGACGACTCTCCGAAATGACCTGCCGGGCATGTTGGAACCACCTCTCAGACGTGCCAGAAGCACGTGGCGGACAGTCCGGAATCACCTGTTGGGCATACGCAACCACCTCTGAGACGTACCAGAACCACGTGCCGTGCACGCCGGAACCACCTACCGGACAGACCGGAATCAACTTTTGGGCATGCCGGAACCACGAGTCAGATGTGCCAGAAACACGTGCCGGAGACGCCGGAAGCACCTGCCGAGCACGTCGCAACCACCTGCTCAACTCGCCTGAACCACCTGCCGGACACGCCAAAATCACCTGCCCGCTACACCAGCACCACTTCGGGGACAAGCCGGAATCACGTGAGGGGCATGCCGGCACAGCCTCTCAGACTGAACCTCGTGCCGGACACCACAGAACCACCTGCCGGACAGACCGGAACCACCTGCCGGACACGCCGGAACCACCGGCTCGACCCGCCGGAACGACCGCTGGACATGCAAAATCACCTGCCGGCTACGCCGGAAACACTTGGCGAACACTCCAGAATCACCTGCCGGGCATGCCGGAACCACCTCTCAGATATGCCAGAACCACGGGCCAATGACCCCGGAAGCACCTGCCGAGCACGCCGGAACCACCTGCTCGACTCGCCAGAACCACCTGCCGGACACGCAAAAATCACCTGCCGGCTACGCCACAACCAGTTGGGGAACACTTCGGAATCACCTGCCGGGCTTGCTGGAACCACCTGCCGGTGATGCCAAAATCACCTGCCAACTACGCCAGTACCACTTGGCGGACACTGTGGAAACAGCTGTCGGGCCGGCCGGAACCACATCTCAGACGTGCCAGAACCATGTGCATGAGATGCTGGAACCACACCCCGAACAGACGGAAAACACCTGCCAGACCCGTCTGAACAACCTGCCGAGCACGCCGGAGCCACCTGCTCGACTCGCCGGAACCACCTACCTGACATGCCAAAATCACCAGCCGGGTATGCCAGAACCACTTGCCGGACACTCCGGAATCATCTGCCGGACATGCCGGAACCAGCTCTCAGACACACCAGAACCACGTGCCGGAGACGCCGGAAGCACCTGCCGAGCATGCCGGAGCCACCTGCTCGACTCGCCAGAAACACCTGCCGGACACGCCAAAATCACCTGCCGGGTACGCCAGAACCACCTGGCGGACACTCCGAAATCACCTGTCGCGCATGCCGGAACCACCTCTCAGACGTGCCGGAAGCACGTGCCGGACACTCCGGAATCACCTACCGGACAGACCGGAACCACCTGCCGAGCACGCCGGAGCCACCTGTTCGACTCGCTGGAACCACCTGCCGGACAGGCCAATATCAACTGCTGGCTATGCCAGAACCACCTGGGGGACGGTCCGGAATCGCCTGCCAGCCATGGCGGAACCACCTCTCAGACCTACCAGAACCACCTGCCGGAGAAGCTGGAAACACGTCCTGGACAGTCTGGAACCACCTGCCGGCCAAGCCTGAACCACCTGCCAAGCACAATGGAACAACCTGCCAGACACGCCAAAATCACCTGCGTGTTATGCCAGAACCACTTGGAGGACTCTCTGGGATGACCTGCCGGGCATGCCGGAACCACCTCTCAGACGTGCCAGAACCATGTGGCGGACAGTCCGCAATCACCTGTTGGGCATGCGCAACCACCTCTGAGACGTACCAGAACCACATGCCGTGCAGGCTGGAACCACCTACCGGACAGACCGGAATCACCTTTCGGGCATGCCGGAACCACCTGTCAGATGTGCCAGAAACACGTGCCGGAGACGCCGGAAGCACCTGCCAAGCACGTTGGAACCACCTGCTCAACTCGCCTGAACCACCTGCCGGACATGCCAAAATCACCTGCCGACTATGCCAGAACCACTTGGCGAACACTCCGGAATCACTTGCCGGGCATGCAGGAACCACCTCTCAGACATGCCAGAAGCCCGTGCCAATGACCCCGGAAGCACCAGACGAGCACGCCGGAACAACTTGCTCGACTCGCCAGAACCACCTGCCGATCACGCAAAAATCACCTGCCGGCTACGCCACAACCAGTTGGTGAACACTTTGGAATCACCTGCCAGGCTTGCTGGAACCACCTGCCAGTCATGCCGAAATCACCTGCCAACTACGCCAGAACCGCTTGGCGGACACTGCGGAAACAACTGTCGGGCCGGCTGGAACCACATCTCAGACGTGCCAGAAACGTGTTCATGAGATGCTGGAACCACACCCCGAACAGACGGATACCACCTGCCAGAACCGCCTGAACCACCTGCTGAGCACGCCGGAACCACCTGCTCGACTCACCGGTACCACCTCCCTGACACGCCAAAATCACCTGCTGGGTATGCCAGAACCACTTGGCGGACACTCCGGAATCATCTGCCGGACATGCCGGAACCAGCTCTCAGACACAGCAGAACCACGTGCCGCAGACGCCGGAAGCACCTGCCGAGCATGCCGGAGCCACCTGCTCGACTCGCCAGAAACACCTGCCGGACAAGCCAAAATCACCTGCCGGGTATGCCAGAACCACCTGGCGGACACTACGGAATCACCTGCCGCGCATGCCGGAACCACCTCTCAGACGTGCCGGAAGCACGTGCCAGACACGCCGGAAACACCTACCGGACAGACCGGAACCACCTGCCAAGAACGCGGGAGCCACCTGTTCGACTCGCTGGAACCACCTGCCGGACAGGCCAATATCAACTGCTGGCTATGCCAGAACCACCTGGGGGACAGTCCGGGATCACCTGCCAGCCATGGCAGAACCACCTCTCAGACGTACCAGAACCACCTGCCGGAGAAGCTGGAAACACGTCCTGGACAGACTGGAACCACGTGACGGCCATGCCTGAACCACCTGCCGAGCACGGCGGAACCACCTGCCGGAGACGCCAAAATCACCTGCGGGCTACGCCAGAACCACTTGGACGACTCTCCGAAATGACCTGCCGGGCATGTTGGAACCACCTCTCAGACTTGCCAGAAGCACGTGCCAGACAGTCCGGAATCACCTGTTGGGCATACGCAACCACCTCTGACACGTACCAGAACCACGTGCCGTGCACGCCGGAACCACCTACCGGACAGACCGGAATCAACTTTTGGGCATGCCGGAACCACGAGTCAGATGTGCCAGAAACACGTGCCGGAGACGCCGGAAGCACCTGCCGAGCACGTCGCAACCACCTGCTCAACTCGCCTGAACCACCTGCCGGACACGCCAAAATCACCTGCCCGCTACACCAGCACCACTTCGGGGACAAGCCGGAATCACGTGAGGGGCATGCCGGCACAGCCTCTCAGACTGAACCTCGTGCCGGACAGCACAGAACCACCTGCCGGACAGACCGGAACCACCTGCCGGACACGCCGGAACCACCGGCTCGACCCGCCGGAACGACCGCTGGACATGCAAAATCACCTGCCGGCTACGCCGGAAACACTTGGCGAACACTCCGGAATCACCTGCCGGGCATGCCGGAACCACCTCTCAGATATGCCAGAACCACGTGCCAATGACCCCGGAAGCACCTGACAAGCACGCCGGAACCACCTGCTCGACTCGCCAGAACCACCTGCCGATCACGCAAAAATCACCTGCCGGCTACGCCACAACCAGTTGGGGAACACTTCGGAATCACCTGCCGGGCTTGCTGGAACCACCTGCCGGTCATGCCAAAATCACCTGCCAACTACGCCAGTACCCCTTGGCGGACACTGTGGAAACACCTGTCGGGCCGGCCGGAACCACATCTCAGACGTGCCAGAACCATGTGCATGAGATGCTGGAACCACACCCCGAACAGACGGAAAACACCTGCCAGACCCGTCTGAACAACCTGCCGAGCACGCCGGAGCCACCTGCTCGACTCGCCGGAACCACCTACCTGACATGCCAAAATCACCAGCCGGGTATGCCAGAACCACTTGGCGGACACTCCGGAATCATCTGCCCGACATGCCGGAACCAGCTCTCAGACACACCAGAACCACGTGCCGGAGACGCCGGAAGCACCTGCCGAGCATGCCGGAGCCACCTGCTCGACTCGCCAGAAACACCTGCCGGACACGCCAAAATCACCTGCCGGGTACGCCAGAACCACCTGGCGGACACTCCGAAATCACCTGTCGCGCATGCCGGAACCACCTCTCAGACGTGCCGGAAGCACGTGCCGGACACGCCGGAATCACCTACCGGACAGACCGGAACCCCCTGCCGAGCACGCCGGAGCCACCTGTTCGACTCGCTGGAACCACCTGCCGGACAGGCCAATATCAACTGCTGGCTATGCCAGAACCACCTGGGGGACGGTCCGGAATCGCCTGCCAGCCATGGCGGAACCACCTCTCAGACGTACCAGAACCACCTGCCGGAGAAGCTGGAAACACGTCCTGGACAGTCTGGAACCACCTGCCGGCCAAGCCTGAACCACCTGCCAAGCACAACGGAACAACCTGCACGCCAAGATCACCTGCGTGTTATGCCAGAACCACATGGAGGACTCTCTGGGATGACCTGCCGGGCATGCCGGAACCACCTCTCAGACGTGCCAGAACCATGTGGCGGACAGTCCGGAATCACCTGTTGGGCATGCGCAACCACCTCTGAGATGTACCAGAACCACATGCCGTGCAGGCTGGAACCACCTACCGGACAGACCGGAATCACCTTTCGGGCATGCTGGAACCACCTGTCAGATGTGCCAGAAACACGTGCCGGAGACGCCGGAAGCACCTGCCAAGCACGTTGGAACCACCTGCTCAACTCGCCTGAACCACCTGCCGGACATGCCAAAATCACCTGCCGACTATGCCAGAACCCCTTGGCGAACACTCCGGAGTCACTTGCCGGGCATGCAGGAACCACCTCTCAGACATGCCAGAACCCCGTGCCAATGACCCCGGGAGCACCAGCCGAGCACGCCGGAACCACTTGCTCGACTCGCCAGAACCACCTGCCGATCACGCAAAAATCACCTGCTGGCTACGCCACAACCAGTTGTTGAACACTTTGGAATCACCTGCCAGGCTTGCTGGAACCACCTGCCAGTCATGCCAAAATCACCTGCCAACTACGCCAGAACCGCTTGGCGGACACTGCGGAAACACCTGTCGGGCCGGCTGGAACCACATCTCAGACGTGCCAGAAACGTGTTCATGAGATGCTGGAACCACACCCCGAACAGACGGATACCACCTGCCAGAACCGCCTGAACCACCTGCTGAGCACGCCGGAACCACCTGCTCGACTCACCGGTACCACCTCCCTGACATGCCAAAATCACCTGCTGGGTATGCCAGAACCACTTGGCGGACATTCCGGAATCATCTGCCGGACATGCCGGAACCAGCTCTCAGACACACCAGAACCAAGTGCCGGAGACGCCGGAAGCACCTGCCGAGCATGCCGGAGCGACCTGCTCGACTCGCCAGAAACACCTGCCGGACACGCCAAAATCACCTGCCGGGTATGCCAGAACCACCTGGCGGACACTACGGAATCACCTGCCGCGCATGCCGGAACCACCTCTCAGACGTGCCGGAAGCACGTGCCAGACACGCCGGAAACACCTACCGGACAGACCGGAACCACCTGCCAAGAACGCGGGAGCCACCTGTTCGACTCGCTGGAACCACCTGCCGGACAGGCCAATATCAACTGCTGGCTATGCCAGAACCACCTGGGGGACAGTCCGGGATCACCTGCCAGCCATGGCGGAACCACCTCTCAGACGTACCAGAACCACCTGCCGGAGAAGCTGGAAACACGTCCTGGACAGACTGGAACCACGTGACGGCCATGCCTGAACCACCTGCCGAGCACGGCGGAACCACCTGCCGGAGACGCCAAAATCACATGCGGGCTACGCCAGAACCACTTGGACGACTCTCCGAAATGACCTGCCGGGCATGTTGGAACCACCTCTCAGACGTGCCAGAAGCACGTGGCGGACAGTCCGGAATCACCTGTTGGGCATACGCAACCACCTCTGAGACGTACCAGAACCACGTGCCGTGCACGCCGGAACCACCTACCGGACACGCCAAAATCACCTGCCCGCTACACCACCACCACTTCGGGGACAAGCCGGAATCACGTGAGGGGCATGCCGGCACAGCCTCTCAGACTGAACCTCGTGCCGGACACCACAGAACCACCTGCCGGACAGACCGGAACCACCTGCCGGACACGCCGGAACCACCGGCTCGACCCGCCGGAACGACCGCTGGACATGCAAAATCACCTGCCGGCTACGCCGGAAACACTTGGCGAACACTCCGGAATCACCTGCCGGGCATGCCGGAACCACCTCTCAGATATGCCAGAACCACGTGCCAATGACCCCGGAAGCACCTGCCGAGCACGCCGGAACCACCTGCTCGACTCGCCAGAACCACCTGCCGGACACGCAAAAATCACCTGCCGGCTACGCCACAACCAGTTGGGGAACACTTTGGAATCACCTGCCGGGCTTGCTGGAACCACCTGCCGGTCATGCCCAAATCACCTGCCAACTACGCCAGTACCACTTGGCGGACACTGTGGAAACACCTGTCGGGCCGGCCGGAACCACATCTCAGACGTGCCAGAACCATGTGCATGAGATGCTGGAACCACACCCCGAACAGACGGAAAACACCTGCCAGACCCGTCTGAACAACCTGCCGAGCACGCCGGAGCCACCTGCTCGACTCGCCGGAACCACCTACCTGACATGCCCAAATCACCAGCCGGGTATGCCAGAACCACTTGGCGGACACTCCGGAATCATCTGCCGGACATGCCGGAACCAGCTCTCAGACACACCAGAACCACGTGCCGGAGACGCCGGAAGCACCTGCCGAGCATGCCGGAGAGACCTGCTCGACTCGCCAGAAACACCTGCCGGACACGCCAAAATCACCTGCCGGGTACGCCAGAACCACCTGGCGGACACTCCGAAATCACCTGTCGCGCATGCCGGAACCACCTCTCAGACGTGCCGGAAGCACGTGCCGGACACGCCGGAATCACCTACCGGACAGACCGGAACCACCTGCCGAGCACGCCGGAGCCACCTGTTCGACTCGCTGGAACCACCTGCCGGACAGGCCAATATCAACTGCTGGCTATGCCAGAACCACCTGGGGGACGGTCCGGAATCGCCTGCCAGCCATGGCGGAACCACCTCTCAGACGTACCAGAACCACCTGCCGGAGAAGCTGGAAACACGTCCTGGACAGACTGGAACCACGTGACGGCCATGCCTGAACCACCTGCCGAGCACGGCGGAACCACCTGCCGGACACGCCAAAATCACCTGCGGGCTACGCCAGAACCACTTGGACGACTCTCCGAAATGACCTGCCGGGAATGTTGGAACCACCTCTCAGACGTGCCAGAAGCACGTGGCGGACAGTCCGGAATCACCTGTAGGGCATACGCAACCACCTCTGAGACGTACCAGAACCACGTGCCGTGCAGGCCGGAACCACCTACCGGACAGACCGGAATCAACTTTCGGGCATGCCGGAACCACCAGTCAGATGTGCCAGAAACACGTGCCGGAGACGCCGGAAGCACCTGCCAAGCACGTTGGAACCACCTGCTCAACTCGCCTGAACCACCTGCCGGACACGCAAATATCACCTGCCGGCTACGCCACAACCAGTTGGGGAACACTCCGGAATCACTTGCCGGGCATGCAGGAACCACCTCTCAGACATGCCAGAACCCCGTGCCAATGACCCCAGAAGCACCAGCCGAGCACGCCGGAACCACTTGCTCGACTCGCCAGAACCACCTGCCGATCACGCAAAAATCACCTGCTGGCTACGCCACAACCAGTTGGTGAACACTTTGGAATCACCTGCCAGGCTTGCTGGAACCACCTGCCGGTCATGCCAAAATCACCTGCCAACTACGCCAGTACCACTTGGCGGACACTGTGGAAACACCTGTCGGGCCGGCCGGAACCACATCTCAGACGTGCCAGAACCATGTGCATGAGATGCTGGAACCACACCCCGAACAGACGGAAAACACCTGCCAGACCCGTCTGAACAGCCTGCCGAGCACGCCGGAGCCACCTGCTCGACTCGCCGGAACCACCTACCTGACATGCCCAAATCACCAGCCGGGTATGCCAGAACCACTTGGCGGACACTCCGGAATCATCTGCCGGACATGCCGGAACCAGCTCTCAGACACACCAGAACCACGTGCCGGAGACGCCGGAAGCACCTGCCGAGCATGCCGGAGCCACCTGCTCGACTCGCCAGAAACACCTGCCGGACACGCCAAAATCACCTGCCGGGTACGCCAGAACCACCTGGCGGACACTCCGAAATCACCTGTCGCGCATGCCGCAACCACCTCTCAGACGTGCCGGAAGCACGTGCCGGACACGCCGGAATCACCTACCGGACAGACCGGAACCACCTGCCGAGCACGCCGGAGCCACCTGTTCGACTCGCTGGAACCACCTGCCGGACAGGCCAATATCAACTGCTGGCTATGCCAGAACCACCTGGGGGACGGTCCGGAATCGCCTGCCAGCCATGGCGGAACCACCTCTCAGACGTACCAGAACCACCTGCCGGAGAAGCTGGAAACACGTCCTCGACAGTCTGGAACCACCTGCCGGCCAAGCCTGAACCACCTGCCAAGCACAACGGAACAACCTGCCAGACACGCCAAAATCACCTGCGTGTTATGCCAGAACCACTTGGAGGACTCTCTGGGATGACCTGCCGGGCATGCCGGAACCACCTCTCAGACGTGCCAGAACCATGTGGCGGACAGTCCGGAATCACCTGTTGGGCATGCGCAACCACCTCTGAGACGTACCAGAACCACATGCCGTGCAGGCTGGAACCACCTACCGGACAGACCGGAATCACCTTTCGGGCATGCCGGAACCACCTGTCAGATGTGCCAGAAACACGTGCCGGAGACGCCGGAAGCACCTGCCAAGCACGTTGGAACCACCTGCTCAACTCGCCTGAACCACCTGCCGGACATTCCAAAATCACCTGCCGACTATGCCAGAACCCCTTGGCGAACACTCCGGAATCACTTGCCGGGCATGCAGGAACCACCTCTCAGACATGCCAGAACCCCGTGCCAATGACCCCGGAAGCACCAGCTGAGCACGCCGGAACCACCTGCTCGACTCGCCAGAACCACCTGCCGATCACGCAAAAATCACCTGCCGGGTACGCCAGAACCACCTGGCGGACACTCCGAAATCACCTGTCGCGCATGCCGGAACCACCTCTCAGACGTGCCGGAAGCACGTGCCGGACACGCCGGAATCACCTACCGGACAGACCGGAACCACCTGCCGAGCACGCCGGAGCCACCTGTTCGACTCGCTGGAACCACCTGCCGGACAGGCCAATATCAACTGCTGGCTATGCCAGAACCACCTGGGGGACGGTCCGGAATCGCCTGCCAGCCATGGCGGAACCACCTCTCAGACGTACCAGAACCACCTGCCGGAGAAGCTGGAAACACGTCCTGGACAGTCTGGAACCACCTGCCGGCCAAGCCTGAACCACCTGCCAAGCACAACGGAACAACCTGCCAGACACGCCAAAATCACCTGCGTGTTATGCCAGAACCACTTGGAGGACTCTCTGGGATGACCTGCCGGGCATGCCGGAACCACCTCTCAGACGTGCCAGAACCATGTGGCGGACAGTCCGGAATCACCTGTTGGGCATGCGCAACCACCTCTGAGACGTACCAGAACCACATGCCGTGCAGGCTGGAACCACCTACCGGACAGACCGGAATCACCTTTCGGGCATGCCGGAACCACCTGTCAGATGTGCCAGAAACACGTGCCGGAGACGCCGGAAGCACCTGCCAAGCACGTTGGAATCACCTGCTCAACTCGCCTGAACCACCTGCCGGACATTCCAAAATCACCTGCCGACTATGCCAGAACCCCTTGGCGAACACTCCGGAATCACTTGCCGGGCATGCAGGAACCACCTCTCAGACATGCCAGAACCCCGTGCCAATGACCCCGGAAGCACCAGCTGAGCACGCCGGAACCACCTGCTCGACTCGCCAGAACCACCTGCCGATCACGCAAAAATCACCTGCCGGCTACGCCACAACCAGTTGGTGAACACTTTGGAATCACCTGCCAGGCTTGCTGGAACCACCTGCCAGTCATGCCAAAATCACCTGCCAACTACGCCAGAACCGCTTGGCGGACACTGTGGAAACACCTGTCGGGCCGGCTGGAACCACATCTCAGACGTGCCAGAAACGTGTTCATGAGATGCTGGAACCACACCCCGAACAGACGGATACCACCTGCCAGAACCGCCTGAACCACCTGCTGAGCACGCCGGAACCACCTGCTCGACTAACCGGCACCACCTCCCTGACATGCCAAAATCACCTGATGGGTATGCCAGAACCACTTGGCGGACACTCCGGAATCATCTGCCGGACATGCCGGAACCAGCTCTCAGACACACCAGAACCAAGTGCCGGAGACGCCGGAAGCACCTGCCGAGCATGCCGGAGCGACCTGCTCGACTCGCCAGAAACACCTGCCGGACACGCCAAAATCACCTGCCGGGTATGCCAGAACCACCTGGCGGACACTACGGAATCACCTGCCGCGCATGCCGGAACCACCTCTCAGACGTGCCGGAAGCACGTGCCAGACACGCCGGAAACACCTACCGGACAGACCGGAACCACCTGCCAAGAACGCCGGAGCCACCTGTTCGACTCGCTGGAACCACCTGCCGGACAGGCCAATATCAACTGCTGGCTATGCCAGAACCACCTGGGGGACAGTCCGGGATCACCTGCCAGCCATGGCGGAACCACCTCTCAGACGTACCAGAACCACCTGCCGGAGAAGCTGGAAACACGTCCTGGACAGACTGGAACCACGTGACGGCCATGCCTGAACCACCTGCCGAGCACGGCGGAACCACCTGCCGGACACGCCAAAATCACCTGCGGGCTACGCCAGAACCACTTGGACGACTCTCCGAAATGACCTGCCGGGCATGTTGGAACCACCTCTCAGAAGTGCCAGAAGCACGTGGCGGACAGTCCGGAATCACCTGTTGGGCATACGCAACCACCTCTGAGACGTACCAGAACCACGTGCCGTGCACGCCGGAACGACCTACCGGACACGCCAAAATCACCTGCCCGCTACACCACCACCACTTCGGGGACAAGCCGGAATCACGTGAGGGGCATGCCGGCACAGCCTCTCAGACTGAACCTCGTGCCGGACACCACAGAACCACCTGCCGGACAGACCGGAACCACCTGCCGGACACGCCGGAACCACCGGCTCGACCCGCCGGAACGACCGCTGGACATGCAAAATCACCTGCCGGCTACGCCGGAAACACTTGGCGAACACTCCGGAATCACCTGCCGGGCATGCCGGAACCACCTCTCAGATATGCCAGAACCACGTGCCAATGACCCCGGAAGCACCTGCCGAGCCCGCCGGAACCACCTGCTCGACTCGCCAGAACCACCTGCCGGACACGCAAAAATCACCTGCCGGCTACGCCACAACCAGTTGGGGAACACTTCGGAATCACCTGCCGGGCTTGCTGGAACCACCTGCCGGTGATGCCAAAATCACCTGCCAACTACGCCAGTACCACTTGGCGGACACTGTGGAAACAGCTGTCGGGCCGGCCGGAACCACATCTGAGACGTGCCAGAACCATGTGCATGAGATGCTGGAACCACACCCCGAACAGACGGAAAACACCTGCCAGACCCGTCTGAACAACCTGCCGAGCACGCCGGAGCCACCTGCTCGACTCGCCGGAACCACCTACCTGACATGCCCAAATCACCAGCCGGGTATGCCAGAACCACTTGCCGGACACTCCGGAATCATCTGCCGGACATGCCGGAACCAGCTCTCAGACACACCAGAACCACGTGCCGGAGACGCCGGAAGCACCTGCCGAGCATGCCGGAGCCACCTGCTCGACTCGCCAGAAACACCTGCCGGACACGCCAAAATCACCTGCCGGGTACGCCAGAACCACCTGGCGGACACTCCGAAATCACCTGTCGCGCATGCCGCAACCACCTCTCAGACGTGCCGGAAGCACGTGCCGGACACGCCGGAATCACCTACCGGACAGACCGGAACCACCTGCCGAGCACGCCGGAGACACCTGTTCGACTCGCTGGAACCACCTGCCGGACAGGCCAATATCAACTGCTGGCTATGCCAGAACCACCTGGGGGACGGTCCGGAATCACCTGCCAGCCATGGCGGAACCACCTCTCAGACGTACCAGAACCACCTGCCGGAGAAGCTGGAAACACGTCCTGGACAGTCTGGAACCACCTGCCGGCCAAGCCTGAACCACCTGCCAAGCACAACGGAACAACCTGCCAGGCACGCCAAGATCACCTGCGTGTTATGCCAGAACCACTTGGAGGACTCTCTGGGATGACCTGCCGGGCATGCCGGAACCACCTCTCAGACGTGCCAGAACCATGTGGCGGACAGTCCGGAATCACCTGTTGGGCATGCGCAACCACCTCTGAGACGTACCAGAACCACATGCCGTGCAGGCTGGAACCACATACCGGACAGACCGGAATCACCTTTCGGGCATGCCGGAACCACCTGTCAGATGTGCCAGAAACACGTGCCGGAGATGCCGGAAGCACCTGCCAAGCACGTTGGAACCACCTGCTCAACTCGCCTGAACCACCTGCCGGACATGCCAAAATCACCTGCCGACTATGCCAGAACCCCTTGGCGAACACTCCGGAATCACTTGCCGGGCATGCAGGAACCACCTCTCAGACATGCCAGAACCCCGTGCCAATGACCCCAGAAGCACCAGCCGAGCACGCCGGAACCACCTGCTCGACTCGCCAGAACCACCTGCCGGACATGCCAAAATCACCTGCCGGCTACGCCACAACCAGTTGGTGAACACTTTGGAATCACCTGCCAGGCTTGCTGCAACCACCTGCCAGTCATGCCAAAATCACCTGCCAACTACGCCAGAACCGCTTGGCGGACACTGCGGAAACACCTGTCGGGCCGGCTGGAACCACATCTCAGACGTGCCAGAAACGTGTTCATGAGATGCTGGAACCACACCCCGAACAGACGGATACCACCTGCCAGAACCGCCTGAACCACCTGCTGAGCACGCCGGAACCACCTGCTCGACTCACCGGTACCACCTCCCTGACACGCCAAAATCACCTGCTGGGTATGCCAGAACCACTTGGCGGACACTCCAGAATCATCTGCCGGACATGCCGGAACCAGCTCTCAGACACAGCAGAACCATGTGCCCTAGACGCCGGAAGCACCTGCAGAGCATGCCGGAGCCACCTGCTCGACTCGCCAGAAACACCTGCCGGACACGCCAAAATCACCTGCCGGGTATGCCAGAACCACCTGGCGGACACTACGGAATCACCTGCCGCGCATGCCGGAACCACCTCTCAGACGTGCCGGAAGCACGTGCCAGACACGCCGGAAACACCTACCGGACAGACTGGAACCACCTGCCAAGAACGCCGGAGCCACCTGTTCGACTCGCTGGAACCACCTGCCGGACAGGCCCATATCAACTGCTGGCTATGCCAGAACCACCTGGGGGACAGTCCGGGATCACCTGCCAGCCATGGCGGAACCACCTCTCAGACGTACCAGAACCACCTGCCGGATAAGCTGGAAACACGTCCTGGACAGACTGGAACCACGTGACGGCCATGCCTGAACCACCTGCCGAGCACGGCGGAACCACCTGCCGGACACGCCAAAATCACCTGCGGGCTACGCCAGAACCACTTGGACGACTCTCCGAAATGACCTGCCGGGCATGTTGGAACCACCTCTCAGACGTGCCAGAAGCACGTGGCGGACAGTCCGGAATCACCTGTTGGGCATACGCAACCACCAGTCAGATGTGCCAGAAACACGTGCCGGAGACGCCGGAAGCACCTGCCGAGCACGTCGCAACCACCTGCTCAACTCGCCTGAACCACCTGCCGGACACGCCAAAATCACCTGCCCGCTACACCAGCACCACTTCGGGGACAAGCCGGAATCACGTGAGGGGCATGCCGGCACAGCCTCTCAGACTGAACCTCGTGCCGGACACCACAGAACCACCTGCCGGACAGACCGGAACCACCTGCCGGACACGCCGGAACCACCGGCTCGACCCGCCGGAACGACCGCTGGACATGCAGAATCACCTGCCGGCTACGCCGGAAACACTTGGCGAACACTCCGGAATCACCTGCCGGGCATGCCGGAACCACCTCTCAGATATGCCAGAACCACGTGCCAATGACCCCGGAAGCACCTGCCGAGCACGCCGGAACCACCTGCTCGACTCGCCAGAACCACCTGCCGGACACGCAAAAATCACCTGCCGGCTACGCCACAACCAGTTGGGGAACACTTCGTAATCACCTGCCGGGCTTGCTGGAACCACCTGCCGGTCATGCCAAAATCACCTGCCAACTACGCCAGAACCGCTTGGCGGACACTGTGGAAACACCTGTCGGGCCGGCCGGAACCACATCTCAGACGTGCCAGAACCATGTGCATGAGATGCTGGAACCACACCCCGAACAGACGGAAAACACCTGCCAGACCCGTCTGAACAGCCTGCCGAGCACGCCGGAGCCACCTGCTCGACTCGCCGGAACCACCTACCTGACATGCCCAAATCACCAGCCGGGTATGCCAGAACCACTTGGCGGACACTCCGGAATCATCTGCCGGACATGCCGGAACCAGCTCTCAGACACACCAGAACCACGTGCCGGAGACGCCGGAAGCACCTGCCGAGCATGCCGGAGCCACCTGCTCGACTCGCCAGAAACACCTGCCGGACACGCCAAAATCACCTGCCGGGTACGCCAGAACCACCTGGCAGACACTCCGAAATCACCTGTCGCGCATGCCGGAATCACCTCTCAGACATGCTGGAAGCACGTGCCGGACACGCCGGAATCACCTACCGGACAGACCGGAACCACCTGCCGAGCACGCCGGAGCCACCTGTTCAACTCGCTGGAACCACCTGCCGGAGAGGCCAATATCAACTGCTGGCTATGCCAGAACCACCTGGGGGACGGTCCGGAATCGCCTGCCAGCCATGGCGGAACCACCTCTCAGACGTACCAGAACCACCTGCCGGAGAAGCTGGAAACACGTCCTGGACAGTCTGGAACCACCTGCCGGCCAAGCCTGAACCACCTGCCAAGCACAACGGAACAACCTGCCAGACACGCCAAAATCACCTGCGTGTTATGCCAGAACCACTTGGAGGACTCTCTGGGATGACCTGCCGGGCATGCCGGAACCACCTCTCAGACGTGCCAGAACCATGTGGCGGACAGTCCGCAATCACCTGTTGGGCATGCGCAACCACCTCTGAGACGTACCAGAACCACATGCCGTGCAGGCTGGAACCACCTACCGGACAGACCGGAATCACCTTTCGGGCATGCCGGAACCACCTGTCAGATGTGCCAGAAACACGTGCCGGAGACGCCGGAAGCACCTGCCAAGCACGTTGGAACCACCTGCTCAACTCGCCTGAACCACCTGCCGGACATGGCAAAATCACCTGCCGACTATGCCAGAACCCCTTGGCGAACACTCCGGAATCACTTGCGGGGCATGCAGGAACCACCTCTCAGACATGCCAGAACCCCGTGCCAATGACCCCGGAAGCACCAGCCGAGCACGCCGGAACCACCTGCTCGACTCGCCAGAACCACCTGCCGATCACGCAAAAATCACCTGCCGGCTACGCCACAACCAGTTGGTGAACACTTTGGAATCACCTGCCGGGCTTGCTGGAACCACCTGCCAGTCATGCCAAAATCACCTGCCAACTACGCCAGAACCGCTTGGCGGACACTGCGGAAACACCTGTCGGGCCGGCTGGAACCACATCTCAGACGTGCCAGAAACGTGTTCATGAGATGCTGGAACCACACCCCGAACAGACGGATACCACCTGCCAGAACCGCCTGAACCACCTGCTGAGCACGCCGGAACCACCTGCTCGACTCACCGGTACCACCTCCCTGACACGCCAAAATCACCTGCTGGGTATGCCAGAACCACTTGGCGGACACTCCGGAATCATCTGCCGGACATGCCGGAACCAGCTCTCAGACACACCAGAACCACGTGCCGGAGACGCCGGAAGCACCTGCCGAGCATGCCGGAGACACGTGCTCGACTCGCCAGAAACACCTGCCGGACACGCCAAAATCACCTGCCGGGTATGCCAGAACCACCTGGCGGACACTACGGAATCACCTGCCGGACATGCCGGAACCAGCTCTCAGACACACCAGAACCACGTGCCGGAGACGCCGGAAGCACCTGCCGAGCATGCCGGAGACACGTGCTCGACTCGCCAGAAACACCTGCCGGACACGCCAAAATCACCTGCCGGGTATGCCAGAACCACCTGGCGGACACTACGGAATCACCTGCCGCGCATGCCGGAACCACCTCTCAGACGTGCCGGAAGCACGTGCCAGACACGCCGGAAACACCTACCGGACAGACCGGAACCACCTGCCAAGAACGCCGGAGCCACCTGTTCGACTCGCTGGAACCACCTGCCGGAGAGGCCAATATCAACTGCTGGCTATGCCAGAACCACCTGCGGGACAGTCCGGGATCACCTGCCAGCCATGGCGGAACCACCTCTCAGACGTACCAGAACCAACTGCCGGAAAAGCTGGAAACGCGTCCTGGACAGACTGGAACCACGTGACGGCCATGCCTGAACCACCTACCGAGCACGGCGGAACCACCTGCCGGACACGCCAAAATCACCTGCGGGCTACGCCAGAACCACTTGGACGACTCTCCGAAATGACCTGCCGGGCATGTTGGAACCACCTCTCAGACGTGCCAGAAGCACGTGCCGGACAGTCCGGAATCACCTGTTGGGCATACGCAACCACCTCTGAGACGTACCAGAACCACGTGCCGTGCACGCTGGAACCACCTACCGGACAGACCGGAATCAACTTTTGGGCATGCCGGAACCACCAGTCAGATGTGCCAGAAACACGTGCCGGACACGCCGGAAGCACCTGCCAAGCACGTTGGAACCACCTGCTCAACTCGCCTGAACCACCTGCCGGACACGCCAAAATCACCTGCCCGCTACACCAGCACCACTTCGGGGACAAGCCGGAATCACGTGAGGGGCATGCCGGCACAGCCTCTCAGACTGAACCTCGTGCCGGACACCACAGAACCACCTGCCGGACAGACCGGAACCACCTGCCGGACACGCCGGAACCACTTGGCTAACACTCCGGAATCACCTGCCGGGCATGCCGGAACCACCTCTCAGATATGCCAGAACCACGTGCCAATGACCCCGGAAGCACCTGCCGAGCACGCCGGAACCACATGCTCGACTCGCCAGAACCACCTGCCGGACACGCAGAAATCACCTGCCGGCTACGCCACAACCAGTTGGGGAACACTTCGGAATCACCTGCCGGGCTTGCTGGAACCACCTGCCGGTCATGCCAAAATCACCTGCCAACTACGCCAGTAACACTTGGCGGACACTGTGGAAACACCTGTCGGGCCGGCCGGAACCACATCTCAGACGTGCCAGAACCATGTGCATGAGATGCTGGAACCACACCCCGAACAGACGGAAAACACCTGCCAGACCCGTCTGAACAACCTGCCGAGCACGCCGGAGCCACCTGCTCGACTCGCCGGAACCACCTACCTGACATGCCCAAATCACCAGCCGGGTATGCCAGAACCACCTGGCGGACACTCCGAAATCACCTGTCGCGCATGCCGGAACCACCTCTCAGACGTGCCGGAAGCACGTGCCGGACACGCCGGAATCACCTACCAGACAGACCGGAACCACCTGCCGAGCACGCCGGAGCCACCTGTTCGACTCGCTGGAACCACATGCCGGACGGGCCAATATCAACTGCTGGCTATGCCAGAACCACCTGGGGGACGGTCCGGAATCGCCTGCCAGCCATGGCGGAACCACCTCTCAGACGTACCAGAACCACCTGCCGGAGAAGCTGGAAACACGTCCTGGACAGACTGGAACCACGTGACGGCCATGCCTGAACCACCTGCCGAGCACGGCGGAACCACCTGCCGGACACGCCAAAATCACCTGCGGGCTACGCCAGAACCACTTGGACGACTCTCCGAAATGACCTGCCGGGCATGTTGGAACCACCTCTCAGACGTGCCAGAAGCACGTGGCGGACAGTCCGGAATCACCTGTTGGGCATACGCAACCACCTCTGACACGTACCAGAACTACGTGCCGTGCACGCCGGAACCACCTACCGGACAGACCGGAATCACCATTTGGGCATGCCGGAACCACCAGTCAGATGTGCCAGAAACACGTGCCGGAGACGCCGGAAGCACCTGCCGAGCACGTCGCAACCACCTGCTCAACTCGCCTGAACCACCTGCCGGACACGCCAAAATCACCTGCCCGCTACACCAGCACCACTTCGGGGACAAGCCGGAATCACGTGAGGGGCATGCCGGCACAGCCTCTCAGACTGAACCTCGTGCCGGACACCACAGAACCACCTGCAGGACAGACCAGAACCACCTGCCGGACACGCCGGAACCACCGGCTCGACCCGCCGGAACACCCGCTGGACATGCAAAATCACCTGCCGGGCATGCCGGAACCACCTCTCAGATATGCCAGAACCACGTGCCAATGACCCCGGAAGCACCTGCCGAGCACGCCGGAACCACCTGCTCGACTCGCCAGAACCACCTGCCGGACACGCCAAAATCACCTGCCGGCTACGCCACAACCAGTTGGGGAACACTTCGAAATCACCTGCCGGGCTTGCTGGAACCACCTGCCGGTGATGCCAAAATCACCTGCCAACTACGCCAGTACCACTTGGCGGACACTGTGGAAACAGCTGTCGGGCCAGCCGGAACCACATCTCAGACGTGCCAGAACCATGTGCATGAGATGCTGGAACCACACCCCGAACAGACGGAAAACACCTGCCAGACCCGTCTGAACAACCTGCCGAGCACGCCGGAGCCACCTGCTCGACTCGCCGGAACCACCTACCTGACATGCCAAAATCACCAGCCGGGTATGCCAGAACCACTTGGCGGACACTCCGGAATCATCTGCCGGACATGCCGGAACCAGCTCTCAGACACACCAGAACCACGTGCCGGAGACGCCGGAAGCACCTGCCGAGCATGCCGGAGCCACCTGCCGGACACGCCAAAATCACCTGCGTGTTATGCCAGAACCACTTGGAGGACTCTCTGGGATGACCTGAAGGGCATGCCGGAACCACCTCTCAGACGTGCCCGAAGCACGTGCCGGACACGTCGGAAACACCTACCGGGCAGACCGGAACCACCTGCCAAGAACGCCGGAGCCACCTGTTCGACTCGCTGGAACCACCTGCCGGACAGGTCAATATCAACTGTTGGCTATGCCAGAACCACCTGGGGGACAGTCCGGGATCACCTGCCAGCCATGGCGGAACCACCTCTCAGACGTACCAGAATCACCTGCCGGAGAAGCTGGAAACACGTCCTGGACAGTCTGGAACCTCCTGCCGGCCAAGCCTGAACCACCTGCCAAGCACAACGGAACAACCTGCCAGACACGCCAAAATCACCTGCGTGTTATGCCAGAACCACTTGGAGGACTCTCTGGGATGACCTGCCGGGCATGCCGGAACCACCTCTCAGACGTGCCAGAACCATGTGGCGGACAGTCCGGAATCACCTGTTGGGCATGCGCAACCACCTCTGAGACGGACCAGAACCACATGCCGTGCAGGCTGGAACCACCTACCGGACAGACCGGAATCACCTTTCGGGCATGCCGGAACCACCTGTCAGATGTGCCAGAAACACGTGCCGGAGACGCCGGAAGCACCTGCCAAGCACGTTGGAACCACCTGCTCAACTCGCCTGAACCACCTGCCGGACATGCCAAAATCACCTGCCGACTATGCCAGAACCCCTTGGCGAACACTCCGGAATCACTTGCCGGGCATGCAGGAACCACCTCTCAGACATGCCAGAACCCCGTGCCAATGACCCCGGAAGCACCAGCCGAGCACGCCGGAACCACCTGCTCGACTCGCCAGAACCACCTGCCGGACATGCCAAAATCACCTGCCGGCTACGCCACAACCAGTTGGTGAACACTTTGGAATCACCTGCCAGGCTTGCTGGAACCACCTGCCAGTCATGCCAAAATCACCTGCCAACTACGCCAGAACCGCTTGGCGGACACTGCGGAAACACCTGTCGGGCCGGCTGGAACCACATCTCAGACGTGCCAGAAACGTGTTCATGAGATGCTGGAACCACACCCCGAACAGACGGATACCACCTGCCAGAACCGCGTGAACCACCTGCTGAGCACGCCGGAACCACCTGCTCGACTCACCGGTACCACCTCCCTGACACGCCAAAATCACCTGCTGGGTATGCCAGAACCACTTGGTGGACACTCCGGAATCATCTGCCGGACATGCTGGAACCAGCTCTCAGACACACCAGAACCAAGTGCCGGAGACGCCGGAAGCACCTGCCGAGCACGTCGCAACCACCTGCTCAACTCGCCTGAACCACCTGCCGGACACGCCAAAATCACCTGCTGGGTATGCCAGAACCACCTGGCGGACACTACGGAATCACATGCCGCGCATGCCGGAACCACCTCTCAGACATGCCGGAAGCGCGTGCCAGACACGCCGGAAACACCTACCGGACAGACCGGAACCACCTGCCAAGAACGCCGGAGCCACCTGTTCGACTCGCTATAACCACCTGCCGGACAGGCCAATATCAACTGCTGGCTATGCCAGAACCACCTGGGGGCAGTCCGGGATCACCTGCCAGCCATGGCGGAACCACCTCTCAGACGCACCAGAACCACCTGCCGGAGAAGCTGGAAACACGTCCTGGACAGACTGGAACCACGTGACGGCCATGCCTGAACCACCTGCCGAGCACGGCGGAACCACCTGCCGGACACGCCAAAATCACCTGCGGGCTACGCCAGAACCACTTGGACGACTCTCCGAAATGACCTGCCGGGCATGTTGGAACCACCTCTCAGACGTGCCAGAAGCACGTGGCGGACAGTCCGGAATCACCTGTTGGGCATACGCAACCACCTCTGACACGTACCAGAACGACGTGCCGTGCACGCCGGAACCACCTACCGGACAGACCGGAATCAACTTTTGGGCATGCCGGAACCACCAGTCAGATGTGCCAGAAACACGTGCCGGAGACGCCGGAAGCACCTGCCGAGCACGTCGCAACCACCTGCTCAACTCGCCTGAACCACCTGCCGGACACGCCAAAATCACCTGCCCGCTACACCAGCACCACTTCGGGGACAAGCCGGAATCACGTGAGGGGCATGCCGGCACAGCCTCTCAGACTGAACCTCGTGCCGGACACCACAGAACCACCTGCCGGACAGACCGGAACCACCTGCCGGACACGCCGGAACCACCGGCTCGACCCGCCGGAACGACCGCTGTACATGCAAAATCACCTGCCGGCCACACCGGAAATACTTGGCGAACACTCCGGAATCACCTGCCGGGCATGCCGGAACCACCTCTCAGATATGCCAGAACCACGTGCCAATGACCCCGGAAGCACCTGCCGAGCACGCCGGAACCACCTGCTCGACTCGCCAGAACCACCTGCCGGACACGCAAAAATCACCTGCCGGCTACGCCACAACCAGTTGGGGAACACTTCGGAATCACCTGCCGGGCTTGCTGGAACCACCTGCCGGTCATGCCAAAATCACCTGCCAACTACGCCAGTACCACTTGGCGGACACTGTGGAAACACCGGTCGGGCCGGCCGGAACCACATCTCAGACGTGCCAGAACCATGTGCATGAGATGCTGGAACCACACACCGAACAGACGGAAAACACCTGCCAGACCCGTCTGAACAACCTGCCGAGCACGCCGGAGCCACCTGCTCGACTCGCCAGAAACACCTGCCGGACATGCCAAAATCACCTGCCGGGTACGCCAGAACCACCTGGCGGACACTCCGAAATCACCTGTCGCGCATGCCGGAACCACCTCTCAGACGTGCCGGAAGCACGTGCCGGACACGCCGGAATCACCTACCGGACAGACCGGAACCACATGCCGAGCACGCCGGAGCCACCTGTTCAACTCGCTGGAACCACCTGCCGGACAGGCCAATATCAACTGCTGGCTATGCCAGAACCACCTGGGGGACGGTCCGGAATCACCTGCCAGCCATGGCGGAACCACCTCTCAGACGTACCAGAACCACCTGCCGGAGAAGCTGGAAACACGTCCTGGACAGTCTGGAACCACCTGCCGGCCAAGCCTGAACCACCTGCCAAGCACAACGGAACAACCTGCCAGACACGCCAAAATCACCTGCGTGTTATGCCAGAACCACTTGGAGGACTCTCTGGGATGACCTGCCGGGCATGCCGGAACCACCTCTCAGACGTGCCAGAACCATGTGGCGGACAGTCCGGAATCACCTGTTGGGCATGCGCAACCACCTCTGAGACGTACCAGAACCACATGCCGTGCAGGCTGGAACCACCTACCGGACAGACCGGAATCACCTTTCGGGCATGCCGGAACCACCTGTCAGATGTGCCAGAAACACGTGCCGGAGACGCCGGAAGAACCAGCCAAGCACGTTGGAACCACCTGCTCAACTCGCCTGAACCACCTGCCGGACATGCCAAAATCACCTGCCGAGTATGCCAGAACCACTTGGCGAACACTCCGGAATCACTTGCCGGGCATGCAGGAACCACCTCTCAGACATGCCAGAACCCCGTGCCAATGACCCCGGAAGCACCAGCCGAGCACTCCGGAACCACCTGCTCGACTCGCCAGAACCACCTGCCGATCACGCAAAAATCACCTGCCGGCTACGCCACAACCAGTTGGTGAACACTTTGGAATCACCTGCCAGGCTTGCTGGAACCACCTGCCAATCATGCCAAAATCACCTGCCAACTACGCCAGAACCGCTTGGCGGACACTGCGGAAACACCTGTCGGGCCGGCTGGAACCACATCTCAGACGTGCCAGAAACGTGTTCATGAGATGCTGGAACCACACCCCGAACAGACGGATACCACCTGCCAGAACCGCGTGAACCACCTGCTGAGCACGCCGGAACCACCTGCTCGACTCACCGGTACCACCTCCCTGACACGCCAAAATCACCTGCTGGGTATGCCAGAACCACTTGGCGGACACTCCGGAATCATCTGCCGGACATGCCGGAACCAGCTCTCAGACACACCAGAACCAAGTGCCGGAGACGCCGGAAGCACCTGCCGAGCATGCCGGAGCCACGTGCTCGACTCGCCAGAAACACCTGCCGGACACGCCAAAATCACCTGCCGGGTATGCCAGAACCACCTGGCGGACACTACGGAATCACCTGCCGCGCATGCCGGAACCACCTCTCAGACGTGCTGGAAGCACATGCCAGACACGCCGGAAACACCTACCGGACAGACCGGAACCACCTGCCAAGAACGCCGGAGCCACCTGTTCGACTCCCTGGAACCACCTGCCGGACAGGCCAATATCAACTGCTGGCTATGCCAGAACCACCTGGGGGACAGTCCGGGATCACCTGCCAGCCATGGCGGAACCACCTCTCAGACGTACCAGAACCACCTGCCGGAGAAGCTGGAAACACGTCCTGGACAGACTGGAACCACGTGACGGCCATGCCTGAACCACCTGCCGAGCACGGCGGAACCACCTGCCGGACACGCCAAAATCACCTGCGGGCTACGCCAGAACCACTTGGACGACTCTCCGAAATGACCTGCCGGGCATGTTGGAACCACCTCTCAACGTGCCAGAAGCACGTGGCGGACAGTCCGGAATCACCTGTTGTGCATACGCAACCACCTCAGAGACGTACCAGAACCACGTGCCGTGCACGCAGGAACCACCTACCGGACAGACCGGAATCAACTTTTGGGCATGCCGGAACCACCAGTCAGATGTGCCAGAAACACGTGCCGGAGACGCCGGAAGCACCTGCCGAGCACGTCGCAACCACCTGCTCAACTCGCCTGAACCACCTGCCGGACACGCCAAAATCACCTGCCCGCTACACCAGCACCACTTCGGGGACAAGCCGGAATCACCTGAGGGGCATGCCGGCACAGCCTCTCAGACTGAACCTCGTGCCGGACACCACAGAACCACCTGCCGGACAGACCGGAACCACCTGCCGGACACGCCGGAACCACCGGCTCGACCCGCCGGAACGACCGCTGGACATGCAAAATCACCTGCGGGCTACGCCGGAAACACTTGGCGAACACTCCGGAATCACCTGCCGGGCATGCCGGAACCACCTCTCAGATATGCCAGAACCACGTGCCAATGACCCCGGAAGCACCTGCCGAGCACGCCGGAACCACCTGCTCGACTCGCCAGAACCACCTGCCGGACACGCAAAAATCACCTGCCGGCTACGCCACAACCAGTTGGGGGACACTTCGGAATCACCTGCCGGGCTTGCTGGAACCACCTGCCGGTCATGCCAAAATCACCTGCCAACTACGCCAGTACCACTTGGCGGACACTGTGGAAACACCTGTCGGGCTGGCCGGAACCACATCTCAGACGTGCCAGAACCATGTGCATGAGATGCTGGAACCACACACCGAACAGACGGAAAACAACTGCCAGACCCGTCTGAACAACCTGCCGAGCACGCCGGAGCCACCTGCTCGACTCGCCGGAACCACCTACCTGACATGCCCAAATCACCAGCCGGGTATGCCAGAACCACTTGGCGGACACTCCGGAATCATCTGCCGGACATGCCGGAACCAGCTCTCAGACACACCAGAACCACGTGCCGGAGACGCCGGAAGCACCTGCCGAGCATGCCGGAGCCACCTGCTCGACTCCCCAGAAACACCTGCCGGACACGCCAAAATCACCTGCCGGGTACGCCAGAACCACCTGGCGGACACTCCGAAATCACCTGTCGCGCATGCCGGAACCACCTCTCAGACGTGCCGGAAGCACGTGCCGGACACGCCGGAATCACCTACCGGACAGACCGGAACCACCTGCCGAGCACGCCGGAGCCACCTGTTCGACTCGCTGGAACCACCTGCCGGACAGGCCAATATCAACTGCTGGCTATGCCAGAACCACCTGGGGGACGGTCCGGAATCACCTGCCAGCCATGGCGGAACCACCTCTCAGACGTACCAGAACCACCTGCCGGAGAAGCTGGAAACACGTCCTCGACAGTCTGGAACCACCTGCCGGCCAAGCCTGAACCACCTGCCAAGCACAACGGAACAACCTGCCAGACACGCCAAAATCACCTGCGTGTTATGCCAGAACCACTTGGAGGACTCTCTGGGATGACCTGCCGGGCATGCCGGAACCACCTCTCAGACGTGCCAGAACCATGTGGCGGACAGTCCGGAATCACCTGTTGGGCATGCGCAACCACCTCTGAGACGTACCAGAACCACATGCCGTGCAGGCTGGAACCACCTACCGGACAGACCGGAATCACCTTTCGGGCATGCCGGAACCACCTGTCAGATGTGCCAGAAACACGTGCCGGAGACGCCGGAAGCACCTGCCAAGCACGTTGGAACCACCTGCTCAACTCGCCTGAACCACCTGCCGGACATGCCAAAATCACCTGCCGACTATGCCAGAACCCCTTGGCGAAGACTCCGGAATCACTTGCCGGGCATGCAGGAACCACCTCTCAGACATGCCAGAACCCCGTGCCAATGACCCCGGAAGCACCAGCCGAGCACGCCGGAACCACTTGCTCGACTCGCCAGAACCACCTGCCGATCGCGCAAAAATCACCTGCTGGCTACGCCACAACCAGTTGGTGAACACTTTGGAATCACCTGCCAGGCTTGCTGGAACCACCTGCCAGTCATGCCAAAATCACCTGCCAACTACGCCAGAACCGCTTGGCGGACACTGCGGAAACACCTGTCGGCCCGGCTGGAACCACATCTCAGACGTGCCAGAAACGTGTTCATGAGATGCTGGAACCACACCCCGAACAGAAGGATACCACCTGCCAGAACCGCCTGAACCACCTGCTGAGCACGCCGGAACCACCTGCTCGACTCACCGGCACCACCTCCCTGACACGCCAAAATCACCTGCTGGGTATGCCAGAACCACTTGGCGGACACTCCGGAATCATCTGCCGGACATGCCGGAACCAGCTCTCAGACACACCAGAACCACGTGCCGGAGACGCCGGAAGCACCTGCCGAGCATGCCGGAGCCACCTGCTCGACTCGCCAGAAACACCTGCCGGACACGCCAAAATCACCTGCCGGGTATGCCAGAACCACCTGGCGGACACTACGGAATCACCTGCCGCGCATGCCGGAACCACCTCTCAGACGTGCCGGAAGCACGTGCCAGACACGCCGGAAACACCTACCGGACAGACCGGAACCACCTGCCAAGAACGCCGGAGCCACCTGTTCGACTCGCTGGAACCACCTGCCGGACAGGCCAATATCAACTGCTGGCTATGCCAGAACCACCTGGGGGACAGTCCGGGATCAGCTGCCAGCCATGGCGGAACCACCTCTCAGACGTACCAGAACCACCTGCCGGAGAAGCTGGAAACACGTCCTGGACAGACTGGAACCACGTGACGGCCATGCCTGAACCACCTGCCGAGCACGGCGGAACCACCTGCCGGACACGCCAAAATCACCTGCGGGCTACGCCAGAACCACTTGGACGAGTCTCCGAAATGATCTGCCGGGCATGTTGGAACCACCTCTCAGACGTGCCAGAAGCACGTGGCGGACAGTCCGGAATCACCTGTTGGGAATACGCAACCACCTCTGAGACGTACCAGAACCACGTGCCGTGCACGCCGGAACCACCTACCGGACAGACCGGAATCAACTTTTGGGCATGCCGGAACCACCAGTCAGATGTGCCAGAAACACGTGCCGGAGACGCCGGAAGCACCTGCCGAGCACGTCGCAACCACCTGCTCAACTCGCCTGAACCACCTCCCGGACACGCCAAAATCACCTGCCCGCTACACCAGCACCACTTCGGTGACAAGCCGGAATCACGTGAGGGGCATGCCGGCACAGCCTCTCAGACTGAACCTCGTGCCGGACACCACAGAACCACCTGCCGGACAGACCGGAACCACCTGCCGGACACGCCGGAACCACCGGCTCGACCCGCCGGAACGACCGCTGGACATGCAAAATCACCTGCCGGCTACGCCGGAAACACTTGGCGAACACTCCGGAATCACCTGCCGGGCATGCCGGAACCACCTCTCAGATATGCCAGAACCACGTGCCAATGACCCCGGAAGCACCTGCCGAGCACGCCGGAACCACCTGCTCGACTCGCCAGAACCACCTGCCGGACACGCAAAAATCACCTGCCGGCTACGCCACAACCAGTTGGGGGACACTTCGGAATCACCTGCCGGGCTTGCTGGAACCACCTGCCGGTGATGCCAAAATCACCTGCCAACTACGCCAGTACCACTTGGCGGACACTGTGGAAACACCTGTCGGGCCGGCCGGAACCACATCTCAGACGTGCCAGAACCATGTGCATGAGATGCTGGAACCACACCCCGAAGAGACGGAAAACACCTGCCAGACCCGTCTGAACAACCTGCCGAGCACGCCGAGCCACCTGCTCGACTCGCCGGAACCACCTACCTGACATGCCCAAATCACCAGCCGGGTATGCCAGAACCACTTGCCGGACACTCCGGAATCATCTGCCGGACATGCCGGAACCAGCTCTCAGACACACCAGAACCACGTGCCGGAGACGCCGGAAGCACCTGCCGAGCATGCCGGAGCCACCTGCTCGACTCGCCAGAAACACCTGCCGGACACGCCAAAATCACCTGCCGGGTACGCCAGAACCACCTGGCGGACACTCCGAAACCACCTGTCGCGCATGCCGGAACCACCTCTCAGACGTGCCGGAAGCACGTGCCGGACACGCCGGAATCACCTACCGGACAGACCGGAACCACCTGCCGAGCACGCCGGAGCCACCTGTTCGACTCGCTGGAACCACCTGCCGGACAGGCCAATATCAACTGCTGGCTATGCCAGAACCACCTGGGGGACGGTCCGGAATCACCTGCCAGCCATGGCGGAACCACCTCTCAGACGTACCAGAACCACCTGCCGGAGAAGCTGGAAACACGTCCTGGACAGTCTGGAACCACCTGCCGGCCAAGCCTGAACCACCTGCCAAGCACAACGGAACAACCTGCCAGACACGCCAAAATCACCTGCGTGTTATGCCAGAACCACTTGGAGGACTCTCCGAAATGACCTGCCGGGCATGTTGGAACCACCTCTCAGACGTGCCAGAAGCACGTGGCGGACAGTCCGGAATCACCTGTTGTGCATACGCAACCACCTCAGAGACGTACCAGAACCACGTGCCGTGCACGCAGGAACCACCTACCGGACAGACCGGAATCAACTTTTGGGCATGCCGGAACCACCAGTCAGATGTGCCAGAAACACGTGCCGGAGACGCCGGAAGCACCTGCCGAGCACGTCGCAACCAACTGCTCAACTCGCCTGAACCACCTGCCGGACACGCCAAAATCACCTGCCCGCTACACCAGCACCACTTCGGGGACAAGCCGGAATCACGTGAGGGGCATGCCGGCACAGCCTCTCAGACTGAACCTCGTGCCGGACACCACAGAACCACCTGCCGGACACGCCGGAACCACCGGCTCGACCCGCCGGAACGACCGCTGCACATGCAAAATCACCTGCCGGCTACGCCGGAAACACTTGGCGAACACTCCGGAAGCACCTGCCGAGCATGCCGGAACCACCTGCTTGACTCGCCAGAACCACCTGCCGGACACGCAAAAATCACCTGCCGGCTACGCCACAACCAGTTGGGGAACACTTCGGAATCACCTGCCGGGCTTGCTGGAACCACCTGCCGGTCATGCCAAAATCACCTGCCAACTACGCCAGTACCACTTGGCGGACACTGTGGAAACACCTGTCGGGCCGGCCGGAACCACATCTCAGACGTGCCAGAACCATGTGCATGAGATGCTGGAACCACACCCCGAACAGACGGAAAACACCTGCCAGACCCGTCTGAACAACCTGCCGAGCACGCCGGAGCCACATGTTCGACTTGCTGGAACCACCTGGCGGACAGGCCAATATCAACTGCTGTCTATGCCAGAACCAACTGGGGGACGGTCCGGAATCACCTGCCAGCCATGGCGGAACCACCTCTCAGACGTACCAGAACCACCTGCCGGAGAAGCTTGAAACACGTCCTGGACAGTCTGGAACCACCTGCCGGCCAAGCCTGATCCACCTGCCAAGCACAACGGCACAACCTGCCAGACACGCCAAAATCACCTGCGTGTTATGCCAGAACCACTTGGAGGACTCTCTGGGATGACCTGCCGGGCATGCCGGAACCACCTCTCAGACGTGCCAGAACCATGTGGCGGACAGTCCGGAATCACCTGTTGGGCATGCGCAACCACCTCTGCGACGGACCAGAACCACATGCCGTGCAGGCTGGAACCACCTACCGGACAGACCGGAATCACCTTTCGGGCATGCCGGAACCAGATGTCAGATGTGCCAGAAACACGTGCCGGAGACGCCGGAAGCACCTGCCAAGCACGTTGGAACCACCTGCTCAACTCGCCTGAACCACCTGCCGGACATGCCAAAATCACCTGCCGACTATGCCAGAACCCCTTGGCGAACACTCCGGAATCACTTGTCGGGCATGCAGGAACCACCTCTCAGACATGCCAGAACCCCGTGCCAATGACCCCGGAAGCACCAGCCGAGCACGCCGGAACCACCTGCTCGACTCGCCAGAACCACCTGCCGATCACGCAAAAATCACCCGCCGGCTACGCCACAACCAGTTGGTGAACACTTTGGAATCACCTGCCAGGCTTGCTGGAACCACCTGCCAGTCATGCCAAAATCACCTGCCAACTACGCCAGAACCGCTTGGCGGACACTGCGGAAACACCTGTCGGGCCGGCTGGAACCACATCTCAGACGTGCCAGAAACGTGTTCATGAGATGCTGGAACCACACCCCGAACAGACGGATACCACCTGCCAGAACCGCCTGAACCACCTGCTGAGCACGGCGGAACCACCTGCCGGACACGCCAAAATCACCTGCCCGCTACACCAGCACCACTTCGGGGACAAGCCGGAATCACGTGAGGGGCATGCCGGCACAGCCTCTCAGACTGAACCTCGTGCCGGACACCACAGAACCACCTGCCGGACAGACCGGAACCACCTGCCGGACACGCCGGAACCACCGGCTCGACCCGCCGGAACGACCGCTGGACATGCAAAATCACCTGCCGGCTACGCCGGAAACACTTGGCGAACACTCCGGAATCACCTGCCGGGCATGCCGGAACCACCTCTCAGATATGCCAGAACCACGTGCCAATGACCCCGGAAGCACCTGTCGAGCACGCCGGAACCACCTGCTCGACTCATCAGAACCACCTGCCGGACACGCAAAAATCACCTGCCGGCTACGCCACAACCAGTTGGGGAACACTTCGGAATCACCTGCCGGGCTTGCTGGAACCACCTGCCGGTCATGCCAAAATCACCTGCCAACTACGCCAGTACCACTTGGCGGACACTGTGGAAACACCTGTCGGGCCGGCCGGAACCACATCTCAGACGTGCCAGAACCATGTGCATGAGATGCTGGAACCACACCCCGAACAGACGGAAAACACCTGCCAGACCCGTCTGAACAACCTGCCGAGCACGCCGGAGCCACCTGCTCGACTCGCCGGAACCACCTACCTGACATGCCCAAATCACCAGCCGGGTATGCCAGAACGACTTGGCGGACACTTCGGAATCATCTGCCGGACATGCCGGAACCAGCTCTCAGACACACCAGAACTACGTGCGGGAGACGCCGGAAGCACCTGCCGAGCATGCCGGAGCCACCTGCTCGACTCGCCAGAAACACCTGCCGGACACGCCAAAATCACCTGCCGGGTACGCCAGAACCACCTGGCGGACACTCCGAAATCACTTGTCGCGCATGCCGGAACCACCTCTCAGACGTGCCGGAAGCACGTGCCGGACACGCCGGAATCACCTACCGGACAGACCGGAACCACCTGCCGAGCACGCTGGAGCCACCTGTTCGACTCGGTGGAACCACCTGCCGGACAGGCCAATATCAACTGCTGGCTATGCCAGAACCACCTGGGGTCAGTCCGGAATCACCTGAAAGCCATGGCGGAACCACCTCTCAGACGTACCAGAACCACCTGCCGGAGAAGCTGGAAACACGTCCTGGACAGTCTGGAACCTCCTGCCGGCCAAGCCTGAACCACCTGCCAAGCACAACGGAACAACCTGCCAGACACGCCAAAATCACCTGCGTGTTATGCCAGAACCACTTGGAGGACTCTCTGGGATGACCTGCCGGGCATGCCGGAACCACCTCTAAGACGTGCCAGAACCATGTGGCGGACAGTCCGGAATCACCTGTTGGGCATGCGCAACCACCTCTGAGACGGACCAGAACCACATGCCGTGCAGGCTGGAACCACCTACCGGACAGACCGGAATCACCTTTCGGGCATGCCGGAACCACCTGTCAGATGTGCCAGAAACACGTGCCGGAGACGCCGGAAGCACCTGCCAAGCACGTTGGAACCACCTGCTCAACTCGCCTGAACCACCTGCCGGACATGGCAAAATCACCTGCCGACTATGCCAGAACCCCTTGGCGAACACTCCAGAATCACTTGCCGGGCATGCAGGAACCACCTCTCAGACATGCCAGAACCCCGTGCCAATGACCCCGGAAGCACCAGCCGAGCACGCCGGAACCACCTGCTCGACTCGCCAGAAACACCTGCCGATCACGCAAAAATCACCTGCCGGCTACGCCACAACCAGTTGGTGAACACTTTGGAATCACCTGCCAGGCTTGCTGGAACCACCTGCCAGTCATGCCAAAATCACCTGCCAACTACGCCAGAACCGCTTGGCGGAAACTGCGGAAACACCTGTCGGGCCGGCTGGAACCACATCTCAGACGTGCCAGAAACGTGTTCATGAGATGCTGGAACCACACCCCGAACAGACGGATACCACCTGCCAGAACCGCCTGAACCACCTGCTGAGCACGCCGGAACCACCTGCTCGACTCACCGGTACCACCTCCCTGACACGCCAAAATCACCTGCTGGGTATGCCAGAACCACTTGGCGGACACTCCGGAATCATCTGCCGGACATGCCGGAACCAGCTCTCAGACACACCAGAACCAAGTGCCGGAGACGCCGGAAGCACCTGCCGAGCACGTCGCAACCACCTGCTCAACTCGCCTGAACCACCTGCCGGACACGCCAAAATCACCTGCCGGGTATGCCAGAACCACCTGGCGGACACTACGGAATCACATGCCGCGCATGCCGGAACCACCTCTCAGACATGCCGGAAGCGCGTGCCAGACACGCCGGAAACACCTACCGGACAGACCGGAACCACCTGCCAAGAACGCCGGAGCCACCTGTTCGACTCGCTGGAACCACCTGCCGGACAGGCCAATATCAACTGCTGGCTATGCCAGAACCACCTGGGGGACAGACTGGGATCACCTGCCAGCCATGGCGGAACCACCTCTCAGACGCACCAGAACCACCTGCCGGAGAAGCTGGAAACACGTCCTGGACAGACTGGAACCACGTGACGGCCATGCCTGAACCACCTGCCGAGCACGGCGGGACCACCTGCCGGACACGCCAAAATCACCTGCGGGCTACGCCAGAACCACTTGGACGACTCTCCGAAATGACCTGCCGGGCATGTTGGAACCACCTCTCAGACGTGCCAGAAGCACGTGCCGGACAGTCCGGAATCACCTGTTGGGCATACGCAACCACCTCTGACACGTACCAGAACGACGTGCCGTGCACGCCGGAACCACCTACCGGACAGACCGGAATCAACTTTTGGGCATGCCGGAACCACCAGTCAGATGTGCCAGAAACACGTGCCGGAGACGCCGGAAGCACCTGCCGAGCACGTCGCAACCACCTGCTCAACTCGCCTGAACCACCTGCCGGACACGCCAAAATCACCTGCCCGCTACACCAGCACCACTTCGGGGACAAGCCGGAATCACGTGAGGGGCATGCCGGCACAGCCTCTCAGACTGAACCTCGTGCCGGACACCACAGAACCACCTGCCGGACAGACCGGAACCACCTGCCGGACACGCCGGAACCACCGGCTCGACCCGCCGGAACGACCGCTGGACATGCAAAATCACCTGCGGGCTACGCCGGAAACACTTGGCGAACACTCCGGAATCACCTGCCGGGCATGCCGGAACCACCTCTCAGATATGCCAGAACCACGTGCCAATGACCCCGGAAGCACCTGCCGAGCACGCCGGAACCACCTGCTCGACTCGCCAGAACCACCTGCCGGACACGCAGAAATCACCTGCCGGCTACGCCACAACCAGTTGGGGAACACTTCGGAATCACCTGCCGGACTTGCTGGAACCACCTGCCGGTGATGCCAAAATCACCTGCCAACTACGCCAGTACCACTTGGCGGACACTGTGGAAACACCTGTCGGGCCGGCCGGAACCACATCTCAGACGTGCCAGAACCATGTGCATGAGATGCTGGAACCACACACCGAACAGACGGAAAACACCTGCCAGACCCGTCTGAACAACCTGCCGAGCACGCCGGAGCCACCTGCTCGACTCGCCGGAACCACCTACCTGACATGCCCAAATCACCAGCCGGGTATGCCAGAACCACTTGGCGGACACTCCGGAATCATCTGCCGGACATGCCGGAACCAGCTCTCAGACACACCAGAACCACGTGCTGGAGACGCCGGAAGCACCTGCCGAGCATGCCGGAGCCACCTGCTCGACTCGCCAGAAACACCTGCCGGACACGCCAAAATCACCTGCCGGGTACGCCAGAACCACCTGGCGGACACTCCGAAATCACCTGTCGCGCATGCCGGAACCACCTCTCAGACGTGCCGGAAGCACGTGCCGGACACGCCGGAATCACCTACCGGACAGACTGGAACCACCTGCCGAGCACGCCGGAGCCACCTGTTCGACTCGCTGGAACCACCTGCCGGACAGGCCAATATCAACTGCTGGCTATGCCAGAACCACCTGGGGGACGGTCCGGAATCACCTGCCAGCCATGGCGGAACCACCTCTCAGACGTACCAGAACCACCTGCCGGAGAAGCTGGAAACACGTCCTCGACAGTCTGGAACCACCTGCCGGCCAAGCCTGAACCACCTGCCAAGCACAACGGAACAACCTGCCAGGCACGCCAAAATCACCTGCGTGTTATGCCAGAACCACTTGGAGGACTCTCTGGGATGACCTGCCGGGCATGCCGGAACCACCTCTCAGACGTGCCAGAACCATGTGGCGGACAGTCCGGAATCACCTGTTGGGCATGCGCAACCACCTCTGAGACGTACCAGAACCACATGCCGTGCAGGCTGGAACCACCTACCGGACAGACCGGAATCACCTTTCGGGCATGCCGGAACCACCTGTCAGATGTGCCAGAAACACGTGCCGGAGACGCCGGAAGCACCTGCCAAGCACGTTGGAACCACCTGCTCAACTCGCCTGAACCACCTGCCGGACATGCCAAAATCACCTGCCGACTATGCCAGAACCCCTTGGCGAAGACTCCGGAATCACTTGCCGGGCATGCAGGAACCACCTCTCAGACATGCCAGAACCCCGTGCCAATGACCCCGGAAGCACCAGCCGAGCACGCCGGAACCACTTGCTCGACTCGCCAGAACCACCTGCCGATCGCGCAAAAATCACCTGCTGGCTACACCACAACCAGTTGGTGAACACTTTGGAATCACCTGCCAGGCTTGCTGGAACCACCTGCCAGTCATGCCAAAATCACCTGCCAACTACGCCAGAACCGCTTGGCGGACACTGCGGAAACACCTGTCGGCCCGGCTGGAACCACATCTCAGACGTGCCAGAAACGTGTTCATGAGATGCTGGAACCACACCCCGAACAGAAGGATACCACCTGCCAGAACCGCCTGAACCACCTGCTGAGCACGCCGGAACCACCTGCTCGACTCACCGGCACCACCTCCCTGACACGCCAAAATCACCTGCTGGGTATGCCAGAACCACTTGGCGGACACTCCGGAATCATCTGCCGGACATGCCGGAACCAGCTCTCAGACACACCATAACCACGTGCCGGAGACGCCGGAAGCACCTGCCGAGCATGCCGGAGCCACCTGCTCGACTCGCCAGAAACACCTGCCGGACACGCCAAAATCACCTGCCGGGTATGCCAGAACCACCTGGCGGACACTACGGAATCACCTGCCGCGCATGCCGGAACCACCTCTCAGACGTGCCGGAAGCACGTGCCAGACACGCCGGAAACACCTACCGGACAGACCGGAACCACCTGCCAAGAACGCCGGAGCCACCTGTTCGACTCGCTGGAACCACCTGCCGGACAGGCCAATATCAACTGCTGGCTATGCCAGAACCACCTGGGGGACAGTCCGGGATCACCTGCCAGCCATGGCGGAACCACCTCTCAGACGTACCAGAACCACCTGCCGGAGAAGCTGGAAACACGTCCTGGACAGACTGGAACCACGTGACGGCCATGCCTGAACCACCTGCCGAGCACGTCGCAACCACCTGCTCAACTCGCCTGAACCACCTGCCGGACACGCCAAAATCACCTGCCCGCTACACCAGCACCACTTCGGGGACAAGCCGGAATCACCTGAGGGGCATGCCGGCACAGCCTCTCAGACTGAACCTCGTGCCGGACACCACAGAACCACCTGCCGGACAGACCGGAACCACCTGCCGGACACGCCGGAACCACCGGCTCGACCCGCCGGAACGACCGCTGGACATGCAAAATCACCTGCGGGCTACGCCGGAAACACTTGGCGAACACTCCGGAATCACCTGCCGGGCATGCCGGAACCACCTCTCAGATATGCCAGAACCACGTGCCAATGACCCCGGAAGCACCTGCCGAGCACGCCGGAACCACCTGCTCGACTCGCCAGAACCACCTGCCGGACACGCAGAAATCACCTGCCGGCTACGCCACAACCAGTTGGGGAACACTTCGGAATCACCTGCCGGACTTGCTGGAACCACCTGCCGGTGATGCCAAAATCACCTGCCAACTACGCCAGTACCACTTGGCGGACACTGTGGAAACACCTGTCGGGCCGGCCGGAACCACATCTCAGACGTGCCAGAACCATGTGCATGAGATGCTGGAACCACACACCGAACAGACGGAAAACACCTGCCAGACCCGTCTGAACAACCTGCCGAGCACGCCGGAGCCACCTGCTCGACTCGCCGGAACCACCTACCTGACATGCCCAAATCACCAGCCGGGTATGCCAGAACCACTTGGCGGACACTCCGGAATCATCTGCCGGACATGCCGGAACCAGCTCTCAGACACACCAGAACCACGTGCCGGAGACGCTGGAAGCACCTGCCGAGCATGCCGGAGCCACCTGCTCGACTCGCCAGAAACACCTGCCGGACACGCCAAAATCACCTGCCGGGTACGCCAGAACCACCTGGCGGACACTCCGAAATCACCTGTCGCGCATGCCGGAACCACCTCTCAGACGTGCCGGAAGCACGTGCCGGACACGCCGGAATCACCTACCGGACAGACCGGAACCACCTGCCGAGCACGCCGGAGCCACCTGTTCGACTCGCTGGAACCACCTGCCGGACAGGCCAATATCAACTGCTGGCTATGCCAGAACCACCTGGGGGACGGTCCGGAATCACCTGCCAGCCATGGCGGAACCACCTCTCAGACGTACCAGAACCACCTGCCGGAGAAGCTGGAAACACGTCCTCGACAGTCTGGAACCACCTGCCGGCCAAGCCTGAACCACCTGCCAAGCACAACGGAACAACCTGCCAGGCACGCCAAAATCACCTGCGTGTTATGCCAGAACCACTTGGAGGACTCTCTGGGATGACCTGCCGGGCATGCCGGAACCACCTCTCAGACGTGCCAGAACCATGTGGCGGACAGTCCGGAATCACCTGTTGGGCATGCGCAACCACCTCTGAGACGTACCAGAACCACATGCCGTGCAGGCTGGAACCACCTACCGGACAGACCGGAATCACCTTTCGGGCATGCCGGAACCACCTGTCAGATGTGCCAGAAACACGTGCCGGAGACGCCGGAAGCACCTGCCAAGCACGTTGGAACCACCTGCTCAACTCGCCTGAACCACCTGCCGGACATGCCAAAATCACCTGCCGACTATGCCAGAACCCCTTGGCGAAGACTCCGGAATCACTTGCCGGGCATGCAGGAACCACCTCTCAGACATGCCAGAACCCCGTGCCAATGACCCCGGAAGCACCAGCCGAGCACGCCGGAACCACTTGCTCGACTCGCCAGAACCACCTGCCGATCGCGCAAAAATCACCTGCTGGCTACGCCACAACCAGTTGGTGAACACTTTGGAATCACCTGCCAGGCTTGCTGGAACCACCTGCCAGTCATGCCAAAATCACCTGCCAACTACGCCAGAACCGCTTGGCGGACACTGCGGAAACACCTGTCGGCCCGGCTGGAACCACATCTCAGACGTGCCAGAAACGTGTTCATGAGATGCTGGAACCACACCCCGAACAGAAGGATACCACCTGCCAGAACCGCCTGAACCACCTGCTGAGCACGCCGGAACCACCTGCTCGACTCACCGGCACCACCTCCCTGACACGCCAAAATCACCTGCTGGGTATGCCAGAACCACTTGGCGGACACTCCGGAATCATCTGCCGGACATGCCGGAACCAGCTCTCAGACACACCATAACCACGTGCCGGAGACGCCGGAAGCACCTGCCGAGCATGCCGGAGCCACCTGCTCGACTCGCCAGAAACACCTGCCGGACACGCCAAAATCACCTGCCGGGTATGCCAGAACCACCTGGCGGACACTACGGAATCACCTGCCGCGCATGCCGGAACCACCTCTCAGACGTGCCGGAAGCACGTGCCAGACACGCCGGAAACACCTACCGGACAGACCGGAACCACCTGCCAAGAACGCCGGAGCCACCTGTTCGACTCGCTGGAACCACCTGCCGGACAGGCCAATATCAACTGCTGGCTATGCCAGAACCACCTGGGGGACAGTCCGGGATCACCTGCCAGCCATGGCGGAACCACCTCTCAGACGTACCAGAACCACCTGCCGGAGAAGCTGGAAACACGTCCTGGACAGACTGGAACCACGTGACGGCCATGCCTGAACCACCTGCCGAGCACGGCGGAACCACCTGCCGGACACGCCAAAATCACCTGCGGGCTACGCCAGAACCACTTGGACGAGTCTCCGAAATGATCTGCCGGGCATGTTGGAACCACCTCTCAGACGTGCCAGAAGCACGTGGCGGACAGTCCGGAATCACCTGTTGGGCATACGCAACCACCTCTGACACGTACCAGAACCACGTGCCGTGCACGCCGGAACCACCTACCGGACAGACCGGAATCAACTTTTGGGCATGCCGGAACCACCAGTCAGATGTGCCAGAAACACGTGCCGGAGACGCCGGAAGCACCTGCCGAGCACGTCGCAACCACCTGCTCAACTCGCCTGAACCACCTGCCGGACACGCCAAAATCACCTGCCCGCTACACCAGCACCACTTCGGGGACAAGCCGGAATCACGTGAGGGGCATGCCGGCACAGCCTCTCAGACTGAACCTCGTGCCGGACACCACAGAACCACCTGCCGGACAGACCGGAACCACCTGCCGGACACGCCGGAACCACCGGCTCGACCCGCCGGAACGACCGCTGGACATGCAAAATCACCTGCCGGCTACGCCGGAAACACTTGGCGAACACTCCGGAATCACCTGCCGGGCATGCCGGAACCACCTCTCAGATATGCCAGAACCACGTGCCAATGACCCCGGAAGCACCTGCCGAGCACGCCGGAACCACCTGCTCGACTCGCCAGAACCACCTGCCGGACACGCAAAAATCACCTGCCGGCTACGCCACAACCAGTTGGGGGACACTTCGGAATCACCTGCCGGGCTTGCTGGAACCACCTGCCGGTCATGCCAAAATCACCTGCCAACTACGCCAGTACCACTTGGCGGACACTGTGGAAACACCTGTCGGGCCGGCCGGAACCACATCTCAGACGTGCCAGAACCATGTGCATGAGATGCTGGAACCACACCCCGAAGAGACGGAAAACACCTGCCAGACCCGTCTGAACAACCTGCCGAGCACGCCGAGCCACCTGCTCGACTCGCCGGAACCACCTACCTGACATGCCCAAATCACCAGCCGGGTATGCCAGAACCACTTGGCGGACACTCCGGAATCATCTGCCGGACATGCCGGAACCAGCTCTCAGACACACCAGAACCACGTGCCGGAGACGCCGGAAGCACCTGCCGAGCATGCCGGAGCCACCTGCTCGACTCGCCAGAAACACCTGCCGGACACGCCAAAATCACCTGCCGGGTACGCCAGAACCACCTGGCGGACACTCCGAAACCACCTGTCGCGCATGCTGGAACCACCTCTCAGACGTGCAGGAAGCACGTGCCGGACACGCCGGAATCACCTACCGGACAGACCGGAACCACCTGCCGAGCACGCCGGAGCCACCTGTTCGACTCGCTGGAACCACCTGCCGGACAGGCCAATATCAACTGCTGGCTATGCCAGAACCACCTGGGGGACGGTCCGGAATCACCTGCCAGCCATGGCGGAACCACCTCTCAGACGTACCAGAACCACCTGCCGGAGAACCTGGAAACACGTCCTGGACAGTCTGGAACCACCTGCCGGCCAAGCCTGAACCACCTGCCAAGCACAACGGAACAACCTGCCAGACACGCCAAAATCACCTGCGTGTTATGCCAGAACCACTTGGAGGACTCTCTGGGATGACCTGCCGGGCATGCCGGAACCACCTCTCAGACGTGCCAGAACCATGTGGCGGACAGTCCGGAATCACCTGTTGGGCATGCGCAACCACCTCTGAGACGTACCAGAACCACATGCCGTGCAGGCTGGAACCACCTACCGGACAGACCGGAATCACCTTTCGGGCATGCCGGAACCACCTGTCAGATGTGCCAGAAACACGTGCCGGAGACGCCGGAAGCACCTGCCAAGCACGTTGGAACCACCTGCTCAACTCGCCTGAACCACCTGCCGGACATGCCAAAATCACCTGCCGAGTATGCCAGAACCACTTGGCGAACACTCCGGAATCACTTGCCGGGCATGCAGGAACCACCTCTCAGACATGCCAGAACCCCGTGCCAATGACCCCGGAAGCACCAGCCGAGCACTCCGGAACCACCTGCTCGACTCGCCAGAACCACCTGCCGATCACGCAAAAATCACCTGCCGGCTACGCCACAACCAGTTGGTGAACACTTTGGAATCACCTGCCAGGCTTGCTGGAACCACCTGCCAATCATGCCAAAATCACCTGCCAACTACGCCAGAACCGCTTGGCGGACACTGCGGAAACACCTGTCGGGCCGGCTGGAACCACATCTCAGACGTGCCAGAAACGTGTTCATGAGATGCTGGAACCACACCCCGAACAGACAGATACCACCTGCCAGAACCGCCTGAACCACCTGCTGAGCACGCCGGAACCACCTGCTCGACTCACCGGTACCACCTCCCTGACACGCCAAAATCACCTGCTGGGTATGCCAGAACCACTTGGCGGACACTCCGGAATAATCTGCCGGACATGCCGGAACCAGCTCTCAGACACACCAGAACCAAGTGCCGGAGACGCCGGAAGCACCTGCCGAGCATGCCGGAGCCACGTGCTCGACTCGCCAGAAACACCTGCCGGACACGCCAAAATCACCTGCCGGGTATGCCAGAACCACCTGGCGGACACTACGGAATCACCTGCCGCGCATGCCGGAACCACCTCTCAGACGTGCTGGAAGCACATGCCAGACACGCCGGAAACACCTACCGGACAGACCGGAACCACCTGCCAATAACGCCGGAGCCACCTGTTCGACTCCCTGGAACCACCTGCCGGACAGGCCAATATCAACTGCTGGCTATGCCAGAACCACCTGGGGGACAGACTGGGATCACCTGCCAGCCATGGCGGAACCACCTCTCAGACGTACCAGAACCACCTGCCGGAGAAGCTGGAAACACGTCCTGGACAGACTGGAACCACGTGACGGCCATGCCTGAACCACCTGCCGAGCACGGCGGAACCACCTGCTGGACACGCCAAAATCACCTGCGGGCTACGCCAGAACCACTTGGACGACTCTCCGAAATGACCTGCCGGGCATGTTGGAACCACCTCTCAACGTGCCAGAAGCACGTGGCGGACAGTCTGGAATCACCTGTTGTGCATACGCAACCACCTCAGAGACGTACCAGAACCACGTGCCGTGCACGCAGGAACCACCTACCGGACAGACCGGAATCAACTTTTGGGCATGCCGGAACCACCAGTCAGATGTGCCAGAAACACGTGCCGGAGACGCCGGAAGCACCTGCCGAGCACGTCGCAACCACCTGCTCAACTCGCCTGAACCACCTGCCGGACACGCCAAAATCACCTGCCCGCTACACCAGCACCACTTCGGGGACAAGCCGGAATCACGTGAGGGGCATGCCGGCACAGCCTCTCAGACTGAACCTCGTGCCGGACACCACAGAACCACCTGCCGGACACGCCGGAACCACCGGCTCGACCCGCCGGAACGACCGCTGGACATGCAAAATCACCTGCCGGCTACGCCGGAAACACTTGGCGAACACTCCGGAATCACCTGCCGGGCATGCCGGAACCACCTCTCAGATATGCCAGAACCACGTGCCAATGACCCCGGAAGCACCTGCCGAGCACGCCGGAACCACCTGCTCGACTCGCCAGAACCACCTGCCGGACACGCAAAAATCACCTGCCGGCTACGCCACAACCAGTTGGGGAGCACTTCGGAATCACCTGCCGGGCTTGCTGGAACCACCTGCCGGTCATGCCAAAATCACCTGCCAACTACGCCAGTAGCACTTGGCGGACACTGTGGAAACACCTGTCGGGCCGCCCGGAACCACATCTCAGACGTGCCAGAAACGTGTTCATGAGATGCTGGAACCACACCCCGAACAGACGGATACCACCTGCCAGAACCGCCTGAACCACCTGCTGAGCACGCCGGAACCACCTGCTCGACTCACCGGTACCACCTCCCTGACACGCCAAAATCACCAGCCGGGTATGCCAGAACCACCTGGCGGACACTACGGAATCACCTGCCGCGCATGCCGGAACCACCTCTCAGACGTGCCGGAAGCACGTGCCAGACACGCCGGAAACACCTACCGGACAGACCGGAACCACCTGCCGAGCACGCCGGAGCCACCTGTTCGACTCGCTGGAACCACCTGCCGGACACGCCAATATCACCTGCCCGCTACACCAGCACCACTTTGGGGACAAGCCGGAATCACGTGAGGGGCATGCCGGCACAGCCTCGCAGACTGAACCTCGTGCCGGACACCACAGTACCACCTGCCGGACAGACCGGAACCACCTGCCGGACACACCGGAACCAGCGGCTCGACCCGCCGGAACGACCGCTGGACATGCAAAATCACCTGCCGGCTACGCCGGAAACACTTGGCGAACACTCCGGAATCACCTGCCGGGCATGCCGGAACCACCTCTCAGATATGCCAGAAACACATGCCAATGACCCCGGAAGCACCTGCCGAGCACACCGGACCAACCTGCTCGACTCGCCAGAACCACCTGCCGGACACGCAAAAATCACCTGCCGGCTACGCCACAACCAGTTGGGGAACACTTCGGAATCACCTGCCGGGCTTGCTGGAACCACCTGCCGGTCATGCCAAAATCACCTGCCACCTACGCCAGTACCACTTGGCGGACACTGTGGAAACACCTGTCGGGCCGGCCGGAACCACATCTCAGACGTGCCAGAACCATGTGCATGAGATGCTGGAACCACACCCCGAACAGACGGAAAACACCTGCCATACCCGTCTGAACAACCTGCCGAGCACGCAGGAGCCACCTGCTCGACTCGCCGGAACCACCTACCTGACATGCCCAAATCACCAGCCGGGTATGCCAGAACCACTTGGCGGACACTCCGGAATCATCTGCCGGACATGCCGGAACCAGCTCTCAGACACACCAGAACCACGTGCCGGAGACGCCGGAAGCACCTGCCGAGCATGCCGGAGCCACCTGCTCGACTCGCCAGAAACACCTGCTGGACACGCCAAAATCACCTGCCGGGTACGCCAGAACCACCTGGCGGCAACTCCGAAACCACCTGTTGCGCAAGCCGGAACCACCTCTCAGACGTGCCGGAAGCACGTGCCGGACACGCCGGAATCACCTACCCGACAAACCGGAACCACCTGCCGAGCACGCCAGAGCCACCTGTTCGACTCGCTGGAACCACCTGCCGGACAGGCCGATATCAACTGCTGGCTATGCAAGAACCACCAGGGCGACGGTCCGGAATCACCTGCCAGCCATGGCGCAACCACCTCTCAGACGTACCAGAACCACCTGCCGGAGAAGCTGGAAACACGTCCTCGACAGTCTGGAACCACCTGCCGGCCAAGCCTGAACCACCTGCCAAGCACAACGGAACAACCTGCAAGACACGCCAAAATCACCTGCGTGTTATGCCAGAACCACTTGGAGGACTCTCTGGGATGACCTGCCGGGCATGCCGGAACCACCTCTCAGACGTGCCAGAACCATGTGGCGGACAGTCCGGAATCACCTGTTGGGCATGCGCAACCACCTCTGAGACGTACCAGAACCACATGCCGTGCAGGCTGGAACCCCCTACCGGACAGACCGGAATCACCTTTCGGGCATGCCGGAACCACCTGTCAGATGTGCCAGAAACACGTGCCGGAGACGCCGGAAGCACCTGCCAAGCACGTTGGAACCACCTGCACAACTCGCCTGAACCACCTGCCGGACATGCCAAAATCACCTGCCGACTATGCCAGAACCACTTGGCGAACACTCCGGAATCACTTTCCGGGCATGCAGGAACCACCTCTCAGACATGCCAGAACCCGGTGCCAATGACCCCGGAAGCACCAGCCGAGCACGCCGGAACCACCTGCTCGACTCGCCAGAACCACCTGCCGATCACGCAAAAATCACCTGCCGGCTACGCCACAACCAGTTGGGGGACACTTCGGAATCACCTGCCGGGCTTGCTGGAACCACCTGCCGGTCATGCCAAAATCACCTGCCAACTACGCCAGAACCGCTTGGCGGACACTGCGGAAACACCTGTCGGGCCGGCTGGAACCACATCTCAGACGTGCCAGAAACGTGTTCATGAGATGCTGGAACCACACCCCGAACAGACGGATACCACCTGCCAGAACCGCCTGAACCACCTGTTGAGCACGCCGGAAACACCTGCTCGACTCACCGGTACCACCTCCCTGACACGCCAAAATCAACTGCTGGGTATGCCAGAACCACTTGGCGGACACTCCGGAATCATCTGCCGGACATGCCGGAACCAGCTCTCAGACACACCAGAACCAAGTGCCGGAGACGCCGGAAGCACCTGCCGAGCATGCCGGAGCCACCTGCTCGACTCGCCAGAAACACCTGCCGGACACGCCAAAATCAACTGCCTGGTATGCCAGAAACACCTGGCAGACACTACGGAATCACCTGCCGCGCATGCCGGAACCACCTCTCAGACGTGCCGGAAGCACGTGCCAGACACGCCGGAAACACCTACCGGACAGACCGGAACCACCTGCCAAGAACGCCGGAGCCACCTGTTCGACTCGCTGGAACCACCTGCCGGACAGGCCAATATCAACTGCTGGCTATGCCAGAACCACCTGGGGGACAGTCCGGGATCACCTGCCAGCCATGGCGGAACCACCTCTCAGACGTACCAGAACCACCTGCCGGAGAAGCTGGAAACACGTCCTGGACAGCCTGCAACCACGTGACGGCCATGCCTTTACCACCTGCCAAGCACGGCGGAACCACCTGCCGGACACGCCAAAATCACCTGCGGGCTACGCCAGAACCACTTGGACGACTCTCCGAAATGACCTGCCGGGCATGTTGGAACCACCTCTCAGACGTGCCAGAAGCACGTGGCGGACAGTCCGGAATCACCTGTTGGGCATACGCAACCACCTCTGAGACGTACCAGAACCACGTGCAGTGCACGCCGGAAGAACCTACCGGACAGACCGGAATCAACTTTTGGGCATGCCGGAACCACCAGTCAGATGTGCCAGAAACACGTGCCGGAGACGCCGGAAGCACCTGCCGAGCACGTCGCAACCACCTGCTCAACTCGCCTGAACCACCTGCCGGACACGCCAAAATCACCTGCCCGCTACACCAGCACCACTTCGGGGACAAGCCGGAATCACGTGAGGGGCATGCCGGCACAGCCTCTCAGACTGAACCTCGTGCCGGACAGCACAGAACCACCTGCCGGACAGACCGGAACCACCTGCCGGACACGCCGGAACCACCGGCTCGACCCGCCGGAACGACCGCTGTACATGCAAAATCACCTGCCGGCTACGCCGGAAACACTTGGCGAACACTCCGGAATCACCTGCCGGGCATGCCGGAACCACCTCTCAGATATGCCAGAACCACGTGCCAATGACCCCGGAAGCACCTGCCGAGCACGCCGGAACCACCTGCTCGACTCGCCAGAACCACCTGCCGGACACGCAAAAATCACCTGCCGGCTACGCCACAACCAGTTGGGGAACACTTCGGAATCACCTGCCGGGCTTGCTGGAACCACCTGCCGGCCATGCCAAAATCACCTGCCAAGTACGCCAGTACCACTTGGCGGACACTGTGGAAACACCTGTCGGGCCGGCCGGAACCACATCTGAGACGTGCCAGAACCATGTGCATGAGATGCTGGAACCACACCCCGAACAGACGGAAAACACCTGCCAGACCCGTCTGTACAACCTGCCGAGCACGCCGGAGCCACCTGCTCGACTCGCCGGAACCACCTACCTGACATGCACAAATCACCAGCCGGGTATGCCAGAACCACTTGCCGGACACTCCGGAATCATCTGCCGGACATGCCGGAACCAGCTCTCAGACACACCAGAACCACGTGCCGGAGACGCCGGTAGCACCTGCCGAGCATGCCGGTGCCACCTGCTCGACTCGCCAGAAACACCTGCCGGACACGCCAAAATCACCTGCCGGGTACGCCAGAACCACCTGGCGGACACTCCGAAATCACCTGTCGCGCATGCCGGAACCACCTCTCAAACGTGCTGGAAGCACGTGCCGGACACGCCGGATTCACCTACCGGACTGACCGCAACCCCCTGCCGAGCACGCCGGAGCCACCTGTTCGACTCGCTGGAACCACCTGCCGGACAGGCCAATATCAACTGCTGGCTATGCCAGAACCACCTGGGGGACGGTCCGGAATCGCCTGTCAGCCATGGCGGAACCACCTCTCAGACGTACCAGAACCACCTGCCGGAGAAGCTGGAAACACGTCCTGGACAGTCTGGAACCACCTGCCGGCCAAGCCTGAACCACCTGCCAAGCACAACGGAACAACCTGCCAGACACGCCAAAATCACCTGCGTGTTATGCCAGAACCACTTGGAGGACTCTCTGGGATGACCTGCCGGGCATGCCGGAACCACCTCTCAGACGTGCCAGAACCATGTGGCGGACAGTCCGGAATCACCTGTTGGGCATGCGCAACCACCTCTGAGACGTACCAGAACCACATGCCGTGCAGGCTGGAACCACCTACCGGACAGACCGGAATCACCTTTCGGGCATGCCGGAACCACCTGTCAGATGTGCCAGAAACACGTGCCGGAGACGCCGGAAGCACCTGCCAAGCACGTTGGAACCACCTGCTCAACTCGCCTGAACCACCTGCCGGACATGCCAAAATCACCTGCCGACTATGCCAGAACCCCTTGGCAAACACTCCGGAGTCACTTGCCGGGCATGCAGGAACCACCTCTCAGACATGCCAGAACCCCGTGCCAATGACCCCGGAAGCACCAGCCGAGCACGCCGGAACCACTTGCTCGACTCGCCAGAACCACCTGCCGATCACGCAAAAATCACCTGCTGGCTACGCCACAACCAGTTGGTGAACACTTTGGAATCACCTGCCAGGCTTGCTGGAACCACCTGCCAGTCATGCCAAAATCACATGCCAACTACGCCAGAACCGCTTGGCGGACACTGCGGAAACACCTGTCGGGCCGGCTGGAACCACATCTCAGACGTGCCAGAAACGTGTTCATGAGATGCTGGAACCACACCCCGAACAGACGGATACCACCTGCCAGAACCGCCTGAACCACCTGCTGAGCACGCCGGAACCACCTGCTCGACTCACCGGTACCACCTCCCTGACATGCCAAAATCACCTGCTGGGTATGCCAGAACCACTTGGCGGACACTCCGGAATCATCTGCCGGACATGCCGGAACCAGCTCTCAGACACACCAGAACCAAGTGCCGGAGACGCCGGAAGCACCTGCCGAGCATGCCGGAGCCACCTGCTCGACTCGCCAGAAACACCTGCCGGACAAGCCAAAATCACCTGCCGGGTATGCCAGAACCACCTGGCGGACACTACGGAATCACCTGCCGCGCATGCCGGAACCACCTCTCAGACGTGCCGGAAGCATGTGCCAGACACGCCGGAAACACCTACCGGACAGACCGGAACCACCTGCCGAGCACGCCGGAGCCACCTGTTCGACTCGCTGGAACCACCTGCCGGACAGGCCAATATCAACTGCTGGCTATGCCAGAACCACCTGGGGGACAGTCCGGGATCACCTGCCAGCCATGGCGGAACCACCTCTCAGACGTACCAGAACCACCTGCCGGAGAAGCTGGAAACACGTCCTGGACAGACTGGAACCACGTGACGGCCATGCCTGAACCACCTGCCGAGCACGGCGGAACCACCTGCCGGACACGCCAAAATCACCTGCGGGCTACGCCAGAACCACTTGGACGACTCTCCGAAATGACCTGCCGGGCATGTTGGAACCACCTCTCAGACGTGCCAGAAGCACGTGGCGGACAGTCCGGAATCACCTGTTGGGCATACGCAACCACCTCTGAGACGTACCAGAACCACGTGCCGTGCACGCCGGAACCACCTACCGGACAGACCGGAATCAACTTTTGGGCATGCCGGAACCACCAGTCAGATGTGCCAGAAACACGTGCCGGAGACGCCGGAAGCACCTGCCGAGCACGTCGCAACCACCTGCTCAACTCGCCTGAACCACCTGCCGGACATGCCAAAATCACCTGCCGACTATGCCAGAACCCCTTGGCGAACACTCCGGAGTCACTTGCCGGGCATGCAGGAACCACCTCTCAGACATGCCAGAACCCCGTGCCAATGACCCCAGAAGCACCAGCCGAGCACGCCGGAACCACTTGCTCGACTCGCCAGAACCACCTGCCGATCACGCAAAAATCACCTGCTGGCTACGCCACAACCAGTTGGTGAACACTTTGGAATCACCTGCCAGGCTTGCTGGAACCACCTGCCAGTCATGCCAAAATCACCTGCCAACTACGCCAGAACCGCTTGGCGGACACTGCGGAAACACCTGTCGGGCCGGCTGGAACCACATCTCAGACGTGCCAGAAACGTGTTCATGAGATGCTGGAACCACACCCCGAACAGACGGATACCACCTGCCAGAACCGCCTGAACCACCTGCTGAGCACGCCGGAACCACCTGCTCGACTCACCGGTACCACCTCCCTGACACGCCAAAATCACCTGCTGGGTATGCCAGAACCACTTGGCGGACACTCCGGAATCATCTGCCGGACATGCCGGAACCAGCTCTCAGACACACCAGAACCAAGTGCCGGAGACGCCGGAAGCACCTGCCGAGCATGCCGGAGCCACCTGCTCGACTCGCCAGAAACACCTGCCGGACACGCCAAAATCACCTGCCGGATATGCCAGAACCACCTGGCGGACACTACGGAATCACCTGCCGCGCATGCCGGAACCACCTCTCAGACGTGCCGGAAGCACGTGCCAGACACGCCGGAAACACCTACCGGACAGACCGGAACCACCTGCCAAGAACGCCGGAGCCACCTGTTCGACTCGCTGGAACCACCTGCCGGACAGGCCAATATCAACTGCTGGCTATGCCAGAACCACCTGGGGGACAGTCCGGGATCACCTGCCAGCCATGGCGGAACCACCTCTCAGACGTACCAGAACCACCTGCCGGAGAAGCTGGAAACACGTCCTGGACAGACTGGAACCACGTGACGGCCATGCCTGAACCACCTGCCGAGCACGGCGGAACCACCTGCCGGACACGCCAAAATCACCTGCGGGCTACGCCAGAACCACTTGGACGACTCTCCGAAATGACCTGCCGGGCATGTTGGAACCACCTCTCAGACGTGCCAGAAGCACGTGGCGGACAGTCCGGAATCACCTGTTGGGCATACGCAACCACCAGTCAGATGTGCCAGAAACACGTGCCGGAGACGCCGGAAGCACCTGCCGAGCACGTCGCAACCACCTGCTCAACTCGCCTGAACCACCTGCCGGACACGCCAAAATCACCTGCCCGCTACACCAGCACCACTTCGGGGACAAGCCGGAATCACGTGAGGGGCATGCCGGCACAGCCTCTCAGACTGAACCTCGTGCCGGACACCACAGAACCACCTGCCGGACAGACCGGAACCACCTGCCGGACACGCCGGAACCACCGGCTCGACCCGCCGGAACGACCGCTGGACGTGCAGAATCACCTGCCGGCTACGCCGGAAACACTTGGCGAACACTCCGGAATCACCTGCCGGGCATGCCGGAACCACCTCTCAGATATGCCAGAACCACGTGCCAATGACCCCGGAAGCACCTGCCGAGCACGCCGGAACCACCTGCTCGACTCGCCAGAACCACCTGCCGGACACGCAAAAATCACCTGCCGGCTACGCCACAACCAGTTGGGGAACACTTCGTAATCACCTGCCGGGCTTGCTGGAACCACCTGCCGGTCATGCCAAAATCACCTGCCAACTACGCCAGAACCGCTTGGCGGACACTGTGGAAACACCTGTCGGGCCGGCCGGAACCACATCTCAGATGTGCCAGAACCATGTGCATGAGATGCTGGAACCACACCCCGAACAGACGGAAAACACCTGCCAGACCCGTCTGAACAGCCTGCCGAGCACGCCGGAGCCACCTGCTCGACTCGCCGGAACCACCTACCTGACATGCCCAAATCACCAGCCGGGTATGCCAGAACCACTTGGCGGACACTCCGGAATCATCTGCCGGACATGCCGGAACCAGCTCTCAGACACACCAGAACCACGTGCCGGAGACGCCGGAAGCACCTGCCGAGCATGCCGGAGCCACCTGCTCGACTCGCCAGAAACACCTGCCGGACACGCCAAAATCACCTGCCGGGTATGCCAGAACCACCTGGCGGACACTCCGAAATCACCTGTCGCGCATGCCGGAACCACCTCTCAGACGTTCCGGAAGCACGTGCCGGACACGCCGGAATCACCTACCGGACAGACCGGAACCACCTGCCGAGCACGCCGGAGCCACCTGTTCGACTCGCTGGAACCACCTGCCGGACAGACCAATATCAACTGCTGGCTATGCCAGAACCACCTGGGGGACAGTCCGGAATCGCCTGCCAGCCATGGCGGAACCACCTCTCAGACGTACCAGAACCACCTGCCGGAGAAGCTGGAAACACGTCCTGGACAGTCTGGAACCACCTGCCGGCCAAGCCTGAACCACCTGCCAAGCACAACGGAACAACCTGCCAGACACGCCAAAATCACCTGCGTGTTATGCCAGAACCACTTGGAGGACTCTCTGGGATGACCTGCCGGGCATGCCGGAACCACCTCTCAGACGTGCCAGAACCATGTGGCGGACAGTCCGGAATCACCTGTTGGGCATACGCAACCACCTCTGACACGTACCAGAACCACGTGCCGTGCACGCCGGAACCACCTACCGGACAGACCGGAATCAACTTTTGGGCATGCCGGAACCACCAGTCAGATGTGCCAGAAACACGTGCCGGAGATGCCGTAAGCACCTGCCAAGCACGTTGGAACCACCTGCTCAACTCGCCTGAACCACCTGCCGGACACGCCAAAATCACCTGCCCGCTACACCAGCACCACTTCGGGGACAAGCCGGAATCAGGTGAGGGGCATGCCGGCACAGCCTCTCAGACTGAACCTCGTGCCGGACACCACAGAACCACCTGCCGGACAGACCAGAACCACCTGCCGGACACGCCGGAACCACTTGGCTAACACTCCGGAATCACCTGCCGGGCATGCCGGAACCACCTCTCAGACATGCCAGAACCACGTGCCAATGACCCCGGAAGCACCAGACGAGCACGCCGGAACCACCTGCTCGACTCGCCAGAACCACCTGCCGGACACGCAAAAATCACCTGCCGGCTACGCCACAACCAGTTGGGGAACACTTCGGAATCACCTGTCGGGCTTGCTGGAACCACCTGCCGGTCATGCCAAAATCAGCTGCCAACTACGCCAGTACCACTTGGCGGAAACTGTGGAAACACCTGTCGGGCCGGCCGGAACCACATCTCAGACGTGCCAGAACCATGTGCATGAGATGCTGGAACCACACCCCGAACAGACGGAAAACACCTGCCAGACCCGTCTGAACAACCTGCCGAGCATGCCGGAGCCACCTGCTCGACTCGCCGGAACCACCTACCTGACATGCCCAAATCACCAGCCGGGTATGCCAGAACCACTTGGCGGACACTCCGGAATCATCTGCCGGACATGCCGGAACCAGCTCTCAGACACACCAGAACCACGTGCCGGAGACGCCGGAAGCACCTGCCGAGCATGCCGGAGCCACCTGCTCGACTCGCCAGAAACACCTGCCGGACACGCCAAAATCACCAGCCGGGTACGCCAGAACCACCTGGCGGACACTCCGAAATCACCTGTCGCGCATGCCGGAACCACCTCTCAGACTTGCCGGAAGCACGTGCCGGACACGCCGGAATCACCTACCGGACAGACCGGAACCACCTGCCGAGCACGCCGGAGCCACCTGTTCGACTCGCTGGAACCACCTGCCGGACAGGCCAATATCAACTGCTGGCTATGCCAGAACCACCTGCGGGACAGTCCGGGATCACCTGCCAGCCATGGCGGAACCACCTCTCAGACGTACCAGAACCACCTGCCGGAGAAGCTGGAAACACGTCCTGGACAGACTGGAACCACGTGACGGCCATGCCTGAACCACCTGCCGAGCACGGCGGAACCACCTGCCGGACACGCCAAAATCACCTGCGGGCTACGCCAGAACCACTTGGACGACTCTCCGAAATGACCTGCCGGGCATGTTGGAACCACCTCTCAGACGTGCCAGAAGCACGTGGCGGACAGTCCGGAATCACCTGTTGGGCATGCGCAACCACCTCTGAGACGTACCAGAACCACGTGCCGTGCAGGCTGGAACCACCTACCGGACACACCGGAATCACCTTTCGGGCATGCCGAAACCACCAGTCAGATGTGCCAGAAACATGTGCCGGAGACGCCGGAAGCACCTGCCAAGCACGTTGGAACCACCTGCTCAACTCGCCTGAACCACCTGCCGGACATGCCAAAATCACCTGCCGACTATGCCAGAACCACTTGGCGAAGACTCCGGAATCACTTGCCGGGCATGCAGGAACCACCTCTCAGACATGCCACAACCCCGTGCCAATGACCCCGGAAGCACCAGCTGAGCACGCCGGAACCACCTGCTCGACTCGCCAGAACCACCTGCCGATCACGCAAAAATCACCTGCCGGCTACGCCACAACCAGTTGGTGAACACTTTGGAATCACCTGCCAGGCTTGCTGGAACCACCTGCCAGTCATGCCAAAATCACCTGCCAACTACGCCAGAACCGCTTGGCGGACACTGCGGAAACACCTGTCGGGCCGGCTGGAACCACATCTCAGACGTGCCAGAAACGTGTTCATGAGATGCTGGAACCACACCCCGAACAGACGGATACCACCTGCCAGAACCGCCTGAACCACCTGCTGAGCACGCCGGAACCACCTGCTCGACTCACCGGTACCACCTCCCTGACACGCCAAAATCACCTGCTGGGTATGCCAGAACCACTTGGCGGACACTCCGGAATCATCTGCCGGACATGCCGGAACCAGCTCTCAGACACACCAGAACCAAGTGCCGGAGACGCCGGAAGCACCTACCGAGCATGCCGGAGCCACCTGCTCGACTCGCCAGAAACACCTGCCGGACACGCCAAAATCACCTGCTGGGTATGCCAGAACCACCTGGCGGACACTACGGAATCACCTGCCGCGCATGCCGGAACCACCTCTCAGACGTGCCGGAAGCACGTGCCAGACACGCCGGAAACACCTACCGGACAGACCGGAACCACCTGCCAAGAACGCCGGAACAACCTGTTCGACTCGCTGGAACCACCTGCCGGACAGGCCAATATCAACTGCTGGCTATGCCAGAACCACCTGCGGGACAGTCCGGGATCACCTGCCAGCCATGGCGGAACCACCTCTCAGACGTACCAGAACCAACTGCCGGAAAAGCTGGAAACACGTCCTGGACAGACTGGAACCACGTGACGGCCATGCCTGAACCACCTGCCGAGCACGGCGGAACCACCTGCCGGACACGCCAAAATCACCTGCGGGCTACGCCAGAACCACTTGGACGACTCTCCGAAATGACCTGCCGGGCATGTTGGAACCACCTCTCAGACGTGCCAGAAGCACGTGCCGGACAGTCCGGAATCACCTGTTGGGCATACGCAACCACCTCTGACACGTACCAGAACCACGTGCCGTGCACGCCGGAACCACCTACCGGACAGACCGGAATCAACTTTTGGGCATGCCGGAACCACCAGTCAGATGTGCCAGAAACACGTGCCGGAGACGCCGGAAGCACCTGCCAAGCACGTTGGAACCACCTGCTCAACTCGCCTGAACCACCTGCCGGACACGCCAAAATCACCTGCCCGCTACACCAGCACCACTTCGGGGACAAGCCGGAATCACCTGAGGGGCATGCCGGCACAGCCTCTCAGACTGAACCTCGTGCCGGACACCACAGAACCACCTGCCGGACAGACCGGAACCACCTGCCGGACACGCCGGAACCACCGGCTCGACCCGCCGGAACGACCGCTGGACATGCAAAATCACCTGCCGGCTACGCCGGAAACACTTGGCGAACACTCCGGAATCACCTGCCGGGCATGCCGGAACCACCTCTCAGATATGCCAGAACCACGTGCCAATGACCCCGGAAGCACCTGCCGAGCACGCCGGAACCACCTGCTCGACTCGCCAGAACCACCTGCCGGACACGCAAAAATCACCTGCCGGCTACGCCACAACCAGTTGGGGAACACTTCGGAATCACCTGCCGGGCTTGCTGGAACCACCTGCCGGTCATGCCAAAATCACCTGCCAACTACGCCAGTACCACTTGGCGGACACTGTGGAAACACCTGTCGGGCCGGCCGGAACCACATCTCAGACGTGCCAGAACCATGTGCATGAGATGCTGGAACCACACCCCGAACAGACGGAAAACACCTGCCAGACCCGTCTGAACAACCTTCCGAGGACGCCGGAGCCACCTGCTCGACTCGCCGGAACCACATACCTGACATGCCCAAATCACCAGCCGGGTATGCCAGAACCACCTGGCGGACACTCCGAAATCACCTGTCGCGCATGCCGGAACCACCTCTCAGACGTGCCGGAAGCACGTGCCGGACACGCCGGAATCACCTACCAGACAGACCGGAACCACCTGCCGAGCACGCCGGAGCCACCTGTTCGACTCGCTGGAACCACCTGCCGGACAGGCCAATATCAACTGCTGGCTATGCCAGAACCACCTGGGGGACGGTCCGGAATCGCCTGCCAGCCATGGCGGAACCACCTCTCAGACGTACCAGAACCACCTGCCGGAGAAGCTGGAAACACGTCCTGGACAGTCTGGAACCACCTGCCGGCCAAGCCTGAACCACCTGCCAAGCACAACGGAACAACCTGCCAGACACGCAAAAATCACCTGCGTGTTATGCCAGAACCACTTGGAGGACTCTCTGGGATGACCTGCCGGGCATGCCGGAACCACCTCTCAGACGTGCCAGAACCATGTGGCGGACAGTCCGGAATCACCTGTTGGGCATGCGCAACCACCTCTGAGACGTACCAGAACCACATGCCGTGCAGGCTGGAACCACCTACCGGACAGACCGGAATCACCTTTCGGGCATGCCGGAACCACCTGTCAGATGTGCCAGAAACACGTGCCGGAGACGCCGGAAGCACCTGCCAAGCACGTTGGAACCACCTGCTCAACTCGCCTGAACCACCTGCCGGACATGCCAAAATCACCTGCCGACTATGCCAGAACCCCTTGGCGAACACTCCAGAATCACTTGCCGGGCATGCAGGAACCACCTCTCAGACATGCCAGAACCCCGTGCCAATGACCCCGGAAGCACCAGCCGAGCACGCCGGAACCACCTGCTCGACTCGCCGGAACCACCTGCCGATCACGCAAAAATCACCTGCCGGCTACGCCACAACCAGTTGGTGAACACTTTGGAATCACCTGCCAGGCTTGCTGGAACCACCTGCCAGTCATGCCAAAATCACCTGCCAACTAGGCCAGAACCGCTTGGCGGACACTGCGGAAACACCTGTCGGGCCGGCTGGAACCACATCTCAGACGTGCCAGAAACGTGGTCATGAGATGCTGGAACCACACCCCGAACAGAAGGATACCACCTGCCAGAACCGCCTGAACCACCTGCTGAGCACGCCGGAACCACCTGCTCGACTCACCGGTACCACCTCCCTGACACGCCAAAATCACCTGCTGGGTATGCCAGAACCACTTGGCGGACACTCCGGAATCATCTGCCGGACATGCCGGAACCAGCTCTGAGACACACCAGAACCAAGTGCCGGAGACGCCGGAAGCACATGCAGAGCATGCCGGAGCCACCTGCTCGACTCGCCAGAAACACCTGCCGGACACGCCAAAATCACCTGCCGGGTATGCCAGAACCACCTGGCGGACACTACGGAATCACCTGCCGCGCATGCCGGAACCACCTCTCAGACGTGCCGGAAGCACGTGCCAGACACGCCGGAAACACCTACCGGACAGACCGGAACCACCTGCCAAGAACGCCAGAGCCACCTGTTCGACTCGCTGGAACCACCTGCCGGACAGGCCCATATCAACTGCTGGCTATGCCAGAACCACCTGGGGGACAGTCCGGGATCACCTGCCAGCCATGGCGGAACCACCTCTCAGACGTACCAGAACCACCTGCCGGGGAAGCTGGAAACACGTCCTGGACAGACTGGAACCACGTGACGGCCATGCCTGAACCACCTGCCGAGCACGGCGGAACCACCTGCCGGACACGCCAAAATCACCTGCGGGCTACGCCAGAACCACTTGGACGACTCTCCGAAATGACCTGCCGGGCATGTTGGAACCACCTCTCAGACGTGCCAGAATCACGTGGCGGACAGTCCGGTATCACCTGTTGGGCATACGCAACCACCTCTGACACGTACCAGAACTACGTGCCGTGCACGCTGGAACCACCTACCGGACAGACCGGAATCACCATTTGGGCATGCCGGAACCACCAGTCAGATGTGCCAGAAACACGTGCCGGAGACGCCGGAAGCACCTGCCGAGCACGTCGCAACCACCTGCTCAACTCGCCTGAACCACCTGCCGGACACGCCAAAATCACCTGCCCGCTACACCAGCACCAATTCGGGGACAAGCCGGAATCACGTGAGGGGCATGCCGGCACAGCCTCTCAGACTGAACCTCGTGCCGGACACCACAGAACCACCTGCCGGACAGACCGGAACAACCTGCCGGACACGCCGGAACCACCGGCTCGACCCGCCGGAACGACCGCTGGACATGCAAAATCACCTGCCGGCTACGCCGGAAACACTTGGCGAACACTCCGGAATCACCTGCCGGGCATGCCGGAACCACCTCTCAGATATGCCAGAACCACGTGCCAATGACCCCGGAAGCACCTGCCGAGCACGCCGGAACCACCTGTTCGACTCGCCAGAACCACCTGCCGGACACGCAAAAATCACCTGCCGGCTACGCCACAACCAGTTGGGGAACACTTCGGAATCACCTGCCGGGCTTGCTGGAACCACCTGCCGGTCATGCCAAAATCACCTGCCAACTACGCCAGTACCACTTGGCGGACACTGTGGAAACACCTGTCGGGCCGGCCGGAACCACATCTCAGACGTGCCAGAACCATGTGCATGAGATGCTGGAACCACACCCCGAACAGACGGAAAACACCTGCCAGACCCGTCTGAACAACCTGCCGAGCACGCCGGAGCCACCTGCTCGACTCGCCGGAACCACCTAGCTGACATGCCCAAATCACCAGCCGGGTATGCCAGAACCACTTGGCGGACACTCCGGAATCATCTGCCGGACATTCCGGAACCAGCTCTCAGACACACCAGAACCACGTGCCGGAGACGCCGGAAGCACCTGCCGAGCATGCCGGAGCCACCTGCTCGACTCGCCAGAAACACCTGCCGGACACGCCAAAATCACCTGCCGGGTACGCCAGAACCACCTGGCGGACACTCCGAAATCACCTGTCGCGCATGCCGGAACCACCTCTCAGACGTGCCGGAAGCACGTGCCAGACACGCCGGAATCACCTACCGGACAGACCGGAACCACCCGCCGAGCACGCCGGAGCCACCTGTTCGACTCGCTGTAACCACCTGCCGGACAGGCCAATATCAACTGCTGGCTATGCCAGAACCACCTGGGGGACAGTCCGGGATCACCTGCCAGCCATGGCGGAACCACCTCTCAGACGTACCAGAACCACCTGCCGGAGAAGCTGGAAACACGTCCTGGACAGACTGGAACCACGTGCCGGCCATGCCTGAACCACCTGCCGAGCACGGCGGAACCACCTGCCGGACACGCCAAAATCACCTGCGGGCTAAGCCAGAACCACTTGGACGACTCTCCGAAATGAACTGCCAGGCATGTTGGAACCACCTCTCAGAAGTGCCAGAAGCACGTGGCGGAGTGTCCGGAATCACCTGTTGGGCATACGCAACCACCTCTGACATGTACCAGAACCACGTGCCGTGCACGCCGGAACCACCTACCGGACAGACCGGAATCAACTTTTGGGCATGCCGGAACCACCAGTCAGATGTGCCAGAAACACGTGCCGGAGACACCGGAAGCACCTGCCGAGCACGTCGCAACCACCTGCTCAACTCGCCTGAACCACCTGCCGGACACGCCAAAATCACCTGCCCGCTACACCAGCACCACTTCGGGGACAAGCCGGAATCACGTGAGGGGCATGCCGGCACAGCCTCTCAGACTGAACCTCGTGCCGGACACCACAGAACCACCTGCCGGACAGACCGGAACCACCTGCCGGACACGCCGGAACCACCGGCTCGACCCGCCGGAACGACCGCTGGACATGCAAAATCACTTGCCGGCTACGCCGGAAACACTTGGCGAACACTCCGGAATCACCTGCCGGGCATGCCGGAACCACCTCTCAGATATGCCAGAACCACGTGCCAATGACCCCGGAAGCACCTGCCGAGCACGCCGGAACCACATGCTCGACTCGCCAGAACCACCTGCCGGACACGCAGAAATCACCTGCCGGCTACGCCACAACCAGTTGGGGAACACTTCGGAATCACCTGCCGTGCTGGCTGGAACCACCTGCCGGTCATGCCAAAATCACCTGCCAACTACGCCAGTACCACTTGGCGGACACTGTGGAAACACCTGTCGGGCCGGCCGGAACCACCTCTCAGACGTGCCAGAACCATGTGGCGGACAGTCCGGAATCACCTGTTGGGCATGCGCAACCACCTCTGAGACGTACCAGAACCACATGCCGTGCAGGCTGGAACCACCTACCGGACAGACCGGAATCACCTTTCGGGCATGCCGGAACCACCTGTCAGATGTGCCAGAAACACGTGCCGGAGACGCCGGAAGCACCTGCCAAGCACGTTGGAACCACCTGCTCAACTCGCCTGAACCACCTGCCTGACATGCCAAAATCACCTGCCGACTATGCCAGAACCACTTGGCGAACACTCCGGAATCACTTGCCGGGCATGCAGGAACCACCTCTCAGACATGCCAGAACCCCGTGCCAATGACCCCGGAAGCACCAGCCGAGCACGCCGGAACCACCTGCTCCACTCGCCGGAACCACCTGCCGATCACGCAAAAATCACCTGCCGGCTACGCCACAACCAGTTGGTGAACACTTTGGAATCACCTGCCGGGCTTGCTGGAACCACCTGCCAGTCATGCCAAAATCACCTGCCAACTACGCCAGAACCGCTTGGCGGACACTGCGGAAACACCTGTCGGGCCGGCTGGAACCACATCTCAGACGTGCCAGAAACGTGTTCATGAGATGCTGGAACCACACCCCGAACAGACGGATACCACCTGCCAGAACCGCCTGAACCACCTGCTGAGCACGCCGGAACCACCTGCTCGACTCACCGGTACCACCTCCCTGACACGCCAAAATCACCTGCTGGGTATGCCAGAACCACTTGGCGGACACACCAGAATCATCTGCCGGACATGCCGGAACCAGCTCTCAGACACAGCAGAACCACGTGCCCTAGACGCCGGAAGCACCTGCAGAGCATGCCGGAGCCACCTGCTCGACTCGCCAGAAACACCTGCCGGACACGCCAAAATCACCTGCCGGGTATGCCAGAACCACCTGGCGGACACTACGGAATCACCTGCCGCGCATGCCGGAACCACCTCTCAGACGTGCCGGAAGCACGTGCCAGACACGCCGGAAACACCTACCGGACAGACCGGAACCACCTGCCAAGAACGCCAGAGCCACCTGTTCGACTCGCTGGAACCACCTGCCGGACAGGCCCATATCAACTGCTGGCTATGCCAGAACCACCTGGGGGACAGTCCGGGATCACCTGCCAGCCATGGCGGAACCACCTCTCAGACGTACCAGAACCACCTGCCGGAGAAGCTGGAAACACGTCCTGGACAGACTGGAACCACGTGACGGCCATGCCTGAACCACCTGCCGAGCACGGCGGAACCACCTGCCGGACACGCCAAAATCACCTGCGGGCTACGCCAGAACCACTTGGACGACTCTCCGAAATGACCTGCCGGGCATGTTGGAACCACCTCTCAGACGTGCCAGAAGCACGTGGCGGACAGTCCGGAATCACCTGTTGGGCATACGCAACCACCTCTGACACGTACCAGAACTACGTGCCGTGCACGCTGGAACCACCTACCGGACAGACCGGAATCACCATTTGGGCATGCCGGAACCACCAGTCAGATGTGCCAGAAACACGTGCCGGAGACGCCGGAAGCACCTGCCGAGCACGTCGCAACCACCTGCTCAACTCGCCTGAACCACCTGCCGGACACGCCAAAATCACCTGCCCGCTACACCAGCACCACTTCGGGGACAAGCCGGAATCACGTGAGGGGCATGCCAGCACAGCCTCTCAGACTGAACCTCGTGCCGGACACCACAGAACCACCTGCAGGACAGACCAGAACCACCTGCCGGACACGCCGGAACCACCGGCTCGACCCGCCGGAACGACCGCTGGACATGCAAAATCACCTGCCGGCTACGCCGGAAACACTTGGCGAACACTCCGGAATCACCTGCCGGGCATGCCGGAACCACCTCTCAGATATGCCAGAACCACGTGCCAATGACCCCGGAAGCACCTGCCGAGCACGCCGGAACCACCTGGTCGACTCGCCAGAACCACCTGCCGGACACGCAAAAATCACCTGCCGGCTACGCCACAACCAGTTGGGGAACACTTCGGAATCACCTGCCGGGCTTGCTGGAACCACCTGCCGGTCATGCCAAAATCACCTGCCAACTACGCCAGTACCACTTGGCGGACACTGTGGAAACACCTGTCGGGCCGGCCGGAACCACATCTCAGACGTGCCAGAACCATGTGCATGAGATGCTGGAACCACACCCCGAACAGACGGAAAACACCTGCCAGACCCGTCTGAACAACCTGCCGAGCACGCCGGAGCCACCTGCTCGACTCGCCGGAACCACCTACCTGACATGCCCAAATCACCAGCCGGGTATGCCAGAACCACTTGGCGGACACTCCGGAATCATCTGCTGGACATGCCGGAACCAGCTCTCAGACACACCAGAACCACGTGACGGAGACGCCGGAAGCACCTGCCGAGCATGCCGGAGCCACCTGCTCGACTCGCCAGAAACACCTGCCGGACACGCCAAAATCACCTGCCGGGTACGCCAGAACCACCTGGCGGACACTCCGAAATCACCTGTCGCGCATGCCGGAACCACCTCTCAGACGTGCCGGAAGCACGTGCCGGACACGCCGGAATCACCTACCAGACAGGCCGGAACCACCTGCCGAGCACGCCGGAGCCACCTGTTCGACTCGCTGGAACCACCTGCCGGACAGGCCAATATCAACTGCTGGCTATGCCGGAACCACCTGGGGGACGGTCCGGAATCGCCTGCCAGCCATGGCGGAACCACCTCTCAGACGTACCAGAACCACCTGCCGGAGAAGCTGGAAACACGTCCTGGACAGTCTGGAACCACCTGCCGGCCAAGCCTGAACCACCTGCCAAGAACAACGGAACAACCTGCCAGACACGCCAAAATCACCTGCGTGTTATGCCAGAACCACTTGGAGGACTCTCTGGGATGACCTGCCGGGCATGCCGGAACCACCTCTCAGACGTGCCAGAACCATGTGGCGGACAGTCCGGAATCACCTGTTGGGCATGCGCAACCACCTCTGAGACGTACCAGAACCAGATGCCGTGCAGGCTGGAACCACCTACCGGACAGACCGGAATCACCTTTCGGGCATGCCGGAACCACCTGTCAGATGTGCCAGAAACACGTGCCGGAGACGCCGGAAGCACCTGCCAAGCACGTTGGAACCACCTGCTCAACTCGCCTGAACCACCTGCCGGACATGCCAAAATCACCTGCCGACTATGCCAGAACCACCTGGCGAACACTCCGGAATCACTTGCCGGGCATGCAGGAACCACCTCTCAGACATGCCAGAACCCCGTGCCAATGACCCCGGAAGCACCAGCCGAGCACGCCGGAACCACCTGCTCCACTCGCCGGAACCACCTGCCGATCACGCAAAAATCACCTGCCGGCTACGCCACAACCAGTTGGTGAACACTTTGGAATCACCTGCCGGGCTTGCTGGAACCACCTGCCAGTCATGCCAAAATCACCTGCCAACTACGCCAGAACCGCTTGGCGGACACTGCGGAAACACCTGTCGGGCCGGCTGGAACCACATCTCAGACGTGCCAGAAACGTGTTCATGAGATGCTGGAACCACACCCCGAACAGACGGATACCACCTGCCAGAACCGCCTGAACCACCTGCTGAGCACGCCGGAACCACCTGCTCGACTCACCGGTACCACCTCCCTGACACGCCAAAATCACCTGCTGGGTATGCCAGAACCACTTGGCGGACACTCCGGAATCATCTGCTGGACATGCCGGAACCAGCTCTCAGACACACCAGAACCAAGTGCCGGAGACGCCGGAAGCACCTGCCGAGCATGCCGGAGCCACCTGCTCGACTCGCCAGAAACCCCTGCCGGACATGCCAAAATCACCTGCCGGGTATGCCAGAACCACCTGGCGGACACTACGGAATCACCTGCCGCGCATGCCGGAACCACCTCTCAGACGTGCCGGAAGCACGTGCCAGACACGCCGCAAACACCTACCGGACAGACCGGAACCACCTGCCAAGAACGCCGGAGCCACCTGTTCGACTCGCTGGAACCACCTGCCAGACAGGCCAATATCAACTGCTGGCTATGCCAGAACCACCTGGGGGACAGTCCGGGATCACCTGCCAGCCATGGCGGAACCACCTCCCAGACGTACCAGAACCACATGCCGGAGAAGCTGGAAACACGTCCTGGACAGACTGGAACCACGTGACGGCCATGCCTGAACCACCTGCCGAGCACGGCGGAACCACCTGCCGGACACGCCAAAATCACCTGCGGGCTACGCCAGAACCACTTGGACGACTCTCCGAAATGACCTGCCGGGCATGTTGGAACCACCTCTCAGACGTGCCAGAAGCACGTGGCGGACAGTCCGGAATCACCTGTTGGGCATACGCAACCACCTCTGACACGTACCAGAACCACGTGCCGTGCACGCCGGAACCACCTACCGGACAGACCGGAAACACCATTTGGGCATGCCGGAACCACCAGTCAGATGTGCCAGAAACACGTGCCGGAGACGCCGGAAGCACCTGCCGAGCACGTCGCAACCACCTGCTCAACTCGCCTGAACCACCTGCCGGACACGCCAAAATCACCTGCCCGCTACACCAGCACCACTTCGGGGACAAGCCGGAATCACGTGAGGGGCATGCCGGCACAGCCTCTCAGACTGAACATCGTGCCGGACACCACAGAACCACCTGCAGGACAGACCAGAACCACCTGCCGGACACGCCGGAACCACCGGCTCGACCCGCCGGAACGACCGCTGGACATGCAAAATCACCTGCCGGCTACGCCGGAAACACTTGGTGAACACTCCGGAATCACCTGCCGGGCATGCCGGAACCACCTCTCAGATATGCCAGAACCACGTGCCAATGACCCCGGAAGCACCTGCCGAGCACGCCGGAACCACCTGCTCGACTCGCCAGAACCACCTGCCGCACACGCAGAAATCACCTGCCGGCTACGCCACAACCAGTTGGGGAACACTTCGGAATCACCTGCCGGGCTTGCTGGAACCACCTGCCGGTCATGCCAAAATCACCTGCCAACTACGCCAGTACCACTTGGCGGACACTGTGGAAACACCTGTCGGGCCGGCCGGAACCACATCTCAGACGTGCCAGAACCATGTGCATGAGATGCTGGAACCACACCCCGAACAGACGGAAAACACCTGCCAGACCCGTCTGAACAGCCTGCCGAGCACGCCGGAGCCACCTGCTCGACTCGCCGGAACCACCTACCTGACATGCCCAAATCACCAGCCGGGTATGCCAGAACCACTTGGCGGACACTCCGGAATCATCTGCCGGACATGCCGGAACCAGCTCTCAGACACACCAGAACCACGTGCCGGAGACGCCGGAAGCACCTGCCGAGCATGCCGGAGCCACCTGCTCGACTCGTCAGAAACACCTGCCGGACACGCCAAAATCACCTGCCGGGTATGCCAGAACCACCTGGCGGACACTCCGAAATCACCTGTCGCGCATGCCGGAACCACCTCTCAGACGTTCCGGAAGCACGTGCCGGACACGCCGGAATCACCTACCGGACATACCGGAACCACCTGCCGAGCACGCCGGAGCCACCTGTTCGACTCGCTGGAACCACCTGCCGGACAGGCCAATATCAACTGCTGTCTATGCCAGAACCACCTGGGGGACGGTCCGGAATCGCCTGCCAGCCATGGCGGAACCACCTCCCAGACGTACCAGAACCACCTGCCGGAGAAGCTGGAAACACGTCCTGGACAGTCTGGAACCACCTGCCGGCCAAGCCTGAACCACCTGCCAAGCACAACGGAACAACCTGCCAGACACGCCAAAATCACCTGCGTGTTATGCCAGAACCACTTGGAGGACTCTCTGGGATGACCTGCCGGGCATGCCGGAACCACCTCTCAGACGTGCCAGAACCATGTGGCGGACAGTCCGGAATCACCTGTTGGGCATGCGCAACCACCTCTGAGACGTACCAGAACCACATGCCGTGCAGGCTGGAACCACCTACCGGACAGACCGGAATCACCTTTCGGGCATGCCGGAACCACCTGTCAGATGTGCCAGAAACACGTGCCGGAGACGCCGGAAGCACCTGCCAAGCACGTTGGAATCACCTGCTCAACTCGCCTGAACCACCTGCCGGACATTCCAAAATCACCTGCCGACTATGCCAGAACCCCTTGGCGAACACTCCGGAATCACTTGCGGGGCATGCAGGAACCACCTCTCAGACATGCCAGAACCCCGCGCCAATGACCCCGGAAGCACCAGCCGAGCACGCCGGAACCACCTGCTCGACTCGCCAGAACCACCTGCCGATCACGCAAAAATCACCTGCCGGCTACGCCACAACCAGTTGGTGAACACTTTGGAATCACCTGCCAGGCTTGCTGGAACCACCTGCCAGTCATGCCAAAATCACCTGCCAACTACGCCAGAACCGCTTGGCGGACACTGCGGAAACACCTGTCGGGCCGGCTGGAACCACATCTCAGACGTGCCAGAAACGTGTTCATGAGATGCTGGAACCACACCCCGAACAGACGGATACCACCTGCCAGAACCGCGTGAACCACCTGCTGAGCACGCCGGAACCACCTGCTCGACTCACCGGTACCACCTCCCTGACACGCCAAAATCACCTGCTGGGTATGCCAGAACCACTTGGCGGACACTCCGGAATCATCTGCCGGACATGCCGGAACCAGCTCTCAGACACACCAGAACCAAGTGCCGGAGACGCCGGAAGCACCTACCAAGCATGCCGGAGCCACCTGCTCGACTCGCCAGAAACACCTGCCGGACACGCCAAAATCACCTGCCGGGTACGCCAGAACCACCTGGCGGACACTCCGAAATCACCTGTCGCGCATGCCGGAACCACCTCTCAGACTTGCCGGAAGCACGTGCCGGACACGCCGGAATCACCTACCGGACAGACCGGAACCACCTGCCGAGCACGCCGGAGCCACCTGTTCGACTCGCTGGAACCACCTGCCGGACAGGCCAATATCAACTGCTGGCTATGCCAGAACCACCTGCGGGACAGTCCGGGATCACCTGCCAGCCATGGCGGAACCACCTCTCAGACGTACCAGAACCACCTGCCGGAGAAGCTGGAAACACGTCCTGGACAGACTGGAACCACGTGACGGCCATGCCTGAACCACCTGCCGAGCACGGCGGAACCACCTGCCGGACACGCCAAAATCACCTGCGGGCTACGCCAGAACCACTTGGACGACTCTCCGAAATGACCTGCCGGGCATGTTGGAACCACCTCTCAGACGTGCCAGAAGCACGTGCCAGACAGTCCGGAATCACCTGTTGGGCATACGCAAGCACCTCTGAGACGTACCAGAACCACGTGCCGTGCACGCCGGAACCACCTACCGGACAGACCGGAATCACCATTTGGGCATGCCGGAACCACCAGTCAGATGTGCCAGAAACACGTGCCGGAGACGCCGGAAGCACCTGCCGAGCACGTCGCAACCACCTGCTCAACTCGCCTGAACCACCTGCCGGACACGCCAAAATCACCTGCCCGCTACACCAGCACCACTTCGGGGACAAGCCGGAATCACGTGAGGGGCATGCCGGCACAGCCTCTCAGACTGAACCTCGTGCCGGACACCACAGAACCACCTGCCGGACAGACCGGAACCACCTGCCGGACACGCCGGAACCACCGGCTCGACCCGCCGGAACGACCGCTGGACATGCAAAATCACCTGCCGGGCATGCCGGAACCACCTCTCAGATATGCCAGAACCACGTGCCAATGACCCCGGAAGCACCTGCCGAGCACGCCGGAACCACCTGCTCGACTCGCCAGAACCACCTGCCGGACACGCAGAAATCACCTGCCGGCTACGCCACAACCAGTTGGGGAACACTTCGAAATCACCTGCCGGGCTTGCTGGAACCACCTGCCGGTGATGCCAAAATCACCTGCCAACTACGCCAGTACCACTTGGCGGACACTGTGGAAACAGCTGTCGGGCCGGCCGGAACCACATCTCAGACGTGCCAGAACCATGTGCATGAGATGCTGAACCACACCCCGAACAGACGGAAAACACCTGCCAGACCCGTCTGAACAACCTGCCGATCACGCCGGAGCCACCTGCTCGACTCGCCGGAACCACCTACCTGACATGCCAACATCACCAGCCGGGTATGCCAGAACCACTTGGCGGACACTCCGGAATCATCTGCCGGACATGCCGGAACCAGCTCTCAGACACACCAGAACCAAGTGCCGGAGACGCCGGAAGCACCTGCCGAGCATGCCGGAGCCACCTGCTCGACTCGCCAGAAACACCTGCCGGACACGCCAAAATCACCTGCCGGGTACGCCAGAACCACCTGGCGGACACTCCGAAATCACCTGTCGCGCATGCCGGAACCACCTCTCAGACTTGCCGGAAGCACGTGCCGGACACGCCGGAATCACCTACCGGACAGACCGGAACCACCTGCCGAGCACGCCGGAGCCACCTGTTCGACTCGCTGGAACCACCTGCCGGACAGGCCAATATCAACTGCTGGCTATGCCAGAACCACCTGCGGGACAGTCCGGGATCACCTGCCAGCCATGGCGGAACCACCTCTCAGACGTACCAGAACCACCTGCCGGAGAAGCTGGAAACACGTCCTGGACAGACTGGAACCACGTGACGGCCATGCCTGAACCACCTGCCGAGCACGGCGGAACCACCTGCCGGACACGCCAAAATCACCTGCGGGCTACGCCAGAACCACTTGGACGACTCTCCGAAATGACCTGCCGGGCATGTTGGAACCACCTCTCAGACGTGCCAGAAGCACGTGCCAGACAGTCCGGAATCACCTGTTGGGCATACGCAAGCACCTCTGAGACGTACCAGAACCGCGTGCCGTGCACGCCGGAACCACCTACCGGACAGACCGGAATCACCATTTGGGCATGCCGGAACCACCAGTCAGATGTGCCAGAAACACGTGCCGGAGACGCCGGAAGCACCTGCCGAGCACGTCGCAACCACCTGCTCAACTGGCCTGAACCACCTGCCGGACACGCCAAAATCACCTGCCCGCTACACCAGCACCACTTCGGGGACAAGCCGGAATCACGTGAGGGGCATGCCGGCACAGCCTCTCAGACTGAACCTCGTGCCGGACACCACAGAACCACCTGACGGACAGACCGGAACCACCTGCCGGACACGCCGGAACCACCGGCTCGACCCGCCGGAACGACCGCTGGACATGCAAAATCACCTGCCGGCTACGCCGGAAACACTTGGCGAACACTCCGGAATCACCTGCCGGGCATGCCGGAACCACCTCTCAGATATGCCAGAACCACGTGCCAATGACCCCGGAAGCACCTGCCGAGCACGCCGGAACCACCTGGTCGACTCGCCAGAACCACCTGCCGGACACGCAAAAATCACCTGCCGGCTACGCCACAACCAGTTGGGGAACACTTCGGAATCACCTGCCGGGCTTGCTGGAACCACCTGCCGGTCATGCCAAAATCACCTGCCAACTACGCCAGTACCACTTGGCGGACACTGTGGAAACAGCTGTCGGGCCGGCCGGAACCACATCTGAGACGTGCCAGAACCATGTGCATGAGATGCTGGAACCACACCCCGAACAGACGGAAAACACCTGCCAGACCCGTCTGAACAACCTGCCGAGCACGCCGGAGCCACCTGCTCGACTCGCCGGAACCACCTACCTGACATGCCAAAATCACCAGCCGGGTATGCCAGAACCACTTGGCGGACACTCCGGAATCATCTGCCGGACATGCCGGAACCAGCTCTCAGACACACCAGAACCACGTGCCGGAGACGCCGGAAGCACCTGCCGAGCATGCCGGAGCCACCTGCTCGACTCGCCAGAAACACCTGCCGGACACGCCAAAATCACCTGCCGGGTATGCCAGAGCCACCTGGCGGACACTCCGAAATCACCTGTCGTGCATGCCGGAACCACCTCTCAGCCGTGCCGGAAGCAAGTGCCGGACACGCCGGAATCACCTACCGGACAGACCGGAACCACCTGCCGAGCACGCCGGAGCCACCTGTTCGACTCGCTGGAACCACCTGCCGGACAGGCCAATATCAACTGCTGGCTATGCCAGAACCACCTGGGGGACGGTCCGGAATCGCCTGCCAGCCATGGCGGAACCACCTCTCAGACGTACCAGAACCACCTGCCGGAGAAGCTGGAAACACGTCCTGGACAGTCTGGAACCACCTGCCGGCCAAGCCTGAACCACCTGCCAAGCACAACGGAACAACCTGCCAGACACGCCAAAATCACCTGCGTGTTATGCCAGAACCACTTGGAGGACTCTCTGGGATGACCTGCCGGGCATGCCGGAACCACCTCTCAGACGTGCCAGAACCATGTGGCGGACAGTCCGGAATCACCTGTTGGGCATGCGCAACCACCTCTGAGACGTACCAGAACCACATGCCGTGCAGGCTGGAACCACCTACCGGACAGACCGGAATCACCTTTCGGGCATGCCGGAACCACCTGTCAGATGTGCCAGAAACACGTGCCGGAGACGCCGGACGCACCTGAAAAGCACGTTGGAACCACCTGCTCAACTCGCCTCAACCACCTGCCGGAAATGCCAAAATCACCTGCCGACTATGCCAGAACCCCTTGGCGAACACTCCGGAATCACTTGCCGGGTATGCAGGAACCACCTCTCAGACATGCCAGAACCCCGTGCCAATGACCCCGGAAGCACCAGCCGAGCACGCCGGAACAACTTGCTTGACTCGCCAGAAGCACCTGCCGATCACGCAAAAATCACCTGCCGGCTACGCCACAACCAGTTGGTGAACACTTTGGAATCACCTGCCAGGCTTGCTGGAACCACCTGCCAGTCATGCCAAAATCACCTGTCAACTACGCCAGAACCGCTTGGCGGACACTGCGGAAACACCTGTCGGCCCGGCTGGAACCACATCTCAGACGTGCCAGAAACGTGTTCATGAGATGCTGGAACCACACCCCGAACAGACGGATACCACCTGCCAGAACCGCCTGAACCACCTTCTGAGCACGCCAGAATCACCTGCTCGACTCACCGGCACCACCTCCCTGACACGCCAAAATCACCTGCTGGGTATGCCAGAACCACTTGGCGGACACTCCGGAATCATCTGCCGGACATGCCGGAACCAGCTCTCAGACACACCAGAACCACGTGCCGGAGACGCCGGAAGCACCTGCCGAGCATGCCGGAGCCACCTGCTCGACTCGCCAGAAACACCTGCCGGACACGCCAAAATCACCTGCCGGGTATGCCAGAACCACCTGGCGGACACTACGGAATCACCTGCCGCGCATGCCGGAACCACCTCTCAGACGTGCCGGAAGCACGTGCCAGACACGCCGGAAACACCTACCGGACAGACCGGAACCACCTGCCAAGAACGCCGGAGCCACCTGTTCGACTCGCTGGAACCACCTGCCGGACAGGCCAATATCAACTGCTGGCTATGCCAGAACCACCTGGGGGACAGTCCGGGATCACCTGCCAGCCATGGCGGAACCACCTCTCAGACGTACCAGAACCACCTGCCGGAGAAGCTGGAAACACGTCCTGGACAGACTGGAACCACGTGACGGCCATGCCTGAACCACCTGCCGAGCACGGCGGAACCACCTGCCGGACACGCCAAAATCACCTGCGGGATACGCCAGAACCACTTGGACGACTCTCCGAAATGACCTGCCGGGCATGTTGGAACCACATCTCAGATGTGCCAGAAGCACGTGCCAGACAGTCCGGAATCACCTGTTGGGCATACGCAACCACCTCTGAGACGTACCAGAACCACGTGCCGTGCACGCCGGAACCACCTACCGGACAGACCGGAATCAACTCTTGGGCGTGCCGGAACCACCAGTCAGATGTGCCAGAAACACGTGCCGGAGACGCCGGAAGCACCTGCCGAGCACGTCGCAACCACCTGCTCAACTGGCCTGAACCACCTGCCGGACACGCCAAAATCACCTGCCCGCTACACCAGCACCACTTCGGGGACAAGCCGGAATCACGTGAGGGGCATGCCGGCACAGCCTCTCAGACTGAACCTCGTGCCGGACACCACAGAACCACCTGCCGGACAGACCGGAACCACCTGCCGGACACGCCGGAACCACCGGCTCGACCCGCCGGAACGACCGCTGGACATGCAAAATCACCTGCCGGCTACGCCGGAAACACTTGGCGAACACTCCAGAATCACCTGCCGGGCATGCCGGAACCACCTCTCAGATAGGCCAGAACCACGTGCCAATTACCCCGGAAGCACCTGCCGAGCACGCCGGAACCACCTGCTCGACTCGCCAGAACCACCTGCCGGACACGCAGAAATCACCTGCCGGCTACGCCACAACCAGTTGGGGAACACTTCGGAATCACCTGCCGGGCTTGCTGGAACCACCTGCCGGTGATGCCAAAATCACCTGCCAACTACGCCAGTACCCCTTGGCGGACACTGTGGAAACAGCTGTCGGGCCGGCCGGAACCACATCTCAGACGTGCCAGAACCATGTGCATGAGATGCTGGAACCACACCCCGAACAGACGGAAAACACCTGCCAGACCCGTCTGAACAACCTGCCGAGCACGCCGGAGCCACCTGCTCGACTCGCCGGAACCACCTACCTGACATGCCAAAATCACCAGCCGGGTATGCCAGAACCACTTGCCGGACACTCCAGAATCATCTGCCGGACATGCCGGAACCAGCTCTCAGACACACCAGAACCACGTGCCGGAGACGCCGGAAGCACCTGCCGAGCATGCCGGAGCCACCTGCTTGACTCGCCAGAAACACCTGCCGGACAGACCAAAATCACCTGCCGGGTACGCCAGAACCACCTGGCGGACACTCCGAAATCACCTGTCGCGCATGCCGGAACCACCTCTCAGACATGCCAGAACCCCGTGCCAATGACCCCGGAAGCACCTGCCGAGCACGCCGGAACAACTTGCTCGACTCGCCAGAACCACCTGCCGATAACGCAAAAATCACCTGCCGGCTACGCCACAACCAGTTGCTGAACACTTTGGAATCACCTGCCAGGCTTGCTGGAACCACCTGCCAGTCATGCCAAAATCACCTGCCAACTACGCCAGAACCGCTTGGCGGACACTGCGGAAACACCTGTCGGGCCAGCTGGAACCACATCTCAGACGTGCCAGAAACGTGTTCAAAGGAGATGCTGGAACCACACCCCGAACAGACGGAAAACACCTGCCAGACCCGTCTGAACAACCTGCCGAGCACGCCGGAGCCACCTGCTCGACTCGCCGGAACCACCTACCTGACATGCCCAAATCACCAGCCGGGTATGCAAGAACCACTTGGCGGACACTCCGGAATCATCTGCCGGACATGCCGGAACCAGCTCTCAGACACACCAGAACCACGTGCCGGAGACGCCGGAAGCACCTGCCGAGCATGCCGGAGATACCTGCTCGACTCGCCAGAAACACCTGCCGGACACGCCAAAATCACCTGCCGGGTATGCCAGAGCCACCTGGCGGACACTCCGAAATCACCTGTCGCGCATGCCGGAACCACCTCTCAGACGTGCCGGAAGCACGTGCCGGACAGACCGGAACCACCTGCCGAGCACGCCGGAGCCACCTGTTCGAATCACTGGAACCACCTGCCGGACAGGCCAATATCAATTGCTGGCTATGCCAGAGCCACCTGGGAGACGGTCCAGAATCGCCTGCCAGCCATGGCAGAACCACCTCTCAGACGTACCAGAACCACCTGCCGGAGAAGCTGGAAACACGTCCTGGACAGTCTGGAACCACCTGCCGGCCAAGCCTCAACCACCTGCCAAGCACAACGGAACAACCTGCCAGACACGCCAAAATCACCTGCGTGTTATGCCAGAACCACTTAGAGGACTCTCTGGGATGACCTGCCGGGCATGCCGGAACCACCTCTCAGACGTGCCAGAACCATGTGGCGGACAGTCCGGAATCACCTGTTGGGCATGCGCAACCACCTCTGAGACGTACCAGAACCACATGCCGTGCAGGCTGGAACCACCTACCGGACAGACCGGAATCACCTTTCGGGCATGCCGGAACCACCTGTCAGATGTGCCAGAAACACGTGCCGGAGACGCCGGAAGCACCTGCCAAGCACGTTGGAACCACCTGCTCAACTCGCCTGAACCACCTGCCGGACATGCCAAAATCACCTGCCGACTATGCCAGAACCCCTTGGCGAACACTCCGGAATCACTTGCCGGGCATGCGGGAACCACCTCTCAGACATGCCAGAACCCCGTGCCAATGACCCCGGAAGCACCAGCCGAGCACGCCGGAACCACCTGCTCGACTCGCCAGAACCACCTGCCGATCACGCAAAAATCACCTGCCGGCTACGCCACAAGCAGTTGGTGAACACTTTGGAATCACCTGCCAGGCTTGCTGGAACCACCTGCCAGTCATGCCAAAATCACCTGCCAACTACGCCAGAACCGCTTGGCGGACACTGCGGAAACACCTGTCGGGCCGGCTGGAACCACATCTCAGACGTGCCAGAAACGTGTTCATGAGATGCTGGAACCACACCCCGAACAGACGGATACCACCTGCCAGAACCGCCTGAACCACCTGCTGAGCACGCCGGAACCACCTGCTCGACTCACCGGTACCACCTCCCTGACACGCCAAAATCACCTGCTGGGTATGCCAGAACCACTTGGCGGACACTCCGGAATCATCTGCCGGACATGCCGGAACCAGCTCTCAGACACAGCAGAACCACGTGCCGCAGACGCCGGAAGCACCTACCGAGCATGCCGGAGCCACCTGCTCGACTCGCCAGAAACACCTGCCGGACACGCCAAAATCACCTGCCGGGTATGCCAGAACCACCTGGCGGACACTACGAAATCACCTGCCGCGCATGCCGGAACCACCTCTCAGACGTGCCGGAAGCACGTGCCAGACACGCCGGAAACACCTACCGGACAGACCGGAACCACCTGCCAAGAACGCCGGAGCCACCTGTTCGACTCGCTGGAACCACCTGCCGGACAGGCCAATATCAACTGCTGGCTATGCCAGAACCACCTGGGGGACAGTCCGGGATCACCTGCCAGCCATGGCGGAACCACCTCTCAGACGTACCAGAACCACCTGCCGGAGAAGCTGGAAACACGTCCTGGACAGACTGGAACCACGTGACGGCCATGCCTGAACCACCTGCCGGACACGCCAAAATCACCTGCCGGACACGCCAAAATCACCTGCTGGCTACGCCAGAACCACTTGGCCGACTCTCCGAAATGATCTGCCGGGCATGTTGGAACCACCTCTCAGACGTGCCAGAAGCACGTGCCAGACAGTCCGGAATCACCTGTTGGGCATACGCAACCACCTCTGAGACGTACCAGAACCACGTGCCGTGCACGCCGGAACCACCTACCGGACAGACCGGAATCAACTTTTGGGCATGCCGGAACCACCAGTCAGATGTGCCAGAAACACGAGCCGGAGACGCCGGAAGCACCTGCCGAGCACGTCGCAACCACCTGCTCAACTCGCCTGAACCACCTGCCGGACACACCAAAATCACCTGCCCGCTACACCAGCACCACTTCGGGGACAAGCCGGAATCACGTGAGGGGCATGCCGGCACAGCCTCTCAGACTGAACCTCGTGCCGGACACCACAGAACCACCTGACGGACAGACCGGAACCACCTGCCGGACACGCCGGAACCACCGGCTCGACCCGCCGGAACGACCGCTGGACATGCAAAATCACCTGCCGGCTACGCCGGAAACACTTGGCGAACACTCCGGAATCACCTGCCGGGCATGCCGGAACCACCTCTCATATATGCCAGAACCACGTGCCAATGACCCCGGAAGCACCTGCCGAGCACGCCGGAACCACCTGGTCGACTCGCCAGAACCACCTGCCGGACACGCAAAAATCACCTGCCGGCTACGCCACAACCAGTTGGGGAACACTTCGGAATCACCTGCCAGGCTTGCTGGAACGACCTTCCGGTCATGCCAAAATCACCTGCCAACTACGCCAGTACCACTTGGCGGACACTGTGGAAACACCTGTCGGGCCGGCCGGAACCACATCTCAGACGTGCCAGAACCATGTGCATGAGATGCTGGAACCACACCCCGAACAGACGGAAAACACCTGCCAGACCCGTCTGAACAACCTGCCGAGCATGCCGGAGCCACCTACCTGACATGCCGAAATCACCAGCCTGGTATGCCAGAACCACTTGGCGGACACTCCGGAATCACCTGCCGGGCATGCCGGAACCACCTCTCAGATATGCCAGAACCACGTGCCAATGACCCCGGAAGCACCTGCCGAGCACGCCGGAACCACCTGCTCGACTCGCCAGAACCACCTGCCGGACACGCAGAAATCACCTGCCGGCTACGCCACAACCAGTTGGGGAACACTTCGGAATCACCTGCCGGGCTTGCTGGAACCACCTGCCGGTGATGCCAAAATCACCTGCCAACTACGCCAGTACCACTTGGCGGACACTGTGGAAACAGCTGTCGGGCCGGCCGGAACCACATCTCAGACGTGCCAGAACCATGTGCATGAGATGCTGGAACCACACCCCGAACAGACGGAAAACACCTGCCAGACCCGTCTGAACAACCTGCCGAGCACGCCGGAGCCACCTGCTCGACTCGCCGGAACCACCTACCTGACATGCCAAAATCACCAGCCGAGTATGCCAGAACCACTTGCCGGACACTCCGGAATCATCTGCCGGACATGCCGGAACCAGCTCTCAGACACACCAGAACCACGTGCCGGAGACGCCGGAAGCACCTGCCGAGCATGCCGGAGCCACCTGCTCGACTCGCCAGAAACACCTGCCAGACATGCCAAAATCACCTGCCGGGTATGCCAGAACCACCTGGCGGACACTCCGAAATCACCTGTCGCGCATGCCGGAACCACCTCTCAGACGTGCCGGAAGCACGTGCCGGACACGCCGGAATCACCTACCGGACAGACCGGAACCACCTGCCGAGCACGCCGGAGCCACCTGTTCGACTCGCTGGAACCACCTGCCGGACAGGCCAATATCAATTGCTGGCTATGCCAGAGCCACCTGGGAGACGGTCCGGAATCGCCTGCCAGCCATGGCAGAACCACCTCTCAGACGTACCAGAACCACCTGCCGGAGAAGCTGGAAACACGTCCTGGACAGTCTGGAACCACCTGCCGGCCAAGCCTCAACCACCTGCCAAGCACAACGGAACAACCTGCCAGACACGCCAAAATCACCTGCGTGTTATGCCAGAACCACTTGGAGGACTCTCTGGGATGACCTGCCGGGCATGCCGGAACCACCTCTCAGACGTGCCAGAACCATGTGGCGGACAGTCCGGAATCACCTGTTGGGCATGCGCAACCACCTCTGAGACGTACCAGAACCACATGCCGTGCAGGCTGGAACCACCTACCGGACAGACCGGAATCACCTTTCGGGCATGCCGGAACCACCTGTCAGATGTGCCAGAAACACGTGCCGGAGACGCCGGAAGCACCTGCCAAGCACGTTGGAACCACCTGCTCAACTCGCCTGAACCACCTGCCGGACATGCCAAAATCACCTGCCGACTATGCCAGAACCCCTTGGCGAACACTCCGGAATCACCTACCGTGCATGCCGGAACCACCTCTCAGACGTGCCGGAAGCACGTGCCAGACACGCCGGAAACACCTACCGGACAGACCGGAACCACCTGCCAAGAACGCCGGAGCCACCTGTTCGACTCGCTGGAACCACCTGCCGGACAGGCCAATATCAACTGCTGGCTATGCCAGAACCACCTGGGGGCAGTCCGGGATCACCTGCCAGCCATGGCGGAACCACCTCTCAGACGTACCAGAACCACCTGTCGGAGAAACTGGAAACACGTCCTGGACAGACTGGAACCACGTGACGGCCAACCTGAACCACCTGCCGAGCACGGCGGAACCACCTGCCGGACACGCCAAAATCACTTGCGGGCTACGCCAGAACCACTTGGACAACTCTCCGAAATGACCTGCCGGGCATGTTGGAACCACCTCTCAGACGTGCCAGAAGCACGTGGCGGACAGTCCGGAATCACCTGTAGGGCATACGCAACCACATCTGAGACGTACCAGAACCACGTGCCGTGCACGCCGGAACCACCTACCGGACAGACCGGAATCAACTTTTGGGCATGCCGGAACCACCAGTGAGATGTGCCAGAAACACGTGCCGGAGACGCCGGAAGCACCTGCCGAGCACGTCGCAACCACCTGCTCAACTCGCCTGAACCACCTGCCGGACACGCCAAAATCACCTGCCCGCTACACCAGCACCACTTCGGGGACAAGCCGGAATCATGTGAGGGGCATGCCGGCACAGCCTCGCAGACTGAACCTCGTGCCGGACACCACAGAACCACCTGCCGGACAGACCGGAACCACCTGCCGGACACGCCGGAACGACTGCTGGACATGCAAAATCACCTGCCGGCTACGCCGGAAACACTTGGCGAACACTCCGGAATCACCTGCCGGGCATGCCTGAACCACCTCTCAGATATGCCAGAACCACGTGCCAATGACCCCGGAAGCACCTGCCGAGCACGCCGGAACCACCTGCTCGACTCGCCAGAACCACCTGCCGGACACGCAAAAATCACCTGCCGGCTACGCCACAACCAGTTGGGGAACACTTCGGAATCACCTGCCGGGCTTGCTGGAACCACCTGCCGGTCATGCCAAAATCACCTGCCAACTACGCCAGTACCACTTGGCGGACACTGTGGAAACACCTGTCGGGCCGGCCGGAACCACATCTCAGACGTGCCAGAACCATGTGCATGAGATGCTGGAACCACACCCCGAACAGACGGAAAACACCTGCCAGACCCGTCTGAACAACCTGCCGAGCACGCGGGAGCCACCTGCTCGACTCGCCGGAACCACCTACCTGACATGCCCAAATCACCAGCCGGGTATGCCAGAACCACTTGCCGGACACTCCGGAATCATCTGCCGGACATGCCGGAACCAGCTCTCAGACACACCAGAACCACGTGCCGGAGACCCCGGAAGCACCTGCCGAGCATGCCGGAGCCACCTGCTCGACTCGCCAGAAACACCTGCCGGACACGCCAAAATCACCTGCCGGGTACGCCAGAACCACCTGGCGGACACTCCGAAATCACCTGTCGTGCATGCCGGAACCACCTCTCAGACGTGCCGGAACCCCGTGCCAATGACCCCGGAAGCACCAGCCGAGCACGCCGGAACCACCTGCTCGACTCGCCAGAACCACCTGCCGATCACGCAAAAATCACCTGCCGGCTACGCCACAACCAGTTGGTGAACACTTTGGAATCACCTGCCAGGCTTGCTGGAACCACCTGCCAGTCATGCCAAAATCACCTGCCAACTACGCCAGAACCGCTTGGCGGACACTGCGGAAACACCTGTCGTGCCGGGTGGAACCACATCTCAGATGTGCCAGAAACGTGTTCATGAGATGCTGGATCCACACCCCGAACAGACGGATACCACCTGCCAGAACCGCCTGAACCACCTGCTGAGCACGCCGGAACCACCTGCTCGACTCACCGGTACCACCTCCCTGACATGCCAAAATCACCTGCTGAGTATGCCAGAACCACTTGGCGGACACTCCGGTATCATCTGCCGGACATGCCGGAACCAGCTCTCAGACACACCAGAACCAAGTTCCGGAGACGCCGGAAGCACCTGCCGAGAATGCCGGAGCCACCTGCTCGACTCGCCAGAAACACCTGCCGGACACGCCAAAATCAACTGCCTGGTATGCCAGAACCACCTGGCGGACACTACGGAATCACCTGCCGCGCATGCCGGAACCACCTCTCAGACGTGCCGGAAGCACGTGCCAGACACGCCGGAAACACCTACCGGACAGAACGGAACCACCTGCCGAGCACGCCGGAGCCACCTGTTCGACTCGCTGGAACCACCTGCCGGACAGGCCAATATCAACTGCTGGCTATGCCAGAACCACCTGGGGGACAGTCCGGGATCAGCTGCCAGCCATGGCGGAACCACCTCTCAGACGTACCACAACCACCTGCCGGAGAAGCTGGAAACACGTCCTGGACAGACTGGAACCACGTGACGGCCATGCCTGAACCACCTGCCGAGCACGGCGGAACCACCTGCCGGACACGCCAAAATCACCTGCGGGCTACGCCAGAACCACTTGGACGACTCTCTGAAATGACCTGCCGGGCATGTTGGAACCACCTCTCAGACGTGCCAGAAGCACGTGGCGGACAGTCCGGAATCACCTGTTGGGCATACGCAACCACCTCTGAGACGGACCAGAACCACGTGCCGTGCACGCCGGAACCACCTACCGGACAGACCGGAATCAACTTTCGGGCATGCCGGAACCACCAGTCAGATGTGCCAGAAACACGTGCCGGAGACGCCGGAAGCACCTGCCGAGCACGTCGCAACCACCTGCTCAACTCGCCTGAACCACCTGCCGGACACGCCAAAATCACCTGCCCGCTACAGCAGCACCACTTCGGGGACAAGCCGGAATCACGTGAGGGGCATGCCGGCACAGCCTCGCAGACTGAACCTCGTGCCGGACACCACAGAACCACCTGCCGGACAGACCGGAACCTCCTGCCGGACACGCCGGAACGACCGCTGGACATGCAAAATCACCTGCCGGCTACGCCGGAAACACTTGGCGAACACTCCGGAATCACCTGCCGGGCATGCCTGAACCACCTCTCAGATATGCCAGAACCACGTGCCAATGACCCCGGAAGCACCTGCCGAGCACGCCGGAACCACCTGCTCGACTCGCCAGAACCACCTGCCGGACACGCAAAAATCACCTGCCGGCTACGCCACAACCAGTTGGGGAACACTTCGGAATCACCTGCCGGGCTTGCTGGAACCACCTGCCGGTCATGCCAAAATCACCTGCCAACTACGCCAGTACCACTTGGCGGACACTGTGGAAACACCTGTTGGGCCGGCCGGAACCACATCTCAGACGTGCCAGAACCATGTGCATGAGATGCTGGAACCACACCCCGAACAGACGGAAAACACCTGCCAGACCCGTCTGAACAACCTGCCGAGCACGCGGGAGCCACCTGCTCGACTCGCCGGAACCACCTACCTGACATGCCCAAATCACCAGCCGGGTATGCCAGAACCACTTGCCGGACACTCCGGAATCATCTGCCGGACATGCCGGAACCAGCTCTCAGACACACCAGAACCACGTGCCGGAGACCCCGGAAGCACCTGCCGAGCATGCCGGAGCCACCTGCTCGACTCGCCAGAAACACCTGCCGGACACGCCAAAATCACCTGCCGGGTACGCCAGAACCACCTGGCGGACACTCCGAAATCACCTGTCGTGCATGCCGGAACCACCTCTCAGACGTGCCGGAACCCCGTGCCAATGACCCCGGAAGCACCAGCCGAGCACGCCGGAACCACCTGCTCGACTCGCCAGAACCACCTGCCGATCACGCAAAAATCACCTGCCGGCTACGCCACAACCAGTTGGTGAACACTTTGGAATCACCTGCCAGGCTTGCTGGAACCACCTGCCAGTCATGCCAAAATCACCTGCCAACTACGCCAGAACCGCTTGGCGGACACTGCGGAAACACCTGTCGTGCCGGGTGGAACCACATCTCAGATGTGCCAGAAACGTGTTCATGAGATGCTGGATCCACACCCCGAACAGACGGATACCACCTGCCAGAACCGCCTGAACCACCTGCTGAGCACGCCGGAACCACCTGCTCGACTCACCGGTACCACCTCCCTGACATGCCAAAATCACCTGCTGAGTATGCCAGAACCACTTGGCGGACACTCCGGTATCATCTGCCGGACATGCCGGAACCAGCTCTCAGACACACCAGAACCAAGTTCCGGAGACGCCGGAAGCACCTGCCGAGAATGCCGGAGCCACCTGCTCGACTCGCCAGAAACACCTGCCGGACATGCCAAAATCAACTGCCTGGTATGCCAGAACCACCTGGCGGACACTACGGAATCACCTGCCGCGCATGCCGGAACCACCTCTCAGACGTGCCGGAAGCACGTGCCAGACACGCCGGAAACACCTACCGGACAGAACGGAACCACCTGCCGAGCACGCCGGAGCCACCTGTTCGACTCGCTGGAACCACCTGCCGGACAGGCCAATATCAACTGCTGGCTATGCCAGAACCACCTGGGGGACAGTCCGGGATCAGCTGCCAGCCATGGCGGAACCACCTCTCAGACGTACCACAACCACCTGCCGGAGAAGCTGGAAACACGTCCTGGACAGACTGGAACCACGTGACGGCCATGCCTGAACCACCTGCCGAGCACGGCGGAACCACCTGCCGGACACGCCAAAATCACCTGCGGGCTACGCCAGAACCACTTGGACGACTCTCCGAAATGACCTGCCGGGCATGTTGGAACCACCTCTCAGACGTGCCAGAAGCACGTGGCGGACAGTCCGGAATCACCTGTTGGGCATACGCAACCACCTCTGAGACGGACCAGAACCACGTGCCGTGCACGCCGGAACCACCTACCGGACAGACCGGAATCAACTTTCGGGCATGCCGGAACCACCAGTCAGATGTGCCAGAAACACGTGCCGGAGACGCCGGAAGCACCTGCCGAGCACGTCGCAACCACCTGCTCAACTCGCCTGAACCACCTGCCGGACACGCCAAAATCACCTGCCCGCTACAGCAGCACCACTTCGGGGACAAGCCGGAATCACGTGAGGGGCATGCCGGCACAGCCTCGCAGACTGAACCTCGTGCCGGACACCACAGAACCACCTGCCGGACAGACCGGAACCACCTGCCGGACACGCCGGAACGACCGCTGGACATGCAAAATCACCTGCCGGCTACGCCGGAAACACTTGGCGAACACTCCGGAATCACCTGCCGGGCATGCCTGAACCACCTCTCAGATATGCCAGAACCACGTGCCAATGACCCCGGAAGCACCTGCCGAGCACGCCGGAACCACCTGCTCGACTCGCCAGAACCACCTGCCGGACACGCAAAAATCACCTGCCGGCTACGCCACAACCAGTTGGGGAACACTTCGGAATCACCTGCCGGGCTTGCTGGAACCACCTGCCGGTCATGCCAAAATCACCTGCCAACTACGCCAGTACCACTTGGCGGACACTGTGGAAACACCTGTCGGGCCGGCCGGAACCACATCTCAGACGTGCCAGAACCATGTGCATGAGATGCTGGAACCACACCCCGAACAGACGGAAAACACCTGCCAGACCCGTCTGAACAACCTGCCGAGCACGCGGGAGCCACCTGCTCGACTCGCCGGAACCACCTACCTGACATGCCCAAATCACCAGCCGGGTATGCCAGAACCACTTGCCGGACACTCCGGAATCATCTGCCGGACATGCCGGAACCAGCTCTCAGACACACCAGAACCACGTGCCGGAGACGCCGGAAGCACCTGCCGAGCATGCCGGAGCCACCTGCTCGACTCGCCAGAAACACCTGCCAGACATGCCAAAATCACCTGCCGGGTATGCCAGAACCACCTGGCGGACACTCCGAAATCACCTGTCGCGCATGCCGGAACCACCTCTCAGACGTGCCGGAAGCACGTGCCGGACACGCCGGAATCACCTACCGGACAGACCGGAACCACCTGCCGAGCACGCCGGAGCCACCTGTTCGACTCGCTGGAACCACCTGCCGGACAGGCCAATATCAATTGCTGGCTATGCCAGAGCCACCTGGGAGACGGTCCGGAATCGCCTGCCAGCCATGGCAGAACCACCTCTCAGACGTACCAGAACCACCTGCCGGAGAAGCTGGAAACACGTCCTGGACAGTCTGGAACCACCTGCCGGCCAAGCCTGAACCACCTGCCAAGCACAACGGAACAACCTGCCAGACACGCCAAAATCACCTGCGTGTTATGCCAGAACCACTTGGAGGACTCTCTGGGATGACCTGCCGGGCATGCCGGAACCACCTCTCAGACGTGCCAGAACCATGTGGCGGACAGTCCGGAATCACCTGTTGGGCATGCGCAACCACCTCTGAGACGTACCAGAACCAGATGCCGTGCAGGCTGGAACCACCTACCGGACAGACCGGAATCACCTTTCGGGCATGCCGGAACCACCTGTCAGATGTGCCAGAAACACGTGCCGGAGACGCCGGAAGCACCTGCCAAGCACGTTGGAACCACCTGCTCAACTCGCCTGAACCACCTGCCGGACATGCCAAAATCACCTGCCGACTATGCCAGAACCCCTTGGCGAACACTCCGGAATCACCTACCGTGCATGCCGGAACCACCTCTCAGACGTGCCGGAAGCACGTGCCAGACACGCCGGAAACACCTACCGGACAGACCGGAACCACCTGCCAAGAACGCCGGAGCCACCTGTTCGACTCGCTGGAACCACCTGCCGGACAGGCCAATATCAACTGCTGGCTATGCCAGAACCACCTGGGGGACAGTCCGGGATCAGCTGCCAGCCATGGCGGAACCACCTCTCAGACGTACCACAACCACCTGCCGGAGAAGCTGGAAACACGTCCTGGACAGACTGGAACCACGTGACGGCCATGCCTGAACCACCTGCCGAGCACGGCGGAACCACCTGCCGGACACGCCAAAATCACCTGCGGGCTACGCCAGAACCACTTGGACGACTCTCCGAAATGACCTGCCGGGCATGTTGGAACCACCTCTCAGACGTGCCAGAAGCACGTGGCGGACAGTCCGGAATCACCTGTTGGGCATACGCAACCACCTCTGAGACGGACCAGAACCACGTGCCGTGCACGCCGGAACCACCTACCGGACAGACCGGAATCAACTTTCGGGCATGCCGGAACCACCAGTCAGATGTGCCAGAAACACGTGCCGGAGACGCCGGAAGCACCTGCCGAGCACGTCGCAACCACCTGCTCAACTCGCCTGAACCACCTGCCGGACACGCCAAAATCACCTGCCCGCTACAGCAGCACCACTTCGGGGACAAGCCGGAATCACGTGAGGGGCATGCCGGCACAGCCTCGCAGACTGAACCTCGTGCCGGACACCACAGAACCACCTGCCGGACAGACCGGAACCACCTGCCGGACAAGCCGGAACGACCGCTGGACATGCAAAATCACCTGCCGGCTACGCCGGAAACACTTGGCGAACACTCCGGAATCACCTGCCGGGCATGCCTGAACCACCTCTCAGATATGCCAGAACCACGTGCCAATGACCCCGGAAGCACCTGCCGAGCACTCCGGAACCACCTGCTCGACTCGCCAGAACCACCTGCCGGACACGCAAAAATCACCTGCCGGCTACGCCACAACCAGTTGGGGAACACTTCGGAATCACCTGCCGGGCTTGCTGGAACCACCTGCCGGTCATGCCAAAATCACCTGCCAACTACGCCAGTACCACTTGGCGGACACTGTGGAAACACCTGTCGGGCCGGCCGGAACCACATCTCAGACGTGCCAGAACCATGTGCATGAGATGCTGGAACCACACCCCGAACAGACGGAAAACACCTGCCAGACCCGTCTGAACAACCTGCCGAGCACGCGGGAGCCACCTGCTCGACTCGCCGGAACCACCTACCTGACATGCCCAAATCACCAGCCGGGTATGCCAGAACCACTTGCCGGACACTCCGGAATCATCTGCCGGACATGCCGGAACCAGCTCTCAGACACACCAGAACCACGTGCCGGAGACGCCGGAAGCACCTGCCGAGCATGCCGGAGCCACCTGCTCGACTCGCCAGAAACACCTGCCAGACATGCCAAAATCACCTGCCGGGTATGCCAGAACCACCTGGCGGACACTCCGAAATCACCTGTCGCGCATGCCGGAACCACCTCTCAGACGTGCCGGAAGCACGTGCCGGACACGCCGGAATCACCTACCGGACAGACCGGAACCACCTGCCGAGCACGCCGGAGCCACCTGTTCGACTCGCTGGAACCACCTGCCGGACAGGCCAATATCAATTGCTGGCTATGCCAGAGCCACCTGGGAGACGGTCCGGAATCGCCTGCCAGCCATGGCAGAACCACCTCTCAGACGTACCAGAACCACCTGCCGGAGAAGCTGGAAACACGTCCTGGACAGTCTGGAACCACCTGCCGGCCAAGCCTGAACCACCTGCCAAGCACAACGGAACAACCTGCCAGACACGCCAAAATCACCTGCGTGTTATGCCAGAACCACTTGGAGGACTCTCTGGGATGACCTGCCGGGCATGCCGGAACCACCTCTCAGACGTGCCAGAACCATGTGGCGGACAGTCCGGAATCACCTGTTGGGCATGCGCAACCACCTCTGAGACGTACCAGAACCAGATGCCGTGCAGGCTGGAACCACCTACCGGACAGACCGGAATCACCTTTCGGGCATGCCGGAACCACCTGTCAGATGTGCCAGAAACATGTGCCGGAGACGCCGGAAGCACCTGCCAAGCACGTTGGAACCACCTGCTCAACTCGCCTGAACCACCTGCCGGACATGCCAAAATCACCTGCCGACTATGCCAGAACCCCTTGGCGAACACTCCGGAATCACCTACCGTGCATGCCGGAACCACCTCTCAGACGTGCCGGAAGCACGTGCCAGACACGCCGGAAACACCTACCGGACAGACCGGAACCACCTGCCAAGAACGCCGGAGCCACCTGTTCGACTCGCTGGAACCACCTGCCGGACAGGCCAATATCAACTGCTGGCTATGCCAGAACCACCTGGGGGCAGTCCGGGATCACCTGCCAGCCATGGCGGAACCACCTCTCAGACGTACCAGAACCACCTGTCGGAGAAACTGGAAACACGTCCTGGACAGACTGGAACCACGTGACGGCCAACCTGAACCACCTGCCGAGCACGGCGGAACCACCTGCCGGACACGCCAAAATCACTTGCGGGCTACGCCAGAACCACTTGGACAACTCTCCGAAATGACCTGCCGGGCATGTTGGAACCACCTCTCAGACGTGCCAGAAGCACGTGGCGGACAGTCCGGAATCACCTGTAGGGCATACGCAACCACCTCTGAGACGTACCAGAAGCACGTGCCGTGCACGCCGGAACCACCTACCGGACAGACCGGAATCAACTTTTGGGCATGCCGGAACCACCAGTGAGATGTGCCAGAAACACGTGCCGGAGACGCCGGAAGCACCTGCCGAGCACGTCGCAACCACCTGCTCAACTCGCCTGAACCACCTGCCGGACACGCCAAAATCACCTGCCCGCTACACCAGCACCACTTCGGGGACAAGCCGGAATCACGTGAGGGGCATGCCGGCACAGCCTCGCAGACTGAACCTCGTGCCGGACACCACAGAACCACCTGCCGGACAGACCGGAACCACCTGCCGGACACGCCGGAACGACCGCTGGACATGCAAAATCACCTGCCGGCTACGCCGGAAACACTTGGCGAACACTCCGGAATCACCTGCCGGGCATGCCTGAACCACCTCTCAGATATGCCAGAACCACGTGCCAATGACCCCGGAAGCACCTGCCGAGCACGCCGGAACCACCTGCTCGACTCGCCAGAACCACCTGCCGGACACGCAAAAATCACCTGCCGGCTACGCCACAACCAGTTGGGGAACACTTCGGAATCACCTGCCGGGCTTGCTGGAACCACCTGCCGGTCATGCCAAAATCACCTGCCAACTACGCCAGTACCACTTGGCGGACACTGTGGAAACACCTGTCGGGCCGGCCGGAACCACATCTCAGACGTGCCAGAACCATGTGCATGAGATGCTGGAACCACACCCCGAACAGACGGAAAACACCTGCCAGACCCGTCTGAACAACCTGCCGAGCACGCGGGAGCCACCTGCTCGACTCGCCGGAACCACCTACCTGACATGCCCAAATCACCAGCCGGGTATGCCAGAACCACTTGCCGGACACTCCGGAATCATCTGCCGGACATGCCGGAACCAGCTCTCAGACACACCAGAACCACGTGCCGGAGACCCCGGAAGCACCTGCCGAGCATGCCGGAGCCACCTGCTCGACTCGCCAGAAACACCTGCCGGACACGCCAAAATCACCTGCCGGGTACGCCAGAACCACCTGGTGGACACTCCGAAATCACCTGTCGTGCATGCCGGCACCACCTCTCAGACGTGCCGGAACCCCGTGCCAATGACCCCGGAAGCACCAGCCGAGCACGCCGGAACCACCTGCTCGACTCGCCAGAACCACCTGCCGATCACGCAAAAATCACCTGCCGGCTACGCCACAACCAGTTGGTGAACACTTTGGAATCACCTGCCAGGCTTGCTGGAACCACCTGCCAGTCATGCCAAAATCACCTGCCAACTACGCCAGAACCGCTTGGCGGACACTGCGGAAACACCTGTCGTGCCGGGTGGAACCACATCTCAGATGTGCCAGAAACGTGTTCATGAGATGCTGGATCCACACCCCGAACAGACGGATACCACCTGCCAGAACCGCCTGAACCACCTGCTGAGCACGCCGGAACCACCTGCTCGACTCACCGGTACCACCTCCCTGACATGCCAAAATCACCTGCTGAGTATGCCAGAACCACTTGGCGGACACTCCGGTATCATCTGCCGGACATGCCGGAACCAGCTCTCAGACACACCAGAACCAAGTTCCGGAGACGCCGGAAGCACCTGCCGAGAATGCCGGAGCCACCTGCTCGACTCGCCAGAAACACCTGCCGGACACGCCAAAATCAACTGCCTGGTATGCCAGAACCACCTGGCGGACACTACGGAATCACCTGCCGCGCATGCCGGAACCACCTCTCAGACGTGCCGGAAGCACGTGCCAGACACGCCGGAAACACCTACCGGACAGAACGGAACCACCTGCCGAGCACGCCGGAGCCACCTGTTCGACTCGCTGGAACCACCTGCCGGACAGGCCAATATCAACTGCTGGCTATGCCAGAACCACCTGGGGGACAGTCCGGGATCAGCTGCCAGCCATGGCGGAACCACCTCTCAGACGTACCACAACCACCTGCCGGAGAAGCTGGAAACACGTCCTGGACAGACTGGAACCACGTGACGGCCATGCCTGAACCACCTGCCGAGCACGGCGGAACCACCTGCCGGACACGCCAAAATCACCTGCGGGCTATGCCAGAACCACTTGGACGACTCTCCGAAATGACCTGCCGGGCATGTTGGAACCACCTCTCAGACGTGCCAGAAGCACGTGGCGGACAGTCCGGAATCACCTGTTGGGCATACGCAACCACCTCTGAGACGGACCAGAACCACGTGCCGTGCACGCCGGAACCACCTACCGGACAGACCGGAATCAACTTTCGGGCCTGCCGGAACCACCAGTCAGATGTGCCAGAAACACGTGCCGGAGACGCCGGAAGCACCTGCCGAGCACGTCGCAACCACCTGCTCAACTCGCCTGAACCACCTGCCGGACACGCCAAAATCACCTGCCCGCTACAGCAGCACCACTTCGGGGACAAGCCGGAATCACGTGAGGGGCATGCCGGCACAGCCTCGCAGACTGAACCTCGTGCCGGACACCACAGAACCACCTGCCGGACAGACCGGAACCACCTGCCGGACACGCCGGAACGACCGCTGGACATGCAAAATCACCTGCCGGCTACGCCGGAAACACTTGGCGAACACTCCGGAATCACCTGCCGGGCATGCCTGAACCACCTCTCAGATATGCCAGAACCACGTGCCAATGACCCCGGAAGCACCTGCCGAGCACGCCGGAACCACCTGCTCGACTCGCCAGAACCACCTGCCGGACACGCAAAAATCACCTGCCGGCTACGCCACAACCAGTTGGGGAACACTTCGGAATCACCTGCCGGGCTTGCTGGAACCACCTGCCGGTCATGCCAAAATCACCTGCCAACTACGCCAGTACCACTTGGCGGACACTGTGGAAACACCTGTCGGGCCAGCCGGAACCACATCTCAGACGTGCCAGAACCATGTGCATGAGATGCTGGAACCACACCCCGAACAGACGGAAAACACCTGCCAGACCCGTCTGAACAACCTGCCGAGCACGCGGGAGCCACCTGCTCGACTCGCCGGAACCACCTACCTGACATGCCCAAATCACCAGCCGGGTATGCCAGAACCACTTGCCGGACACTCCGGAATCATCTGCCGGACATGCCGGAACCAGCTCTCAGACACACCAGAACCACGTGCCGGAGACGCCGGAAGCACCTGCCGAGCATGCCGGAGCCACCTGCTCGACTCGCCAGAAACACCTGCCAGACATGCCAAAATCACCTGCCGGGTATGCCAGAACCACCTGGCGGACACTCCGAAATCACCTGTCGCGCATGCCGGAACCACCTCTCAGACGTGCCGGAAGCACGTGCCGGACACGCCGGAATCACCTACCGGACAGACCGGAACCACCTGCCGAGCACGCCGGAGCCACCTGTTCGACTCGCTGGAACCACCTGCCGGACAGGCCAATATCAATTGCTGGCTATGCCAGAGCCACCTGGGAGACGGTCCGGAATCGCCTGCCAGCCATGGCAGAACCACCTCTCAGACGTACCAGAACCACCTGCCGGAGAAGCTGGAAACACGTCCTGGACAGTCTGGAACCACCTGCCGGCCAAGCCTGAACCACCTGCCAAGCACAACGGAACAACCTGCCAGACACGCCAAAATCACCTGCGTGTTATGCCAGAACCACTTGGAGGACTCTCTGGGATGACCTGCCGGGCATGCCGGAACCACCTCTCAGACGTGCCAGAACCATGTGGCGGACAGTCCGGAATCACCTGTTGGGCATGCGCAACCACCTCTGAGACGTACCAGAACCAGATGCCGTGCAGGCTGGAACCACCTACCGGACAGACCGGAATCACCTTTCGGGCATGCCGGAACCACCTGTCAGATGTGCCAGAAACACGTGCCGGAGACGCCGGAAGCACCTGCCAAGCACGTTGGAACCACCTGCTCAACTCGCCTGAACCACCTGCCGGACATGCCAAAATCACCTGCCGACTATGCCAGAACCCCTTGGCGAACACTCCGGAATCACCTACCGTGCATGCCGGAACCACCTCTCAGACGTGCCGGAAGCACGTGCCAGACACGCCGGAAACACCTACCGGACAGACCGGAACCACCTGCCAAGAACGCCGGAGCCACCTGTTCGACTCGCTGGAACCACCTGCCGGACAGGCCAATATCAACTGCTGGCTATGCCAGAACCACCTGGGGGCAGTCCGGGATCACCTGCCAGCCATGGCGGAACCACCTCTCAGACGTACCAGAACCACCTGTCGGAGAAACTGGAAACACGTCCTGGACAGACTGGAACCACGTGACGGCCAACCTGAACCACCTGCCGAGCACGGCGGAACCACCTGCCGGACACGCCAAAATCACTTGCGGGCTACGCCAGAACCACTTGGACAACTCTCCGAAATGACCTGCCGGGCATGTTGGAACCACCTCTCAGACGTGCCAGAAGCACGTGGCGGACAGTCCGGAATCACCTGTAGGGCATACGCAACCACCTCTGAGACGTACCAGAAGCACGTGCCGTGCACGCCGGAACCACCTACCGGACAGACCGGAATCAACTTTTGGGCATGCCGGAACCACCAGTGAGATGTGCCAGAAACACGTGCCGGAGACGCCGGAAGCACCTGCCGAGCACGTCGCAACCACCTGCTCAACTCGCCTGAACCACCTGCCGGACACGCCAAAATCACCTGCCCGCTACACCAGCACCACTTCGGGGACAAGCCGGAATCACGTGAGGGGCATGCCGGCACAGCCTCGCAGACTGAACCTCGTGCCGGACACCACAGAACCACCTGCCGGACAGACCGGAACCACCTGCCGGACACGCCGGAACGACCGCTGGACATGCAAAATCACCTGCCGGCTACGCCGGAAACACTTGGCGAACACTCCGGAATCACCTGCCGGGCATGCCTGAACCACCTCTCAGATATGCCAGAACCACGTGCCAATGACCCCGGAAGCACCTGCCGAGCACGCCGGAACCACCTGCTCGACTCGCCAGAACCACCTGCCGGACACGCAAAAATCACCTGCCGGCTACGCCACAACCAGTTGGGGAACACTTCGGAATCACCTGCCGGGCTTGCTGGAACCACCTGCCGGTCATGCCAAAATCACCTGCCAACTACGCCAGTACCACTTGGCGGACACTGTGGAAACACCTGTCGGGCCGGCCGGAACCACATCTCAGACGTGCCAGAACCATGTGCATGAGATGCTGGAACCACACCCCGAACAGACGGAAAACACCTGCCAGACCCGTCTGAACAACCTGCCGAGCACGCGGGAGCCACCTGCTCGACTCGCCGGAACCACCTACCTGACATGCCCAAATCACCAGCCGGGTATGCCAGAACCACTTGCCGGACACTCCGGAATCATCTGCCGGACATGCCGGAACCAGCTCTCAGACACACCAGAACCACGTGCCGGAGACCCCGGAAGCACCTGCCGAGCATGCCGGAGCCACCTGCTCGACTCGCCAGAAACACCTGCCGGACACGCCAAAATCACCTGCCGGGTACGCCAGAACCACCTGGCGGACACTCCGAAATCACCTGTCGTGCATGCCGGAACCACCTCTCAGACGTGCCGGAACCCCGTGCCAATGACCCCGGAAGCACCAGCCGAGCACGCCGGAACCACCTGCTCGACTCGCCAGAACCACCTGCCGATCACGCAAAAATCACCTGCCGGCTACGCCACAACCAGTTGGTGAACACTTTGGAATCACCTGCCAGGCTTGCTGGAACCACCTGCCAGTCATGCCAAAATCACCTGCCAACTACGCCAGAACCGCTTGGCGGACACTGCGGAAACACCTGTCGTGCCGGGTGGAACCACATCTCAGATGTGCCAGAAACGTGTTCATGAGATGCTGGATCCACACCCCGAACAGACGGATACCACCTGCCAGAACCGCCTGAACCACCTGCTGAGCACGCCGGAACCACCTGCTCGACTCACCGGTACCACCTCCCTGACATGCCAAAATCACCTGCTGAGTATGCCAGAACCACTTGGCGGACACTCCGGTATCATCTGCCGGACATGCCGGAACCAGCTCTCAGACACACCAGAACCAAGTTCCGGAGACGCCGGAAGCACCTGCCGAGAATGCCGGAGCCACCTGCTCGACTCGCCAGAAACACCTGCCGGACACGCCAAAATCAACTGCCTGGTATGCCAGAACCACCTGGCGGACACTACGGAATCACCTGCCGCGCATGCCGGAACCACCTCTCAGACGTGCCGGAAGCACGTGCCAGACACGCCGGAAACACCTACCGGACAGAACGGAACCACCTGCCGAGCACGCCGGAGCCACCTGTTCGACTCGCTGGAACCACCTGCCGGACAGGCCAATATCAACTGCTGGCTATGCCAGAACCACCTGGGGGACAGTCCGGGATCAGCTGCCAGCCATGGCGGAACCACCTCTCAGACGTACCACAACCACCTGCCGGAGAAGCTGGAAACACGTCCTGGACAGACTGGAACCACGTGACGGCCATGCCTGAACCACCTGCCGAGCACGGCGGAACCACCTGCCGGACACGCCAAAATCACCTGCGGGCTACGCCAGAACCACTTGGACGACTCTCCGAAATGACCTGCCGGGCATGTTGGAACCACCTCTCAGACGTGCCAGAAGCACGTGGCGGACAGTCCGGAATCACCTGTTGGGCATACGCAACCACCTCTGAGACGGACCAGAACCACGTGCCGTGCACGCCGGAACCACCTACCGGACAGACCGGAATCAACTTTCGGGCCTGCCGGAACCACCAGTCAGATGTGCCAGAAACACGTGCCGGAGACGCCGGAAGCACCTGCCGAGCACGTCGCAACCACCTGCTCAACTCGCCTGAACCACCTGCCGGACACGCCAAAATCACCTGCCCGCTACAGCAGCACCACTTCGGGGACAAGCCGGAATCACGTGAGGGGCATGCCGGCACAGCCTCGCAGACTGAACCTCGTGCCGGACACCACAGAACCACCTGCCGGACAGACCGGAACCTCCTGCCGGACACGCCGGAACGACCGCTGGACATGCAAAATCACCTGCCGGCTACGCCGGAAACACTTGGCGAACACTCCGGAATCACCTGCCGGGCATGCCTGAACCACCTCTCAGATATGCCAGAACCACGTGCCAATGACCCCGGAAGCACTTGCCGAGCACGCCGGAACCACCTGCTCGACTCGCCAGAACCACCTGCCGGACACGCAAAAATCACCTGCCGGCTACGCCACAACCAGTTGGGGAACACTTCGGAATCACCTGCCGGGCTTGCTGGAACCACCTGCCGGTGATGCCAAAATCACCTGCCAACTACGCCAGTACCACTTGGCGGACACTGTGGAAACACCTGTCGGGCCGGCCGGAACCGCATCTCAGACGTGCCAGAACCATGTGCATGAGATGCTGGAACCACACCCCGAACAGACGGAAAACACCTGCCAGACCCGTCTGAACAACCTGCCGAGCACGCCGGAGCCACCTGCTCGACTCGCCGGAACCACCTACCTGACATGCCCAAATCACCAGCCGGGTATGCCAGAACCACTTGCCGGACACTCCGGAATCATCTGCCGGACATGCCGGAACCAGCTCTCAGACACACCAGAACCACGTGCCGGAGACCCCGGAAGCACCTGCCGTGCATGCCGGAGCCACCTGCTCGACTCGCCAGAAACACCTGCCGGACACGCCAAAATCACCTGCCGGGTACGCCAGAACCACCTGGCGGACACTCCGAAATCACCTGTCGCGGATGCCGGAACCACCTCTCAGACGTGCCGGAAGCACGTGCCGGACACGCCGGAATCACCTACCGGACAGACCGGAACCACCTGCCGAGCACGCCGGAGCCACCTGTTCGACTCGCTGGAACCACCTGCCGGACAGGCCAATATCAACTGCTGGCTATGCCAGAACCACCTGGGGGACTGTCCGGAATCACCTGAAAGCCATGGCGGAACCACCTCTCAGACGTACCAGAACCACCTGCCGGAGAAGCTGGAAACACGTCCTGGACAGTCTGGAACCTCCTGCCGGCCAAGCCTGAACCACCTGCCAAGCACAACGGAACAACCTGCCAGACACGCCAAAATCACCTGCGTGTTATGCCAGAACCACTTGGAGGACTCTCTGGGATGACCTGCCGGGCATGCCGGAACCACCTCTCAGACGTGCCAGAACCATGTGGCGGACAGTCCGGAATCACCTGTTGGGCATGCGCAACCACCTCTGAGACGTACCAGAACCACATGCCGTGCAGGCTGGAACCACCTACCGGACAGACCGGAATCACCTTTCGGGCATGCCGGAACCACCTGTCAGATGTGCCAGAAACACGTGCCGGAGACGCCGGAAGCACCTGCCAAGCACGTTGGAACCACCTGCTCAACTCGCCTGAACCACCTGCCGGACATGGCAAAATCACCTGCCGACTATGCCAGAACCCCTTGGCGAACACTCCGGAATCACTTGCCGGGCATGCAGGAACCACCTCTCAGACATGCCAGAACCCCGTGCCAATGACCCCGGAAGCACCAGCCGAGCACGCCGGAACCACCTGCTCGACTCGCCAGAACCACCTGCCGATCACGCAAAAATCACCTGCCGGCTACGCCACAACCAGTTGGTGAACACTTTGGAATCACCTGCCAGGCTTGCTGGAACCACCTGCCAGTCATGCCAAAATCACCTGCCAACTACGCCAGAACCGCTTGGCGGACACTGCGGAAACACCTGTCGGGCCGGCTGGAACCACATCTCAGACGTGCCAGAAACGTGTTCATGAGATGCTGGAACCACACCCCGAACAGACGGATACCACCTGCCAGAACCACCTGAACCACCTGCTGAGCACGCCGGAACCACCTGCTCGACTCACCGGTACCACCTCCCTGACACGCCAAAATCACCTGCTGGGTATGCCAGAACCACTTGGCGGACACTCCGGAATCATCTGCCGGACATGCCGGAACCAGCTCTCAGACACACCAGAACCAAGTGCCGGAGACGCCGGAAGCACCTGCCGAGCACGTCGCAACCACCTGCTCAACTCGCCTGAACCACCTGCCGGACACGCCAAAATCACCTGCCCGCTACACCAGCACCACTTCGGGGACAAGCCGGAATCACGTGAGGGGCATGCCGGCACAGCCTCTCAGACTGAACCTCGTGCCAGACACCACAGAACCACCTGCCGGACAGACCGGAACCACCTGCCGGACACGCCGGAACCACCGGCTCGACCCGCCGGAACGACCGCTGGACATGCAAAATCACCTGCCGGCTACGCCGGAAACACTTGGCGAACACTCCGGAATCACCTGCCGGGCATGCCGGAACCACCTCTCAGATATGCCAGAACCACGTGCCAATGACCCCGGAAGCACCTGTCGAGCACGCCGGAACCACCTGCTCGACTCACCAGAACCACCTGCCGGACACGCAAAAATCACCTGCCGGCTACGCCACAACCAGTTGGGGAACACTTCGGAATCACCTGCCGGGCTTGCTGGAACCACCTGCCGGTCATGCCAAAATCACCTGCCAACTACGCCAGTACAACTTGGCGGACACTGTGGAAACACCTGTCGGGCCGGCCGGAACCACATCTCAGACGTGCCAGAACCATGTGCATGAGATGCTGGAACCACACCCCGAACAGACGGAAAACACCTGCCAGACCCGTCTGAACAACCTGCCGAGCACGCCGGAGCCACCTGCTCGACTCGCCGGAACCACCTACCTGACATGCCCAAATCACCAGCCGGGTATGCCAGAACGACTTGGCGGACACTTCGGAATCATCTGCCGGACATGCCGGAACCAGCTCTCAGACACACCAGAACTACGTGCCGGAGACGCCGGAAGCACCTGCCGAGCATGCCGGAGCCACCTGCTCGACTCGCCAGAAACACCTGCCGGACACGCCAAAATCACCTGCCGGGTACGCCAGAACCACCTGGCGGACACTCCGAAACCACCTGTCACGCATGCCATAACCACCTCTCAGACGTGCCGGAAGCACGTGCCGGACACGCCGGAATCACCTACCGGACAGACCGGAACCACCTGCCGAGCATGCCAGAGCCACCTGTTCGACTCGCTGGAACCACCTGCCGTACAGGCCAATATCAACTGCTGGCTATGCCAGAACCACCTGGGGGACGGTCCGGAATCACCTGACAGCCATGGCGGAACCACCTCTCAGACGTACCAGAACCACCTGCCGGAGAAGCTGGAAACACGTCCTGGACAGTCTGGAACCACCTGCCGGCCAAGCCTGAACCACCTGCCAAGCACAACGGAACAACCTGCCAGACACGCCAAAATCACCTGCGTGTTATGCCAGAACCACTTGGAGGACTCTCTGGGATGACCTGCCGGGCATGCCGGAACCACCTCTCAAACGTGCCAGAACCATGTGGCGGACAGTCCAGAATCACCTGTTGGGCATGTGCAACCACCTCTGAGACGTACCAGAACCAGATGCCGTGCAGGCTGGAACCACCTGCCGGACAGACCGGAATCACCTTTCGGGCATGCCGGAACCACCTGTCAGATGTGCCAGAAACACGTGCCGGAGACGCCGGAAGCACCTGCCAAGCACGTTGGAACCACCTGCTCAACTCGCCTGAACCACATGCCGGACATGCCAAAATCACCTGCCGACTATGCCAGAACCACTTGGCGAACACTCCGGAATCACCTGCCGGGCATGCCTGAACCACCTCTCAGATATGCCAGAACCACGTGCCAATGACCCCGGAAGCACCTGCCGAGCACGCCGGAACCACCTGCTCGACTCGCCAGAACCACCTGCCGGACACGCAAAAATCACCTGCCGGCTACGCCACAACCAGTTGGGGAACACTTCGGAATCACCTGCCGGGCTTGCTGGAACCACCTGCCGGTCATGCCAAAATCACCTGCCAACTACGCCAGAACCGTTTGGCGGACACTGCGGAAACACCTGTCGGGCCGGCTGGAACCACATCTCAGACGTGCCAGAAACGTGTTCACGAGATGCTGGAACCACACCCCAAACAGACGGATACCACCTGCCAGAACCGCCTGAACCACCTGCTGAGCACGCCGGAACCACCTGCTCGACTCACCGGTACCACCTCCCTGACATGCCAAAATCACCTGCTGGGTATGCCAGAACCACTTGGCGGACACTCCGGAATCATCTGCCGGACATGCCGGAACCAGCTCTCAGACACATCAGAACCAAGTGCCGGAGACGCCGGAAGCACCTGCCGAGCATGCCGGAGCCACCTGCTCGACTCGCCAGAAACACCTGCCGGACACGCCAAAATCACCTGCCGGGTATGCCAGAACCACCTGGCGGACACTACGGAATCACCTGCCGCGCATGCCGGAACCACCTCTCAGACATGCCGGAAGCGCGTGCCAGACACGCCGGAAACACCTACCGGACAGACCGGAACCACCTGCCAAGAACGCCGGAGCCACCTGTTCGACTCGCTGGAACCACCTGCCGGACAGGCCAATATCAACTGCTGGCTATGCCAGAACCACCTGGGGGACAGACTGGGATCACCTGCCAGCCATGGCGGAACCACCTCTCAGACGCACCAGAACCACCTGCCGGAGAAGCTGGAAACACGTCCTGGACAGACTGGAACCACGTGACGGCCATGCCTGAACCACCTGCCGAGCACGGCGGAACCACCTGCCGGACACGCCAAAATCACCTGCGGGCTACGCCAGAACCACTTGGACGACTCTCCGAAATGACCTGCCGGGCATGTTGGAACCACCTCTCAGACGTGCCAGAAGCACGTGGCGGACAGTCCGGAATCACCTGTTGGGCATACGCAACCACCTCTGACACGTACCAGAACGACGTGCCGTGCACGCCGGAACCACCTACCGGACAGACCGGAATCAACTTTTGGGCATGCCGGAACCACCAGTCAGATGTGCCAGAAACACGTGCCGGAGACGCCGGAAGCACCTGCCGAGCACGTCCCAACCACCTGCTCAACTCGCCTGAACCACATGCCGGACACGCCAAAATCACCTGCCCGCTACACCAGCACCACTTCGGGGACAAGCCGGAATCACGTGAGGGGCATGCCGGCACAGCCTCTCAGACTGAACCTCGTGCCGGACACCACAGAACCACCTGCCGGACAGACCGGAACCACCTGCCGGACACGCCGGAACCACCGGCTCGACCCGCCGGAACGACCGCTGGACATGCAAAATCACCTGCCGGCCACACCGGAAATACTTGGCGAACACTCCGGAATCACCTGCCGGGCATGCCGGAACCACCTCTCAGATATGCCAGAACCACGTGCCAATGACCCCGGAAGCACCTGCCGAGCACGCCGGAACCACCTGCTCGACTCGCCAGAACCACCTGCCGGACACGCAAAAATCACCTGCCGGCTACGCCACAACCAGTTGGCGAACACTTCGGAATCACCTGCCGGGCTTGCTGGAACCACCTGCCGGTCATGCCAAAATCACCTGCCAACTACGCCAGTACCACTTGGCGGACACTGTGGAAACACCTGTCGGGCCGGCCGGAACCACATCTCAGACGTGCCAGAACCATGTGCATGAGATGCTGGAACCACACCCCGAACAGACGGAAAACACCTGCCAGACCCGTCTGAACAACCTGCCGAGCACGCCGGAGCCACCTGCTCGACTCGCCGGAACCACCTACCTGACATGCCAAAATCACCAGCCGGGTATGCCAGAACCACTTGGCGGACACTCCGGAATCATCTGCCGGACATGCCGGAACCAGCTCTCAGACACACCAGAACCACGTGCCGGAGACGCCGGAAGCACCTGCCGAGCATGCCGGAGCCACCTGCTCGACTCGCCAGAAACACCTGCCGGACACGCCAAAATCACCTGCCGGGTACGCCAGAACCACCTGGCGGACACTCCGAAATCACCTGTCGCGCATGCCGGAACCACCTCTCAGACGTGCCGGAAGCACGTGCCGGACACGCCGGAATCACCTACCGGACAGACCGGAACCACCTGCCGAGCACGCCGGAGCCACCTGTTCGACTCGCTGGAACCACCTGCCGGACAGGCCAATATCAACTGCTGGCTATGCCAGAACCACCTGGGGGACGGTCCGGAATCACCTGCCAGCCATGGCGGAACCACCTCTCAGACGTACCAGAACCACCTGCCGGAGAAGCTGGAAACACGTCCTGGACAGTCTGGAACCACCTGCCGGCCAAGCCTGAACCACCTGCCAAGCACAACGGAACAACCTGCCAGACACGCCAAAATCACCTGCGTGTTATGCCAGAACCACTTGGAGGACTCTCTGGGATGACCTGCCGGGCATGCCGGAACCACCTCTCAGACGTGCCAGAACCATGTGGCGGACAGTCCGGAATCACCTGTTGGGCATGCGCAACCACCTCTGAGACGTACCAGAACCACATGCCGTGCAGGCTGGAACCACCTACCGGACAGACCGGAATCACCTTTCGGGCATGCCGGAACCACCTGTCAGATGTGCCAGAAACACGTGCCGGAGACGCCGGAAGCACCTGCCAAGCACGTTGGAACCACCTGCTCAACTCGCCTGAACCACCTGCCGGACATGCCAAAATCACCTGCCGACTATGCCAGAACCACTTGGCGAACACTCCGGAATCACTTGCCGGGCATGCAGGAACCACCTCTCAGACATGCCAGAACCCCGTGCCAATGACCCCGGAAGCACCAGCCGAGCACGCCGGAACCACCTGCTCGACTCGCCAGAACCACCTGCCGATCACGCAAAAATCACCTGCCGGCTACGCCACAACCAGTTGGTGAACACTTTGGAATCACCTGCCAGGCTTGCTGGAACCACCTGCCAGTCATGCCAAACTCACCTGCCAACTACGCCAGAACCGCTTGGCGGACACTGCGGAAACACCTGTCGGGCCGGCTGGAACCACATCTCAGACGTGCCAGAAACGTGTTCATGAGATGCTGGAACCACACCCCGAACAGACGGATACCACCTGCCAGAACCGCGTGAACCACCTGCTGAGCACGCCGGAACCACCTGCTCGACTCACCGGTACCACCTCCCTGACACGCCAAAATCACCTGCTGGGTATGCCAGAACCACTTGGCGGACACTCCGGAATCATCTGCCGGACATGCCGGAACCAGCTCTCAGACACACCAGAACCAAGTGCCGGAGACGCCGGAAGCACCTGCCGAGCATGCCGGAGCCACGTGCTCGACTCGCCAGAAACACCTGCCGGACACGCCAAAATCACCTGCCGGGTATGCCAGAACCACCTGGCAGACACTACGGAATCACCTGTCGCGCATGCCGGAACCACCTCTCAGACGTGCCGGAAGCACATGCCAGACACGCCGGAAACACCTACCGGACAGACCGGAACCACCTGCCAAGAACGCCGGAGCCACCTGTTCGACTCCCTGGAACCACCTGCCGGACAGGCCAATATCAACTGCTGGCTATGCCAGAACCACCTGGGGGACAGTCCGGGATCACCTGCCAGCCATGGCGGAACCACCTCTCAGACGTACCAGAACCACCTGCCGGAGAAGCTGGAAACACGTCCTGGACAGACTGGAACCACGTGACGGCCATGCCTGAACCACCTGCCGAGCACGGCGGAACCACCTGCCGGACACGCCAAAATCACCTGCGGGCTACGCCAGAACCACTTGGACGACTCTCCGAAATGATCTGCCGGGCATGTTGGAACCACCTCTCAGACGTGCCAGAAGCACGTGGCGGACAGTCCGGAATCACCTGTTGGGCATACGCAACCACCTCTGACACGTACCAGAACCACGTGCCGTGCACGCCGGAACCACCTACCGGACAGACCGGAATCAACTTTTGGGCATGCCGGAACCACCAGTCAGATGTGCCAGAAACACGTGCCGGAGACACCGGAAGCACCTGCCGAGCACGTCGCAACCACCTGCTCAACTCGCCTGAACCACCTGCCGGACACGCCAAAATCACCTGCCCGCTACACCAGCACCACTTCGGGGACAAGCCGGAATCACGTGGGGGCATGCCGGCACAGCCTCTCAGACTGAACCTCGTGCCGGACACCACAGAACCACCTGCCGGACAGACCGGAACCACCTGCCGGACACGCCGGAACCACCGGCTCGACCCGCCGGAACGACCGCTTGACATGCAAAATCACCTGAAGGCTACGCCGGAAACACTTGGCGAACACTCCGGAATCACCTGCCGGGCATGCCGGAACCACCTCTCAGATATGCCAGAACCACGTGCCAATGACCCCGGAAGCACCTGCCGAGCACGCCGGAACCACCTGCTCGACTCGCCAGAACCACCTGCCGGACACGCAAAAATCACCTGCCGGCTACGCCACAACCAGTTGGGGGACACTTCGGAATCACCTGCCGGGCTTGCTGGAACCACCTGCCGGTCATGCCAAAATCACCTGCCAACTACGCCAGTACCACTTGGCGGACACTGTGGAAACAGCTGTCGGGCCGGCCGGAACCACATCTCAGACGTGCCAGAACCATGTGCATGAGATGCTGGAACCACACCCCGAAGAGACGGAAAACACCTGCCAGACCCGTCTGAACAACCTGCCGAGCACGCCGGAGCCACCTGCTCGACTCGCCGGAACCACCTACCTGACATGCCCAAATCACCAGCCGGGTATGCCAGAACCACTTGGCGGACAATCCGGAATCATCTGCCGGACATGCCGGAACCAGCTCTCAGACACACCAGAACCACGTGCCGGAGACGCCGGAAGCACCTGCCGAGCATGCCGGAGCCACCTGCTCGACTCGCCAGAAACACCTGCCGGACACGCCAAAATCACCTGCCGGGTACGCCAGAACCACCTGGCGGACACTCCGAAACCACCTGTCGCGCATGCCGGAACCACCTCTCAGACGTGCCGGAAGCACGTGCCGGACACGCCGGAATCACCTACCGGACAGACCGGAACCACCTGCCGAGCACGCCGGAGCCACCTGTTCGACTCGCTGGAACCACCTGCCGGACAGGCCAATATCAACTGCTGGCTATGCCAGAACCACCTGGGGGACGGTCCGGAATCACCTGCCAGCCATGGCGGAACCACCTCTCAGACGTACCAGAACCACCTGCCGGAGAAGCTGGAAACACGTCCTGGACAGTCTGGAACCACCTGCCGGCCAAGCCTGAACCACCTGCCAAGCACAACGGAACAACCTGCCAGACACGCCAAAATCACCTGCGTGTTATGCCAGAACCACTTGGAGGACTCTCTGGGATGACCTGCCGGGCATGCCGGAACCACCTCTCAGACGTGCCAGAACCATGTGGCGGACAGTCCGGAATCAACTGTTGGGCATGCGCAACCACCTCTGAGACGTACCAGAACCACATGCCGTGCAGGCTGGAACCACCTACCGGACAGACCGGAATCACCTTTCGGGCATGCCGGAACCACCTGTCAGATGTGCCAGAAACACGTGCCGGAGACGCCGGAAGCACCTGCCGAGCACGTCGCAACCACCTGCTCAAGTCGCCTGAACCACCTGCCGGACACGCCAAAATCACCTGCCGGCTACGCCACAACCAGTTGGGGAACACTTCGGAATCACCTGCCGGGCTTGCTGGAACCACCTGCCGGTCATGCCAAAATCACCTGCCAACTACGCCAGTACCACTTGGCGGACACTGTGGAAACAACTGTCGGGCCGGCCGGAACCACATCTCAGACGTGCCAGAACCATGTGCATGAGATGCTTTTACCACACCCCGAAGAGACGGAAAACACCTGCCAGACCCGCCTGAACAACCTGCCGAGCACGCCGGAGCCACCTGCTCGACTCGCCGGAACCACCTACCTGACATGCCCAAATCACCAGCCGGGTATGCCAGAACCACTTGGCGGACACTCCGGAATCATCTGCCGGACATGCCGGAACCAGCTCTCAGACACACCAGAACCACGTGCCGGAGACGCCGGAAGCACCTGCCGAGCATGCCGGAGCCACCTGCTCGACTCGCCAGAAACACCTGCCGGACACGCCAAAATCACCTGCCGGGTATGCCAGAACCACCTGGCGGACACTCAGAAACCACCTGTCGCGCATGCCGGAACCACCTCTCAGACGTGCCGGAAGCACGTGCCGGACACGCCGGAAACACCTACCGGACAGACCGGAACCACCTGCCGAGAACGCCGGAGCCACCTGTTCGACTCGCTGGAACCACCTGCCGGACAGGCCAATATCAACTGCTAGCTATGCCAGAACCATCTGGGGGACAGTCCAGGATCACCTGCCAGCCATGGCGGAACCACCTCTCAGACGTACCAGAACCACCTGCCGGGGAAGCTGGAAACACGTCCTGGACAGACTGAAACCACGCGACGGCCATGCCTGAACCACCTGCCGAGCACGGCGGAACCACCTGCCGGACACGCCAAAATCACCTGCGGGCTACGCCAGAACCACTTGGAGGACTCTCTGGGATGACCTGCCGGGCATGCCGGAACCACCTCTCAGACGTGCCAGAACCATGTGGCGGACAGTCAGGAATCACCTGTTGGGCATACGCAACCACCTCTGAGACGTACCAGAACCACGTGCCGTGCACACCGGAACCACCTACCGGACAGACCGGAATCAACTTTTGGGCATGCCGGAACCACCAGTCAGATGTGCCAGAAACACGTGCCGGAGACGCCGGAAGCACCTGCCGAGCACGTCGCAACCACCTGCTCAACTCGCCTGAACCACCTGCCGGACACGCCAAAATCACCTGCCCGCTACACCAGCACCACTTCGGGGACAAGCCGGAATCACGTGAGGGGCATGCCGGCACAGCCTCTCAGACTGAACCTCGTGCCGGACACCACAGAACCACCTGCCGGACAGACCGGAACCACCTGCCGGACACGCCGGAACCACCGGCTCGACCCGCCGGAACGACCGCTGGACATGCAAAATCACCTGCCGGCTACGCCGGAAACACTTGGCGAACACTCCGGAATCACCTGCCGGGCATGCCGGAACCACCTCTCAGATATGCCAGAACCACGTGCCAATGACCCCGGAAGCACCTGCCGAGCACGCCGGAACCACCTGCTCGACTCGCCAGAACCACCTGCCGGACACGCAAAAATCACCTGCCGGCTACGCCACAACCAGTTGGGGAACACTTCGGAATCACCTGCCGGGCTTGCTGGAACCACCTGCCGGTCATGCCAAAATCACCTGCCAACTACGCCAGTACCACTTGGCGGACACTGTGGAAACACCTGTCGGGCCGGCCGGAACCACATCTCAGACGTGCCAGAACCATGTGCATGAGATGCCGGAACCACACCCCGAAGAGACGGAAAACACCTGCCAGACCCGTCTGAACAACCTGCCGAGCACGCCGGAGCCACCTGCTCGCCTCGCCGGAACCACCTACCTGACATGCCCAGATCACCAGCCGGGTATGCCAGAACCACTTGGCGGACACTCCGGAATCATCTGCCGGACATGCCGGAACCAGCTCTCAGACACACCAGAACCACGTGCCGGAGACGCCGGAAGCACCTGCCGAGCATGCCGGAGCCACCTGCTCGACTCCCCAGAAACACCTGCCGGACACGCCAAAATCACCTGCCGGGTACGCCAGAACCACCTGGCAGACACTCCGAAACCACCTGTCGCGCATGCCGGAACCACCTCTCAGACGTGCCGGAAGCACGTGCCGGACACGCCGGAATCACCTACCGGACAGACCGGAACCACCTGCCGAGCACGCCGGAGCCACCTGTTCGACTCGCTGGAACCACCTGCCGCACAGGCGAATATCAACTGCTGGCTATGCCAGAACCACCTGGGGGACGGTCCGGAATCGCCTGCCAGCCATGGCGGAACCACCTCTCAGACGTACCAGAACCACCTGCCGGAGAAGCTGGAAACACATCCTGGACAGTCTGGAACCACCTGCCGGCCAAGCCTGAACCACCTGCCAAGCACAACGGAACAACCTGCCAGACACGCCAAAATCACCTGCGTGTTATGCCAGAACCACTTGGAGGACTCTCTGGGATGACCTGCCGGGCATGCCGGAACCACCTCTCAGACGTGCCAGAAGCACGTGGCGGACAGTCCGGAATCACCTGTTGGGCATGCGCAACCACCTCTGAGACGGACCAGAACCACATGCCGTGCAGGCTGGAACCACCTACCGGACAGACCGGAATCACCTTTCGGGCATGCCGGAACCACCTGTCAGATGTGCCAGAAACACGTGCCGGAGACGCCGGAAGCACCTGCCAAGCACGTTGGAACCACCTGCTCAACTCGCCTGAACCACCTGCCGGACATGCCAAAATCACCTGCCGACTATGCCAGAACCACTTGGCGAACACTCCGGAATCACTTGCCGGGCATGCAGGAACCACCTCTCAGACATGCCAGAACCCCGTGCAATGACCCCGGAAGCACCAGCCGAGCACGCCGGAACCACCTGCTCGACTCGCCAGAACCACCTGCCGATCACGCAAAAATCACCTGCCGGCTACGCCACAACCAGTTGGTGAACACTTTGGAATCACCTGCCAGGCTTGCTGGAACCACCTGCCAGTCATGCCAAAATCACCTGCCAACTACGCCAGAACCGCTTGGCGGACACTGCGGAAACACCTGTCGGGCCGGCTGGAACCACATCTCAGACGTGCCAGAAACGTGTTCATGAGATGCTGGAACCTCACCCCGAACAGACGGATACCACCTGCCAGAACCGCCTGAACCACCTTCTGAGCACGCCGGAACCACCTGCTCGACTCACCGGTACCACCTCCCTGACACGCCAAAATCAACTGCTGGGTATGCCAGAACCACTTGGCAGACACTCCGGAATCATCTGCCGGACATGCCGGAACCAGCTCTCAGACACACCAGAACCAAGTGCCGGAGACGCCGGAAGCACCTGCCGAGCTTGCCGGAGCCACCTGCTCGACTCGGCAGAAACACCTGCCGGACACGCCAAAATCACCTGCGGGCTATGCCAGAACCACTTGGACGACTCTCCGAAATGACCTGCCGGGAATGTTGGAACCACCTCTCAGACGTGCCAGAAGCACGTGGCGGACAGTCCGGAATCACCTGTTGGGCATACGCAACCACCTCTGAGACGTACCAGAACCACGTGCCGTGCACGCCGGAACCACCTACCGGACAGACCGGAATCAACTTTTGGGCATGCCGGAACCACCAGTCAGATGTGCCAGAAACACGTGCCGGAGACGCCGGAAGCACCTGCCGAGCACGTCGCAACCACCTGCTCAACTCGCCTGAACCACCTGCCGGACACGCAAAAATCACCTGCCCGCTACACCAGCACCAGTTCGGGGACAAGCCGGAATCACGTGAGGGGCATGCCGGCACAGCCTCTCAGACTGAACCTCGTGCCGGACACCACAGAACCACCTGCCGGACAGACCGGAATCACCTGCCGGGCATGCTGGAACCACCTCTCAGATATGCCAGAACCACGTGCCAATGACCCCGGAAGCACCTGCCGAGCACGCCGGAACCACCTGCTCGACTCGCCAGAACCACCTGCCGGACACGCAAAAATCACCTGCCGGCTACGCCACAACCAGTTGGGGAACACTTCGGAATCACCTGCCGGGCTTGCTGGAACCACCTGCCGGTCATGCCAAAATCACCTGCCAACTACGCCAGTACCACTTGGCGGACACTGTGGAAACACCTGTCGGGCCGGCCGGAACCACATCTCAGACGTGCCAGAACCATGTGCATGAGATGCTGGAACCACACCCCGAAGAGACGGAAAACACCTGCCAGACCCGTCTGAACAACCTGCCGAGCACGCCGGAGCCACCTGCTCGACTCGCCGGAACCACCTACCTGACATGCCCAAATCACTAGCCGGGTATGCTAGAACCACTTGCCGGACACTCCGGAATCATCTGCCGGACATGCCGGAACCAGCTCTCAGACACACCAGAACCAAGTGCCGGAGACGCCGGAAGCACCTGCCGAGCATGCCGGAGCCACCTGCTCGACTCGCCAGAAACACCTGCCGGACACGCCAAAATCACCTGCCGGGTACGCCAGAACCACCTGGCGGACACTCCGAAACCACCTGTCGCGCATGCCGGAACCACCTCTCAGGCGTGCCGGAAGCACGTGCCGGACACGCCGGAATCACCTACCGGACAGACCGGAACCACCTGCCGAGCACTCCGGAGCCACCTGTTCGACTCGCTGGAACCACCTGCCGGACAGGACAATATCAACTGCTGGCTATGCCAGAACCACCTGGGGGACGGTCCGGAATCACCTGCCAGCCATGGCGGAACCACCTCTCAGCCGTACCAGAACCACCTGCCGGAGAAGCTGGAAACACGTCCTGGACAGTCTGGAACCACCTGCCGGCCAAGCCTGAACCACCTGCCAAGCACAACGGAACAACCTGCCAGACACGCCAAAATCACCTGCGTGTTATGCCAGAACCACTTGGAGGACTCTCTGGGATGACCTGCCGGGCATGCCGGAACCACCTCTCAGACGTGCCAGAACCATGTGGCGGACAGTCCGGAATCACCTGTTGGGCATGCGCAACCACCTCTGAGACGTACCAGAACCACATGCCGTGCAGGCTGGAACCACCTACCGGACAGACCGGAATCACCTTTCGGGCATGCCGGAACCACCTGTCAGATGTGCCAGAAACACGTGCCGGAGACGCCGGAAGCACCTGCCAAGCACGTTGGAACCACCTGCTCAACTCGCCTGAACCACCTGCCGGACATGCCAAAATCACCTGCCGACTATGCCAGAACCACTTGGCGAACACTCCGGAATCACTTGCCGGGCATGCAGGAACCACCTCTCAGACATGCCAGAACCCCGTGCCAATGACCCCGGAAGCACCAGCCGAGCACGCCGGAACCACCTGCTCGACTCGCCAGAACCACCTGCCGATCACGCAAAAATCACCTGCCGGCTACGCCACAACCAGTTGGTGAACACTTTGGAATCACCTGCCGGGCTTGCTGGAACCACCTGCCAGTCATGCCAAAATCACCTGCCAACTACGCCAGAACCGCTTGGCGGACACTGCGGAAACACCTGTCGGGCCGGCTGGAACCACATCTCAGACGTGCCAGAAACGTGTTCATGAGATGCTGGAACCACACCCCGAACAGACGGATACCACCTGCCAGAACCGCCTGAACCACCTGCTGAGCACGCCGGAACCACCTGCTCGACTCACCGGTACCACCTCCCTGACACGCAAAAATCACCTGATGGGTATGCCAGAACCACTTGGCGGACACTCCGGAATCATCTGCCGGACATGCCGGAACCAGCTCTCAGACACACCAGAACCAAGTGCCGGAGACGCCGGAAGCACCTGCCGAGCATGCCGGAGCCACCTGCTCGACTCGCCAGAAACACCTGCCGGACACGCCAAAATCACCTGCCGGGTACGCCAGAACCACCTGGCGGACACTACGGAATCACCTGCCGCGCATGCCGGAACCACCTCTCAGACGTGCCGGAAGCACGTGCCAGACACGCCGGAAACACCTACCGGACAGACCGGAACCACCTGCCAAGAACGCCGGAGCCTCCTGTTCGACTCGCTGGAACCACCTGCCGGACAGGCCAATATCAACTGCTGGCTATGCCAGAACCACCTGGGGGACAGTCCGGGATCACCTGCCAGCCATGGCGGAACCACCTCTCAGACGTACCAGAACCACCTGCCGGAGAAGCTGGAAACACGTCCTGGACAGACTGGAACCACGTGACGGCCATGCCTGAACCAGCTGCCGAGCACGGCAGAACCACCTGCCGGACACGCCAAAATCACCTGCCGGCTACGCCACAACCAGTTGGTGAACACTTTGGAATCACCTGCCAGGCTTGCTGGAACCACCTGCCAGTCATGCCAAAATCACCTGCCAACTACGCCAGAACCGCTTGGCGGACACTGCGGAAACACCTGTCGGGCCGGCTGGAACCACATCTCAGACGTGCCAGAAACGTGTTCATGAGATGCTGGAACCACACCCCGAACAGACGGATACCACCTGCCAGAACCGCCTGAACCACCTGCTGAGCACGCCGGAACCACCTGCTCGACTCACCGGTACCACCTCCCTGACACGCCAAAATCACCAGCCGGGTATGCCAGAACCACCTGGCGGACACTACGGAATCACCTGCCGCGCATGCCGGAACCACCTCTCAGACGTGCCGGAAGCACGTGCCAGACACGCCGGAAACACCTACCGGACAGACCGGAACCACCTGCCGAGCACTTCGGAGCCACCTGTTCGACTCGCTGGAACCACCTGCCGGACACGCCAAAATCACCTGCCCGCTACACCAGCACCACTTTGGGGACAAGCCGGAATCACGTGAGGGGCATGCCGGCACAGCCTCGCAGACTGAACCTCGTGCCGGACACCACAGAACCACCTGCCGGACAGACCGGAACCACCTGCCGGACACGCCTGAACCAGCGGCTCGACCCGCAGGAACGACCGCTGGACATGCAAAATCACCTGCCGGCTACGCGGTAAACACTTGGCGAACACTCCGGAATCACCTGCCGGGCATGCCGGAACCACCTCTCAGATATGCCAGAACCACGTGCCAATGACCCCGGAAGCACCTGCCGAGCACGCCGGAACCACCTGCTCGACTCGCCAGAACCACCTGCCGGACACGCAAAAATCACCTGCCGGCTACGCCAGAACCACTTGGACGACTCTCCGAAATGGCCTGCCGGGCATGTTTGAACCACCTCTCAGACATGCCAGAAGCACGTGGCGGACAGTCCGGAATCACCTGTTGGGCATACGCAACCACCTCTGAGACGTACCAGAACCACGTGCCGTGCACGCCGGAACCACCTACCGGACAGACCGGAATCAACTTTTGGGCATGCCGGAACCACCAGTCAGATGTGCCAGAACACGTGCTGGAGACGCCGGAAGCACCTGCCGAGCACGTCGCAACCACCTGCTCAACTCGCCTGAACCACCTGCCGGACACGCCAAAATCACCTGCCCGCTACACCAGCACCACTTCGGGGACAAGCCGGAATCACGTGAGGGGCATGCCGGCACAGACTCTCAGACTGAACCTCGTGCCGGACACCACAGAACCACCTGCCGGACAGACCGGAATCACCTGCCGGGCATGCCGGAACCACCTCTCAGATATGCCAGAAACACATGCCAATGACCCCGGAAGCACCTGCCGAGCACACCGGACCAACCTGCTCGACTCGCCAGAACCACCTGCCGGACACGCAAAAATCACCTGCCGGCTACGCCACAACCAGTTGGGGAACACTTCGGAATCACCTGCCGGGCTTGCTGGAACCACCTGCCGGTCATGCCAAAATCACCTGCCACCTACGCCAGTACCACTTGGCGGACACTGTGGAAACAGCTGTCGGGCCGGCCGGAACCACATCTCAGACGTGCCAGAACCATGTGCATGAGATGCTGGAACCACACCCCGAACAGACGGAAAACACCTGCCATACCCGTCTGAACAACCTGCCGAGCACGCCGGAGCCACCTGCTCGACTCGCCGGAACCACCTACCTGACATGCCCAAATCACCAGCCGGGTATGCCAGAACCACTTGGCGGACACTCCGGAATCATCTGCCGGACATGCCGGAACCAGCTCTCAGACACACCAGAACCACGTGCCGGAGACGCTGGAAGCACCTGCCGAGCACGTCGCAACCACCTGCTCAACTCGCCTGAACCACCTGCCGGACACGCCAAAATCACCTGCCCGCTACACCAGCACCACTTCGGGGACAAGCCGGAATCACGTGAGGGGCATGCCGGCACAGCCTCTCAGACTGAACCTCGTGCCGGACACCACAGAACCACCTGCCGGACAGACCGGAACCACCTGCCGGACACGCCGGAACCACCGGCTCGACCCGCCGGAACGACCGCTGGACATGCAAAATCACCTGCCGGCTACGCCGGAAACACTTGGCGAACACTCCGGAATCACCTGCCGGGCATGCCGGAACCACCTCTCAGATATGCCAGAACCACGTGCCAATGACCCCGGAAGCACCTGCCGAGCACGCCGGAACCACCTGCTCGACTCGCCAGAACCACCTGCCGGACACGCAAAAATCACCTGCCGGCTACGCCACAACCAGTTGGGGAACACTTCGGAATCACCTGCCGGGCTTGCTGGAACCACCTGCCGGTCATGCCAAAATCACCTGCCAACTACGCCAGTACCACTTGGCGGACACTGTGGAAACACCTGTCGGGCCGGCCGGAACCACATCTCAGACGTGCCAGAACCATGTGCATGAGATGCTGGAACCACACCCCGAACAGACGGAAAACACCTGCCAGACCCGTCTGAACAACCTGCCGAGCACGCCGGAGCCACCTGCTCGACTCGCCGGAACCACCTACCTGACATGCACAAATCACCAGCCGGGTATGCCAGAACCACTTGCCGGACACTCCGGAATCATCTGCCGGACATGCCGGAACCAGCTCTCAGACACACCAGAACCACGTGCCGGAGACGCCGGAAGCACCTGCCGAGCATGCCGGAGCCACCTGCTCGACTCGCCAGAAACTCCTGCCGGACACGCCAAAATCACCTGCCGGGTACGCCTCAACCAGTTGGGGAACACTTCGGAATCACCTGCCGGGCTTGCTGGAACCACCTGCCGGTCATGCCAACATCACCTGCCAACTATGCCAGTTCTACTAGGCGGACACAGTGGAAACACCTGTAGGGCCGGCCGGAACCACATCTCAGACGGGCCAGAACCATGTGCATGAGATGCTGGAAGCACACCCCGAACAGACGGAAAACACCTGCCAGACCCGTCTGAACAACCTGCCGAGCATGCCGGAGCCACCTGCTCGACTCGCCAGAAACACCTGCCGGACACGCCAAAATCACCTGCCGGGTACTCCAGAACCACCTGGCGGACACTCCGAAATCACCTGTCGCGCATGCGGGAACCACCTCTCAGACATGCCGGAAGCACGTGCCGGACACGCCGGAATCACCTACCGGACAGACCGGAACCACCTGCCGAGCACGCCGGAGCCACCTGTTCGACTCGCTGGAACCACCTGCCGGACAGGCCAATATCAAATGCTGGCTATGCCAGAACCAACTGGGGGACGGTCCGGAATCACCTGCCAGCCATGGCGGAACCACCTCTCAGACGTACCAGAACCACCTGCCGGAGAAGCTGGAAACACGTCCTGGACAGTCTGGAACCACCTGCCGGCCAAGCCTGAACCACCTGCCAAGCACAACGGAACAACCTGCCAGACACGCCAAAATCACCTGCGTGTTATGCCAGAACCACTTGGAGGACTCTCTGGGATGACCTGCCGGGCATGCCGGAACCACCTCTCAGACGTGCCAGAACCATGTGGCGGACAGTCCGGAATCACCTGTTGGGCATGCGCAACCACCTCTGAGACGTACCAGAACCACATGCCGTGCAGGCTGGAACCACCTACCGGACAGACCGGAATCACCTTTCGGGCATGCCGGAACCACCTGTCAGATGTGCCAGAAACACGTGCCGGAGACGCCGGAAGCACCTGCCAAGCACGTTGGAACCACCTGCTCAACTCGCCTGAACCACCTGCCGGACATGCCAAAATCACCTGCCGACTATGCCAGAACCACTTGGCGAACACTCCGGAATCACTTGCCGGGCATGCAGGAACCACCTCTCAGACATGCCAGAACCCCGTGCAATGACCCCGGAAGCACCAGCCGAGCACGCCGGAACCACCTGCTCGACTCGCCAGAACCACCTGCCGATCACGCAAAAATCACCTGCCGGCTACGCCACAACCAGTTGGTGAACACTTTGGAATCACCTGCCAGGCTTGCTGGAACCACCTGCCAGTCATGCCAAAATCACCTGCCAACTACGCCAGAACCGCTTGGCGGACACTGCGGAAACACCTGTCGGGCCGGCTGGAACCACATCTAAGACGTGCCAGAAACGTGTTCATGAGATGCTGGAACCACACCCCGAACAGACGGATACCACCTGCCGGAACCGCCTGAACCACCTGCTGAGCACGCCGGAACCACCTGCTCGACTCACCGGTACCACCTCCCTGACACGCCAAAATCAACTGCTGGGTATGCCAGAACCACTTGGCGGACACTCCGGAATCATCTGCCGGACATGCCGGAACCAGCTCTCAGACACACCAGAACCAAGTGCCGGAGACGCCGGAAGCACCTGCCGAGCATGCCGGAGCCACCTGCTCGACTCGCCAGAAACACCTGCCGGACACGCCAAAATCACCTGCGGGCTACGCCAGAACCACTTGGACGACTCTCCGAAATGACCTGCCGGGAATGTTGGAACCACCTCTCAGGCGTGCCAGAAGCACGTGGTGGACAGTCCGGAATCACCTGTTGGGCATAAGCAACCACCTCTGAGACGTACCAGAACCACGTGCCGTGCACGCCGGAACCACCTACCGGACAGACTGGAATCAACTTTCGGGCATGCCGGAACCACCTCTCAGATGTGCCAGAAACACGTGCTGGAGACGCCGGAAGCACCTGCCAAGCACGTTGGAACCACCTGCTCAACTCGCCTGAACCACCTGCCGGACATGCCAAAATCACCTGCCGACTATGCCAGAACCACTTGGCGAACACTCCGGAATCACTTGCCGGGCATGCAGGAACCACCTCTCAGACATGCCAGAACCCCGTGCCAATGACCCCGGAAGCACCAGCCGAGCACGCCGGAACCACCTGCTCGACTCGCCAGAACCACCTGCCGATCACGCAAAAATCACCTGCCGGCTACGCCACAACCAGTTGGTGAACACTTCGGAATCACCTGCCGGACACGCCGGAACCACCGGCTCGACCCGCCGGAACGACCGCTGGACATGCAAAATCACCTGACGGCTACGCCGGAAACACTTGGCGAACACTCCGGAATCACCTGCCGGGCATGCCGGAACCACCTCTCAGATATGCCAGAACCACGTGCCAATGACCCCGGAAGCACCTGCCGAGCACGCCGGAACCACCTGCTCGACTCGCCAGAACCACCTGCCGGACACGCAAAAATCACCTGCCGGCTACGCCACAACCAGTTGGGGAACACTTCGGAATCACCTGCCGGGCTTGCTGGAACCACCTGCCGGTCATGCCAAAATCACCTGCCAAGTACGCCAGTACCACTTGGCGGACACTGTGGAAACACCTGTCGGGCCGGCCGGAACCACATCTGAGACGTGCCAGAACCATGTGCATGAGATGCTGGAACCACACCCCGAACAGACGGAAAACACCTGCCAGACCCGTCTGAACAACCTGCCGAGCACGCCGGAGCCACCTGCTCGACTCGCCGGAACCACCTACCTGACATGCCCAAATCACCAGCCGGGTATGCCAGAACCACTTGCCGGACACTCCGGAATCATCTGCCGGACATGCCGGAACCAGCTCTCAGACACACCAGAACCACGTGCCGGAGACGCCGGAAGCACCTGCCGAGCATGCCGGAGCCACCTGCTCGACTCGCCAGAAACACCTGCCGGACACGCCAAAATCACCTGCCGGGTACGCCAGAACCACCTGGGGGACACTCCGAAATCACCTGTCGCGCATGCCGGAACCACCTCTCAGACGTGCCGGAAGCACGTGCCGGACACGCCGGAATCACCTACCGGACAGACCGGAACCACCTGCCGAGCACGCCGGAGCCACCTGTTCGACTCGGTGGAACCACCTGCCGGACAGGCCAATATCAACTGCTGGCTATGCCAGAACCACCTGGGGGACGGTCCGGAATCACCTGAAAGCCATGGCGGAACCACCTCTCAGACGTACCAGAACCACCTGCCGGAGAAGCTGGAAACACGTCCTGGACAGTCTGGAACCACCTGCCGGCCAAGCCTGAACCACCTGCCAAGCACAACGGAACAACCTGCCAGACACGCCAAAATCACCTGCGTGTTATGCCAGAACCACTTGGAGGACTCTCTGGGATGACCTGCCGGGCATGCCGGAACCACCTCTCAAACGTGCCAGAACCATGTGGCGGACAGTCCGGAATCACCTGTTGGGCATGCGCAACCACCTCTGAGACGGACCAGAACCACATGCCGTGCAGGCTGGAACCACCTACCGGACAGACCGGAATCACCTTTCGGGCATGCCGGAACCACCTGTCAGATGTGCCAGAAACACGTGCCGGAGACGCCGGAAGCACCTGCCAAGCACGTTGGAACCACCTGCTCAACTCGCCTGAACCACCTGCCGGACATGGCAAAATCACCTGCCGACTATGCCAGAACCCCTTGGCGAACACTCCGGAATCACTTTCCGGGCATGCAGGAACCACCTCTCAGACATGCCAGAACCCCGTGCCAATGACCCCGGAAGCACCAGCCGAGCACGCCGGAACCACCTGCTCGACTCGCCAGAACCACCCGCCGATCAGGCAAAAATCACCTGCCGGCTACGCCACAACCAGTTGGTGAACACTTTGGAATCACCTGCCAGGCTTGCTGGAACCACCTGCCAGTCATGCCAAAATCACCTGCCAACTACGCCAGAACCGCTTGGCGGACACTGCGGAAACACCTGTCGGGCCGGCTGGAACCACATCTCAGACGTGCCAGAAACGTGTTCATGAGATGCTGGAACCACACCCCGAACAGACGGATACCACCTGCCAGAACCGCCTGAACCACCTGCTGAGCACGCCGGAACCACCTGCTCGACTCACCGGTACCACCTCCCTGACACGCCAAAATCACCTGCTGGGTATGCCAGAACCACTTGGCGGACACTCCGGAATCATCTGCCGGACATGCCGGAACCAGCTCTCAGACACACCAGAACCAAGTGCCGGAGACGCCGGAAGCACCTGCCGAGCACGTCGCAACCACCTGCTCAACTCGCCTGAACCACCTGCCGGACACGCCAAAATCACCTGCCCGCTACACCAGCACCAATTCGGGGACAAGCCGGAATCACGTGAGGGGCATGCCGGCACAGCCTCTCAGACTGAACCTCGTGCCGGACACCACAGAACCACCTGCCGGACAGACCGGAACCACCTGCCGGACACGCCGGAACCACCGGCTCGACCCGCCGGAACGACCGCTGGACATGCAAAATCACCTGCCGGCCACACCGGAAATACTTGGCGAACACTCCGGAATCACCTGCCGGGCATGCCGGAACCACCTCTCAGATATGCCAGAAACACGTGCCAATGACCCCGGAAGCACCTGCCGAGCACGCCGGAACCACCTGCTCGACTCGCCAGAACCACCTGCCGGACACCCAAAAATCACCTGCCGGCTACGCCACAACCAGTTGGCGAACACTTCGGAATCACCTGCCGGGCTTGCTGGAACCACCTGCCGGTCATGCCAAAATCACCTGCCAACTACGCCAGTACCACTTGGCGGACACTGTGGAAACACCTGTCGGGCCGGCCGGAACCACATCTCAGACGTGCCAGAACCATGTGCATGAGATGCTGGAACCACACCCCGAACAGACGGAAAACACCTGCCAGACCCGTCTGAACAACCTGCCGAGCACGCCGGAGCCACCTGCTCGACTCGCCGGAACCACCTACCTGACATGCCCAAATCACCAGCCGGGTATGCCAGAATCACTTGGCGGACACTCCGGAATCATCTGCCGGACATGCCGGAACCAGCTCTCAGACACACCAGAACCACGTGCCGGAGACGCCGGAAGCACCTGCCGAGCATGCCGGAGCCACCTGCTCGACTCGCCAGAAACACCTGCCGGACACGCCAAAATCACCTGCCGGGTACGCCAGAACCACCTGGCGGACACTCCGAAACCACCTGTCGCGCATGCCGGAACCACCTCTCAGATGAGCCGGAAGCACGTGCCGGACACGCCGGAATCACCTACCGGACAGACCGGAACCACCTGCCGAGCACGCCGGAGCCACCTGTTCGACTCGCTGGAACCACCTGCCAGACAGGCCAATATCAACTGCTGGCTATGCCAGAACCACCTGGGGCACGGTCCGGAATCACCTGCCAGCCATGGCGGAACCACCTCTCAGCCGTACCAGAACCACCTGCCGGAGAAGCTGGAAACACGTCCTGGACAGTCTGGAACCACCTGCCGGCCAAGCCTGAACCACCTGCCAAGCACAACGGAACAACCTGCCAGACACGCCAAAATCACCTGCGTGTTATGCCAGAACCACTTGGAGGACTCTCTGGGATGACCTGCCGGGCATGCCGGAACCACCTCTCAGACGTGCCAGAACCATGTGGCGGACAGTCCGGAATCACCTGTTGGGCATGCGCAACCACCTCTGAGACGTACCAGAACCACATGCCGTGCAGGCTGGAACCACCTACCGGACAGACCGGAATCACCTTTCGGGCATGCCGGAACCACCTGTCAGATGTGCCAGAAACACGTGCCGGAGACGCCGGAAGCACCTGCCAAGCACGTTGGAACCACCTGCTCAACTCGCCTGAACCACCTGCCGGACATGCCAAAATCACCTGCCGACTATGCCAGAACCACTTGGCGCACACTCCGGAATCACTTTCCGGGCATGCAGGAACCACCTCTCAGACATGCCAGAACCCCGTGCCAATGACCCCGGAAGCACCAGCCGAGCACGCCGGAACCACCTGCTCGACTCGCCAGAACCACCTGCCGATCACGCAAAAATCACCTGCCGGCTACGCCGCAACCAGTTGGTGAACACTTTGGAATCACCTGCCGGGCTTGCTGGAACCACCTGCCAGTCATGCCAAAATCACCTGCCAACTACGCCAGAACCGCTTGGCGGACACTGCGGAAACACCTGTCGGGCCGGCTGGAACCACATCTCAGACGTGCCAGAAACGTGTTCATGAGATGCTGGAACCACACCCCGAACAGACGGATACCACCTGCCAGAACCGCCTGAACCACCTGCTGAGCACGCCGGAACCACCTGCTCGACTCACCGGTACCACCTCCCTGACACGCAAAAATCACCTGCTGGGTATGCCAGAACCACTTGGCGGACACTCCGGAATCATCTGCCGGACATGCCGGAACCAGCTCTCAGACACACCAGAACCAAGTGCCGGAGACGCCGGAAGCACCTGCCGAGCATGCCGGAGCCACCTGCTCGACTCGCCAGAAACACCTGCCGGACACGCCAAAATCACCTGCCGGGTACGCCAGAACCACCTGGCGGACACTACGGAATCACCTGCCGCGCATGCCGGAACCACCTCTCAGACGTGCCGGAAGCACGTGCCAGACACGCCGGAAACACCTACCGGACAGACCGGAACCACCTGCCAAGAACGCCGGAGCCTCCTGTTCGACTCGCTGGAACCACCTGCCGGACAGGCCAATATCAACTGCTGGCTATGCCAGAACCACCTGGGGGACAGTCCGGGATCACCTGCCAGCCATGGCGGAACCACCTCTCAGACGTACCAGAACCACCTGCCGGAGAAGCTGGAAACACGTCCTGGACAGACTGGAACCACGTGACGGCCATGCCTGAACCAGCTGCCGAGCACGGCAGAACCACCTGCCGGACACGCCAAAATCACCTGCGGGCTACGCCAGAACCACTTGGACGACTCTCCGAAATGACCTGCCGGGCATGTTGGAACCACCTCTCAGACGTGCCAGAAGCACGTGGCGGACAGTCCGGAATCACCTGTTGGGCATACGCAACCACCTCTGACACGTACCAGAACCACGTGCCGTGCACGCCGGAACCACCTACCGGACAGACCGGAATCAACTTTTGGGCATGCCGGAACCACCAGTCAGATGTGCCAGAAACACGTGCCAGAGACGCCGGAAGCACCTGCCGAGCACGTCGCAACCACCTGCTCAACTCGCCTGAACCACCTGCCGGACACGCCAAAATCACCTGCCCGCTACAGCAGCACCACTTCGGGGACAAGCCGGAATCACGTGAGGGGCATGCCGGCACAGCCTCGCAGACTGAACCTCGTGCCGGACACCACAGAACCACCTGCCGGACAGACCGGAACCACCTGCCGGACACGCCGGAACCACCGGCTCGACCCGCCGGAACGACCGCTGGACATGCAAAATCACCTGCCGGCTACGCCGGAAACACTTGGCGAACACTCCTGAATCACCTGCCGGGCATGCCGGAACCACCTCTCAGATATGCCAGAACCACGTGCCAATGACCCCGGAAGAACCTGCCGAGCACGCCGGAACCACCTGCTCGACTCGCCAGAACCACCTGCCGGACACGCAAAAATCACCTGCCGGCTACGCCACAACCAGTTGGGGAACACTTCGGAATCACCTGCCGGGCTTGCTGGAACCACCTGCCGGTCATGCCAAAATCACCTGCCAACTACGCCATTACCACTTGGCGGACACTGTGGAAACACCTGTCGGGCCGGCCGGAACCACATCTGAGACGTGCCAGAACCATGTGCATGAGATGCTGGAACCACACCCCGAACAGACGGAAAACACCTGCCACACCCGTCTGAACAACCTGCCGACCACGCCGGAGCCACCTGCTCGACTCGCCGGAACCACCTACCTGACATGCCCAAATCACCAGCCGGGTATGCCAGAACCACTTGCCGGACACTCCGGAATCATCTGCCGGACATGCCGGAACCAGCTCTCAGACACACCAGAACCACGTGCCGGAGACGCCGGAAGCACCTGCCGAGCATGCCGGAGCCACCTGCTCGACTCGCCAGAAACACCTGCCGGACACGCCAAAATCACCTGCCGGGTACGCCAGAACCACCTGGCGGACACTCCGAAACCACCTGTCGCGCATGCCGGAACCATCTCTCAGACGTGCCAGAAGCACGTGCCGGACACGCCGGAATCACCTACCGGACAGACCGGAACCACCTGCCGAGCACGCCGGAGCCACCTGTTCGACTCGCTTTAACCACCTGCCGGACAGGCCAATATCAACTGCTGGCTATGCCAGAACCACCTGGGGGACGGTCCGGAATCACCTGCCAGCCATGGCGGAACCACCTCTCAGACGTACCAGAACCACCTGCCGGAGAAGCTGGAAACACGTCCTGGACAGTCTGGAACCACCTGCCGGCCAAGCCTGAACCACCTGCCAAGCACAACGGAACAACCTGCCAGACACGCCAAAATCACCTGCGTGTTATGCCAGAACCACTTGGAGGACTCTCTGGGATGACCTGCCGGGCATGCCGGAACCACCTCTCAGACGTGCCAGAACCATGTGGCGGACAGTCCGGAATCACCTGTTGGGCATGCGCAACCACCTCTGAGACGGACCAGAACCACATGCCGTGCAGGCTGGAACCACCTACCGGACAGACCGGAATCACCTTTCGGGCATGCCGGAACCACCTGTCAGATGTGCCAGAAACACGTGCCGGAGACGCCGGAAGCACCTGCCAAGCACGTTGGAACCACCTGCTCAACTCGCCTGAACCACCTGCCGGACATGCCAAAATCACCTGCCGACTATGCCAGAACCACTTGGCGAACACTCTGGAATCACTTGCCGGGCATGCAGGAACCACCTCTCAGACATGCCAGAACCCCGTGCCAATGACCCCGGAAGCACCAGCCAAGCACGCCGGAACCACCTGCTCGACTCGCCAGAACCACCTGCCGATCACGCAAAAATCACCTGCCGGCTACGCCACAACCAGTTGGTGAACACTTTGGAATCACCTGCCAGGCTTGCTGGAACCACCTGCCAGTCATGCCAAAATCACCTGCCAACTACGCCAGAACCGCTTGGCGGACACTGCGGAAACACCTGTCGGGCCGGCTGGAACCACATCTCAGACGTGCCAGAAACGTGTTCATGAGATGCTGGAACCACACCCCGAACAGACGGATACCACCTGCCAGAACCGCCTGAACCACCTGCTGAGCACGCCGGAACCACCTGCTCGACTCACCGGTACCACCTCCCTGACACGCAAAAATCACCTGCTGGGTATGCCAGAACCACTTGGCGGACACTCCGGAATCATCTTCCGGACATGCCGGAACCAGCTCTCAGACACACCAGAACCAAGTGCCGGAGACGCCGGAAGCACCTGCCGAGCATGCCGGAGCCACCTGCTCGACTCGCCAGAAACACCTGCCGGACACGCCAAAATCACCTGCCGGGTATGCCAGAACCACCTGGCGGACACTCCGGAATCACCTGCCGCGCATGCCGGAACCACCTCTCAGACGTGCCGGAAGCACGTGCCAGACACGCCGGAAACACCTACCGGACAGACCGGAACCACCTGCCAAGAACGCCGGAGCCACCTGTTCGACTCGCTGGAACCACCTGCCAGACAGGCCAATATCAACTGCTGGCTATGCCAGAACCACCTGGGGGACAGTCCGGGATCAGCTGCCAGCCATGGCGGAACCACCTCTCAGACGTACCAGAACCACCTGCCGGAGAAGCTGGAAACACGTCCTGGACAGACTGGAACCACGTGACGGCCATGCCTGAACCACCTGCCGAGCACGGCGGAACCACCTGCCGGACACGCCAAAATCACCTGCGGGCTACGCCAGAACCACTTGGACGACTCTCCGAAATGACCTGCCGGGCATGTTGGAACCACCTCTCAGACGTGCCAGAAGCACGTGGCGGACAGTCCGGAATCACCTGTTGGGCATACGCAACCACCTCTGAGACGTACCAGAACCACGTGCCGTGCACGCCGGAACCACCTACCGGACAGACCGGAATCAACTTTTGGGCATGCCGGAACCACCAGTCAGATGTGCCAGAAACACGTGCCGGAGACGCCGGAAGCACCTGCCGAGCACGTCGCAACCACCTGCTCAACTCGCCTGAACCACCTGCCGGACACGCCAAAATCACCTGCCCGCTACACCAGCACCACTTCGGGGACAAGCCGGAATCACGTGAGGGGCATGCCGGCACAGCCTCGCAGACTGAACCTCGTGCCGGACAGCACAGAACCACCTGCCGGACAGACCGGAACCACCTGCCGGACACGCCGGAACCACCGGCTCGACCCGCCGGAACGACCGCTGGACATGCAAAATCACCTGCCGGCTACGCCGGAAACACTTGGCGAACACTCCGGAATCACCTGCCGGGCATGCCGGAACCACCTCTCAGATATGCCAGAACCACGTGCCAATGACCCCGGAAGCACCTGCCGAGCACGCCGGAACCACCTGCTCGACTCGCCAGAACCACCTGCCGGACACGCAAAAATCACCTGCCGGCTACGCCACAACCAGTTGGGGAACACTTCGGAATCACCTGCCGGGCTTGCTGGAACCACCTGCCGGTCATGCCAAAATCATCTGCCAACTACGCCAGTACCACTTGGCGGACACTGTGGAAACGCCTGTCGGGGCGGCCGGAACCACATCTCAGATGTGCCAGAACCATGTGCATGAGATGCTGGAACCACAGCCCGAACAGACGGAAAACACCTGCCAGACCCGTCTGAACAGCCTGCCGAGCACGCCGGAGCCACCTGCTCGACTCGCCGGAACCACCTAGCTGACATGCCCAAATCACCAGCCGGGTATGCCAGAACCACTTGCCGGACACTCCGGAATCATCTGCCGGACATGCCGGAACCAGCTCTCAGACACACCAGAACCACGTGCCGGAGACGCCGGAAGCACCTGCCGAGCATGCCGGAGCCACCTGCTCGACTCGCCAGAAACACCTGCCGGACACGCCAAAATCACCTGCTGGGTACGCCAGAACCACCTGGCGGACACTCCGAAACCACCTGTCGCGCATGCCGGAACCACCTCTCAGACGTGCCGGAAGCACGTGCCGGACACGCCGGAATCACCTACCGGACAGACCGGAACCACCTGCCGAGCATGCCGGAGCCACCTGTTCGACTCGCTGGAACCACCTGCCGGACAGGCCAATATCAAATGCTGGCTATGCCAGAACCACCTGGGGGACGGTCCGGAATCACCTGCCAGCCATGGCGGAAGCACCTCTCAGACGTACCAGAACCACCTGCCGGAGAAGCTGGAAACACGTCCTGCACAGTCTTTAACCACCTGCCGGCCAAGCCTGAACCACCTGCCAAGCACAACGGAACAACCTGCATGACACGCGAAAATCACCTGCGTGTTATGCCAGAACCACTTGGAGGACTCTCTGGGATGACCTGCCGGGCATGCCGGAACCACCTCTCAGACGTGCCAGAACCATGTGGCGGACAGTCCGGAATCACCTGTTGGGCATGCGCAACCACCTCTGAGACGTACCAGAACCACATGCCGTGCAGGCTGGAACCACCTACCGGACAGACCGGAATCACCTTTCGGGCATGCCGGAACCACCTGTCAGATGTGCCAGAAACACGTGCCGGAGACGCCGGAAGCACCTGCCAAGCACGCCGGAACCACCTGCTCGACTCGCCAGAACCACCTGCCGATCACGCAAAAATCACCTGCCGGCTACGCCACAACCAGTTGGTGAACACTTTGGAATCACCTGCCAGGCTTGCTGGAACCACCTGCCAGTCATGCCAAAATCACCTGCCAACTACGCCAGAACCGCTTGGCGGACACTGCGGAAACACCTGTAGGGCCGGCTGGAACCACATCTCAGACGTGCCAGAAACGTGTTCATGAGATGCTGGAACCACACCCAGAACAGACGGATACCACCTGCCAGAACCGCCTGAACCACCTGCTGAGCACGCTGGAACCACCTGCTCGACTCACCGGTACCACCTCCCTGACACGCCAAAATCACCTGCTGGGTATGCCAGAACCACTTGGCGGACACTCCGGAATCATCTGCCGGACATGCCGGAACCAGCTCTCAGACACACCAGAACCAAGTGCCGGAGACGCCGGAAACACCTGCCGAGCATGCCGGAGCCACCTGCTCGACTCGCCAGAAACACCTGCTGGACACGCCAAAATCACCTACCGGGTATGCCAGAACCACCTGGCGGACACTCCGGAATCACCTGCCGCGCATGCCGGAACCACCTCTCAGACGTGCCGGAAGCACGTGCCAGACACGCCGGAAACACCTACCGGACAGACCGGAACCACCTGCCAAGAACGCCGGAGCCACCTGTTCGACTCGCTGGAACCACCTGCCGGACAGGCCAATATCAACTGCTGGCTATGCCAGAACCACCTGGGGGACAGTCCGGGATCACCTGCCAGCCATGGCGGAACCACCTCTCAGACGTACCAGAACCACCTGCCGGAGAAGCTGGAAACACGTCCTGGACAGACTGGAACCACGCGACGGCCATGCCTGAACCACCTGCCGAGCACGGCGGAACCACCTGCCGGACACGCCAAAATCACCTGCGGGCTACGCCAGAACCACTTGGACGACTCTCCGAAATGACCTGCCTGGCATGTTGTAACCACCTCTCAGACGTGCCAGAAGCACGTGGCGGACAGTCCGGAATCACCTGTTGGGCATACGCAACCACCTCTGAGACGTACCAGAACCACGTGCCGTGCACGCCGGAACCACCTACCCGACAGACCGGAATCAACTCTTGGGCATGCCGGAACCACCAGTCAGATGTGCCAGAAACACGTGCCGGAGCCGCCGGAAGCACCTGCTGAGCACGTCGCAACCACCTGCTCAACTCGCCTGAACCACCTGCCGGACACGCCAAAATCACCTGCCCGCTACACCAGCACCACTTCGGGGACAAGCCGGAATCACGTGAGGGGCATGCCGGCACAGCCTCTCAGACTGAACCTCGTGCCGGACACCACAGAACCACCTGCCGGACAGACCGGAACCACCTGCCGGACAAGCTGGAACCACAGGCTCGACCCGCCGGAACGACCGCTGGACATGCAAAATCATCAGCCGGCTACGCCGGAAACAATTGGCGAACACTCCGGAATCACCTGCCGAGCACGCCGGAACCACCTGCTCGACTCGCCAGAACCACCTGCCGGACACGCAAAAATCACCTGCCGGCTACGCCACAACCAGTTGGGGAACACTTCGGAATCACCTGCCGGGCTTGCTGGAACCACCTGCCGGTCATGCCAAAATCACCTGCCAACTACGCCAGTACCACTTGGCGGACACTGTGGAAACACCTGTCGGTCCGGCCGGAACCACATCTGAGACGTGCCAGAACCATGTGCATGAGATGCTGGAACCACACCCCGAACAGACAGAAAACACCTGCCAGACCCGTCTGAACAACCTGCCGAGCACGCCGGAGCCACCTGCTCGACTCGCCGGAACCACCTACCTGACATGCCCAAATCACCAGCCGGGTATGCCAGAACCACTTGCCGGACACTCCGGAATCATCTGCCGGACATGCCGGAACCAGCTCTCAGACACACCAGAACCACGTGCCGGAGACGCCGGAAGCACCTGCCGAGCATGCCGGAGCCACCTGCTCGACTCGCCAGAAACACCTGCCGGACACGCCAAAATCACCTGCCGGGTACGCCAGAACCACCTGGCGGACACTCCGAAACCACCTGTCGCGCATGCCGGAACCACCTCTGAGACGTGCTGGAAGCACGTGCCGGACACGCCGGAATCACCTACCGGACAGACCGGAACCACCAGCCGAGCACGCCGGACCCACCTGTTCGACTCGCTGGAACCACCTGCCGGACAGGCCAATATCAACGGCTGGCTATGCCAGAACCACCTGGGGGACGGTCCGGAATCACCTGCCAGCCATGGCGGAACCACCTCTCAGACGTACCAGAACCACCTGTCGGGGAAGCTGGAAACACGTCCTGGGCAGTCTGGAACCACCTGCCGGCCAAGCCTGAACCACCTGCCAAGCACAACGGAACAACCTGCCAGACACGCCAAAATCACCTGCGTGTTATGCCAGAACCACTTGGAGGACTCTCTGGGATGACCTGCCGGGCATGCCGGAACCACCTCTCAGACGTGCCAGAACCATGTGGCGGACAGTCCGGAATCACCTGTTGGGCATGCGCAACCACCTCTGAGACGTACCAGAACCACATGCCGTGCAGGCTGGAACCACCTACCGGACAGACCGGAATCACCTTTCGGGCATGCCGGAACCACCTGTCAGATGTGCCAGAAACACGTGCCGGAGACGCCGGAAGCACCTGCCAAGCACGTTGGAACCACCTGCTCAACTCGCCTGAACCACCTGCCGGACATGCCAAAATCACCTGCCGACTATGCCAGAACCACTTGGCGAACACTCCGGAATCACTTGCCGGGCATGCAGGAACCACCTCTCAGACATGCCAGAACCCCGTGCCAATGACCCCGGAAGCACCAGCCGAGCACGCCGGAACCACCTGCTCGACTCGCCAGAACCACCTGCCGATCACGCAAAAATCACCTGCCGGCTACGCCACAACCAGTTGGTGAACACTTTGGAATCACCTGCCAGGCTTGCTGGAACCACCTGCCAGTCATGCCAAAATCACCTGCCAACTACGCCAGAACCGCTTGGCGGACACTGCGGAAACACCTGTCGGGCCGGCTGGAACCACATCTCAGACGTGCCAGAAACGTGTTCATGAGATGCTGGAACCACACCCCGAACAGACGGATACCACCTGCCAGAACCGCCTGAACCACCTGCTGAGCACGCCGGAACCACCTGCTCGACTCACCGGTAGCACCTCCCTGACACGCCAAAATCACCTGCTGGGTATGCCAGAACCACTTGGCGGACACTCCGGAATCATCTGCCGGACATGCCGGAACCAGCTCTCAGACACACCAGAACCAAGTGCCGGAGACGCCGGAGGCACCTGCCGAGCATGCCGGAGCCACCTGCTCGACTCGCCAGAAACACCTGCCGGACACGCCAAAATCACCTGCCGGGTATGCCAGAACCACCTGGCGGACACTCCGGAATCACCTGCGGCGCATGCCGGAACCACCTCTCAGACGTGCCGGAAGCACGTGCCAGACACTCCGGAAACACCTACCGGACAGACGGGAACCACCTGCCAAGAACGCCGGAGCCACCTGTTCGACTCGCTGGAAACACCTGCCGGACAGGCCAATATCAACTGCTGGCTATTCCAGAAACTCCTGGGGGACAGTCCGGGATCACCTGCCAGCCATGGCGGAACCACCTCTCAGACGTACCAGAACCACCTGTCGGAGAAGCTGGAAACACGTCCTGGACAGACTGGAACCACGTGACGGCCATGCCTGAACCACCTGCCGAGCACGGCGGAACCACCTGCCGGACACGCCAAAATCACCTGCGGGCTACGCCAGAACCACTTGGACGACTCTCCGAAATGACCTGCCGGGCATGTTGGAACCACCTCTCAGACGTGCCAGAAGCACGTGGCAGACAGTCCGGAATCACCTGTTGGGCATACGCAACCACCTCTGAGACGGACCAGAACCACGTGCCGTGCACGCCGGAACCACCTACCGGACAGACCGCAATCAACTTTTGGGCATGCCGGAACCACCAGTCAGATGTGCCAGAAACACGTGCCGGAGACGACGGAAGCACCTGCCGAGCACGTCGCAACCACCTGCTCAACTCGCCTGAACCACCTGCCGGACACGCCAAAATCACCTGCCCGCTACACCAGCACCACTTCGGGGACATGCCAGAATCACGTGAGGGGCATGCCGGCACAGCCTCTCAGACTGAACCTCGTGCCGGACACCACAGAACCACCTGCCGGACAGACCGGAACCACCTGCCGGACACGCCGGAACCACCGGCTCGACCCGCCGGAACGACCGCTGGACATGCAAAATCACCTGCCGGCTACGCCGGAAACACTTGGCGAACACTCCGGAATCACCTGCCGGGCATGCCGGAACCACCTCTCAGATATGCCAGAACCACGTGCCAATGACCCCCGAAGCACCTGCCGAGCATGCCGGAACCACCTGCTCGACTCGCCAGAACCACCTGCCGGACACGCAAAAATCACCTGCCGGCTACGCCACAACCAGTTGGGGAACACTTCGGAATCACCTGCCGGGCTTGCTGGAACCACCTGCCGGTCATGCCAAAATCACCTGCCAACTACGCCAGTACCACTTGGCGGACACTGTGGAAACACCTGTCGGGCCGGCCAGAACCACATCTCAGACGTGCCAGAACCATGTGCATGAGATGCTGGAACCACACCCCGAACAGACGGAAAACACCTGCCAGACCCGTCTGAACAACCTGCCGAGCACGCCGGAGCCACCTGCTCGACTCGCCGGAACCACCTACCTGACATGCCCAAATCACAAGCCGGGTATGCCAGAACCACTTGCCGGACACTCCGGAATCATCTGCCGGACATGCCGGAACCAGCTCTCAGACACACCAGAACCACGTGCCGGAGACGCCGGAAGCACCTGCCGAGCATGCCGGAGCCACCTGCTCGACTCGCCAGAAACACCTGCCGGACACGCCAAAATCACCTGCCGGGTGCGCCAGAACCACCTGGCGGACACTCTGAAATCACCTGTCGCGCATGCCGGAACCACCTCTCAGACGTGCCGGAATCACGAGCTGGACACGCCGGAATCACCTACCAGACAGACCGGAACCACCTGCCGAGCACGCCGGAGCCACCTGTTCGACTCGCTGGAACCACCTGCCGGACAGGCCAATATCAAATGCTGGCTATGCCAGAACCACCTGGGGGACGGTCCGGAATCACCTGCCAGCCATGGCGGAACCACCTCTCAGACGTACCAGAACCACCTGCCGGAGAAGCTGGAAACACGTCCTGGACAGTCTGGAACCACCTGCCGGCCAAGCCTGAACCACCTGCGAAGCACAACGGAACTACCTGCCAGACACGCCAAAATCACCTGCGTGTTATGCCAGAACCACTTGGAGGACTCTCTGGGATGACCTGCCGGGCATGCCGGAACCACCTCTCAGACGTGCCAGAACCATGTGGCGGACAGTCCGGAATCACCTGTTGGGCATGCGCAACCACCTCTGAGACGTACCAGAACCACATGCCGTGCAGGCTGGAACCACCTACTGGACAGACCGGAATCACCTTTCGGGCATGCCGGAACCACCTGTCAGATGTGCCAGAAACACGTGCCGGAGACGCCGGAAGCACCTGCCGAGCACGTTGGAACCACCTGCTCAACTCGCCTGAACCACCTGCCGGACATGCCAAAATCACCTGCTGACTATGCCAGAACCACTTGGCGAACACTCCGGAATCACTTGCCGGGCATGCAGGAACCACCTCTCAGACATGCCAGAACCCCGTGCCAATGACCCCGGAAGCACCAGCCGAGCACGCCGGAACCACCTGCTCGACTCGCCAGAACCACCTGCCGATCACGCAAAAATCACCTGCCGGCTACGCCACAACCAGTTGGGGAACACTTTGGAATCACCTGCCAGGCCTGCTTCAACCACCTGACAGTCATGCCAAAATCACCTGCCAACTACGCCAGAACCGCTTGGCGGACACTGCGGAAACACCTGTCGGGCCGGCTGGAACCACATCTCAGACGTGCCAGAAACGTGTTCATGAGATGCTGGAACCACACCCCGAACAGACGGATACCACCTGTCAGAACCTCCTGAACCACCTGCTGAGCACGCCGGAACCACCTGCTCGACTCACCGGTACCACCTCCCTGACACGCCAAAATCACCTGCTGGGTATGCCAGAACCACTTGGCGGACACTCCGGAATCATCTGCCGGACATTCCGGAACCAGCTCTCAGACACACCAGAACCAAGTGCCGGAGACGCCGGAAGCACCTGCCGAGCATGCCAGAGCCACCTGCTTGACTCGCCAGGAACACCTGCCGGACACGCCAAAATCACCTGCCCGGTACGCCAGAACCACCTGGCGGACACTACGGAATCACCTGCCGCGCATGCCAGCACAACCTCTCCAAAGTGCCGGAAGCACGTGCCGGACAGGCCGGAACCATCTCCCGGACAGACCGGAAACACAGGAAACACTCGCCAGAACCACCTGTTTGACTCACTGGTCCCACCTGCCGGACATGCCAAAATCACCTGCCCGCTACACCAGAACCGCTTGGTGGACAAGCCGGAATCACGTGAAGTGCATGCCGACACAACCTCTCAGACGTGCCAGAACCTCGTGCCGGACACCCCAGACCCACATGCTGGACAGACCAGAACCACCTGCCTGACACGCCGGAACCACCGGCTAGACTCGCTGGAAACATTGCCAGACATGCAAAATCACCTGCCGGCTACGGCAGAACCACTTGGCGAACACTCGGGAATCACCTGCCGGGCATGGCGGAACCACCTCTCAGACATGCCGGAACCACATGCCAATGACACCGGAAGCACCTGCCGAGCACGCCAGAAACACCTGCTCGACTCGCCAAAACCACCTGCTGGACACGCCAAAATCACCTGCCGGCTACGCCACAACCATATGGTGAACACTTCGGAATCACCTGCCGTGCTGGCTGGAAACACCTGCCGGTCACGCCAACATCACCTGCCAGCTATGCCAGAACCACTTGGCGAACACCGTGGAAACACCTGACGGGCCGGCCGGAACCACCTCTCAGACGTGCCAGAACCATGTGCCTGAGATGCCGGAACCACACCCCGAACAGACCGAAACCACCTGCCAGACCCGCCTGAACCACCTGCCGAGCACGCCGGAACCACCTACTCGACTCGCCGGAACCACCTACCTGACACGCCAAAATCACCTGCCGGGTATGCCAGAGCCACTTGGTGGACACTCCGGAATCATCTGCCGGACATGCCAGAACCAGCTCTCAGACACACCAGAACCACGTGCCGGACACGCCGGAAGCCCCTGCTGAGCATGCCTGAGCCACATGCTCGACTTGCAAGAAACACCTGCCAGACACGCCAAAATCACCTGCCGGGTACGCCAGAACCACTTGGTGAACACTCCGGAATCACCTTCCGGGCATGCCGGAACCACCTCTCCGACTTGCCAGAACCATGTTCCCGACACGCCGGTACCACCTGCCGAGTATGCCGGAACCACCTGATCCACTCCCCAGAACCATCTGCTGGACACGCCAGAATCACCTGCCGGCTATGCCAGAACCACTCGGCAGACACTCCGGAACCACCTGCCCGGCATGCCGGAACCACCTCTCAGACGTGCCAGAACCATGTGCCGGACAGGCCTCAACCACCTGCCGAGTATACCGGAACCACCTGATCCACTCCCCAGAACCACCTGCTGGACACGCCAAAATCACCTGTCGGCTACGCCAGAACCACTTGGCGAACACTCCGGAATCACCTGCCGGGCATGCCGGAACCACCTCTCAGACTTGCCGGAACCATGTTCCGGACACGCCGGTACCACCTGCCGAGTATGCCGGAACCACCTGATCCACTCCCCAGAACCACCTGCTGGACATGCCAGAATCACTTGCCGGCTACGCCAGAACCACTCGGCAGACACTCCGGAACCACCTGCCGGGCATGCCTGACCCATCTCTCAGACGTGCCAAAACCATCTTCCGGACACGCCGGTACCACCTGCCGAGCTCGCCGGAACCACCTGCTGGACACGCCAAAATCACCTGCCGGCTACGCCAGAACCACTCGGCAGACACTCCGGAATCAAATGTCAGGCATTCCGGTACCACCTCTCAGAGGTGCCGGAACCACATTCCGGACACTCCGGAATAACCTTCCGGGCATGCCGGAACCATCTCTCACATGTGCCAGAAGCATGTTCCGGAAACGCCCGTACCACCTGCCGAGCACCCCGGAACCACCTGCAGGACACGCCAAAATCACCTGCCAGCTACGCCGGAACCACGTGGTGGACACTCAGGAATCATCTGCCGGACATGCCAGAACCAGCTCTCAGACACACCAGAACCACGTGCCGGACACGCCGGAAGCACCTGCTGAGCATGCCTGAGCCACATGCTCGACTTGCAAAACACACCTGCCAGACACGCCAAAATCACCTGCCGGGTACACCAGAACCACGTGGCGGACACTCCGGAATCACCTGTCGGGCATGCCGGAACCACCTCTCAGACGTGCCAGAACCTCGTGCCGGACACGCCAGAACCACCTGCCGGACAGACCGGAACCACCTGCCGGACACGCCGGAACCACCGGCTCCACTCGCCGGAACCATTGCCGGACATGCAAAATCACCTGCCGGCTATGCCAGAACCACTCGGCAGACACTCCGGAACCACCTCCAGGACAGACCGGAACCACCTGCCGGACACGCCGGGACCACCTGCTTGACTCGCCAGAACCACCTGCCGGACACGCCAGAATCACCAGCCGGCTACGCCACAACCACTTGTCGGACACTCCGGAATCACCTGCCGGGCATGCTGGAACCACCTCTCAGAGGTGCCACAGCGACATGCAGGAGACGGCGGTAGCACCTGCCGAGAATGCCGGAAGTTCCTGATCCACTCCGCGGAACCACCTGCCGGACCCTCCAAAATGACCTGCCGGCTACGCCAGAACCACTTGGCGGACACTCCAGAATCACCTGCTGGGCATGCCAGCACAGCCTCTCCGAAGTGCCAGAAGCACGTGCCGGACAGGCCAGAACCATCTCCCGGACAGACCGGAAACACAGGAAACACTCGCCGGAACCACCTGCTTGACTCACGGGTCCCACCTGCCGGACACGACAAACTCACCTGCCCGCTACACCAGAACCACTTGGTGGACAAGCCGGAATCACGTGACGTGCATGCCGACACAACCTCTCAGACGTGCCAGAACCACGTGCCGGAAACCCCAGAACCACCAGCTGGACAGACCGGAACCACCTGCCGGACACGCCGGAGCCACCGGCTCGAGTCGCCGGATCCATCGCCGGACATGCAAAATCACCAGCCGGATACGCCAGAACCACTTGTCGAACACTCCTGAATCACCTGCCGGGCATGCCGGAACCACCTCTCAGACTTGCCAGAACCATGTTCCGGACACGCCGGTACCACCTGCCGAGTATGACGGAACCACCTGATCCACTCCCCAGAACCACCTGCTGGACACGCCAGAATCAGCTGCCGGCTATGCGAGAACCACTCTGCAGACACTCCGGAATCACATGTCAGGCATTCCGGAACCACCTCTCAGAGGTGTTAGAACCACATGCCGGACACTCCGGAATCACCTGCCGAGTTCGCCGGAACCACCTGCTGGACATGCCGGAACCACCTGCCTCACAGGCCGAACTCATATGCCGGCTATGCCAAAACAACTTGTTGCTCACTCCAGAATCAACCTGCGGGCATGCCGGAACCACGTCATGGACAGTTGGCAAACACCTGTCGGACCTGCCGGAACCACCTGCCGAGCACGCCAGAACCACCTGCTCGACTCACCAGAGCCACCTGCCGGACACATCATACACACCTGTGGGGAACACCAGAACCACTTGGAGGACTCTCCGGGATCACCTGCCGGGCATGCCGGAACCACCTCTCAGACGTGCCAGAACCATGTGCCGGACACGCCGGTACCACCTGCCGAGTATGCCAGAACGACCTGATCCACTCCCCAGAACCACCTGCTGGACACGCCACAATCAGCTGCCGGCTAGGCAAGAGCCACTCGGCAGACACTCCGGAATCACGTCAGGCATTCCGGAACCACCTCTCAGAGGTGCCAGAACCACATGCCGGACACTACGGAATCACCTGCCGAGCTTGCCGGAACCACCTGCTGGACATGCCGGAACCACCTGCCTCACAGGCCAAAATCATATGCCGGCTACGCCAAACCCACTTGGTGGACACTCCAGAATCAACTTCGGGCATGTCGGAACCACGTCATTGACAGACGGCAAACACCTGCCGGACCTGCCAGAACCACCTGCCGAACACGCGGGAACCAGGGGCTCGACTCGCCGGAACCATTGCCGGACATGCAAAATCACCTGCTGGTTACGGCAGAACCACTTGGCGAACACTCGGGAATCACGTGCCGGGCATGGGGAACCACCTCTCAGACATGACGGAACCACATGCCAATGACACCGGAAGCACCTGCCGAGCACGCCAGAACCACCAGCTCGACTCGCCAAAACCACCTGCTGGACACGCCAAAATCACCTGCCAGCCACGCCACAACCATTTGGTGAACACTTCGGAATCACCTGCCGGGCTGGCTGGAACCACCTGCCGGTCACGCCAACATCACCTGCCAGCTATGCCAGAACCACTTGGCGAACACCATGGAAACACCTGTCGGGCCGGCCGGAACCACCTCTCAGACTTGACAGAACCATGTGCCTGAGATGCTGGAACCACACCCCGAACAGACCGAAACCACCTGCCAGACCCGCCTGAACCCCCTGCCGAGCACGCCTGAACCACCTACTCGACTCGCCAGAACCACCTACCTGACACGCCAAAATCAACTGCCGGGTATGCCAGAGCCACTTGGTGGACACTCCGGAATCATCTGCCGGACATGCCGGAACCAGCTCTCAGACACACCAGAAACACGTGCCGGACACGCCGGAAGCACCTGCTGAGCATGCCTGAGCCACATGCTCGACTTGCAAGAAACACCTGCCAGACACGCCAAAATCACCTCCAGGGTACGCCAGAACCACGTGGCGGACACTCCGGAATCACCTGTCGGGCATGCCGGAACCACCTCTCAGACGTGCCAGAACCTCTTGCCGGACACGCCAGAACCACCTGCCGGACAGACCGGAACCACCTGCCGGACACGCCGGAACCACCGGCTCGACTCGCCGGAACCACCGCCGGACATGCAAAATCACCTGCCGGCTACGCCGGAAACACTTGGCGAACACTCCGGAATCACCTGCCGGGCATGCCGGAACCACCTCTCAGACTTGCCAGAACCATGTTCCGGACACGCCGGTACCACCTGCCGAGTATGCCGGAAACACCTGATCCACACCCCAGAACCACCTGCTGGACATGCTAGAATCAGCTGCCGGCTATGCAAGAACCACTCAGCAGACACTCCGGAATCACATGTCAGGCATTCCGGAACCACCTCTCAGAGGTGCCAGAACCACATGCCGGAGACTCCGGAATCACCTGCCGGGCATGCCGGAACCACGTCTCAGAGGTGCCAGAACCACACGCCGGAGACCCCGGAATCACCTGCCGGGCCTGCCGGAACCATCTCTCAGATGTGCCAGAACCATGTTCTGGACACGCCGGTACCACAAGCCGAGCTCGCCGGAGCCACCTTCTGAACACGCCAAAATCACCTGCCGGCTATGCCAGAACCACTCGGCAGACACTCCGGAACCACCTAGAGGACAGACCGGAACCACCTGCCGGACACGCCAGAACCACCTGCCGGACAGACCGGAACCACCTGCCGGACACCCCGGTACCGCCGGCTCGACTCGCCGGAACCACCGCCGGACATGCAAAATCACCTGCCGGCTACGCCAGAACCACTTGGTTAACACTCCGGAATCACCTTCCGGGCATGCCGGAACCACCTCTCAGACTTGCCAGAACCATGTGCCAGACAGGCCGCAACCACCTGCCGAGTATGCCGGAACCACCTGATCCACTCCCCAGAACCACCTGCTGGACACGCCAAAATCACCTGCCGGCTACGCCAGAACCACTTGGCGAACACTCCAGAATCACCTGCCGGGAATGCCGGAACCACCTCTCAGAGGTGCCAGAGCCACATGCCGGGGACTCCGGAATCACCTGCCAGGCATGCCAGAACCATCTCTCAGATGTGCCAGAACCATGTTCCGGACACGCCGGTACCACCTGCCGAGCTCGCCGGAACCACATGCTGGACACGCCAAAATCACCTGCCGGCTACGCCAGAACCACTCGGCAGACACTCCGGAATCACATGTCAGGCATTCCGGAACCACCTCTCAGAGGTGCCAGAACCACATGTCGGACACTCCGGGATCACCTGCCGGGCATGCCGGAACCACCTCTCAGACGTGCCAGAACCATATGCCGGACACGCCGCAACCACCTGCCGAGCACGCCGGAACCACCTGCTCGATTCACCAGAGCCACCAGCCGGACACGCCAGAATCACCTGCCGGCTATGCCAGAACCACTCGGCAGACACTCCGGAACCACCTGCCCGGCATGCCGGAACCACCTCTCAGAGGTGCCAGAACCACTCGGCAGACACTCCGGAACCACCTGCCCGGCATGCCGGAACCATCTCTCAGACGTGCCACAACCACTTGCCGAAGAGACCAGAAGCACCTGCCGAGCTCGCCGGAACCACCTTCTGGACATGCCGGAACCACCTGCCTCACAGGCCAAATTCATATGCCGGCTACGCCAAAACCACTTGGTTGACACTCCAGAATCACCTTGCGGGCATGCCAGAACCACGTCATGGACAGACGGCAAACACCTGCCGGACCTGCCGGAACCACCTGCCGGACAGACCGGAACCACCTGCCGGACACGCCGGAACCGCCGGCTCGACTCGCCCGAACCAACGCCGGACATGCAAAATCACCTGCCGGCTACGCCAGAACCACTTGGCGAACACTCCGGAATCACCTGCCGGGCATGCCGGAACCACCTCTCAGACTTGCCAGAACCATGTTCCGGACACGCCGGTACCACCTGCCGAGTATGCCGGAACCACCTGATCCACTCCCCAGAACCACCTGCTGGACATGCCAGAATCACGTGCGGGCTACGCCAGAACCACTCGGCAGACACTCCGGGACCACCTGCCGGGCATGCCGGAACCACCTCTCAGAGGTGCCAGAACCACATGCCGGAGACTCAGGAATCACCTGCCGGGCATGCCGGAACCAGCTCTCAGAGGTGCCAGAACCACATGCCGGACACTCCGGAATCACCTCCCGGGCTTGCCGGAACCATCTCTCAGACGTGCCACAACCACGTGCCGCAGAGACCAGAAGCACGTGCCGAGCTCGTCGGAACCACCTGCTAGACATGCTGGAACCACCTGCCTCACAGGCCAAAATCATATGCCGGCTACGCCAAAACCACTTGGTGGACACTCCAGAATCAACTTGCGGGCATGCCGGAACCACGTCATGGACAGACGGCAAACACCTGCCGGACCTGCCGGAACCACCTGCCGAGCACGCCGGAACCACCTGCTCGACTCACCAGAGCCACCAGCCGGACACATCAGAAACACCTGCGGGGTACGCCAGAACCACTTGGAGGACTCTCCGTGATCACCTGAGAGGCATGCCGGAACCACCTCTCAGAGGTGCCAGAGCCACATGCCGGGGACTCCGGAATCACCTGCCAGGCATGCCGGAACCATCTCTCAGATGTGCCAGAACCATGTTCCGGACACTCCGGTACCACCTGCCGAGCTCGCCGGAACCACCTGCTGGACACGCCAAAATCACCTGCCGGCTACGCCAGAACCACTCGGCAGACACTCCGGAATCACATGTCAGGCATTCCGGAACCACCTCTCAGAGGTGCCAGAACCACATGTCGGACACTCCGGGATCACCTGCCGGGCATGCCGGAACCACCTCTCAGACGTGCCAGAACCATGTGCCGGACACGCCGCAACCACCTGCCGAGTATGCCGGAACCACCTGCTCCACTCCCCAGAACCACCTGCTGGACACGCCAAAATCACCTGCCGGATATGCCAGAACCACTCGGCAGACACTCCGGAAGCACCTCCAGGACAGACCGGAACCACCTGCCGGACACGCCGGGACCACCTGCTTGACTCGCCAGAACCACCTGCCGGACACGCCAGAATCACCAGCCGGCTACGCCACAACCACTTGTCGGACACTCCGGAATCCCCTGCCGGGCATGCTGGAACCACCTCTCAGAGGTGCCACAGCGACATGCAGGAGACGGCGGTAGCACCTGCCGAGAATGCCGGAAGTTCCTGATCCACTCCGCGGAACCACCTGCCGGACACTCCAAAATGACCTGCCGGCTACGCCAGAACCACTTGGCGGACACTCCAGAATCACCTGCCGGGCATGCCAGCACAACCTCTCCGAAGTGCCCGAAGCACGTGCCGGACAGGCCAGAACCATCTCCCGGACAGACCGGAAACACAGGAAACACTCGCCGGAACCACCTGCTTGACTCACGGGTCCCACCTGCCGGACACGACAAAATCACCTGCCCGCTACACCAGAACCACTTGGTGGACAAGCCGGAATCACGTGACGTGCATGCCGACACAACCTCTCAGACGTGCCAGAACCTCGTGCCGGACACCCCAGACCCACATGCTGGACAGACCGGAACCACCTGCCTGACACGCCGGAACCACCGGCTCGACTCGCCGGAACCATTGCCGGACATGCAAAATCACCTGCCGGCTACGGCAGAACCACTTGGCGAACACTCGGGAATCACCTGCCGGGCATGGCGGAACCACCTCTCAGACATGCCGGAACCACATGCCAATGACACCGGAAGCACCTGCCGAGCACGCCAGAACCACCTGCTCGACTCGCCAAAACCACCTGCTGGACACGCCAAAATCACCTGCCGGCTACGCCACAACCATTTGGTGAACACTTCGGAATCACCTGCCGGGCTGGCTGGAAACACCTGCCGGTCACGCCAACATCACCTGCCAGCTATGCCAGAACCACTTGGCGAACACCATGGAAACACCTGTCGGGCCGGCCGGAACCACCTCTCAGACGTGCCAGAACCATGTGCCTGAGATGCCGGAACCACACCCCGAACAGACCGAAACCACCTGCCAGACCCGCCTGAACCACCTGCCGAGCACGCCGGAACCACCTACTCGACTCGCCGGAACCACCTACCTGACACGCCAAAATCACCTGCCGGGTATGCCAGAGCCACTTGGTGGACACTCCGGAATCATCTGCCGGACATGCCAGAACCACCTCTCAGACTTGCCAGAACCATGTTCCGGACACGCCGGTACCACCTGCCGAGTATTCCGGAACCACCTGATCCACTCCCCAGAACCACCTGCTGGACACGCCAGAATCAGCTGCCGGCTAGGCAAGAGCCACTCGGCAGACACTCCGGAATCACATGTCAGGCATTCCGGAACCACCTCTCAGAGGTGCCAGAACCACATGCCGGAGACTCCGGAATCACCTGCCGGGCATGCCGGAACCACCTCTCAGAGGTGCCAGAACCACATGCCGGAGACTCAGGAATCACCTGCCGGGCATGCCGGAACCATCTCTCAGACGTGCCACAACCACGTGCCGCAGAGACCAGAAGCACGTGCCGAGCTCGCCGGAACCACCTGCTAGACATGCTGGAACCACCTGCCTCACAGGCCAAAATCATATGCCGGCTACGCCAAAACCACTTGGTGGACACTCCAGAATCAACTTGCGGGCATGCCGGAACCACGTCATGGACAGACGGCAAACACCTGCCGGACCTGCCGGAACCACCTGCCGAGCACGCCGGAACCACCTGCTCGACTCACCAGAGCCACCAGCCGGACACATCAGAAACACCTGCGGGGTACGCCAGAACCACTTGGAGTACTCTCCATGATCACCTGAGAGGCATGCCGGAACCACCTCTCAGACGTGGCAGAACCATGAGCCGGACACGCCTCAACCACCTGCCGAGTATACCGGAACCACCTGATCCACTCCCCAGAAACACCTGCCGGACACGCCAAAATCAGCTGCCGGCTACGCCAGAAACACTTGGCGGACACTCCAGGATCACCTGCCGGGCATGCCAGCACAACCTCTCCAAAGTTCCAGAAGCACGTGCCGGACAGGCCGGAACCATCTCCCGGACAGACCGGAAACACAGGAAACACTCGCCAGAACCACCTGTTTGACTCACCGGTCCCACCTGCCGGACACGCCAAAATCACCTGCCCGCTACACCAGCACCACTTCGGGGACAAGCCGGAATCACGTGAGGGGCATGCCGGCACAGCCTCTCAGACTGAACCTCGTGCCGGACACCACAGAACCACCTGCCGGACAGACCGGAACCACCTGCCGGACACGCCGGAACCACCGGCTCGACCCGCCGGAACGACCGCTGGACATACAAAATCACCTGCCGGCTACGCCGGAAACACTTGGCGAACACTCCGGAATCACCTGCCGGGCATGCCGGAACCACCTCTCAGATATGCCAGAACCACGTGCCAATGACCCCGGAAGCACCTGCCGAGCACGCCGGAACCACCTGCTCGACTCGCCAGAACCACCTGCCGGACACGCAAAAATCACCTGCCGGCTACGCCACAACCAGTTGGGGAACACTTCGGAATCACCTGCCGGGCTTGCTGGAACCACCTTCCGGTCATGCCAAAATCACCTGCCAACTACGCCAGTACCACTTGGTGGACACTGTGGAAACACCTGTCGGGCCGGCCGGAACCACATCTCAGACGTGCCAGAACCATGTGCATGAGATGCTGGAACCACACCCCGAACAGACGGAAAACACCTGCCAGACCCGTCTGAACAACCTGCCGAGCACGCCGGAGCCACCTGCTCGACTCGCCGGAACCACCTACCTGACATGCCCAAATCACCAGCCGGGTATGCCAGAACCACTTGGCGGACACTCCGGAATCATCTGCCGGAGATGCCGGAACCAGCTCTCAGACACACCGGAACCACGTGCCGGAGACGCCGGAAGCACCTGCCGAGCATGCCGGAGCCACCTGCTCGACTCGCCAGAAACACCAGCCGGACACGCCAAAATCACCTGCCGGGTACGCCGGAACCACCTGGCGGACACTCCGAAACCACCTGTCGCGCATGCCGGAACCACCTCTCAGACGTGCCGGAAGCACGTGCCGGACACGCCGGAATCACCTACCGGACAGACCGGAACCACCTGCCGAGCACGCCGGAGCCACCTGTTCGACTCGCTGGAACCACCTGCTGGACAGGCCAATATTGACTGCTGGCTATGCCAGAACCACATGGGGGATGGTCCGCAATCACCTGCCAGCCATGGCGGAACCACCTCTCAGACGTACCAGAACCACCTGCCGGAGAAGCTGGAAACACGTCCTGGACAGTCTGGAACCACCTGCCGGCCAAGCCTCAACCACCTGCCAAGCACAACGGAACAACCTGCCAGACACGCCAAAATCACCTGCGTGTTATGCCAGAACCACTTGGAGGACTCTCTGGGATGACCTGCCGGGCATGCCGGAACCACCTCTCAGACGTGCCAGAACCATGTGGCGGACAGTCCGGAATCACCTGTTGGGCATGCGCAACCACCTCTGAGACGTACCAGAACCACATGCCGTGCAGGCTGGAACCACCTACCGGACAGACCGGAATCACCTTTCGGGCATGCCGGAACCACCTGTCAGATGTGCCAGAAACACGTGCCGGAGACGCCGGAAGCACCTGCCAAGCACGTTGGAACCACCTGCTCAACTCGCCTGAACCACCTGCCTGACATGCCAAAATCACCTGCCGACTATGCCAGAACCACTTGGCGAACACTCCGGAATCACTTGCCGGGCATGCAGGAACCACCTCTCAGACATGCCAGAACCCCGTGCCAATGACCCCGGAAGCCCCAGCCGAGCACGCCGGAACCACCTGCTTGACTCGCCAGAACCACCTGCCGATCACGCAAAAATCACCCCCCGGCTACGCCACAACCAGTTGGTGAACACTTTGGAATCACCTGCCAGGCTTGCTGGAACCACCTGCCAGTCATGCCAAAATCACCTGCCAACTACGCCAGAACCGCTTGGCGGACACTGCGGAAACACCTGTCGGGCCGGCTGGAACCACATCTCAGACGTGCCAGAAACGTGTTCATGAGATGCTGGAACCACACCCCGAACAGACGGATACCACCTGCCAGAACCGCCTGAACCACCTGCTGAGCACGCCGGAACCACCTGCTCGACTCACCGGTACCACCTCCCTGACACGCCAAAATCACCTGCTGGGTATGCCAGAACCACTTGGCGGACACTCCGGAATCATCTGCCGGACATGCCGGAACCAGCTCTCAGACACACCAGAACCAAGTGCCGGAGACGCCGGAAGCACCTGCCGAGCATGCCGGAGCCACCTGTTCGACTCGCCAGAAACACCTGCCGGACACGCCAAAATCACCTGCCGGGTATGCTAGAACCACCTGGCGGACACTACGGAATCACCTGCCGCGCATGCCGGAACCACCTCTCAGAGGTGCCAGAACCACATGCCGGACACTCCGGAATCAATTGCCGGGCATGCCGCAACCACCTCTCAGACGTGCCAGGACCATGTGCCGGACACGCCGCAACCACCTGCCGAGTATGCCGGAACCACCTGCTCCACTCCCCAGAACCACCTGCTGGACACGCCAAAATCACCTGCCCGCTACGCCAGAACCACTCGGCAGACGCTCCGGAACCACTTCCAGGACAGACCGGAACCACCTGCCGGACACGCCGGGACCACCTGCTTGACTCGGCAGAACCACCAGCCGGACACACCGGAATCACCAGCCGGCTACGCCACAACCACTTGTCGGACACTCCAGAATCACCTGCCCGGCATGCTGGAACCACCTCTCAGAGGTGCCACAGCCACATGCAGGAGACGGCGGTAGCACCTGCCGAGAATGCCGGAAGTTCCTGATCCACACCCCAGAACCCCCTGCCGGACACGCCAAAATCACCTGCCGGCTACACCAGAACCACTTGGCGGACACTCCAGAATCACCTGCCGGGCATGCCAGCACAACCTCTCCGAAGTGCCAGAGGCACGTTCCGGACTGGCCGGAACCATCTCCCGGTCAGACCGGAAACACAGGAAACACTCGCCAGAACCTCCTGCTTGACTCACCGGTCCCACCTGCCGGACACGCCAAAATCACCTGCCCGCTACACCAGAACCACTTGGTGGACAAGCCGGAATCACGTGAAGTGCATGCCGACACAACCTCTCAGACGTGCCAGAACCTCGTGCCGGACACGCCAGAACCACCTGCTGGACAGACCGGAACCACCTGCTGGACACGCCGGAAACAGCGGCTCGACTCGCCGGAACCACTGCCGGACATGCAAAATCACCTGCCGGCAACGGCAGAACCACTTGGCGAACACTCGGGAATCACCTGCCGGGCATGGCGGAACCACCTCTCAGACATGCCGGAACCACATGCCAATGACACCGGAAGCACCTGCCGAACATGCCAGAATCACCTGCTCGACTCGCCAAAACCATATGCTGGACACACCAAAATCACCTGCCGGCTACGCCACAACCATTTGGTGAACACTTCGGAATCACCTGCCGAGCTGGCTGGAACCACCTGCCGGTCACGCCAACATCACCTGCCAGCTATGCCAGAACCACTTGGCGAACACCATGGAAACACCTGTCGGGCTGGCCGGAACCACCTCTCAGACTTGACAGAACCATGTGCCTGAGATGCCGGAACCACACCCCGAACAGACCGAAACCACCTGCCAGACCCGCCTGAACCCCCTGCCGAGCACGCCTGAACCACCTACTCGACTCGCCGGAACCACCTACCTGACACGCCAAAATCACCTGCCGGGTATGCCAGAGCCACTTGGTGGACACTCCAGAATCACCTTGCGGGCATGCCGGAACCACGTCATGGACAGATGGCAAACACCAGCCGGACCTGCCGGAACCACCTGCCGAGCACGCTGGAACCACCTGCTCGACTCACCAGAGCAACCTGCCGGACACATCATAAACACCTGTGGGGTACGCCAGAACCACTTGGAGGACTCTCCGGGATCACCTGCCGGGCATTCCGGAACCACCTCTCAGACGTGCCAGAACCATGTGCCGGACACGCCACAACCACCTGCCGAGTATGGCGGAACCACCTGCTCCACTCCCCAGAACCACCTGCTGGACACGCCAAAATCACCTGCCGGCTACGCCAGAAACACTCGGCAGACACTCCGGAACCACCTCCAGGACAGACCGGAACCAGCTGCCGGACACGCGGGGAACACCTGCTTGACTCGCCAGAACCACCTGCCGGCCACGCCAGAATCACCAGCCGGCTATGCCACAACCACTTGTCGGACACTCCGGAATCACCTGCCGGGCATGCTGGAACCACATCTCAGAGGTGCCACAGCCACATGCAGGAGACGGCGGTAGCACCTGCCGAGAATGCCGGAATTTCCTGATCCACTCCGCAGAACCCCCTGCCGGACACTCCAAAATGACCTGCCGGCTACGCCAGAACCACTTGGCGGACACTCCAGAATCACCTGCCGGGAATGCCAGCACAACCTCTCCGAAGTGCCCGAAGCACGTGACGGACAGGCCGGAAGCATCTCCTGAACAGACCGGAAACACAGGAAACACTCGCCGGAACCACCTGCTTGACTATCCGGTCCCACCTGCCGGACACGCCAAAATCACCTGCCGGCTACAATGGAACCACTTGGTGGAAAAGCCGGAATCACGTGACGTGCATGCCGACACAACCTCTCAGACGTGCCAGAACCTCGTGCCGGACACCCCAGAACCACCAGCTGGACAGACCGGAACCACCTGCCGGACACGCCAGAACCACCGACTCGACTCGCCGGAACCATAGCCGAACATGCAAAATCACCTGCCGTCTACGGCAGAACCACTTGGCGAACACTCGGGATCACCTGTCGGGCATGCCGGAACCACCTCTCAGACTTGCCAGAACCATGTTCCGGACACGCCGGTACCACCTGTCGAGTATGCCGGAACCACCTGATCCACTCCCCAGAACCACCTGCTGGACACGCCAGAATCACCTGCCGGCTACGCCAGAACCACTCGGCAGACACTCCGGAACCACCTGCCGGGCATGCCGGAACCACCTCTCAGAGGTGCCAGAACCATGTGCCGGACACGCCGCAACCACCAGCCGAGTATGCCGGAACCACCTGCTCGACTCACCAGAGCCACCAGCCGGACACATCAGAAACACCTGCGGGGTACGCCAGAACCACTTGGAGGACTCTCCGTGATCACCTGAGAGGCATGCCGGAACCACCTCTCAGAGGTGCCAGAACCACATGCCGGAGACTCAGGAATCACCTGCCAGGCATGCCGGAACCACCTCTCAGAGGTGCCAGAACCACATGCCGGACACTCCGGAATCACCTCCCGGGCTTGCCGGAACCATCTCTCAGATGTGCCACAACCACGTGCCGAAGACACCAGAAGCACCTGCCGAGCTCGCCGGAACCACCTGCTAGACATGCTGGAACCACCTGCCTCACAGGACAAAATCATATGCCGGCTACGCCAAAACTACTTGGTGGACACTCCAGAATCAACTTGCGGGCATGCCGGAACCACGTGATGGACAGAGGGCAAACACCTGCCGGACCTGCCGGAACCACCTGCCGAGCACGCCGGAACCACCTCTCAGACGTGCCAGAACGATGTGCCGGACACGCCGCAACCACCTGCCGAGTATGCCGGAAACACCTGCTCGACTCAACAGAGCCACCAGCCGGACACATCAGAAACACCTGCGGGGTACGCCAGAACCACTTGGAGGACTCTCTGTGATCACCTGAGAGGCATGCCGGAACCACCTCTCAGACGTGCCAGAACCATGAGCCGGACACGCCTCAACCACCTGCCGAGTATACCGGAACCACCTGATCCACTCCCCAGAACCATCTGCCGGACACGCCAAAATCAGCTGCCGGCTACGCCAGAAACACTTGGCGGACACTCCAGGATCACCTGCCGGGCATGCCAGCACAACCTCTCCAAAGTGTAAGAAGCACGTGCCGGACAGGCCGGAACCATCTCCCAGACAGACCGGAAACACAGGAAACACTCGCCAGAACCACCTGTTTGACTCACCGGTCCCACCTGCCGGACACGCCAAAATCACCTGCCCGCTACACCAGAACCGCTTGGTGGACAAGCCGGAATCACGTGAAGTTCATGCCAGCACATCCTCTCAGACGTGCCAGAACCTCGTGCCGGACACCCCAGACCCACATGCTGGACACACCGGAACCACCTGCCTGACACGCCGGAACCACCGGCTCGACTCGCCGGAAACATTGCCGGACATGCAAAACACCTGCCGGCTACGGCAGAACCACTTGGCGAACACTCGGGAATCACCTGCCGGGCATGGCGGAACCACCTCTCAGACATGCCGGAACCACCTACCTGACATGCCCAAATCACCAGCCGGGTATGCCAGAACCACTTGGCGGACACTCCGGAATCATCTGCCGGACATGCCGGAACCAGCTCTCAGACACACCAGAACCACGTGCCGGAGACGCCGGAAGCACCTGCCGAGCATGCCGGAGCCACCTGCTCGACTCGCCAGAAACACCTGCCGGGTATGCCGGAACCACCTGGCGGACACTCCAAAATCACCTGTCGCGCATGACGGAACCACCTCTCAGACGTGCCGGAAGCACGTGCCGGACACGCCTGAATCACCTACCGGACAGACCGGAACCACCTGCCGAGCACGCCGGAGCCACATGTTCGACTCGCTGGAACCACCTGCTGGACAGGCCAATATTAACTGCTGGCTATGCCAGAACCACCTGGGGGATGGTCCGCAATCACCTGCCAGCCATGGCGGAACCACCTCTCAGACGTACCAGAACCACCTGCCGGAGAAGCTGGAAACACGTCCTGGACAGTATGGAACCACCTGCCGGCCAAGCCTGAACCACCTGACAAGCACAACGGAACAACCTGACAGACACGCCAAAATCACCTGCGTGTTATGCCAGAAGCACTTGGAAGGCTCTCTGGGATGACGTGTCGGGCATGCCGGAACCACCTCTCAGATGTGCCAGAACCATGTGGCGGACAGTCCGGAATCACCCGTTGGGCATGCGCAACCACCTCTGAGACGTACCAGAACCACATGCCGTGCAGGCTGGAACCACCTACCGGACAGACCGGAATCTCCTTTCGGGCATGCCGGAACCACCTGTCAGATGTGCCAGAAACACGTGCCGGAGACGCCGGAAGCACCTGCCAAGCACGTTGGAGCCACCTGCTCAACTCGCCTGAACAACCTGCCGGACATGCCAAAATCACCTGCCGACTATGCCAGAACCACTTGGCGAACACTCCGGAATCACTTGCCGGGCATGCAGGAACCACCTCTCAGACATGCCAGAACCCTGTGCCAATGACCCCGTAAGCCACAGCCGAGCACGCCGGAACCACCTGCTCGACTCGCCAGAACCACCTGCCGATCACGCAAAAATCACCTGCCGGCTACGCCACAACCAGTTGGTGAACACTTTGGAATCACCTGTAAGGCTTGCTGGAACCACCTGCCAGTCATGCCAAAATCACCTGCCAACTACGCCAGAACCGCTTGGCGGACACTGCGGAAACCCCTGTCGGGCCGGCTGGAACCACATCTCAGACGTGCCAGAAACGTGTTCATGAGATGCTGGAACCACCACCCGAACAGACGGATACCACCTGCCAGAACCGCCTGAACCACCTGCTGAGCACGCCGGAACCACCTGCTCGACTCACCGGAACCACCTACCTGACATGCCCAAATCACCAGCCGGGTTTGCCAGAACCACTTGGCGTACACTCCAGAATCATCTGCCGGACATGCCGGAACCAGCTCTCAGACACACCAGAACCAAGTGCCGGAGACGCCGGAAGCACCTGCCGAGCACGCCGGAGCCACCTGCTCGACTCGCCAGAAACACCTGCCGGACACGCCAAAATCACCTGCCGGGTACGCCAGAACCACCTGGTGGACACTCCGAAACCACCTGTCGCGCATGCCGGAACCACCTCTCAGACGTGCCGGAAGCACGTGCCGGACACGCCGGAATCACCTACCGGACAGACCGGAACCACCTGCCAAGAACACCGGAGCCACCTGTTCGACTCGCTGGAACCACCTGCCGGACAGGCCAATATCAACTGCTGGCTAGGCCAGAACCACCTGGGGGACAGTCCGGGATCACCTGCCATCCATGGCGGAACCACCTCTCAGACGTACCAGAACCACCTGCCGGAGAAGCTGGAAACACGTCCTGGACAGACTGGAACCACGTGACGGCCATGCCTGAACCACCTGCCGAGCACGGCGGAACCACCTGCCGGACACGCCAAAATCACCTGCGGGCTACGCCAGAACCACTTGGACGACTCTCCGAAATGACCTGTCGGGCATGTTGGAACCACCTCTCAGACGTGCCAGAAGCACGTGGCGGACAGTCCGGAATCACCTGTTGGGCTTACGCAACCACCTCTGAGACGTACCAGAACCACGTGCCGTGCACGCCGGAACCACCTACCGGACAGACCGGAATCAACTTTTGGGCATGCCGGAACCACCAGTCAGATGTGCCAGAAACACGTGCCGGAGACGCCGGAAGCACCTGCCGAGCACGTCGCAACCACCTGCTCAACTCGCCTGAACCACCTGCCGGACACGCCAAAATCACCTGCCCGCTACACCAGCCCCACTTCGGGGACAAGCCGGAATCACGTGAGGGGCATGCCGCCACAGCCTCTCAGACTGAACCTCGTGCCGGACACCACAGAACCACCTGCCGGACAGACCGGAACCACCTGCCGGACACGCCGGAACCACCGGCTCGACCCGCCGGAACGACCGCTGGACATGCAAAATCACCTGCCGGCTACGCCGGAAACACTTGGCGAACACTCCGGAATCATCTCCCGGGCATGCCGGAACCACCTCTCAGATATGCCAGAACCACGTGCCAATGACCCCGGAAGCACCTGCCGAGCATGCCGGAAGCACCTGCTCGACTCGCCAGAACCACCAGCCGGACACGCAAAAATCACCTGCCGGCTACGCCACAACCAGTTGGGGAACACTTCGGAATCACCTGCCGGGCTTGCTGGAACCACCTGCCGGTCATGCCAAAATCACCTGCCAACTACGCCAGTACCACTTGGCGGACACTGTGGAAACACCTGTCGGGCCGGCCGGAACCACATCTCAGACGTGCCAGAACCATGTGCATGAGATGCTGGAACCACACCCCGAACAGACGGAAAACGCCTGCCAGACCCGCCTGAACCACCTGCCGAGCACGCCGGAGCCACCTGCTCGACTCGCCGGAACCACCTACCTGACATGCCCAAATCAGCAGCCGGGTATGCCAGAACCACTTGGCGGACACTCCGGAATCATCTGCCGGACATGCCGGAACCAGCTCTCAGACACACCAGAACCACGTGCCGGAGACGCCTTAAGCACCTGCCGAGCATGCCGGAGCCACCTGCTCGTCTCGCCAGAAACACCTGCCGGACACGCCAAAATCACCTGCCGGGTACGCCAGAACCACTTGGCGGATACTCCGAAACCACCTGTCGCGCATGCCGGAACCACCTCTCAGACATGCCGGAAGCACGTGCCGGACACACCGGAATAACCTACCGGACGGACCGGAACCACCTGCCGAGCACGCCGGAGCCACCTGTTCGACTCGCTGGAACCACCTGCCGGACATGCCAATATCAACTGCTGGCTATGCCAGAACCACCTGGGGGACGGTCCGGAATCGCCTGCCAGCCATGGCGGAACCACCTCTCAGACGTACCAGAACCACCTGCCGGAGAAGCTGGAAACACGTCCTCGACAGTCTGTACCACCTGCCCTCCAAGCCTGAACCACCTGCCCAGCACAACGGATCAACCTGCCAGACACGCCAAAATCACCTGCGTGTTATGCCAGAACCACTTGGAGGACTCTCTGGGATGACCTGCCGGGCATGCCGGAACCACCTCTCAGACGTGCCAGAACCATGTGGCGGACAGTCCGGAATCACCTGTTGGGCATGCGCAACCACCTCTGAGACGTACCAGAACCACATGCCGTGCAGGCTGGAACCACCTACTGGACAGACCGGAATCACCTTTCGGGCATGCAGGAACCACCTGTCAGATGTGCCAGAAACACGTGCCGGAGACGCCGGAAGCACCTGCCAAGCACGTTGGAACCACCTGCTCAACTCGCCTGAACCTCCTGCCAGACATGCCAAAATCACCTGCCGACTATGCCAGAACCACTTGGCGAACACTCCGGAATCACTTGCCGGGCATGCAGGAACCACCTCTCAGACATGCCAGAACCCCGTGCCAATGACCCCGGAAGCACCAGCCGAGCACGCCGGAACCACCTGCTCGACTCGCCAGAACCACCTGCCGATCACGCAAAAATCACCTGCCGGCTACGCCACAACCAGTTGGGGAACACTTTGGAATCACCTGCCAGGCTTGCTGGAACCACCTGCCAGTCATGCCAAAATCACCTGCCAACTACGCCAGAACCGCTTGGCGGACACTGCGGAAACACCTGTCGGGCCGGCTGGAACCACATCTCAGACGTGCCAGAAACGTGTTCATGAGATGCTGGAACCACACCCCGAACAGACGGATACCACCTGCCAGAACCGCCTGAACCACCTGCTGAGCAGGCCGGAACCACCTGCTCGACTCACCGGTACCACCTCCCTGACAAGCCAAAATCACCTGCTGGGTATTGCAGAACCACTTGGCGGACACTCCGGAATCATCTGCCGGACATGCCGGAACCAGCTCTCAGACACACCAGAACAACGTGCCGGAGACGCCGGAAGCACCTGCCGAGCATGCCGGAGCCACCAGCTCGACTCGCCAGAAACACCTGCCGGACACGCCAAAATCACCTGCCGGGTATGCCAGAACCACCTGGCGGACACTACGGAATCACCTGCCGCGCATGCTGGAACCACCTCTCAGACGTGCCGGAAGCACGTGCCAGACACGCCGGAAACACCTACCGGACAGACCGGAACCACCTGCCAAGAACGCCGGAGCCACCTGTTCGACTCGCTGGAACCACCTGCCGGACAGGCCAATATCAACTGCTGGCTATGCCAGAACCACCTGGGGGACAGTCCGGGATCACCTGCCAGCCATGGCGGAACCACCTCTCAGATGTACCAGAACCACCTGCCGGAGAAGCTGGAAACACGTCCTGGACAGACAGGAACCAAGTGACGGCCATGCGTGAACCACCTGCCGAGCACGACGGAACCACCTGCCGGACACGCCAAAATCACCTGCGGGCTACGCCAGAACCACTTGGACGACTCTCCGAAATGACCTGCCGGGCATGTTGGAACCACCTCTCAGACGTGCCAGAAGCATGTGGCGGACAGTCCGGAATCACCTGTTGGGCATACGCAACCACCTCTGAGACGTACCAGAACCACGTGCCGTGCACGCCGGAACCACCTACCGGACAGACCGGAATCAACTTTTGGGCATGCCGGAACCACCAGTCAGATGTGCCAGAAACACGTGCCGGAGACGCCGGAAGCACCTGCCGAGCACGTCGCAACCACCTGCTCAACTCGCCTGAACCACATGCCGGACACGCCAAAATCACCTGCCCGCTACACCAGCACCACTTCGGGGACAAGCCGGAATCACGTGAGGGGCATGCCGGCACAGCCTCTCAGACTGAAACTCGTGCCGGACACCACAGAACCACCTGCCGGACAGACCGGAACCACCTGCCGGACACGCCGGAACCACCGGTTCGACCCGCCGGAACGACCGCTGGACATGCAAAATCACCTGCCGGCTACGCCGGAAACACTTGGCGAACACTCCGGAATCACCTGCCGGGCATGCCGGAACCACCTCTCAGATATTCCAGAACCACGTGCCAATGACACCGGAAGCACCTGCCGAGCACTCCGGAACCACCTGCTCGACTCGCCAGAACCACCTGCCGGACACGCAAAAATCACCTGCCGGCTACGCCACAACCAGTTGGGGAACACTTCGGAATCACCTGCCGTGCTGGCTGGAACCACCTGCCGGTCATGCCAAAATCACCTGCCAACTACGCCAGTACCACTTGGCGGACACTGTGGAAACACCTGTCGGGCCGGCCGGAACCACATCTCAGACGTGCCAGAACCATGTGCATGAGATGCTGGAACCACACCCCGAACAGACGGAAAACACCTGCCAGACCCGCCTGAACCACCTGCCGAGCACGCCGGAGCCACCTGCTCGACTCGCCGGAACCACCTACCTGACATGCCCAAATCACCAGCCGGGTATGCAAGAACCACTTGGCGGACACTCCGGAATCATCTGCCGGACATGCCGGAACCAGCTCTCAGACACACCAGAACCACGTGCCGGAGACGCCGGAAGCACCTGCCGAGCATGCCGGAGCCACCTGCTCGACTCGCCAGAAACACCTGCCGGACACGCCAAAATCACCTGCCGGGTGCGCCAGAACCACCTGGCGGACACTCCGAAATCACCTGTCGCGCATGCCGGAACCACCTCTCAGACGTGCCGGAATCACGAGCTGGACACGCCGGAATCACCTACCGGACAGACCGGAACCACCTGCCGAGCACGCCGGAGCCACCTGTTCGACTCGCTGGAACCACCTGCCGGACAGGCCAATATCAACGGCTGGCTAGGCCAGAACCACCTGGGGGACGGTCCGGAATCACCTGCCAGCCATGGCGGAACCACCTCTCAGACGTAACAGAACCACCTGCCGGAGAAGCTGGAAACACGTCCTGGACAGTCTGGAACCACCTGCCGGCCAAGCCTGAACCACCTGCCAAGCACAACGGAACTACCTGCCAGACACGCCAAAATCACCTGCGTGTTATGCCAGAACCACTTGGAGGACTCTCTGGGATGACCTGCCGGGCATGCCGGAACCACCTCTCAGACGTGCCAGAACCATGTGGCGGTCAGTCCGGAATCACCTGTTGGGCATGCACAACCACCTCTGAGACGTACCAGAACCACATGCCGTGCAGGCTGGAACCACCTACCGGACAGACCGGAATCACCTTTCGGGCATGCCGGAACCACCTGTCAGATGTGCCAGAAACACGTGCCGGAGACGCCGGAAGCACCTGCCGAGCATGTTGGAACCACCTGCTCAACTCGCCTGAACCACCTGCCGGACATGCCAAAATCACCTGCCGACTATGCCAGAACCACTTGGCGAACACTCCGGAATCACTTGCCGGGCATGCAGGAACCACCTCTCAGACATGCCAGAACCCCGTGCCAATGACCCCGGAAGCACCAGCCGAGCACGCCGGAACCACCTGCTCGACTCGCCAGAACCACCTGCCGATCACGCAAAAATCACCTGCCAGCTACGCCACAACCAGTTGGGGAACACTTTGGAATCACCTGCCAGGCTTGCTGGAACCACCTGCCAGTCATGCCAAAATCACCTGCCAACTACGCCAGAACCGCTTGGCGGACACTGCGGAAACACCTGTCGGGCCGGCTGGAACCACATCTCAGACGTGCCAGAAACGTGTTCATGAGATGCTGGAACCACACCCCGAACAGACGGATACCACCTGTCAGAACCTCCTGAACCACCTGCTGAGCACGCCGGAACCACCTGCTCGACTCACCGGTACCACCTCCCTGACACGCCAAAATCACCTGCTGGGTATGCCAGAACCACTTGGCGGACACTCCGGAATCATCTGCCGGACATGCCGGAACCAGCTCTCAGACACACCAGAACCAAGTGACGGAGACGCCGGAAGCACCTGCCGAGCATGCCAGAGCCACCTGCTTGACTCGCCAGGAACACCTGCCGGACCCGCCAAAATCACCTGCCCGGTACGCCAGAAACACCTGGCGGACACTACGGAATCACCTGCCGGGCATGCCAGCACATCCTCTCCAAAGTGCCGGAAGCACGTGCCGGACAGGCCGGAACCATCTCCCGGACAGACCGGAAACACAGGAAACACTCGCCAGAACCACCTGTTTGACTCACTTGTCCCACCTGCCGGACATGCCAAAATCACCTGCCCGCTACACCAGAACCGCTTGGTGGACAAGCCGGAATCACGTGAAGTGCATGCCGACACAACCTCTCAGACGTGCCAGAACCTCGTGCCGGACACCCCAGACCCACATGCTGGACAGACCGGAACCACCTGCCTGACACGCCGGAACCACCGGCTCGACTCGCCGGAACCATTGCCGGACATGCAAAATCACCTGCCGGCTACGGCAGAACCACTTGGCGAACACTCGGGAATCACCTGCCGGGCATGGCGGAACCACCTCTCAGACATGCCGGAACCACATGCCAATGACACCGGAAGCACCTGCCGAGCACGCCAGAACCACCTGCTCGACTCGCCAAAACCACCTGCTGGACACGCCAAAATCACCTGCCGGCTACGCCACAACCATTTGGTGAACACTTCGGAATCACCTGCCGGGCTGGCTGGAACCACCTGCCGGTCACGCCAACATCACCTGCCAGCTATGCCAGAACCACTTGGCGAACACCATGGAAACACCTGTCGGGCCGGCCGGAACCACCTCTCAGACGTGCCAGAACCATGTGCCTGAGATGCCGGAACCACACCCCGAACAGACCGAAACCACCTGCCAGACCCGCCTGAACCACCTGCCGAGCACGCCGGAACCACCTACTCGACTCGCCGGAACCACCTACCTGACACGCCAAAATCACCTGCCGGGTATGCCAGAACCACTTGGTGGACACTCCGGAATCATCTGCCGGACATGCCAGAACCAGCTCTCAGACACATCGGAACCTCGTGCCGGACACGCCGGAAGCACCTGCTGAGCATGCCTGAGCCACATGCTCTATTTGCAAGAAACACCTTCCAGACACGCCAAAATCATCTGCCGGGTACGCCAGAACCACTTGGTGAACACTCCGGAATCACCTTCCGGGCATGCCGGAACCACCTCTCAGACTTGCCAGAACCATGTTCCGGACACGCCGGTACCACCTGCCGAGTATGCCGGAACCTCCTGATCCACTCCCCAGAACCACCTGCTGGACACGCCAGAATCACCTGCCGGCTATGCCAGAACCACTCGGCAGACACTCCGGAACCACCTGCCCGGCATGCCGGAACCACCTCTCAGAGGTGCCAGAACCACTCGGCAGACACTCCGGAACCACCTGCCCGGCATGCCGGAACCATCTCTCAGACGTGCCACAACCACTTGCCGAAGAGACCAGAAGCACCTGCCGAGCTCGCCGGAACCACCTTCTGGACATGCCGGAACCACCTGCCTCACAGGCCAAATTCATATGCCGGCTACGCCAAAACCACTTGGTTGACACTCCAGAATCACCTTGCGGGCATGCCAGAACCACGTCATGGACAGACGGCAAACACCTGCCGGACCTGCCGGAACCACCTGCCGGACAGACCGGAACCACCTGCCGGACACGCCGGAACCGCCGGCTCGACTCGCCCGAACCAACGCCGGACATGCAAAATCACCTGCCGGCTACGCCAGAACCACTTGGCGAACACTCCGGAATCACCTGCCGGGCATGCCGGAACCACCTCTCAGACTTGCCAGAACCATGTTCCGGACACGCCGGTACCACCTGCCGAGTATGCCGGAACCACCTGATCCACTCCCCAGAACCACCTGCTGGACATGCCAGAATCACGTGCGGGCTACGCCAGAACCACTCGGCAGACACTCCGGGACCACCTGCCGGGCATGCCGGAACCACCTCTCAGAGGTGCCAGAACCACATCCCGGAGACTCAGGAATCACCTGCCGGGCATGCCGGAACCAGCTCTCAGAGGTGCCAGAACCACATGCCGGACACTCCGGAATCACCTCCCGGGCTTGCCGGAACCATCTCTCAGACGTGCCACAACCACGTGCCGCAGAGACCAGAAGCACGTGCCGAGCTCGTCGGAACCACCTGCTAGACATGCTGGAACCACCTGCCTCACAGGCCAAAATCATATGCCGGCTACGCCAAAACCACTTGGTGGACACTCCAGAATCAACTTGCGGGCATGCCGGAACCACGTCATGGACAGACGGCAAACACCTGCCGGACCTGCCGGAACCACCTGCCGAGCACGCCGGAACCACCTGCTCGACTCACCAGAGCCACCAGCCGGACACATCAGAAACACCTGCGGGGTACGCCAGAACCACTTGGAGGACTCTCCGTGATCACCTGAGAGGCATGCCGGAACCACCTCTCAGAGGTGCCAGAGCCACATGCCGGGGACTCCGGAATCACCTGCCAGGCATGCCGGAACCATCTCTCAGATGTGCCAGAACCATGTTCCGGACACTCCGGTACCACCTGCCGAGCTCGCCGGAACCACCTGCTGGACACGCCAAAATCACCTGCCGGCTACGCCAGAACCACTCGGCAGACACTCCGGAATCACATGTCAGGCATTCCGGAACCACCTCTCAGAGGTGCCAGAACCACATGTCGGACACTCCGGGATCACCTGCCGGGCATGCCGGAACCACCTCTCAGACGTGCCAGAACCATGTGCCGGACACGCCGCAACCACCTGCCGAGTATGCCGGAACCACCTGCTCCACTCCCCAGAACCACCTGCTGGACACGCCAAAATCACCTGCCGGATATGCCAGAACCACTCGGCAGACACTCCGGAAGCACCTCCAGGACAGACCGGAACCACCTGCCGGACACGCCGGGACCACCTGCTTGACTCGCCAGAACCACCTGCCGGACACGCCAGAATCACCAGCCGGCTACGCCACAACCACTTGTCGGACACTCCGGAATCCCCTGCCGGGCATGCTGGAACCACCTCTCAGAGGTGCCACAGCGACATGCAGGAGACGGCGGTAGCACCTGCCGAGAATGCCGGAAGTTCCTGATCCACTCCGCGGAACCACCTGCCGGACACTCCAAAATGACCTGCCGGCTACGCCAGAACCACTTGGCGGACACTCCAGAATCACCTGCCGGGCATGCCAGCACAACCTCTCCGAAGTGCCCGAAGCACGTGCCGGACAGGCCAGAACCATCTCCCGGACAGACCGGAAACACAGGAAACACTCGCCGGAACCACCTGCTTGACTCACGGGTCCCACCTGCCGGACACGACAAAATCACCTGCCCGCTACACCAGAACCACTTGGTGGACAAGCCGGAATCACGTGACGTGCATGCCGACACAACCTCTCAGACGTGCCAGAACCTCGTGCCGGACACCCCAGACCCACATGCTGGACAGACCGGAACCACCTGCCTGACACGCCGGAACCACCGGCTCGACTCGCCGGAACCATTGCCGGACATGCAAAATCACCTGCCGGCTACGGCAGAACCACTTGGCGAACACTCGGGAATCACCTGCCGGGCATGGCGGAACCACCTCTCAGACATGCCGGAACCACATGCCAATGACACCGGAAGCACCTGCCGAGCACGCCAGAACCACCTGCTCGACTCGCCAAAACCACCTGCTGGACACGCCAAAATCACCTGCCGGCTACGCCACAACCATTTGGTGAACACTTCGGAATCACCTGCCGGGCTGGCTGGAACCACCTGCCGGTCACGCCAACATCACCTGCCAGCTATGCCAGAACCACTTGGCGAACACCATGGAAACACCTGTCGGGCCGGCCGGAACCACCTCTCAGACGTGCCAGAACCATGTGCCTGAGATGCCGGAACCACACCCCGAACAGACCGAAACCACCTGCCAGACCCGCCTGAACCACCTGCCGAGCACGCCGGAACCACCTACTCGACTCGCCGGAACCACCTACCTGACACGCCAAAATCACCTGCCGGGTATGCCAGAGCCACTTGGTGGACACTCCGGAATCATCTGCCGGACATGCCAGAACCACCTCTCAGACTTGCCAGAACCATGTTCCGGACACGCCGGTACCACCTGCCGAGTATGCCGGAACCACCTGATCCACTCCCCAGAACCACCTGCTGGACACGCCAGAATCAGCTGCCGGCTAGGCAAGAGCCACTCGGCAGACACTCCGGAATCACATGTCAGGCATTCCGGAACCACCTCTCAGAGGTGCCAGAACCACATGCCGGAGACTCCGGAATCACCTGCCGGGCATGCCGGAACCACCTCTCAGAGGTGCCAGAACCACATGCCGGAGACTCAGGAATCACCTGCCGGGCATGCCGGAACCATCTCTCAGACGTGCCACAACCACGTGCCGCAGAGACCAGAAGCACGTGCCGAGCTCGCCGGAACCACCTGCTAGACATGCTGGAACCACCTGCCTCACAGGCCAAAATCATATGCCGGCTACGCCAAAACCACTTGGTGGACACTCCAGAATCAACTTGCGGGCATGCCGGAACCACGTCATGGACAGACGGCAAACACCTGCCGGACCTGCCGGAACCACCTGCCGAGCACGCCGGAACCACCTGCTCGACTCACCAGAGCCACCAGCCGGACACATCAGAAACACCTGCGGGGTACGCCAGAACCACTTGGAGTACTCTCCATGATCACCTGAGAGGCATGCCGGAACCACCTCTCAGACGTGGCAGAACCATGAGCCGGACACGCCTCAACCACCTGCCGAGTATACCGGAACCACCTGATCCACTCCCCAGAAACACCTGCCGGACACGCCAAAATCAGCTGCCGGCTACGCCAGAAACACTTGGCGGACACTCCAGGATCACCTGCCGGGCATGCCAGCACAACCTCTCCAAAGTTCCAGAAGCACGTGCCGGACAGGCCGGAACCATCTCCCGGACAGACCGGAAACACAGGAAACACTCGCCAGAACCACCTGTTTGACTCACCGGTCCCACCTGCCGGACACGACAAAATCACCTGCCCGCTACACCAGAACCACTTGGTGGACAAGCCGGAATCACGTGACGTGCATGCCGACACAACCTCTCAGACGTGCCAGAACCTCGTGCCGGACACCCCAGACCCACATGCTGGACAGACCGGAACCACCTGCCTGACACGCCGGAACCACCGGCTCGACTCGCCGGAACCATTGCCGGACATGCAAAATCACCTGCCGGCTACGGCAGAACCACTTGGCGAACACTCGGGAATCACCTGCCGGGCATGGCGGAACCACCTCTCAGACATGCCGGAACCACATGCCAATGACACCGGAAGCACCTGCCGAGCACGCCAGAACCACCTGCTCGACTCGCCAAAACCACCTGCTGGACACGCCAAAATCACCTGCCGGCTACGCCACAACCATTTGGTGAACACTTCGGAATCACCTGCCGGGCTGGCTGGAACCACCTGCCGGTCACGCCAACATCACCTGCCAGCTATGCCAGAACCACTTGGCGAACACCATGGAAACACCTGTCGGGCCGGCCGGAACCACCTCTCAGACGTGCCAGAACCATGTGCCTGAGATGCCGGAACCACACCCCGAACAGACCGAAACCACCTGCCAGACCCGCCTGAACCACCTGCCGAGCACGCCGGAACCACCTACTCGACTCGCCGGAACCACCTACCTGACACGCCAAAATCACCTGCCGGGTATGCCAGAGCCACTTGGTGGACACTCCGGAATCATCTGCCGGACATGCCAGAACCAGCTCTCAGACACACCAGAACCACGTGCCGGACACGCCGGAAGCGCCTGCTGAGCATGCCTGAGCCACATGCTCGATTTGCAAGAAACACCTTCCAGACACGCCAAAATCATCTGCCGGGTACGCCAGAACCACTTGGTGAACACTCCGGAATCACCTTCCGGGCATGCCGGAACCACCTCTCAGACTTGCCAGAACCATGTTCCGGACACGCCGGTACCACCTGACGAGTATGCCGGAACCACCTGATCCACTCCCCAGAACCACCTGCTGGACACGCCAGAATCACCTGCCGGCTATGCCAGAACCACTCGGCAGACACTCCGGAACCACCTGCCCGGCATGCCGGAACCACCTCTCAGAGGTGCCAGAACCACTCGGCAGACACTCCGGAACCACCTGCCCGGCATGCCGGAACCATCTCTCAGACGTGCCACAACCACTTGCCGAAGAGACCAGAAGCACCTGCCGAGCTCGCCGGAACCACCTTCTGGACATGCCGGAACCACCTGCCTCACAGGCCAAAATCATATGCCGGCTACGCCAAAACCACTTGGTGGACACTCCAGAATCAACTTGCGGGCATGCCGGAACCACGTCATGGACAGACGGCAAACACCTGCCGGACCTGCCGGAACCACCTGCCGAGCACGCCGGAACCACCTGCTCGACTCACCAGAGCCACCAGCCGGACACATCAGAAACACCTGCGGGGTACGCCAGAACCACTTGGAGGACTCTCCGTGATCACCTGAGAGGCATGCCGGAACCACCTCTCAGAGGTGCCAGAGCCACATGCCGGGGACTCCGGAATCACCTGCCAGGCATGCCGGAACCATCTCTCAGATGTGCCAGAACCATGTTCCGGACACTCCGGTACCACCTGCCGAGCTCGCCGGAACCACCTGCTGGACACGCCAAAATCACCTGCCGGCTACGCCAGAACCACTCGGCAGACACTCCGGAATCACATGTCAGGCATTCCGGAACCACCTCTCAGAGGTGCCAGAACCACATGTCGGACACTCCGGGATCACCTGCCGGGCATGCCGGAACCACCTCTCAGACGTGCCAGAACCATGTGCCGGACACGCCGCAACCACCTGCCGAGTATGCCGGAACCACCTGCTCCACTCCCCAGAACCACCTGCTGGACACGCCAAAATCACCTGCCGGATATGCCAGAACCACTCGGCAGACACTCCGGAAGCACCTCCAGGACAGACCGGAACCACCTGCCGGACACGCCGGGACCACCTGCTTGACTCGCCAGAACCACCTGCCGGACACGCCAGAATCACCAGCCGGCTACGCCACAACCACTTGTCGGACACTCCGGAATCCCCTGCCGGGCATGCTGGAACCACCTCTCAGAGGTGCCACAGCGACATGCAGGAGACGGCGGTAGCACCTGCCGAGAATGCCGAAAGTTCCTGATCCACTCCGCGGAACCACCTGCCGGACACTCCAAAATGACCTGCCGGCTACGCCAGAACCACTTGGCGGACACTCCAGAATCACCTGCCGGGCATGCCAGCACAACCTCTCCGAAGTGCCCGAAGCACGTGCCGGACAGGCCGGAACCATCTCCCGGACAGACCGGAAACACAGGAAACACTCGCCGGAACCACCTGCTTGACTCACGGGTCCCACCTGCCGGACACGACAAAATCACCTGCCCGCTACACCAGAACCACTTGGTGGACAAGCCGGAATCACGTGACGTGCATGCCGACACAACCTCTCAGACGTGCCAGAACCTCGTGCCGGACACCCCAGACCCACATGCTGGACAGACCGGAACCACCTGCCTGACACGCCGGAACCACCGGCTCGACTCGCCGGAACCATTGCCGGACATGCAAAATCACCTGCCGGCTACGGCAGAACCACTTGGCGAACACTCGGGAATCACCTGCCGGGCATGGCGGAACCACCTCTCAGACATGCCGGAACCACATGCCAATGACACCGGAAGCACCTGCCGAGCACGCCAGAACCACCTGCTCGACTCGCCAAAACCACCTGCTGGACACGCCAAAATCACCTGCCGGCTACGCCACAACCATTTGGTGAACACTTCGGAATCACCTGCCGGGCTGGCTGGAACCACCTGCCGGTCACGCCAACATCACCTGCCAGCTATGCCAGAACCACTTGGCGAACACCATGGAAACACCTGTCGGGCCGGCCGGAACCACCTCTCAGACGTGCCAGAACCATGTGCCTGAGATGCCGGAACCACACCCCGAACAGACCGAAACCACCTGCCAGACCCGCCTGAACCACCTGCCGAGCACGCCGGAACCACCTACTCGACCCGCCGGAACCACCTACCTGACACGCCAAAATCACCTGCCGGGTATGCCAGAACCACTTGGTGGACACTCCGGAATCATCTGCCGGACATGCCAGAACCAGCTCTCAGACACATCGGAACCTCGTGCCGGACACGCCGGAAGCACCTGCTGAGCATGCCTGAGCCACATGCTCTATTTGCAAGAAACACCTTCCAGACACGCCAAAATCATCTGCCGGGTACGCCAGAACCACTTGGTGAACACTCCGGAATCACCTTCCGGGCATGCCGGAACCACCTCTCAGACTTGCCAGAACCATGTTCCGGACACGCCGGTACCACCTGCCGAGTATGCCGGAACCTCCTGATCCACTCCCCAGAACCACCTGCTGGACACGCCAGAATCACCTGCCGGCTATGCCAGAACCACTCGGCAGACACTCCGGAACCACCTGCCCGGCATGCCGGAACCACCTCTCAGAGGTGCCAGAACCACTCGGCAGACACTCCGGAACCACCTGCCCGGCATGCCGGAACCATCTCTCAGACGTGCCACAACCACTTGCCGAAGAGACCAGAAGCACCTGCCGAGCTCGCCGGAACCACCTTCTGGACATGCCGGAACCACCTGCCTCACAGGCCAAATTCATATGCCGGCTACGCCAAAACCACTTGGTTGACACTCCAGAATCACCTTGCGGGCATGCCAGAACCACGTCATGGACAGACGGCAAACACCTGCCGGACCTGCCGGAACCACCTGCCGGACAGACCGGAACAACCTGTCGGACACGCCGGAACCACCGGCTCGACTCGCCGGAACCACCGCCGGACATGCAAAATCACCTGCCGGCTACGCCAGAACCACTCGGCAGACACTCCGGAATCACATGTCAGGCATTCCGGAACCACCTCTCAGAGGTGCCAGAACCACATGCCGGAGACTCCGGAATCACCTGCCGGACATGCCAGAACCACCTCTCAGACTTGCCAGAACCATGTTCCGGACACGCCGGTACCACCTGCCGAGTATGCCGGAACCACCTGATCCACTCCCCAGAACCACCTGCTGGACACGCCAGAATCACCTGCCGGCTACGCAAGAGCCACTCGGCAGACACTCCGGAATCACATGTCAGGCATTCCGGAACCACCTCTCAGAGGTGCCAGAACCACATGCCGGAGACTCCGGAATCACCTGCCGGGCATGCCGGAACCACCTCTCAGAGGTGCCAGAACCACATGCCGGACACTCCGGAATCACCTGCCGGGCGTGCCGGAACCATCTCTCAGACGTGCCACAACCACGTGCCAAAGAGACCAGAAGCACCTGCCGAGCTCGCCGGAACCACCTGCTAGACATGCCGGAACCACCTGCCTCACAGGCCAAAATCATATGCCGGCTACGCCAAAACCACTTGGTGGACACTCCAGAATCACCTTGCGGGCATGCCGGAACCACGTCATGGACAGACGGCAAACACCTGCCGGACCTGCCGGAACCACCTGCCGAGCACGCCGGAACCACCTGCTCGATTCACCAGAGCCACCTGCCGGACACATCAGAAACACCTGCGGAGTACGCCAGAACCACTTGGAGGACGCTCCATGATCACCTGAGAGGCATGCCGGAACCACCTCTCAGACGTGGCAGAACCATGAGCCGGACACGCCTCAACCACCTGCCGAGTATACCGGAACCACCTGATCCACTCCCCAGAAACACCTGCCGGACACGCCAAAATCAGCTGCCGGCTACGCCAGAAACACTTGGCGGACACTCCAGGATCACCTGCCGGGCATGCCAGCACAACCTCTCCAAAGTTCCAGAAGCACGTGCCGGACAGGCCGGAACCATCTCCCGGACAGACCGGAAACACAGGAAACACTCGCCAGAACCACCTGTTTGACTCACCGGTCCCACCTGCCGGACACGCCAAAATCACCTGCCCGCTACACCAGAACCGCTTGGTGGACAAGCCGGAATCACGTGAAGTGCATGCCGACACAACCTCTCAGACGTGCCAGAACCTCGTGCCGGACACCCCAGACCCACATGCTGGACAGACCGGAACCACCTGCCTGACACGACGGAACCACCGGCTCGACTCGCCGGAACCATTGCCGGACATGCAAAATCACCTGCCGGCTACGGCAGAACCACTTGGCGAACACTCGGGAATCACCTGCCGGGCATGGCGGAACCACCTCTCAGACATGCCGGAACCACATGCCAATGACACCGGAAGCACCTGCCGAGCACGCCAGAACCACCTGCTCGACTCGCCAAAACCACCTGCTGGACACGCCAAAATCACCTGCCGGCTACGCCACAACCATTTGGTGAACACTTCGGAATCACCTGCCGGGCTGGCTGGAACCACCTGCCGGTCACGCCAACATCACCTGCCAGCTATGCCAGAACCACTTGGCGAACACCATGGAAACACCTGTCGGGCCGGCCGGAACCACCTCTCAGACGTGCCAGAACCATGTGCCTGAGATGCCGAAACCACACCCCGAACAGACCGAAACCACCTGCCAGACCCGCCTGAACCACCTGCCGAGCACGCCGGAACCACCTACTCGACTCGCCGGAACCACCTACCTGACACGCCAAAATCACCTGCCGGGTATGCCAGAGCCACTTGGTGGACACTCCGGAATCATCTGCCGGACATGCCAGAACCAGCTCTCAGACACACCAGAACCACGTGCCGGACACGCCGGAAGCGCCTGCTGAGCATGCCTGAGCCACATGCTCGATTTGCAAGAAACACCTTCCAGACACGCCAAAATCATCTGCCGGGTACGCCAGAACCACTTGGTGAACACTCCGGAATCACCTTCCGGGCATGCCGGAACCACCTCTCAGACTTGCCAGAACCATGTTCCGGACACGCCGGTACCACCTGCCGAGTATGCCGGAACCACCTGATCCACTCCCCAGAACCACCTGCTGGACACGCCAGAATCACCTGCCGGCTATGCCAGAACCACTCGGCAGACACTCCGGAACCACCTGCCCGGCATGCCGGAACCACCTCTCAGAGGTGCCAGAACCACTCGGCAGACACTCCGGAACCACCTGCCCGGCATGCCGGAACCATCTCTCAGACGTGCCACAACCACTTGCCGAAGAGACCAGAAGCACCTGCCGAGCTCGCCGGAACCACCTTCTGGACATGCCGGAACCACCTGCCTCACAGGCCAAATTCATATGCCGGCTACGCCAAAACCACTTGGTTGACACTCCAGAATCACCTTGCGGGCATGCCAGAACCACGTCATGGACAGACGGCAAACACCTGCCGGACCTGCCGGAACCACCTGCTGGACAGACCGGAACCACCTGCCGGACACGCCGGAACCGCCGGCTCGACTCGCCCGAACCACCGCCGGACATGCAAAATCACCTGCCGGCTACGCCAGAACCACTTGGCGAACACTCCGGAATCACCTGCCGGGCATGCCGGAACCACCTCTCAGACTTGCCAGAACCATGTTCCGGACACGCCGGTACCACCTGCCGAGTATGCCGGAACCACCTGATCCACTCCCCAGAACCACCTGCTGGACATGCCAGAATCACGTGCGGGCTACGCCAGAACCACTCGGCAGACACTCCGGGACCACCTGCCGGGCATGCCGGAACCACCTCTCAGAGGTGCCAGAACCACATGCCGGAGACTCAGGAATCACCTGCCGGGCATGCCGGAACCAGCTCTCAGAGGTGCCAGAACCACATGCCGGACACTCCGGAATCACCTCCCGGGCATGCCGGAACCATCTCTCAGACGTGCCACAACCACGTGCCGCAGAGACCAGAAGCACGTGCCGAGCTCGTCGGAACCACCTGCTAGACATGCTGGAACCACCTGCCTCACAGGCCAAAATCATATGCCGGCTACGCCAAAACCACTTGGTGGACACTCCAGAATCAACTTGCGGGCATGCCGGAACCACGTCATGGACAGACGGCAAACACCTGCCGGACCTGCCGGAACCACCTGCCGAGCACGCCGGAACCACCTGCTCGACTCACCAGAGCCACCAGCCGGACACATCAGAAACACCAGCGGGGTACGCAAGAACCACTTGGAGGACTCTCCGTGATCACCTGAGAGGCATGCCGGAACCACCTCTCAGAGGTGCCAGAGCCACATGCCGGGGACTCCGGAATCACCTGCCAGGCATGCCGGAACCATCTCTCAGATGTGCCAGAACCATGTTCCGGACACTCCGGTACCACCTGCCGAGCTCGCCGGAACCACCTGCTGGACACGCCAAAATCACCTGCCGGCTACGCCAGAACCACTCGGCAGACACTCCGGAATCACATGTCAGGCATTCCGGAACCACCTCTCAGAGGTGCCAGAACCACATGTCGGACACTCCGGGATCACCTGCCGGGCATGCCGGAACCACCTCTCAGACGTGCCAGAACCATGTGCCGGACACGCCGCAACCACCTGCCGAGTATGCCGGAACCACCTGCTCCACTCCCCAGAACCACCTGCTGGACACGCCAAAATCACCTGCCGGATATGCCAGAACCACTCGGCAGACACTCCGGAAGCACCTCCAGGACAGACCGGAACCACCTGCCGGACACGCCGGGACCACCTGCTTGACTCGCCAGAACCACCTGCCGGACACGCCAGAATCACCAGCCGGCTACGCCACAACCACTTGTCGGACACTCCGGAATCCCCTGCCGGGCATGCTGGAACCACCTCTCAGAGGTGCCACAGCGACATGCAGGAGACGGCGGTAGCACCTGCCGAGAATGCCGGAAGTTCCTGATCCACTCCGCGGAACCACCTGCCGGACACTCCAAAATGACCTGCCGGCTACGCCAGAACCACTTGGCGGACACTCCAGAATCACCTGCCGGGCATGCCAGCACAACCTCTCCGAAGTGCCAGAAACACGTGCCGGACAGGCCAGAACCATCTCCCGGACAGACCGGAAACACAGGAAACACTCGCCGGAACCACCTCCTTGACTCACGGGTCCCACCTGCCGGACACGACAAAATCACCTGCCCGCTACACCAGAACCACTTGGTGGACAAGCCGGAATCACGTGACGTGCATGCCGACACAACCTCTCAGACGTGCCAGAACCTCGTGCCGGACACCCCAGACCCACATGCTGGACAGACCGGAACCACCTGCCTGACACGCCGGAACCACCGGCTCGACTCGCCGGAACCATTGCCGGACATGCAAAATCACCTGCCGGCTACGGCAGAACCACTTGGCGAACACTCGGGAATCACCTGCCGGGCATGACGGAACCACCTCTCAGACATGCCGGAACCACATGCCAATGACACCGGAAGCACCTGCCGAGCACGCCAGAACCACCTGCTCGACTCGCCAAAACCACCTGCTGGACACGCCAAAATCACCTGCCGGCTACGCCACAACCATTTGGTGAACACTTCGGAATCACCTGCCGGGCTGGCTGGAACCACCTGCCGGTCACGCCAACATCACCTGCCAGCTATGCCAGAACCACTTGGCGAACACCATGGAAACACCTGTCGGGCCGGCCGGAACCACCTCTCAGACGTGCCAGAACCATGTGCCTGAGATGCCGGAACCACACCCCGAACAGACCGAAACCACCTGCCAGACCCGCCTGAACCACCTGCCGAGCACGCCGGAACCACCTACTCGACTCGCCGGAACCACCTACCTGACACGCCAAAATCACCTGCCGGGTATGCCAGAGCCACTTGGTGGACACTCCGGAATCATCTGCCGGACATGCCAGAACCACCTCTCAGACTTGCCAGAACCATGTTCCGGACACGCCGGTACCACCTGCCGAGTATGCCGGAACCACCTGATCCACTCCCCAGAACCACCTGCTGGACACGCCAGAATCAGCTGCCGGCTAGGCAAGAGCCACTCGGCAGACACTCCGGAATCACATGTCAGGCATTCCGGAACCACCTCTCAGAGGTGCCAGAACCACATGCCGGAGACTCCGGAATCACCTGCCGGGCATGCCGGAACCACCTCTCAGAGGTGCCAGAACCACATGCCGGAGACTCAGGAATCACCTGCCGGGCATGCCGGAACCATCTCTCAGACGTGCCACAACCACGTGCCGCAGAGACCAGAAGCACGTGCCGAGCTCGCCGGAACCACCTGCTAGACATGCTGGAACCACCTGCCTCACAGGCCAAAATCATATGCCGGCTACGCCAAAACCACTTGGTGGACACTCCAGAATCAACTTGCGGGCATGCCGGAACCACGTCATGGACAGACGGCAAACACCTGCCGGACCTGCCGGAACCACCTGCCGAGCACGCCGGAACCACCTGCTCGACTCACCAGAGCCACCAGCCGGACACATCAGAAACACCTGCGGGGTACGCCAGAACCACTTGGAGGACTCTCCGTGATCACCTGAGAGGCATGCCGGAACCACCTCTCAGAGGTGCCAGAGCCACATGCCGGGGACTCCGGAATCACCTGCCAGGCATGCCGGAACCATCTCTCAGATGTGCCAGAACCATGTTCCGGACACTCCGGTACCACCTGCCGAGCTCGCCGGAACCACCTGCTGGACACGCCAAAATCACCTGCCGGCTACGCCAGAACCACTCGGCAGACACTCCGGAATCACATGTCAGGCATTCCGGAACCACCTCTCAGAGGTGCCAGAACCACATGTCGGACACTCCGGGATCACCTGCCGGGCATGCCGGAACCACCTCTCAGACGTGCCAGAACCATGTGCCGGACACGCCGCAACCACCTGCCGAGTATGCCGGAACCACCTGCTCCACTCCCCAGAACCACCTGCTGGACACGCCAAAATCACCTGCCGGATATGCCAGAACCACTCGGCAGACACTCCGGAAGCACCTCCAGGACAGACCGGAACCACCTGCCGGACACGCCGGGACCACCTGCTTGACTCGCCAGAACCACCTGCCGGACACGCCAGAATCACCAGCCGGCTACGCCACAACCACTTGTCGGACACTCCGGAATCCCCTGCCGGGCATGCTGGAACCACCTCTCAGAGGTGCCACAGCGACATGCAGGAGACGGCGGTAGCACCTGCCGAGAATGCCGAAAGTTCCTGATCCACTCCGCGGAACCACCTGCCGGACACTCCAAAATCACCTGCCGGCTATGCCAGAACCACTCGGCAGACACTCCGGAACCACCTGCCCGGCATGCCGGAACCACCTCTCAGAGGTGCCAGAACCACTCGGCAGACACTCCGGAACCACCTGCCCGGCATGCCGGAACCATCTCTCAGACGTGCCACAACCACTTGCCGAAGAGACCAGAAGCACCTGCCGAGCTCGCCGGAACCACCTTCTGGACATGCCGGAACCACCTGCCTCACAGGCCAAATTCATATGCCGGCTACGCCAAAACCACTTGGTTGACACTCCAGAATCACCTTGCGGGCATGCCAGAACCACGTCATGGACAGACGGCAAACACCTGCCGGACCTGCCGGAACCACCTGCCGGACAGACCGGAACCACCTGATGGACACGCCGGAACCGCTGGCTCGACTCGCCCGAACCACCGCCGGACATGCAAAATCACCTGCCGGCTACGCCAGAACCACTCGGCAGACACTCCGGAATCACATGTCAGGCATTCCGGAACCACCTCTCAGAGGTGCCAGAACCACATGTCGGACACTCCGGAATCATCTGCCGGACATGCCAGAACCACCTCTCAGACTTGCCAGAACCATGTTCCGGACACGCCGGTACCACCTGCCGAGTATGCCGGAACCACCTGATCCACTCCCCAGAACCACCTGCTGGACACGCCAGAATCACCTGCCGGCTAGGCAAGAGCCACTCGGCGGACACTCCGGAATCACATGTCAGGCATTCCGGAACCACCTCTCAGAGGTGCCAGAACCACATGCCGGAGACTCCGGAATCACCTGCCGGGCATGCCGGAACCACCTCTCAGAGGTGCCAGAACCACATGCCGGAGACTCAGGAATCACCTGCCGGGCATGCCGGAACCATCTCTCAGACGTGCCACAACCACGTGCCGCAGAGACCAGAAGCACGTGCCGAGCTCGCCGGAACCACCTGCTAGACATGCTGGAACCACCTGCCTCACAGGCCAAAATCATATGCCGGCTACGCCAAAACCACTTGGTGGACACTCCAGAATCAACTTGCGGGCATGCCGGAACCACGTCATGGACAGACGGCAAACACCTGCCGGACCTGCCGGAACCACCTGCCGAGCACGCCGGAACCACCTGCTCGACTCACCAGAGCCACCAGCCGGACACATCAGAAACACCTGCGGGGTACGCCAGAACCACTTGGAGTACTCTCCATGATCACCTGAGAGGCATGCCGGAACCACCTCTCAGACGTGGCAGAACCATGAGCCGGACACGCCTCAACCACCTGCCGAGTATACCGGAACCACCTGATCCACTCCCCAGAAACACCTGCCGGACACGCCAAAATCAGCTGCCGGCTACGCCAGAAACACTTGGCGGACACTCCAGGATCACCTGCCGGGCATGCCAGCACAACCTCTCCAAAGTTCCAGAAGCACGTGCCGGACAGGCCGGAACCATCTCCCGGACAGACCGGAAACACAGGAAACACTCGCCAGAACCACCTGTTTGACTCACCGGTCCCACCTGCCGGACACGCCAAAATCACCTGCCCGCTACACCAGAACCGCTTGGTGGACAAGCCGGAATCACGTGAAGTGCATGCCGACACAACCTCTCAGACGTGCCAGAACCTCGTGCCGGACACCCCAGACCCACATGCTGGACAGACCGGAACCACCTGCCTGACACGACGGAACCACCGGCTCGACTCGCCGGAACCATTGCCGGACATGCAAAATCACCTGCCGGCTACGGCAGAACCACTTGGCGAACACTCGGGAATCACCTGCCGGGCATGGCGGAACCACCTCTCAGACATGCCGGAACCACATGCCAATGACACCGGAAGCACCTGCCGAGCACGCCAGAACCACCTGCTCGACTCGCCAAAACCACCTGCTGGACACGCCAAAATCACCTGCCGGCTACGCCACAACCATTTGGTGAACACTTCGGAATCACCTGCCGGGCTGGCTGGAACCACCTGCCGGTCACGCCAACATCACCTGCCAGCTATGCCAGAACCACTTGGCGAACACCATGGAAACACCTGTCGGGCCGGCCGGAACCACCTCTCAGACGTGCCAGAACCATGTGCCTGAGATGCCGAAACCACACCCCGAACAGACCGAAACCACCTGCCAGACCCGCCTGAACCACCTGCCGAGCACGCCGGAACCACCTACCTGACACGCCAAAATCACCTGCCGGGTATGCCAGAGCCACTTGGTGGACACTCCGGAATCATCTGCCGGACATGCCAGAACCAGCTCTCAGACACACCAGAACCACGTGCCGGACACGCCGGAAGCGCCTGCTGAGCATGCCTGAGCCACATGCTCGATTTGCAAGAAACACCTTCCAGACACGCCAAAATCATCTGCCGGGTACGCCAGAACCACTTGGTGAACACTCCGGAATCACCTTCCGGGCATGCCGGAACCACCTCTCAGACTTGCCAGAACCATGTTCCGGACACGCCGGTACCACCTGCCGAGTATGCCGGAACCACCTGATCCACTCCCCAGAACCACCTGCTGGACACGCCAGAATCACCTGCCGGCTATGCCAGAACCACTCGGCAGACACTCCGGAACCACCTGCCCGGCATGCCGGAACCACCTCTCAGAGGTGCCAGAACCACTCGGCAGACACTCCGGAACCACCTGCCCGGCATGCCGGAACCATCTCTCAGACGTGCCACAACCACTTGCCGAAGAGACCAGAAGCACCTGCCGAGCTCGCCGGAACCACCTTCTGGACATGCCGGAACCACCTGCCTCACAGGCCAAATTCATATGCCGGCTACGCCAAAACCACTTGGTTGACACTCCAGAATCACCTTGCGGGCATGCCAGAACCACGTCATGGACAGACGGCAAACACCTGCCGGACCTGCCGGAACCACCTGCCGGACAGACCGGAACCACCTGCCGGACACGCCGGAACCGCCGGCTCGACTCGCCCGAACCACCGCCGGGCATGCAAAATCACCTGCCGGCTACGCCAGAACCACTTGGTGAACACTCCGGAGTCGCCTCCGGGCATGCCGGAACCACCTCTCAGACTTGCCAGAACCATGTTCCGGACACGCCGGTACCACCTGCCGAGTATGCCGGAACCACCTGATCCACTCCCCAGAACCACCTGCTGGACACGCCAGAATCACCTGCCGGCTATGCCAGAACCACTCGGCATACACTCCGGAACCACCTGCCGGGCATGCCGGAACCACCTCTCAGAGGTGCCAGAACCACATGCCGGAGTCTCAGGAATCACCTGCCGGGCATCCGGAACCATCTCTCAGAGGTGCCAGAACCACATGCCGGACACTCCGGAATCACCTGCCGGGCGTGCCGGAACCATCTCTCAGACGTGCCACAACCACGTGCCGAAGAGACCAGAAGCACCTGCCGAGCTCGCCGGAACCACCTGCTAGACATGCTGGAACCACCTGCCTCACAGGTCAAAATGATATGCCAGCTACGCCAAAACCACTTGGTTGACACTCTAGAATCACCTTGCGGGCATGCCGGAACCACGTCATGGACAGACGGCAAACACCTGCCCGACCTGCCGGAACCACCTGCCGAGCACGCCGGAAACACCTGCTCGAATCACCTGAGCCACCAGACGGACACATCAGAAACACCTGCGGGGTACACCAGAACCACTTGGAGGACTCTCCGGGATCACCTGCCAGGCATTCCGGCACCACCTCTCAGACGTGCCAGAACCATGTGCCAGACAGGCCGCAACCACCTGCCGAGTATACCGGAACCACCTGATCCCCTACCCAGAACCACCTGCTGGACACGCCAAAATCACCTGCCGGCTACGCCAGAAACACTTGGCGAACACTCCGGAATCACCTGCCGGGCATGCCGGAACCATCTCTCAGATGTGCCAGAACCATGTTCCGGACACGCCGGTACCACCTGCCGAGCTCGCCGGAACCACCTGCTGGACACGCCAGAATCACCTGCCTGCTACGCCAGAACCACTCGGCAGACACTCCAGAACCACCTGCCGGGCATGCCGGAACCACCTCTCAGAGGTGACAGAACCACATGCCCGAGATTCCGGAATCACCTGCCGGGCATGCCTGAACCATCTCTCAGACGTGCCAGAACCATGTTCCGGACACACCGGTACCACCTGCCGAACTCGCCGGAACCACCTGCTGGACACACCAAAATCACCTGCCGGCTACGCAAGAACCACATGCCGGGAACTCCGGAATCACCTGCCAGGTGTGCCGGAACCATCTCTCAGACGTGCCACAACCACGTGCCGAAGAGACCAGAAGCACCTGCCGAGCTCGCCGGAACCACCTGCTAGACATGCCGGAACCACCTGCCTCACAGGCCAAAATCATATGTCGGCTACGCCAAAACCACTTGGTGGACACTCCAGAATCAACTTGCGGGCATGCCGGAACCACGTCATGGACAGACGGCAAACACCTGCCGGACCTGCCGGAACCACCTGCCGAGCACGCCGGAAGCACCTGCCGAGCATGCCGGAGCCACCTGCTCGACTCGCCAGAAACACCTGCCGGACACGCCAAAATCACCTGCCGGGTACGCCAGAACCACCTGGCGGACACTCCGAAACCACCTGTCGCGCATGCCGGAACCACCTCTCAGACGTGCCGGAAGCACGTGCCGGACACGCCGGAATCACCTACCGGACAGACCGGAACCACCTGCCGAGCACGCCGGAGCCACCTGTTCGACTCGCTGGAACCACCTGCCGGACAGGCCAATATCAACTGCTGGCTATGCCAGAACCACCTGGGGGACCGTCCGGAATCACCTGCCAGCCATGGCGGAACCACCTCTCAGACGTACCAGAACCACCTGCCGGAGAAGCTGGAAACACGTCCTGGGCAGTCTGGAACCACCTGTCGGCCAAGCCTGAACCACCTGCCAAGCACAACGGAACAACCTGCCAGACACGCCAAAATCACCTGCGTGTCATGCCAGAACCACTTGGAGGACTCTCTGGGATGACCTGCCGGGCATGCCGGAACCACCTCTCAGACGTGCCAGAAGCATGTGGCGGACAGTCCGGAATCACCTGTTGGGCATGCGCAACCACCTCTGAGACGTACCAGAACCACATGCCGTGCAGGCTGGAACCACCTACAGGACAGACCGGAATCACCTTTCGGGCATGCCGGAACCACCTGTCAGATGTGCCAGAAACACGTGCCGGAGACGACGGAAGCACCTGCCAAGCACGTTGGAACCACCTGCTCAACTCGCCTGAACCACCTGCCGGACATGCCAAAATCACCTGCCGACTATGCCAGAAAGACTTGGCGAACACTCCGGAATCACTTGCCGGGCATGCAGGAACCACCTCTCAGACGTGCCATAACCATGTGGCGGACAGTCCGGAATCACCTGTTGGGCATGCGCAACCACCTCTGAGACGTACCAGAACCACATGCCGTGCAGGCTGGAACCACCTACCGGACAGACCGGAATCACCTTTCGGGCATGCCGGAACCACCTGTCAGATGTGCCAGAAACACGTGCCGGAGACGCCGGACGCACCTGCCAAGCACGTTGGAACCACCTGCTCAACTCGCCTGAACCACCTGCCGGAAATGCCAAAATCACCTGCCGACTATGCCAGAACCCCTTGGCGAACACTCCGGAATCACTTGCCGGGCATGCAGGAACCACCTCTCAGACCTGCCAGAACCCCGTGCCAATGACCCCGGAAGCACCAGCCGAGCACGCCGGAACAACTTGCTTGACTCGCCAGAAGCACCTGCCGATCACGCAAAAATCACCTGCCGGCTACGCCACAACCAGTTGGTGAACACTTTGGAATCACCTGCCAGGCTTGCTGGAACCACCTGCCAGTCATGCCAAAATCACCTGCCACCTACGCCAGAACCGCTTGGCGGACACTGCGGAAACACCTGTCGGCCCGGCTGGAACCACATCTCAGACGTGCCAGAAACGTGTTCATGAGATGCTGGAACCACACCCCGAACAGAAGGATACCACCTGCCAGAACCGCCTGAACCACCTGCTGAGCACGCCGGAACCACCTGCTCGACTCACCGGCACCACCTCCCTGACACGCCAAAATCACCTGCTGGGTATGCCAGAACCACTTGGCGGACACTCCGGAATCATCTGCCGGACATGCCGGAACCAGCTCTCAGACACACCATAACCACGTGCCGGAGACGCCGGAAGCACCTGCCGAGCATGCCGGAGCCACCTGCTCGACTCGCCAGAAACACCTGCCGGACACGCCAAAATCACCTGCCGGGTATGCCAGAACCACCTGGCGGACACTACGGAATCACCTGCCGCGCATGCCGGAACCACCTCTCAGACGTGCCGGAAGCACGTGCCAGACACGCCGGAAACACCTACCGGACAGACCGGAACCACCTGCCAAGAACCCCAGAGCCACCTGTTCGACTCGCTGGAACCACCTGCCGGACAGGCCAATATCAACTGCTGGCTATGCCAGAACCACCTGGGGGACAGTCCAGGATCACCTGCCAGCCATGGCGGAACCACCTCTCAGACGTACGAGAAATACCTGCCGGAGAAGCTGGAAACACGTCCTGGACAGACTGGAACCACGTGACGGCCATGCCTGAACCACCTGCCGAGCACGGCGGAACCACCTGCCGGACACGCCAAAATCACCTGCGGGCTACGCCAGAACCACTTGGACGACTCTCCGAAATGACCTGCCGGGCATGTTGGAACCACCTCTCAGACGTGCCAGAAGCACGTGCCAGACAGTCCGGAATCACCTGTTGGGCATACGCAACCACCTCTGAGACGTACCAGAACCACGTGCCGTGCACGCCGGAACCACCTACCGGACAGACCGGAATCAACTCTTGGGCGTGCCGGAACCACCAGTCAGATGTGCCAGAAACACGTGCCGGAGACGCCGGAAGCACCTGCCGAGCACGTCGCAACCACCTGCTCAACTCGCCTGAACCACCTGCCGGACACGCCAAAATCACCTGCCCGCTACAGCAGCACCACTTCGGGGACAAGCCGGAATCACGTGAGGGGCATGCCGGCACAGCCTCTCAGACTGAACCTCGTGCCGGACACCACAGAACCACCTGCCGGACAGACCGGAACCACCTGCCGGACACGCCGGAACCACCGGCTCGACCCGCCGGAACGACCACTGGACATGCAAAATCACCTGCCGGCTACGCCGGAAACACTTGGCGCACACTCCAGAATCACCTGCCGGGCATGCCGGAACCACCTCTCAGATATGCCAGAACCACGTGCCAATGACCCCGGAAGCACCTGCCGAGCACGCCGGAACCACCTGCTCGACTCGCCAGAACCACCTGAAGGACACGCAGAAATCACCTGCCGGCTACGCCACAACCAGTTGGGGAACACTTCGGAATCACCTGCCGGGCTTGCTGGAACCACCTGCCGGTCATGCCAAAATTACCTGCCAACTACGCCAGTACCACTTGGCGGACACTGTGGAAACACCTGTCGGGCCGGCCGGAACCACATCTCAGACGTGCCAGAACCATGTGCATGAGATGCTGGAACCACACCCCGAACAGACGGAAAACACCTGCCAGACCCGTCTGAACAACCTGCCGAGCACGCCGGAGCCACCTGCTCGACTCGCCGGAACCACCTACCTGACATGCCCAAATCACCAGCCGGGTATGCCAGAACCACTTGCCGGACACTCCGGAATCATCTGCCGGACATGCCGGAACCAGCTCTCAGACACACCAGAACCACGTGCCAGAGACGCCGGAAGCACCTGCCGAGCATGCCGGAGCCACCTGCTCGACTCGCCAGAAACACCTGCCGGACATGCCAAAATCACCTGCCGGGTACGCCAGAACCACCTGGCGGACACTCCGAAATCACCTGTCGCGCATGCCGGAACCACCTCTCAGACGTGCCGGAAGCACGTGCCGGACACGCCGGAATCACCTACCGGACAGACCGGAACCACCTGCCGAGCACGCCGGAGCCACCTGTTCGACTCACTGGAACCACCTGCCGGACAGGCCAATATCAATTGCTGGCTATGCCAGAGCCACCTGGGAGACGGTCCGGAATCGCCTGCCAGCCATGGCAGAACCACCTCTCAGACGTACCAGAACCACCTGCCGGAGAAGCTGGAAACACGTCCTGGACAGTCTGGAACCACGTGACGGCCATGCCTGAACCACCTGCCGAGCACGGCGGAACCACCTGCCGGACACGCCAAAATCACCTGCGGGCTACGCCAGAACCACTTGGACGACTCTCCGAAATGACCTGCCGGGCATGTTGGAACCACCTCTCAGACGTGCCAGAAGCACGTGGCGGACAGTCCGGAATCACCTGTTGGGCATACGCAACCACCTCTGAGACGTACCAGAACCACGTGCCGTGCACGCCGGAACCACCTACCGGACAGACCGGAATCAACTTTTGGGCGTGCCGGAACCACCAGTCAGATGTGCCAGAAACACGTGCCGGAGACGACGGAAGCACCTGCCGAGCACGTCGCAACCACCTGCTCAACTCGCCTGAACCACCTGCCGGACACGCCAAAATCACCTGCCCGCTACACCAGCACCACTTCGGGGACAAGCCGGAATCACGTGAGGGGCATGCCGGCACAGCCTCTCAGACTGAACCTCGTGCCGGACACCACAGAACCACCTGCCGGACAGACCGGAGCCACCTGCCGGACACGCCGGAACCACCGGCTCGACCCACCAGAACGACGGCTGGACATACAAAATAACCTGCCGGCTACGCCGGAAACACTTGGCGAACACTCCGGAATCACCTGCCGGGCATGCCTGAACCACCTCTCAGATATGCCAGAACCACGTGCCAATGACCCCGGAAGCACCTGCTGAGCACGCCGGAACCACCTGCTCGACTCGCCAGAACCACCTGTCGGACACGCAAAAATCACCTGCCGGCTACGCCACAACCAGTTGGGGAACACTTCGGAATCACCTGCCGGGCTTGCTGGAACCACCTGCCTGTCATGCCAAAATCACCTGCCAACTACGCCAGTACCACTTGGCGGACACTGTGGAAACACCTGTCGGGCCGGCCGGAACCACATCTCAGACGTGCCAGAACCATGTGCATGAGATGCTGGAACCACACCCCGAAAAGACGGAAAACACCTGCCAGACCCGTCTGAACAACCTGCCGAGCACGCCGGAGCCACCTGCTCGACTCGCCGGAACCACCTACCTGACATGCCCAAATCACCAGCCGGGTATGCCAGAACCACTTGCCGGACACTCCGGAATCATCTGCCGGACATGCCGGAATCAGCTCTCAGACACACCAGAACCACGTGCCGGAGACGCCGGAAGCACCTGCCGAGCATGCCGGAGCCACCTGCTCGACTCGCCAGAAACACCTCCCGGACACGCCAAAATCACCTGCCGGGTACGCCAGAGCCACCTGGCGGACACTCTGAAACGACCTGTCGCGCATGCCGGAACCACCTCTCAGACGTGCCGGAAGCACGTGCCGGACACGCCGGAATCACCTACCGGACAGACCGGAACCACCTGCCGAGCACGCCGGAGCCACCTGTTCGACTCGCTGGAACCACCTGCCGGACAGGCCAATATCAACTTCTGGCTATGCCAGAACCACCTGGGGGACGGTCCGGAATCACCTGAAAGCCATGGCTGAACCACCTCTCAGACGTACCAGAACCACCTGCCGGAGAAGCTGGAAACACGTCCTGGACAGTCTGGAACCACCTGCCGGCCAAGCCTGAACCACCTGCCAAGCACAACGGAACAACCTGCCAGACACGCCAAAATCACCTGCGTGTTATGCCAGAACCACTTGGAGGACTCTCTGGGATGACCTGCCGGGCATGCCGGAACCACCTCTCAGACGTGCCAGAACCATGTGGCGGACAGTCCGGAATCACCTGTTGGGCATGCGCAACCACCTCTGAGACGTACCAGAACCACATGCCGTGCAGGCTGGAACCACCTGCCGGACAGACCGGAATCACCTTTCGGGCATGCCGGAACCACCTGTCAGATGTGCCAGAAACACGTGCCGGAGAGGCCGGAAGCACCTGCCAAGCACGTTGGAACCACCTGCTCAACTCGCCTGAACCACCTGCCGGACATGCCAAAATCACCTGCCGACTATGCCAGAACCACTTGGCGAACACTCCGGAATCACTTGCCGGGCATGCAGGAACCACCTCTCAGACATGCCAGAACCCCGTGCCAATGACCCCGGAAGCACCAGCCGAGCACGACGGAACCACCTGCTCGACTCGACAGAACCACCTGCCGATCACGCAAAAATCACCTGCCGGCTACGCCACAACCAGTTGGTGAACACTTTGGAATCACCTGCCAGGCTTGCTGGAACCACCTGCCAGTCATGCCAAAATCACCTGCCAACTACGCCAGAACCGCTTGGCGGACACTGCGGAAACACCTGTCGGGACGCCTGGAACCACATCTCAGACGTGCCAGAAACGTGTTCATGAGATGCTGGAACCACACCCCGAACAGACGGATACCACCTGCCAGAACCGCCTGAACCACCTGCTGAGCACGCTGGAACCACCTGCCGGACACGCCAAAATCACCTGCGGGCTACGCCAGAACCACTTGGACGACTCTCCGAAATGACCTGCCGGGCATGTTGGAACCACCTCTCAGACATGCCTGAAGCACGTGGCGGACAGTCCGGAATCACCTGTTGGGCATACGCAACCACCTCTGACACGTACCAGAACCACGTGCCGTGCACGCCGGAACCACCTACCGGACAGACCGGAATCAACTCTTGGGCATGCCGGAACCACCAGTCAGATGTGCCAGAAACACGTGCCGGAGACGCCGGAAGCACCTGCCGAGCACGTCACAACCACCTGCTCAACTCGCCTGAACCACCTGCCGGACACGCCAAAATCACCTGCCCGCTACACCAGCACCACTTCGGGGACAAGCCGGAATCACGTGAGGGGCATGCCGGCACAGCCTCTCAGACTGAACCTCGTGCCGGACACCACAGAACCACCTGCCGGACAGACCGGAACCACCTGCCGGACACGCCGGAACCACAAGCTCGACCCGCCGGAACGACCGCTGGACATGCAAAATCACCTGCCGGCTACGCCGGAAACACTTGGCGAACACTCCGGAATCACTTGCCGGGCATGCCGGAACCACCTCTCAGATATGCCAGAACCACGTGCCAATGACCCCGGAAGCACCTGCCGAGCACGCCGGAACCACCTGCTCGACTCGCCAGAACCACCTGCCGGACACGCAAAAATCACCTGCCGGCTACGCCACAACCAGTTGGGGAACACTTCGGAATCACCTGCCGGGCTTGCTGGAACCACCTGCCGGTCATGCCAAAATCACCTGCCAACTACGCCAGTACCACTTGGCGGACACTGTGGAAACACCTGTCGGTCCGGCCGGAACCACATCTGAGACGTGCCAGAACCATGTGCATGAGATGCTGGAACCACACCCCGAACAGACAGAAAACACCTGCCAGACCCGTCTGAACAACCTGCCGAGCACGCCGGAGCCACCTGCTCGACTCGCCGGAACCACCTACCTGACATGCCCAAATCACCAGCCGGGTATGCCAGAACCACTTGCCGGACACTCCGGAATCATCTGCCGGACATGCCGGAACCAGCTCTCAGACACACCAGAACCACGTGCCGGAGACGCCGGAAGCACCTGCCGAGCATGCCGGAGCCACCTGCTCGACTCGCCAGAAACACCTGCCGGACACGCCAAAATCACCTGCCGCGTACGCCAGAACCACCTGGCGGAAACTCCGAAATCACCTGTCGCGCATGCCGGAACCACCTCTCAGACGTGCCGGAAGCACGTGCCGGACACGCCGGAATCACCTACCGGACAGACCGGAACCACCTGCCGAGCACGCCGGAGCCACCTGTTCGACTCGCTGGAACCACCTGCCTGACAGGCCAATATCAACTGCTGGCTATGCCAGAACCACCTGGGGGACGGTCCGGAATCACCTGCCAGCCACGGCGGAACCACCTCTCAGACGTACCAGAACCACCTGCCGGAGAAGCTGGAAACACGTCCTGGACAGACTGGAACCACGTGACGGCCATGCCTGAACCACCTGCCGAGCACGGCAGAACCACCTGCCGGACACGAAAAAATCACCTGCGGGCTACGCCAGAAACACTTGGACGACTCTCCGAAATGACCTGCTGGGCATGTTGGAACCACCTCTCAGACGTGCCAGAAGCACGTGGCGGACAGTCCGGAATCACCTGTTGGGCATACGCAACCACCTCAGAGACGTACCAGAACCACGTGCCGTGCACGCCGGAACCACCTACCAGACAGACCGGAATCAACTTTTGGGCATGCCGGAACCACCAGTCAGATGTGCCAGAAACACGTGCCGGAGATGCCGGAAGCACCTGCCGAGCACGTCGCAACCACCTGCTCAACTCGCCTGAACCACCTGCCGGACACGCCAAAATCACCTGCCCGCTACACCAGCACCACTTCGGGGACAAGCCGGAATCACGTGAGGGGCATGCCGGCACAGCCTCTCAGACTGAACCTCGTGCCGGACACCACAGAACCACCTGCCGGACAGACCGGAACCACCTGCCGGACACGCCGGTACCACCGGCTCGACCCGCCGGAACGACCGCTGGACATGCAAAATCACCTGCCGGCTACGCCGGAAACACTTGGCGAACACTCCGGAATCACCTGCCGGGCATGCCGGAACCACCTCTCAGATATGCCAGAACCACGTGCCAATGACCCCGGAAGCACCTGCCAAGCACGCCGGAACCACCTGCTCGACTCGCCAGAACCACCTGCCGGACACGCAAAAATCACCTGCCGGCTACGCCACAACCAGTTGGGGAGCACTTCGGAATCACCTGCCGGGCTTGCTGGAACCACATGCCGGTCATGCCAAAATCACCTGCCAACTACGCCAGTACCACTTGGCGGACACTGTGGAAACACCTGTCGGGCCGCCCGGAACCACATCTCAGACGTGCCAGAAACGTGTTCATGAGATGCTGGAACCACACCCCGAACAGACGGATACCACCTGCCAGAACCGCCTGAACCACCTGCTGAGCATGCCGGAACCACCTGCTCGACTCACCGGTACCACCTCCCTGACACGCCAAAATCACCAGCCGGGTATGCCAGAACCACCTGGCGGACACTACGGAATCACCTGCCGCGCATGCCGGAACCACCTCTCAGACGTGCAGGAAGCACGTGACAGACACGCCGGAAACACCTACCGGACAGACCGGAACCACCTGCCGAGCACGCCGGAGCCACCTGTTCGACTCGCTGGAACCACCTGCCGGACACGCCAAAATCACCTGCCCGCTACACCAGCACCACTTTGGGGACAAGCCGGAATCACGTGAGGGGCATGCCGGCACAGCCTCGCAGACTGAACCTCGTGCCGGACACCACAGAACCACCTGCCGGACAGACCGGAACCACCTGCCGGACACGCCTGAACCAGCAGCTCGACCCGCCGGAACGACCGCTGGACATGCAAAATCACCTGCCGGCTACGCGGGAAACACTTGGCGAACACTCCGGAATCACCTGCCGGGCATGCCGGAACCACCTCTCAGATATGCCAGAACCACGTGCCAATGACCCCGGAAGCACCTGCCGAGCACGCCGGAACCACCTGCTCGACTCGCCAGAACCACCTGCCGGACACGCAAAAATCACCTGCCGGCTACGCCACAACCAGTTGGGGAACACTTCGGAATCACCTGCCGGGCTTGCTGGAACCACCTGCCGGTCATGCCAAAATCACCTGCCAACTACGCCAGTACCACTTGGCGGACACTGTGGAAACACCTGTCGGGCCGGCCGGAACCACATCTCAGACGTGCCAGAACCATGTGCATGAGATGCCGGAACCACACCCCGAACAGACGGAAAACACCTGCCAGACCCGTCTGAACAACCTGCCGAGCACGCCGGAGCCACCTGCTCGACTCGCTGGAACCACCTACCTGACATGCCCAAATCACCAGCCGGGTATGCCAGAACCACTTGCCGGACACTCCGGAATCATCTGCCGGACATGCCGGAACCAGCTCTCAGACACACCAGAACCACGTGCCGGAGACGCCGGAAGCACCTGCCGAGCATGCCGGAGCCACCTGCTCGACTCGCCGGAAACACCTGCCGGACACGCCAAAATCACCTGCCGGGTACGCCAGAACCACCTGGCGGACACTCCGAAATCACCTGTCGCGCATGCCGGAACCACCTCTCAGACGTGCCGGAAGCACGTGCCGGACACGCCGGAATCACCTACCGGACAGACCGGAACCACCTGCCGAGCACGCCGGAGCCACCTGTTCGACTCGCTGGAACCACCTGCCGGACAGGCCAATATCAACTGCTGGCTATGCCAGAACCACCTGGGGGACAGTCCGGGATCACCTGCCAGCCATGGCGGAACCACCTCTCAGACGTACCAGAACCTCCTGCCGGAGAAGCTGGAAACACGTCCTGGACAGACTGGAACCACGTGACGGCCATGCCTGAACCACCTGCCGAGCACGGCGGAACCACCTGCCGGACACGCCAAAATCACCTGCGGGCTATGCCAGAACCACTTGGACGACTCTCCGAAATGGCCTGCCGGGCATGTTTGAACCACCTCTCAGACATGCCAGAAGCACGTGGCGGACAGTCCGGAATCACCTGTTGGGCATACGCAACCACCTCTGACACGTACCAGAACCACGTGCCGTGCACGCCGGAACCACCTACCGGACAGACCGGAATCAACTTTTGGGCATGCCGGAACCACCAGTCAGATGTGCCAGAAACACGTGCCGGAGACGCCGGAAGCACCTGCCGAGCACGTCGCAACCACCTGCTCAACTCGCCTGAACCACCTGCCGGACACGCCAAAATCACCTGCCCGCTACACCAGCACCACTTCGGGGACAAGCCGGAATCACGTGAGGGGCATGCCGGCACAGCCTCTCAGACTGAACCTCGTGCCGGACACCACAGAACCACCTGCCGGACAGACCGGAATCACCTGCCGGGCATGCCGGAACCACCTCTCAGATATGCCAGAAACACATGCCAATGACCCCGGAAGCACCTGCCGAGCACACCGGAACCACCTGCTCGACGCGCCAGAACCACCTGCCGGACACGCAAAATTCACCTGCCGGCTACGCCACAACCAGTTGGGGAACACTTCGGAATCACCTGCCGGGCTTGCTGGAACCACCTGCCGGTCATGCCAAAATCACCTGCCACCTACGCCAGTACCACTTGGCGGACACTGTCGAAACACCTGTCGGGCCGGCCGGAACCACATCTCAGACGTGCCAGAACCATGTGCATGAGATGCTGGAACCACACCCCGAACAGACGGAAAACACCTGCCATACCCGTCTGAACAACCTGCCGAGCACGCCGGAGCCACCTGCTCGACTCGCCGGAACCACCTACCTGACATGCCCAAATCACCAGCCGGGTATGCCAGAACCACTTGGCGGACACTCCGGAATCATCTGCCGGACATGCCGGAACCAGCTCTCAGACACACCAGAACCACGTGCCGGAGACGCCAGAAGCACCTGCCGAGCACGTCGCAACCACCTGCTCAACTCGCCTGAACCACCTGCCGGACACGCCAAAATCACCTGCCCGCTACACCAGCACCACTTCGGGGACAAGCCGGAATCACGTGAGGGGCATGCCGGCACAGCCTCTCAGACTGAACCTCGTGCCGGACACCGCAGAACCACCTGCCGGACAGACCGGAACCACCTGCCGGACACGCCGGAACCACCGGTTCGACCCACCGGAACGACCGCTGGACATGCAAAATCACCTGCCGGCTACGCCGGAAACACTTGGCGAACACTCCGGAATCACCTGCCGGGCATGCCGGAACCACCTCTCAGATATGCCAGAACCACGTGCCAATGACCCCGGAAGCACCTGCCGAGCACGCCGGAACCACCTGCTCGACTCGCCAGAACCACCTGCCGGACACGCAAAAATCACCTGCCGGCTACGCCACAACCAGTTGGGGAACACTTCGGAATCACCTGCCGGGCTTGCTGGAACCACCTGCCGGTCATGCCAAAATCACCTGCCAACTACGCCAGTACCACTTGGCGGACACTGTGGAAACAGCTGTCGGGCCGGCCGGAACCACATCTCAGACGTGCCAGAACCATGTGCATGAGATGCCGGAACCACACCCCGAACAGACGGAAAACACCTGCCAGACCCGTCTGAACAACCTGCCGAGCACGCCGGAGCCACCTGCTCGACTCGCTGGAACCACCTACCTGACATGCCCAAATCACCAGCCGGGTATGCCAGAACCACTTGCCGGACACTCCGGAATCATCTGCCGGACATGCCGGAACCAGCTCTCAGACACACCAGAACCACGTGCCGGAGACGCCGGAAGCACCTGCCGAGCATGCCGGAGCCACCTGCTCGACTCGCCAGAAACACCTGCCGGACACGCCAAAATCACCTGCCGGGTACGCCAGAACCACCTGGCGGACACTCCGAAATCACCTGTCGCGCATGCCGGAACCACCTCTCAGACGTGCCGGAAGCACGTGCCGGACACGCCGGAATCACCTACCGGACAGACCGGAACCACCTGCCGAGCACGCCGGAGCCACCTGTTCGACTCGCTGGAACCACCTGCCGGACAGGCCAATATCAACTGCTGGCTATGCCAGAACCACCTGGGGGACAGTCCGGGATCACCTGCCAGCCATGGCGGAACCACCTCTCAGACGTACCAGAACCTCCTGCCGGAGAAGCTGGAAACACGTCCTGGACAGACTGGAACCACGTGACGGCCATGCCTGAACCACCTGCCGAGCACGGCGGAACCACCTGCCGGACACGCCAAAATCACCTGCGGGCTATGCCAGAACCACTTGGACGACTCTCCGAAATGGCCTGCCGGGCATGTTTGAACCACCTCTCAGACATGCCAGAAGCACGTGGCGGACAGTCCGGAATCACCTGTTGGGCATACGCAACCACCTCTGACACGTACCAGAACCACGTGCCGTGCACGCCGGAACCACCTACCGGACAGACCGGAATCAACTTTTGGGCATGCCGGAACCACCAGTCAGATGTGCCAGAAACACGTGCCGGAGACGCCGGAAGCACCTGCCGAGCACGTCGCAACCACCTGCTCAACTCGCCTGAACCACCTGCCGGACACGCCAAAATCACCTGCCCGCTACACCAGCACCACTTGGGGACAAGCCGGAATCACGTGAGGGGCATGCCGGCACAGCCTCTCAGACTGAACCTCGTGCCGGACACCACAGAACCACCTGCCGGACAGACCGGAATCACCTGCCGGGCATGCTGGAACCACCTCTCAGATATGCCAGAAACACATGCCAATGACCCCGGAAGCACCTGCCGAGCACACCGGAACCACCTGCTCGACGCGCCAGAACCACCTGCCGGACACGCAAAATTCACCTGCCGGCTACGCCACAACCAGTTGGGGAACACTTCGGAATCACCTGCCGGGCTTGCTGGAACCACCTGCCGGTCATGCCAAAATCACCTGCCACCTACGCCAGTACCACTTGGCGGACACTGTCGAAACACCTGTCGGGCCGGCCGGAACCACATCTCAGACGTGCCAGAACCATGTGCATGAGATGCTGGAACCACACCCCGAACAGACGGAAAACACCTGCCATACCCGTCTGAACAACCTGCCGAGCACGCCGGAGCCACCTGCTCGACTCGCCGGAACCACCTACCTGACATGCCCAAATCACCAGCCGGGTATGCCAGAACCACTTGGCGGACACTCCGGAATCATCTGCCGGACATGCCGGAACCAGCTCTCAGACACACCAGAACCACGTGCCGGAGACGCCGGAAGCACCTGCCGAGCACGTCGCAACCACCTGCTCAACTCGCCTGAACCACCTGCCGGACACGCCAAAATCACCTGCCCGCTACACCAGCACCACTTCGGGGACAAGCCGGAATCACGTGAGGGGCATGCCGGCACAGCCTCTCAGACTGAACCTCGTGCCGGACACCCCAGAACCACCTGCCGGACAGACCGGAACCACCTGCCGGACACGCCGGAACCACCGGTTCGACCCGCCGGAACGACCGCTGGACATGCAAAATCACCTGCCGGCTACGCCGGAAACACTTGGCGAACACTCCGGAATCACCTGCCGGGCATGCCGGAACCACCTCTCAGATATGCCAGAACCACGTGCCAATGACCCCGGAAGCACCTGCCGAGCACGCCGGAACCACCTGCTCGACTCGCCAGAACCACCTGCCGGACACGCAAAAATCACCTGCCGGCTACGCCACAACCAGTTGGGGAACACTTCGGAATCACCTGCCGGGCTTGCTGGAACCACCTGCCGGTCATGCCAAAATCACCTGCCAACTACGCCAGTACCACTTGGCGGACACTGTGGAAACACCTGTCGGGCCGGCCGGAACCACATCTGAGACGTGCCAGAACCATGTGCATGAGATGCTGGAACCACACCCCGAACAGACGGAAAACACCTGCCAGACCCGTCTGAACAACCTGCCGAGCACGCCGGAGCCACCTGCTCGACTCGCCGGAACCACCTACCTGACATGCCCAAATCACCAGCCGGGTATGCCAGAACCACTTGCCGGACACTCCGGAATCATCTGCCGGACATGCCGGAACCAGCTCTCAGACACACCAGAACCACGTGCCGGAGACGCCGGAAGCACCTGCCGAGCATGCCGGAGCCACCTGCTCGACTCGCCAGAAACACCTGCCGGACACGCCAAAATCACCTGCCGGGTACGCCAGAACCACCTGGCGGACACTCCGAAACCACCTGTCGCGCATGCCGGAACCACCTCTCAGATGTGCCGGAAGCATGTGCCGGACACGCCGGAATCACCTACCGGACAGACCGGAACCACCTGCCGAGCACGCCGGAGCCACCTGTTCGACTCGCTGGAACCACCTGCCAGACAGGCCAATATCAACTGCTGGCTATGCCAGAACCACCTGGGGCACGGTCCGGAATCGCCTGCCAGCCAGGGCGGAACCACCTCTCAGACGTACCAGAACCACCTGCCGGAGAAGCTGGAAACACGTCCTGGACAGTCTGGAACCACCTGCCGGCCAAGCCTGAACCACCTGCCAAGCACAACGGAACAACCTGCCAGACACGCCAAAATCACCTGCGTGTTATGCCAGAACCACTTGGAGGACTCTCTGGGATGACCTGCCGGGCATGCCGGAACCACCTCTCAGACGTGCCAGAACCATGTGGCGGACAGTCCGGAATCACCTGTTGGGCATGCGCAACCACCTTTGAGACGTACCAGAACCACATGCCGTGCAGGCTGGAACCACCTACCGGACAGACCGGAATCACCTTTCGGGCATGCCGGAACCACCTGTCAGATGTGCCAGAAACATGTGCCGGAGACGCCGGAAGCACCTGCCAAGCACGTTGGAACCACCTGCTCAACTCGCCTGAACCACCTGCCGGACATGCCAAAATCACCTGCCGACTATGCCAGAACCACTTGGCGAACACTCCGGAATCACTTGCCGGGCATGCAGGAACCACCTCTCAGACATGCCAGAACCCCGTGCCAATGACCCCGGAAGCACCAGCCGAGCACGCCGGAACCACCTGCTCGACTCGCCAGAACCACCTGCCGATCACGCAAAAATCACCTGCCGGCTACGCCACAACCAGTTGGTGAACACTTTGGAATCACCTGCCAGGCTTGCTGGAACCACCTGCCATTCATGCCAAAATCACCTGCCAACTACGCCAGAACCGCTTGGCGGACACTGCGGAAACACCTGTCGGGCCGGCTGGAACCACATCTCAGACGTGCCAGAAACGTGTTCATGAGATGCTGGAACCACACCCCGAACAGACGGATACCACCTGCCAGAACCGCCTGAACCACCTGCTGAGCACGCAGGAACCACCTGCTTGACTCACCGGTACCACCTCCCTGACACGCCAAAATCACCTGCTGGGTATGCCAGAACCACTTGGCGGAAACTCCGGAATCATCGGCCGGAAATGCCGGAACCAGCTCTCAGACACACCAGAACCAAGTGCCGGAGACGCCGGAAGCACCTGCCGAGCATGCCGGAGCCACCTGCTCGACTCGCCAGAAACACCTGCCGGACACGCCAAAATCACCTGCCGGGTACGCCAGAACCACCTGGCGGACACTACGGAATCACCTGCCGCGCATGCCGGAACCACCTCTCAGACGTGCCGGAAGCACGTGCCAGACACGCCGGAAACACCTACCGGACAGACCGGAACCACCTGCCAAGAACGCCGGAGCCACCTGTTCGACTCGCTGGAACCACCTGCCAGACAGGCCAATATCAACTGCTGGCTATGCCAGAACCACCTGGGGGACAGTCCGGGATCACCTGCCAGCCATGGCGGAACCACCTCTCAGACGTACCAGAACCACCTGCCGGAGAAGCTGGAAACACGTCCTGGACAGACTGGAACCACGTGACGGCCATGCCTGAACCACCTGCCGAGCACGGCGGAACCACCTGCCGGACACGCCAAAATCACCTGCGGGCTACGCCAGAACCACTTGGACGACTCTCCGAAATGACCTGCCGGGCATGTTGGAACCACCTCTCAGACGTGCCAGAAGCACGTGGCGGACAGTCCGGAATCACCTGTTGGGCATACGCAACCACCTCTGAGACGTACCAGAACCACGTGCCGTGCACGCCGGAACCACCTACCGGACAGACCGGAATCAACTTTTGGGCATGCCGGAACCACCAGTCAGATGTGCCAGAAACACGTGCCGGAGACGCCGGAAGCACCTGCCGAGCACGTCGCAACCACCTGCTCAACTCGCCTGAACCACCTGCCGGACACGCCAAAATCACCTGCCCGCTACACCAGCACCACTTCGGGGACAAGCCGGAATCACGTGAGGGGCATGCCGGCACAGCCTCGCAGACTGAACCTCGTGCCGGACAGGACAGAACCACCTGCCGGACAGACCGGAACCACCTGCCGGACACGCCGGAACCACCGGCTCGACCCGCCGGAACGAGCGCTGGACATGCAAAATCACCTGCCGGCTACGCCGGAAACACTTGGCGAACACTCCGGAATCACCTGCCGGGCATGCCGGAACCACCTCTCAGATATGCCAGAACCACGTGCCAATGACCCCGGAAGCACCTGCCGAGCACGCCGGAACCACCTGCTCGACTCGCCAGAACCACCTGCCGGACACGCAAAAATCACCTGCCGGCTACGCCACAACCAGTTGGGGAACACTTCGGAATCATCTGCCGGGCTTGCTGGAACCACCTGCCGGTCATGCCAAAATCATCTGCCAACTACGCCAGTACCACTTGGCGGACACTGTGGAAACGCCTGTCGGGGCGGCCGGAACCACATCTCAGATGTGCCAGAACCATGTGCATGAGATGCTGGAACCACAGCCCGAACAGACGGAAAACACCTGCCAGACCCGTCTGAACAGCCTGCCGAGCACGCCGGAGCCACCTGCTCGACTCGCCGGAACCACCTACCTGACATGCCCAAATCACCAGCCGGGTATGCCAGAACCACTTGCCGGACACTCCGGAATCATCTGCCGGACATGCCGGAACCAGCTCTCAGACACACCAGAACCACGTGCCGGAGACGCCGGAAGCACCTGCCGAGCATGCCGGAGCCACCTGCTCGACTCGCCAGAAACACCTGCCGGACACGCCAAAATCACCTGCCGGGTACGCCAGAACCACCTGGCGGACACTCCGAAACCACCTGTCGCGCATGCCGGAACCACCTCTCAGACGTGCCGGAAGCACGTGCCGGACACGCCGGAATCACCTACCGGACAGACCGGAACCACCTGCCGAGCACGCCGGAGCCACCTGTTCGACTCGCTGGAACCACCTGCCGGACAGGCCAATATCAAATGCTGGCTATGCCAGAAACACCTGGGGGACGGTCCGGAATCACCTGCCAGCCATGGCGGAAGCACCTCTCAGACGTACCAGAACCACCTGCCGGAGAAGCTGGAAACACGTCCTGGACAGTCTTTAACCACCTGCCGGCCAAGCCTGAACCACCTGCCAAGCACAACGGAACAACCTGCATGACACGCGAAAATCACCTGCGTGTTATGCCAGAACCACTTGGAGGACTCTCTGGGATGACCTGCCGGGCATGCCGGAACCACCTCTCAGACGTGCCAGAACCATGTGGCGGACAGTCCGGAATCACCTGTTGGGCATGCGCAACCACCACTGAGACGTACCAGAACCACATGCCGTGCAGGCTGGAACCACCTACCGGACAGACCGGAATCACCTTTCGGGCATGCCGGAACCACCTGTCAGATGTGCCAGAAACACGTGCCGGAGACGCCGGAAGCACCTGCCAAGCACGTTGGAACCACCTGCTCAACTCGCCTGAACCACCTGCCGGACATGCCAAAATCACCTGCCGACTATGCCAGAACCACTTGGCGAACACTCCGGAATCACTTGCCGGGCATGCAGGAACCACCTCTCAGACATGCCAGAACCCCGTGCCATTGACCCCGGAAGCACCAGCCGAGCACGCCGGAACCACCTGCTCGACTCGCCAGAACCACCTGCCGATCACGCAAAAATCACCTGCCGGCTACGCCACAACCAGTTGGTGAACACTTTGGAATCACCTGCCAGGCTTGCTGGAACCACCTGCCAGTCATGCCAAAATCACCTGCCAACTATGCCAGAACCGCCTGGCGGACACTGCGGAAACACCTGTCGGGCCGGCTGGAACCACATCTCAGACGTGCCAGAAACGTGTCCATGAGATGCTGGAACCACACCCCGAACAGACGGATACCACCTGCCAGAACCGCCTGAACCACCTGCTGAGCACGCCGGAACCACCTGCTCGACTCACCGGTACCACCTCCCTGACACGCCAAAATCACCTGCTGGGTATGGCAGAACCACTTGGCGGACACTCCGGAATCATCTGCCGGACATGCCGGAACCAGCTCTCAGACACACCAGAACCAAGTGCCGGAGACGCCGGAAGCACCTGGCGAGCATGCCGGAGCCACCTGCTCGACTCGCGGAACCACCTACCTGACATGCCCAAATCACCAGCCGGGTATGCCAGAACCACTTGCCGGACACTCCGGAATCATCTGCCGGACATGCCGGAACCAGCTCTCAGACACACCAGAACCACGTGCCGGAGACGCCGGAAGCACCTGCCGAGCATGCCGGAGCCACCTGCTCGACTCGCCAGAAACACCTGCCGGACACGCCAAAATCACCTGCCGGGTACGCCAGAACCACCTGGCGGACACTCCGAAACCACCTGTCGCGCATGCCGGAACCACCTCTCAGACGTGCCAGAAGCACGTGCCGGACACGCCGGAATCACCTACCGGACAGACCGGAACCACCTGCCGAGCACGCCGGAGCCACCTGTTCGACTCGCTTTAACCACCTGCCGGACAGGCCAATATCAACTGCTGGCTATGCCAGAACCACCTGGGGGACGGTCCGGAATCACCTGCCAGCCATGGCGGAACCACCTCTCAGACGTACCAGAACCACCTGCCGGAGAAGCTGGAAACACGTCCTGGACAGTCTGGAACCACCTGCCGGCCAAGCCTGAACCACCTGCCAAGCACAACGGAACAACCTGCCAGACACGCCAAAATCACCTGCGTGTTATGCCAGAACCACTTGGAGGACTCTCTGGGATGACCTGCCGGGCATGCCGGAACCACCTCTCAGACGTGCCAGAACCATGTGGCGGACAGTCCGGAATCACCTGTTGGGCATGCGCAACCACCTCTGAGACGGACCAGAACCACATGCCGTGCAGGCTGGAACCACCTACCGGACAGACCAGAATCACCTTTCGGGCATGCCGGAACCACCTGTCAGATGTGCCAGAAACACGTGCCGGAGACGCCGGAAGCACCTGCCAAGCACGTTGGAACCACCTGCTCAACTCGCCTGAACCACCTGCCGGACATGCCAAAATCACCTGCCGACTATGCCAGAACCACTTGGCGAACACTCCGGAATCACTAGCCGGGCATGCAGGAACCACCTCTCAGACATGCCAGAAACCCGTGCCAATGACCCCGGAAGCACCAGCCAAGCACGCCGGAACCACCTGCTCGACTCGCCAGAACCACCTGCCGATCACGCAAAAATCACCTGCCGGCTACGCCACAACCAGTTGGTGAACACTTTGGAATCACCTGCCAGGCTTGCTGGAACCACCTGCCAGTCATGCCAAAATCACCTGCCAACTACGCCAGAACCGCTTGGCGGACACTGCGGAAACACCTGTCGGGCCGGCTGGAACCACATCTCAGACGTGCCAGAAACGTGTTCATGAGATGCTGGAACCACACCCCGAACAGACGGATACCACCTGCCAGAACTGCCTGAACCACCTGCTGAGCACGCCGGAACCACCTGCTCGACTCACCGGTACCACCTCCCTGACACGCAAAAATCACCTGCTGGGTATGCCAGAACCACTTGGCGGACACTCCGGAATCATCTTCCGGACATGCCGGAACCAGCTCTCAGACACACCAGAACCAAGTGCCGGAGACGCCGGAAGCACCTGCCGAGCATGCCGGAGCCACCTGCTCGACTCGCCAGAAACACCTGCCGGACACGCCAAAATCACCTGCCGGTTATGCCAGAACCACCTGGCGGACACTCCGGAATCACCTGTCGCGGATGACGGAACCACCTCTCAGACGTGCCGGAAGCACGTGCCAGACACGCCGCAAACACCTACCGGACAGACCGGAACCACCTGCCAAGAACGCCGGAGCCACCTGTTCGACTCGCTGGAACCACCTGCCGGACAGGCCAATATCAACTGCTGGCTATGCCAGAACCACCTGGGGGACAGTCCGGGATCACCTGCCAGCCATGGCGGAACCACCTCTCAGACGTACCAGAACCACCTGCCGGAGAAGCTGGAAACACGTCCTGGACAGACTGGAACCACGTGGCGGCCATGCCTGAACCACCTGCCGAGCACGGCGGAACCACCTGCCGGACACGCGAAAATCACCTGCGGGCTACGCCAGAACCAGTTGGACGACTCTCCGAAATGACATGCCGGGCATGTTGGAACCACCTCTCAGACGTGCCAGAAGCACGTGGCGGACAGTGCGGAATCACCTGTTGGGCATACGCAACCACCTCAGAGACGTGCCAGAACCAGGTGCCGTGCACGCCGGACCCACCTACCGGACAGACTGGAATCAACTTTCGGGCATGCCGGAACCACCAGTCAGATGTGCCAGAAACACGTGCCGGAGACGCCGGAAGCCCCTGCCGAGCACGTCGCAACCACCTGCTCAACTCGCCTGAACCACCTGCCGTACACGCCAAAATCACCTGCCCGCTACACCAGCACCACTTCGGGGACAAGCCGGAATCACGTGAGGGGCATGCCGGCACAGCCTCGCAGACTGAACCTCGTGCCGGACACCACAGAACCACCTGCCGGACAGACCGGAACCACCTGCCGGACACGCCGGAACCACCGGCTCGACCCGCCGGAACGACCGCTGGACATGCAAAATCACCTGCCGGCTACGCCGGAAACACTTGGCGAACACTCCGGAATCACCTGCCGGGCATGCCGGAACCACCTCTCAGATATGCCAGAACCACGTGCCAATGACCCCGGAAGCACCTGCCGAGCACGCCGAAACCACCTGCTCGACTCGCCAGAACCACCTGCCGGACACGCCAAAATCACCTGCCGGGTACGCCAGAACCACCTGGCGGACACTCCGAAACCACCTGTCGCACATGCCGGAACCACCTCTCAGACGTGCCGGAAGCACGTGCCGGACACGCCGGAATCACCTACCGGACAGACCGGAACCACCTGCCGAGCACGCCGGAGCCACCTGTTCGACTCGCTGGAACCACCTGCCGGACAGGCCAATATCAACTGCTGGCTATGCCAGAACCACCTGGGGGACGGTCCGGAATCACCTGCCAGCCATGGCGGAAGCACCTCTCAGACGTACCAGAACCACCTGCCAGAGAAGCTGGAAACACGTCCTGGACAGTCTGGAACCACCTGCCGGCCAAGCCTGAACCACCTGCCAAGCACAACGGAACAACCTGCATGACACGCGAAAATCACCTGCGTGTTATGCCAGAACCACTTGGAGGACTCTCTGAGATGACCTGCCGGGCATGCCGGAACCACCTCTCAGACGTGCCAGAACCATGTGGCGGACAGTCCGGAATCACCTGTTGGGCATGCGCAACCACCTCTGAGACGTACCAGAACCACATGCCGTGCAGGCTGGAACCACCTACCGGACAGACCGGAATCACCTTTCGGGCATGCCGGAACCACCTGTCAGATGTGCCAGAAACACGTGCCGGAGACGCCGGAAGCACCTGCCAAGCACGCCGGAACCACCTGCTCGACTCGCCAGAACCACCTGCCGATCACGCAAAAATCACCTGCCGGCTACGCCACAACCAGTTGGTGAACACTTTGGAATCACCTGCCAGGCTTGCTGGAACCACCTGCCAGTCATGCCAAAATCACCTGCCAACTATGCCAGAACCGCCTGGCGGACACTGCGGAAACACCTGTCGGGCCGGCTGGAACCACATCTCAGACGTGCCAGAAACGTGTTCATGAGATGCTGGAACCACACCCCGAACAGACGGATACCACCTGCCAGAACCGCCTGAACCACCTGCTGAGCACGCCGGAACCACCTGCTCGACTCACCGGTACCACCTCCCTGACACGCCAAAATCACCTGCTGGGTATGCCAGAACCACTTGGCGGACACTCCGGAATCATCTGCCGGACATGCCGGAACCAGCTCTCAGACACACCAGAACCAAGTGCCGGAGACGCCGGAAGCACCTGCCGAGCATGCCGGAGCCACCTGCTCGACTCGCCAGAAACACCTGCCGGACACGCCAAAATCACCTGCAGGGTGTGCCAGAACCACCTGGCGTACACTACGGAATCACCTGCCGCGCATGCCGGAACCACCTCTCAGACGTGCCGGAAGCACGTGCCGGACACGCCGGAAACACCTACCGGACAGACCGGAACCACCTGCCAAGAACGCCGGAGCCACCTGTTCGACTCGCTGGAACCACCTGCCGGACAGGCCAATATCAACTGCTGGCTATGCCAGAACCACCTGGGGGACAGTCCGGGATCACCTGCCAGCCATGGCGGAACCACCTCTCAGACGTACCAGAACCACCTGCCGGAGAAGCTGGAAACACGTCCTGGACAGACTGGAACCACGTGACGGCCATGCCTGAACCACCTGCCGAGCACGGCGGAGCCACCTGCCGGACACGCCAAAATCACCTGCGGGCTACGCCAGAACCACTTGGACGACTCTCCGAAATGACCTGCCGGGAATGTTGGAACCACCTCTCAGACGTGCCAGAAGCACGTGGCGGACAGTCCGGAATCACCTGTTGGGCATACGCAACCACCTCTGACACGTACCAGAACCACGTGCCGTGCACGCCGGAACCACCTACCGGACAGACCGGAATCAACTTTTGGGCATGCCGGAACCACCAGTCAGATGTGCCAGAAACACGTGCCAGAGACGCCGGAAGCACCTGCCGAGCACGTCGCAACCACCTGCTCAACTCGCCTGAACCACCTGCCGGACACGCCAAAATCACCTGCCCGCTACAGCAGCACCACTTCGGGGACAAGCCGGAATCACGTGAGGGGCATGCCGGCACAGCCTCTCAGACTGAACCTCGTGCCGGACACCACAGAACCACCTGCCGGACAGACCGGAACCACCTGCCGGACACGCCGGAACCACCGGCTCGACCCGCCGGAACGACCGCTGGACATGCAAAATCACCTGCCGGCTACGCCGGAAACACTTGGCGAACACTCCGGAATCACCTGCCGGGCATGCCGGAACCACCTCTCAGATATGCCAGAACCACGTGCCAATGTCCCCGGAAGCACCTGCCGAGCACGCCGGAACCACCTGCTCGACTCGCCAGAACCACCTGCCGGACACGCAAAAATCACCTGCCGGCTACGCCACAACCAGTTGGGGAACACTTCGGAATCACCTGCCGGGCTTGCTGGAACCACCTGCCGGTCATGCCAAAATCACCTGCCAACTACGCCAGTACCACTTGGCGGACACTGTGGAAACACCTGTCGGGCCGGCCGGAACCACATCTCAGACGTGCCAGAACCATGTGCATGAGATGCTGGAACCACACCCCGAAGAGACGGAAAACACCTGCCAGACCCGTCTGAACAACCTGCCGAGCACGCCGGAGCCACCTGCTCGACTCGCCGGAACCACCTACCTGACATGCCCAAATCACCAGCCGGGTATGCCAGAACCACTTGCCGGACACTCCGGAATCATCTGCCGGACATGCCGGAACCAGCTCTCAGACACACCAGAACCACGTGCCGGAGACGCCGGAAGCACCTGCCGAGCATGCCGGAGCCACCTGCTCGACTCGCCAGAAACACCTGCCGGACACGCCAAAATCACCTGCCGGGTACGCCAGAACCACCTGGCGGACACTCCGAAACCACCTGTCGCGCATGCCGGAACCACCTCTCAGACGTGCCAGAAGCACGTGCCGGACACCCCGGAATCACCTACCGGACAGACCGGAACCACCTGCCGAGCACGCCGGAGCCACCTGTTCGACTCGCTTTAACCACCTGCCGGACAGGCCAATATCAACTGCTGGCTATGCCAGAACCACCTGGGGGACGGTCTGGAATCACCTGCCAGCCATGGCGGAACCACCTCTCAGACGTACCAGAACCACCTGCCGGAGAAGCTGGAAACACGTCCTGGACAGTCTGGAACCACCTGCCGGCCAAGCCTGAACCACCTGCCAAGCACAACGGAACAACCTGCCAGACACGCCAAAATCACCTGCGTGTTATGCCACAACCACTTGGAGGACTCTCTGGGATGACCTGCCGGGCATGCCGGAACCACCTCTCAGACGTGCCAGAACCATGTGGCGGACAGTCCGGAATCACCTGTTGGGCATGCGCAACCACCTCTGAGACGGACCAGAACCACATGCCGTGCAGGCTGGAACCACCTACCGGACAGACCGGAATCACCTTTCGGGCATGCCGGAACCACCTGTCAGATGTGCCAGAAACACGTGCCGGAGACGCCGGAAGCACCTGCCAAGCACGTTGGAACCACCTGCTCAACTCGCCTGAACCACCTGCCGGACATGCCAAAATCACCTGCCGACTATGCCAGAACCACTTGGCGAACACTCCGGAATCACTAGCCGGGCATGCAGGAACCACCTCTCAGACATGCCAGAAACCCGTGCCAATGACCCCGGAAGCACCAGCCAAGCACGCCGGAACCACCTGCTCGACTCGCCAGAACCACCTGCCGATCACGCAAAAATCACCTGCCGGCTACGCCACAACCAGTTGGTGAACACTTTGGAATCACCTGCCAGGCTTGCTGGAACCACCTGCCAGTCATGCCAAAATCACCTGCCAACTACGCCAGAACCGCTTGGCGGACACTGCGGAAACACCTGTCGGGCCGGCTGGAACCACATCTCAGACGTGCCAGAAACGTGTTCATGAGATGCTGGAAGCACACCCCGAACAGACGGATACCACCTGCCAGAACCGCCTGAACCACCTGCTGAGCACGCCGGAACCACCTGCTCGACTCACCGGTACCACCTCCCTGACACGCCAAAATCACCTGCTGGGTATGCCAGAACCACTTGGCGGACACTCCGGAATCATCTTCCGGACATGCCGGAACCAGCTCTCAGACACACCAGAACCAAGTGCCGGAGACGCCGGAAGCACCTGCCGAGCATGCCGGAGCCACCTGCTCGACTCGCCAGAAACACCTGCCGGACACGCCAAAATCACCTGCCGGTTATGCCAGAACCACCTGGCGGACACTCCGGAATCACCTGTCGCGGATGACGGAACCACCTCTCAGACGTGCCGGAAGCACGTGCCAGACACGCCGCAAACACCTACCGGACAGACCGGAACCACCTGCCAAGAACGCCGGAGCCACCTGTTCGACTCGCTGGAACCACCTGCCGGACAGGCCAATATCAACTGCTGGCTATGCCAGAACCACCTGGGGGACAGTCCGGGATCACCTGCCAGCCATGGCGGAACCACCTCTCAGACGTACCAGAACCACCTGCCGGAGAAGCTGGAAACACGTCCTGTACAGACTGGAACCACGTGGCGGCCATGCCTGAACCACCTGCCGAGCACGGCGGAACCACCTGCCGGACACGCGAAAATCACCTGCGGGCTACGCCAGAACCAGTTGGACGACTCTCCGAAATGACATGCCGGGCATGTTGGAACCACCTCTCAGACGTGCCAGAAGCACGTGGCGGACAGTGCGGAATCACCTGTTGGGCATACGCAACCACCTCAGAGACGTGCCAGAACCAGGTGCCGTGCACGCCGGACCCACCTACCGGAAAGACTGGAATCAACTTTCGGGCATGCCGGAACCACCAGTCAGATGTGCCAGAAACACGTGCCGGAGACGCCGGAAGCCCCTGCCGAGCACGTCGCAACCACCTGCTCAACTCGCCTGAACCACCTGCCGTACATGCCAAAATCACCTGCCCGCTACACCAGCACCACTTCGGGGACAAGCCGGAATCACGTGAGGGGCATGCCGGCACAGCCTCGCAGACTGAACCTAGTGCCGGACACCACAGAACCACCTGCCGGACAGACCGGAACCACCTGCCGGACACGCCGGAACCACCGGCTCGACCCGCCGGAACGACCGCTGGACATGCAAAATCACCTGCCGGCTACGCCGGAAACACTTGGCGAACACTCCGGAATCACCTGCCGGGCATGCCGGAACCACCTCTCAGATATGCCAGAACCACGTGCCAATGACCCCGGAAGCACCTGCCGAGCACGCCGAAACCACCTGCTCGACTCGCCAGAACCACCTGCCGGACACGCCAAAATCACCTGCCGGGTACGCCAGAACCACCTGGCGGACACTCCGAAACCACCTGTCGCGCATGCCGGAACCACCTCTCAGACGTGCCGGAAGCACGTGCCGGACACGCCGGAATCACCTACCGGACAGACCGGAACCACCTGCCGAGCACGCCGGAGCCACCTGTTCGACTCGCTGGAACCACCTACCGGACAGGCCAATATCAACTGCTGGCTATGCCAGAACCACCTGGGGGACGGTCCGGAATCACCTGCCAGCCATGGCGGAAGCACCTCTCAGAAGTACCAGAACCACCTGCCAGAGAAGCTGGAAACACGTCCTGGACAGTCTGGAACCACCTGCCGGCCAAGCCTGAACCACCTGCCAAGCACAACGGAACAACCTGCATGACACGCGAAAATCACCTGCGTGTTATGCCAGAACCACTTGGAGGACTCTCTGGGATGACCTGCCGGGCATGCCGGAACCACCTCTCAGACGTGCCAGAAGCATGTGGCGGACAGTCCGGAATCACCTGTTGGGCATGCGCAACCACCTCTGAGACGTACCAGAACCACATGCCGTGCAGGCTGGAACCACCTACCGGACAGACCGGAATCACCTTTCGGGCATGCCGGAACCACCTGTCAGATGTGCCAGAAACACGTGCCGGAGACGCCGGAAGCACCTGCCAAGCACGCCGGAACCACCTGCTCGACTCGCCAGAACCACCTGCCGATCACGCAAAAATCACCTGCCGGCTACGCCACAACCAGTTGGTGAACACTTTGGAATCACCTGCCAGGCTTGCTGGAACCACCTGCCAGTCATGCCAAAATCACCTGCCAACTACGCCAGAACCGCTTGGCGGACACTGCGGAAACACCTGTAGGGCCGGCTGGAACCACATCTCAGACGTGCCAGAAACGTGTTCATGAGATGCTGGAACCACACCCAGAACAGACGGATACCACCTGCCAGAACCGCCTGAACCACCTGCTGAGCACGCTGGAACCACCTGCTCGACTCACCGGTACCACCTCCCTGACACGCCAAAATCACCTGCTGGGTATGCCAGAACCACTTGGCGGACACTCCGGAATCATCTGCCGGACATGCCGGAACCAGCTCTCAGACACACCAGAACCAAGTGCCGGAGACGCCGGAAGCACCTGCCGAGCATGCCGGAACCACCTGCTCGACTCGCCAGAAACACCTGCCGGACACGCCAAAATCACCTGCCGGGTACGCCAGAACCACCTGGCGGACACTCCGAAACCACCTGTCGCGCATGCCGGAACCACCTCTCAGACGTGCCGGAAGCACGTGCCAGACACTCCGGAAACACCTACCGGACAGACCGGAACCACCTGCCAAGAACGCCGGAGCCACCTGTTCGACTCGCTGGAACCACCTGCTGGACAGGCCAATATCAACTGCTGGCTATGCCAGAACCACCTGGGGGACAGTCCGGGATCACCTGCCAGCCATGGCGGAACCACCTCTCAGACGTACCAGAACCACCTGCCAGAGAAGCTGGAAACACGTCCTGGACAGACTGGAACCACGTGACGGCCATGCCTGAACCACCTGCCGAGCACGGCGGAACCACCTGCCGGACACGCCAAAATCACCTGCGGGCTACGCCAGAAACACTTGGACGACTCTCCGAAATGACCTGCCAGGCATGTTGGAACCACCTCTCAGACGTGCCAGAAGCACGTGGCGGACAGTCCGGAATCACCTGTTGGGCATACGCAACCACCTCTGAGACGTACCAGAACCACGTGCCGTGCACGCCGGAACCACCTACCGGACAGACCGGAATCAACTTTTGGGCATGCCGGAACAACCAGTCAGATGTGCCAGAAACACGTGCCGGAGACGCCGGAAGCACCTGCCGAGCACGTCGCAACCACCGGCTCAACTCGCCTGAACCACCTGCCGGACACGCCAAAATCACCTGCCCTCTACACCAGCACCACTTCGGGGACAAGCCGGAATCACGTGAGGGGCATGCCGGCACAGCCTCTCAGACTGAACCTCGTGCCAGACACCACAGAACCACCTGCCGGACAGACCGGAACCACCTGCCGGACACGCCGGAACCACCGGCTCGACCCGCCGGAACGACCGCTGGACATGCAAAATCACCTGCCGGCTACGCCAGAAACACTTGGCGAACACTCCGGAATCACCTGCCGGGCATGCCGGAACCACCTCTCAGATATGCCAGAACCACGTGCCAATGACCCCGGAAGCACCTGCCGAGAACGCCGGAACCACCTGCTCGACTCGCCAGAACCACCTGCCGGACATGCAAAAATCACCTGCCGGCTACGCCACAACCAGTTGGGGAACACTTCGGAATCACCTGCCGGGCTTGCTGGAACCACCTGCCGGTCATGCCAAAATCACCTGCCAACTACGCCAGTACCACTTGGCGGACACTGTGGAAACACCTGTCGGGCCGGCCGGAACCACATCTCAGAGGTGCCAGAACCATGTGCATGAGATGCTGGAACCACACCCCGAACAGACGGAAAACACCTGCCAGACCCGTCTGAACAACCTGCCGAGCACGCCGGAGCCACCTGCTCGACTCGCCGGAACCACCTACCTGACATGCCCAAATCACCAGCCGGGTATGCCAGAACCACTTGCCGGACACTCCGGAATCATCTGCCGGACATGCCGGAACCAGCTCTCAGACACACCAGAACCACGTGCCGGAGACGCCGGAAGCACCTGCCGAGCATGCCGGAGCCACCTGCTCGACTCGCCAGAAACACCTGCCGGACACGCCAAAATCACCTGCCGGGTACACCAGAACCACCTGGCGGACACTCCGAAACCACCTGTCGCGCATGCCGGAACCACCTCTGAGACGTGCCGGAAGCACGTGCCGGACACGTCGGAATCACCTACCGGACAGACCGGAACCACCTGCCGAGCACGCCGGACCCACCTGTTCGACTCGCTGGAACCACCTGCCAGACAGGCCAATATCAACGGCTGGCTATGCCAGAAACTCCTGGGGGACGGTCCGGAATCACCTGCCAGCCATGGCGGAACCACCTCTCAGACGTACCAGAACCACATGTCGGGGAAGCTGGAAACACGTCCTGGACAGTCTGGAACCACGTGACGGCCATGCCTGAACCACCTGCCGAGCACGGCGGAACCACCTGCCGGACACGCCAAAATCACCTGCGGGCTACGCCAGAACCACTTGGACGACTCTCCGAAATGACCTGCCGGGCATGTTGGAACCACCTCTCAGACGTGCCAGAAGCACGTGGCGGACAGTCCGGAATCACCTGTTGGGCATACGCAACCACCTCTGAGACGTACCAGAACCAGGTGCCGTGCACGCCGGAACCACCTACCGGACAGACCGGAATCAACTTTTGGGCATGCCGGAACCACCAGTCAGATGTGCCAGAAACACGTGCCGGAGATGCCGGAAGCACCTGCCGAGCACGTCGCAACCACCTGCTCAACTCGCCTGAACCACCTGCCGGACACGCCAAAATCACCTGCCCGCTACACCAGCACCACTTCGGGGACAAGCCAGAATCACGTGAGGGGCATGCCGGCACAGCCTCTCAGACTGAACCTCGTGCCGGACACCACAGAACCACCTGCCGGACAGACCGGAACCACCTGCCGGACACGCCGGAACCACCGGCTCGACCCCCCGGAACGACCGCTGGACATGCAAAATCACCTGCCGGCTATGCCGGAAACACTTGGCGAACACTCCGGAATCACCTGCCGGGCATGCCGGAACCACCTCTCAGATATGCCAGAACCACGTGCCAATGACCCCGGAAGCACCTGCCGAGCATGCCGGAACCACCTGCTCGACTCGCCAGAACCACCTGCCGGACACGCCAAAATCACCTGCCGGGTACGCCAGAACCACCTGGCAGACACTCCGAAACCAGCTGTCGCGCATGCCGGAACCACCTCTCAGACGTGCCGGAAGCACGTGCCAGACACTCCGGAAACACCTACCGGACAGACCGGAACCACCTGCCGAGAACGCCGGAGCCACCTGTTCGACTCGCTGGAACCACCTGCCGGACAGGCCAATATCAACTGCTGGCTATGCCAGAACCACCTGGGGGACAGTCCGGGATCACCTGCCAGCTATGGCGGAACCACCTCTCAGACGTACCAGAACCACCTGCCAGAGAAGCTGGAAACACGTCCTGGACAGACTGGAACCACGTGACGGCCATGCCTGAACCACCTGCCGAGCACGGCGGAACCACCTGCCGGACACGCCAAAATCACCTGCGGGCTACGCCAGAAACACTTGGACGACTCTCCGAAATGACCTGCCGGGCATGTTGGAACCACCTCTCAGACGTGCCAGAAGCACGTGGCGGACAGTCCGGAATCACCTGTTGGGCATACGCAACCACCTCTGAGACGTACCAGAACCACGTGCCGTGCACGCCGGAACCACCTACCGGACAGACCGGAATCAACTTTTGGGCATGCCGGAACCACCAGTCAGATGTGCCAGAAACACGTGCCGGAGACGCCGGAAGCACCTGCCGAGCACGTCGCAACCACCGGCTCAACTCGCCTGAACCACCTGCCGGACACGCCAAAATCACCTGCCCTCTACACCAGCACCACTTCGGGGACAAGCCGGAATCACGTGAGGGGCATGCCGGCACAGCCTCTCAGACTGAACCTCGTGCCAGACACCACAGAACCACCTGCCGGACAGACCGGAACCACCTGCCGGACACGCCGGAACCACCGGCTCGACCCGCCGGAACGACCGCTGGACATGCAAAATCACCTGCCGGCTACGCCGGAAACACTTGGCGAACACTCCGGAATCACCTGCCGGGCATGCCGGAACCACCTCTCAGATATGCCAGAACCACGTGCCAATGACCCCGGAAGCACCTGCCGAGCACGCCGGAACCACCTGCTCGACTCGCCAGAACCACCTGCCGGACATGCAAAAATCACCTGCCGGCTACGCCACAACCAGTTGGGGAACACTTCGGAATCACCTGCCGGGCTTGCTGGAACCACCTGCCGGTCATGCCAAAATCACCTGCCAACTACGCCAGTACCACTTGGCGGACACTGTGGAAACACCTGTCGGGCCGGCCGGAACCACATCTCAGAGGTGCCAGAACCATGTGCATGAGATGCTGGAACCACACCCCGAACAGACGGAAAACACCTGCCAGACCCGTCTGAACAACCTGCCGAGCACGCCGGAGCCACCTGCTCGACTCGCCGGAACCACCTACCTGACATGCCCAAATCACCAGCCGGGTATGCCAGAACCACTTGCCGGACACTCCGGAATCATCTGCCGGACATGCCGGAACCAGCTCTCAGACACACCAGAACCACGTGCCGGAGACGCCGGAAGCACCTGCCGAGCATGCCGGAGCCACCTGCTCGACTCGCCAGAAACACCTGCCGGACACGCCAAAATCACCTGCCGGGTACGCCAGAACCACCTGGCGGACACTCCGAAACCACCTGTCGCGCATGCCGGAACCACCTCTGAGACGTGCCGGAAGCACGTGCCGGACACGCCGGAATCACCTACCGGACAGACCGGAACCACCTGCCGAGCACGCCGGACCCACCTGTTCGACTCGCTGGAACCACCTGCCAGACAGGCCAATATCAACGGCTGGCTATGCCAGAATCTCCTGGGGGACGGTCCGGATTCACCTGCCAGCCATGGCGGAACCACCTCTCAGACGTACCAGAACCACATGTCGGGGAAGCTGGAAACACGTCCTGGACAGTCTGGAACCACGTGACGGCCATGCCTGAACCACCTGCCGAGCACGGCGGAACCACCTGCCGGACACGCCAAAATCACCTGCGGGCTACGCCAGAACCACTTGGACGACTCTCCGAAATGACCTGCCGGGCATGTTGGAACCACCTCTCAGACGTGCCAGAAGCACGTGGCGGACAGTCCGGAATCACCTGTTGGGCATACGCAACCACCTCTGAGACGTACCAGAACCACGTGCCGTGCACGCCGGAACCACCTACCGGACAGACCGGAATCAACTTTTGGGCATGCCGGAACCACCAGTCAGATGTGCCAGAAACACGTGCCGGAGATGCCGGAAGCACCTGCCGAGCACGTCGCAACCACCTGCTCAACTCGCCTGAACCACCTGCCGGACACGCCAAAATCACCTGCCCGCTACACCAGCACCACTTCGGGGACAAGCCAGAATCACGTGAGGGGCATGCCGGCACAGCCTCTCAGACTGAACCTCGTGCCGGACACCACAGAACCACCTGCCGGACAGACCGGAACCACCTGCCGGACACGCCGGAACCACCGGCTCGACCCGCCGGAACGACCGCTGGACATGCAAAATCACCTGCCGGCTATGCCGGAAACACTTGGCGAACACTCCGGAATCACCTGCCGGGCATGCCGGAACCACCTCTCAGATATGCCAGAACCACGTGCCAATGACCCCGGAAGCACCTGCCGAGCACGCCGGAACCACCTGCTCGACTCGCCAGAACCACCTGCCGGACACGCAAAAATCACCTGCCGGCTACGCCACAACCAGTTGGGGAACACTTCGGAATCACCTGCCGGGCTTGCTGGAACCACCTGCCGGTCATGCCAAAATCACCTGCCAACTACGCCAGTACCACTTGGCGGACACTGTGGAAACACCTGTCGGGCCGGCCGGAACCACATCTCAGACGTGCCAGAACAATGTGCATGAGATGCTGGAACCACACCCCGAACAGACGGAAAACACCTGCCAGACCCATCTGAACAACCTGCCGAGCACGCCGGAGCCACCTGCTCGACTCGCCGGAACCACCTACCTGACATGCCCAAATCACCAGCCGGGTATGCCAGAACCACTTGGCAGACACTCCGGAATCATCTGCCGTACATGCCGGAACCAGCTCTCAGACACACCAGAAACACATGCCGGAGACGCCGGAAGCACCTGCCGAGCATGCCGGAGCCACCTGCTCGACTCGCCAGAAACACCTGTCGGACACGACAAAATCACCTGCCGCGTACGCCAGAACAACCAGGCGGACACTCCGAAATCAACTGCCGCGCATGCCGGAACCACCACTCAGACGTGACGGAAGCACGTGCCGGACACGCTGGAATCACTTACCGGACAGACCGGAACCACCTGCCGAGCACGCCGGAGCCACCTGTTCGACTCGCTGGAACCACCTGCCGGACAGGCCAATATCAACTGCTGGCTATGCCAGAACCACCTGGGGGACGGTCCGGAATCAACTGCCAGCCATGGCGGAACCACCTCTCAGACGTACCAGAACCACCTGCCGGAGAAGCTGGAAACACGTCCTGGACAGACTTCAACCACGCGACGGCCATGCCTGAACCACCTGCCGAGCACGGCGGAACCACCTGCCGGACACGCCAAAATCACCTGCGTGTTATGCCAGAACCACTTGGAGGACTCTCTGGGATGACCTGCCGGGCATGCCGGAACCACCTCTCAGACGTGCCAGAACCATGTGGCGGACAGTCCGGAATCACCTGTTGGGCATGCGCAACCACCTCTGAGACGTACCAGAACCACATGCCGTGCAGGCTGGAACCACCTACCGGACAGACCGGAATCACCTTTCGGGCATGCCGGAACCACCTGTCAGATGTGCCAGAAACACGTGCCGGAGACGCCGGAAGCACCTGCCAAGCACGTTGGAACCACCTGCTCAACTCGCCTGAACCACCTGCCGGACATGCCAAAATCACCTGCCGACTATGCCAGAACCACTTGGCGAACACTCCGGAATCACTTGCCGGGCATGCAGGAACCACCTCTCAGACATGCCAGAACCCCGTGCCAATGACACCGGAAGCACCAGCCGAGCACGCCGGAACCACCTGCTCGACTCGCCAGAACCACCTGCCGATCACGCAAAAATCACCTGCCGGCTACGCCACAACCAGTTGGGGAACACTTTGGAATCACCTGCCAGGCTTGCTGGAACCACCTGCCAGTCATGCCAAAATCACCTGCCAACTACGCCAGAACCGCTTGGCGGACACTGCGGAAACACCTGTCGGGCCGGCTGGAACCACATCTCAGACGTGCCAGAAACGTGTTCATGAGATGCTGGAACCACACCCCGTACAGACGGATACCACCAGCCAGAACCGCCTGAACCACCTGCTGAGCACGCCGGAACCACCTGCTCGACTCACCGGTAGCACCTCCCTGACACGCCAAAATCACCTGCTGGGTATGCCAGAACCACTTGGCGGACACTCCGGAATCATCTGCCGGACATGCCGGAACCAGCTCTCAGACACACCAGAACCAAGTGCCGGAGACGCCGGAAGCACCTGCCGAGCATGCCGGAGCCACCTGCTCGACTCGCCAGAAACACCTGCCGGACACGCCAAAATCACCTGCCGGGTATGCCAGAACCACCTGGCGGACACTCCGGAATCACCTGCGGCGCATGCCGGAACCACCTCTCAGACGTGCCGGAAGCACGTGCCAGACACTCCGGAAACACCTACCGGACAGACGGGAACCACCTGCCAAGAACGCCGGAGCCACCTGTCGACTCGCTGGAAACACCTGCCGGACAGGCCAATATCAACTGCTGGCTATTCCAGAAACTCCTGGGGGACAGTCCGGGATCACCTGCCAGCCATGGCGGAACCACCTCTCAGACGTACCAGAACCACCTGTCGGAGAAGCTGGAAACACGTCCTGGACAGACTGGAACCACGTGACGGCCATGCCTGAACCACCTGCCGAGCACGGCGGAACCACCTGCCGGACACGCCAAAATCACCTGCGGGCTACGCCAGAACCACTTGGACGACTCTCCGAAATGACCTGCCGGGCATGTTGGAACCACCTCTCAGACGTGCCAGAAGCACGTGGCGGACAGTCCGGAATCACCTGTTGGGCATACGCAACCACCTCTGAGACGTACCAGAACCACGTGCCGTGCACGCCGGAACCACCTACCGGACAGACCGCAATCAACTTTTGGGCATGCCGGAACCACCAGTCAGATGTGCCAGAAACACGTGCCGGAGATGCCGGAAGCACCTGCCGAGCACGTCGCAACCACCTGCTCAACTCGCCTGAACCACCTGCCGGACACACCAAAATCACCTGCCCGCCACACCAGCACCACTTCGGGGACAAGCCAGAATCACGTGAGGGGCATGCCGGCACAGCCTCTCAGACTGAACCTCGTGCCGGACACCACAGAACCACCTGCCGGACAGACCGGAACCACCTGCCGGACACGCCGGAACCACCGGCTCGACCCGCCGGAACGACCGCTGGACATGCAAAATCACCTGCCGGCTACGCCGGAAACACTTGGCGAACACTCCGGAATCACCTGCCGGGCATGCCGGAACCACCTCTCAGATATGCCAGAACCACGTGCCAATGACCCCCGAAGCACCTGCCGAGCATGCCGGAACCACCTGCTCGACTCGCCAGAACCACCTGCCGGACATGCAAAAATCACCTGCCGGCTACGCCACAACCAGTTGGGGAACACTTCGGAATCACCTGCCGGGCTTGCTGGAACCACCTGCCGGTCATGCCAAAATCACCTGCCAACTACGCCAGTACCACTTGGCGGACACTGTGGAAACACCTGTCGGGCCGGCCAGAACCACATCTCAGACGTGCCAGAACCATGTGCATGAGATGCTGGAACCACACCCCGAACAGACGGAAAACACCTGCCAGACCCGTCTGAACAACCTGCCGAGCACGCCGGAGCCACCTGCTCGACTCGCCGGAACCACCTACCTGACATGCCCAAATCACCAGCCGGGTATGCCAGAACCACTTGACGGACACTCCGGAATCATCTGCCGGACATGCCGGAACCAGCTCTCAGACACACCAGAACCACGTGCCGGAGACGCCGGAAGCACCTGCCGAGCATGCCGGAGCCACCTGCTCGACTCGCCAGAAACACCTGCCGGACACGCCAAAATCACCTGCCGGGTGCGCCAGAACCACCTGGCGGACACTCCGAAATCACCTGTCGCGCATGCCGGAACCACCTCTCAGACGTGCCGGAATCACGAGCTGGACACGCCGGAATCACCTACCAGACAGACCGGAACCACCTGCCGAGCACGCCGGAGCCACCTGTTCGACTCGCTGAAACCACCTGCCGGACAGGCCAATATCAACTGCTGGCTATGCCAGAACCACCTGGGGGACGGTCCGGAATCACCTGCCAGCCATGGCGGAACCACCTCTCAGACGTACCAGAACCACCTGCCGGAGAAGCTGGAAACACGTCCTGGACAGTCTGGAACCACCTGCCGGCCAAGCCTGAACCACCTGCCAAGCACAACGGAACAACCTGCCAGACACGCCAAAATCACCTGCGTGTTATGCCAGAACCACTTGGAGGACTCTCTGGGATGACCTGCCGGGCATGCCGGAACCACCTCTCAGACGTGCCAGAACCATGTGGCGGACAGTCCGGAATCACCTGTTGGGCATGCGCAACCACCTCTGAGACGTACCAGAACCACATGCCGTGCAGGCTGGAACCACCTACCGGACAGACCGGAATCACCTTTCGGGCATGCCGGAACCACCTGTCAGATGTGCCAGAAACACGTGCCGGAGACGCCGGAAGCACCTGCCGAGCACGTTGGAACCACCTGCTCAACTCGCCTGAACCACCTGCCGGACATGCCAAAATCACCTGCTGACTATGCCAGAACCACTTGGCGAACACTCCGGAATCACTTGCCGGGCATGCAGGAACCACCTCTCAGACATGCCAGAACCCCGTGCCAATGACCCCGGAAGCACCAGCCGAGCACGCCGGAACCACCTGCTCGACTCGCCAGAACCACCTGCCGATCACGCAAAAATCACCTGCCGGCTACGCCACAACCAGTTGGGGAACACTTTGGAATCACCTGCCAGGCTTGCTGGAACCACCTGACAGTCATGCCAAAATCACCTGCCAACTACGCCAGAACCGCTTGGCGGACACTGCGGAAACACCTGTCGGGCCGGCTGGAACCACATCTCAGACGTGCCAGAAACGTGTTCATGAGATGCTGGAACCACACCCCGAACAGACGGATACCACCTGTCAGAACCTCCTGAACCACCTGCTGAGCACGCCGGAACCACCTGCTCGACTCACCGGTACCACCTCCCTGACACGCCAAAATCACCTGCTGGGTATGCCAGAACCACTTGGCGGACACTCCGGAATCATCTGCCGGACATGCCGGAACCAGCTCTCAGACACACCAGAACCAAGTGCCGGAGACGCCGGAAGCACCTGCCGAGCATGCCAGAGCCACCTGCTTGACTCGCCAGGAACACCTGCCGGACACGCCAAAATCACCTGCCCGGTACGCCAGAAACACCTGGCGGACACTACGGAATCACCTGCCGCGCATGCCAGCACAACCTCTCCAAAGTGCCGGAAGCACGTGCCGGACAGGCCGGAACCATCTCCCGGACAGACCGGAAACACAGGAAACACTCGCCAGAACCACCTGTTTGACTCACTGGTCCCACCTGCCGGACATGCCAAAATCACCTGCCCGCTACACCAGAACCGCTTGGTGGACAAGCCGGAATCACGTGAAGTGCATGCCGACACAACCTCTCAGACGTGCCAGAACCTCGTGCCGGACACCCCAGACCCACATGCTGGACAGACCAGAACCACCTGCCTGACACGCTGGAACCACCGGCTAGACTCGCTGGAAACATTGCCAGACATGCAAAATCACCTGCCGGCTACGGCAGAACCACTTGGCGAACACTCGGGAATCACCTGCCGGGCATGGCGGAACCACCTCTCAGTCATGCCAGAACCACATGCCAATGACACCGGAAGCACCTGCCGAGCACGCCAGAAACACCTGCTCGACTCGCCAAAACCACCTGCTGGACACGCCAAAATCACCTGCCGGCTACGCCACAACCATTTGGTGAACACTTCGGAATCACCTGCCGGGCTGGCTGGAAACACCTGCCGGTCACGCCAACATCACCTGCCAGCTATGCCAGAACCACTTGGCGAACACCGTGGAAACACCTGACGGGCCGGCCGGAACCACCTCTCAGACGTGCCAGAACCATGTGCCTGAGATGCCGGAACCACACCCCGAACAGACCGAAACCACCTGCCAGACCCGCCTGAACCACCTGCCGAGCACGCCGGAACCACCTACTCGACTCGCCGGAACCACCTACCTGACACGCCAAAATCACCTGCCGGGTATGCCAGAGCCACTTGGTGGACACTCCGGAATCATCTGCCGGACATGCCAGAACCAGCTCTCAGACACACCAGAACCACGTGCCGGACACGCCGGAAGCCCCTGCTGAGCATGCCTGAGCCACATGCTCGACTTGCAAGAAACACCTGCCAGACACGCCAAAATCACCTGCCGGGTACGCCAGAACCACTTGGTGAACACTCCGGAATCACCTTCCGGGCATGCCGGAACCACCTCTCCGACTTGCCAGAACCATGTTCCCGACACGCCGGTACCACCTGCCGAGTATGCCGGAACCACCTGATCCACTCCCCAGAACCATCTGCTGGACACGCCAGAATCACCTGCCGGCTATGCCAGAACCACTCGGCAGACACTCCGGAACCACCTGCCCGGCATGCCGGAACCACCTCTCAGACGTGCCAGAACCATGTGCCGGACAGGCCTCAACCACCTGCCGAGTATACCGGAACCACCTGATCCACTCCCCAGAACCACCTGCTGGACACGCCAAAATCACCTGTCGGCTACGCCAGAACCACTTGGCGAACACTCCGGAATCACCTGCCGGGCATGCCGGAACCACCTCTCAGACTTGCCGGAACCATGTTCCGGACACGCCGGTACCACCTGCCGAGTATGCCGGAACCACCTGATCCACTCCCCAGAACCACCTGCTGGACATGCCAGAATCACTTGCCGGCTACGCCAGAACCACTCGGCAGACACTCCGGAACCACCTGCCGGGCATGCCTGACCCATCTCTCAGACGTGCCAAAACCATCTTCCGGACACGCCGGTACCACCTGCCGAGCTCGCCGGAACCACCTGCTGGACACGCCAAAATCACCTGCCGGCTACGCCAGAACCACTCGGCAGACACTCCGGAATCAAATGTCAGGCATTCCGGTACCACCTCTCAGAGGTGCCGGAACCACATTCCGGACACTCCGGAATAACCTTCCGGGCATGCCGGAACCATCTCTCACATGTGCCAGAAGTATGTTCCGGAAACGCCCGTACCACCTGCCGAGCACCCCAGAACCACCTGCTGGACACGCCAAAATCACCTGCCAGCTACGCCGGAACCACGTGGTGGACACTCAGGAATCATCTGCCGGACATGCCAGAACCAGCTCTCAGACACACCAGAACCACGTGCCGGACACGCCGGAAGCACCTGCTGAGCATGCCTGAGCCACATGCTCGACTTGCTAAACACACCTGCCAGACACGCCAAAATCACCTGCCGGGTACACCAGAACCACGTGGCGGACACTCCGGAATCACCTGTCGGGCATGCCGGAACCACCTCTCAGACGTGCCAGAACCTCGTGCCGGACACGCCAGAACCACCTGCCGGACAGACCGGAACCACCTGCCGGACACGCCGGAACCACCGGCTCCACTCGCCGGAACCATTGCCGGACATGCAAAATCACCTGCCGGCTATGCCAGAACCACTCGGCAGACACTCCGGAACCACCTCCAGGACAGACCGGAACCACCTGCCGGACACGCCGGGACCACCTGCTTGACTCGCCAGAACCACCTGCCGGACACGCCAGAATCACCAGCCGGCTACGCCACAACCACTTGTCGGACACTCCGGAATCACCTGCCGGGCATGCTGGAACCACCTCTCAGAGGTGCCACAGCGACATGCAGGAGACGGCGGTAGCACCTGCCGAGAATGCCGGAAGTTCCTGATCCACTCCGCGGAACCACCTGCCGGACACTCCAAAATGACCTGCCGGCTACGCCAGAACCACTTGGCGGACACTCCAGAATCACCTGCTGGGCATGCCAGCACAGCCTCTCCGAAGTGCCAGAAGCACGTGCCGGACAGGCCAGAACCATCTCCCGGACAGACCGGAAACACAGGAAACACTCGCCGGAACCACCTGCTTGACTCACGGGTCCCACCTGCCGGACACGACAAACTCACCTGCCCGCTACACCAGAACCACTTGGTGGACAAGCCGGAATCACGTGACGTGCATGCCGACACAACCTCTCAGACGTGCCAGAACCACGTGCCGGAAACCCCAGAACCACCAGCTGGACAGACCGGAACCACCTGCCGGACACGCCGGAGCCACCGGCTCGAGTCGCCGGATCCATCGCCGGACATGCAAAATCACCAGCCGGATACGCCAGAACCACTTGTCGAACACTCCTGAATCACCTGCCGGGCATGCCGGAACCACCTCTCAGACTTGCCAGAACCATGTTCCGGACACGCCGGTACCACCTGCCGAGTATGACGGAACCACCTGATCCACTCCCCAGAACCACCTGCTGGACACGCCAGAATCAGCTGCCGGCTATGCGAGAACCACTCTGCAGACACTCCGGAATCACATGTCAGGCATTCCGGAACCACCTCTCAGAGGTGTTAGAACCACATGCCGGACACTCCGGAATCACCTGCCGAGTTCGCCGGAACCACCTGCTGGACATGCCGGAACCAACTGCCTCACAGGCCGAACTCATATGCCGGCTATGCCAAAACAACTTGGTGCTCACTCCAGAATCACCCTGCGGGCATGCCGGAACCACGTCATGGACAGTTGGCAAACACCTGTCGGACCTGCCGGAACCACCTGCCGAGCACGCCAGAACCACCTGCTCGACTCACCAGAGCCACCTGCCGGACACATCATACACACCTGTGGGGAACACCAGAACCACTTGGAGGACTCTCCGGGATCACCTGCCGGGCATGCCGGAACCACCTCTCAGACGTGCCAGAACCATGTGCCGGACACGCCGGTACCACCTGCCGAGTATGCCAGAACGACCTGATCCACTCCCCAGAACCACCTGCTGGACACGCCACAATCAGCTGCCGGCTAGGCAAGAGCCACTCGGCAGACACTCCGGAATCACGTCAGGCATTCCGGAACCACCTCTCAGAGGTGCCAGAACCACATGCCGGACACTACGGAATCACCTGCCGAGCTTGCCGGAACCACCTGCTGGACATGCCGGAACCACCTGCCTCACAGGCCAAAATCATATGCCGGCTACGCCAAAACCACTTGGTGGACACTCCAGAATCAACTTCGGGCATGTCGGAACCACGTCATTGACAGACGGCAAACACCTGCCGGACCTGCCAGAACCACCTGCCGAACACGCGGGAACCAGGGGCTCGACTCGCCGGAACCATTGCCGGACATGCAAAATCACCTGCTGGCTACGGCAGAACCACTTGGCGAACACTCGGGAATCACGTGCCGGGCATGGGGAACCACCTCTCAGACATGACGGAACCACATGCCAATGACACCGGAAGCACCTGCCGAGCACGCCAGAACCACCAGCTCGACTCGCCAAAACCACCTGCTGGACACGCCAAAATCACCTGCCAGCCACGCCACAACCATTTGGTGAACACTTCGGAATCACCTGCCGGGCTGGCTGGAACCACCTGCCGGTCACGCCAACATCACCTGCCAGCTATGCCAGAACCACTTGGCGAACACCATGGAAACACCTGTCGGGCCGGCCGGAACCACCTCTCAGACTTGACAGAACCATGTGCCTGAGATGCTGGAACCACACCCCGAACAGACCGAAGCCACCTGCCAGACCCGCCTGAACCCCCTGCCGAGCACGCCTGAACCACCTACTCGACTCGCCAGAACCACCTACCTGACACGCCAAAATCAACTGCCGGGTATGCCAGAGCCACTTGGTGGACACTCCGGAATCATCTGCCGGACATGCCGGAACCAGCTCTCAGACACACCAGAAACACGTGCCGGACAAGCCGGAAGCACCTGCTGAGAATGCCTGAGCCACATGCTCGACTTGCAAGAAACACCTGCCAGACACGCCAAAATCACCTACAGGGTACGCCAGAACCACGTGGCGGACACTCCGGAATCACCTGTCGGGCATGCCGGAACCACCTCTCAGACGTGCCAGAACCTCTTGCCGGACACGCCAGAACCACCTGCCGGACAGACCGGAACCACCTGCCGGACACGCCGGAACCACCGGCTCGACTCGCCGGAACCACCGCCGGACATGCAAAATCACCTGCCGGCTACGCCGGAAACACTTGGCGAACACTCCGGAATCACCTGCCGGGCATGCCGGAACCACCTCTCAGACTTGCCAGAACCATGTTCCGGACACGCCGGTACCACCTGCCGAGTATGCCGGAAACACCTGATCCACACCCCAGAACCACCTGCTGGACATGCTAGAATCAGCTGCCGGCTATGCAAGAACCACTCAGCAGACACTCCGGAATCACATGTCAGGCATTCCGGAACCACCTCTCAGAGGTGCCAGAACCACATGCCGGAGACTCCGGAATCACCTGCCGGGCATGCCGGAACCACGTCTCAGAGGTGCCAGAACCACACGCCGGAGACCCCGGAATCACCTGCCGGGCCTGCCGGAACCATCTCTCAGATGTGCCAGAACCATGTTCTGGACACGCCGGTACCACATGCCGAGCTCGCCGGAGCCACCTTCTGAACACGCCAAAATCACCTGCCGGCTATGCCAGAACCACTCGGCAGACACTCCGGAACCACCTAGAGGACAGACCGGAACCACCTGCCGGACACGCCAGAACCACCTGCCGGACAGACCGGAACCACCTGCCGGACACCCCGGTACCACCGGCTCGACTCGCCGGAACCACCGCCGGACATGCAAAATCACCTGCCGGCTACGCCAGAACCACTTGGTTAACACTCCGGAATCACCTTCCGGGCATGCCGGAACCACCTCTCAGACTTGCCAGAACCATGTGCCAGACAGGCCGCAACCACCTGCCGAGTATGCCGGAACCACCTGATCCACTCCCCAGAACCACCGGCTGGACACGCCAAAATCACCTGCCGGCTACGCCAGAACCACTTGGCAAACACTCCAGAATCACCTGCCGGGAATGCCGGAACCACCTCTCAGAGGTGCCAGAGCCACATGCCGGGGACTCCGGAATCACCTGCCAGGCATGCCGGAACCATCTCTCAGATGTGCCAGAACCATGTTCCGGACACGCCGGTACCACCTGCCGAGCTCGCCGGAACCACATGCTGGACACGCCAAAATCACCTGCCGGCTACGCCAGAACCACTCGGCAGACACTCCGGAATCACATGTCAGGCATTCCGGAACCACCTCTCAGAGGTGCCAGAACCACATGTCGGACACTCCGGGATCACCTGCCGGGCATGCCGGAACCACCTCTCAGACGTGCCAGAACCATATGCCGGACACGCCGCAACCACCTGCCGAGCACGCCGGAACCACCTGCTCGATTCACCAGAGCCACCAGCCGGACACGCCAGAATCACCTGCCGGCTATGCCAGAACCACTCGGCAGACACTCCGGAACCACCTGCCCGGCATGCCGGAACCACCTCTCAGAGGTGCCAGAACCACTCGGCAGACACTCCGGAACCACCTGCCCGGCATGCCGGAACCATCTCTCAGACGTGCCACAACCACTTGCCGAAGAGACCAGAAGCACCTGCCGAGCTCGCCGGAACCACCTTCTGGACATGCCGGAACCACCTGCCTCACAGGCCAAATTCATATGCCGGCTACGCCAAAACCACTTGGTTGACACTCCAGAATCACCTTGCGGGCATGCCAGAACCACGTCATGGACAGACGGCAAACACCTGCCGGACCTGCCGGAACCACCTGCCGGACAAACCGGAACCACCTGCCGGACACGCCGGAACCGCCGGCTCGACTCGCCCGAACCACCGCCGGACATGCAAAATCACCTGCCGGCTACGCCAGAACCACTTGGCGAACACTTCGGAATCACCTGCCGGGCATGCCGGAACCACCTCTCAGACTTGCCAGAACCATGTTCCGGACACGCCGGTACCACCTGCCGAGTATGCCGGAACCACCTGATCCACTCCCCAGAACCACCTGCTGGACATGCCAGAATCACGTGCGGGCTACGCCAGAACCACTCGGCAGACACTCCGGAACCACCTGCCGGGCATGCCGGAACCACCTCTCAGAGGTGCCAGAACCACATGCCGGAGACTCAGGAATCACCTGCCGGGCATGCCGGAACCAGCTCTCAGAGGTGCCAGAACCACATGCCGGACACTCCGGAATCACCTCCCGGGCTTGCCGGAACCATCTCTCAGACGTGCCACAACCACGTGCCGCAGAGACCAGAAGCACGTGCCGAGCTCGTCGGAACCACCTGCTAGACATGCTGGAACCACCTGCCTCACAGGCCAAAATCATATGCCGGCTACGCCAAAACCACTTGGTGGACACTCCAGAATCAACTTGCGGGCATGCCGGAACCACGTCATGGACAGACGGCAAACACCTGCCGGACCTGCCGGAACCACCTGCCGAGCACGCCGGAACCACCTGCTCGACTCACCAGAGCCACCAGCCGGACACATCAGAAACACCTGCGGGGTACGCCAGAACCACTTGGAGGACTCTCCGTGATCACCTGAGAGGCATGCCGGAACCACCTCTCAGAGGTGCCAGAGCCACATGCCGGGGACTCCGGAATCACCTGCCAGGCATGCCGGAACCATCTCTCAGATGTGCCAGAACCATGTTCCGGACACTCCGGTACCACCTGCCGAGCTCGCCGGAACCACCTGCTGGACACGCCAAAATCACCTGCCGGCTACGCCAGAACCACTCGGCAGACACTCCGGAATCACATGTCAGGCATTCCGGAACCACCTCTCAGAGGTGCCAGAACCACATGTCGGACACTCCGGGATCACCTGCCGGGCATGCCGGAACCACCTCTCAGACGTGCCAGAACCATGTGCCGGACACGCCGCAACCACCTGCCGAGTATGCCGGAACCACCTGCTCCACTCCCCAGAACCACCTGCTGCACACGCCAAAATCACCTGCCGGATATGCCAGAACCACTCGGCAGACACTCCGGAAGCACCTCCAGGACAGACCGGAACCACCTGCCGGACACGCCGGGACCACCTGCTTGACTCGCCAGAACCACCTGCCGGACACGCCAGAATCACCAGCCGGCTACGCCACAACCACTTGTCGGACACTCCGGAATCCCCTGCCGGGCATGCTGGAACCACCTCTCAGAGGTGCCACAGCGACATGCAGGAGACGGCGGTAGCACCTGCCGAGAATGCCGGAAGTTCCTGATCCACTCCGCGGAACCACCTGCCGGACACTCAAAAATGACCTGCCGGCTACGCCACAACCAGTTGGTGAACACTTTGGAATCACCTGCCAGGATACGTGGAACCACCTGCCAGTCATGCCAAAATCACCTGCCAACTACGCCAGAACCGCTTGGCGGACACTGCGGAAACACCTGTCGGGCCGGCTGGAACCACATCTCAGACGTGCCAGAAACGTGTTCATGAGATGCTGGAACCACACCCCGAACAGACGGATACCACCTGCCAGAACCGCCTGAACCACCTGCCGAGCACGCCGGAACCACCTGCTCGACTCACCGGTACCACCTCCCTGACACGCCAAAATCACCTGCTGGGTATGCCAGAACCACTTGGCGGACACTCCGGAATCATCTGCCGGACATGCCGGAACCAGCTCTCAGACACACCAGAACCAAGTGCCGGAGACGCCGGAAGCACCTGCCGAGCATGCCGGAGCCACCTGCTCGACTCGCCAGAAACACCTGCCGGACACGCCAAAATCACCTGCCGGGTACGCCAGAACCACCTGGCGGACACTACGGAATCACCTGTCGCCCATGCCGGAATCACCTCTCAGACGTGCCGGAAGCACGTGCCGGACACGCCGGAATCACCTACCGGACAGACCGGAACCACCTGCCAAGCATGCCGGAGCCACCTGTTCGAATCGCTGGAACCACCTGCCGGACAGTTCAATATCAACTGCTGGCTATGCCAGAACCACCTGGGGGACAGTCCGGGATCACCTGCCAGCCATGGTGGAACCACCTCTCAGACGTACCAGAACCACCTGCCGGAGAAGCTGGAAACACGTCCTGGACAGACTGGAACCACGTGACGGCCATGCCTGAACCACCTGCCGAGCACGGCGGAACCACCTGCCGGACACGCCAAAATCACCTGCGGGCTACGCCAGAACCACTTGGACGACTCTCCGGAATGACCTGCCGGGCATGTTGGAACCACCTCTCAGACGTGCCAGAAGCACGTGGCGGACAGTCCGGAATCACCTGTTGGGCATACGCAACCACCTCTGAGACGTACCAGAACCACGTGCCGTGCACGCCGGAACCACCTACCGGACAGACCGGAATCAACTTTTGGGCATGCCGGAACCACCAGGCAGATGTGCCAGAAACACGTGCCGGAGACGCCGGAAGCACCTGCCGAGCACGTCGCAACCACCTCCTCAACTCGCCTGAACCACCTGCCGGACACGCCAACATCACCTGCCCGCTACACCAGCACCACTTCGGGCACAAGCCGGAATCACATGAGGGGCATGCCGGCACAGCCTCCCAGACTGAACCTCGTTCCGGACACCACAGAACCACCTGCCGGACAGACCGGAACCACCTGCCGGACACGCCCGAACCACCGGCTCGACCCGCCGGAACGACCGCTGGACATGCAAAATCACCTGCCGGCTACGCCGGAAACACTTGGCGAACACTCCGGAATCACCTGCCGGGCATGCCGGAACCACCTCTCAGATATGCCAGAACCACGTGCCAATGACCCCGGAAGCACCTGCCGAGCACGCCGGAACCACCTGCTCGACTCGCCAGAACCACCTGCCGGACACGCAAAAATCACCTGCCGGCTACGCCACAACCAGATGGGGAACACTTCGGAATCACCTGCCGGGCTTGCTGGAACCACCTGCCGGTCATGCCAAAATCACCTGCCAACTACGCCAGTACCACTTGGCGGACACTGTGGAAACACCTGTCGGGCCGGCCGGAACCACATCTCAGACGTGCCAGAACCATGTGCATGAGATGCTGGAACCACACCCCGAACAGACAGAAAACACCTGCCAGACCCGTCTGAACAACCTGCCGAGCACGCCGGAGCCACCTGCTCGACTCGCCGGAACCACCTACCTGACATGCCCAAATCACCAGCCGGGTATGCCAGAACCACTTGCCGGACACTCCGGAATCATCTGCCGGACATGCCGGAACCAGCTCTCAGACACACCAGAACCACGTGCCGGAGACCCCGGAAGCACCTGCCGAGCATGCCGGAGCCACCTGCTCGACTCGCCAGAAACACCTGCCGGACACGCCAAAATCACCTGCCGGGTACGCCAGAACCACCTGGCGGACACTCCGAAACCACCTGTCGCGCATGCCGGAACCACCTCTGAGACGTGCCGGAAGCACGTGCCGGACACGCCGGAATCACCTACCGGACAGACCGGAACCACCAGCCGAGCACGCCGGACCCACCTGTTCGACTCGCTGGAACCACCTGCCGGACAGGCCAATATCAACTGCTGGCTATGCCAGAACCACCTGGGGGACGGTCCGGAATCACCTGCCAGCCATGGCGGAACCACCTCTCAGACGTACCAGAACCACCTGTCGGGGAAGCTGGAAACACGTCCTGGGCAGTCTGGAACCACCTGCCGGCCAAGCCTGAACCACCTGCCAAGCACAACGGAACAACCTGCCAGACACGCCAAAATCACCTGCGTGTTATGCCAGAACCACTTGGAGGACTCTCTGGGATGACCTGCCGGGCATGCCGGAACCACCTCTCAGACGTGCCAGAACCATGTGGCGGACAGTCCGGAATCACCTGTTGGGCATGCGCAACCACCTCTGAGACGTACCAGAACCACATGCCGTGCAGGCTGGAACCACCTACCGGACAGACCGGAATCACCTTTCGGGCATGCCGGAACCACCTGTCAGATGTGCCAGAAACACGTGCCGGAGACGCCGGAAGCACCTGCCAAGCACGTTGGAACCACCTGCTCAACTCGCCTGAACCACCTGCCGGACATGCCAAAATCACCTGCCGACTATGCCAGAACCACTTGGCGAACACTCCGGAATCACTTGCCGGGCATGCAGGAACCACCTCTCAGACATGCCAGAACCCCGTGCCAATGACACCGGAAGCACCAGCCGAGCACGCCGGAACCACCTGCTCGACTCGCCAGAACCACCTGCCGATCACGCAAAAATCACCTGCCGGCTACGCCACAACCAGTTGGTGAACACTTTGGAATCACCTGCCAGGCTTGCTGGAACCACCTGCCAGTCATGCCAAAATCACCTGCCAACTACGCCAGAACCGCTTGGCGGACACTGCGGAAACACCTGTCGGGCCGGCTGGAACCACATCTCAGACGTGCCAGAAACGTGTTCATGAGATGCTGGAACCACACCCCGTACAGACGGATACCACCTGCCAGAACCGCCTGAACCACCTGCTGAGCACGCCGGAACCACCTGCTCGACTCACCGGTAGCACCTCCCTGACACGCCAAAATCACCTGCTGGGTATGCCAGAACCACTTGGCGGACACTCCGGAATCATCTGCCGGACATGCCGGAACCAGCTCTCAGACACACCAGAACCAAGTGCCGGAGACGCCGGAAGCACCTGCCGAGCATGCCGGAGCCACCTGCTCGACTCGCCAGAAACACCTGCCGGACACGCCAAAATCACCTGCCGGGTATGCCAGAACCACCTGGCGGACACTCCGGAATCACCTGCGGCGCATGCCGGAACCACCTCTCAGACGTGCCGGAAGCACGTGCCAGACACTCCGGAAACACCTACCGGACAGACGGGAACCACCTGCCAAGAACGCCGGAGCCACCTGTCGACTCGCTGGAAACACCTGCCGGACAGGCCAATATCAACTGCTGGCTATTCCAGAAACTCCTGGGGGACAGTCCGGGATCACCTGCCAGCCATGGCGGAACCACCTCTCAGACGTACCAGAACCACCTGTCGGAGAAGCTGGAAACACGTCCTGGACAGACTGGAACCACGTGACGGCCATGCCTGAACCACCTGCCGAGCACGGCGGAACCACCTGCCGGACACGCCAAAATCACCTGCGGGCTACGCCAGAACCACTTGGACGACTCTCCGAAATGACCTGCCGGGCATGTTGGAACCACCTCTCAGACGTGCCAGAAGCACGTGGCGGACAGTCCGGAATCACCTGTTGGGCATACGCAACCACCTCTGAGACGTACCAGAACCACGTGCCGTGCACGCCGGAACCACCTACCGGACAGACCGCAATCAACTTTTGGGCATGCCGGAACCACCAGTCAGATGTGCCAGAAACACGTGCCGGAGATGCCGGAAGCACCTGCCGAGCACGTCGCAACCACCTGCTCAACTCGCCTGAACCACCTGCCGGACACACCAAAATCACCTGCCCGCCACACCAGCACCACTTCGGGGACAAGCCAGAATCACGTGAGGGGCATGCCGGCACAGCCTCTCAGACTGAACCTCGTGCCGGACACCACAGAACCACCTGCCGGACAGACCGGAACCACCTGCCGGACACGCCGGAACCACCGGCTCGACCCGCCGGAACGACCGCTGGACATGCAAAATCACCTGCCGGCTACGCCGGAAACACTTGGCGAACACTCCGGAATCACCTGCCGGGCATGCCGGAACCACCTCTCAGATATGCCAGAACCACGTGCCAATGACCCCCGAAGCACCTGCCGAGCATGCCGGAACCACCTGCTCGACTCGCCAGAACCACCTGCCGGACATGCAAAAATCACCTGCCGGCTACGCCACAACCAGTTGGGGAACACTTCGGAATCACCTGCCGGGCTTGCTGGAACCACCTGCCGGTCATGCCAAAATCACCTGCCAACTACGCCAGTACCACTTGGCGGACACTGTGGAAACACCTGTCGGGCCGGCCAGAACCACATCTCAGACGTGCCAGAACCATGTGCATGAGATGCTGGAACCACACCCCGAACAGACGGAAAACACCTGCCAGACCCGTCTGAACAACCTGCCGAGCACGCCGGAGCCACCTGCTCGACTCGCCGGAACCACCTACCTGACATGCCCAAATCACCAGCCGGGTATGCCAGAACCACTTGACGGACACTCCGGAATCATCTGCCGGACATGCCGGAACCAGCTCTCAGACACACCAGAACCACGTGCCGGAGACGCCGGAAGCACCTGCCGAGCATGCCGGAGCCACCTGCTCGACTCGCCAGAAACACCTGCCGGACACGCCAAAATCACCTGCCGGGTGCGCCAGAACCACCTGGCGGACACTCCGAAATCACCTGTCGCGCATGCCGGAACCACCTCTCAGACGTGCCGGAATCACGAGCTGGACACGCCGGAATCACCTACCAGACAGACCGGAACCACCTGCCGAGCACGCCGGAGCCACCTGTTCGACTCGCTGAAACCACCTGCCGGACAGGCCAATATCAACTGCTGGCTATGCCAGAACCACCTGGGGGACGGTCCGGAATCACCTGCCAGCCATGGCGGAACCACCTCTCAGACGTACCAGAACCACCTGCCGGAGAAGCTGGAAACACGTCCTGGACAGTCTGGAACCACCTGCCGGCCAAGCCTGAACCACCTGCCAAGCACAACGGAACTACCTGCCAGACACGCCAAAATCACCTGCGTGTTATGCCAGAACCACTTGGAGGACTCTCTGGGATGACCTGCCGGGCATGCCGGAACCACCTCTCAGACGTGCCAGAACCATGTGGCGGACAGTCCGGAATCACCTGTTGGGCATGCGCAACCACCTCTGAGACGTACCAGAACCACATGCCGTGCAGGCTGGAACCACCTACCGGACAGACCGGAATCACCTTTCGGGCATGCCGGAACCACCTGTCAGATGTGCCAGAAACACGTGCCGGAGACGCCGGAAGCACCTGCCGAGCACGTTGGAACCACCTGCTCAACTCGCCTGAACCACCTGCCGGACATGCCAAAATCACCTGCTGACTATGCCAGAACCACTTGGCGAACACTCCGGAATCACTTGCCGGGCATGCAGGAACCACCTCTCAGACATGCCAGAACCCCGTGCCAATGACCCCGGAAGCACCAGCCGAGCACGCCGGAACCACCTGCTCGACTCGCCAGAACCACCTGCCGATCACGCAAAAATCACCTGCCGGCTACGCCACAACCAGTTGGGGAACACTTTGGAATCACCTGCCAGGCTTGCTGGAACCACCTGACAGTCATGCCAAAATCACCTGCCAACTACGCCAGAACCGCTTGGCGGACACTGCGGAAACACCTGTCGGGCCGGCTGGAACCACATCTCAGACGTGCCAGAAACGTGTTCATGAGATGCTGGAACCACACCCCGAACAGACGGATACCACCTGTCAGAACCTCCTGAACCACCTGCTGAGCACGCCGGAACCACCTGCTCGACTCACCGGTACCACCTCCCTGACACGCCAAAATCACCTGCTGGGTATGCCAGAACCACTTGGCGGACACTCCGGAATCATCTGCCGGACATGCCGGAACCAGCTCTCAGACACACCAGAACCAAGTGCCGGAGACGCCGGAAGCACCTGCCGAGCATGCCAGAGCCACCTGCTTGACTCGCCAGGAACACCTGCCGGACACGCCAAAATCACCTGCCCGGTACGCCAGAAACACCTGGCGGACACTACGGAATCACCTGCCGCGCATGCCAGCACAACCTCTCCAAAGTGCCGGAAGCACGTGCCGGACAGGCCGGAACCATCTCCCGGACAGACCGGAAACACAGGAAACACTCGCCAGAACCACCTGTTTGACTCACTGGTCCCACCTGCCGGACATGCCAAAATCACCTGCCCGCTACACCAGAACCGCTTGGTGGACAAGCCGGAATCACGTGAAGTGCATGCCGACACAACCTCTCAGACGTGCCAGAACCTCGTGCCGGACACCCCAGACCCACATGCTGGACAGACCAGAACCACCTGCCTGACACGCTGGAACCACCGGCTAGACTCGCTGGAAACATTGCCAGACATGCAAAATCACCTGCCGGCTACGGCAGAACCACTTGGCGAACACTCAGGAATCACCTGCCGGGCATGGCGGAACCACCTCTCAGTCATGCCAGAACCACATGCCAATGACACCGGAAGCACCTGCCGAGCACGCCAGAAACACCTGCTCGACTCGCCAAAACCACCTGCTGGACACGCCAAAATCACCTGCCGGCTACGCCACAACCATTTGGTGAACACTTCGGAATCACCTGCCGGGCTGGCTGGAACCACCTGCCGGTCACGCCAACATCACCTGCCAGCTATGCCAGAACCACTTGGCGAACACCGTGGAAACACCTGACGGGCCGGCCGGAACCACCTCTCAGACGTGCCAGAACCATGTGCCTGAGATGCCGGAACCACACCCCGAACAGACCGAAACCACCTGCCAGACCCGCCTGAACCACCTGCCGAGCACGCCGGAACCACCTACTCGACTCGCCGGAACCACCTACCTGACACGCCAAAATCACCTGCCGGGTATGCCAGAGCCACTTGGTGGACACTCCGGAATCATCTGCCGGACATGCCAGAACCAGCTCTCAGACACACCAGAACCACGTGCCGGACACGCCGGAAGCCCCTGCTGAGCATGCCTGAGCCACATGCTCGACTTGCAAGAAACACCTGCCAGACACGCCAAAATCACCTGCCGGGTACGCCAGAACCACTTGGTGAACACTCCGGAATCACCTTCCGGGCATGCCGGAACCACCTCTCCGACTTGCCAGAACCATGTTCCCGACACGCCGGTACCACCTGCCGAGTATGCCGGAACCACCTGATCCACTCCCCAGAACCATCTGCTGGACACGCCAGAATCACCTGCCGGCTATGCCAGAACCACTCGGCAGACACTCCGGAACCACCTGCCCGGCATGCCGGAACCACCTCTCAGACGTGCCAGAACCATGTGCCGGACAGGCCTCAACCACCTGCCGAGTATACCGGAACCACCTGATCCACTCCCCAGAACCACCTGCTGGACACGCCAAAATCACCTGTCGGCTACGCCAGAACCACTTGGCGAACACTCCGGAATCACCTGCCGGGCATGCCGGAACCACCTCTCAGACTTGCCGGAACCATGTTCCGGACACGCCGGTACCACCTGCCGAGTATGCCGGAACCACCTGATCCACTCCCCAGAACCACCTGCTGGACATGCCAGAATCACTTGCCGGCTACGCCAGAACCACTCGGCAGACACTCCGGAACCACCTGCCGGGCATGCCTGACCCATCTCTCAGACGTGCCAAAACCATCTTCCGGACACGCCGGTACCACCTGCCGAGCTCGCCGGAACCACCTGCTGGACACGCCAAAATCACCTGCCGGCTACGCCAGAACCACTCGGCAGACACTCCGGAATCAAATGTCAGGCATTCCGGTACCACCTCTCAGAGGTGCCGGAACCACATTCCGGACACTCCGGAATAACCTTCCGGGCATGCCGGAACCATCTCTCACATGTGCCAGAAGTATGTTCCAGAAACGCCCGTACCACCTGCCGAGCACCCCGGAACCACCTGCTGGACACGCCAAAATCACCTGCCAGCTACGCCGGAACCACGTGGTGGACACTCAGGAATCATCTGCCGGACATGCCAGAACCAGCTCTCAGACACACCAGAACCACGTGCCGGACACGCCGGAAGCACCTGCTGAGCATGCCTGAGCCACATGCTCGACTTGCAAAACACACCTGCCAGACACGCCAAAATCACCTGCCGGGTACACCAGAACCACGTGGCGGACACTCCGGAATCACCTGTCGGGCATGCCGGAACCACCTCTCAGACGTGCCAGAACCTCGTGCCGGACACGCCAGAACCACCTGCCGGACAGACCGGAACCACCTGCCGGACACGCCGGAACCACCTGCCGGACACGCAAAATCACCTGCCGGCTATGCCAGAACCACTCGGCAGACACTCCGGAACCACCTCCAGGACAGACCGGAACCACCTGCCGGACACGCCGGGACCACCTGCTTGACTCGCCAGAACCACCTGCCGGACACGCCAGAATCACCAGCCGGCTACGCCACAACCACTTGTCGGACACTCCGGAATCACCTGCCGGGCATGCTGGAACCACCTCTCAGAGGTGCCACAGCCACATGCAGGAGACGGCGGTAGCACCTGCCGAGAATGCCGGAAGTTCCTGATCCACTCCGCGGAACCACCTGCCGGACACTCCAAAATGACCTGCCGGCTACGCCAGAACCACTTGGCGGACACTCCAGAATCACCTGCTGGGCATGCCAGCACAGCCTCTCCGAAGTGCCAGAAGCACGTGCCGGACAGGCCAGAACCATCTCCCGGACAGACCGGAAACACAGGAAACACTCGCCGGAACCACCTGCTTGACTCACGGGTCCCACCTGCCGGACACGACAAACTCACCTGCCCGCTACACCAGAACCACTTGGTGGACAAGCCGGAATCACGTGACGTGCATGCCGACACAACCTCTCAGACGTGCCAGAACCACGTGCCGGAAACCCCAGAACCACCAGCTGGACAGACCGGAACCACCTGCCGGACACGCCGGAGCCACCGGCTCGAGTCGCCGGATCCATCGCCGGACATGCAAAATCACCAGCCGGATACGCCAGAACCACTTGTCGAACACTCCTGAATCACCTGCCGGGCATGCCGGAACCACCTCTCAGACTTGCCAGAACCATGTTCCGGACACGCCGGTACCACCTGCCGAGTATGACGGAACCACCTGATCCACTCCCCAGAACCACCTGCTGGACACGCCAGAATCAGCTGCCGGCTATGCGAGAACCACTCTGCAGACACTCCGGAATCACATGTCAGGCATTCCGGAACCACCTCTCAGAGGTGTTAGAACCACATGCCGGACACTCCGGAATCACCTGCCGAGTTCGCCGGAACCACCTGCTGGACATGCCGGAACCACCTGCCTCACAGGCCGAACTCATATGCCGGCTATGCCAAAACAACTTGTTGCTCACTCCAGAATCACCCTGCGGGCATGCCGGAACCACGTCATGGACAGTTGGCAAACACCTGTCGGACCTGCCGGAACCACCTGCCGAGCACGCCAGAACCACCTGCTCGACTCACCAGAGCCACCTGCCGGACACATCATACACACCTGTGGGGAACACCAGAACCACTTGGAGGACTCTCCGGGATCACCTGCCGGGCATGCCGGAACCACCTCTCAGACGTGCCAGAACCATGTGCCGGACACGCCGGTACCACCTGCCGAGTATGCCAGAACGACCTGATCCACTCCCCAGAACCACCTGCTGGACACGCCACAATCAGCTGCCGGCTAGGCAAGAGCCACTCGGCAGACACTCCGGAATCACGTCAGGCATTCCGGAACCACCTCTCAGAGGTGCCAGAACCACATGCCGGACACTACGGAATCACCTGCCGAGCTTGCCGGAACCACCTGCTGGACATGCCGGAACCACCTGCCTCACAGGCCAAAATCATATGCCGGCTACGCCAAAACCACTTGGTGGACACTCCAGAATCAACTTCGGGCATGTCGGAACCACGTCATTGACAGACGGCAAACACCTGCCGGACCTGCCAGAACCACCTGCCGAACACGCGGGAACCAGGGGCTCGACTCGCCGGAACCATTGCCGGACATGCAAAATCACCTGCTGGCTACGGCAGAACCACTTGGCGAACACTCGGGAATCACGTGCCGGGCATGGGGAACCACCTCTCAGACATGACGGAACCACATGCCAATGACACCGGAAGCACCTGCCGAGCACGCCAGAACCACCAGCTCGACTCGCCAAAACCACCTGCTGGACACGCCAAAATCACCTGCCAGCCACGCCACAACCATTTGGTGAACACTTCGGAATCACCTGCCGGGCTGGCTGGAACCACCTGCCGGTCACGCCAACATCACCTGCCAGCTATGCCAGAACCACTTGGCGAACACCATGGAAACACCTGTCGGGCCGGCCGGAACCACCTCTCAGACTTGACAGAACCATGTGCCTGAGATGCTGGAACCACACCCCGAACAGACCGAAGCCACCTGCCAGACCCGCCTGAACCCCCTGCCGAGCACGCCTGAACCACCTACTCGACTCGCCAGAACCACCTACCTGACACGCCAAAATCAACTGCCGGGTATGCCAGAGCCACTTGGTGGACACTCCGGAATCATCTGCCGGACATGCCGGAACCAGCTCTCAGACACACCAGAAACACGTGCCGGACAAGCCGGAAGCACCTGCTGAGAATGCCTGAGCCACATGCTCGACTTGCAAGAAACACCTGCCAGACACGCCAAAATCACCTACAGGGTACGCCAGAACCACGTGGCGGACACTCCGGAATCACCTGTCGGGCATGCCGGAACCACCTCTCAGACGTGCCAGAACCTCTTGCCGGACACGCCAGAACCACCTGCCGGACAGACCGGAACCACCTGCCGGACACGCCGGAACCACCGGCTCGACTCGCCGGAACCACCGCCGGACATGCAAAATCACCTGCCGGCTACGCCGGAAACACTTGGCGAACACTCCGGAATCACCTGCCGGGCATGCCGGAACCACCTCTCAGACTTGCCAGAACCATGTTCCGGACACGCCGGTACCACCTGCCGAGTATGCCGGAAACACCTGATCCACACCCCAGAACCACCTGCTGGACATGCTAGAATCAGCTGCCGGCTATGCAAGAACCACTCAGCAGACACTCCGGAATCACATGTCAGGCATTCCGGAACCACCTCTCAGAGGTGCCAGAACCACATGCCGGAGACTCCGGAATCACCTGCCGGGCATGCCGGAACCACGTCTCAGAGGTGCCAGAACCACACGCCGGAGACCCCGGAATCACCTGCCGGGCCTGCCGGAACCATCTCTCAGATGTGCCAGAACCATGTTCTGGACACGCCGGTACCACATGCCGAGCTCGCCGGAGCCACCTTCTGAACACGCCAAAATCACCTGCCGGCTATGCCAGAACCACTCGGCAGACACTCCGGAACCACCTAGAGGACAGACCGGAACCACCTGCCGGACACGCCAGAACCACCTGCCGGACAGACCGGAACCACCTGCCGGACACCCCGGTACCGCCGGCTCGACTCGCCGGAACCACCGCCGGACATGCAAAATCACCTGCCGGCTACGCCAGAACCACTTGGTTAACACTCCGGAATCACCTTCCGGGCATGCCGGAACCACCTCTCAGACTTGCCAGAACCATGTGCCAGACAGGCCGCAACCACCTGCCGAGTATGCCGGAACCACCTGATCCACTCCCCAGAACCACCTGCTGGACACGCCAAAATCACCTGCCGGCTACGCCAGAACCACTTGGCAAACACTCCAGAATCACCTGACGGGAATGCCGGAACCACCTCTCAGAGGTGCCAGAGCCACATGCCGGGGACTCCGGAATCACCTGCCAGGCATGCCGGAACCATCTCTCAGATGTGCCAGAACCATGTTCCGGACACGCCGGTACCACCTGCCGAGCTCGCCGGAACCACATGCTGGACACGCCAAAATCACCTGCCGGCTACGCCAGAACCACTCGGCAGACACTCCGGAATCACATGTCAGGCATTCCGGAACCACCTCTCAGAGGTGCCAGAACCACATGTCGGACACTCCGGGATCACCTGCCGGGCATGCCGGAACCACCTCTCAGACGTGCCAGAACCATATGCCGGACACGCCGCAACCACCTGCCGAGCACGCCGGAACCACCTGCTCGATTCACCAGAGCCACCAGCCGGACACGCCAGAATCACCTGCCGGCTATGCCAGAACCACTCGGCAGACACTCCGGAACCACCTGCCCGGCATGCCGGAACCACCTCTCAGAGGTGCCAGAACCACTCGGCAGACACTCCGGAACCACCTGCCCGGCATGCCGGAACCATCTCTCAGACGTGCCACAACCACTTGCCGAAGAGACCAGAAGCACCTGCCGAGCTCGCCGGAACCACCTTCTGGACATGCCGGAACCACCTGCCTCACAGGCCAAATTCATATGCCGGCTACGCCAAAACCACTTGGTTGACACTCCAGAATCACCTTGCGGGCATGCCAGAACCACGTCATGGACAGACGGCAAACACCTGCCGGACCTGCCGGAACCACCTGCCGGACAGACCGGAACCACCTGCCGGACACGCCGGAACCGCCGGCTCGACTCGCCCGAACCACCGCCGGACATGCAAAATCACCTGCCGGCTACGCCAGAACCACTTGGCGAACACTTCGGAATCACCTGCCGGGCATGCCGGAACCACCTCTCAGACTTGCCAGAACCATGTTCCGGACACGCCGGTACCACCTGCCGAGTATGCCGGAACCACCTGATCCACTCCCCAGAACCACCTGCTGGACATGCCAGAATCACGTGCGGGCTACGCCAGAACCACTCGGCAGACACTCCGGAACCACCTGCCGGGCATGCCGGAACCACCTCTCAGAGGTGCCAGAACCACATGCCGGAGACTCAGGAATCACCTGCCGGGCATGCCGGAACCAGCTCTCAGAGGTGCCAGAACCACATGCCGGACACTCCGGAATCACCTCCCGGGCTTGCCGGAACCATCTCTCAGACGTGCCACAACCACGTGCCGCAGAGACCAGAAGCACGTGCCGAGCTCGTCGGAACCACCTGCTAGACATGCTGGAACCACCTGCCTCACAGGCCAAAATCATATGCCGGCTACGCCAAAACCACTTGGTGGACACTCCAGAATCAACTTGCGGGCATGCCGGAACCACGTCATGGACAGACGGCAAACACCTGCCGGACCTGCCGGAACCACCTGCCGAGCACGCCGGAACCACCTGCTCGACTCACCAGAGCCACCAGCCGGACACATCAGAAACACCTGCGGGGTACGCCAGAACCACTTGGAGGACTCTCCGTGATCACCTGAGAGGCATGCCGGAACCACCTCTCAGAGGTGCCAGAGCCACATGCCGGGGACTCCGGAATCACCTGCCAGGCATGCCGGAACCATCTCTCAGATGTGCCAGAACCATGTTCCGGACACTCCGGTACCACCTGCCGAGCTCGCCGGAACCACCTGCTGGACACGCCAAAATCACCTGCCGGCTACGCCAGAACCACTCGGCAGACACTCCGGAATCACATGTCAGGCATTCCGGAACCACCTCTCAGAGGTGCCAGAACCACATGTCGGACACTCCGGGATCACCTGCCGGGCATGCCGGAACCACCTCTCAGACGTGCCAGAACCATGTGCCGGACACGCCGCAACCACCTGCCGAGTATGCCGGAACCACCTGCTCCACTCCCCAGAACCACCTGCTGCACACGCCAAAATCACCTGCCGGATATGCCAGAACCACTCGGCAGACACTCCGGAAGCACCTCCAGGACAGACCGGAACCACCTGCCGGACACGCCGGGACCACCTGCTTGACTCGCCAGAACCACCTGCCGGACACGCCAGAATCACCAGCCGGCTACGCCACAACCACTTGTCGGACACTCCGGAATCCCCTGCCGGGCATGCTGGAACCACCTCTCAGAGGTGCCACAGCGACATGCAGGAGACGGCGGTAGCACCTGCCGAGAATGCCGGAAGTTCCTGATCCACTCCGCGGAACCACCTGCCGGACACTCCAAAATGACCTGCCGGCTACGCCAGAACCACTTGGCGGACACTCCAGAATCACCTGCCGGGCATGCCAGCACAACCTCTCCGAAGTGCCCGAAGCACGTGCCGGACAGGCCAGAACCATCTCCCGGACAGACCGGAAACACAGGAAACACTCGCCGGAACCACCTGCTTGACTCACGGGTCCCACCTGCCGGACACGACAAAATCACCTGCCCGCTACACCAGAACCACTTGGTGGACAAGCCGGAATCACGTGACGTGCATGCCGACACAACCTCTCAGACGTGCCAGAACCTCGTGCCGGACACCCCAGACCCACATGCTGGACAGACCGGAACCACCTGCCTGACACGCCGGAACCACCGGCTCGACTCGCCGGAACCATTGCCGGACATGCAAAATCACCTGCCGGCTACGGCAGAACCACTTGGCGAACACTCGGGAATCACCTGCCGGGCATGGCGGAACCACCTCTCAGACATGCCGGAACCACATGCCAATGACACCGGAAGCACCTGCCGAGCACGCCAGAACCACCTGCTCGACTCGCCAAAACCACCTGCTGGACACGCCAAAATCACCTGCCGGCTACGCCACAACCATTTGGTGAACACTTCGGAATCACCTGCCGGGCTGGCTGGAACCACCTGCCGGTCACGCCAACATCACCTGCCAGCTATGCCAGAACCACTTGGCGAACACCATGGAAACACCTGTCGGGCCGGCCGGAACCACCTCTCAGACGTGCCAGAACCATGTGCCTGAGATGCCGGAACCACACCCCGAACAGACCGAAACCACCTGCCAGACCCGCCTGAACCACCTGCCGAGCACGCCGGAACCACCTACTCGACTCGCCGGAACCACCTACCTGACACGCCAAAATCACCTGCCGGGTATGCCAGAGCCACTTGGTGGACACTCCGGAATCATCTGCCGGACATGCCAGAACCACCTCTCAGACTTGCCAGAACCATGTTCCGGACACGCCGGTACCACCTGCCGAGTATGCCGGAACCACCTGATCCACTCCCCAGAACCACCTGCTGGACACGCCAGAATCAGCTGCCGGCTAGGCAAGAGCCACTCGGCAGACACTCCGGAATCACATGTCAGGCATTCCGGAACCACCTCTCAGAGGTGCCAGAACCACATGCCGGAGACTCCGGAATCACCTGCCGAGCATGCCGGAACCACCTCTCAGAGGTGCCAGAACCACATGCCGGAGACTCAGGAATCACCTGCCGGGCATGCCGGAACCATCTCTCAGACGTGCCACAACCACGTGCCGCAGAGACCAGAAGCACGTGCCGAGCTCGCTGGAACCACCTGCTAGACATGCTGGAACCACCTGCCTCACAGGCCAAAATCATATGCCGGCTACGCCAAAACCACTTGGTGGACACTCCAGAATCAACTTGCGGGCATGCCGGAACCACGTCATGGACAGACGGCAAACACCTGCCGGACCTGCCGGAACCACCTGCCGAGCACGCCGGAACCACCTGCTCGACTCACCAGAGCCACCAGCCGGACACATCAGAAACACCTGCGGGGTACGGCAGAACCACTTGGAGTACTCTCCATGATCACCTGAGAGGCATGCCGGAACCACCTCTCAGACGTGGCAGAACCATGAGCCGGACACGCCTCAACCACCTGCCGAGTATACCGGAACCACCTGATCCACTCCCCAGAAACACCTGCCGGACACGCCAAAATCAGCTGCCGGCTACGCCAGAAACACTTGGTGGACACTCCAGGATCACCTGCCGGGCATGCCAGCACAACCTCTCCAAAGTTCCAGAAGCACGTGCCGGACAGGCCGGAACCATCTCCCGGACAGACCGGAAACACAGGAAACACTCGCCAGAACCACCTGTTTGACTCACCGGTCCCACCTGCCGGACACGCCAAAATCACCTGCCCGCTACACCAGAACCGCTTGGTGGACAAGCCGGAATCACGTGAAGTGCATGCCGACACAACCTCTCAGACGTGCCAGAACCTCGTGCCGGACACCCCAGACCCACATGCTGGACAGACCGGAACCACCTGCCTGACACGCCGGAACCACCGGCTCGACTCGCCGGAACCATTGCCGGACATGCAAAATCACCTGCCGGCTACGGCAGAACCACTTGGCGAACACTCGGGAATCACCTGCCGGGCATGGCGGAACCACCTCTCAGACATGCCGGAACCACATGCCAATGACACCGGAAGCACCTGCCGAGCACGCCAGAACCACCTGCTCGACTCGCCAAAACCACCTGCTGGACACGCCTAAATCACCTGCCGGCTACGCCACAACCATTTGGTGAACACTTCGGAATCACCTGCCGGGCTGGCTGGAACCACCTGCCGGTCACGCCAACATCACCTGCCAGCTATGCCAGAACCACTTGGCGAACACCATGGAAACACCTGTCGGGCCGGCCGGAACCACCTCTCAGACGTGCCAGAACCATGTGCCTGAGATGCCGAAACCACACCCCGAACAGACCGAAACCACCTGCCAGACCCGCCTGAACCACCTGCCGAGCACGCCGGAACCACCTACTCGACTCGCCGGAACCACCTACCTGACACGCCAAAATCACCTGCCGGGTATGCCAGAGCCACTTGGTGGACACTCCGGAATCATCTGCCGGACATGCCAGAACCAGCTCTCAGACACACCAGAACCACGTGCCGGACACGCCGGAAGCGCCTGCTGAGCATGCCTGAGCCACATGCTCGATTTGCAAGAAACACCTTCCAGACATGCCAAAATCATCTGCCGGGTACGCCAGAACCACTTGGTGAACACTCCGGAATCACCTTCCGGGCATGCCGGAACCACCTCTCAGACTTGCCAGAACCATGTTCCGGACACGCCGGTACCACCTGCCGAGTATGCCGGAACCACCTGATCCACTCCCCAGAACCACCTGCTGGACACGCCAGAATCACCTGCCGGCTATGCCAGAACCACTCGGCAGACACTCCGGAACCACCTGCCTGGCATGCCGGAACCACCTCTCAGAGGTGCCAGAACCACTCGGCAGACACTCCGGAACCACCTGCCCGGCATGCCGGAACCATCTCTCAGACGTGCCACAACCACTTGCCGAAGAGACCAGAAGCACCTGCCGAGCTCGCCGGAACCACCTTCTGGACATGCCGGAACCACCTGCCTCACAGGCCAAATTCATATGCCGGCTACGCCAAAACCACTTGGTTGACACTCCAGAATCACCTTGCGGGCATGCCAGAACCACGTCATGGACAGACGGCAAACACCTGCCGGACCTGCCGGAACCACCTGCCGGACAGACCGGAACCACCTGCCGGACACGCCGGAACCGCCGGCTCGACTCGCCCGAACCACCGCCGGACATGCAAAATCACCTGCCGGCTACGCCAGAACCACTTGGTGAACACTCCGGAGTCGCCTCCGGGCATGCCGGAACCACCTCTCAGACTTGCCAGAACCATGTTCCGGACACGCCGGTACCACCTGCCGAGTATGCCGGAACCACCTGATCCACTCCCCAGAACCACCTGCTGGACACGCCAGAATCACCTGCCGGCTATGCCAGAACCACTCGGCAGACACTCCGGAACCACCTGCCGGGCATGCCGGAACCACCTCTCAGAGGTGCCAGAACCACATGCCGGAGTCTCAGGAATCACCTGCCGGGCATCCGGAACCATCTCTCAGAGGTACCAGAACCACATGCCGGACACTCCGGAATCACCTGCCGGGCGTGCCGGAACCATCTCTCAGACGTGCCACAACCACGTGCCGAAGAGACCAGAAGCACCTGCCGAGCTCGCCGGAACCACCTGCTAGACATGCCGGAACCACCTGCCTCACAGGTCAAAATGATATGCCGGCTACGCCAAAACCACTTGGTTGACACTCCAGAATCACCTTGCGGGCATGCCGGAACCACGTCATGGACAGACGGCAAACACCTGCCCGACCTGCCGGAACCACCTGCCGAGCACACCGGTAACACCTGCTCGAATCACCTGAGCCACCAGACGGACACATCAGAAACACCTGCGGGGTACACCAGAACCACTTGGAGGACTCTCCGGGATCACCTGCCAGGCATTCCGGCACCACCTCTCAGACGTGCCAGAACCATGTGCCAGACAGGCCGCAACCACCTGCCGAGTATACCGGAACCACCTGATCCCCTACCCAGAACCACCTGCTGGACACGCCAAAATCACCTGCCGGCTACGCCAGAACCACTTGGCGAACACTCCGGAATCACCTGCCGGGCATGCCGGAACCATCTCTCAGATGTGCCAGAACCATGTTCCGGACACTCCGGTACCACCTGCCGAGCTCGCCGGAACCACCTGCTGGACACGCCAGAATCACCTGCCTGCTACGCCAGAACCACTCGGCAGACACTCCAGAACCACCTGCCGGGCATGCCGGAACCACCTCTCAGAGGTGACAGAACCACATGCCTGAGATTCCGGAATCACCTGCCGGGCATGCCTGAACCATCTCTCAGACGTGCCAGAACCATGTTCCGGACACACCGGTACCACCTGCCGAACTCGCCGGAACCACCTGCTGGACACACCAAAATCACCTGCCGGCTACGCAAGAACCACATGCCGGGAACTCCGGAATCACATGCCAGGTGTGCCGGAACCATCTCTCAGACGTGCCACAACCATGTGCCGAAGAGACCAGAAGCACCTGCCGAGCTCGCCGGAACCACCTGCTAGACATGCCGGAACCACCTGCCTCACAGGCCAAAATCATATGCCGGCTACGCCAAAACCACTTGGTGGACACTCCAGAATCAACTTGCGGGCATGCCGGAACCACGTCATGGACAGACGGCAAACACCTGCCGGACCTGCCGGAACCACCTGCCGAGCACGCCGGAAACACCTGCTCGACTCGCCAGAACCACCAGCCGGACACATCAGAAACACCTGCGGGGTACGCCAGAACCACTTGGAGGACTCTGCGGGATCACCTGCCAGGCATGCCGGAACCACCTCTCAGACGTGCCAGAACCATGTGCTGGACACTCCGGAATCACCTGCCGGGCGTGCCGGAACCATCTCTCAGACGTGCCAGAAACATGTGACGGAGACTCCGGAATCACCTGCCGGGCATGCCGGAACCATCTCTCAGATGTGCCAGAACCATGTTCCGGACACGCCGGTACCACCTGCCGAGCTCGCCGGAACCACCTGCTGGACACGCCAAAATCAACTGCCGGCTACGCAAGAACCACTCTGCAGACACTCCGGAATCACATGTCAGGCATTCCAGAACCACCTCTCAGAGGTGCCAGAACCACATGCCGGACACTCCGGGATCACCTGCCGGGCATGCCAGAACCACCTCTCAGACGTGCCAGAACCATGTGCCGGACACGCCGCAACCACCTGCCGAGTATGCCGGAACCACCTGCTCCACTCCCCAGAACCACCTGCTGGACACGCCAAAATCACCTGCCGGATACGCCAGAACCACTCGGAAGACACTCCGGAACCACCTCAAGGACAGACCGGAACCACATGCCGGACACGCCGGGACTACCTGCTTGACTCGCCAGAACCACCTGCCGGACACGCCAGAATCACCAGCCGGCTACGCCACAACCACTTGTCGGACACTCCGGAATCCCCTGCCGGGCATGCTGGAACCACCTCTCAGAGGTGCCACAGCGACATGCAGGAGACGGCGGTAGCACCTGCCGAGAATGCCGGAAGTTCCTGATCCACTCCGCGGAACCACCTGCCGGACACTCAAAAATGACCTGCCGGCTACGCCACAACCAGTTGGTGAACACTTTGGAATCACCTGCCAGGATACGTGGAACCACCTGCCAGTCATGCCAAAATCACCTGCCAACTACGCCAGAACCGCTTGGCGGACACTGCGGAAACACCTGTCGGGCCGGCTGGAACCACATCTCAGACGTGCCAGAAACGTGTTCATGAGATGCTGGAACCACACCCCGAACAGACGGATACCACCTGCCAGAACCGCCTGAACCACCTGCCGAGCACGCCGGAACCACCTGCTCGACTCACCGGTACCACCTCCCTGACACGCCAAAATCACCTGCTGGGTATGCCAGAACCACTTGGCGGACACTCCGGAATCATCTGCCGGACATGCCGGAACCAGCTCTCAGACACACCACAACCACGTGCCGGAGACGCCGGAAGCACCTGCCGAGCACGCCGGAAGCACCTGCCGAGCATGCCGGAGCCACCTGCTCGACTCGCCAGAAACACCTGCCGGACACGCCAAAATCACCTGCCGGGTACGCCAGAACCACCTGGCGGACACTCCGAAACCACCTGTCGCGCATGCCGGAACCGCCTCTCAGACGTGCCGGAAGCACGTGCCGGACACGCCGGAATCACCTACCGGACAGACCGGAACCACCTGCCGAGCACGCCGGAGCCACCTGTTCGACTCGCTGGAACCACCTGCCGGACAGGCCAATATCAACTGCTGGCTATGCCAGAACCACCTGGGGGACCGTCCGGAATCACCTGCCAGCCATGGCGGAACCACCTCTCAGACGTACCAGAACCACCTGCCGGAGAAGCTGGAAACACGTCCTGGGCAGTCTGGAACCACCTGCCGGCCAAGCCTGAACCACCTGCCAAGCACAACGGAACAACCTGCCAGACACGCCAAAATCACCTGCGTGTTATGCCAGAACCACTTGGAGGACTCTCTGGGATGACCTGCCGGGCATGCCGGAACCACCTCTCAGACGTGCCAGAACCATGTGGCGGACAGTCCGGAATCACCTGTTGGGCATGCGCAACCACCTCTGAGACGTACCAGAACCACATGCCGTGCAGGCTGGAACCACCTACCGGACAGACCGGAATCACCTTTCGGGCATGCCGGAACCACCTGTCAGATGTGCCAGAAACACGTGCCGGAGACGCCGGAAGCACCTGCCAAGCACGTTGGAACCACCTGCTCAACTCGCCTGAACCACCTGCCGGACATGCCAAAATTACCTGCCGACTATGCCAGAAAGACTTGGCGAACACTCCGGAATCACTTGCCGGGCATGCAGGAACCACCTCTCAGACGTGCCATAACCATGTGGCGGACAGTCCGGAATCACCTGTTGGGCATGCGCAACCACCTCTGAGACGTACCAGAACCACATGCCGTGCAGGCTGGAACCACCTACCGGACAGACCGGAATCACCTTTCGGGCATGCCGCAACCACCTGTCAGATGTGCCAGAAACACGTGCCGGAGACGCCGGAAGCACCTGCCAAGCACGTTGGAACCACCTGCTCAACTCGCCTGAACCACCTGCCGATCACGCAAAAATCACCTGCCGGCTACGCCACAACCAGTTGGTGAACACTTTGGCATCACCTGCCAGGCTTGCTGGAACCACCTGCCAGTCATGCCAAAATCACCTGCCAACTACGCCAGAACCGCTTTGCGGACACTGCGGAAACACCTGTCGGGCCGGCCGGAACCACATCTCAGACGTGCCAGAAACGTGTTCATGAGATGCTGGAACCACACCCCGAACAGACGGATACCACCTGCCAGAACCGCCTGAACCACCTGCTGAGCACGCCGGAACCACCTGCTCGACTCACCGGTACCACCTCCCTGACACGCCAAAATCACCTGCTGGGTATGCCAGAACCACTTGGCGGACACTCCGGAATCATCTGCCGGACATGCCGGAACCAGCTCTCAGACACACCAGAACCAAGTGCCGGAGACGCCGGAAGCACCTGCCGAGCATGCCGGAGCCACCTGCTCGACTCGCCAGAAACACCTGCCGGACACGCCAAAATCACCTGCCGGGTACGCCAGAACCACCTGGCGGACACTACGGAATCACCTGTCGCCCATGCCGGAATCACCTCTCAGACGTGCCGGAAGCACGTGCCGGACACGCCGGAATCACCTACCGGACAGACCGGAACCACCTGCCAAGCATGCCGGAGCCACCTGTTCGAATCGCTGGAACCACCTGCCGGACAGTTCAATATCAACTGCTGGCTATGCCAGAACCACCTGGGGGACAGTCCGGGATCACCTGCCAGCCATGGTGGAACCACCTCTCAGACGTACCAGAACCACCTGCCGGAGAAGCTGGAAACACGTCCTGGACAGACTGGAACCACGTGACGGCCATGCCTGAACCACCTGCCGAGCACGGCGGAACCACCTGCCGGACACGCCAAAATCACCTGCGGGCTACGCCAGAACCACTTGGACGACTCTCCGGAATGACCTGCCGGGCATGTTGGAACCACCTCTCAGACGTGCCAGAAGCACGTGGCGGACAGTCCGGAATCACCTGTTGGGCATACGCAACCACCTCTGAGACGTACCAGAACCACGTGCCGTGCACGCCGGAACCACCTACCGGACAGACCGGAATCAACTTTTGGGCATGCCGGAACCACCAGGCAGATCTGCCAGAAACACGTGCCGGAGACGCCGGAAGCACCTGCCGAGCACGTCGCAACCACCTCCTCAACTCGCCTGAACCACCTGCCGGACACGCCAACATCACCTGCCCGCTACATCAGCACCACTTCGGGCACAAGCCGGAATCACATGAGGGGCATGCCGGCACAGCCTCCCAGACTGAACCTCGTTCCGGACACCACAGAACCACCTGCCGGACAGACCGGAACCACCTGCCGGACACGCCCGAACCACCGGCTCGACCCGCCGGAACGACCGCTGGACATGCAAAATCACCTGCCGGCTACGCCGGAAACACTTGGCGAACACTCCGGAATCACCTGCCGGGCATGCCGGAACCACCTCTCAGATATGCCAGAACCACGTGCCAATGACCCCGGAAGCACCTGCCGAGCACGCCGGAACCACCTGCTCGACTCGCCAGAACCACCTGCCGGACACGCAAAAATCACCTGCCGGCTACGCCACAACCAGATGGGGAACACTTCGGAATCACCTGCCGGGCTTGCTGGAACCACCTGCCGGTCATGCCAAAATCACCTGCCAACTACGCCAGTACCACTTGGCGGACACTGTGGAATCACCTGTGGGGCCGGCCCGAACCACATCTCAGACGTGCCAGAACCATGTGCATGAGATTCTGGAACCACACCCCGAACAGACGGAAAACACCTGCCAGACCCGTCTGAACAACCTGCCGAGCACGCCGGAGCCACCTGCTCGACTCGCCGGAACCACCTACCTGACATGCCCAAATCACCAGCCGGGTATGCCAGAACCACTTGCCGGACACTCCGGAATCATCTGCCGGACATGCCGGAACCAGCTCTCAGACACACCAGAACCAATTGCCGGAGACTCTGGAAGCACCTGCCGAGCATGCCGGAACCACCTGTCAGATGTGCCAGAAACACGTGCCGGAGACGCCGGAAGCACCTGCCGAGCACGTTGGAACCACCTGCTCAACTCGCCTGAACCACCTGCCGGACATGCCAAAATCACCTGCCGACTATGCCAGAACTACCTGGCGGACACTCCGGAATCACCTGCCGCGCATGCCGGAACCACCTCTCAGACGTGCCAGAAGCACGTGCCGGACACGCCGGAAATACCTACCGGACAGACCGGAACCACCTGCCAAGAACGCCGGAGCCACCTGTTCGACTCGCTGGAACCACCTGCCGGACAGGCCAATATCAACTGCTGGCTATGCCAGAACCACCTGGGGGACGGTCACGGATCACCTGCCAGCCATGGCGGAACCACCTCTCAGACGTACCAGAACCACCTGCCGAAGAAGCTGGAAACACGTCCTGGACAGACTGGAACCACGTGACGGCCATGCCTGAACCACCTGCCGAGCACGGCGGAACCACCTGCCGGACACGCCAAAATCACCTGCGGGCTACGCCAGAACCACTTGGACGACTCTCCGAAATGACCTGCCGGGCATGTTGGAACCACCTCTCAGACGTGCCAGAAGCACGTGGCGGACAGTCCGGAATCACCTGTTGGGCATACGCAACCACCTCTGAGACGTACCAGAACCACGTGCCGTGCACGCCGGAACCACCTACCGGACAGACCGGAATCAACTTTTGGGCATGCCGGAACCACCAGTCAGATGTGCCAGAAACACGTGCCGGAGACGCCGGAAGCACCTGCCGAGCACGTCGCAACCACCTGCTCAACTCGCATGAACCACCTGCCGGACACGCCAAAATCACCTGCCGGCTACACCAGCACCACTTCGGGGACAAGCCGGAATCACGTGAGGGGAAGGCCGGCACAGCCTCCCAGACTGAACCTCGTGCCGGACACCACAGAACCACCTGCCGGACAGACCGGAACCACCTGCCGGACACGCCGGAACCACCGGCTCGACCCGCCGGAACGACCGCTGGACATGCAAAATCACCTACCGACTACGCCGGAAACACTTGGCGAACACTCCGGAATCACCTGCCGGGCATGCCGGAACCACCTCTCAGATATGCCAGAACCACGTGCCAATGACCCCGGAAGCACCTGCCGAGCACGCCGGAACCACCTGCCGGACACGCAAAAATCACCTGCCGGCTACGCCACAACCAGTTGGGGAACACTTCGGAATCACCTGCCGGGCTTGCTGGAACCACCTGCCGGTCATGCCAAAATCACCTGCCAACTACGCCAGTACCACTTGGCGGACACTGTGGAAACACCTGTCGGGCCGGCCGGAACCACATCTCAGACGTGCCAGAACCATGTGCATGAGATGCTGGAACCACACCCCGAAGAGACGGAAAACACCTGCCAGACCCGTCTGAACAACCTGCCGAGCACGCCGGAGCCACCTGCTCGACTCGCCGGAACCACCTACCTGACATGCCCAAATCACCAGCCGGGTATGCCAGAACCACTTGCCGGACACTCCGGAATCATCTGCCGGACATGCCGGAACCAGCTCTCAGACACACCAGAACCACGTGCCGGAGACGCCGGAAGCACCTGCCGAGCATGCCGGAGCCACCTGCTCGACTCGCCAGAAACACATGCCAGACACACCAAAATCACCTGCCGCGTACGCCAGAACCACCTGGCGGACACTCCGAAATCACCTGTAGGGCATGCCGGAACCACCTCTCAGACGTGCCGGAAGCACGTGCCGGACACGCCGGAATCACCTACCGGAGAGACCGGAACCACCTTCCGAGCACGCCGGAGCCACCTGTTCGACTAGCTGGAACCACCTGCTGGACAGGCCAATATCAACTGCTGGCTATGCCAGAACCACCTGGGGGACGGTCCGGAATCGCCTGCCAGCCATGGCGGAACCACCTCTCAGACGTACCAGAACCACCTGCCGGAGAAGCTGGAAACACGTCCTGGACAGTCTGGAACCACCTGCCTTCCAAGCCTGAAACACCTGCCAAGCACAACGGAACAACCTGCCAGACACGCCAAAATCACCTGCGTGTTATGCCAGAACCACTTAGAGGACTCTCTGGGATGACCTGCCGGGCATGCCGGAACCACCTCTCAGACGTGCCAGAACCATGTGGCGGACAGTCCGGAATCACCTGTTGGGCATGCGCAACCAACTCTGAGACGTACCAGAACCACATGCCGTGCAGGCTGGAACCACCTACCGGACAGACCGGAATCACCTTTCGGGCATGCCGGAACCACCTGTCAGATGTGCCAGAAACACGTGCCGGAGACGCCGGAAGCACCTGCCAAGCACGTTGGAACCACCTGCTCAACTCGCCTGAACCACCTGCCGGACATGCCAAAATCACCTGCCGACTATGCCAGAACCACTTGGCGAACACTCCGGAATCACTTGCCGGGCATGCAGGAACCACCTCTCAGACATGCCAGAACCCCGTGCCAATGACCACTGAAGCCCCAACCGAGCACGCCGGAACCACCTGCTCGACTCGCCAGAACCACCTGCCGATCACGCAAAAATCACCTGCCGGCTACGCCACAACCAGTTGGGGAACACTTTGGAATCACCTGCCAGGCTTGCTGGAACCACCTGCCAGTCATGTCAAAATCACCTGCCAACTACGCCAGAACCGCTTGGCGGACACTGCGGAAACACCTGTCGGGCCGGCTGGAACCACATCTCAGACGTGCCAGAAACGTGTTCATGAGATGCTGGAACCACACCCCGAACAGACGGATACCACCTGCCAGAACCGCCTGAACCACCTGCTGAGCACGCCGGAACCACCTGCTCGACTCACCGGTACCACCTCCCTGACACGCCAAAATCACCTGCTGGGTATGCCAGAACCACTTGGCGGACACTCCGGAATCATCTGCCGGACATGCCGGAACCAGCTCTCAGACACACCAGAACCAAGTGCCGGAGACGCCGGAAACACCTGCCGAGCATGCCGGAGCCACCTGCTCGACTCGCCAGAAACACCTGCCGGACACGCCAAAATCACCTGCCGGGTATGCCAGAACCACCTGGCGGACACTACGGAATCACCTGCCGCGCATGCCGGAACCACCTCTCAGACGTGCCGGAAGCACGTGCCGGACACGCCGGAAACACATACCGGACAGACCGGAACCACCTGCCAAGAACGCCGGAGCCACCTGTTCGACTCGCTGGAACCACCTGCCGGACAGGCCAATATCAACTACTGGCTATGCCAGAACCACCTGGGGGACAGTCCGGGATCACCTGCCAGCCATGGCGGAACCACCTCTCAGACGTACCAGAACCACCTGCCGGAGAAGCTGGAAACACGTCCTGGACAGACTGGAACCACGTGACGGCCATGCCTGAACCACCTGCCGAGCACGGCGGAACCACCTGCCGGACACGCCAAAATCACCTGCGGGCTACGCCAGAACCACTTGGACGACTCTCCGAAATGACCTGCCGGGCATGTTGGAACCACCTCTCAGACGTGCCAGAAGCACGTGGCGGACAGTCCGGAATCACCTGTTGGGCATACGCAACCACCTCTGACTCGTACCAGAACCACGTGCCGTGCACGCCGGAACCACCTACCGGACAGACCGGAATCAACATTTGGGCATGCCGGAACCACCAGTCAGATGTGCCAGAAACACGTGCCGGAGACGCCGGAAGCACCTGCCGAGCACGTCCCAACCACCTGCTCAACTCCCCTGAACCACCTGCCGGACACGCCAAAATCACCTGCCCGCTACACCAGCACCACTTCGGGGACAAGCCAGAATCACGTGAGGGGCATGCCGGCACAGCCTCTCAGACTGAACCTCGTGCCGGACACCACAGAACCACCTGCCGGACAGACCGGAACCACCTGCCGGACACGCCGGAACCACCGGCTCGACCCGCCGGAACGACCGCTGGACATACAAAATCACCTGCCGGCTACGCCGGAAACACTTGGCGAACACTCCGGAATCACCTGCCGGGCATGCCGGAACCACCTCTCAGATATGCCAGAACCACGTGCCAATGACCCCGGAAGCACCTGCCAAGCACGCCGCAGCCACCTGCTCGACTCGCCAGAACCACCTGCCGGACACGCAAAAATCACCTGCCGGCTACGCCACAACCAGTTGGGGAACACTTCGGAATCACCTGCCGGGCTTGCTGGAACCACCTGCCGGTCATGCCAAAATCACCTGCCAACTATGCCAGTACCACTTGGTGGACACTGTGGAAACACCTGTCGGGCCGGCCGGAACCACATCTCAGACGTGCCAGAACCATGTGCATGAGATGCTGGAACCACACCCCGAACAGACGGAAAACACCTGCCACACCCGTCTGAACAACCTGCCGACCACGCCGGAGCCACCTGCTCGACTTGCCGGAACCACCTACCTGACATGCCCAAATCACCAGCCGGGTATGCCAGAACCACTTGGAAGACACCCCGGAATCATCTGCCGGACATGCCGGAACCAACTCTCAGACACACCAGAACCACGTGCCGGAGACCCCGGAAGCACCTGCCGAGCATGCCGGAGCCACCTGCTCGACTCGCCAGAAACACCTGCCGGACACGCCAAAATCACCTGCCGGGTACGCCAGAACCACCTGGCGGACACTCCGAAACCACCTGTCGCGCATGCCGGAACCACCTCTGAGACGTGCCGGAAGCACGTGCCGGACACGCCGGAATCACCTACCGGACAGACCGGAACCACCAGCCGAGCACGCCGGACCCACCTGTTCGACTCGCTGGAACCACCTGCCGGACAGGCCAATATCAACTGCTGGCTATGCCAGAACCACCTGGGGGACGGTCCGGAATCACCTGCCAGCCATGGCGGAACCACCTCTCAGACGTACCAGAACCACCTGTCGGGGAAGCTGGAAACACGTCCTGGGCAGTCTGGAACCACCTGCCGGCCAAGCCTGAACCACCTGCCAAGCACAACGGAACAACCTGCCAGACACGCCAAAATCACCTGCGTGTTATGCCAGAACCACTTGGAGGACTCTCTGGGATGACCTGCCGGGCATGCCGGAACCACCTCTCAGACGTGCCAGAACCATGTGGCGGACAGTCCGGAATCACCTGTTGGGCATGCGCAACCACCTCTGAGACGTACCAGAACCACATGCCGTGCAGGCTGGAACCACCTACCGGACAGACCGGAATCACCTTTCGGGCATGCCGGAACCACCTGTCAGATGTGCCAGAAACACGTGCCGGAGACGCCGGAAGCACCTGCCAAGCACGTTGGAACCACCTGCTCAACTCGCCTGAACCACCTGCCGGACATGCCAAAATCACCTGCCGACTATGCCAGAACCACTTGGCGAACACTCCGGAATCACTTGCCGGGCATGCAGGAACCACCTCTCAGACATGCCAGAACCCCGTGCCAATGACACCGGAAGCACCAGCCGAGCACGCCGGAACCACCTGCTCGACTCGCCAGAACCACCTGCCGATCACGCAAAAATCACCTGCCGGCTACGCCACAACCAGTTGGTGAACACTTTGGAATCACCTGCCAGGCTTGCTGGAACCACCTGCCAGTCATGCCAAAATCACCTGCCAACTACGCCAGAACCGCTTGGCGGACACTGCGGAAACACCTGTCGGGCCGGCTGGAACCACATCTCAGACGTGCCAGAAACGTGTTCATGAGATGCTGGAACCACACCCCGTACAGACGGATACCACCTGCCAGAACCGCCTGAACCACCTGCTGAGCACGCCGGAACCACCTGCTCGACTCACCGGTAGCACCTCCCTGACACGCCAAAATCACCTGCTGGGTATGCCAGAACCACTTGGCGGACACTCCGGAATCATCTGCCGGACATGCCGGAACCAGCTCTCAGACACACCAGAACCAAGTGCCGGAGACGCCGGAAGCACCTGCCGAGCATGCCGGAGCCACCTGCTCGACTCGCCAGAAACACCTGCCGGACACGCCAAAATCACCTGCCGGGTATGCCAGAACCACCTGGCGGACACTCCGGAATCACCTGCGGCGCATGCCGGAACCACCTCTCAGACGTGCCGGAAGCACGTGCCAGACACTCCGGAAACACCTACCGGACAGACGGGAACCACCTGCCAAGAACGCCGGAGCCACCTGTCGACTCGCTGGAAACACCTGCCGGACAGGCCAATATCAACTGCTGGCTATTCCAGAAACTCCTGGGGGACAGTCCGGGATCACCTGCCAGCCATGGCGGAACCACCTCTCAGACGTACCAGAACCACCTGTCGGAGAAGCTGGAAACACGTCCTGGACAGACTGGAACCACGTGACGGCCATGCCTGAACCACCTGCCGAGCACGGCGGAACCACCTGCCGGACACGCCAAAATCACCTGCGGGCTACGCCAGAACCACTTGGACGACTCTCCGAAATGACCTGCCGGGCATGTTGGAACCACCTCTCAGACGTGCCAGAAGCACGTGGCGGACAGTCCGGAATCACCTGTTGGGCATACGCAACCACCTCTGAGACGTACCAGAACCACGTGCCGTGCACGCCGGAACCACCTACCGGACAGACCGCAATCAACTTTTGGGCATGCCGGAACCACCAGTCAGATGTGCCAGAAACACGTGCCGGAGATGCCGGAAGCACCTGCCGAGCACGTCGCAACCACCTGCTCAACTCGCCTGAACCACCTGCCGGACACACCAAAATCACCTGCCCGCCACACCAGCACCACTTCGGGGACAAGCCAGAATCACGTGAGGGGCATGCCGGCACAGCCTCTCAGACTGAACCTCGTGCCGGACACCACAGAACCACCTGCCGGACAGACCGGAACCACCTGCCGGACACGCCGGAACCACCGGCTCGACCCGCCGGAACGACCGCTGGACATGCAAAATCACCTGCCGGCTACGCCGGAAACACTTGGCGAACACTCCGGAATCACCTGCCGGGCATGCCGGAACCACCTCTCAGATATGCCAGAACCACGTGCCAATGACCCCCGAAGCACCTGCCGAGCATGCCGGAACCACCTGCTCGACTCGCCAGAACCACCTGCCGGACATGCAAAAATCACCTGCCGGCTACGCCACAACCAGTTGGGGAACACTTCGGAATCACCTGCCGGGCTTGCTGGAACCACCTGCCGGTCATGCCAAAATCACCTGCCAACTACGCCAGTACCACTTGGCGGACACTGTGGAAACACCTGTCGGGCCGGCCAGAACCACATCTCAGACGTGCCAGAACCATGTGCATGAGATGCTGGAACCACACCCCGAACAGACGGAAAACACCTGCCAGACCCGTCTGAACAACCTGCCGAGCACGCCGGAGCCACCTGCTCGACTCGCCGGAACCACCTACCTGACATGCCCAAATCACCAGCCGGGTATGCCAGAACCACTTGACGGACACTCCGGAATCATCTGCCGGACATGCCGGAACCAGCTCTCAGACACACCAGAACCACGTGCCGGAGACGCCGGAAGCACCTGCCGAGCATGCCGGAGCCACCTGCTCGACTCGCCAGAAACACCTGCCGGACACGCCAAAATCACCTGCCGGGTGCGCCAGAACCACCTGGCGGACACTCCGAAATCACCTGTCGTGCATGCCGGAACCACCTCTCAGACGTGCCGGAATCACGAGCTGGACACGCCGGAATCACCTACCAGACAGACCGGAACCACCTGCCGAGCACGCCGGAGCCACCTGTTCGACTCGCTGAAACCACCTGCCGGACAGGCCAATATCAACTGCTGGCTATGCCAGAACCACCTGGGGGACGGTCCGGAATCACCTGCCAGCCATGGCGGAACCACCTCTCAGACGTACCAGAACCACCTGCCGGAGAAGCTGGAAACACGTCCTGGACAGTCTGGAACCACCTGCCGGCCAAGCCTGAACCACCTGCCAAGCACAACGGAACTACCTGCCAGACACGCCAAAATCACCTGCGTGTTATGCCAGAACCACTTGGAGGACTCTCTGGGATGACCTGCCGGGCATGCCGGAACCACCTCTCAGACGTGCCAGAACCATGTGGCGGACAGTCCGGAATCACCTGTTGGGCATGCGCAACCACCTCTGAGACGTACCAGAACCACATGCCGTGCAGGCTGGAACCACCTACCGGACAGACCGGAATCACCTTTCGGGCATGCCGGAACCACCTGTCAGATGTGCCAGAAACACGTGCCGGAGACGCCGGAAGCACCTGCCGAGCACGTTGGAACCACCTGCTCAACTCGCCTGAACCACCTGCCGGACATGCCAAAATCACCTGCTGACTATGCCAGAACCACTTGGCGAACACTCCGGAATCACTTGCCGGGCATGCAGGAACCACCTCTCAGACATGCCAGAACCCCGTGCCAATGACCCCGGAAGCACCAGCCGAGCACGCCGGAACCACCTGCTCGACTCGCCAGAACCACCTGCCGATCACGCAAAAATCACCTGCCGGCTACGCCACAACCAGTTGGGGAACACTTTGGAATCACCTGCCAGGCTTGCTGGAACCACCTGACAGTCATGCCAAAATCACCTGCCAACTACGCCAGAACCGCTTGGCGGACACTGCGGAAACACCTGTCGGGCCGGCTGGAACCACATCTCAGACGTGCCAGAAACGTGTTCATGAGATGCTGGAACCACACCCCGAACAGACGGATACCACCTGTCAGAACCTCCTGAACCACGTGCTGAGCACGCCGGAACCACCTGCTCGACTCACCGGTACCACCTCCCTGACACGCCAAAATCACCTGCTGGGTATGCCAGAACCACTTGGCGGACACTCCGGAATCATCTGCCGGACATGCCGGAACCAGCTCTCAGACACACCAGAACCAAGTGCCGGAGACGCCGGAAGCACCTGCCGAGCATGCCAGAGCCACCTGCTTGACTCGCCAGGAACACCTGCCGGACACGCCAAAATCACCTGCCCGGTACGCCAGAAACACCTGGCGGACACTACGGAATCACCTGCCGCGCATGCCAGCACAACCTCTCCAAAGTGCCGGAAGCACGTGCCGGACAGGCCGGAACCATCTCCCGGACAGACCGGAAACACAGGAAACACTCGCCAGAACCACCTGTTTGACTCACTGGTCCCACCTGCCGGACATGCCAAAATCACCTGCCCGCTACACCAGAACCGCTTGGTGGACAAGCCGGAATCACGTGAAGTGCATGCCGACACAACCTCTCAGACGTGCCAGAACCTCGTGCCGGACACCCCAGACCCACATGCTGGACAGACCAGAACCACCTGCCTGACACGCTGGAACCACCGGCTAGACTCGCTGGAAACATTGCCAGACATGCAAAATCACCTGCCGGCTACGGCAGAACCACTTGGCGAACACTCGGGAATCACCTGCCGGTCATGGCGGAACCACCTCTCAGTCATGCCAGAACCACATGCCAATGACACCGGAAGCACCTGCCGAGCACGCCAGAAACACCTGCTCGACTCGCCAAAACCACCTGCTGGACACGCCAAAATCACCTGCCGGCTACGCCACAACCATTTGGTGAACACTTCGGAATCACCTGCCGGGCTGGCTGGAAACACCTGCCGGTCACGCCAACATCACCTGCCAGCTATGCCAGAACCACTTGGCGAACACCGTGGAAACACCTGACGGGCCGGCCGGAACCACCTCTCAGACGTGCCAGAACCATGTGCCTGAGATGCCGGAACCACACCCCGAACAGACCGAAACCACCTGCCAGACCCGCCTGAACCACCTGCCGAGCACGCCGGAACCACCTACTCGACTCGCCGGAACCACCTACCTGACACGCCAAAATCACCTGCCGGGTATGCCAGAGCCACTTGGTGGACACTCCGGAATCATCTGCCGGACATGCCAGAACCAGCTCTCAGACACACCAGAACCACGTGCCGGACACGCCGGAAGCCCCTGCTGAGCATGCCTGAGCCACATGCTCGACTTGCAAGAAACACCTGCCAGACACGCCAAAATCACCTGCCGGGTACGCCAGAACCACTTGGTGAACACTCCGGAATCACCTTCCGGGCATGCCGGAACCACCTCTCCGACTTGCCAGAACCATGTTCCCGACACGCCGGTACCACCTGCCGAGTATGCCGGAACCACCTGATCCACTCCCCAGAACCATCTGCTGGACACGCCAGAATCACCTGCCGGCTATGCCAGAACCACTCGGCAGACACTCCGGAACCACCTGCCCGGCATGCCGGAACCACCTCTCAGACGTGCCAGAACCATGTGCCGGACAGGCCTCAACCACCTGCCGAGTATACCGGAACCACCTGATCCACTCCCCAGAACCACCTGCTGGACACGCCAAAATCACCTGTCGGCTACGCCAGAACCACTTGGCGAACACTCCGGAATCACCTGCCGGGCATGCCGGAACCACCTCTCAGACTTGCCGGAACCATGTTCCGGACACGCCGGTACCACCTGCCGAGTATGCCGGAACCACCTGATCCACTCCCCAGAACCACCTGCTGGACATGCCAGAATCACTTGCCGGCTACGCCAGAACCACTCGGCAGACACTCCGGAACCACCTGCCGGGCATGCCTGACCCATCTCTCAGACGTGCCAAAACCATCTTCCGGACACGCCGGTACCACCTGCCGAGCTCGCCGGAACCACCTGCTGGACACGCCAAAATCACCTGCCGGCTACGCCAGAACCACTCGGCAGACACTCCGGAATCAAATGTCAGGCATTCCGGTACCACCTCTCAGAGGTGCCGGAACCACATTCCGGACACTCCGGAATAACCTTCCGGGCATGCCGGAACCATCTCTCACATGTGCCAGAAGTATGTTCCGGAAACGCCCGTACCACCTGCCGAGCACCCCGGAACCACCTGCTGGACACGCCAAAATCACCTGCCAGCTACGCCGGAACCACGTGGTGGACACTCAGGAATCATCTGCCGGACATGCCAGAACCAGCTCTCAGACACACCAGAACCACGTGCCGGACACGCCGGAAGCACCTGCTGAGCATGCCTGAGCCACATGTTCGACTTGCAAAACACACCTGCCAGACACGCCAAAATCACCTGCCGGGTACGCCAGAACCACGTGGCGGACACTCCGGAATCACGTGTCGGTCATGCCGGAACCACCTCTCAGACGTGCCAGAACCTCGTGCCGGACACGCCAGAACCACCTGCCGGACAGACCGGAACCACCTGCCGGACACGCCGGGACCACCTGCTGGACACGCCAAAATCACCTGCCGGCTACGCCAGAACCACTCGGCAGACACTCCGGAACCACCTCCAGGACAGACCGGAACCACCTGCCGGACACGCCGGGACCACCTGCTTGACTCGCCAGAACCACCTGCCGGACACGCCAGAATCACCAGCCGGCTACGCCACAACCGCTTGTCGGACACTCCGGAATCACCTGCCGGGCATGCTGGGACCACCTCTCAGAGGTGCCACAGCCACATGCAGGAGACGGCGGAAGCACCTGCCGCGAATGCCGGAAGTTCCTGATCCACTCCCCAGAACCACCTGCCGGACACTCCAAAATGACCTGCCGGCTACGCCAGAACCACTTGGCGGACACTCCAGAATCACCTGCTGGGCATGCCAGCACAGCCTCTCCGAAGTGCCAGAAGCACGTGCCGGACAGGCCAGAACCATCTCCCGGACAGACCGGAAACACAGGAAACACTCGCCGGAACCACCTGCTTGACTCACGGGTCCCACCTGCCGGACACGACAAACTCACCTGCCCGCTACACCAGAACCACTTGGTGGACAAGCCGGAATCACGTGACGTGCATGCCGACACAACCTCTCAGACGTGCCAGAACCACGTGCCGGAAACCCCAGAACCACCAGCTGGACAGACCGGAACCACCTGCCGGACACGCCGGAGCCACCGGCTCGAGTCGCCGGATCCATCGCCGGACATGCAAAATCACCAGCCGGATACGCCAGAACCACTTGTCGAACACTCCTGAATCACCTGCCGGGCATGCCGGAACCACCTCTCAGACTTGCCAGAACCATGTTCCGGACACGCCGGTACCACCTGCCGAGTATGACGGAACCACCTGATCCACTCCCCAGAACCACCTGCTGGACACGCCAGAATCAGCTGCCGGCTATGCGAGAACCACTCTGCAGACACTCCGGAATCACATGTCAGGCATTCCGGAACCACCTCTCAGAGGTGTTAGAACCACATGCCGGACACTCCGGAATCACCTGCCGAGTTCGCCGGAACCACCTGCTGGACATGCCGGAACCAACTGCCTCACAGGCCGAACTCATATGCCGGCTATGCCAAAACAACTTGGTGCTCACTCCAGAATCACCCTGCGGGCATGCCGGAACCACGTCATGGACAGTTGGCAAACACCTGTCGGACCTGCCGGAACCACCTGCCGAGCACGCCAGAACCACCTGCTCGACTCACCAGAGCCACCTGCCGGACACATCATACACACCTGTGGGGAACACCAGAACCACTTGGAGGACTCTCCGGGATCACCTGCCGGGCATGCCGGAACCACCTCTCAGACGTGCCAGAACCATGTGCCGGACACGCCGGTACCACCTGCCGAGTATGCCAGAACGACCTGATCCACTCCCCAGAACCACCTGCTGGACACGCCACAATCAGCTGCCGGCTAGGCAAGAGCCACTCGGCAGACACTCCGGAATCACGTCAGGCATTCCGGAACCACCTCTCAGAGGTGCCAGAACCACATGCCGGACACTACGGAATCACCTGCCGAGCTTGCCGGAACCACCTGCTGGACATGCCGGAACCACCTGCCTCACAGGCCAAAATCATATGCCGGCTACGCCAAAACCACTTGGTGGACACTCCAGAATCAACTTCGGGCATGTCGGAACCACGTCATTGACAGACGGCAAACACCTGCCGGACCTGCCAGAACCACCTGCTGAACACGCGGGAACCAGGGGCTCGACTCGCCGGAACCATTGCCGGACATGCAAAATCACCTGCTGGCTACGGCAGAACCACTTGGCGAACACTCGGGAATCACGTGCCGGGCATGGGGAACCACCTCTCAGACATGACGGAACCACATGCCAATGACACCGGAAGCACCTGCCGAGCACGCCAGAACCACCAGCTCGACTCGCCAAAACCACCTGCTGGACACGCCAAAATCACCTGCCAGCCACGCCACAACCATTTGGTGAACACTTCGGAATCACCTGCCGGGCTGGCTGGAACCACCTGCCGGTCACGCCAACATCACCTGCCAGCTATGCCAGAACCACTTGGCGAACACCATGGAAACACCTGTCGGGCCGGCCGGAACCACCTCTCAGACTTGACAGAACCATGTGCCTGAGATGCTGGAACCACACCCCGAACAGACCGAAGCCACCTGCCAGACCCGCCTGAACCCCCTGCCGAGCACGCCTGAACCACCTACTCGACTCGCCAGAACCACCTACCTGACACGCCAAAATCAACTGCCGGGTATGCCAGAGCCACTTGGTGGACACTCCGGAATCATCTGCCGGACATGCCGGAACCAGCTCTCAGACACACCAGAAACACGTGCCGGACAAGCCGGAAGCACCTGCTGAGAATGCCTGAGCCACATGCTCGACTTGCAAGAAACACCTGCCAGACACGCCAAAATCACCTACAGGGTACGCCAGAACCACGTGGCGGACACTCCGGAATCACCTGTCGGGCATGCCGGAACCACCTCTCAGACGTGCCAGAACCTCTTGCCGGACACGCCAGAACCACCTGCCGGACAGACCGGAACCACCTGCCGGACACGCCGGAACCACCGGCTCGACTCGCCGGAACCACCGCCGGACATGCAAAATCACCTGCCGGCTACGCCGGAAACACTTGGCGAACACTCCGGAATCACCTGCCGGGCATGCCGGAACCACCTCTCAGACTTGCCAGAACCATGTTCCGGACACGCCGGTACCACCTGCCGAGTATGCCGGAAACACCTGATCCACACCCCAGAACCACCTGCTGGACATGCTAGAATCAGCTGCCGGCTATGCAAGAACCACTCAGCAGACACTCCGGAATCACATGTCAGGCATTCCGGAACCACCTCTCAGAGGTGCCAGAACCACATGCCGGAGACTCCGGAATCACCTGCCGGGCATGCCGGAACCACGTCTCAGAGGTGCCAGAACCACACGCCGGAGACCCCGGAATCACCTGCCGGGCCTGCCGGAACCATCTCTCAGATGTGCCAGAACCATGTTCTGGACACGCCGGTACCACATGCCGAGCTCGCCGGAGCCACCTTCTGAACACGCCAAAATCACCTGCCGGCTATGCCAGAACCACTCGGCAGACACTCCGGAACCACCTAGAGGACAGACCGGAACCACCTGCCGGACACGCCAGAACCACCTGCCGGACAGACCGGAACCACCTGCCGGACACCCCGGTACCGCCGACTCGACTCGCCGGAACCACCGCCGGACATGCAAAATCACCTGCCGGCTACGCCAGAACCACTTGGTTAACACTCCGGAATCACCTTCCGGGCATGCCGGAACCACCTCTCAGACTTGCCAGAACCATGTGCCAGACAGGCCGCAACCACCTGCCGAGTATGCCGGAACCACCTGATCCACTCCCCAGAACCACCTGCTGGACACGCCAAAATCACCTGCCGGCTACGCCAGAACCACTTGGCAAACACTCCAGAATCACCTGACGGGAATGCCGGAACCACCTCTCAGAGGTGCCAGAGCCACATGCCGGGGACTCCGGAATCACCTGCCAGGCATGCCGGAACCATCTCTCAGATGTGCCAGAACCATGTTCCGGACACGCCGGTACCACCTGCCGAGCTCGCCGGAACCACATGCTGGACACGCCAAAATCACCTGCCGGCTACGCCAGAACCACTCGGCAGACACTCCGGAATCACATGTCAGGCATTCCGGAACCACCTCTCAGAGGTGCCAGAACCACATGTCGGACACTCCGGGATCACCTGCCGGGCATGCCGGAACCACCTCTCAGACGTGCCAGAACCATATGCCGGACACGCCGCAACCACCTGCCGAGCACGCCGGAACCACCTGCTCGATTCACCAGAGCCACCAGCCGGACACGCCAGAATCACCTGCCGGCTATGCCAGAACCACTCGGCAGACACTCCGGAACCACCTGCCCGGCATGCCGGAACCACCTCTCAGAGGTGCCAGAACCACTCGGCAGACACTCCGGAACCACCTGCCCGGCATGCCGGAACCATCTCTCAGACGTGCCACAACCACTTGCCGAAGAGACCAGAAGCACCTGCCGAGCTCGCCGGAACCACCTTCTGGACATGCCGGAACCACCTGCCTCACAGGCCAAATTCATATGCCGGCTACGCCAAAACCACTTGGTTGACACTCCAGAATCACCTTGCGGGCATGCCAGAACCACGTCATGGACAGACGGCAAACACCTGCCGGACCTGCCGGAACCACCTGCCGGACAGACCGGAACCACCTGCCGGACACGCCGGAACCGCCGGCTCGACTCGCCCGAACCACCGCCGGACATGCAAAATCACCTGCCGGCTACGCCAGAACCACTTGGCGAACACTTCGGAATCACCTGCCGGGCATGCCGGAACCACCTCTCAGACTTGCCAGAACCATGTTCCGGACACGCCGGTACCACCTGCCGAGTATGCCGGAACCACCTGATCCACTCCCCAGAACCACCTGCTGGACATGCCAGAATCACGTGCGGGCTACGCCAGAACCACTCGGCAGACACTCCGGAACCACCTGCCGGGCATGCCGGAACCACCTCTCAGAGGTGCCAGAACCACATGCCGGAGACTCAGGAATCACCTGCCGGGCATGCCGGAACCAGCTCTCAGAGGTGCCAGAACCACATGCCGGACACTCCGGAATCACCTCCCGGGCTTGCCGGAACCATCTCTCAGATGTGCCACAACCACGTGCCGCAGAGACCAGAAGCACGTGCCGAGCTCGTCGGAACCACCTGCTAGACATGCTGGAACCACCTGCCTCACAGGCCAAAATCATATGCCGGCTACGCCAAAACCACTTGGTGGACACTCCAGAATCAACTTGCGGGCATGCCGGAACCACGTCATGGACAGACGGCAAACACCTGCCGGACCTGCCGGAACCACCTGCCGAGCACGCCGGAACCACCTGCTCGACTCACCAGAGCCACCAGCCGGACACATCAGAAACACCTGCGGGGTACGCCAGAACCACTTGAAGGACTCTCCGTGATCACCTGAGAGGCATGCCGGAACCACCTCTCAGAGGTGCCAGAGCCACATGCCGGGGACTCCGGAATCACCTGCCAGGCATGCCGGAACCATCTCTCAGATGTGCCAGAACCATGTTCCGGACACTCCGGTACCACCTGCCGAGCTCGCCGGAACCACCTGCTGGACACGCCAAAATCACCTGCCGGCTACGCCAGAACCACTCGGCAGACACTCCGGAATCACATGTCAGGCATTCCGGAACCACCTCTCAGAGGTGCCAGAACCACATGTCGGACACTCCGGGATCACCTGCCGGGCATGCCGGAACCACCTCTCAGACGTGCCAGAACCATGTGCCGGACACGCCGCAACCACCTGCCGAGTATGCCGGAACCACCTGCTCCACTCCCCAGAACCACCTGCTGCACACGCCAAAATCACCTGCCGGATATGCCAGAACCACTCGGCAGACACTCCGGAAGCACCTCCAGGACAGACCGGAACCACCTGCCGGACACGCCGGGACCACCTGCTTGACTCGCCAGAACCACCTGCCGGACACGCCAGAATCACCAGCCGGCTACGCCACAACCACTTGTCGGACACTCCGGAATCCCCTGCCGGGCATGCTGGAACCACCTCTCAGAGGTGCCACAGCGACATGCAGGAGACGGCGGTAGCACCTGCCGAGAATGCCGGAAGTTCCTGATCCACTCCGCGGAACCACCTGCCGGACACTCCAAAATGACCTGCCGGCTACGCCAGAACCACTTGGCGGACACTCCAGAATCACCTGCCGGGCATGCCAGCACAACCTCTCCGAAGTGCCCGAAGCACGTGCCGGACAGGCCAGAACCATCTCCCGGACAGACCGGAAACACAGGAAACACTCGCCGGAACCACCTGCTTGACTCACGGGTCCCACCTGCCGGACACGACAAAATCACCTGCCCGCTACACCAGAACCACTTGGTGGACAAGCCGGAATCACGTGACGTGCATGCCGACACAACCTCTCAGACGTGCCAGAACCTCGTGCCGGACACCCCAGACCCACATGCTGGACAGACCGGAACCACCTGCCTGACACGCCGGAACCACCGGCTCGACTCGCCGGAACCATTGCCGGACATGCAAAATCACCTGCCGGCTACGGCAGAACCACTTGGCGAACACTCGGGAATCACCTGCCGGGCATGGCGGAACCACCTCTCAGTCATGCCAGAACCACATGCCAATGACACCGGAAGCACCTGCCGAGCACGCCAGAAACACCTGCTCGACTCGCCAAAACCACCTGCTGGACACGCCAAAATCACCTGCCGGCTACGCCACAACCATTTGGTGAACACTTCGGAATCACCTGCCGGGCTGGCTGGAAACACCTGCCGGTCACGCCAACATCACCTGCCAGCTATGCCAGAACCACTTGGCGAACACCGTGGAAACACCTGACGGGCCGGCCGGAACCACCTCTCAGACGTGCCAGAACCATGTGCCTGAGATGCCGGAACCACACCCCGAACAGACCGAAACCACCTGCCAGACCCGCCTGAACCACCTGCCGAGCACGCCGGAACCACCTACTCGACTCGCCGGAACCACCTACCTGACACGCCAAAATCACCTGCCGGGTATGCCAGAGCCACTTGGTGGACACTCCGGAATCATCTGCCGGACATGCCAGAACCAGCTCTCAGACACACCAGAACCACGTGCCGGACACGCCGGAAGCCCCTGCTGAGCATGCCTGAGCCACATGCTCGACTTGCAAGAAACACCTGCCAGACACGCCAAAATCACCTGCCGGGTACGCCAGAACCACTTGGTGAACACTCCGGAATCACCTTCCGGGCATGCCGGAACCACCTCTCCGACTTGCCAGAACCATGTTCCCGACACGCCGGTACCACCTGCCGAGTATGCCGGAACCACCTGATCCACTCCCCAGAACCATCTGCTGGACACGCCAGAATCACCTGCCGGCTATGCCAGAACCACTCGGCAGACACTCCGGAACCACCTGCCCGGCATGCCGGAACCACCTCTCAGACGTGCCAGAACCATGTGCCGGACAGGCCTCAACCACCTGCCGAGTATACCGGAACCACCTGATCCACTCCCCAGAACCACCTGCTGGACACGCCAAAATCACCTGTCGGCTACGCCAGAACCACTTGGCGAACACTCCGGAATCACCTGCCGGGCATGCCGGAACCACCTCTCAGACTTGCCGGAACCATGTTCCGGACACGCCGGTACCACCTGCCGAGTATGCCGGAACCACCTGATCCACTCCCCAGAACCACCTGCTGGACATGCCAGAATCACTTGCCGGCTACGCCAGAACCACTCGGCAGACACTCCGGAACCACCTGCCGGGCATGCCTGACCCATCTCTCAGACGTGCCAAAACCATCTTCCGGACACGCCGGTACCACCTGCCGAGCTCGCCGGAACCACCTGCTGGACACGCCAAAATCACCTGCCGGCTACGCCAGAACCACTCGGCAGACACTCCGGAATCAAATGTCAGGCATTCCGGTACCACCTCTCAGAGGTGCCGGAACCACATTCCGGACACTCCGGAATAACCTTCCGGGCATGCCGGAACCATCTCTCACATGTGCCAGAAGTATGTTCCGGAAACGCCCGTACCACCTGCCGAGCACCCCGGAACCACCTGCTGGACACGCCAAAATCACCTGCCAGCTACGCCGGAACCACGTGGTGGACACTCAGGAATCATCTGCCGGACATGCCAGAACCAGCTCTCAGACACACGAGAACCACGTGCAGGACACGCCGGAAGCACCTGCTGAGCATGCCTGAGCCACATGTTCGACTTGCAAAACACACCTGCCAGACACGCCAAAATCACCTGCCGGGTACGCCAGAACCACGTGGCGGACACTCCGGAATCACGTGTCGGTCATGCCGGAACCACCTCTCAGACGTGCCAGAACCTCGTGCCGGACACGCCAGAACCACCTGCCGGACAGACCGGAACCACCTGCCGGACACGCCGGGACCACCTGCTGGACACGCAAAATCACCTGCCGGCTACGCCAGAACCACTCGGCAGACACTCCGGAACCACCTCCAGGACAGACCGGAACCACATGCCGGACACGCCGGGACCCCCTGCTTGACTCGCCAGAACCACCTGCCGGACACGCCAGAATCACCAGCCGGCTACGCCACAACCGCTTGTCGGACACTCCGGAATCACCTGCCGGGCATGCTGGGACCACCTCTCAGAGGTGCCACAGCCACATGCAGGAGACGGCGGAAGCACCTGCCGCGAATGCCGGAAGTTCCTGATCCACTCCCCAGAACCACCTGCCGGACACTCCAAAATGACCTGCCGGCTACGCCAGAACCACTTGGCGGACACTCCAGAATCACCTGCTGGGCATGCCAGCACAGCCTCTCCGAAGTGCCAGAAGCACGTGCCGGACAGGCCAGAACCATCTCCCGGACAGACCGGAAACACAGGAAACACTCGCCGGAACCACCTGCTTGACTCACCGGTCCCACCTGCCGGACACGCCAAACTCACCTGCCCGCTACACCAGAACCACTTGGTGGACAAGCCGGAATCACGTGACGTGCATGCCGACACAACCTCTCAGACGTGCCAGAACCACGTGCCGGAAACCCCAGAACCACCAGCTGGACAGACCGGAACCACCTGCCGGACACGCCGGAGCCACCGGCTCGAGTCGCCGGATCCATCGCCGGACATGCAAAATCACCAGCCGGATACGCCAGAACCACTTGTCGAACACTCCTGAATCACCTGCCGGGCATGCCGGAACCACCTCTCAGACTTGCCAGAACCATGTTCCGGACACGCCGGTACCACCTGCCGAGTATGACGGAACCACCTGATCCACTCCCCAGAACCACCTGCTGGACACGCCAGAATCAGCTGCCGGCTATGCGAGAACCACTCTGCAGACACTCCGGAATCACATGTCAGGCATTCCGGAACCACCTCTCAGAGGTGTTAGAACCACATGCCGGACACTCCGGAATCACCTGCCGAGTTCGCCGGAACCACCTGCTGGACATGCCGGAACCAACTGCCTCACAGGCCGAACTCATATGCCGGCTATGCCAAAACAACTTGGTGCTCACTCCAGAATCACCCTGCGGGCATGCCGGAACCACGTCATGGACAGTTGGCAAACACCTGTCGGACCTGCCGGAACCACCTGCCGAGCACGCCAGAACCACCTGCTCGACTCACCAGAGCCACCTGCCGGACACATCATACACACCTGTGGGGAACACCAGAACCACTTGGAGGACTCTCCGGGATCACCTGCCGGGCATGCCGGAACCACCTCTCAGACGTGCCAGAACCATGTGCCGGACACGCCGGTACCACCTGCCGAGTATGCCAGAACGACCTGATCCACTCCCCAGAACCACCTGCTGGACACGCCACAATCAGCTGCCGGCTAGGCAAGAGCCACTCGGCAGACACTCCGGAATCACGTCAGGCATTCCGGAACCACCTCTCAGAGGTGCCAGAACCACATGCCGGACACTACGGAATCACCTGCCGAGCTTGCCGGAACCACCTGCTGGACATGCCGGAACCACCTGCCTCACAGGCCAAAATCATATGCCGGCTACGCCAAAACCACTTGGTGGACACTCCAGAATCAACTTCGGGCATGTCGGAACCACGTCATTGACAGACGGCAAACACCTGCCGGACCTGCCAGAACCACCTGCTGAACACGCGGGAACCAGGGGCTCGACTCGCCGGAACCATTGCCGGACATGCAAAATCACCTGCTGGCTACGGCAGAACCACTTGGCGAACACTCGGGAATCACGTGCCGGGCATGGGGAACCACCTCTCAGACATGACGGAACCACATGCCAATGACACCGGAAGCACCTGCCGAGCACGCCAGAACCACCAGCTCGACTCGCCAAAACCACCTGCTGGACACGCCAAAATCACCTGCCAGCCACGCCACAACCATTTGGTGAACACTTCGGAATCACCTGCCGGGCTGGCTGGAACCACCTGCCGGTCACGCCAACATCACCTGCCAGCTATGCCAGAACCACTTGGCGAACACCATGGAAACACCTGTCGGGCCGGCCGGAACCACCTCTCAGACTTGACAGAACCATGTGCCTGAGATGCTGGAACCACACCCCGAACAGACCGAAGCCACCTGCCAGACCCGCCTGAACCCCCTGCCGAGCACGCCTGAACCACCTACTCAACTCGCCAGAACCACCTACCTGACACGCCAAAATCAACTGCCGGGTATGCCAGAGCCACTTGGTGGACACTCCGGAATCATCTGCCGGACATGCCGGAACCAGCTCTCAGACACACCAGAAACACGTGCCGGACAAGCCGGAAGCACCTGCTGAGAATGCCTGAGCCACATGCTCGACTTGCAAGAAACACCTGCCAGACACGCCAAAATCACCTACAGGGTACGCCAGAACCACGTGGCGGACACTCCGGAATCACCTGTCGGGCATGCCGGAACCACCTCTCAGACGTGCCAGAACCTCTTGCCGGACACGCCAGAACCACCTGCCGGACAGACCGGAACCACCTGCCGGACACGCCGGAACCACCGGCTCGACTCGCCGGAACCACCGCCGGACATGCAAAATCACCTGCCGGCTACGCCGGAAACACTTGGCGAACACTCCGGAATCACCTGCCGGGCATGCCGGAACCACCTCTCAGACTTGCCAGAACCATGTTCCGGACACGCCGGTACCACCTGCCGAGTATGCCGGAAACACCTGATCCACACCCCAGAACCACCTGCTGGACATGCTAGAATCAGCTGCCGGCTATGCAAGAACCACTCAGCAGACACTCCGGAATCACATGTCAGGCATTCCGGAACCACCTCTCAGAGGTGCCAGAACCACATGCCGGAGACTCCGGAATCACCTGCCGGGCATGCCGGAACCACGTCTCAGAGGTGCCAGAACCACACGCCGGAGACCCCGGAATCACCTGCCGGGCCTGCCGGAACCATCTCTCAGATGTGCCAGAACCATGTTCTGGACACGCCGGTACCACATGCCGAGCTCGCCGGAGCCACCTTCTGAACACGCCAAAATCACCTGCCGGCTATGCCAGAACCACTCGGCAGACACTCCGGAACCACCTAGAGGACAGACCGGAACCACCTGCCGGACACGCCAGAACCACCTGCCGGACAGACCGGAACCACCTGCCGGACACCCCGGTACCGCCGGCTCGACTCGCCGGAACCACCGCCGGACATGCAAAATCACCTGCCGGCTACGCCAGAACCACTTGGTTAACACTCCGGAATCACCTTCCGGGCATGCCGGAACCACCTCTCAGACTTGCCAGAACCATGTGCCAGACAGGCCGCAACCACCTGCCGAGTATGCCGGAACCACCTGATCCACTCCCCAGAACCACCTGCTGGACACGCCAAAATCACCTGCCGGCTACGCCAGAACCACTTGGCAAACACTCCAGAATCACCTGACGGGAATGCCGGAACCACCTCTCAGAGGTGCCAGAGCCACATGCCGGGGACTCCGGAATCACCTGCCAGGCATGCCGGAACCATCTCTCAGATGTGCCAGAACCATGTTCCGGACACGCCGGTACCACCTGCCGAGCTCGCCGGAACCACATGCTGGACACGCCAAAATCACCTGCCGGCTACGCCAGAACCACTCGGCAGACACTCCGGAATCACATGTCAGGCATTCCGGAACCACCTCTCAGAGGTGCCAGAACCACATGTCGGACACTCCGGGATCACCTGCCGGGCATGCCGGAACCACCTCTCAGACGTGCCAGAACCATATGCCGGACACGCCGCAACCACCTGCCGAGCACGCCGGAACCACCTGCTCGATTCACCAGAGCCACCAGCCGGACACGCCAGAATCACCTGCCGGCTATGCCAGAACCACTCGGCAGACACTCCGGAACCACCTGCCCGGCATGCCGGAACCACCTCTCAGAGGTGCCAGAACCACTCGGCAGACACTCCGGAACCACCTGCCCGGCATGCCGGAACCATCTCTCAGACGTGCCACAACCACTTGCCGAAGAGACCAGAAGCACCTGCCGAGCTCGCCGGAACCACCTTCTGGACATGCCGGAACCACCTGCCTCACAGGCCAAATTCATATGCCGGCTACGCCAAAACCACTTGGTTGACACTCCAGAATCACCTTGCGGGCATGCCAGAACCACGTCATGGACAGACGGCAAACACCTGCCGGACCTGCCGGAACCACCTGCCGGACAGACCGGAACCACCTGCCGGACACGCCGGAACCGCCGGCTCGACTCGCCCGAACCACCGCCGGACATGCAAAATCACCTGCCGGCTACGCCAGAACCACTTGGCGAACACTTCGGAATCACCTGCCGGGCATGCCGGAACCACCTCTCAGACTTGCCAGAACCATGTTCCGGACACGCCGGTACCACCTGCCGAGTATGCCGGAACCACCTGATCCACTCCCCAGAACCACCTGCTGGACATGCCAGAATCACGTGCGGGCTACGCCAGAACCACTCGGCAGACACTCCGGAACCACCTGCCGGGCATGCCGGAACCACCTCTCAGAGGTGCCAGAACCACATGCCGGAGACTCAGGAATCACCTGCCGGGCATGCCGGAACCAGCTCTCAGAGGTGCCAGAACCACATGCCGGACACTCCGGAATCACCTCCCGGGCTTGCCGGAACCATCTCTCAGATGTGCCACAACCACGTGCCGCAGAGACCAGAAGCACGTGCCGAGCTCGTCGGAACCACCTGCTAGACATGCTGGAACCACCTGCCTCACAGGCCAAAATCATATGCCGGCTACGCCAAAACCACTTGGTGGACACTCCAGAATCAACTTGCGGGCATGCCGGAACCACGTCATGGACAGACGGCAAACACCTGCCGGACCTGCCGGAACCACCTGCCGAGCACGCCGGAACCACCTGCTCGACTCACCAGAGCCACCAGCCGGACACATCAGAAACACCTGCGGGGTACGCCAGAACCACTTGAAGGACTCTCCGTGATCACCTGAGAGGCATGCCGGAACCACCTCTCAGAGGTGCCAGAGCCACATGCCGGGGACTCCGGAATCACCTGCCAGGCATGCCGGAACCATCTCTCAGATGTGCCAGAACCATGTTCCGGACACTCCGGTACCACCTGCCGAGCTCGCCGGAACCACCTGCTGGACACGCCAAAATCACCTGCCGGCTACGCCAGAACCACTCGGCAGACACTCCGGAATCACATGTCAGGCATTCCGGAACCACCTCTCAGAGGTGCCAGAACCACATGTCGGACACTCCGGGATCACCTGCCGGGCATGCCGGAACCACCTCTCAGACGTGCCAGAACCATGTGCCGGACACGCCGCAACCACCTGCCGAGTATGCCGGAACCACCTGCTCCACTCCCCAGAACCACCTGCTGCACACGCCAAAATCACCTGCCGGATATGCCAGAACCACTCGGCAGACACTCCGGAAGCACCTCCAGGACAGACCGGAACCACCTGCCGGACACGCCGGGACCACCTGCTTGACTCGCCAGAACCACCTGCCGGACACGCCAGAATCACCAGCCGGCTACGCCACAACCACTTGTCGGACACTCCGGAATCCCCTGCCGGGCATGCTGGAACCACCTCTCAGAGGTGCCACAGCGACATGCAGGAGACGGCGGTAGCACCTGCCGAGAATGCCGGAAGTTCCTGATCCACTCCGCGGAACCACCTGCCGGACACTCCAAAATGACCTGCCGGCTACGCCAGAACCACTTGGCGGACACTCCAGAATCACCTGCCGGGCATGCCAGCACAACCTCTCCGAAGTGCCCGAAGCACGTGCCGGACAGGCCAGAACCATCTCCCGGACAGACCGGAAACACAGGAAACACTCGCCGGAACCACCTGCTTGACTCACGGGTCCCACCTGCCGGACACGACAAAATCACCTGCCCGCTACACCAGAACCACTTGGTGGACAAGCCGGAATCACGTGACGTGCATGCCGACACAACCTCTCAGACGTGCCAGAACCTCGTGCCGGACACCCCAGACCCACATGCTGGACAGACCGGAACCACCTGCCTGACACGCCGGAACCACCGGCTCGACTCGCCGGAACCATTGCCGGACATGCAAAATCACCTGCCGGCTACGGCAGAACCACTTGGCGAACACTCGGGAATCACCTGCCGGGCATGGCGGAACCACCTCTCAGACATGCCGGAACCACATGCCAATGACACCGGAAGCACCTGCCGAGCACGCCAGAACCACCTGCTCGACTCGCCAAAACCACCTGCTGGACACGCCAAAATCACCTGCCGGCTACGCCACAACCATTTGGTGAACACTTCGGAATCACCTGCCGGGCTGGCTGGAACCACCTGCCGGTCACGCCAACATCACCTGCCAGCTATGCCAGAACCACTTGGCGAACACCATGGAAACACCTGTCGGGCCGGCCGGAACCACCTCTCAGACGTGCCAGAACCATGTGCCTGAGATGCCGGAACCACACCCCGAACAGACCGAAACCACCTGCCAGACCCGCCTGAACCACCTGCCGAGCACGCCGGAACCACCTACTCGACTCGCCGGAACCACCTACCTGACACGCCAAAATCACCTGCCGGGTATGCCAGAGCCACTTGGTGGACACTCCGGAATCATCTGCCGGACATGCCAGAACCACCTCTCAGACTTGCCAGAACCATGTGCCGGACACGCCGGTACCACCTGCCGAGTATGCCGGAACCACCTGATCCACTCCCCAGAACCACCTGCTGGACACGCCAAAATCACCTGCCGGATATGCCAGAACCACTCGGCAGACACTCCGGAAGCACCTCCAGGACAGACCGGAACCACCTGCCGGACACGCCGGGACCACCTGCTTGACTCGCCAGAACCACCTGCCGGACACGCCAGAATCACCAGCCGGCTACGCCACAACCACTTGTCGGACACTCCGGAATCCCCTGCCGGGCATGCTGGAACCACCTCTCAGAGGTGCCACAGCGACATGCAGGAGACGGCGGTAGCACCTGCCGAGAATGCCGGAAGTTCCTGATCCACTCCGCGGAACCACCTGCCGGACACTCCAAAATGACCTGCCGGCTACGCCAGAACCACTTGGCGGACACTCCAGAATCACCTGCCGGGCATGCCAGCACAACCTCTCCGAAGTGCCCGAAGCACGTGCCGGACAGGCCAGAACCATCTCCCGGACAGACCGGAAACACAGGAAACACTCGCCGGAACCACCTGCTTGACTCACGGGTCCCACCTGCCGGACACGACAAAATCACCTGCCCGCTACACCAGAACCACTTGGTGGACAAGCCGGAATCACGTGACGTGCATGCCGACACAACCTCTCAGACGTGCCAGAACCTCGTGCCGGACACCCCAGACCCACATGCTGGACAGACCGGAACCACCTGCCTGACACGCCGGAACCACCGGCTCGACTCGCCGGAACCATTGCCGGACATGCAAAATCACCTGCCGGCTACGGCAGAACCACTTGGCGAACACTCGGGAATCACCTGCCGGGCATGGCGGAACCACCTCTCAGACATGCCGGAACCACATGCCAATGACACCGGAAGCACCTGCCGAGCACGCCAGAACCACCTGCTCGACTCGCCAAAACCACCTGCTGGACACGCCAAAATCACCTGCCGGCTACGCCACAACCATTTGGTGAACACTTCGGAATCACCTGCCGGGCTGGCTGGAACCACCTGCCGGTCACGCCAACATCACCTGCCAGCTATGCCAGAACCACTTGGCGAACACCATGGAAACACCTGTCGGGCCGGCCGGAACCACCTCTCAGACGTGCCAGAACCATGTGCCTGAGATGCCGGAACCACACCCCGAACAGACCGAAACCACCTGCCAGACCCGCCTGAACCACCTGCCGAGCACGCCGGAACCACCTACTCGACTCGCCGGAACCACCTACCTGACACGCCAAAATCACCTGCCGGGTATGCCAGAGCCACTTGGTGGACACTCCGGAATCATCTGCCGGACATGCCAGAACCACCTCTCAGACTTGCCAGAACCATGTTCCGGACACGCCGGTACCACCTGCCGAGTATGCCGGAACCACCTGATCCACTCCCCAGAACCACCTGCTGGACACGCCAGAATCAGCTGCCGGCTAGGCAAGAGCCACTCGGCAGACACTCCGGAATCACATGTCAGGCATTCCGGAACCACCTCTCAGAGGTGCCAGAACCACATGCCGGAGACTCCGGAATCACCTGCCGAGCATGCCGGAACCACCTCTCAGAGGTGCCAGAACCACATGCCGGAGACTCAGGAATCACCTGCCGGGCATGCCGGAACCATCTCTCAGACGTGCCACAACCACGTGCCGCAGAGACCAGAAGCACGTGCCGAGCTCGCTGGAACCACCTGCTAGACATGCTGGAACCACCTGCCTCACAGGCCAAAATCATATGCCGGCTACGCCAAAACCACTTGGTGGACACTCCAGAATCAACTTGCGGGCATGCCGGAACCACGTCATGGACAGACGGCAAACACCTGCCGGACCTGCCGGAACCACCTGCCGAGCACGCCGGAACCACCTGCTCGACTCACCAGAGCCACCAGCCGGACACATCAGAAACACCTGCGGGGTACGCCAGAACCACTTGGAGTACTCTCCATGATCACCTGAGAGGCATGCCGGAACCACCTCTCAGACGTGGCAGAACCATGAGCCGGACACGCCTCAACCACCTGCCGAGTATACCGGAACCACCTGATCCACTCCCCAGAAACACCTGCCGGACACGCCAAAATCAGCTGCCGGCTACGCCAGAAACACTTGGTGGACACTCCAGGATCACCTGCCGGGCATGCCAGCACAACCTCTCCAAAGTTCCAGAAGCACGTGCCGGACAGGCCGGAACCATCTCCCGGACAGACCGGAAACACAGGAAACACTCGCCAGAACCACCTGTTTGACTCACCGGTCCCACCTGCCGGACACGCCAAAATCACCTGCCCGCTACACCAGAACCGCTTGGTGGACAAGCCGGAATCACGTGAAGTGCATGCCGACACAACCTCTCAGACGTGCCAGAACCTCGTGCCGGACACCCCAGACCCACATGCTGGACAGACCGGAACCACCTGCCTGACACGCCGGAACCACCGGCTCGACTCGCCGGAACCATTGCCGGACATGCAAAATCACCTGCCGGCTACGGCAGAACCACTTGGCGAACACTCGGGAATCACCTGCCGGGCATGGCGGAACCACCTCTCAGACATGCCGGAACCACATGCCAATGACACCGGAAGCACCTGCCGAGCACGCCAGAACCACCTGCTCGACTCGCCAAAACCACCTGCTGGACACGCCTAAATCACCTGCCGGCTACGCCACAACCATTTGGTGAACACTTCGGAATCACCTGCCGGGCTGGCTGGAACCACCTGCCGGTCACGCCAACATCACCTGCCAGCTATGCCAGAACCACTTGGCGAACACCATGGAAACACCTGTCGGGCCGGCCGGAACCACCTCTCAGACGTGCCAGAACCATGTGCCTGAGATGCCGAAACCACACCCCGAACAGACCGAAACCACCTGCCAGACCCGCCTGAACCACCTGCCGAGCACGCCGGAACCACCTACTCGACTCGCCGGAACCACCTACCTGACACGCCAAAATCACCTGCCGGGTATGCCAGAGCCACTTGGTGGACACTCCGGAATCATCTGCCGGACATGCCAGAACCAGCTCTCAGACACACCAGAACCACGTGCCGGACACGCCGGAAGCGCCTGCTGAGCATGCCTGAGCCACATGCTCGATTTGCAAGAAACACCTTCCAGACATGCCAAAATCATCTGCCGGGTACGCCAGAACCACTTGGTGAACACTCCGGAATCACCTTCCGGGCATGCCGGAACCACCTCTCAGACTTGCCAGAACCATGTTCCGGACACGCCGGTACCACCTGCCGAGTATGCCGGAACCACCTGATCCACTCCCCAGAACCACCTGCTGGACACGCCAGAATCACCTGCCGGCTATGCCAGAACCACTCGGCAGACACTCCGGAACCACCTGCCTGGCATGCCGGAACCACCTCTCAGAGGTGCCAGAACCACTCGGCAGACACTCCGGAACCACCTGCCCGGCATGCCGGAACCATCTCTCAGACGTGCCACAACCACTTGCCGAAGAGACCAGAAGCACCTGCCGAGCTCGCCGGAACCACCTTCTGGACATGCCGGAACCACCTGCCTCACAGGCCAAATTCATATGCCGGCTACGCCAAAACCACTTGGTTGACACTCCAGAATCACCTTGCGGGCATGCCAGAACCACGTCATGGACAGACGGCAAACACCTGCCGGACCTGCCGGAACCACCTGCCGGACAGACCGGAACCACCTGCCGGACACGCCGGAACCGCCGGCTCGACTCGCCCGAACCACCGCCGGACATGCAAAATCACCTGCCGGCTACGCCAGAACCACTTGGTGAACACTCCGGAGTCGCCTCCGGGCATGCCGGAACCACCTCTCAGACTTGCCAGAACCATGTTCCGGACACGCCGGTACCACCGGCCGAGTATGCCGGAACCACCTGATCCACTCCCCAGAACCACCTGCTGGACACGCCAGAATCACCTGCCGGCTATGCCAGAACCACTCGGCAGACACTCCGGAACCACCTGCCGGGCATGCCGGAACCACCTCTCAGAGGTGCCAGAACCACATGCCGGAGTCTCAGGAATCACCTGCCGGGCATCCGGAACCATCTCTCAGAGGTACCAGAACCACATGCCGGACACTCCGGAATCACCTGCCGGGCGTGCCGGAACCATCTCTCAGACGTGCCACAACCACGTGCCGAAGAGACCAGAAGCACCTGCCGAGCTCGCCGGAACCACCTGCTAGACATGCCGGAACCACCTGCCTCACAGGTCAAAATGATATGCCGGCTACGCCAAAACCACTTGGTTGACACTCCAGAATCACCTTGCGGGCATGCCGGAACCACGTCATGGACAGACGGCAAACACCTGCCGGACCTGCCGGAACCACCTGCCGGACAGACCGGAACCACCTGCCGGACACGCCGGAACCGCCGGCTCGACTCGCCCGAACCACCGCCGGACATGCAAAATCACCTGCCGGCTACGCCAGAACCACTTGGTGAACACTCCGGAGTCGCCTCCGGGCATGCCGGAACCACCTCTCAGACTTGCCAGAACCATGTTCCGGACACGCCGGTACCACTGGCCGAGTATGCCGGAACCACCTGATCCACTCCCCAGAACCACCTGCTGGACACGCCAGAATCACCTGCCGGCTATGCCAGAACCACTCGGCAGACACTCCGGAACCACCTGCCGGGCATGCCGGAACCACCTCTCAGAGGTGCCAGAACCACATGCCGGAGTCTCAGGAATCACCTGCCGGGCATCCGGAACCATCTCTCAGAGGTACCAGAACCACATGCCGGACACTCCGGAATCACCTGCCGGGCGTGCCGGAACCATCTCTCAGACGTGCCACAACCACGTGCCGAAGAGACCAGAAGCACCTGCCGAGCTCGCCGGAACCACCTGCTAGACATGCCGGAACCACCTGCCTCACAGGTCAAAATGATATGCCGGCTACGCCAAAACCACTTGGTTGACACTCCAGAATCACCTTGCGGGCATGCCGGAACCACGTCATGGACAGACGGCAAACACCTGCCCGACCTGCCGGAACCACCTGCCGAGCACACCGGTAACACCTGCTCGAATCACCTGAGCCACCAGACGGACACATCAGAAACACCTGCGGGGTACACCAGAACCACTTGGAGGACTCTCCGGGATCACCTGCCAGGCATTCCGGCACCACCTCTCAGACGTGCCAGAACCATGTGCCAGACAGGCCGCAACCACCTGCCGAGTATACCGGAACCACCTGATCCCCTACCCAGAACCACCTGCTGGACACGCCAAAATCACCTGCCGGCTACGCCAGAACCACTTGGCGAACACTCCGGAATCACCTGCCGGGCATGCCGGAACCATCTCTCAGATGTGCCAGAACCATGTTCCGGACACTCCGGTACCACCTGCCGAGCTCGCCGGAACCACCTGCTGGACACGCCAGAATCACCTGCCTGCTACGCCAGAACCACTCGGCAGACACTCCAGAACCACCTGCCGGGCATGCCGGAACCACCTCTCAGAGGTGACAGAACCACATGCCTGAGATTCCGGAATCACCTGCCGGGCATGCCTGAACCATCTCTCAGACGTGCCAGAACCATGTTCCGGACACACCGGTACCACCTGCCGAACTCGCCGGAACCACCTGCTGGACACACCAAAATCACCTGCCGGCTACGCAAGAACCACATGCCGGGAACTCCGGAATCACATGCCAGGTGTGCCGGAACCATCTCTCAGACGTGCCACAACCATGTGCCGAAGAGACCAGAAGCACCTGCCGAGCTCGCCGGAACCACCTGCTAGACATGCCGGAACCACCTGCCTCACAGGCCAAAATCATATGCCGGCTACGCCAAAACCACTTGGTGGACACTCCAGAATCAACTTGCGGGCATGCCGGAACCACGTCATGGACAGACGGCAAACACCTGCCGGACCTGCCGGAACCACCTGCCGAGCACGCCGGAAACACCTGCTCGACTCGCCAGAACCACCAGCCGGACACATCAGAAACACCTGCGGGGTACGCCAGAACCACTTGGAGGACTCTGCGGGATCACCTGCCAGGCATGCCGGAACCACCTCTCAGACGTGCCAGAACCATGTGCTGGACACTCCGGAATCACCTGCCGGGCGTGCCGGAACCATCTCTCAGACGTGCCAGAAACATGTGACGGAGACTCCGGAATCACCTGCCGGGCATGCCGGAACCATCTCTCAGATGTGCCAGAACCATGTTCCGGACACGCCGGTACCACCTGCCGAGCTCGCCGGAACCACCTGCTGGACACGCCAAAATCAACTGCCGGCTACGCAAGAACCACTCTGCAGACACTCCGGAATCACATGTCAGGCATTCCAGAACCACCTCTCAGAGGTGCCAGAACCACATGCCGGACACTCCGGGATCACCTGCCGGGCATGCCAGAACCACCTCTCAGACGTGCCAGAACCATGTGCCGGACACGCCGCAACCACCTGCCGAGTATGCCGGAACCACCTGCTCCACTCCCCAGAACCACCTGCTGGACACGCCAAAATCACCTGCCGGATACGCCAGAACCACTCGGAAGACACTCCGGAACCACCTCAAGGACAGACCGGAACCACATGCCGGACACGCCGGGACTACCTGCTTGACTCGCCAGAACCACCTGCCGGACACGCCAGAATCACCAGCCGGCTACGCCACAACCACTTGTCGGACACTCCGGAATCCCCTGCCGGGCATGCTGGAACCACCTCTCAGAGGTGCCACAGCGACATGCAGGAGACGGCGGTAGCACCTGCCGAGAATGCCGGAAGTTCCTGATCCACTCCGCGGAACCACCTGCCGGACACTCAAAAATGACCTGCCGGCTACGCCACAACCAGTTGGTGAACACTTTGGAATCACCTGCCAGGATACGTGGAACCACCTGCCAGTCATGCCAAAATCACCTGCCAACTACGCCAGAACCGCTTGGCGGACACTGCGGAAACACCTGTCGGGCCGGCTGGAACCACATCTCAGACGTGCCAGAAACGTGTTCATGAGATGCTGGAACCACACCCCGAACAGACGGATACCACCTGCCAGAACCGCCTGAACCACCTGCCGAGCACGCCGGAACCACCTGCTCGACTCACCGGTACCACCTCCCTGACACGCCAAAATCACCTGCTGGGTATGCCAGAACCACTTGGCGGACACTCCGGAATCATCTGCCGGACATGCCGGAACCAGCTCTCAGACACACCACAACCACGTGCCGGAGACGCCGGAAGCACCTGCCGAGCACGCCGGAAGCACCTGCCGAGCATGCCGGAGCCACCTGCTCGACTCGCCAGAAACACCTGCCGGACACGCCAAAATCACCTGCCGGGTACGCCAGAACCACCTGGCGGACACTCCGAAACCACCTGTCGCGCATGCCGGAACCGCCTCTCAGACGTGCCGGAAGCACGTGCCGGACACGCCGGAATCACCTACCGGACAGACCGGAACCACCTGCCGAGCACGCCGGAGCCACCTGTTCGACTCGCTGGAACCACCTGCCGGACAGGCCAATATCAACTGCTGGCTATGCCAGAACCACCTGGGGGACCGTCCGGAATCACCTGCCAGCCATGGCGGAACCACCTCTCAGACGTACCAGAACCACCTGCCGGAGAAGCTGGAAACACGTCCTGGGCAGTCTGGAACCACCTGCCGGCCAAGCCTGAACCACCTGCCAAGCACAACGGAACAACCTGCCAGACACGCCAAAATCACCTGCGTGTTATGCCAGAACCACTTGGAGGACTCTCTGGGATGACCTGCCGGGCATGCCGGAACCACCTCTCAGACGTGCCAGAACCATGTGGCGGACAGTCCGGAATCACCTGTTGGGCATGCGCAACCACCTCTGAGACGTACCAGAACCACATGCCGTGCAGGCTGGAACCACCTACCGGACAGACCGGAATCACCTTTCGGGCATGCCGGAACCACCTGTCAGATGTGCCAGAAACACGTGCCGGAGACGCCGGAAGCACCTGCCAAGCACGTTGGAACCACCTGCTCAACTCGCCTGAACCACCTGCCGGACATGCCAAAATTACCTGCCGACTATGCCAGAAAGACTTGGCGAACACTCCGGAATCACTTGCCGGGCATGCAGGAACCACCTCTCAGACGTGCCATAACCATGTGGCGGACAGTCCGGAATCACCTGTTGGGCATGCGCAACCACCTCTGAGACGTACCAGAACCACATGCCGTGCAGGCTGGAACCACCTACCGGACAGACCGGAATCACCTTTCGGGCATGCCGCAACCACCTGTCAGATGTGCCAGAAACACGTGCCGGAGACGCCGGAAGCACCTGCCAAGCACGTTGGAACCACCTGCTCAACTCGCCTGAACCACCTGCCGATCACGCAAAAATCACCTGCCGGCTACGCCACAACCAGTTGGGGAACACTTTGGCATCACCTGCCAGGCTTGCTGGAACCACCTGCCAGTCATGCCAAAATCACCTGCCAACTACGCCAGAACCGCTTTGCGGACACTGCGGAAACACCTGTCGGGCCGGCCGGAACCACATCTCAGACGTGCCAGAAACGTGTTCATGAGATGCTGGAACCACACCCCGAACAGACGGATACCACCTGCCAGAACCGCCTGAACCACCTGCTGAGCACGCCGGAACCACCTGCTCGACTCACCGGTACCACCTCCCTGACACGCCAAAATCACCTGCTGGGTATGCCAGAACCACTTGGCGGACACTCCGGAATCATCTGCCGGACATGCCGGAACCAGCTCTCAGACACACCAGAACCAAGTGCCGGAGACGCCGGAAGCACCTGCCGAGCATGCCGGAGCCACCTGCTCGACTCGCCAGAAACACCTGCCGGACACGCCAAAATCACCTGCCGGGTACGCCAGAACCACCTGGCGGACACTACGGAATCACCTGTCGCCCATGCCGGAATCACCTCTCAGACGTGCCGGAAGCACGTGCCGGACACGCCGGAATCACCTACCGGACAGACCGGAACCACCTGCCAAGCATGCCGGAGCCACCTGTTCGAATCGCTGGAACCACCTGCCGGACAGTTCAATATCAACTGCTGGCTATGCCAGAACCACCTGGGGGACAGTCCGGGATCACCTGCCAGCCATGGTGGAACCACCTCTCAGACGTACCAGAACCACCTGCCGGAGAAGCTGGAAACACGTCCTGGACAGACTGGAACCACGTGACGGCCATGCCTGAACCACCTGCCGAGCACGGCGGAACCACCTGCCGGACACGCCAAAATCACCTGCGGGCTACGCCAGAACCACTTGGACGACTCTCCGGAATGACCTGCCGGGCATGTTGGAACCACCTCTCAGACGTGCCAGAAGCACGTGGCGGACAGTCCGGAATCACCTGTTGGGCATACGCAACCACCTCTGAGACGTACCAGAACCACGTGCCGTGCACGCCGGAACCACCTACCGGACAGACCGGAATCAACGTTTGGGCATGCCGGAACCACCAGGCAGATGTGCCAGAAACACGTGCCGGAGACGCCGGAAGCACCTGCCGAGCACGTCGCAACCACCTCCTCAACTCGCCTGAACCACCTGCCGGACACGCCAACATCACCTGCCCGCTACACCAGCACCACTTCGGGCACAAGCCGGAATCACATGAGGGGCATGCCGGCACAGCCTCCCAGACTGAACCTCGTTCCGGACACCACAGAACCACCTGCCGGACAGACCGGAACCACCTGCCGGACACGCCCGAACCACCGGCTCGACCCGCCGGAACGACCGCTGGACATGCAAAATCACCTGCCGGCTACGCCGGAAACACTTGGCGAACACTCCGGAATCACCTGCCGGGCATGCCGGAACCACCTCTCAGATATGCCAGAACCACGTGCCAATGACCCCGGAAGCACCTGCCGAGCACGCCGGAACCACCTGCTCGACTCGCCAGAACCACCTGCCGGACACGCAAAAATCACCTGCCGGCTACGCCACAACCAGATGGGGAACACTTCGGAATCACCTGCCGGGCTTGCTGGAACCACCTGCCGGTCATGCCAAAATCACCTGCCAACTACGCCAGTACCACTTGGCGGACACTGTGGAATCACCTGTGGGGCCGGCCCGAACCACATCTCAGACGTGCCAGAACCATGTGCATGAGATTCTGGAACCACACCCCGAACAGACGGAAAACACCTGCCAGACCCGTCTGAACAACCTGCCGAGCACGCCGGAGCCACCTGCTCGACTCGCCGGAACCACCTACCTGACATGCCCAAATCACCAGCCGGGTATGCCAGAACCACTTGCCGGACACTCCGGAATCATCTGCCGGACATGCCGGAACCAGCTCTCAGACACACCAGAACCAATTGCCGGAGACTCTGGAAGCACCTGCCGAGCATGCCGGAACCACCTGTCAGATGTGCCAGAAACACGTGCCGGAGACGCCGGAAGCACCTGCCGAGCACGTTGGAACCACCTGCTCAACTCGCCTGAACCACCTGCCGGACATGCCAAAATCACCTGCCGACTATGCCAGAACTACCTGGCGGACACTCCGGAATCACCTGCCGCGCATGCCGGAACCACCTCTCAGACGTGCCAGAAGCACGTGCCGGACACGCCGGAAATACCTACCGGACAGACCGGAACCACCTGCCAAGAACGCCGGAGCCACCTGTTCGACTCGCTGGAACCACCTGCCGGACAGGCCAATATCAACTGCTGGCTATGCCAGAACCACCTGGGGGACGGTCACGGATCACCTGCCAGCCATGGCGGAACCACCTCTCAGACGTACCAGAACCACCTGCCGAAGAAGCTGGAAACACGTCCTGGACAGACTGGAACCACGTGACGGCCATGCCTGAACCACCTGCCGAGCACGGCGGAACCACCTGCCGGACACGCCAAAATCACCTGCGGGCTACGCCAGAACCACTTGGACGACTCTCCGAAATGACCTGCCGGGCATGTTGGAACCACCTCTCAGACGTGCCAGAAGCACGTGGCGGACAGTCCGGAATCACCTGTTGGGCATACGCAACCACCTCTGAGACGTACCAGAACCACGTGCCGTGCACGCCGGAACCACCTACCGGACAGACCGGAATCAACTTTTGGGCATGCCGGAACCACCAGTCAGATGTGCCAGAAACACGTGCCGGAGACGCCGGAAGCACCTGCCGAGCACGTCGCAACCACCTGCTCAACTCGCATGAACCACCTGCCGGACACGCCAAAATCACCTGCCGGCTACACCAGCACCACTTCGGGGACAAGCCGGAATCACGTGAGGGGAAGGCCGGCACAGCCTCCCAGACTGAACCTCGTGCCGGACACCACAGAACCACCTGCCGGACAGACCGGAACCACCTGCCGGACACGCCGGAACCACCGGCTCGACCCGCCGGAACGACCGCTGGACATGCAAAATCACCTACCGACTACGCCGGAAACACTTGGCGAACACTCCGGAATCACCTGCCGGGCATGCCGGAACCACCTCTCAGATATGCCAGAACCACGTGCCAATGACCCCGGAAGCACCTGCCGAGCACGCCGGAACCACCTGCCGGACACGCAAAAATCACCTGCCGGCTACACCACAACCAGTTGGGGAACACTTCGGAATCACCTGCCGGGCTTGCTGGAACCACCTGCCGGTCATGCCAAAATCACCTGCCAACTACGCCAGTACCACTTGGCGGACACTGTGGAAACACCTGTCGGGCCGGCCGGAACCACATCTCAGACGTGCCAGAACCATGTGCATGAGATGCTGGAACCACACCCCGAACAGACGGAAAACACCTGCCAGACCCGTCTGAACAACCTGCCGAGCACGCCGGAGCCACCTGCTCGACTCGCCGGAACCACCTACCTGACATGCCCAAATCACCAGCCGGGTATGCCAGAACCACTTGCCGGACACTCCGGAATCATCTGCCGGACATGCCGGAACCAGCTCTCAGACACACCAGAACCACGTGCCGGAGACGCCGGAAGCACCTGCCGAGCATGCCGGAGCCACCTGCTCGACTCGCCAGAAACACATGCCGGACACACCAAAATCACCTGCCGCGTACGCCAGAACCACCTGGCGGACACTCCGAAATCACCTGTAGGGCATGCCGGAACCACCTCTCAGACGTGCCGGAAGCACGTGCCGGACACGCCGGAATCACCTACCGGAGAGACCGGAACCACCTTCCGAGCACGCCGGAGCCACCTGTTCGACTAGCTGGAACCACCTGCTGGACAGGCCAATATCAACTGCTGGCTATGCCAGAACCACCTGGGGGACGGTCCGGAATCGCCTGCCAGCCATGGCGGAACCACCTCTCAGACGTACCAGAACCACCTGCCGGAGAAGCTGGAAACACGTCCTGGACAGTCTGGAACCACCTGCCTTCCAAGCCTGAAACACCTGCCAAGCACAACGGAACAACCTGCCAGACACGCCAAAATCACCTGCGTGTTATGCCAGAACCACTTAGAGGACTCTCTGGGATGACCTGCCGGGCATGCTGGAACCACCTCTCAGACGTGCCAGAACCATGTGGCGGACAGTCCGGAATCACCTGTTGGGCATGCGCAACCAACTCTGAGACGTACCAGAACCACATGCCGTGCAGGCTGGAACCACCTACCGGACAGACCGGAATCACCTTTTGGGCATGCCGGAACCACCTGTCAGATGTGCCAGAAACACGTGCCGGAGACGCCGGAAGCACCTGCCAAGCACGTTGGAACCACCTGCTCAACTCGCCTGAACCACCTGCCGGACATGCCAAAATCACCTGCCGACTATGCCAGAACCACTTGGCGAACACTCCGGAATCACTTGCCGGGCATGCAGGAACCACCTCTCAGACATGCCAGAACCCCGTGCCAATGAGCACTGAAGCCCCAACCGAGCACGCCGGAACCACCTGCTCGACTCGCCAGAACCACCTGCCGATCACGCAAAAATCACCTGCCGGCTACGCCACAACCAGTTGGGGAACACTTTGGAATCACCTGCCAGGCTTGCTGGAACCACCTGCCAGTCATGCCAAAATCACCTGCCAACTACGCCAGAACCGCTTGGCGGACACTGCGGAAACACCTGTCGGGCCGGCTGGAACCACATCTCAGACGTGCCAGAAACGTGTTCATGAGATGCTGGAACCACACCCCGAACAGACGGATACCACCTGCCAGAACCGCCTGAACCACCTGCTGAGCACGCCGGAACCACCTGCTCGACTCACCGGTACCACCTCCCTGACACGCCAAAATCACCTGCTGGGTATGCCAGAACCACTTGGCGGACACTCCGGAATCATCTGCCGGACATGCCGGAACCAGCTCTCAGACACACCAGAACCAAGTGCCGGAGACGCCGGAAACACCTGCCGAGCATGCCGGAGCCACCTGCTCGACTCGCCAGAAACACCTGCCGGACACGCCAAAATCACCTGCCGGGTATGCCAGAACCACCTGGCGGACACTACGGAATCACCTGCCGCGCATGCCGGAACCACCTCTCAGACGTGCCGGAAGCACGTGCCGGACACGCCGGAAACACATACCGGACAGACCGGAACCACCTGCCAAGAACGCCGGAGCCACCTGTTCGACTCGCTGGAACCACCTGCCGGACAGGCCAATATCAACTACTGGCTATGCCAGAACCACCTGGGGGACAGTCCGGGATCACCTGCCAGCCATGGCGGAACCACCTCTCAGACGTACCAGAACCACCTGCCGGAGAAGCTGGAAACACGTCCTGGACAGACTGGAACCACGTGACGGCCATGCCTGAACCACCTGCCGAGCACGGCGGAACCACCTGCCGGACACGCCAAAATCACCTGCGGGCTACGCCAGAACCACTTGGACGACTCTCCGAAATGACCTGCCGGGCATGTTGGAACCACCTCTCAGACGTGCCAGAAGCACGTGGCGGACAGTCCGGAATCACCTGTTGGGCATACGCAACCACCTCTGACTCGTACCAGAACCACGTGCCGTGCACGCCGGAACCACCTACCGGACAGACCGGAATCAACATTTGGGCATGCCGGAACCACCAGTCAGATGTGCCAGAAACACGTGCCGGAGACGCCGGAAGCACCTGCCGAGCACGTCCCAACCACCTGCTCAACTCCCCTGAACCACCTGCCGGACACGCCAAAATCACCTGCCCGCTACACCAGCACCACTTCGGGGACAAGCCAGAATCACGTGAGGGGCATGCCGGCACAGCCTCTCAGACTGAACCTCGTGCCGGACACCACAGAACCACCTGCCGGACAGACCGGAACCACCTGCCGGACACGCCGGAACCACCGGCTCGACCCGCTGGAACGACCGCTGGACATACAAAATCACCTGCCGGCTACGCCGGAAACACTTGGCGAACACTCCGGAATCACCTGCCGGGCATGCCGGAACCACCTCTCAGATATGCCAGAACCACGTGCCAATGACCCCGGAAGCACCTGCCAAGCACACCGGAGCCACCTGCTCGACTCGCCAGAACCACCTGCCGGACACGCAAAAATCACCTGCCGGCTACGCCACAACCAGTTGGGGAACACTTCGGAATCACCTGCCGGGCTTGCTGGAACCACCTGCCGGTCATGCCAAAATCACCTGCCAACTATGCCAGTACCACTTGGTGGACACTGTGGAAACACCTGTCGGGCCGGCCGGAACCACATCTCAGACGTGCCAGAACCATGTGCATGAGATGCTGGAACCACACCCCGAACAGACGGAAAACACCTGCCACACCCGTCTGAACAACCTGCCGACCACGCCGGAGCCACCTGCTCGACTCGCCGGAACCACCTACCTGACATGCCCAAATCACCAGCCGGGTATGCCAGAACCACTTGGAAGACACCCCCGAATCATCTGCCGGACATGCCGGAACCAACTCTCAGACACACCAGAACCACGTGCCGGAGACGCCGGAAGCACCTGCCGAGCATGCCGGAGCCACCTGCTCGACTCGCCAGAAACACCTGCCGGACACGCCAAAATCACCTGCCGGGTATGCCGGAACCACCTGGCGGACACTCCGAAATCACCTATCACGCATGCCGGAACCACCTCTCAGACGTGCAGGAAGCACGTGCCGGAAACGCCGGAATCACCTACCGGACAGACCGGAACCACCTGCCGAGCACGCCGGAGCCACCTGTTCGACTCGCTGGAACCACCTGCTGGACAGGCCAATATTGACTGCTGGCTATGCCAGAACCACATGGGGGACGGTCCGCAATCACCTGCCAGCCATGGCGGAACCACCTCTCAGACGTACCAGAACCACCTGCCGGAGAAGCTGGAAACACGTCCTGGACAGTCTGGAACCACCTGCCGGCCAAGCCTCAACCACCTGCCAAGCACAACGGAACAACCTGCCAGACACGCCAAAATCACCTGCGTGTTATGCCAGAACCACTTGGAGGACTCTCTGGGATGACCTGCCGGGCATGCCGGAACCACCTCTCAGACGTGCCAGAACCATGTGGCGGACAGTCCGGAATCACCTGTTGGGCATGCGCAACCACCTCTGAGACGTACCAGAACCACATGCCGTGCAGGCTGGAACCACCTACCGGACAGACCGGAATCACCTTTCGGGCATGCCGGAACCACCTGTCAGATGTGCCAGAAACACGTGCCGGAGACGCCGGAAGCACCTGCCAAGCACGTTGGAACCACCTGCTCAACTCGCCTGAACCACCTGCCGGACATGCCAAAATTACCTGCCGACTATGCCAGAAAGACTTGGCGAACACTCCGGAATCACTTGCCGGGCATGCAGGAACCACCTCTCAGACGTGCCATAACCATGTGGCGGACAGTCCGGAATCACCTGTTGGGCATGCGCAACCACCTCTGAGACGTACCAGAACCACATGCCGTGCAGGCTGGAACCACCTACCGGACAGACCGGAATCACCTTTCGGGCATGCCGCAACCACCTGTCAGATGTGCCAGAAACACGTGCCGGAGACGCCGGAAGCACCTGCCAAGCACGTTGGAACCACCTGCTCAACTCGCCTGAACCACCTGCCGATCACGCAAAAATCACCTGCCGGCTACGCCACAACCAGTTGGGGAACACTTTGGCATCACCTGCCAGGCTTGCTGGAACCACCTGCCAGTCATGCCAAAATCACCTGCCAACTACGCCAGAACCGCTTTGCGGACACTGCGGAAACACCTGTCGGGCCGGCCGGAACCACATCTCAGACGTGCCAGAAACGTGTTCATGAGATGCTGGAACCACACCCCGAACAGACGGATACCACCTGCCAGAACCGCCTGAACCACCTGCTGAGCACGCCGGAACCACCTGCTCGACTCACCGGTACCACCTCCCTGACACGCCAAAATCACCTGCTGGGTATGCCAGAACCACTTGGCGGACACTCCGGAATCATCTGCCGGACATGCCGGAACCAGCTCTCAGACACACCAGAACCAAGTGCCGGAGACGCCGGAAGCACCTGCCGAGCATGCCGGAGCCACCTGCTCGACTCGCCAGAAACACCTGCCGGACACGCCAAAATCACCTGCCGGGTACGCCAGAACCACCTGGCGGACACTACGGAATCACCTGTCGCCCATGCCGGAATCACCTCTCAGACGTGCCGGAAGCACGTGCCGGACACGCCGGAATCACCTACCGGACAGACCGGAACCACCTGCCAAGCATGCCGGAGCCACCTGTTCGAATCGCTGGAACCACCTGCCGGACAGTTCAATATCAACTGCTGGCTATGCCAGAACCACCTGGGGGACAGTCCGGGATCACCTGCCAGCCATGGCGGAACCACCTCTCAGACGTACCAGAACCACCTGCCGGAGAAGCTGGAAACACGTCCTGGACAGACTGGAACCACGTGACGGCCATGCCTGAACCACCTGCCGAGCACGGCGGAACCACCTGCCGGACACGCCAAAATCACCTGCGGGCTACGCCAGAACCACTTGGACGACTCTCCGGAATGACCTGCCGGGCATGTTGGAACCACCTCTCAGACGTGCCAGAAGCACGTGGCGGACAGTCCGGAATCACCTGTTGGGCATACGCAACCACCTCTGAGACGTACCAGAACCACGTGCCGTGCACGCCGGAACCACCTACCGGACAGACCGGAATCAACTTTTGGGCATGCCGGAACCACCAGGCAGATGTGCCAGAAACACGTGCCGGAGACGCCGGAAGCACCTGCCGAGCACGTCGCAACCACCTGCTCAACTCGCCTGAACCACCTGCCGGACACGCCAACATCACCTGCCCGCTACACCAGCACCACTTCGGGCACAAGCCGGAATCACATGAGGGGCATGCCGGCACAGCCTCCCAGACTGAACCTCGTTCCGGACACCACAGAACCACCTGCCGGACAGACCGGAACCACCTGCCGCACACGCCCGAACCACCGGCTCGACCCGCCGGAACGACCGCTGGACATGCAAAATCACCTGCCGGCTACGCCGGAAACACTTGGCGAACACTCCGGAATCACCTGCCGGGCATGCCGGAACCACCTCTCAGATATGCCAGAACCACGTGCCAATGACCCCGGAAGCACCTGCCGAGCACGCCGGAACCACCTGCTCGACTCGCCAGAACCACCTGCCGGACACGCAAAAATCACCTGCCGGCTACGCCACAACCAGATGGGGAACACTTCGGAATCACCTGCCGGGCTTGCTGGAACCACCTGCCGGTCATGCCAAAATCACCTGCCAACTACGCCAGTACCACTTGGCGGACACTGTGGAATCACCTGTGGGGCCGGCCCGAACCACATCTCAGACGTGCCAGAACCATGTGCATGAGATTCTGGAACCACACCCCGAACAGACGGAAAACACCTGCCAGACCCGTCTGAACAACCTGCCGAGCACGCCGGAGCCACCTGCTCGACTCGCCGGAACCACCTACCTGACATGCCCAAATCACCAGCCGGGTATGCCAGAACCACTTGCCGGACACTCCGGAATCATCTGCCGGACATGCCGGAACCAGCTCTCAGACACACCAGAACCAATTGCCGGAGACTCTGGAAGCACCTGCCGAGCATGCCGGAACCACCTGTCAGATGTGCCAGAAACACGTGCCGGAGACGCCGGAAGCACCTGCCGAGCACGTTGGAACCACCTGCTCAACTCGCCTGAACCACCTGCCGGACATGCCAAAATCACCTGCCGACTATGCCAGAACTACCTGGCGGACACTCCGGAATCACCTGCCGCGCATGCCGGAACCACCTCTCAGACGTGCCAGAAGCACGTGCCGGACACGCCGGAAATACCTACCGGACAGACCGGAACCACCTGCCAAGAACGCCGGAGCCACCTGTTCGACTCGCTGGAACCACCTGCCGGACAGGCCAATATCAACTGCTGGCTATGCCAGAACCACCTGGGGGACGGTCACGGATCACCTGCCAGCCATGGCGGAACCACCTCTCAGACGTACCAGAACCACCTGCCGAAGAAGCTGGAAACACGTCCTGGACAGACTGGAACCACGTGACGGCCATGCCTGAACCACCTGCCGAGCACGGCGGAACCACCTGCCGGACACGCCAAAATCACCTGCGGGCTACGCCAGAACCACTTGGACGACTCTCCGAAATGACCTGCCGGGCATGTTGGAACCACCTCTCAGACGTGCCAGAAGCACGTGGCGGACAGTCCGGAATCACCTGTTGGGCATACGCAACCACCTCTGAGACGTACCAGAACCACGTGCCGTGCACGCCGGAACCACCTACCGGACAGACCGGAATCAACTTTTGGGCATGCCGGAACCACCAGTCAGATGTGCCAGAAACACGTGCCGGAGACGCCGGAAGCACCTGCCGAGCACGTCGCAACCACCTGCTCAACTCGCATGAACCACCTGCCGGACACGCCAAAATCACCTGCCGGCTACACCAGCACCACTTCGGGGACAAGCCGGAATCACGTGAGGGGAAGGCCGGCACAGCCTCCCAGACTGAACCTCGTGCCGGACACCACAGAACCACCTGCCGGACAGACCGGAACCACCTGCCGGACACGCCGGAACCACCGGCTCGACCCGCCGGAACGACCGCTGGACATGCAAAATCACCTACCGACTACGCCGGAAACACTTGGCGAACACTCCGGAATCACCTGCCGGGCATGCCGGAACCACCTCTCAGATATGCCAGAACCACGTGCCAATGACCCCGGAAGCACCTGCCGAGCACGCCGGAACCACCTGCCGGACACGCAAAAATCACCTGCCGGCTACGCCACAACCAGTTGGGGAACACTTCGGAATCACCTGCCGGGCTTGCTGGAACCACCTGCCGGTCATGCCAAAATCACCTGCCAACTACGCCAGTACCACTTGGCGGACACTGTGGAAACACCTGTCGGGCCGGCCGGAACCACATCTCAGACGTGCCAGAACCATGTGCATGAGATGCTGGAACCACACCCCGAACAGACGGAAAACACCTGCCAGACCCGTCTGAACAACCTGCCGAGCACGCCGGAGCCACCTGCTCGACTCGCCGGAACCACCTACCTGACATGCCCAAATCACCAGCCGGGTATGCCAGAACCACTTGCCGGACACTCCGGAATCATCTGCCGGACATGCCGGAACCAGCTCTCAGACACACCAGAACCACGTGCCGGAGACGCCGGAAGCACCTGCCGAGCATGCCGGAGCCACCTGCTCGACTCGCCAGAAACACATGCCGGACACACCAAAATCACCTGCCGCGTACGCCAGAACCACCTGGCGGACACTCCGAAATCACCTGTAGGGCATGCCGGAACCACCTCTCAGACGTGCCGGAAGCACGTGCCGGACACGCCGGAATCACCTACCGGAGAGACCGGAACCACCTTCCGAGCACGCCGGAGCCACCTGTTCGACTAGCTGGAACCACCTGCTGGACAGGCCAATATCAACTGCTGGCTATGCCAGAACCACCTGGGGGACGGTCCGGAATCGCCTGCCATCCATGGCGGAACCACCTCTCAGACGTACCAGAACCACCTGCCGGAGAAGCTGGAAACACGTCCTGGACAGTCTGGAACCACCTGCATTCCAAGCCTGAAACACCTGCCAAGCACAACGGAACAACCTGCCGGACATGCCAAAATCACCTGCCGACTATGCCAGAACCACTTGGCGAACACTCCGGAATCACTTGCCGGGCATGCAGGAACCACCTCTCAGACATGCCAGAACCCCGTGCCAATGACCACTGAAGCCCCAACCGAGCACGCCGGAACCACCTGCTCGACTCGCCAGAACCACCTGCCGATCACGCAAAAATCACCTGCCGGCTACGCCACAACCAGTTGGGGAACACTTTGGAATCACCTGCCAGGCTTGCTGGAACCACCTGCCAGTCATGTCAAAATCACCTGCCAACTACGCCAGAACCGCTTGGCGGACACTGCGGAAACACCTGTCGGGCCGGCTGGAACCACATCTCAGACGTGCCAGAAACGTGTTCATGAGATGCTGGAACCACACCCCGAACAGACGGATACCACCTGCCAGAACCGCCTGAACCACCTGCTGAGCACGCCGGAACCACCTGCTCGACTCACCGGTACCACCTCCCTGACACGCCAAAATCACCTGCTGGGTATGCCAGAACCACTTGGCGGACACTCCGGAATCATCTGCCGGACATGCCGGAACCAGCTCTCAGACACACCAGAACCAAGTGCCGGAGACGCCGGAAACACCTGCCGAGCATGCCGGAGCCACCTGCTCGACTCGCCAGAAACACCTGCCGGACACGCCAAAATCACCTGCCGGGTATGCCAGAACCACCTGGCGGACACTACGGAATCACCTGCCGCGCATGCCGGAACCACCTCTCAGACGTGCCGGAAGCACGTGCCGGACACGCCGGAAACACATACCGGACAGACCGGAACCACCTGCCAAGAACGCCGGAGCCACCTGTTCGACTCGCTGGAACCACCTGCCGGACAGGCCAATATCAACTACTGGCTATGCCAGAACCACCTGGGGGACAGTCCGGGATCACCTGCCAGCCATGGCGGAACCACCTCTCAGACGTACCAGAACCACCTGCCGGAGAAGCTGGAAACACGTCCTGGACAGACTGGAACCACGTGACGGCCATGCCTGAACCACCTGCCGAGCACGGCGGAACCACCTGCCGGACACGCCAAAATCACCTGCGGGCTACGCCAGAACCACTTGGACGACTCTCCGAAATGACCTGCCGGGCATGTTGGAACCACCTCTCAGACGTGCCAGAAGCACGTGGCGGACAGTCCGGAATCACCTGTTGGGCATACGCAACCACCTCTGACTCGTACCAGAACCACGTGCCGTGCACGCCGGAACCACCTACCGGACAGACCGGAATCAACATTTGGGCATGCCGGAACCACCAGTCAGATGTGCCAGAAACACGTGCCGGAGACGCCGGAAGCACCTGCCGAGCACGTCCCAACCACCTGCTCAACTCCCCTGAACCACCTGCCGGACACGCCAAAATCACCTGCCCGCTACACCAGCACCACTTCGGGGACAAGCCAGAATCACGTGAGGGGCATGCCGGCACAGCCTCTCAGACTGAACCTCGTGCCGGACACCACAGAACCACCTGCCGGACAGACCGGAACCACCTGCCGGACACGCCGGAACCACCGGCTCGACCCGCCGGAACGACCGCTGGACATACAAAATCACCTGCCGGCTACGCCGGAAACACTTGGCGAACACTCCGGAATCACCTGCCGGGCATGCCGGAACCACCTCTCAGATATGCCAGAACCACGTGCCAATGACCCCGGAAGCACCTGCCAAGCACGCCGGAGCCACCTGCTCGACTCGCCAGAACCACCTGCCGGACACGCAAAAATCACCTGCCGGCTACGCCACAACCAGTTGGGGAACACTTCGGAATCACCTGCCGGGCTTGCTGGAACCACCTGCCGGTCATGCCAAAATCACCTGCCAACTATGTCAGTACCACTTGGTGGACACTGTGGAAACACCTGTCGGGCCGGCCGGAACCACATCTCAGACGTGCCAGAACCATGTGCATGAGATGCTGGAACCACACCCCGAACAGACGGAAAACACCTGCCACACCCGTCTGAACAACATGCCGACCACGCCGGAGCCACCTGCTCGACTCGCCGGAACCACCTACCTGACATGCCCAAATCACCAGCCGGGTATGCCAGAACCACTTGGAAGACACTCCGGAATCATCTGCCGGACATGCCGGAACCAACTCTCAGACACACCAGAACCACGTGCCGGAGACGCCGGAAGCACCTGCCGAGCATGCCGGAGCCACCTGCTCGACTCGCCAGAAACACCTGCCGGACACGCCAAAATCACCTGCCGGGTATGCCGGAACCACCTGGCGGACACTCCGAAATCACCTATCGCGCATGCCGGAACCACCTCTCAGACGTGCAGGAAGCACGTGCCGGAAACGCCGGAATCACCTACCGGACAGACCGGAACCACCTGCCGAGCACGCCGGAGCCACCTGTTCGACTCGCTGGAACCACCTGCTGGACAGGCCAATATTGACTGCTGGCTATGCCAGAACCACATGGGGGACGGTCCGCAATCACCTGCCAGCCATGGCGGAACCACCTCTCAGACGTACCAGAACCACCTGCCGGAGAAGCTGGAAACACGTCCTGGACAGTCTGGAACCACCTGCCGGCCAAGCCTCAACCACCTGCCAAGCACAACGGAACAACCTGCCAGACACGCCAAAATCACCTGCGTGTTATGCCAGAACCACTTGGAGGACTCTCTGGGATGACCTGCCGGGCATGCCGGAACCACCTCTCAGACGTGCCAGAACCATGTGGCGGACAGTCCGGAATCACCTGTTGGGCATGCGCAACCACCTCTGAGACGTACCAGAACCACATGCCGTGCAGGCTGGAACCACCTACCGGACAGACCGGAATCACCTTTCGGGCATGCCGGAACCACCTGTCAGATGTGCCAGAAACACGTGCCGGAGACGCCGGAAGCACCTGCCAAGCACGTTGGAACCACCTGCTCAACTCGCCTGAACCACCTGCCTGACATGCCAAAATCACCTGCCGACTATGCCAGAACCACTTGGCGAACACTCCGGAATCACTTGCCGGGCATGCAGGAACCACCTCTCAGACATGCCAGAACCCCGTGCCAATGACCCCGGAAGCCCCAGCCGAGCACGCCGGAACCACCTGCTTGACTCGCCAGAACCACCTGCCGATCACGCAAAAATCACCCCCCGGCTACGCCACAACCAGTTGGTGAACACTTTGGAATCACCTGCCAGGCTTGCTGGAACCACCTGCCAGTCATGCCAAAATCACCTGCCAACTACGCCAGAACCGCTTGGCGGACACTGCGGAAACACCTGTCGGGCCGGCTGGAACCACATCTCAGACGTGCCAGAAACGTGTTCATGAGATGCTGGAACCACACCCCGAACAGACGGATACCACCTGCCAGAACCGCCTGAACCACCTGCTGAGCACGCCGGAACCACCTGCTCGACTCACCGGTACCACCTCCCTGACACGCCAAAATCACCTGCTGGGTATGCCAGAACCACTTGGCGGACACTCCGGAATCATCTGCCGGAGATGCCGGAACCAGCTCTCAGACACACCAGAACCACGTGCCGGAGACGCCGGAAGCACCTGCCGAGCATGCCGGAGCCACCTGCTCGACTCGCCAGAAACACCTGCCGGACACGCCAAAATCACCTGCCGGGTACGCCAGAACCACCTGGCGGACACTCCGAAACCACCTGTCGCGCATGCCGGAACCACCTCTCAGACGTGCCGGAAGCACGTGCCGGACACGCTGGAATCACCTACCGGACAGACCGGAACCACCTGCCGAGCACGCCGGAGCCACCTGTTCGACTCGCTGGAACCACCTGCCGGACAGGCCAATATCAACTGCTGGCTATGCCAGAACCACCTGGGGGACGGTCCGGAATCACCTGCCAGCCATGGCGGAACCACCTCTCAGACGTACCAGAACCACCTGCCGGAGAAGCTGGAAACACGTCCTGGACAGTCTGGAACCACCTGCCGGCCAAGCCTGAACCACCTGCCAAGCACAACGGAACAACCTGCCAGACACGCCAAAATCACCTGCGTGTTATGCCAGAACCACTTGGAGGACTCTCTGGGATGACCTGCCGGGCATGCCGGAACCACCTCTCAGACGTGCCAGAACCATGTGGCGGACAGTCCGGAATCACCTGTTGGGCATGCGCAACCACCTCTGAGACGGACCAGAACCACATGCCGTGCAGGCTGGAACCACCTACCGGACAGACCGGAATCACCTGCCGGGCATGCCGGAACCACCTCTCAGATATGCCAGAACCACATGCCAATGACCCCGGAAGCACCTGCCGAGCACGCCGGAACCACCTGCTCGACTCGCCAGAACCACCTGCCGGACACGCAAAAATCACCTGCCGGCTACGCCACAACCAGTTGGGGAACACTTTGGAATCACCTGCCGGGCTTGCTGGAACCACCTGCCGGTCATGCCAAAATCACCTGCCAACTACGCCAGTACCACTTGGCGGACACTGTGGAAACACCTGTCGGGCCGGCCGGAACCACATCTCAGACGTGCCAGAACCATGTGAATGAGATGCCGGAACCACACCCCGAACAGACCGAAACCACCTGCCAGACCCGCCTGAACCACCTGCCGAGCACGCCTGAACCACCTACTCGACTCGCCGGAACCACCTACCTGACACGCCAAAATCACCTGCCGGGTATGCCAGAGCCACTTGGTGGACACTCCGGAATCATCTGCCGGACATGCCAGAACCAGCTCTCAGACACACCAGAAACACGTGCCGGACACGCCGGAAGCACCTGCTGAGCATGCCTGAGCCACATGCTCGACTTGCAAGAAACACCTGCCAGACACGCCAAAATCACCTACAGGGTACGCCAGAACCACGTGGCGGACACTCCGGAATCACCTGTCGGGCATGCCGGAACCACCTCTCAGACGTGCCAGAACCTCTTGCCGGACACGCCAGAACCACCTGCCGGACAGACCGGAACCACCTGCCGGACACGCCGGAACCACCGGCTCGACTCGCCGGAACCACCGCCGGACATGCAAAATCACCTGCCGGCTACGCCAGAACCACTTGGCGAACACTCCGGAATCACCTGCCGGGCATGCCGGAACCACCTTTCAGACTTGCCAGAACCATGTTCCGGACACGCCGGTACCACCTGCCGAGTATGCTGGAACCACCTGATCCACTCCCCAGAACCACCTGCTGGACACGCCAGAATCACCTGCCGGCTACGCCAGAACCACTCGGCAGACACTCCGGAACCACCTGCCGGGCATGCCGGAACCACCTCTCAGAGGTGCCAGAATCACAGGCCGGAGACTCCGGAATCACCTGCCGGGCATGCCGGAACCATCACTCAGACGTGCCAGAACCATGTTCCGGACACTCCGGTACCACCTGCCGAGCTCGCCGGAACCACCTGCTGGACACGCCAAAATCACCTGCCAGCTACGCCAGAACCACGCGGCAGACACTCCGGAATCACATGTCAGGCATTCCGAAACCACCTCTCAGAGGTGCCAGAACCACATGCCGGACACTCCGGAATCAATTGCCGGGCATGCCGGAACCACCTCTCAGACGTGCCAGGACCATGTGCCGGACACGCCGCAACCACCTGCCGAGTATGCCGGAACCACCTGCTCCACTCCCCAGAACCACCTGCTGGACACGCCAAAATCACCTGCCCGCTACGCCAGAACCACTCGGCAGACGCTCCGGAACCACTTCCAGGACAGACCGGAACCACCTTCCGGACACGCCGGGACCACCTGCTTGACTCGGCAGAACCACCAGCCGGACACACCGGAATCACCAGCCGGCTACGCCACAACCACTTGTCGGACACTCCAGAATCACCTGCCCGGCATGCTGGAACCACCTCTCAGAGGTGCCACAGCCACATGCAGGAGACGGCGGTAGCACCTGCCGAGAATGCCGGAAGTTCCTGATCCACACCCCAGAACCCCCTGCCGGACACGCCAAAATCACCTGCCGGCTACACCAGAACCACTTGGCGGACACTCCAGAATCACCTGCCGGGCATGCCAGCACAACCTCTCCGAAGTGCCAGAGGCACGTTCCGGACTGGCCGGAACCATCTCCCGGTCAGACCGGAAACACAGGAAACACTCGCCAGAACCTCCTGCTTGACTCACCGGTCCCACCTGCCGGACACGCCAAAATCACCTGCCCGCTACACCAGAACCACTTGGTGGACAAGCCGGAATCACGTGAAGTGCATGCCGACACAACCTCTCAGACGTGCCAGAACCTCGTGCCGGACACGCCAGAACCACCTGCTGGACAGACCGGAACCACCTGCTGGACACGCCGGAAACAGCGGCTCGACTCGCCGGAACCACTGCCGGACATGCAAAATCACCTGCCGGCTACGGCAGAACCACTTGGCGAACACTCGGGAATCACCTGCCGGGCATGGCGGAACCACCTCTCAGACATGCCGGAACCACATGCCAATGACACCGGAAGCACCTGCCGAACACGCCAGAATCACCTGCTCGACTCGCCAAAACCATATGCTGGACACACCAAAATCACCTGCCGGCTACGCCACAACCATTTGGTGAACACTTAGGAATCACCTGCCGAGCTGGCTGGAACCACCTGCCGGTCACGCCAACATCACCTGCCAGCTATGCCAGAACCACTTGGCGAACACCATGGAAACACCTGTCGGGCTGGCCGGAACCACCTCTCAGACTTGACAGAACCATGTGCCTGAGATGCCGGAACCACACCCCGAACAGACCGAAGCCACCTGCCAGACCCGCCTGAACCCCCTGCCGAGCACGCCTGAACCACCTACTCGACTCGCCGGAACCACCTACCTGACACGCCAAAATCACCTGCCGGGTATGCCAGAGCCACTTGGTGGACACTCCAGAATCACCTTGCGGGCATGCCGGAACCACGTCATGGACAGATGGCAAACACCAGCCGGACCTGCCGGAACCACCTGCCGAGCACGCTGGAACCACCTGCTCGACTCACCAGAGCAACCTGCCGGACACATCATAAACACCTGTGGGGTACGCCAGAACCACTTGGAGGACTCTCCGGGATCACCTGCCGGGCATTCCGGAACCACCTCTCAGACGTGCCAGAACCATGTGCCGGACACGCCACAACCACCTGCCGAGTATGGCGGAACCACCTGCTCCACTCCCCAGAACCACCTGCTGGACACGCCAAAATCACCTGCCGGCTACGCCAGAAACACTCGGCAGACACTCCGGAACCACCTCCAGGACAGACCGGAACCAGCTGCCGGACACGCGGGGAACACCTGCTTGACTCGCCAGAACCACCTGCCGGCCACGCCAGAATCACCAGCCGGCTATGCCACAACCACTTGTCGGACACTCCGGAATCACCTGCCGGGCATGCTGGAACCACCTCTCAGAGGTGCCACAGCCACATGCAGGAGACGGCGGTAGCACCTGCCGAGAATGCCGGAATTTCCTGATCCACTCCGCAGAACCCCCTGCCGGACACTCCAAAATGACCTGCCGGCTACGCCAGAACCACTTGGCGGACACTCCAGAATCACCTGCCGGGAATGCCAGCACAACCTCTCCGAAGTGCCCGAAGCACGTGACGGACAGGCCGGAAGCATCTCCTGAACAGACCGGAAACACAGGAAACACTCGCCGGAACCACCTGCTTGACTATCCGGTCCCACCTGCCGGACACGCCAAAATCACCTGCCGGCTACAATGGAACCACTTGGTGGAAAAGCCGGAATCACGTGACGTGCATGCCGACACAACCTCTCAGACGTGCCAGAACCTCGTGCCGGACACCCCAGAACCACCAGCTGGACAGACCGGAACCACCTGCCGGACACGCCGGAACCACCGACTCGACTCGCCGGAACCATAGCCGAACATGCAAAATCACCTGCCGTCTACGGCAGAACCACTTGGCGAACACTCGGGATCACCTGTCGGGCATGCCGGAACCACCTCTCAGACTTGCCAGAACCATGTTCCGGACACGCCGGTACCACCTGTCGAGTATGCCGGAACCACCTGATACACTCCCCAGAACCACCTGCTGGACACGCCAGAATCACCTGCCGGCTACGCCAGAACCACTCGGCAGACACTCTGGAACCACCTGCCGGGCATGCCGGAACCACCTCTCAGAGGTGCCAGAACCATGTGCCGGACACGCCGCAACCACCTGCCGAGTATGCCGGAACCACCTGCTCGACTCACCAGAGCCACCAGCCGGACACATCAGAAACACCTGCGGGGTACGCCAGAACCACTTGGAGGACTCTCCGTGATCACCTGAGAGGCATGCCGGAACCACCTCTCAGAGGTGCCAGAACCACATGCCGGAGACTCAGGAATCACCTGCCAGGCATGCCGGAACCACCTCTCAGAGGTGCCAGAACCACATGCCGGACACTCCGGAATCACCTCCCGGGCTTGCCGGAACCATCTCTCAGATGTGCCACAACCACGTGCCGAAGACACCAGAAGCACCTGCCGAGCTCGCCGGAACCACCTGCTAGACATGCTGGAACCACCTGCCTCACAGGACAAAATCATATGCCGGCTACGCCAAAACTACTTGGTGGACACTCCAGAATCAACTTGCGGGCATGCCGGAACCACGTGATGGACAGAGGGCAAACACCTGCCGGACCTGCCGGAACCACCTGCCGAGCACGCCGGAACCACCTCTCAGACGTGCCAGAACGATGTGCCGGACACGCCGCAACCACCTGCCGAGTATGCCGGAACCACCTGCTCGACTCACCAGAGCCACCAGCCGGACACATCAGAAACACCTGCGGGGTACGCCAGAACCACTTGGAGGACTCTCTGTGATCACCTGAGAGGCATGCCGGAACCACCTCTCAGAAGTGCCAGAACCATGAGCCGGACACGCCTCAACCACCTGCCGAGTATACCGGAACCACCTGATCCACTCCCCAGAACCATCTGCCGGACACGCCAAAATCAGCTGCCGGCTACGCCAGAAACACTTGGCGGACACTCCAGGATCACCTGCCGGGCATGCCAGCACAACCTCTCCAAAGTGTAAGAAGCACGTGCCGGACAGGCCGGAACCATCTCCCAGACAGACCGGAAACACAGGAAACACTCGCCAGAACCACCTGTTTGACTCACCGGTCCCACCTGCCGGACACGCCAAAATCACCTGCCCGCTACACCAGAACCGCTTGGTGGACAAGCCGGAATCACGTGAAGTTCATGCCAGCACATCCTCTCAGACGTGCCGAACCTCGTGCCGGACACCCCAGACCCACATGCTGGACACACCGGAACCACCTGCCTTACACGCCGGAACCACCGGCTCGACTCGCCGGAAACATTGCCGGACATGCAAAACACCTGCCGGCTACGGCAGAACCACTTGGCGAACACTCGGGAATCACCTGCCGGGCATGGCGGAACCACCTCTCAGACATGCCGGAACCACCTACCTGACATGCCCAAATCACCAGCCGGGTATGCCAGAACCACTTGGCGGACACTCCGGAATCATCTGCCGGACATGCCGGAACCAGCTCTCAGACACACCAGAACCACGTGCCGGAGACGCCGGAAGCACCTGCCGAGGATGCCGGAGCCACCTGCTCGACTCGCCAGAAACACCTGCCGGGTATGCCGGAACCACCTGCTCGACTCGCCAGAAACACCTGCCGAGCATGCCGGAACCACCTGCTCGACTCGCCAGAAACACCTGCCGGACACGCCAAAATCACCTGCCGGGTATGCCAGAACCACCTGGCGGACACTACGGAATCACCTGCCGCGCATGCCGGAACCACCTCTCAGACGTGCCGGATGCACGTGCCAGACACGCCGGAAACACCTACCGGACAGACCGGAACCACCTGCCAAGAACGCCGGAGCCACCTGTTCGACTCGCTGGAACCACCTGCCGGACAGGCCAATATCAACTGCTGGCTATGCCAGAACCACCTGGGGGACGGTCCGGGATCACCTGCCAGCCATGGCGGAACCACCTCTCAGACGTACCAGAACCACCTGCCGGAGAAGCTGGAAACACGTCCTGGACTGACTGGAACCACGTGACGGCCATGCCTGAACCACCTGCCGAGCACGGCGGAACCACCTGCCGGACACGCCAAAATCACCTGCGGGCTACGCCAGAACCACTTGGACGACTCTCCGAAATGACCTGTCGGGCATGTTGGAACCACCTCTCAGACGTGCCAGAAGCACGTGGCGGACAGTCCGGAATCACCTGTTGGGCTTACGCAACCACCTCTGAGACGTACCAGAACCACGTGCCGTGCACGCCGGAACCACCTACCGGACAGACCGGAATCAACTTTTGGGCATGCCGGAACCACCAGTCAGATGTGCCAGAAACACGTGGCGGAGACGCCGGAAGCACCTGCCGAGCACGTCGCAACCACCTGCTCAACTCGCCTGAACCACCTGCCGGACACGCCAAAATCACCTGCCCGCTACACCAGCCCCACTTCGGGGACAAGCCGGAATCACGTGAGGGGCATGCCGCCACAGCCTCTCAGACTGAACCTCGTGCCGGACACCACAGAACCACCTGCCGGACAGACCGGAACCACCTGCCGGACACGCCGGAACCACCGGCTCGACCCGCCGGAACGACCGCTGGACATGCAAAATCACCTGCCGGCTACGCCGGAAACACTTGGCGAACACTCCGGAATCATCTCCCGGGCATGCCGGAACCACCTCTCAGATATGCCAGAACCACGTGCCAATGACCCCGGAAGCACCTGCCGAGCATGCCGGAAGCACCTGCTCGACTCGCCAGAACCACCAGCCGGACACGCAAAAATCACCTGCCGGCTACGCCACAACCAGTTGGGGAACACTTCGGAATCACCTGCCGGGCTTGCTGGAACCACCTGCCGGTCATGCCAAAATCACCTGCCAACTACGGCAGTACCACTTGGCGGACACTGTGGAAACACCTGTCGGGCCGGCCGGAACCACATCTCAGACGTGCCAGAACCATGTGCATGAGATGCTGGAACCACACCCCGAACAGACGGAAAACACCTGCCAGACCCGCCTGAACCACCTGCCGAGCACGCCGGAGCCACCTGCTCGACTCGCCGGAACCACCTACCTGACATGCCCAAATCAGCAGCCGGGTATGCCAGAACCACTTGGCGGACACTCCGGAATCATCTGCCGGACATGCCGGAACCAGCTCTCAGACACACCAGAACCACGTGCCGGAGACGCCTTAAGCACCTGCCGAGCTAGCCGGAGCCACCTGCTCGTCTCGCCAGAAACACCTGCCGGACACGCCAAAATCACCTGCCGGGTACGCCAGAACCACCTGGCGGATACTCCGAAACCACCTGTCGCGCATGCCGGAACCACCTCTCAGACATGCCGGAAGCACGTGCCGGACACACCGGAATAACCTACCGGACGGACCGGAACCACCTGCCGAGCACGCCGGAGCCACCTGTTCGACTCGCTGGAACCACCTGCCGGACATGCCAATATCAACTGCTGGCTATGCCAGAACCACCTGGGGGACGGTCCGGAATCGCCTGCCAGCCATGGCGGAACCACCTCTCAGACGTACCAGAACCACCTGCCGGAGAAGCTGGAAACACGTCCTCGACAGTCTGTACCACCTGCCCTCCAAGCCTGAACCACCTGCCCAGCACAACGGATCAACCTGCCAGACACGCCAAAATCACCTGCGTGTTATGCCAGAACCACTTGGAGGACTCTCTGGGATGACCTGCCGGGCATGCCGGAACCACCTCTCAGACGTGCCAGAACCATGTGGCGGACAGTCCGGAATCACCTGTTGGGCATGCGCAACCACCTCTGAGACGTACCAGAACCACATGCCGTGCAGGCTGGAACCACCTACCGGACAGACCGGAATCACCTTTCGGGCATGCAGGAACCACCTGTCAGATGTGCCAGAAACACGTGCCGGAGACGCCGGAAGCACCTGCCAAGCACGTTGGAACCACCTGCTCAACTCGCCTGAACCTCCTGCCAGACATGCCAAAATCACCTGCCGACTATGCCAGAACCACTTGGCGAACACTCCAGAATCACTTGCCGGGCATGCAGGAACCACCTCTCAGACATGCCAGAACCCCGTGCCAATGACCCCGGAAGCACCAGCCGAGCACGCCGGAACCACCTGCTCGACTCGCCAGAACCACCTGCCGATCACGCAAAAATCACCTGCCGGCTACGCCCCAACCAGTTGGGGAACACTTTGGAATCACCTGCCAGGCTTGCTGGAACCACCTGCCAGTCATGCCAAAATCACCTGCCAACTACGCCAGAACCGCTTGGCGGACACTGCGGAAACCCCTGTCGGGCCGGCTGGAACCACATCTCAGACGTGCCAGAAACGTGTTCATGAGATGCTGGAACCACACCCCGAACAGACGGATACCACCTGCCAGAACCGCCTGAACCACCTGCTGAGCACGCCGGAACCACCTGCTCGACTCACCGGTACCACCTCCCTGACAAGCCAAAATCACCTGCTGGGTATTGCAGAACCACTTGGCGGACACTCCGGAATCATCTGCCGGACATGCCGGAACCAGCTCTCAGACACACCAGAACAACGTGCCGGAGACGCCGGAAGCACCTGCCGAGCATGCCGGAGCCACCAGCTCGACTCGCCAGAAACACCTGCCGGACACGCCAAAATCACCTGCCGGGTATGCCAGAACCACCTGGCGGACACTACGGAATCACCTGCCGCGCATGCCGGAACCACCTCTCAGACGTGCCGGAAGCACGTGCCAGACACGCCGGAAACACCTACCGGACAGACCGGAACCACCTGCCAAGAACGCCGGAGCCACCTGTTCGACTCGCTGGAACCACCTGCCGGACAGGCCAATATCAACTGCTGGCTATGCCAGAACCACCTGGGGGACAGTCCGGGATCACCTGCCAGCCATGGCGGAACCACCTCTCAGATGTACCAGAACCACCTGCCGGAGAAGCTGGAAACACGTCCTGGACAGACAGGAACCAAGTGACGGCCATGCGTGAACCACCTGCCGAGCACGGCGGAACCACCTGCCGGACACGCCAAAATCACCTGCGGGCTACGCCAGAACCACTTGGACGACTCTCCGAAATGACCTGCCGGGCATGTTGGAACCACCTCTCAGACGTGCCAGAAGCATGTGGCGGACAGTCCGGAATCACCTGTTGGGCATACGCAACCACCTCTGACACGTACCAGAACCACGTGCCGTGCACGCCGGAACCACCTACCGGACAGACCGGAATCAACTTTTGGGCATGCCGGAACCACCAGTCAGATGTGCCAGAAACACGTGCCGGAGACGCCGGAAGCACCTGCCGAGCACGTCGCAACCACCTGCTCAACTCGCCTGAACCACCTGCCGGACACGCCAAAATCACCTGCCCGCTACACCAGCACCACTTCGGGGACAAGCCGGAATCACGTGAGGGGCATGCCGGCACAGCCTCTCAGACTGAAACTCGTGCCGGACACCACAGAACCACCTGCCGGACAGACCGGAACCACCTGCCGGACACGCCAGAACCACGGGCTCGACCCGCCGGAACGACCGCTGGACATGCAAAATCACCTGCCGGCTACGCCGGAAACACTTGGCGAACACTCCGGAATCACCTGCAGGGCATGGCGGAACCACCTCTCAGATATGCCAGAACCACGTGCCAATGACACCGGAAGCACCTGCCGAGCACTCCGGAACCACCTGCTCGACTCGCCAGAACCACCTGCCGGACACGCAAAAATCACCTGCCGGCTACGCCACAACCAGTTGGGGAACACTTCGGAATCACCTGCCGTGCTGGCTGGAACCACCTGCCGGTCATGCCAAAATCACCTGCCAACTACGCCAGTACCACTTGGCGGACACTGTGGAAACACCTGTCGGGCCGGCCGGAACCACATCTCAGACGTGCCAGAACCATGTGCATGAGATGCTGGAACCACACCCCGAACAGACGGAAAACACCTGCCAGACCCGCCTGAACCACCTGCCGAACACGCCGGAGCCACCTGCTCGACTCGCCGGAACCACCTACCTGACATGCCCAAATCACCAGCCGGGTATGCAAGAACCACTTGGCGGACACTCCGGAATCATCTGCCGGACATGCCGGAACCAGCTCTCAGACACACCAGAACCACGTGCCGGAGACGCCGGAAGCACCTGCCGAGCATGCCGGAGCCACCTGCTCGACTCGCCAGAAACACCTGCCGGACACGCCAAAATCACCTGCCGGGTGCGCCAGAACCACCTGGCGGACACTCCGAAATCACCTGTCGCGCATGCCGGAACCACCTCTCAGACGTGCCGGAATCACGAGCTGGACACGCCGGAATCACCTACCGGACAGACCGGAACCACCTGCCGAGCACGCCGGAGCCACCTGTTCGACTCGCTGGAACCACCTGCCGGACAGGCCAATATCAACTGCTGGCTAGGCCAGAACCACCTGGGGGACGGTCCGGAATCACCTGCCAGCCATGGCGGAACCACCTCTCAGACGTAACAGAACCACCTGCCGGAGAAGCTGGAAACACGTCCTGGACAGTCTGGAACCACCTGCCGGCCAAGCCTGAACCACCTGCCAAGCACAACGGAACTACCTGCCAGACACGCCAAAATCACCTGCGTGTTATGCCAGAACCACTTGGAGGACTCTCTGGGATGACCTGCCGGGCATGCCGGAACCACCTCTCAGACGTGCCAGAACCATGTGGCGGACAGTCCGGAATCACCTGTTGGGCATGCGCAACCACCTCTGAGACGTACCAGAACCACATGCCGTGCAGGCTGGAACCACCTACCGGACAGACCGGAATCACCTTTCGGGCATGCCGGAACCACCTGTCAGATGTGCCAGAAACACGTGCCGGAGACGCCGGAAGCACCTGCCGAGCACATTGGAACCACCTGCTCAACTCGCCTGAACCACCTGCCGGACATGCCAAAATCACCTGCCGACTATGCCAGAACCACTTGGCGAACACTCCGGAATCACTTGCCGGGCATGCAGGAACCACCTCTCAGACATGCCAGAACCCCGTGCCAATGACCACGGAAGCACCAGCCGAGCACGCCGGAACCACCTGCTCGACTCGCCAGAACCACCTGCCGATCACGCAAAAATCACCTGCCGGCTACGCCACAACCAGTTGGGGAACACTTTGGAATCACCTGCCAGGCTTGCTGGAACCACCTGCCAGTCATGCCAAAATCACCTGCCAACTACGCCAGAACCGCTTGGCGGACACTGCGGAAACACCTGTCGGGCCGGCTGGAACCACATCTCAGACGTGCCAGAAACGTGTTCATGAGATGCTGGAACCACACCCCGAACAGACGGATACCACCTGTCAGAACCTCCTGAACCACCTGCTGAGCACGCCGGAACCACCTGCTCGACTCACCGGTACCACCTCCCTGACACGCCAAAATCACCTGCTGGGTACGCCAGAACCACTTGGCGGACACTCCGGAATCATCTGCCGTACATTCCGGAACCAGCTCTCAGACACACCAGAACCAAGTGACGGAGACGCCGGAAGCACCTGCCGAGCATGCCAGAGCCACCTGCTTGACTCGCCAGGAACACCTGCCGGACACGCCAAAATCACCTGCCCGGTACGCCAGAAACACCTGGCGGACACTACGGAATCACCTGCCGCGCATGCCAGCACAACCTCTCCAAAGTGCCGGAAGCACGTGCCGGACAGGCCGGAACCATCTCCCGGACAGACCGGAAACACAGGAAACACTCGCCAGAACCACCTGTTTGACTCACTGGTCCCACCTGCCGGACATGCCAAAATCACCTGCCCGCTACACCAGAACCGCTTGGTGGACAAGCCGGAATCACGTGAAGTGCATGCCGACACAACCTCTCAGACGTGCCAGAACCTCGTGCCGGACACCCCAGACCCACATGCTGGACAGACCGGAACCACCTGCCTGACACGCCGGAACCACCGGCTCGACTCGCCGGAACCATTGCCGGACATGCAAAATCACCTGCCGGCTACGGCAGAACCACTTGGCGAACACTCGGGAATCACCTGCCGGGCATGGCGGAACCACCTCTCAGACATGCCGGAACCACATGCCAATGACACCGGAAGCACCTGCCGAGCACGCCAGAACCACCTGCTCGACTCGCCAAAACCACCTGCTGGACACGCCAAAATCACCTGCCGGCTACGCCACAACCATTTGGTGAACACTTCGGAATCACCTGCCGGGCTGGCTGGAACCACCTGCCGGTCACGCCAACATCACCTGCCAGCTATGCCAGAACCACTTGGCGAACACCATGGAAACACCTGTCGGGCCGGCCGGAACCACCTCTCAGACGTGCCAGAACCATGTGCCTGAGATGCCGGAACCACACCCCGAACAGACCGAAACCACCTGCCAGACCCGCCTGAACCACCTGCCGAGCACGCCGGAACCACCTACTCGACTCGCCGGAACCACCTACCTGACACGCCAAAATCACCTGCCGGGTATGCCAGAGCCACTTGGTGGACACTCCGGAATCATCTGCCGGACATGCCAGAACCAGCTCTCAGACACACCAGAACCACGTGCCGGACACGCCGGAAGCCCCTGCTGAGCATGCCTGAGCCACATGCTCGACTTGCAAGAAACACCTGCCAGACACGCCAAAATCACCTGCCGGGTACGCCAGAACCACTTGGTGAACACTCCGGAATCACCTTCCGGGCATGCCGGAACCACCTCTCCGACTTGCCAGAACCATGTTCCCGACACGCCGGTACCGCCTGCCGAGTATGCCAGAACCACCTGATCCACTCCCAAGAACCATCTGCTGGACACGCCAGAATCACCTGCCGGGTATGCCAGAACCACTTGGCAGACACTCCGGAACCACCTGCCCGGCATGCCGGAACCACCTCTCAGACTTGCCAGAACCATGTGCCGGACAGGCCTCAACCACCTGCCGAGTATACCGGAACCACCTGATCCACTCCCCAGAACCACCTGCTGGACACGCCAAAATCACCTGTCGGCTACGCCAGAACCACTTGGCGAACACTCCGGAATCACCTGCCGGGCATGCCGGAACCACCTCTCAGACTTGCCGGAACCATGTTCCAGACACGCCGGTACCACCTGCCGAGTATGCCGGAACCACCTGATCCACTCCCCAGAACCACCTGCTGGACACGCCAGAATCACTTGCCGGCTACGCCAGAACCACTCGGCAGACACTCCGGAACCACCTCCAGGACAGACCGGAACCACCTGCCGGACACGCCGGGACCACCTGCTTGACTCGCCAGAACCACCTGCCGGACACGCCAGAATCACCAGCCGGCTACGCCACAACCACTTGTCGGACACTCCGGAATCACCTGCCGGGCATGCTGGAACCACCTCTCAGAGGTGCCACAGCCACATGCAGGAGACGGCGGTAGCACCTGCCGAGAATGCCGGAAGTTCCTGATCCACTCCGCGGAACCACCTGCCGGACCCTCCAAAATGACCTGCCGGCTACGCCAGAACCACTTGGCGGACACTCCAGAATCACCTGCTGGGCATGCCAGCACAGCCTCTCCGAAGTGCCAGAAGCACGTGCCGGACAGGCCAGAACCATCTCCCGGACAGACCGGAAACACAGGAAACACTCGCCGGAACCACCTGCTTGACTCACGGGTCCCACCTGCCGGACACGACAAACTCACCTGCCCGCTACACCAGAACCACTTGGTGGACAAGCCGGAATCACGTGACGTGCATGCCGACACAACCTCTCAGACGTGCCAGAACCACGTGCCGGAAACCCCAGAACCACCAGCTGGACAGACCGGAACCACCTGCCGGACACGCCGGAGCCACCGGCTCGAGTCGCCGGATCCATCGCCGGACATGCAAAATCACCAGCCGGATACGCCAGAACCACTTGTCGAACACTCCTGAATCACCTGCCGGGCATGCCGGAACCACCTCTCAGACTTGCCAGAACCATGTTCCGGACACGCCGGTACCACCTGCCGAGTATGACGGAACCACCTGATCCACTCCCCAGAACCACCTGCTGGACACGCCAGAATCAGCTGCCGGCTATGCGAGAACCACTCTGCAGACACTCCGGAATCACATGTCAGGCATTCCGGAACCACCTCTCAGAGGTGTTAGAACCACATGCCGGACACTCCGGAATCACCTGCCGAGTTCGCCGGAACCACCTGCTGGACATGCCGGAACCACCTGCCTCACAGGCCGAACTCATATGCCGGCTATGCCAAAACAACTTGGTGCTCACTCCAGAATCACCCTGCGGGCATGCCGGAACCACGTCATGGACAGTTGGCAAACACCTGTCGGACCTGCCGGAACCACCTGCCGAGCACGCCAGAACCACCTGCTCGACTCACCAGAGCCACCTGCCGGACACATCATACACACCTGTGGGGAACACCAGAACCACTTGGAGGACTCTCCGGGATCACCTGCCGGGCATGCCGGAACCACCTCTCAGACGTGCCAGAACCATGTGCCGGACACGCCGGTACCACCTGCCGAGTATGCCAGAACGACCTGATCCACTCCCCAGAACCACCTGCTGGACACGCCACAATCAGCTGCCGGCTAGGCAAGAGCCACTCGGCAGACACTCCGGAATCACGTCAGGCATTCCGGAACCACCTCTCAGAGGTGCCAGAACCACATGCCGGACACTACGGAATCACCTGCCGAGCTTGCCGGAACCACCTGCTGGACATGCCGGAACCACCTGCCTCACAGGCCAAAATCATATGCCGGCTACGCCAAACCCACTTGGTGGACACTCCAGAATCAACTTCGGGCATGTCGGAACCACGTCATTGACAGACGGCAAACACCTGCCGGACCTGCCAGAACCACCTGCCGAACACGCGGGAACCAGGGGCTCGACTCGCCGGAACCATTGCCGGACATGCAAAATCACCTGCTGGCTACGGCAGAACCACTTGGCGAACACTCGGGAATCACGTGCCGGGCATGGGGAACCACCTCTCAGACATGACGGAACCACATGCCAATGACACCGGAAGCACCTGCCGAGCACGCCAGAACCACCAGCTCGACTCGCCAAAACCACCTGCTGGACACGCCAAAATCACCTGCCGGCCACGCCACAACCATTTGGTGAACACTTCGGAATCACTTGCCGGGCTGGCTGGAACCACCTGCCGGTCACGCCAACATCACCTGCCAGCTATGCCAGAACCACTTGGCGAACACCATGGAAACACCTGTCGGGCCGGCCGGAACCACCTCTCAGACTTGACAGAACCATGTGCCTGAGATGCCGGAACCACACCCCGAACAGACCGAAACCACCTGCCAGACCCGCCTGAACCCCCTGCCGAGCACGCCTGAACCACCTACTCGACTCGCCAGAACCACCTACCTGACACGCCAAAATCACCTGCCGGGTATGCCAGAGCCACTTGGTGGACACTCCGGAATCATCTGCCGGACATGCCGGAACCAGCTCTCAGACACACCAGAAACACGTGCCGGACAAGCCGGAAGCACCTGCTGAGAATGCCTGAGCCACATGCTCGACTTGCAAGAAACACCTGCCAGACACGCCAAAATCACCTACAGGGTACGCCAGAACCACGTGGCGGACACTCCGGAATCACCTGTCGGGCATGCCGGAACCACCTCTCAGACGTGCCAGAACCTCTTGCCGGACACGCCAGAACCACCTGCCGGACAGACCGGAACCACCTGCCGGACACGCCGGAACCACCGGCTCGACTCGCCGGAACCACCGCCGGACATGCAAAATCACCTGCCGGCTACGCCGGAAACACTTGGCGAACACTCCGGAATCACCTGCCGGGCATGCCGGAACCACCTCTCAGACTTGCCAGAACCATGTTCCGGACACGCCGGTACCACCTGCCGAGTATGCCGGAAACACCTGATCCACACCCCAGAACCACCTGCTGGACATGCTAGAATCAGCTGCCGGCTATGCAAGAACCACTCAGCAGACACTCCGGAATCACATGTCAGGCATTCCGGAACCACCTCTCAGAGGTGCCAGAACCACATGCCGGAGACTCCGGAATCACCTGCCGGGCATGCCGGAACCACGTCTCAGAGGTGCCAGAACCACACGCCGGAGACCCCGGAATCACCTGCCGGGCCTGCCGGAACCATCTCTCAGATGTGCCAGAACCATGTTCTGGACACGCCGGTACCACATGCCGAGCTCGCCGGAGCCACCTTCTGAACACGCCAAAATCACCTGCCGGCTATGCCAGAACCACTCGGCAGACACTCCGGAACCACCTAGAGGACAGACCGGAACCACCTGCCGGACACGCCAGAACCACCTGCCGGACAGACCGGAACCACCTGCCGGACACCCCGGTACCGCCGACTCGACTCGCCGGAACCACCGCCGGACATGCAAAATCACCTGCCGGCTACGCCAGAACCACTTGGTTAACACTCCGGAATCACCTTCCGGGCATGCCGGAACCACCTCTCAGACTTGCCAGAACCATGTGCCAGACAGGCCGCAACCACCTGCCGAGTATGCCGGAACCACCTGATCCACTCCCCAGAACCACCTGCTGGACACGCCAAAATCACCTGCCGGCTACGCCACAACCACTTGTCGGACACTCCGGAATCCCCTGCCGGGCATGCTGGAACCACCTCTCAGAGGTGCCACAGCGACATGCAGGAGACGGCGGTAGCACCTGCCGAGAATGCCGGAAGTTCCTGATCCACTCCGCGGAACCACCTGCCAGACACTCCAAAATGACCTGCCGGCTACGCCAGAACCACTTGGCGGACACTCCAGAATCACCTGCCGGGCATGCCAGCACAACCTCTCCGAAGTGCCCGAAGCACGTGCCGGACAGGCCAGAACCATCTCCCGGACAGACCGGAAACACAGGAAACACTCGCCGGAACCACCTGCTTGACTCACGGGTCCCACCTGCCGGACACGACAAAATCACCTGCCCGCTACACCAGAACCACTTGGTGGACAAGCCGGAATCACGTGACGTGCATGCCGACACAACCTCTCAGACGTGCCAGAACCTCGTGCCGGACACCCCAGACCCACATGCTGGACAGACCGGAACCACCTGCCTGACACGCCGGAACCACCGGCTCGACTCGCCGGAACCATTGCCGGACATGCAAAATCACCTGCCGGCTACGGCAGAACCACTTGGCGAACACTCGGGAATCACCTGCCGGGCATGGCGGAACCACCTCTCAGACATGCCGGAACCACATGCCAATGACACCGGAAGCACCTGCCGAGCACGCCAGAACCACCTGCTCGACTCGCCAAAACCACCTGCTGGACACGCCAAAATCACCTGCCGGCTACGCCACAACCATTTGGTGAACACTTCGGAATCACCTGCCGGGCTGGCTGGAACCACCTGCCGGTCACGCCAACATCACCTGCCAGCTATGCCAGAACCACTTGGCGAACACCATGGAAACACCTGTCGGGCCGGCCGGAACCACCTCTCAGACGTGCCAGAACCATGTGCCTGAGATGCCGGAACCACACCCCGAACAGACCGAAACCACCTGCCAGACCCGCCTGAACCACCTGCCGAGCACGCCGGAACCACCTACTCGACTCGCCGGAACCACCTACCTGACACGCCAAAATCACCTGCCGGGTATGCCAGAGCCACTTGGTGGACACTCCGGAATCATCTGCCGGACATGCCAGAACCAGCTCTCAGACACACCAGAACCACGTGCCGGACACGCCGGAAGCCCCTGCTGAGCATGCCTGAGCCACATGCTCGACTTGCAAGAAACACCTGCCAGACACGCCAAAATCACCTGCCGGGTACGCCAGAACCACTTGGTGAACACTCCGGAATCACCTTCCGGGCATGCCGGAACCACCTCTCAGACTTGCCAGAACCATGTTCCGGACACGCCGGTACCACCTGCCGAGTATGCCGGAACCTCCTGATCCACTCCCCAGAACCACCTGCTGGACACGCCAGAATCACCTGCCGGCTATGCCAGAACCACTCGGCAGACACTCCGGAACCACCTGCCCGGCATGCCGGAACCACCTCTCAGAGGTGCCAGAACCACTCGGCAGACACTCCGGAACCACCTGCCCGGCATGCCGGAACCATCTCTCAGACGTGCCACAACCACTTGCCGAAGAGACCAGAAGCACCTGCCGAGCTCGCCGGAACCACCTTCTGGACATGCCGGAACCACCTGCCTCACAGGCCAAATTCATATGCCGGCTACGCCAAAACCACTTGGTTGACACTCCAGAATCACCTTGCGGGCATGCCAGAACCACGTCATGGACAGACGGCAAACACCTGCCGGACCTGCCGGAACCACCTGCCGGACAGACCGGAACCACCTGCCGGACACGCCGGAACCGCCGGCTCGACTCGCCCGAACCAACGCCGGACATGCAAAATCACCTGCCGGCTACGCCAGAACCACTTGGCGAACACTCCGGAATCACCTGCCGGCCATGCCGGAACCACCTCTCAGACTTGCCAGAACCATGTTCCGGACACGCCGGTACCACCTGCCGAGTATGCCGGAACCACCTGATCCACTCCCCAGAACCACCTGCTGGACATGCCAGAATCACGTGCGGGCTACGCCAGAACCACTCGGCAGACACTCCGGGACCACCTGCCGGGCATGCCGGAACCACCTCTCAGAGGTGCCAGAACCACATGCCGGAGACTCAGGAATCACCTGCCGGGCATGCCGGAACCAGCTCTCAGAGGTGCCAGAACCACATGCCGGACACTCCGGAATCACCTCCCGGGCTTGCCGGAACCATCTCTCAGACGTGCCACAACCACGTGCCGCAGAGACCAGAAGCACGTGCCGAGCTCGTCGGAACCACCTGCTAGACATGCTGGAACCACCTGCCTCACAGGCCAAAATCATATGCCGGCTACGCCAAAACCACTTGGTGGACACTCCAGAATCAACTTGCGGGCATGCCGGAACCACGTCATGGACAGACGGCAAACACCTGCCGGACCTGCCGGAACCACCTGCCGAGCACGCCGGAACCACCTGCTCGACTCACCAGAGCCACCAGCCGGACACATCAGAAACACCTGCGGGGTACGCCAGAACCACTTGGAGGACTCTCCGTGATCACCTGAGAGGCATGCCGGAACCACCTCTCAGAGGTGCCAGAGCCACATGCCGGGGACTCCGGAATCACCTGCCAGGCATGCCGGAACCATCTCTCAGATGTGCCAGAACCATGTTCCGGACACTCCGGTACCACCTGCCGAGCTCGCCGGAACCACCTGCTGGACACGCCAAAATCACCTGCCGGCTACGCCAGAACCACTCGGCAGACACTCCGGAATCACATGTCAGGCATTCCGGAACCACCTCTCAGAGGTGCCAGAACCACATGTCGGACACTCCGGGATCACCTGCCGGGCATGCCGGAACCACCTCTCAGACGTGCCAGAACCATGTGCCGGACACGCCGCAACCACCTGCCGAGTATGCCGGAACCACCTGCTCCACTCCCCAGAACCACCTGCTGGACACGCCAAAATCACCTGCCGGATATGCCAGAACCACTCGGCAGACACTCCGGAAGCACCTCCAGGACAGACCGGAACCACCTGCCGGACACGCCGGGACCACCTGCTTGACTCGCCAGAACCACCTGCCGGACACGCCAGAATCACCAGCCGGCTACGCCACAACCACTTGTCGGACACTCCGGAATCCCCTGCCGGGCATGCTGGAACCACCTCTCAGAGGTGCCACAGCGACATGCAGGAGACGGCGGTAGCACCTGCCGAGAATGCCGGAAGTTCCTGATCCACTCCGCGGAACCACCTGCCAGACACTCCAAAATGACCTGCCGGCTACGCCAGAACCACTTGGCGGACACTCCAGAATCACCTGCCGGGCATGCCAGCACAACCTCTCCGAAGTGCCCGAAGCACGTGCCGGACAGGCCAGAACCATCTCCCGGACAGACCGGAAACACAGGAAACACTCGCCGGAACCACCTGCTTGACTCACGGGTCCCACCTGCCGGACACGACAAAATCACCTGCCCGCTACACCAGAACCACTTGGTGGACAAGCCGGAATCACGTGACGTGCATGCCGACACAACCTCTCAGACGTGCCAGAACCTCGTGCCGGACACCCCAGACCCACATGCTGGACAGACCGGAACCACCTGCCTGACACGCCGGAACCACCGGCTCGACTCGCCGGAACCATTGCCGGACATGCAAAATCACCTGCCGGCTACGGCAGAACCACTTGGCGAACACTCGGGAATCACCTGCCGGGCATGGCGGAACCACCTCTCAGACATGCCGGAACCACATGCCAATGACACCGGAAGCACCTGCCGAGCACGCCAGAACCACCTGCTCGACTCGCCAAAACCACCTGCTGGACACGCCAAAATCACCTGCCGGCTACGCCACAACCATTTGGTGAACACTTCGGAATCACCTGCCGGGCTGGCTGGAACCACCTGCCGGTCACGCCAACATCACCTGCCAGCTATGCCAGAACCACTTGGCGAACACCATGGAAACACCTGTCGGGCCGGCCGGAACCACCTCTCAGACGTGCCAGAACCATGTGCCTGAGATGCCGGAACCACACCCCGAACAGACCGAAACCACCTGCCAGACCCGCCTGAACCACCTGCCGAGCACGCCGGAACCACCTACTCGACTCGCCGGAACCACCTACCTGACACGCCAAAATCACCTGCCGGGTATGCCAGAGCCACTTGGTGGACACTCCGGAATCATCTGCCGGACATGCCAGAACCACCTCTCAGACTTGCCAGAACCATGTTCCGGACACGCCGGTACCACCTGCCGAGTATGCCGGAACCACCTGATCCACTCCCCAGAACCACCTGCTGGACACGCCAGAATCAGCTGCCGGCTAGGCAAGAGCCACTCGGCAGACACTCCGGAATCACATGTCAGGCATTCCGGAACCACCTCTCAGAGGTGCCAGAACCACATGCCGGAGACTCCGGAATCACCTGCCGGGCATGCCGGAACCACCTCTCAGAGGTGCCAGAACCACATGCCGGAGACTCAGGAATCACCTGCCGGGCATGCCGGAACCATCTCTCAGACGTGACACAACCACGTGCCGCAGAGACCAGAAGCACGTGCCGAGCTCGCCGGAACCACCTGCTAGACATGCTGGAACCACCTGCCTCACAGGCCAAAATCATATGCCGGCTACGCCAAAACCACTTGGTGGACACTCCAGAATCAACTTGCGGGCATGCCGGAACCACGTCATGGACAGACGGCAAACACCTGCCGGACCTGCCGGAACCACCTGCCGAGCACGCCGGAACCACCTGCTCGACTCACCAGAGCCACCAGCCGGACACATCAGAAACACCTGCGGGGTATGCCAGAACCACTTGGAGTACTCTCCATGATCACCTGAGAGGCATGCCGGAACCACCTCTCAGACGTGGCAGAACCATGAGCCGGACACGCCTCAACCACCTGCCGAGTATACCGGAACCACCTGATCCACTCCCCAGAAACACCTGCCGGACACGCCAAAATCAGCTGCCGGCTACGCCAGAAACACTTGGCGGACACTCCAGGATCACCTGCCGGGCATGCCAGCACAACCTCTCCAAAGTTCCAGAAGCACGTGCCGGACAGGCCGGAACCATCTCCCGGACAGACCGGAAACACAGGAAACACTCGCCAGAACCACCTGTTTGACTCACCGGTCCCACCTGCCGGACACGCCAAAATCACCTGCCCGCTACACCAGAATCACTTGGTGGACAAGCCGGAATCACGTGACGTGCATGCCGACACAACCTCTCAGACGTGCCAGAACCTCGTGCCGGACACCCCAGACCCACATGCTGGACAGACCGGAACCACCTGCCTGACACGCCGGAACCACCGGCTCGACTCGCCGGAACCATTGCCGGACATGCAAAATCACCTGCCGGCTACGGCAGAACCACTTGGCGAACACTCGGGAATCACCTGCCGGGCATGGCGGAACCACCTCTCAGACATGCCGGAACCACATGCCAATGACACCGGAAGCACCTGCCGAGCACGCCAGAACCACCTGCTCGACTCGCCAAAACCACCTGCTGGACACGCCAAAATCAGCTGCCGGCTACGCCAGAAACACTTGGTGAACACTCCGGAATCACCTTCCGGGCATGCCGGAACCACCTCTCAGACTTGCCAGAACCATGTTCCGGACACGCCGGTACCACCTGCCGAGTATGCCGGAACCACCTGATCCACTCCCCAGAACCACCTGCTGGACACGCCAGAATCACCTGCCGGCTATGCCAGAACCACTCGGCAGACACTCCGGAACCACCTGCCCGGCATGCCGGAACCACCTCTCAGAGGTGCCAGAACCACTCGGCAGACACTCCGGAACCACCTGCCCGGCATGCCGGAACCATCTCTCAGACGTGCCACAACCACTTGCCGAAGAGACCAGAAGCACCTGCCGAGCTCGCCGGAACCACCTTCTGGACATGCTGGAACCACCTGCCTCACAGGCCAAAATCATATGCCGGCTACGCCAAAACCACTTGGTGGACACTCCAGAATCAACTTGCGGGCATGCCGGAACCACGTCATGGACAGACGGCAAACACCTGCCGGACCTGCCAGAACCACCTGCCGAGCACGCCGGAACCACCTGCTCGACTCACCAGAGCCACCAGCCGGACACATCAGAAACACCTGCGGGGTACGCCAGAACCACTTGGAGGACTCTCCGTGATCACCTGAGAGGCATGCCGGAACCACCTCTCAGAGGTGCCAGAGCCACATGCCGGGGACTCCGGAATCACCTGCCAGGCATGCCGGAACCATCTCTCAGATGTGCCAGAACCATGTTCCGGACACTCCGGTACCACCTGCCGAGCTCGCCGGAACCACCTGCTGGACACGCCAAAATCACCTGCCGGCTACGCCAGAACCACTCGGCAGACACTCCGGAATCACATGTCAGGCATTCCGGAACCACCTCTCAGAGGTGCCAGAACCACATGTCGGACACTCCGGGATCACCTGCCGGGCATGCCGGAACCACCTCTCAGACGTGCCAGAACCATGTGCCGGACACGCCGCAACCACCTGCCGAGTATGCCGGAACCACCTGCTCCACTCCCCAGAACCACCTGCTGCACACGCCAAAATCACCTGCCGGATATGCCAGAACCACTCGGCAGACACTCCGGAAGCACCTCCAGGACAGACCGGAACCACCTGCCGGACACGCCGGGACCACCTGCTTGACTCGCCAGAACCACCTGCCGGACACGCCAGAATCACCAGCCGGCTACGCCACAACCACTTGTCGGACACTCCGGAATCCCCTGCCGGGCATGCTGGAACCACCTCTCAGAGGTGCCACAGCGACATGCAGGAGACGGCGGTAGCACCTGCCGAGAATGCCGGAAGTTCCTGATCCACTCCGCGGAACCACCTGCCGGACACTCCAAAATGACCTGCCGGCTACGCCAGAACCACTTGGCGGACACTCCAGAATCACCTGCCGGGCATGCCAGCACAACCTCTCCGAAGTGCCCGAAGCACGTGCCTGACAGGCCGGAACCATCTCCCGGACAGACCGGAAACACAGGAAACACTCGCCGGAACCACCTGCTTGACTCACGGGTCCCACCTGCCGGACACGACAAAATCACCTGCCCGCTACACCAGAACCACTTGGTGGACAAGCCGGAATCACGTGACGTGCATGCCGACACAACCTCTCAGACGTGCCAGAACCTCGTGCCGGACACCCCAGACCCACATGCTGGACAGACCGGAACCACCTGCCTGACACGCCGGAACCACCGGCTCGACTCGCCGGAACCATTGCCGGACATGCAAAATCACCTGCCGGCTACGGCAGAACCACTTGGCGAACACTCGGGAATCACCTGCCGGGCATGGCGGAACCACCTCTCAGACATGCCGGAACCACATGCCAATGACACCGGAAGCACCTGCCGAGCACGCCAGAACCACCTGCTCGACTCGCCAAAACCACCTGCTGGACACGCCAAAATCACCTGCCGGCTACGCCACAACCATTTGGTGAACACTTCGGAATCACCTGCCGGGCTGGCTGGAACCACCTGCCGGTCACGCCAACATCACCTGCCAGCTATGCCAGAACCACTTGGCGAACACCATGGAAACACCTGTCGGGCCGGCCGGAACCACCTCTCAGACGTGCCAGAACCATGTGCCTGAGATGCCGGAACCACACCCCGAACAGACCGAAACCACCTGCCAGACCCGCCTGAACCACCTGCCGAGCACGCCGGAACCACCTACTCGACCCGCCGGAACCACCTACCTGACACGCCAAAATCACCTGCCGGGTATGCCAGAACCACTTGGTGGACACTCCGGAATCATCTGCCGGACATGCCAGAACCAGCTCTCAGACACATCGGAACCTCGTGCCGGACACGCCGGAAGCACCTGCTGAGCATGCCTGAGCCACATGCTCTATTTGCAAGAAACACCTTCCAGACACGCCAAAATCATCTGCCGGGTACGCCAGAACCACTTGGTGAACACTCGGGAATCACCTTCCGGGCATGCCGGAACCACCTCTCAGACTTGCCAGAACCATGTTCCGGACACGCCGGTACCACCTGCCGAGTATGCCGGAACCTCCAGATCCACTCCCAAGAACCACCTGCTGGACACGCCAGAATCACCTGCCGGCTATGCCAGAACCACTCGGCAGACACTCCGGAACCACCTGCCCGGCATGCCGGAACCACCTCTCAGAGGTGCCAGAACCACTCGGCAGACACTCCGGAACCACCTGCCTGGCATGCCGGAACCATCTCTCAGACGTGCCACAACCACTTGCCGAAGAGACCAGAAGCACCTGCCGAGCTCGCCGGAACCACCTTCTGGACATGCCGGAACCACCTGCCTCACAGGCCAAATTCATATGCCGGCTACGCCAAAACCACTTGGTTGACACTCCAGAATCACCTTGCGGGCATGCCAGAACCACGTCATGGACAGACGGCAAACACCTGCCGGACCTGCCGGAACCACCTGCCGGACAGACCGGAACCACCTGCCGGACACGCCGGAACCGCCGGCTCGACTCGCCCGAACCACCGCCGGACATGCAAAATCACCTGCCGGCTACGCCAGAACCACTTGGCGAACACTCCGGAATCACCTGCCGTGCATGCCGGAACCACCTCTCAGACTTGCCAGAACCATGTTCCGGACACGCCGGTACCACCTGCCGAGTATGCCGGAACCACCTGATCCACTCCCCAGAACCACCTGCTGGACATGCCAGAATCACGTGCGGGCTACGCCAGAACCACTCGGCAGACACTCCGGGACCACCTGCCGGGCATGCCGGAACCACCTCTCAGAGGTGCCAGAACCACATGCCGGAGACTCAGGAATCACCTGCCGGGCATGCCGGAACCACCTCTCAGAGGTGCCAGAACCACATGCCGGAGACTCAGGAATCACCTGCCGGGCATGCCGGAACCACCTCTCAGAGGTGCCAGAACCACATGCCGGACACTCCGGAATCACCTCCCGGGCTTGCCGGAACCATCTCTCAGACGTGCCACAACCACGTGCCGCAGAGACCAGAAGCACGTGCCGAGCTCGTCGGAACCACCTGCTAGACATGCTGGAACCACCTGCCTCACAGGCCAAAATCATATGCCGGCTACGCCAAAACCACTTGGTGGACACTCCAGAATCAACTTGCGGGCATGCCGGAACCACGTCATGGACAGACGGCAAACACCTGCCGGACCTGCCGGAACCACCTGCCGAGCACGCCGGAACCACCTGCTCGACTCACCAGAGCCACCAGCCGGACACATCAGAAACACCTGCGGGGTACGCCAGAACCACTTGGAGGACTCTCCGTGATCACCTGAGAGGCATGCCGGAACCACCTCTCAGAGGTGCCAGAGCCACATGCCGGGGACTCCGGAATCACCTGCCAGGCATGCCGGAACCATATCTCAGATGTGCCAGAACCATGTTCCGGACACTCCGGTACCACCTGCCGAGCTCGCCGGAACCACCTGCTGGACACGCCAAAATCACCTGCCGGCTACGCCAGAACCACTCGGCAGACACTCCGGAATCACATGTCAGGCATTCCGGAACCACCTCTCAGAGGTGCCAGAACCACATGTCGGACACTCCGGAATCATCTGCCGGACATGCCAGAACCACCTCTCAGACTTGCCAGAACCATGTTCCGGACACGCCGGTACCACCTGCCGAGTATGCCGGAACCACCTGATCCACTCCCCAGAACCACCTGCTGGACACGCCAGAATCAGCTGCCGGCTAGGCAAGAGCCACTCGGCGGACACTCCGGAATCACATGTCAGGCATTCCGGAACCACCTCTCAGAGGTGCCAGAACCACATGCCGGAGACTCCGGAATCACCTGCCGGGCATGCCGGAACCACCTCTCAGAGGTGCCAGAACCACATGCCGGAGACTCAGGAATCACCTGCCGGGCATTCCGGAACCATCTCTCAGACGTGCCACAACCACGTGCCGCAGAGACCAGAAGCACGTGCCGAGCTCGCCGGAACCACCTGCTAGACATGCTGGAACCACCTGCCTCACAGGCCAAAATCATATGCCGGCTACGCCAAAACCACTTGGTGGACACTCCAGAATCAACTTGCGGGCATGCCGGAACCACGTCATGGACAGACGGCAAACACCTGCCGGACCTGCCAGAACCACCTGCCGAGCACGCCGGAACCACCTGCTCGACTCACCAGAGCCACCAGCCGGACACATCAGAAACACCTGCGGGGTACGCCAGAACCACTTGGAGTACTCTCCATGATCACCTGAGAGGCATGCCGGAACCACCTCTCAGACGTGGCAGAACCATGAGCCGGACACGCCGCAACCACCTGCCGAGTATGCCGGAACCACCTGCTCCACTCCCCAGAACCACCTGCTGGACACGCCAAAATCACCTGCCGGATATGCCAGAACCACTCGGCAGACACTCCGGAAGCACCTCCAGGACAGACCGGAACCACCTGCCGGACACGCCGGGACCACCTGCTTGACTCGCCAGAACCACCTGCCGGACACGCCAGAATCACCAGCCGGCTACGCCACAACCACTTGTCGGACACTCCGGAATCCCCTGCCGGGCATGCTGGAACCACCTCTCAGAGGTGCCACAGCGACATGCAGGAGACGGCGGTAGCACCTGCCGAGAATGCCGGAAGTTCCTGATCCACTCCGCGGAACCACCTGCCAGACACTCCAAAATGACCTGCCGGCTACGCCAGAACCACTTGGCGGACACTCCAGAATCACCTGCCGGGCATGCCAGCACAACCTCTCCGAAGTGCCCGAAGCACGTGCCGGACAGGCCAGAACCATCTCCCGGACAGACCGGAAACACAGGAAACACTCGCCGGAACCACCTGCTTGACTCACGGGTCCCACCTGCCGGACACGACAAAATCACCTGCCCGCTACACCAGAACCACTTGGTGGACAAGCCGGAATCACGTGACGTGCATGCCGACACAACCTCTCAGACGTGCCAGAACCTCGTGCCGGACACCCCAGACCCACATGCTGGACAGACCGGAACCACCTGCCTGACACGCCGGAACCACCGGCTCGACTCGCCGGAACCATTGCCGGACATGCAAAATCACCTGCCGGCTACGGCAGAACCACTTGGCGAACACTCGGGAATCACCTGCCGGGCATGGCGGAACCACCTCTCAGACATGCCGGAACCACATGCCAATGACACCGGAAGCACCTGCCGAGCACGCCAGAACCACCTGCTCGACTCGCCAAAACCACCTGCTGGACACGCCAAAATCACCTGCCGGCTACGCCACAACCATTTGGTGAACACTTCGGAATCACCTGCCGGGCTGGCTGGAACCACCTGCCGGTCACGCCAACATCACCTGCCAGCTATGCCAGAACCACTTGGCGAACACCATGGAAACACCTGTCGGGCCGGCCGGAACCACCTCTCAGACGTGCCAGAACCATGTGCCTGAGATGCCGGAACCACACCCCGAACAGACCGAAACCACCTGCCAGACCCGCCTGAACCACCTGCCGAGCACGCCGGAACCACCTACTCGACTCGCCGGAACCACCTACCTGACACGCCAAAATCACCTGCCGGGTATGCCAGAGCCACTTGGTGGACACTCCGGAATCATCTGCCGGACATGCCAGAACCAGCTCTCAGACACACCAGAACCACGTGCCGGACACGCCGGAAGCGCCTGCTGAGCATGCCTGAGCCACATGCTCGATTTGCAAGAAACACCTTCCAGACACGCCAAAATCATCTGCCGGGTACGCCAGAACCACTTGGTGAACACTCCGGAATCACCTTCCGGGCATGCCGGAACCACCTCTCAGACTTGCCAGAACCATGTTCCGGACACGCCGGTACCACCTGCCGAGTATGCCGGAACCACCTGATCCACTCCCCAGAACCACCTGCTGGACACGCCAGAATCACCTGCCGGCTATGCCAGAACCACTCGGCAGACACTCCGGAACCACCTGCCCGGCATGCCGGAACCACCTCTCAGAGGTGCCAGAACCACTCGGCAGACACTCCGGAACCACCTGCCCGGCATGCCGGAACCATCTCTCAGACGTGCCACAACCACTTGCCGAAGAGACCAGAAGCACCTGCCGAGCTCGCCGGAACCACCTTCTGGACATGCTGGAACCACCTGCCTCACAGGCCAAATTCATATGCCGGCTACGCCAAAACCACTTGGTTGACACTCCAGAATCACCTTGCGGGCATGCCAGAACCACGTCATGGACAGACGGCAAACACCTGCCGGACCTGCCGGAACCACCTGCCGGACAGACCGGAACCACCTGCCGGACACGCCGGAACCGCCGGCTCGACTCGCCCGAACCACCGCCGGACATGCAAAATCACCTGCCGGCTACGCCAGAACCACTTGGCGAACACTCCGGAATCACCTGCCGGGCATGCCGGAACCACCTCTCAGACTTGCCAGAACCATGTTCCGGACACGCCGGTACCACCTGCCGAGTATGCCGGAACCACCTGATCCACTCCCCAGAACCACCTGCTGGACATGCCAGAATCACGTGCGGGCTACGCCAGAACCACTCGGCAGACACTCCGGGACCACCTGCCGGGCATGCCGGAACCACCTCTCAGAGGTGCCAGAACCACATGCCGGAGACTCAGGAATCACCTGCCGGGCATGCCGGAACCAGCTCTCAGAGGTGCCAGAACCACATGCCGGACACTCCGGAATCACCTCCCGGGCTTGCCGGAACCATCTCTCAGACGTGCCACAACCACGTGCCGCAGAGACCAGAAGCACGTGCCGAGCTCGTCGGAACCACCTGCTAGACATGCTGGAACCACCTGCCTCACAGGCCAAAATCATATGCCGGCTACGCCAAAACCACTTGGTGGACACTCCAGAATCAACTTGCGGGCATGCCGGAACCACGTCATGGACAGACGGCAAACACCTGCCGGACCTGCCGGAACCACCTGCCGAGCACGCCGGAACCACCTGCTCGACTCACCAGAGCCACCAGCCGGACACATCAGAAACACCAGCGGGGTACGCAAGAACCACTTGGAGGACTCTCCGTGATCACCTGAGAGGCATGCCGGAACCACCTCTCAGAGGTGCCAGAGCCACATGCCGGGGACTCCGGAATCACCTGCCAGGCATGCCGGAACCATCTCTCAGATGTGCCAGAACCATGTTCCGGACACTCCGGTACCACCTGCCGAGCTCGCCGGAACCACCTGCTGGACACGCCAAAATCACCTGCCGGCTACGCCAGAACCACTCGGCAGACACTCCGGAATCACATGTCAGGCATTCCGGAACCACCTCTCAGAGGTGCCAGAACCACATGTCGGACACTCCGGGATCACCTGCCGGGCATGCCGGAACCACCTCTCAGACGTGCCAGAACCATGTGCCGGACACGCCGCAACCACCTGCCGAGTATGCCGGAACCACCTGCTCCACTCCCCAGAACCACCTGCTGCACACGCCAAAATCACCTGCCGGATATGCCAGAACCACTCGGCAGACACTCCGGAAGCACCTCCAGGACAGACCGGAACCACCTGCCGGACACGCCGGGACCACCTGCTTGACTCGCCAGAACCACCTGCCGGACACGCCAGAATCACCAGCCGGCTACGCCACAACCACTTGTCGGACACTCCGGAATCCCCTGCCGGGCATGCTGGAACCACCTCTCAGAGGTGCCACAGCGACATGCAGGAGACGGCGGTAGCACCTGCCGAGAATGCCGGAAGTTCCTGATCCACTCCGCGGAACCACCTGCCGGACACTCCAAAATGACCTGCCGGCTACGCCAGAACCACTTGGCGGACACTCCAGAATCACCTGCCGGGCATGCCAGCACAACCTCTCCGAAGTGCCCGAAGCACGTGCCGGACAGGCCAGAACCATCTCCCGGACAGACCGGAAACACAGGAAACACTCGCCGGAACCACCTGCTTGACTCACGGGTCCCACCTGCCGGACACGACAAAATCACCTGCCCGCTACACCAGAACCACTTGGTGGACAAGCCGGAATCACGTGACGTGCATGCCGACACAACCTCTCAGACGTGCCAGAACCTCGTGCCGGACACCCCAGACCCACATGCTGGACAGACCGGAACCACCTGCCTGACACGCCGGAACCACCGGCTCGACTCGCCGGAACCATTGCCGGACATGCAAAATCACCTGCCGGCTACGGCAGAACCACTTGGCGAACACTCGGGAATCACCTGCCGGGCATGGCGGAACCACCTCTCAGACATGCCGGAACCACATGCCAATGACACCGGAAGCACCTGCCGAGCACGCCAGAACCACCTGCTCGACTCGCCAAAACCACCTGCTGGACACGCCAAAATCACCTGCCGGCTACGCCACAACCATTTGGTGAACACTTCGGAATCACCTGCCGGGCTGGCTGGAACCACCTGCCGGTCACGCCAACATCACCTGCCAGCTATGCCAGAACCACTTGGCGAACACCATGGAAACACCTGTCGGGCCGGGTGGAACCACATCTCAGATGTGCCAGAAACGTGTTCATGAGATGCTGGATCCACACCCCGAACAGACGGATACCACCTGCCAGAACCGCCTGAACCACCTGCTGAGCACGCCGGAACCACCTGCTCGACTCACCGGTACCACCTCCCTGACACGCCAAAATCACCTGCTGAGTATGCCAGAACCACTTGGCGGACACTCCGGAATCATCTGCCGGACATGCCGGAACCAGCTCTCAGACACACCAGAACCAAGTTCCGGAGACGCCGGAAGCACCTGCCGAGCATGCCGGAGCCACCTGCTCGACTCGCCAGAAACACCTGCCGGACACGCCAAAATCAACTGCCTGGTATGCCAGAACCACCTGGCGGACACTACGGAATCACCTGCCGCGCATGCCTGAACCACCTCTCAGACGTGCCGGAAGCACGTGCCAGACACGCCGGAAACACCTACCGGACAGAACGGAACCACCTGCCAAGAACGCCGGAGCCACCTGTTCGACTCGCTGGAACCACCTGCCGGACAGGCCAATATCAACTGCTGGCTATGCCAGAACCACCTGGGGGACAGTCCGGGATCACCTGCCAGCCATGGCGGAACCACCTCTCAGACGTACCAGAACCACCTGCCGGAGAAGCTGGAAACACGTCCTGGACAGACTGGAACCACGTGACGGCCATGCCTGAACCACCTGCCGAGCACGGCGGAACCACCTGCCGGACACGCCAAAATCACCTGCGGGCTACACCAGAACCACTTGGACGACTCTCCGAAATGACCTGCCGGGCATGTTGGAACCACCTCTCAGACGTGCCAGAAGCACGTGCCAGACAGTCCGGAATCACCTGTTGGGCATACGCAACCACCTCTGAGACGTACCAGAACCACGTGCCGTGCACGCCGGAACCACCTACCGGACAGACCGGAATCCACTCTTGGGCGTGCCGGAACCACCAGTCAGATGTGCCAGAAACACGTGCCGGAGACGCCGGAAGCACCTGCCGAGCACGTCGCAACCACCTGCTCAACTCGCCTGAACCACCTGCCGGACACGCCAAAATCACCTGCCCGCTACACCAGCACCACTTCGGGGACAAGCCGGAATCACGTGAGGGGCATGCCGGCACAGCCTCTCAGACTGAACCTCGTGCCGGACACCACAGAACCACCTGCCGGACAGACCGGAACCACCTGCCGGACACGCCGGAACCACCGGCTCGACCCGCCGGAACGACCGCTGGACATGCAAAATCACCTGCCGGCTATGCCGGAAAAACTTGGCGAACACTCCAGAATCACCTGCCGGGCATGCCGGAACCACCTCTCAGATATGCCAGAACCACGTGCCAATGACCCCGGAAGCACCTGCCGAGCACGCCGGAACCACATGCTCGACTCGCCAGAACCACCTGCCGGACACGCAGAAATCACCTGCCGGCTACGCCACAACCAGTTGGGGAACACTTCGGAATCACCTGCCGGGCTTGCTGGAACCACCTGCCGGTCATGCCAAAATCACCTGCCAACTACGCCAGTACCACTTGGCGGACACTGTGGAAACAGCTGTCGGGCCGGCCCGAACCACATCTCAGACGTGCCAGAACCATGTGCATGAGATGCTGGAACCACACCCCGAACAGACGGAAAACACCTGCCAGACCCGTCTGAACAACCTGCCGAGCACGCCGGAGCCACCTGCTCGACTCGCCGGAACCACCTACCTGACATGCCCAAATCACCAGCCGGGTATGCCAGAACCACTTGCCGGACACTCCGGAATCATCTGCCGGACATGCCGGAACCAGCTCTCAGACACACCAGAACCACGTGCCGGAGACGCCGGAAGCACCTGCCGAGCATGCCGGAGCCACCTGCTCGACTCGCCAGAAACACCTGCCGGACATGCCAAAATCACCTGCCGGGTACGCCAGAACCACCTGGCGGACACTCCGAAATCACCTGTCGCGCATGCCGGAACCACCTCTCAGACGTGCCGGAAGCACGTGCCGGACACGCCGGAATCACCTACCGGACAGACCGGAACCACCTGCCGAGCACGCCGGAGCCACCTGTTCGACTCACTGGAACCACCTGCCGGACAGGCCAATATCAATTGCTGGCTATGCCAGAGCCACCTGGGAGACGGTCCGGAATCGCCTGCCAGCCATGGCAGAACCACCTCTCAGACGTACCAGAACCACCTGCCGGAGAAGCTGGAAACACGTCCTGGACAGTCTGGAACCACCTGCCGGCCAAGCCTGAACCACCTGCCGAGCACAACGGAACAACCTGCCAGACACGCCAAAATCACCTGCGTGTTATGCCAGAACCACTTGGAGGACTCTCTGGGATGACCTGCCGGGCATGCCGGAACCACCTCTCAGACGTGCCAGAACCATGTGGCGGACAGTCCGGAATCACCTGTTGGGCATGCGCAACCACCTCTGAGACGTACCAGAACCACATGCCGTGCAGGCTGGAACCACCTACCGGACAGACCGGAATCACCTTTCGGGCATGCCGGAACCACCTGTCAGATGTGCCAGAAACACGTGCCGGAGACGCCGGAAGCACCTGCCAAGCACGTTGGAACCACCTGCTCAACTCGCCTGAACCACCTGCCGGACATGCCAAAATCACCTGCCAACTATGCCAGAACCCCTTGGCGAACACTCCGGAATCACTTGCCGGGCATGCAGGAACCACCTCTCAGACATGCCAGAACCCCGTGCCAATGACCCCGGAAGCACCAGCCGATCACGCCGGAACAACTTGCTCGACTCGCCAGAACCACCTGCCGATCACGCAAAAATCACCTGCCGGCTACGCAACAACCAGTTGCTGAACACTTTGGAATCACCTGCCAGGCTTGCTGGAACCACCTGCCAGTCATGCCAAAATCACCTGCCAACTACGCCAGAACCGCTTGGCGGACACTGCGGAAACACCTGTCGGGCCGGCTGGAACCACATCTCAGACGTGCCAGAAACGTGTTCAAAGGAGATGGTGGAACCACACGCCGAACAGACGGAAAACACCTGCCAGACCCGTCTGAACAACCTGCCGAGCACGCCGGAGCCACCTGCTCGACTCGCCGGAACCACCTACCTTACATGCCAAAATCACCAGCCGGGTATGCCAGAACCACTTGGCGGACACTCCGGAATCATCTGCCGGACATGCCGGAACCAGCTCTCAGACACACCAGAACCACGTGCCGGAGACGCCGGAAGCACCTGCCGAGCATGCCGGAGCCACCTGCTCGACTCGCCAGAAACACCTGCCGGACACGCCAAAATCACCTGCCGGGTACGCCAGAACCACCTGGCGGAAACTCCGAAATCACCTGTCGCGCATGCCGGAACCACATCTCAGACGTGCCGGAAGCACGTGCCGGACACGCCGGAATCACCTACCGGACAGACCGGAACCACCTGCCGAGGACGCCGGAGCCACCTGTTCGACTCACTGGAACCACCTGCCGGACAGGCCAATATCAATTGCTGGCTATGCCAGAGCCACCTGGAAGACGGTCCGGAATCGCCTGCCAGCCATGGCAGAACCACGTCTCAGACCTACCAGAACCACCTGACGGAGAAGATGGAAACTCGTCCTGGACAGTCTGGAACCACCTGCCGGCCAAGCCTGAACCACCTGCCAAGGACAACGGAACAACCAGCCAGACACGCCAAAATCACCTGCGTGTTATGCCAGAACCACTTGGAGGACTCTCTGGGATGACCTGCCGGGCATGCCGGAACCACCTCTCAGACGTGCCAGAACCATGTGGCGGACAGTCCGGAATAACCTGTTTGGCATGCGCAACCACCTCTGAGACGTACCAGAACCACATGCCGTGCAGGCTGGAACCACCTACCGGACAGACCGGAATCACCTTTCGGGCATGCTGGAACCACCTGTCAGATGTGCCAGAAACACGTGCCGGAGACGCCGGAAGCACCTGCCAAGCACGTTGGAACCACCTGCTCTACTCGCCTGAACCACCTGCCGGACATGCCAAAATCACCTGCCGACTATGCCAGAACCCCTTGGAGAACACTCCGGAATCACTTGCCGGGCATGCAGGAACCAGCTCTCAGACACACCAGAACCACGTGCCGGAGACCCCGGAAGCACCTGCCGAGCATGCCGGAGCCACCTGCTCGACTCGCCAGAAACACCTGCCGGACACGCCAAAATCACCTGCCGGGTACGCCAGAACCACCTGGCGGACACTCCGAAATCACCTGTCGTGCATGCCGGAACCACCTCTCAGACGTGCCGGAACCCCGTGCCAATGACCCCGGAAGCACCAGCCGAGCACGCCGGAACCACCTGCTCGACTCGCCAGAACCACCTGCCGATCACGCAAAAATCACCTGCCGGCTACGCCACAACCAGTTGGTGAACACTTTGGAATCACCTGCCAGGCTTGCTGGAACCACCTGCCAGTCATGCCAAAATCACCTGCCAACTACGCCAGAACCGCTTGGCGGACACTGCGGAAACACCTGTCGTGCCGGGTGGAACCACATCTCAGATGTGCCAGAAACGTGTTCATGAGATGCTGGATCCACACCCCGAACAGACGGATACCACCTGCCAGAACCGCCTGAACCACCTGCTGAGCACGCCGGAACCACCTGCTCGACTCACCGGTACCACCTCCCTGACACGCCAAAATCACCTGCTGAGTATGCCAGAACCACTTGGCGGACACTCCGGAATCATCTGCCGGACATGCCGGAACCAGCTCTCAGACACACCAGAACCAAGTTCCGGAGACGCCGGAAGCACCTGCCGAGCATGCCGGAGCCACCTGCTCGACTCGCCAGAAACACCTGCCGGACACGCCAAAATCAACTGCCTGGTATGCCAGAACCACCTGGCGGACACTACGGAATCACCTGCCGCGCATGCCTGAACCACCTCTCAGACGTGCCGGAAGCACGTGCCAGACACGCCGGAAACACCTACCGGACAGAACGGAACCACCTGCCAAGAACGCCGGAGCCACCTGTTCGACTCGCTGGAACCACCTGCTGGACAGGCCAATATCAACTGCTGGCTATGCCAGAACCACCTGGGGGACAGTCCGGGATCACCTGCCAGCCATGGCGGAACCACCTCTCAGACGTACCAGAACCACCTGCCGGAGAAGCTGGAAACACGTCCTGGACAGACTGGAACCACGTGACGGCCATGCCTGAACCACCTGCCGAGCACGGCGGAACCACCTGCCGGACACGCCAAAATCACCTGCGGGCTACGCCAGAACCACTTGGACGACTCTCCGAAATGACCTGCCGGGCATGTTGGAACCACCTCTCAACGTGCCAGAAGCACGTGGCGGACAGTCCGGAATCACCTGTTGGGCATACGCAACCACCTCTGACACGTACCAGAACCACGTGCCGTGCACGCCGGAACCACCTACCGGACAGACCGGAATCAAATTTCGGGCATGCCGGAACCACCAGTCAGATGTGCCAGAAACACGTGCCGGAGACGCCGGAAGCACCTGCCGAGCACGTCGCAACCACCTGCTCAACTCGCCTGAACCACCTGCCGGACACGCCAAAATCACCTGCCCGCTACACCAGCCCCACTTCGGGGACAAGCCGGAATCACGTGAGGGGCATGCCGGCACAGCCTCGCAGACTGAACCTCGTGCCGGACACCACAGAACCACCTGCCGGACAGACCGGAACCTCCTGCCGGACACGCCGGAACGACCGCTGGACATGCAAAATCACCTGCCGGCTACGCCGGAAACACTTGGCGAACACTCCGGAATCACCTGCCGGGCATGCCTGAACCACCTCTCAGATATGCCAGAACCACGTGCCAATGACCCCGGAAGCACCTGCCAAGCACGCCAGAACCACCTGCTCGACTCGCCAGAACCACCTGCCGGACACGCAAAAATCACCTGCCGGCTACGCCACAACCATTTGGGGAACACTTCGGAATCACCTGCCGGGCTTGCTGGAACCACCTGCCGGTCATGCCAAAATCACCTGCCAACTACGCCAGTACCACTTGGCGGACACTGTGGAAACACCTGTCGGGCCGGCCGGAACCACATCTCAGACGTGCCAGAACCATGTGCATGAGATGCTGGAACCACACCCCGAACAGACGGAAAACACCTGCCAGACCCGTCTGAACAACCTGCCGAGCACGCCGGAGCCACCTGCTCGACTCGCCGGAACCACCTACCTGACATGCCCAAATCACCAGCCGGGTATGCCAGAACCACTTGGCGGACACTCCGGAATCATCTGCCGGACATGCCGGAACCAGCTCTCAGACACACCAGAACCACGTGCCGGAGACCCCGGAAGCACCTGCCGAGCATGCCGGAGCCACCTGCTCGACTCGCCAGAAACACCTGCCGGACACGCCAAAATCACCTGCCGGGTACGCCAGAACCACCTGGCGGACACTCCGAAATCACCTGTCGTGCATGCCGGAACCACCTCTCAGACGTGCCGGAACCCCGTGCCAATGACACCGGAAGCACCAGCCGAGCACGCCGGAACCACCTGCTCGACTCGCCAGAACCACCTGCCGATCACGCAAAAATCACCTGCCGGCTACGCCACAACCAGTTGGTGAACACTTTGGAATCACCTGCCAGGCTTGCTGGAACCACCTGCCAGTCATTCCAAAATCACCTGCCAACTACGCCAGAACCGCTTGGCGGACACTGCGGAAACACCTGTCGTGCCGGGTGGAACCACATCTCAGATGTGCCAGAAACGTGTTCATGAGATGCTGGATCCACACCCCGAACAGACGGATACCACCTGCCAGAACCGCCTGAACCACCTGCTGAGCACGCCGGAACCACCTGCTCGACTCACCGGTACCACCTCCCTGACACGCCAAAATCACCTGCTGGGTATGCCAGAACCACTTGGCGGACACTCCGGAATCATCTGCCGGACATGCCGGAACCAGCTCTCAGACACACCAGAACCAAGTGCCGGAGACGCCGGAAGCACCTGCCGAGCATGCCGGAGCCACCTGCTCGACTCGCCAGAAACACCTGCCGGACACGCTAAAATCACCCGCCGGGTACGCCAGAACCACCTGGCGGACACTACGGAATCACCTGCCGCGCATGCCGGAACCACCTCTCAGACGTGCCGGAAGCACGTGCCAGACACGCCGGAAACACCTACCGGACAGACCGGAACCACCTGCCGAGCACGCCGGAGCCACCTGTTCGACTCGCTGGAACCACCTGCCGGACAGGCCAATATCAACGGCTGGCTATGCCAGAACCACCTGGGGGACGGTCCGGAATCACCTGCCAGCCATGGCGGAACCACCTCTCAGACGTACCAGAACCACCTGCCGGAGAAGCTGGAAACACGTCCTGGACAGTCTGGAACCACCTGCCGGCCAAGCCTGAACCACCTGCCAAGCACAACGAAACAACCTGCCAGACACGCCAAAATCACCTGCGTGTTATGCCAGAACCACTTGGAGGACTCTCTGGGATGACCTGCCGGGCATGCCGGAACCACCTCTCAGACGTGCCAGAACCATGTGGCGGACAGTCCGGAATCACCTGTTGGGCATGCGCAACCACCTCTGAGACGTACCAGAACCACATGCCGTGCAGGCTGGAACCACCTACCGGACAGACCGGAATCACCTTTCGGGCATGCCGGAACCACCTGTCAGATGTGCCAGAAACACGTGCCGGAGACGCCGGAAGCACCTGCCAAGCACGTTGGAACCACCTGCTCAACTCGCCTGAACCACCTGCCGGACATGCCAAAATCACCTGCCGACTATGCCAGAACCACTTGGCGAACACTCCGGAATCACTTGCCGGGCATGCAGGAACCACCTCTCAGACATGCCAGAACCCCGTGCCAATGACCACGGAAGCACCAGCCGAGCACGCCGGAACCACCTGCTCGACTCGCCAGAACCACCTGCCGATCACGCAAAAATCACCTGCCGGCTACGCCACAACCAGTTGGTGAACACTTTGGAATCACCTGCCAGGCTTGCTGGAACCACCTGCCAATCATGCCAAAATCACCTGCCAACTACGCCAGAACCGCTTGGCGGACACTGCGGAAACACCTGTCGGGCCGGCTGGAACCACAGCTCAGACGTGCCAGAAACGTGTTCATGAGATGCTGGAACCACACCCCGAACAGACGGATACCACCTGCCAGAACCGCCTGAACCAGCTGCTGAGCACGCCGGAACCACCTGCTCGACTCACCGGTACCACCTCCCTGACACGCCAAAATCACCTGCTGAGTATGCCAGAACCACTTGGCGGACACTCCGGAATCATCTGCCGGACATGCCGGAACCAGCTCTCAGACACACCAGAACCAAGTGCCGGAGACGCCGGAAGCACCTGCCGAGCATGCCGGAGCCACGTGCTCGACTCGCCAGAAACACCTGCCGGACACGCCAAAATCACCTGCCGGGTATGCCAGAACCACCTGGCGGACACTACGGAATCACCTGCCGCGCATGCCGGAACCACCTCTCAGACGTGCCGGAAGCACGTGCCAGACACGCCGGAAACACCTACCGGACAGACCGGAACCACCTGCCAAGAACGCCGGAACCACCTGTTCGACTCCCTGGAACCACCTGCCGGACAGGCCAATATCAACTGCTGGCTATGCCAGAACCACCTGGGGGACAGTCCGGGATCACCTGCCAGCCATGGCGGAACCACCTCTCAGACGTACCAGAACCACCTGCCGGAGAAGCTGGAAACACGTCCTGGACAGACTGGAACCACGTGACGGCCATGCCTGAACCACCTGCTGAGCACGGCGGAACCACCTGCCGGACACGCCAAAATCACCTGCGGGCTACGCCAGAACCACTTGGACGACTCTCCGAAATGACCTGCCGGGCATGTTGGAACCACCTCTCAACGTGCCAGAAGCACGTGGCGGACAGTCCGGAATCACCTGTTGGGCATACGCAACCACCTCAGAGACGTACCAGAACCACGTGCCGTGCACGCCGGAACCACCTACCGGACAGACCGGAATCAACTTTTGGGCATGCCGGAACCACCAGTCAGATGTGCCAGAAACACGTGCCGGAGACGCCGGAAGCACCTGCCGAGCACGTCGCAACCACCTGCTCAACTCGCCTGAACCACCTGCCGGACACGCCAAAATCACCTGCCCGCTACACCAGCACCACTTCGGGGACAAGCCGGAATCACGTGAGGGGCATGCCGGCACAGCCTCTCAGACTGAACCTCGTGCCGGACACCACAGAACCACCTGCCGGACAGACCGGAACCACCTGCCGGACACGCCGGAACCACCGGCTCGACCTGCCGGAACGACCGCTGGACATGCAAAATCACCTGCCGGCTACGCCGGAAACACTTGGCGAACACTCCGGAATCACCTGCCGGGCATGCCGGAACCACCTCTCAGATATGCCAGAACCACGTGCCAATGACCCCGGAAGCACCTGCCGAGCACGCCGGAACCACCTGCTCGACTCGCCAGAACCACCTGCCAGACACACAAAAATCACCTGCCGGCTACGCCACAACCAGTTGGAGAACACTTCGGAATCACCTGCCGGGCTTGCTGGAACCACCTGCCGGTCATGCCAAAATCACCTGCCAACTACGCCAGTACCACTTGGCGGACACTGTGGAAACACCTGTCGGGCCGGCCGGAACCACATCTCAGACGTGCCAGAACCATGTGCATGAGATGCTGGAACCACACCCCGAACAGACGGAAAACACCTGCCAGACCCGTCTGAACAACCTGCCGAGCACGCAGGAGCCACCTGCTCGACTCGCCGGAACCACCTACCTGACATGCCCAAATCACCAGCCGGGTATGCCAGAACCACTTGGCGGACACTCCGGAATCATCTGCCGGACATGCCGGAACCAGCTCTCAGACACACCAGAACCACGTGCCGGAGACCCCGGAAGCACCTGCCGAGCATGCCGGAGCCACCTGCTCGACTCGCCAGAAACACCTGCCGGACACGCCAAAATCACCTGCCGGGTACGCCAGAACCACCTGGCGGACACTCCGGAAACAGCTGTCGCGCATGCCGGAACCACCTCTCAGAGGTGCCGGAAGCACGTGCCGGACACGCCGGAATCACCTACCGGACAGACCGGAACCAACTGCCGAGCACGCCGGAGCCACATGTTCGACTCGCTGGAACCACCTGGCGGACAGGCCAATATCAACTGCTGTCTATGCCAGAACCAACTGGGGGACGGTCCGGAATCACCTGCCAGCCATGGCGGAACCACCTCTCAGACGTACCAGAACCACCTGCCGGAGAAGCTGGAAACACGTCCTGGACAGACTGGAACCACGTGACGGCCATGCCTGAACCACCTGCTGAGCACGGCGGAACCATCTGCCGGACACGCCAAAATCACCTGCGGGCTACGCCAGAACCACTTGGACGACTCTCCGAAATGACCTGCCGGGAATGTTGGAACCACCTCTCAGACGTGCCAGAAGCACGTGGCGGACAGTCCGGAATCACCTGTTGGGCATACGCAACCACCTCTGAGACGTACCAGAACCACGTGCCGTGCACGCCGGAACCACCTACCGGACAGACCGGAATCAAATTTTGGGCATGCCGGAACCACCAGTCAGATGTGCCAGAAACACGTGCCGGAGACGCCGGAAGCACCTGCTGAGCACGTCGCAACCACCTGCTCAACTCGCCTGAACCACCTGCCGGACACGCCAAAATCACCTGCCCGCTACACCAGCACCACTTCGGGGACAAGCCGGAATCACATGAGGGGCATGCCGGCACAGCCTCTCAGACTGAACCTCGTGCCGGACACCACAGAACCACCTGCCGGACAGACCGGAACCACCTGCCGGACACGCCGGAACCACCGGCTCGACCCGCCGGAACGACCGCTGGACATGCAAAATCACCTGCCGGCTACGCCGGAAACACTTGGCGAACACTCCGGAATCACCTGCCGGGCATGCCGGAACCACCTCTCAGATATGCCAGAACCACGTGCCAAGGACCCCGGAAGCACCTGCCGAGCACGCCGGAACCACCTGCTCGACTCGCCAGAACCACCTGCCGGACACGCAAAAATCACCTGCCGGCTACGCCACAACCAGTTGGGGAACACTTCGGAATCACCTGCCGGGCTTGCTGGAACCACCTGCCGGTCATGCCAAAATCACCTGCCAACTACGCCAGTACCACTTGGCGGACACTGTGGAAACACCTGTCGGGCCGGCCGGAACCACATCTCAGACGTGCCAGAACCATGTGCATGAGATGCTGGAACCACACCCCGAACAGACGGAAAACACCTGCCAGACCCGTCTGAACAACCTGCCGAGCACGCCGGAGCCACCTGCTCGACTCGGCGGAACCACCTACCTGACATGCCCAAATCACCAGCCGGGTATGCCAGAACCACTTGGCGGACACTCCGGAATCATCTGCCGGACATGCCGGAACCAGCTCTCAGACACACCAGAACCACGTGCCGGAGACGCCGGCGCACCTGCCGAGCATGCCGGAGCCACCTGCTCGACTCGCCAGAAACACCTGCCGGACACGCCAAAATCACCTGCGTGTTATGCCAGAACCACTTGGAGGACTCTCTGGGATGCCCTGCCGGGCATGCCGGAACCACCTCTCAGACGTGCCAGAACCATGTGGCGGACAGTCCGGAATCACCTGTTGGGCATGCGCAACCACCTCTGAGACGTACCAGAACCACATGCCGTGCAGGCTGGAACCACCTACCGGACAGACCGGAATCACCTTTCGGGCATGCCGGAACCACCTGTCAGATGTGCCAGAAACACGTGCCGGAGACGCCGGAAGCACCTGCCAAGCACGTTGGAACCACCTGCTCAACTCGCCTGAACCACCTGCCGGACATGCCAAAATCACCTGCCGACTATGCCAGAACCACTTGGCCAACACTCCGGAATCACTTGCCGGGCATGCAGGAACCACCTCTCAGACATGCCAGAACCCCGTGCCAATGACCCCGGAAGCACCAGCCGAGCACGCCGGAACCACCTGCTCGACTCGCCAGAACCACCTGCCGATCACGCAAAAATCACCTGCCGGCTACGCCACAACCAGTTGGTGAACACTTTGGAATCACCTGCCAGGCTTGCTGGAACCACCTGCCAGTCATGCCAAAATCACCTGCCAACTACGCCAGAACCGCTTGGCGGACACTGCGGAAACACCTGTCGGGCCGGCTGGAACCACATCTCAAACGTGCCAGAAACGTGTTCATGAGATGCTGGAACCACACCCCGAACAGACGGATACCACCTGCCAGAAGCGCCTGAACCACCTGCTGAGCACGCTGGAACCACCTGCTCGACTCACCGGTACCACCTCCCTGACACGCCAAAATCACCTGCTGGGTATGCCAGAACCACTTGGCGGACACTCCGGAATCATCTGCCAGACATGCCGGAACCAGCTCTCAGACACAGCAGAACCACGTGCCGGAGACGCCGGAAGCACCTGCCGAGCATGCCGGAGCCACCTGCTCGACTCGCCAGAAACACCTGCCGGATACGCCAAAATCACCTGCCGGGTATGCCAGAACCACCTGGCGGACACTACGGAATCACCTGCCGCGCATGCCGGAACCACCGCTCAGATGTGCCGGAAGCACGTGCCAGACACGCCGGAAACACCTACAGGACAGACCGGAACCACCTGCCAAGAACGCCGGAGCCACCTGTTCGACTCGCTGGAACCACCTGCCGGACAGGCCAATATCAACTGCTGGCTATGCCAGAACCACCTGGGGGACAGTCCGGGATCACCTGCCAGCCATGGCGGAACCACCTCTCAGAAGTACCAGAACCACCTGCCGGAGAAGCTGGAAACACGTCCTGGACAGACTGGAACCACGTGACGGCCATGCCTGAACCACCTGCCGAGCATGGCGGAACCACCTGCCGGACACGCCAAAATCACCTGCGGGCTACGCCAGAACCACTTGGACGACTCTCCGAAATGACCTGCTGGGCATGTTGGAACCACCTCTCAGACGTGCCAGAAGCACGTGGCGGACAGTCCGGAATCACCTGTTGGGCATTCGCAACCACCTCTGACACGTACCAGAACCAGGTGCCGTGCACGCCGGAACCACCTACCGGACAGACCGGAATCCACTTTTGGGCATGCCGGAACCACCAGTCAGATGTGCCAGAAACATGTGCCGGAGACGCCGGAAGCACCTGCTGATCACGTCGCAACCACCTGCTCAACTCGCCTGAACCACCTGCCGGACACGCCAAAATCACCTGCCCGCTACACCAGCACCACTTTGGGGACAAGCCGGAATCACGTGAGGGGCATGCCGGCACAGCCTCTCAGACTGAACCTCGTGCCGGACACCACAGAACCACCTGCCGGACAGACCGGAACCACCTGCCGCACACGCCGGAACCACCGGCTCGACCCGCCGGAACGACCGCTGGACATGCAAAATCACCTGCCGGCTACGCCGGAAACACTTGGCGAACACTCCGGAATCACCTGCCGGGCATGCCGGAACCACCTCTCAGATATGCCAGAACCACGTGCCAATGACCCCGGAAGCACCTGCCGAGCACGCCGGAACCACCTGCTCGACTCGCCAGAACCACCTGCCGGACACGCAAAAATCACCTGCCGGCTACGCCACAACCAGTTGGGGAACACTTCGGAATCACCTGCCGGGCTTGCTGGAACCACCTGCCGGTCATGCCAAAATCACCTGCCAACTACGCCAGTACCACTTGGCGGACACTGTGGAAACACCTGTCGGGCCGGCCGGAACCACATCTCAGACGTGCCAGAACCATGTGCATGAGATGCTGGAACCACACCCCGAACAGACGGAAAACACCTGCCAGACCCGTCTGAACAACCTGCCGAGCACGCCGGAGCCACCTGCTCGACTCGCCGGAACCACCTACCTGACATGCCCAAATCACCAGCCGGGTATGCCAGAACCACTTGGCGGACACTCCGGAATCATCTGCCGGACATGCCGGAACCAGCTCTCAGACACACCAGAACCACGTGCCGGAGACGCCGGAAGCACCTGCCGAGCATGCCGGAGCCACCTGCTCGACTCGCCAGAAACACCTGCCGGACACGCCAAAATCACCTGCCGGGTACGCCAGAACCACCTGGTGGACACTCCGAAACCACCTGTCGCGCATGCCGGAACCACATCTCAGACGTGCCGGAAGCACGTGCCGGACACGCCGGAATCACCTACCGGACAGACCGGAACCACCTGCCGAGCACGCCGGAGCCACCTGTTCGACTCGCTGGAACCACCTGCCGGACAGGCCAATATCAACTGCTGTCTATGCCAGAACCACCTGGGGGACGGTCCGGAATCACCTGAAAGCCATGGCGGAACCACCTCTCAGACGTACCCGAACCACCTGCCGGAGAACCTGGAAACACGTCCTGGACAGTCTGGAACCACCTGCCGGCCAAGCCTGAACCACCTGCCAAGCACAACGGAACAACCTGCCAGACACGCCAAAATCACCTGCGTGTTATGCCAGAACCACTTGGAGGACTCTCTGGGATGACCTGCCGGGCATGCCGGAACCACCTCTCAGACGTGCCAGAACCATGTGGCGGACAGTCCGGAATCACCTGTTGGGCATGCGCAACCACCTCTGAGACGTACCAGAACCACATGCCGTGCAGGCTGGAACCACCTACCGGACAGACCGGAATCACCTTTCGGGCATGCAGGAACCACCTGTCAGATGTGCCGGAAACACGTGCCGGAGACGCCGGAAGCACCTGCCAAGCACGTTGGAACCACCTGCTCAACTCGCCTGAACCACCTGCCGGACATGCCAAAATCACCTGCCGACTATGCCAGAACCACTTGGCGAACACTCCGGAATCACTTGCCGGGCATGCAGGAACCACCTCTCAGACATGCCAGAACCCCGTGCCAATGACCCCGGAAGCACCAGCCGAGCACGCCGGAACCACCTGCTCGACTCGCCAGAACCACCTGCCGATCACGCAAAAATCACCTGCCGGCTACGCCACAACCAGTTGGGGAACACTTTGGAATCACCTGCCAGGCTTGCTGGAACCACCTGACAGTCATGCCAAAATCACCTGCCAACTACGCCAGAACCGCTTGGCGGACACTGCGGAAACACCTGTCGGGCCGGCTGGAACCACATCTCAGACGTGCCAGAAACGTGTTCATGAGATGCTGGAACCACAACCCGAACAGACGGATACCACCTGCCAGAACCGCCTGAACCACCTGCTGAGCACGCCGGAACCACCTGCTCGACTCACCGGTACCACCTCCCTGACACGCCACAATCACCTGCTGGGTATGCCAGAATCACTTGGCGGACACTCCGGAATCATCTGCCGGACATGCCGGAACCAGCTCTCAGACACACCAGAACCAAGTGCCGGAGACGCCGGAAGCACCTGCCGAGCATGCCGGAGCCACCTGCTCGACTCGCCAGAAACACCTGCCGGACACGCCAAAATCACCTGCCGGGTACGCCAGAACCACCTGGCGGACACTACGGAATCACCTGCCGCGCATGCCGGAACCACCGCTCAGACGTGCCGGAAGCACGTGCCAGACACGCCGGAAACACCTACCGGACAGACCGGAACCACCTGCCAAGAACGCCGGAGCCACCTGTTCGACTCGCTGGAACCACCTGCCGGACAGGCCAATATCAACTGCTGGCTATGCCAGAACCACCTGGGGGACAGTCCGGGATCACCTGCCAGCCATGGCGGAACCACCTCTCAGACGTACCAGAACCACCTGCCGGAGAAGCTGGAAACACGTCCTGGACAGACTGGAACCACGTGACGGCCATGCCTGAACCACCTGCCGAGCACGGCGGAACCACCTGCCGGACACGCCAAAATCACCTGCGGGCTACGCCAGAACCACTTGGACGACTCTCCGAAATGACCTGCTGGGCATGTTGGAACCACCTCTCAGACGTGCCAGAAGCACGTGGCGGACAGTCCGGAATCACCTGTTGGGCATTCGCAACCACCTCTGACACGTACCAGAACCAGGTGCCGTGCACGCCGGAACCACCTACCGGACAGACCGGAATCCACTTTTGGGCATGCCGGAACCACCAGTCAGATGTGCCAGAAACATGTGCCGGAGACGCCGGAAGCACCTGCTGATCACGTCGCAACCACCTGCTCAACTCGCCTGAACCACCTGCCGGACACGCCAAAATCACCTGCCCGCTACACCAGCACCACTTTGGGGACAAGCCGGAATCACGTGAGGGGCATGCCGGCACAGCCTCTCAGACTGAACCTCGTGCCGGACACCACAGAACCACCTGCCGGACAGACCGGAACCACCTGCCGCACACGCCGGAACCACCGGCTCGACCCGCCGGAACGACCGCTGGACATGCAAAATCACCTGCCGGCTACGCCGGAAACACTTGGCGAACACTCCGGAATCACCTGCCGGGCATGCCGGAACCACCTCTCAGATATGCCAGAACCACGTGCCAATGACCCCGGAAGCACCTGCCGAGCACGCCGGAACCACCTGCTCGACTCGCCAGAACCACCTGCCGGACACGCAAAAATCACCTGCCGGCTACGCCACAACCAGTTGGGGAACACTTCGGAATCACCTGCCGGGCTTGCTGGAACCACCTGCCGGTCATGCCAAAATCACCTGCCAACTACGCCAGTACCACTTGGCGGACACTGTGGAAACACCTGTCGGGCCGGCCGGAACCACATCTCAGACGTGCCAGAACCATGTGCATGAGATGCTGGAACCACACCCCGAACAGACGGAAAACACCTGCCAGACCCGTCTGAACAACCTGCCGAGCACGCCGGAGCCACCTGCTCGACTCGCCGGAACCACCTACCTGACATGCCCAAATCACCTGCCGGGTATGCCAGAACCACTTGGCGGACACTCCGGAATCATCTGCCGGACATGCCGGAACCAGCTCTCAGACACACCAGAACCACGTGCCGGAGACGCCGGAAGCACCTGCCGAGCATGCCGGAGCCACCTGCTCGACTCGCCAGAAACACCTGCCGGACACGCCAAAATCACCTGCCGGGTACGCCAGAACCACCTGGCGGACACTCCGAAACCACCTGTCGCGCATGCCTGAACCACCTCTCAGACGTGCCGGAAGCACGTGCCGGACACGCCGGAATCACCTACCGGACAGACCGGAACCACCTGCCGAGCACGCCGGAGCCACCTGTTCGACTCGCTGGAACCACCTGCCGGACAGGCCAATATCAACTGCTGTCTATGCCAGAACCACCTGGGGGACGGTCCGGAATCACCTGCCAGCCATGGCGGAACCACCTCTCAGACGTACCAGAACCACTTGCCGGAGAACCTGGAAACACGTCCTGGACAGTCTGGAACCACCTGCCGGCCAAGCCTGAACCACCTGCCAAGCACAACGGAACAACCTGCCAGACACGCCAAAATCACCTGCGTGTTATGCCAGAACCACTTGGGGGACTCTCTGGGATGACCTGCCGGGCATGCCGGAACCACCTCTCAGACGTGCCAGAACCATGTGGCGGACAGTCCGGAATCACCTGTTGGGCATGCGCAACCACCTCTGAGACGTACCAGAACCACATGCCGTGCAGGCTGGAACCACCTACCGGACAGACCGGAATCACCTTTCGGGCATGCCGGAACCACCTGTCAGATGTGCCAGAAACACGTGCCGGAGACGCCGGAAGCACCTGCCAAGCACGTTGGAACCACCTGCTCAACTCGCCTGAACCACCTGCCGGACATGCCAAAATCACCTGCCGACTATGCCAGAACCACTTGGCGAACACTCCGGAATCACTTGCCGGGCATGCAGGAACCACCTCTCAGACATGCCAGAACCCCGTGCCAATGACCCCGGAAGCACCAGCCGAGCACGCCGGAACCACCTGCTCGACTCGCCAGAACCACCTGCCGATCACGCAAAAATCACCTGCCGGCTACGCCACAACCAGTTGGTGAACACTTTGGAATCACCTGCCAGGCTTGCTGGAACCACATGCCAGTCATGCCAAAATCACCTGCCAACTACGCCAGAACCGCTTGGCGGACACTGCGGAAACACCTGTCGGGCCGGCTGGAACCACATCTCAGACGTGCCAGAAACGTGTTCACGAGATGCTGGAACCACACCCCGAACAGACGGATACAACCTGCCAGAACCGCCTGAACCACCTGCTGAGCACGCCGGAACCACCTGCTCGACTCACCGGTACCACCTCCCTGACACGCCAAAATCACCTGCTGGGTATGCCAGAACCACTTGGCGGACACTCCGGAATCATCTGCCGGACATGCCGGAACCAGCTCTCAGACACACCAGAACCAAGTGCCGGAGACGCCGGAAGCACCTGCCGAGCATGCCGGAGCCACGTGCTCGACTCGCCAGAAACACCTGCCGGACACGCCAAAATCACCTGCCGGGTACGCCAGAACCACCTGGCGGACACTACGGAATCACCTGCCGCGCATGCCGGAACCACCTCTCAGACGTGCCGGAAGCACGTGCCAGACACGCCGGAAACACCTACCGGACAGACCGGAACCACCTGCCAAGAACGCCGGAGCCACCTGTTCGATTCGCTGGAACCACCTGCCGGACAGGCCAATATCAACTGCTGGCTATGCCAGAACCACCTGGGGGACAGTCCGGGATCACCTGCCAGCCATGGCGGAACCACCTCTCAGACGTACCAGAACCACCTGCCGGAGAAGCTGGAAACACGTCCTGGACAGACTGGAACCACGTGACGGCCATGCCTGAACCACCTGCCGAGCACGGCGGAACCACCTGCCGGACACGCCAAAATCACCTGCGGGCTACGCCAGAACCACTTGGACGACTCTCCGAAATGACCTGCTGGGCATGTTGGAACCACCTCTCAGACGTGCCAGAAGCACGTGGTGGACAGTCCGGAATCACCTGTTGGGCATTCGCAACCACCTCTGACACGTACCAGAACCAGGTGCCGTGCACGCCGGAACCACCTACCGGACAGACCGGAATCCACTTTTGGGCATGCCGGAACCACCAGTCAGATGTGCCAGAAACATGTGCCGGAGACGCCGGAAGCACCTGCTGATCACATCGCAACCACCTGCTCAACTCGCCTGAACCACCTGCCGGACACGCCAAAATCACCTGCCCGCTACACCAGCACCACTTTGGGGACAAGCCGGAATCAAGTGAGGGGCATGCCGGCACAGCCTCTCAGACTGAACCTCGTGCCGGACACCACAGAACCACCTGCCGGACAGACCGGAACCACCTGCCGCACACGCCGGAACCACCGGCTCGACCAGCCGGAACGACCGCTGGACATGCAAAATCACCTGCCGGCTACGCCGGAAACACTTGGCGAACACTCCGGAATCACCTGCCGGGCATGCCGGAACCACCTCTCAGATATGCCAGAACCACGTGCCAATGACCCCGGAAGCACCTGCCGAGCACGCCGGAACCACCTGCTCGACTCGCCAGAACCACCTGCCGGACACGCAAAAATCACCTGCCGGCTACGCCACAACCAGTTGGGGAACACTTCGGAACCACCTGCCGGGCTTGCTGGAACCACCTGCCGGTCATGCCAAAATCACCTGCCAACTACGCCAGTACCACTTGGCGGACACTGTGGAAACACCTGTCGGGCCGGCCGGAACCACATCTCAGACGTGCCAGAACCATGTGCATGAGATGCTGGAACCACACCCCGAACAGACGGAAAACACCTGCCAGACCCGTCTGAACAACCTGCCGAGCACGCCGGAGCCACCTGCTCGACTCGCCGGAACCACCTACCTGACATGCCCAAATCACCGGCCGGGTATGCCAGAACCACTTGGCGGACACTCCGGAATCATCTGCCGGACATGCCGGAACCAGCTCTCAGACACACCAGAACCACGTGCCGGAGACGCCGGAAGCACCTGCCGAGCATGCCGGAGCCACCTGCTCGACTCGCCAGAAACACCTGCCGGACACGCCAAAATCACCTGCCGGGTACGCCAGAACCACCTGGCGGACACTCCGAAACCACCTGTCGCGCATGCCGGAACCACCTCTCAGACGTGCCGGAAGCACGTGCCGGACACGCCGGAATCACCTACCGGACAGACCGGAACCACCTGCCGAGCACGCCAGAGCCACCTGTTCGACTCGCTTGAACCACCTGCCGGACAGGCCAATATCAACTGCTGGCTATGCCAGAACCACCTGGGGGACGGTCCGGAATCACCTGCCAGCCATGGCGGAACCACCTCTCAGACGTACCAGAACCACCTGCCGGAGAAGCTGGAAACACGTCCTGGACAGTCTGGAACCACCTGCCGGCCAAGCCTGAACCACCTGCCAAGCACAACGGAACAACCTGCCAGACACGCCAAAATCACCTGCGTGTTATGCCAGAACCACTTGGAGGACTCTCTGGGATGACCTGCCGGGCATGCCGGAACCACCTCTCAGACGTGCCAGAACCATGTGGCGGACAGTCCGGAATCACCTGTTGGGCATGCGCAACCACCTCTGAGACGTACCAGAACCACATGCCGTGCAGGCTGGAACCACCTACCGGACAGACCGGAATCACCTTTCGGGCATGCCGGAACCACCTGTCAGATGTGCCAGAAACACGTGCCGGAGACGCCGGAAGCACCTGCCAAGCACGTTGGAACCACCTGCTCAACTCGCCTGAACCACCTGCCGGACATGCCAAAATCACCTGCCGACTATGCCAGAACCACTTGGCGAACACTCCGGAATCACTTGCCGGGCATGCAGGAACCACCTCTCAGACATGCCAGAACCCCGTGCCAATGACCCCGGAAGCACCAGCCGAGCACGCCGGAACCACCTGCTCGACTCGCCAGAACCACCTGCCGATCACGCAAAAATCACCTGCCGGCTACGCCACAACCAGTTGGGGAACACTTTGGAATCACCTGCCAGGCTTGCTGGAACCACCTGCCAGTCATGCCAAAATCACCTGCCAACTACGCCAGAACCGCTTGGCGGACACTGCGGAAACACCTGTCGGGCCGGCTGGAACCACATCTCAGACGTGCCAGAAACGTGTTCATGAGATGCTGGAACCACACCCCGAACAGACGGATACCACCAGCCAGAACCGCCTGAACCACCTGCTGAGCACGCCGGAACCACCTGCTCGACTCACCGGTACCACCTCCCTGACACGCCAAAATCACCTGCTGGGTGTGCCAGAACCACTTGGCGGACACTCCGGAATCATCTGCCGGACATGCCGGAACCAGCTCTCAGACACACCAGAACCAATGCCGGAGACGCCGGAAGCACCTGCCGAGCATGCCGGAGCCACGTGCTCGACTCGCCAGAAACACCTGCCGGACACGCCAAAATCACCTGCCGGGTATGCCAGAACCACCTGGCGGACACTACGGAATCACCTGCCGCGCATGCCGGAACCACCTCTCAGACGTGCCGGAAGCACGTGCCAGACACGCCGGAAACACCTACCGGACAGACCGGAACCACCTGCCAAGAACGCCGGAGCCACCTGTTCGACTCCCTGGAACCACCTGCCGGACAGGCCAATATCAACTGCTGGCTATGCCAGAACCACCTGGGGGACAGTCCGGGATCACCTGCCAGCCATGGCGGAACCACCTCTCAGACGTACCAGAACCACCTGCCGGAGAAGCTGGAAACACGTCCTGGACAGACTGGAACCACGTGACGGCCATGCCTGAACCACCTGCTGAGCACGGCGGAACCACCTGCCGGACACGCCAAAATCACCTGCGGGCTACGCCAGAACCACTTGGGCGACTCTCCGAAATGACCTGCCGGGCATGTTGGAACCACCTCTCAGATATGCCAGAACCACGTGCCAATGACCCCGGAAGCACCTGCCGAGCACGCCGGAACCACCTGCTCGACTCGCCAGAACCACCTGCCGGACACGCAAAAATCACCTGCCGGCTACGCCACAACCAGTTGGGGAACACTTCGGAATCACCTGCCGGGCTTGCTGGAACCACCTGCCGGTCATGCCAAAATCACCTGCCAACTACGCCAGTACCACTTGGCGGACACTGTGGAAACACCTGTCGGGCCGGCCGGAACCACATCTCAGACGTGCCAGAACCATGTGCATGAGATGCTGGAACCACACCCCGAACAGACGGAAAACACCTGCCAGACCCGTCTGAACAACCTGCCGCGCACGCCGGAGCCACCTGCTCGACTCGCCGGAACCACCTACCTGACATGCCCAAATCAACAGCCAGGTATGCCAGAACCACTTGGCGGACACTCCGGAATCATCTGCCGGGCATGCCGGAACCACCTCTCAGACGTGCCAGAACCATGTGGCGGACAGTCCGGAATCACCTGTTGGGCATGCGCAACCACCTCTGAGACGTACCAGAACCACATGCCGTGCAGGCTGGAACCACCTACCGGACAGACCGGAATCACCTTTCGGGCATGCCGGAACCACCTGTCAGATGTGCCAGAAACACGTGCCGGAGACGCCGGAAGCACCTGCCAAGCACGTTGGAACCACCTGCTCAACTCGCCTGAACCACCTGCCGGACATGCCAAAATCACCTGCCGACTATGCCAGAACCACTTGGCGAACACTCCGGAATCACTTGCCGGGCATGCAGGAACCACCTCTCAGACATGCCAGAACCCCGTGCCAATGACCCCGGAAGCACCAGCCGAGCACGCCGGAACCACCTGCTCGACTCACCAGAACCACCTGCCGATCACGCAAAAATCACCTGCCGGCTACGCCACAACCAGTTGGTGAACACTTTGGAATCACCTGCCAGGCTTGCTGGAACCACCTGCCAGTCATGCCAAAATCACCTGCCAACTACGCCAGAACCGCTTGGCGGACACTGCGGAAACACCTGTCGGGCCGGCTGGAACCACATCTCAGACGTGCCAGAAACGTGTTCATGAGATGCTGGAACCACACCCCGAACAGACGGATACCACCTGCCAGAACCGCCTGAACCACCTGCTGAGCACGCCGGAACCACCTGCTCGACTCACCGGTACCACCTCCCTGACACGCCAAAATCACCTGCTGGGTATGCCAGAACCACTTGGCGGACACTCCGGAATCATCTGCCGGACATGCCGGAACCAGCTCTCAGACACACCAGAACCACGTGCCGGAGACGCCGGAAGCACCTGCCGAGCATGCCGGAGCCACCTGCTCGACTCGCCAGAAACACCTGCCGGACAGGCCAAAATCACCTGCCGGGTACGCCAGAACCACCTGGCGGACACTACGGAATCACCTGCCGCGCATGCCGGAACCACCTCTCAGACGTGCCGGAAGCACGTGCCAGACACGCCGGAAACACCTACCGGACAGACCGGAACCACCTGCCGAGCACGCCGGAGCCACCTGTTCGACTCGCTGGAACCACCTGCCGGACAGGCCAATATCAACTGCTGGCTATGCCAGAACCACCTGGGGGACAGTCCGGGATCACCTGCCAGCCATGGCGGAACCACCTCTCAGACGTACCAGAACCACCTGCCGGAGAAGCTGGAAACACGTCCTGGACAGACTGGAACCACGTGACGGCCATGCCTGAACCACCTGCCGGACACGCCAAAATCACCTGCGGGCTACGCCAGAACCACTTGGACGACTCTCCGAAATGACCTGCCGGGCATGTTGGAACCACCTCTCAGACGTGCCAGAAGCACGTGGCGGACAGTCCGGAATCACCTGTTGGGCATACGCAACCACCTCTGACACGTACCAGAACTACGTGCCGCGCACGCCGGAACCACCTACCGGACAGACCGGAATCAACTTTTGGGCATGCCGGAACCACCAGTCAGATGTGCCAGAAACACGTGCCGGAGACGCCGGAAGCACCTGCCGAGCACGTCGCAACCACCTGCTCAACTCGCCTGAACCACCTGCCGGACACGCCAAAATCACCTGCCCGCTACACCAGCACCACTTCGGGGACAAGCCGGAATCACGTGAGGGGCATGCCGGCACAGCCTCTCAGAGTGAACCTCGTGCCGGACACCACAGAACCACCTGCCGGACAGACCGGAACCACCTGCCGGACACGCCGGAACCACCGGCTCGACCCGCCGGAACGACCGCTGGACATGCAAACTCACGTGCCGGCTACGCCGCAAACACTTGGCGAACACTCCGGAATCACCTGCCGGGCATGCCGGAACCACCTCTCAGATATGCCAGAACCACGTGCCAATGACCTCAGAAGCACCTGCCGAGCACGCCGGAACCACCTGCTCGACTCGCCAGAACCACCTGCCGGACAGGCAGAAATCACCTGCCGTCTACGCCACAACCAGTTGGGGAACACTTCGGAATCACCTGCCGGGCTTGCTCGAACCACCTGCCGGTCATGCCAAAATCACCTCTCAACTACGCCAGTACCACTTGGCGGACACTGTGGAAACACCTGTCGGGCCGGCCGGAACCACATCTCAGACGTGCCAGAACCATGTGCATGAGATGCTGGAACCACACCCCGAACAGACGGAAAACACCTGCCAGACCTGTCTGAACAACCTGCCGAGCACGCCGGAGCCACCTGCTCGACTCGCAGGAACCACCTACCTGACATGCCAAAATCACCAGCCGGGTATTCCAGAACCACTTGGCGGACACTCCGAAATCATCTGCCGGACATGCCGGAACCAGCACTCACACACACCAGAACCACGTGCCGGAGACGCCGGAAGCACCTGCCGAGCATGCCAGAGCCACCTGCTCGACTCGCCAGAAACACCTGCCGGACACGCCAAAATCACCTGCCGGGTACGCCAGAACCACCTGGCGGACACTCCGAAATCACCTGTCGTGCATGCCGGAACCACCTCTCAGACGTGCCGGAAGCACGTGCCGGACACGCCGGAATCACCTACCGGACACACCGGAACCACATGCCGAGCACGCCGGAGCCACCTCTTCGACTCGCTGGAACCACCTGCCAGACAGGCCAATATCAACTGCTGGCTATGCCAGAACCACCTGGGGGACGGTCCGGAATCGCCTGCCAGCCATGGCGGAACCACCTCTCAGACGTACCAGAACCACCTGCCGGAGAAGCTCGAAACACGTCCTGGACAGTCTGGAACCACCTGCCGGCCAAGCCTGAACCACCTGCCAAGCACAACGGAACAACCTGCCAGACACGCCAAAATCACCTGCGTGTTATGCCAGAACCACTTGGAGGACTCTCTGGGATGACCTGCCGGGCATGCCGGAACCACCTCTCAGACGTGCCAGAACCATGTGGCGGACAGTCCGGAATCACCTGTTGGGCATGCGCAACCACCTCTGAGACGTACCAGAACCACATGCCGTGCAGGCTGGAACCACCTACCGGACAGACCGGAATCACCTTTCGGGCATGCCGGAACCACCTGTCAGATGTGCCAGAAACACGTGCCGGAGACGCCGGAGGCACCTGCCAAGCACGTTGGAACCACCTGCTCAACTCGCCTGAACCACCTGCCGGACATGCCAAAATCACCTGCCGACTATGCCAGAACCACTTGGCGAACACTCCGGAATCACTTGCCGGGCATGCAGGAACCACCTCTCAGACATGCCAGAACCCCGTGCCAATGACCTCGGAAGCACCAGCCGAGCACGCCAGAACCACCTGCTCGACTCGCCAGAACCACCTGCCGATCACGCAAAAATCACCTGCAGGCTATGCCACAACCAGTTGGTGAACACTTTGGAATCACCTGCCAGGCTTGCTGGAACCACCTGCCAGTCATGCCAAAATCACCTGCCAACTACGCCAGAACCGTTGTTGGACACTGCGGAAACACCTGTCGGGCCGGCTGGAACCACATCTCAGACGTGCCAGAAACGTGTTCATGAGATGCTGGAACCACACCCCGAACAGACGGATACCACCTGCCAGAACCGCCTGAACCACGTGCTGAGCACGCCGGAAACACCTGATCGACTCACCGGTACCACCTCCCTGACACGCCAAAATCACCTGCTGGGTATGCCAGAACCACTTGGCGGACACTCCGGAATCATCTGCCGGACATGCCGGAACCAGCTCTCAAACACACCAGAACCAAGGGCCGGAGACGCCGGAAGCACCTGCCGAGCATGCCGGAGCCACCTGCTCGACTCGCCAGAAACACCTGCCGGACACGCCAAAATCACCTGCCGGGTATGCCAGAACCACCTGGCGGACACTACGGAATCACCTTCCGCGCATGCCGGAACCACCTCTCAGACGTGCCAGAAGAACGTGCCAGACACGCCGGAAACACCCACCGGACAGACCGGAACCACCTGCCAAGAACGCCGGAGCCACCTGTTCGACTCGCTGGAACCACCTGCCGGACAGGCCAATATCAAGTGCTGGCTATACCAGAACCACCTGGGGGACAGTCCGTGATCACCTGCCAGCCATGGCGGAACCACCTCTCAGACGTACCAGAACCACCTGCCGGAGAAGCTGGAAACACGTCCTGGACAGACTGGAACCACGTGACGGCCATGCCTGAACCACCTGCCGAGCACGGCGGAACCACCTGCCGGACACGCCAAAATCACCTGCGGGCTACGCCAGAACCACTTGGACGACTCTCCGAAATGACCTGCCGGGCATGTTGGAACCACCTCTCAGACGTGCCAGAAGCACGTGGCGGACAGTCCGGAATCACCTGTTGGGCATACGCAACCACCTCTGAGACGTACCAGAACCACGTGCCGTACACGCCGGAACCACCTACCGGACAGACCGGAATCAACTTTTGGGCAAGCCGGAACCACCAGTCAGATGTGCCAGAAACACGTGACGGAGACGCCGGGAGCACCTGCCGAGCATGTCGCAACCACCTGCTCAACTCGCCGGAACCACCTGCCGGGCACGCCAAAATCACCTGCCCGCTACACCAGCACCACTTCGGGGACAAGCCGGAATCACGTGAGGGGCATGCCGGCACAGCCTCTCAGACTGAACCTCGTGCCGGACACCACAGAACCACCTGCCGGAATGACCGGAACCACATGCCGGACACGCCGGATCCACCAGCTTGACCCGCCGGAACGACCGATGGACATGCAAAATCACCAGCCGGCTACGCCGGAAACACTTGGCGAACACTCCGGAATCACCTGCCGGGCATGCCGGAACCACCTCTCAGATATGACAGTACCACGTGCCAATGACCCCGGAAGCACCTGCCGAGCACGCCGGAACCACCTGCTCGACTCGCCAGAACCACCTGCCGGACACGCAGAAATCACCTGCCGGCTACGCCACAACCAGTTGGGGAACACTTCGGAATCACCTGCTGGGCTTGCTGGAACCACCTGCCGGTCATGCCAAAATCACCTGCAAACTACGCCAGTACCACTTGGCGGACACTGTGGAAACACCTGTCGGGCCGGCCGGAACCACATCTCAGACGTGCCAGAACCATGTGCATGAGATGCTGGAACCACACCCCGAACAGACGGAAAACACCTGCCAGACCCGTCTGAACATCCTGCCGAGCACGCCGGAGCCACCTGCTCGACTCGCCGGAACCACCTACCTGACATGCCAAAATCACCAGCCGGGTATTCCAGAACCACTTGGCGGACACTCCGAAATCATCTGCCGGACATGCCGGAACCAGCTCTCAGACACACCAGAACCACGTGCCGGAGACGCCAGAAGCACCTGCCGAGCATGCCGGAGCCACCTGCTCGACTCGCCAGAAACACCTGCCGGACACGCCAAAATCACCTGCCGGGTACGCCAGAACCACCTGGCGGACACTCCGAAACCACCTGTCACGCATGCCTGAACCACCTCTCAGACTTGCCGGAAGCACGTGCCGGACACGCCGGAATCATCTACCGGGCAGACCGGAACCACCTGCCGAGCACGCCGGAGCCACCTGTTCGACTCGCGGGAACCACCTGCCGGACAGGCCAATATCAACTGCTGGCTATGCCAGAACCACCTGGGGGACGGTCCGGAATTTCCTGCCAGCCATGGCGGAACCACCTCTCAGACGTACCAGAACCACCTGCCGGAGAAGCTGGAAACACGTCCTGGACAGTCTGGAACCACCTGCCTTCCAAGCCTGAAACACCTGCCAAGCACAACGGAACAACCTGCCAGACACGCCAAAATCACCTGCGTGTTATGCCAGAACCACTTAGAGGACTCTCTGGGATGACCTGCCGGGCATGCCGGAACCACCTCTCAGACGTGCCAGAACCATGTGGCGGACAGTCCGGAATCACCTGTTGGGCATGCGCAACCACCTCTGAGACGTACCAGAACCACATGCCGTGCAGGCTGGAACCACCTACCGGACAGACCGGAATCACCTTTTGGGCATGCCGGAACCACCTGTCAGATGTGCCAGAAACACGTGCCGGAGACGCCGGAAGCACCTGCCAAGCACGTTGGAACCACCTGCTCAACTCGCCTGAACCCCCTGCCGGACATGCCAAAATCACCTGCCGACTATGCCAGAACCACTTGGCGAACACTCCGGAATCACTTGCCGGGCATGCAGGAACCACCTCTCAGACATGCCAGAACCCCGTGCCAATGACCCCGGAAGCCCCGCCCGAGCACGCCGGAACCACCTGCTCGACTCACCAGAACCACCTGCCGATCACGCAAAAATCACCTGCCGGCTACGCCACAACCAGTTGGGGAACACTTTGGAATCACCTGCCAGGCTTGCCGGAAAAACCTGCCAGTCATGTCAAAATCACCTGCCAACTACGCCAGAACCGCTTGGCGGACACTGCGGAAATACCTGTCGGGCCGGCTGGAACCACATCTCAGACGTGCCAGAAACGTGTTCATGAGATGCTGGAACCACACCCCGAACAGACGGATACCACCTGCCAGAACCGCCTGAACCACCTGCTGAGCACGCCGGAACCACCTGCTCGACTCACCGGTACCACCTCCCTGACACGCCAAAATCACCTGCTGGGTATGCCAGAACCACTTGGCGGACACTCCGGAATCATCTGCCGGACATGCCGGAACCAGCTCTCAGACACACCAGAACCAAGTGCCGGAGACGCCGGAACCACCTGCTGAGCACGCCGGAACCACCTGCTCGACTCGCCAGAAACACCTGCCGGACACGCCAAAATCACCTGCCGGGTATGCCAGAACCACCTGGCGGACACTACGGAATCACCTGCCGCGCATGCCGGAACAACCTCTCAGATGTGCCGGAAGCACGTGCCAGACCCGCCGGAAACACCTACCGGACAGACCGGAACCACCTGCCAAGAACGCCGGAGCCACGTGTTCGACTCGCTGGATCCACCTGCCGGACAGGCCAATATCAACTGCTGGCTATGCCAGAACCACCTGGGGGACAGTCCGGAATCACCTGCCAGCCATGGCGGAACCACCTCTCAGACGTACCAGAACCACCTGCCGGAGAAGCTGGAAACACGTCCTGGACAGACTGGAACCACGTGACGGCCATGCCTGAACCACCTGCCGAGCACGGCGGAACCACCTGCCGGACACGCCAAAATCACCTGCGGGCTACGCCAGAACCACTTGGACGACTCTCCGAAATGACCTGCCGGGCATGTTGGAACCACCTCTCAGACGTGCCAGAAGCACGTGGCGGACAGTCCGGAATCACCTGTTGGGCATACGCAACCACCTCTGACACGTACCAGAACCACGTGCCGTGCACGCCGGAACCACCTACCGGACAGACCGGAATCAACTTTTGGGCATGCCGGAACCACCAGTCAGATGTGCCAGAAACACGTGCCGGAGACGCCGGAAGCACCTGCCGAGCACGTCGCAACCACCTGCTCAACTCGCCTGAACCACCTGCCGGACACGCCAAAATCACCTGCCCGCTACACCAGCACCACTTCGGGGACAAGCCGGAATCACGTGAGGGGCATGCCGGCACAGCCTCTCAGACTGAACCTCGTGCCGGACACCACAGAACCACCTGCTGGACAGACCGGAACCACCTGCCGGACACGCCGGAACCACAGGCTCGACCCGCCGGAACGACTGCTGGACAGGCAAAATCACCTGCCGGCTACGCCGGAAACACTTGGCGAACACTCCGGAATCACCTGCCGGGCATGCCGGAACCACCTCTCAGATATGCCAGAACCCCGTGCCAATGACCCCGGAAGCACCTGCCGAGCACGCCGGAACCACCTGCTCCACTCGCCAGAACCACCTGCCGGACACGCAAAAATCACCTGCCGGCTACGCCACAACCAGTTGGGGAACACTTCGGCATCACCTGCCGGGCTTGCTGGAACCACCTGCCGGTCATGCCAAAATCACCTGCCAACTACGCCAGTACCACTTGGCGGACACTGTGGAAACACCTGTCGGGCCGGCCGGAACCACATCTCAGACGTGCCAGAACCATGTGCATGAGATGCTGGAACCACACCCCGAACAGACGGAAAACACCTGCCACACCCGTCTGAACAACCTGCCGACCACGCTGGAGCCACCTGCTCGACTCGCCGGAACCACCTACCTGACATGCCCAAATCACCAGCCGGGTATGCCAGAACCACTTGGCAGACACTCCGGAATCATCTGCCGGACATGCCGGAACCAGCTCTCAGACACACCAGAACCACGTGCCGGAGACGCCGGAAGCACCTGCCGAGCATGCCGGAGCCACCTGCTCGACTCGCCAGAAACACATGCCGGACACACCAAAATCACCTGCCGCGTACGCCAGAACCACCTGGCGGACACTCCGAAATCACCTGTAGGACATGCCGGAACCACCTCTCAGACGTTCCGGAAGCACGTGCCGGACACGCCGGAATCACCTACCGGAGAGACCGGAACCACCTTCCGAGCACGCCGGAGCCACCTGTTCGACTAGCTGGAACTACCTGCCGGACAGGCCAATATCAACTGCTGGCTATGCCAGAACCACCTGGGGGACGGTCCGGAATCGCCTGCCAGCCATGGCGGAACCACCTCTCAGACGTACCAGAACCACCTGCCGGAGAAGCTGGAAACACGTCCTGGACAGTCTGGAACCACCTGCCGGCCAAGCCTGAACCACCTGCCAAGCACAACGGAACAACCTGCCAGACACGCCAAAATCACCTGCGTGTTATGCCAGAACCACTTAGAGGACTCTCTGGGATGACCTGCCGGGCATGCCGGAACCACCTCTCAGACGTGCCAGAACCATGTGGCGGACAGTCCGGAATCACCTGTTGGGCATGCGCAACCAACTCTGAGACGTACCAGAACCACATGCCGTGCAGGCTGGAACCACCTACCGGACAGACCGGAATCACCTTTCGGGCATGCCGGAACCACCTGTCAGATGTGCCAGAAACACGTGCCGGAGACGCCGGAAGCACCTGCCAAGCACGTTGGAACCACCTGCTCAACTCGCCTGAACCACCTGCCGGACATGCCAAAATCACCTGCCGACTATGCCAGAACCACTTGGCGAACACTCCGGAATCACTTGCCGGGCATGCAGGAACCACCTCTCAGACATGCCAGAACCCCGTGCCAATGACCACTGAAGCCCCAACCGAGCACGCCGGAACCACCTGCTCGACTCGCCAGAACCACCTGCCGATCACGCAAAAATCACCTGCCGGCTACGCCACAACCAGTTGGGGAACACTTTGGAATCACCTGCCAGGCTTGCTGGAACCACCTTCCAGTCATGTCAAAATCACCTGCCAACTACGCCAGAACCGCTTGGCGGACACTGCGGAAACACCTGTCGGGCCGGCTGGAACCACATCTCAGACGTGCCAGAAACGTGTTCATGAGATGCTGGAACCACACCCCGAACAGACGGATACCACCTGCCAGAACCGCCTGAACCACCTGCTGAGCACGCCGGAACCACCTGCTCGACTCACCGGTACCACCTCCCTGACACGCCAAAATCACCTGCTGGGTATGCCAGAACCACTTGGCGGACACTCCGGAATCATCTGCCGGACATGCCGGAACCAGCTCTCAGACACACCAGAACCAAGTGCCGGAGACGCCGGAAGCACCTGCCGAGCATGCCGGAGCCACCTGCTCGACTCGCCAGAAACACCTGCCGGACACGCCAAAATCACCTGCCGGGTATGCCAGAACCACCTGGCGGACACTACGGAATCACCTGCCGCGCATGCCGGAACCACCTCTCAGATGTGCCGGAAGCACGTGCCAGACCCGCCGGAAACACCTACCGGACAGACCGGAACCACCTGCCAAGAACGCCGGAGCCACGTGTTCGACTCGCTGGATCCACCTGCCGGACAGGCCAATATCAACTGCTGGCTATGCCAGAACCACCTGGGGGACAGTCCGGGATCACCTGCCAGCCATGGCGGAACCACCTCTCAGACGTACCAGAACCACCTGCCGGAGAAGCTGGAAACACGTCCTGGACAGACTGGAACCACGTGACGGCCATGCCTGAACCACCTGCCGAGCACGGCGGAACCACCTGCCGGACACGCCAAAATCACCTGCGGGCTACGCCAGAACCACTTGGACGACTCTCCGAAATGACCTGCCGGGCATGTTGGAACCACCTCTCAGACGTGCCAGAAGCACGTGGCGGACAGTCCGGAATCACCTGTTGGGCATACGCAACCACCTCTGACACGTACCAGAACCACGTGCCGTGCACGCCGGAACCACCTACCGGACAGACCGGAATCAACTTTTGGGCATGCCGGAACCACCAGTCAGATGTGCCAGAAACACGTGCCGGAGACGCCGGAAGCACCTGCCGAGCACGTCGCAACCACCTGCTCAACTCGCCTGAACCACCTGCCGGACACGCCAAAATCACCTGCCCGCTACACCAGCACCACTTCGGGGACAAGCCGGAATCACGTGAGGGGCATGCCGGCACAGCCTCTCAGACTGAACCTCGTGCCGGACACCACAGAACCACCTGCTGGAAAGACCGGAACCACCTGCCGGACACGCCGGAACCACAGGCTCGACCCGCCGGAACGACTGCTGGACAGGCAAAATCACCTGCCGGCTACGCCGGAAACACTTGGCGAACACTCCGGAATCACCTGCCGGGCATGCCGGAACCACCTCTCAGATATGCCAGAACCCCGTGCCAATGACCCCGGAAGCACCTGCCGAGCACGCCGGAACCACCTGCTCCACTCGCCAGAACCACCTGCCGGACACGCAAAAATCACCTGCCGGCTACGCCACAACCAGTTGGGGAACACTTCGGAATCACCTGCCGGGCTTGCTGGAACCACCTGCCGGTCATGCCAAAATCACCTGCCAACTACGCCAGTACCACTTGGCGGACACTGTGGAAACACCTGTCGGGCCGGCCGGAACCACATCTCAGACGTGCCAGAACCATGTGCATGAGATGCTGGAACCACACCCCGAACAGACGGAAAACACCTGCCACACCCGTCTGAACAACCTGCCGACCACGCTGGAGCCACCTGCTCGACTCGCCGGAACCACCTACCTGACATGCCCAAATCACCAGCCGGGTATGCCAGAACCACTTGGCAGACACTCCGGAATCATCTGCCGGACATGCCGGAACCAGCTCTCAGACACACCAGAACCACGTGCCGGAGACGCCGGAAGCACCTGCCGAGCATGCCGGAGCCACCTGCTCGACTCGCCAGAAACACATGCCGGACACACCAAAATCACCTGCCGCGTACGCCAGAACCACCTGGCGGACACTCCGAAATCACCTGTAGGGCATGCCGGAACCACCTCTCAGACGTTCCGGAAGCACGTGCCGGACACGCCGGAATCACCTACCGGAGAGACCGGAACCACCTTCCGAGCACGCCGGAGCCACCTGTTCGACTAGCTGGAACCACCTGCCGGACAGGCCAATATCAACTGCTGGCTATGCCAGAACCACCTGGGGGACGGTCCGGAATCGCCTGCCAGCCATGGCGGAACCACCTCTCAGACGTACCAGAACCACCTGCCGGAGAAGCTGGAAACACGTCCTGGACAGTCTGGAACCACCTGCCTTCCAAGCCTGAAACACCTGCCAAGCACAACGGAACAACCTGCCAGACACGCCAAAATCACCTGCGTGTTATGCCAGAACCACTTAGAGGACTCTCTGGGATGACCTGCCGGGCATGCCGGAACCACCTCTCAGACGTGCCAGAACCATGTGGCGGACAGTCCGGAATCACCTGTTGGGCATGCGCAACCAACTCTGAGACGTACCAGAACCACATGCCGTGCAGGCTGGAACCACCTACCGGACAGACCGGAATCACCTTTCGGGCATGCCGGAACCACCTGTCAGATGTGCCAGAAACACGTGCCGGAGACGCCGGAAGCACCTGCCAAGCACGTTGGAACCACCTGCTCAACTCGCCTGAACCACCTGCCGGACATGCCAAAATCACCTGCCGACTATGCCAGAACCACTTGGCGAACACTCCGGAATCACTTGCCGGGCATGCAGGAACCACCTCTCAGACATGCCAGAACCCCGTGCCAATGACCACTGAAGCCCCAACCGAGCACGCCGGAACCACCTGCTCGACTCGCCAGAACCACCTGCCGATCACGCAAAAATCACCTGCCGGCTACGCCACAACCAGTTGGGGAACACTTTGGAATCACCTGCCAGGCTTGCTGGAACCACCTTCCAGTCATGTCAAAATCACCTGCCAACTACGCCAGAACCGCTTGGCGGACACTGCGGAAACACCTGTCGGGCCGGCTGGAACCACATCTCAGACGTGCCAGAAACGTGTTCATGAGATGCTGGAACCACACCCCGAACAGACGGATACCACCTGCCAGAACCGCCTGAACCACCTGCTGAGCACGCCGGAACCACCTGCTCGACTCACCGGTACCACCTCCCTGACACGCCAAAATCACCTGCTGGGTATGCCAGAACCACTTGGCGGACACTCCGGAATCATCTGCCGGACATGCCGGAACCAGCTCTCAGACACACCAGAACCAAGTGCCGGAGACGCCGGAAGCACCTGCCGAGCATGCCGGAGCCACCTGCTCGACTCGCCAGAAACACCTGCCGGACACGCCAAAATCACCTGCCGGGTATGCCAGAACCACCTGGCGGACACTACGGAATCACCTGCCGCGCATGCCGGAACCACCTCTCAGACGTGCCGGAAGCACGTGCCGGACACGCCGGAAACACATACCGGACAGACCGGAACCACCTGCCAAGAACGCCGGAGCCACCTGTTCGACTCGCTGGAACCACCTGCCGGACAGGCCAATATCAACTACTGGCTATGCCAGAACCACCTGGGGGACAGTCCGGGATCACCTGCCAGCCATGGCGGAACCACCTCTCAGACGTACCAGAACCACCTGCCGGAGAAGCTGGAAACACGTCCTGGACAGACTGGAACCACGTGACGGCCATGCCTGAACCACCTGCCGAGCACGGCGGAACCACCTGCCGGACACGCCAAAATCACCTGCGGGCTACGCCAGAACCACTTGGACGACTCTCCGAAATGACCTGCCGGGCATGTTGGAACCACCTCTCAGACGTGCCAGAAGCACGTGGCGGACAGTCCGGAATCACCTGTTGGGCATACGCAACCACCTCTGACTCGTACCAGAACCACGTGCCGTGCACGCCGGAACCACCTACCGGACAGACCGGAATCAACATTTGGGCATGCCGGAACCACCAGTCAGATGTGCCAGAAACACGTGCCGGAGACGCCGGAAGCACCTGCCGAGCACGTCGCAACCACCTGCTCAACTCGCCTGAACCACCTGCCGGACACGCCAAAATCACCTGCCCGCTACACCAGCACCACTTCGGGGACAAGCCGGAATCACGTGAGGGGCATGCCGGCACAGCCTCTCAGAGTGAACCTCGTGCCGGACACCACAGAACCACCTGCCGGACAGACCGGAACCACCTGCCGGACACGCCGGAACCACCGGCTCGACCCGCCGGAACGACCGCTGGACATACAAAATCACCTGCCGGCTACGCCGGAAACACTTGGCGAACACTCTGGAATCACCTGCCGGGCATGCCGGAACCACCTCTCAGATATGCCAGAACCACGTGCCAATGACCCCGGAAGCACCTGCCGAGCACGCCGGAGCCACCTGCTCGACTCGCCAGAACCACCTGCCGGACACGCAAAAATCACCTGCCGGCTACGCCACAACCAGTTGGGGAACACTTCGGAATCACCTGCCGGGCTTGCTGGAACCACCTGCCGGTCATGCCAAAATCACCTGCCAGCTATGCCAGTACCACTTGGTGGACACTGTGGAAACAACTGTCGGGCCGGCCGGAACCACATCTCAGACGTGCCAGAACCATGTGCATGAGATGCTGGAACCACACCCCGAACAGACGGAAAACACCTGCCACACCCGTCTGAACAACCTGCCGACCACGCCGGAGCCACCTGCTCGACTCGCCGGAACCACCTACCTGACATGCCCAAATCACCAGCCGGGTATGCCAGAACCACTTGGAAGACACTCCGGAATCATCTGCCGGACATGCCGGAACCAACTCTCAGACACACCAGAACCACGTGCCGGAGACGCCGGAAGCACCTGCCGAGCATGCTGGATCCACCTGCTCGACTCGCCAGAAACACCTGCCGGACACGCCAAAATCAACTGCCTGGTACGACAGAACCACCTGGCGGACACTCCGAAATCACGTGTCGCACATGCCGGAACCACCTCTCAGACGTGACGGAAGCACGTGCCGGACACGCCGGAATCACCTACCGGACAGACCGGAACCACCTGCCGAGCACGCAGGAGCCACCTGTTCGACTCGCTGGAACCACCTGCCGGACAGGCCAATATCAACTGCTGGCTATGCCAGAACCACCTGGGGGACGGTCCGGAATCGCCTGCCAGCCATGGCGGAACCACCTCTCAGACGTACCAGAACCACCTGCCGGAGAAGCTGGAAACACATCCTGGACAGTCTGGAACCACCTGCCGGCCAAGCCTGAAACACCTGCCAAGCACAACGGAACAACCTGCCAGACACGCCAAAATCACCAGCGTGTTATGCCAGAACCACTTCGAGGACTCTCTGGGATGACCTGCCGGGCATGCCGGAACCACCTCTCAGACGTGCCAGAACCATGTGGCGGACAGTCCGGAATCACCTGTTGGGCATGCGCAACCACCTCTGAGACGTACCAGAACCACGTGCCGTGCAGGCTGGAACCACCTACCAGACAGACCGGAATCACCTTTTGGGCATGCCGGAACCACCTGTCAGATGTGCCAGAAACACGTGCCGGAGACGCCGGAAGCACCTGCCAAGCACGTTGGAACCACCTGCTCAACTCGCCTGAACCACCTGCCGGACATGCCAAAATCACCTGCCGACTATGCCAGAACCACTTGGCGAAAACTCCGGAATCACTTGCCGGGCATGCAGGAACCACCTCTCAGACATGCCAGAACCCCGTGCCAATGACCCCGGAAGCACCAGCCGAGCACTCCGGAACCACCTGCTCGACTCGCCAGAACCACCTGCCGGTCACGCAAAAATCACCTGCCGGCTAAGCCACAACCAGTTGGTGAACACTTTGGGTTCACCTGCCAGGCTTGCTGGAACCACCTGCCAGTCATGCCAAAATAACCTGCCAACTACGCCAGAACCGCTTGGCGGACACTGCGGAAACACCTGTCGGGCCGGCTGGAACCACATCTCAGACGTGCCAGAAACGTGTTCATGAGATGCTGGAACCACACACAGAACAGACGGATACCACCTGCCAGAACCGCCTGAACCACCTGCTGAGCACGCCGGAACCACCTGCTCGACTCACCGGTACCACCTCCCTGACACGCCAAAATCACCTGCTGGGTATGCCAGAACCACTTGGCGGACACTCCGGAATCATCTGCCGGACATGCCGGAACCAGCTCTCAGACACACCAGAACCACGTGCCGGAGACGCCGGAAGCACCTGCTGAGCATGCAGGAGCCACCTGCTCGACTCGCCAGAAACACCTGCCGGACACGCCAAAATCACCTGCCGGGTACGCCAGAACCACCTGGCGGACACTCCGAAACCACCTGTCGCGCATGCCGGAACCACCTCTCAGACGTGCAGGAAGCACGTGCCAGACACGCCGGAATCACCTACCGGACAGACCGGAACCACCTGCCGAGCACGCCGGAGCCACCTGTTCGACTCGCTGGAACCACCTGCCGGACAGGCCAATATCAACTGCTGGCTATGCCAGAACCACCTGGGGGACGGTCCGGAATCGCCTGCCAGCCATGGCGGAACCACCTCTCAGACGTACCGGAACAACCTGCCGGAGAAGCTGGAAACACGTCCTGGACAGACTGGAACCACGTAACGGCCATGCCTGAACCACCTGCCGAGCACGGCGGAACCACCTGCCGGACACGCCAAAATCACCTGCGGGCTACGCCAGAACCACTTGGACCACTCTCCGAAATGACCTGCCGGGCATGTTGGAACCACCTCTCAGACGTGCCAGAAGCACGTGGCGGACAGTCCGGAATCACCTGTTGGGCATACGCAACCACCTCTGAGACGTACCAGAACCACGTTCCGTGCACGCCGGAACCACCTACCGGACAGACCGGAATCAACTTTTGGGCATGCCGGAACCACCAGTCAGATGTGCCAGAAACACGTGCCGGAGACGCCGGAAGCACCTGCCGAGCACGTCGCAACCACCTGCTCAACTCTCCTGAACCACCTGCCGGACACGCCAAAATCACCTGCCCGCTACACCAGCCCCACTTCGGGGACAAGCCGGAATCACGTGAGGGGCATGCCGGCACAGCCTCTCAGACTGAACCTCGTGCCGGACACCACAGAACCACCTGCCGGACAGACCGGAACCACCTGCCGGACACGCCGGAACCAGCGGCTCGACCCGCCGGAACGACCGCTGGACATGCAAAATCACCTGCCGGCTACGCCTGAAACACTTGGCGAACACTCCGGAATCACCTGCCGGGCATGCCGGAACCACCTCTCAGATATGCCAGAACCACGTGCCAATGACCCCGGAACCACCTGCGGAGCACGCCGGAACCACCTGCTCGACTTGCCAGAACCACCTGCCGGACACGCAAAAATCACCTGCCGGCTACGCCACAACCAGTTGGGGAACACTTCGGAATCACCTGCCGGGCTTGCTGGAACCACCTGCCGGTCATGCCAAAATCACCTGCCAACTACGCCAGTACCACTTGGCGGACACTGTGGAAACACCTGTCGGGCCGGCCGGAACCACATCTCAGACGTGCCAGAACCATGTGCATGAGATGCTGGAACCACACCCCGAACAGACGGAAAACACCTGCCAGACCCGTCTGAACAACCTGCCGAGCACGCCGGAGCCACCTGCTGAACTCGCCGGAACCACCTACCTGACATGCCCAAATCACCAGCCGGGTATGCCAGAACCACTTGGCGGACACTCCGGAATCATCTGCCGGAGATGCCGGAACCAGCTCTCAGACACACCAGAACCACGTGCCGGAGACGCCGGAAGCACCTGCCGAGCATGCCGGAGCCACCTGGTCGACTCGCCAGAAACACCTGCCGGACACGCCAAAATCACCTGCCGGGTACGCCAGAACCACCTGGCGGACACTCCGAAACCACCTGTCGCGCATGCCGGAACCACCTCTCAGACGTGCCGGAAGCACGTGCCGGACACGCCGGAATCACCTACCGGACAGACCGGAACCACCTGCCGAGCACTCCGGAGCCACCTGTTCGACTCGCTGGAACCACCTGCCGGACAGGCCAATATCAACTGCTGGCTATGCCAGAACCACCTGGGGGACGGTCCGGAATCACCTGCCAGCCATGGCGGAACCACCTCTCAGACTTACCAGAACCACCTGCCGGAGAAGCTGGAAACACGTCCTGGACAGTCTGGAACCACCTGCCGGCCAAGCCTGAACCACCTGCCAAGCACAACGGAACAACCTGCCAGACACGCCAAAATCACCTGCGTGTTATGCCAGAACCACTTGGAGGACTCTCTGGGATGACCTGCCGGGCATGCCGGAACCACCTCTCAGACGTGCCAGAACCATGTGGCGGACAGTCCGGAATCACCTGTTGGGCATGTGCAACCACCTCTGAGACGTACCAGAACCACATGCCGTGCAGGCTGGAACCACCTACCGGACAGACCGGAATCACATTTCGGGCATGACGGAACCACCTGTCAGATGTGCCAGAAACACGTGCCGGAGACGCCGGAAGCACCTGCCAAGCACGTTGGAACCACCTGCTCAACTCGCCTGAACCACCTGCCGGACATGCGAAAATCACCTGTCGACTATGCCAGAACCACTTGGCGAACACTCCGGAATCACTTGCCGGGCATGCAGGAACCACCTCTCAGACATGCCAGAACCCCGTGCCAAAAACCCCGGAAGCACCAGCCAAGCACGCCGGAACCACCTGCTCGACTCGCCAGAACCACCTGCCGATCACGCAAAAATCACCCCCCGGCTACGCCACAACCAGTTGGTGAACACTTTGGAATCATCTGCCAGGCTTGCTGGAACCACCTGCCAGTCATGCCAAAATCACCTGCCAACTACGCCAGAACCGCTTGGCGGACACTGCGGAAACACCTGTCGGGCCGGCTGGAACCACATCTCAGACGTGCCAGAAACGTGTTCATGAGATGCTGGAACCACACCCCGAACAGACGGATACCACCTGCCAGAACCGCCTGAACCACCTGCTGAGCACGCCGGAACCACCTGCTCGACTCACCGGTACCACCTCCCTGACACGCCAAAATCACCTGCTGGGTATGCCAGAACCACTTGGCGGACACTCCGGAATCATCTGCCGGACATGCCGGAACCAGCTCTCAGACACACCAGAACCAAGTGCCGGAGACGCCGGAAGCACCTGCCGAGCATGCCAGAGCCACCTGCTCGACTCGCCAGAAACACCTGCCGGACACGCCAAAATCACCTGCCAGGTATGCCAGAACCACCTGGCGGACACTACGGAATCACCTGCCGCGCATGCCGGAACCACCTCTCAGACGTGCCGGAAGCACGTCCCGGACACGCCGGAAACACCTACCGGACAGACCGGAACCACCTGCCAAGAACGCCGGAGCCACCTGCTCGACTCGCCGGAACCACCTACCTGACATGCCCAAATCACCAGCCGGGTATGCCAGAACCACTTGGCGGACACTCCGGAATCATCTGCCGGACATGCCGGAACCAGCTCTCAGACACACCAGAACCACGTGCCGGAGACGCCGGAAGCACATGCAGAGCATGCTGGATCCACCTGCTCGACTCGCCAGAAACACCAGCCGGACAGGCCAAAATCACCTGCCGGGTATGCTAGAACCACCTGCCGGACACTACGGAATCACCTGCCGCGCATGCCGGAACCACCTCTCAGACGTGCCGGAAGCACGTGCCAGACACGCCGGAAACACCTACCGGACAGACCGGAACCACCTGCCAAGAACGCCGGAGCCACCTGTTCGACTCGCTGGAACCACCTGCCGGACAGGCCAATATCAACTGCTGGCTATGCCAGAACCACCTGGGGGACAGTCCGGGATCACCTGCCAGCCATGGCGGAACCACCTCTCAGTCGTACCAGAACCACCTGCCGGAGAAGCTGGAAACACGTCCTGGACAGACTGGAACCACGTGACGGCCATGCCTGAACCACCTGCCGAGCACGGCGGAACCACCTGCCGGACACGCCAAAATCACCTACAGGGTACGCCAGAACCACGTGGCGGACACTCCGGAATCACCTGTCGGGCATGCCGGAACCACCTCTCAGACGTGCCAGAACCTCTTGCCGGACACGGCAGAACCACCTGCCGGACAGACCGGAACCACCTGCCGGACACGCCGGAACCACCGGCTCGACTCGCCGGAACCACCGCCGGACATGCAAAATCACCTGCCGGCTACGCCAGAACCACTTGGCGAACACTCCGGAATCACCTGCCGGGCATGCCGGAACCACCTTTCAGACTTGCCAGAACCATGTTCCGGACACGCCGGTACCACCTGCCGAGTATGCCGGAACCACCTGATCCACTCCCCAGAACCACCTGCTGGACACGCCAGAATCACCTGCCGGCTACGCCAGAACCACTCGGCAGACACTCCGGAACCACCTGCCGGGCATGCCGGAACCACCTCTCAGAGGTGCCAGAATCACAGGCCGGAGACTCCGGAATCACCTGCCGGGCATGCCGGAACCATCACTCAGACGTTCCAGAACCATGTTCCGGACACTCCGGTACCACCTGCCGAGCTCGCCGGAACCACCTGCTGGACACGCCAAAATCACCTGCCAGCTACGCCAGAACCACGCGGCAGACACTCCGGAATCACATGTCAGGCATTCCGAAACCACCTCTCAGAGGTGCCAGAACCACATGCCGGACACTCCGGAATCAATTGCCGGGCATGCCGGAACCACCTCTCAGACGTGCCAGGACCATGTGCCGGACACGCCGCAACCACCTGCCGAGTATGCCGGAACCACCTGCTCCACTCCCCAGAACCACCTGCTGGACACGCCAAAATCACCTGCCCGCTACGCCAGAACCACTCGGCAGACGCTCCGGAACCACTTCCAGGACAGACCGGAACCACCTTCCGGACACGCCGGGACCACCTGCTTGACTCGGCAGAACCACCAGCCGGACACACCGGAATCACCAGCCGGCTACGCCACAACCACTTGTCGGACACTCCAGAATCACCTGCCCGGCATGCTGGAACCACCTCTCAGAGGTGCCACAGCCACATGCAGGAGACGGCGGTAGCACCTGCCGAGAATGCCGGAAGTTCCTGATCCACACCCCAGAACCCCCTGCCGGACACGCCAAAATCACCTGCCGGCTACACCAGAACCACTTGGCGGACACTCCAGAATCACCTGCCGGGCATGCCAGCACAACCTCTCCGAAGTGCCAGAGGCACGTTCCGGACTGGCCGGAACCATCTCCCGGTCAGACCGGAAACACAGGAAACACTCGCCAGAACCTCCTGCTTGACTCACCGGTCCCACCTGCCGGACACGCCAAAATCACCTGCCCGCAACACCAGAACCACTTGGTGGACAAGCCGGAATCACGTGAAGTGCATGCCGACACAACCTCTCAGACGTGCCAGAACCTCGTGCCGGACACGCCAGAACCACCTGCTGGACAGACCGGAACCACCTGCTGGACACGCCGGAAACAGCGGCTCGACTCGCCGGAACCACTGCCGGACATGCAAAATCACCTGCCGGCAACGGCAGAACCACTTGGCGAACACTCGGGAATCACCTGCCGGGCATGGCGGAACCACCTCTCAGACATGCCGGAACCACATGCCAATGACACCGGAAGCACCTGCCGAACACGCCAGAATCACCTGCTCGACTCGCCAAAACCATATGCTGGACACACCAAAATCACCTGCCGGCTACGCCACAACCATTTGGTGAACACTTAGGAATCACCTGCCGGGCTGGCTGGAACCACCTGCCGGTCACGCCAACATCACCTGCCAGCTATGCCAGAACCACTTGGCGAACACCATGGAAACACCTGTCGGGCTGGCCGGAACCACCTCTCAGACTTGACAGAACCATGTGCCTGAGATGCCGGAACCACACCCCGAACAGACCGAAACCACCTGCCAGACCCGCCTGAACCCCCTGCCGAGCACGCCTGAACCACCTACTCGACTCGCCGGAACCACCTACCTGACACGCCAAAATCACCTGCCGGGTATGCCAGAGCCACTTGGTGGACACTCCAGAATCACCTTGCGGGCATGCCGGAACCACGTCATGGACAGATGGCAAACACCAGCCGGACCTGCCGGAACCACCTGCCGAGCACGCTGGAACCACCTGCTCGACTCACCAGAGCAACCTGCCGGACACATCATAAACACCTGTGGGGTACGCCAGAACCACTTGGAGGACTCTCCGGGATCACCTGCCGGGCATTCCGGAACCACCTCTCAGACGTGCCAGAACCATGTGCCGGACACGCCACAACCACCTGCCGAGTATGGCGGAACCACCTGCTCCACTCCCCAGAACCACCTGCTGGACACGCCAAAATCACCTGCCGGCTACGCCAGAAACACTCGGCAGACACTCCGGAACCACCTCCAGGACAGACCGGAACCAGCTGCCGGACACGCGGGGAACACCTGCTTGACTCGCCAGAACCACCTGCCGGCCACGCCAGAATCACCAGCCGGCTATGCCACAACCACTTGTCGGACACTCCGGAATCACCTGCCGGGCATGCTGGAACCACCTCTCAGAGGTGCCACAGCCACATGCAGGAGACGGCGGTAGCACCTGCCGAGAATGCCGGAATTTCCTGATCCACTCCGCAGAACCCCCTGCCGGACACTCCAAAATGACCTGCCGGCTACGCCAGAACCACTTGGCGGACACTCCGGAATCATCTGCCGGACATGCCGGAACCAGCTCTCAGACACACCAGAACCAAGTGCCGGAGACGCCGGAAGCACCTGCCGAGCATGCCAGAGCCACCTGCTCGACTCGCCAGAAACACCTGCCGGACACGCCAAAATCACCTGCCGGGTATGCCAGAACCACCTGGCGGACACTACGGAATCACCTGCCGCGCATGCCGGAACCACCTCTCAGACGTGCCGGAAGCACGTCCCGGACACGCCGGAAACACCTACCGGACAGACCGGAACCACCTGCCAAGAACGCCGGAGCCACCTGCTCTAATCGCCGGAACCACCTACCTGACATGCCCAAATCACCAGCCGGGTATGCCAGAACCACTTGGCGGACACTCCGGAATCATCTGCCGGACATGCCGGAACCAGCTCTCAGACACACCAGAACCACGTGCCGGAGACGCCGGAAGCACATGCCGAGCATGCTGGATCCACCTGCTCGACTCGCCAGAAACACCAGCCGGACACGCCAAAATCAACTGCCTGGTACGACAGAACAACCTGGCGGACACTCCGAAATCACGTGTCGCGCATGCCGGAACCACCTCTCAGACGTGCCGGAAGCACGTGCCGGACACGCCGGAAACACCTACCGGACAGACCGGAACCACCTGCCGAGCACACCGGAGCCACCTGTTCGACTCGCTGGAACCACCTGCCGGACAGGCCAATATCAACTGCTGGCTATGCCAGAACCACCTGGGGGACGGTCCGGAATCGCCTGCCAGCCATGGCGGAACCACCTCTCAGACGTGCCAGAAGCACGTGGCGGACAGTCCGGAATCACCTGTTGGGCATACGCAACCACCTCTGACACGTACCAGAACCACGTGCCGTGCACGCCGGAACCACCTACCGGACAGACCGGAATCAACTTTTGGGCATGCCGGAACCACCAGTCAGATGTGCCAGAAACACGTGCCGGAGACGCCGGAAGCACCTGCCGAGCACGTCGCAACCACCTGCTCAACTCGCCTGAACCACCTGCCGGACACGCCAAAATCACCTGCCCGCTACACCAGCCCCACTTCGGGGACAAGCCGGAATCACGTGAGGGGCATGCCGGCACAGCCTCTCAGACTGAAGCTCGTGCCGGACACCACAGAACCACCTGCCGGACAGACCGGAACCACCTGCCGGACACGCCGGAACCACCGGCTCGACCCGCCGGAACGACCGCTGGACATGCAAAATCACCTGCCGGCTACGCCGGAAACACTTGGCGAACACTCCGGAATCACCTGCCGGGCATGCCGGAACCACCGCTCAGATATGCCAGAACCACGTGCCAATGACCCCGGAAGCACCTGCCGAGCACGCCGGAACCACCTGCTCGACTCGCCAGAACCACCTGCCGGACACGCAAAAATCACCTGCCGGCTACGCCACAACCAGTTGGGGAACACTTCGGAATCACCTGCCGGGCTTGCTGGAACCACCTGCCAGTCATGCCAAAATCACCTGCCAACTACGCCAGTACCACTTGGCGGACACTGTGGAAACACCTGTCGGGCCGGCCGGAACCACATCTCAGACGTGCCAGAACCATGTGCATGAGATGCTGGAACCACACCCCGAACAGACGGAAAACACCTGCCAGACCCGTCTGAACAACCTGCCGAGCACGCCGGAGCCACCTGCTGAACTCGCCGGAACCACCTACCTGACATGCCCAAATCACCAGCCGGGTATGCCAGAACCACTTGGCGGACACTCCGGAATCATCTGCCGGAGATGCCGGAACCAGCTCTCAGACACACCGGAACCACGTGCCGGAGACGCCGGAAGCACCTGCCGAGCATGCCGGAGCCACCTGCTCGACTCGCCAGAAACACCTGCCGGACACGCCAAAATCACCTGCCGGGTACGCCAGAACCACCTGGCGGAAACTCCGAAACCACCTGTCGCGCATGCCGGAACCACCTCTCAGACGTGCCGGAAGCACGTGCCGGACACGCCGGAATCACCTACCGGACAGACCGGAACCACCTGCCGAGCACGCCGGAGCCACCTGTTCGACTCGCTGGAACCACCTGCCGGACAGGCCAATATCAACTGCTGGCTATGCCAGAACCACCTGGGGGACGGTCCGGAATCACCTGCCAGCCATGGCGGAACCACCTCTCAGACGTACCAGAACCAGCTGCCGGAGAAGCTGGAAACACGTCCTGGACAGTCTGGAACCACCTGCCTTCCAAGCCTGAAACACCTGCCAAGCACAACGGAACAACCTGCCAGACACGCCAAAATCACCTGCGTGTTATGCCAGAACCACTTAGAGGACTCTCTGGGATGACCTGCCGGGCATGCCGGAACCACCTCTCAGACGTGCCAGAACCATGTGGCGGACAGTCCGGAATCACCTGTTGGGCATGCGCAACCACCTCTGAGACGTACCAGAACCACATGCCGTGCAGGCTGGAACCACCTACCGGACAGACCGGAATCACCTTTCGGGCATGCCGGAACCACCTGTCAGATGTGCCAGAAACACGTGCCGGAGACGCCGGAAGCGCCTGCCAAGCACGTTGGAACCACCTGCTCAACTCGCCTGAACCACCTGCTGGACATGCCAAAATCACCTGCCGACTATGCCAGAACCACTTGGCGAACACTCCGGAATCACTTGCCGGGCATGCAGGAACCACCTCTCAGACATGCCAGAACCCCCTGCCAATGACCCCGGAAGCACCAGCCGAGCACACCGGAACCACCTGCTCGACTCGCCAGAACCACCTGCCGATCACGCAAAAATCACCTGCCGGCTACGCCACAACCAGTTGGTGAACACTTTGGAATCACCTGCCAGGCTTGCTGGAAGCACCTGCCAGTCATGATAAAATCACCTGCCAACTACGCCAGAACCGCTTGGCGGACACTGCGGAAACACCTGTCGGGCCGGCTGGAACCACATCTCAGACGTGCCAGAAACGTGTTCATGAGATGCTGGAACCACACCCCGAACAGACGGATACCACCTGCCAGAACCGCCTGAACCACCTGCTTAGCACGCCGGAACCACCTGCTCGACTCACCGGTACCACCTCCCTGACACGCCAAAATCACCTGCTGGGTGTGCCAGAACCACTTGGCGGACACTCCGGAATCATCTGCCGGACATGCCGGAACCAGCTCTCAGAAACACCAGAACCACGTGCCGGAGACGCCGCAAGCACCTGCCGAGCATGCCGGAGCCACCTGCTCGACTCGCCAAAAACACCTGACGGACACGCCAAAATCACCTGCTGGGTATGCCAGAACCACCTGGCGGACACTAAGGAATCACCTGCCGCGCATGCCGGAATCACCTCTCAGACGTGCCGGAAGCACGTGCCAGACACGCCGCAAACACCTACCGGACAGACCGGAATCAACTTTTGGGCATGCCGGAACCACCAGTCAGATGTGCCAGAAACACGTGCCGGAGACGCCGGAAGCACCTGCCGAGCACGTCGCAACCACCTGCTCAACTCGCCTGAACCACCTGCAGGACACGCCAAAATCACCTGCCCGCTACACCAGCACCACTTCGGGGACAAGCCGGAATCACGTGAGGGGCATGCCGGCACAGCCTCTCAGACTGAAACTCGTGCCGGACACCACAGAACCACCTGCAGGACAGACCGGAAACACCTGCCGGACACGCCAGAACCACCGGCTCGACCCGCCGGAACGACCGCTGGACATGCAAAATCACCTGCCGGCTACGCCGGAAACACTTGGCGAACACTCCGGAATCACCTGCCGGGCATGCCGGAACCACCTCTCAGATATGCCAGAACCACGTGCCAATGACCCCGGAAGCACCTGCCGAGCACGCCTGAACCACCTGCTCGACTCGCCAGAACCACCAGCCGGACACGCAAAAATCACCTGCCGGCTACGCCACAACCAGTTGGGGAACACTTCGGAATCACCTGCCGGGCTTGCTGGAACCACCTGCCGGTCATGCCAAAATCACCTGCCAACTACGCCAGTACCACTTGGCGGACACTGTGGAAACAGCTGTCGGGCCAGCCGGAACCACATCTCAGACGTGCCAGAACCATGTGCATGAGATGCTGGAACCACACCCCGAACAGACGGAAAACACCTGCCAGACCCGTCTGAACAACCTGCCGAGCACGCCGGAGCCACCTGCTCGACTCGCCGGAACCACCTACCTGACATGCCCAAATCACCAGCTGGGTATGCCAGAACCACTTGCCGGACACTCCGGAATCATCTGCCGGACATGCCGGAACCAGCTCTCAGACACACCAGAACCACGTGCCGGAGACGCCGGAAGCACCTGCCGAGCATGCCGGAGCCACCTGCTCGACTCGCCAGAAACACCTGCCGGACATGCCAAAATCACCTGCCGGGTACGCCAGAACCACCTGGCGGACACTCCGAAATCACCTGTCGCGCATGCCGGAACCACCTCTCAGACGTGCCGGAAGCACGTGCCGGACACGCCGGAATCACCTACCGGACAGACCGGAACCACCTGCCGAGCACGCCGGAGCCACCTGTTCGACTCACTGGAACCACCTGCCGGACAGGCCAATATCAATTGCTGGCTATGCCAGAGCCACCTGGGAGACGGTCCGGAATCGCCTGCCAGCCATGGCAGAACCACCTCTCAGACGTACCAGAACCACCTGCCGGAGAAGCTGGAAACACGTCCTGGACAGTCTGGAACCACCTGCCGGCCAAGCCTGAACCACCTGCCGAGCACAACGGAACAACCTGCCAGACACGCCAAAATCACCTGCGTGTTATGCCAGAACCACTTGGAGGACTCTCTGGGATGACCTGCCGGGCATGCCGGAACCACCTCTCAGACGTGCCAGAACCATGTGGCGGACAGTCCGGAATCACCTGTTGGGCATGCGCAACCACCTCTGAGACGTACCAGAACCACATGCCGTGCAGGCTGGAACCACCTACCGGACAGACCGGAATCACCTTTCGGGCATGCCAGAACCACCTGTCAGATGTGCCAGAAACACGTGCCGGAGACGCCGGAAGCACCTGCCAAGCACGTTGGAACCACCTGCTCAACTCGCCTGAACCACCTGCCGGACATGCCAAAATCACCTGCCGACTATGCCAGAACCCCTTGGCGAACACTCCGGAATCACTTGCCGGGCATGCAGGAACCACCTCTCAGACATGCCAGAACCCCGTGCCAATGACCCCGGAAGCACCTGCCGAGCACGCCGGAACAACTTGCTCGACTCGCCAGAACCACCTGCTGATCACGCAAAAATCACCTGCCGGCTACGCAACAACCAGTTGCTGAACACTTTGGAATCACCTGCCAGGCTTGCTGGAACCACCTGCCAGTCATGCCAAAATCACCTGCCAACTACGCCAGAACCACTTGGCGGACACTGCGGAAACACCTGTCGGGCCGGCTGGAACCACATCTCAGACGTGCCAGAAACGTGTTCAAAGGAGATGCTGGAACCACACCCCGAACAGACGGAAAACACCTGCCAGACCCGTCTGAACAACCTGCCGAGCACGCCGGAGCCACCTGCTCGACTCGCCGGAACCACCTACCTGACATGCCAAAATCACCAGCCGGGTGTGCCAGAACCACTTGCCCGACACTCCAGAATCATCTGCCGGACATGCCGGAACCAGCTCTCAGACACACCAGAACCACGTGCCGGAGACGCCGGAAGCACCTGCCGAGCATGCCGGAGCCACCTGCTTGACTCGCCAGAAACACCTGCCGGACACGCCAAAATCACCTGCCGGGTATGCCAGAACCACCTGGCGGACACTCCGAAATCACCTGTCGTGCATGCCGGAACCACCTCTCAGCCGTGCCGGAAGCACGTGCCGGACACGCCGGAATCACCTACCGGACAGACCGGAACCACCTGCCGAGCACGCCGGAGCCACCTGTTCGACTCACTGGAACCACCTGCCGGACAGGCCAATATCAACTGCTGGCTATGCCAGAACCACCTGGGGGACGGTCCGGAATCGCCTGCCAGCCATGGCGGAACCACCTCTCAGACGTACCAGAACCACCTGCCGGAGAAGCTTGAAACACGTCCTGGACAGTCTGGAACCACCTGCCGGCCAAGCCTGAACCACCTGCCAAGCACAACGGAACAACCTGCCAGACACGCCAAAATCACCTGCGTGTTATGCCAGAACCACTTGGAGGACTCTCTGGGATGACCTGAAGGGCATGCCGGAACCACCTCTCAGACGTGCCAGAAGCATGTGGCGGACAGTCCGGAATCACCTGTTGGGCATGCGCAACCACCTCTGAGACGTACCAGAACCACATGCCGTGCAGGCTGGAACCACCTACCGGACAGACCGGAATCACCTTTCGGGCATGCCGGAACCACCTGTCAGATGTGCCAGAAACACGTGCCGGAGACGCCGGAAGCACCTGCCAAGCACGTTGGAACCACCTGCTCAACTCGCCTGAACCACCTGCCGGACATGCCAAAATCACCTGCCGACTATGCCAGAACCCCTTGGCGAACACTCCGGAATCACTTGCCGGGCATGCAGGAACCACCTCTCAGACATGCCAGAACCCCGTGCCAATGACCCCGGAAGCACCAGCCGAGCACGCCGGAACCACCTGCTCGACTCGCCAGAACCACCTGCCGATCACGCAAAAATCACCTGCCGGCTACGCCACAACCAGTTGGTGAACACTTTGGAATCACCTGCCAGGCTTGCTGGAACCACCTGCCAGTCATGCCAAAATCACCTGCCAACTACGCCAGAACCGCTTGGCGGACACTGCGGAAACACCTGTCGGGCCGGCTGGAACCACATCTCAGACGTGCCAGAAACGTGTTCATGAGATGCTGGAACCACACCCCGAACAGACGGATACCACCTGCCAGAACCGCCTGAACCACCTGCTGAGCACGCCGGAACCACCTGCTCGACTCACCGGTACCACCTCCCTGACACGCCAAAATCACCTGCTAGGTATGCCAGAACCACTTGGCGGACACTCCGGAATCATCTGCCGGACATGCCGGAACCAGCTCTCAGACACAGCAGAACCACGTGCCGCAGACGCCGGAAGCACCTGCCGAGCATGCCGGAGCCACCTGCTCGACTCGCCAGAAACACCTGCCGGACACGCCAAAATCACCTGCCGGGTATGCCAGAACCACCTGGCGGACACTACGGAATCACCTGCCGCGCATGCCGGAACCACCTCTCAGACGTGCCGGAAGCACGTGCCAGACACGCCGGAAACACCTACCGGACAGACCGGAACCACCTGCCAAGAACGCCGGAGCCACCTGTTCGACTCGCTGGAACCACCTGCCGGACAGGCCAATATCAACTGCTGGCTATGCCAGAACCACCTGGGGGACAGTCCGGGATCACCTGCCAGCCATGGCGGAACCACCTCTCAGACGTACCAGAACCACCTGCCGGAGAAGCTGGAAACACGTCCTGGACAGACTGGAACCACGTGACGGCCATGCCTGAACCACCTGCCGAGCACGGCAGAACCACCTGCCGGACACGCCAAAATCACCTGCGGGCTACGCCAGAACCACTTGGACGACTCTCCGAAATGACCTGCCGGGCATGTTGGAACCACCTCTCAGACGTGCCAGAAGCACGTGCCAGACAGTCCGGAATCACCTGTTGGGCATACGCAACCACCTCTGAGACGTACCAGAACCACGTGCCGTGCACGCCGGAACCACCTACCGGACAGACCGGAATCAACTTTTGGGCATGCCGGAACCACCAGTCAGATGTGCCAGAAACACGTGCCGGAGACGCCGGAAGCACCTGCCGAGCACGTCGCAACCACCTGCTCAACTCGCCTGAACCACCTGCCGGACACGCCAAAATCACCTGCCCGCTACACCAGCACCACTTCGGGGACAAGCCGGAATCACGTGAGGGGCATGCCGGCACAGCCTCTCAGACTGAACCTCGTGCCGGACACCACAGAACCACCTGCCGGACAGACCGGAACCACCTGCCGGACACGCCGGAACCACCGGCTCGACCCGCCGGAACGACCGCTGGACATGCAAAATCACCTGCCGGCTACGCCGGAAACACTTGGCGAACACTCCGGAATCACCTGCCGGGCATGCCGGAACCACCTCTCAGATATGCCAGAACCACGTGCCAATGACCCCGGAAGCACCTGCCGAGCACGCCGGAACCACATGCTCGACTCGCCAGAACCACCTGCCGGACACGCAGAAATCACCTGCCGGCTGCGCCACAACCAGTTGGGGAACACTTCGGAATCACCTGCCGGGCTTGCTGGAACCACCTGCCGGTGATGCCAAAATCACCTGCCAACTACGCCAGTACCACTTGGCGGACACTGTGGAAACAGCTGTCGGGCCGGCCGGAACCACATTTCAGACGTGCCAGAACCATGTGCATGAGATGCTGGAACCACACCCCGAACAGACGGAAAACACCTGCCAGACCCGTCTGAACAACCTGCCGAGCACGCCGGAGCCACCTGCTCGACTCGCCGGAACCACCTACCTGACATGCCCAAATCACCAGCCGGGTATGCCAGAACCACTTGGCGGACACTCCGGAATCATCTGCCGGACATGCCGGAACCAGCTCTCAGACACACCAGAACCACGTGCCGCAGACGCCGGAAGCACCTGCCGAGCATGCCGGAGCCACCTGCTCGACTCGCCAGAAACACCTGCCGGACATGCCAAAATCACCTGCCGGGTACGCCAGAACCACCTGGCGGACACTCCGAAATCACCTGTCGCGCATGCCGGAACCACATCTCAGACGTCCCGGAAGCAAGTGCCGGACACGCCGGAATCACCTACCGGACAGACCGGAACCACCTGCCGAGCACGCCGGAGCCACCTGTTCGACTCACTGGAACCACCTGCCGGACAGGCCAATATCAATTGCTGGCTATGCCAGAGCCACCTGGAAGACGGTCCGGAATCGCCTGCCAGCCATGGCAGAACCACGTCTCAGACCTACCAGAACCACCTGACGGAGAAGCTGGAAACTCGTCCTGGACAGTCTGGAACCACCTGCCGGCCAAGCCTGAACCACCTGCCAAGCACAACGGAACAACCTGCCAGACACGCCAAAATCACCTGCGTGTTATGCCAGAACCACTTGGAGGACTCTCTGGGATGACCTGCCGGGCATGCCGGAACCACCTCTCAGACGTGCCAGAACCATGTGGCGGACAGTCCGGAATAACCTGTTTGGCATGCGCAACCACCTCTGAGACGTACCAGAACCACATGCCGTGCAGGCTGGAACCACCTACCGGACAGACCGGAATCACCTTTCGGGCATGCCGGAACCACCTGTCAGATGTGCCAGAAACACGTGCCGGAGACGCCGGAAGCACCTGCCAAGCACGTTGGAACCACCTGCTCAACTCGCCTGAACCACCTGCCGGACATGGCAAAATCACCTGCCGACTATGCCAGAACCCCTTGGCGAACACTCCGGAATCACTTGCCGGGCATGCAGGAACCACCTCTCAGACATGCCAGAACCCCGTGCCAATGACCCCGGAAGCACCAGCCGAGCACGCCGGAACCACCTGCTCGACTCGCCAGAACCACCTGCCGATCACGCAAAAATCACCTGCCGGCTACGCCACAACCAGTTGGTGAACACTTTGGAATCACCTGCCAGGCTTGCTGGAACCACCTGCCAGTCATGCCAAAATCACCTGCCAACTACGCCAGAACCGCTTGGCGGACACTGCGGAAACACCTGTCGGGCCGGCTGGAACCACATCTCAGACGTGCCAGAAACGTGTTCATGAGATGCTGGAACCACACCCCGAACAGACGGATACCACCTGCCAGAACCGCCTGAACCACCTGCTGAGCACGCCGGAACCACCTGCTCGACTCACCGGTACCACCTCCCTGACACGCCAAAATCACCTGCTGGGTATGCCAGAACCACTTGGCGGACACTCCGGAATCATCTGCCGGACATGCCGGAACCAGCTCTCAGACACAGCAGAACCACGTGCCGCAGACGCCGGAAGCACCTGCCGAGCATGCCGGAGCCACCTGCTCGACTCGCCAGAAACACCTGCCGGACACGCCAAAATCACCTGCCGGGTATGCCAGAACCACATGGCGGACACTACGGAATCACCTGCCGCGCATGCCGGAACCACCTCTCAGACGTGCCGGAAGCACGTGCCAGACACGCCGGAAACACCTACCGGACAGACCGGAACCACCTGCCAAGAACGCCGGAGCCACCTGTTCGACTCGCTGGAACCACCTGCCGGACAGGCCAATATCAACTGCTGGCTATGCCAGAACCACCTGGGGGACAGTCCGGGATCACCTGCCAGCCATGGCGGAACCACCTCTCAGACGTACCAGAACCACCTGCCGGAGAAGCTGGAAACACGTCCTGGACAGACTGGAACCACGTGACGGCCATGCCTGAACCACCTGCCGAGCACGGCGGAACCACCTGCCGGACACGCCAAAATCACCTGCGGGCTATGCCAGAACCACTTGGACGACTCTCCGAAATGATCTGCCGGGCATGTTGGAACCACCTCTCAGACGTGCCAGAAGCACGTGCCAGACAGTCCGGAATCACCTGTTGGGCATACGCAACCACCTCTGAGACGTACCAGAACCAAGTGCCGTGCACGCCGGAACCACCTACCGGACAGACCGGAATCAACTTTTGGGCATGCCGGAACCACCAGTCAGATGTGCCAGAAACACGTGCCGGAGACGCCGGAAGCACCTGCCGAGCACGTCGCAACCACCTGCTCAACTCGCCTGAACCACCTGCCGGACACACCAAAATCACCTGCCCGCTACAGCAGCACCACTTCGGGGACAAGCCGGAATCACGTGAGGGGCATGCCGGCACAGCCTCTCAGACTGAACCTCGTGCCGGACACCACAGAACCACCTGCCGGACAGACCGGAACCACCTGCCGGACACGCCGGAACCACCAGCTCGACCCGCCGGAACGACCGCTGGACATGCAAAATCACCTGCCGGCTACGCCGGAAACACTTGGCGAACACTCCAGAATCACCTGCCGGGCATGCCGGAACCACCTCTCATATATGCCAGAACCACGTGCCAATGACCCCGGAAGCACCTGCCGAGCACGCCGGAACCACCTGCTCGACTCGCCAGAACCACCTGCCGGACACGCAAAAATCACCTGCCGGCTACGCCACAACCAGTTGGGGAACACTTCGGAATCACCTGCCGGGCTTGCTGGAACGACCTTCCGGTCATGCCAAAATCACCTGCCAACTACGCCAGTACCACTTGGCGGACACTGTGGAAACACCTGTCTGGCCGGCCGGAACCACATCTCAGACGTGCCAGAACCATGTGCATGAGATGCTGGAACCACACCCCGAACAGACGGAAAACACCTGCCAGACCCGTCTGAACAACCTGCCGAGCACGCCGGAGCCACCTGCTCGACTCGCCGGAACCACCTACCTGACATGCCCAAATCACCAGCCGGGTATGCCAGAACCACTTGCCGGACACTCCAGAATCATCTGCCGGACATGCCGGTACCAGCTCTCAGACACACCAGAACCACGTGCCGGAGACGCCGGAAGCACCTGCCGAGCATGCCGGAGCCACCTGCTTGACTCGCCAGAAACACCTGCCGGACACGCCAAAATCACCTGCCGGGTACGCCAGAACCACCTGGCGGACACTCCGAAATCACCTGTCGCGCATGCCGGAACCACCTCTCAGACATGCCAGAACCCCGTGCCAATGACCCCGGAAGCACCTGCCGAGCACGCCGGAACAACTTGCTCGACTCGCCAGAACCACCTGCCGATCACGCAAAAATCACCTGCCGGCTACGCCACAACCAGTTGGTGAACACTTTGGAATCACCTGCCAGGCTTGCTGGAACCACCTGCCAGTCATGCCAAAACCACCTGCCAACTACGCCAGAACCGCTTGGCGGACACTGCGGAAACACCTGTCGGGCCGGCTGGAACCACATCTCAGACGTGCCAGAAACGTGTTCAAAGGAGATGCTGGAACCACACGCCGAACAGACGGAAAACACCTGCCAGACCCGTCTGAACAACCTGCCGAGCACGCCGGAGCCACCTGCTCGACTCGCCGGAACCACCTACCTGACATGCCAAAATCACCAGCCGGGTATGCCAGAACCACTTGGCGGACACTCCGGAATCATCTGCCGGACATGCCGGAACCAGCTCTCAGACACACCAGAACCACGTGCCGCAGACGCCGGAAGCACCTGCCGAGCATGCCGGAGCCACCTGCTCGACTCGCCAGAAACACCTGCCGGACACGCCAAAATCACCTGCCGGGTACGCCAGAACCACCTGGCGGACACTCCGAAATCACCTGTCGCGCATGCCGGAACCACATCTCAGACGTGCCGGAAGCAAGTGCCGGACACGCCGGAATCACCTACCGGACAGACCGGAACCACCTGCCGAGGACGCCGGAGCCACCTGTTCGACTCACTGGAACCACCTGCCGGACAGGCCAATATCAATTGCTGGCTATGCCAGAGCCACCTGGAAGACGGTCCGGAATCGCCTGCCAGCCATGGCAGAACCACGTCTCAGACCTACCAGAACCACCTGACGGAGAAGCTGGAAACTCGTCCTGGACAGTCTGGAACCACCTGCCGGCCAAGCCTGAACCACCTGCCAAGGACAACGGAACAACCAGCCAGACACGCCAAAATCACCTGCGTGTTATGCCAGAACCACTTGGAGGACTCTCTGGGATGACCTGCCGGGCATGCCGGAACCACCTCTCAGACGTGCCAGAACCATGTGGCGGACAGTCCGGAATCACCTGTTGGGCATGCGCAACCACCTCTGAGACGTACCAGAACCACATGCCGTGCAGGCTGGAACCACCTACCGGACAGACCGGAATCACCTTTCGGGCATGCCGGAACCACCTGTCAGATGTGCCAGAAACACGTGCCGGAGACGCCGGAAGCACCTGCCAAGCACGTTGGAACCACCTGCTCAACTCGCCTGAACCACCTGCCGGACATGCCAAAATCACCTGCCGACTATGCCAGAACCCCTTGGAGAACACTCCGGAATCACTTGCCGGGCATGCAGGAACCAGCTCTCAGACACACCAGAACCACGTGCCGGAGACCCCGGAAGCACCTGCCGAGCATGCCGGAGCCACCTGCTCGACTCGCCAGAAACACCTGCCGGACACGCCAAAATCACCTGCCGGGTACGCCAGAACCACCTGGCGGACACTCCGAAATCACCTGTCGTGCATGCCGGAACCACCTCTCAGACGTGCCGGAACCCCGTGCCAATGACCCCGGAAGCACCAGCCGAGCACGCCGGAACCACCTGCTCGACTCGCCAGAACCACCTGCCGATCACGCAAAAATCACCTGCCGGCTACGCCACAACCAGTTGGTGAACACTTTGGAATCACCTGCCAGGCTTGCTGGAACCACCTGCCAGTCATGCCAAAATCACCTGCCAACTACGCCAGAACCGCTTGGCGGACACTGCGGAAACACCTGTCGTGCCGGGTGGAACCACATCTCAGATGTGCCAGAAACGTGTTCATGAGATGCTGGATCCACACCCCGAACAGACGGATACCACCTGCCAGAACCGCCTGAACCACCTGCTGAGCACGCCGGAACCACCTGCTCGACTCACCGGTACCACCTCCCTGACACGCCAAAATCACCTGCTGAGTATGCCAGAACCACTTGGCGGACACTCCGGAATCATCTGCCGGACATGCCGGAACCAGCTCTCAGACACACCAGAACCAAGTTCCGGAGACGCCGGAAGCACCTGCCGAGCATGCCGGAGCCACCTGCTCGACTCGCCAGAAACACCTGCCGGACACGCCAAAATCACCTGCCGGGTACGCCAGAACCACCTGGCGGACACTCCGAAATCACCTGTCGCGCATGCCGGAACCACATCTCAGACGTGCCGGAAGCAAGTGCCGGACACGCCGGAATCACCTACCGGACAGACCGGAACCACCTGCCGAGGACGCCGGAGCCACCTGTTCGACTCACTGGAACCACCTGCCGGACAGGCCAATATCAATTGCTGGCTATGCCAGAGCCACCTGGAAGACGGTCCGGAATCGCCTGCCAGCCATGGCAGAACCACGTCTCAGACCTACCAGAACCACCTGACGGAGAAGCTGGAAACTCGTCCTGGACAGTCTGGAACCACCTGCCGGCCAAGCCTGAACCACCTGCCAAGGACAACGGAACAACCAGCCAGACACGCCAAAATCACCTGCGTGTTATGCCAGAACCACTTGGAGGACTCTCTGGGATGACCTGCCGGGCATGCCGGAACCACCTCTCAGACGTGCCAGAACCATGTGGCGGACAGTCCGGAATAACCTGTTTGGCATGCGCAACCACCTCTGAGACGTACCAGAACCACATGCCGTGCAGGCTGGAACCACCTACCGGACAGACCGGAATCACCTTTCGGGCATGCCGGAACCACCTGTCAGATGTGCCAGAAACACGTGCCGGAGACGCCGGAAGCACCTGCCAAGCACGTTGGAACCACCTGCTCAACTCGCCTGAACCACCTGCCGGACATGCCAAAATCACCTGCCGACTATGCCAGAACCCCTTGGAGAACACTCCGGAATCACTTGCCGGGCATGCAGGAACCAGCTCTCAGACACACCAGAACCACGTGCCGGAGACCCCGGAAGCACCTGCCGAGCATGCCGGAGCCACCTGCTCGACTCGCCAGAAACACCTGCCGGACACGCCAAAATCACCTGCCGGGTACGCCAGAACCACCTGGCGGACACTCCGAAATCACCTGTCGTGCATGCCGGAACCACCTCTCAGACGTGCCGGAACCCCGTGCCAATGACCCCGGAAGCACCAGCCGAGCACGCCGGAACCACCTGCTCGACTCGCCAGAACCACCTGCCGATCACGCAAAAATCACCTGCCGGCTACGCCACAACCAGTTGGTGAACACTTTGGAATCACCTGCCAGGCTTGCTGGAACCACCTGCCAGTCATGCCAAAATCACCTGCCAACTACGCCAGAACCGCTTGGCGGACACTGCGGAAACACCTGTCGTGCCGGGTGGAACCACATCTCAGATGTGCCAGAAACGTGTTCATGAGATGCTGGATCCACACCCCGAACAGACGGATACCACCTGCCAGAACCGCCTGAACCACCTGCTGAGCACGCCGGAACCACCTGCTCGACTCACCGGTACCACCTCCCTGACACGCCAAAATCACCTGCTGAGTATGCCAGAACCACTTGGCGGACACTCCGGAATCATCTGCCGGACATGCCGGAACCAGCTCTCAGACACACCAGAACCAAGTTCCGGAGACGCCGGAAGCACGTGCCGAGCATGCCGGAGCCACCTGCTCGACTCGCCAGAAACACCTGCCGGACACGCCAAAATCAACTGCCTGGTATGCCAGAACCACCTGGCGGACACTACGGAATCACCTGCCGCGCATGCCTGAACCACCTCTCAGACGTGCCGGAAGCACGTGCCAGACACGCCGGAAACACCTACCGGACAGACCGGAACCACCTGCCAAGAACGCCGGAGCCACCTGTTCGACTCGCTGGAACCACCTGCTGGACAGGCCAATATCAACTGCTGGCTATGCCAGAACCACCTGGGGGACAGTCCGGGATCACCTGCCAGCCATGGCGGAACCACCTCTCAGACGTACCAGAACCACCTGCCGGAGAAGCTGGAAACACGTCCTGGACAGACTGGAACCACGTGACGGCCATGCCTGAACCACCTGCCGAGCACGGCGGAACCACCTGCCGGACACGCCAAAATCACCTGCGGGCTACGCCAGAACCACTTGGACGACTCTCCGAAATGACCTGCCGGGCATGTTGGAACCACCTCTCAACGTGCCAGAAGCACGTGGCGGACAGTCCGGAATCACCTGTTGGGCATACGCAACCACCTCTGACACGTACCAGAACCACGTGCCGTGCACGCCGGAACCACCTACCGGACAGACCGGAATCAAATTTCGGGCATGCCGGAACCACCAGTCAGATGTGCCAGAAACACGTGCCGGAGACGCCGGAAGCACCTGCCGAGCACGTCGCAACCACCTGCTCAACTCGCCTGAACCACCTGTCGGACACGCCAAAATCACCTGCCCGCTACACCAGCCCCACTTCGGGGACAAGCCGGAATCACGTGAGGGGCATGCCGGCACAGCCTCGCAGACTGAACCTCGTGCCGGACACCACAGAACCACCTGCCGGACAGACCGGAACCCCCTGCCGGACACGCCGGAACGACCGCTGGACATGCAAAATCACCTGCCGGCTACGCCGGAAACACTTGGCGAACACTCCGGAATCACCTGCCGGGCATGCCTGAACCACCTCTCAGATATGCCAGAACCACGTGCCAATGACCCCGGAAGCACCTGCCAAGCACGCCAGAACCACCTGCTCGACTCGCCAGAACCACCTGCCGGACACGCAAAAATCACCTGCCGGCTACGCCACAACCATTTGGGGAACACTTCGGAATCACCTGCCGGGCTTGCTGGAACCACCTGCCGGTCATGCCAAAATCACCTGCCAACTACGCCAGTACCACTTGGCGGACACTGTGGAAACACCTGTCGGGCCGGCCGGAACCACATCTCAGACGTGCCAGAACCATGTGCATGAGATGCTGGAACCACACCCCGAACAGACGGAAAACACCTGCCAGACCCGTCTGAACAACCTGCCGAGCACGCCGGAGCCACCTGCTCGACTCGCCGGAACCACCTACCTGACATGCCCAAATCACCAGCCGGGTATGCCAGAACCACTTGGCGGACACTCCGGAATCATCTGCCGGACATGCCGGAACCAGCTCTCAGACACACCAGAACCACGTGCCGGAGACCCCGGAAGCACCTGCCGAGCATGCCGGAGCCACCTGCTCGACTCGCCAGAAACACCTGCCGGACACGCCAAAATCACCTGCCGGGTACGCCAGAACCACCTGGCGGACACTCCGAAATCACCTGTCGTGCATGCCGGAACCACCTCTCAGACGTGCCGGAACCCCGTGCCAATGACCCCGGAAGCACCAGCCGAGCACGCCGGAACCACCTGCTCGACTCGCCAGAACCACCTGCCGATCACGCAAAAATCACCTGCCGGCTACGCCACAACCAGTTGGTGAACACTTTGGAATCACCTGCCAGGCTTGCTGGAACCACCTGCCAGTCATTCCAAAATCACCTGCCAACTACGCCAGAACCGCTTGGCGGACACTGCGGAAACACCTGTCGTGCCGGGTGGAACCACATCTCAGATGTGCCAGAAACGTGTTCATGAGATGCTGGATCCACACCCCGAACAGACGGATACCACCTGCCAGAACCGCCTGAACCACCTGCTGAGCACGCCGGAACCACCTGCTCGACTCACCGGTACCACCTCCCTGACACGCCAAAATCACCTGCTGGGTATGCCAGAACCACTTGGCGGACACTCCGGAATCATCTGCCGGACATGCCGGAACCAGCTCTCAGACACACCAGAACCAAGTGCCGGAGACGCCGGAAGCACCTGCCGAGCATGCCGGAGCCACCTGCTCGACTCGCCAGAAACACCTGCCGGACACGCTAAAATCACCCGCCGGGTACGCCAGAACCACCTGGCGGACACTACGGAATCACCTGCCGCGCATGCCGGAACCACCTCTCAGACGTGCCGGAAGCACGTGCCAGACACGCCGGAAACACCTACCGGACAGACCGGAACCACCTGCCGAGCACGCCGGAGCCACCTGTTCGACTCGCTGGAACCACCTGCCGGACAGGCCAATATCAACGGCTGGCTATGCCAGAACCACCTGGGGGACGGAACGGAATCACCTGCCAGCCATGGCGGAACCACCTCTCAGACGTACCAGAACCACCTGCCGGAGAAGCTGGAAACACGTCCTGGACAGTCTGGAACCACCTGCCGGCCAAGCCTGAACCACCTGCCAAGCACAACGAAACAACCTGCCAGACACGCCAAAATCACCTGCGTGTTATGCCAGAACCACTTGGAGGACTCTCTGGGATGACCTGCCGGGCATGCCGGAACCACCTCTCAGACGTGCCAGAACCATGTGGCGGACAGTCCGGAATCACCTGTTGGGCATGCGCAACCACCTCTGAGACGTACCAGAACCACATGCCGTGCAGGCTGGAACCACCTACCGGACAGACCGGAATCACCTTTCGGGCATGCCGGAACCACCTGTCAGATGTGCCAGAAACACGTGCCGGAGACGCCGGAAGCACCTGCCAAGCACGTTGGAACCACCTGCTCAACTCGCCTGAACCACCTGCCGGACATGCCAAAATCACCTGCCGACTATGCCAGAACCACTTGGCGAACACTCCGGAATCACTTGCCGGGCATGCAGGAACCACCTCTCAGACATGCCAGAACCCCGTGCCAATGACCACGGAAGCACCAGCCGAGCACGCCGGAACCACCTGCTCGACTCGCCAGAACCACCTGCCGATCACGCAAAAATCACCTGCCGGCTACGCCACAACCAGTTGGTGAACACTTTGGAATCACCTGCCAGGCTTGCTGGAACCACCTGCCAATCATGCCAAAATCACCTGCCAACTACGCCAGAACCGCTTGGCGGACACTGCGGAAACACCTGTCGGGCCGGCTGGAACCACAGCTCAGACGTGCCAGAAACGTGTTCATGAGATGCTGGAACCACACCCCGAACAGACGGATACCACCTGCCAGAACCGCCTGAACCAGCTGCTGAGCACGCCGGAACCACCTGCTCGACTCACCGGTACCACCTCCCTGACACGCCAAAATCACCTGCTGAGTATGCCAGAACCACTTGGCGGACACTCCGGAATCATCTGCCGGACATGCCGGAACCAGCTCTCAGACACACCAGAACCAAGTGCCGGAGACGCCGGAAGCACCTGCCGAGCATGCCGGAGCCATGTGCTCGACTCGCCAGAAACACCTGCCGGACACGCCAAAATCACCTGCCGGGTATGCCAGAACCACCTGGCGGACACTACGGAATCACCTGCCGCGCATGCCGGAACCACCTCTCAGACGTGCCGGAAGCACGTGCCAGACACGCCGGAAACACCTACCGGACAGACCGGAACCACCTGCCAAGAACGCCGGAACCACCTGTTCGACTCCCTGGAACCACCTGCCGGACAGGCCAATATCAACTGCTGGCTATGCCAGAACCACCTGGGGGACAGTCCGGGATCACCTGCCAGCCATGGCGGAACCACCTCTCAGACGTACCAGAACCACCTGCCGGAGAAGCTGGAAACACGTCCTGGACAGACTGGAACCACGTGACGGCCATGCCTGAACCACCTGCTGAGCACGGCGGAACCACCTGCCGGACACGCCAAAATCACCTGCGGGCTACGCCAGAACCACTTGGACGACTCTCCGAAATGACCTGCCGGGCATGTTGGAACCACCTCTCAACGTGCCAGAAGCACGTGGCGGACAGTCCGGAATCACCTGTTGGGCATACGCAACCACCTCAGAGACGTACCAGAACCACGTGCCGTGCACGCCGGAACCACCTACTGGACAGACCGGAATCAACTTTTGGGCATGCCGGAACCACCAGTCAGATGTGCCAGAAACACGTGCCGGAGACGCCGGAAGCACCTGCCGAGCACGTCGCAACCACCTGCTCAACTCGCCTGAACCACCTGCCGGACACGCCAAAATCACCTGCCCGCTACACCAGCACCACTTCGGGGACAAGCCGGAATCACGTGAGGGGCATGCCGGCACAGCCTCTCAGACTGAACCTCGTGCCGGACACCACAGAACCACCTGCCGGACAGACCGGAACCACCTGCCGGACACGCCGGAACCACCGGCTCGACCTGCCGGAACGACCGCTGGACATGCAAAATCACCTGCCGGCTACGCCGGAAACACTTGGCGAACACTCCGGAATCACCTGCCGGGCATGCCGGAACCACCTCTCAGATATGCCAGAACCACGTGCCAATGACCCCGGAAGCACCTGCCGAGCACGCCGGAACCACCTGCTCGACTCGCCAGAACCACCTGCCAGACACACAAAAATCACCTGCCGGCTACGCCACAACCAGTTGGTGAACACTTCGGAATCACCTGCCGGGCTTGCTGGAACCACCTGCCGGTCATGCCAAAATCACCTGCCAACTACGCCAGTACCACTTGGCGGACACTGTGGAAACACCTGTCGGGCCGGCCGGAACCACATCTCAGACGTGCCAGAACCATGTGCATGAGATGCTGGAACCACACCCCGAACAGACGGAAAACACCTGCCAGACCCGTCTGAACAACCTGCCGAGCACGCAGGAGCCACCTGCTCGACTCGCCGGAACCACCTACCTGACATGCCCAAATCACCAGCCGGGTATGCCAGAACCACTTGGCGGACACTCCGGAATCATCTGCCGGACATGCCGGAACCAGCTCTCAGACACACCAGAACCACGTGCCGGAGACCCCGGAAGCACCTGCCGAGCATGCCGGAGCCACCTGCTCGACTCGCCAGAAACACCTGCCGGACACGCCAAAATCACCTGCCGGGTACGCCAGAACCACCTGGCGGACACTCCGGAAACAGCTGTCGCGCATGCCGGAACCACCTCTCAGAGGTGCCGGAAGCACGTGCCGGACACGCCGGAATCACCTACCGGACAGACCGGAACCAACTGCCGAGCACGCCGGAGCCACATGTTCGACTCGCTGGAACCACCTGGCGGACAGGCCAATATCAACTGCTGTCTATGCCAGAACCAACTGGGGGACGGTCCGGAATCACCTGCCAGCCATGGCGGAACCACCTCTCAGACGTACCAGAACCACCTGCCGGAGAAGCTGGAAACACGTCCTGGACAGACTGGAACCACGTGACGGCCATGCCTGAACCACCTGCTGAGCACGGCGGAACCATCTGCCGGACACGCCAAAATCACCTGCGGGCTACGCCAGAACCACTTGGACGACTCTCCGAAATGACCTGCCGGGAATGTTGGAACCACCTCTCAGACGTGCCAGAAGCACGTGGCGGACAGTCCGGAATCACCTGTTGGGCATACGCAACCACCTCTGAGACGTACCAGAACCACGTGCCGTGCACGCCGGAACCACCTACCGGACAGACCGGAATCAAATTTTGGGCATGCCGGAACCACCAGTCAGATGTGCCAGAAACACGTGCCGGAGACGCCGGAAGCACCTGCTGAGCACGTCGCAACCACCTGCTCAACTCGCCTGAACCACCTGCCGGACACGCCAAAATCACCTGCCCGCTACACCAGCACCACTTCGGGGACAAGCCGGAATCACATGAGGGGCATGCCGGCACAGCCTCTCAGACTGAACCTCGTGCCGGACACCACAGAATCACCTGCCGGAGAGACCGGAACCACCTGCCGGACACGCCGGAACCACCGGCTCGACCCGCCGGAACGACCGCTGGACATGCAAAATCACCTGCCGGCTACGCCGGAAACACTTGGCGAACACTCCGGAATCACCTGCCGGGCATGCCGGAACCACCTCTCAGATATGCCAGAACCACGTGCCAAGGACCCCGGAAGCACCTGCCGAGCACGCCGGAACCACCTGCTCGACTCGCCAGAACCACCTGCCGGACACGCAAAAATCACCTGCCGGCTACGCCACAACCAGTTGGGGAACACTTCGGAATCACCTGCCGGGCTTGCTGGAACCACCTGCCGGTCATGCCAAAATCACCTGCCAACTACGCCAGTACCACTTGGCGGACACTGTGGAAACACCTGTCGGGCCGGCCGGAACCACATCTCAGACGTGCCAGAACCATGTGCATGAGATGCTGGAACCACACCCCGAACAGACGGAAAACACCTGCCAGACCCGTCTGAACAACCTGCCGAGCACGCCGGAGCCACCTGCTCGACTCGGCGGAACCACCTACCTGACATGCCCAAATCACCAGCCGGGTATGCCAGAACCACTTGGCGGACACTCCGGAATCATCTGCCGGACATGCCGGAACCAGCTCTCAGACACACCAGAACCACGTGCCGGAGACGCCGGCGCACCTGCCGAGCATGCCGGAGCCACCTGCTCGACTCGCCAGAAACACCTGCCGGACACGCCAAAATCACCTGCGTGTTATGCCAGAACCACTTGGAGGACTCTCTGGGATGCCCTGCCGGGCATGCCGGAACCACCTCTCAGACGTGCCAGAACCATGTGGCGGACAGTCCGGAATCACCTGTTGGGCATGCGCAACCACCTCTGAGACGTACCAGAACCACATGCCGTGCAGGCTGGAACCACCTACCGGACAGACCGGAATCACCTTTCGGGCATGCCGGAACCACCTGTCAGATGTGCCAGAAACACGTGCCGGAGACGCCGGAAGCACCTGCCAAGCACGTTGGAACCACCTGCTCAACTCGCCTGAACCACCTGCCGGACATGCCAAAATCACCTGCCGACTATGCCAGAACCACTTGGCCAACACTCCGGAATCACTTGCCGGGCATGCAGGAACCACCTCTCAGACATGCCAGAACCCCGTGCCAATGACCCCGGAAGCACCAGCCGAGCACGCCGGAACCACCTGCTCGACTCGCCAGAACCACCTGCCGATCACGCAAAAATCACCTGCCGGCTACGCCACAACCAGTTGGTGAACACTTTGGAATCACCTGCCAGGCTTGCTGGAACCACCTGCCAGTCATGCCAAAATCACCTGCCAACTACGCCAGAACCGCTTGGCGGACACTGCGGAAACACCTGTCGGGCCGGCTGGAACCACATCTCAAACGTGCCAGAAACGTGTTCATGAGATGCTGGAACCACACCCCGAACAGACGGATACCACCTGCCAGAAGCGCCTGAACCACCTGCTGAGCACGCTGGAACCACCTGCTCGACTCACCGGTACCACCTCCCTGACACGCCAAAATCACCTGCTGGGTATGCCAGAACCACTTGGCGGACACTCCGGAATCATCTGCCAGACATGCCGGAACCAGCTCTCAGACACAGCAGAACCACGTGCCGGAGACGCCGGAAGCACCTGCCGAGCATGCCGGAGCCACCTGCTCGACTCGCCAGAAACACCTGCCGGATACGCCAAAATCACCTGCCGGGTATGCCAGAACCACCTGGCGGACACTACGGAATCACCTGCCGCGCATGCCGGAACCACCGCTCAGATGTGCCGGAAGCACGTGCCAGACACGCCGGAAACACCTACAGGACAGACCGGAACCACCTGCCAAGAACGCCGGAGCCACCTGTTCGACTCGCTGGAACCACCTGCCGGACAGGCCAATATCAACTGCTGGCTATGCCAGAACCACCTGGGGGACAGTCCGGGATCACCTGCCAGCCATGGCGGAACCACCTCTCAGAAGTACCAGAACCACCTGCCGGAGAAGCTGGAAACACGTCCTGGACAGACTGGAACCACGTGACGGCCATGCCTGAACCACCTGCCGAGCATGGCGGAACCACCTGCCGGACACGCCAAAATCACCTGCGGGCTACGCCAGAACCACTTGGACGACTCTCCGAAATGACCTGCTGGGCATGTTGGAACCACCTCTCAGACGTGCCAGAAGCACGTGGCGGACAGTCCGGAATCACCTGTTGGGCATTCGCAACCACCTCTGACACGTACCAGAACCAGGTGCCGTGCACGCCGGAACCACCTACCGGACAGACCGGAATCCACTTTTGGGCATGCCGGAACCACCAGTCAGATGTGCCAGAAACATGTGCCGGAGACGCCGGAAGCACCTGCTGATCACGTCGCAACCACCTGCTCAACTCGCCTGAACCACCTGCCGGACACGCCAAAATCACCTGCCCGCTACACCAGCACCACTTTGGGGACAAGCCGGAATCACGTGAGGGGCATGCCGGCACAGCCTCTCAGACTGAACCTCGTGCCGGACACCACAGAACCACCTGCCGGACAGACCGGAACCACCTGCCGCACACGCCGGAACCACCGGCTCGACCCGCCGGAACGACCGCTGGACATGCAAAATCACCTGCCGGCTACGCCGGAAACACTTGGCGAACACTCCGGAATCACCTGCCGGGCATGCCGGAACCACCTCTCAGATATGCCAGAACCACGTGCCAATGACCCCGGAAGCACCTGCCGAGCACGCCGGAACCACCTGCTCGACTCGCCAGAACCACCTGCCGGACACGCAAAAATCACCTGCCGGCTACGCCACAACCAGTTGGGGAACACTTCGGAATCACCTGCCGGGCTTGCTGGAACCACCTGCCGGTCATGCCAAAATCACCTGCCAACTACGCCAGTACCACTTGGCGGACACTGTGGAAACACCTGTCGGGCCGGCCGGAACCACATCTCAGACGTGCCAGAACCATGTGCATGAGATGCTGGAACCACACCCCGAACAGACGGAAAACACCTGCCAGACCCGTCTGAACAACCTGCCGAGCACGCCGGAGCCACCTGCTCGACTCGCCGGAACCACCTACCTGACATGCCCAAATCACCAGCCGGGTATGCCAGAACCACTTGGCGGACACTCCGGAATCATCTGCCGGACATGCCGGAACCAGCTCTCAGACACACCAGAACCACGTGCCGGAGACGCCGGAAGCACCTGCCGAGCATGCCGGAGCCACCTGCTCGACTCGCCAGAAACACCTGCCGGACACGCCAAAATCACCTGCCGGGTACGCCAGAACCACCTGGTGGACACTCCGAAACCACCTGTCGCGCATGCCGGAACCACATCTCAGACGTGCCGGAAGCACGTGCCGGACACGCCGGAATCACCTACCGGACAGACCGGAACCACCTGCCGAGCACGCCGGAGCCACCTGTTCGACTCGCTGGAACCACCTGCCGGACAGGCCAATATCAACTGCTGTCTATGCCAGAACCACCTGGGGGACGGTCCGGAATCACCTGAAAGCCATGGCGGAACCACCTCTCAGACGTACCCGAACCACCTGCCGGAGAACCTGGAAACACGTCCTGGACAGTCTGGAACCACCTGCCGGCCAAGCCTGAACCACCTGCCAAGCACAACGGAACAACCTGCCAGACACGCCAAAATCACCTGCGTGTTATGCCAGAACCACTTGGAGGACTCTCTGGGATGACCTGCCGGGCATGCCGGAACCACCTCTCAGACGTGCCAGAACCATGTGGCGGACAGTCCGGAATCACCTGTTGGGCATGCGCAACCACCTCTGAGACGTACCAGAACCACATGCCGTGCAGGCTGGAACCACCTACCGGACAGACCGGAATCACCTTTCGGGCATGCAGGAACCACCTGTCAGATGTGCCGGAAACACGTGCCGGAGACGCCGGAAGCACCTGCCAAGCACGTTGGAACCACCTGCTCAACTCGCCTGAACCACCTGCCGGACATGCCAAAATCACCTGCCGACTATGCCAGAACCACTTGGCGAACACTCCGGAATCACTTGCCGGGCATGCAGGAACCACCTCTCAGACATGCCAGAACCCCGTGCCAATGACCCCGGAAGCACCAGCCGAGCACGCCGGAACCACCTGCTCGACTCGCCAGAACCACCTGCCGATCACGCAAAAATCACCTGCCGGCTACGCCACAACCAGTTGGTGAACACTTTGGAATCACCTGCCAGGCTTGCTGGAACCACCTGCCAGTCATGCCAAAATCACCTGCCAACTACGCCAGAACCGCTTGGCGGACACTGCGGAAACACCTGTCGGGCCGGCTGGAACCACATCTCAGACGTGCCAGAAACGTGTTCATGAGATGCTGGAACCACAACCCGAACAGACGGATACCACGTGCCAGAACCGCCTGAACCACCTGCTGAGCACGCCGGAACCACCTGCTCGACTCACCGGTACCACCTCCCTGACACGCCACAATCACCTGCTGGGTATGCCAGAATCACTTGGCGGACACTCCGGAATCATCTGCCGGACATGCCGGAACCAGCTCTCAGACACACCAGAACCAAGTGCCGGAGACGCCGGAAGCACCTGCCGAGCATGCCGGAGCCACCTGCTCGACTCGCCAGAAACACCTGCCGGACACGCCAAAATCACCTGCCGGGTACGCCAGAACCACCTGGCGGACACTACGGAATCACCTGCCGCGCATGCCGGAACCACCGCTCAGACGTGCCGGAAGCACGTGCCAGACACGCCGGAAACACCTACCGGACAGACCGGAACCACCTGCCAAGAACGCCGGAGCCACCTGTTCGACTCGCTGGAACCACCTGCCGGACAGGCCAATATCAACTGCTGGCTATGCCAGAACCACCTGGGGGACAGTCCGGGATCACCTGCCAGCCATGGCGGAACCACCTCTCAGACGTACCAGAACCACCTGCCGGAGAAGCTGGAAACACGTCCTGGACAGACTGGAACCACGTGACGGCCATGCCTGAACCACCTGCCGAGCACGGCGGAACCACCTGCCGGACACGCCAAAATCACCTGCGGGCTACGCCAGAACCACTTGGACGACTCTCCGAAATGACCTGCTGGGCATGTTGGAACCACCTCTCAGACGTGCCAGAAGCACGTGGCGGACAGTCCGGAATCACCTGTTGGGCATTCGCAACCACCTCTGACACGTACCAGAACCAGGTGCCGTGCACGCCGGAACCACCTACCGGACAGACCGGAATCCACTTTTGGGCATGCCGGAACCACCAGTCAGATGTGCCAGAAACATGTGCCGGAGACGCCGGAAGCACCTGCTGATCACGTCGCAACCACCTGCTCAACTCGCCTGAACCACCTGCCAGACACGCCAAAATCACCTGCCCGCTACACCAGCACCACTTTGGGGACAAGCCGGAATCACGTGAGGGGCATGCCGGCACAGCCTCTCAGACTGAACCTCGTGCCGGACACCACAGAACCACCTGCCGGACAGACCGGAACCACCTGCCGCACACGCCGGAACCACCGGCTCGACCCGCCGGAACGACCGCTGGACATGCAAAATCACCTGCCGGCTACGCCGGAAACACTTGGCGAACACTCCGGAATCACCTGCCGGGCATGCCGGAACCACCTCTCAGATATGCCAGAACCACGTGCCAATGACCCCGGAAGCACCTGCCGAGCACGCCGGAACCACCTGCTCGACTCGCCAGAACCACCTGCCGGACACGCAAAAATCACCTGCCGGCTACGCCACAACCAGTTGGGGAACACTTCGGAATCACCTGCCGGGCTTGCTGGAACCACCTGCCGGTCATGCCAAAATCACCTGCCAACTACGCCAGTACCACTTGGCGGACACTGTGGAAACACCTGTCGGGCCGGCCGGAACCACATCTCAGACGTGCCAGAACCATGTGCATGAGATGCTGGAACCACACCCCGAACAGACGGAAAACACCTGCCAGACCCGTCTGAACAACCTGCCGAGCACGCCGGAGCCACCTGCTCGACTCGCCGGAACCACCTACCTGACATGCCCAAATCACCAGCCGGGTATGCCAGAACCACTTGGCGGACACTCCGGAATCATCTGCCGGACATGCCGGAACCAGCTCTCAGACACACCAGAACCACGTGCCGGAGACGCCGGAAGCACCTGCCGAGCATGCCGGAGCCACCTGCTCGACTCGCCAGAAACACCTGCCGGACACGCCAAAATCACCTGCCGGGTACGCCAGAACCACCTGGCGGACACTCCGAAACCACCTGTCGCGCATGCCGGAACCACCTCTCAGACGTGCCGGAAGCACGTGCCGGACACGCCGGAATCACCTACCGGACAGACCGGAACCACCTGCCGAGCACGCCGGAGCCACCTGTTCGACTCGCTGGAACCACCTGCCGGACAGGCCAATATCAACTGCTGTCTATGCCAGAACCACCTGGGGGACGGTCCGGAATCACCTGCCAGCCATGGCGGAACCACCTCTCAGACGTACCAGAACCACTTGCCGGAGAACCTGGAAACACGTCCTGGACAGTCTGGAACCACCTGCCGGCCAAGCCTGAACCACCTGCCAAGCACAACGGAACAACCTGCCAGACACGCCAAAATCACCTGCGTGTTATGCCAGAACCACTTGGGGGACTCTCTGGGATGACCTGCCGGGCATGCCGGAACCACCTCTCAGACGTGCCAGAACCATGTGGCGGACAGTCCGGAATCACCTGTTGGGCATGCGCAACCACCTCTGAGACGTACCAGAACCACATGCCGTGCAGGCTGGAACCACCTACCGGACAGACCGGAATCACCTTTCGGGCATGCCGGAACCACCTGTCAGATGTGCCAGAAACACGTGCCGGAGACGCCGGAAGCACCTGCCAAGCACGTTGGAACCACCTGCTCAACTCGCCTGAACCACCTGCCGGACATGCCAAAATCACCTGCCGACTATGCCAGAACCACTTGGCGAACACTCCGGAATCACTTGCCGGGCATGCAGGAACCACCTCTCAGACATGCCAGAACCCCGTGCCAATGACCCCGGAAGCACCAGCCGAGCACGCCGGAACCACCTGCTCGACTCGCCAGAACCACCTGCCGATCACGCAAAAATCACCTGCCGGCTACGCCACAACCAGTTGGTGAACACTTTGGAATCACCTGCCAGGCTTGCTGGAACCACATGCCAGTCATGCCAAAATCACCTGCCAACTACGCCAGAACCGCTTGGCGGACACTGCGGAAACACCTGTCGGGCCGGCTGGAACCACATCTCAGACGTGCCAGAAACGTGTTCACGAGATGCTGGAACCACACCCCGAACAGACGGATACAACCTGCCAGAACCGCCTGAACCACCTGCTGAGCACGCCGGAACCACCTGCTCGACTCACCGGTACCACCTCCCTGACACGCCAAAATCACCTGCTGGGTATGCCAGAACCACTTGGCGGACACTCCGGAATCATCTGCCGGACATGCCGGAACCAGCTCTCAGACACACCAGAACCAAGTGCCGGAGACGCCGGAAGCACCTGCCGAGCATGCCGGAGCCACGTGCTCGACTCGCCAGAAACACCTGCCGGACACGCCAAAATCACCTGCCGGGTACGCCAGAACCACCTGGCGGACACTACGGAATCACCTGCCGCGCATGCCGGAACCACCTCTCAGACGTGCCGGAAGCACGTGCCAGACACGCCGGAAACACCTACCGGACAGACCGGAACCACCTGCCAAGAACGCCGGAGCCACCTGTTCGATTCGCTGGAACCACCTGCCGGACAGGCCAATATCAACTGCTGGCTATGCCAGAACCACCTGGGGGACAGTCCGGGATCACCTGCCAGCCATGGCGGAACCACCTCTCAGACGTACCAGAACCACCTGCCGGAGAAGCTGGAAACACGTCCTGGACAGACTGGAACCACGTGACGGCCATGCCTGAACCACCTGCCGAGCACGGCGGAACCACCTGCCGGACACGCCAAAATCACCTGCGGGCTACGCCAGAACCACTTGGACGACTCTCCGAAATGACCTGCTGGGCATGTTGGAACCACCTCTCAGACGTGCCAGAAGCACGTGGCGGACAGTCCGGAATCACCTGTTGGGCATTCGCAACCACCTCTGACACGTACCAGAACCAGGTGCCGTGCACGCCGGAACCACCTACCGGACAGACCGGAATCCACTTTTGGGCATGCCGGAACCACCAGTCAGATGTGCCAGAAACATGTGCCGGAGACGCCGGAAGCACCTGCTGATCACGTCGCAACCACCTGCTCAACTCGCCTGAACCACCTGCCGGACACGCCAAAATCACCTGCCCGCTACACCAGCACCACTTTGGGGACAAGCCGGAATCACGTGAGGGGCATGCCGGCACAGCCTCTCAGACTGAACCTCGTGCCGGACACCACAGAACCACCTGCCGGACAGACCGGAACCACCTGCCGCACACGCCGGAACCACCGGCTCGACCCGCCGGAACGACCGCTGGACATGCAAAATCACCTGCCGGCTACGCCGGAAACACTTGGCGAACACTCCGGAATCACCTGCCGGGCATGCCGGAACCACCTCTCAGATATGCCAGAACCACGTGCCAATGACCCCGGAAGCACCTGCCGAGCACGCCGGAACCACCTGCTCGACTCGCCAGAACCACCTGCCGGACACGCAAAAATCACCTGCCGGCTACGCCACAACCAGTTGGGGAACACTTCGGAATCACCTGCCGGGCTTGCTGGAACCACCTGCCGGTCATGCCAAAATCACCTGCCAACTACGCCAGTACCACTTGGCGGACACTGTGGAAACACCTGTCGGGCCGGCCGGAACCACATCTCAGACGTGCCAGAACCATGTGCATGAGATGCTGGAACCACACCCCGAACAGACGGAAAACACCTGCCAGACCCGTCTGAACAACCTGCCGAGCACGCCGGAGCCACCTGCTCGACTCGCCGGAACCACCTACCTGACATGCCCAAATCACCAGCCGGGTATGCCAGAACCACTTGGCGGACACTCCGGAATCATCTGCCGGACATGCCGGAACCAGCTCTCAGACACACCAGAACCACGTGCCGGAGACGCCGGAAGCACCTGCCGAGCATGCCGGAGCCACCTGCTCGACTCGCCAGAAACACCTGCCGGACACGCCAAAATCACCTGCCGGGTACGCCAGAACCACCTGGCGGACACTCCGAAACCACCTGTCGCGCATGCCGGAACCACCTCTCAGACGTGCCGGAAGCACGTGCCGGACACGCCGGAATCACCTACCGGACAGACCGGAACCACCTGCCGAGCACGCCGGAGCCACCTGTTCGACTCGCTGGAACCACCTGCCGGACAGGCCAATATCAACTGCTGTCTATGCCAGAACCACCTGGGGGACGGTCCGGAATCACCTGCCAGCCATGGCGGAACCACCTCTCAGACGTACCAGAACCACTTGCCGGAGAACCTGGAAACACGTCCTGGACAGTCTGGAACCACCTGCCGGCCAAGCCTGAACCACCTGCCAAGCACAACGGAACAACCTGCCAGACACGCCAAAATCACCTGCGTGTTATGCCAGAACCACTTGGGGGACTCTCTGGGATGACCTGCCGGGCATGCCGGAACCACCTCTCAGACGTGCCAGAACCATGTGGCGGACAGTCCGGAATCACCTGTTGGGCATGCGCAACCACCTCTGAGACGTACCAGAACCACATGCCGTGCAGGCTGGAACCACCTACCGGACAGACCGGAATCACCTTTCGGGCATGCCGGAACCACCTGTCAGATGTGCCAGAAACACGTGCCGGAGACGCCGGAAGCACCTGCCAAGCACGTTGGAACCACCTGCTCAACTCGCCTGAACCACCTGCCGGACATGCCAAAATCACCTGCCGACTATGCCAGAACCACTTGGCGAACACTCCGGAATCACTTGCCGGGCATGCAGGAACCACCTCTCAGACATGCCAGAACCCCGTGCCAATGACCCCGGAAGCACCAGCCGAGCACGCCGGAACCACCTGCTCGACTCGCCAGAACCACCTGCCGATCACGCAAAAATCACCTGCCGGCTACGCCACAACCAGTTGGTGAACACTTTGGAATCACCTGCCAGGCTTGCTGGAACCACATGCCAGTCATGCCAAAATCACCTGCCAACTACGCCAGAACCGCTTGGCGGACACTGCGGAAACACCTGTCGGGCCGGCTGGAACCACATCTCAGACGTGCCAGAAACGTGTTCACGAGATGCTGGAACCACACCCCGAACAGACGGATACAACCTGCCAGAACCGCCTGAACCACCTGCTGAGCACGCCGGAACCACCTGCTCGACTCACCGGTACCACCTCCCTGACACGCCAAAATCACCTGCTGGGTATGCCAGAACCACTTGGCGGACACTCCGGAATCATCTGCCGGACATGCCGGAACCAGCTCTCAGACACACCAGAACCAAGTGCCGGAGACGCCGGAAGCACCTGCCGAGCATGCCGGAGCCACGTGCTCGACTCGCCAGAAACACCTGCCGGACACGCCAAAATCACCTGCCGGGTACGCCAGAACCACCTGGCGGACACTACGGAATCACCTGCCGCGCATGCCGGAACCACCTCTCAGACGTGCCGGAAGCACGTGCCAGACACGCCGGAAACACCTACCGGACAGACCGGAACCACCTGCCAAGAACGCCGGAGCCACCTGTTCGATTCGCTGGAACCACCTGCCGGACAGGCCAATATCAACTGCTGGCTATGCCAGAACCACCTGGGGGACAGTCCGGGATCACCTGCCAGCCATGGCGGAACCACCTCTCAGACGTACCAGAACCACCTGCCGGAGAAGCTGGAAACACGTCCTGGACAGACTGGAACCACGTGACGGCCATGCCTGAACCACCTGCCGAGCACGGCGGAACCACCTGCCGGACACGCCAAAATCACCTGCGGGCTACGCCAGAACCACTTGGACGACTCTCCGAAATGACCTGCTGGGCATGTTGGAACCACCTCTCAGACGTGCCAGAAGCACGTGGTGGACAGTCCGGAATCACCTGTTGGGCATTCGCAACCACCTCTGACACGTACCAGAACCAGGTGCCGTGCACGCCGGAACCACCTACCGGACAGACCGGAATCCACTTTTGGGCATGCCGGAACCACCAGTCAGATGTGCCAGAAACATGTGCCGGAGACGCCGGAAGCACCTGCTGATCACATCGCAACCACCTGCTCAACTCGCCTGAACCACCTGCCGGACACGCCAAAATCACCTGCCCGCTACACCAGCACCACTTTGGGGACAAGCCGGAATCAAGTGAGGGGCATGCCGGCACAGCCTCTCAGACTGAACCTCGTGCCGGACACCACAGAACCACCTGCCGGACAGACCGGAACCACCTGCCGCACACGCCGGAACCACCGGCTCGACCAGCCGGAACGACCGCTGGACATGCAAAATCACCTGCCGGCTACGCCGGAAACACTTGGCGAACACTCCGGAATCACCTGCCGGGCATGCCGGAACCACCTCTCAGATATGCCAGAACCACGTGCCAATGACCCCGGAAGCACCTGCCGAGCACGCCGGAACCACCTGCTCGACTCGCCAGAACCACCTGCCGGACACGCAAAAATCACCTGCCGGCTACGCCACAACCAGTTGGGGAACACTTCGGAACCACCTGCCGGGCTTGCTGGAACCACCTGCCGGTCATGCCAAAATCACCTGCCAACTACGCCAGTACCACTTGGCGGACACTGTGGAAACACCTGTCGGGCCGGCCGGAACCACATCTCAGACGTGCCAGAACCATGTGCATGAGATGCTGGAACCACACCCCGAACAGACGGAAAACACCTGCCAGACCCGTCTGAACAACCTGCCGAGCACGCCGGAGCCACCTGCTCGACTCGCCGGAACCACCTACCTGACATGCCCAAATCACCGGCCGGGTATGCCAGAACCACTTGGCGGACACTCCGGAATCATCTGCCGGACATGCCGGAACCAGCTCTCAGACACACCAGAACCACGTGCCGGAGACGCCGGAAGCACCTGCCGAGCATGCCGGAGCCACCTGCTCGACTCGCCAGAAACACCTGCCGGACACGCCAAAATCACCTGCCGGGTACGCCAGAACCACCTGGCGGACACTCCGAAACCACCTGTCGCGCATGCCGGAACCACCTCTCAGACGTGCCGGAAGCACGTGCCGGACACGCCGGAATCACCTACCGGACAGACCGGAACCACCTGCCGAGCACGCCAGAGCCACCTGTTCGACTCGCTTGAACCACCTGCCGGACAGGCCAATATCAACTGCTGGCTATGCCAGAACCACCTGGGGGACGGTCCGGAATCACCTGCCAGCCATGGCGGAACCACCTCTCAGACGTACCAGAACCACCTGCCGGAGAAGCTGGAAACACGTCCTGGACAGTCTGGAACCACCTGCCGGCCAAGCCTGAACCACCTGCCAAGCACAACGGAACAACCTGCCAGACACGCCAAAATCACCTGCGTGTTATGCCAGAACCACTTGGAGGACTCTCTGGGATGACCTGCCGGGCATGCCGGAACCACCTCTCAGACGTGCCAGAACCATGTGGCGGACAGTCCGGAATCACCTGTTGGGCATGCGCAACCACCTCTGAGACGTACCAGAACCACATGCCGTGCAGGCTGGAACCACCTACCGGACAGACCGGAATCACCTTTCGGGCATGCCGGAACCACCTGTCAGATGTGCCAGAAACACGTGCCGGAGACGCCGGAAGCACCTGCCAAGCACGTTGGAACCACCTGCTCAACTCGCCTGAACCACCTGCCGGACATGCCAAAATCACCTGCCGACTATGCCAGAACCACTTGGCGAACACTCCGGAATCACTTGCCGGGCATGCAGGAACCACCTCTCAGACATGCCAGAACCCCGTGCCAATGACCCCGGAAGCACCAGCCGAGCACGCCGGAACCACCTGCTCGACTCGCCAGAACCACCTGCCGATCACGCAAAAATCACCTGCCGGCTACGCCACAACCAGTTGGGGAACACTTTGGAATCACCTGCCAGGCTTGCTGGAACCACCTGCCAGTCATGCCAAAATCACCTGCCAACTACGCCAGAACCGCTTGGCGGACACTGCGGAAACACCTGTCGGGCCGGCTGGAACCACATCTCAGACGTGCCAGAAACGTGTTCATGAGATGCTGGAACCACACCCCGAACAGACGGATACCACCAGCCAGAACCGCCTGAACCACCTGCTGAGCACGCCGGAACCACCTGCTCGACTCACCGGTACCACCTCCCTGACACGCCAAAATCACCTGCTGGGTGTGCCAGAACCACTTGGCGGACACTCCGGAATCATCTGCCGGACATGCCGGAACCAGCTCTCAGACACACCAGAACCAATGCCGGAGACGCCGGAAGCACCTGCCGAGCATGCCGGAGCCACGTGCTCGACTCGCCAGAAACACCTGCCGGACACGCCAAAATCACCTGCCGGGTATGCCAGAACCACCTGGCGGACACTACGGAATCACCTGCCGCGCATGCCGGAACCACCTCTCAGACGTGCCGGAAGGACGTGCCAGACACGCCGGAAACACCTACCGGACAGACCGGAACCACCTGCCAAGAACGCCGGAGCCACCTGTTCGACTCCCTGGAACCACCTGCCGGACAGGCCAATATCAACTGCTGGCTATGCCAGAACCACCTGGGGGACAGTCCGGGATCACCTGCCAGCCATGGCGGAACCACCTCTCAGACGTACCAGAACCACCTGCCGGAGAAGCTGGAAACACGTCCTGGACAGACTGGAACCACGTGACGGCCATGCCTGAACCACCTGCTGAGCACGGCGGAACCACCTGCCGGACACGCCAAAATCACCTGCGGGCTACGCCAGAACCACTTGGGCGACTCTCCGAAATGACCTGCCGGGCATGTTGGAACCACCTCTCAACGTGCCAGAAGCACGTGGCGGACAGTCCGGAATCACCTGTTGGGCATACGCAACCACCTCTGAGACGTACCAGAACCACGTGCCGTGCACGCAAAAATCACCTGCCGGCTACGCCACAACCAGTTGGGGAACACTTCGGAATCACCTGCCGGGCTTGCTGGAACCACCTGCCGGTCATGCCAAAATCACCTGCCAACTACGCCAGTACCACTTGGCGGACACTGTGGAAACACCTGTCGGGCCGGCCGGAACCACATCTTAGACGGGCCAGAACCATGTGCATGAGATGCTGGAACCACACCCCGAACAGACGGAAAACACCTGCCAGACCCGTCTGAACAACCTGCCGAGCACGCCGGAGCCACCTGCTCGACTCGCCGGAACCACCTACCTGACATGCCCAAATCACCAGCCGGGTATGCCAGAACCACTTGCCGGACACTCCGGAATCATCTGCCGGACATGCCGGAACCAGCTCTCAGACACACCAGAACCACGTGCCGGAGACGCCGGAAGCACCTGCCGAGCATGCCGGAGCCACCTGCTCGACTCGCCAGAAACACCTGCCGGACACGCCAAAATCACCTGAGAACACTCCGAAACCACCTGCCGCGCATGCCGGAACCGCCTCTCAGACGTGCCGGAAGCACGTGCCAGACACGCCGGAAACACCTACCGGACAGACCGGAACCACCTGCCAAGAACGCCGGAGCCACCTGTTCGACTCGCTGGAACCACCTGCCGGACAGGCCAATATCAACTGCTGGCTATGCCAGAACCACCTGGGGGACGGTCCGGAATCACCTGCCAGCCATGGCGGAACCACCTCTCAGACGTACCAGAACCACCTGCCGGAGAAGCTGGAAACACGTCCTGGACAGTCTGGAACCACCTGCCGGCCAAGCCTGAACCACCTGCCAAGCACAACGGAACAACCTGCCAGACACGCCAAAATCACCTGCGTGTTATGCCAAAACCACTTGGAGGACTCTCTGGGATGACCTGCCGGGCATGCCGAAACCACCTCTCAGATGTGCCAGAAGCACGTGGCGGACAGTCCGGAATCACCTGTTGGGCATACGCAACCACCTCTGACACGTACCAGAACCACGTGCCGTGCACGCCGGAACCACCTACCGGACAGACCGGAATCAACTTTTGGGCATGCCGGAACCACCAGTCAGATGTGCCACAAACACGTGCCGGAGACGCCGGAGGCACCTGCCGAGCACGTCGCAACCACCTGCTCAACTCGCCTGAACCACCTGCCGGACACGCCAAAATCACCTGCCCGCTACACCAGCACCACTTCGGGGACAAGCCGGAATCACGTGAGGGGCATGCCGGCACAGCCTCTCAGACTGAACCTCGTGCCGGACACCACAGAACCACCTGCCGGACAGACCGGAACCACCTGCCGGACACGCCGGAACCACCGGCTCGACCCGCCGGAACGACCGCTGGACATGCAAAATCACCTGCCGGCTACGCCGGAAACACTTGGCGAACACTCCGGAATCACCTGCCGGGCATGCCGGAACCACCTCTCAGATATGCCAGAACCACGTGCCAATGACCCCGGAAGCACCTGCCGAGCACGCCGGAACCACCTGCTCGACTCGCCAGAACAACCTGTCGGACACGCAAAAATCACCTGCCGGCTACGCCACAACCAGTTGGGGAACACTTCGGAATCACCTGCCGGGCTTGCTGAAACCACCTGCCGGTCATGCCAAAATCACCTGCCAACTACGCCAGTACCACTTGGCGGACACTGTGGAAACACCTGTCGGGCCGGCCGGAACCACATCTCAGACGGGCCAGAACCATGTGCATGAGATGCTGGAACCACACCCCGAACAGACGGAAAACACCTGCCAGACCCGTCTGAACAACCTGCCGAGCACGCCGGAGCCACCTGCTCGACTCGCCGGAACCACCTACCTGACATGCCCAAATCACCAGCCGGGTATGCCAGAACCACTTGGCGGACACTCCGGAATCATCTGCCGGACATGCCGGAACCAGCTCTCAGACACACCAGAACCACGTGCCGGAGACGCCGGAAGCACCTGCCGAGCATGCCGGAGCCACCTGCTCGACTCGCCAGAAACACCTGCCGGACACGCCAAAATCACCTGCCGGGTACGCCAGAACCACCTGGCGGACACTCCGAAACCACCTGTCGCGCATGCCGGAACCACATCTCAGACGTGCCGGAAGCACGTGCCGGACACGCCGGAATCACCTACCGGACAGACCGGAACCACCTGCCGAGCACGCCGGAGCCACCTGTTCGACTCGCTGGAACCACCTGCCGGACAGGCCAATATCAACTGCTGGCTATGCCAGAACCACCTGGGGGACGGTCCGGAATCACCTGCCAGCCATGGCGGAACCACCTCTCAGACGTACCAGAACCACCTGCCGGAGAAGCTGGAAACACGTCCTGGACAGTCTGGAACCACCTGCCGGCCAAGCCTGAACCACCTGCCAAGCACAACGGAACAACCTGCCAGACACGCCAAAATCACCTGCGTGTTATGCCAGAACGACTTGGAGGACTCTCTGGGATGACCTGCCGGGCATGCCGGAACCACCTCTCAGACGTGCCAGAACCATGTGGCGGACAGTCCGGAATCACCTGTTGGGCATGCGCAACCACCTCTGAGACGTACCAGAACCACGTGCCGTGCACGCCGGAACCACCTACCGGACAGACCGGAATCAACTTTTGGGCATGCCGGAACCACCAGTCAGATGTGCCAGAAAAACGTGCCGGAGACGCCGGAAGCACCTGCCGAGCACGTCGCAACCACCTGCTCAACTCGCCTGAACCACCTGCCGGACACGCCAAAATCACCTGCCCGCTACACCAGCACCACTTCGGGGACAAGCCGGAATCACGTGAGGGGCATGCCGGCACAGCCTCTCAGACTGAACCTCGTGCCGGACACCACAGAACCACCTGCCGGACAGACCGGAACCACCTGCCGGACACACCGGAACCACCGGCTCGACCCGCCGGAACGACCGCTGGACATGCAAAATCACCTGCCGGCTACGCCGGAAACACTTGGCGAACACTCCAGAATCACCTGCCGGGCATGCCGGAACCACCTCTCAGATATGCCAGAACCACGTGCCAATGACCCCGGAAGCACCTGCCGAGCACGCCGGAACCACCTGCTCGACTCGCCAGAACCACCTGCCGGACACGCAAAAATCACCTGCCGGCTACGCCACAACCAGTTGGGGAACACTTCGGAATCACCTGCCGGGCTTGCTGGAACCACCTGCCGGTCATGCCAAAATCACCTGCCAACTACGCCAGTACCACTTGGCGGACACTGTGGAAACACCTGTCGGGCCGGCCGGAACCACATCTCAGACGTGCCAGAACCATGTGCATGAGATGCTGGAACCACACCCCGAACAGACGGAAAACACCTGCCAGACCCGTCTGAACAACCTGCCGCGCACGCCGGAGCCACCTGCTCGACTCGCCGGAACCACCTACCTGACATGCCCAAATCAACAGCCAGGTATGCCAGAACCACTTGGCGGACACTCCGGAATCACCTGCCGGGCATGCCGGAACCACCTCTCAGACGTGCCAGAACCATGTGGCGGACAGTCCGGAATCACCTGTTGGGCATGCGCAACCACCTCTGAGACGTACCAGAACCACATGCCGTGCAGGCTGGAACCACCTACCGGACAGACCGGAATCACCTTTCGGGCATGCCGGAACCACCTGTCAGATGTGCCAGAAACACGTGCCGGAGACGCCGGAAGCACCTGCCAAGCACGTTGGAACCACCTGCTCAACTCGCCTGAACCACCTGCCGGACATGCCAAAATCACCTGCCGACTATGCCAGAACCACTTGGCGAACACTCCGGAATCACTTGCCGGGCATGCAGGAACCACCTCTCAGACATGCCAGAACCCCGTGCCAATGACCCCGGAAGCACCAGCCGAGCACGCCGGAACCACCTGCTCGACTCACCAGAACCACCTGCCGATCACGCAAAAATCACCTGCCGGCTACGCCACAACCAGTTGGTGAACACTTTGGAATCACCTGCCAGGCTTGCTGGAACCACCTGCCAGTCATGCCAAAATCACCTGCCAACTATGCCAGAACCGCTTGGCGGACACTGCGGAAACACCTGTCGGGCCGGCTGGAACCACATCTCAGACGTGCCAGAAACGTGTTCATGAGATGCTGGAACCACACCCCGAACAGACGGATACCACCTGCCAGAACCGCCTGAACCACCTGCTGAGCACGCCGGAACCACCTGCTCGACTCACCGGTACCACCTCCCTGACACGCCAAAATCACCTGCTGGGTGTGCCAGAACCACTTGGCGGACACTCCGGAATCATCTGCCGGACATGCCGGAACCAGCTCTCAGACACACCAGAACCAATGCCGGAGACGCCGGAAGCACCTGCCGAGCATGCCGGAGCCACGTGCTCGACTCGCCAGAAACACCTGCCGGACACGCCAAAATCACCTGCCGGGTATGCCAGAACCACCTGGCGGACACTACGGAATCACCTGCCGCGCATGCCGGAACCACCTCTCAGACGTGCCGGAAGGACGTGCCAGACACGCCGGAAACACCTACCGGACAGACCGGAACCACCTGCCAAGAACGCCGGAGCCACCTGTTCGACTCCCTGGAACCACCTGCCGGACAGGCCAATATCAACTGCTGGCTATGCCAGAACCACCTGGGGGACAGTCCGGGATCACCTGCCAGCCATGGCGGAACCACCTCTCAGACGTACCAGAACCACCTGCCGGAGAAGCTGGAAACACGTCCTGGACAGACTGGAACCACGTGACGGCCATGCCTGAACCACCTGCTGAGCACGGCGGAACCACCTGCCGGACACGCCAAAATCACCTGCGGGCTACGCCAGAACCACTTGGGCGACTCTCCGAAATGACCTGCCGGGCATGTTGGAACCACCTCTCAACGTGCCAGAAGCACGTGGCGGACAGTCCGGAATCACCTGTTGGGCATACGCAACCACCTCTGAGACGTACCAGAACCACGTGCCGTGCACGCAAAAATCACCTGCCGGCTACGCCACAACCAGTTGGGGAACACTTCGGAATCACCTGCCGGGCTTGCTGGAACCACCTGCCGGTCATGCCAAAATCACCTGCCAACTACGCCAGTACCACTTGGCGGACACTGTGGAAACACCTGTCGGGCCGGCCGGAACCACATCTTAGACGGGCCAGAACCATGTGCATGAGATGCTGGAACCACACCCCGAACAGACGGAAAACACCTGCCAGACCCGTCTGAACAACCTGCCGAGCACGCCGGAGCCACCTGCTCGACTCGCCGGAACCACCTACCTGACATGCCCAAATCACCAGCCGGGTATGCCAGAACCACTTGGCGGACACTCCGGAATCATCTGCCGGACATGCCGGAACCAGCTCTCAGACACACCAGAACCACGTGCCGGAGACGCCGGAAGCACCTGCCGAGCATGCCGGAGCCACCTGCTCGACTCGCCAGAAACACCTGCCGGACAGGCCAAAATCACCTGCCGGGTACGCCAGAACCACCTGGCGGACACTACGGAATCACCTGCCGCGCATGCCGGAACCACCTCTCAGACGTGCCGGAAGCACGTGCCAGACACGCCGGAAACACCTACCGGACAGACCGGAACCACCTGCCGAGCACGCCGGAGCCACCTGTTCGACTCGCTGGAACCACCTGCCGGACAGGCCAATATCAACTGCTGGCTATGCCAGAACCACCTGGGGGACAGTCCGGGATCACCTGCCAGCCATGGCGGAACCACCTCTCAGACGTACCAGAACCACCTGCCGGAGAAGCTGGAAACACGTCCTGGACAGACTGGAACCACGTGACGGCCATGCCTGAACCACCTGCCGGACACGCCAAAATCACCTGCGGGCTACGCCAGAACCACTTGGACGACTCTCCGAAATGACCTGCCGGGCATGTTGGAACCACCTCTCAGACGTGCCAGAAGCACGTGGCGGACAGTCCGGAATCACCTGTTGGGCATACGCAACCACCTCTGACACGTACCAGAACTACGTGCCGCGCACGCCGGAACCACCTACCGGACAGACCGGAATCAACTTTTGGGCATGCCGGAACCACCAGTCAGATGTGCCAGAAACACGTGCCGGAGACGCCGGAAGCACCTGCCGAGCACGTCGCAACCACCTGCTCAACTCGCCTGAACCACCTGCCGGACACGCCAAAATCACCTGCCCGCTACACCAGCACCACTTCGGGGACAAGCCGGAATCACGTGAGGGGCATGCCGGCACAGCCTCTCAGAGTGAACCTCGTGCCGGACACCACAGAACCACCTGCCGGACAGACCGGAACCACCTGCCGGACACGCCGGAACCACCGGCTCGACCCGCCGGAACGACCGCTGGACATGCAAACTCACGTGCCGGCTACGCCGCAAACACTTGGCGAACACTCCGGAATCACCTGCCGGGCATGCCGGAACCACCTCTCAGATATGCCAGAACCACGTGCCAATGACCTCAGAAGCACCTGCCGAGCACGCCGGAACCACCTGCTCGACTCGCCAGAACCACCTGCCGGACAGGCAGAAATCACCTGCCGTCTACGCCACAACCAGTTGGGGAACACTTCGGAATCACCTGCCGGGCTTGCTCGAACCACCTGCCGGTCATGCCAAAATCACCTCTCAACTACGCCAGTACCACTTGGCGGACACTGTGGAAACACCTGTCGGGCCGGCCGGAACCACATCTCAGACGTGCCAGAACCATGTGCATGAGATGCTGGAACCACACCCCGAACAGACGGAAAACACCTGCCAGACCTGTCTGAACAACCTGCCGAGCACGCCGGAGCCACCTGCTCGACTCGCAGGAACCACCTACCTGACATGCCAAAATCACCAGCCGGGTATTCCAGAACCACTTGGCGGACACTCCGAAATCATCTGCCGGACATGCCGGAACCAGCACTCACACACACCAGAACCACGTGCCGGAGACGCCGGAAGCACCTGCCGAGCATGCCAGAGCCACCTGCTCGACTCGCCAGAAACACCTGCCGGACACGCCAAAATCACCTGCCGGGTACGCCAGAACCACCTGGCGGACACTCCGAAATCACCTGTCGTGCATGCCGGAACCACCTCTCAGACGTGCCGGAAGCACGTGCCGGACACGCCGGAATCACCTACCGGACACACCGGAACCACATGCCGAGCACGCCGGAGCCACCTCTTCGACTCGCTGGAACCACCTGCCAGACAGGCCAATATCAACTGCTGGCTATGCCAGAACCACCTGGGGGACGGTCCGGAATCGCCTGCCAGCCATGGCGGAACCACCTCTCAGACGTACCAGAACCACCTGCCGGAGAAGCTCGAAACACGTCCTGGACAGTCTGGAACCACCTGCCGGCCAAGCCTGAACCACCTGCCAAGCACAACGGAACAACCTGCCAGACACGCCAAAATCACCTGCGTGTTATGCCAGAACCACTTGGAGGACTCTCTGGGATGACCTGCCGGGCATGCCGGAACCACCTCTCAGACGTGCCAGAACCATGTGGCGGACAGTCCGGAATCACCTGTTGGGCATGCGCAACCACCTCTGAGACGTACCAGAACCACATGCCGTGCAGGCTGGAACCACCTACCGGACAGACCGGAATCACCTTTCGGGCATGCCGGAACCACCTGTCAGATGTGCCAGAAACACGTGCCGGAGACGCCGGAGGCACCTGCCAAGCACGTTGGAACCACCTGCTCAACTCGCCTGAACCACCTGCCGGACATGCCAAAATCACCTGCCGACTATGCCAGAACCACTTGGCGAACACTCCGGAATCACTTGCCGGGCATGCAGGAACCACCTCTCAGACATGCCAGAACCCCGTGCCAATGACCTCGGAAGCACCAGCCGAGCACGCCAGAACCACCTGCTCGACTCGCCAGAACCACCTGCCGATCACGCAAAAATCACCTGCAGGCTATGCCACAACCAGTTGGTGAACACTTTGGAATCACCTGCCAGGCTTGCTGGAACCACCTGCCAGTCATGCCAAAATCACCTGCCAACTACGCCAGAACCGTTGTTGGACACTGCGGAAACACCTGTCGGGCCGGCTGGAACCACATCTCAGACGTGCCAGAAACGTGTTCATGAGATGCTGGAACCACACCCCGAACAGACGGATACCACCTGCCAGAACCGCCTGAACCACGTGCTGAGCACGCCGGAAACACCTGATCGACTCACCGGTACCACCTCCCTGACACGCCAAAATCACCTGCTGGGTATGCCAGAACCACTTGGCGGACACTCCGGAATCATCTGCCGGACATGCCGGAACCAGCTCTCAAACACACCAGAACCAAGGGCCGGAGACGCCGGAAGCACCTGCCGAGCATGCCGGAGCCACCTGCTCGACTCGCCAGAAACACCTGCCGGACACGCCAAAATCACCTGCCGGGTATGCCAGAACCACCTGGCGGACACTACGGAATCACCTTCCGCGCATGCCGGAACCACCTCTCAGACGTGCCAGAAGAACGTGCCAGACACGCCGGAAACACCCACCGGACAGACCGGAACCACCTGCCAAGAACGCCGGAGCCACCTGTTCGACTCGCTGGAACCACCTGCCGGACAGGCCAATATCAAGTGCTGGCTATACCAGAACCACCTGGGGGACAGTCCGTGATCACCTGCCAGCCATGGCGGAACCACCTCTCAGACGTACCAGAACCACCTGCCGGAGAAGCTGGAAACACGTCCTGGACAGACTGGAACCACGTGACGGCCATGCCTGAACCACCTGCCGAGCACGGCGGAACCACCTGCCGGACACGCCAAAATCACCTGCGGGCTACGCCAGAACCACTTGGACGACTCTCCGAAATGACCTGCCGGGCATGTTGGAACCACCTCTCAGACGTGCCAGAAGCACGTGGCGGACAGTCCGGAATCACCTGTTGGGCATACGCAACCACCTCTGAGACGTACCAGAACCACGTGCCGTACACGCCGGAACCACCTACCGGACAGACCGGAATCAACTTTTGGGCAAGCCGGAACCACCAGTCAGATGTGCCAGAAACACGTGACGGAGACGCCGGGAGCACCTGCCGAGCATGTCGCAACCACCTGCTCAACTCGCCGGAACCACCTGCCGGGCACGCCAAAATCACCTGCCCGCTACACCAGCACCACTTCGGGGACAAGCCGGAATCACGTGAGGGGCATGCCGGCACAGCCTCTCAGACTGAACCTCGTGCCGGACACCACAGAACCACCTGCCGGAATGACCGGAACCACATGCCGGACACGCCGGATCCACCAGCTTGACCCGCCGGAACGACCGATGGACATGCAAAATCACCAGCCGGCTACGCCGGAAACACTTGGCGAACACTCCGGAATCACCTGCCGGGCATGCCGGAACCACCTCTCAGATATGACAGTACCACGTGCCAATGACCCCGGAAGCACCTGCCGAGCACGCCGGAACCACCTGCTCGACTCGCCAGAACCACCTGCCGGACACGCAGAAATCACCTGCCGGCTACGCCACAACCAGTTGGGGAACACTTCGGAATCACCTGCTGGGCTTGCTGGAACCACCTGCCGGTCATGCCAAAATCACCTGCAAACTACGCCAGTACCACTTGGCGGACACTGTGGAAACACCTGTCGGGCCGGCCGGAACCACATCTCAGACGTGCCAGAACCATGTGCATGAGATGCTGGAACCACACCCCGAACAGACGGAAAACACCTGCCAGACCCGTCTGAACATCCTGCCGAGCACGCCGGAGCCACCTGCTCGACTCGCCGGAACCACCTACCTGACATGCCAAAATCACCAGCCGGGTATTCCAGAACCACTTGGCGGACACTCCGAAATCATCTGCCGGACATGCCGGAACCAGCTCTCAGACACACCAGAACCACGTGCCGGAGACGCCAGAAGCACCTGCCGAGCATGCCGGAGCCACCTGCTCGACTCGCCAGAAACACCTGCCGGACACGCCAAAATCACCTGCCGGGTACGCCAGAACCACCTGGCGGACACTCCGAAACCACCTGTCACGCATGCCTGAACCACCTCTCAGACTTGCCGGAAGCACGTGCCGGACACGCCGGAATCATCTACCGGGCAGACCGGAACCACCTGCCGAGCACGCCGGAGCCACCTGTTCGACTCGCGGGAACCACCTGCCGGACAGGCCAATATCAACTGCTGGCTATGCCAGAACCACCTGGGGGACGGTCCGGAATTTCCTGCCAGCCATGGCGGAACCACCTCTCAGACGTACCAGAACCACCTGCCGGAGAAGCTGGAAACACGTCCTGGACAGTCTGGAACCACCTGCCTTCCAAGCCTGAAACACCTGCCAAGCACAACGGAACAACCTGCCAGACACGCCAAAATCACCTGCGTGTTATGCCAGAACCACTTAGAGGACTCTCTGGGATGACCTGCCGGGCATGCCGGAACCACCTCTCAGACGTGCCAGAACCATGTGGCGGACAGTCCGGAATCACCTGTTGGGCATGCGCAACCACCTCTGAGACGTACCAGAACCACATGCCGTGCAGGCTGGAACCACCTACCGGACAGACCGGAATCACCTTTCGGGCATGCCGGAACCACCTGTCAGATGTGCCAGAAACACGTGCCGGAGACGCCGGAGGCACCTGCCAAGCACGTTGGAACCACCTGCTCAACTCGCCTGAACCACCTGCCGGACATGCCAAAATCACCTGCCGACTATGCCAGAACCACTTGGCGAACACTCCGGACATCAACTTGCCGGGCATGCAGGAACCACCTCTGACATGCCAGAACCACCTGCCGCCAATCACCTCGGAAGCACCACCGAGCACCTGCCAGAACCACCTGCTCGACACGCCAGAACCACCTGCCGAACACGCAAAAATCACCTGCAGGCTATGCCACAACCAGTTGGTGAACACTTTGGAATCACCTGCCAGGCTTGCTGGAACCACCTGCCAGTCATGCCAAAATCACCTGCCAACTACGCCAGAACCGTTGTTGGACACTGCGGAAACACCTGTCGGGCCGGCTGGAACCACATCTCAGACGTGCCAGAAACGTGTTCATGAGATGCTGGAACCACACCCCGAACAGACGGATACCACCTGCCAGAACCGCCTGAACCACCTGCTGAGCACGCCGGAAACACCTGATCGACTCACCGGTACCACCTCCCTGACACGCCAAAATCACCTGCTGGGTATGCCAGAACCACTTGGCGGACACTCCGGAATCATCTGCCGGACATGCCGGAACCAGCTCTCAAACACACCAGAACCAAGGGCCGGAGACGCCGGAAGCACCTGCCGAGCATGCCGGAGCCACCTGCTCGACTCGCCAGAAACACCTGCCGGACACGCCAAAATCACCTGCCGGGTATGCCAGAACCACCTGGCGGACACTACGGAATCACCTTCCGCGCATGCCGGAACCACCTCTCAGACGTGCCAGAAGAACGTGCCAGACACGCCGGAAACACCCACCGGACAGACCGGAACCACCTGCCAAGAACGCCGGAGCCACCTGTTCGACTCGCTGGAACCACCTGCCGGACAGGCCAATATCAAGTGCTGGCTATACCAGAACCACCTGGGGGACAGTCCGTGATCACCTGCCAGCCATGGCGGAACCACCTCTCAGACGTACCAGAACCACCTGCCGGAGAAGCTGGAAACACGTCCTGGACAGACTGGAACCACGTGACGGCCATGCCTGAACCACCTGCCGGACACGCCAAAATCACCTGCGGGCTACGCCAGAACCACTTGGACGACTCTCCGAAATGACCTGCCGGGCATGTTGGAACCACCTCTCAGACGTGCCAGAAGCACGTGGCGGACAGTCCGGAATCACCTGTTGGGCATACGCAACCACCTCTGAGACGTACCAGAACCACGTGCCGTACACGCCGGAACCACCTACCGGACAGACCGGAATCAACTTTTGGGCATGCCGGAACCACCAGTCAGATGTGCCAGAAACACGTGCCGGAGACGCCGGAAGCACCTGCCGAGCACGTCGCAACCACCTGCTCAACTCGCCTGAACCACCTGCCGGACACGCCAACAATCACCTGCCCGACTACACCACCAACCACCTTGGCGAACACTCCGGAATCACCTGCCGGGCATGCCGGAACCACCTCTCAGATATGCCAGAACCACGTGCCAATGACCTCAGAAGCACCTGCCGAGCACGCCGGAACCACCTGCTCGACTCGCCAGAACCACCTGCCGGACACGGCAGAAATCACCTGCCGGCTACGCCACAACCAGTTGGGGAACACTTCGGAATCACCTGCCGGGCTTGCTCGAACCACCTGCCGGTCATGCCAAAATCACCTGCAACTACGCCAGTACCACTTGGCGGACACTGTGGAAACACCTGTCGGGCCGGCCGGAACCACATCTCAGACGTGCCAGAACCATGTGCATGAGATGCTGGAACCACACCCCGAACAGACGGAAAACACCTGCCAGACCTGTCTGAACAACCTGCCGAGCACGCCGGAGCCACCTGCTCGACTCGCAGGAACCACCTACCTGACATGCCAAAATCACCAGCCGGGTATTCCAGAACCACTTGGCGGACACTCCGAAATCATCTGCCGGACATGCCGGAACCAGCACTCACACACACCAGAACCACGTGCCGGAGACGCCGGAAGCACCTGCCGAGCATGCCAGAGCCACCTGCTCGACTCGCCAGAAACACCTGCCGGACACGCCAAAATCACCTGCCGGGTACGCCAGAACCACCTGGCGGACACTCCGAAATCACCTGTCGTGCATGCCGGAACCACCTCTCAGACGTGCCGGAAGCACGTGCCGGACACGCCGGAATCACCTACCGGACACACCGGAACCACATGCCGAGCACGCCGGAGCCACCTCTTCGACTCGCTGGAACCACCTGCCAGACAGGCCAATATCAACTGCTGGCTATGCCAGAACCACCTGGGGGACGGTCCGGAATCGCCTGCCAGCCATGGCGGAACCACCTCTCAGACGTACCAGAACCACCTGCCGGAGAAGCTCGAAACACGTCCTGGACAGTCTGGAACCACCTGCCGGCCAAGCCTGAACCACCTGCCAAGCACAACGGAACAACCTGCCAGACACGCCAAAATCACCTGCGTGTTATGCCAGAACCACTTGGAGGACTCTCTGGGATGACCTGCCGGGCATGCCGGAACCACCTCTCAGACGTGCCAGAACCATGTGGCGGACAGTCCGGAATCACCTGTTGGGCATGCGCAACCACCTCTGAGACGTACCAGAACCACATGCCGTGCAGGCTGGAACCACCTACCGGACAGACCGGAATCACCTTTCGGGCATGCCGGAACCACCTGTCAGATGTGCCAGAAACACGTGCCGGAGACGCCGGAGGCACCTGCCAAGCACGTTGGAACCACCTGCTCAACTCGCCTGAACCACCTGCCGGACATGCCAAAATCACCTGCCGACTATGCCAGAACCACTTGGCGAACACTCCGGAATCACTTGCCGGGCATGCAGGAACCACCTCTCAGACATGCCAGAACCCCGTGCCAATGACCTCGGAAGCACCAGCCGAGCACGCCAGAACCACCTGCTCGACTCGCCAGAACCACCTGCCGATCACGCAAAAATCACCTGCAGGCTATGCCACAACCAGTTGGTGAACACTTTGGAATCACCTGCCAGGCTTGCTGGAACCACCTGCCAGTCATGCCAAAATCACCTGCCAACTACGCCAGAACCGTTGTTGGACACTGCGGAAACACCTGTCGGGCCGGCTGGAACCACATCTCAGACGTGCCAGAAACGTGTTCATGAGATGCTGGAACCACACCCCGAACAGACGGATACCACCTGCCAGAACCGCCTGAACCACGTGCTGAGCACGCCGGAAACACCTGATCGACTCACCGGTACCACCTCCCTGACACGCCAAAATCACCTGCTGGGTATGCCAGAACCACTTGGCGGACACTCCGGAATCATCTGCCGGACATGCCGGAACCAGCTCTCAAACACACCAGAACCAAGGGCCGGAGACGCCGGAAGCACCTGCCGAGCATGCCGGAGCCACCTGCTCGACTCGCCAGAAACACCTGCCGGACACGCCAAAATCACCTGCCGGGTATGCCAGAACCACCTGGCGGACACTACGGAATCACCTTCCGCGCATGCCGGAACCACCTCTCAGACGTGCCAGAAGAACGTGCCAGACACGCCGGAAACACCCACCGGACAGACCGGAACCACCTGCCAAGAACGCCGGAGCCACCTGTTCGACTCGCTGGAACCACCTGCCGGACAGGCCAATATCAAGTGCTGGCTATACCAGAACCACCTGGGGGACAGTCCGTGATCACCTGCCAGCCATGGCGGAACCACCTCTCAGACGTACCAGAACCACCTGCCGGAGAAGCTGGAAACACGTCCTGGACAGACTGGAACCACGTGACGGCCATGCCTGAACCACCTGCCGAGCACGGCGGAACCACCTGCCGGACACGCCAAAATCACCTGCGGGCTACGCCAGAACCACTTGGACGACTCTCCGAAATGACCTGCCGGGCATGTTGGAACCACCTCTCAGACGTGCCAGAAGCACGTGGCGGACAGTCCGGAATCACCTGTTGGGCATACGCAACCACCTCTGAGACGTACCAGAACCACGTGCCGTACACGCCGGAACCACCTACCGGACAGACCGGAATCAACTTTTGGGCAAGCCGGAACCACCAGTCAGATGTGCCAGAAACACGTGACGGAGACGCCGGGAGCACCTGCCGAGCATGTCGCAACCACCTGCTCAACTCGCCGGAACCACCTGCCGGGCACGCCAAAATCACCTGCCCGCTACACCAGCACCACTTCGGGGACAAGCCGGAATCACGTGAGGGGCATGCCGGCACAGCCTCTCAGACTGAACCTCGTGCCGGACACCACAGAACCACCTGCCGGAATGACCGGAACCACATGCCGGACACGCCGGATCCACCAGCTTGACCCGCCGGAACGACCGATGGACATGCAAAATCACCAGCCGGCTACGCCGGAAACACTTGGCGAACACTCCGGAATCACCTGCCGGGCATGCCGGAACCACCTCTCAGATATGACAGTACCACGTGCCAATGACCCCGGAAGCACCTGCCGAGCACGCCGGAACCACCTGCTCGACTCGCCAGAACCACCTGCCGGACACGCAGAAATCACCTGCCGGCTACGCCACAACCAGTTGGGGAACACTTCGGAATCACCTGCTGGGCTTGCTGGAACCACCTGCCGGTCATGCCAAAATCACCTGCAAACTACGCCAGTACCACTTGGCGGACACTGTGGAAACACCTGTCGGGCCGGCCGGAACCACATCTCAGACGTGCCAGAACCATGTGCATGAGATGCTGGAACCACACCCCGAACAGACGGAAAACACCTGCCAGACCCGTCTGAACATCCTGCCGAGCACGCCGGAGCCACCTGCTCGACTCGCCGGAACCACCTACCTGACATGCCAAAATCACCAGCCGGGTATTCCAGAACCACTTGGCGGACACTCCGAAATCATCTGCCGGACATGCCGGAACCAGCTCTCAGACACACCAGAACCACGTGCCGGAGACGCCAGAAGCACCTGCCGAGCATGCCGGAGCCACCTGCTCGACTCGCCAGAAACACCTGCCGGACACGCCAAAATCACCTGCCGGGTACGCCAGAACCACCTGGCGGACACTCCGAAACCACCTGTCACGCATGCCTGAACCACCTCTCAGACTTGCCGGAAGCACGTGCCGGACACGCCGGAATCATCTACCGGGCAGACCGGAACCACCTGCCGAGCACGCCGGAGCCACCTGTTCGACTCGCGGGAACCACCTGCCGGACAGGCCAATATCAACTGCTGGCTATGCCAGAACCACCTGGGGGACGGTCCGGAATTTCCTGCCAGCCATGGCGGAACCACCTCTCAGACGTACCAGAACCACCTGCCGGAGAAGCTGGAAACACGTCCTGGACAGTCTGGAACCACCTGCCTTCCAAGCCTGAAACACCTGCCAAGCACAACGGAACAACCTGCCAGACACGCCAAAATCACCTGCGTGTTATGCCAGAACCACTTAGAGGACTCTCTGGGATGACCTGCCGGGCATGCCGGAACCACCTCTCAGACGTGCCAGAACCATGTGGCGGACAGTCCGGAATCACCTGTTGGGCATGCGCAACCACCTCTGAGACGTACCAGAACCACATGCCGTGCAGGCTGGAACCACCTACCGGACAGACCGGAATCACCTTTCGGGCATGCCGGAACCACCTGTCAGATGTGCCAGAAACACGTGCCGGAGACGCCGGAGGCACCTGCCAAGCACGTTGGAACCACCTGCTCAACTCGCCTGAACCACCTGCCGGACATGCCAAAATCACCTGCCGACTATGCCAGAACCACTTGGCGAACACTCCGGAATCACTTGCCGGGCATGCAGGAACCACCTCTCAGACATGCCAGAACCCCGTGCCAATGACCTCGGAAGCACCAGCCGAGCACGCCAGAACCACCTGCTCGACTCGCCAGAACCACCTGCCGATCACGCAAAAATCACCTGCAGGCTATGCCACAACCAGTTGGTGAACACTTTGGAATCACCTGCCAGGCTTGCTGGAACCACCTGCCAGTCATGCCAAAATCACCTGCCAACTACGCCAGAACCGTTGTTGGACACTGCGGAAACACCTGTCGGGCCGGCTGGAACCACATCTCAGACGTGCCAGAAACGTGTTCATGAGATGCTGGAACCACACCCCGAACAGACGGATACCACCTGCCAGAACCGCCTGAACCACGTGCTGAGCACGCCGGAAACACCTGATCGACTCACCGGTACCACCTCCCTGACACGCCAAAATCACCTGCTGGGTATGCCAGAACCACTTGGCGGACACTCCGGAATCATCTGCCGGACATGCCGGAACCAGCTCTCAAACACACCAGAACCAAGGGCCGGAGACGCCGGAAGCACCTGCCGAGCATGCCGGAGCCACCTGCTCGACTCGCCAGAAACACCTGCCGGACACGCCAAAATCACCTGCCGGGTATGCCAGAACCACCTGGCGGACACTACGGAATCACCTTCCGCGCATGCCGGAACCACCTCTCAGACGTGCCAGAAGAACGTGCCAGACACGCCGGAAACACCCACCGGACAGACCGGAACCACCTGCCAAGAACGCCGGAGCCACCTGTTCGACTCGCTGGAACCACCTGCCGGACAGGCCAATATCAAGTGCTGGCTATACCAGAACCACCTGGGGGACAGTCCGTGATCACCTGCCAGCCATGGCGGAACCACCTCTCAGACGTACCAGAACCACCTGCCGGAGAAGCTGGAAACACGTCCTGGACAGACTGGAACCACGTGACGGCCATGCCTGAACCACCTGCCGAGCACGGCGGAACCACCTGCCGGACACGCCAAAATCACCTGCGGGCTACGCCAGAACCACTTGGACGACTCTCCGAAATGACCTGCCGGGCATGTTGGAACCACCTCTCAGACGTGCCAGAAGCACGTGGCGGACAGTCCGGAATCACCTGTTGGGCATACGCAACCACCTCTGAGACGTACCAGAACCACGTGCCGTACACGCCGGAACCACCTACCGGACAGACCGGAATCAACTTTTGGGCAAGCCGGAACCACCAGTCAGATGTGCCAGAAACACGTGACGGAGACGCCGGGAGCACCTGCCGAGCATGTCGCAACCACCTGCTCAACTCGCCGGAACCACCTGCCGGGCACGCCAAAATCACCTGCCCGCTACACCAGCACCACTTCGGGGACAAGCCGGAATCACGTGAGGGGCATGCCGGCACAGCCTCTCAGACTGAACCTCGTGCCGGACACCACAGAACCACCTGCCGGAATGACCGGAACCACATGCCGGACACGCCGGATCCACCAGCTTGACCCGCCGGAACGACCGATGGACATGCAAAATCACCAGCCGGCTACGCCGGAAACACTTGGCGAACACTCCGGAATCACCTGCCGGGCATGCCGGAACCACCTCTCAGATATGACAGTACCACGTGCCAATGACCCCGGAAGCACCTGCCGAGCACGCCGGAACCACCTGCTCGACTCGCCAGAACCACCTGCCGGACACGCAGAAATCACCTGCCGGCTACGCCACAACCAGTTGGGGAACACTTCGGAATCACCTGCTGGGCTTGCTGGAACCACCTGCCGGTCATGCCAAAATCACCTGCAAACTACGCCAGTACCACTTGGCGGACACTGTGGAAACACCTGTCGGGCCGGCCGGAACCACATCTCAGACGTGCCAGAACCATGTGCATGAGATGCTGGAACCACACCCCGAACAGACGGAAAACACCTGCCAGACCCGTCTGAACATCCTGCCGAGCACGCCGGAGCCACCTGCTCGACTCGCCGGAACCACCTACCTGACATGCCAAAATCACCAGCCGGGTATTCCAGAACCACTTGGCGGACACTCCGAAATCATCTGCCGGACATGCCGGAACCAGCTCTCAGACACACCAGAACCACGTGCCGGAGACGCCAGAAGCACCTGCCGAGCATGCCGGAGCCACCTGCTCGACTCGCCAGAAACACCTGCCGGACACGCCAAAATCACCTGCCGGGTACGCCAGAACCACCTGGCGGACACTCCGAAACCACCTGTCACGCATGCCTGAACCACCTCTCAGACTTGCCGGAAGCACGTGCCGGACACGCCGGAATCATCTACCGGGCAGACCGGAACCACCTGCCGAGCACGCCGGAGCCACCTGTTCGACTCGCGGGAACCACCTGCCGGACAGGCCAATATCAACTGCTGGCTATGCCAGAACCACCTGGGGGACGGTCCGGAATTTCCTGCCAGCCATGGCGGAACCACCTCTCAGACGTACCAGAACCACCTGCCGGAGAAGCTGGAAACACGTCCTGGACAGTCTGGAACCACCTGCCTTCCAAGCCTGAAACACCTGCCAAGCACAACGGAACAACCTGCCAGACACGCCAAAATCACCTGCGTGTTATGCCAGAACCACTTAGAGGACTCTCTGGGATGACCTGCCGGGCATGCCGGAACCACCTCTCAGACGTGCCAGAACCATGTGGCGGACAGTCCGGAATCACCTGTTGGGCATGCGCAACCACCTCTGAGACGTACCAGAACCACATGCCGTGCAGGCTGGAACCACCTACCGGACAGACCGGAATCACCTTTTGGGCATGCCGGAACCACCTGTCAGATGTGCCAGAAACACGTGCCGGAGACGCCGGAAGCACCTGCCAAGCACGTTGGAACCACCTGCTCAACTCGCCTGAACCCCCTGCCGGACATGCCAAAATCACCTGCCGACTATGCCAGAACCACTTGGCGAACACTCCGGAATCACTTGCCGGGCATGCAGGAACCACCTCTCAGACATGCCAGAACCCCGTGCCAATGACCCCGGAAGCCCCGCCCGAGCACGCCGGAACCACCTGCTCGACTCACCAGAACCACCTGCCGATCACGCAAAAATCACCTGCCGGCTACGCCACAACCAGTTGGGGAACACTTTGGAATCACCTGCCAGGCTTGCCGGAAAAACCTGCCAGTCATGTCAAAATCACCTGCCAACTACGCCAGAACCGCTTGGCGGACACTGCGGAAATACCTGTCGGGCCGGCTGGAACCACATCTCAGACGTGCCAGAAACGTGTTCATGAGATGCTGGAACCACACCCCGAACAGACGGATACCACCTGCCAGAACCGCCTGAACCACCTGCTGAGCACGCCGGAACCACCTGCTCGACTCACCGGTACCACCTCCCTGACACGCCAAAATCACCTGCTGGGTATGCCAGAACCACTTGGCGGACACTCCGGAATCATCTGCCGGACATGCCGGAACCAGCTCTCAGACACACCAGAACCAAGTGCCGGAGACGCCGGAACCACCTGCTGAGCACGCCGGAACCACCTGCTCGACTCGCCAGAAACACCTGCCGGACACGCCAAAATCACCTGCCGGGTATGCCAGAACCACCTGGCGGACACTACGGAATCACCTGCCGCGCATGCCGGAACCACCTCTCAGATGTGCCGGAAGCACGTGCCAGACCCGCCGGAAACACCTACCGGACAGACCGGAACCACCTGCCAAGAACGCCGGAGCCACGTGTTCGACTCGCTGGATCCACCTGCCGGACAGGCCAATATCAACTGCTGGCTATGCCAGAACCACCTGGGGGACAGTCCGGAATCACCTGCCAGCCATGGCGGAACCACCTCTCAGACGTACCAGAACCACCTGCCGGAGAAGCTGGAAACACGTCCTGGACAGACTGGAACCACGTGACGGCCATGCCTGAACCACCTGCCGAGCACGGCGGAACCACCTGCCGGACACGCCAAAATCACCTGCGGGCTACGCCAGAACCACTTGGACGACTCTCCGAAATGACCTGCCGGGCATGTTGGAACCACCTCTCAGACGTGCCAGAAGCACGTGGCGGACAGTCCGGAATCACCTGTTGGGCATACGCAACCACCTCTGACACGTACCAGAACCACGTGCCGTGCACGCCGGAACCACCTACCGGACAGACCGGAATCAACTTTTGGGCATGCCGGAACCACCAGTCAGATGTGCCAGAAACACGTGCCGGAGACGCCGGAAGCACCTGCCGAGCACGTCGCAACCACCTGCTCAACTCGCCTGAACCACCTGCCGGACACGCCAAAATCACCTGCCCGCTACACCAGCACCACTTCGGGGACAAGCCGGAATCACGTGAGGGGCATGCCGGCACAGCCTCTCAGACTGAACCTCGTGCCGGACACCACAGAACCACCTGCTGGACAGACCGGAACCACCTGCCGGACACGCCGGAACCACAGGCTCGACCCGCCGGAACGACTGCTGGACAGGCAAAATCACCTGCCGGCTACGCCGGAAACACTTGGCGAACACTCCGGAATCACCTGCCGGGCATGCCGGAACCACCTCTCAGATATGCCAGAACCCCGTGCCAATGACCCCGGAAGCACCTGCCGAGCACGCCGGAACCACCTGCTCCACTCGCCAGAACCACCTGCCGGACACGCAAAAATCACCTGCCGGCTACGCCACAACCAGTTGGGGAACACTTCGGCATCACCTGCCGGGCTTGCTGGAACCACCTGCCGGTCATGCCAAAATCACCTGCCAACTACGCCAGTACCACTTGGCGGACACTGTGGAAACACCTGTCGGGCCGGCCGGAACCACATCTCAGACGTGCCAGAACCATGTGCATGAGATGCTGGAACCACACCCCGAACAGACGGAAAACACCTGCCACACCCGTCTGAACAACCTGCCGACCACGCTGGAGCCACCTGCTCGACTCGCCGGAACCACCTACCTGACATGCCCAAATCACCAGCCGGGTATGCCAGAACCACTTGGCAGACACTCCGGAATCATCTGCCGGACATGCCGGAACCAGCTCTCAGACACACCAGAACCACGTGCCGGAGACGCCGGAAGCACCTGCCGAGCATGCCGGAGCCACCTGCTCGACTCGCCAGAAACACATGCCGGACACACCAAAATCACCTGCCGCGTACGCCAGAACCACCTGGCGGACACTCCGAAATCACCTGTAGGACATGCCGGAACCACCTCTCAGACGTTCCGGAAGCACGTGCCGGACACGCCGGAATCACCTACCGGAGAGACCGGAACCACCTTCCGAGCACGCCGGAGCCACCTGTTCGACTAGCTGGAACTACCTGCCGGACAGGCCAATATCAACTGCTGGCTATGCCAGAACCACCTGGGGGACGGTCCGGAATCGCCTGCCAGCCATGGCGGAACCACCTCTCAGACGTACCAGAACCACCTGCCGGAGAAGCTGGAAACACGTCCTGGACAGTCTGGAACCACCTGCCGGCCAAGCCTGAACCACCTGCCAAGCACAACGGAACAACCTGCCAGACACGCCAAAATCACCTGCGTGTTATGCCAGAACCACTTAGAGGACTCTCTGGGATGACCTGCCGGGCATGCCGGAACCACCTCTCAGACGTGCCAGAACCATGTGGCGGACAGTCCGGAATCACCTGTTGGGCATGCGCAACCAACTCTGAGACGTACCAGAACCACATGCCGTGCAGGCTGGAACCACCTACCGGACAGACCGGAATCACCTTTCGGGCATGCCGGAACCACCTGTCAGATGTGCCAGAAACACGTGCCGGAGACGCCGGAAGCACCTGCCAAGCACGTTGGAACCACCTGCTCAACTCGCCTGAACCACCTGCCGGACATGCCAAAATCACCTGCCGACTATGCCAGAACCACTTGGCGAACACTCCGGAATCACTTGCCGGGCATGCAGGAACCACCTCTCAGACATGCCAGAACCCCGTGCCAATGACCACTGAAGCCCCAACCGAGCACGCCGGAACCACCTGCTCGACTCGCCAGAACCACCTGCCGATCACGCAAAAATCACCTGCCGGCTACGCCACAACCAGTTGGGGAACACTTTGGAATCACCTGCCAGGCTTGCTGGAACCACCTTCCAGTCATGTCAAAATCACCTGCCAACTACGCCAGAACCGCTTGGCGGACACTGCGGAAACACCTGTCGGGCCGGCTGGAACCACATCTCAGACGTGCCAGAAACGTGTTCATGAGATGCTGGAACCACACCCCGAACAGACGGATACCACCTGCCAGAACCGCCTGAACCACCTGCTGAGCACGCCGGAACCACCTGCTCGACTCACCGGTACCACCTCCCTGACACGCCAAAATCACCTGCTGGGTATGCCAGAACCACTTGGCGGACACTCCGGAATCATCTGCCGGACATGCCGGAACCAGCTCTCAGACACACCAGAACCAAGTGCCGGAGACGCCGGAAGCACCTGCCGAGCATGCCGGAGCCACCTGCTCGACTCGCCAGAAACACCTGCCGGACACGCCAAAATCACCTGCCGGGTATGCCAGAACCACCTGGCGGACACTACGGAATCACCTGCCGCGCATGCCGGAACCACCTCTCAGATGTGCCGGAAGCACGTGCCAGACCCGCCGGAAACACCTACCGGACAGACCGGAACCACCTGCCAAGAACGCCGGAGCCACGTGTTCGACTCGCTGGATCCACCTGCCGGACAGGCCAATATCAACTGCTGGCTATGCCAGAACCACCTGGGGGACAGTCCGGGATCACCTGCCAGCCATGGCGGAACCACCTCTCAGACGTACCAGAACCACCTGCCGGAGAAGCTGGAAACACGTCCTGGACAGACTGGAACCACGTGACGGCCATGCCTGAACCACCTGCCGAGCACGGCGGAACCACCTGCCGGACACGCCAAAATCACCTGCGGGCTACGCCAGAACCACTTGGACGACTCTCCGAAATGACCTGCCGGGCATGTTGGAACCACCTCTCAGACGTGCCAGAAGCACGTGGCGGACAGTCCGGAATCACCTGTTGGGCATACGCAACCACCTCTGACACGTACCAGAACCACGTGCCGTGCACGCCGGAACCACCTACCGGACAGACCGGAATCAACTTTTGGGCATGCCGGAACCACCAGTCAGATGTGCCAGAAACACGTGCCGGAGACGCCGGAAGCACCTGCCGAGCACGTCGCAACCACCTGCTCAACTCGCCTGAACCACCTGCCGGACACGCCAAAATCACCTGCCCGCTACACCAGCACCACTTCGGGGACAAGCCGGAATCACGTGAGGGGCATGCCGGCACAGCCTCTCAGACTGAACCTCGTGCCGGACACCACAGAACCACCTGCTGGAAAGACCGGAACCACCTGCCGGACACGCCGGAACCACAGGCTCGACCCGCCGGAACGACTGCTGGACAGGCAAAATCACCTGCCGGCTACGCCGGAAACACTTGGCGAACACTCCGGAATCACCTGCCGGGCATGCCGGAACCACCTCTCAGATATGCCAGAACCCCGTGCCAATGACCCCGGAAGCACCTGCCGAGCACGCCGGAACCACCTGCTCCACTCGCCAGAACCACCTGCCGGACACGCAAAAATCACCTGCCGGCTACGCCACAACCAGTTGGGGAACACTTCGGAATCACCTGCCGGGCTTGCTGGAACCACCTGCCGGTCATGCCAAAATCACCTGCCAACTACGCCAGTACCACTTGGCGGACACTGTGGAAACACCTGTCGGGCCGGCCGGAACCACATCTCAGACGTGCCAGAACCATGTGCATGAGATGCTGGAACCACACCCCGAACAGACGGAAAACACCTGCCACACCCGTCTGAACAACCTGCCGACCACGCTGGAGCCACCTGCTCGACTCGCCGGAACCACCTACCTGACATGCCCAAATCACCAGCCGGGTATGCCAGAACCACTTGGCAGACACTCCGGAATCATCTGCCGGACATGCCGGAACCAGCTCTCAGACACACCAGAACCACGTGCCGGAGACGCCGGAAGCACCTGCCGAGCATGCCGGAGCCACCTGCTCGACTCGCCAGAAACACATGCCGGACACACCAAAATCACCTGCCGCGTACGCCAGAACCACCTGGCGGACACTCCGAAATCACCTGTAGGGCATGCCGGAACCACCTCTCAGACGTTCCGGAAGCACGTGCCGGACACGCCGGAATCACCTACCGGAGAGACCGGAACCACCTTCCGAGCACGCCGGAGCCACCTGTTCGACTAGCTGGAACCACCTGCCGGACAGGCCAATATCAACTGCTGGCTATGCCAGAACCACCTGGGGGACGGTCCGGAATCGCCTGCCAGCCATGGCGGAACCACCTCTCAGACGTACCAGAACCACCTGCCGGAGAAGCTGGAAACACGTCCTGGACAGTCTGGAACCACCTGCCTTCCAAGCCTGAAACACCTGCCAAGCACAACGGAACAACCTGCCAGACACGCCAAAATCACCTGCGTGTTATGCCAGAACCACTTAGAGGACTCTCTGGGATGACCTGCCGGGCATGCCGGAACCACCTCTCAGACGTGCCAGAACCATGTGGCGGACAGTCCGGAATCACCTGTTGGGCATGCGCAACCAACTCTGAGACGTACCAGAACCACATGCCGTGCAGGCTGGAACCACCTACCGGACAGACCGGAATCACCTTTCGGGCATGCCGGAACCACCTGTCAGATGTGCCAGAAACACGTGCCGGAGACGCCGGAAGCACCTGCCAAGCACGTTGGAACCACCTGCTCAACTCGCCTGAACCACCTGCCGGACATGCCAAAATCACCTGCCGACTATGCCAGAACCACTTGGCGAACACTCCGGAATCACTTGCCGGGCATGCAGGAACCACCTCTCAGACATGCCAGAACCCCGTGCCAATGACCACTGAAGCCCCAACCGAGCACGCCGGAACCACCTGCTCGACTCGCCAGAACCACCTGCCGATCACGCAAAAATCACCTGCCGGCTACGCCACAACCAGTTGGGGAACACTTTGGAATCACCTGCCAGGCTTGCTGGAACCACCTTCCAGTCATGTCAAAATCACCTGCCAACTACGCCAGAACCGCTTGGCGGACACTGCGGAAACACCTGTCGGGCCGGCTGGAACCACATCTCAGACGTGCCAGAAACGTGTTCATGAGATGCTGGAACCACACCCCGAACAGACGGATACCACCTGCCAGAACCGCCTGAACCACCTGCTGAGCACGCCGGAACCACCTGCTCGACTCACCGGTACCACCTCCCTGACACGCCAAAATCACCTGCTGGGTATGCCAGAACCACTTGGCGGACACTCCGGAATCATCTGCCGGACATGCCGGAACCAGCTCTCAGACACACCAGAACCAAGTGCCGGAGACGCCGGAAGCACCTGCCGAGCATGCCGGAGCCACCTGCTCGACTCGCCAGAAACACCTGCCGGACACGCCAAAATCACCTGCCGGGTATGCCAGAACCACCTGGCGGACACTACGGAATCACCTGCCGCGCATGCCGGAACCACCTCTCAGACGTGCCGGAAGCACGTGCCGGACACGCCGGAAACACATACCGGACAGACCGGAACCACCTGCCAAGAACGCCGGAGCCACCTGTTCGACTCGCTGGAACCACCTGCCGGACAGGCCAATATCAACTACTGGCTATGCCAGAACCACCTGGGGGACAGTCCGGGATCACCTGCCAGCCATGGCGGAACCACCTCTCAGACGTACCAGAACCACCTGCCGGAGAAGCTGGAAACACGTCCTGGACAGACTGGAACCACGTGACGGCCATGCCTGAACCACCTGCCGAGCACGGCGGAACCACCTGCCGGACACGCCAAAATCACCTGCGGGCTACGCCAGAACCACTTGGACGACTCTCCGAAATGACCTGCCGGGCATGTTGGAACCACCTCTCAGACGTGCCAGAAGCACGTGGCGGACAGTCCGGAATCACCTGTTGGGCATACGCAACCACCTCTGACTCGTACCGGAACCACGTGCCGTGCACGCCGGAACCACCTACCGGACAGACCGGAATCAACATTTGGGCATGCCGGAACCACCAGTCAGATGTGCCAGAAACACGTGCCGGAGACGCCGGAAGCACCTGCCGAGCACGTCGCAACCACCTGCTCAACTCGCCTGAACCACCTGCCGGACACGCCAAAATCACCTGCCCGCTACACCAGCACCACTTCGGGGACAAGCCGGAATCACGTGAGGGGCATGCCGGCACAGCCTCTCAGAGTGAACCTCGTGCCGGACACCACAGAACCACCTGCCGGACAGACCGGAACCACCTGCCGGACACGCCGGAACCACCGGCTCGACCCGCCGGAACGACCGCTGGACATACAAAATCACCTGCCGGCTACGCCGGAAACACTTGGCGAACACTCTGGAATCACCTGCCGGGCATGCCGGAACCACCTCTCAGATATGCCAGAACCACGTGCCAATGACCCCGGAAGCACCTGCCGAGCACGCCGGAGCCACCTGCTCGACTCGCCAGAACCACCTGCCGGACACGCAAAAATCACCTGCCGGCTACGCCACAACCAGTTGGGGAACACTTCGGAATCACCTGCCGGGCTTGCTGGAACCACCTGCCGGTCATGCCAAAATCACCTGCCAGCTATGCCAGTACCACTTGGTGGACACTGTGGAAACAACTGTCGGGCCGGCCGGAACCACATCTCAGACGTGCCAGAACCATGTGCATGAGATGCTGGAACCACACCCCGAACAGACGGAAAACACCTGCCACACCCGTCTGAACAACCTGCCGACCACGCCGGAGCCACCTGCTCGACTCGCCGGAACCACCTACCTGACATGCCCAAATCACCAGCCGGGTATGCCAGAACCACTTGGAAGACACTCCGGAATCATCTGCCGGACATGCCGGAACCAACTCTCAGACACACCAGAACCACGTGCCGGAGACGCCGGAAGCACCTGCCGAGCATGCCGGAGCCACCTGCTCGACTCGCCAGAAACACCTGCCGGACACGCCAAAATCACCTGCCGGGTATGCCGGAACCACCTGTCGGACACTCCGAAATCACCTATCGCGCATGCCAGAACCACCTCTCAGACGTGCAGGAAGCACGTGCCGGACACGCCGGAATCACCTACCGGACAGACCGGAACCACCTGCCGAGCACGCCGGAGCCACCTGTTCGACTCGCTGGAACCACCTGCTGGACAGGCCAATATTGACTGCTGGCTATGCCAGAACCACATGGGGGACGGTCCGCAATCACCTGCCAGCCATGGCGGAACCACCTCTCAGACGTACCAGAACCACCTGCCGGAGAAGCTGGAAACACGTCCTGGACAGTCTGGAACCACCTGCCGGCCAAGCCTCAACCACCTGCCAAGCACAACGGAACAACCTGCCAGACACGCCAAAATCACCTGCGTGTTATGCCAGAACCACTTGGAGGACTCTCTGGGATGACCTGCCGGGCATGCCGGAACCACCTCTCAGACGTGCCAGAACCATGTGGCGGACAGTCCGGAATCACCTGTTGGGCATGCGCAACCACCTCTGAGACGTACCAGAACCACATGCCGTGCAGGCTGGAACCACCTACCGGACAGACCGGAATCACCTTTCGGGCATGCCGGAACCACCTGTCAGATGTGCCAGAAACACGTGCCGGAGACGCCGGAAGCGCCTGCCAAGCACGTTGGAACCACCTGCTCAACTCGCCTGAACCACCTGCCTGACATGCCAAAATCACCTGCCGACTATGCCAGAACCACTTGGCGAACACTCCGGAATCACTTGCCGGGCATGCAGGAACCACCTCTCAGACATGCCAGAACCCCGTGCCAATGACCCCGGAAGCCCCAGCCGAGCACGCCGGAACCACCTGCTTGACTCGCCAGAACCACCTGCCGATCACGCAAAAATCACCCCCCGGCTACGCCACAACCAGTTGGTGAACACTTTGGAATCACCTGCCAGGCTTGCTGGAACCACCTGCCAGTCATGCCAAAATCACCTGCCAACTACGCCAGAACCGCTTGGCGGACACTGCGGAAACACCTGTCGGGCCGGCTGGAACCACATCTCAGACGTGCCAGAAACGTGTTCATGAGATGCTGGAACCACACCCCGAACAGACGGATACCACCTGCCAGAACCGCCTGAACCACCTGCTGAGCACGCCGGAACCACCTGCTCGACTCACCGGTACCACCTCCCTGACACGCCAAAATCACCTGCTGGGTATGCCAGAACCACTTGGCGGACACTCCGGAATCATCTGCCGGACAAGCCGGAACCAGCTCTCATACACACCAGAACCAAGTGCCGGAGACGCCGGAAGCACCTGCCGAGCATGCCGGAGCCACCTGCTCGACTCGCCAGAAACACCTGCCGGACACGCCAAAATCACCTGCCGGGTATGCCAGAACCACCTGGCGGACACTCCGGAATCACCTGCCGCGCATGCCGGAACCACCTCTCAGACGTGCCGGAAGCACGTGCCAGACCCGCCGGAAACACCTACCGGACAGACCGGAACCACCTGCCAAGAACGCCGGAGCCACCTGTTCGACTCGCTGGAACCACCTGCCGGACAGGCCAATATCAACTGCTGGCTATGCCAGAACCACCTGGGGGACAGTCCGGGATCACCTGCCAGCCATGGCGGAACCACCTCTCAGACGTACCAGAACCACCTGCCGGAGAAGCTGGAAACACGTCCTGGACAGACTGGAACCACGTGACGGCCATGCCTGAACCACCTGCTGAGCACGGCGGAACCACCTGCCGGACACGCCAAAATCACCTGCGGGCTAGGCCAGAACCACTTGGACGACTCTCCGAAATGACCTGCCGGGCATGTTGGAACCACCTCTCAGACGTGCCAGAAGCACGTGGCGGACAGTCCGGAATCACCTGTTGGGCATACGCAACCACCTCTGACTCGTACCAGAACCACGTGCCGTGCAAGCCGGAACCACCTACCGGACAGACCGGAATCAACTTTTGGGCATGCCGGAACCACCAGTCAGATGTGCCAGAAACACGTGCCGGAGACGCCGGAAGCACCTGCCGAGCACGTCGCAACCACCTGCTCAACTCGCCTGAACCACCTGCCGGACACGCCAAAATCACCTGCCCGCTACACCAGCCCCACTTCGGGGACAAGCCGGAATCACGTGAGGGGCATGCCGGCACAGCCTCTCAGACTGAACCTCGTGCCGGACACCACAGAACCACCTGCCGGACAGACCGGAACCACCTGCCGGACACGCCGGAACCACCGGCTCGACCCGCCGGAACGACCGCTGGACATGCAAAATCACCTGCCGGCCATGCCGGAAACACTTGGCGAACACTCCGGAATCACCTGCCGGGCATGCCGGAACCACCTCTCAGATATGCCAGAACCACGTGCCAATGACCCCGGAAGCACCTGCCGAGCACGCCGGAACCACCTGCTCCACTCGCCAGAACCACCTGCCGGACACGCAAAAATCACCTGCCGGCTACGCCACAACCAGTTGGGGAACACTTCGGAATCACCTGCCGGGCTTGCTGGAACCACCTTCCGGTCATGCCAAAATCACCTGCCAACTACGCCAGTACCACTTGGTGGACACTGTGGAAACACCTGTCGGGCCGGCCGGAACCACATCTCAGACGTGCCAGAACCATGTGCATGAGATGCTGGAACCACACCCCGAACAGACGGAAAACACCTGCCAGACCCGTCTGAACAACCTGCCGAGCACGCCGGAGCCACCTGCTCTACTCGCCGGAACCACCTACCTGACATGCCCAAATCACCAGCCGGGTATGCCAGAACCACTTGGCGGACACTCCGGAATCATCTGCCGGACATGCCGGAACCAGCTCTCAGACACACCAGAACCACGTGCCGGAGACGCCGGAAGCACATGCCGAGCATGCTGGATCCACCTGCTCGACTCGCCAGAAACACCTGCCGGACACGCCAAAATCAACTGCCTGGTACGACAGAACCACCTGGCGGACACTCCGAAATCACGTGTCGCACATGCCGGAACCACCTCTCAGACGTGACGGAAGCACGTGCCGGACACGCCGGAATCACCTACCGGACAGACCGGAACCACCTGCCGAGCACGCAGGAGCCACCTGTTCGACTCGCTGGAACCACCTGCCGGACAGGCCAATATCAACTGCTGGCTATGCCAGAACCACCTGGGGGACGGTCCGGAATCGCCTGCCAGCCATGGCGGAACCACCTCTCAGACGTACCAGAACCACCTGCCGGAGAAGCTGGAAACACATCCTGGACAGTCTGGAACCACCTGCCGGCCAAGCCTGAAACACCTGCCAAGCACAACGGAACAACCTGCCAGACACGCCAAAATCACCAGCGTGTTATGCCAGAACCACTTCGAGGACTCTCTGGGATGACCTGCCGGGCATGCCGGAACCACCTCTCAGACGTGCCAGAACCATGTGGCGGACAGTCCGGAATCACCTGTTGGGCATGCGCAACCACCTCTGAGACGTACCAGAACCACGTGCCGTGCAGGCTGGAACCACCTACCAGACAGACCGGAATCACCTTTTGGGCATGCCGGAACCACCTGTCAGATGTGCCAGAAACACGTGCCGGAGACGCCGGAAGCACCTGCCAAGCACGTTGGAACCACCTGCTCAACTCGCCTGAACCACCTGCCGGACATGCCAAAATCACCTGCCGACTATGCCAGAACCACTTGGCGAAAACTCCGGAATCACTTGCCGGGCATGCAGGAACCACCTCTCAGACATGCCAGAACCCCGTGCCAATGACCCCGGAAGCACCAGCCGAGCACTCCGGAACCACCTGCTCGACTCGCCAGAACCACCTGCCGGTCACGCAAAAATCACCTGCCGGCTAAGCCACAACCAGTTGGTGAACACTTTGGGTTCACCTGCCAGGCTTGCTGGAACCACCTGCCAGTCATGCCAAAATAACCTGCCAACTACGCCAGAACCGCTTGGCGGACACTGCGGAAACACCTGTCGGGCCGGCTGGAACCACATCTCAGACGTGCCAGAAACGTGTTCATGAGATGCTGGAACCACACACAGAACAGACGGATACCACCTGCCAGAACCGCCTGAACCACCTGCTGAGCACGCCGGAACCACCTGCTCGACTCACCGGTACCACCTCCCTGACACGCCAAAATCACCTGCTGGGTATGCCAGAACCACTTGGCGGACACTCCGGAATCATCTGCCGGACATGCCGGAACCAGCTCTCAGACACACCAGAACCACGTGCCGGAGACGCCGGAAGCACCTGCTGAGCATGCAGGAGCCACCTGCTCGACTCGCCAGAAACACCTGCCGGACACGCCAAAATCACCTGCCGGGTACGCCAGAACCACCTGGCGGACACTCCGAAACCACCTGTCGCGCATGCCGGAACCACCTCTCAGACGTGCAGGAAGCACGTGCCAGACACGCCGGAATCACCTACCGGACAGACCGGAACCACCTGCCGAGCACGCCGGAGCCACCTGTTCGACTCGCTGGAACCACCTGCCGGACAGGCCAATATCAACTGCTGGCTATGCCAGAACCACCTGGGGGACGGTCCGGAATCGCCTGCCAGCCATGGCGGAACCACCTCTCAGACGTACCGGAACAACCTGCCGGAGAAGCTGGAAACACGTCCTGGACAGACTGGAACCACGTAACGGCCATGCCTGAACCACCTGCCGAGCACGGCGGAACCACCTGCCGGACACGCCAAAATCACCTGCGGGCTACGCCAGAACCACTTGGACCACTCTCCGAAATGACCTGCCGGGCATGTTGGAACCACCTCTCAGACGTGCCAGAAGCACGTGGCGGACAGTCCGGAATCACCTGTTGGGCATACGCAACCACCTCTGAGACGTACCAGAACCACGTGCCGTGCACGCCGGAACCACCTACCGGACAGACCGGAATCAACTTTTGGGCATGCCGGAACCACCAGTCAGATGTGCCAGAAACACGTGCCGGAGACGCCGGAAGCACCTGCCGAGCACGTCGCAACCACCTGCTCAACTCTCCTGAACCACCTGCCGGACACGCCAAAATCACCTGCCCGCTACACCAGCCCCACTTCGGGGACAAGCCGGAATCACGTGAGGGGCATGCCGGCACAGCCTCTCAGACTGAACCTCGTGCCGGACACCACAGAACCACCTGCCGGACAGACCGGAACCACCTGCCGGACACGCCGGAACCAGCGGCTCGACCCGCCGGAACGACCGCTGGACATGCAAAATCACCTGCCGGCTACGCCTGAAACACTTGGCGAACACTCCGGAATCACCTGCCGGGCATGCCGGAACCACCTCTCAGATATGCCAGAACCACGTGCCAATGACCCCGGAACCACCTGCGGAGCACGCCGGAACCACCTGCTCGACTTGCCAGAACCACCTGCCGGACACGCAAAAATCACCTGCCGGCTACGCCACAACCAGTTGGGGAACACTTCGGAATCACCTGCCGGGCTTGCTGGAACCACCTGCCGGTCATGCCAAAATCACCTGCCAACTACGCCAGTACCACTTGGCGGACACTGTGGAAACACCTGTCGGGCCGGCCGGAACCACATCTCAGACGTGCCAGAACCATGTGCATGAGATGCTGGAACCACACCCCGAACAGACGGAAAACACCTGCCAGACCCGTCTGAACAACCTGCCGAGCACGCCGGAGCCACCTGCTGAACTCGCCGGAACCACCTACCTGACATGCCCAAATCACCAGCCGGGTATGCCAGAACCACTTGGCGGACACTCCGGAATCATCTGCCGGAGATGCCGGAACCAGCTCTCAGACACACCAGAACCACGTGCCGGAGACGCCGGAAGCACCTGCCGAGCATGCCGGAGCCACCTGGTCGACTCGCCAGAAACACCTGCCGGACACGCCAAAATCACCTGCCGGGTACGCCAGAACCACCTGGCGGACACTCCGAAACCACCTGTCGCGCATGCCGGAACCACCTCTCAGACGTGCCGGAAGCACGTGCCGGACACGCCGGAATCACCTACCGGACAGACCGGAACCACCTGCCGAGCACTCCGGAGCCACCTGTTCGACTCGCTGGAACCACCTGCCGGACAGGCCAATATCAACTGCTGGCTATGCCAGAACCACCTGGGGGACGGTCCGGAATCACCTGCCAGCCATGGCGGAACCACCTCTCAGACGTACCAGAACCACCTGCCGGAGAAGCTGGAAACACGTCCTGGACAGTCTGGAACCACCTGCCGGCCAAGCCTGAACCACCTGCCAAGCACAACGGAACAACCTGCCAGACACGCCAAAATCACCTGCGTGTTATGCCAGAACCACTTGGAGGACTCTCTGGGATGACCTGCCGGGCATGCCGGAACCACCTCTCAGACGTGCCAGAACCATGTGGCGGACAGTCCGGAATCACCTGTTGGGCATGCGCAACCACCTCTGAGACGTACCAGAACCACATGCCGTGCAGGCTGGAACCACCTACCGGACAGACCGGAATCACATTTCGGGCATGACGGAACCACCTGTCAGATGTGCCAGAAACACGTGCCGGAGACGCCGGAAGCACCTGCCAAGCACGTTGGAACCACCTGCTCAACTCGCCTGAACCACCTGCCGGACATGCGAAAATCACCTGTCGACTATGCCAGAACCACTTGGCGAACACTCCGGAATCACTTGCCGGGCATGCAGGAACCACCTCTCAGACATGCCAGAACCCCGTGCCAAAAACCCCGGAAGCACCAGCCAAGCACGCCGGAACCACCTGCTCGACTCGCCAGAACCACCTGCCGATCACGCAAAAATCACCCCCCGGCTACGCCACAACCAGTTGGTGAACACTTTGGAATCATCTGCCAGGCTTGCTGGAACCACCTGCCAGTCATGCCAAAATCACCTGCCAACTACGCCAGAACCGCTTGGCGGACACTGCGGAAACACCTGTCGGGCCGGCTGGAACCACATCTCAGACGTGCCAGAAACGTGTTCATGAGATGCTGGAACCACACCCCGAACAGACGGATACCACCTGCCAGAACCGCCTGAACCACCTGCTGAGCACGCCGGAACCACCTGCTCGACTCACCGGTACCACCTCCCTGACACGCCAAAATCACCTGCTGGGTATGCCAGAACCACTTGGCGGACACTCCGGAATCATCTGCCGGACATGCCGGAACCAGCTCTCAGACACACCAGAACCAAGTGCCGGAGACGCCGGAAGCACCTGCCGAGCATGCCAGAGCCACCTGCTCGACTCGCCAGAAACACCTGCCGGACACGCCAAAATCACCTGCCAGGTATGCCAGAACCACCTGGCGGACACTACGGAATCACCTGCCGCGCATGCCGGAACCACCTCTCAGACGTGCCGGAAGCACGTCCCGGACACGCCGGAAACACCTACCGGACAGACCGGAACCACCTGCCAAGAACGCCGGAGCCACCTGCTCGACTCGCCGGAACCACCTACCTGACATGCCCAAATCACCAGCCGGGTATGCCAGAACCACTTGGCGGACACTCCGGAATCATCTGCCGGACATGCCGGAACCAGCTCTCAGACACACCAGAACCACGTGCCGGAGACGCCGGAAGCACATGCAGAGCATGCTGGATCCACCTGCTCGACTCGCCAGAAACACCAGCCGGACAGGCCAAAATCACCTGCCGGGTATGCTAGAACCACCTGCCGGACACTACGGAATCACCTGCCGCGCATGCCGGAACCACCTCTCAGACGTGCCGGAAGCACGTGCCAGACACGCCGGAAACACCTACCGGACAGACCGGAACCACCTGCCAAGAACGCCGGAGCCACCTGTTCGACTCGCTGGAACCACCTGCCGGACAGGCCAATATCAACTGCTGGCTATGCCAGAACCACCTGGGGGACAGTCCGGGATCACCTGCCAGCCATGGCGGAACCACCTCTCAGTCGTACCAGAACCACCTGCCGGAGAAGCTGGAAACACGTCCTGGACAGACTGGAACCACGTGACGGCCATGCCTGAACCACCTGCCGAGCACGGCGGAACCACCTGCCGGACACGCCAAAATCACCTACAGGGTACGCCAGAACCACGTGGCGGACACTCCGGAATCACCTGTCGGGCATGCCGGAACCACCTCTCAGACGTGCCAGAACCTCTTGCCGGACACGGCAGAACCACCTGCCGGACAGACCGGAACCACCTGCCGGACACGCCGGAACCACCGGCTCGACTCGCCGGAACCACCGCCGGACATGCAAAATCACCTGCCGGCTACGCCAGAACCACTTGGCGAACACTCCGGAATCACCTGCCGGGCATGCCGGAACCACCTTTCAGACTTGCCAGAACCATGTTCCGGACACGCCGGTACCACCTGCCGAGTATGCCGGAACCACCTGATCCACTCCCCAGAACCACCTGCTGGACACGCCAGAATCACCTGCCGGCTACGCCAGAACCACTCGGCAGACACTCCGGAACCACCTGCCGGGCATGCCGGAACCACCTCTCAGAGGTGCCAGAATCACAGGCCGGAGACTCCGGAATCACCTGCCGGGCATGCCGGAACCATCACTCAGACGTTCCAGAACCATGTTCCGGACACTCCGGTACCACCTGCCGAGCTCGCCGGAACCACCTGCTGGACACGCCAAAATCACCTGCCAGCTACGCCAGAACCACGCGGCAGACACTCCGGAATCACATGTCAGGCATTCCGAAACCACCTCTCAGAGGTGCCAGAACCACATGCCGGACACTCCGGAATCAATTGCCGGGCATGCCGGAACCACCTCTCAGACGTGCCAGGACCATGTGCCGGACACGCCGCAACCACCTGCCGAGTATGCCGGAACCACCTGCTCCACTCCCCAGAACCACCTGCTGGACACGCCAAAATCACCTGCCCGCTACGCCAGAACCACTCGGCAGACGCTCCGGAACCACTTCCAGGACAGACCGGAACCACCTTCCGGACACGCCGGGACCACCTGCTTGACTCGGCAGAACCACCAGCCGGACACACCGGAATCACCAGCCGGCTACGCCACAACCACTTGTCGGACACTCCAGAATCACCTGCCCGGCATGCTGGAACCACCTCTCAGAGGTGCCACAGCCACATGCAGGAGACGGCGGTAGCACCTGCCGAGAATGCCGGAAGTTCCTGATCCACACCCCAGAACCCCCTGCCGGACACGCCAAAATCACCTGCCGGCTACACCAGAACCACTTGGCGGACACTCCAGAATCACCTGCCGGGCATGCCAGCACAACCTCTCCGAAGTGCCAGAGGCACGTTCCGGACTGGCCGGAACCATCTCCCGGTCAGACCGGAAACACAGGAAACACTCGCCAGAACCTCCTGCTTGACTCACCGGTCCCACCTGCCGGACACGCCAAAATCACCTGCCCGCAACACCAGAACCACTTGGTGGACAAGCCGGAATCACGTGAAGTGCATGCCGACACAACCTCTCAGACGTGCCAGAACCTCGTGCCGGACACGCCAGAACCACCTGCTGGACAGACCGGAACCACCTGCTGGACACGCCGGAAACAGCGGCTCGACTCGCCGGAACCACTGCCGGACATGCAAAATCACCTGCCGGCAACGGCAGAACCACTTGGCGAACACTCGGGAATCACCTGCCGGGCATGGCGGAACCACCTCTCAGACATGCCGGAACCACATGCCAATGACACCGGAAGCACCTGCCGAACACGCCAGAATCACCTGCTCGACTCGCCAAAACCATATGCTGGACACACCAAAATCACCTGCCGGCTACGCCACAACCATTTGGTGAACACTTAGGAATCACCTGCCGGGCTGGCTGGAACCACCTGCCGGTCACGCCAACATCACCTGCCAGCTATGCCAGAACCACTTGGCGAACACCATGGAAACACCTGTCGGGCTGGCCGGAACCACCTCTCAGACTTGACAGAACCATGTGCCTGAGATGCCGGAACCACACCCCGAACAGACCGAAACCACCTGCCAGACCCGCCTGAACCCCCTGCCGAGCACGCCTGAACCACCTACTCGACTCGCCGGAACCACCTACCTGACACGCCAAAATCACCTGCCGGGTATGCCAGAGCCACTTGGTGGACACTCCAGAATCACCTTGCGGGCATGCCGGAACCACGTCATGGACAGATGGCAAACACCAGCCGGACCTGCCGGAACCACCTGCCGAGCACGCTGGAACCACCTGCTCGACTCACCAGAGCAACCTGCCGGACACATCATAAACACCTGTGGGGTACGCCAGAACCACTTGGAGGACTCTCCGGGATCACCTGCCGGGCATTCCGGAACCACCTCTCAGACGTGCCAGAACCATGTGCCGGACACGCCACAACCACCTGCCGAGTATGGCGGAACCACCTGCTCCACTCCCCAGAACCACCTGCTGGACACGCCAAAATCACCTGCCGGCTACGCCAGAAACACTCGGCAGACACTCCGGAACCACCTCCAGGACAGACCGGAACCAGCTGCCGGACACGCGGGGAACACCTGCTTGACTCGCCAGAACCACCTGCCGGCCACGCCAGAATCACCAGCCGGCTATGCCACAACCACTTGTCGGACACTCCGGAATCACCTGCCGGGCATGCTGGAACCACCTCTCAGAGGTGCCACAGCCACATGCAGGAGACGGCGGTAGCACCTGCCGAGAATGCCGGAATTTCCTGATCCACTCCGCAGAACCCCCTGCCGGACACTCCAAAATGACCTGCCGGCTACGCCAGAACCACTTGGCGGACACTCCGGAATCATCTGCCGGACATGCCGGAACCAGCTCTCAGACACACCAGAACCAAGTGCCGGAGACGCCGGAAGCACCTGCCGAGCATGCCAGAGCCACCTGCTCGACTCGCCAGAAACACCTGCCGGACACGCCAAAATCACCTGCCGGGTATGCCAGAACCACCTGGCGGACACTACGGAATCACCTGCCGCGCATGCCGGAACCACCTCTCAGACGTGCCGGAAGCACGTCCCGGACACGCCGGAAACACCTACCGGACAGACCGGAACCACCTGCCAAGAACGCCGGAGCCACCTGCTCTAATCGCCGGAACCACCTACCTGACATGCCCAAATCACCAGCCGGGTATGCCAGAACCACTTGGCGGACACTCCGGAATCATCTGCCGGACATGCCGGAACCAGCTCTCAGACACACCAGAACCACGTGCCGGAGACGCCGGAAGCACATGCCGAGCATGCTGGATCCACCTGCTCGACTCGCCAGAAACACCAGCCGGACACGCCAAAATCAACTGCCTGGTACGACAGAACAACCTGGCGGACACTCCGAAATCACGTGTCGCGCATGCCGGAACCACCTCTCAGACGTGCCGGAAGCACGTGCCGGACACGCCGGAAACACCTACCGGACAGACCGGAACCACCTGCCGAGCACACCGGAGCCACCTGTTCGACTCGCTGGAACCACCTGCCGGACAGGCCAATATCAACTGCTGGCTATGCCAGAACCACCTGGGGGACGGTCCGGAATCGCCTGCCAGCCATGGCGGAACCACCTCTCAGACGTGCCAGAAGCACGTGGCGGACAGTCCGGAATCACCTGTTGGGCATACGCAACCACCTCTGACACGTACCAGAACCACGTGCCGTGCACGCCGGAACCACCTACCGGACAGACCGGAATCAACTTTTGGGCATGCCGGAACCACCAGTCAGATGTGCCAGAAACACGTGCCGGAGACGCCGGAAGCACCTGCCGAGCACGTCGCAACCACCTGCTCAACTCGCCTGAACCACCTGCCGGACACGCCAAAATCACCTGCCCGCTACACCAGCCCCACTTCGGGGACAAGCCGGAATCACGTGAGGGGCATGCCGGCACAGCCTCTCAGACTGAAGCTCGTGCCGGACACCACAGAACCACCTGCCGGACAGACCGGAACCACCTGCCGGACACGCCGGAACCACCGGCTCGACCCGCCGGAACGACCGCTGGACATGCAAAATCACCTGCCGGCTACGCCGGAAACACTTGGCGAACACTCCGGAATCACCTGCCGGGCATGCCGGAACCACCGCTCAGATATGCCAGAACCACGTGCCAATGACCCCGGAAGCACCTGCCGAGCACGCCGGAACCACCTGCTCGACTCGCCAGAACCACCTGCCGGACACGCAAAAATCACCTGCCGGCTACGCCACAACCAGTTGGGGAACACTTCGGAATCACCTGCCGGGCTTGCTGGAACCACCTGCCAGTCATGCCAAAATCACCTGCCAACTACGCCAGTACCACTTGGCGGACACTGTGGAAACACCTGTCGGGCCGGCCGGAACCACATCTCAGACGTGCCAGAACCATGTGCATGAGATGCTGGAACCACACCCCGAACAGACGGAAAACACCTGCCAGACCCGTCTGAACAACCTGCCGAGCACGCCGGAGCCACCTGCTCGACTCGCCGGAACCACCTACCTGACATGCCCAAATCACCAGCTGGGTATGCCAGAACCACTTGCCGGACACTCCGGAATCATCTGCCGGACATGCCGGAACCAGCTCTCAGACACACCAGAACCACGTGCCGGAGACGCCGGAAGCACCTGCCGAGCATGCCGGAGCCACCTGCTCGACTCGCCAGAAACACCTGCCGGACATGCCAAAATCACCTGCCGGGTACGCCAGAACCACCTGGCGGACACTCCGAAATCACCTGTCGCGCATGCCGGAACCACCTCTCAGACGTGCCGGAAGCACGTGCCGGACACGCCGGAATCACCTACCGGACAGACCGGAACCACCTGCCGAGCACGCCGGAGCCACCTGTTCGACTCACTGGAACCACCTGCCGGACAGGCCAATATCAATTGCTGGCTATGCCAGAGCCACCTGGGAGACGGTCCGGAATCGCCTGCCAGCCATGGCAGAACCACCTCTCAGACGTACCAGAACCACCTGCCGGAGAAGCTGGAAACACGTCCTGGACAGTCTGGAACCACCTGCCGGCCAAGCCTGAACCACCTGCCGAGCACAACGGAACAACCTGCCAGACACGCCAAAATCACCTGCGTGTTATGCCAGAACCACTTGGAGGACTCTCTGGGATGACCTGCCGGGCATGCCGGAACCACCTCTCAGACGTGCCAGAACCATGTGGCGGACAGTCCGGAATCACCTGTTGGGCATGCGCAACCACCTCTGAGACGTACCAGAACCACATGCCGTGCAGGCTGGAACCACCTACCGGACAGACCGGAATCACCTTTCGGGCATGCCAGAACCACCTGTCAGATGTGCCAGAAACACGTGCCGGAGACGCCGGAAGCACCTGCCAAGCACGTTGGAACCACCTGCTCAACTCGCCTGAACCACCTGCCGGACATGCCAAAATCACCTGCCGACTATGCCAGAACCCCTTGGCGAACACTCCGGAATCACTTGCCGGGCATGCAGGAACCACCTCTCAGACATGCCAGAACCCCGTGCCAATGACCCCGGAAGCACCTGCCGAGCACGCCGGAACAACTTGCTCGACTCGCCAGAACCACCTGCTGATCACGCAAAAATCACCTGCCGGCTACGCAACAACCAGTTGCTGAACACTTTGGAATCACCTGCCAGGCTTGCTGGAACCACCTGCCAGTCATGCCAAAATCACCTGCCAACTACGCCAGAACCACTTGGCGGACACTGCGGAAACACCTGTCGGGCCGGCTGGAACCACATCTCAGACGTGCCAGAAACGTGTTCAAAGGAGATGCTGGAACCACACCCCGAACAGACGGAAAACACCTGCCAGACCCGTCTGAACAACCTGCCGAGCACGCCGGAGCCACCTGCTCGACTCGCCGGAACCACCTACCTGACATGCCAAAATCACCAGCCGGGTGTGCCAGAACCACTTGCCCGACACTCCAGAATCATCTGCCGGACATGCCGGAACCAGCTCTCAGACACACCAGAACCACGTGCCGGAGACGCCGGAAGCACCTGCCGAGCATGCCGGAGCCACCTGCTTGACTCGCCAGAAACACCTGCCGGACACGCCAAAATCACCTGCCGGGTATGCCAGAACCACCTGGCGGACACTCCGAAATCACCTGTCGTGCATGCCGGAACCACCTCTCAGCCGTGCCGGAAGCACGTGCCGGACACGCCGGAATCACCTACCGGACAGACCGGAACCACCTGCCGAGCACGCCGGAGCCACCTGTTCGACTCACTGGAACCACCTGCCGGACAGGCCAATATCAACTGCTGGCTATGCCAGAACCACCTGGGGGACGGTCCGGAATCGCCTGCCAGCCATGGCGGAACCACCTCTCAGACGTACCAGAACCACCTGCCGGAGAAGCTTGAAACACGTCCTGGACAGTCTGGAACCACCTGCCGGCCAAGCCTGAACCACCTGCCAAGCACAACGGAACAACCTGCCAGACACGCCAAAATCACCTGCGTGTTATGCCAGAACCACTTGGAGGACTCTCTGGGATGACCTGAAGGGCATGCCGGAACCACCTCTCAGACGTGCCAGAAGCATGTGGCGGACAGTCCGGAATCACCTGTTGGGCATGCGCAACCACCTCTGAGACGTACCAGAACCACATGCCGTGCAGGCTGGAACCACCTACCGGACAGACCGGAATCACCTTTCGGGCATGCCGGAACCACCTGTCAGATGTGCCAGAAACACGTGCCGGAGACGCCGGAAGCACCTGCCAAGCACGTTGGAACCACCTGCTCAACTCGCCTGAACCACCTGCCGGACATGCCAAAATCACCTGCCGACTATGCCAGAACCCCTTGGCGAACACTCCGGAATCACTTGCCGGGCATGCAGGAACCACCTCTCAGACATGCCAGAACCCCGTGCCAATGACCCCGGAAGCACCAGCCGAGCACGCCGGAACCACCTGCTCGACTCGCCAGAACCACCTGCCGATCACGCAAAAATCACCTGCCGGCTACGCCACAACCAGTTGGTGAACACTTTGGAATCACCTGCCAGGCTTGCTGGAACCACCTGCCAGTCATGCCAAAATCACCTGCCAACTACGCCAGAACCGCTTGGCGGACACTGCGGAAACACCTGTCGGGCCGGCTGGAACCACATCTCAGACGTGCCAGAAACGTGTTCATGAGATGCTGGAACCACACCCCGAACAGACGGATACCACCTGCCAGAACCGCCTGAACCACCTGCTGAGCACGCCGGAACCACCTGCTCGACTCACCGGTACCACCTCCCTGACACGCCAAAATCACCTGCTAGGTATGCCAGAACCACTTGGCGGACACTCCGGAATCATCTGCCGGACATGCCGGAACCAGCTCTCAGACACAGCAGAACCACGTGCCGCAGACGCCGGAAGCACCTGCCGAGCATGCCGGAGCCACCTGCTCGACTCGCCAGAAACACCTGCCGGACACGCCAAAATCACCTGCCGGGTATGCCAGAACCACCTGGCGGACACTACGGAATCACCTGCCGCGCATGCCGGAACCACCTCTCAGACGTGCCGGAAGCACGTGCCAGACACGCCGGAAACACCTACCGGACAGACCGGAACCACCTGCCAAGAACGCCGGAGCCACCTGTTCGACTCGCTGGAACCACCTGCCGGACAGGCCAATATCAACTGCTGGCTATGCCAGAACCACCTGGGGGACAGTCCGGGATCACCTGCCAGCCATGGCGGAACCACCTCTCAGACGTACCAGAACCACCTGCCGGAGAAGCTGGAAACACGTCCTGGACAGACTGGAACCACGTGACGGCCATGCCTGAACCACCTGCCGAGCACGGCAGAACCACCTGCCGGACACGCCAAAATCACCTGCGGGCTACGCCAGAACCACTTGGACGACTCTCCGAAATGACCTGCCGGGCATGTTGGAACCACCTCTCAGACGTGCCAGAAGCACGTGCCAGACAGTCCGGAATCACCTGTTGGGCATACGCAACCACCTCTGAGACGTACCAGAACCACGTGCCGTGCACGCCGGAACCACCTACCGGACAGACCGGAATCAACTTTTGGGCATGCCGGAACCACCAGTCAGATGTGCCAGAAACACGTGCCGGAGACGCCGGAAGCACCTGCCGAGCACGTCGCAACCACCTGCTCAACTCGCCTGAACCACCTGCCGGACACGCCAAAATCACCTGCCCGCTACACCAGCACCACTTCGGGGACAAGCCGGAATCACGTGAGGGGCATGCCGGCACAGCCTCTCAGACTGAACCTCGTGCCGGACACCACAGAACCACCTGCCGGACAGACCGGAACCACCTGCCGGACACGCCGGAACCACCGGCTCGACCCGCCGGAACGACCGCTGGACATGCAAAATCACCTGCCGGCTACGCCGGAAACACTTGGCGAACACTCCGGAATCACCTGCCGGGCATGCCGGAACCACCTCTCAGATATGCCAGAACCACGTGCCAATGACCCCGGAAGCACCTGCCGAGCACGCCGGAACCACATGCTCGACTCGCCAGAACCACCTGCCGGACACGCAGAAATCACCTGCCGGCTGCGCCACAACCAGTTGGGGAACACTTCGGAATCACCTGCCGGGCTTGCTGGAACCACCTGCCGGTGATGCCAAAATCACCTGCCAACTACGCCAGTACCACTTGGCGGACACTGTGGAAACAGCTGTCGGGCCGGCCGGAACCACATTTCAGACGTGCCAGAACCATGTGCATGAGATGCTGGAACCACACCCCGAACAGACGGAAAACACCTGCCAGACCCGTCTGAACAACCTGCCGAGCACGCCGGAGCCACCTGCTCGACTCGCCGGAACCACCTACCTGACATGCCCAAATCACCAGCCGGGTATGCCAGAACCACTTGGCGGACACTCCGGAATCATCTGCCGGACATGCCGGAACCAGCTCTCAGACACACCAGAACCACGTGCCGCAGACGCCGGAAGCACCTGCCGAGCATGCCGGAGCCACCTGCTCGACTCGCCAGAAACACCTGCCGGACATGCCAAAATCACCTGCCGGGTACGCCAGAACCACCTGGCGGACACTCCGAAATCACCTGTCGCGCATGCCGGAACCACATCTCAGACGTCCCGGAAGCAAGTGCCGGACACGCCGGAATCACCTACCGGACAGACCGGAACCACCTGCCGAGCACGCCGGAGCCACCTGTTCGACTCACTGGAACCACCTGCCGGACAGGCCAATATCAATTGCTGGCTATGCCAGAGCCACCTGGAAGACGGTCCGGAATCGCCTGCCAGCCATGGCAGAACCACGTCTCAGACCTACCAGAACCACCTGACGGAGAAGCTGGAAACTCGTCCTGGACAGTCTGGAACCACCTGCCGGCCAAGCCTGAACCACCTGCCAAGCACAACGGAACAACCTGCCAGACACGCCAAAATCACCTGCGTGTTATGCCAGAACCACTTGGAGGACTCTCTGGGATGACCTGCCGGGCATGCCGGAACCACCTCTCAGACGTGCCAGAACCATGTGGCGGACAGTCCGGAATAACCTGTTTGGCATGCGCAACCACCTCTGAGACGTACCAGAACCACATGCCGTGCAGGCTGGAACCACCTACCGGACAGACCGGAATCACCTTTCGGGCATGCCGGAACCACCTGTCAGATGTGCCAGAAACACGTGCCGGAGACGCCGGAAGCACCTGCCAAGCACGTTGGAACCACCTGCTCAACTCGCCTGAACCACCTGCCGGACATGGCAAAATCACCTGCCGACTATGCCAGAACCCCTTGGCGAACACTCCGGAATCACTTGCCGGGCATGCAGGAACCACCTCTCAGACATGCCAGAACCCCGTGCCAATGACCCCGGAAGCACCAGCCGAGCACGCCGGAACCACCTGCTCGACTCGCCAGAACCACCTGCCGATCACGCAAAAATCACCTGCCGGCTACGCCACAACCAGTTGGTGAACACTTTGGAATCACCTGCCAGGCTTGCTGGAACCACCTGCCAGTCATGCCAAAATCACCTGCCAACTACGCCAGAACCGCTTGGCGGACACTGCGGAAACACCTGTCGGGCCGGCTGGAACCACATCTCAGACGTGCCAGAAACGTGTTCATGAGATGCTGGAACCACACCCCGAACAGACGGATACCACCTGCCAGAACCGCCTGAACCACCTGCTGAGCACGCCGGAACCACCTGCTCGACTCACCGGTACCACCTCCCTGACACGCCAAAATCACCTGCTGGGTATGCCAGAACCACTTGGCGGACACTCCGGAATCATCTGCCGGACATGCCGGAACCAGCTCTCAGACACAGCAGAACCACGTGCCGCAGACGCCGGAAGCACCTGCCGAGCATGCCGGAGCCACCTGCTCGACTCGCCAGAAACACCTGCCGGACACGCCAAAATCACCTGCCGGGTATGCCAGAACCACCTGGCGGACACTACGGAATCACCTGCCGCGCATGCCGGAACCACCTCTCAGACGTGCCGGAAGCACGTGCCAGACACGCCGGAAACACCTACCGGACAGACCGGAACCACCTGCCAAGAACGCCGGAGCCACCTGTTCGACTCGCTGGAACCACCTGCCGGACAGGCCAATATCAACTGCTGGCTATGCCAGAACCACCTGGGGGACAGTCCGGGATCACCTGCCAGCCATGGCGGAACCACCTCTCAGACGTACCAGAACCACCTGCCGGAGAAGCTGGAAACACGTCCTGGACAGACTGGAACCACGTGACGGCCATGCCTGAACCACCTGCCGAGCACGGCGGAACCACCTGCCGGACACGCCAAAATCACCTGCGGGCTATGCCAGAACCACTTGGACGACTCTCCGAAATGATCTGCCGGGCATGTTGGAACCACCTCTCAGACGTGCCAGAAGCACGTGCCAGACAGTCCGGAATCACCTGTTGGGCATACGCAACCACCTCTGAGACGTACCAGAACCAAGTGCCGTGCACGCCGGAACCACCTACCGGACAGACCGGAATCAACTTTTGGGCATGCCGGAACCACCAGTCAGATGTGCCAGAAACACGTGCCGGAGACGCCGGAAGCACCTGCCGAGCACGTCGCAACCACCTGCTCAACTCGCCTGAACCACCTGCCGGACACACCAAAATCACCTGCCCGCTACAGCAGCACCACTTCGGGGACAAGCCGGAATCACGTGAGGGGCATGCCGGCACAGCCTCTCAGACTGAACCTCGTGCCGGACACCACAGAACCACCTGCCGGACAGACCGGAACCACCTGCCGGACACGCCGGAACCACCAGCTCGACCCGCCGGAACGACCGCTGGACATGCAAAATCACCTGCCGGCTACGCCGGAAACACTTGGCGAACACTCCAGAATCACCTGCCGGGCATGCCGGAACCACCTCTCATATATGCCAGAACCACGTGCCAATGACCCCGGAAGCACCTGCCGAGCACGCCGGAACCACCTGCTCGACTCGCCAGAACCACCTGCCGGACACGCAAAAATCACCTGCCGGCTACGCCACAACCAGTTGGGGAACACTTCGGAATCACCTGCCGGGCTTGCTGGAACGACCTTCCGGTCATGCCAAAATCACCTGCCAACTACGCCAGTACCACTTGGCGGACACTGTGGAAACACCTGTCTGGCCGGCCGGAACCACATCTCAGACGTGCCAGAACCATGTGCATGAGATGCTGGAACCACACCCCGAACAGACGGAAAACACCTGCCAGACCCGTCTGAACAACCTGCCGAGCACGCCGGAGCCACCTGCTCGACTCGCCGGAACCACCTACCTGACATGCCCAAATCACCAGCCGGGTATGCCAGAACCACTTGCCGGACACTCCAGAATCATCTGCCGGACATGCCGGTACCAGCTCTCAGACACACCAGAACCACGTGCCGGAGACGCCGGAAGCACCTGCCGAGCATGCCGGAGCCACCTGCTTGACTCGCCAGAAACACCTGCCGGACACGCCAAAATCACCTGCCGGGTACGCCAGAACCACCTGGCGGACACTCCGAAATCACCTGTCGCGCATGCCGGAACCACCTCTCAGACATGCCAGAACCCCGTGCCAATGACCCCGGAAGCACCTGCCGAGCACGCCGGAACAACTTGCTCGACTCGCCAGAACCACCTGCCGATCACGCAAAAATCACCTGCCGGCTACGCCACAACCAGTTGGTGAACACTTTGGAATCACCTGCCAGGCTTGCTGGAACCACCTGCCAGTCATGCCAAAACCACCTGCCAACTACGCCAGAACCGCTTGGCGGACACTGCGGAAACACCTGTCGGGCCGGCTGGAACCACATCTCAGACGTGCCAGAAACGTGTTCAAAGGAGATGCTGGAACCACACGCCGAACAGACGGAAAACACCTGCCAGACCCGTCTGAACAACCTGCCGAGCACGCCGGAGCCACCTGCTCGACTCGCCGGAACCACCTACCTGACATGCCAAAATCACCAGCCGGGTATGCCAGAACCACTTGGCGGACACTCCGGAATCATCTGCCGGACATGCCGGAACCAGCTCTCAGACACACCAGAACCACGTGCCGCAGACGCCGGAAGCACCTGCCGAGCATGCCGGAGCCACCTGCTCGACTCGCCAGAAACACCTGCCGGACACGCCAAAATCACCTGCCGGGTACGCCAGAACCACCTGGCGGACACTCCGAAATCACCTGTCGCGCATGCCGGAACCACATCTCAGACGTGCCGGAAGCAAGTGCCGGACACGCCGGAATCACCTACCGGACAGACCGGAACCACCTGCCGAGGACGCCGGAGCCACCTGTTCGACTCACTGGAACCACCTGCCGGACAGGCCAATATCAATTGCTGGCTATGCCAGAGCCACCTGGAAGACGGTCCGGAATCGCCTGCCAGCCATGGCAGAACCACGTCTCAGACCTACCAGAACCACCTGACGGAGAAGCTGGAAACTCGTCCTGGACAGTCTGGAACCACCTGCCGGCCAAGCCTGAACCACCTGCCAAGGACAACGGAACAACCAGCCAGACACGCCAAAATCACCTGCGTGTTATGCCAGAACCACTTGGAGGACTCTCTGGGATGACCTGCCGGGCATGCCGGAACCACCTCTCAGACGTGCCAGAACCATGTGGCGGACAGTCCGGAATCACCTGTTGGGCATGCGCAACCACCTCTGAGACGTACCAGAACCACATGCCGTGCAGGCTGGAACCACCTACCGGACAGACCGGAATCACCTTTCGGGCATGCCGGAACCACCTGTCAGATGTGCCAGAAACACGTGCCGGAGACGCCGGAAGCACCTGCCAAGCACGTTGGAACCACCTGCTCAACTCGCCTGAACCACCTGCCGGACATGCCAAAATCACCTGCCGACTATGCCAGAACCCCTTGGAGAACACTCCGGAATCACTTGCCGGGCATGCAGGAACCAGCTCTCAGACACACCAGAACCACGTGCCGGAGACCCCGGAAGCACCTGCCGAGCATGCCGGAGCCACCTGCTCGACTCGCCAGAAACACCTGCCGGACACGCCAAAATCACCTGCCGGGTACGCCAGAACCACCTGGCGGACACTCCGAAATCACCTGTCGTGCATGCCGGAACCACCTCTCAGACGTGCCGGAACCCCGTGCCAATGACCCCGGAAGCACCAGCCGAGCACGCCGGAACCACCTGCTCGACTCGCCAGAACCACCTGCCGATCACGCAAAAATCACCTGCCGGCTACGCCACAACCAGTTGGTGAACACTTTGGAATCACCTGCCAGGCTTGCTGGAACCACCTGCCAGTCATGCCAAAATCACCTGCCAACTACGCCAGAACCGCTTGGCGGACACTGCGGAAACACCTGTCGTGCCGGGTGGAACCACATCTCAGATGTGCCAGAAACGTGTTCATGAGATGCTGGATCCACACCCCGAACAGACGGATACCACCTGCCAGAACCGCCTGAACCACCTGCTGAGCACGCCGGAACCACCTGCTCGACTCACCGGTACCACCTCCCTGACACGCCAAAATCACCTGCTGAGTATGCCAGAACCACTTGGCGGACACTCCGGAATCATCTGCCGGACATGCCGGAACCAGCTCTCAGACACACCAGAACCAAGTTCCGGAGACGCCGGAAGCACCTGCCGAGCATGCCGGAGCCACCTGCTCGACTCGCCAGAAACACCTGCCGGACACGCCAAAATCACCTGCCGGGTACGCCAGAACCACCTGGCGGACACTCCGAAATCACCTGTCGCGCATGCCGGAACCACATCTCAGACGTGCCGGAAGCAAGTGCCGGACACGCCGGAATCACCTACCGGACAGACCGGAACCACCTGCCGAGGACGCCGGAGCCACCTGTTCGACTCACTGGAACCACCTGCCGGACAGGCCAATATCAATTGCTGGCTATGCCAGAGCCACCTGGAAGACGGTCCGGAATCGCCTGCCAGCCATGGCAGAACCACGTCTCAGACCTACCAGAACCACCTGACGGAGAAGCTGGAAACTCGTCCTGGACAGTCTGGAACCACCTGCCGGCCAAGCCTGAACCACCTGCCAAGGACAACGGAACAACCAGCCAGACACGCCAAAATCACCTGCGTGTTATGCCAGAACCACTTGGAGGACTCTCTGGGATGACCTGCCGGGCATGCCGGAACCACCTCTCAGACGTGCCAGAACCATGTGGCGGACAGTCCGGAATAACCTGTTTGGCATGCGCAACCACCTCTGAGACGTACCAGAACCACATGCCGTGCAGGCTGGAACCACCTACCGGACAGACCGGAATCACCTTTCGGGCATGCCGGAACCACCTGTCAGATGTGCCAGAAACACGTGCCGGAGACGCCGGAAGCACCTGCCAAGCACGTTGGAACCACCTGCTCAACTCGCCTGAACCACCTGCCGGACATGCCAAAATCACCTGCCGACTATGCCAGAACCCCTTGGAGAACACTCCGGAATCACTTGCCGGGCATGCAGGAACCAGCTCTCAGACACACCAGAACCACGTGCCGGAGACCCCGGAAGCACCTGCCGAGCATGCCGGAGCCACCTGCTCGACTCGCCAGAAACACCTGCCGGACACGCCAAAATCACCTGCCGGGTACGCCAGAACCACCTGGCGGACACTCCGAAATCACCTGTCGTGCATGCCGGAACCACCTCTCAGACGTGCCGGAACCCCGTGCCAATGACCCCGGAAGCACCAGCCGAGCACGCCGGAACCACCTGCTCGACTCGCCAGAACCACCTGCCGATCACGCAAAAATCACCTGCCGGCTACGCCACAACCAGTTGGTGAACACTTTGGAATCACCTGCCAGGCTTGCTGGAACCACCTGCCAGTCATGCCAAAATCACCTGCCAACTACGCCAGAACCGCTTGGCGGACACTGCGGAAACACCTGTCGTGCCGGGTGGAACCACATCTCAGATGTGCCAGAAACGTGTTCATGAGATGCTGGATCCACACCCCGAACAGACGGATACCACCTGCCAGAACCGCCTGAACCACCTGCTGAGCACGCCGGAACCACCTGCTCGACTCACCGGTACCACCTCCCTGACACGCCAAAATCACCTGCTGAGTATGCCAGAACCACTTGGCGGACACTCCGGAATCATCTGCCGGACATGCCGGAACCAGCTCTCAGACACACCAGAACCAAGTTCCGGAGACGCCGGAAGCACGTGCCGAGCATGCCGGAGCCACCTGCTCGACTCGCCAGAAACACCTGCCGGACACGCCAAAATCAACTGCCTGGTATGCCAGAACCACCTGGCGGACACTACGGAATCACCTGCCGCGCATGCCTGAACCACCTCTCAGACGTGCCGGAAGCACGTGCCAGACACGCCGGAAACACCTACCGGACAGACCGGAACCACCTGCCAAGAACGCCGGAGCCACCTGTTCGACTCGCTGGAACCACCTGCTGGACAGGCCAATATCAACTGCTGGCTATGCCAGAACCACCTGGGGGACAGTCCGGGATCACCTGCCAGCCATGGCGGAACCACCTCTCAGACGTACCAGAACCACCTGCCGGAGAAGCTGGAAACACGTCCTGGACAGACTGGAACCACGTGACGGCCATGCCTGAACCACCTGCCGAGCACGGCGGAACCACCTGCCGGACACGCCAAAATCACCTGCGGGCTACGCCAGAACCACTTGGACGACTCTCCGAAATGACCTGCCGGGCATGTTGGAACCACCTCTCAACGTGCCAGAAGCACGTGGCGGACAGTCCGGAATCACCTGTTGGGCATACGCAACCACCTCTGACACGTACCAGAACCACGTGCCGTGCACGCCGGAACCACCTACCGGACAGACCGGAATCAAATTTCGGGCATGCCGGAACCACCAGTCAGATGTGCCAGAAACACGTGCCGGAGACGCCGGAAGCACCTGCCGAGCACGTCGCAACCACCTGCTCAACTCGCCTGAACCACCTGCCGGACACGCCAAAATCACCTGCCCGCTACACCAGCCCCACTTCGGGGACAAGCCGGAATCACGTGAGGGGCATGCCGGCACAGCCTCGCAGACTGAACCTCGTGCCGGACACCACAGAACCACCTGCCGGACAGACCGGAACCTCCTGCCGGACACGCCGGAACGACCGCTGGACATGCAAAATCACCTGCCGGCTACGCCGGAAACACTTGGCGAACACTCCGGAATCACCTGCCGGGCATGCCTGAACCACCTCTCAGATATGCCAGAACCACGTGCCAATGACCCCGGAAGCACCTGCCAAGCACGCCAGAACCACCTGCTCGACTCGCCAGAACCACCTGCCGGACACGCAAAAATCACCTGCCGGCTACGCCACAACCATTTGGGGAACACTTCGGAATCACCTGCCGGGCTTGCTGGAACCACCTGCCGGTCATGCCAAAATCACCTGCCAACTACGCCAGTACCACTTGGCGGACACTGTGGAAACACCTGTCGGGCCGGCCGGAACCACATCTCAGACGTGCCAGAACCATGTGCATGAGATGCTGGAACCACACCCCGAACAGACGGAAAACACCTGCCAGACCCGTCTGAACAACCTGCCGAGCACGCCGGAGCCACCTGCTCGACTCGCCGGAACCACCTACCTGACATGCCCAAATCACCAGCCGGGTATGCCAGAACCACTTGGCGGACACTCCGGAATCATCTGCCGGACATGCCGGAACCAGCTCTCAGACACACCAGAACCACGTGCCGGAGACCCCGGAAGCACCTGCCGAGCATGCCGGAGCCACCTGCTCGACTCGCCAGAAACACCTGCCGGACACGCCAAAATCACCTGCCGGGTACGCCAGAACCACCTGGCGGACACTCCGAAATCACCTGTCGTGCATGCCGGAACCACCTCTCAGACGTGCCGGAACCCCGTGCCAATGACCCCGGAAGCACCAGCCGAGCACGCCGGAACCACCTGCTCGACTCGCCAGAACCACCTGCCGATCACGCAAAAATCACCTGCCGGCTACGCCACAACCAGTTGGTGAACACTTTGGAATCACCTGCCAGGCTTGCTGGAACCACCTGCCAGTCATTCCAAAATCACCTGCCAACTACGCCAGAACCGCTTGGCGGACACTGCGGAAACACCTGTCGTGCCGGGTGGAACCACATCTCAGATGTGCCAGAAACGTGTTCATGAGATGCTGGATCCACACCCCGAACAGACGGATACCACCTGCCAGAACCGCCTGAACCACCTGCTGAGCACGCCGGAACCACCTGCTCGACTCACCGGTACCACCTCCCTGACACGCCAAAATCACCTGCTGGGTATGCCAGAACCACTTGGCGGACACTCCGGAATCATCTGCCGGACATGCCGGAACCAGCTCTCAGACACACCAGAACCAAGTGCCGGAGACGCCGGAAGCACCTGCCGAGCATGCCGGAGCCACCTGCTCGACTCGCCAGAAACACCTGCCGGACACGCTAAAATCACCCGCCGGGTACGCCAGAACCACCTGGCGGACACTACGGAATCACCTGCCGCGCATGCCGGAACCACCTCTCAGACGTGCCGGAAGCACGTGCCAGACACGCCGGAAACACCTACCGGACAGACCGGAACCACCTGCCGAGCACGCCGGAGCCACCTGTTCGACTCGCTGGAACCACCTGCCGGACAGGCCAATATCAACGGCTGGCTATGCCAGAACCACCTGGGGGACGGAACGGAATCACCTGCCAGCCATGGCGGAACCACCTCTCAGACGTACCAGAACCACCTGCCGGAGAAGCTGGAAACACGTCCTGGACAGTCTGGAACCACCTGCCGGCCAAGCCTGAACCACCTGCCAAGCACAACGAAACAACCTGCCAGACACGCCAAAATCACCTGCGTGTTATGCCAGAACCACTTGGAGGACTCTCTGGGATGACCTGCCGGGCATGCCGGAACCACCTCTCAGACGTGCCAGAACCATGTGGCGGACAGTCCGGAATCACCTGTTGGGCATGCGCAACCACCTCTGAGACGTACCAGAACCACATGCCGTGCAGGCTGGAACCACCTACCGGACAGACCGGAATCACCTTTCGGGCATGCCGGAACCACCTGTCAGATGTGCCAGAAACACGTGCCGGAGACGCCGGAAGCACCTGCCAAGCACGTTGGAACCACCTGCTCAACTCGCCTGAACCACCTGCCGGACATGCCAAAATCACCTGCCGACTATGCCAGAACCACTTGGCGAACACTCCGGAATCACTTGCCGGGCATGCAGGAACCACCTCTCAGACATGCCAGAACCCCGTGCCAATGACCACGGAAGCACCAGCCGAGCACGCCGGAACCACCTGCTCGACTCGCCAGAACCACCTGCCGATCACGCAAAAATCACCTGCCGGCTACGCCACAACCAGTTGGTGAACACTTTGGAATCACCTGCCAGGCTTGCTGGAACCACCTGCCAATCATGCCAAAATCACCTGCCAACTACGCCAGAACCGCTTGGCGGACACTGCGGAAACACCTGTCGGGCCGGCTGGAACCACAGCTCAGACGTGCCAGAAACGTGTTCATGAGATGCTGGAACCACACCCCGAACAGACGGATACCACCTGCCAGAACCGCCTGAACCAGCTGCTGAGCACGCCGGAACCACCTGCTCGACTCACCGGTACCACCTCCCTGACACGCCAAAATCACCTGCTGAGTATGCCAGAACCACTTGGCGGACACTCCGGAATCATCTGCCGGACATGCCGGAACCAGCTCTCAGACACACCAGAACCAAGTGCCGGAGACGCCGGAAGCACCTGCCGAGCATGCCGGAGCCACGTGCTCGACTCGCCAGAAACACCTGCCGGACACGCCAAAATCACCTGCCGGGTATGCCAGAACCACCTTGCGGACACTACGGAATCACCTGCCGCGCATGCCGGAACCACCTCTCAGACGTGCCGGAAGCACGTGCCAGACACGCCGGAAACACCTACCGGACAGACCGGAACCACCTGCCAAGAACGCCGGAACCACCTGTTCGACTCCCTGGAACCACCTGCCGGACAGGCCAATATCAACTGCTGGCTATGCCAGAACCACCTGGGGGACAGTCCGGGATCACCTGCCAGCCATGGCGGAACCACCTCTCAGACGTACCAGAACCACCTGCCGGAGAAGCTGGAAACACGTCCTGGACAGACTGGAACCACGTGACGGCCATGCCTGAACCACCTGCTGAGCACGGCGGAACCACCTGCCGGACACGCCAAAATCACCTGCGGGCTACGCCAGAACCACTTGGACGACTCTCCGAAATGACCTGCCGGGCATGTTGGAACCACCTCTCAACGTGCCAGAAGCACGTGGCGGACAGTCCGGAATCACCTGTTGGGCATACGCAACCACCTCAGAGACGTACCAGAACCACGTGCCGTGCACGCCGGAACCACCTACTGGACAGACCGGAATCAACTTTTGGGCATGCCGGAACCACCAGTCAGATGTGCCAGAAACACGTGCCGGAGACGCCGGAAGCACCTGCCGAGCACGTCGCAACCACCTGCTCAACTCGCCTGAACCACCTGCCGGACACGCCAAAATCACCTGCCCGCTACACCAGCACCACTTCGGGGACAAGCCGGAATCACGTGAGGGGCATGCCGGCACAGCCTCTCAGACTGAACCTCGTGCCGGACACCACAGAACCACCTGCCGGACAGACCGGAACCACCTGCCGGACACGCCGGAACCACCGGCTCGACCTGCCGGAACGACCGCTGGACATGCAAAATCACCTGCCGGCTACGCCGGAAACACTTGGCGAACACTCCGGAATCACCTGCCGGGCATGCCGGAACCACCTCTCAGATATGCCAGAACCACGTGCCAATGACCCCGGAAGCACCTGCCGAGCACGCCGGAACCACCTGCTCGACTCGCCAGAACCACCTGCCAGACACACAAAAATCACCTGCCGGCTACGCCACAACCAGTTGGTGAACACTTCGGAATCACCTGCCGGGCTTGCTGGAACCACCTGCCGGTCATGCCAAAATCACCTGCCAACTACGCCAGTACCACTTGGCGGACACTGTGGAAACACCTGTCGGGCCGGCCGGAACCACATCTCAGACGTGCCAGAACCATGTGCATGAGATGCTGGAACCACACCCCGAACAGACGGAAAACACCTGCCAGACCCGTCTGAACAACCTGCCGAGCACGCAGGAGCCACCTGCTCGACTCGCCGGAACCACCTACCTGACATGCCCAAATCACCAGCCGGGTATGCCAGAACCACTTGGCGGACACTCCGGAATCATCTGCCGGACATGCCGGAACCAGCTCTCAGACACACCAGAACCACGTGCCGGAGACCCCGGAAGCACCTGCCGAGCATGCCGGAGCCACCTGCTCGACTCGCCAGAAACACCTGCCGGACACGCCAAAATCACCTGCCGGGTACGCCAGAACCACCTGGCGGACACTCCGGAAACAGCTGTCGCGCATGCCGGAACCACCTCTCAGAGGTGCCGGAAGCACGTGCCGGACACGCCGGAATCACCTACCGGACAGACCGGAACCAACTGCCGAGCACGCCGGAGCCACATGTTCGACTCGCTGGAACCACCTGGCGGACAGGCCAATATCAACTGCTGTCTATGCCAGAACCAACTGGGGGACGGTCCGGAATCACCTGCCAGCCATGGCGGAACCACCTCTCAGACGTACCAGAACCACCTGCCGGAGAAGCTGGAAACACGTCCTGGACAGACTGGAACCACGTGACGGCCATGCCTGAACCACCTGCTGAGCACGGCGGAACCATCTGCCGGACACGCCAAAATCACCTGCGGGCTACGCCAGAACCACTTGGACGACTCTCCGAAATGACCTGCCGGGAATGTTGGAACCACCTCTCAGACGTGCCAGAAGCACGTGGCGGACAGTCCGGAATCACCTGTTGGGCATACGCAACCACCTCTGAGACGTACCAGAACCACGTGCCGTGCACGCCGGAACCACCTACCGGACAGACCGGAATCAAATTTTGGGCATGCCGGAACCACCAGTCAGATGTGCCAGAAACACGTGCCGGAGACGCCGGAAGCACCTGCTGAGCACGTCGCAACCACCTGCTCAACTCGCCTGAACCACCTGCCGGACACGCCAAAATCACCTGCCCGCTACACCAGCACCACTTCGGGGACAAGCCGGAATCACATGAGGGGCATGCCGGCACAGCCTCTCAGACTGAACCTCGTGCCGGACACCACAGAATCACCTGCCGGACAGACCGGAACCACCTGCCGGACACGCCGGAACCACCGGCTCGACCCGCCGGAACGACCGCTGGACATGCAAAATCACCTGCCGGCTACGCCGGAAACACTTGGCGAACACTCCGGAATCACCTGCCGGGCATGCCGGAACCACCTCTCAGATATGCCAGAACCACGTGCCAAGGACCCCGGAAGCACCTGCCGAGCACGCCGGAACCACCTGCTCGACTCGCCAGAACCACCTGCCGGACACGCAAAAATCACCTGCCGGCTACGCCACAACCAGTTGGGGAACACTTCGGAATCACCTGCCGGGCTTGCTGGAACCACCTGCCGGTCATGCCAAAATCACCTGCCAACTACGCCAGTACCACTTGGCGGACACTGTGGAAACACCTGTCGGGCCGGCCGGAACCACATCTCAGACGTGCCAGAACCATGTGCATGAGATGCTGGAACCACACCCCGAACAGATGGAAAACACCTGCCAGACCCGTCTGAACAACCTGCCGAGCACGCCGGAGCCACCTGCTCGACTCGGCGGAACCACCTACCTGACATGCCCAAATCACCAGCCGGGTATGCCAGAACCACTTGGCGGACACTCCGGAATCATCTGCCGGACATGCCGGAACCAGCTCTCAGACACACCAGAACCACGTGCCGGAGACGCCGGCGCACCTGCCGAGCATGCCGGAGCCACCTGCTCGACTCGCCAGAAACACCTGCCGGACACGCCAAAATCACCTGCGTGTTATGCCAGAACCACTTGGAGGACTCTCTGGGATGCCCTGCCGGGCATGCCGGAACCACCTCTCAGACGTGCCAGAACCATGTGGCGGACAGTCCGGAATCACCTGTTGGGCATGCGCAACCACCTCTGAGACGTACCAGAACCACATGCCGTGCAGGCTGGAACCACCTACCGGACAGACCGGAATCACCTTTTGGGCATGCCGGAACCACCTGTCAGATGTGCCAGAAACACGTGCCGGAGACGCCGGAAGCACCTGCCAAGCACGTTGGAGCCACCTGCTCAACTCGCCTGAACCACCTGCCGGACATGCCAAAATCACCTGCCGACTATGCCAGAACCACTTGGCCAACACTCCGGAATCACTTGCCGGGCATGCAGGAACCACCTCTCAGACATGCCAGAACCCCGTGCCAATGACCCCGGAAGCACCAGCCGAGCACGCCGGAACCACCTGCTCGACTCGCCAGAACCACCTGCCGATCACGCAAAAATCACCTGCCGGCTACGCCACAACCAGTTGGTGAACACTTTGGAATCACCTGCCAGGCTTGCTGGAACCACCTGCCAGTCATGCCAAAATCACCTGCCAACTACGCCAGAACCGCTTGGCGGACACTGCGGAAACACCTGTCGGGCCGGCTGGAACCACATCTCAAACGTGCCAGAAACGTGTTCATGAGATGCTGGAACCACACCCCGAACAGACGGATACCACCTGCCAGAAGCGCCTGAACCACCTGCTGAGCACGCTGGAACCACCTGCTCGACTCACCGGTACCACCTCCCTGACACGCCAAAATCACCTGCTGGGTATGCCAGAACCACTTGGCGGACACTCCGGAATCATCTGCCAGACATGCCGGAACCAGCTCTCAGACACAGCAGAACCACGTGCCGGAGACGCCGGAAGCACCTGCCGAGCATGCCGGAGCCACCTGCTCGACTCGCCAGAAACACCTGCCGGATACGCCAAAATCACCTGCCGGGTATGCCAGAACCACCTGGCGGACACTACGGAATCACCTGCCGCGCATGCCGGAACCACCGCTCAGATGTGCCGGAAGCACGTGCCAGACACGCCGGAAACACCTACAGGACAGACCGGAACCACCTGCCAAGAACGCCGGAGCCACCTGTTCGACTCGCTGGAACCACCTGCCGGACAGGCCAATATCAACTGCTGGCTATGCCAGAACCACCTGGGGGACAGTCCGGGATCACCTGCCAGCCATGGCGGAACCACCTCTCAGAAGTACCAGAACCACCTGCCGGAGAAGCTGGAAACACGTCCTGGACAGACTGGAACCACGTGACGGCCATGCCTGAACCACCTGCCGAGCATGGCGGAACCACCTGCCGGACACGCCAAAATCACCTGCGGGCTACGCCAGAACCACTTGGACGACTCTCCGAAATGACCTGCTGGGCATGTTGGAACCACCTCTCAGACGTGCCAGAAGCACGTGGCGGACAGTCCGGAATCACCTGTTGGGCATTCGCAACCACCTCTGACACGTACCAGAACCAGGTGCCGTGCACGCCGGAACCACCTACCGGACAGACCGGAATCCACTTTTGGGCATGCCGGAACCACCAGTCAGATGTGCCAGAAACATGTGCCGGAGACGCCGGAAGCACCTGCTGATCACGTCGCAACCACCTGCTCAACTCGCCTGAACCACCTGCCGGACACGCCAAAATCACCTGCCCGCTACACCAGCACCACTTTGGGGACAAGCCGGAATCACGTGAGGGGCATGCCGGCACAGCCTCTCAGACTGAACCTCGTGCCGGACACCACAGAACCACCTGCCGGACAGACCGGAACCACCTGCCGCACACGCCGGAACCACCGGCTCGACCCGCCGGAACGACCGCTGGACATGCAAAATCACCTGCCGGCTACGCCGGAAACACTTGGCGAACACTCCGGAATCACCTGCCGGGCATGCCGGAACCACCTCTCAGATATGCCAGAACCACGTGCCAATGACCCCGGAAGCACCTGCCGAGCACGCCGGAACCACCTGCTCGACTCGCCAGAACCACCTGCCGGACACGCAAAAATCACCTGCCGGCTACGCCACAACCAGTTGGGGAACACTTCGGAATCACCTGCCGGGCTTGCTGGAACCACCTGCCGGTCATGCCAAAATCACCTGCCAACTACGCCAGTACCACTTGGCGGACACTGTGGAAACACCTGTCGGGCCGGCCGGAACCACATCTCAGACGTGCCAGAACCATGTGCATGAGATGCTGGAACCACACCCCGAACAGACGGAAAACACCTGCCAGACCCGTCTGAACAACCTGCCGAGCACGCCGGAGCCACCTGCTCGACTCGCCGGAACCACCTACCTGACATGCCCAAATCACCAGCCGGGTATGCCAGAACCACTTGGCGGACACTCCGGAATCATCTGCCGGACATGCCGGAACCAGCTCTCAGACACACCAGAACCACGTGCCGGAGACGCCGGAAGCACCTGCCGAGCATGCCGGAGCCACCTGCTCGACTCGCCAGAAACACCTGCCGGACACGCCAAAATCACCTGCCGGGTACGCCAGAACCACCTGGTGGACACTCCGAAACCACCTGTCGCGCATGCCGGAACCACATCTCAGACGTGCCGGAAGCACGTGCCGGACACGCCGGAATCACCTACCGGACAGACCGGAACCACCTGCCGAGCACGCCGGAGCCACCTGTTCGACTCGCTGGAACCACCTGCCGGACAGGCCAATATCAACTGCTGTCTATGCCAGAACCACCTGGGGGACGGTCCGGAATCACCTGAAAGCCATGGCGGAACCACCTCTCAGACGTACCCGAACCACCTGCCGGAGAACCTGGAAACACGTCCTGGACAGTCTGGAACCACCTGCCGGCCAAGCCTGAACCACCTGCCAAGCACAACGGAACAACCTGCCAGACACGCCAAAATCACCTGCGTGTTATGCCAGAACCACTTGGAGGACTCTCTGGGATGACCTGCCGGGCATGCCGGAACCACCTCTCAGACGTGCCAGAACCATGTGGCGGACAGTCCGGAATCACCTGTTGGGCATGCGCAACCACCTCTGAGACGTACCAGAACCACATGCCGTGCAGGCTGGAACCACCTACCGGACAGACCGGAATCACCTTTCGGGCATGCAGGAACCACCTGTCAGATGTGCCGGAAACACGTGCCGGAGACGCCGGAAGCACCTGCCAAGCACGTTGGAACCACCTGCTCAACTCGCCTGAACCACCTGCCGGACATGCCAAAATCACCTGCCGACTATGCCAGAACCACTTGGCGAACACTCCGGAATCACTTGCCGGGCATGCAGGAACCACCTCTCAGACATGCCAGAACCCCGTGCCAATGACCCCGGAAGCACCAGCCGAGCACGCCGGAACCACCTGCTCGACTCGCCAGAACCACCTGCCGATCACGCAAAAATCACCTGCCGGCTACGCCACAACCAGTTGGTGAACACTTTGGAATCACCTGCCAGGCTTGCTGGAACCACCTGCCAGTCATGCCAAAATCACCTGCCAACTACGCCAGAACCGCTTGGCGGACACTGCGGAAACACCTGTCGGGCCGGCTGGAACCACATCTCAGACGTGCCAGAAACGTGTTCATGAGATGCTGGAACCACAACCCGAACAGACGGATACCACGTGCCAGAACCGCCTGAACCACCTGCTGAGCACGCCGGAACCACCTGCTCGACTCACCGGTACCACCTCCCTGACACGCCACAATCACCTGCTGGGTATGCCAGAATCACTTGGCGGACACTCCGGAATCATCTGCCGGACATGCCGGAACCAGCTCTCAGACACACCAGAACCAAGTGCCGGAGACGCCGGAAGCACCTGCCGAGCATGCCGGAGCCACCTGCTCGACTCGCCAGAAACACCTGCCGGACACGCCAAAATCACCTGCCGGGTACGCCAGAACCACCTGGCGGACACTACGGAATCACCTGCCGCGCATGCCGGAACCACCGCTCAGACGTGCCGGAAGCACGTGCCAGACACGCCGGAAACACCTACCGGACAGACCGGAACCACCTGCCAAGAACGCCGGAGCCACCTGTTCGACTCGCTGGAACCACCTGCCGGACAGGCCAATATCAACTGCTGGCTATGCCAGAACCACCTGGGGGACAGTCCGGGATCACCTGCCAGCCATGGCGGAACCACCTCTCAGACGTACCAGAACCACCTGCCGGAGAAGCTGGAAACACGTCCTGGACAGACTGGAACCACGTGACGGCCATGCCTGAACCACCTGCCGAGCACGGCGGAACCACCTGCCGGACACGCCAAAATCACCTGCGGGCTACGCCAGAACCACTTGGACGACTCTCCGAAATGACCTGCTGGGCATGTTGGAACCACCTCTCAGACGTGCCAGAAGCACGTGGCGGACAGTCCGGAATCACCTGTTGGGCATTCGCAACCACCTCTGACACGTACCAGAACCAGGTGCCGTGCACGCCGGAACCACCTACCGGACAGACCGGAATCCACTTTTGGGCATGCCGGAACCACCAGTCAGATGTGCCAGAAACATGTGCCGGAGACGCCGGAAGCACCTGCTGATCACGTCGCAACCACCTGCTCAACTCGCCTGAACCACCTGCCAGACACGCCAAAATCACCTGCCCGCTACACCAGCACCACTTTGGGGACAAGCCGGAATCACGTGAGGGGCATGCCGGCACAGCCTCTCAGACTGAACCTCGTGCCGGACACCACAGAACCACCTGCCGGACAGACCGGAACCACCTGCCGCACACGCCGGAACCACCGGCTCGACCCGCCGGAACGACCGCTGGACATGCAAAATCACCTGCCGGCTACGCCGGAAACACTTGGCGAACACTCCGGAATCACCTGCCGGGCATGCCGGAACCACCTCTCAGATATGCCAGAACCACGTGCCAATGACCCCGGAAGCACCTGCCGAGCACGCCGGAACCACCTGCTCGACTCGCCAGAACCACCTGCCGGACACGCAAAAATCACCTGCCGGCTACGCCACAACCAGTTGGGGAACACTTCGGAATCACCTGCCGGGCTTGCTGGAACCACCTGCCGGTCATGCCAAAATCACCTGCCAACTACGCCAGTACCACTTGGCGGACACTGTGGAAACACCTGTCGGGCCGGCCGGAACCACATCTCAGACGTGCCAGAACCATGTGCATGAGATGCTGGAACCACACCCCGAACAGACGGAAAACACCTGCCAGACCCGTCTGAACAACCTGCCGAGCACGCCGGAGCCACCTGCTCGACTCGCCGGAACCACCTACCTGACATGCCCAAATCACCAGCCGGGTATGCCAGAACCACTTGGCGGACACTCCGGAATCATCTGCCGGACATGCCGGAACCAGCTCTCAGACACACCAGAACCACGTGCCGGAGACGCCGGAAGCACCTGCCGAGCATGCCGGAGCCACCTGCTCGACTCGCCAGAAACACCTGCCGGACACGCCAAAATCACCTGCCGGGTACGCCAGAACCACCTGGCGGACACTCCGAAACCACCTGTCGCGCATGCCGGAACCACCTCTCAGACGTGCCGGAAGCACGTGCCGGACACGCCGGAATCACCTACCGGACAGACCGGAACCACCTGCCGAGCACGCCGGAGCCACCTGTTCGACTCGCTGGAACCACCTGCCGGACAGGCCAATATCAACTGCTGTCTATGCCAGAACCACCTGGGGGACGGTCCGGAATCACCTGCCAGCCATGGCGGAACCACCTCTCAGACGTACCAGAACCACTTGCCGGAGAACCTGGAAACACGTCCTGGACAGTCTGGAACCACCTGCCGGCCAAGCCTGAACCACCTGCCAAGCACAACGGAACAACCTGCCAGACACGCCAAAATCACCTGCGTGTTATGCCAGAACCACTTGGGGGACTCTCTGGGATGACCTGCCGGGCATGCCGGAACCACCTCTCAGACGTGCCAGAACCATGTGGCGGACAGTCCGGAATCACCTGTTGGGCATGCGCAACCACCTCTGAGACGTACCAGAACCACATGCCGTGCAGGCTGGAACCACCTACCGGACAGACCGGAATCACCTTTCGGGCATGCCGGAACCACCTGTCAGATGTGCCAGAAACACGTGCCGGAGACGCCGGAAGCACCTGCCAAGCACGTTGGAACCACCTGCTCAACTCGCCTGAACCACCTGCCGGACATGCCAAAATCACCTGCCGACTATGCCAGAACCACTTGGCGAACACTCCGGAATCACTTGCCGGGCATGCAGGAACCACCTCTCAGACATGCCAGAACCCCGTGCCAATGACCCCGGAAGCACCAGCCGAGCACGCCGGAACCACCTGCTCGACTCGCCAGAACCACCTGCCGATCACGCAAAAATCACCTGCCGGCTACGCCACAACCAGTTGGTGAACACTTTGGAATCACCTGCCAGGCTTGCTGGAACCACATGCCAGTCATGCCAAAATCACCTGCCAACTACGCCAGAACCGCTTGGCGGACACTGCGGAAACACCTGTCGGGCCGGCTGGAACCACATCTCAGACGTGCCAGAAACGTGTTCACGAGATGCTGGAACCACACCCCGAACAGACGGATACAACCTGCCAGAACCGCCTGAACCACCTGCTGAGCACGCCGGAACCACCTGCTCGACTCACCGGTACCACCTCCCTGACACGCCAAAATCACCTGCTGGGTATGCCAGAACCACTTGGCGGACACTCCGGAATCATCTGCCGGACATGCCGGAACCAGCTCTCAGACACACCAGAACCAAGTGCCGGAGACGCCGGAAGCACCTGCCGAGCATGCCGGAGCCACGTGCTCGACTCGCCAGAAACACCTGCCGGACACGCCAAAATCACCTGCCGGGTACGCCAGAACCACCTGGCGGACACTACGGAATCACCTGCCGCGCATGCCGGAACCACCTCTCAGACGTGCCGGAAGCACGTGCCAGACACGCCGGAAACACCTACCGGACAGACCGGAACCACCTGCCAAGAACGCCGGAGCCACCTGTTCGATTCGCTGGAACCACCTGCCGGACAGGCCAATATCAACTGCTGGCTATGCCAGAACCACCTGGGGGACAGTCCGGGATCACCTGCCAGCCATGGCGGAACCACCTCTCAGACGTACCAGAACCACCTGCCGGAGAAGCTGGAAACACGTCCTGGACAGACTGGAACCACGTGACGGCCATGCCTGAACCACCTGCCGAGCACGGCGGAACCACCTGCCGGACACGCCAAAATCACCTGCGGGCTACGCCAGAACCACTTGGACGACTCTCCGAAATGACCTGCTGGGCATGTTGGAACCACCTCTCAGACGTGCCAGAAGCACGTGGCGGACAGTCCGGAATCACCTGTTGGGCATTCGCAACCACCTCTGACACGTACCAGAACCAGGTGCCGTGCACGCCGGAACCACCTACCGGACAGACCGGAATCCACTTTTGGGCATGCCGGAACCACCAGTCAGATGTGCCAGAAACATGTGCCGGAGACGCCGGAAGCACCTGCTGATCACGTCGCAACCACCTGCTCAACTCGCCTGAACCACCTGCCGGACACGCCAAAATCACCTGCCCGCTACACCAGCACCACTTTGGGGACAAGCCGGAATCACGTGAGGGGCATGCCGGCACAGCCTCTCAGACTGAACCTCGTGCCGGACACCACAGAACCACCTGCCGGACAGACCGGAACCACCTGCCGCACACGCCGGAACCACCGGCTCGACCCGCCGGAACGACCGCTGGACATGCAAAATCACCTGCCGGCTACGCCGGAAACACTTGGCGAACACTCCGGAATCACCTGCCGGGCATGCCGGAACCACCTCTCAGATATGCCAGAACCACGTGCCAATGACCCCGGAAGCACCTGCCGAGCACGCCGGAACCACCTGCTCGACTCGCCAGAACCACCTGCCGGACACGCAAAAATCACCTGCCGGCTACGCCACAACCAGTTGGGGAACACTTCGGAATCACCTGCCGGGCTTGCTGGAACCACCTGCCGGTCATGCCAAAATCACCTGCCAACTACGCCAGTACCACTTGGCGGACACTGTGGAAACACCTGTCGGGCCGGCCGGAACCACATCTCAGACGTGCCAGAACCATGTGCATGAGATGCTGGAACCACACCCCGAACAGACGGAAAACACCTGCCAGACCCGTCTGAACAACCTGCCGAGCACGCCGGAGCCACCTGCTCGACTCGCCGGAACCACCTACCTGACATGCCCAAATCACCAGCCGGGTATGCCAGAACCACTTGGCGGACACTCCGGAATCATCTGCCGGACATGCCGGAACCAGCTCTCAGACACACCAGAACCACGTGCCGGAGACGCCGGAAGCACCTGCCGAGCATGCCGGAGCCACCTGCTCGACTCGCCAGAAACACCTGCCGGACACGCCAAAATCACCTGCCGGGTACGCCAGAACCACCTGGCGGACACTCCGAAACCACCTGTCGCGCATGCCGGAACCACCTCTCAGACGTGCCGGAAGCACGTGCCGGACACGCCGGAATCACCTACCGGACAGACCGGAACCACCTGCCGAGCACGCCGGAGCCACCTGTTCGACTCGCTGGAACCACCTGCCGGACAGGCCAATATCAACTGCTGTCTATGCCAGAACCACCTGGGGGACGGTCCGGAATCACCTGCCAGCCATGGCGGAACCACCTCTCAGACGTACCAGAACCACTTGCCGGAGAACCTGGAAACACGTCCTGGACAGTCTGGAACCACCTGCCGGCCAAGCCTGAACCACCTGCCAAGCACAACGGAACAACCTGCCAGACACGCCAAAATCACCTGCGTGTTATGCCAGAACCACTTGGGGGACTCTCTGGGATGACCTGCCGGGCATGCCGGAACCACCTCTCAGACGTGCCAGAACCATGTGGCGGACAGTCCGGAATCACCTGTTGGGCATGCGCAACCACCTCTGAGACGTACCAGAACCACATGCCGTGCAGGCTGGAACCACCTACCGGACAGACCGGAATCACCTTTCGGGCATGCCGGAACCACCTGTCAGATGTGCCAGAAACACGTGCCGGAGACGCCGGAAGCACCTGCCAAGCACGTTGGAACCACCTGCTCAACTCGCCTGAACCACCTGCCGGACATGCCAAAATCACCTGCCGACTATGCCAGAACCACTTGGCGAACACTCCGGAATCACTTGCCGGGCATGCAGGAACCACCTCTCAGACATGCCAGAACCCCGTGCCAATGACCCCGGAAGCACCAGCCGAGCACGCCGGAACCACCTGCTCGACTCGCCAGAACCACCTGCCGATCACGCAAAAATCACCTGCCGGCTACGCCACAACCAGTTGGTGAACACTTTGGAATCACCTGCCAGGCTTGCTGGAACCACATGCCAGTCATGCCAAAATCACCTGCCAACTACGCCAGAACCGCTTGGCGGACACTGCGGAAACACCTGTCGGGCCGGCTGGAACCACATCTCAGACGTACCAGAAACGTGTTCACGAGATGCTGGAACCACACCCCGAACAGACGGATACAACCTGCCAGAACCGCCTGAACCACCTGCTGAGCACGCCGGAACCACCTGCTCGACTCACCGGTACCACCTCCCTGACACGCCAAAATCACCTGCTGGGTATGCCAGAACCACTTGGCGGACACTCCGGAATCATCTGCCGGACATGCCGGAACCAGCTCTCAGACACACCAGAACCAAGTGCCGGAGACGCCGGAAGCACCTGCCGAGCATGCCGGAGCCACGTGCTCGACTCGCCAGAAACACCTGCCGGACACGCCAAAATCACCTGCCGGGTACGCCAGAACCACCTGGCGGACACTACGGAATCACCTGCCGCGCATGCCGGAACCACCTCTCAGACGTGCCGGAAGCACGTGCCAGACACGCCGGAAACACCTACCGGACAGACCGGAACCACCTGCCAAGAACGCCGGAGCCACCTGTTCGATTCGCTGGAACCACCTGCCGGACAGGCCAATATCAACTGCTGGCTATGCCAGAACCACCTGGGGGACAGTCCGGGATCACCTGCCAGCCATGGCGGAACCACCTCTCAGACGTACCAGAACCACCTGCCGGAGAAGCTGGAAACACGTCCTGGACAGACTGGAACCACGTGACGGCCATGCCTGAACCACCTGCCGAGCACGGCGGAACCACCTGCCGGACACGCCAAAATCACCTGCGGGCTACGCCAGAACCACTTGGACGACTCTCCGAAATGACCTGCTGGGCATGTTGGAACCACCTCTCAGACGTGCCAGAAGCACGTGGTGGACAGTCCGGAATCACCTGTTGGGCATTCGCAACCACCTCTGACACGTACCAGAACCAGGTGCCGTGCACGCCGGAACCACCTACCGGACAGACCGGAATCCACTTTTGGGCATGCCGGAACCACCAGTCAGATGTGCCAGAAACATGTGCCGGAGACGCCGGAAGCACCTGCTGATCACATCGCAACCACCTGCTCAACTCGCCTGAACCACCTGCCGGACACGCCAAAATCACCTGCCCGCTACACCAGCACCACTTTGGGGACAAGCCGGAATCAAGTGAGGGGCATGCCGGCACAGCCTCTCAGACTGAACCTCGTGCCGGACACCACAGAACCACCTGCCGGACAGACCGGAACCACCTGCCGCACACGCCGGAACCACCGGCTCGACCAGCCGGAACGACCGCTGGACATGCAAAATCACCTGCCGGCTACGCCGGAAACACTTGGCGAACACTCCGGAATCACCTGCCGGGCATGCCGGAACCACCTCTCAGATATGCCAGAACCACGTGCCAATGACCCCGGAAGCACCTGCCGAGCACGCCGGAACCACCTGCTCGACTCGCCAGAACCACCTGCCGGACACGCAAAAATCACCTGCCGGCTACGCCACAACCAGTTGGGGAACACTTCGGAACCACCTGCCGGGCTTGCTGGAACCACCTGCCGGTCATGCCAAAATCACCTGCCAACTACGCCAGTACCACTTGGCGGACACTGTGGAAACACCTGTCGGGCCGGCCGGAACCACATCTCAGACGTGCCAGAACCATGTGCATGAGATGCTGGAACCACACCCCGAACAGACGGAAAACACCTGCCAGACCCGTCTGAACAACCTGCCGAGCACGCCGGAGCCACCTGCTCGACTCGCCGGAACCACCTACCTGACATGCCCAAATCACCGGCCGGGTATGCCAGAACCACTTGGCGGACACTCCGGAATCATCTGCCGGACATGCCGGAACCAGCTCTCAGACACACCAGAACCACGTGCCGGAGACGCCGGAAGCACCTGCCGAGCATGCCGGAGCCACCTGCTCGACTCGCCAGAAACACCTGCCGGACACGCCAAAATCACCTGCCGGGTACGCCAGAACCACCTGGCGGACACTCCGAAACCACCTGTCGCGCATGCCGGAACCACCTCTCAGACGTGCCGGAAGCACGTGCCGGACACGCCGGAATCACCTACCGGACAGACCGGAACCACCTGCCGAGCACGCCAGAGCCACCTGTTCGACTCGCTTGAACCACCTGCCGGACAGGCCAATATCAACTGCTGGCTATGCCAGAACCACCTGGGGGACGGTCCGGAATCACCTGCCAGCCATGGCGGAACCACCTCTCAGACGTACCAGAACCACCTGCCGGAGAAGCTGGAAACACGTCCTGGACAGTCTGGAACCACCTGCCGGCCAAGCCTGAACCACCTGCCAAGCACAACGGAACAACCTGCCAGACACGCCAAAATCACCTGCGTGTTATGCCAGAACCACTTGGAGGACTCTCTGGGATGACCTGCCGGGCATGCCGGAACCACCTCTCAGACGTGCCAGAACCATGTGGCGGACAGTCCGGAATCACCTGTTGGGCATGCGCAACCACCTCTGAGACGTACCAGAACCACATGCCGTGCAGGCTGGAACCACCTACCGGACAGACCGGAATCACCTTTCGGGCATGCCGGAACCACCTGTCAGATGTGCCAGAAACACGTGCCGGAGACGCCGGAAGCACCTGCCAAGCACGTTGGAACCACCTGCTCAACTCGCCTGAACCACCTGCCGGACATGCCAAAATCACCTGCCGACTATGCCAGAACCACTTGGCGAACACTCCGGAATCACTTGCCGGGCATGCAGGAACCACCTCTCAGACATGCCAGAACCCCGTGCCAATGACCCCGGAAGCACCAGCCGAGCACGCCGGAACCACCTGCTCGACTCGCCAGAACCACCTGCCGATCACGCAAAAATCACCTGCCGGCTACGCCACAACCAGTTGGGGAACACTTTGGAATCACCTGCCAGGCTTGCTGGAACCACCTGCCAGTCATGCCAAAATCACCTGCCAACTACGCCAGAACCGCTTGGCGGACACTGCGGAAACACCTGTCGGGCCGGCTGGAACCACATCTCAGACGTGCCAGAAACGTGTTCATGAGATGCTGGAACCACACCCCGAACAGACGGATACCACCAGCCAGAACCGCCTGAACCACCTGCTGAGCACGCCGGAACCACCTGCTCGACTCACCGGTACCACCTCCCTGACACGCCAAAATCACCTGCTGGGTGTGCCAGAACCACTTGGCGGACACTCCGGAATCATCTGCCGGACATGCCGGAACCAGCTCTCAGACACACCAGAACCAATGCCGGAGACGCCGGAAGCACCTGCCGAGCATGCCGGAGCCACGTGCTCGACTCGCCAGAAACACCTGCCGGACACGCCAAAATCACCTGCCGGGTATGCCAGAACCACCTGGCGGACACTACGGAATCACCTGCCGCGCATGCCGGAACCACCTCTCAGACGTGCCGGAAGGACGTGCCAGACACGCCGGAAACACCTACCGGACAGACCGGAACCACCTGCCAAGAACGCCGGAGCCACCTGTTCGACTCCCTGGAACCACCTGCCGGACAGGCCAATATCAACTGCTGGCTATGCCAGAACCACCTGGGGGACAGTCCGGGATCACCTGCCAGCCATGGCGGAACCACCTCTCAGACGTACCAGAACCACCTGCCGGAGAAGCTGGAAACACGTCCTGGACAGACTGGAACCACGTGACGGCCATGCCTGAACCACCTGCTGAGCACGGCGGAACCACCTGCCGGACACGCCAAAATCACCTGCGGGCTACGCCAGAACCACTTGGGCGACTCTCCGAAATGACCTGCCGGGCATGTTGGAACCACCTCTCAACGTGCCAGAAGCACGTGGCGGACAGTCCGGAATCACCTGTTGGGCATACGCAACCACCTCTGAGACGTACCAGAACCACGTGCCGTGCACGCAAAAATCACCTGCCGGCTACGCCACAACCAGTTGGGGAACACTTCGGAATCACCTGCCGGGCTTGCTGGAACCACCTGCCGGTCATGCCAAAATCACCTGCCAACTACGCCAGTACCACTTGGCGGACACTGTGGAAACACCTGTCGGGCCGGCCGGAACCACATCTTAGACGGGCCAGAACCATGTGCATGAGATGCTGGAACCACACCCCGAACAGACGGAAAACACCTGCCAGACCCGTCTGAACAACCTGCCGAGCACGCCGGAGCCACCTGCTCGACTCGCCGGAACCACCTACCTGACATGCCCAAATCACCAGCCGGGTATGCCAGAACCACTTGCCGGACACTCCGGAATCATCTGCCGGACATGCCGGAACCAGCTCTCAGACACACCAGAACCACGTGCCGGAGACGCCGGAAGCACCTGCCGAGCATGCCGGAGCCACCTGCTCGACTCGCCAGAAACACCTGCCGGACACGCCAAAATCACCTGAGAACACTCCGAAACCACCTGCCGCGCATGCCGGAACCGCCTCTCAGACGTGCCGGAAGCACGTGCCAGACACGCCGGAAACACCTACCGGACAGACCGGAACCACCTGCCAAGAACGCGGGAGCCACCTGTTCGACTCGCTGGAACCACCTGCCGGACAGGCCAATATCAACTGCTGGCTATGCCAGAACCACCTGGGGGACGGTCCGGAATCGCCTGCCAGCCATGGCGGAACCACCTCTCAGACGTACCAGAACCACCTGCCGGAGAAGCTGGAAACACGTCCTTGTCAGTCTGGAACCACCTGCCGGCCAAGCCTGAACCACCTGCCAAGCACAACGGAACAACCTGCCAGACACGCCAAAATCACCTGCGTGTTATGCCAGAACCACTTGGAGGACTCTCTGGGATGACCTGCCGGGCATGCCGGAACCACCTCTCAGACGTGCCAGAACCATGTGGCGGACAGTCCGGAATCACCTGTTGGGCATACGCAACCACCTCTGAGACGTACCAGAACCACGTGCCGTGCACGCCGGAACCACCTACCGGACAGACCGGAATCAACTTTTGGGCATGCCGGAACCACCAGTCAGATGTGCCAGAAACACGTGCCGGAGACGCCGGAAGCACCTGCCGAGCACGTCGCAACCACCTGCTCAACTCGCCTGAACCACCTGCCGGACACGCCAAAATCACCTGCCCGCTACACCAGCACCACTTCGGGGACAAGCCGGAATCACGTGAGGGGCATGCCGGCACAGCCTCTCAGACTGAACCTCGTGCCGGACACCACAGAACCACCTGCCGGACAGACCGGAACCACCTGCCGGACACGCCGGAACCACCGGCTCGACCCGCCGGAACGACCGCTGGACATGCAAAATCACCTGCCGGCTATGCCGGAAACACTTGGCGAACACTCCGGAATCACCTGCCGGGCATGCCGGAACCACCTCTCAGATATGCCAGAACCACGTGCCAATGACCCCGGAAGCACCTGCCGAGCACGCCGGAACCACCTGCTCGACTCGCCAGAACAACCTGTCGGACACGCAAAAATCACCTGCCGGCTACGCCACAACCAGTTGGGGAACACTTCGGAATCACCTGCCGGGCTTGCTGAAACCACCTGCCGGTCATGCCAAAATCACCTGCCAACTACGCCAGTACCACTTGGCGGACACTGTGGAAACACCTGTCGGGCCGGCCGGAACCACATCTCAGACGGGCCAGAACCATGTGCATGAGATGCTGGAACCACACCCCGAACAGACGGAAAACACCTGCCAGACCCGTCTGAACAACCTGCCGAGCACGCCGGAGCCACCTGCTCGACTCGCCGGAACCACCTACCTGACATGCCCAAATCACCAGCCGGGTATGCCAGAACCACTTGGCGGACACTCCGGAATCATCTGCCGGACATGCCGGAACCAGCTCTCAGACACACCAGAACCACGTGCCGGAGACGCCGGAAGCACCTGCCGAGCATGCCGGAGCCACCTGCTCGACTCGCCAGAAACACCTGCCGGACACGCCAAAATCACCTGCCGGGTACGCCAGAACCACCTGGCGGACACTCCGAAACCACCTGTCGCGCATGCCGGAACCACATCTCAGACGTGCCGGAAGCACGTGCCGGACACGCCGGAATCACCTACCGGACAGACCGGAACCACCTGCCGAGCACGCCGGAGCCACCTGTTCGACTCGCTGGAACCACCTGCCGGACAGGCCAATATCAACTGCTGGCTATGCCAGAACCACCTGGGGGACGGTCCGGAATCACCTGCCAGCCATGGCGGAACCACCTCTCAGACGTACCAGAACCACCTGCCGGAGAAGCTGGAAACACGTCCTGGACAGTCTGGAACCACCTGCCGGCCAAGCCTGAACCACCTGCCAAGCACAACGGAACAACCTGCCAGACACGCCAAAATCACCTGCGTGTTATGCCAGAACGACTTGGAGGACTCTCTGGGATGACCTGCCGGGCATGCCGGAACCACCTCTCAGACGTGCCAGAACCATGTGGCGGACAGTCCGGAATCACCTGTTGGGCATGCGCAACCACCTCTGAGACGTACCAGAACCACGTGCCGTGCACGCCGGAACCACCTACCGGACAGACCGGAATCAACTTTTGGGCATGCCGGAACCACCAGTCAGATGTGCCAGAAAAACGTGCCGGAGACGCCGGAAGCACCTGCCGAGCACGTCGCAACCACCTGCTCAACTCGCCTGAACCACCTGCCGGACACGCCAAAATCACCTGCCCGCTACACCAGCACCACTTCGGGGACAAGCCGGAATCACGTGAGGGGCATGCCGGCACAGCCTCTCAGACTGAACCTCGTGCCGGACACCACAGAACCACCTGCCGGACAGACCGGAACCACCTGCCGGACACACCGGAACCACCGGCTCGACCCGCCGGAACGACCGCTGGACATGCAAAATCACCTGCCGGCTACGCCGGAAACACTTGGCGAACACTCCAGAATCACCTGCCGGGCATGCCGGAACCACCTCTCAGATATGCCAGAACCACGTGCCAATGACCCCGGAAGCACCTGCCGAGCACGCCGGAACCACCTGCTCGACTCGCCAGAACCACCTGCCGGACACGCAAAAATCACCTGCCGGCTACGCCACAACCAGTTGGGGAACACTTCGGAATCACCTGCCGGGCTTGCTGGAACCACCTGCCGGTCATGCCAAAATCACCTGCCAACTACGCCAGTACCACTTGGCGGACACTGTGGAAACACCTGTCGGGCCGGCCGGAACCACATCTCAGACGTGCCAGAACCATGTGCATGAGATGCTGGAACCACACCCCGAACAGACGGAAAACACCTGCCAGACCCGTCTGAACAACCTGCCGCGCACGCCGGAGCCACCTGCTCGACTCGCCGGAACCACCTACCTGACATGCCCAAATCAACAGCCAGGTATGCCAGAACCACTTGGCGGACACTCCGGAATCATCTGCCGGGCATGCCGGAACCACCTCTCAGACGTGCCAGAACCATGTGGCGGACAGTCCGGAATCACCTGTTGGGCATGCGCAACCACCTCTGAGACGTACCAGAACCACATGCCGTGCAGGCTGGAACCACCTACCGGACAGACCGGAATCACCTTTCGGGCATGCCGGAACCACCTGTCAGATGTGCCAGAAACACGTGCCGGAGACGCCGGAAGCACCTGCCAAGCACGTTGGAACCACCTGCTCAACTCGCCTGAACCACCTGCCGGACATGCCAAAATCACCTGCCGACTATGCCAGAACCACTTGGCGAACACTCCGGAATCACTTGCCGGGCATGCAGGAACCACCTCTCAGACATGCCAGAACCCCGTGCCAATGACCCCGGAAGCACCAGCCGAGCACGCCGGAACCACCTGCTCGACTCACCAGAACCACCTGCCGATCACGCAAAAATCACCTGCCGGCTACGCCACAACCAGTTGGTGAACACTTTGGAATCACCTGCCAGGCTTGCTGGAACCACCTGCCAGTCATGCCAAAATCACCTGCCAACTATGCCAGAACCGCTTGGCGGACACTGCGGAAACACCTGTCGGGCCGGCTGGAACCACATCTCAGACGTGCCAGAAACGTGTTCATGAGATGCTGGAACCACACCCCGAACAGACGGATACCACCTGCCAGAACCGCCTGAACCACCTGCTGAGCACGCCGGAACCACCTGCTCGACTCACCGGTACCACCTCCCTGACACGCCAAAATCACCTGCTGGGTGTGCCAGAACCACTTGGCGGACACTCCGGAATCATCTGCCGGACATGCCGGAACCAGCTCTCAGACACACCAGAACCAATGCCGGAGACGCCGGAAGCACCTGCCGAGCATGCCGGAGCCACGTGCTCGACTCGCCAGAAACACCTGCCGGACACGCCAAAATCACCTGCCGGGTATGCCAGAACCACCTGGCGGACACTACGGAATCACCTGCCGCGCATGCCGGAACCACCTCTCAGACGTGCCGGAAGGACGTGCCAGACACGCCGGAAACACCTACCGGACAGACCGGAACCACCTGCCAAGAACGCCGGAGCCACCTGTTCGACTCCCTGGAACCACCTGCCGGACAGGCCAATATCAACTGCTGGCTATGCCAGAACCACCTGGGGGACAGTCCGGGATCACCTGCCAGCCATGGCGGAACCACCTCTCAGACGTACCAGAACCACCTGCCGGAGAAGCTGGAAACACGTCCTGGACAGACTGGAACCACGTGACGGCCATGCCTGAACCACCTGCTGAGCACGGCGGAACCACCTGCCGGACACGCCAAAATCACCTGCGGGCTACGCCAGAACCACTTGGGCGACTCTCCGAAATGACCTGCCGGGCATGTTGGAACCACCTCTCAACGTGCCAGAAGCACGTGGCGGACAGTCCGGAATCACCTGTTGGGCATACGCAACCACCTCTGAGACGTACCAGAACCACGTGCCGTGCACGCAAAAATCACCTGCCGGCTACGCCACAACCAGTTGGGGAACACTTCGGAATCACCTGCCGGGCTTGCTGGAACCACCTGCCGGTCATGCCAAAATCACCTGCCAACTACGCCAGTACCACTTGGCGGACACTGTGGAAACACCTGTCGGGCCGGCCGGAACCACATCTTAGACGGGCCAGAACCATGTGCATGAGATGCTGGAACCACACCCCGAACAGACGGAAAACACCTGCCAGACCCGTCTGAACAACCTGCCGAGCACGCCCGAGCCACCTGCTCGACTCGCCGGAACCACCTACCTGACATGCCCAAATCACCAGCCGGGTATGCCAGAACCACTTGGCGGACACTCCGGAATCATCTGCCGGACATGCCGGAACCAGCTCTCAGACACACCAGAACCACGTGCCGGAGACGCCGGAAGCACCTGCCGAGCATGCCGGAGCCACCTGCTCGACTCGCCAGAAACACCTGCCGGACAGGCCAAAATCACCTGCCGGGTACGCCAGAACCACCTGGCGGACACTACGGAATCACCTGCCGCGCATGCCGGAACCACCTCTCAGACGTGCCGGAAGCACGTGCCAGACACGCCGGAAACACCTACCGGACAGACCGGAACCACCTGCCGAGCACGCCGGAGCCACCTGTTCGACTCGCTGGAACCACCTGCCGGACAGGCCAATATCAACTGCTGGCTATGCCAGAACCACCTGGGGGACAGTCCGGGATCACCTGCCAGCCATGGCGGAACCACCTCTCAGACGTACCAGAACCACCTGCCGGAGAAGCTGGAAACACGTCCTGGACAGACTGGAACCACGTGACGGCCATGCCTGAACCACCTGCCGGACACGCCAAAATCACCTGCGGGCTACGCCAGAACCACTTGGACGACTCTCCGAAATGACCTGCCGGGCATGTTGGAACCACCTCTCAGACGTGCCAGAAGCACGTGGCGGACAGTCCGGAATCACCTGTTGGGCATACGCAACCACCTCTGACACGTACCAGAACTACGTGCCGCGCACGCCGGAACCACCTACCGGACAGACCGGAATCAACTTTTGGGCATGCCGGAACCACCAGTCAGATGTGCCAGAAACACGTGCCGGAGACGCCGGAAGCACCTGCCGAGCACGTCGCAACCACCTGCTCAACTCGCCTGAACCACCTGCCGGACACGCCAAAATCACCTGCCCGCTACACCAGCACCACTTCGGGGACAAGCCGGAATCACGTGAGGGGCATGCCGGCACAGCCTCTCAGAGTGAACCTCGTGCCGGACACCACAGAACCACCTGCCGGACAGACCGGAACCACCTGCCGGACACGCCGGAACCACCGGCTCGACCCGCCGGAACGACCGCTGGACATGCAAACTCACGTGCCGGCTACGCCGCAAACACTTGGCGAACACTCCGGAATCACCTGCCGGGCATGCCGGAACCACCTCTCAGATATGCCAGAACCACGTGCCAATGACCTCAGAAGCACCTGCCGAGCACGCCGGAACCACCTGCTCGACTCGCCAGAACCACCTGCCGGACAGGCAGAAATCACCTGCCGTCTACGCCACAACCAGTTGGGGAACACTTCGGAATCACCTGCCGGGCTTGCTCGAACCACCTGCCGGTCATGCCAAAATCACCTCTCAACTACGCCAGTACCACTTGGCGGACACTGTGGAAACACCTGTCGGGCCGGCCGGAACCACATCTCAGACGTGCCAGAACCATGTGCATGAGATGCTGGAACCACACCCCGAACAGACGGAAAACACCTGCCAGACCTGTCTGAACAACCTGCCGAGCACGCCGGAGCCACCTGCTCGACTCGCAGGAACCACCTACCTGACATGCCAAAATCACCAGCCGGGTATTCCAGAACCACTTGGCGGACACTCCGAAATCATCTGCCGGACATGCCGGAACCAGCACTCACACACACCAGAACCACGTGCCGGAGACGCCGGAAGCACCTGCCGAGCATGCCAGAGCCACCTGCTCGACTCGCCAGAAACACCTGCCGGACACGCCAAAATCACCTGCCGGGTACGCCAGAACCACCTGGCGGACACTCCGAAATCACCTGTCGTGCATGCCGGAACCACCTCTCAGACGTGCCGGAAGCACGTGCCGGACACGCCGGAATCACCTACCGGACACACCGGAACCACATGCCGAGCACGCCGGAGCCACCTCTTCGACTCGCTGGAACCACCTGCCAGACAGGCCAATATCAACTGCTGGCTATGCCAGAACCACCTGGGGGACGGTCCGGAATCGCCTGCCAGCCATGGCGGAACCACCTCTCAGACGTACCAGAACCACCTGCCGGAGAAGCTCGAAACACGTCCTGGACAGTCTGGAACCACCTGCCGGCCAAGCCTGAACCACCTGCCAAGCACAACGGAACAACCTGCCAGACACGCCAAAATCACCTGCGTGTTATGCCAGAACCACTTGGAGGACTCTCTGGGATGACCTGCCGGGCATGCCGGAACCACCTCTCAGACGTGCCAGAACCATGTGGCGGACAGTCCGGAATCACCTGTTGGGCATGCGCAACCACCTCTGAGACGTACCAGAACCACATGCCGTGCAGGCTGGAACCACCTACCGGACAGACCGGAATCACCTTTCGGGCATGCCGGAACCACCTGTCAGATGTGCCAGAAACACGTGCCGGAGACGCCGGAGGCACCTGCCAAGCACGTTGGAACCACCTGCTCAACTCGCCTGAACCACCTGCCGGACATGCCAAAATCACCTGCCGACTATGCCAGAACCACTTGGCGAACACTCCGGAATCACTTGCCGGGCATGCAGGAACCACCTCTCAGACATGCCAGAACCCCGTGCCAATGACCTCGGAAGCACCAGCCGAGCACGCCAGAACCACCTGCTCGACTCGCCAGAACCACCTGCCGATCACGCAAAAATCACCTGCAGGCTATGCCACAACCAGTTGGTGAACACTTTGGAATCACCTGCCAGGCTTGCTGGAACCACCTGCCAGTCATGCCAAAATCACCTGCCAACTACGCCAGAACCGTTGTTGGACACTGCGGAAACACCTGTCGGGCCGGCTGGAACCACATCTCAGACGTGCCAGAAACGTGTTCATGAGATGCTGGAACCACACCCCGAACAGACGGATACCACCTGCCAGAACCGCCTGAACCACGTGCTGAGCACGCCGGAAACACCTGATCGACTCACCGGTACCACCTCCCTGACACGCCAAAATCACCTGCTGGGTATGCCAGAACCACTTGGCGGACACTCCGGAATCATCTGCCGGACATGCCGGAACCAGCTCTCAAACACACCAGAACCAAGGGCCGGAGACGCCGGAAGCACCTGCCGAGCATGCCGGAGCCACCTGCTCGACTCGCCAGAAACACCTGCCGGACACGCCAAAATCACCTGCCGGGTATGCCAGAACCACCTGGCGGACACTACGGAATCACCTTCCGCGCATGCCGGAACCACCTCTCAGACGTGCCAGAAGAACGTGCCAGACACGCCGGAAACACCCACCGGACAGACCGGAACCACCTGCCAAGAACGCCGGAGCCACCTGTTCGACTCGCTGGAACCACCTGCCGGACAGGCCAATATCAAGTGCTGGCTATACCAGAACCACCTGGGGGACAGTCCGTGATCACCTGCCAGCCATGGCGGAACCACCTCTCAGACGTACCAGAACCACCTGCCGGAGAAGCTGGAAACACGTCCTGGACAGACTGGAACCACGTGACGGCCATGCCTGAACCACCTGCCGAGCACGGCGGAACCACCTGCCGGACACGCCAAAATCACCTGCGGGCTACGCCAGAACCACTTGGACGACTCTCCGAAATGACCTGCCGGGCATGTTGGAACCACCTCTCAGACGTGCCAGAAGCACGTGGCGGACAGTCCGGAATCACCTGTTGGGCATACGCAACCACCTCTGAGACGTACCAGAACCACGTGCCGTACACGCCGGAACCACCTACCGGACAGACCGGAATCAACTTTTGGGCAAGCCGGAACCACCAGTCAGATGTGCCAGAAACACGTGACGGAGACGCCGGGAGCACCTGCCGAGCATGTCGCAACCACCTGCTCAACTCGCCGGAACCACCTGCCGGGCACGCCAAAATCACCTGCCCGCTACACCAGCACCACTTCGGGGACAAGCCGGAATCACGTGAGGGGCATGCCGGCACAGCCTCTCAGACTGAACCTCGTGCCGGACACCACAGAACCACCTGCCGGAATGACCGGAACCACATGCCGGACACGCCGGATCCACCAGCTTGACCCGCCGGAACGACCGATGGACATGCAAAATCACCAGCCGGCTACGCCGGAAACACTTGGCGAACACTCCGGAATCACCTGCCGGGCATGCCGGAACCACCTCTCAGATATGACAGTACCACGTGCCAATGACCCCGGAAGCACCTGCCGAGCACGCCGGAACCACCTGCTCGACTCGCCAGAACCACCTGCCGGACACGCAGAAATCACCTGCCGGCTACGCCACAACCAGTTGGGGAACACTTCGGAATCACCTGCTGGGCTTGCTGGAACCACCTGCCGGTCATGCCAAAATCACCTGCAAACTACGCCAGTACCACTTGGCGGACACTGTGGAAACACCTGTCGGGCCGGCCGGAACCACATCTCAGACGTGCCAGAACCATGTGCATGAGATGCTGGAACCACACCCCGAACAGACGGAAAACACCTGCCAGACCCGTCTGAACATCCTGCCGAGCACGCCGGAGCCACCTGCTCGACTCGCCGGAACCACCTACCTGACATGCCAAAATCACCAGCCGGGTATTCCAGAACCACTTGGCGGACACTCCGAAATCATCTGCCGGACATGCCGGAACCAGCTCTCAGACACACCAGAACCACGTGCCGGAGACGCCAGAAGCACCTGCCGAGCATGCCGGAGCCACCTGCTCGACTCGCCAGAAACACCTGCCGGACACGCCAAAATCACCTGCCGGGTACGCCAGAACCACCTGGCGGACACTCCGAAACCACCTGTCACGCATGCCTGAACCACCTCTCAGACTTGCCGGAAGCACGTGCCGGACACGCCGGAATCATCTACCGGGCAGACCGGAACCACCTGCCGAGCACGCCGGAGCCACCTGTTCGACTCGCGGGAACCACCTGCCGGACAGGCCAATATCAACTGCTGGCTATGCCAGAACCACCTGGGGGACGGTCCGGAATTTCCTGCCAGCCATGGCGGAACCACCTCTCAGACGTACCAGAACCACCTGCCGGAGAAGCTGGAAACACGTCCTGGACAGTCTGGAACCACCTGCCTTCCAAGCCTGAAACACCTGCCAAGCACAACGGAACAACCTGCCAGACACGCCAAAATCACCTGCGTGTTATGCCAGAACCACTTAGAGGACTCTCTGGGATGACCTGCCGGGCATGCCGGAACCACCTCTCAGACGTGCCAGAACCATGTGGCGGACAGTCCGGAATCACCTGTTGGGCATGCGCAACCACCTCTGAGACGTACCAGAACCACATGCCGTGCAGGCTGGAACCACCTACCGGACAGACCGGAATCACCTTTTGGGCATGCCGGAACCACCTGTCAGATGTGCCAGAAACACGTGCCGGAGACGCCGGAAGCACCTGCCAAGCACGTTGGAACCACCTGCTCAACTCGCCTGAACCCCCTGCCGGACATGCCAAAATCACCTGCCGACTATGCCAGAACCACTTGGCGAACACTCCGGAATCACTTGCCGGGCATGCAGGAACCACCTCTCAGACATGCCAGAACCCCGTGCCAATGACCCCGGAAGCCCCGCCCGAGCACGCCGGAACCACCTGCTCGACTCACCAGAACCACCTGCCGATCACGCAAAAATCACCTGCCGGCTACGCCACAACCAGTTGGGGAACACTTTGGAATCACCTGCCAGGCTTGCCGGAAAAACCTGCCAGTCATGTCAAAATCACCTGCCAACTACGCCAGAACCGCTTGGCGGACACTGCGGAAATACCTGTCGGGCCGGCTGGAACCACATCTCAGACGTGCCAGAAACGTGTTCATGAGATGCTGGAACCACACCCCGAACAGACGGATACCACCTGCCAGAACCGCCTGAACCACCTGCTGAGCACGCCGGAACCACCTGCTCGACTCACCGGTACCACCTCCCTGACACGCCAAAATCACCTGCTGGGTATGCCAGAACCACTTGGCGGACACTCCGGAATCATCTGCCGGACATGCCGGAACCAGCTCTCAGACACACCAGAACCAAGTGCCGGAGACGCCGGAACCACCTGCTGAGCACGCCGGAACCACCTGCTCGACTCGCCAGAAACACCTGCCGGACACGCCAAAATCACCTGCCGGGTATGCCAGAACCACCTGGCGGACACTACGGAATCACCTGCCGCGCATGCCGGAACCACCTCTCAGATGTGCCGGAAGCACGTGCCAGACCCGCCGGAAACACCTACCGGACAGACCGGAACCACCTGCCAAGAACGCCGGAGCCACGTGTTCGACTCGCTGGATCCACCTGCCGGACAGGCCAATATCAACTGCTGGCTATGCCAGAACCACCTGGGGGACAGTCCGGAATCACCTGCCAGCCATGGCGGAACCACCTCTCAGACGTACCAGAACCACCTGCCGGAGAAGCTGGAAACACGTCCTGGACAGACTGGAACCACGTGACGGCCATGCCTGAACCACCTGCCGAGCACGGCGGAACCACCTGCCGGACACGCCAAAATCACCTGCGGGCTACGCCAGAACCACTTGGACGACTCTCCGAAATGACCTGCCGGGCATGTTGGAACCACCTCTCAGACGTGCCAGAAGCACGTGGCGGACAGTCCGGAATCACCTGTTGGGCATACGCAACCACCTCTGACACGTACCAGAACCACGTGCCGTGCACGCCGGAACCACCTACCGGACAGACCGGAATCAACTTTTGGGCATGCCGGAACCACCAGTCAGATGTGCCAGAAACACGTGCCGGAGACGCCGGAAGCACCTGCCGAGCACGTCGCAACAACCTGCTCAACTCGCCTGAACCACCTGCCGGACACGCCAAAATCACCTGCCCGCTACACCAGCACCACTTCGGGGACAAGCCGGAATCACGTGAGGGGCATGCCGGCACAGCCTCTCAGACTGAACCTCGTGCCGGACACCACAGAACCACCTGCTGGACAGACCGGAACCACCTGCCGGACACGCCGGAACCACAGGCTCGACCCGCCGGAACGACTGCTGGACAGGCAAAATCACCTGCCGGCTACGCCGGAAACACTTGGCGAACACTCCGGAATCACCTGCCGGGCATGCCGGAACCACCTCTCAGATATGCCAGAACCCCGTGCCAATGACCCCGGAAGCACCTGCCGAGCACGCCGGAACCACCTGCTCCACTCGCCAGAACCACCTGCCGGACACGCAAAAATCACCTGCCGGCTACGCCACAACCAGTTGGGGAACACTTCGGCATCACCTGCCGGGCTTGCTGGAACCACCTGCCGGTCATGCCAAAATCACCTGCCAACTACGCCAGTACCACTTGGCGGACACTGTGGAAACACCTGTCGGGCCGGCCGGAACCACATCTCAGACGTGCCAGAACCATGTGCATGAGATGCTGGAACCACACCCCGAACAGACGGAAAACACCTGCCACACCCGTCTGAACAACCTGCCGACCACGCTGGAGCCACCTGCTCGACTCGCCGGAACCACCTACCTGACATGCCCAAATCACCAGCCGGGTATGCCAGAACCACTTGGCAGACACTCCGGAATCATCTGCCGGACATGCCGGAACCAGCTCTCAGACACACCAGAACCACGTGCCGGAGACGCCGGAAGCACCTGCCGAGCATGCCGGAGCCACCTGCTCGACTCGCCAGAAACACATGCCGGACACACCAAAATCACCTGCCGCGTACGCCAGAACCACCTGGCGGACACTCCGAAATCACCTGTAGGACATGCCGGAACCACCTCTCAGACGTTCCGGAAGCACGTGCCGGACACGCCGGAATCACCTACCGGAGAGACCGGAACCACCTTCCGAGCACGCCGGAGCCACCTGTTCGACTAGCTGGAACTACCTGCCGGACAGGCCAATATCAACTGCTGGCTATGCCAGAACCACCTGGGGGACGGTCCGGAATCGCCTGCCAGCCATGGCGGAACCACCTCTCAGACGTACCAGAACCACCTGCCGGAGAAGCTGGAAACACGTCCTGGACAGTCTGGAACCACCTGCCGGCCAAGCCTGAACCACCTGCCAAGCACAACGGAACAACCTGCCAGACACGCCAAAATCACCTGCGTGTTATGCCAGAACCACTTAGAGGACTCTCTGGGATGACCTGCCGGGCATGCCGGAACCACCTCTCAGACGTGCCAGAACCATGTGGCGGACAGTCCGGAATCACCTGTTGGGCATGCGCAACCAACTCTGAGACGTACCAGAACCACATGCCGTGCAGGCTGGAACCACCTACCGGACAGACCGGAATCACCTTTCGGGCATGCCGGAACCACCTGTCAGATGTGCCAGAAACACGTGCCGGAGACGCCGGAAGCACCTGCCAAGCACGTTGGAACCACCTGCTCAACTCGCCTGAACCACCTGCCGGACATGCCAAAATCACCTGCCGACTATGCCAGAACCACTTGGCGAACACTCCGGAATCACTTGCCGGGCATGCAGGAACCACCTCTCAGACATGCCAGAACCCCGTGCCAATGACCACTGAAGCCCCAACCGAGCACGCCGGAACCACCTGCTCGACTCGCCAGAACCACCTGCCGATCACGCAAAAATCACCTGCCGGCTACGCCACAACCAGTTGGGGAACACTTTGGAATCACCTGCCAGGCTTGCTGGAACCACCTTCCAGTCATGTCAAAATCACCTGCCAACTACGCCAGAACCGCTTGGCGGACACTGCGGAAACACCTGTCGGGCCGGCTGGAACCACATCTCAGACGTGCCAGAAACGTGTTCATGAGATGCTGGAACCACACCCCGAACAGACGGATACCACCTGCCAGAACCGCCTGAACCACCTGCTGAGCACGCCGGAACCACCTGCTCGACTCACCGGTACCACCTCCCTGACACGCCAAAATCACCTGCTGGGTATGCCAGAACCACTTGGCGGACACTCCGGAATCATCTGCCGGACATGCCGGAACCAGCTCTCAGACACACCAGAACCAAGTGCCGGAGACGCCGGAAGCACCTGCCGAGCATGCCGGAGCCACCTGCTCGACTCGCCAGAAACACCTGCCGGACACGCCAAAATCACCTGCCGGGTATGCCAGAACCACCTGGCGGACACTACGGAATCACCTGCCGCGCATGCCGGAACCACCTCTCAGATGTGCCGGAAGCACGTGCCAGACCCGCCGGAAACACCTACCGGACAGACCGGAACCACCTGCCAAGAACGCCGGAGCCACGTGTTCGACTCGCTGGATCCACCTGCCGGACAGGCCAATATCAACTGCTGGCTATGCCAGAACCACCTGGGGGACAGTCCGGGATCACCTGCCAGCCATGGCGGAACCACCTCTCAGACGTACCAGAACCACCTGCCGGAGAAGCTGGAAACACGTCCTGGACAGACTGGAACCACGTGACGGCCATGCCTGAACCACCTGCCGAGCACGGCGGAACCACCTGCCGGACACGCCAAAATCACCTGCGGGCTACGCCAGAACCACTTGGACGACTCTCCGAAATGACCTGCCGGGCATGTTGGAACCACCTCTCAGACGTGCCAGAAGCACGTGGCGGACAGTCCGGAATCACCTGTTGGGCATACGCAACCACCTCTGACACGTACCAGAACCACGTGCCGTGCACGCCGGAACCACCTACCGGACAGACCGGAATCAACTTTTGGGCATGCCGGAACCACCAGTCAGATGTGCCAGAAACACGTGCCGGAGACGCCGGAAGCACCTGCCGAGCACGTCGCAACCACCTGCTCAACTCGCCTGAACCACCTGCCGGACACGCCAAAATCACCTGCCCGCTACACCAGCACCACTTCGGGGACAAGCCGGAATCACGTGAGGGGCATGCCGGCACAGCCTCTCAGACTGAACCTCGTGCCGGACACCACAGAACCACCTGCTGGAAAGACCGGAACCACCTGCCGGACACGCCGGAACCACAGGCTCGACCCGCCGGAACGACTGCTGGACAGGCAAAATCACCTGCCGGCTACGCCGGAAACACTTGGCGAACACTCCGGAATCACCTGCCGGGCATGCCGGAACCACCTCTCAGATATGCCAGAACCCCGTGCCAATGACCCCGGAAGCACCTGCCGAGCACGCCGGAACCACCTGCTCCACTCGCCAGAACCACCTGCCGGACACGCAAAAATCACCTGCCGGCTACGCCACAACCAGTTGGGGAACACTTCGGAATCACCTGCCGGGCTTGCTGGAACCACCTGCCGGTCATGCCAAAATCACCTGCCAACTACGCCAGTACCACTTGGCGGACACTGTGGAAACACCTGTCGGGCCGGCCGGAACCACATCTCAGACGTGCCAGAACCATGTGCATGAGATGCTGGAACCACACCCCGAACAGACGGAAAACACCTGCCACACCCGTCTGAACAACCTGCCGACCACGCTGGAGCCACCTGCTCGACTCGCCGGAACCACCTACCTGACATGCCCAAATCACCAGCCGGGTATGCCAGAACCACTTGGCAGACACTCCGGAATCATCTGCCGGACATGCCGGAACCAGCTCTCAGACACACCAGAACCACGTGCCGGAGACGCCGGAAGCACCTGCCGAGCATGCCGGAGCCACCTGCTCGACTCGCCAGAAACACATGCCGGACACACCAAAATCACCTGCCGCGTACGCCAGAACCACCTGGCGGACACTCCGAAATCACCTGTAGGGCATGCCGGAACCACCTCTCAGACGTTCCGGAAGCACGTGCCGGACACGCCGGAATCACCTACCGGAGAGACCGGAACCACCTTCCGAGCACGCCGGAGCCACCTGTTCGACTAGCTGGAACCACCTGCCGGACAGGCCAATATCAACTGCTGGCTATGCCAGAACCACCTGGGGGACGGTCCGGAATCGCCTGCCAGCCATGGCGGAACCACCTCTCAGACGTACCAGAACCACCTGCCGGAGAAGCTGGAAACACGTCCTGGACAGTCTGGAACCACCTGCCTTCCAAGCCTGAAACACCTGCCAAGCACAACGGAACAACCTGCCAGACACGCCAAAATCACCTGCGTGTTATGCCAGAACCACTTAGAGGACTCTCTGGGATGACCTGCCGGGCATGCCGGAACCACCTCTCAGACGTGCCAGAACCATGTGGCGGACAGTCCGGAATCACCTGTTGGGCATGCGCAACCAACTCTGAGACGTACCAGAACCACATGCCGTGCAGGCTGGAACCACCTACCGGACAGACCGGAATCACCTTTCGGGCATGCCGGAACCACCTGTCAGATGTGCCAGAAACACGTGCCGGAGACGCCGGAAGCACCTGCCAAGCACGTTGGAACCACCTGCTCAACTCGCCTGAACCACCTGCCGGACATGCCAAAATCACCTGCCGACTATGCCAGAACCACTTGGCGAACACTCCGGAATCACTTGCCGGGCATGCAGGAACCACCTCTCAGACATGCCAGAACCCCGTGCCAATGACCACTGAAGCCCCAACCGAGCACGCCGGAACCACCTGCTCGACTCGCCAGAACCACCTGCCGATCACGCAAAAATCACCTGCCGGCTACGCCACAACCAGTTGGGGAACACTTTGGAATCACCTGCCAGGCTTGCTGGAACCACCTTCCAGTCATGTCAAAATCACCTGCCAACTACGCCAGAACCGCTTGGCGGACACTGCGGAAACACCTGTCGGGCCGGCTGGAACCACATCTCAGACGTGCCAGAAACGTGTTCATGAGATGCTGGAACCACACCCCGAACAGACGGATACCACCTGCCAGAACCGCCTGAACCACCTGCTGAGCACGCCGGAACCACCTGCTCGACTCACCGGTACCACCTCCCTGACACGCCAAAATCACCTGCTGGGTATGCCAGAACCACTTGGCGGACACTCCGGAATCATCTGCCGGACATGCCGGAACCAGCTCTCAGACACACCAGAACCAAGTGCCGGAGACGCCGGAAGCACCTGCCGAGCATGCCGGAGCCACCTGCTCGACTCGCCAGAAACACCTGCCGGACACGCCAAAATCACCTGCCGGGTATGCCAGAACCACCTGGCGGACACTACGGAATCACCTGCCGCGCATGCCGGAACCACCTCTCAGACGTGCCGGAAGCACGTGCCGGACACGCAGGAAACACATACCGGACAGACCGGAACCACCTGCCAAGAACGCCGGAGCCACCTGTTCGACTCGCTGGAACCACCTGCCGGACAGGCCAATATCAACTACTGGCTATGCCAGAACCACCTGGGGGACAGTCCGGGATCACCTGCCAGCCATGGCGGAACCACCTCTCAGACGTACCAGAACCACCTGCCGGAGAAGCTGGAAACACGTCCTGGACAGACTGGAACCACGTGACGGCCATGCCTGAACCACCTGCCGAGCACGGCGGAACCACCTGCCGGACACGCCAAAATCACCTGCGGGCTACGCCAGAACCACTTGGACGACTCTCCGAAATGACCTGCCGGGCATGTTGGAACCACCTCTCAGACGTGCCAGAAGCACGTGGCGGACAGTCCGGAATCACCTGTTGGGCATACGCAACCACCTCTGACTCGTACCAGAACCACGTGCCGTGCACGCCGGAACCACCTACCGGACAGACCGGAATCAACATTTGGGCATGCCGGAACCACCAGTCAGATGTGCCAGAAACACGTGCCGGAGACGCCGGAAGCACCTGCCGAGCACGTCGCAACCACCTGCTCAACTCGCCTGAACCACCTGCCGGACACGCCAAAATCACCTGCCCGCTACACCAGCACCACTTCGGGGACAAGCCGGAATCACGTGAGGGGCATGCCGGCACAGCCTCTCAGAGTGAACCTCGTGCCGGACACCACAGAACCACCTGCCGGACAGACCGGAACCACCTGCCGGACACGCCGGAACCACCGGCTCGACCCGCCGGAACGACCGCTGGACATACAAAATCACCTGCCGGCTACGCCGGAAACACTTGGCGAACACTCTGGAATCACCTGCCGGGCATGCCGGAACCACCTCTCAGATATGCCAGAACCACGTGCCAATGACCCCGGAAGCACCTGCCGAGCACGCCGGAGCCACCTGCTCGACTCGCCAGAACCACCTGCCGGACACGCAAAAATCACCTGCCGGCTACGCCACAACCAGTTGGGGAACACTTCGGAATCACCTGCCGGGCTTGCTGGAACCACCTGCCGGTCATGCCAAAATCACCTGCCAGCTATGCCAGTACCACTTGGTGGACACTGTGGAAACAACTGTCGGGCCGGCCGGAACCACATCTCAGACGTGCCAGAACCATGTGCATGAGATGCTGGAACCACACCCCGAACAGACGGAAAACACCTGCCACACCCGTCTGAACAACCTGCCGACCACGCCGGAGCCACCTGCTCGACTCGCCGGAACCACCTACCTGACATGCCCAAATCACCAGCCGGGTATGCCAGAACCACTTGGAAGACACTCCGGAATCATCTGCCGGACATGCCGGAACCAACTCTCAGACACACCAGAACCACGTGCCGGAGACGCCGGAAGCACCTGCCGAGCATGCCGGAGCCACCTGCTCGACTCGCCAGAAACACCTGCCGGACACGCCAAAATCACCTGCCGGGTATGCCGGAACCACCTGTCGGACACTCCGAAATCACCTATCGCGCATGCCAGAACCACCTCTCAGACGTGCAGGAAGCACGTGCCGGACACGCCGGAATCACCTACCGGACAGACCGGAACCACCTGCCGAGCACGCCGGAGCCACCTGTTCGACTCGCTGGAACCACCTGCTGGACAGGCCAATATTGACTGCTGGCTATGCCAGAACCACATGGGGGACGGTCCGCAATCACCTGCCAGCCATGGCGGAACCACCTCTCAGACGTACCAGAACCACCTGCCGGAGAAGCTGGAAACACGTCCTGGACAGTCTGGAACCACCTGCCGGCCAAGCCTCAACCACCTGCCAAGCACAACGGAACAACCTGCCAGACACGCCAAAATCACCTGCGTGTTATGCCAGAACCACTTGGAGGACTCTCTGGGATGACCTGCCGGGCATGCCGGAACCACCTCTCAGACGTGCCAGAACCATGTGGCGGACAGTCCGGAATCACCTGTTGGGCATGCGCAACCACCTCTGAGACGTACCAGAACCACATGCCGTGCAGGCTGGAACCACCTACCGGACAGACCGGAATCACCTTTCGGGCATGCCGGAACCACCTGTCAGATGTGCCAGAAACACGTGCCGGAGACGCCGGAAGCGCCTGCCAAGCACGTTGGAACCACCTGCTCAACTCGCCTGAACCACCTGCCTGACATGCCAAAATCACCTGCCGACTATGCCAGAACCACTTGGCGAACACTCCGGAATCACTTGCCGGGCATGCAGGAACCACCTCTCAGACATGCCAGAACCCCGTGCCAATGACCCCGGAAGCCCCAGCCGAGCACGCCGGAACCACCTGCTTGACTCGCCAGAACCACCTGCCGATCACGCAAAAATCACCCCCCGGCTACGCCACAACCAGTTGGTGAACACTTTGGAATCACCTGCCAGGCTTGCTGGAACCACCTGCCAGTCATGCCAAAATCACCTGCCAACTACGCCAGAACCGCTTGGCGGACACTGCGGAAACACCTGTCGGGCCGGCTGGAACCACATCTCAGACGTGCCAGAAACGTGTTCATGAGATGCTGGAACCACACCCCGAACAGACGGATACCACCTGCCAGAACCGCCTGAACCACCTGCTGAGCACGCCGGAACCACCTGCTCGACTCACCGGTACCACCTCCCTGACACGCCAAAATCACCTGCTGGGTATGCCAGAACCACTTGGCGGACACTCCGGAATCATCTGCCGGACAAGCCGGAACCAGCTCTCATACACACCAGAACCAAGTGCCGGAGACGCCGGAAGCACCTGCCGAGCATGCCGGAGCCACCTGCTCGACTCGCCAGAAACACCTGCCGGACACGCCAAAATCACCTGCCGGGTATGCCAGAACCACCTGGCGGACACTCCGGAATCACCTGCCGCGCATGCCGGAACCACCTCTCAGACGTGCCGGAAGCACGTGCCAGACCCGCCGGAAACACCTACCGGACAGACCGGAACCACCTGCCAAGAACGCCGGAGCCACCTGTTCGACTCGCTGGAACCACCTGCCGGACAGGCCAATATCAACTGCTGGCTATGCCAGAACCACCTGGGGGACAGTCCGGGATCACCTGCCAGCCATGGCGGAACCACCTCTCAGACGTACCAGAACCACCTGCCGGAGAAGCTGGAAACACGTCCTGGACAGACTGGAACCACGTGACGGCCATGCCTGAACCACCTGCTGAGCACGGCGGAACCACCTGCCGGACACGCCAAAATCACCTGCGGGCTAGGCCAGAACCACTTGGACGACTCTCCGAAATGACCTGCCGGGCATGTTGGAACCACCTCTCAGACGTGCCAGAAGCACGTGGCGGACAGTCCGGAATCACCTGTTGGGCATACGCAACCACCTCTGACTCGTACCAGAACCACGTGCCGTGCAAGCCGGAACCACCTACCGGACAGACCGGAATCAACTTTTGGGCATGCCGGAACCACCAGTCAGATGTGCCAGAAACACGTGCCGGAGACGCCGGAAGCACCTGCCGAGCACGTCGCAACCACCTGCTCAACTCGCCTGAACCACCTGCCGGACACGCCAAAATCACCTGCCCGCTACACCAGCCCCACTTCGGGGACAAGCCGGAATCACGTGAGGGGCATGCCGGCACAGCCTCTCAGACTGAACCTCGTGCCGGACACCACAGAACCACCTGCCGGACAGACCGGAACCACCTGCCGGACACGCCGGAACCACCGGCTCGACCCGCCGGAACGACCGCTGGACATGCAAAATCACCTGCCGGCCATGCCGGAAACACTTGGCGAACACTCCGGAATCACCTGCCGGGCATGCCGGAACCACCTCTCAGATATGCCAGAACCACGTGCCAATGACCCCGGAAGCACCTGCCGAGCACGCCGGAACCACCTGCTCGACTCGCCAGAACCACCTGCCGGACACGCAAAAATCACCTGCCGGCTACGCCACAACCAGTTGGGGAACACTTCGGAATCACCTGCCGGGCTTGCTGGAACCACCTTCCGGTCATGCCAAAATCACCTGCCAACTACGCCAGTACCACTTGGTGGACACTGTGGAAACACCTGTCGGGCCGGCCGGAACCACATCTCAGACGTGCCAGAACCATGTGCATGAGATGCTGGAACCACACCCCGAACAGACGGAAAACACCTGCCAGACCCGTCTGAACAACCTGCCGAGCACGCCGGAGCCACCTGCTCTACTCGCCGGAACCACCTACCTGACATGCCCAAATCACCAGCCGGGTATGCCAGAACCACTTGGCGGACACTCCGGAATCATCTGCCGGACATGCCGGAACCAGCTCTCAGACACACCAGAACCACGTGCCGGAGACGCCGGAAGCACATGCCGAGCATGCTGGATCCACCTGCTCGACTCGCCAGAAACACCTGCCGGACACGCCAAAATCAACTGCCTGGTACGACAGAACCACCTGGCGGACACTCCGAAATCACGTGTCGCACATGCCGGAACCACCTCTCAGACGTGACGGAAGCACGTGCCGGACACGCCGGAATCACCTACCGGACAGACCGGAACCACCTGCCGAGCACGCAGGAGCCACCTGTTCGACTCGCTGGAACCACCTGCCGGACAGGCCAATATCAACTGCTGGCTATGCCAGAACCACCTGGGGGACGGTCCGGAATCGCCTGCCAGCCATGGCGGAACCACCTCTCAGACGTACCAGAACCACCTGCCGGAGAAGCTGGAAACACATCCTGGACAGTCTGGAACCACCTGCCGGCCAAGCCTGAAACACCTGCCAAGCACAACGGAACAACCTGCCAGACACGCCAAAATCACCAGCGTGTTATGCCAGAACCACTTCGAGGACTCTCTGGGATGACCTGCCGGGCATGCCGGAACCACCTCTCAGACGTGCCAGAACCATGTGGCGGACAGTCCGGAATCACCTGTTGGGCATGCGCAACCACCTCTGAGACGTACCAGAACCACGTGCCGTGCAGGCTGGAACCACCTACCAGACAGACCGGAATCACCTTTTGGGCATGCCGGAACCACCTGTCAGATGTGCCAGAAACACGTGCCGGAGACGCCGGAAGCACCTGCCAAGCACGTTGGAACCACCTGCTCAACTCGCCTGAACCACCTGCCGGACATGCCAAAATCACCTGCCGACTATGCCAGAACCACTTGGCGAAAACTCCGGAATCACTTGCCGGGCATGCAGGAACCACCTCTCAGACATGCCAGAACCCCGTGCCAATGACCCCGGAAGCACCAGCCGAGCACTCCGGAACCACCTGCTCGACTCGCCAGAACCACCTGCCGGTCACGCAAAAATCACCTGCCGGCTAAGCCACAACCAGTTGGTGAACACTTTGGGTTCACCTGCCAGGCTTGCTGGAACCACCTGCCAGTCATGCCAAAATAACCTGCCAACTACGCCAGAACCGCTTGGCGGACACTGCGGAAACACCTGTCGGGCCGGCTGGAACCACATCTCAGACGTGCCAGAAACGTGTTCATGAGATGCTGGAACCACACACAGAACAGACGGATACCACCTGCCAGAACCGCCTGAACCACCTGCTGAGCACGCCGGAACCACCTGCTCGACTCACCGGTACCACCTCCCTGACACGCCAAAATCACCTGCTGGGTATGCCAGAACCACTTGGCGGACACTCCGGAATCATCTGCCGGACATGCCGGAACCAGCTCTCAGACACACCAGAACCACGTGCCGGAGACGCCGGAAGCACCTGCTGAGCATGCAGGAGCCACCTGCTCGACTCGCCAGAAACACCTGCCGGACACGCCAAAATCACCTGCCGGGTACGCCAGAACCACCTGGCGGACACTCCGAAACCACCTGTCGCGCATGCCGGAACCACCTCTCAGACGTGCAGGAAGCACGTGCCAGACACGCCGGAATCACCTACCGGACAGACCGGAACCACCTGCCGAGCACGCCGGAGCCACCTGTTCGACTCGCTGGAACCACCTGCCGGACAGGCCAATATCAACTGCTGGCTATGCCAGAACCACCTGGGGGACGGTCCGGAATCGCCTGCCAGCCATGGCGGAACCACCTCTCAGACGTACCGGAACAACCTGCCGGAGAAGCTGGAAACACGTCCTGGACAGACTGGAACCACGTAACGGCCATGCCTGAACCACCTGCCGAGCACGGCGGAACCACCTGCCGGACACGCCAAAATCACCTGCGGGCTACGCCAGAACCACTTGGACCACTCTCCGAAATGACCTGCCGGGCATGTTGGAACCACCTCTCAGACGTGCCAGAAGCACGTGGCGGACAGTCCGGAATCACCTGTTGGGCATACGCAACCACCTCTGAGACGTACCAGAACCACGTGCCGTGCACGCCGGAACCACCTACCGGACAGACCGGAATCAACTTTTGGGCATGCCGGAACCACCAGTCAGATGTGCCAGAAACACGTGCCGGAGACGCCGGAAGCACCTGCCGAGCACGTCGCAACCACCTGCTCAACTCTCCTGAACCACCTGCCGGACACGCCAAAATCACCTGCCCGCTACACCAGCCCCACTTCGGGGACAAGCCGGAATCACGTGAGGGGCATGCCGGCACAGCCTCTCAGACTGAACCTCGTGCCGGACACCACAGAACCACCTGCCGGACAGACCGGAACCACCTGCCGGACACGCCGGAACCAGCGGCTCGACCCGCCGGAACGACCGCTGGACATGCAAAATCACCTGCCGGCTACGCCTGAAACACTTGGCGAACACTCCGGAATCACCTGCCGGGCATGCCGGAACCACCTCTCAGATATGCCAGAACCACGTGCCAATGACCCCGGAACCACCTGCGGAGCACGCCGGAACCACCTGCTCGACTTGCCAGAACCACCTGCCGGACACGCAAAAATCACCTGCCGGCTACGCCACAACCAGTTGGGGAACACTTCGGAATCACCTGCCGGGCTTGCTGGAACCACCTGCCGGTCATGCCAAAATCACCTGCCAACTACGCCAGTACCACTTGGCGGACACTGTGGAAACACCTGTCGGGCCGGCCGGAACCACATCTCAGACGTGCCAGAACCATGTGCATGAGATGCTGGAACCACACCCCGAACAGACGGAAAACACCTGCCAGACCCGTCTGAACAACCTGCCGAGCACGCCGGAGCCACCTGCTGAACTCGCCGGAACCACCTACCTGACATGCCCAAATCACCAGCCGGGTATGCCAGAACCACTTGGCGGACACTCCGGAATCATCTGCCGGAGATGCCGGAACCAGCTCTCAGACACACCAGAACCACGTGCCGGAGACGCCGGAAGCACCTGCCGAGCATGCCGGAGCCACCTGGTCGACTCGCCAGAAACACCTGCCGGACACGCCAAAATCACCTGCCGGGTACGCCAGAACCACCTGGCGGACACTCCGAAACCACCTGTCGCGCATGCCGGAACCACCTCTCAGACGTGCCGGAAGCACGTGCCGGACACGCCGGAATCACCTACCGGACAGACCGGAACCACCTGCCGAGCACGCCGGAGCCACCTGTTCGACTCGCTGGAACCACCTGCCGGACAGGCCAATATCAACTGCTGGCTATGCCAGAACCACCTGGGGGACGGTCCGGAATCACCTGCCAGCCATGGCGGAACCACCTCTCAGACTTACCAGAACCACCTGCCGGAGAAGCTGGAAACACGTCCTGGACAGTCTGGAACCACCTGCCGGCCAAGCCTGAACCACCTGCCAAGCACAACGGAACAACCTGCCAGACACGCCAAAATCACCTGCGTGTTATGCCAGAACCACTTGGAGGACTCTCTGGGATGACCTGCCGGGCATGCCGGAACCACCTCTCAGACGTGCCAGAACCATGTGGCGGACAGTCCGGAATCACCTGTTGGGCATGCGCAACCACCTCTGAGACGTACCAGAACCACATGCCGTGCAGGCTGGAACCACCTACCGGACAGACCGGAATCACATTTCGGGCATGACGGAACCACCTGTCAGATGTGCCAGAAACACGTGCCGGAGACGCCGGAAGCACCTGCCAAGCACGTTGGAACCACCTGCTCAACTCGCCTGAACCACCTGCCGGACATGCGAAAATCACCTGTCGACTATGCCAGAACCACTTGGCGAACACTCCGGAATCACTTGCCGGGCATGCAGGAACCACCTCTCAGACATGCCAGAACCCCGTGCCAAAAACCCCGGAAGCACCAGCCAAGCACGCCGGAACCACCTGCTCGACTCGCCAGAACCACCTGCCGATCACGCAAAAATCACCCCCCGGCTACGCCACAACCAGTTGGTGAACACTTTGGAATCATCTGCCAGGCTTGCTGGAACCACCTGCCAGTCATGCCAAAATCACCTGCCAACTACGCCAGAACCGCTTGGCGGACACTGCGGAAACACCTGTCGGGCCGGCTGGAACCACATCTCAGACGTGCCAGAAACGTGTTCATGAGATGCTGGAACCACACCCCGAACAGACGGATACCACCTGCCAGAACCGCCTGAACCACCTGCTGAGCACGCCGGAACCACCTGCTCGACTCACCGGTACCACCTCCCTGACACGCCAAAATCACCTGCTGGGTATGCCAGAACCACTTGGCGGACACTCCGGAATCATCTGCCGGACATGCCGGAACCAGCTCTCAGACACACCAGAACCAAGTGCCGGAGACGCCGGAAGCACCTGCCGAGCATGCCAGAGCCACCTGCTCGACTCGCCAGAAACACCTGCCGGACACGCCAAAATCACCTGCCAGGTATGCCAGAACCACCTGGCGGACACTACGGAATCACCTGCCGCGCATGCCGGAACCACCTCTCAGACGTGCCGGAAGCACGTCCCGGACACGCCGGAAACACCTACCGGACAGACCGGAACCACCTGCCAAGAACGCCGGAGCCACCTGCTCGACTCGCCGGAACCACCTACCTGACATGCCCAAATCACCAGCCGGGTATGCCAGAACCACTTGGCGGACACTCCGGAATCATCTGCCGGACATGCCGGAACCAGCTCTCAGACACACCAGAACCACGTGCCGGAGACGCCGGAAGCACATGCAGAGCATGCTGGATCCACCTGCTCGACTCGCCAGAAACACCAGCCGGACAGGCCAAAATCACCTGCCGGGTATGCTAGAACCACCTGCCGGACACTACGGAATCACCTGCCGCGCATGCCGGAACCACCTCTCAGACGTGCCGGAAGCACGTGCCAGACACGCCGGAAACACCTACCGGACAGACCGGAACCACCTGCCAAGAACGCCGGAGCCACCTGTTCGACTCGCTGGAACCACCTGCCGGACAGGCCAATATCAACTGCTGGCTATGCCAGAACCACCTGGGGGACAGTCCGGGATCACCTGCCAGCCATGGCGGAACCACCTCTCAGTCGTACCAGAACCACCTGCCGGAGAAGCTGGAAACACGTCCTGGACAGACTGGAACCACGTGACGGCCATGCCTGAACCACCTGCCGAGCACGGCGGAACCACCTGCCGGACACGCCAAAATCACCTACAGGGTACGCCAGAACCACGTGGCGGACACTCCGGAATCACCTGTCGGGCATGCCGGAACCACCTCTCAGACGTGCCAGAACCTCTTGCCGGACACGGCAGAACCACCTGCCGGACAGACCGGAACCACCTGCCGGACACGCCGGAACCACCGGCTCGACTCGCCGGAACCACCGCCGGACATGCAAAATCACCTGCCGGCTACGCCAGAACCACTTGGCGAACACTCCGGAATCACCTGCCGGGCATGCCGGAACCACCTTTCAGACTTGCCAGAACCATGTTCCGGACACGCCGGTACCACCTGCCGAGTATGCCGGAACCACCTGATCCACTCCCCAGAACCACCTGCTGGACACGCCAGAATCACCTGCCGGCTACGCCAGAACCACTCGGCAGACACTCCGGAACCACCTGCCGGGCATGCCGGAACCACCTCTCAGAGGTGCCAGAATCACAGGCCGGAGACTCCGGAATCACCTGCCGGGCATGCCGGAACCATCACTCAGACGTTCCAGAACCATGTTCCGGACACTCCGGTACCACCTGCCGAGCTCGCCGGAACCACCTGCTGGACACGCCAAAATCACCTGCCAGCTACGCCAGAACCACGCGGCAGACACTCCGGAATCACATGTCAGGCATTCCGAAACCACCTCTCAGAGGTGCCAGAACCACATGCCGGACACTCCGGAATCAATTGCCGGGCATGCCGGAACCACCTCTCAGACGTGCCAGGACCATGTGCCGGACACGCCGCAACCACCTGCCGAGTATGCCGGAACCACCTGCTCCACTCCCCAGAACCACCTGCTGGACACGCCAAAATCACCTGCCCGCTACGCCAGAACCACTCGGCAGACGCTCCGGAACCACTTCCAGGACAGACCGGAACCACCTTCCGGACACGCCGGGACCACCTGCTTGACTCGGCAGAACCACCAGCCGGACACACCGGAATCACCAGCCGGCTACGCCACAACCACTTGTCGGACACTCCAGAATCACCTGCCCGGCATGCTGGAACCACCTCTCAGAGGTGCCACAGCCACATGCAGGAGACGGCGGTAGCACCTGCCGAGAATGCCGGAAGTTCCTGATCCACACCCCAGAACCCCCTGCCGGACACGCCAAAATCACCTGCCGGCTACACCAGAACCACTTGGCGGACACTCCAGAATCACCTGCCGGGCATGCCAGCACAACCTCTCCGAAGTGCCAGAGGCACGTTCCGGACTGGCCGGAACCATCTCCCGGTCAGACCGGAAACACAGGAAACACTCGCCAGAACCTCCTGCTTGACTCACCGGTCCCACCTGCCGGACACGCCAAAATCACCTGCCCGCAACACCAGAACCACTTGGTGGACAAGCCGGAATCACGTGAAGTGCATGCCGACACAACCTCTCAGACGTGCCAGAACCTCGTGCCGGACACGCCAGAACCACCTGCTGGACAGACCGGAACCACCTGCTGGACACGCCGGAAACAGCGGCTCGACTCGCCGGAACCACTGCCGGACATGCAAAATCACCTGCCGGCAACGGCAGAACCACTTGGCGAACACTCGGGAATCACCTGCCGGGCATGGCGGAACCACCTCTCAGACATGCCGGAACCACATGCCAATGACACCGGAAGCACCTGCCGAACACGCCAGAATCACCTGCTCGACTCGCCAAAACCATATGCTGGACACACCAAAATCACCTGCCGGCTACGCCACAACCATTTGGTGAACACTTAGGAATCACCTGCCGGGCTGGCTGGAACCACCTGCCGGTCACGCCAACATCACCTGCCAGCTATGCCAGAACCACTTGGCGAACACCATGGAAACACCTGTTGGGCCGACCGGAACCACTTCTCAGACTTCACAGGACCATGTGCCTGAGATGCCGGAACCACACCCCGAACAGACCGAAACCACCTGCCAGACCCGCCTGAACCCCCTGCCGAGCACGCCTGAACCACCTACTCGACTCGCCGGAACCACCTACCTGACACGCCAAAATCACCTGCCGGGTATGCCAGAGCCACTTGGTGGACACTCCAGAATCACCTTGCGGGCATGCCGGAACCACGTCATGGACAGATGGCAAACACCAGCCGGACCTGCCGGAACCACCTGCCGAGCACGCTGGAACCACCTGCTCGACTCACCAGAGCAACCTGCCGGACACATCATAAACACCTGTGGGGTACGCCAGAACCACTTGGAGGACTCTCCGGGATCACCTGCCGGGCATTCCGGAACCACCTCTCAGACGTGCCAGAACCATGTGCCGGACACGCCACAACCACCTGCCGAGTATGGCGGAACCACCTGCTCCACTCCCCAGAACCACCTGCTGGACACGCCAAAATCACCTGCCGGCTACGCCAGAAACACTCGGCAGACACTCCGGAACCACCTCCAGGACAGACCGGAACCAGCTGCCGGACACGCGGGGAACACCTGCTTGACTCGCCAGAACCACCTGCCGGCCACGCCAGAATCACCAGCCGGCTATGCCACAACCACTTGTCGGACACTCCGGAATCACCTGCCGGGCATGCTGGAACCACCTCTCAGAGGTGCCACAGCCACATGCAGGAGACGGCGGTAGCACCTGCCGAGAATGCCGGAATTTCCTGATCCACTCCGCAGAACCCCCTGCCGGACACTCCAAAATGACCTGCCGGCTACGCCAGAACCACTTGGCGGACACTCCGGAATCATCTGCCGGACATGCCGGAACCAGCTCTCAGACACACCAGAACCAAGTGCCGGAGACGCCGGAAGCACCTGCCGAGCATGCCAGAGCCACCTGCTCGACTCGCCAGAAACACCTGCCGGACACGCCAAAATCACCTGCCGGGTATGCCAGAACCACCTGGCGGACACTACGGAATCACCTGCCGCGCATGCCGGAACCACCTCTCAGACGTGCCGGAAGCACGTCCCGGACACGCCGGAAACACCTACCGGACAGACCGGAACCACCTGCCAAGAACGCCGGAGCCACCTGCTCTAATCGCCGGAACCACCTACCTGACATGCCCAAATCACCAGCCGGGTATGCCAGAACCACTTGGCGGACACTCCGGAATCATCTGCCGGACATGCCGGAACCAGCTCTCAGACACACCAGAACCACGTGCCGGAGACGCCGGAAGCACATGCCGAGCATGCTGGATCCACCTGCTCGACTCGCCAGAAACACCAGCCGGACACGCCAAAATCAACTGCCTGGTACGACAGAACAACCTGGCGGACACTCCGAAATCACGTGTCGCGCATGCCGGAACCACCTCTCAGACGTGCCGGAAGCACGTGCCGGACACGCCGGAAACACCTACCGGACAGACCGGAACCACCTGCCGAGCACACCGGAGCCACCTGTTCGACTCGCTGGAACCACCTGCCGGACAGGCCAATATCAACTGCTGGCTATGCCAGAACCACCTGGGGGACGGTCCGGAATCGCCTGCCAGCCATGGCGGAACCACCTCTCAGACGTGCCAGAAGCACGTGGCGGACAGTCCGGAATCACCTGTTGGGCATACGCAACCACCTCTGACACGTACCAGAACCACGTGCCGTGCACGCCGGAACCACCTACCGGACAGACCGGAATCAACTTTTGGGCATGCCGGAACCACCAGTCAGATGTGCCAGAAACACGTGCCGGAGACGCCGGAAGCACCTGCCGAGCACGTCGCAACCACCTGCTCAACTCGCCTGAACCACCTGCCGGACACGCCAAAATCACCTGCCCGCTACACCAGCCCCACTTCGGGGACAAGCCGGAATCACGTGAGGGGCATGCCGGCACAGCCTCTCAGACTGAAGCTCGTGCCGGACACCACAGAACCACCTGCCGGACAGACCGGAACCACCTGCCGGACACGCCGGAACCACCGGCTCGACCCGCCGGAACGACCGCTGGACATGCAAAATCACCTGCCGGCTACGCCGGAAACACTTGGCGAACACTCCGGAATCACCTGCCGGGCATGCCGGAACCACCGCTCAGATATGCCAGAACCACGTGCCAATGACCCCGGAAGCACCTGCCGAGCACGCCGGAACCACCTGCTCGACTCGCCAGAACCACCTGCCGGACACGCAAAAATCACCTGCCGGCTACGCCACAACCAGTTGGGGAACACTTCGGAATCACCTGCCGGGCTTGCTGGAACCACCTGCCAGTCATGCCAAAATCACCTGCCAACTACGCCAGTACCACTTGGCGGACACTGTGGAAACACCTGTCGGGCCGGCCGGAACCACATCTCAGACGTGCCAGAACCATGTGCATGAGATGCTGGAACCACACCCCGAACAGACGGAAAACACCTGCCAGACCCGTCTGAACAACCTGCCGAGCACGCCGGAGCCACCTGCTGAACTCGCCGGAACCACCTACCTGACATGCCCAAATCACCAGCCGGGTATGCCAGAACCACTTGGCGGACACTCCGGAATCATCTGCCGGAGATGCCGGAACCAGCTCTCAGACACACCGGAACCACGTGCCGGAGACGCCGGAAGCACCTGCCGAGCATGCCGGAGCCACCTGCTCGACTCGCCAGAAACACCTGCCGGACACGCCAAAATCACCTGCCGGGTACGCCAGAACCACCTGGCGGAAACTCCGAAACCACCTGTCGCGCATGCCGGAACCACCTCTCAGACGTGCCGGAAGCACGTGCCGGACACGCCGGAATCACCTACCGGACAGACCGGAACCACCTGCCGAGCACGCCGGAGCCACCTGTTCGACTCGCTGGAACCACCTGCCGGACAGGCCAATATCAACTGCTGGCTATGCCAGAACCACCTGGGGGACGGTCCGGAATCACCTGCCAGCCATGGCGGAACCACCTCTCAGACGTACCAGAACCAGCTGCCGGAGAAGCTGGAAACACGTCCTGGACAGTCTGGAACCACCTGCCTTCCAAGCCTGAAACACCTGCCAAGCACAACGGAACAACCTGCCAGACACGCCAAAATCACCTGCGTGTTATGCCAGAACCACTTAGAGGACTCTCTGGGATGACCTGCCGGGCATGCCGGAACCACCTCTCAGACGTGCCAGAACCATGTGGCGGACAGTCCGGAATCACCTGTTGGGCATGCGCAACCACCTCTGAGACGTACCAGAACCACATGCCGTGCAGGCTGGAACCACCTACCGGACAGACCGGAATCACCTTTCGGGCATGCCGGAACCACCTGTCAGATGTGCCAGAAACACGTGCCGGAGACGCCGGAAGCGCCTGCCAAGCACGTTGGAACCACCTGCTCTACTCGCCTGAACCACCAGCTGGACATGCCAAAATCACCTGCCGACTATGCCAGAACCACTTGGCGAACACTCCGGAATCACTTGCCGGGCATGCAGGAACCACCTCTCAGACATGCCAGAACCCCCTGCCAATGACCCCGGAAGCACCAGCCGAGCACACCGGAACCACCTGCTTGACTCGCCAGAACCACCTGCCGATCACGCAAAAATCACCTGCCGGCTACGCCACAACCAGTTGGTGAACACTTTGGAATCACCTGCCAGGCTTGCTGGAAGCACCTGCCAGTCATGATAAAATCACCTGCCAACTACGCCAGAACCGCTTGGCGGACACTGCGGAAACACCTGTCGGGCCGGCTGGAACCACATCTCAGACGTGCCAGAAACGTGTTCATGAGATGCTGGAACCACACCCCGAACAGACGGATACCACCTGCCAGAACCGCCTGAACCACCTGCTTAGCACGCCGGAACCACCTGCTCGACTCACCGGTACCACCTCCCTGACACGCCAAAATCACCTGCTGGGTGTGCCAGAACCACTTGGCGGACACTCCGGAATCATCTGCCGGACATGCCGGAACCAGCTCTCAGAAACACCAGAACCACGTGCCGGAGACGCCGCAAGCACCTGCCGAGCATGCCGGAGCCACCTGCTCGACTCGCCAAAAACACCTGACGGACACGCCAAAATCACCTGCTGGGTATGCCAGAACCACCTGGCGGACACTAAGGAATCACCTGCCGCGCATGCCGGAATCACCTCTCAGACGTGCCGGAAGCACGTGCCAGACACGCCGCAAACACCTACCGGACAGACCGGAATCAACTTTTGGGCATGCCGGAACCACCAGTCAGATGTGCCAGAAACACGTGCCGGAGACGCCGGAAGCACCTGCCGAGCACGTCGCAACCACCTGCTCAACTCGCCTGAACCACCTGCAGGACACGCCAAAATCACCTGCCCGCTACACCAGCACCACTTCGGGGACAAGCCGGAATCACGTGAGGGGCATGCCGGCACAGCCTCTCAGACTGAAACTCGTGCCGGACACCACAGAACCACCTGCCGGACAGACCGGAACCACCTGCCGGACACGCCAGAACCACCGGCTCGACCCGCCGGAACGACCGCTGGACATGCAAAATCACCTGCCGGCTACGCCGGAAACACTTGGCGAACACTCCGGAATCACCTGCCGGGCATGCCGGAACCACCTCTCAGATATGCCAGAACCACGTGCCAATGACCCCGGAAGCACCTGCCGAGCACGCCTGAACCACCTGCTCGACTCGCCAGAACCACCAGCCGGACACGCAAAAATCACCTGCCGGCTACGCCACAACCAGTTGGGGAACACTTCGGAATCACCTGCCGGGCTTGCTGGAACCACCTGCCGGTCATGCCAAAATCACCTGCCAACTACGCCAGTACCACTTGGCGGACACTGTGGAAACAGCTGTCGGGCCAGCCGGAACCACATCTCAGACGTGCCAGAACCATGTGCATGAGATGCTGGAACCACACCCCGAACAGACGGAAAACACCTGCCAGACCCGTCTGAACAACCTGCCGAGCACGCCGGAGCCACCTGCTCGACTCGCCGGAACCACCTACCTGACATGCCCAAATCACCAGCTGGGTATGCCAGAACCACTTGCCGGACACTCCGGAATCATCTGCCGGACATGCCGGAACCAGCTCTCAGACACACCAGAACCACGTGCCGGAGACGCCGGAAGCACCTGCCGAGCATGCCGGAGCCACCTGCTCGACTCGCCAGAAACACCTGCCGGACATGCCAAAATCACCTGCCGGGTACGCCAGAACCACCTGGCGGACACTCCGAAATCACCTGTCGCGCATGCCGGAACCACCTCTCAGACGTGCCGGAAGCACGTGCCGGACACGCCGGAATCACCTACCGGACAGACCGGAACCACCTGCCGAGCACGCCGGAGCCACCTGTTCGACTCACTGGAACCACCTGCCGGACAGGCCAATATCAATTGCTGGCTATGCCAGAGCCACCTGGGAGACGGTCCGGAATCGCCTGCCAGCCATGGCAGAACCACCTCTCAGACGTACCAGAACCACCTGCCGGAGAAGCTGGAAACACGTCCTGGACAGTCTGGAACCACCTGCCGGCCAAGCCTGAACCACCTGCCGAGCACAACGGAACAACCTGCCAGACACGCCAAAATCACCTGCGTGTTATGCCAGAACCACTTGGAGGACTCTCTGGGATGACCTGCCGGGCATGCCGGAACCACCTCTCAGACGTGCCAGAACCATGTGGCGGACAGTCCGGAATCACCTGTTGGGCATGCGCAACCACCTCTGAGACGTACCAGAACCACATGCCGTGCAGGCTGGAACCACCTACCGGACAGACCGGAATCACCTTTCGGGCATGCCAGAACCACCTGTCAGATGTGCCAGAAACACGTGCCGGAGACGCCGGAAGCACCTGCCAAGCACGTTGGAACCACCTGCTCAACTCGCCTGAACCACCTGCCGGACATGCCAAAATCACCTGCCGACTATGCCAGAACCCCTTGGCGAACACTCCGGAATCACTTGCCGGGCATGCAGGAACCACCTCTCAGACATGCCAGAACCCCGTGCCAATGACCCCGGAAGCACCTGCCGAGCACGCCGGAACAACTTGCTCGACTCGCCAGAACCACCTGCTGATCACGCAAAAATCACCTGCCGGCTACGCAACAACCAGTTGCTGAACACTTTGGAATCACCTGCCAGGCTTGCTGGAACCACCTGCCAGTCATGCCAAAATCACCTGCCAACTACGCCAGAACCACTTGGCGGACACTGCGGAAACACCTGTCGGGCCGGCTGGAACCACATCTCAGACGTGCCAGAAACGTGTTCAAAGGAGATGCTGGAACCACACCCCGAACAGACGGAAAACACCTGCCAGACCCGTCTGAACAACCTGCCGAGCACGCCGGAGCCACCTGCTCGACTCGCCGGAACCACCTACCTGACATGCCAAAATCACCAGCCGGGTGTGCCAGAACCACTTGCCCGACACTCCAGAATCATCTGCCGGACATGCCGGAACCAGCTCTCAGACACACCAGAACCACGTGCCGGAGACGCCGGAAGCACCTGCCGAGCATGCCGGAGCCACCTGCTTGACTCGCCAGAAACACCTGCCGGACACGCCAAAATCACCTGCCGGGTATGCCAGAACCACCTGGCGGACACTCCGAAATCACCTGTCGTGCATGCCGGAACCACCTCTCAGCCGTGCCGGAAGCACGTGCCGGACACGCCGGAATCACCTACCGGACAGACCGGAACCACCTGCCGAGCACGCCGGAGCCACCTGTTCGACTCACTGGAACCACCTGCCGGACAGGCCAATATCAACTGCTGGCTATGCCAGAACCACCTGGGGGACGGTCCGGAATCGCCTGCCAGCCATGGCGGAACCACCTCTCAGACGTACCAGAACCACCTGCCGGAGAAGCTTGAAACACGTCCTGGACAGTCTGGAACCACCTGCCGGCCAAGCCTGAACCACCTGCCAAGCACAACGGAACAACCTGCCAGACACGCCAAAATCACCTGCGTGTTATGCCAGAACCACTTGGAGGACTCTCTGGGATGACCTGAAGGGCATGCCGGAACCACCTCTCAGACGTGCCAGAAGCATGTGGCGGACAGTCCGGAATCACCTGTTGGGCATGCGCAACCACCTCTGAGACGTACCAGAACCACATGCCGTGCAGGCTGGAACCACCTACCGGACAGACCGGAATCACCTTTCGGGCATGCCGGAACCACCTGTCAGATGTGCCAGAAACACGTGCCGGAGACGCCGGAAGCACCTGCCAAGCACGTTGGAACCACCTGCTCAACTCGCCTGAACCACCTGCCGGACATGCCAAAATCACCTGCCGACTATGCCAGAACCCCTTGGCGAACACTCCGGAATCACTTGCCGGGCATGCAGGAACCACCTCTCAGACATGCCAGAACCCCGTGCCAATGACCCCGGAAGCACCAGCCGAGCACGCCGGAACCACCTGCTCGACTCGCCAGAACCACCTGCCGATCACGCAAAAATCACCTGCCGGCTACGCCACAACCAGTTGGTGAACACTTTGGAATCACCTGCCAGGCTTGCTGGAACCACCTGCCAGTCATGCCAAAATCACCTGCCAACTACGCCAGAACCGCTTGGCGGACACTGCGGAAACACCTGTCGGGCCGGCTGGAACCACATCTCAGACGTGCCAGAAACGTGTTCATGAGATGCTGGAACCACACCCCGAACAGACGGATACCACCTGCCAGAACCGCCTGAACCACCTGCTGAGCACGCCGGAACCACCTGCTCGACTCACCGGTACCACCTCCCTGACACGCCAAAATCACCTGCTAGGTATGCCAGAACCACTTGGCGGACACTCCGGAATCATCTGCCGGACATGCCGGAACCAGCTCTCAGACACAGCAGAACCACGTGCCGCAGACGCCGGAAGCACCTGCCGAGCATGCCGGAGCCACCTGCTCGACTCGCCAGAAACACCTGCCGGACACGCCAAAATCACCTGCCGGGTATGCCAGAACCACCTGGCGGACACTACGGAATCACCTGCCGCGCATGCCGGAACCACCTCTCAGACGTGCCGGAAGCACGTGCCAGACACGCCGGAAACACCTACCGGACAGACCGGAACCACCTGCCAAGAACGCCGGAGCCACCTGTTCGACTCGCTGGAACCACCTGCCGGACAGGCCAATATCAACTGCTGGCTATGCCAGAACCACCTGGGGGACAGTCCGGGATCACCTGCCAGCCATGGCGGAACCACCTCTCAGACGTACCAGAACCACCTGCCGGAGAAGCTGGAAACACGTCCTGGACAGACTGGAACCACGTGACGGCCATGCCTGAACCACCTGCCGAGCACGGCAGAACCACCTGCCGGACACGCCAAAATCACCTGCGGGCTACGCCAGAACCACTTGGACGACTCTCCGAAATGACCTGCCGGGCATGTTGGAACCACCTCTCAGACGTGCCAGAAGCACGTGCCAGACAGTCCGGAATCACCTGTTGGGCATACGCAACCACCTCTGAGACGTACCAGAACCACGTGCCGTGCACGCCGGAACCACCTACCGGACAGACCGGAATCAACTTTTGGGCATGCCGGAACCACCAGTCAGATGTGCCAGAAACACGTGCCGGAGACGCCGGAAGCACCTGCCGAGCACGTCGCAACCACCTGCTCAACTCGCCTGAACCACCTGCCGGACACGCCAAAATCACCTGCCCGCTACACCAGCACCACTTCGGGGACAAGCCGGAATCACGTGAGGGGCATGCCGGCACAGCCTCTCAGACTGAACCTCGTGCCGGACACCACAGAACCACCTGCCGGACAGACCGGAACCACCTGCCGGACACGCCGGAACCACCGGCTCGACCCGCCGGAACGACCGCTGGACATGCAAAATCACCTGCCGGCTACGCCGGAAACACTTGGCGAACACTCCGGAATCACCTGCCGGGCATGCCGGAACCACCTCTCAGATATGCCAGAACCACGTGCCAATGACCCCGGAAGCACCTGCCGAGCACGCCGGAACCACATGCTCGACTCGCCAGAACCACCTGCCGGACACGCAGAAATCACCTGCCGGCTGCGCCACAACCAGTTGGGGAACACTTCGGAATCACCTGCCGGGCTTGCTGGAACCACCTGCCGGTGATGCCAAAATCACCTGCCAACTACGCCAGTACCACTTGGCGGACACTGTGGAAACAGCTGTCGGGCCGGCCGGAACCACATTTCAGACGTGCCAGAACCATGTGCATGAGATGCTGGAACCACACCCCGAACAGACGGAAAACACCTGCCAGACCCGTCTGAACAACCTGCCGAGCACGCCGGAGCCACCTGCTCGACTCGCCGGAACCACCTACCTGACATGCCCAAATCACCAGCCGGGTATGCCAGAACCACTTGGCGGACACTCCGGAATCATCTGCCGGACATGCCGGAACCAGCTCTCAGACACACCAGAACCACGTGCCGCAGACGCCGGAAGCACCTGCCGAGCATGCCGGAGCCACCTGCTCGACTCGCCAGAAACACCTGCCGGACATGCCAAAATCACCTGCCGGGTACGCCAGAACCACCTGGCGGACACTCCGAAATCACCTGTCGCGCATGCCGGAACCACATCTCAGACGTCCCGGAAGCAAGTGCCGGACACGCCGGAATCACCTACCGGACAGACCGGAACCACCTGCCGAGCACGCCGGAGCCACCTGTTCGACTCACTGGAACCACCTGCCGGACAGGCCAATATCAATTGCTGGCTATGCCAGAGCCACCTGGAAGACGGTCCGGAATCGCCTGCCAGCCATGGCAGAACCACGTCTCAGACCTACCAGAACCACCTGACGGAGAAGCTGGAAACTCGTCCTGGACAGTCTGGAACCACCTGCCGGCCAAGCCTGAACCACCTGCCAAGCACAACGGAACAACCTGCCAGACACGCCAAAATCACCTGCGTGTTATGCCAGAACCACTTGGAGGACTCTCTGGGATGACCTGCCGGGCATGCCGGAACCACCTCTCAGACGTGCCAGAACCATGTGGCGGACAGTCCGGAATAACCTGTTTGGCATGCGCAACCACCTCTGAGACGTACCAGAACCACATGCCGTGCAGGCTGGAACCACCTACCGGACAGACCGGAATCACCTTTCGGGCATGCCGGAACCACCTGTCAGATGTGCCAGAAACACGTGCCGGAGACGCCGGAAGCACCTGCCAAGCACGTTGGAACCACCTGCTCAACTCGCCTGAACCACCTGCCGGACATGGCAAAATCACCTGCCGACTATGCCAGAACCCCTTGGCGAACACTCCGGAATCACTTGCCGGGCATGCAGGAACCACCTCTCAGACATGCCAGAACCCCGTGCCAATGACCCCGGAAGCACCAGCCGAGCACGCCGGAACCACCTGCTCGACTCGCCAGAACCACCTGCCGATCACGCAAAAATCACCTGCCGGCTACGCCACAACCAGTTGGTGAACACTTTGGAATCACCTGCCAGGCTTGCTGGAACCACCTGCCAGTCATGCCAAAATCACCTGCCAACTACGCCAGAACCGCTTGGCGGACACTGCGGAAACACCTGTCGGGCCGGCTGGAACCACATCTCAGACGTGCCAGAAACGTGTTCATGAGATGCTGGAACCACACCCCGAACAGACGGATACCACCTGCCAGAACCGCCTGAACCACCTGCTGAGCACGCCGGAACCACCTGCTCGACTCACCGGTACCACCTCCCTGACACGCCAAAATCACCTGCTGGGTATGCCAGAACCACTTGGCGGACACTCCGGAATCATCTGCCGGACATGCCGGAACCAGCTCTCAGACACAGCAGAACCACGTGCCGCAGACGCCGGAAGCACCTGCCGAGCATGCCGGAGCCACCTGCTCGACTCGCCAGAAACACCTGCCGGACACGCCAAAATCACCTGCCGGGTATGCCAGAACCACCTGGCGGACACTACGGAATCACCTGCCGCGCATGCCGGAACCACCTCTCAGACGTGCCGGAAGCACGTGCCAGACACGCCGGAAACACCTACCGGACAGACCGGAACCACCTGCCAAGAACGCCGGAGCCACCTGTTCGACTCGCTGGAACCACCTGCCGGACAGGCCAATATCAACTGCTGGCTATGCCAGAACCACCTGGGGGACAGTCCGGGATCACCTGCCAGCCATGGCGGAACCACCTCTCAGACGTACCAGAACCACCTGCCGGAGAAGCTGGAAACACGTCCTGGACAGACTGGAACCACGTGACGGCCATGCCTGAACCACCTGCCGAGCACGGCGGAACCACCTGCCGGACACGCCAAAATCACCTGCGGGCTATGCCAGAACCACTTGGACGACTCTCCGAAATGATCTGCCGGGCATGTTGGAACCACCTCTCAGACGTGCCAGAAGCACGTGCCAGACAGTCCGGAATCACCTGTTGGGCATACGCAACCACCTCTGAGACGTACCAGAACCAAGTGCCGTGCACGCCGGAACCACCTACCGGACAGACCGGAATCAACTTTTGGGCATGCCGGAACCACCAGTCAGATGTGCCAGAAACACGTGCCGGAGACGCCGGAAGCACCTGCCGAGCACGTCGCAACCACCTGCTCAACTCGCCTGAACCACCTGCCGGACACACCAAAATCACCTGCCCGCTACAGCAGCACCACTTCGGGGACAAGCCGGAATCACGTGAGGGGCATGCCGGCACAGCCTCTCAGACTGAACCTCGTGCCGGACACCACAGAACCACCTGCCGGACAGACCGGAACCACCTGCCGGACACGCCGGAACCACCAGCTCGACCCGCCGGAACGACCGCTGGACATGCAAAATCACCTGCCGGCTACGCCGGAAACACTTGGCGAACACTCCAGAATCACCTGCCGGGCATGCCGGAACCACCTCTCATATATGCCAGAACCACGTGCCAATGACCCCGGAAGCACCTGCCGAGCACGCCGGAACCACCTGCTCGACTCGCCAGAACCACCTGCCGGACACGCAAAAATCACCTGCCGGCTACGCCACAACCAGTTGGGGAACACTTCGGAATCACCTGCCGGGCTTGCTGGAACGACCTTCCGGTCATGCCAAAATCACCTGCCAACTACGCCAGTACCACTTGGCGGACACTGTGGAAACACCTGTCTGGCCGGCCGGAACCACATCTCAGACGTGCCAGAACCATGTGCATGAGATGCTGGAACCACACCCCGAACAGACGGAAAACACCTGCCAGACCCGTCTGAACAACCTGCCGAGCACGCCGGAGCCACCTGCTCGACTCGCCGGAACCACCTACCTGACATGCCCAAATCACCAGCCGGGTATGCCAGAACCACTTGCCGGACACTCCAGAATCATCTGCCGGACATGCCGGTACCAGCTCTCAGACACACCAGAACCACGTGCCGGAGACGCCGGAAGCACCTGCCGAGCATGCCGGAGCCACCTGCTTGACTCGCCAGAAACACCTGCCGGACACGCCAAAATCACCTGCCGGGTACGCCAGAACCACCTGGCGGACACTCCGAAATCACCTGTCGCGCATGCCGGAACCACCTCTCAGACATGCCAGAACCCCGTGCCAATGACCCCGGAAGCACCTGCCGAGCACGCCGGAACAACTTGCTCGACTCGCCAGAACCACCTGCCGATCACGCAAAAATCACCTGCCGGCTACGCCACAACCAGTTGGTGAACACTTTGGAATCACCTGCCAGGCTTGCTGGAACCACCTGCCAGTCATGCCAAAACCACCTGCCAACTACGCCAGAACCGCTTGGCGGACACTGCGGAAACACCTGTCGGGCCGGCTGGAACCACATCTCAGACGTGCCAGAAACGTGTTCAAAGGAGATGCTGGAACCACACGCCGAACAGACGGAAAACACCTGCCAGACCCGTCTGAACAACCTGCCGAGCACGCCGGAGCCACCTGCTCGACTCGCCGGAACCACCTACCTGACATGCCAAAATCACCAGCCGGGTATGCCAGAACCACTTGGCGGACACTCCGGAATCATCTGCCGGACATGCCGGAACCAGCTCTCAGACACACCAGAACCACGTGCCGCAGACGCCGGAAGCACCTGCCGAGCATGCCGGAGCCACCTGCTCGACTCGCCAGAAACACCTGCCGGACACGCCAAAATCACCTGCCGGGTACGCCAGAACCACCTGGCGGACACTCCGAAATCACCTGTCGCGCATGCCGGAACCACATCTCAGACGTGCCGGAAGCAAGTGCCGGACACGCCGGAATCACCTACCGGACAGACCGGAACCACCTGCCGAGGACGCCGGAGCCACCTGTTCGACTCACTGGAACCACCTGCCGGACAGGCCAATATCAATTGCTGGCTATGCCAGAGCCACCTGGAAGACGGTCCGGAATCGCCTGCCAGCCATGGCAGAACCACGTCTCAGACCTACCAGAACCACCTGACGGAGAAGCTGGAAACTCGTCCTGGACAGTCTGGAACCACCTGCCGGCCAAGCCTGAACCACCTGCCAAGGACAACGGAACAACCAGCCAGACACGCCAAAATCACCTGCGTGTTATGCCAGAACCACTTGGAGGACTCTCTGGGATGACCTGCCGGGCATGCCGGAACCACCTCTCAGACGTGCCAGAACCATGTGGCGGACAGTCCGGAATCACCTGTTGGGCATGCGCAACCACCTCTGAGACGTACCAGAACCACATGCCGTGCAGGCTGGAACCACCTACCGGACAGACCGGAATCACCTTTCGGGCATGCCGGAACCACCTGTCAGATGTGCCAGAAACACGTGCCGGAGACGCCGGAAGCACCTGCCAAGCACGTTGGAACCACCTGCTCAACTCGCCTGAACCACCTGCCGGACATGCCAAAATCACCTGCCGACTATGCCAGAACCCCTTGGAGAACACTCCGGAATCACTTGCCGGGCATGCAGGAACCAGCTCTCAGACACACCAGAACCACGTGCCGGAGACCCCGGAAGCACCTGCCGAGCATGCCGGAGCCACCTGCTCGACTCGCCAGAAACACCTGCCGGACACGCCAAAATCACCTGCCGGGTACGCCAGAACCACCTGGCGGACACTCCGAAATCACCTGTCGTGCATGCCGGAACCACCTCTCAGACGTGCCGGAACCCCGTGCCAATGACCCCGGAAGCACCAGCCGAGCACGCCGGAACCACCTGCTCGACTCGCCAGAACCACCTGCCGATCACGCAAAAATCACCTGCCGGCTACGCCACAACCAGTTGGTGAACACTTTGGAATCACCTGCCAGGCTTGCTGGAACCACCTGCCAGTCATGCCAAAATCACCTGCCAACTACGCCAGAACCGCTTGGCGGACACTGCGGAAACACCTGTCGTGCCGGGTGGAACCACATCTCAGATGTGCCAGAAACGTGTTCATGAGATGCTGGATCCACACCCCGAACAGACGGATACCACCTGCCAGAACCGCCTGAACCACCTGCTGAGCACGCCGGAACCACCTGCTCGACTCACCGGTACCACCTCCCTGACACGCCAAAATCACCTGCTGAGTATGCCAGAACCACTTGGCGGACACTCCGGAATCATCTGCCGGACATGCCGGAACCAGCTCTCAGACACACCAGAACCAAGTTCCGGAGACGCCGGAAGCACCTGCCGAGCATGCCGGAGCCACCTGCTCGACTCGCCAGAAACACCTGCCGGACACGCCAAAATCACCTGCCGGGTACGCCAGAACCACCTGGCGGACACTCCGAAATCACCTGTCGCGCATGCCGGAACCACATCTCAGACGTGCCGGAAGCAAGTGCCGGACACGCCGGAATCACCTACCGGACAGACCGGAACCACCTGCCGAGGACGTCGGAGCCACCTGTTCGACTCACTGGAACCACCTGCCGGACAGGCCAATATCAATTGCTGGCTATGCCAGAGCCACCTGGAAGACGGTCCGGAATCGCCTGCCAGCCATGGCAGAACCACGTCTCAGACCTACCAGAACCACCTGACGGAGAAGCTGGAAACTCGTCCTGGACAGTCTGGAACCACCTGCCGGCCAAGCCTGAACCACCTGCCAAGGACAACGGAACAACCAGCCAGACACGCCAAAATCACCTGCGTGTTATGCCAGAACCACTTGGAGGACTCTCTGGGATGACCTGCCGGGCATGCCGGAACCACCTCTCAGACGTGCCAGAACCATGTGGCGGACAGTCCGGAATAACCTGTTTGGCATGCGCAACCACCTCTGAGACGTACCAGAACCACATGCCGTGCAGGCTGGAACCACCTACCGGACAGACCGGAATCACCTTTCGGGCATGCCGGAACCACCTGTCAGATGTGCCAGAAACACGTGCCGGAGACGCCGGAAGCACCTGCCAAGCACGTTGGAACCACCTGCTCAACTCGCCTGAACCACCTGCCGGACATGCCAAAATCACCTGCCGACTATGCCAGAACCCCTTGGAGAACACTCCGGAATCACTTGCCGGGCATGCAGGAACCAGCTCTCAGACACACCAGAACCACGTGCCGGAGACCCCGGAAGCACCTGCCGAGCATGCCGGAGCCACCTGCTCGACTCGCCAGAAACACCTGCCGGACACGCCAAAATCACCTGCCGGGTACGCCAGAACCACCTGGCGGACACTCCGAAATCACCTGTCGTGCATGCCGGAACCACCTCTCAGACGTGCCGGAACCCCGTGCCAATGACCCCGGAAGCACCAGCCGAGCACGCCGGAACCACCTGCTCGACTCGCCAGAACCACCTGCCGATCACGCAAAAATCACCTGCCGGCTACGCCACAACCAGTTGGTGAACACTTTGGAATCACCTGCCAGGCTTGCTGGAACCACCTGCCAGTCATGCCAAAATCACCTGCCAACTACGCCAGAACCGCTTGGCGGACACTGCGGAAACACCTGTCGTGCCGGGTGGAACCACATCTCAGATGTGCCAGAAACGTGTTCATGAGATGCTGGATCCACACCCCGAACAGACGGATACCACCTGCCAGAACCGCCTGAACCACCTGCTGAGCACGCCGGAACCACCTGCTCGACTCACCGGTACCACCTCCCTGACACGCCAAAATCACCTGCTGAGTATGCCAGAACCACTTGGCGGACACTCCGGAATCATCTGCCGGACATGCCGGAACCAGCTCTCAGACACACCAGAACCAAGTTCCGGAGACGCCGGAAGCACGTGCCGAGCATGCCGGAGCCACCTGCTCGACTCGCCAGAAACACCTGCCGGACACGCCAAAATCAACTGCCTGGTATGCCAGAACCACCTGGCGGACACTACGGAATCACCTGCCGCGCATGCCTGAACCACCTCTCAGACGTGCCGGAAGCACGTGCCAGACACGCCGGAAACACCTACCGGACAGACCGGAACCACCTGCCAAGAACGCCGGAGCCACCTGTTCGACTCGCTGGAACCACCTGCCGGACAGGCCAATATCAACTGCTGGCTATGCCAGAACCACCTGGGGGACAGTCCGGGATCAGCTGCCAGCCATGGCGGAACCACCTCTCAGACGTACCAGAACCACCTGCCGGAGAGGCTGGAAACACGTCCTGGACAGTCTGGAACCACCTGGCGGCCAAGCCTGAACCACCTGCCAAGCACAACGGAACAACCTGCCAGACACGCCAAAATCACCTGCGTGTTATGCCAGAACCACTTGGAGGACTCTCTGGGATGACCTGAAGGGCATGCCGGAACCACCTCTCAGACGTGCCAGAACCATGTGGCGGACAGTCCGGAATCACCTGTTGGGCATGCGCAACCACCTCTGAGACGTACCAGAACCACATGCCGTGCAGGCTGGAACCACCTGCCGGACAGACCGGAATCACCTTTCGGGCATGCCGGAACCACCTGTCAGATGTGCCAGAAACACGTGCCGGAGAGGCCGGAAGCACCTGCCAAGCACGTTGGAACCACCTGCTCAACTCGCCTGAACCACCTGCCGGACATGCCAAAATCACCTGCCGACTATGCCAGAACGACTTGGCGAACACTCAGGAATCACTTGCCGGGCATGCAGGAACCACCTCTCAGACATGCCAGAACCCCGTGCCAATGACCCCGGAAGCACCAGCCGAGCACGACGGAACCACCTGCTCGACTCGACAGAACCACCTGCCGATCACGCAAAAATCACCTGCCGGCTACGCCACAACCAGTTGGTGAACACTTTGGAATCACCTGCCAGGCTTGCTGGAACCACCTGCCAGTCATGCCAAAATCACCTGCCAACTACGCCAGAACCGCTTGGCGGATACTGCGGAAACACCTGTCGGGCCGGCTGGAACCACATCTCAGACGTGCCAGAAACGTGTTCATGAGATGCTGGAACCACACCCCGAACAGAGGGATACCACCTGCCAGAACCGCCTGAACCACCTGCTGAGCACGCCGGAACCACCTGCTCGACTCACCGGTACCACCTCCCTGACACGCCAAAATCACCTGCTGGGTATGCCAGAACCACTTGGCGGACACTCCGGAATCATCTGCCGGACATGCCGGAACCAGCTCTCAGACACACCAGAACCAAGTGCCGGAGACGCCGGAAGCACCTGCCGAGCATGCCGGAGCCACCTGCTCGACTCGCCAGAAACACCTGCCGGACACGCCAAAATCACCTGCCGGGTATGCCAGAACCACCTGGCGGACACTACGGAATCACCTGCCGCGCATGCCGGAACCACCTCTCAGATGTGCCGGAAGCACGTGCCAGACCCGCCGGAAACACCTACCGGACAGACCGGAACCACCTGCCAAGAACGCCGGAGCCACCTGTTCGACTCGCTGGATCCACCTGCCGGACAGGCCAATATCAACTGCTGGCTATGCCAGAACCACCTGGGGGACAGTCCGGGATCACCTGCCAGCCATGGTGGAACCACCTCTCAGACGTAACAGAACCACCTGCCGGAGAAGCTGGAAACACGTCCTGGACAGACTGGAACCACGTGACGGCCATGCCTGAACCACCTGCCGAGCACGGCGGAACCACCTGCCGGACACGCCAAAATCACCTGCGGGCTACGCCAGAACCACTTGGACGACTCTCCGAAATGACCTGCCGGGCATGTTGGAACCACCTCTCAGACGTGCCAGAAGCACGTGGCGGACAGTCCGGAATCACCTGTTGGGCATACGCAACCACCTCTGACACGTACCAGAACCACGTGCCGTGCACGCCGGAACCACCTACCGGACAGACCGGAATCAACTTTTGGGCATGCCGGAACCACCAGTCAGATGTGCCAGAAACACGTGCCGGAGACGCCGGAAGCACCTGCCGAGCACGTCGCAACCACCTGCTCAACTCGCCTGAACCACCTGCCGGACACGCCAAAATCACCTGCCCGCTACACCAGCACCACTTCGGGGACAAGCCGGAATCACGTGAGGGGCATGCCGGCACAGCCTCTCAGACTGAACCTCGTGCCGGACACCACAGAACCACCTGCCGGACAGACCGGAACCTCCTGCCGGACACGCCGGAACGACCGCTGGACATGCAAAATCACCTGCCGGCTACGCCGGAAACACTTGGCGAACACTCCGGAATCACCTGCCGGGCATGCCTGAACCACCTCTCAGATATGCCAGAACCACGTGCCAATGACCCCGGAAGCACCTGCCGAGCACGCCAGAACCACCTGCTCGACTCGCCAGAACCACCTGCCGGACACGCAAAAATCACCTGCCGGCTACGCCACAACCAGTTGGGGAACACTTCGGAATCACCTGCCGGGCTTGCTGGAACCACCTGCCGGTCATGCCAAAATCACCTGCCAACTACGCCAGTACCACTTGGCGGACACTGTGGAAACAGCTGTCGGGCCGGCCGGAACCACATCTCAGACGTGCCAGAACCATGTGCATGAGATGCTGGAACCACACCCCGAACAGACGGAAAACACCTGCCAGACCCGTCTGAACAACCTGCCGAGCACGCCGGAGCCACCTGCTCGACTCGCCGGAACCACCTACCTGACATGCCCAAATCACCAGCCGGGTATGCCAGAACCACTTGGCGGACACTCCGGAATCATCTGCCGGACATGCCGGAACCAGCTCTCAGACACACCAGAACCACGTGCCGGAGACCCCGGAAGCACCTGCCGAGCATGCCGGAGCCACCTGCTCGACTCGCCAGAAACACCTGCCGGACACGCCAAAATCACCTGCCGGGTACGCCAGAACCACCTGGCGGACACTCCGAAATCACCTGTCGTGCATGCCGGAACCACCTCTCAGACGTGCCGGAACCCCGTGCCAATGACCCCGGAAGCACCAGCCGAGCACGCCGGAACCACCTGCTCGACTCGCCAGAACCACCTGCCGATCACGCAAAAATCACCTGCCGGCTACGCCACAACCAGTTGGTGAACACTTTGGAATCACCTGCCAGGCTTGCTGGAACCACCTGCCAGTCATTCCAAAATCACCTGCCAACTACGCCAGAACCGCTTGGCGGACACTGCGGAAACACCTGTCGTGCCGGGTGGAACCGCATCTCAGATGTGCCAGAAACGTGTTCATGAGATGCTGGATCCACACCCCGAACAGACGGATACCACCTGCCAGAACCGCCTGAACCAACTGCTGAGCACGCCGGAACCACCTGCTCGACTCACCGGTACCACCTCCCTGACACGCCAAAATCACCTGCTGGGTATGCCAGAACCACTTGGCGGACACTCCGGAATCATCTGCCGGACATGCCGGAACCAGCTCTCAGACACACCAGAACCAAGTGCCGGAGACGCCGGAAGCACCTGCCGAGCATGCCAGAGCCACCTGCTCGACTCGCCAGAAACACCTGCCGGACACGCTAAAATCACCCGCCGGGTACGCCAGAACCACCTGGCGGACACTACGGAATCACCTGCCGCGCATGCCGGAACCACCTCTCAGACGTGCCGGAAGCACGTGCCAGACACGCCGGAAACACCTACCGGACAGACCGGAACCACCTGCCAAGAACGCCGGAGCCACCTGTTCGACTCGCTGGAACCACCTGCCGGACAGGCCAATATCAACTGCTGGCTATGCCAGAACCACCTGGGGGACCGTCCGGGATCACCTGCCAGCCATGGCGGAACCACCTCTCAGACGTACCAGAACCACCTGCCGGAGAAGCTGGAAACACGTCCTGGACAGACTGGAACCACGTGACGGCCATGCCTGAACCACCTGCCGAGCACGGCGGAACCACCTGCCGGACACGCCAAAATCACCTGCGGGCTACGCCAGAACCACTTGGACGACTCTCCGAAATGACCTGCCGGGCATGTTGGAACCACCTCTCAGACGTGCCAGAAGCACGTGGCGGACAGTCCGGAATCACCTGTTGGGCATACGCAACCACCTCTGAGACGTACCAGAACCACGTGCCGTGCACGCCGGAACCACCTACCGGACAGACCGGAATCAACTTTTGGGCATGCCGGAACCACCAGTCAGATGTGCCAGAAACACGTGCCGGAGACGACGGAAGCACCTGCCGAGCACGTCGCAACCACCTGCTCAACTCGCCTGAACCACCTGCCGGACACGCCAAAATCACCTGCCCGCTACACCAGCACCACTTCGGGGACAAGCCAGAATCACGTGAGGGGCATGCCGGCACAGCCTCTCAGACTGAACCTCGTGCCGGACACCACAGAACCACCTGCCGGACAGACCGGAACCACCTGCCGGACACGCCGGAACCACCGGCTCGACCCACCAGAACGACGGCTGGACATACAAAATAACCTGCCGGCTACGCCGGAAACACTTGGCGAACACTCCGGAATCACCTGCCGGGCATGCCTGAACCACCTCTCAGATATGCCAGAACCACGTGCCAATGACCCCGGAAGCACCTGCTGAGCACGCCGGAACCACCTGCTCGACTCGCCAGAACCACCTGTCAGACACGCAAAAATCACCTGCCGGCTACGCCACAACCAGTTGGGGAACACTTCGGAATCACCTGCCGGGCTTGCTGGAACCACCTGCCGGTCATGCCAAAATCACCTGCCAACTACGCCAGTACCACTTGGCGGACACTGTGGAAACAGCTGTCGGGCCGGCCGGAACCACATCTCAGACGTGCCAGAACCATGTGCATGAGATGCTGGAACCACACCCCGAACAGACGGAAAACACCTGCCAGACCCGTCTGAACAACCTGCCGAGCACGCCGGAGCCACCTGCTCGACTCGCCGGAACCACCTACCTGACATGCCCAAATCACCAGCCGGGTATGCCAGAACCACTTGGCGGACACTCCGGAATCATCTTCCGGACATGCCGGAACCTGCTCTCAGACACACCAGAACCACGTGCCGGAGACGCCGGAAGCACCTGCCGAGCATGCCGGAGCCACCTGCTCGACTCGCCAGAAACACCTGCCGGACACGCCAAAATCACCTGCCGGGTACGCCAGAGCCACCTGGCGGACACTCCGAAACCACCTGTCGCGCATGCCGGAACCACCTCTCAGACGTGCCGGAAGCACGTGCCGGACACGCCGGAATCACCTACCGGACAGACCGGAACCACCTGCCGAGCACGCCGGAGCCACCTGTTCGACTCGCTGGAACCACCTGCCGGACAGGCCAATATCAACTGCTGGCTATGCCAGAACCACCTGGGGGACGGTCCGGAATCACCTGAAAGCCATGGCGGAACCACCTCTCAGACGTACCAGAACCACCTGCCGGAGAAGCTGGAAACACGTCCTGGACAGTCTGGAACCACCTGCCGGCCAAGCCTGAACCACCTGCCAAGCACAACGGAACAACCTGCCAGACACGCCAAAATCACCTGCGTGTTATGCCAGAACCACTTGGAGGACTCTCTGGGATGACCTGCCGGGCATGCCGGAACCACCTCTCAGACGTGCCAGAACCATGTGGCGGACAGTCCGGAATCACCTGTTGGGCATGCGCAACCACCTCTGAGACGTACCAGAACCACATGCCGTGCAGGCTGGAACCACCTACCGGACAGACCGGAATCACCTTTTGGGCATGCCGGAACCACCTGTCAGATGTGCCAGAAACACGTGCCGGAGAGGCCGGAAGCACCTGCCAAGCACGTTGGAACCACCTGCTCAACTCGCCTGAACCACCTGCTGAGCACGCCGGAACCACCTGCTCGACTCACCGGTACCACCTCCCTGACACGCCAAAATCACCTGCTGGGTATGCCAGAACCACTTGGCGGACACTCCGGAATCATCTGCCGGACATGCCGGAACCAGCTCTCAGACACACCAGAACCAAGTGCCGGAGACGGCGGAAGCACCTGCCGAGCATGCCGGAGCCACCTGCTCGACTCGCCAGAAACACCTGCCGGACACGCTAAAATCACCCGCCGGGTACGCCAGAACCACCTGGCGGACACTACGGAATCACCTGCCGCGCATGCCGGAACCACCTCTCAGACGTGCCGGAAGCACGTGCCAGACACGCCGGAAACACCTACCGGACAGACCGGAACCACCTGCCAAGAACGCCGGAGCCACCTGTTCGACTCGCTGGAACCACCTGCCGGACAGGCCAATATCAACTGCTGGCTATGCCAGAACCACCTGGGGGACAGTCCGGGATCACCTGCCAGCCATGGCGGAACCACCTCTCAGACGTACCAGAACCACCTGCCGGAGAAGCTGGAAACACGTCCTGGACAGACTGGAACCACGTGACGGCCATGCCTGAACCACCTGCCGAGCACGGCGGAACCACCTGCCGGACACGCCAAAATCACCTGCGGGCTACGCCAGAACCACTTGGACGACTCTCCGAAATGACCTGCCGGGCATGTTGGAACCACCTCTCAGACGTGCCAGAAGCACGTGGCGGACAGTCCGGAATCACCTGTTGGGCATACGCAACCACCTCTGAGACGTACCAGAACCACGTGCCGTGCACGCCGGAACCACCTACCGGACAGACCGGAATCAACTTTTGGGCATGCCGGAACCACCAGTCAGATGTGCCAGAAACACGTGCCGGAGACGACGGAAGCACCTGCCGAGCACGTCGCAACCACCTGCTCAACTCGCCTGAACCACCTGCCGGACACGCCAAAATCACCTGCCCGCTACACCAGCACCACTTCGGGGACAAGCCGGAATCACGTGAGGGGCATGCCGGCACAGCATCTCAGACTGAACCTCGTGCCGGACACCACAGAACCACCTGCCGGACAGACCGGAACCACCTGCCGGACACGCCGGAACCACCGGCTCGACCCACCAGAACGACGGCTGGACATACAAAATAACCTGCCGGCTACGCCGGAAACACTTGGCGAACACTCCGGAATCACCTGCCGGGCATGCCTGAACCCCTCTCAGATATGCCAGAACCACGTGCCAATGACCCCGGAAGCACCTGCTGAGCACGCCGGAACCACCTGCTCGACTCGCCAGAACCACCTGTCAGACACGCAAAAATCACCTGCCGGCTACGCCACAACCAGTTGGGGAACACTTCGGAATCACCTGCCGGGCTTGCTGGAACCACCTGCCGGTCATGCCAAAATCACCTGCCAACTACGCCAGTACCACTTGGCGGACACTGTGGAAACACCTGTCTGGCCGGCCGGAACCACATCTCAGACGTGCCAGAACCATGTGCATGAGATGCTGGAACCACACCCCGAACAGACGGAAAACACCTGCCAGACCCGTCTGAACAACCTGCCGAGCACGCCGGAGCCACCTGCTCGACTCGCCGGAACCACCTACCTGACATGCCCAAATCACCAGCCGGGTATGCCAGAACGACTTGGCGGACACTTCGGAATCATCTGCCGGACATTCCGGAACCAGCTCTCAGACACACCAGAACTACGTGCTGGAGACGCCGGAAGCACCTGCCGAGCATGCCGGAGCCACCTGCTCGACTCGCCAGAAACACCTGCCGGACACGCCAAAATCACCTGCCGGGTACGCCAGAACCACCTGGCGGACACTCCGAAACCACCTGTCGCGCATGCCGGAACCACCTCTCAGACGTGCCGGAAGCACGTGCCGGACACGCCGGAATCACCTACCGGACAGACCGGAACCACCTGCCGAGCACGCCAGAGCCACCTGTTCGACTCGCTGGAACCACCTGCCGGACAGGCCAATATCAACTGCTGGCTATGCCAGAACCACCTGGGGGACGGTCCGGAATCACCTGCCAGCCCTGGCGGAACCACCTCTCAGACGTACCAGAACCACCTGCCGGAGAAGCTGGAAACACGTCCTGGACAGTCTGGAACCACCTGCCGGCCAAGCCTGAACCACCTGCCAAGCACAACGGAACAACCTGCCAGACACGCCAAAATCACCTGCGTGTTATGCCAGAACCACTTGGAGGACTCTCTGGGATGACCTGCCGGGCATCCGGAACCAACTCTCAGACGTGCCAGAACCATGTGGCGGACAGTCCGGAATCACCTGTTGGGCATGCGCAACCACCTCTGAGACGTACCAGAACCACATGCCGTGCAGGCTGGAACCACCTACCGGACAGACCGGAATCACCTTTCGGGCATGCCGGAACCACCTGTCAGATGTGCCAGAAACACGTGCCGGAGAGGCCGGAAGCACCTGCCAAGCACGTTGGAACCACCTGCTCAACTCGCCTGAACCACCTGCCGGACATGCCAAAATCACCTGCCGACTATGCCAGAACCACTTGGCGAACACTCCGGAATCACTTGCCGGGCATGCAGGAACCACCTCTCAGACATGCCAGAACCCCGTGCCAATGACCCCGGAAGCACCAGACAAGCACGCCGGAACCACCTGCTCGACTCGCCAGAACCACCTGCCGATCACGCAAAAATCACCTGCCGGCTACGCCACAACCAGTTGGTGAACACTTTGGAATCACCTGCCAGGCTTGCTGGAACCACCTGCCAGTCATGCCAAAATCACCTGCCAACTACGCCAGAACCGTTTGGCGGACACTGCGGAAACACCTGTCGGGCCGGCTGGAACCACATCTCAGACGTGCCAGAAACGTGTTCACGAGATGCTGGAACCACACCCCGAACAGACGGATACCACCTGCCAGAACCGCCTGAACCACCTGCTGAGCACGCCGGAACCACCTGCTCGACTCACCGGTACCACCTCCCTGACATGCCAAAATCACCTGCTGGGTATGCCAGAAGCACTTGGCGGACACTCCGGAATCATCTGCCGGACATGCCGGAACCAGCTCTCAGACACACCAGAACCAAGTGCCGGAGACGCCGGAAGCACCTGCCGAGCATGCCGGAGCCACGTGCTCGACTCGCCAGAAACACCTGCCGGACACGCCAAAATCACCTGCCGGGTATGCCAGAACCACCTGGCGGACACTACGGAATCACCTGCCGCGCATGCCGGAACCACCTCTCAGACATGCCGGAAGCGCGTGCCAGACACGCCGGAAACACCTACCGGACAGACCGGAACCACCTGCCAAGAACGCCGGAGCCACCTGTTCGACTCGCTGGAACCACCTGCCGGACAGGCCAATATCAACTGCTGGCTATGCCAGAACCACCTGGGGGACAGTCCGGGATCAGCTGCCAGCCATGGCGGAACCACCTCTCAGACGTACCAGAACCTCCTGCCGGAGAAGCTGGAAACACGTCCTGGACAGACTGGAACCACGTGACGGACATGCCTGAACCACCTGCCGAGCACGGCGGAACCACCTGCCGGACACGCCAAAATCACCTGCGGGCTACGCCAGAACCACTTGGACGACTCTCCGAAATGACCTGCCGGCATGTTGGAACCACCTCTGACGTGCCAGAAGCACGTGGCGGACAGTCCGGAATTACCTGTTGGGCATACGCAACCACCTCTGAGACGTACCAGAACCACGTGCCGTGCACGCCAGAACCACATACCGGACAGACCGGAATCCACTTTTGGGCATGCCGGAACCACCAGTCAGATGTGCCAGAAACATGTGCCGGAGACGCCGGAAGCACCTGCTGATCACGTCGCAACCACCTGCTCAACTCGCCTGAACCACCTGCCGGACACGCCAAAATCACCTGCCCGCTACACCAGCACCACTTTGGGGACAAGCCGGAATCACGTGAGGGGCATGCCGGCACAGCCTCTCAGACTGAACCTCGTGCCGGACACCACAGAACCACCTGCCGGACAGACCGGAACCACCTGCCGCACACGCCGGAACCACCGGCTCGACCAGCCGGAACGACCGCTGGACATGCAAAATCACCTGCCGGCTACGCCGGAAACACTTGGCGAACACTCCGGAATCACCTGCCGGGCATGCCGGAACCACCTCTCAGATATGCCAGAACCACGTGCCAATGACCCCGGAAGCACCTGCCGAGCACGCCGGAACCACCTGCTCGACTCGCCAGAACCACCTGCCGGACACGCAAAAATCACCTGCCGGCTACGCCACAACCAGTTGGGGAACACTTCGGAATCACCTGCCGGGCTTGCTGGAACCACCTGCCGGTCATGCCAAAATCACCTGCCAACTACGCCAGTACCACTTGGCGGACACTGTGGAAACACCTGTCGGGCCGGCCGGAACCACATCTCAGACGTGCCAGAACCATGTGCATGAGATGCTGGAACCACACCCCGAAGAGACGGAAAACACCTGCCAGACCCGTCTGAACAACCTGCCGAGCACGCCGGAGCCACCTGCTCGACTCGCCGGAACCACCTACCTGACATGCCCAAATCACCAGCCGGGTATGCCAGAACCACTTGGCGGACACTCCGGAATCATCTGCCGGACATGCCGGAACCAGCTCTCAGACACACAAGAACCACGTGCCGGAGACGCCGGAAGCACCTGCCGAGCATGCCGGAGCCACCTGCTCGACTCGCCAGAAACACCTGCCGGACACGCCAAAATCACCTGCCGGGTACGGCAGAACCACCTGGCGGACACTCCGAAACCACCTGTCGCGCATGCCGGAACCACCTCTCAGACGTGCCGGAAGCACGTGCCGGACACGCCGGAATCACCTACCGGACAGACCGGAACCACCTGCCGAGCACGCCGGAGCCACCTGTTCGACTCGCTGGAACCACCTGCCGGACAGGCCAATATCAACTGCTGGCTATGCCAGAACCACCTGGGGGACGGTCCGGAATCACCTGCCAGCCATGGCGGAACCACCTCTCAGACGTACCAGAACCACCTGCCGGAGAAGCTGGAAACACGTCCTGGACAGTCTGGAACCACCTGCCGGCCAAGCCTGAACCACCTGCCAAGCACAACGGAACAACCTGCCAGACACGCCAAAATCACCTGCGTGTTATGCCAGAACCACTTGGAGGACTCTCTGGGATGACCTGCCGGGCATGCCGGAACCACCTCTCAGACGTGCCAGAACCATGTGGCGGACAGTCCGGAATCACCTGTTGGGCATGCGCAACCACCTCTGAGACGTACCAGAACCACATGCCGTGCAGGCTGGAACCACCTACCGGACAGACCGGAATCACCTTTCGGGCATGCCGGAACCACCTGTCAGATGTGCCAGAAACACGTGCCGGAGACGCCGGAAGCACCTGCCAAGCACGTTGGAACCACCTGCTCAACTCGCCTGAACCACCTGCCGGACACGCCAAAATCACCTGCCGGGTACGCCAGAACCACCTGGCGGACACTCCGAAATCACCTGTCGCGCATGCGGGAACCACCTCTCAGACATGCCGGAAGCACGTGCCGGACACGCCGGAATCACCTACCGGACAGACCGGAACCAAGTGCCGAGCACGCCGGAGCCACCTGTTCGACTCGCTGGAACCACCTGCCGGACAGGCCAATATCAAATGCTGGCTATGCCAGAACCAACTGGGGGACGGTCCGGAATCACCTGCCAGCCATGGCGGAACCACCTCTCAGACGTACCAGAACCACCTGCCGGAGAAGCTGGAAACACGTCCTGGAGAGTCTGGAACCACCTGCCGGCCAAGCCTGAACCACCTGCCAAGCACAACGGAACAACCTGCCGGACATGCCAAAATCACCTGCCGACTATGCCAGAACCACTTGGCGAACACTCCGGAATCACTTGCCGGACATGCAGGAACCACCTCTCAGACATGCCAGAACCCCGTGCAATGACCCCGGAAGCACCAGCCGAGCACGCCGGAACCACCTGCTCGACTCGCCAGAACCACCTGCCGATCACGCAAAAATCACCTGCCGGCTACGCCACAACCAGTTGGTGAACACTTTGGAATCACCTGCCAGGCTTGCTGGAACCACCTGCCAGTCATGCCAAAATCACCTGCCAACTACGCCAGAACCGCTTGGCGGACACTGCGGAAACACCTGTCGGGCCGGCTGGAACCACATCTAAGACGTGCCAGAAACGTGTTCATGAGATGCTGGAACCACACCCCGAACAGACGGATACCACCTGCCGGAACCGCCTGAACCACCTGCTGAGCACGCCGGAACCACCTGCTTGACTCACCGGTACCACCTCCCTGACACGCAAAAATCAACTGCTGGGTATGCCAGAACCACTTGGCGGACACTCTGGAATCATCTGCCGGACATGCCGGAACCAGCTCTCAGACACACCAGAACCAAGTGCCGGAGACGCCGGAAGCACCTGCTGAGCATGCCTGAGCCACATGCTCGACTTGCAAGAAACACCTGCCAGACACGCCAAAATCACCTACAGGGTACGCCAGAACCACGTGGCGGACACTCCGGAATCACCTGTCGGGCATGCCGGAACCACCTCTCAGACGTGCCAGAACCTCTTGCCGGACACGCCAGAACCACCTGCCGGACAGACCGGAACCACCTGCCGGACACGCCGGAACCACCGGCTCGACTCGCCGGAACCACCGCCGGACATGCAAAATCACCTGCCGGCTACGCCAGAACCACTTGGCGAACACTCCGGAATCACCTGCCGGGCATGCCGGAACCACCTTTCAGACTTGCCAGAACCATGTTCCGGACACGCCGGTACCACCTGCCGAGTATGCCGGAACCACCTGATCCACTCCCCAGAACCACCTGCTGGACACGCCAGAATCACCTGCCGGCTACGCCAGAACCACTCGGCAGACACTCCGGAACCACCTGCCGGGCATGCCGGAACCACCTCTCAGAGGTGCCAGAATCACAGGCCGGAGACTCCGGAATCACCTGCCGGGCATTCCGGAACCATCACTCAGACGTTCCAGAACCATGTTCCGGACACTCCGGTACCACCTGCCGAGCTCGCCGGAACCACCTGCTGGACACGCCAAAATCACCTGCCAGCTACGCCAGAACCACGCGGCAGACACTCCGGAATCACATGTCAGGCATTCCGAAACCACCTCTCAGAGGTGCCAGAACCACATGCCGGACACTCCGGAATCAATTGCCGGGCATGCCGGAACCACCTCTCAGACGTGCCAGGACCATGTGCCGGACACGCCGCAACCACCTGCCGAGTATGCCGGAACCACCTGCTCCACTCCCCAGAACCACCTGCTGGACACGCCAAAATCACCTGCCCGCTACGCCAGAACCACTCGGCAGACGCTCCGGAACCACTTCCAGGACAGACCGGAACCACCTTCCGGACACGCCGGGACCACCTGCTTGACTCGGCAGAACCACCAGCCGGACACACCGGAATCACCAGCCGGCTACGCCACAACCACTTGTCGGACACTCCAGAATCACCTGCCCGGCATGCTGGAACCACCTCTCAGAGGTGCCACAGCCACATGCAGGAGACGGCGGTAGCACCTGCCGAGAATGCCGGAAGTTCCTGATCCACACCCCAGAACCCCCTGCCGGACACGCCAAAATCACCTGCCGGCTACACCAGAACCACTTGGCGGACACTCCAGAATCACCTGCCGGGCATGCCAGCACAACCTCTCCGAAGTGCCAGAGGCACGTTCCGGACTGGCCGGAACCATCTCCCGGTCAGACCGGAAACACAGGAAACACTCGCCAGAACCTCCTGCTTGACTCACCGGTCCCACCTGCCGGACACGCCAAAATCACCTGCCCGCAACACCAGAACCACTTGGTGGACAAGCCGGAATCACGTGAAGTGCATGCCGACACAACCTCTCAGACGTGCCAGAACCTCGTGCCGGACACGCCAGAACCACCTGCTGGACAGACCGGAACCACCTGCTGGACACGCCGGAAACAGCGGCTCGACTCGCCGGAACCACTGCCGGACATGCAAAATCACCTGCCGGCAACGGCAGAACCACTTGGCGAACACTCGGGAATCACCTGCCGGGCATGGCGGAACCACCTCTCAGACATGCCGGAACCACATGCCAATGACACCGGAAGCACCTGCCGAACACGCCAGAATCACCTGCTCGACTCGCCAAAACCATATGCTGGACACACCAAAATCACCTGCCGGCTACGCCACAACCATTTGGTGAACACTTAGGAATCACCTGCCGGGCTGGCTGGAACCACCTGCCGGTCACGCCAACATCACCTGCCAGCTATGCCAGAACCACTTGGCGAACACCATGGAAACACCTGTCGGGCTGGCCGGAACCACCTCTCAGACTTGACAGAACCATGTGCCTGAGATGCCGGAACCACACCCCGAACAGACCGAAACCACCTGCCAGACCCGCCTGAACCCCCTGCCGAGCACGCCTGAACCACCTACTCGACTCGCCGGAACCACCTACCTGACACGCCAAAATCACCTGCCGGGTATGCCAGAGCCACTTGGTGGACACTCCAGAATCACCTTGCGGGCATGCCGGAACCACGTCATGGACAGATGGCAAACACCAGCCGGACCTGCCGGAACCACCTGCCGAGCACGCTGGAACCACCTGCTCGACTCACCAGAGCAACCTGCCGGACACATCATAAACACCTGTGGGGTACGCCAGAACCACTTGGAGGACTCTCCGGGATCACCTGCCGGGCATTCCGGAACCACCTCTCAGACGTGCCAGAACCATGTGCCGGACACGCCACAACCACCTGCCGAGTATGGCGGAACCACCTGCTCCACTCCCCAGAACCACCTGCTGGACACGCCAAAATCACCTGCCGGCTACGCCAGAAACACTCGGCAGACACTCCGGAACCACCTCCAGGACAGACCGGAACCAGCTGCCGGACACGCGGGGAACACCTGCTTGACTCGCCAGAACCACCTGCCGGCCACGCCAGAATCACCAGCCGGCTATGCCACAACCACTTGTCGGACACTCCGGAATCACCTGCCGGGCATGCTGGAACCACCTCTCAGAGGTGCCACAGCCACATGCAGGAGACGGCGGTAGCACCTGCCGAGAATGCCGGAATTTCCTGATCCACTCCGCAGAACCCCCTGCCGGACACTCCAAAATGACCTGCCGGCTACGCCAGAACCACTTGGCGGACACTCCGGAATCATCTGCCGGACATGCCGGAACCAGCTCTCAGACACACCAGAACCAAGTGCCGGAGACGCCGGAAGCACCTGCCGAGCATGCCAGAGCCACCTGCTCGACTCGCCAGAAACACCTGCCGGACACGCCAAAATCACCTGCCGGGTATGCCAGAACCACCTGGCGGACACTACGGAATCACCTGCCGCGCATGCCGGAACCACCTCTCAGACGTGCCGGAAGCACGTCCCGGACACGCCGGAAACACCTACCGGACAGACCGGAACCACCTGCCAAGAACGCCGGAGCCACCTGCTCTAATCGCCGGAACCACCTACCTGACATGCCCAAATCACCAGCCGGGTATGCCAGAACCACTTGGCGGACACTCCGGAATCATCTGCCGGACATGCCGGAACCAGCTCTCAGACACACCAGAACCACGTGCCGGAGACGCCGGAAGCACATGCCGAGCATGCTGGATCCACCTGCTCGACTCGCCAGAAACACCAGCCGGACACGCCAAAATCAACTGCCTGGTACGACTGAACCACCTGGCGGACACTCCGAAATCACGTGTCGCGCATGCCGGAACCACCTCTCAGACGTGCCGGAAGCACGTGCCGGACACGCCGGAAACACCTACCGGACAGACCGGAACCACCTGCCGAGCACACCGGAGCCACCTGTTCGACTCGCTGGAACCACCTGCCGGACAGGCCAATATCAACTGCTGGCTATGCCAGAACCACCTGGGGGACGGTCCGGAATCGCCTGCCAGCCATGGCGGAACCACCTCTCAGACGTGCCAGAAGCACGTGGCGGACAGTCCGGAATCACCTGTTGGGCATACGCAACCACCTCTGACACGTACCAGAACCACGTGCCGTGCACGCCGGAACCACCTACCGGACAGACCGGAATCAACTTTTGGGCATGCCGGAACCACCAGTCAGATGTGCCAGAAACACGTGCCGGAGACGCCGGAAGCACCTGCCGAGCACGTCGCAACCACCTGCTCAACTCGCCTGAACCACCTGCCGGACACGCCAAAATCACCTGCCCGCTACACCAGCCCCACTTCGGGGACAAGCCGGAATCACGTGAGGGGCATGCCGGCACAGCCTCTCAGACTGAAGCTCGTGCCGGACACCACAGAACCACCTGCCGGACAGACCGGAACCACCTGCCGGACACGCCGGAACCACCGGCTCGACCCGCCGGAACGACCGCTGGACATGCAAAATCACCTGCCGGCTACGCCGGAAACACTTGGCGAACACTCCGGAATCACCTGCCGGGCATGCCGGAACCACCGCTCAGATATGCCAGAACCACGTGCCAATGACCCCGGAAGCACCTGCCGAGCACGCCGGAACCACCTGCTCGACTCGCCAGAACCACCTGCCGGACACGCAAAAATCACCTGCCGGCTACGCCACAACCAGTTGGGGAACACTTCGGAATCACCTGCCGGGCTTGCTGGAACCACCTGCCAGTCATGCCAAAATCACCTGCCAACTACGCCAGTACCACTTGGCGGACACTGTGGAAACACCTGTCGGGCCGGCCGGAACCACATCTCAGACGTGCCAGAACCATGTGCATGAGATGCTGGAACCACACCCCGAACAGACGGAAAACACCTGCCAGACCCGTCTGAACAACCTGCCGAGCACGCCGGAGCCACCTGCTGAACTCGCCGGAACCACCTACCTGACATGCCCAAATCACCAGCCGGGTATGCCAGAACCACTTGGCGGACACTCCGGAATCATCTGCCGGAGATGCCGGAACCAGCTCTCAGACACACCGGAACCACGTGCCGGAGACGCCGGAAGCACCTGCCGAGCATGCCGGAGCCACCTGCTCGACTCGCCAGAAACACCTGCCGGACACGCCAAAATCACCTGCCGGGTACGCCAGAACCACCTGGCGGACACTCCGAAACCACCTGTCGCGCATGCCGGAACCACCTCTCAGACGTGCCGGAAGCACGTGCCGGACACGCCGGAATCACCTACCGGACAGACCGGAACCACCTGCCGAGCACGCCGGAGCCACCTGTTCGACTCGCTGGAACCACCTGCCGGACAGGCCAATATCAACTGCTGGCTATGCCAGAACCACCTGGGGGACGGTCCGGAATCACCTGCCAGCCATGGCGGAACCACCTCTCAGACGTACCAGAACCAGCTGCCGGAGAAGCTGGAAACACGTCCTGGACAGTCTGGAACCACCTGCCTTCCAAGCCTGAAACACCTGCCAAGCACAACGGAACAACCTGCCAGACACGCCAAAATCACCTGCGTGTTATGCCAGAACCACTTAGAGGACTCTCTGGGATGACCTGCCGGGCATGCCGGAACCACCTCTCAGACGTGCCAGAACCATGTGGCGGACAGTCCGGAATCACCTGTTGGGCATGCGCAACCACCTCTGAGACGTACCAGAACCACATGCCGTGCAGGCTGGAACCACCTACCGGACAGACCGGAATCACCTTTCGGGCATGCCGGAACCACCTGTCAGATGTGCCAGAAACACGTGCCGGAGACGCCGGAAGCACCTGCCAAGCACGTTGGAACCACCTGCTCAACTCGCCTGAACCACCTGCTGGACATGCCAAAATCACCTGCCGACTATGCCAGAACCACTTGGCGAACACTCCGGAATCACTTGCCGGGCATGCAGGAAACACCTCTCAGACATGCCAGAACCCCCTGCCAATGACCCCGGAAGCACCAGCCGAGCACACCGGAACCACCTGCTCGACTCGCCAGAACCACCTGCCGATCACGCAAAAATCACCTGCCGGCTACGCCACAACCAGTTGGTGAACACTTTGGAATCACCTGCCAGGCTTGCTGGAACCACCTGCCAGTCATGATAAAATCACCTGCCAACTACGCCAGAACCGCTTGGCGGACACTGCGGAAACACCTGTCGGGCCGGCTGGAACCACATCTCAGGCGTGCCAGAAACGTGTTCATGAGATGCTGGAACCACACCCCGAACAGACGGATACCACCTGCCAGAACCGCCTGAACCACCTGCTTAGCACGCCGGAACCACCTGCTCGACTCACCGGTACCACCTCCCTGACACGCCAAAATCACCTGCTGGGTATGCCAGAACCACTTGGCGGACACTCCGGAATCATCTGCCGGACATGCCGGAACCAGCTCTCAGAAACACCAGAACCACGTGCCGGAGACGCCGCAAGCACCTGCCGAGCATGCCGGAGCCACCTGCTCGACTCGCCAAAAACACCTGACGGACACGCCAAAATCACCTGCTGGGTATGCCAGAACCACCTGGTGGACACTAAGGAATCACCTGCCGCGCATGCCGGAATCACCTCTCAGACGTGCCGGAAGCACGTGCCAGACACGCCGCAAACACCTACCGGACAGACCGGAATCAACTTTTGGGCATGCCGGAACCACCAGTCAGATGTGCCAGAAACACGTGCCGGAGACGCCGGAAGCACCTGCCGAGCACGTCGCAACCACCTGCTCAACTCGCCTGAACCACCTGCAGGACACGCCAAAATCACCTGCCCGCTACACCAGCACCACTTCGGGGACAAGCCGGAATCACGTGAGGGGCATGCCGGCACAGCCTCTCAGACTGAAACTCGTGCCGGACACCACAGAACCACCTGCCGGACAGACCGGAACCACCTGCCGGACACGCCAGAACCACCGGCTCGACCCGCCGGAACGACCGCTGGACATGCAAAATCACCTGCCGGCTACGCCGGAAACACTTGGCGAACACTCCGGAATCACCTGCCGGGCATGCCGGAACCACCTCTCAGATATGCCAGAACCACGTGCCAATGACCCCGGAAGCACCTGCCGAGCACGCCTGAACCACCTGCTCGACTCGCCAGAACCACCAGCCGGACACGCAAAAATCACCTGCCGGCTACGCCACAACCAGTTGGGGAACACTTCGGAATCACCTGCCGGGCTTGCTGGAACCACCTGCCGGTCATGCCAAAATCACCTGCCAACTACGCCAGTACCACTTGGCGGACACTGTGGAAACAGCTGTCGGGCCAGCCGGAACCACATCTCAGACGTGCCAGAACCATGTGCATGAGATGCTGGAACCACACCCCGAACAGACGGAAAACACCTGCCAGACCCGTCTGAACAACCTGCCGAGCACGCCGGAGCCACCTGCTCGACTCGCCGGAACCACCTACCTGACATGCCCAAATCACCAGCTGGGTATGCCAGAACCACTTGCCGGACACTCCGGAATCATCTGCCGGACATGCCGGAACCAGCTCTCAGACACACCAGAACCACGTGCCGGAGACGCCGGAAGCACCTGCCGAGCATGCCGGAGCCACCTGCTCGACTCGCCAGAAACACCTGCCGGACATGCCAAAATCACCTGCCGGGTACGCCAGAACCACCTGGCGGACACTCCGAAATCACCTGTCGCGCATGCCGGAACCACCTCTCAGACGTGCCGGAAGCACGTGCCGGACACGCCGGAATCACCTACCGGACAGACCGGAACCACCTGCCGAGCACGCCGGAGCCACCTGTTCGACTCACTGGAACCACCTGCCGGACAGGCCAATATCAATTGCTGGCTATGCCAGAGCCACCTGGGAGACGGTCCGGAATCGCCTGCCAGCCATGGCAGAACCACCTCTCAGACGTACCAGAACCACCTGCCGGAGAAGCTGGAAACACGTCCTGGACAGTCTGGAATCACCTGCCGGCCAAGCCTGAACCACCTGCCGAGCACAACGGAACAACCTGCCAGACACGCCAAAATCACCTGCGTGTTATGCCAGAACCACTTGGAGGACTCTCTGGGATGACCTGCCGGGCATGCCGGAACCACCTCTCAGACGTGCCAGAACCATGTGGCGGACAGTCCGGAATCACCTGTTGGGCATGCGCAACCACCTCTGAGACGTACCAGAACCACATGCCGTGCAGGCTGGAACCACCTACCGGACAGACCGGAATCACCTTTCGGGCATGCCGGAACCACCTGTCAGATGTGCCAGAAACACGTGCCGGAGACGCCGGAAGCACCTGCCAAGCACGTTGGAACCACCTGCTCAACTCGCCTGAACCACCTGCCGGACATGCCAAAATCACCTGCCGACTATGCCAGAACCCCTTGGCGAACACTCCGGAATCACTTGCCGGGCATGCAGGAACCACCTCTCAGACATGCCAGAACCCCGTGCCAATGACCCCGGAAGCACCTGCCGAGCACGCCGGAACAACTTGCTCGACTCGCCAGAACCACCTGCTGATCACGCAAAAATCACCTGCCGGCTACGCAACAACCAGTTGCTGAACACTTTGGAATCACCTGCCAGGCTTGCTGGAACCACCTGCCAGTCATGCCAAAATCACCTGCCAACTACGCCAGAACCGCTTGGCGGACACTGCGGAAACACCTGTCGGGCCGGCTGGAACCACATCTCAGACGTGCCAGAAACGTGTTCAAAGGAGATGCTGGAACCACACCCCGAACAGACGGAAAACACCTGCCAGACCCGTCTGAACAACCTGCCGAGCACGCCGGAGCCACCTGCTCGACTCGCCGGAACCACCTACCTGACATGCCAAAATCACCAGCCGGGTGTGCCAGAACCACTTGCCCGACACTCCAGAATCATCTGCCGGACATGCCGGAACCAGCTCTCAGACACACCAGAACCACGTGCCGGAGACGCCGGAAGCACCTGCCGAGCATGCCGGAGCCACCTGCTTGACTCGCCAGAAACACCTGCCGGACACGCCAAAATCACCTGCCGGGTATGCCAGAACCACCTGGCGGACACTCCGAAATCACCTGTCGTGCATGCCGGAACCACCTCTCAGCCGTGCCGGAAGCACGTGCCGGACACGCCGGAATCACCTACCGGACAGACCGGAACCACCTGCCGAGCACGCCGGAGCCACCTGTTCGACTCGCTGGAACCACCTGCCGGACAGGCCAATATCAACTGCTGGCTATGCCAGAACCACCTGGGGGACGGTCCGGAATCGCCTGCCAGCCATGGCGGAACCACCTCTCAGACGTACCAGAACCACCTGCCGGAGAAGCTTGAAACACGTCCTGGACAGTCTGGAACCACCTGCCGGCCAAGCCTGAACCACCTGCCAAGCACAACGGAACAACCTGCCAGACACGCCAAAATCACCTGCGTGTTATGCCAGAACCACTTGGAGGACTCTCTGGGATGACCTGAAGGGCATGCCGGAACCACCTCTCAGACGTGCCAGAAGCATGTGGCGGACAGTCCGGAATCACCTGTTGGGCATGCGCAACCACCTCTGAGACGTACCAGAACCACATGCCGTGCAGGCTGGAAGCACCTACCGGACAGACCGGAATCACCTTTCGGGCATGCCGGAACCACCTGTCAGATGTGCCAGAAACACGTGCCGGAGACGCCGGAAGCACCTGCCAAGCACGTTGGAACCACCTGCTCAACTCGCCTGAACCACCTGCCGGACATGCCAAAATCACCTGCCGACTATGCCAGAACCCCTTGGCGAACACTCCGGAATCACTTGCCGGGCATGCAGGAACCACCTCTCAGACATGCCAGAACCCCGTGCCAATGACCCCGGAAGCACCAGCCGAGCACGCCGGAACCACCTGCTCGACTCGCCAGAACCACCTGCCGATCACGCAAAAATCACCTGCCGGCTACGCCACAACCAGTTGGTGAACACTTTGGAATCACCTGCCAGGCTTGCTGGAACCACCTGCCAGTCATGCCAAAATCACCTGCCAACTACGCCAGAACCGCTTGGCGGACACTGCGGAAACACCTGTCGGGCCGGCTGGAACCACATCTCAGACGTGCCAGAAACGTGTTCATGAGATGCTGGAACCACACCCCGAACAGACGGATACCACCTGCCAGAACCGCCTGAACCACCTGCTGAGCACGCCGGAACCACCTGCTCGACTCACCGGTACCACCTCCCTGACACGCCAAAATCACCTGCTAGGTATGCCAGAACCACTTGGCGGACACTCCGGAATCATCTGCCGGACATGCCGGAACCAGCTCTCAGACACAGCAGAACCACGTGCCGCAGACGCCGGAAGCACCTGCCGAGCATGCCGGAGCCACCTGCTCGACTCGCCAGAAACACCTGCCGGACACGCCAAAATCACCTGCCGGGTATGCCAGAACCACCTGGCGGACACTACGGAATCACCTGCCGCGCATGCCGGAACCACCTCTCAGACGTGCCGGAAGCACGTGCCAGACACGCCGGAAACACCTACCGGACAGACCGGAACCACCTGCCAAGAACGCCGGAGCCACCTGTTCGACTCGCTGGAACCACCTGCCGGACAGGCCAATATCAACTGCTGGCTATGCCAGAACCACCTGGGGGACAGTCCGGGATCACCTGCCAGCCATGGCGGAACCACCTCTCAGACGTACCAGAACCACCTGCCGGAGAAGCTGGAAACACGTCCTGGACAGACTGGAACCACGTGACGGCCATGCCTGAACCACCTGCCGAGCACGGCAGAACCACCTGCCGGACACGCCAAAATCACCTGCGGGCTACGCCAGAACCACTTGGACGACTCTCCGAAATGACCTGCCGGGCATGTTGGAACCACCTCTCAGACGTGCCAGAAGCACGTGCCAGACAGTCCGGAATCACCTGTTGGGCATACGCAACCACCTCTGAGACGTACCAGAACCACGTGCCGTGCACGCCGGAACCACCTACCGGACAGACCGGAATCAACTTTTGGGCATGCCGGAACCACCAGTCAGATGTGCCAGAAACACGTGCCGGAGACGCCGGAAGCACCTGCCGAGCACGTCGCAACCACCTGCTCAACTCGCCTGAACCACCTGCCGGACACGCCAAAATCACCTGCCCGCTACACCAGCACCACTTCGGGGACAAGCCGGAATCACGTGAGGGGCATGCCGGCACAGCCTCTCAGACTGAACCTCGTGCCGGACACCACAGAACCACCTGCCGGACAGACCGGAACCACCTGCCGGACACGCCGGAACCACCGGCTCGACCCGCCGGAACGACCGCTGGACATGCAAAATCACCTGCCGGCTACGCCGGAAACACTTGGCGAACACTCCGGAATCACCTGCCGGGCATGCCGGAACCACCTCTCAGATATGCCAGAACCACGTGCCAATGACCCCGGAAGCACCTGCCGAGCACGCCGGAACCACATGCTCGACTCGCCAGAACCACCTGCCGGACACGCAGAAATCACCTGCCGGCTGCGCCACAACCAGTTGGGGAACACTTCGGAATCACCTGCCGGGCTTGCTGGAACCACCTGCCGGTGATGCCAAAATCACCTGCCAACTACGCCAGTACCACTTGGCGGACACTGTGGAAACAGCTGTCGGGCCGGCCGGAACCACATTTCAGACGTGCCAGAACCATGTGCATGAGATGCTGGAACCACACCCCGAACAGACGGAAAACACCTGCCAGACCCGTCTGAACAACCTGCCGAGCACGCCGGAGCCACCTGCTCGACTCGCCGGAACCACCTACCTGACATTCCCAAATCACCAGCCGGGTATGCCAGAACCACTTGGCGGACACTCCGGAATCATCTGCCGGACATGCCGGAACCAGCTCTCAGACACACCAGAACCACGTGCCGGAGACGCCGGAAGCACCTGCCGAGCATGCCGGAGCCACCTGCTCGACTCGCCAGAAACACCTGCCGGACATGCCAAAATCACCTGCCGGGTACGCCAGAACCACCTGGCGGACACTCCGAAATCACCTGTCGCGCATGCCGGAACCACATCTCAGACGTCCCGGAAGCAAGTGCCGGACACGCCGGAATCACCTACCGGACAGACCGGAACCACCTGCCGAGCACGCCGGAGCCACCTGTTCGACTCGCTGGAACCACCTGCCGGACAGGCCAATATCAATTGCTGGCTATGCCAGAGCCACCTGGAAGACGGTCCGGAATCGCCTGCCAGCCATGGCAGAACCACGTCTCAGACCTACCAGAACCACCTGACGGAGAAGCTGGAAACTCGTCCTGGACAGTCTGGAACCACCTGCCGGCCAAGCCTGAACCACCTGCCAAGCACAACGGAACAACCTGCCAGACACGCCAAAATCACCTGCGTGTTATGCCAGAACCACTTGGAGGACTCTCTGGGATGACCTGCCGGGCATGCCGGAACCACCTCTCAGACGTGCCAGAACCATGTGGCGGACAGTCCGGAATAACCTGTTTGGCATGCGCAACCACCTCTGAGACGTACCAGAACCACATGCCGTGCAGGCTGGAACCACCTACCGGACAGACCGGAATCACCTTTCGGGCATGCCGGAACCACCTGTCAGATGTGCCAGAAACACGTGCCGGAGACGCCGGAAGCACCTGCCAAGCACGTTGGAACCACCTGCTCAACTCGCCTGAACCACCTGCCGGACATGGCAAAATCACCTGCCGACTATGCCAGAACCCCTTGGCGAACACTCCGGAATCACTTGCCGGGCATGCAGGAACCACCTCTCAGACATGCCAGAACCCCGTGCCAATGACCCCGGAAGCACCAGCCGAGCACGCCGGAACCACCTGCTCGACTCGCCAGAACCACCTGCCGATCACGCAAAAATCACCTGCCGGCTACGCCACAACCAGTTGGTGAACACTTTGGAATCACCTGCCAGGCTTGCTGGAACCACCTGCCAGTCATGCCAAAATCACCTGCCAACTACGCCAGAACCGCTTGGCGGACACTGCGGAAACACCTGTCGGGCCGGCTGGAACCACATCTCAGACGTGCCAGAAACGTGTTCATGAGATGCTGGAACCACACCCCGAACAGACGGATACCACCTGCCAGAACCGCCTGAACCACCTGCTGAGCACGCCGGAACCACCTGCTCGACTCACCGGTACCACCTCCCTGACACGCCAAAATCACCTGCTGGGTATGCCAGAACCACTTGGCGGACACTCCGGAATCATCTGCCGGACATGCCGGAACCAGCTCTCAGACACAGCAGAACCACGTGCCGCAGACGCCGGAAGCACCTGCCGAGCATGCCGGAGCCACCTGCTCGACTCGCCAGAAACACCTGCCGGACACGCCAAAATCACCTGCCGGGTATGCCAGAACCACCTGGCGGACACTACGGAATCACCTGCCGCGCATGCCGGAACCACCTCTCAGACGTGCCGGAAGCACGTGCCAGACACGCCGGAAACACCTACCGGACAGACCGGAACCACCTGCCAAGAACGCCGGAGCCACCTGTTCGACTCGCTGGAACCACCTGCCGGACAGGCCAATATCAACTGCTGGCTATGCCAGAACCACCTGGGGGACAGTCCGGGATCACCTGCCAGCCATGGCGGAACCACCTCTCAGACGTACCAGAACCACCTGCCGGAGAAGCTGGAAACACGTCCTGGACAGACTGGAACCACGTGACGGCCATGCCTGAACCACCTGCCGAGCACGGCGGAACCACCTGCCGGACACGCCAAAATCACCTGCGGGCTATGCCAGAACCACTTGGACGACTCTCCGAAATGATCTGCCGGGCATGTTGGAACCACCTCTCAGACGTGCCAGAAGCACGTGCCAGACAGTCCGGAATCACCTGTTGGGCATACGCAACCACCTCTGACACGTACCAGAACCAAGTGCCGTGCACGCCGGAACCACCTACCGGACAGACCGGAATCAACTTTTGGGCATGCCGGAACCACCAGTCAGATGTGCCAGAAACACGTGCCGGAGACGCCGGAAGCACCTGCCGAGCACGTCGCAACCACCTGCTCAACTCGCCTGAACCACCTGCCGGACACACCAAAATCACCTGCCCGCTACAGCAGCACCACTTCGGGGACAAGCCGGAATCACGTGAGGGGCATGCCGGCACAGCCTCTCAGACTGAACCTCGTGCCGGACACCACAGAACCACCTGCCGGACAGACCGGAACCACCTGCCGGACACGCCGGAACCACCAGCTCGACCCGCCGGAACGACCGCTGGACATGCAAAATCACCTGCCGGCTACGCCGGAAACACTTGGCGAACACTCCAGAATCACCTGCCGGGCATGCCGGAACCACCTCTCATATATGCCAGAACCACGTGCCAATGACCCCGGAAGCACCTGCCGAGCACGCCGGAACCACCTGCTCGACTCGCCAGAACCACCTGCCGGACACGCAAAAATCACCTGCCGGCTACGCCACAACCAGTTGGGGAACACTTCGGAATCACCTGCCGGGCTTGCTGGAACGACCTTCCGGTCATGCCAAAATCACCTGCCAACTACGCCAGTACCACTTGGCGGACACTGTGGAAACACCTGTCGGGCCGGCCGGAACCACATCTCAGACGTGCCAGAACCATGTGCATGAGATGCTGGAACCACACCCCGAACAGACGGAAAACACCTGCCAGACCCGTCTGAACAACCTGCCGAGCACGCCGGAGCCACCTGCTCGACTCGCCGGAACCACCTACCTGACATGCCCAAATCACCAGCCGGGTATGCCAGAACCACTTGCCGGACACTCCAGAATCATCTGCCGGACATGCCGGAACCAGCTCTCAGACACACCAGAACCACGTGCCGGAGACGCCGGAAGCACCTGCCGAGCATGCCGGAGCCACCTGCTTGACTCGCCAGAAACACCTGCCGGACACGCCAAAATCACCTGCCGGGTACGCCAGAACCACCTGGCGGACACTCCGAAATCACCTGTCGCGCATGCCGGAACCACCTCTCAGACATGCCAGAACCCCGTGCCAATGACCCCGGAAGCACCTGCCGAGCACGCCGGAACAACTTGCTCGACTCGCCAGAACCACCTGCCGATCACGCAAAAATCACCTGCCGGCTACGCCACAACCAGTTGGTGAACACTTTGGAATCACCTGCCAGGCTTGCTGGAACCACCTGCCAGTCATGCCAAAATCACCTGCCAACTACGCCAGAACCGCTTGGCGGACACTGCGGAAACACCTGTCGGGCCGGCTGGAACCACATCTCAGACGTGCCAGAAACGTGTTCAAAGGAGATGCTGGAACCACACCCCGAACAGACGGAAAACACCTGCCAGACCCGTCTGAACAACCTGCCGAGCACGCCGGAGCCACCTGCTCGACTCGCCGGAACCACCTACCTGACATGCCAAAATCACCAGCCGGGTATGCCAGAACCACTTGGCGGACACTCCGGAATCATCTGCCGGACATGCCGGAACCAGCTCTCAGACACACCAGAACCACGTGCCGCAGACGCCGGAAGCACCTGCCGAGCATGCCGGAGCCACCTGCTCGACTCGCCAGAAACACCTGCCGGACACGCCAAAATCACCTGCCGGGTACGCCAGAACCACCTGGCGGACACTCCGAAATCACCTGTCGCGCATGCCGGAACCACATCTCAGACGTGCCGGAAGCAAGTGCCGGACACGCCGGAATCACCTACCGGACAGACCGGAACCACCTGCCGAGGACGCCGGAGCCACCTGTTCGACTCACTGGAACCACCTGCCGGACAGGCCAATATCAATTGCTGGCTATGCCAGAGCCACCTGGAAGACGGTCCGGAATCGCCTGCCAGCCATGGCAGAACCACGTCTCAGACCTACCAGAACCACCTGACGGAGAAGCTGGAAACTCGTCCTGGACAGTCTGGAACCACCTGCCGGCCAAGCCTGAACCACCTGCCAAGGACAACGGAACAACCAGCCAGACACGCCAAAATCACCTGCGTGTTATGCCAGAACCACTTGGAGGACTCTCTGGGATGACCTGCCGGGCATGCCGGAACCACCTCTCAGACGTGCCAGAACCATGTGGCGGACAGTCCGGAATCACCTGTTGGGCATGCGCAACCACCTCTGAGACGTACCAGAACCACATGCCGTGCAGGCTGGAACCACCTACCGGACAGACCGGAATCACCTTTCGGGCATGCCGGAACCACCTGTCAGATGTGCCAGAAACACGTGCCGGAGACGCCGGAAGCACCTGCCAAGCACGTTGGAACCACCTGCTCAACTCGCCTGAACCACCTGCCGGACATGCCAAAATCACCTGCCGACTATGCCAGAACCCCTTGGAGAACACTCCGGAATCACTTGCCGGGCATGCAGGAACCAGCTCTCAGACACACCAGAACCACGTGCCGGAGACCCCGGAAGCACCTGCCGAGCATGCCGGAGCCACCTGCTCGACTCGCCAGAAACACCTGCCGGACACGCCAAAATCACCTGCCGGGTACGCCAGAACCACCTGGCGGACACTCCGAAATCACCTGTCGTGCATGCCGGAACCACCTCTCAGACGTGCCGGAACCCCGTGCCAATGACCCCGGAAGCACCAGCCGAGCACGCCGGAACCACCTGCTCGACTCGCCAGAACCACCTGCCGATCACGCAAAAATCACCTGCCGGCTACGCCACAACCAGTTGGTGAACACTTTGGAATCACCTGCCAGGCTTGCTGGAACCACCTGCCAGTCATGCCAAAATCACCTGCCAACTACGCCAGAACCGCTTGGCGGACACTGCGGAAACACCTGTCGTGCCGGGTGGAACCACATCTCAGATGTGCCAGAAACGTGTTCATGAGATGCTGGATCCACACCCCGAACAGACGGATACCACCTGCCAGAACCGCCTGAACCACCTGCTGAGCACGCCGGAACCACCTGCTCGACTCACCGGTACCACCTCCCTGACACGCCAAAATCACCTGCTGAGTATGCCAGAACCACTTGGCGGACACTCCGGAATCATCTGCCGGACATGCCGGAACCAGCTCTCAGACACACCAGAACCAAGTTCCGGAGACGCCGGAAGCACCTGCCGAGCATGCCGGAGCCACCTGCTCGACTCGCCAGAAACACCTGCCGGACACGCCAAAATCACCTGCCGGGTACGCCAGAACCACCTGGCGGACACTCCGAAATCACCTGTCGCGCATGCCGGAACCACATCTCAGACGTGCCGGAAGCAAGTGCCGGACACGCCGGAATCACCTACCGGACAGACCGGAACCACCTGCCGAGGACGCCGGAGCCACCTGTTCGACTCACTGGAACCACCTGCCGGACAGGCCAATATCAATTGCTGGCTATGCCAGAGCCACCTGGAAGACGGTCCGGAATCGCCTGCCAGCCATGGCAGAACCACGTCTCAGACCTACCAGAACCACCTGACGGAGAAGCTGGAAACTCGTCCTGGACAGTCTGGAACCACCTGCCGGCCAAGCCTGAACCACCTGCCAAGGACAACGGAACAACCAGCCAGACACGCCAAAATCACCTGCGTGTTATGCCAGAACCACTTGGAGGACTCTCTGGGATGACCTGCCGGGCATGCCGGAACCACCTCTCAGACGTGCCAGAACCATGTGGCGGACAGTCCGGAATAACCTGTTTGGCATGCGCAACCACCTCTGAGACGTACCAGAACCACATGCCGTGCAGGCTGGAACCACCTACCGGACAGACCGGAATCACCTTTCGGGCATGCCGGAACCACCTGTCAGATGTGCCAGAAACACGTGCCGGAGACGCCGGAAGCACCTGCCAAGCACGTTGGAACCACCTGCTCAACTCGCCTGAACCACCTGCCGGACATGCCAAAATCACCTGCCGACTATGCCAGAACCCCTTGGAGAACACTCCGGAATCACTTGCCGGGCATGCAGGAACCAGCTCTCAGACACACCAGAACCACGTGCCGGAGACCCCGGAAGCACCTGCCGAGCATGCCGGAGCCACCTGCTCGACTCGCCAGAAACACCTGCCGGACACGCCAAAATCACCTGCCGGGTACGCCAGAACCACCTGGCGGACACTCCGAAATCACCTGTCGTGCATGCCGGAACCACCTCTCAGACGTGCCGGAACCCCGTGCCAATGACCCCGGAAGCACCAGCCGAGCACGCCGGAACCACCTGCTCGACTCGCCAGAACCACCTGCCGATCACGCAAAAATCACCTGCCGGCTACGCCACAACCAGTTGGTGAACACTTTGGAATCACCTGCCAGGCTTGCTGGAACCACCTGCCAGTCATGCCAAAATCACCTGCCAACTACGCCAGAACCGCTTGGCGGACACTGCGGAAACACCTGTCGTGCCGGGTGGAACCACATCTCAGATGTGCCAGAAACGTGTTCATGAGATGCTGGATCCACACCCCGAACAGACGGATACCACCTGCCAGAACCGCCTGAACCACCTGCTGAGCACGCCGGAACCACCTGCTCGACTCACCGGTACCACCTCCCTGACACGCCAAAATCACCTGCTGAGTATGCCAGAACCACTTGGCGGACACTCCGGAATCATCTGCCGGACATGCCGGAACCAGCTCTCAGACACACCAGAACCAAGTTCCGGAGACGCCGGAAGCACGTGCCGAGCATGCCGGAGCCACCTGCTCGACTCGCCAGAAACACCTGCCGGACACGCCAAAATCACCTGCCGGGTACGCCAGAACCACCTGGCGGACACTACGGAATCACCTGCCGCGCATGCCTGAACCACCTCTCAGACGTGCCGGAAGCACGTGCCAGACACGCCGGAAACACCTACCGGACAGACCGGAACCACCTGCCAAGAACGCCGGAGCCACCTGTTCGACTCGCTGGAACCACCTGCCGGACAGGCCAATATCAACTGCTGGCTATGCCAGAACCACCTGGGGGACAGTCCGGGATCAGCTGCCAGCCATGGCGGAACCACCTCTCAGACGTACCAGAACCACCTGCCGGAGAGGCTGGAAACACGTCCTGGACAGTCTGGAACCACCTGCCGGCCAAGCCTGAACCACCTGCCAAGCACAACGGAACAACCTGCCAGACACGCCAAAATCACCTGCGTGTTATGCCAGAACCACTTGGAGGACTCTCTGGGATGACCTGAAGGGCATGCCGGAACCACCTCTCAGACGTGCCAGAACCATGTGGCGGACAGTCCGGAATCACCTGTTGGGCATGCGCAACCACCTCTGAGACGTACCAGAACCACATGCCGTGCAGGCTGGAACCACCTGCCGGACAGACCGGAATCACCTTTCGGGCATGCCGGAACCACCTGTCAGATGTGCCAGAAACACGTGCCGGAGAGGCCGGAAGCACCTGCCAAGCACGTTGGAACCACCTGCTCAACTCGCCTGAACCACCTGCCGGACATGCCAAAATCACCTGCCGACTATGCCAGAACGACTTGGCGAACACTCAGGAATCACTTGCCGGGCATGCAGGAACCACCTCTCAGACATGCCAGAACCCCGTGCCAATGACCCCGGAAGCACCAGCCGAGCACGACGGAACCACCTGCTCGACTCGACAGAACCACCTGCCGATCACGCAAAAATCACCTGCCGGCTACGCCACAACCAGTTGGTGAACACTTTGGAATCACCTGCCAGGCTTGCTGGAACCACCTGCCAGTCATGCCAAAATCACCTGCCAACTACGCCAGAACCGCTTGGCGGATACTGCGGAAACACCTGTCGGGCCGGCTGGAACCACATCTCAGACGTGCCAGAAACGTGTTCATGAGATGCTGGAACCACACCCCGAACAGAGGGATACCACCTGCCAGAACCGCCTGAACCACCTGCTGAGCACGCCGGAACCACCTGCTCGACTCACCGGTACCACCTCCCTGACACGCCAAAATCACCTGCTGGGTATGCCAGAACCACTTGGCGGACACTCCGGAATCATCTGCCGGACATGCCGGAACCAGCTCTCAGACACACCAGAACCAAGTGCCGGAGACGCCGGAAGCACCTGCCGAGCATGCCGGAGCCACCTGCTCGACTCGCCAGAAACACCTGCCGGACACGCCAAAATCACCTGCCGGGTATGCCAGAACCACCTGGCGGACACTACGGAATCACCTGCCGCGCATGCCGGAACCACCTCTCAGATGTGCCGGAAGCACGTGCCAGACCCGCCGGAAACACCTACCGGACAGACCGGAACCACCTGCCAAGAACGCCGGAGCCACCTGTTCGACTCGCTGGATCCACCTGCCGGACAGGCCAATATCAACTGCTGGCTATGCCAGAACCACCTGGGGGACAGTCCGGGATCACCTGCCAGCCATGGTGGAACCACCTCTCAGACGTAACAGAACCACCTGCCGGAGAAGCTGGAAACACGTCCTGGACAGACTGGAACCACGTGACGGCCATGCCTGAACCACCTGCCGAGCACGGCGGAACCACCTGCCGGACACGCCAAAATCACCTGCGGGCTACGCCAGAACCACTTGGACGACTCTCCGAAATGACCTGCCGGGCATGTTGGAACCACCTCTCAGACGTGCCAGAAGCACGTGGCGGACAGTCCGGAATCACCTGTTGGGCATACGCAACCACCTCTGACACGTACCAGAACCACGTGCCGTGCACGCCGGAACCACCTACCGGACAGACCGGAATCAACTTTTGGGCATGCCGGAACCACCAGTCAGATGTGCCAGAAACACGTGCCGGAGACGCCGGAAGCACCTGCCGAGCACGTCGCAACCACCTGCTCAACTCGCCTGAACCACCTGCCGGACACGCCAAAATCACCTGCCCGCTACACCAGCACCACTTCGGGGACAAGCCGGAATCACGTGAGGGGCATGCCGGCACAGCCTCTCAGACTGAACCTCGTGCCGGACACCACAGAACCACCTGCCGGACAGACCGGAACCTCCTGCCGGACACGCCGGAACGACCGCTGGACATGCAAAATCACCTGCCGGCTACGCCGGAAACACTTGGCGAACACTCCGGAATCACCTGCCGGGCATGCCTGAACCACCTCTCAGATATGCCAGAACCACGTGCCAATGACCCCGGAAGCACCTGCCGAGCACGCCAGAACCACCTGCTCGACTCGCCAGAACCACCTGCCGGACACGCAAAAATCACCTGCCGGCTACGCCACAACCAGTTGGGGAACACTTCGGAATCACCTGCCGGGCTTGCTGGAACCACCTGCCGGTCATGCCAAAATCACCTGCCAACTACGCCAGTACCACTTGGCGGACACTGTGGAAACAGCTGTCGGGCCGGCCGGAACCACATCTCAGACGTGCCAGAACCATGTGCATGAGATGCTGGAACCACACCCCGAACAGACGGAAAACACCTGCCAGACCCGTCTGAACAACCTGCCGAGCACGCCGGAGCCACCTGCTCGACTCGCCGGAACCACCTACCTGACATGCCCAAATCACCAGCCGGGTATGCCAGAACCACTTGGCGGACACTCCGGAATCATCTGCCGGACATGCCGGAACCAGCTCTCAGACACACCAGAACCACGTGCCGGAGACCCCGGAAGCACCTGCCGAGCATGCCGGAGCCACCTGCTCGACTCGCCAGAAACACCTGCCGGACACGCCAAAATCACCTGCCGGGTACGCCAGAACCACCTGGCGGACACTCCGAAATCACCTGTCGTGCATGCCGGAACCACCTCTCAGACGTGCCGGAACCCCGTGCCAATGACCCCGGAAGCACCAGCCGAGCACGCCGGAACCACCTGCTCGACTCGCCAGAACCACCTGCCGATCACGCAAAAATCACCTGCCGGCTACGCCACAACCAGTTGGTGAACACTTTGGAATCACCTGCCAGGCTTGCTGGAACCACCTGCCAGTCATTCCAAAATCACCTGCCAACTACGCCAGAACCGCTTGGCGGACACTGCGGAAACACCTGTCGTGCCGGGTGGAACCGCATCTCAGATGTGCCAGAAACGTGTTCATGAGATGCTGGATCCACACCCCGAACAGACGGATACCACCTGCCAGAACCGCCTGAACCAACTGCTGAGCACGCCGGAACCACCTGCTCGACTCACCGGTACCACCTCCCTGACACGCCAAAATCACCTGCTGGGTATGCCAGAACCACTTGGCGGACACTCCGGAATCATCTGCCGGACATGCCGGAACCAGCTCTCAGACACACCAGAACCAAGTGCCGGAGACGCCGGAAGCACCTGCCGAGCATGCCGGAGCCACCTGCTCGACTCGCCAGAAACACCTGCCGGACACGCTAAAATCACCCGCCGGGTACGCCAGAACCACCTGGCGGACACTACGGAATCACCTGCCGCGCATGCCGGAACCACCTCTCAGACGTGCCGGAAGCACGTGCCAGACACGCCGGAAACACCTACCGGACAGACCGGAACCACCTGCCAAGAACGCCGGAGCCACCTGTTCGACTCGCTGGAACCACCTGCCGGACAGGCCAATATCAACTGCTGGCTATGCCAGAACCACCTGGGGGACAGTCCGGGATCACCTGCCAGCCATGGCGGAACCACCTCTCAGACGTACCAGAACCACCTGCCGGAGAAGCTGGAAACACGTCCTGGACAGACTGGAACCACGTGACGGCCATGCCTGAACCACCTGCCGAGCACGGCGGAACCACCTGCCGGACACGCCAAAATCACCTGCGGGCTACGCCAGAACCACTTGGACGACTCTCCGAAATGACCTGCCGGGCATGTTGGAACCACCTCTCAGACGTGCCAGAAGCACGTGGCGGACAGTCCGGAATCACCTGTTGGGCATACGCAACCACCTCTGAGACGTACCAGAACCACGTGCCGTGCACGCCGGAACCACCTACCGGACAGACCGGAATCAACTTTTGGGCATGCCGGAACCACCAGTCAGATGTGCCAGAAACACGTGCCGGAGACGACGGAAGCACCTGCCGAGCACGTCGCAACCACCTGCTCAACTCGCCTGAACCACCTGCCGGACACGCCAAAATCACCTGCCCGCTACACCAGCACCACTTCGGGGACAAGCCGGAATCACGTGAGGGGCATGCCGGCACAGCCTCTCAGACTGAACCTCGTGCCGGACACCACAGAACCACCTGCCGGACAGACCGGAACCACCTGCCGGACACGCCGGAACCACCGGCTCGACCCACCAGAACGACGGCTGGACATACAAAATAACCTGCCGGCTACGCCGGAAACACTTGGCGAACACTCCGGAATCACCTGCCGGGCATGCCTGAACCACCTCTCAGATATGCCAGAACCACGTGCCAATGACCCCGGAAGCACCTGCTGAGCACGCCGGAACCACCTGCTCGACTCGCCAGAACCACCTGTCAGACACGCAAAAATCACCTGCCGGCTACGCCACAACCAGTTGGGGAACACTTCGGAATCACCTGCCGGGCTTGCTGGAACCACCTGCCGGTCATGCCAAAATCACCTGCCAACTACGCCAGTACCACTTGGCGGACACTGTGGAAACAGCTGTCGGGCCGGCCGGAACCACATCTCAGACGTGCCAGAACCATGTGCATGAGATGCTGGAACCACACCCCGAACAGACGGAAAACACCTGCCAGACCCGTCTGAACAACCTGCCGAGCACGCCGGAGCCACCTGCTCGACTCGCCGGAACCACCTACCTGACATGCCCAAATCACCAGCCGGGTATGCCAGAACCACTTGGCGGACACTCCGGAATCATCTTCCGGACATGCCGGAACCTGCTCTCAGACACACCAGAACCACGTGCCGGAGACGCCGGAAGCACCTGCCGAGCATGCCGGAGCCACCTGCTCGACTCGCCAGAAACACCTGCCGGACACGCCAAAATCACCTGCCGGGTACGCCAGAGCCACCTGGCGGACACTCCGAAACCACCTGTCGCGCATGCCGGAACCACCTCTCAGACGTGCCGGAAGCACGTGCCGGACACGCCGGAATCACCTACCGGACAGACCGGAACCACCTGCCGAGCACGCCGGAGCCACCTGTTCGACTCGCTGGAACCACCTGCCGGACAGGCCAATATCAACTGCTGGCTATGCCAGAACCACCTGGGGGACGGTCCGGAATCACCTGAAAGCCATGGCGGAACCACCTCTCAGACGTACCAGAACCACCTGCCGGAGAAGCTGGAAACACGTCCTGGACAGTCTGGAACCACCTGCCGGCCAAGCCTGAACCACCTGCCAAGCACAACGGAACAACCTGCCAGACACGCCAAAATCACCTGCGTGTTATGCCAGAACCACTTGGAGGACTCTCTGGGATGACCTGCCGGGCATGCCGGAACCACCTCTCAGACGTGCCAGAACCATGTGGCGGACAGTCCGGAATCACCTGTTGGGCATGCGCAACCACCTCTGAGACGTACCAGAACCACATGCCGTGCAGGCTGGAACCACCTACCGGACAGACCGGAATCACCTTTTGGGCATGCCGGAACCACCTGTCAGATGTGCCAGAAACACGTGCCGGAGAGGCCGGAAGCACCTGCCAAGCACGTTGGAACCACCTGTTCAACTCGCCTGAACCACCTGCTGAGCACGCCGGAACCACCTGCTCGACTCACCGGTACCACCTCCCTGACACGCCAAAATCACCTGCTGGGTATGCCAGAACCACTTGGCGGACACTCCGGAATCATCTGCCGGACATGCCGGAACCAGCTCTCAGACACACCAGAACCAAGTGCCGGAGACGGCGGAAGCACCTGCCGAGCATGCCGGAGCCACCTGCTCGACTCGCCAGAAACACCTGCCGGACACGCTAAAATCACCCGCCGGGTACGCCAGAACCACCTGGCGGACACTACGGAATCACCTGCCGCGCATGCCGGAACCACCTCTCAGACGTGCCGGAAGCACGTGCCAGACACGCCGGAAACACCTACCGGACAGACCGGAACCACCTGCCAAGAACGCCGGAGCCACCTGTTCGACTCGCTGGAACCACCTGCCGGACAGGCCAATATCAACTGCTGGCTATGCCAGAACCACCTGGGGGACAGTCCGGGATCACCTGCCAGCCATGGCGGAACCACCTCTCAGACGTACCAGAACCACCTGCCGGAGAAGCTGGAAACACGTCCTGGACAGTCTGGAACCACCTGCCGGCCAAGCCTGAACCACCTGCCAAGCACAACGGAACAACCTGCCAGACACGCCAAAATCACCTGCGTGTTATGCCAGAACCACTTGGAGGACTCTCTGGGATGACCTGCCGGGCATCCGGAACCAACTCTCAGACGTGCCAGAACCATGTGGCGGACAGTCCGGAATCACCTGTTGGGCATGCGCAACCACCTCTGAGACGTACCAGAACCACATGCCGTGCAGGCTGGAACCACCTACCGGACAGACCGGAATCACCTTTCGGGCATGCCGGAACCACCTGTCAGATGTGCCAGAAACACGTGCCGGAGAGGCCGGAAGCACCTGCCAAGCACGTTGGAACCACCTGCTCAACTCGCCTGAACCACCTGCCGGACATGCCAAAATCACCTGCCGACTATGCCAGAACCACTTGGCGAACACTCCGGAATCACTTGCCGGGCATGCAGGAACCACCTCTCAGACATGCCAGAACCCCGTGCCAATGACCCCGGAAGCACCAGCCGAGCACGCCGGAACCACCTGCTCGACTCGCCAGAACCACCTGCCGATCACGCAAAAATCACCTGCCGGCTACGCCACAACCAGTTGGTGAACACTTTGGAATCACCTGCCAGGCTTGCTGGAACCACCTGCCAGTCATGCCAAAATCACCTGCCAACTACGCCAGAACCGTTTGGCGGACACTGCGGAAACACCTGTCGGGCCGGCTGGAACCACATCTCAGACGTGCCAGAAACGTGTTCACGAGATGCTGGAACCACACCCCGAACAGACGGATACCACCTGCCAGAACCGCCTGAACCACCTGCTGAGCACGCCGGAACCACCTGCTCGACTCACCGGTACCACCTCCCTGACATGCCAAAATCACCTGCTGGGTATGCCAGAACCACTTGGCGGACACTCCGGAATCATCTGCCGGACATGCCGGAACCAGCTCTCAGACACACCAGAACCAAGTGCCGGAGACGCCGGAAGCACCTGCCGAGCATGCCGGAGCCACGTGCTCGACTCGCCAGAAACACCTGCCGGACACGCCAAAATCACCTGCCGGGTATGCCAGAACCACCTGGCGGACACTACGGAATCACCTGCCGCGCATGCCGGAACCACCTCTCAGACATGCCGGAAGCGCGTGCCAGACACGCCGGAAACACCTACCGGACAGACCGGAACCACCTGCCAAGAACGCCGGAGCCACCTGTTCGACTCGCTGGAACCACCTGCCAGACAGGCCAATATCAACTGCTGGCTATGCCAGAACCACCTGGGGGACAGTCCGGGATCAGCTGCCAGCCATGGCGGAACCACCTCTCAGACGTACCAGAACCTCCTGCCGGAGAAGCTGGAAACACGTCCTGGACAGACTGGAACCACGTGACGGACATGCCTGAACCACCTGCCGAGCACGGCGGAACCACCTGCCGGACACGCCAAAATCACCTGCGGGCTACGCCAGAACCACTTGGACGACTCTCCGAAATGACCTGCCGGGCATGTTGGAACCACCTCTGACGTGCCAGAAGCACGTGGCGGACAGTCCGGAATTACCTGTTGGGCATACGCAACCACCTCTGAGACGTACCAGAACCACGTGCCGTGCACGCCAGAACCACATACCGGACAGACCGGAATCCACTTTTGGGCATGCCGGAACCACCAGTCAGATGTGCCAGAAACATGTGCCGGAGACGCCGGAAGCACCTGCTGATCACGTCGCAACCACCTGCTCAACTCGCCTGAACCACCTGCCGGACACGCCAAAATCACCTGCCCGCTACACCAGCACCACTTTGGGGACAAGCCGGAATCACGTGAGGGGCATGCCGGCACAGCCTCTCAGACTGAACCTCGTGCCGGACACCACAGAACCACCTGCCGGACAGACCGGAACCACCTGCCGCACACGCCGGAACCACCGGCTCGACCAGCCGGAACGACCGCTGGACATGCAAAATCACCTGCCGGCTACGCCGGAAACACTTGGCGAACACTCCGGAATCACCTGCCGGGCATGCCGGAACCACCTCTCAGATATGCCAGAACCACGTGCCAATGACCCCGGAAGCACCTGCCGAGCACGCCGGAACCACCTGCTCGACTCGCCAGAACCACCTGCCGGACACGCAAAAATCACCTGCCGGCTACGCCACAACCAGTTGGGGAACACTTCGGAATCACCTGCCGGGCTTGCTGGAACCACCTGCCGGTCATGCCAAAATCACCTGCCAACTACGCCAGTACCACTTGGCGGACACTGTGGAAACACCTGTCGGGCCGGCCGGAACCACATCTCAGACGTGCCAGAACCATGTGCATGAGATGCTGGAACCACACCCCGAAGAGACGGAAAACACCTGCCAGACCCGTCTGAACAACCTGCCGAGCACGCCGGAGCCACCTGCTCGACTCGCCGGAACCACCTACCTGACATGCCCAAATCACCAGCCGGGTATGCCAGAACCACTTGGCGGACACTCCGGAATCATCTGCCGGACATGCCGGAACCAGCTCTCAGACACACAAGAAGCACGTGCCGGAGACGCCGGAAGCACCTGCCGAGCATGCCGGAGCCACCTGCTCGACTCGCCAGAAACACCTGCCGGACACGCCAAAATCACCTGCCGGGTACGGCAGAACCACCTGGCGGACACTCCGAAACCACCTGTCGCGCATGCCGGAACCACCTCTCAGACGTGCCGGAAGCACGTGCCGGACACGCCGGAATCACCTACCGGACAGACCGGAACCACCTGCCGAGCACGCCGGAGCCACCTGTTCGACTCGCTGGAACCACCTGCCGGACAGGCCAATATCAACTGCTGGCTATGCCAGAACCACCTGGGGGACGGTCCGGAATCACCTGCCAGCCATGGCGGAACCACCTCTCAGACGTACCAGAACCACCTGCCGGAGAAGCTGGAAACACGTCCTGGACAGTCTGGAACCACCTGCCGGCCAAGCCTGAACCACCTGCCAAGCACAACGGAACAACCTGCCAGACACGCCAAAATCACCTGCGTGTTATGCCAGAACCACTTGGAGGACTCTCTGGGATGACCTGCCGGGCATGCCGGAACCACCTCTCAGACGTGCCAGAACCATGTGGCGGACAGTCCGGAATCACCTGTTGGGCATGCGCAACCACCTCTGAGACGTACCAGAACCACATGCCGTGCAGGCTGGAACCACCTACCGGACAGACCGGAATCACCTTTCGGGCATGCCGGAACCACCTGTCAGATGTGCCAGAAACACGTGCCGGAGACGCCGGAAGCACCTGCCAAGCACGTTGGAACCACCTGCTCAACTCGCCTGAACCACCTGCTGGACATGCCAAAATCACCTGCCGACTATGACAGAACCACTTGGCGAACACTCCGGAATCACTTGCCGGGCATGCAGGAACCACCTCTCAGACATGCCAGAACCCCGTGCCAATGACCCCGGAAGCACCAGCCGAGCACGCCGGAACCACCTGCTCGACTCGCCAGAACCACCTGCCGATCACGCAAAAATCACCTGCCGGCTACGCCACAACCAGTTGGTGAACACTTTGGAATCACCTGCCAGGCTTGCTGGAACCACCTGCCAGTCATGCCAAAATCACCTGCCAACTACGCCAGAACCGCTTGGCGGACACTGCGGAAACACCTGTCGGGCCGGCTGGAACCACATCTCAAACGTGCCAGAAACGTGTTCATGAGATGCTGGAACCACACCCCGAACAGACGGATACCACCTGCCAGAAGCGCCTGAACCACCTGCTGAGCACGCTGGAACCACCTGCTCGACTCACCGGTACCACCTCCCTGACACGCCAAAATCACCTGCTGGGTATGCCAGAACCACTTGGCGGACACTCCGGAATCATCTGCCAGACATGCCGGAACCAGCTCTCAGACACAGCAGAACCACGTGCCGGAGACGCCGGAAGCACCTGCCGAGCATGCCGGAGCCACCTGCTCGACTCGCCAGAAACACCTGCCGGACACGCCAAAATCACCTGCCGGGTATGCCAGAACCACCTGGCGGACACTCCGGAATCACCTGCCGCGCATGCCGGAACCACCTCTCAGACGTGCCGGAAGCACGTGCCAGACACGCCGGAAACACCTACCGGACAGACCGGAACCACCTGCCAAGAACGCCGGAGCCACCTGTTCGACTCGCTGGAACCACCTGCCGGACAGGCCAATATCAACTGCTGGCTATGCCAGAACCACCTGGGGGACAGTCCGGGATCACCTGCCAGCCATGGCGGAACCACCTCTCAGACGTACCAGAACCACCTGCCGGAGAAGCTGGAAACACGTCCTGGACAGACTGGAACCACGTGACGGCCATGCCTGGACCACCTGTCGAGCACGGCGGAACCACCTGCCGGACACGCCAAAATCACCTGCGGGCTATGCCAGAACCACTTGGACGACTCTCCGAAATGACCTGCCTGGCATGTTGGAACCACCTCTCAGACGTGCCAGAAGCACGTGGCGGACAGTCCGGAATCACCTGTTGGGCATACGCAACCACCTCTGAGACGTACCAGAACCACGTGCCGTGCACGCCGGAACCACCTACCCGACAGACCGGAATCAACTCTTGGGCATGCCGGAACCACCAGTCAGATGTGCCAGAAACACGTGCCGGAGCCGCCGGAAGCACCTGCCGAGCACGGCGCAACCACCTGCTCAACTCGCCTGAACCACCTGCCGGACACGCCAAAATCACCTGCCCGCTACACCAGCACCACTTCGGGGACAAGCCGGAATCACGTGAGGGGCATGCCGGCACAGCCTCTCAGACTGAACCTCGTGCTGGACACAACAGAACCACCTGCCGGACAGACCGGAACCACCTGCCGGACAAGCCGGAACCACAGGCTCGACCCGCCGGAACGACCGCTGGACATGCAAAATCACCAGCCGGCTACGCCGGAAACACTTGGCGAACACTCCGGAATCACCTGCCGGGCATGCCGGAACCACCTCTCAGATATGCCAGAACCACGTGCCAATGACCCCGGAAGCACCTGCCGAGCACGCCGGAACCACCTGCTCGACTCGCCAGAACCACCTGCCGGACACGCAAAAATCACCTGCCGGCTACGCCACAACCAGTTGGGGAACACTTCGGAATCACCTGCCGGGCTTGCTGGAACCACCTGCCGGTGATGCCAAAATCACCTGCCAAGTACGCCAGTACCACTTGGCGGACACTGTGGAAACACCTGTCGGGCCGGCCGGAACCACATCTGAGACGTGCCAGAACCATGTGCATGAGATGCTGGAACCACACCCCGAACAGACGGAAAACACCTGCCAGACCCGTCTGAACAACCTGCCGAGCACGCCGGAGCCACCTGCTCGACTCGCCAGAAACACCTGCCGGACACGCCAAAATCACCTGCCGGGTACGCCAGAACCACCTGGCGGACACTCCGAAATCACCTGTCGCGCATGCGGGAACCACCTCTCAGACATGCCGGAAGCACGTGCCGGACACGCCGGAATCACCTACCGGACAGACCGGAACCAAGTGCCGAGCACGCCGGAGCCACCTGTTCGACTCGCTGGAACCACCTGCCGGACAGGCCAATATCAAATGCTGGCTATGCCAGAACCAACTGGGGGACGGTCCGGAATCACCTGCCAGCCATGGCGGAACCACCTCTCAGACGTACCAGAACCACCTGCCGGAGAAGCTGGAAACACGTCCTGGAGAGTCTGGAACCACCTGCCGGCCAAGCCTGAACCACCTGCCAAGCACAACGAAACAACCTGCCGGACATGCCAAAATCACCTGCCGACTATGCCAGAACCACTTGGCGAACACTCCGGAATCACTTGCCGGACATGCAGGAACCACCTCTCAGACATGCCAGAACCCCGTGCAATGACCCCGGAAGCACCAGCCGAGCACGCCGGAACCACCTGCTCGACTCGCCAGAACCACCTGCCGATCACGCAAAAATCACCTGCCGGCTACGCCACAACCAGTTGGTGAACACTTTGGAATCACCTGCCAGGCTTGCTGGAACCACCTGCCAGTCATGCCAAAATCACCTGCCAACTACGCCAGAACCGCTTGGCGGACACTGCGGAAACACCTGTCGGGCCGGCTGGAACCACATCTAAGACGTGCCAGAAACGTGTTCATGAGATGCTGGAACCACACCCCGAACAGACGGATACCACCTGCCGGAACCGCCTGAACCACCTGCTGAGCACGCCGGAACCACCTGCTCGACTCACCGGTACCACCTCCCTGACACGCAAAAATCAACTGCTGGGTATGCCAGAACCACTTGGCGGACACTCTGGAATCATCTGCCGGACATGCCGGAACCAGCTCTCAGACACACCAGAACCAAGTGCCGGAGACGCCGGAAGCACCTGCCGAGCATGCCGGAGCCACCTGCTCGACTCGCCAGAAACACCTGCCGGACACGCCAAAATCACCTGCGGGCTACGCCAGAACCACTTGGACGACTGTCCGAAATGACCTGCCGGGAATGTTGGAACCACCTCTCAGGCGTGCCAGAAGCACGTGGTGGACAGTCCGGAATCACCTGTTGGGCATAAGCAACCACCTCTGAGACGTACCAGAACCACGTGCCGTGCACGCCGGAACCACCTACCGGACAGACTGGAATCAACTTTCGGGCATGCCGGAACCACCAGTCAGATGTGCCAGAAACACGTGCCGGAGACGCCGGAAGCACCTGCCGAGCACGTCGCAACCACCTGCTCAACTCGCCTGAACCACCTGCCGGACACGCCAAAATCACCTGCCCGCTACACCAGCACCAATTCGGGGACAAGCGGGAATCACGTGAGGGGCATGCCGGCACAGCCTCTCAGACTGAACCTCGTGCCGGACACCACAGAACCACCTGCCGGACAGACCGGAACCACCTGCCGGACACGCCGGAACCACCGGCTCGACCCGCCGGAACGACCGCTGGACATGCAAAATCACCTGCCGGCTACGCCGGAAACACTTGGCGAACACTCTGGAATCACCTGTCGGGCATGCCGGAACCACCTCTCAGATATGCCAGAAACACATGCCAATGACCCCGGAAGCACCTGCCGAGCACTCCGGACCAACCTGCTCGACTCGCCAGAACCACCTGCCGGACACGCAAAAATCACCTGCCGGCTACGCCACAACCAGTTGGGGAACACTTCGGAATCACCTGCCGGGCTTGCTGGAACCACCTGCCGGTCATGCCAAAATCACCTGCCAACTACGCCAGTACCACTTGGCGGACACTGTGGAAACACCTGTCGGGCCGGCCGGAACCACATCTCAGACGTGCCAGAACCATGTGCATGAGATGCTGGAACCACACCCCGAAGAAACGGAAAACACCTGCCAGACCCGTCTGAACAACCTGCCGAGCACGCCGGAGCCACCTGCTCGACTCGCCGGAACCACCTACCTGACATGCCCAAATCTCCAGCCGGGTATGCCAGAACCACTTGGCGGACACTCCGGAATCATCTGCCGGACATGCCGGAACCAGCTCTCAGACACACCAGAACCACGTGCCGGAGACGCCGGAAGCACCTGCCGAGCACGTCGCAACCACCTGCTCAACTCGCCTGAACCACCTGCCGGACATGCCAAAATCACCTGCCGACTATGCCAGAACCACTTGGCGAACACTCCGGAATCACTTGCCGGGCATGCAGGAACCACCTCTCAGACATGCCAGAACCCCGTGCCAATGAACCCGGAAGCACCAGCCGAGCACGCCGGAACCACCTGCTCGACTCGCCAGAACCACCTGCCGATCACGCAAAAATCACCTGCCGGCTACGCCACAACCAGTTGGTGAACACTTCGGAATCAGCTGCCAGACACGCCGGAACCACCGGCTCGACCCGCCGGAACGACCGCTGGACATGCAAAATCACCTGCCGGCTACGCCGGAAACACTTGGCGAACACTCCGGAATCACCTGCCGGGCATGCCGGAACCACCTCTCAGATATGCCAGAACCACGTGCCAATGACCCCGGAAGCACCTGCCGAGCACGCCGGAACCACCTGCTCGACTCGCCAGAACCACCTGCCGGACACGCAAAAATCACCTGCCGGCTACGCCACAACCAGTTGGGGAACACTTCGGAATCACCTGCCGGGCTTGCTGGAACCACCTGCCGGTCATGCCAAAATCACCTGCCAACTACGCCAGTACCACTTGGCGGACACTGTGGAAACACCTGTGGGGCCGGCCGGAACCACATCTGAGACGTGCCAGAACCATGTGCATGAGATGCTGGAACCACACCCCGAACAGACGGAAAACACCTGCCAGACCCGTCTGAACAACCTGCCGAGCACGCCGGAGCCACCTGCTCGACTCGCCGGAACCACCTACCTGACATGCCAAAATCACCAGCCGGGTGTGCCAGAACCACTTTCCCGACACTCCAGAATCATCTGCCGGACATGCCGGAACCAGCTCTCAGACACACCAGAACCACGTGCCGGAGACGCCGGAAGCACCTGCCGAGCATGCCGGAGCCACCTGCTTGACTCGCCAGAAACACCTGCCGGACACGCCAAAATCACCTGCCGGGTATGCCAGAACCACCTGGCGGACACTCCGAAATCACCTGTCGTGCATGCCGGAACCACCTCTCAGCCGTGCCGGAAGCACGTGCCGGACACGCCGGAATCACCTACCGGACAGACCGGAACCACCTGCCGAGCACGCCGGAGCCACCTGTTCGACTCACTGGAACCACCTGCCGGACCGGCCAATATCAACTGCTGGCTATGCCAGAACCACCTGGGGGACGGTCCGGAATCGCCTGCCAGCCATGGCGGAACCACCTCTCAGACGTACCAGAACCACCTGCCGGAGAAGCTGGAAACACGTCCTGGACAGTCTGGAACCACCTGCCGGCCAAGCCTGAACCACCTGCCAAGCACAACGGAACAACCTGCCAGACACGCCAAAATCACCTGCGTGTTATGCCAGAACCACTTGGAGGACTCTCTGGGATGACCTGAAGGGCATGCCGGAACCACCTCTCAGAAGTGCCAGAAGCATGTGGCGGACAGTCCGGAATCACCTGTTGGGCATGCGCAACCACCTCTGAGACGTACCAGAACCACATGCCGTGCAGGCTGGAAGCACCTACCGGACAGACCGGAATCACCTTTCGGGCATGCCGGAACCACCTGTCAGATGTGCCAGAAACACGTGCCGGAGACGCCGGAAGCACCTGCCAAGCACGTTGGAACCACCTGCTCAACTCGCCTGAACCACCTGCCGGACATGCCAAAATCACCTGCCGACTATGCCAGAACCCCTTGGCGAACACTCCGGAATCACTTGCCGGGCATGCAGGAACCACCTCTCAGATATGCCAGAACCACGTGCCAATGACCCCGGAAGCACCTGCCGAGCTCGCCGGAACCACATGCTCGACTCGCCAGAACCACCTGCCGATCACGCAAAAATCACCTGCCGGCTACGCCACAACCAGTTGGTGAACACTTTGGAATCACCTGCCAGGCTTGCTGGAACCACCTGCCAGTCATGCCAAAATCACCTGCCAACTACGCCAGAACCACTTGGCGGACACTGCGGAAACACCTGTCGGGCCGGCTGGAACCACATCTCAGACGTGCCAGAAACGTGTTCATGAGATGCTGGAACCACACCACGAACAGACGGATACCACCTGCCAGAACCACCTGAACCACCTGCTGAGCACGCCGGAACCACCTGCTCGACTCACCGGTACCACCTCCCTGACACGCCAAAATCACCTGCTGGGTATGCCAGAACCACTTGGCGGACACTCCGGAATCATCTTCCGGACATGCCGGAACCAGCTCTCAGACACAGCAGAACCACGTGCCGCAGACGCCGGAAGCACCTGCCGAGCATGCCGGAGCCACCTGCTCGACTCGCCAGAAACACCTGCCGGACACGCCAAAATCACCTGCCGGGTATGCCAGAACCACCTGGCGGACACTCCGGAATCACCTGCCGCGCATGCCGGAACCACCTCTCAGACGTGCCGGAAGCACGTGCCAGACACGCCGGAAACACCTACCGGACAGACCGGAACCACCTGCCAAGAACGCCGGAGCCACCTGTTCGACTCGCTGGAACCACCTGCCGGACAGGCCAATATCAACTGCTGGCTATGCCAGAACCACCTGGGGGACAGTCCGGGATCACCTGCCAGCCATGGCGGAACCACCTCTCAGACGTACCAGAACCACCTGCCGGAGAAGCTGGAAACACGTCCTGGACAGACTGGAACCACGTGACGGCCATGCCTGAACCACCTGCCGAGCACGGCGGAACCACCTGCCGGACACGCCAAAATCACCTGCGGGCTATGCCAGAACCACTTGGACGACTCTCCGAAATGATCTGCCGGGCATGTTGGAACCACCTCTCAGACGTGCCAGAAGCACGTGCCAGACAGTCCGGAATCACCTGTTGGGCATACGCAACCACCTCTGAGACGTACCAGAACCAAGTGCCGTGCACGCCGGAACCACCTACCGGACAGACCGGAATCAACTTTTGGGCATGCCGGAACCACCAGTCAGATGTGCCAGAAACACGTGCCGGAGACGCCGGAAGCACCTGCCGAGCACGTCGCAACCACCTGCTCAACTCGCCTGAACCACCTGCCGGACACACCAAAATCACCTGCCCGCTACAGCAGCACCACTTCGGGGACAAGCCGGAATCACGTGAGGGGCATGCCGGCACAGCCTCTCAGACTGAACCTCGTGCCGGACACCACAGAACCACCTGCCGGACAGACCGGAACCACCTGCCGGACACGCCGGAACCACCAGCTCGACCCGCCGGAACGACCGCTGGACATGCAAAATCACCTGCCGGCTACGCCGGAAACACTTGGCGAACACTCCAGAATCACCTGCCGGGCATGCCGGAACCACCTCTCATATATGCCAGAACCACGTGCCAATGACCCCGGAAGCACCTGCCGAGCACGCCGGAACCACCTGCTCGACTCGCCAGAACCACCTGCCGGACACGCAAAAATCACCTGCCGGCTACGCCACAACCAGTTGGGGAACACTTCGGAATCACCTGCCGGGCTTGCTGGAACGACCTTCCGGTCATGCCAAAATCACCTGCCAACTACGCCAGTACCACTTGGCGGACACTGTGGAAACACCTGTCGGGCCGGCCGGAACCACATCTCAGACGTGCCAGAACCATGTGCATGAGATGCTGGAACCACACCCCGAACAGACGGAAAACACCTGCCAGACCCGTCTGAACAACCTGCCGAGCACGCCGGAGCCACCTGCTCGACTCGCCGGAACCACCTACCTGACATGCCCAAATCACCAGCCGGGTATGCCAGAACCACTTGCCGGACACTCCAGAATCATCTGCCGGACATGCCGGAACCAGCTCTCAGACACACCAGAACCACGTGCCGGAGACGCCGGAAGCACCTGCCGAGCATGCCGGAGCCACCTGCTTGACTCGCCAGAAACACCTGCCGGACATGCCAAAATCACCTGCCGGGTACGCCAGAACCACCTGGCGGACACTCCGAAATCACCTGTCGCGCATGCCGGAACCACCTCTCAGACATGCCAGAACCCCGTGCCAATGACCCCGGAAGCACCTGCCGAGCACGCCGGAACAACTTGCTCGACTCGCCAGAACCACCTGCCAATCACGCAAAAATCACCTGCCGGCTACGCCACAACCAGTTGCTGAACACTTTGGAATCACCTGCCAGGCTTGCTGGAACCACCTCCCAGTCATGCCAAAACCACCTGCCAACTACGCCAGAACCGCTTGGCGGACACTGCGGAAACACCTGTCGGGCCGGCTGGAACCACATCTCAGACGTGCCAGAAACGTGTTCAAAGGAGATGCTGGAACCACACGCCGAACAGACGGAAAACACCTGCCAGACCCGTCTGAACAACCTGCCGAGCACGCCGGAGCCACCTGCTCGACTCGCCGGAACCACCTACCTGACATGCCAAAATCACCAGCCGGGTATGCCAGAACCACTTGGCGGACACTCCGGAATCATCTGCCGGACATGCCGGAACCAGCTCTCAGACACACCAGAACCACGTGCCGGAGACGCCGGAAGCACCTGCCGAGCATGCCGGAGCCACCTGCTCGACTCGCCAGAAACACCTGCCGGACACGCCAAAATCACCTGCCGGGTACGCCAGAACCACCTGGCGGACACTCCGAAATCACCTGTCGCGCATGCCGGAACCACATCTCAGATGTGCCGGAAGCAAGTGCCGGACACGCCGGAATCACCTACCGGACAGACCGGAACCACCTGCCGAGGACGCCGGAGCCACCTGTTCGACTCACTGGAACCACCTGCCGGACAGGCCAATATCAATTGCTGGCTATGCCAGAGCCACCTGGAAGACGGTCCGGAATCGCCTGCCAGCCATGGCAGAACCACGTCTCAGACCTACCAGAACCACCTGACGGAGAAGCTGGAAACTCGTCCTGGACAGTCTGGAACCACCTGCCGGCCAAGCCTGAACCACCTGCCAAGGACAACGGAACAACCAGCCAGACACGCCAAAATCACCTGCGTGTTATGCCAGAACCACTTGGAGGACTCTCTGGGATGACCTGCCGGGCATGCCGGAACCACCTCTCAGACGTGCCAGAACCATGTGGCGGACAGTCCGGAATCACCTGTTGGGCATGCGCAACCACCTCTGAGACGTACCAGAACCACATGCCGTGCAGGCTGGAACCACCTACCGGACAGACCGGAATCAACTTTCGGGCATGCCGGAACCACCAGTCAGATGTGCCAGAAACACGTGCCGGAGACGCCGGAAGCACCTGCCGAGCACGTCGCAACCACCTGCTCAACTCGCCTGAACCACCTGCCGGACACGCCAAAATCACCTGCCCGCTACACCAGCACCACTTCGGGGACAAGCCGGAATCACGTGAGGGGCATGCCGGCACAGCCTCTCAGACTGAACCTCGTGCCGGACACCACAGAACCACCTGCCGGACAGACCGGAACCTCCTGCCGGACACGCCGGAACGACCGCTGGACATGCAAAATCACCTGCCGGCTACGCCGGAAACACTTGGCGAACACTCCGGAATCACCTGCCGGGCATGCCGGAACCACCTCTCAGATATGCCAGAACCACGTGCCAATGACCCCGGAAGCACCTGCCGAGCACGCCAGAACCACCTGCTCGACTCGCCAGAACCACCTGCCGGACACGCAAAAATCACCTGCCGGCTACGCCACAACCTGTTGGGGAACACTTCGGAATCACCTGCCGGGCTTGCTGAAACCACCTGCCGGTCATGCCAAAATCACCTGCCAACTACGCCAGTACCACTTGGCGGACACTGTGGAAACACCTGTCGGGCCGGCCGGAACCACATCTCAGACGTGCCAGAACCATGTGCATGAGATGCTGGAACCACACCCCGAAGAGACGAAAAACACCTGCCAGACCCGTCTGAACAACCTGCCGAGCACGCCGGAGCCACCTGCTCGACTCGCCGGAACCACCTACCTGACATGCCCAAATCACCAGCCGGGTATGCCAGAACCACTTGGCGGACACTCCGGAATCATCTGCCGGACATGCCGGAACCAGCTCTCAGACACACCAGAACCACGTGCCGGAGACCCCGGAAGCACCTGCCGAGCATGCCGGAGCCACCTGCTCGACTCGCCAGAAACACCTGCCGGACACGCCAAAATCACCTGCCGGGTACGCCAGAACCACCTGGCGGACACTCCGAAATCACCTGTCGTGCATGCCGGAACCACCTCTCAGACGTGCCGGAACCCCGTGCCAATGACCCCGGAAGCACCAGCCGAGCACGCCGGAACCACCTGCTCGACTCGCCAGAACCACCTGCCGATCACGCAAAAATCACCTGCCGGCTACGCCACAACCAGTTGGTGAACACTTTGGAATCACCTGCCAGGCTTGCTGGAACCACCTGCCAGTCATGCCAAAATCACCTGCCAACTACGCCAGAACCGCTTGGCGGACACTGCGGAAACACCTGTCGTGCCGGGTGGAACCACATCTCAGATGTGCCAGAAACGTGTTCATGAGATGCTGGATCCACACCCCGAACAGACGGATACCACCTGCCGGAACCGCCTGAACCACCTGCTGAGCACGCCGGAACCACCTGCTCGACTCACCGGTACCACCTCCCTGACACACCAAAATCACCTGCTGGGTATGCCAGAACCACTTGGCGGACACTCCGGAATCATCTGCCGGACATGCCGGAACCAGCTCTCAGACACACCAGAACCAAGTGCCGGAGACGCCGGAAGCACCTGCCGAGCATGCCGGAGCCACCTGCTCGACTCGCCAGAAACACCTGCCGGACACGCTAAAATCACCCGCCGGGTACGCCAGAACCACCTGGCGGACACTACGGAATCACCTGCCGCGCATGCCGGAACCACCTCTCAGACGTGCCGGAAGCACGTGCCAGACACGCCGGAAACACCTACCGGACAGACCGGAACCACCTGCCAAGAACGCCGGAGCCACCTGTTCGACTCGCTGGAACCACCTGCCGGACAGGCCAATATCAACTGCTGGCTATGCCAGAACCACCTGGGGGACAGTCCGGGATCACCTGCCAGCCATGGCGGAACCACCTCTCAGACGTACCAGAACCACCTGCCGGAGAAGCTGGAAACACGTCCTGGACAGACTGGAACCACGTGACGGCCATGCCTGAACCACCTGCCGAGCACGGCGGAACCACCTGCCGGACACGCCAAAATCACCTGCGGGCTACGCCAGAACCACTTGGACGACTCTCCGAAATGACCTGCCGGGCATGTTGGAACCACCTCTCAGACGTGCCAGAAGCACGTGGCGGACAGTCCGGAATCACCTGTTGGGCATACGCAACCACCTCTGAGACGTACCAGGACCACGTGCCGTGCACGCCGGAAGCACCTACCGGACAGACCGGAATCAACTTTTGGGCATGCCGGAACCACCAGTCAGATGTGCCAGAAACACGTGCCGGAGACGACGGAAGCACCTGCCGAGCACGTCGCAACCACCTGCTCAACTCGCCTGAACCACCTGCCGGACACGCCAAAATCACCTGCCCGCTACACCAGCACCACTTCGGGGACAAGCCGGAATCACGTGAGGGGCATGCCGGCACAGCCTCTCAGACTGAACCTCGTGCCGGACACCACAGAACCACCTGCCGGACAGACCGGAACCACCTGCCGGACACGCCGGAACCACCGGCTCGAACCACCAGAACGACGGCTGGACATACAAAATAACCTGCCGGCTACGCCGGAAACACTTGGCGAACACTCCGGAATCACCTGCCGGGCATGCCTGAACCACCTCTCAGATATGCCAGAACCACGTGCCAATGACCCCGGAAGCACCTGCTGAGCACGCCGGAACCACCTGCTCGACTCGCCAGAACCACCTGTCAGACACGCAAAAATCACCTGCCGGCTACGCCACAACCAGTTGGGGAACACTTCGGAATCACCTGCCGGGCTTGCTGGAACCACCTGCCGGTCATGCCAAAATCACCTGCCAACTACGCCAGTACCACTTGGCGGACACTGTGGAAACACCTGTCGGGCCGGCCGGAACCACATCTCAGACGTGCCAGAACCATGTGCATGAGATGCTGGAACCACACCCCGAAAAGACGGAAAACACCTGCCAGACCCGTCTGAACAACCTGCCGAGCACGCCGGAGCCACCTGCTCGACTCGCCGGAACCACCTACCTGACATGCCCAAATCACCAGCCGGGTATGCCAGAACCACTTGGCGGACACTCCGGAATCATCTTCCGGACATGCCGGAACCAGCTCTCAGACACACCAGAACCACGTGCCGGAGACGCCGGAAGCACCTGCCGAGCATGCCGGAGCCACCTGCTCGACTCGCCAGAAACACCTGCCGGACACGCCAAAATCACCTGCCGGGTACGCCAGAGCCACCTGGCGGACACTCCGAAACCACCTGTCGCGCATGCCGGAACCACCTCTCAGACGTGCCGGAAGCACGTGCCGGACACGCCGGAATCACCTACCGGACAGACCGGAACCACCTGCCGAGCACGCCGGAGCCACCTGTTCGACTCGCTGGAACCACCTGCCGGACAGGCCAATATCAACTTCTGGCTATGCCAGAACCACCTGGGGGACGGTCCGGAATCACCTGAAAGCCATGGCGGAACCACCTCTCAGACGTACCAGAACCACCTGCCGGAGAGGCTGGAAACACGTCCTGGACAGTCTTTAACCACCTGCCGGCCAAGCCTGAACCACCTGCCAAGCACAACGGAACAACCTGCATGACACGCGAAAATCACCTGCGTGTTATGCCAGAACCACTTGGAGGACTCTCTGGGATGACCTGCCGGGCATGCCTGAACCACCTCTCAGACGTGCCAGAACCATGTGGCGGACAGTCCGGAATCACCTGTTGGGCATGCGCAACCACCACTGAGACGTACCAGAACCACATGCCGTGCAGGCTGGAACCACCTACCGGACAGACCGGAATCACCTTTCGGGCATGCCGGAACCACCTGTCAGATGTGCCAGAAACACGTGCCGGAGATGCCGGAAGCACCTGCCAAGCACGTTGGAACCACCTGCTCAACTCGCCTGAACCACCTGCCGGACATGCCAAAATCACCTGCCGACTATGCCAGAACCACTTGGCGAACACTCCGGAATCACTTGCCGGGCATGCAGGAACCACCTCTCAGACATGCCAGAACCCCGTGCCATTGACCCCGGAAGCACCAGCCGAGCACGCCGGAACCACCTGCTCGACTCGCCAGAACCACCTGCCGATCACGCAAAAATCACCTGCCGGCTACGCCACAACCAGTTGGTGAACACTTTGGAATCACCTGCCAGGCTTGCTGGAACCACCTGCCAGTCATGCCAAAATCACCTGCCAACTATGCCAGAACCGCCTGGCGGACACTGCGGAAACACCTGTCGGGCCGGCTGGAACCACATCTCAGACGTGCCAGAAACGTGTTCATGAGATGCTGGAACCACACCCCGAACAGACGGATACCACCTGCCAGAACCGCCTGAACCACCTGCTGAGCACGCCGGAACCACCTGCTCGACTCACCGGTACCACCTCCCTGACACGCCAAAATCACCTGCTGGGTATGCCAGAACCACTTGGCGGACACTCCGGAATCATCTGCCGGACATGCAGGAACCAGCTCTCAGACACACCAGAACCAAGTGCCGGAGACGCCGGAAGCACCTGCCGAGCATGCCGGAGCCACCTGCTCGACTCGCCAGAAACACCTGCCGGACACGCCAAAATCACCTGCAGGGTGTGCCAGAACCACCTGGCGTACACTACGGAATCACCTGCCGCGCATGCCGGAACCACCTCTCAGACGTGCCGGAAGCACGTGCCGGACACGCCGGAAACACCTACCGGACAGACCGGAACCACCTGCCAAGAACGCCGGAGCCACCTGTTCGACTCGCTGGAACCACCTGCCGGACAGGCCAATATCAACTGCTGGCTATGCCAGAACCACCTGGGGGACAGTCCGGGATCACCTGCCAGCCATGGCGGAACCACCTCTCAGACGTACCAGAACCACCTGCCGGAGAAGCTGGAAACACGTCCTGGACAGACTGGAACCACGTGACGGCCATGCCTGAACCACCTGCCGAGCACGGCGGAGCCACCTGCCGGACACGCCAAAATCACCTGCGGGCTACGCCAGAACCACTTGGACGACTCTCCGAAATGACCTGCCGGGAATGTTGGAACCACCTCTCAGACGTGCCAGAAGCACGTGGCGGACAGTCTGGAATCACCTGTTGGGCATACGCAACCACCTCTGACACGTACCAGAACCACGTGCCGTGCACGCCGGAACCACCTACCGGACAGACCGGAATCAACTTTTGGGCATGCCGGAACCACCAGTCAGATGTGCCAGAAACACGTGCCAGAGACGCCGGAAGCACCGGCCGAGCACATCGCAACCACCTGCTCAACTCGCCTGAACCACCTGCCGGACACACCAAAATCACCTGCCCGCTACAGCAGCACCACTTCGGGGACAAGCCGGAATCACGTGAGGGGCATGCCGGCACAGCCTCTCAGACTGAACCTCGTGCCGGACACCACAGAACCACCTGCCGGACAGACCGGAACCACCTGCCGGACACGCCGGAACCACCAGCTCGACCCGCCGGAACGACCGCTGGACATGCAAAATCACCTGCCGGCTACGCCGGAAACACTTGGCGAACACTCCGGAATCACCTGCCGGGCATGCCGGAACCACCTCTCAGATATGCCAGAACCACGTGCCAATGACCCCGGAAGCACCTGCCGAGCACGCCGGAACCACCTGCTCGACTCGCCAGAACCACCTGCCGGACACGCAAAAATCACCTGCCGGCTACGCCACAACCAGTTGGGGAACACTTCGGAATCACCTGCCGGGCTTGCTGGAACCACCTGCCGGTCATGCCAAAATCACCTGCCAACTACGCCAGTACCACTTGGCGGACACTGTGGAAACACCTGTCGGGCCGGCCGGAACCACATCTGAGACGTGCCAGAACCATGTGCATGAGATGCTGGAACCACACCCCGAACAGACGGAAAACACCTGCCACACCCGTCTGAACAACCTGCCGACCACGCCGGAGCCACCTGCTCGACTCGCCGGAACCACCTACCTGACATGCCCAAATCACCAGCCGGGTATGCCAGAACCACTTGCCGGACACTCCGGAATCATCTGCCGGACATGCCGGAACCAGCTCTCAGACACACCAGAACCACGTGCCGGAGACGCCGGAAGCACCTGCCGAGCATGCCGGAGCCACCTGCTCGACTCGCCAGAAACACCTGCCGGACACGCCAAAATCACCTGCCGGATACGCCAGAACCACCTGGCGGACACTCCGAAACCACCTGTCGCGCATGCCGGAACCACCTCTCAGACGTGCCGGAAGCACGTGCCAGACACGCCGGAAACACCTACCGGACAGACCGGAACCACCTGCCAAGAACGCGGGAGCCACCTGTTCGACTCGATGGAACCACCTGCCAGACAGGCCAATATCAACTGCTGGCTATGCCAGAACCACCTGGGGGACAGTCCGGGATCACCTGCCAGCCATGGCGTAACCACCTCTCAGACGTACCAGAACCACCTGCCGGAGAAGCTGGAAACACGTCCTGGACAGACTGGAACCACGTGACGGCCATGCCTGAACCACCTGCCGAGCACGGCGGAACCACCTGCCGGACACGCCAAAATCACCTGCGGGCTACGCCAGAACCACTTGGACGACTCTCCGAAATGACCTGCCGGGCATGTTGGAACCACCTCTCAGACGTGCCAGAAGCACGTGGCGGACAGTCCGGAATCACCTGTTGGGCATACGCAACCACCTCTGAGACGTACCAGAACCACGTGCCGTGCACGCCGGAACCACCTACCGGACAGACCGGAATCAACTTTTGGGCATGCCGGAACCACCAGTCAGATGTGCCAGAAACACGTGCCGGAGTCGCCGGAAGCACCTGCCGAGCACGTCGCAACCACCTGCTCAACTCGCCTGAACCACCTGCCGGACACGCCAAAATCACCTGCCCGCTACACCAGCACCACTTCGGGGACAAGCCGGAATCACGTGAGGGGCATGCCGGCACAGCCTCGCAGACTGAACCTCGTGCCGGACACCACAGAACCACCTGCCGGACAGACCGGAACCACCTGCCGGACACGCCGGAACCACCGGCTCGACCCGCCGGAACGACCGCTGGACATGCAAAATCACCTGCCGGCTACGCCGGAAACACTTGGCGAACACTCCGGAATCACCTGCCGGGCATGCCGGAACCACCTCTCAGATATGCCAGAACCACGTGCCAATGACCCCGGAAGCACCTGCCGAGCACGCCGGAACCACCTGCTCGACTCGCCAGAACCACCTGCCGGACACGCAAAAATCACCTGCCGGCTACGCCACAACCAGTTGGGGAACACTTCGGAATCACCTGCCGGGCTTGCTGGAACCACCTGCCGGTCATGCCAAAATCATCTGCCAACTACGCCAGTACCACTTGGCGGACACTGTGGAAACGCCTGTCGGGGCGGCCGGAACCACATCTCAGATGTGCCAGAACCATGTGCATGAGATGCTGGAACCACAGCCCGAACAGGCGGAAAACACCTGCCAGACCCGTCTGAAGAGCCTGCCGAGCACGCCGGAGCCACCTGCTCGACTCGCCGGAACCACCTACCTGACATGCCCAAATCACCAGCCGGGTATGCCAGAACCACTTGCCGGACACTCCGGAATCATCTGCCGGACATGCCGGAACCAGCTCTCAGACACACCAGAACCACGTGCCGGAGACGCCGGAAGCACCTGCCGAGCATGCCGGAGCCACCTGCTCGACTCGCCAGAAACACCTGCCGGACACGCCAAAATCACCTGCCGGGTACGCCAGAACCACCTGGCGGACACTCCGAAACCACCTGTCGCGCATGCCGGAACCACCTCTCAGACGTGCCGGAAGCACGTGCCGGACACGCCGGAATCACCTACCGGACAGACCGGAACCACCTGCCGAGCACGCCGGAGCCACCTGTTCGACTCGCTGGAAGCACCTGCCGGACAGGCCAATATCAAATGCTGGCTATGCCAGAACCACCTGGGGGACGGTCCGGAATCACCTGCCAGCCATGGCGGAAGCACCTCTCAGACGTACCAGAACCACCTGCCGGAGAAGCTGGAAACACGTCCTGGACAGTCTGGAACCACCTGCCGGCCAAGCCTGAACCACCTGCCAAGCACAACGGAACAACCTGCATGACACGCGAAAATCACCTGCGTGTTATGCCAGAACCACTTGGAGGACTCTCTGGGATGACCTGCCGGGCATGCCGGAACCACCTCTCAGACGTGCCAGAACCATGTGGCGGACAGTCCGGAATCACCTGTTGGGCATGCGCAACCACCACTGAGACGTACCAGAACCTCATGCCGTGCAGGCTGGAATCACCTACCGGACAGACCGGAATCACCTTTCGGGCATGCCGGAACCACCTGTCAGATGTGCCAGAAACACGTGCCGGAGATGCCGGAAGCACCTGCCAAGCACGTTGGAACCACCTGCTCAACTCGCCTGAACCACCTGCCGGACATGCCAAAATCACCTGCCGACTATGCCAGAACCACTTGGCGAACACTCCGGAATCACTTGCCGGGCATGCAGGAACCACCTCTCAGACATGCCAGAACCCCGTGCCATTGACCCCGGAAGCACCAGCCGAGCACGCCGGAACCACCTGCTCGACTCGCCAGAACCACCTGCCGATCACGCAAAAATCACCTGCCGGCTACGCCACAACCAGTTGGTGAACACTTTGGAATCACCTGCCAGGCTTGCTGGAACCACCTGCCAGTCATGCCAAAATCACCTGCCAACTATGCCAGAACCGCCTGGCGGACACTGCGGAAACACCTGTCGGGCCGGCTGGAACCACATCTCAGACGTGCCAGAAACGTGTCCATGAGATGCTGGAACCACACCCCGAACAGACGGATACCACCTGCCAGAACCGCCTGAACCACCTGCTGAGCACGCCGGAACCACCTGCTCGACTCACCGGTACCACCTCCCTGACACGCCAAAATCACCTGCTGGGTATGGCAGAACCACTTGGCGGACACTCCGGAATCATCTGCCGGACATGCCGGAACCAGCTCTCAGACACACCAGAACCAAGTGCCGGAGACGCCGGAAGCACCTGCCGAGCATGCCGGAGCCACCTGCTCGACTCGCGGAACCACCTACCTGACATGCCCAAATCACCAGCCGGGTATGCCAGAACCACTTGCCGGAAACTCCGGAATCATCTGCCGGACATTCGGGAACCAGCTCTCAGACACACCAGAACCACGTGCCGGAGACGCCGGAAGCACCTGCCGAGTATGCCGGAGCCACCTGCTCGACTCGCCAGAAACACCTGCCGGACACGCCAAAATCACCTGCCGGGTACGCCAGAACCACCTGACGGACACTCCGAAACCACCTGTCGCGCATGCCGGAACCACATCTCAGACGTGCCGGAAGCACGTGCCGGACACGCCGGAATCACCTACCGGACAGACCGGAACCACATGCCGAGCACGCCGGAGCCACCTCTTCGACTCGCTGGAACCACCTGCCGGACAGGCCAATATCAACTGCTGGCTATGCCAGAACCACCTGGGGGACGGTCGGAATCACCTGCCAGCCATGGCGGAACCACCTCTCAGACGTACCAGAACCACCTGCCGGAGAAGCTGGAAACACGTCCTGGACAGTCTGGAACCACCTGCCGGCCAAGTCTGAACCACCTGCCAAGCACAACGGAACAACCTGCCAGACACGCCAAAATCACCTGCGTGTTATGCCAGAACCACTTGGAGGACTCTCTGGCATGACCTGCCGGGCATGCCGGAACCACCTCTCAGACGTGCCAGAACCATGTGGCGGACAGTCCGGAATCACCTGTTGGGCATGCGCAACCACCTCTGAGACGTACCAGAACCACATGCCGTGCAGGCTGGAACCACCTACCGGACAGACCGGAATCACCTTTCGGGCATGCCGGAACCACCTGTCAGATGTGCCAGAAACACGTGCCGGAGACGCCGGAAGCACCTGCCAGGCACGTTGGAACCACCTGCTCAACTCGCCTGAACCACCTGCCGGACATGCCAAAATCACCTGCCGACTATGCCAGAACCACTTGGCGAACACTCCGGAATCACTTGCCGGGCATGCAGGAACCACCTCTCAGACATGCCAGAACCCCGTACCAATGACCCCGGAAGCACCAGCCGAGCACGCCGGAACCACCTGCTCGACTCGCCAGAACCACCTACCGATCACGCAAAAATCACCTGCCGGCTACGCCACAACCAGTTGGTGAACACTTTGGAATCACCTGCCAGGCTTGCTGGAACCACCTGCCAGTCATGCCAAAATCACCTGCCAACTACGCCAGAACCGCTTGGCGGACACTGCGGAAACACCTGTCGGGCCGGCTGGAACCACATCTCAGACGTGCCAGAAACGTGTTCATGAGATGCTGGAACCACACCCCGAACAGACGGATACCACCTGCCAGAACCGCCTGAACCACCTGCTGAGCACGCCGGAACCACCTGCTCGAGTCACCGGTACCACCTCCCTGACACGCCAAAATCACCTGCTGGGTATGCCAGAACCACTTGGCGGACACTCCGGAATCATCTGCCGGACATGCCGGAACCAGCTCTCAGACACACCAGAACCACGTGCCGGAGACGCCGGAAGCACCTGCCGAGCATGCCGGAGCCACCTGCTCGACTCGCCAGAAACACCTGCCGGACACGCCAAAATCACCTGCAGGGTGTGCCAGAACCACCTGGCGTACACTACGGAATCACCTGCCGCGCATGCCGGAACCACCTCTCAGACGTGCCGGAAGCACGTGCCGGACACGCCGGAAACACCTACCGGACAGACCGGAACCACCTGCCAAGAACGCGGGAGCCACCTGTTCGACTCGGTGGAACCACCTGCCGGACAGGCCAATATCAACTGCTGGCTATGCCAGAACCACCTGGGGGACAGTCCGGGATCACCTGCCAGCCATGGCGGAACCACCTCTCAGACGTACCAGAACCACCTGCCGGAGAAGCTGGAAACACGTCCTGGACAGACTGGAACCACGTGACGGCCATGCCTGAACCACCTGCCGAGCACGGCGGAGCCACCTGCCGGACACGCCAAAATCACCTGCGGGCTACGCCAGAACCACTTGGACGACTCTCCGAAATGACCTGCCGGGCATGTTGGAACCACCTCTCAGACGTGCCAGAAGCACGTGGCGGACAGTCCGGAATCACCTGTTGGGCATACGCAACCACCTCTGAGACGTACCAGAACCACGTGCCGTGCACGCCGGAACCACCTACCGGACAGACCGGAATCAACTTTTGGGCATGCCGGAACCACCAGTCAGATGTGCCAGAAACACGTGCCAGAGACGCCGGAAGCACCTGCCGAGCACGTCGCAACCACCTGCTCAACTCGCCTGAACCACCTGCCGGACACGCCAAAATCACCTGCCCGCTACAGCAGCACCACTTCGGGGACAAGCCGGAATCACGTGAGGGGCATGCCGGCACAGCCTCTCAGACTGAACCTCGTGCCGGACACCACAGAACCACCTGCCGGACAGACCGGAACCACCTGCCGGACACGCCGGAACCACCGGCTCGACCCGCCGGAACGACCGCTGGACATGCAAAATCACCTGCCAGCTACGCCGGAAACACTTGGCGAACACTCCGGAATCACCTGCCGGGCATGCCGGAACCACCTCTCAGATATGCCAGAACCACGTGCCAATGACCCCGGAAGCACCTGCCGAGCACGCCGGAACCACCTGCTCGACTCGCCAGAACCACCTGCCGGACACGCAAAAATCACCTGCCGGCTACGCCACAACCAGTTGGGGAACACTTCGGAATCACCTGCCGGGCTTGCTGGAACCACCTGCCGGTCATGCCAAAATCACCTGCCAAGTACGCCAGTACCACTTGGCGGACACTGTGGAAACACCTGTCGGGCCGGCCGGAACCACATCTCAGACGTGCCAGAACCATGTGCATGAGATGCTGGAACCACACCCCGAACAGACGGAAAACACCTGCCAGACCCGTCTGAACAACCTGCCGAGCACGCCGGAGCCACCTGCTCGACTCGCCGGAACCACCTACCTGACATGCCCAAATCACCAGCCGGGTATGCCAGAACCACTTGCCAGACACTCCGGAATCATCTGCCGGACATGCCGGAACCAGCTCTCAGACACACCAGAACCACGTGCCGGAGACGCCGGAAGCACCTGCCGAGCATGCCGGAGCCACCTGCTCGACTCGCCAGAAACACCTGCCGGACACGCCAAAATCACCTGCCGGGTACGCCAGAACCACCTGGCGGACACTCCGAAACCACCTGTCGCGCATGCCGGAACCACCTCTCAGACGTGCCAGAAGCACGTGCCGGACACGCCGGAATCACCTACCGGACAGACCGGAACCACCTGCCGAGCACGCCGGAGCCACCTGTTCGACTCGCTTTAACCACCTGCCGGACAGGCCAATATCAACTGCTGGCTATGCCAGAACCACCTGGGGGACGGTCCGGAATCACCTGCCAGCCATGGCGGAACCACCTCTCAGACGTACCAGAACCACCTGCCGGAGAAGCTGGAAACACGTCCTGGACAATCTGGAACCACCTGCCGGCCAAGCCTGAAAGACCTGCCAAGCACAACGGAACAACCTGCCAGACACGCCAAAATCACCTGCGTGTTATGCCAGAACCACTTGGAGGACTCTCTGGGATGACCTGCCGGGCATGCCGGAACCACCTCTCAGACGTGCCAGAACCATGTGGCGGACAGTCCGGAATCACCTGTTGGGCATGCGCAACCACCTCTGAGACGGACCAGAACCACATGCCGTGCAGGCTGGAACCACCTACCGGACAGACCGGAATCACCTTTCGGGCATGCCGGAACCACCTGTCAGATGTGCCAGAAACACGTGCCGTAGACGCCGGAAGCACCTGCCAAGCACGTTGGAACCACCTGCTCAACTCGCCTGAACCACCTGCCGGACATGCCAAAATCACCTGCCGACTATGCCAGAACCACTTGGCGAACACTCCGGAATCACTTGCCGGGCATGCAGGAACCACCTCTCAGACATGCCAGAAACCCGTGCCAATGACCCCGGAAGCACCAGCCGAGCACGCCGGAACCACCTGCTCGACTCGCCAGAACCACCTGCCGATCACGCAAAAATCACCTGCCGGCTACGCCACAACCAGTTGGTGAACACTTTGGAATCACCTGCCAGGCTTGCTGGAACCACCTGCCAGTCATGCCAAAATCACCTGCCAACTACGCCAGAACCGCTTGGCGGACACTGCGGAAACACCTGTCGGGCCGGCTGGAACCACATCTCAGACGTGCCAGAAACGTGTTCATGAGATGCTGGAACCACACCCCGAACAGACGGATACCACCTGCCAGAACCGCCTGAACCACCTGCTGAGCACGCCGGAACCACCTGCTCGAGTCACCGGTACCACCTCCCTGACACGCCAAAATCACCTGCTGGGTATGCCAGAACCACTTGGCGGACACTCCGGAATCATCTTCCGGACATGCCGGAACCAGCTCTCAGACACACCAGAACCAAGTGCCGGAGACGCCGGAAGCACCTGCCGAGCATGCCGGAGCCACCTGCTCGACTCGCCAGAAACACCTGCCGGACACGCCAAAATCACCTGCCGGTTATGCCAGAACCACCTGGCGGACACTCCGGAATCACCTGTCGCGGATGACGGAACCACCTCTCAGACGTGCCGGAAGCACGTGCCAGACACGCCGCAAACACCTACCGGACAGACCGGAACCACCTGCCAAGAACGCCGGAGCCACCTGTTCGACTCGCTGGAACCACCTGCCGGACAGGCCAATATCAACTGCTGGCTATGCCAGAACCTCCTGGGGGACAGTCCGGGATCACCTGCCAGCCATGGCGGAACCACCTCTCAGACGTACCAGAACCACCTGCCGGAGAAGCTGGAAACACGTCCTGTACAGTCTGGAACCACGTGGCGGCCATGCCTGAACCACCTGCCGAGCACGGCGGAACCACCTGCCGGACACGCCAAAATCACCTGCGGGCTACGCCAGAACCACTTGGACGACTCTCCGAAATGACATGCCGGGCATGTTGGAACCACCTCTCAGACATGCCAGAAGCACGTGGCGGACAGTCCGGAATCACCTGTTGGGCATACGCAACCACCTCTGACACGTACCAGAACCACGTGCCGTGCACGCCGGACCCACCTACCGGACAGACTGGAATCAACTTTCGGGCATGCCGGAACCACCAGTCAGATGTGCCAGAAACACGTGCCGGAGACGCCGGAAGCCCCTGCCGAGCACGTCGCAACCACCTGCTCAACTCGCCTGAACCACCTGCCGGACACGCCAAAATCACCTGCCCGCTACACCAGCACCACTTCGGGGACAAGCCGGAATCACGTGAGGGGCATGCCGGCACAGCCTCGCAGACTGAACCTCGTGCCGGACACCACAGAACCACCTGCCGGACAGACCGGAACCACCTGCCGGACACGCCGGAACCACCGGCTCGACCCGCCTGAACGACCACTGGACATGCAAAATCACCTGCCGGCTACGCCGGAAACACTTGGCGAACACTCCGGAATCACCTGCCGGGCATGCCGGAACCACCTCTCAGATATGCCAGAACCACGTGCCAATGACCCCGGAAGCACCTGCCGAGCACGCCGAAACCACCTGCTCGACTCGCCAGAACCACCTGCCGGACACGCCAAAATCACCTGCCGGGTACGCCAGAACCACCTGGCGGACACTCCGAAACCACCTGTCGCGCATGCCGGAACCACCTCTCAGACGTGCCGGAAGCACGTGCCGGACACGCCGGAATCACCTACCGGACAGACCGGAACCACCTGCCGAGCACGCCGGAGCCACCTGTTCGACTCGCTGGAACCACCTGCCGGACAGGCCAATATCAAATGCTGGCTATGCCAGAACCACCTGGGGGACGGTCCGGAATCACCTGCCAGCCATGGCGGAAGCACCTCTCAGACGTACCAGAACCACCTGCCAGAGAAGCTGGAAACACATCCTGGACAGTCTGGAACCACCTGCCGGCCAAGCCTGAACCACCTGCCAAGCACAACGGAACAACCTGCATGACACGCGAAAATCACCTGCGTGTTATGCCAGAACCACTTGGAGGACTCTCTGGGATGACCTGCCGGGCATGCCGGAACCACCTCTCAGACGTGCCAGAACCATGTGGCGGACAGTCCGGAATCACCTGTTGGGCATGCGCAACCACCTCTGAGACGTACCAGAACCACATGCCGTGCAGGCTGGAACCACCTACCGGACAGACCGGAATCACCTTTCGGGCATGCCGGAACCACCTGTCAGATGTGCCAGAAACACGTGCCGGAGACGCCGGAAGCACCTGCCAAGCACGTTGGAACCACCTGCTCAACTCGCCTGAACCACCTGCCGGACATGCCAAAATCACCTGCCGACTATGCCAGAACCACTTGGCGAACACTCCGGAATCACTTGCCGGGCATGCAGGAACCACCTCTCAGACATGCCAGAACCCCGTGCAATGACCCCGGAAGCACCAGCCGAGCACGCCGGACCCACCTGCTCGACTCGCCAGAACCACCTGCCGATCACGCAAAAATCACCTGCCGGCTACGCCACAACCAGTTGGTGAACACTTTGGAATCACCTGCCAGGCTTGCTGGAACCACCTGCCAGTCATGCCAAAATAACCTGCCAACTACGCCAGAACCGCTTGGCGGACACTGCAGAAACACCTGTCGGGCCGGCTGGAACCACATCTAAGACGTGCCAGAAACGTGTTCATGAGATGCTGGAACCACACCCCGAACAGACGGATACCACCTGCCGGAACCGCCTGAACCACCTGCTGAGCACGCCGGAACCACCTGCTCGACTCACCGGTACCACCTCCCTGACACGCCAAAATCACCTGCTGGGTATGCCAGAACCACTTGGCGGACACTCCGGAATCATCTGCCGGACATGCAGGAACCAGCTCTCAGACACACCAGAACCAAGTGCCGGAGACGCCGGAAGCACCTGCCGAGCATGCCGGAGCCACCTGCTCGACTCGCCAGAAACACCTGCCGGACACGCCAAAATCACCTGCAGGGTGTGCCAGAACCACCTGGCGTACACTACGGAATCACCTGCCGCGCATGCCGGAACCACCTCTCAGACGTGCCGGAAGCACGTGCCGGACACGCCGGAAACACCTACCGGACAGACCGGAACCACCTGCCAAGAACGCCGGAGCCACCTGTTCGACTCGCTGGAACCACCTGCCGGACAGGCCAATATCAACTGCTGGCTATGCCAGAACCACCTGGGGGACAGTCCGGGATCACCTGCCAGCCATGGCGGAACCACCTCTCAGACGTACCAGAACCACCTGCCGGAGAAGCTGGAAACACGTCCTGGACAGACTGGAACCACGTGACGGCCATGCCTGAACCACCTGCCGAGCACGGCGGAGCCACCTGCCGGACACGCCAAAATCACCTGCGGGCTACGCCAGAACCACTTGGACGACTCTCCGAAATGACCTGCCGGGAATGTTGGAACCACCTCTCAGACGTGCCAGAAGCACGTGGCGGACAGTCTGGAATCACCTGTTGGGCATACGCAACCACCTCTGACACGTACCAGAACCTCGTGCCGTGCACGCCGGAACCACCTACCGGACAGACCGGAATCAACTTTTGGGCATGCCGGAACCACCAGTCAGATGTGCCAGAAACACGTGCCAGAGACGCCGGAAGCACCTGCCGAGCACATCGCAACCACCTGCTCAACTCGCCTGAACCACCTGCCGGACACGCCAAAATCACCTGTCCGCTACAGCAGCACCACTTCGGGGACAAGCCGGAATCACGTGAGGGGCATGCCGGCACAGCCTCTCAGACTGAACCTCGTGCCGGACACCACAGAACCACCTGCCGGACAGACCGGAACCACCTGCCGGACACGCCGGAACCACCGGCTCGACCCGCCGGAACGACCGCTGGACATGCAAAATCACCTGCCGGCTACGCCGGAAACACTTGGCGAACACTCCGGAATCACCTGCCGGGCATGCCGGAACCACCTCTCAGATATGCCAGAACCACGTGCCAATGACCCCGGAAGCACCTGCCGAGCACGCCGGAACCACCTGCTCGACTCGCCAGAACCACCTGCCGGACACGCAAAAATCACCTGCCGGCTACGCCACAACCAGTTGGGGAACACTTCGGAATCACCTGCCGGGCTTGCTGGAACCACCTGCCGGTCATGCCAAAATCACCTGCCAAGTACGCCAGTACCACTTGGCGGACACTGTGGAAACACCTGTCGGGCCGGCCGGAACCACATCTGAGACGTGCCAGAACCATGTGCATGAGATGCTGGAACCACACCCCGAACAGACGGAAAACACCTGCCACACCCGTCTGAACAACCTGCCGACCATGCCGGAGCCACCTGCTCGACTCGCCGGAACCACCTACCTGACATGCCCAAATCACCAGCCGGGTATGCCAGAACCACTTGCCGGACACTCCGGAATCATCTGCCGGACATGCCGGAACCAGCTCTCAGACACACCAGAACCACGTGCCGGAGACGCCGGAAGCACCTGCCGAGCATGCCGGAGCCACCTGCTCGACTCGCCAGAAACACCTGCCGGACACGCCAAAATCACCTGCCGGGTACGCCAGAACCACCTGGCGGACACTCCGAAACCACCTGTCGCGCATGCCGGAACCACCTCTCAGACGTGCCGGAAGCACGTGCCGGACACGCCGGAATCACCTACCGGACAGACCGGAACCACCTGCCGAGCACGCCGGAGCCACCTGTTCGACTCGCTGGAAGCACCTGCCGGACAGGCCAATATCAAATGCTGGCTATGCCAGAACCACCTGGGGGACGGTCCGGAATCACCTGCCAGCCATGGCGGAAGCACCTCTCAGACGTACCAGAACCACCTGCCGGAGAAGCTGGAAACACGTCCTGGACAGTCTGGAACCACCTGCCGGCCAAGCCTGAACCACCTGCCAAGCACAACGGAACAACCTGCATGACACGCGAAAATCACCTGCATGTTATGCCAGAACCACTTGGAGGACTCTCTGGGATGACCTGCCGGGCATGCCGGAACCACCTCTCAGACGTGCCAGAACCATGTGGCGGACAGTCCGGAATCACCTGTTGGGCATGCGCAACCACCACTGAGACGTACCAGAACCACATGCCGTGCAGGCTGGAATCACCTACCGGACAGACCGGAATCACCTTTCGGGCATGCCGGAACCACCTGTCAGATGTGCCAGAAACACGTGCCGGAGATGCCGGAAGCACCTGCCAAGCACGTTGGAACCACCTGCTCAACTCGCCTGAACCACCTGCCGGACATGCCAAAATCACCTGCCGACTATGCCAGAACCACTTGGCGAACACTCCGGAATCACTTGCCGGGCATGCAGGAACCACCTCTCAGACATGCCAGAACCCCGTGCCATTGACCCCGGAAGCACCAGCCGAGCACGCCGGAACCACCTGCTCGACTCGCCAGAACCACCTGCCGATCACGCAAAAATCACCTGCCGGCTACGCCACAACCAGTTGGTGAACACTTTGGAATCACCTGCCAGGCTTGCTGGAACCACCTGCCAGTCATGCCAAAATCACCTGCCAACTATGCCAGAACCGCCTGGCGGACACTGCGGAAACACCTGTCGGGCCGGCTGGAACCACATCTCAGACGTGCCAGAAACGTGTCCATGAGATGCTGGAACCACACCCCGAACAGACGGATACCACCTGCCAGAACCGCCTGAACCACCTGCTGAGCACGCCGGAACCACCTGCTCGACTCACCGGTACCACCTCCCTGACACGCCAAAATCACCTGCTGGGTATGGCAGAACCACTTGGCGGACACTCCGGAATCATCTGCCGGACATGCCGGAACCAGCTCTCAGACACACCAGAACCAAGTGCCGGAGACGCCGGAAGCACCTGCCGAGCATGCCGGAGCCACCTGCTCGACTCGCGGAACCACCTACCTGACATGCCCAAATCACCAGCCGGGTATGCCAGAACCACTTGCCGGAAACTCCGGAATCATCTGCCGGACATTCGGGAACCAGCTCTCAGACACACCAGAACCACGTGCCGGAGACGCCGGAAGCACCTGCCGAGTATGCCGGAGCCACCTGCTCGACTCGCCAGAAACACCTGCCGGACACGCCAAAATCACCTGCCGGGTACGCCAGAACCACCTGACGGACACTCCGAAACCACCTGTCGCGCATGCCGGAACCACATCTCAGACGTGCCGGAAGCACGTGCCGGACACGCCGGAATCACCTACCGGACAGACCGGAACCACATGCCGAGCACGCCGGAGCCACCTCTTCGACTCGCTGGAACCACCTGCCGGACAGGCCAATATCAACTGCTGGCTATGCCAGAACCACCTGGGGGACGGTCGGAATCACCTGCCAGCCATGGCGGAACCACCTCTCAGACGTACCAGAACCACCTGCCGGAGAAGCTGGAAACACGTCCTGGACAGTCTGGAACCACCTGCCGGCCAAGTCTGAACCACCTGCCAAGCACAACGGAACAACCTGCCAGACACGCCAAAATCACCTGCGTGTTATGCCAGAACCACTTGGAGGACTCTCTGGCATGACCTGCCGGGCATGCCGGAACCACCTCTCAGACGTGCCAGAACCATGTGGCGGACAGTCCGGAATCACCTGTTGGGCATGCGCAACCACCTCTGAGACGTACCAGAACCACATGCCGTGCAGGCTGGAACCACCTACCGGACAGACCGGAATCACCTTTCGGGCATGCCGGAACCACCAGTCAGATGTGCCAGAAACACGTGCCGGAGACGCCGGAAGCACCTGCCAAGCACGTTGGAACCACCTGCTCAACTCGCCTGAACCACCTGCCGGACATGCCAAAATCACCTGCCGACTATGCCAGAACCACTTGGCGAACACTCCGGAATCACTTGCCGGGCATGCAGGAACCACCTCTCAGACATGCCAGAAACCCGTGCCAATGACCCCGGAAGCACCAGCCGAGCACGCCGGAACCACCTGCTCGACTCGCCAGAACCACCTGCCGATCACGCAAAAATCACCTGCCGGCTACGCCACAACCAGTTGGTGAACACTTTGGAATCACCTGCCAGGCTTGCTGGAACCACCTGCCAGTCATGCCAAAATCACCTGCCAACTACGCCAGAACCGCTTGGCGGACACTGCGGAAACACCTGTCGGGCCGGCTGGAACCACATCTCAGACGTGCCAGAAACGTGTTCATGAGATGCTGGAACCACACCCCGAACAGACGGATACCACCTGCCAGAACCGCCTGAACCACCTGCTGAGCACGCCGGAACCACCTGCTCGAGTCACCGGTACCACCTCCCTGACACGCCAAAATCACCTGCTGGGTATGCCAGAACCACTTGGCGGACACTCCGGAATCATCTTCCGGACATGCCGGAACCAGCTCTCAGACACACCAGAACCAAGTGCCGGAGACGCCGGAAGCACCTGCCGAGCATGCCGGAGCCACCTGCTCGACTCGCCAGAAACACCTGCCGGACACGCCAAAATCACCTGCCGGTTATGCCAGAACCACCTGGCGGACACTCCGGAATCACCTGTCGCGGATGACGGAACCACCTCTCAGACGTGCCGGAAGCACGTGCCAGACACGCCGGAAACACCTACCGGACAGACCGGAACCACCTGCCAAGAACGCCGGAGCCACCTGTTCGACTCGCTGGAACCACCTGCCGGACAGGCCAATATCAACTGCTGGCTATGCCAGAACCTCCTGGGGGACAGTCCGGGATCACCTGCCAGCCATGGCGGAACCACCTCTCAGACGTACCAGAACCACCTGCCGGAGAAGCTGGAAACACGTCCTGTACAGTCTGGAACCACGTGGCGGCCATGCCTGAACCACCTGCCGAGCACGGCGGAACCACCTGCCGGACACGCCAAAATCACCTGCGGGCTACGCCAGAACCACTTGGACGACTCTCCGAAATGACATGCCGGGCATGTTGGAACCACCTCTCAGACATGCCAGAAGCACGTGGCGGACAGTCTGGAATCACCTGTTGGGCATACGCAACCACCTCTGAGACGTACCAGAACCACGTGCCGTGCACGCCGGACCCACCTACCGGACAGACTGGAATCAACTTTCGGGCATGCCGGAACCACCAGTCAGATGTGCCAGAAACACGTGCCGGAGACGCCGGAAGCCCCTGCCGAGCACGTCGCAACCACCTGCTCAACTCGCCTGAACCACCTGCCGGACACGCCAAAATCACCTGCCCGCTACACCAGCACCACTTCGGGGACAAGCCGGAATCACGTGAGGGGCATGCCGGCACAGCCTCGCAGACTGAACCTCGTGCCGGACACCACAGAACCACCTGCCGGACAGACCGGAACCACCTGCCGGACACGCCGGAACCACCGGCTCGACCCGCCGGAACGACCGCTGGACATGCAAAATCACCTGCCGGCTACGCCGGAAACACTTGGCGAACACTCCGGAATCACCTGCCGGGCATGCCGGAACCACCTCTCAGATATGCCAGAACCACGTGCCAATGACCCCGGAAGCACCTGCCGAGCACGCCGAAACCACCTGCTCGACTCGCCAGAACCACCTGCCGGACACGCCAAAATCACCTGCCGGGTACGCCAGAACCACCTGGCGGACACTCCGAAACCACCTGTCGCGCATGCCGGAACCACCTCTCAGACGTGCCGGAAGCACGTGCCGGACACGCCGGAATCACCTACCGGACAGACCGGAACCACCTGCCGAGCACGCCGGAGCCACCTGTTCGACTCGCTGGAACCACCTGCCCTACGGGACAATATCAAATGCTGGCTATGCCAGAACCACCTGGGGGACGGTCCGGAATCACCTGCCAGCCATGGCGGAAGCACCTCTCAGACGTACCAGAACCACCTGCCAGAGAAGCTGGAAACACATCCTGGACAGTCTGGAACCACCTGCCGGCCAAGCCTGAACCACCTGCCAAGCACAACGGAACAACCTGCATGACACGCGAAAATCACCTGCGTGTTATGCCAGAACCACTTGGAGGACTCTCTTGGATGACCTGCCGGGCATGCCGGAACCACCTCTCTGACGTGCCAGAACCATGTGGCGGACAGTCCGGAATCACCTGTTGGGCATGCGCAACCACCTCTGAGACGTACCAGAACCACATGCCGTGCAGGCTGGAACCACCTACCGGACAGACCGGAATCACCTTTCGGGCATGCCGGAACCACCTGTCAGATGTGCCAGAAACACGTGCCGGAGACGCCGGAAGCACCTGCCAAGCACGTTGGAACCACCTGCTCAACTCGCCTGAACCACCTGCCGGACATGCCAAAATCACCTGCCGACTATGCCAGAACCACTTGGCGAACACTCCGGAATCACTTGCCGGGCATGCAGGAACCACCTCTCAGACATGCCAGAACCCCGTGCAATGACCCCGGAAGCACCAGCCGAGCACGCCGGACCCACCTGCTCGACTCGCCAGAACCACCTGCCGATCACGCAAAAATCACCTGCCGGCTACGCCACAACCAGTTGGTGAACACTTTGGAATCACCTGCCAGGCTTGCTGGAACCACCTGCCAGTCATGCCAAAATAACCTGCCAACTACGCCAGAACCGCTTGGCGGACACTGCAGAAACACCTGTCGGGCCGGCTGGAACCACATCTAAGACGTGCCAGAAACGTGTTCATGAGATGCTGGAACCACACCCCGAACAGACGGATACCACCTGCCGGAACCGCCTGAACCACCTGCTGAGCACGCCGGAACCACCTGCTCGACTCACCGGTACCACCTCCCTGACACGCCAAAATCAACTGCTGGGTATGCCAGAACCACTTGGCGGACACTCCGGAATCATCTGCCGGACATGCCGGAACCAGCTCTCAGACACACCAGAACCAAGTGCCGGAGACGCCGGAAGCACCTGCCGAGCATGCCGGAGCCACCTGCTCGACTCGCCAGAAACACCTGCCGGACACGCCAAAATCACCTGCGGGCTACGACAGAACCACTTGGACGACTCTCCGAAATGACCTGCCGGGAATGTTGGAACCACCTCTCAGGCGTGCCAGAAGCACGTGGTGGACAGTCCGGAATCACCTGTTGGGCATAAGCAACCACCTCTGAGACGTACCAGAACCACGTGCCGTGCACGCCGGAACCACCTACCGGACAGACCGGAATCAACTTTCGGGCATGCCGGAACCACCAGTCAGATGTGCCAGAAACACGTTCCGGAGACGCCGGAAGCACCTGCCGAGCACGTCGCAACCACCTGCTCAACTCGCCTGAACCACCTGCCGGACACGCCAAAATCACCTGCCCGCTACACCAGCACCAATTCGGGGACAAGCCGGAATCACGTGAGGGGCATGCCGGCACAGCCTCTCAGACTGAACCTCGTGCCGGACACCACAGAACCACCTGCCGGACAGACCGGAACCACCTGCCGGACACGCCGGAACCACCGGCTCGACCCGCCGGAACGACCGCTGGACATGCAAAATCACCTGCCGGCTACGCCGGAAACACTTGGCGAACACTCCGGAATCACCTGCCGGGCATGCCGGAACCACCTCTCAGATATGCCAGAAACACATGCCAATGACCCCGGAAGCACCTGCCGAGCACTCCGGACCAACCTGCTCGACTCGCCAGAACCACCTGCCGGACACGCAAAAATCACCTGCCGGCTACGCCACAACCAGTTGGGGAACACTTCGGAATCACCTGCCGGGCTTGCTGGAACCACCTGCCGGTCATGCCAAAATCACCTGCCACCTACGCCAGTACCACTTGGCGGACACTGTGGAAACACCTGTCGGGCCGGCCGGAACCACATCTCAGACGTGCCAGAACCATGTGCATGAGATGCTGGAACCACACCCCGAACAGACGGAAAACACCTGCCAGACCCGTCTGAACAACCTGCCGAGCACGCCGGAGCCACCTGCTCGACTCGCCGGAACCACCTACCTGACATGCCCAAATCACCAGCCGGGTATGCCAGAACCACTTGGCGGACACTCCGGAATCATCTGCCGGACATGCCGGAACCAGCTCTCAGACACACCAGAACCACGTGCCGGAGACGCCGGAAGCACCTGCCGAGCACGTCGCAACCACCTGCTCAACTCGCCTGAACCACCTGCCGGACATGCCAAAATCACCTGCCGACTATGCCAGAACCACTTGGCGAACACTCCGGAATCACTTGCCGGGCATGCAGGAACCACCTCTCAGACATGCCAGAACCCCGTGCCAATGACCCTGGAAGCACCAGCCGAGCACGCCGGAACCACCTGCTCGACTCGCCAGAACCACCTGCCGATCACGCAAAAATCACCTGCCGGCTACGCCACAACCAGTTGGTGAACACTTTGGAATCACCTGCCAGGCTTGCTGGAACCACCTGCCATTCATGCCAAAATCACCTGCCAACTACGCCAGAACCGCTTGGCGGACACTGCGGAAACACCTGTCGGGCCGGCTGGAACCACATCTCAGACGTGCCAGAAACGTGTTCATGAGATGCTGGAACCACACCCCGAACAGACGGATACCACCTGCCAGAACCGCCTGAACCACCTGCTGAGCACGCCGGGACCACCTGCTCGACTCACCGGTACCACCTCCCTGACACGCCAAAATCACCTGCTGGGTATGCCAGAACCACTTGGCGGACACTCCGGAATCATCTGCCGGAAATGCCGGAACCAGCTCTCAGACACACCAGAACCAAGTGCCGGAGACGCCGGAAGCACCTGCCGAGCATGCCGGAGCCACCTGCTCGACTCACCAGAAACACCTGCCGGACACGCCAAAATCACCTGCCGGGTACGCCAGAACCACCTGGCGGACACTACGGAATCACCTGCCGCGCATGCCGGAACCACCTCTCAGACGTGCCGGAAGCACGTGCCAGACACGCCGGAAACACCTATCAGACAGACCGGAACCACCTGCATAGAACGCCGGAGCCACCTGTTCGACTCGCTGGAACCACCTGCCGGACAGGCCAATATCAACTGCTGGCTATGCCAGAACCACCTGGGGGACAGTCCGGGATCACCTGCCAGCCATGTTGGAACCACCTCTCAGACGTGCCAGAAGCACGTGGCGGACAGTCCGGAATCACCTGTTGGGCATACGCAACCACCTCTGACACGTACCAGAACCACGTGCCGTGCACGCCGGAACCACCTACCGGACAGACCGGAATCAACTTTTGGGCATGCCGGAACCACCAGTCAGATGTGCCAGAAACACGTGCCGGAGACGCCGGAAGCACCTGCCGAGCACGTCGCAACCACCTGCTCAACTCGCCTGAACCACCTGCCGGACACGCCAATATCACCTGCCCGCTACAGCAGCACCACTTCGGGGACAAGCCGGAATCACGTGAGGGGCATGCCGGCACAGCCTCTCAGACTGAACCTCGTGCCGGACACCACAGAACCACCTGCCGGACAGACCGGAACCACCTGCCGGACACGCCGGAACCACCGGCTCGACCCGCCGGAATGACCGCTGGACATGCAAAATCACCTGCCGGCTACGCCGGAAACACTTGGCGAACACTCCGGAATCACCTGCCGGGCATGCCGGAACCACCTCTCAGATATGCCAGAACCACGTGCCAATGACCCCGGAAGCACCTGCCGAGCACGCCGGAACCACCTGCTCGACTCGCCAGAACCACCTGCCGGACACGCAAAAATCACCTGCCGGCTACGCCACAACCAGTTGGGGAACACTTCGGAATCACCTGCCGGGCTTGCTGGAACCACCTGCCGGTCATGCCAAAATCACCTGCCAAGTACGCCAGTACCACTTGGCGGACACTGTGGAAACACCTGTGGGGCCGGCCGGAACCACATCTGAGACGTGCCAGAACCATGTGCATGAGATGCTGGAACCACACCCCGAAGAGACGGAAAACACCTGCCAGACCCGTCTGAACAACCTGCCGAGCACGCCGGAGCCACCTGCTCGACTCGCCGGAACCACCTACCTGACATGCCCAAATCACCAGCCGGGTATGCCAGAACCACTTGCCGGACACTCCGGAATCATCTGCCGGACATGCCGGAACCAGCTCTCAGACACACCAGAACCACGTGCCGGAGACGCCGGAAGCACCTGCCGAGCATGCCGGAGCCACCTGCTCGACTCGCCAGAAACACCTGCCGGACACGCCAAAATCACCTGCCGGGTACGCCAGAACCACCTGGCGGACACTCCGAAACCACCTGTCGCGCATGCCGGAACCACCTCTCAGATGTGCCGGAAGCATGTGCCGGACACGCCGGAATCACCTACCGGACAGACCGGAACCACCTGCCGAGCACGCCGGAGCCACCTGTTCGACTCGCTGGAACCACCTGCCAGACAGGCCAATATCAACTGCTGGCTATGCCAGAACCACCTGGGGCACGGTCCGGAATCACCTGCCAGCCATGGCGGAACCACCTCTCAGACGTACCAGAACCACCTGCCGGAGAAGCTGGAAACACGTCCTGGACAGTCTGGAACCACCTGCCGGCCAAGCCTCAACCACCTGCCAAGCACAACGGAACAACCTGCCAGACACGCCAAAATCACCTGCGTGTTATGCCAGAACCACTTGGAGGACTCTCTGGGATGACCTGCCGGGCATGCCGGAACCACCTCTCAGACGTGCCAGAACCATGTGGCGGACAGTCCGGAATCACCTGTTGGGCATGCGCAACCACCTTTGAGACGTACCAGAACCACATGCCGTGCAGGCTGGAACCACCTACCGGACAGACCGGAATCACCTTTCGGGCATGCCGGAACCACCTGTCAGATGTGCCAGAAACATGTGCCGGAGACGCCGGAAGCACCTGCCAAGCACGTTGGAACCACCTGCTCAACTCGCCTGAACCACCTGCCGGACATGCCAAAATCACCTGCCGACTATGCCAGAACCACTTGGCGAACACTCCGGAATCACTTGCCGGGCATGCAGGAACCACCTCTCAGACATGCCAGAACCCCGTGCCATTGACCCCGGAAGCACCAGCCGAGCACGCCGGAACCACCAGCTCGACTCGCCAGAACCACCTGCCGATCATGCAAAAATCACCTGCCGGCTACGCCACAACCAGTTGGTGAACACTTTGGAATCACCTGCCAGGCTTGCTGGAACCACCTGCCAGTCATGCCAAAATCACCTGCCGAGTATGCCAGAACCGCTTGGCGGACACTGCGGAAACACCTGTCGGGCCGGCTGGAACCACATCTCAGACGTGCCAGAAACGTGTCCATGACATGCTGGAACCACACCCCGAACAGACGGATACCACCTGCCAGAACCGCCTGAACCACCTGCCGAGCACGCCGGAGCCACCTGCTCGACTCGCCGGAACCACCTACCTGACATGCCCAAATCACCAGCCGGGTATGCCAGAACCACTTGCCGGACACTCCGGAATCATCTGCCGGACATGCCGGAACCAGCTCTCAGACACACCAGAACCACGTGCCGGAGACGCCGGAAGCACCTGCCGAGCATGCCGGAGCCACCTGCTCGACTCGCCAGAAACACCTGCCGGACACGCCAAAATCACCTGCCGGGTACGCCAGAACCACCTGGCGGACACTCCGAAACCACCTGTCGCGCATGCCGGAACCACCTCTCAGACGTGCCGGAAGCACGTGCCGGACACGCCGGAATCACCTACCGGACAGACCGGAACCACCTGCCGAGCACGCCGGAGCCACCTGTTCGACTCGCTGGAACCACCTGCCGGACAGGCCAATATCAACTGCTGGCTATGCCAGAACCACCTGGGGGACGGTCCGGAATCACCTGCCAGCCATGGCGGAAGCACCTCTCAGACGTACCAGAACCACCTGCCGGAGAAGCTGGAAACACGTCCTGGACAGTCTTTAACCACCTGCCGGCCAAGCCTCAGAAACCTGCCAAGCACAACGGAACAACCTGCCAGACACGCGAAAATCACCTGCGTGTTATGCCAGAACCACTTGGAGGACTCTCTGGGATGACCTGCCGGGCATGCCGGAACCACCTCTCAGACGTGCCAGAACCATGTGGCGGACAGTCCGGAATCACCTGTTGGGCATGCGCAACCACCTCTGAGACGGACCAGAACCACATGCCGTGCAGGCTGGAACCACCTACCGGACAGACCGGAATCACCTTTGGGGCATGCCGGAACCACCTGTCAGATGTGCCAGAAACACGTGCCGGAGACGCCGGAAGCACCTGCCAAGCACGTTGGAACCACCTGCTCAACTCGCCTGAACCACCTGCCGGACATGCCAAAATCACCTGCCGACTATGCCAGAACCACTTGGCGAACACTCCGGAATCACTTGCCGGGCATGCAGGAACCACCTCTCAGACATGCCAGAAACCCGTGCCAATGACCCCGGAAGCACCAGCCAAGCACGCCGGAACCACCTGCTCGACTCGCCAGAACCACCTGCCGATCACGCAAAAATCACCTGCCGGCTACGCCACAACCAGTTGGTGAACACTTTGGAATCACCTGCCAGGCTTGCTGGAACCACCTGCCAGTCATGCCAAAATCACCTGCCAACTACGCCAGAACCGCCTGGCGGACACTGCGGAAACACCTGTCGGGCCGGCTGGAACCACATCTCAGACGTGCCAGAAACGTGTTCATGAGATGCTGGAACCACACCCCGAACAGACGGATACCACCTGCCAGAACCGCCTGAACCACCTGCTGAGCACACCGGAACCACCTGCTCGACTCACCGGTACCACCTCCCTGACACGCCAAAATCACCTGCTGGGTATGCCAGAACCACTTGGCGGACACTCCGGAATCATCTGCCGGACATGCCGGAACCAGCTCTCAGACACACCAGAACCAAGTGCCGGAGACGCCGGAAGCACCTGCCGAGCATGCCGGAGCCACCTGCTCGACTCGCCAGAAACACCTGCCGGACACGCCAAAATCACCTGCAGGGTGTGCCAGAACCACCTGGCGTACACTACGGAATCACCTGCCGCGCATGCCGGAACCACCTCTCAGACGTGCCGGAAGCACGTGCCGGACACGCCGGAAACACCTACCGGACAGACCGGAACCACCTGCCAAGAACGCCGGAGCCACCTGTTCGACTCGCTGGAACCACCTGCCGGACAGGCCAATATCAACTGCTGGCTATGCCAGAACCACCTGGGGGACAGTCCGGGATCACCTGCCAGCCATGGCGGAACCACCTCTCAGACGTACCAGAACCACCTGCCGGAGAAGCTGGAAACACGTCCTGGACAGACTGGAACCACGTGACGGCCATGCCTGAACCACCTGCCGAGCACGGCGGAGCCACCTGCCGGACACGCCAAAATCACCTGCGGGCTACGCCAGAACCACTTGGACGACTCTCCGAAATGACCTGCCGGGAATGTTGGAACCACCTCTCAGACGTGCCAGAAGCACGTGGCGGACAGTCCGGAATCACCTGTTGGGCATACGCAACCACCTCTGACACGTACCAGAACCACGTGCCGTGCACGCCGGAACCACCTACCGGACAGACCGGAATCAACTTTTGGGCATGCCGGAACCACCAGTCAGATGTGCCAGAAACACGTGCCAGAGACGCCGGAAGCACCTGCCGAGCACGTCGCAACCACCTGCTCAACTCGCCTGAGCCACCTGCCGGACACGCCAAAATCACCTGCCCGCTACAACAGCACCACTTCGGGGACAAGCCGGAATCACGTGAGGGGCATGCCGGCACAGCCTCTCAGACTGAACCTCGTGCCGGACACCACAGAACCACCTGCCGGACAGACCGGAACCACCTGCCGGACACGCCGGAACCACCGGCTCGACCCGCCGGAACGACCGCTGGACATGCAAAATCACCTGCCGTCTATGCCGGAAACACTTGGCGAACACTCCGGAATCACCTGCCGGGCATGCCGGAACCACCTCTCAGATATGCCAGAACCACGTGCCAATGACCCCGGAAGCACCTGCCGAGCACGCCGGAACCACCTGCTCGACTCGCCAGAACCACCTGCCGGACACGCAAAAATCACCTGCCGGCTACGCCACAACCAGTTGGGGAACACTTCGGAATCACCTGCCGGGCTTGCTGGAACCACCTGCCGGTCATGCCAAAATCACCTGCCAAGTACGCCAGTACCACTTGGCGGACACTGTGGAAACACCTGTCGGGCCGGCGCGAACCACATCTCAGACGTGCCAGAACCATGTGCATGAGATGCTGGAACCACACCCCGAAGAGACGGAAAACACCTGCCAGACCCGTCTGAACAACCTGCCGAGCACGCCGGAGCCACCTGCTCGACTCGCCGGAACCACCTACCTGACATGCCCAAATCACCAGCCGGGTATGCCAGAACCACTTGCCGGACACTCCGGAATCATCTGCCGGACATGCCGGAACCAGCTCTCAGACACACCAGAACCACGTGCCGGAGACGCCGGAAGCACCTGCCGAGCATGCCGGAGCCACCTGCTCGACTCGCCAGAAACACCTGCCGGACACGCCAAAATCACCTGCCGGGTACGCCAGAACCACCTGGCGGACACTCCGAAACCACCTGTCGCGCATGCCGGAACCACCTCTCAGACGTGCCAGAAGCACGTGCCGGACACGCCGGAATCACCTACCGGACAGACCGGAACCACCTGCCGAGCACGCCGGAGCCACCTGTTCGACTCGCTTTAACCACCTGCCGGACAGGCCAATATCAACTGCTGGCTATGCCAGAACCACCTGGGGGACGGTCCGGAATCACCTGCCAGCCATGGCGGAACCACCTCTCAGACGTACCAGAACCACCTGCCGGAGAAGCTGGAAACACGTCCTGGACAGTCTGGAACCACCTGCCGGCCAAGCCTGAACCACCTGCCAAGCACAACGGAACAACCTGCCAGACACGCCAAAATCACCTGCGTGTTATGCCAGAACCACTTGGAGGACTCTCTGGGATGACCTGCCGGGCATGCCGGAACCACCTCTCAGACGTGCCAGAACCATGTGGCGGACAGTCCGGAATCACCTGTTGGGCATGCGCAACCACCTCTGAGACGGACCAGAACCACATGCCGTGCAGGCTGGAACCACCTACCGGACAGACCGGAATCACCTTTCGGGCATGCCGGAACCACCTGTCAGATGTGCCAGAAACACGTGCCGGAGACGCCGGAAGCACCTGCCAAGCACGTTGGAACCACCTGCTCAACTCGCCTGAACCACCTGCCGGACATGCCAAAATCACCTGCCGGCTATGCCAGAACCACTTGGCGAACACTCCGGAATCACTAGCCGGGCATGCAGGAACCACCTCTCAGACATGCCAGAAACCCGTGCCAATGACCCCGGAAGCACCAGCCAAGCACGCCGGAACCACCTGCTCGACTCGCCAGAACCACCTGCCGATCACGCCAAAATCACCTGCCGGCTACGCCACAACCATTTGGTGAACACTTTGGAATCACCTGCCAGGCTTGCTGGAACCACCTGCCAGTCATGCCAAAATCACCTGCCAACTACGCCAGAACCGCTTGGCGGACACTGCGGAAACACCTGTCGGGCCGGCTGGAACCACATCTCAGACGTGCCAGAAACGTGTTCATGAGATGCTGGAAGCACACCCCGAACAGACGGATACCACCTGCCAGAACCGCCTGAACCACCTGCTGAGCACGCCGGAACCACCTGCTCGACTCACCGGTACCACCTCCCTGACACGCAAAAATCACCTGCTGGGTATGCCAGAACCACTTGGCGGACACTCCGGAATCATCTTCCGGACATGCCGGAACCAGCTCTCAGACACACCAGAACCAAGTGCCGGAGACGCCGGAAGCACCTGCCGAGCATGCCGGAGCCACCTGCTCGACTCGCCAGAAACACCTGCCGGACACGCCAAAATCACCTGCCGGTTATGCCAGAACCACCTGGCGGACACTCCGGAATCACCTGTCGCGGATGACGGAACCACCTGTCAGACGTGCCGGAAGCACGTGCCAGACACGCCGCAAACACCTACCGGACAGACCGGAACCACCTGCCAAGAACGCCGGAGCCACCTGTTCGACTCGCTGGAACCACCTGCCGGACAGGCCAATATCAACTGCTGGCTATGCCAGAACCACCTGGGGGACAGTCCGGGATCACCTGCCAGCCATGGCGGAACCACCTCTCAGACGTACCAGAACCACCTGCCGGAGAAGCTGGAAACACGTCCTGTACAGACTGGAACCACGTGGCGGCCATGCCTGAACCACCTGCCGAGCACGGCGGAACCACCTGCCGGACACGCGAAAATCACCTGCGGGCTACGCCAGAACCAGTTGGACGACTCTCCGAAATGACATGCCGGGCATGTTGGAACCACCTCTCAGACGTGCCAGAAGCACGTGGCGGACAGTGCGGAATCACCTGTTGGGCATACGCAACCACCTCAGAGACGTGCCAGAACCAGGTGCCGTGCACGCCGGACCCACCTACCGGACAGACTGGAATCAACTTTCGGGCATGCCGGAACCACCAGTCAGATGTGCCAGAAACACGTGCCGGAGACGCCGGAAGCCCCTGCCGAGCACGTCGCAACCACCTGCTCAACTCGCCTGAACCACCTGCCGTACACGCCAAAATCACCTGCCCGCTACACCAGCACCACTTCGGGGACAAGCCGGAATCACGTGAGGGGCATGCCGGCACAGCCTCGCAGACTGAACCTCGTGCCGGACACCACAGAACCACCTGCCGGACAGACCGGAAGCACCTGCCGAGCACGCCGAAACCACCTGCTCGACTCGCCAGAACCACCTGCCGGACACGCCAAAATCACCTGCCGGGTACGCCAGAACCACCTGGCGGACACTCCGAAACCACCTGTCGCGCATGCCGGAACCACCTCTCAGACGTGCCGGAAGCACGTGCCGGACACGCCGGAATCACCTACCGGACAGACCGGAACCACCTGCCGAGCACGCCGGAGCCACCTGTTCGACTCCCTGGAACCACCTGCCGGACAGGCCAATATCAACTGCTGGCTATGCCAGAACCACCTGGGGGACGTTCCGGAATCACCTGCCAGCCATGCCGGAAGCACCTCTCAGACGTACCAGAACCACCTGCCAGAGAAGCTGGAAACACGTCCTGGACAGTCTGGAACCACCTGCCGGACAAGCCTGAACCACCTGCCAAGCACAACGGAACAACCTGCATGACACGCGAAAATCACCTGCGTGTTATGCCAGAACCACTTGGAGGACTCTCTGGGATGACCTGCCGGGCATGCCGGAACCACCTCTCAGACGTGCCAGAACCATGTGGCGGACAGTCCGGAATCACCTGTTGGGCATGCGCAACCACCTCTGAGACGTACCAGAACCACATGCCGTGCAGGCTGGAACCACCTACCGGACAGACCGGAATCACCTTTCGGGCATGCCGGAACCACCTGTCAGATGTGCCAGAAACACGTGCCGGAGACGCCGGAAGCACCTGCCAAGCACGCCGGAACCACCTGCTCGACTCGCCAGAACCACCTGCCGATCACGCAAAAATCACCTGCCGGCTACGCCACAACCAGTTGGTGAACACTTTGGAATCACCTGCCAGGCTTGCTGGAACCACCTGCCAGTCATGCCAAAATCACCTGCCAACTACGCCAGAACCGCTTGGCGGACACTGCGGAAACACCTGTAGGGCCGGCTGGAACCACATCTCAGACGTGCCAGAAACGTGTTCATGAGATGCTGGAACCACACCCAGAACAGACGGATACCACCTGCCAGAACCGCCTGAACCACCTGCTGAGCACGCTGGAACCACCTGCTCGACTCACCGGTACCACCTCCCTGACACGCCAAAATCACCTGCTGGGTATGCCAGAACCACCTGGCGGACACTCCGGAATCACCTGCCGCGCATGCCGGAACCACCTCTCAGACGTGCCGGAAGCACGTGCCAGACACGCCGGAAACACCTACCGGACAGACCGGAACCACCTGCCAAGAACGCCGGAGCCACCTGTTCGACTCGCTGGAACCACCTGCCGGACAGGCCAATATCAACTGCTGGCTATGCCAGAACCACCTGGGGGACAGTCCGGGATCACCTGCCAGCCATGGCGGAACCACCTCTCAGACGTACCAGAACCACCTGCCGGAGAAGCTGGAAACACGTCCTGGACAGACTGGAACCACGCGACGGCCATGCCTGAACCACCTGCCGAGCACGGCGGAACCACCTGCCGGACACGCCAAAATCACCTGCGGGCTACGCCAGAACCACTTGGACGACTCTCCGAAATGACCTGCCTGGCATGTTGGAACCACCTCTCAGACGTGCCAGAACCATGTGGCGGACAGTCCGGAATCACCTGTTGGGCATGCGCAACCACCTCTGAGACGTACCAGAACCACATGCCGTGCAGGCTGGAACCACCTACCGGACAGACCGGAATCACCTTTCGGGCATGCCGGAACCACCTGTCAGATGTGCCAGAAACACGTGCCGGAGACGCCGGAAGCACCTGCCAAGCACGTTGGAACCACCTGCTCAACTCGCCTGAACCACCTGCCGGACATGCCAAAATCACCTGCTGACTATGCCAGAACCACTTGGCGAACACTCCGGAATCACTTGCCGGGCATGCAGGAACCACCTCTCAGACATGCCAGAACCCCGTGCCAATGACCCCGGAAGCACCAGCCGAGCACGCCGGAACCACCTGCTCGACTCGCCAGAACCACCTGCCGATCACGCAAAAATCACCTGCCGGCTACGCCACAACCAGTTGGGGAACACTTTGGAATCACCTGCCAGGCTTGCTGGAACCACCTGACAGTCATGCCAAAATCACCTGCCAACTACGCCAGAACCGCTTGGCGGACACTGCGGAAACACCTGTCGGGCCGGCTGGAACCACATCTCAGACGTGCCAGAAACGTGTTCATGAGATGCTGGAACCACACCCCGAACAGACGGATACCACCTGTCAGAACCTCCTGAACCACCTGCTGAGCACGCCGGAACCACCTGCTCAACTCACCGGTACCACCTCCCTGACACGCCAAAATCACCTGCTGGGTATGCCAGAACCACTTGGCGGACACTCCGGAATCATCTGCCGGACATGCCGGAACCAGCTCTCAGACACACCAGAACCAAGTGCCGGAGACGCCGGAAGCACCTGCCGAGCATGCCGGAGCCACCTGCTCGACTCGCCAGAAACACCTGCTGGACACGCCAAAATCACCTGCCGGGTATGCCAGAACCACCTGGCGGACACTCCGGAATCACCTGCCGCGCATGCCGGAACCACCTCTCAGACGTGCCGGAAGCACGTGCCAGACACGCCGGAAACACCTACCAGACAGTCCGGAACCACCTGCCAAGAACGCCAGAGCCACCTGTTCGACTCGCTGGAACCACCTGCCGGACAGGCCAATATCAACTGCTGGCTATGCCAGAACCACCTGGGGGACAGTCCGGGATCACCTGCCAGCCATGGCGGAACCACCTCTCAGACGTACCAGAACCACCTGCCGGAGAAGCTGGAAACAAGTCCTGGACAGACTGGAACCACGCGACGGCCATGCCTGAACCACCTGCCGAGCACGGCGGAACCACCTGCCGGACACGCCAAAATCACCTGCGGGCTACGCCAGAACCACTTGGACGACTCTCCGAAATGACCTGCCTGGCATGTTGGAACCACCTCTCAGACGTGCCAGAAGCACATGGCGGACAGTCCGGAATCACCTGTTGGGCATACGCAACCACCTCTGAGACGTACCAGAACAACGTGCCGTGCACGCCGGAACCACCTACCCGACAGACCGGAATCAACTCTTGGGCATGCCGGAACCACCAGTCAGATGTGCCAGAAACACGTGCCGGAGACGCCGGAAGCACCTGCTGAGCACGTCGCAACAACCTGCTCAACTCGCCTGAACCACCTGCCGGACACGCCAAAATCACCTGCCCGCTACACCAGCACCACTTCGGGGTCAAGCCGGAATCACGTGAGGGGCATGCCGGCACAGCCTCTCAGACTGAACCTCGTGCCGGACACCACAGAACCACCTGCCGGACAGACCGGAACCACCTGCCGGACAAGCTGGAACCACAGGCTCGACCCGCCGGAACGACCGCTGAACATGCAAAATCATCAGCCGGCTACGCCGGAAACAATTGGCGAACACTCCGGAAGCACCTGCCGAGCACGCCGGAACCACCTGCTCGACTCGCCAGAACCACCTGCCGGACACGCAAAAATCACCTGCCGGCTACGCCACAACCAGTTGGGGAACACTTCGGAATCACCTGCCGGGCTTGCTGGAACCACCTGCCGGTCATGCCAAAATCACCTGCCAACTACGCCAGTACCACTTGGCGGACACTGTGGAAACACCTGTCGGGCCGGCCGGAACCACATCTCAGACGTGCCAGAACCATGTGCATGAGATGCTGGAACCACACCCCGAACAGACAGAAAACACCTGCCAGACCCGTCTGAACAACCTGCCGAGCACGCCGGAGCCACCTGCTCGACTCGCCGGAACCACCTACCTGACATGCCCAAATCACCAGCCGGGTATGCCAGAACCACTTGCCGGACACTCCGGAATCATCTGCCGGACATGCCGGAACCAGCTCTCAGACACACCAGAACCACGTGCCGGAGACGCCGGAAGCACCTGCCGAGCATGCCGGAGCCACCTGCTCGACTCGCCAGAAACACCTGCCGGACACGCCAAAATCACCTGCCGGGTACGCCAGAACCACCTGGCGGAAACTCCGAAATCACCTGTCGCGCATGCCGGAACCACCTCTCAGACGTGCCGGAAGCACGTGCCGGACACGCCGGAATCACCTACCGGACAGACCGGAACCACCTGCCGAGCACGCCGGAGCCACCTGTTCGACTCGCTGGAACCAGCTGCCGGACAGGCCAATATCAACTGCTGGCTATGCCAGAACCACCTGGGGGACGGTCCGGAATCACCTGCCAGCCCTGGCGGAACCACCTCTCAGACGTACCAGAACCACCTGCCGGAGAAGCTGGAAACACGTCTTGGACAGTCTGGAACCACCTGCCGGCCAAGCCTGAACCACCTGCCAAGCACAACGGAACAACCTGCCAGACACGCCAAAATCACCTGCGTGTTATGCCAGAACCACTTGGAGGACTCTCTGGGATGACCTGCCGGGCATGCCGGAACCACCTCTCAGACGTGCCAGAACCATGTGGCGGACAGTCCGGAATCACCTGTTGGGCATGCGCAACCACCTCTGAGACGTACCAGAACCACATGCCGTGCAGGCTGGAACCACCTACCGGACAGACCGGAATCACCTTTCGGGCATGCCGGAACCACCTGTCAGATGTGCCAGAAACATGTGCCGGAGACGCCGGAAGCACCTGCCAAGCACGTTGGAACCACCTGCTCAACTCGCCTGAACCACCTGCCGGACATGCCAAAATCACCTGCCGACTATGCCAGAACCACTTGGCGAACACTCCGGAATCACTTTCCGGGCATGCAGGAACCACCTCTCAGACATGCCAGAACCCCGTGCCATTGACCCCGGAAGCACCAGCCGAGCACGCCGGAACCACCTGCTCGACTCGCCAGAACCACCTGCCGATCACGCAAAAATCACCTGCCGGCTACGCCACAACCAGTTGGTGAACACTTTGGAATCACCTGCCAGGCTTGCTGGAACCACCTGCCAGTCATGCCAAAATCACCTGCCAACTACGCCAGAACCGCTTGGCGGACACTGCGGAAACACCTGTCGGGCCGGCTGGAACCACATCTCAGACGTGCCAGAAACGTGTTCATGAGATGCTGGAACCACACCCCGAACAGACGGATACCACCTGCCAGAACCGCCTGAACCACCTGCTGAGCACGCCGGAACCACCTGCTCGACTCACCGGTACCACCTCCCTGACACGCCAAAATCACCTGCTGGGTATGCCAGAACCACTTGGCGGACACTCCGGAATCATCTGCCGGACATGCCGGAACCAGCTCTCAGACACACCAGAACCAAGTGCCGGAGACGCCGGAAGCACCTGTCGAGCATGCCGGAGCCACCTGCTCGACTCGCCAGAAACACCTGCCGGACACGCCAAAATCACCTGCCGGGTATGCCAGAACCACCTGGCGGACACTCCGGAATCACCTGCCGCGCATGCCGGAACCACCTCTCAGACGTGCCGGAAGCACGTGCCAGATACTCCGGAAACACCTACCGGACAGACCGGAACCACCTGCCAAGAACGCCGGAGCCACCTGTTCGACTCGCTGGAACCACCTGCTGGACAGGCCAATATCAACTGCTGGCTATGCCAGAACCACCTGGGGGACAGTCCGGGATCACCTGCCAGCTATGGCGGAACCACCTCTCAGACGTACCAGAACCACCTGCCAGAGAAGCTGGAAACACGTCCTGGACAGACTGGAACCACGTGACGGCCATGCCTGAACCACCTGCCGAGCACGGCGGAACCACCTGCCGGACACGCCAAAATCACCTGCGGGCTACGCCAGAAACACTTGGACGACTCTCCGAAATGACCTGCCGGGCATGTTGGAACCACCTCTCAGACGTGCCAGAAGCACGTGGCGGACAGTCCGGAATCACCTGTTGGGCATACGCAACCACGTCTGAGACGTACCAGAACCACGTGCCGTGCACGCCGGAACCACCTACCGGACAGACCGGAATCAACTTTTGGGCATGCCGGAACAACCAGTCAGATGTGCCAGAAACACGTGCCGGAGACGCCGGAAGCACCTGCCGAGCACGTCGCAACCACCGGCTCAACTCGCCTGAACCACCTGCCGGACACGCCAAAATCACCTGCCCTCTACACCAGCACCACTTCGGGGACAAGCCGGAATCACGTGAGGGGCATGCCGGCACAGCCTCTCAGACTGAACCTCGTGCCAGACACCACAGAACCACCTGCCGGACAGACCGGAACCACCTGCCGGACACGCCGGAACCACCGGCTCGACCCGCCGGAACGACCGCTGGACATGCAAAATCACCTGCCGGCTACGCCGGAAACACTTGGCGAACACTCCGGAATCACCTGCCGGGCATGCCGGAACCACCTCTCAGATATGCCAGAACCACGTGCCAATGACCCCGGAAGCACCTGCCGAGCACGCCGGAACCACCTGCTCGACTCGCCAGAACCACCTGCCGGACATGCAAAAATCACCTGCCGGCTACGCCACAACCAGTTGGGGAACACTTTGGAATCACCTGCCGGGCTTGCTGGAACCACCTGCCGGTCATGCCAAAATCACCTGCCAACTACGCCAGTACCACTTGGCGGACACTGTGGAAACACCTGTCGGGCCGGCCGGAACCACATCTCAGACGTGCCAGAACCATGTGCATGAGATGCTTGAACCACACCCCGAACAGACGGAAAACACCTGCCAGACCCGTCTGAACAACCTGCCGAGCACGCCGGAGCCACCTGCTCGACTCGCCGGAACCACCTACCTGACATGCCCAAATCACCAGCCGGGTATGCCAGAACCACTTGCCGGACACTCCGGAATCATCTGCCGGACATGCCGGAACCAGCTCTCAGACACACCAGAACCACGTGCCGGAGACGCCGGAAGCACCTGCCGAGCATGCCGGAGCCACCTGCTCGACTCGCCAGAAACACCTGCCGGACATGCCAAAATCACCTGCCGGGTACGCCAGAACCACCTGGCGGACACTCCGAAACCACCTGTCGCGCATGCCGGAACCACCTCTGAGACGTGCCGGAAGCACGTGCCGGACACGCCGGAATCACCTACCGGACAGACCGGAACCACCAGCCGAGCACGCCGGAGCCACCTGTTCGACTCGCTGGAACCACCTGCCGGACAGGCCAATATCAACTGCTGGCTATGCCAGAACCACCTGGGGGACGGTCCGGAATCACCTGCCAGCCATGGCGGAACCACCTCTCAGACGTACCAGAACCACCTGTCGGGGAAGCTGGAAACACGTCCTGGGCAGTCTGGAACCACCTGCCGGCCAAGCCTGAACCACCTGCCAAGCACAACGGAACAACCTGCCAGACACGCCAAAATCACCTGCGTGTTATGCCAGAACCACTTGGAGGACTCTCTGGGATGACCTGCCAGGCATGCCGGAACCACCTCTCAGACGTGCCAGAACCATGTGGCGGACAGTCCGGAATCACCTGTTGGGCATGCGCAACCACCTCTGAGACGTACCAGAACCACATGCCGTGCAGGCTGGAACCACCTACCGGACAGACCGGAATCACCTTTCGGGCATGCCGGAACCACCTGTCAGATGTGCCAGAAACAGGTGCCGGAGACGCCGGAAGCACCTGCCAAGCACGTTGGAACCACCTGCTCAACTCGCCTGAACCACCTGCCGGACATGCCAAAATCACCTGCCGACTATGCCAGAACCACTTGGCGAACACTCGGGAATCACGTGCCGGGCATGGGGAACCACCTCTCAGACATGACGGAACCACATGCCAATGACACCGGAAGCACCTGCCGAGCACGCCAGAACCACCAGCTCGACTCGCCAAAACCACCTGCTGGACACGCCAAAATCACCTGCCAGCCACGCCACAACCATTTGGTGAACACTTCGGAATCACCTGCCGGGCTGGCTGGAACCACCTGCCGGTCACGCCAACATCACCTGCCAGCTATGCCAGAACCACTTGGCGAACACCATGGAAACACCTGTCGGGCCGGCCGGAACCACCTCTCAGACTTGACAGAACCATGTGCCTGAGATGCTGGAACCACACCCCGAACAGACCGAAACCACCTGCCAGACCCGCCTGAACCCCCTGCCGAGCACGCCTGAACCACCTACTCGACTCGCCAGAACCACCTACCTGACACGCCAAAATCAACTGCCGGGTATGCCAGAGCCACTTGGTGGACACTCCGGAATCATCTGCCGGACATGCCGGAACCAGCTCTCAGACACACCAGAAACACGTGCCGGACACGCCGGAAGCACCTGCTGAGCATGCCTGAGCCACATGCTCGACTTGCAAGAAACACCTGCCAGACACGCCAAAATCACCTACAGGGTACGCCAGAACCACGTGGCGGACACTCCGGAATCACCTGTCGGGCATGCCGGAACCACCTCTCAGACGTGCCAGAACCTCTTGCCGGACACGCCAGAACCACCTGCCGGACAGACCGGAACCACCTGCCGGACACGCCGGAACCACCGGCTCGTCTCGCCGGAACCACCGCCGGACATGCAAAATCACCTGCCGGCTACGCCGGAAACACTTGGCGAACACTCCGGAATCACCTGCCGGGCATGCCGGAACCACCTCTCAGACTTGCCAGAACCATGTTCCGGACACGCCGGTACCACCTGCCGAGTATGCCGGAAACACCTGATCCACACCCCAGAACCACCTGCTGGACATGCTAGAATCAGCTGCCGGCTATGCAAGAACCACTCAGCAGACACTCCGGAATCACATGTCAGGCATTCCGGAACCACCTCTCAGAGGTGCCAGAACCACATGCCGGAGACTCCGGAATCACCTGCCGGGCATGCCGGAACCACGTCTCAGAGGTGCCAGAACCACACGCCGGAGACCCCGGAATCACCTGCCGGGCCTGCCGGAACCATCTCTCAGATGTGCCAGAACCATGTTCTGGACACGCCGGTACCACATGCCGAGCTCGCCGGAGCCACCTTCTGAACACGCCAAAATCACCTGCCGGCTATGCCAGAACCACTCGGCAGACACTCCGGAACCACCTAGAGGACAGACCGGAACCACCTGCCGGACACGCCAGAACCACCTGCCGGACAGACCGGAACCACCTGCCGGACACCCCGGTACCACCGGCTCGACTCGCCGGAACCACCGCCGGACATGCAAAATCACCTGCCGGCTACGCCAGAACCACTTGGTTAACACTCCGGAATCACCTTCCGGGCATGCCGGAACCACCTCTCAGACTTGCCAGATCCATGTGCCAGACAGGCCGCAACCACCTGCCGAGTATGCCGGAACCACCTGATCCACTCCCCAGAACCACCGGCTGGACACGCCAAAATCACCTGCCGGCTACGCCAGAACCACTTGGCGAACACTCCAGAATCACCTGCCGGGAATGCCGGAACCACCTCTCAGAGGTGCCAGAGCCACATGCCGGGGACTCCGGAATCACCTGCCAGGCATGCCGGAACCATCTCTCAGATGTGCCAGAACCATGTTCCGGACACGCCGGTACCACCTGCCGAGCTCGCCGGAACCACATGCTGGACACGCCAAAATCACCTGCCGGCTACGCCAGAACCACTCGGCAGACACTCCGGAATCACATGTCAGGCATTCCGGAACCACCTCTCAGAGGTGCCAGAACCACATGTCGGACACTCCGGGATCACCTGCCGGGCATGCCGGAACCACCTCTCAGACGTGCCAGAACCATATGCCGGACACGCCGCAACCACCTGCCGAGCACGCCGGAACCACCTGCTCGATTCACCAGAGCCACCAGCCGGACACGCCAGAATCACCTGCCGGCTATGCCAGAACCACTCGGCAGACACTCCGGAACCACCTGCCCGGCATGCCGGAACCACCTCTCAGAGGTGCCAGAACCACTCGGCAGACACTCCGGAACCACCTGCCCGGCATCCCGGAACCATCTCTCAGACGTGCCACAACCACTTGCCGAAGAGACCAGAAGCACCTGCCGAGCTCGCCGGAACCACCTTCTGGACATGCCGGAACCACCTGCCTCACAGGCCAAATTCATATGCCGGCTACGCCAAAACCACTTGGTTGACACTCCAGAATCACCTTGCGGGCATGCCAGAACCACGTCATGGACAGACGGCAAACACCTGCCGGACCTGCCGGAACCACCTGCCGGACAGACCGGAACCACCTGCCGGACACGCCGGAACCGCCGGCTCGACTCGCCCGAACCACCGCCGGACATGCAAAAGCACCTGCCGGCTACGCCAGAACCACTTGGCGAACACTCCGGAATCACCTGCCGGGCATGCCGGAACCACCTCTCAGACTTGCCAGAACCATGTTCCGGACACGCCGGTACCACCTGCCGAGTATGCCGGAACCACCTGATCCACTCCCCAGAACCACCTGCTGGACATGCCAGAATCACGTGCGGGCTACGCCAGAACCACTCGGCAGACACTCCGGGACCACCTGCCGGGCATGCCGGAACCACCTCTCAGAGGTGCCAGAACCACATGCCGGAGACTCAGGAATCACCTGCCGGGCATGCCGGAACCAGCTCTCAGAGGTGCCAGAACCACATGCCGGACACTCCGGAATCACCTCCCGGGCTTGCCGGAACCATCTCTCAGACGTGCCACAACCACGTGCCGCAGAGACCAGAAGCACGTGCCGAGCTCGTCGGAACCACCTGCTAGACATGCTGGAACCACCTGCCTCACAGGCCAAAATCATATGCCGGCTACGCCAAAACCACTTGGTGGACACTCCAGAATCAACTTGCGGGCATGCCGGAACCACGTCATGGACAGATGGCAAACACCTGCCGGACCTGCCGGAACCACCTGCCGAGCACGCCGGAACCACCTGCTCGACTCACCAGAGCCACCAGCCGGACACATCAGAAACACCTGCGGGGTACGCCAGAACCACTTGGAGGACTCTCCGTGATCACCTGAGAGGCATGCCGGAACCACCTCTCAGAGGTGCCAGAGCCACATGCCGGGGACTCCGGAATCACCTGCCAGGCATGCCGGAACCATCTCTCAGATGTGCCAGAACCATGTTCCGGACACTCCGGTACCACCTGCCGAGCTCGCCGGAACCACCTGCTGGACACGCCAAAATCACCTGCCGGCTACGCCAGAACCACTCGGCAGACACTCCGGAATCACATGTCAGGCATTCCGGAACCACCTCTCAGAGGTGCCAGAACCACATGTCGGACACTCCGGGATCACCTGCCGGGCATGCCGGAACCACCTCTCAGACGTGCCAGAACCATGTGCCGGACACGCCGCAACCACCTGCCGAGTATGCCGGAACCACCTGCTCCACTCCCCAGAACCACCTGCTGGACACGCCAAAATCACCTGCCGGATATGCCAGAACCACTCGGCAGACACTCCGGAACCACCTCCAGGACAGACCGGAACCACCTGCCGGACACGCCGGGACCACCTGCTTGACTCGCCAGAACCACCTGCCGGACACGCCAGAATCACCAGCCGGCTACGCCACAACCACTTGTCGGACACTCCGGAATCCCCTGCCGGGCATGCTGGAACCACCTCTCAGAGGTGCCACAGCGACATGCAGGAGACGGCGGTAGCACCTGCCGAGAATGCCGGAAGTTCCTGATCCACTCCGCGGAACCACCTGCCGGACACTCCAAAATGACCTGCCGGCTACGCCAGAACCACTTGGCGGACACTCCAGAATCACCTGCCGGGCATGCCAGCACAACCTCTCCGAAGTGCCGGAAGCACGTGCCGGACAGGCCAGAACCATCTCCCGGACAGACCGGAAACACAGGAAACACTCGCCGGAACCACCTGCTTGACTCACAGGTCCCACCTGCCGGACACGACAAAATCACCTGCCCGCTACACCAGAACCACTTGGTGGACAAGCCGGAATCACGTGACGTGCATGCCGACACAACCTCTCAGACGTGCCAGAACCTCGTGCCGGACACCCCAGAACCACCTGCTGGACAGACCGGAACCACCTGCCTGACACGCCGGAACCACCGGCTCGACTCGCCGGAACCATTGCCGGACATGCAAAATCACCTGCCGGCTACGGCAGAACCACTTGGCGAACACTCGGGAATCACCTGCCGGGCATGGCGGAACCACCTCTCAGACATGCCGGAACCACATGCCAATGACACCGGAAGCACCTGCCGAGCACGCCAGAACCACCTGCTCGACTCGCCAAAACCACCTGCTGGACACGCCAAAATCACCTGCCGGCTACGCCACAACCATTTGGTGAACACTTCGGAATCACCTGCCGGGCCGGCTGGAACCACCTGCCGGTCACGCCAACATCACCTGCCAGCTATGCCAGAACCACTTGGCGAACAACATGGAAACACCTGTGGGGCCGGCCGGAACCACCTCTCAGACGTGCCAGAACCATGTGCCTGAGATGCCGGAACCACACCCCGAACAGACCGAAACCACCTGCCAGACCCGCCTGAACCACCTGCCAAGCACGCCGGAACCACCTACTCGACTCGCCGGAACCACCTACCTGACACGCCAAAATCACCTGCCGGGTATGCCAGAGCCACTTGGTGGACACTCCGGAATCATGTGCCGGACATGCCAGAACCACCTCTCAGACTTGCCAGAACCATGTTCCGGACACGCCGGTACCACCTGCCGAGTATGCCGGAACCACCTGATCCACTCCCCAGAACCACCTGCTGGACACGCCAGAATCAGCTGCCGGCTAGGCAAGAGCCACTCGGCAGACACTCCGGAATCACATGTCAGGCATTCCGGAACCACCTCTCAGAGGTGCCAGAACCACATGCCGGAGACTCCGGAATCACCTGCCGGGCATGCCGGAACCACCTCTCAGAGGTGCCAGAACCACATGCCGGAGACTCAGGAATCACCTGCCGGGCATGCCGGAACCATCTCTCAGACGTGCCACAACCACGTGCCGCAGAGACCAGAAGCACGTGCCGAGCTCGCCGGAACCACCTGCTAGACATGCTGGAACCACCTGCCTCACAGGCCAAAATCATATGCCGGCTACGCCAAAACCACTTGGTGGACACTCCAGAATCAACTTGCGGGCATGCCGGAACCACGTCATGGACAGACGGCAAACACCTGCCGGACCTGCCGGAACCACCTGCCGAGCACGCCGGAACCACCTGCTCGACTCACCAGAGCCACCAGCCGGACACATCAGAAACACCTGCGGGGTACGCCAGAACCACTTGGAGTACTCTCCATGATCACCTGAGAGGCATGCCGGAACCACCTCTCAGACGTGGCAGAACCATGAGCCGGACACGCCTCAACCACCTGCCGAGTATACCGGAACCACCTGATCCACTCCCCAGAAACACCTGCCGGACACGCCAAAATCAGCTGCCGGCTACGCCAGAAACACTTGGCGGACACTCCAGGATCACCTGCCGGGCATGCCAGCACAACCTCTCCAAAGTTCCAGAAGCACGTGCCGGACAGGCCGGAACCATCTCCCGGACAGACCGGAAACACAGGAAACACTCGCCAGAACCACCTGTTTGACTCACCGGTCCCACCTGCCGGACACGCCAAAATCACCTGCCCGCTACACCAGAACCGCTTGGTGGACAAGCCGGAATCACGTGAAGTGCATGCCGACACAACCTCTCAGACGTGCCAGAACCTCGTGCCGGACACCCCAGACCCACATGCTGGACAGACCGGAACCACCTGCCTGACACGCCGGAACCACCGGCTCGACTCGCCGGAACCATTGCCAGACATGCAAAATCACCTGCCGGCTACGGCAGAACCACTTGGCGAACACTCGGGAATCACCTGCCGGGCATGGCGGAACCACCTCTCAGACATGCCGGAACCACATGCCAATGACACCGGAGGCACCTGCCGAGCACGCCAGAACCACCTGCTCGACTCGCCAAAACCACCTGCTGGACACGCCTAAATCACCTGCCGGCTACGCCACAACCATTTGGTGAACACTTCGGAATCACCTGCCGGGCTGGCTGGAACCACCTGCCGGTCACGCCAACATCACCTGCCAGCTATGCCAGAACCACTTGGCGAACACCATGGAAACACCTGTCGGGCCGGCCGGAACCACCTCTCAGACGTGCCAGAACCATGTGCCTGAGATGCCGAAACCACACCCCGAACAGACCGAAACCACCTGCCAGACCCGCCTGAACCACCTGCCGAGCACGCCGGAACCACCTACTCGACTCGCCGGAACCACCTACCTGACACGCCAAAATCACCTGCCGGGTATGCCAGAGCCACTTGGTGGACACTCCGGAATCATCTGCCGGACATGCCAGAACCAGCTCTCAGACACACCAGAACCACGTGCCGGACACGCCGGAAGCGCCTGCTGAGCATGCCTGAGCCACATGCTCGATTTGCAAGAAACACCTTCCAGACATGCCAAAATCATCTGCCGGGTACGCCAGAACCACTTGGTGAACACTCCGGAATCACCTTCCGGGCATGCCGGAACCACCTCTCAGACTTGCCAGAACCATGTTCCGGACACGCCGGTACCACCTGCCGAGTATGCCGGAACCACCTGATCCACTCCCCAGAACCACCTGCTGGACACGCCAGAATCACCTGCCGGCTATGCCAGAACCACTCGGCAGACACTCCGGAACCACCTGCCCGGCATGCCGGAACCACCTCTCAGAGGTGCCAGAACCACTCGGCAGACACTCCGGAACCACCTGCCCGGCATGCCGGAACCATCTCTCAGACGTGCCACAACCACTTGCCGAAGAGACCAGAAGCACCTGCCGAGCTCGCCGGAACCACCTTCTGGACATGCCGGAACCACCTGCCTCACAGGCCAAATTCATATGCCGGCTACGCCAAAACCACTTGGTTGACACTCCAGAATCACCTTGCGGGCATGCCAGAACCACGTCATGGACAGACGGCAAACACCTGCCGGACCTGCCGGAACCACCTGCCGGACAGACCGGAACCACCTGCCGGACACGCCGGAACCGCCGGCTCGACTCGCCCGAACCACCGCCGGACATGCAAAATCACCTGCCGGCTACGCCAGAACCACTTGGCGAACACTCCGGAATCACCTGCCGGGCATGCCGGAACCACCTCTCAGACTTGCCAGAACCATGTTCCGGACACGCCGGTACCACCTGCCGAGTATGCCGGAACCACCTGATCCACTCCCCAGAACCACCTGCTGGACATGCCAGAATCACGTGCGGGCTACGCCAGAACCACTCGGCAGACACTCCGGGACCACCTGCCGGGCATGCCGGAACCACCTCTGAGAGGTGCCAGAACCACATGCCGGAGACTCCGGAATCACCTGCCGGGCATGCCGGAACCACCTCTCAGAGGTGCCAGAACCACATGCCGGAGACTCAGGAATCACCTGCCGGGCATGCCGGAACCATCTCTCAGACGTGCCACAACCACGTGCCGCAGAGACCAGAAGCACGTGCCGAGCTCGCCGGAACCACCTGCTAGACATGCTGGAACCACCTGCCTCACAGGCCAAAATCATATGCCGGCTACGCCAAAACCACTTGGTGGACACTCCAGAATCAACTTGCGGGCATGCCGGAACCACGTCATGGACAGACGGCAAACACCTGCCGGACCTGCCGGAACCACCTGCCGAGCACGCCGGAACCACCTGCTCGACTCACCAGAGCCACCAGCCGGACACATCAGAAACACCTGCGGGGTACGCCAGAACCACTTGGAGTACTCTCCATGATCACCTGAGAGGCATGCCGGAACCACCTCTCAGACGTGGCAGAACCATGAGCCGGACACGCCTCAACCACCTGCCGAGTATACCGGAACCACCTGATCCACTCCCCAGAAACACCTGCCGGACACGCCAAAATCAGCTGCCGGCTACGCCAGAAACACTTGGCGGACACTCCAGGATCACCTGCCGGGCATGCCAGCACAACCTCTCCAAAGTTCCAGAAGCACGTGCCGGACAGGCCGGAACCATCTCCCGGACAGACCGGAAACACAGGAAACACTCGCCAGAACCACCTGTTTGACTCACCGGTCCCACCTGCCGGACACGCCAAAATCACCTGCCCGCTACACCAGAACCGCTTGGTGGACAAGCCGGAATCACGTGAAGTGCATGCCGACACAACCTCTCAGACGTGCCAGAACCTCGTGCCGGACACCCCAGACCCACATGCTGGACAGACCGGAACCACCTGCCTGACACGCCGGAACCACCGGCTCGACTTCCGGAACCATTGCCGGACATGCAAAATCACCTGCCGGCTACGGCAGAACCACTTGGCGAACACTCGGGAATCACCTGCCGGGCATGGCGGAACCACCTCTCAGACATGCCGGAACCACATGCCAATGACACCGGAGGCACCTGCCGAGCACGCCAGAACCACCTGCTCGACTCGCCAAAACCACCTGCTGGACACGCCTAAATCACCTGCCGGCTACGCCACAACCATTTGGTGAACACTTCGGAATCACCTGCCGGGCTGGCTGGAACCACCTGCCGGTCACGCCAACATCACCTGCCAGCTATGCCAGAACCACTTGGCGAACACCATGGAAACACCTGTCGGGCCGGCCGGAACCACCTCTCAGACGTGCCAGAACCATGTGCCTGAGATGCCGGAACCACACCCCGAACAGACCGAAACCACCTGCCAGACCCGCCTGAACCACCTGCCGAGCACGCCGGAACCACCTACTCGACTCGCCGGAACCACCTACCTGACACGCCAAAATCACCTGCCGGGTATGCCAGAGCCACTTGGTGGACACTCCGGAATCATCTGCCGGACATGCCAGAACCAGCTCTCAGACACACCAGAACCACGTGCCGGACACACCGGAAGCGCCTGCTGAGCATGCCTGAGCCACATGCTCGATTTGCAAGAAACACCTTCCAGACACGCCAAAATCATCTGCCGGGTACGCCAGAACCACTTGGTGAACACTCCGGAATCACCTTCCGGGCATGCCGGAACCACCTCTCAGACTTGCCAGAACCATGTTCCGGACACGCCGGTACCACCTGCCGAGTATGCCGGAACCACCTGATCCACTCCCCAGAACCACCTGCTGGACACGCCAGAATCACCTGCCGGCTATGCCAGAACCACTCGGCAGACACTCCGGAACCACCTGCCCGGCATGCCGGAACCACCTCTCAGAGGTGCCAGAACCACTCGGCAGACACTCCGGAACCACCTGCCCGGCATGCCGGAACCATCTCTCAGACGTGCCACAACCACTTGCCGAAGAGACCAGAAGCACCTGCCGAGCTCGCCGGAACCACCTTCTGGACATGCCGGAACCACCTGCCTCACAGGCCAAATTCATATGCCGGCTACGCCAAAACCACTTGGTTGACACTCCAGAATCACCTTGCGGGCATGCCAGAACCACGTCATGGACAGACGGCAAACACCTGCCGGACCTGCCGGAACCACCTGCCGGACAGACCGGAACCACCTGCCGGACACGCCGGAACCGCCGGCTCGACTCGCCCGAACCACCGCCGGACATGCAAAATCACCTGCCGGCTACGCCAGAACCACTTGGTGAACACTCCGGAGTCGCCTCCGGGCATGCCGGAACCACCTCTCAGACTTGCCAGAACCATGTTCCGGACACGCCGGTACCACCTGCCGAGTATGCCGGAACCACCTGATCCACTCCCCAGAACCACCTGCTGGACACGCCAGAATCACCTGCCGGCTATGCCAGAACCACTCGGCAGACACTCCGGAACCACCTGCCGGGCATGCCGGAACCACCTCTCAGAGGTGCCAGAACCACATGCCGGAGTCTCAGGAATCACCTGCCGGGCATCCGGAACCATCTCTCAGAGGTACCAGAACCACATGCCGGACACTCCGGAATCACCTGCCGGGCGTGCTGGAACCATCTCTCAGACGTGCCACAACCACGTGCCGAAGAGACCAGAAGCACCTGCCGAGCTCGCCGGAACCACCTGCTAGACATGCCGGAACCACCTGCCTCACAGGTCAAAATGATATGCCGGCTACGCCAAAACCACTTGGTTGACACTCCAGAATCACCTTGCGGGCATGCCGGAACCACGTCATGGACAGACGGCAAACACCTGCCCGACCTGCCGGAACCACCTGCCGAGCACGCCGGTAACACCTGCTCGAATCACCTGAGCCACCAGACGGACACATCAGAAACACCTGCGGGGTACACCAGAACCACTTGGAGGACTCTCCGGGATCACCTGCCAGGCATTCCGGCACCACCTCTCAGACGTGCCAGAACCATGTGCCAGACAGGCCGCAACCACCTGCCGAGTATACCGGAACCACCTGATCCCCTACCCAGAACCACCTGCTGGACACGCCAAAATCACCTGCCGGCTACGCCAGAACCACTTGGCGAACACTCCGGAATCACCTGCCGGGCATGCCGGAACCATCTCTCAGATGTGCCAGAACCATGTTCCGGACACGCCGGTACCACCTGCCGAGCTCGCCGGAACCACCTGCTGGACACGCCAGAATCACCTGCCTGCTACGCCAGAACCACTCGGCAGACACTCCAGAACCACCTGCCGGGCATGCCGGAACCACCTCTCAGAGGTGACAGAACCACATGCCTGAGATTCCGGAATCACCTGCCGGGCATGCCTGAACCATCTCTCAGACGTGCCAGAACCATGTTCCGGACACACCGGTACCACCTGCCGAACTGGCCGGAACCACCTGCTGGACACACCAAAATCACCTGCCGGCTACACAAGAACCACATGCCGGGAACTCCGGAATCACATGCCAGGTGTGCCGGAACCATCTCTCAGACGTGCCACAACCATGTGCCGAAGAGACCAGAAGCACCTGCCGAGCTCGCCGGAACCACCTGCTAGACATGCCGGAACCACCTGCCTCACAGGCCAAAATCATATGCCGGCTACGCCAAAACCACTTGGTGGACACTCCAGAATCAACTTGCGGGCATGCCGGAACCACGTCATGGACAGACGGCAAACACCTGCCGGACCTGCCGGAACCACCTGCCGAGCACGCCGGAAACACCTGCTCGACTCGCCAGAACCACCAGCCGGACACATCAGAAACACCTGCGGGGTACGCCAGAACCACTTGGAGGACTCTGCGGGATCACCTGCCAGGCATGCCGGAACCACCTCTCAGACGTGCCAGAACCATGTGCTGGACACTCCGGAATCACCTGCCGGGCGTGCCGGAACCATCTCTCAGACGTGCCAGAAACATGTGACGGAGACTCCGGAATCACCTGCCGGGCATGCCGGAACCATCTCTCAGATGTGCCAGAACCATGTTCCGGACACGCCGGTACCACCTGCCGAGCTCGCCGGAACCACCTGCTGGACACGCCAAAATCAACTGCCGGCTACGCAAGAACCACTCTGCAGACACTCCGGAATCACATGTCAGGCATTCCAGAACCACCTCTCAGAGGTGCCAGAACCACATGCCGGACACTCCGGGATCACCTGCCGGGCATGCCAGAACCACCTCTCAGACGTGCCAGAACCATGTGCCGGACACGCCGCAACCACCTGCCGAGTATGCCGGAACAACCTGCTCCACTCCCCAGAACCACCTGCTGGACACGCCAAAATCACCTGCCGGATACGCCAGAACCACTCGGCAGACACTCCGGAACCACCTCCAGGACAGACCGGAACCACCTGCCGGACACGCCGGGACTACCTGCTTGACTCGCCAGAACCACCTGCCGGACACGCCAGAATCACCAGCCGGCTACGCCACAACCACTTGTCGGACACTCCGGAATCCCCTGCCGGGCATGCTGGAACCACCTCTCAGAGGTGCCACAGCGACATGCAGGAGACGGCGGTAGCACCTGCCGAGAATGCCGGAAGTTCCTGATCCACTCCGCGGAACCACCTGCCGGACACTCCAAAATGACCTGCCGGCTACGCCACAACCAGTTGGTGAACACTTTGGAATCACCTGCCAGGATACGTGGAACCACCTGCCAGTCATGCCAAAATCACCTGCCAACTACGCCAGAACCGCTTGGCGGACACTGCGGAAACACCTGTCGGGCCGGCTGGAACCACATCTCAGACGTGCCAGAAACGTGTTCATGAGATGCTGGAACCACACCCCGAACAGACGGATACCACCTGCCAGAACCGCCTGAACCACCTGCCGAGCACGCCGGAACCACCTGCTCGACTCACTGGTACCACCTCCCTGACATGCCAAAATCACCTGCTGGGTATGCCAGAACCACTTGGCGGACACTCCGGAATCATCTGCCGGACATGCCGGAACCAGCTCTCAGACACACCACAACCACGTGCCGGAGACGCCGGAAGCACCTGCCGAGCACGCCGGAAGCACCTGCCGAGCATGCCGGAGCCACCTGCTCGACTCGCCAGAAACACCTGCCGGACACGCCAAAATCACCTGCCGGGTACGCCAGAACCACCTGGCGGACACTCCGAAACCACCTGTCGCGCATGCCGGAACCGCCTCTCAGACGTGCCGGAAGCACGTGCCGGACACGCCGGAATCACCTACCGGACAGACCGGAACCACCTGCCGAGCACGCCGGAGCCACCTGTTCGACTCGCTGGAACCACCTGCCGGACAGGCCAATATCAACTGCTGGCTATGCCAGAACCACCTGGGGGACCGTCCGGAATCACCTGCCAGCCATGGCGGAACCACCTCTCAGACGTACCAGAACCACCTGCCGGAGAAGCTGGAAACACGTCCTGGGCAGTCTGGAACCACCTGCCGGCCAAGCCTGAACCACCTGCCAAGCACAACGGAACAACCTGCCAGACACGCCAAAATCACCTGCGTGTTATGCCAGAACCACTTGGAGGACTCTCTGGGATGACCTGCCGGGCATGCCGGAACCACCTCTCAGACGTGCCAGAACCATGTGGCGGACAGTCCGGAATCACCTGTTGGGCATGCGCAACCACCTCTGAGACGTACCAGAAGCACATGCCGTGCAGGCTGGAACCACCTACCGGACAGACCGGAATCACCTTTCGGGCATGCCGGAACCACCTGTCAGATGTGCCAGAAACACGTGCCGGAGACGCCGGAAGCACCTGCCAAGCACGTTGGAACCACCTGTTCAACTCGCCTGAACCACCTGCCGGACATGCCAAAATCACCTGCCGACTACGCCAGAACCACTTGGCAAACACTCCGGAATCACTTGCCGGGCATGCAGGAACCACCTCTCAGACATGCCAGAACCCCGTGCCAATGACCCCGGAAGCACCAGCCGAGCACGCCGGAACCACATGCTCGACTCGCCAGAACCACCTGCCGATCACGCAAAAATCACCTGCCGGCTACGCCACAACCAGTTGGGGAACACTTTGGCATCACCTGCCAGGCTTGCTGGAACCACCTGCCAGTCATGCCAAAATCACCTGCCAACTACGCCAGAACCGCTTTGCGGACACTGCGGAAACACCTGTCGGGCCGGCCGGAACCACATCTCAGACGTGCCAGAAACGTGTTCATTAGATGCTGGAACCACACCCCGAACAGACGGATACCACCTGCCAGAACCGCCTGAACCACCTGCTGAGCACGCCGGAACCACCTGCTCGACTCACCGGTACCACCTCCCTGACACGCCAAAATCACCTGCTGGGTATGCCAGAACCACTTGGCGGACACTCCGGAATCATCTGCCGGACATGCCGGAACCAGCTCTCAGACACACCAGAACCAAGTGCCGGAGACGCCGGAAGCACCTGCCGAGCATGCCGGAGCCACCTGCTCGACTCGCCAGAAACACCTGCCGGACACGCCAAAATCACCTGCCGGGTACGCCAGAACCACCTGGCGGACACTACGGAATCACCTGTCGCCCATGCCGGAATCACCTCTCAGACGTGCCGGAAGCACGTGCCGGACACGCCGGAATCACCTACCGGACAGACCGGAACCACCTGCCGAGCATGCCGAGCCACCTGTTCGAATCGCTGGAACCACCTGCCGGACAGTTCAATATCAACTGCTGGCTATGCCAGAACCACCTGGGGGACAGTCCGGGATCACCTGCCAGCCATGGTGGAACCACCTCTCAGACGTACCAGAACCACCTGCCGGAGAAGCTGGAAACACGTCCTGGACAGACTGGAACCACGTGACGGCCATGCCTGAACCACCTGCCGAGCACGGCGGAACCACCTGCCGGACACGCCAAAATCACCTGCGGGCTACGCCAGAACCACTTGGACGACTCTCCGAAATGACCTGCCGGGCATGTTGGAACCACCTCTCAGACGTGCCAGAAGCACGTGGCGGACAGTCCGGAATCACCTGTTGGGCATACGCAACCACCTCTGAGACGTACCAGAACCACGTGCCGTGCACGCCGGAACCACCTACCGGACAGACCGGAATCAACTTTTGGGCATGCCGGAACCACCAGGCAGATGTGCCAGAAACACGTGCCGGAGACGCCGGAAGCACCTGCCGAGCACGTCGCAACCACCTCCTCAACTCGCCTGAACCACCTGCCGGACACGCCAACATCACCTGCCCGCTACACCAGCACCACTTCGGGCACAAGCCGGAATCACGTGAGGGGCATGCCGGCACAGCCTCCCAGACTGAACCTCGTGCCGGACACCACAGAACCACCTGCCGGACAGACCGGAACCACCTGCCGGACACGCCCGAACCACCGGCTCGACCCGCCGGAACGACCGCTGGACATGCAAAATCACCTGCCGGCTACGCCGGAAACACTTGGCGAACACTCCGGAATCACCTGCCGGGCATGCCGGAACCATCTCTCAGATATGCCAGAACCACGTGCCAATGACCCCGGAAGCACCTGCCGAGCACGCCGGAACCACCTGCTCGACTCGCCAGAACCACCTGCCGGACACGCAAAAATCACCTGCCGGCTACGCCACAACCAGATGGGGAACACTTCGGAATCACCTGCCGGGCTTGCTGGAACCACCTGCCGGTCATGCCAAAATCACCTGCCAACTACGCCAGTACCACTTGGCGGACACTGTGGAATCACCTGTGGGGCCGGCCCGAACCACATCTCAGACGTGCCAGAACCATGTGCATGAGATTCTGGAACCACACCCCGAACAGACGGAAAACACCTGCCAGACCCGTCTGAACAACCTGCCGAGCACGCCGGAGCCACCTGCTCGACTCGCCGGAACCACCTACCTGACATGCCCAAATCACCAGCCGGGTATGCCAGAACCACTTGGCGGACACTCCGGAATCATCTGCCGGACATGCCGGAACCAGCTCTCAGACACACCAGAACCAATTGCCGGAGACTCTGGAAGCACCTGCCGAGCATGCCGGAACCACCTGTCAGATGTGCCAGAAACACGTGCCGGAGACGCCGGAAGCACCTGCCAAGCACGTTGGAACCACCTGCTCAACTCGCCTGAACCACCTGCCGGACATGCCAAAATCACCTGCCGACTATGCCAGAACCACCTGGCGGACACTCCGGAATCACCTGCCGCGCATGCCGGAACCACCTCTCAGACGTGCCAGAAGCACGTGCCGGACACGCCGGAAATACCTACCGGACAGACCGGAACCACCTGCCAAGAACGCCGGAGCCACCTGTTCGACTCGCTGGAACCACCTGCCGGACAGGCCAATATCAACTGCTGGCTATGCCAGAACCACCTGGGGGACGGTCACGGATCACCTGCCAGCCATGGCGGAACCACCTCTCAGACGTACCAGAACCACCTGCCGGAGAAGCTGGAAACACGTCCTGGACAGACTGGAACCACGTGACGGCCATGCCTGAACCACCTGCCGAGCACGGCGGAACCACCTGCCGGACACGCCAAAATCACCTGCGGGCTACGCCAGAACCACTTGGACGACTCTCCGAAATGACCTGCCTGGCATGTTGGAACCACCTCTCAGACGTGCCAGAAGCACGTGGCGGACAGTCCGGAATCACCTGTTGGGCATACGCAACCACCTCTGACACGTACCAGAACCACGTGCCGTGCACGCCGGAACCACCTACCGGACAGACCGGAATCAACTTTTGGGCATGCCGGAACCACCAGTCAGATGTGCCAGAAACACGTGCCGGAGACGCCGGAAGCACCTGCCGAGCACGTCGCAACCACATGCTCAACTCGCCTGAACCACCTGCCGGACACGCCAAAATCACCTGCCCGCTACACCAGCACCACTTCGGGGACAAGCCGGAATCACGTGAGGGGAAGGCCGGCACAGCCTCCCAGACTGAACCTCGTGCCAGACACCACAGAACCACCTGCCGGACAGACCGGAACCACCTGCCGCACACGCCGGAACCACCGGCTCGACCCGCCGGAACGACCGCTGGACATGCAAAATCACCTACCGACTACGCCGGAAACACTTGGCGAACACTCCGGAATCACCTGCCGGGCATGCCGGAACCACCTCTCAGATATGCCAGAACCACATGCCAATGACCCCGGAAGCACCTGCCGAGCACGCCGGAACCACCTGCCGGACACGCAAAAATCACCTGCCGGCTACGCCACAACCAGTTGGGGAACACTTCGGAATCACCTGCCGGGCTTGCTGGAACCACCTGCCGGTCATGCCAAAATCACCTGCCAACTATGCCAGTACCACTTGGCGGACACTGTGGAAACACCTGTGGGGCCGGCCGGAACCACATCTCAGACGTGCCAGAACCATGTAAATGAGATGCTGGAACCACACCCCGAACAGACGGAAAACACCTGCCAGACCCGTCTGAACAACCTGCCGAGCACGCCGGAGCCACCTGCTCGACTCGCCGGAACCACCTACCTGACATGCCCAAATCACCAGCCGGGTATGCCAGAACCACTTGGCGGACACTCCGGAATCATCTGCCGGACATGCCGGAACCAGCTCTCAGACACACCAGAACCACGTGCCGGAGACGCCGGAAGCACCTGCCGAGCATGCCGGAGCCACCTGCTCGACTCGCCAGAAACACCTGCCGGACACGCCAAAATCACCTGCCGGGTACGCCAGAACCACCTGGCGTACACTCCGAAACCACCTGTCGTGCATGCCGGAACCACCTCTCAGACGTGCCGGAAGCACGTGCCGGACACGCCGGAATCACCTACCGGAGAGACCGGAACCACCTTCCGAGCACGCCGGAGCCACCTGTTCGACTCGCTGGAACCACCTGCCGGACAGGCCAATATCAACTGCTGGCTATGCCAGAACCACCTGGGGGACGGTCCGGAATTTCCTGCCAGCCATGGCGGAACCACCTCTCAGACGTACCAGAACCACCTGCCGGAGAAGCTGGAAACACGTCCTGGACAGTCTGGAACCACCTGCCTTCCAAGCCTGAAACACCTGCCAAGCACAACGGAACAACCTGCCAGACACGCCAAAATCACCTGCGTGTTATGCCAGAACCACTTAGAGGACTCTCTGGGATGACCTGCCGGGCATGCCGGAACCACCTCTCAGACGTGCCAGAACCATGTGGCGGACAGTCCGGAATCACCTGTTGGGCATGCGCAACCACCTCTGAGACGTACCAGAACCACATGCCGTGCAGGCTGGAACCACCTACCGGACAGACCGGAATCACCTTTTGGGCATGCCGGAAACACCTGTCAGATGTGCCAGAAACACGTGCCGGAGACGCCGGAAGCACCTGCCAAGCACGTTGGAACCACCTGCTCAACTCGCCTGAACCCCCTGCCGGACATGCCAAAATCACCTGCCGACTATGCCAGAACCACTTGGCGAACACTCCGGAATCACTTGCCGGGCATGCAGGAACCACCTCTCAGACATGCCAGAACCCCGTGCCAATGACCCCTGAAGCCCCACCCGAGCACGCCGGAACCACCTGCTCGACTCACCGGTACCACCTCCCTGACACGCCAAAATCACCTGCTGGGTATGCCAGAACCACTTGGCGGACACTCCGGAATCATCTGCCGGACATGCCGGAACCAGCTCTCAGACACACCAGAACCAAGTGCCGGAGACGCCGGAAGCACCTGCCGAGCATGCCGGAGCCACCTGCTCGACTCGCCAGAAACACCTGCCGGACACGCCAAAATCACCTGCCGGGTATGCCAGAACCACCTGGCGGACACTACGGAACCACCTGCCGCGCATGCCGGAACCACCTCTCAGACGTGCCGGAAGCACGTGCCGGACACGCCGGAAACACATACCGGACAGACCGGAACCACCTGCCAAGAACGCCGGAGCCACCTGTTCGACTCGCTGGAACCACCTGCCGGACAGGCCAATATCAACTGCTGGCTATGCCAGAACCACCTGGGGGACAGTCCGGGATCACCTGCCAGCCATGGCGGAACCACCTCTCAGACGTACCAGAACCACCTGCCGGAGAAGCTGGAAACACGTCCTGGACAGACTGGAACCACGTGACGGCCATGCCTGAACCACCTGCCGAGCACGGCGGAACCACCTGCCGGACACGCCAAAATCACCTGCGGGCTACGCCAGAACCACTTGGACAACTCTCCGAAATGACCTGCCGGGCATGTTGGAACCACCTCTCAGACGTGCCAGAAGCACGTGGCGGACAGTCCGGAATCACCTGTTGGGCATACGCAACCACCTCTGACTCGTACCAGAACCACGTGCCGTGCACGCCGGAACCACCTACCGGACAGACCGGAATCAACATTTGGGCATGCCGGAACCACCAGTCAGATGTGCCAGAAACACGTGCCGGAGACGCCGGAAGCACCTGCCGAGCACGTCGCAACCACCTGCTCAACTCGCCTGAACCACCTGCCGGACACGCCAAAATCACCTGCCGGGTACGCCAGAACCACCTGGCGGACACTCCGAAACCACCTGTCGCGCATGCCGGAACCACCTCTCAGACGTGCCGGAAGCACGTGCCGGACACGCCGGAATCACCTACCGGACAGACCGGAACCACCTGCCGAGCACGCCGGAGCCACCTGTTCGACTCGCTGGAACCACCTGCCCTACAGGACAATATCAAATGCTGGCTATGCCAGAACCACCTGGGGGACGGTCCGGAATCACCTGCCAGCCATGGCGGAAGCACCTCTCAGACGTACCAGAACCACCTGCCAGAGAAGCTGGAAACACATCCTGGACAGTCTGGAACCACCTGCCGGCCAAGCCTGAACCACCTGCCAAGCACAACGGAACAACCTGCATGACACGCGAAAATCACCTGCGTGTTATGCCAGAACCACTTGGAGGACTCTCTGGGATGACCTGCCGGGCATGCCGGAACCACCTCTCTGACGTGCCAGAACCATGTGGCGGACAGTCCGGAATCACCTGTTGGGCATGCGCAACCACCTCTGAGACGTACCAGAACCACATGCCGTGCAGGCTGGAACCACCTACCGGACAGACCGGAATCACCTTTCGGGCATGCCGGAACCACCTGTCAGATGTGCCAGAAACACGTGCCGGAGACGCCGGAAGCACCTGCCAAGCACGTTGGAACCACCTGCTCAACTCGCCTGAACCACCTGCCGGACATGCCAAAATCACCTGCCGACTATGCCAGAACCACTTGGCGAACACTCCGGAATCACTTGCCGGGCATGCAGGAACCACCTCTCAGACATGCCAGAACCCCGTGCAATGACCCCGGAAGCACCAGCCGAGCACGCCGGACCCACCTGCTCGACTCGCCAGAACCACCTGCCGATCACGCAAAAATCACCTGCCGGCTACGCCACAACCAGTTGGTGAACACTTTGGAATCACCTGCCAGGCTTGCTGGAACCACCTGCCAGTCATGCCAAAATAACCTGCCAACTACGCCAGAACCGCTTGGCGGACACTGCAGAAACACCTGTCGGGCCGGCTGGAACCACATCTCAGACGTGCCAGAAACGTGTTCATGAGATGCTGGAACCACACCCCGAACAGACGGATACCACCTGCCGGAACCGCCTGAACCACCTGCTGAGCACGCCGGAACCACCTGCTCGACTCACCGGTACCACCTCCCTGACACGCCAAAATCAACTGCTGGGTATGCCAGAACCACTTGGCGGACACTCCGGAATCATCTGCCGGACATGCCGGAACCAGCTCTCAGACACACCAGAACCAAGTGCCGGAGACGCCGGAAGCACCTGCCGAGCATGCCGGAGCCACCTGCTCGACTCGCCAGAAACACCTGCCGGACACGCCAAAATCACCTGCGGGCTACGACAGAACCACTTGGACGACTCTCCGAAATGACCTGCCGGGAATGTTGGAACCACCTCTCAGGCGTGCCAGAAGCACGTGGTGGACAGTCCGGAATCACCTGTTGGGCATAAGCAACCACCTCTGAGACGTACCAGAACCACGTGCCGTGCACGCCGGAACCACCTACCGGACAGACCGGAATCAACTTTCGGGCATGCCGGAACCACCAGTCAGATGTGCCAGAAACACGTTCCGGAGACGCCGGAAGCACCTGCCGAGCACGTCGCAACCACCTGCTCAACTCGCCTGAACCACCTGCCGGACACGCCAAAATCACCTGCCCGCTACACCAGCACCAATTCGGGGACAAGCCGGAATCACGTGAGGGGCATGCCGGCACAGCCTCTCAGACTGAACCTCGTGCCGGACACCACAGAACCACCTGCCGGACAGACCGGAACCACCTGCCGGACACGCCGGAACCACCGGCTCGACCCGCCGGAACGACCGCTGGACATGCAAAATCACCTGCCGGCTACGCCGGAAACACTTGGCGAACACTCCGGAATCACCTGCCGGGCATGCCGGAACCACCTCTCAGATATGCCAGAAACACATGCCAATGACCCCGGAAGCACCTGCCGAGCACTCCGGACCAACCTGCTCGACTCGCCAGAACCACCTGCCGGACACGCAAAAATCACCTGCCGGCTACGCCACAACCAGTTGGGGAACACTTCGGAATCACCTGCCGGGCTTGCTGGAACCACCTGCCGGTTATGCCAAAATCACCTGCCACCTACGCCAGTACCACTTGGCGGACACTGTGGAAACACCTGTCGGGCCGGCCGGAACCACATCTCAGACGTGCCAGAACCATGTGCATGAGATGCTGGAACCACACCCCGAACAGACGGAAAACACCTGCCAGACCCGTCTGAACAACCTGCCGAGCACGCCGGAGCCACCTGCTCGACTCGCCGGAACCACCTACCTGACATGCCCAAATCACCAGCCGGGTATGCCAGAACCACTTGGCGGACACTCCGGAATCATCTGCCGGACATGCCGGAACCAGCTCTCAGACACACCAGAACCACGTGCCGGAGACGCCGGAAGCACCTGCCGAGCACGTCGCAACCACCTGCTCAACTCGCCTGAACCACCTGCCGGACATGCCAAAATCACCTGCCGACTATGCCAGAACCACTTGGCGAACACTCCGGAATCACTTGCCGGGCATGCAGGAACCACCTCTCAGACATGCCAGAACCCCGTGCCAATGACCCTGGAAGCACCAGCCGAGCACGCCGGAACCACCTGCTCGACTCGCCAGAACCACCTGCCGATCACGCAAAAATCACCTGCCGGCTACGCCACAACCAGTTGGTGAACACTTTGGAATCACCTGCCAGGCTTGCTGGAACCACCTGCCATTCATGCCAAAATCACCTGCCAACTACGCCAGAACCGCTTGGCGGACACTGCGGAAACACCTGTCGGGCCGGCTGGAACCACATCTCAGACGTGCCAGAAACGTGTTCATGAGATGCTGGAACCACACCCCGAACAGACGGATACCACCTGCCAGAACCGCCTGAACCACCTGCTGAGCACGCCGGGACCACCTGCTCGACTCACCGGTACCACCTCCCTGACACGCCAAAATCACCTGCTGGGTATGCCAGAACCACTTGGCGGACACTCCGGAATCATCTGCCGGAAATGCCGGAACCAGCTCTCAGACACACCAGAACCAAGTGCCGGAGACGCCGGAAGCACCTGCCGAGCATGCCGGAGCCACCTGCTCGACTCACCAGAAACACCTGCCGGACACGCCAAAATCACCTGCCGGGTACGCCAGAACCACCTGGCGGACACTACGGAATCACCTGCCGCGCATGCCGGAACCACCTCTCAGACGTGCCGGAAGCACGTGCCAGACACGCCGGAAACACCTATCAGACAGACCGGAACCACCTGCATAGAACGCCGGAGCCACCTGTTCGACTCGCTGGAACCACCTGCCGGACAGGCCAATATCAACTGCTGGCTATGCCAGAACCACCTGGGGGACAGTCCGGGATCACCTGCCAGCCATGTTGGAACCACCTCTCAGACGTGCCAGAAGCACGTGGCGGACAGTCCGGAATCACCTGTTGGGCATACGCAACCACCTCTGACACGTACCAGAACCACGTGCCGTGCACGCCGGAACCACCTACCGGACAGACCGGAATCAACTTTTGGGCATGCCGGAACCACCAGTCAGATGTGCCAGAAACACGTGCCGGAGACGCCGGAAGCACCTGCCGAGCACGTCGCAACCACCTGCTCAACTCGCCTGAACCACCTGCCGGACACGCCAATATCACCTGCCCGCTACAGCAGCACCACTTCGGGGACAAGCCGGAATCACGTGAGGGGCATGCCGGCACAGCCTCTCAGACTGAACCTCGTGCCGGACACCACAGAACCACCTGCCGGACAGACCGGAACCACCTGCCGGACACGCCGGAACCACCGGCTCGACCCGCCGGAATGACCGCTGGACATGCAAAATCACCTGCCGGCTACGCCGGAAACAATTGGCGAACACTCCGGAATCACCTGCCGGGCATGCCGGAACCACCTCTCAGATATGCCAGAACCACGTGCCAATGACCCCGGAAGCACCTGCCGAGCACGCCGGAACCACCTGCTCGACTCGCCAGAACCACCTGCCGGACACGCAAAAATCACCTGCCGGCTACGCCACAACCAGTTGGGGAACACTTCGGAATCACCTGCCGGGCTTGCTGGAACCACCTGCCGGTCATGCCAAAATCACCTGCCAAGTACGCCAGTACCACTTGGCGGACACTGTGGAAACACCTGTGGGGCCGGCCGGAACCACATCTGAGACGTGCCAGAACCATGTGCATGAGATGCTGGAACCACACCCCGAAGAGACGGAAAACACCTGCCAGACCCGTCTGAACAACCTGCCGAGCACGCCGGAGCCACCTGCTCGACTCGCCGGAACCACCTACCTGACATGCCCAAATCACCAGCCGGGTATGCCAGAACCACTTGCCGGACACTCCGGAATCATCTGCCGGACATGCCGGAACCAGCTCTCAGACACACCAGAACCACGTGCCGGAGACGCCGGAAGCACCTGCCGAGCATGCCGGAGCCACCTGCTCGACTCGCCAGAAACACCTGCCGGACACGCCAAAATCACCTGCCGGGTACGCCAGAACCACCTGGCGGACACTCCGAAACCACCTGTCGCGCATGCCGGAACCACCTCTCAGATGTGCCGGAAGCATGTGCCGGACACGCCGGAATCACCTACCGGACAGACCGGAACCACCTGCCGAGCACGCCGGAGCCACCTGTTCGACTCGCTGGAACCACCTGCCAGACAGGCCAATATCAACTGCTGGCTATGCCAGAACCACCTGGGGCACGGTCCGGAATCACCTGCCAGCCATGGCGGAACCACCTCTCAGACGTACCAGAACCACCTGCCGGAGAAGCTGGAAACACGTCCTGGACAGTCTGGAACCACCTGCCGGCCAAGCCTCAACCACCTGCCAAGCACAACGGAACAACCTGCCAGACACGCCAAAATCACCTGCGTGTTATGCCAGAACCACTTGGAGGACTCTCTGGGATGACCTGCCGGGCATGCCGGAACCACCTCTCAGACGTGCCAGAACCATGTGGCGGACAGTCCGGAATCACCTGTTGGGCATGCGCAACCACCTTTGAGACGTACCAGAACCACATGCCGTGCAGGCTGGAACCACCTACCGGACAGACCGGAATCACCTTTCGGGCATGCCGGAACCACCTGTCAGATGTGCCAGAAACATGTGCCGGAGACGCCGGAAGCACCTGCCAAGCACGTTGGAACCACCTGCTCAACTCGCCTGAACCACCTGCCGGACATGCCAAAATCACCTGCCGACTATGCCAGAACCACTTGGCGAACACTCCGGAATCACTTGCCGGGCATGCAGGAACCACCTCTCAGACATGCCAGAACCCCGTGCCATTGACCCCGGAAGCACCAGCCGAGCACGCCGGAACCACCTGCTCGACTCGCCAGAACCACCTGCCGATCATGCAAAAATCACCTGCCGGCTACGCCACAACCAGTTGGTGAACACTTTGGAATCACCTGCCAGGCTTGCTGGAACCACCTGCCAGTCATGCCAAAATCACCTGCCAAGTATGCCAGAACCGCTTGGCGGACACTGCGGAAACACCTGTCGGGCCGGCTGGAACCACATCTCAGACGTGCCAGAAACGTGTCCATGACATGCTGGAACCACACCCCGAACAGACGGATACCACCTGCCAGAACCGCCTGAACCACCTGCCGAGCACGCCGGAGCCACCTGCTCGACTCGCCGGAACCACCTACCTGACATGCCCAAATCACCAGCCGGGTATGCCAGAACCACTTGCCGGACACTCCGGAATCATCTGCCGGACATGCCGGAACCAGCTCTCAGACACACCAGAACCACGTGCCGGAGACGCCGGAAGCACCTGCCGAGCATGCCGGAGCCACCTGCTCGACTCGCCAGAAACACCTGCCGGACACGCCAAAATCACCTGCCGGGTACGCCAGAACCACCTGGCGGACACTCCGAAACCACCTGTCGCGCATGCCGGAACCACCTCTCAGACGTGCCGGAAGCACGTGCCGGACACGCCGGAATCACCTACCGGACAGACCGGAACCACCTGCCGAGCACGCCGGAGCCACCTGTTCGACTCGCTGGAACCACCTGCCGGACAGGCCAATATCAACTGCTGGCTATGCCAGAACCACCTGGGGGACGGTCCGGAATCACCTGCCAGCCATGGCGGAAGCACCTCTCAGACGTACCAGAACCACCTGCCGGAGAAGCTGGAAACACGTCCTGGACAGTCTTTAACCACCTGCCGGCCAAGCCTCAGAAACCTGCCAAGCACAACGGAACAACCTGCATGACACGCGAAAATCACCTGCGTGTTATGCCAGAACCACTTGGAGGACTCTCTGGGATGACCTGCCGGGCATGCCGGAACCACCTCTCAGACGTGCCAGAACCATGTGGCGGACAGTCCGGAATCACCTGTTGGGCAGGCGCAACCACCACTGAGACGTACCAGAACCACATGCCGTGCAGGCTGGAACCACCTACCGGACAGACCGGAATCACCTTTCGGGCATGCCGGAACCACCTGTCAGATGTGCCAGAAACACGTGCCGGAGACGCCGGAAGCACCTGCCAAGCACGTTGGAACCACCTGCTCAACTCGCCTGAACCACCTGCCGGACATGCCAAAATCACCTGCCGACTATGCCAGAACCACTTGGCGAACACTCCGGAATCACTTGCCGGGCATGCAGGAACCACCTCTCAGACATGCCAGAACCCCGTGCCATTGACCCCGGAAGCACCAGCCGAGCACGCCGGAACCACCTGCTCGACTCGCCAGAACCACCTGCCGATCACGCAAAAATCACCTGCCGGCTACGCCACAACCAGTTGGTGAACACTTTGGAATCACCTGCCAGGCTTGCTGGAACCACCTGCCAGTCATGCCAAAATCACCTGCCAACTATGCCAGAACCGCCTGGCGGACACTGCGGAAACACCTGTCGGGCCGGCTGGAACCACATCTCAGACGTGCCAGAAACGTGTTCATGAGATGCTGGAACCACACCCCGAACAGACGGATACCACCTGCCAGAACCGCCTGAACCACCTGCTGAGCACGCCGGAACCACCTGCTCGACTCACCGGTACCACCTCCCTGACACGCCAAAATCACCTGCTGGGTATGCCAGAACCACTTGGCGGACACTCCGGAATCATCTGCCGGACATGCCGGAACCAGCTCTCAGACACACCAGAACCAAGTGCCGGAGACGCCGGAAGCACCTGCCGAGCATGCCGGAGCCACCTGCTCGACTCGCCAGAAACACCTGCCGGACACGCCAAAATCACCTGCAGGGTGTGCCAGAACCACCTGGCGTACACTACGGAATCACCTGCCGCGCATGCCGGAACCACCTCTCAGACGTGCCGGAAGCACGTGCCGGACACGCCGGAAACACCTACCGGACAGACCGGAACCACCTGCCAAGAACGCCGGAGCCACCTGTTCGACTCGCTGGAACCACCTGCCGGACAGGCCAATATCAACTGCTGGCTATGCCAGAACCACCTGGGGGACAGTCCGGGATCACCTGCCAGCCATGGCGGAACCACCTCTCAGACGTACCAGAACCACCTGCCGGAGAAGCTGGAAACACGTCCTGGACAGACTGGAACCACGTGACGGCCATGCCTGAACCACCTGCCGAGCACGGCGGAGCCACCTGCCGGACACGCCAAAATCACCTGCGGGCTACGCCAGAACCACTTGGACGACTCTCCGAAATGACCTGCCGGGAATGTTGGAACCACCTCTCAGACGTGCCAGAAGCACGTGGCGGACAGTCCGGAATCACCTGTTGGGCATACGCAACCACCTCTGACACGTACCAGAACCACGTGCCGTGCACGCCGGAACCACCTACCGGACAGACCGGAATCAACTTTTGGGCATGCCGGAACCACCAGTCAGATGTGCCAGAAACACGTGCCAGAGACGCCGGAAGCACCTGCCGAGCACGTCGCAACCACCTGCTCAACTCGCCTGAACCACCTGCCGGACACGCCAAAATCACCTGCCTGCTACAGCAGCACCACTTCGGGGACAAGCCGGAATCACGTGAGGGGCATGCCGGCACAGCCTCTCAGACTGAACCTCGTGCCGGACACCACAGAACCACCTGCCGGACAGACCGGAACCACCTGCCGGACACGCCGGAACCACCGGCTCGACCCGCCGGAACGACCGCTGGACATGCAAAATCACCTGCCGGCTACGCCGGAAACACTTGGCGAACACTCCGGAATCACCTGCCGGGCATGCCGGAACCACCTCTCAGATATGCCAGAACCACGTGCCAATGACCCCGGAAGCACCTGCCGAGCACGCCGGAACCACCTGCTCGACTCGCCAGAACCACCTGCCGGACACGCAAAAATCACCTGCCGGCTACGCCACAACCAGTTGGGGAACACTTCGGAATCACCTGCCGGGCTTGCTGGAACCACCTGCCGGTCATGCCAAAATCACCTGCCAACTACGCCAGTACCACTTGGCGGACACTGTGGAAACACCTGTCGGGCCGGCCGGAACCACATCTCAGACGTGCCAGAACCATGTGCATGAGATGCTGGAACCACACCCCGAAGAGACGGAAAACACCTGCCAGACCCGTCTGAACAACCTGCCGAGCACGCCGGAGCCACCTGCTCGACTCGCCGGAACCACCTACCTGACATGCCCAAATCACCAGCCGGGTATGCCAGAACCACTTGCCGGACACTCCGGAATCATCTGCCGGACATGCCGGAACCAGCTCTCAGACACACCAGAACCACGTGCCGGAGACGCCGGAAGCACCTGCCGAGCATGCCGGAGCCACCTGCTCGACTCGCCAGAAACACCTGCCGGACACGCCAAAATCACCTGCCGGGTACACCAGAACCACCTGGCAGAGACTCCGAAACCACCTGTCGCGCATGCCGGAACCACCTCTCAGACGTGCCAGAAGCACGTGCCGGACACGCCGGAATCACCTACCGGACAGACCGGAACCACCTGCCGAGCACGCCGGAGCCACCTGTTCGACTCGCTTTAACCACCTGCCGGACAGGCCAATATCAACTGCTGGCTATGCCAGAACCACCTGGGGGACGGTCCGGAATCACCTGCCAGCCATGGCGGAACCACCTCTCAGACGTACCAGAACCACCTGCCGGAGAAGCTGGAAACACGTCCTGGACAGTCTGGAACCACCTGCCGGCCAAGCCTGAACCACCTGCCAAGCACAACGGAACAACCTGCCAGACACGCGAAAATCACCTGCGTGTTATGCCAGAACCACTTGGAGGACTCTCTGGGATGACCTGCCGGGCATGCCGGAACCACCTCTCAGACGTGCCAGAACCATGTGGCGGACAGTCCGGAATCACCTGTTGGGCATGCGCAACCACCTCTGAGACGGACCAGAACCACATGCCGTGCAGGCTGGAACCACCTACCGGACAGACCGGAATCACCTTTGGGGCATGCCGGAACCACCTGTCAGATGTGCCAGAAACACGTGCCGGAGACGCCGGAAGCACCTGCCAAGCACGTTGGAACCACCTGCTCAACTCGCCTGAACCACCTGCCGGACATGCCAAAATCACCTGCCGACTATGCCAGAACCACTTGGCGAACACTCCGGAATCACTTGCCGGGCATGCAGGAACCACCTCTCAGACATGCCAGAAACCCGTGCCAATGACCCCGGAAGCACCAGCCAAGCACGCCGGAACCACCTGCTCGACTCGCCAGAACCACCTGCCGATCACGCAAAAATCACCTGCCGGCTACGCCACAACCAGTTGGTGAACACTTTGGAATCACCTGCCAGGCTTGCTGGAACCACCTGCCAGTCATGCCAAAATCACCTGCCAACTACGCCAGAACCGCCTGGCGGACACTGCGGAAACACCTGTCGGGCCGGCTGGAACCACATCTCAGACGTGCCAGAAACGTGTTCATGAGATGCTGGAACCACACCCCGAACAGACGGATACCACCTGCCAGAACCGCCTGAACCACCTGCTGAGCACACCGGAACCACCTGCTCGACTCACCGGTACCACCTCCCTGACACGCCAAAATCACCTGCTGGGTATGCCAGAACCACTTGGCGGACACTCCGGAATCATCTGCCGGACATGCCGGAACCAGCTCTCAGACACACCAGAACCAAGTGCCGGAGACGCCGGAAGCACCTGCCGAGCATGCCGGAGCCACCTGCTCGACTCGCCAGAAACACCTGCCGGACACGCCAAAATCACCTGCAGGGTGTGCCAGAACCACCTGGCGTACACTACGGAATCACCTGCCGCGCATGCCGGAACCACCTCTCAGACGTGCCGGAAGCACGTGCCGGACACGCCGGAAACACCTACCGGACAGACCGGAACCACCTGCCAAGAACGCCGGAGCCACCTGTTCGACTCGCTGGAACCACCTGCCGGACAGGCCAATATCAACTGCTGGCTATGCCAGAACCACCTGGGGGACAGTCCGGGATCACCTGCCAGCCATGGCGGAACCACCTCTCAGACGTACCAGAACCACCTGCCGGAGAAGCTGGAAACACGTCCTGGACAGACTGGAACCACGTGACGGCCATGCCTGAACCACCTGCCGAGCACGGCGGAGCCACCTGCCGGACACGCCAAAATCACCTGCGGGCTACGCCAGAACCACTTGGACGACTCTCCGAAATGACCTGCCGGGAATGTTGGAACCACCTCTCAGACGTGCCAGAAGCACGTGGCGGACAGTCCGGAATCACCTGTTGGGCATACGCAACCACCTCTGACACGTACCAGAACCACGTGCCGTGCACGCCGGAACCACCTACCGGACAGACCGGAATCAACTTTTGGGCATGCCGGAACCACCAGTCAGATGTGCCAGAAACACGTGCCAGAGACGCCGGAAGCACCTGCCGAGCACGTCGCAACCACCTGCTCAACTCGCCTGAGCCACCTGCCGGACACGCCAAAATCACCTGCCCGCTACAACAGCACCACTTCGGGGACAAGCCGGAATCACGTGAGGGGCATGCCGGCACAGCCTCTCAGACTGAACCTCGTGCCGGACACCACAGAACCACCTGCCGGACAGACCGGAACCACCTGCCGGACACGCCGGAACCACCGGCTCGACCCGCCGGAACGACCGCTGGACATGCAAAATCACCTGCCGTCTATGCCGGAAACACTTGGCGAACACTCCGGAATCACCTGCCGGGCATGCCGGAACCACCTCTCAGATATGCCAGAACCACGTGCCAATGACCCCGGAAGCACCTGCCGAGCACGCCGGAACCACCTGCTCGACTCGCCAGAACCACCTGCCGGACACGCAAAAATCACCTGCCGGCTACGCCACAACCAGTTGGGGAACACTTCGGAATCACCTGCCGGGCTTGCTGGAACCACCTGCCGGTCATGCCAAAATCACCTGCCAAGTACGCCAGTACCACTTGGCGGACACTGTGGAAACACCTGTCGGGCCGGCGCGAACCACATCTCAGACGTGCCAGAACCATGTGCATGAGATGCTGGAACCACACCCCGAAGAGACGGAAAACACCTGCCAGACCCGTCTGAACAACCTGCCGAGCACGCCGGAGCCACCTGCTCGACTCGCCGGAACCACCTACCTGACATGCCCAAATCACCAGCCGGGTATGCCAGAACCACTTGCCGGACACTCCGGAATCATCTGCCGGACATGCCGGAACCAGCTCTCAGACACACCAGAACCACGTGCCGGAGACGCCGGAAGCACCTGCCGAGCATGCCGGAGCCACCTGCTCGACTCGCCAGAAACACCTGCCGGACACGCCAAAATCACCTGCCGGGTACGCCAGAACCACCTGGCGGACACTCCGAAACCACCTGTCGCGCATGCCGGAACCACCTCTCAGACGTGCCAGAAGCACGTGCCGGACACGCCGGAATCACCTACCGGACAGACCGGAACCACCTGCCGAGCACGCCGGAGCCACCTGTTCGACTCGCTTTAACCACCTGCCGGACAGGCCAATATCAACTGCTGGCTATGCCAGAACCACCTGGGGGACGGTCCGGAATCACCTGCCAGCCATGGCGGAACCACCTCTCAGACGTACCAGAACCACCTGCCGGAGAAGCTGGAAACACGTCCTGGACAGTCTGGAACCACCTGCCGGCCAAGCCTGAACCACCTGCCAAGCACAACGGAACAACCTGCCAGACACGCCAAAATCACCTGCGTGTTATGCCAGAACCACTTGGAGGACTCTCTGGGATGACCTGCCGGGCATGCCGGAACCACCTCTCAGACGTGCCAGAACCATGTGGCGGACAGTCCGGAATCACCTGTTGGGCATGCGCAACCACCTCTGAGACGGACCAGAACCACATGCCGTGCAGGCTGGAACCACCTACCGGACAGACCGGAATCACCTTTCGGGCATGCCGGAACCACCTGTCAGATGTGCCAGAAACACGTGCCGGAGACGCCGGAAGCACCTGCCAAGCACGTTGGAACCACCTGCTCAACTCGCCTGAACCACCTGCCGGACATGCCAAAATCACCTGCCGGCTATGCCAGAACCACTTGGCGAACACTCCGGAATCACTAGCCGGGCATGCAGGAACCACCTCTCAGACATGCCAGAAACCCGTGCCAATGACCCCGGAAGCACCAGCCAAGCACGCCGGAACCACCTGCTCGACTCGCCAGAACCACCTGCCGATCACGCCAAAATCACCTGCCGGCTACGCCACAACCATTTGGTGAACACTTTGGAATCACCTGCCAGGCTTGCTGGAACCACCTGCCAGTCATGCCAAAATCACCTGCCAACTACGCCAGAACCGCTTGGCGGACACTGCGGAAACACCTGTCGGGCCGGCTGGAACCACATCTCAGACGTGCCAGAAACGTGTTCATGAGATGCTGGAAGCACACCCCGAACAGACGGATACCACCTGCCAGAACCGCCTGAACCACCTGCTGAGCACGCCGGAACCACCTGCTCGACTCACCGGTACCACCTCCCTGACACGCAAAAATCACCTGCTGGGTATGCCAGAACCACTTGGCGGACACTCCGGAATCATCTTCCGGACATGCCGGAACCAGCTCTCAGACACACCAGAACCAAGTGCCGGAGACGCCGGAAGCACCTGCCGAGCATGCCGGAGCCACCTGCTCGACTCGCCAGAAACACCTGCCGGACACGCCAAAATCACCTGCCGGTTATGCCAGAACCACCTGGCGGACACTCCGGAATCACCTGTCGCGGATGACGGAACCACCTGTCAGACGTGCCGGAAGCACGTGCCAGACACGCCGCAAACACCTACCGGACAGACCGGAACCACCTGCCAAGAACGCCGGAGCCACCTGTTCGACTCGCTGGAACCACCTGCCGGACAGGCCAATATCAACTGCTGGCTATGCCAGAACCACCTGGGGGACAGTCCGGGATCACCTGCCAGCCATGGCGGAACCACCTCTCAGACGTACCAGAACCACCTGCCGGAGAAGCTGGAAACACGTCCTGTACAGACTGGAACCACGTGGCGGCCATGCCTGAACCACCTGCCGAGCACGGCGGAACCACCTGCCGGACACGCCAAAATCACCTGCGGGCTACGCCAGAACCAGTTGGACGACTCTCCGAAATGACATGCCGGGCATGTTGGAACCACCTCTCAGACGTGCCAGAAGCACGTGGCGGACAGTGCGGAATCACCTGTTGGGCATACGCAACCACCTCAGAGACGTGCCAGAACCAGGTGCCGTGCACGCCGGACCCACCTACCGGACAGACTGGAATCAACTTTCGGGCATGCCGGAACCACCAGTCAGATGTGCCAGAAACACGTGCCGGAGACGCCGGAAGCCCCTGCCGAGCACGTCGCAACCACCTGCTCAACTCGCCTGAACCACCTGCCGTACACGCCAAAATCACCTGCCCGCTACACCAGCACCACTTCGGGGACAAGCCGGAATCACGTGAGGGGCATGCCGGCACAGCCTCGCAGACTGAACCTCGTGCCGGACACCACAGAACCACCTGCCGGACAGACCGGAAGCACCTGCCGAGCACGCCGAAACCACCTGCTCGACTCGCCAGAACCACCTGCCGGACACGCCAAAATCACCTGCCGGGTACGCCAGAACCACCTGGCGGACACTCCGAAACCACCTGTCGCGCATGCCGGAACCACCTCTCAGACGTGCCGGAAGCACGTGCCGGACACGCCGGAATCACCTACCGGACAGACCGGAACCACCTGCCGAGCACGCCGGAGCCACCTGTTCGACTCCCTGGAACCACCTGCCGGACAGGCCAATATCAACTGCTGGCTATGCCAGAACCACCTGGGGGACGTTCCGGAATCACCTGCCAGCCATGCCGGAAGCACCTCTCAGACGTACCAGAACCACCTGCCAGAGAAGCTGGAAACACGTCCTGGACAGTCTGGAACCACCTGCCGGACAAGCCTGAACCACCTGCCAAGCACAACGGAACAACCTGCATGACACGCGAAAATCACCTGCGTGTTATGCCAGAACCACTTGGAGGACTCTCTGGGATGACCTGCCGGGCATGCCGGAACCACCTCTCAGACGTGCCAGAACCATGTGGCGGACAGTCCGGAATCACCTGTTGGGCATGCGCAACCACCTCTGAGACGTACCAGAACCACATGCCGTGCAGGCTGGAACCACCTACCGGACAGACCGGAATCACCTTTCGGGCATGCCGGAACCACCTGTCAGATGTGCCAGAAACACGTGCCGGAGACGCCGGAAGCACCTGCCAAGCACGCCGGAACCACCTGCTCGACTCGCCAGAACCACCTGCCGATCACGCAAAAATCACCTGCCGGCTACGCCACAACCAGTTGGTGAACACTTTGGAATCACCTGCCAGGCTTGCTGGAACCACCTGCCAGTCATGCCAAAATCACCTGCCAACTACGCCAGAACCGCTTGGCGGACACTGCGGAAACACCTGTAGGGCCGGCTGGAACCACATCTCAGACGTGCCAGAAACGTGTTCATGAGATGCTGGAACCACACCCAGAACAGACGGATACCACCTGCCAGAACCGCCTGAACCACCTGCTGAGCACGCCGGAACCACCTGCTCGACTCACCGGTACCACCTCCCTGACACGCCAAAATCACCTGCTGGGTATGCCAGAACCACCTGGCGGACACTCCGGAATCACCTGCCGCGCATGCCGGAACCACCTCTCAGACGTGCCGGAAGCACGTGCCAGACACGCCGGAAACACCTACCGGACAGACCGGAACCACCTGCCAAGAACGCCGGAGCCACCTGTTCGACTCGCTGGAACCACCTGCCGGACAGGCCAATATCAACTGCTGGCTATGCCAGAACCACCTGGGGGACAGTCCGGGATCACCTGCCAGCCATGGCGGAACCACCTCTCAGACGTACCAGAACCACCTGCCGGAGAAGCTGGAAACACGTCCTGGACAGACTGGAACCACGCGACGGCCATGCCTGAACCACCTGCCGAGCACGGCGGAACCACCTGCCGGACACGCCAAAATCACCTGCGGGCTACGCCAGAACCACTTGGACGACTCTCCGAAATGACCTGCCTGGCATGTTGGAACCACCTCTCAGACGTGCCAGAACCATGTGGCGGACAGTCCGGAATCACCTGTTGGGCATGCGCAACCACCTCTGAGACGTACCAGAACCACATGCCGTGCAGGCTGGAACCACCTACCGGACAGACCGGAATCACCTTTCGGGCATGCCGGAACCACCTGTCAGATGTGCCAGAAACACGTGCCGGAGACGCCGGAAGCACCTGCCAAGCACGTTGGAACCACCTGCTCAACTCGCCTGAACCACCTGCCGGACATGCCAAAATCACCTGCTGACTATGCCAGAACCACTTGGCGAACACTCCGGAATCACTTGCCGGGCATGCAGGAACCACCTCTCAGACATGCCAGAACCCCGTGCCAATGACCCCGGAAGCACCAGCCGAGCACGCCGGAACCACCTGCTCGACTCGCCAGAACCACCTGCCGATCACGCAAAAATCACCTGCCGGCTACGCCACAACCAGTTGGGGAACACTTTGGAATCACCTGCCAGGCTTGCTGGAACCACCTGACAGTCATGCCAAAATCACCTGCCAACTACGCCAGAACCGCTTGGCGGACACTGCGGAAACACCTGTCGGGCCGGCTGGAACCACATCTCAGACGTGCCAGAAACGTGTTCATGAGATGCTGGAACCACACCCCGAACAGACGGATACCACCTGTCAGAACCTCCTGAACCACCTGCTGAGCACGCCGGAACCACCTGCTCAACTCACCGGTACCACCTCCCTGACACGCCAAAATCACCTGCTGGGTATGCCAGAACCACTTGGCGGACACTCCGGAATCATCTGCCGGACATGCCGGAACCAGCTCTCAGACACACCAGAACCAAGTGCCGGAGACGCCGGAAGCACCTGCCGAGCATGCCGGAGCCACCTGCTCGACTCGCCAGAAACACCTGCTGGACACGCCAAAATCACCTGCCGGGTATGCCAGAACCACCTGGCGGACACTCCGGAATCACCTGCCGCGCATGCCGGAACCACCTCTCAGACGTGCCGGAAGCACGTGCCAGACACGCCGGAAACACCTACCAGACAGTCCGGAACCACCTGCCAAGAACGCCAGAGCCACCTGTTCGACTCGCTGGAACCACCTGCCGGACAGGCCAATATCAACTGCTGGCTATGCCAGAACCACCTGGGGGACAGTCCGGGATCACCTGCCAGCCATGGCGGAACCACCTCTCAGACGTACCAGAACCACCTGCCGGAGAAGCTGGAAACAAGTCCTGGACAGACTGGAACCACGCGACGGCCATGCCTGAACCACCTGCCGAGCACGGCGGAACCACCTGCCGGACACGCCAAAATCACCTGCGGGCTACGCCAGAACCACTTGGACGACTCTCCGAAATGACCTGCCTGGCATGTTGGAACCACCTCTCAGACGTGCCAGAAGCACATGGCGGACAGTCCGGAATCACCTGTTGGGCATACGCAACCACCTCTGAGACGTACCAGAACAACGTGCCGTGCACGCCGGAACCACCTACCCGACAGACCGGAATCAACTCTTGGGCATGCCGGAACCACCAGTCAGATGTGCCAGAAACACGTGCCGGAGACGCCGGAAGCACCTGCTGAGCACGTCGCAACCACCTGCTCAACTCGCCTGAACCACCTGCCGGACACGCCAAAATCACCTGCCCGCTACACCAGCACCACTTCGGGGTCAAGCCGGAATCACGTGAGGGGCATGCCGGCACAGCCTCTCAGACTGAACCTCGTGCCGGACACCACAGAACCACCTGCCGGACAGACCGGAACCACCTGCCGGACAAGCTGGAACCACAGGCTCGACCCGCCGGAACGACCGCTGAACATGCAAAATCATCAGCCGGCTACGCCGGAAACAATTGGCGAACACTCCGGAAGCACCTGCCGAGCACGCCGGAACCACCTGCTCGACTCGCCAGAACCACCTGCCGGACACGCAAAAATCACCTGCCGGCTACGCCACAACCAGTTGGGGAACACTTCGGAATCACCTGCCGGGCTTGCTGGAACCACCTGCCGGTCATGCCAAAATCACCTGCCAACTACGCCAGTACCACTTGGCGGACACTGTGGAAACACCTGTCGGGCCGGCCGGAACCACATCTCAGACGTGCCAGAACCATGTGCATGAGATGCTGGAACCACACCCCGAACAGACGGAAAACACCTGCCAGACCCATCTGAACAACCTGCCGAGCACGCCGGAGCCAGCTGCTCGACTCGCCGGAACCACCTACCTGACATGCCCAAATCACCAGCCGGGTATGCCAGAACCACTTGGCAGACACTCCGGAATCATCTGCCGGACATGCCGGAACCAGCTCTCAGACACACCAGAAACACATGCCGGAGACGCCGGAAGCACCTGCCGAGCATGCCGGAGCCACCTGCTCGACTCGCCAGAAACACCTGCCGGACATGACAAAATCACCTGCCGCGTACGCCAGAACAACCAGGCGGACACTCCGAAATCACCTGCCGCGCATGCCGGAACCACCACTCAGACGTGACGGAAGCACGTGCCGGACACGCTGGAATCACCTACCGGACAGACCGGAACCACCTGCCGAGCACGCCGGAGCCACCTGTTCGACTCGCTGGAACCACCAGCCGGACAGGCCAATATCAACTGCTGGCTATGCCAGAACCACCTGGGGGACGGTCCGGAATCAACTGCCAGCCATGGCGGAACCACCTCTCAGACGTACCAGAACCACCTGCCGGAGAAGCTGGAAACACGTCCTGGACAGACTGGAACCACGTGACGGCCATGCCTGAACCACCTGCCGAGCACGGCGGAACCACCTGCCGGACACGCCAAAATCACCTGCGGGCTACGCCAGAACCACTTGGACGACTCTCCGAAATGACCTGCCGGGCATGTTGGAACCACCTCTCAGACATGCCAGAAGCACGTGGCGGACAGTCCGGAATCACCTGTTGGGCATACGCAACCACCTCTGAGACGTACCAGAACCACGTGCAGTGCACGCCGGAACCACCTACCGGACAGACCGGAATCACCTTTCGGGCATGCCGGAACCAGCTGTCAGATGTGCCAGAAACACGTGCCGGAGACGCCGGAAGCACCTGCCAAGCACGCCGGAACCACCTGCTCGACTCGCCAGAACCACCTGCCGATCACGCAAAAATCACCTGCCGGCTACGCCACAACCAGTTGGTGAACACTTTGGAATCACCTGCCAGGCTTGCTGGAACCACCTGCCAGTCATGCCAAAATCACCTGCCAACTACGCCAGAACCGCTTGGCGGACACTGCGGAAACACCTGTCGGGACGCCTGGAACCACATCTCAGACGTGCCAGAAACGTGTTCATGAGATGCTGGAACCACACCCCGAACAGACGTATACCACCTGCCAGAACCGCCTGAACCACCTGCTGAGCACGCTGGAACCACCTGCCGGACACGCCAAAATCACCTGCGGGCTACGCCAGAACCACTTGGACGACTCTCCGAAATGACCTGCCGGGCATGTTGGAACCACCTCTCAGACATGCCAGAAGCACGTGGCGGACAGTCCGGAATCACCTGTTGGGCATACGCAACCACGTCTGAGACGTACCAGAACCACGTGCCGTGCACGCCGGAACCACCTACCGGACAGACCGGAATCAACTTTTGGGCATGCCGGAACAACCAGTCAGATGTGCCAGAAACACGTGCCGGAGACGCCGGAAGCACCTGCCGAGCACGTCGCAACCACCGGCTCAACTCGCCTGAACCACCTGCCGGACACGCCAAAATCACCTGCCCTCTACACCAGCACCACTTCGGGGACAAGCCGGAATCACGTGAGGGGCATGCCGGCACAGCCTCTCAGACTGAACCTCGTGCCAGACACCACAGAACCACCTGCCGGACAGACCGGAACCACCTGCCGGACACGCCGGAACCACCGGCTCGACCCGCCGGAACGACCGCTGGACATGCAAAATCACCTGCCGGCTACGCCGGAAACACTTGGCGAACACTCCGGAATCACCTGCCGGGCATGCCGGAACCACCTCTCAGATATGCCAGAACCACGTGCCAATGACCCCGGAAGCACCTGCCGAGCACGCCGGAACCACCTGCTCGACTCGCCAGAACCACCTGCCGGACATGCAAAAATCACCTGCCGGCTACGCCACAACCAGTTGGGGAACACTTTGGAATCACCTGCCGGGCTTGCTGGAACCACCTGCCGGTCATGCCAAAATCACCTGCCAACTACGCCAGTACCACTTGGCGGACACTGTGGAAACACCTGTCGGGCCGGCCGGAACCACATCTCAGACGTGCCAGAACCATGTGCATGAGATGCTTGAACCACACCCCGAACAGACGGAAAACACCTGCCAGACCCGTCTGAACAACCTGCCGAGCACGCCGGAGCCACCTGCTCGACTCGCCGGAACCACCTACCTGACATGCCCAAATCACCAGCCGGGTATGCCAGAACCACTTGCCGGACACTCCGGAATCATCTGCCGGACATGCCGGAACCAGCTCTCAGACACACCAGAACCACGTGCCGGAGACGCCGGAAGCACCTGCCGAGCATGCCGGAGCCACCTGCTCGACTCGCCAGAAACACCTGCCGGACATGCCAAAATCACCTGCCGGGTACGCCAGAACCACCTGGCGGACACTCCGAAACCACCTGTCGCGCATGCCGGAACCACCTCTGAGACGTGCCGGAAGCACGTGCCGGACACGCCGGAATCACCTACCGGACAGACCGGAACCACCAGCCGAGCACGCCGGAGCCACCTGTTCGACTCGCTGGAACCACCTGCCGGACAGGCCAATATCAACTGCTGGCTATGCCAGAACCACCTGGGGGACGGTCCGGAATCACCTGCCAGCCATGGCGGAACCACCTCTCAGACGTACCAGAACCACCTGTCGGGGAAGCTGGAAACACGTCCTGGGCAGTCTGGAACCACCTGCCGGCCAAGCCTGAACCACCTGCCAAGCACAACGGAACAACCTGCCAGACACGCCAAAATCACCTGCGTGTTATGCCAGAACCACTTGGAGGACTCTCTGGGATGACCTGCCAGGCATGCCGGAACCACCTCTCAGACGTGCCAGAACCATGTGGCGGACAGTCCGGAATCACCCGTTGGGCATGCGCAACCACCTCTGAGACGTACCAGAACCACATGCCGTGCAGGCTGGAACCACCTACCGGACAGACCGGAATCACCTTTCGGGCATGCCGGAACCACCTGTCAGATGTGCCAGAAACAGGTGCCGGAGACGCCGGAAGCACCTGCCAAGCACGTTGGAACCACCTGCTCAACTCGCCTGAACCACCTGCCGGACATGCCAAAATCACCTGCCGACTATGCCAGAACCACTTGGCGAACACTCGGGAATCACGTGCCGGGCATGGGGAACCACCTCTCAGACATGACGGAACCACATGCCAATGACACCGGAAGCACCTGCCGAGCACGCCAGAACCACCTGCTCGACTCGCCAAAACCACCTGCTGGACACGCCAAAATCACCTGCCAGCCACGCCACAACCATTTGGTGAACACTTCGGAATCACCTGCCGGGCTGGCTGGAACCACCTGCCGGTCACGCCAACATCACCTGCCAGCTATGCCAGAACCACTTGGCGAACACCATGGAAACACCTGTCGGGCCGGCCGGAACCACCTCTCAGACTTGACAGAACCATGTGCCTGAGATGCTGGAACCACACCCCGAACAGACCGAAACCACCTGCCAGACCCGCCTGAACCCCCTGCCGAGCACGCCTGAACCACCTACTCGACTCGCCAGAACCACCTACCTGACACGCCAAAATCAACTGCCGGGTATGCCAGAGCCACTTGGTGGACACTCCGGAATCATCTGCCGGACATGCCGGAACCAGCTCTCAGACACACCAGAAACACGTGCCGGACACGCCGGAAGCACCTGCTGAGCATGCCTGAGCCACATGCTCGACTTGCAAGAAACACCTGCCAGACACGCCAAAATCACCTACAGGGTACGCCAGAACCACGTGGCGGACACTCCGGAATCACCTGTCGGGCATGCCGGAACCACCTCTCAGACGTGCCAGAACCTCTTGCCGGACACGCCAGAACCACCTGCCGGACAGACCGGAACCACCTGCCGGACACGCCGGAACCACCGGCTCGTCTCGCCGGAACCACCGCCGGACATGCAAAATCACCTGCCGGCTACGCCGGAAACACTTGGCGAACACTCCGGAATCACCTGCCGGGCATGCCGGAACCACCTCTCAGACTTGCCAGAACCATGTTCCGGACACGCCGGTACCACCTGCCGAGTATGCCGGAAACACCTGATCCACACCCCAGAACCACCTGCTGGACATGCTAGAATCAGCTGCCGGCTATGCAAGAACCACTCAGCAGACACTCCGGAATCACATGTCAGGCATTCCGGAACCACCTCTCAGAGGTGCCAGAACCACATGCCGGAGACTCCGGAATCACCTGCCGGGCATGCCGGAACCACGTCTCAGAGGTGCCAGAACCACACGCCGGAGACCCCGGAATCACCTGCCGGGCCTGCCGGAACCATCTCTCAGATGTGCCAGAACCATGTTCTGGACACGCCGGTACCACATGCCGAGCTCGCCGGAGCCACCTTCTGAACACGCCAAAATCACCTGCCGGCTATGCCAGAACCACTCGGCAGACACTCCGGAACCACCTAGAGGACAGACCGGAACCACCTGCCGGACACGCCAGAACCACCTGCCGGACAGACCGGAACCACCTGCCGGACACCCCGGTACCACCGGCTCGACTCGCCGGAACCACCGCCGGACATGCAAAATCACCTGCCGGCTACGCCAGAACCACTTGGTTAACACTCCGGAATCACCTTCCGGGCATGCCGGAACCACCTCTCAGACTTGCCAGATCCATGTGCCAGACAGGCCGCAACCACCTGCCGAGTATGCCGGAACCACCTGATCCACTCCCCAGAACCACCGGCTGGACACGCCAAAATCACCTGCCGGCTACGCCAGAACCACTTGGCGAACACTCCAGAATCACCTGCCGGGAATGCCGGAACCACCTCTCAGAGGTGCCAGAGCCACATGCCGGGGACTCCGGAATCACCTGCCAGGCATGCCGGAACCATCTCTCAGATGTGCCAGAACCATGTTCCGGACACGCCGGTACCACCTGCCGAGCTCGCCGGAACCACATGCTGGACACGCCAAAATCACCTGCCGGCTACGCCAGAACCACTCGGCAGACACTCCGGAATCACATGTCAGGCATTCCGGAACCACCTCTCAGAGGTGCCAGAACCACATGTCGGACACTCCGGGATCACCTGCCGGGCATGCCGGAACCACCTCTCAGACGTGCCAGAACCATATGCCGGACACGCCGCAACCACCTGCCGAGCACGCCGGAACCACCTGCTCGATTCACCAGAGCCACCAGCCGGACACGCCAGAATCACCTGCCGGCTATGCCAGAACCACTCGGCAGACACTCCGGAACCACCTGCCCGGCATGCCGGAACCACCTCTCAGAGGTGCCAGAACCACTCGGCAGACACTCCGGAACCACCTGCCCGGCATCCCGGAACCATCTCTCAGACGTGCCACAACCACTTGCCGAAGAGACCAGAAGCACCTGCCGAGCTCGCCGGAACCACCTTCTGGACATGCCGGAACCACCTGCCTCACAGGCCAAATTCATATGCCGGCTACGCCAAAACCACTTGGTTGACACTCCAGAATCACCTTGCGGGCATGCCAGAACCACGTCATGGACAGACGGCAAACACCTGCCGGACCTGCCGGAACCACCTGCCGGACAGACCGGAACCACCTGCCGGACACGCCGGAACCGCCGGCTCGACTCGCCCGAACCACCGCCGGACATGCAAAAGCACCTGCCGGCTACGCCAGAACCACTTGGCGAACACTCCGGAATCACCTGCCGGGCATGCCGGAACCACCTCTCAGACTTGCCAGAACCATGTTCCGGACACGCCGGTACCACCTGCCGAGTATGCCGGAACCACCTGATCCACTCCCCAGAACCACCTGCTGGACATGCCAGAATCACGTGCGGGCTACGCCAGAACCACTCGGCAGACACTCCGGGACCACCTGCCGGGCATGCCGGAACCACCTCTCAGAGGTGCCAGAACCACATGCCGGAGACTCAGGAATCACCTGCCGGGCATGCCGGAACCAGCTCTCAGAGGTGCCAGAACCACATGCCGGACACTCCGGAATCACCTCCCGGGCTTGCCGGAACCATCTCTCAGACGTGCCACAACCACGTGCCGCAGAGACCAGAAGCACGTGCCGAGCTCGTCGGAACCACCTGCTAGACATGCTGGAACCACCTGCCTCACAGGCCAAAATCATATGCCGGCTACGCCAAAACCACTTGGTGGACACTCCAGAATCAACTTGCGGGCATGCCGGAACCACGTCATGGACAGATGGCAAACACCTGCCGGACCTGCCGGAACCACCTGCCGAGCACGCCGGAACCACCTGCTCGACTCACCAGAGCCACCAGCCGGACACATCAGAAACACCTGCGGGGTACGCCAGAACCACTTGGAGGACTCTCCGTGATCACCTGAGAGGCATGCCGGAACCACCTCTCAGAGGTGCCAGAGCCACATGCCGGGGACTCCGGAATCACCTGCCAGGCATGCCGGAACCATCTCTCAGATGTGCCAGAACCATGTTCCGGACACTCCGGTACCACCTGCCGAGCTCGCCGGAACCACCTGCTGGACACGCCAAAATCACCTGCCGGCTACGCCAGAACCACTCGGCAGACACTCCGGAATCACATGTCAGGCATTCCGGAACCACCTCTCAGAGGTGCCAGAACCACATGTCGGACACTCCGGGATCACCTGCCGGGCATGCCGGAACCACCTCTCAGACGTGCCAGAACCATGTGCCGGACACGCCGCAACCACCTGCCGAGTATGCCGGAACCACCTGCTCCACTCCCCAGAACCACCTGCTGGACACGCCAAAATCACCTGCCGGATATGCCAGAACCACTCGGCAGACACTCCGGAACCACCTCCAGGACAGACCGGAACCACCTGCCGGACACGCCGGGACCACCTGCTTGACTCGCCAGAACCACCTGCCGGACACGCCAGAATCACCAGCCGGCTACGCCACAACCACTTGTCGGACACTCCGGAATCCCCTGCCGGGCATGCTGGAACCACCTCTCAGAGGTGCCACAGCGACATGCAGGAGACGGCGGTAGCACCTGCCGAGAATGCCGGAAGTTCCTGATCCACTCCGCGGAACCACCTGCCGGACACTCCAAAATGACCTGCCGGCTACGCCAGAACCACTTGGCGGACACTCCAGAATCACCTGCCGGGCATGCCAGCACAACCTCTCCGAAGTGCCGGAAGCACGTGCCGGACAGGCCAGAACCATCTCCCGGACAGACCGGAAACACAGGAAACACTCGCCGGAACCACCTGCTTGACTCACAGGTCCCACCTGCCGGACACGACAAAATCACCTGCCCGCTACACCAGAACCACTTGGTGGACAAGCCGGAATCACGTGAAGTGCATGCCGACACAACCTCTCAGACGTGCCAGAACCTCGTGCCGGACACCCCAGAACCACCTGCTGGACAGACCGGAACCACCTGCCTGACACGCCGGAACCACCGGCTCGACTCGCCGGAACCATTGCCGGACATGCAAAATCACCTGCCGGCTACGGCAGAACCACTTGGCGAACACTCGGGAATCACCTGCCGGGCATGGCGGAACCACCTCTCAGACATGCCGGAACCACATGCCAATGACACCGGAAGCACCTGCCGAGCACGCCAGAACCACCTGCTCGACTCGCCAAAACCACCTGCTGGACACGCCAAAATCACCTGCCGGCTACGCCACAACCATTTGGTGAACACTTCGGAATCACCTGCCGGGCCGGCTGGAACCACCTGCCGGTCACGCCAACATCACCTGCCAGCTATGCCAGAACCACTTGGCGAACAACATGGAAACACCTGTGGGGCCGGCCGGAACCACCTCTCAGACGTGCCAGAACCATGTGCCTGAGATGCCGGAACCACACCCCGAACAGACCGAAACCACCTGCCAGACCCGCCTGAACCACCTGCCAAGCACGCCGGAACCACCTACTCGACTCGCCGGAACCACCTACCTGACACGCCAAAATCACCTGCCGGGTATGCCAGAGCCACTTGGTGGACACTCCGGAATCATGTGCCGGACATGCCAGAACCACCTCTCAGACTTGCCAGAACCATGTTCCGGACACGCCGGTACCACCTGCCGAGTATGCCGGAACCACCTGATCCACTCCCCAGAACCACCTGCTGGACACGCCAGAATCAGCTGCCGGCTAGGCAAGAGCCACTCGGCAGACACTCCGGAATCACATGTCAGGCATTCCGGAACCACCTCTCAGAGGTGCCAGAACCACATGCCGGAGACTCCGGAATCACCTGCCGGGCATGCCGGAACCACCTCTCAGAGGTGCCAGAACCACATGCCGGAGACTCAGGAATCACCTGCCGGGCATGCCGGAACCATCTCTCAGACGTACCACAACCACGTGCCGCAGAGACCAGAAGCACGTGCCGAGCTCGCCGGAACCACCTGCTAGACATGCTGGAACCACCTGCCTCACAGGCCAAAATCATATGCCGGCTACGCCAAAACCACTTGGTGGACACTCCAGAATCAACTTGCGGGCATGCCGGAACCACGTCATGGACAGACGGCAAACACCTGCCGGACCTGCCGGAACCACCTGCCGAGCACGCCGGAACCACCTGCTCGACTCACCAGAGCCACCAGCCGGACACATCAGAAACACCTGCGGGGTACGCCAGAACCACTTGGAGTACTCTCCATGATCACCTGAGAGGCATGCCGGAACCACCTCTCAGACGTGGCAGAACCATGAGCCGGACACGCCTCAACCACCTGCCGAGTATACCGGAACCACCTGATCCACTCCCCAGAAACACCTGCCGGACACGCCAAAATCAGCTGCCGGCTACGCCAGAAACACTTGGCGGACACTCCAGGATCACCTGCCGGGCATGCCAGCACAACCTCTCCAAAGTTCCAGAAGCACGTGCCGGACAGGCCGGAACCATCTCCCGGACAGACCGGAAACACAGGAAACACTCGCCAGAACCACCTGTTTGACTCACCGGTCCCACCTGCCGGACACGCCAAAATCACCTGCCCGCTACACCAGAACCGCTTGGTGGACAAGCCGGAATCACGTGAAGTGCATGCCGACACAACCTCTCAGACGTGCCAGAACCTCGTGCCGGACACCCCAGACCCACATGCTGGACAGACCGGAACCACCTGCCTGACACGCCGGAACCACCGGCTCGACTCGCCGGAACCATTGCCAGACATGCAAAATCACCTGCCGGCTATGGCAGAACCACTTGGCGAACACTCGGGAATCACCTGCCGGGCATGGCGGAACCACCTCTCAGACATGCCGGAACCACATGCCAATGACACAGGAAGCACCTGCCGAGCACGCCAGAACCACCTGCTCGACTCGCCAAAACCACCTGCTGGACACGCCTAAATCACCTGCCGGCTACGCCACAACCATTTGGTGAACACTTCGGAATCACCTGCCGGGCTGGCTGGAACCACCTGCCGGTCACGCCAACATCACCTGCCAGCTATGCCAGAACCACTTGGCGAACACCATGGAAACACCTGTCGGGCCGGCCGGAACCACCTCTCAGACGTGCCAGAACCATGTGCCTGAGATGCCGAAACCACACCCCGAACAGACCGAAACCACCTGCCAGACCCGCCTGAACCACCTGCCGAGCACGCCGGAACCACCTACTCGACTCGCCGGAACCACCTACCTGACACGCCAAAATCACCTGCCGGGTATGCCAGAGCCACTTGGTGGACACTCCGGAATCATCTGCCGGACATGCCAGAACCAGCTCTCAGACACACCAGAACCACGTGCCGGACACGCCGGAAGCGCCTGCTGAGCATGCCTGAGCCACATGCTCGATTTGCAAGAAACACCTTCCAGACATGCCAAAATCATCTGCCGGGTACGCCAGAACCACTTGGTGAACACTCCGGAATCACCTTCCGGGCATGCCGGAACCACCTCTCAGACTTGCCAGAACCATGTTCCGGACACGCCGGTACCACCTGCCGAGTATGCCGGAACCACCTGATCCACTCCCCAGAACCACCTGCTGGACACGCCAGAATCACCTGCCGGCTATGCCAGAACCACTCGGCAGACACTCCGGAACCACCTGCCCGGCATGCCGGAACCACCTCTCAGAGGTGCCAGAACCACTCGGCAGACACTCCGGAACCACCTGCCCGGCATGCCGGAACCATCTCTCAGACGTGCCACAACCACTTGCCGAAGAGACCAGAAGCACCTGCCGAGCTCGCCGGAACCACCTTCTGGACATGCCGGAACCACCTGCCTCACAGGCCAAATTCATATGCCGGCTACGCCAAAACCACTTGGTTGACACTCCAGAATCACCTTGCGGGCATGCCAGAACCACGTCATGGACAGACGGCAAACACCTGCCGGACCTGCCGGAACCACCTGCCGGACAGACCGGAACCACCTGCCGGACACGCCGGAACCGCCGGCTCGACTCGCCCGAACCACCGCCGGACATGCAAAATCACCTGCCGGCTACGCCAGAACCACTTGGCGAACACTCCGGAATCACCTGCCGGGCATGCCGGAACCACCTCTCAGACTTGCCAGAACCATGTTCCGGACACGCCGGTACCACCTGCCGAGTATGCCGGAACCACCTGATCCACTCCCCAGAACCACCTGCTGGACATGCCAGAATCACGTGCGGGCTACGCCAGAACCACTCGGCAGACACTCCGGGACCACCTGCCGGGCATGCCGGAACCACCTCTGAGAGGTGCCAGAACCACATGCCGGAGACTCCGGAATCACCTGCCGGGCATGCCGGAACCACCTCTCAGAGGTGCCAGAACCACATGCCGGAGACTCAGGAATCACCTGCCGGGCATGCCGGAACCATCTCTCAGACGTGCCACAACCACGTGCCGCAGAGACCAGAAGCACGTGCCGAGCTCGCCGGAACCACCTGCTAGACATGCTGGAACCACCTGCCTCACAGGCCAAAATCATATGCCGGCTACGCCAAAACCACTTGGTGGACACTCCAGAATCAACTTGCGGGCATGCCGGAACCACGTCATGGACAGACGGCAAACACCTGCCGGACCTGCCGGAACCACCTGCCGAGCACGCCGGAACCACCTGCTCGACTCACCAGAGCCACCAGCCGGACACATCAGAAACACCTGCGGGGTACGCCAGAACCACTTGGAGTACTCTCCATGATCACCTGAGAGGCATGCCGGAACCACCTCTCAGACGTGGCAGAACCATGAGCCGGACACGCCTCAACCACCTGCCGAGTATACCGGAACCACCTGATCCACTCCCCAGAAACACCTGCCGGACACGCCAAAATCAGCTGCCGGCTACGCCAGAAACACTTGGCGGACACTCCAGGATCACCTGCCGGGCATGCCAGCACAACCTCTCCAAAGTTCCAGAAGCACGTGCCGGACAGGCCGGAACCATCTCCCGGACAGACCGGAAACACAGGAAACACTCGCCAGAACCACCTGTTTGACTCACCGGTCCCACCTGCCGGACACGCCAAAATCACCTGCCCGCTACACCAGAACCGCTTGGTGGACAAGCCGGAATCACGTGAAGTGCATGCCGACACAACCTCTCAGACGTGCCAGAACCTCGTGCCGGACACCCCAGACCCACATGCTGGACAGACCGGAACCACCTGCCTGACACGCCGGAACCACCGGCTCGACTTCCGGAACCATTGCCGGACATGCAAAATCACCTGCCGGCTACGGCAGAACCACTTGGCGAACACTCGGGAATCACCTGCCGGGCATGGCGGAACCACCTCTCAGACATGCCGGAACCACATGCCAATGACACCGGAGGCACCTGCCGAGCACGCCAGAACCACCTGCTCGACTCGCCAAAACCACCTGCTGGACACGCCTAAATCACCTGCCGGCTACGCCACAACCATTTGGTGAACACTTCGGAATCACCTGCCGGGCTGGCTGGAACCACCTGCCGGTCACGCCAACATCACCTGCCAGCTATGCCAGAACCACTTGGCGAACACCATGGAAACACCTGTCGGGCCGGCCGGAACCACCTCTCAGACGTGCCAGAACCATGTGCCTGAGATGCCGGAACCACACCCCGAACAGACCGAAACCACCTGCCAGACCCGCCTGAACCACCTGCCGAGCACGCCGGAACCACCTACTCGACTCGCCGGAACCACCTACCTGACACGCCAAAATCACCTGCCGGGTATGCCAGAGCCACTTGGTGGACACTCCGGAATCATCTGCCGGACATGCCAGAACCAGCTCTCAGACACACCAGAACCACGTGCCGGACACACCGGAAGCGCCTGCTGAGCATGCCTGAGCCACATGCTCGATTTGCAAGAAACACCTTCCAGACACGCCAAAATCATCTGCCGGGTACGCCAGAACCACTTGGTGAACACTCCGGAATCACCTTCCGGGCATGCCGGAACCACCTCTCAGACTTGCCAGAACCATGTTCCGGACACGCCGGTACCACCTGCCGAGTATGCCGGAACCACCTGATCCACTCCCCAGAACCACCTGCTGGACACGCCAGAATCACCTGCCGGCTATGCCAGAACCACTCGGCAGACACTCCGGAACCACCTGCCCGGCATGCCGGAACCACCTCTCAGAGGTGCCAGAACCACTCGGCAGACACTCCGGAACCACCTGCCCGGCATGCCGGAACCATCTCTCAGACGTGCCACAACCACTTGCCGAAGAGACCAGAAGCACCTGCCGAGCTCGCCGGAACCACCTTCTGGACATGCCGGAACCACCTGCCTCACAGGCCAAATTCATATGCCGGCTACGCCAAAACCACTTGGTTGACACTCCAGAATCACCTTGCGGGCATGCCAGAACCACGTCATGGACAGACGGCAAACACCTGCCGGACCTGCCGGAACCACCTGCCGGACAGACCGGAACCACCTGCCGGACACGCCGGAACCGCCGGCTCGACTCGCCCGAACCACCGCCGGACATGCAAAATCACCTGCCGGCTACGCCAGAACCACTTGGTGAACACTCCGGAGTCGCCTCCGGGCATGCCGGAACCACCTCTCAGACTTGCCAGAACCATGTTCCGGACACGCCGGTACCACCTGCCGAGTATGCCGGAACCACCTGATCCACTCCCCAGAACCACCTGCTGGACACGCCAGAATCACCTGCCGGCTATGCCAGAACCACTCGGCAGACACTCCGGAACCACCTGCCGGGCATGCCGGAACCACCTCTCAGAGGTGCCAGAACCACATGCCGGAGTCTCAGGAATCACCTGCCGGGCATCCGGAACCATCTCTCAGAGGTACCAGAACCACATGCCGGACACTCCGGAATCACCTGCCGGGCGTGCTGGAACCATCTCTCAGACGTGCCACAACCACGTGCCGAAGAGACCAGAAGCACCTGCCGAGCTCGCCGGAACCACCTGCTAGACATGCCGGAACCACCTGCCTCACAGGTCAAAATGATATGCCGGCTACGCCAAAACCACTTGGTTGACACTCCAGAATCACCTTGCGGGCATGCCGGAACCACGTCATGGACAGACGGCAAACACCTGCCCGACCTGCCGGAACCACCTGCCGAGCACGCCGGTAACACCTGCTCGAATCACCTGAGCCACCAGACGGACACATCAGAAACACCTGCGGGGTACACCAGAACCACTTGGAGGACTCTCCGGGATCACCTGCCAGGCATTCCGGCACCACCTCTCAGACGTGCCAGAACCATGTGCCAGACAGGCCGCAACCACCTGCCGAGTATACCGGAACCACCTGATCCCCTACCCAGAACCACCTGCTGGACACGCCAAAATCACCTGCCGGCTACGCCAGAACCACTTGGCGAACACTCCGGAATCACCTGCCGGGCATGCCGGAACCATCTCTCAGATGTGCCAGAACCATGTTCCGGACACGCCGGTACCACCTGCCGAGCTCGCCGGAACCACCTGCTGGACACGCCAGAATCACCTGCCTGCTACGCCAGAACCACTCGGCAGACACTCCAGAACCACCTGCCGGGCATGCCGGAACCACCTCTCAGAGGTGACAGAACCACATGCCTGAGATTCCGGAATCACCTGCCGGGCATGCCTGAACCATCTCTCAGACGTGCCAGAACCATGTTCCGGACACACCGGTACCACCTGCCGAACTGGCCGGAACCACCTGCTGGACACACCAAAATCACCTGCCGGCTACACAAGAACCACATGCCGGGAACTCCGGAATCACATGCCAGGTGTGCCGGAACCATCTCTCAGACGTGCCACAACCATGTGCCGAAGAGACCAGAAGCACCTGCCGAGCTCGCCGGAACCACCTGCTAGACATGCCGGAACCACCTGCCTCACAGGCCAAAATCATATGCCGCCTACGCCAAAACCACTTGGTGGACACTCCAGAATCAACTTGCGGGCATGCCGGAACCACGTCATGGACAGACGGCAAACACCTGCCGGACCTGCCGGAACCACCTGCCGAGCACGCCGGAAACACCTGCTCGACTCGCCAGAACCACCAGCCGGACACATCAGAAACACCTGCGGGGTACGCCAGAACCACTTGGAGGACTCTGCGGGATCACCTGCCAGGCATGCCGGAACCACCTCTCAGACGTGCCAGAACCATGTGCTGGACACTCCGGAATCACCTGCCGGGCGTGCCGGAACCATCTCTCAGACGTGCCAGAAACATGTGACGGAGACTCCGGAATCACCTGCCGGGCATGCCGGAACCATCTCTCAGATGTGCCAGAACCATGTTCCGGACACGCCGGTACCACCTGCCGAGCTCGCCGGAACCACCTGCTGGACACGCCAAAATCAACTGCCGGCTACGCAAGAACCACTCTGCAGACACTCCGGAATCACATGTCAGGCATTCCAGAACCACCTCTCAGAGGTGCCAGAACCACATGCCGGACACTCCGGGATCACCTGCCGGGCATGCCAGAACCACCTCTCAGACGTGCCAGAACCATGTGCCGGACACGCCGCAACCACCTGCCGAGTATGCCGGAACAACCTGCTCCACTCCCCAGAACCACCTGCTGGACACGCCAAAATCACCTGCCGGATACGCCAGAACCACTCGGCAGACACTCCGGAACCACCTCCAGGACAGACCGGAACCACCTGCCGGACACGCCGGGACTACCTGCTTGACTCGCCAGAACCACCTGCCGGACACGCCAGAATCACCAGCCGGCTACGCCACAACCACTTGTCGGACACTCCGGAATCCCCTGCCGGGCATGCTGGAACCACCTCTCAGAGGTGCCACAGCGACATGCAGGAGACGGCGGTAGCACCTGCCGAGAATGCCGGAAGTTCCTGATCCACTCCGCGGAACCACCTGCCGGACACTCCAAAATGACCTGCCGGCTACGCCACAACCAGTTGGTGAACACTTTGGAATCACCTGCCAGGATACGTGGAACCACCTGCCAGTCATGCCAAAATCACCTGCCAACTACGCCAGAACCGCTTGGCGGACACTGCGGAAACACCTGTCGGGCCGGCTGGAACCACATCTCAGACGTGCCAGAAACGTGTTCATGAGATGCTGGAACCACACCCCGAACAGACGGATACCACCTGCCAGAACCGCCTGAACCACCTGCCGAGCACGCCGGAACCACCTGCTCGACTCACTGGTACCACCTCCCTGACATGCCAAAATCACCTGCTGGGTATGCCAGAACCACTTGGCGGACACTCCGGAATCATCTGCCGGACATGCCGGAACCAGCTCTCAGACACACCACAACCACGTGCCGGAGACGCCGGAAGCACCTGCCGAGCACGCCGGAAGCACCTGCCGAGCATGCCGGAGCCACCTGCTCGACTCGCCAGAAACACCTGCCGGACACGCCAAAATCACCTGCCGGGTACGCCAGAACCACCTGGCGGACACTCCGAAACCACCTGTCGCGCATGCCGGAACCGCCTCTCAGACGTGCCGGAAGCACGTGCCGGACACGCCGGAATCACCTACCGGACAGACCAGAACCACCTGCCGAGCACGCCGGAGCCACCTGTTCGACTCGCTGGAACCACCTGCCGGACAGGCCAATATCAACTGCTGGCTATGCCAGAACCACCTGGGGGACCGTCCGGAATCACCTGCCAGCCATGGCGGAACCACCTCTCAGACGTACCAGAACCACCTGCCGGAGAAGCTGGAAACACGTCCTGGGCAGTCTGGAACCACCTGCCGGCCAAGCCTGAACCACCTGCCAAGCACAACGGAACAACCTGCCAGACACGCCAAAATCACCTGCGTGTTATGCCAGAACCACTTGGAGGACTCTCTGGGATGACCTGCCGGGCATGCCGGAACCACCTCTCAGACGTGCCAGAACCATGTGGCGGACAGTCCGGAATCACCTGTTGGGCATGCGCAACCACCTCTGAGACGTACCAGAACCACATGCCGTGCAGGCTGGAACCACCTACCGGACAGACCGGAATCACCTTTCGGGCATGCCGGAACCACCTGTCAGATGTGCCAGAAACACGTGCCGGAGACGCCGGAAGCACCTGCCAAGCACGTTGGAACCACCTGCTCAACTCGCCTGAACCACCTGCCGGACATGCCAAAATTACCTGCCGACTATGCCAGAAAGACTTGGCGAACACTCCGGAATCACTTGCCGGGCATGCAGGAACCACCTCTCAGACGTGCAATAACCATGTGGCGGACAGTCCGGAATCACCTGTTGGGCATGCGCAACCACCTCTGAGACGTACCAGAAGCACATGCCGTGCAGGCTGGAACCACCTACCGGACAGACCGGAATCACCTTTCGGGCATGCCGGAACCACCTGTCAGATGTGCCAGAAACACGTGCCGGAGACGCCGGAAGCACCTGCCAAGCACGTTGGAACCACCTGTTCAACTCGCCTGAACCACCTGCCGGACATGCCAAAATCACCTGCCGACTACGCCAGAACCACTTGGCAAACACTCCGGAATCACTTGCCGGGCATGCAGGAACCACCTCTCAGACATGCCAGAACCCCGTGCCAATGACCCCGGAAGCACCAGCCGAGCACGCCGGAACCACATGCTCGACTCGCCAGAACCACCTGCCGATCACGCAAAAATCACCTGCCGGCTACGCCACAACCAGTTGGGGAACACTTTGGCATCACCTGCCAGGCTTGCTGGAACCACCTGCCAGTCATGCCAAAATCACCTGCCAACTACGCCAGAACCGCTTTGCGGACACTGCGGAAACACCTGTCGGGCCGGCCGGAACCACATCTCAGACGTGCCAGAAACGTGTTCATTAGATGCTGGAACCACACCCCGAACAGACGGATACCACCTGCCAGAACCGCCTGAACCACCTGCTGAGCACGCCGGAACCACCTGCTCGACTCACCGGTACCACCTCCCTGACACGCCAAAATCACCTGCTGGGTATGCCAGAACCACTTGGCGGACACTCCGGAATCATCTGCCGGACATGCCGGAACCAGCTCTCAGACACACCAGAACCAAGTGCCGGAGACGCCGGAAGCACCTGCCGAGCATGCCGGAGCCACCTGCTCGACTCGCCAGAAACACCTGCCGGACACGCCAAAATCACCTGCCGGGTACGCCAGAACCACCTGGCGGACACTACGGAATCACCTGTCGCCCATGCCGGAATCACCTCTCAGACGTGCCGGAAGCACGTGCCGGACACGCCGGAATCACCTACCGGACAGACCGGAACCACCTGCCGAGCATGCCGAGCCACCTGTTCGAATCGCTGGAACCACCTGCCGGACAGTTCAATATCAACTGCTGGCTATGCCAGAACCACCTGGGGGACAGTCCGGGATCACCTGCCAGCCATGGTGGAACCACCTCTCAGACGTACCAGAACCACCTGCCGGAGAAGCTGGAAACACGTCCTGGACAGACTGGAACCACGTGACGGCCATGCCTGAACCACCTGCCGAGCACGGCGGAACCACCTGCCGGACACGCCAAAATCACCTGCGGGCTACGCCAGAACCACTTGGACGACTCTCCGAAATGACCTGCCGGGCATGTTGGAACCACCTCTCAGACGTGCCAGAAGCACGTGGCGGACAGTCCGGAATCACCTGTTGGGCATACGCAACCACCTCTGAGACGTACCAGAACCACGTGCCGTGCACGCCGGAACCACCTACCGGACAGACCGGAATCAACTTTTGGGCATGCTGGAACCACCAGGCAGATGTGCCAGAAACACGTGCCGGAGACGCCGGAAGCACCTGCCGAGCACGTCGCAACCACCTCCTCAACTCGCCTGAACCACCTGCCGGACACGCCAACATCACCTGCCCGCTACACCAGCACCACTTCGGGCACAAGCCGGAATCACGTGAGGGGCATGCCGGCACAGCCTCCCAGACTGAACCTCGTGCCGGACACCACAGAACCACCTGCCGGACAGACCGGAACCACCTGCCGGACACGCCCGAACCACCGGCTCGACCCGCCGGAACGACCGCTGGACATGCAAAATCACCTGCCGGCTACGCCGGAAACACTTGGCGAACACTCCGGAATCACCTGCCGGGCATGCCGGAACCATCTCTCAGATATGCCAGAACCACGTGCCAATGACCCCGGAAGCACCTGCCGAGCACGCCGGAACCACCTGCTCGACTCGCCAGAACCACCTGCCGGACACGCAAAAATCACCTGCCGGCTACGCCACAACCAGATGGGGAACACTTCGGAATCACCTGCCGGGCTTGCTGGAACCACCTGCCGGTCATGCCAAAATCACCTGCCAACTACGCCAGTACCACTTGGCGGACACTGTGGAATCACCTGTGGGGCCGGCCCGAACCACATCTCAGACGTGCCAGAACCATGTGCATGAGATGCTGGAACCACACCCCGAACAGACGGAAAACACCTGCCAGACCCGTCTGAACAACCTGCCGAGCACGCCGGAGCCACCTGCTCGACTCGCCGGAACCACCTACCTGACATGCCCAAATCACCAGCCGGGTATGCCAGAACCACTTGGCGGACACTCCGGAATCATCTGCCGGACATGCCGGAACCAGCTCTCAGACACACCAGAACCAATTGCCGGAGACTCTGGAAGCACCTGCCGAGCATGCCGGAACCACCTGTCAGATGTGCCAGAAACACGTGCCGGAGACGCCGGAAGCACCTGCCAAGCACGTTGGAACCACCTGCTCAACTCGCCTGAACCACCTGCCGGACATGCCAAAATCACCTGCCGACTATGCCAGAACCACCTGGCGGACACTCCGGAATCACCTGCCGCGCATGCCGGAACCACCTCTCAGACGTGCCAGAAGCACGTGCCGGACACGCCGGAAATACCTACCGGACAGACCGGAACCACCTGCCAAGAACGCCGGAGCCACCTGTTCGACTCGCTGGAACCACCTGCCGGACAGGCCAATATCAACTGCTGGCTATGCCAGAACCACCTGGGGGACGGTCACGGATCACCTGCCAGCCATGGCGGAACCACCTCTCAGACGTACCAGAACCACCTGCCGGAGAAGCTGGAAACACGTCCTGGACAGACTGGAACCACGTGACGGCCATGCCTGAACCACCTGCCGAGCACGGCGGAACCACCTGCCGGACACGCCAAAATCACCTGCGGGCTACGCCAGAACCACTTGGACGACTCTCCGAAATGACCTGCCTGGCATGTTGGAACCACCTCTCAGACGTGCCAGAAGCACGTGGCGGACAGTCCGGAATCACCTGTTGGGCATACGCAACCACCTCTGACACGTACCAGAACCACGTGCCGTGCACGCCGGAACCACCTACCGGACAGACCGGAATCAACTTTTGGGCATGCCGGAACCACCAGTCAGATGTGCCAGAAACACGTGCCGGAGACGCCGGAAGCACCTGCCGAGCACGTCGCAACCACATGCTCAACTCGCCTGAACCACCTGCCGGACACGCCAAAATCACCTGCCCGCTACACCAGCACCACTTCGGGGACAAGCCGGAATCACGTGAGGGGAAGGCCGGCACAGCCTCCCAGACTGAACCTCGTGCCAGACACCACAGAACCACCTGCCGGACAGACCGGAACCACCTGCCGCACACGCCGGAACCACCGGCTCGACCCGCCGGAACGACCGCTGGACATGCAAAATCACCTACCGACTACGCCGGAAACACTTGGCGAACACTCCGGAATCACCTGCCGGGCATGCCGGAACCACCTCTCAGATATGCCAGAACCACATGCCAATGACCCCGGAAGCACCTGCCGAGCACGCCGGAACCACCTGCCGGACACGCAAAAATCACCTGCCGGCTACGCCACAACCAGTTGGGGAACACTTCGGAATCACCTGCCGGGCTTGCTGGAACCACCTGCCGGTCATGCCAAAATCACCTGCCAACTATGCCAGTACCACTTGGCGGACACTGTGGAAACACCTGTGGGGCCGGCCGGAACCACATCTCAGACGTGCCAGAACCATGTAAATGAGATGCTGGAACCACACCCCGAACAGACGGAAAACACCTGCCAGACCCGTCTGAACAACCTGCCGAGCACGCCGGAGCCACCTGCTCGACTCGCCGGAACCACCTACCTGACATGCCCAAATCACCAGCCGGGTATGCCAGAACCACTTGGCGGACACTCCGGAATCATCTGCCGGACATGCCGGAACCAGCTCTCAGACACACCAGAACCACGTGCCGGAGACGCCGGAAGCACCTGCCGAGCATGCCGGAGCCACCTGCTCGACTCGCCAGAAACACCTGCCGGACACGCCAAAATCACCTGCCGGGTACGCCAGAACCACCTGGCGTACACTCCGAAACCACCTGTCGTGCATGCCGGAACCACCTCTCAGACGTGCCGGAAGCACGTGCCGGACACGCCGGAATCACCTACCGGAGAGACCGGAACCACCTTCCGAGCACGCCGGAGCCACCTGTTCGACTCGCTGGAACCACCTGCCGGACAGGCCAATATCAACTGCTGGCTATGCCAGAACCACCTGGGGGACGGTCCGGAATTTCCTGCCAGCCATGGCGGAACCACCTCTCAGACGTACCAGAACCACCTGCCGGAGAAGCTGGAAACACGTCCTGGACAGTCTGGAACCACCTGCCTTCCAAGCCTGAAACACCTGCCAAGCACAACGGAACAACCTGCCAGACACGCCAAAATCACCTGCGTGTTATGCCAGAACCACTTAGAGGACTCTCTGGGATGACCTGCCGGGCATGCCGGAACCACCTCTCAGACGTGCCAGAACCATGTGGCGGACAGTCCGGAATCACCTGTTGGGCATGCGCAACCACCTCTGAGACGTACCAGAACCACATGCCGTGCAGGCTGGAACCACCTACCGGACAGACCGGAATCACCTTTTGGGCATGCCGGAAACACCTGTCAGATGTGCCAGAAACACGTGCCGGAGACGCCGGAAGCACCTGCCAAGCACGTTGGAACCACCTGCTCAACTCGCCTGAACCCCCTGCCGGACATGCCAAAATCACCTGCCGACTATGCCAGAACCACTTGGCGAACACTCCGGAATCACTTGCCGGGCATGCAGGAACCACCTCTCAGACATGCCAGAACCCCGTGCCAATGACCCCTGAAGCCCCACCCGAGCACGCCGGAACAACCTGCTCGACTCACCGGTACCACCTCCCTGACACGCCAAAATCACCTGCTGGGTATGCCAGAACCACTTGGCGGACACTCCGGAATCATCTGCCGGACATGCCGGAACCAGCTCTCAGACACACCAGAACCAAGTGCCGGAGACGCCGGAAGCACCTGCCGAGCATGCCGGAGCCACCTGCTCGACTCGCCAGAAACACCTGCCGGACACGCCAAAATCACCTGCCGGGTATGCCAGAACCACCTGGCGGACACTACGGAACCACCTGCCGCGCATGCCGGAACCACCTCTCAGACGTGCCGGAAGCACGTGCCGGACACGCCGGAAACACATACCGGACAGACCGGAACCACCTGCCAAGAACGCCGGAGCCACCTGTTCGACTCGCTGGAACCACCTGCCGGACAGGCCAATATCAACTGCTGGCTATGCCAGAACCACCTGGGGGACAGTCCGGGATCACCTGCCAGCCATGGCGGAACCACCTCTCAGACGTACCAGAACCACCTGCCGGAGAAGCTGGAAACACGTCCTGGACAGACTGGAACCACGTGACGGCCATGCCTGAACCACCTGCCGAGCACGGCGGAACCACCTGCCGGACACGCCAAAATCACCTGCGGGCTACGCCAGAACCACTTGGACAACTCTCCGAAATGACCTGCCGGGCATGTTGGAACCACCTCTCAGACGTGCCAGAAGCACGTGGCGGACAGTCCGGAATCACCTGTTGGGCATACGCAACCACCTCTGACTCGTACCAGAACCACGTGCCGTGCACGCCGGAACCACCTACCGGACAGACCGGAATCAACATTTGGGCATGCCGGAACCACCAGTCAGATGTGCCAGAAACACGTGCCGGAGACGCCGGAAGCACCTGCCGAGCACGTCGCAACCACCTGCTCAACTCGCCTGAACCACCTGCCGGACACGCCAAAATCACCTGCCCGCTACACCAGCACCACTTAGGGGACAAGCCGGAATCACGTGAGGGGCATGCCGGCACAGCCTCGCAGACTGAACCTCGTGCCGGACACCACAGAACCACCTGCCGGACAGACCGGAACCACCTGCCGGACACGCCGGAACCACCGGCTCGAACCGCCGGAACGACCGCTGGACATACAAAATCACCTGCCGGCTACGCCGGAAACACTTGGCGAACACTCCGGAATCACCTGCCGGGCATGCCGGAACCACCTCTCAGATATGCCAGAACCACGTGCCAATGACCCCGGAAGCACCTGCCGAGCACGCCGGAGCCACGTGCTCGACTCGCCAGAACCACCTGCCGGACACGCAAAAATCACCTGCCGGCTACGCCACAACCAGTTGGGGAACACTTCGGAATCACCTGCCGGGCTTGCTGGAACCACCTGCCGGTCATGCCAAAATCACCTGCCAACTATGCCAGTACCACTTGGCGGACACTGTGGAAACACCTGTCGGGCCGGCCGGAACCACATCGCAGACGTGCCAGAACCATGTGCATGAGATGCTGGAACCACAACCCGAACAGACGGAAAACACCTGCCACACCCGTCTGAACAAACTGCCGACCACGCCGGAGCCACCTGCTCGACTCGCCGGAACCACCTACCTGACATGCCCAAATCACCAGCCGGGTATGCCAGAACCACTTGGAAGACACTCCGGAATCATCTGCCGGACATGCCGGAACCAACTCTCAGACACACCAGAACCACATGCCGGAGACGCCGGAAGCACCTGCCGAGCATGCCGGAGCCACCTGCTCGACTCGCCAGAAACACCTGCTGGACACGCCAAAATCACCTGCCGGGTATGCCGGAACCACCTGGCGGACACTCCGAAATCACCTATCGCGCATGCCGGAACCACCTCTCAGACGTGCAGGAAGCACGTGCCGGACACGCCGGAATCACCTACCGGACAGACCGGAACCACCTGCCGAGCACGCCGGAGCCACCTGTTCGACTCGCTGGAACCACCTGCCGGACAGGCCAATATCAACTGCTGGCTATGCCAGAACCACCTGGGGGACAGTCCGGGATCACCTGCCAGCCATGGCGGAACCACCTCTCAGACGTACCAGAACCACCTGCCGGAGAAGCTGGAAACACGTCCTGGACAGACTGGAACCACGTGACGGCCATGCCTGAACCACCTGCTGAGCACGGCGGAACCACCTGCCGGACACGCCAAAATCACCTGCGGGCTAGGCCAGAACCACTTGGACGACTCTCCGAAATGACCTGCCGGGCATGTTGGAACCACCTCTCAGACGTGCCAGAAGCACGTGGCGGACAGTCCGGAATCACCTGTTGGGCATACGCAACCACCTCTGACTCGTACCAGAACCACGTGCCGTGCAAGCCGGAACCACCTACCGGACAGACCGGAATCAACTTTTGGGCATGCCGGAACCACCAGTCAGATGTGCCAGAAACACGTGCCGGAGACGCTGGAAGCACCTGCCGAGCACGTCGCAACCACCTGCTCAACTCGCCTGAACCACCTGCCGGACACGCCAAAATCACCTGCCCGCTACACCAGCCCCACTTCGGGGACAAGCCGGAATCACGTGAGGGGCATGCCGGCACAGCCTCTCAGACTGAACCTCGTGCCGGACACCACAGAAGCACCTGCCGGACAGACCGGAACCACCTGCCGGACATGCAGGAACCACCGGCTCGACCCGCCGGAACGACCGCTGGACATGCAAAATCACCTGCCGGCCATGCCGGAAACACTTGGCGAACACTCCGGAATCACCTGCCGGGCATGCCGGAACCACCTCTCAGATATGCCAGAACCACGTGCCAATGACCCCGGAAGCACCTGCCGAGCACGCCGGAACCACCTGCTCGACTCGCCAGAACCACCTGCCGGACACGCAAAAATCACCTGCCGGCTACGCCACAACCAGTTGGGGAACACTTCGGAATCACCTGCCGGGCTTGCTGGAACCACCTTCCGGTCATGCCAAAATCACCTGCCAACTACGCCAGTACCACTTGGTGGACACTGTGGAAACACCTGTCGGGCCGGCCGGAACCACATCTCAGACGTGCCAGAACCATGTGCATGAGATGCTGGAACCACACCCCGAACAGACGGAAAACACCTGCCAGACCCGTCTGAACAACCTGCCGAGCACGCCGGAGCCACCTGCTCTACTCGCCGGAACCACCTACCTGACATGCCCAAATCACCAGCCGGGTATGCCAGAACCACTTGGCGGACACTCCGGAATCATCTGCCGGACATGCCGGAACCAGCTCTCAGACACACCAGAACCACGTGCCGGAGACGCCGGAAGCACATGCCGAGCATGCTGGATCCACCTGCTCGACTCGCCAGAAACACCAGCCGGACACGCCAAAATCAACTGCCTGGTACGACAGAACCACCTGGCGGACACTCCGAAATCACGTGTCGCGCATGCCGGAACCACCTCTCAGACGTGACGGAAGCACGTGCCGGACACGCCGGAATCACCTACCGGACAGACCGGAACCACCTGCCGAGCACGCAGGAGCCACCTGTTCGACTCGCTGGAACCACCTGCCGGACAGGCCAATATCAACTGCTGGCTATGCCAGAACCACCTGGGGGACGGTCCGGAATCTCCTGCCAGCCATGGCGGAACCACCTCTCAGACGTACCAGAACCACCTGCCGGAGAAGCTGGAAACACGTCCTGGACAGTCTGGAACCACCTGCCTTCCAAGCCTGAAACACCTGCCAAGCACAACGGAACAACCTGCCAGACACGCCAAAATCACCTGCGTGTTATGCCAGAACCACTTAGAGGACTCTCTGGGATGACCTGCCGGGCATGCCGGAACCACCTCTCAGACGTGCCAGAACCATGTGGCGGACAGTCCGGAATCACCTGTTGGGCATGCGCAACCACCTCTGAGACGTACCAGAACCACATGCCGTGCAGGCTGGAACCACCTACCGGACAGACCGGAATCACCTTTTGGGCATGCCGGAACCACCTGTCAGATGTGCCAGAAACACGTGCCGGAGACGCCGGAAGCACCTGCCAAGCACGTTGGAACCACCTGCTCAACTCGCCTGAACCCCCTGCCGGACATGCCAAAATCACCTGCCGACTATGCCAGAACCACTTGGCGAACACTCCGGAATCACTTGCCGGGCATGCAGGAACCACCTCTCAGACATGCCAGAACCCCGTGCCAATGACCCCTGAAGCCCCACCCGAGCACGCCGGAACCACCTGCTCGACTCACCAGAACCACCTGCCGATCACGCAAAAATCACCTGCCGGCTACGCCACAACCAGTTGGGGAACACTTTGGAATCACCTGCCAGGCTTGCTGGAAAAACCTGCCAGTCATGTCAAAATCACCTGCCAACTACGCCAGAACCGCTTGGCGGACACTGCGGAAATACCTGTCGGGCCGGCTGGAACCACATCTCAGACGTGCCAGAAACGTGTTCATGAGATGCTGGAACCACACCCCGAACAGACGGATACCACCTGCCAGAACCGCCTGAACCACCTGCTGAGCACGCCGGAACCACCTGCTCGACTCACCGGTACCACCTCCCTGACACGCCAAAATCACCTGCTGGGTATGCCAGAACCACTTGGCGGACACTCCGGAATCATCTGCCGGACATGCCGGAACCAGCTCTCAGACACACCAGAACCAAGTGCCGGAGACGCCGGAAGCACCTGCCGAGCATGCCGGAGCCACCTGCTCAACTCGCCAGAAACACCTGCCGGACACGCCAAAATCACCTGCCGGGTATGCCAGAACCACCTGGCGGACACTACGGAATCACCTGCCGCGCATGCCGGAACCACCTCTCAGATGTGCCGGAAGCACGTGCCAGACCCGCCGGAAACACCTACCGGACAGACCGGAACCACCTGCCAAGAACGCCGGAGCCACCTGTTCGACTCGCTGGATCCACCTGCCGGACAGGCCAATATCAACTGCTGGCTATGCCAGAACCACCTGGGGGACAGTCCGGGATCACCTGCCAGCCATGGTGGAACCACCTCTCAGACGTAACAGAACCACCTGCCGGAGAAGCTGGAAACACGTCCTGGACAGACTGGAACCACGTGACGGCCATGCCTGAACCACCTGCCGAGCACGGCGGAACCACCTGCCGGACACGCCAAAATCACATGCGGGCTACGCCAGAACCACTTGGACGACTCTCCGAAATGACCTGCCGGGCATGTTGGAACCACCTCTCAGACGTGCCAGAAGCACGTGGCGGACAGTCCGGAATCACCTGTTGGGCATACGCAACCACCTCTGACACGTACCAGAACCACGTGCCGTGCACGCCGGAACCACCTACCGGACAGACCGGAATCAACTTTTGGGCATGCCGGAACCACCAGTCAGATGTGCCAGAAACACGTGCCGGAGACGCCGGAAGCACCTGCCGAGCACGTCGCAACCACCTGCTCAACTCGCCTGAACCACCTGCCGGACACGCCAAAATCACCTGCCCGCTACACCAGCACCACTTCGGGGACAAGCCGGAATCACGTGAGGGGCATGCCGGCACAGCCTCTCAGACTGAACCTCGTGCCGGACACCACAGAACCACCTGCCGGACAGACCGGAACCACCTGCTGGACACGCCGGAACCACCGGCTCGACCCGCCGGAACGACTGCTGGACAGGCAAAATCACCTGCCGGCTACGCCGGAAACACTTGGCGAACACTCCGGAATCACCTGCCGGGCATGCCGGAACCACCTCTCAGATATGCCAGAACCCCGTGCCAATGACCCCGGAAGCACCTGCCGAGCACGCTGGAACCACCTGCTCCACTCGCCAGAACAACCTGCCGGACACGCAAAAATCACCTGCCGGCTACGCCACAACCAGTTGGGGAACACTTCGGAATCACCTGCCGGGCTTGCTGGAACCACCTGCCGGTCATGCCAAAATCACCTGCCAACTACGCCAGTACCACTTGGCGGACACTGTGGAAACACCTGTCGGGCCGGCCGGAACCACATCTCAGACGTGCCAGAACCATGTGCATGAGATGCTGGAAGCACACCCCGAACAGACGGAAAACACCTGCCACACCCGTCTGAACAACCTGCCGACCACGCTGGAGCCACCTGCTCGACTCGCCGGAACCACCTACCTGACATGCCCAAATCACCAGCCGGGTATGCCAGAACCACTTGGCGGACACTCCGGAATCATCTGCCGGACATGCCGGAACCAGCTCTCAGACACACCAGAACCACGTGCCGGAGACGCCGGAAGCACCTGCCGAGCATGCCGGAGCCACCTGCTCGACTCGCCAGAAACACCTGCCGGACACGCCAAAATCACCTGCCGGGTATGCCGGAACCACCTGGCGGACACTCCGAAATCACCTATCGCGCATGCCGGAACCACCTCTCAGACGTGCAGGAAGCACGTGCCGGACACGCCGGAATCACCTACCGGACAGACCGGAACCACCTGCCGAGCACGCCGGAGCCACCTGTTCGACTCGCTGGAACCACCTGCTGGACAGGCCAATATTGACTGCTGGCTATGCCAGAACCACATGGGGGACGGTCCGCAATCACCTGCCAGCCATGGCGGAACCACCTCTCAGACGTACCAGAACCACCTGCCGGAGAAGCTGGAAACACGTCCTCTACAGTCTGGAACCACCTGCCGGCCAAGCCTGAACCACCTGCCAAGCACAACGGAACAACCTGCCAGACACGCCAAAATCACCTGCGTGTTATGCCAGAACCACTTGGAGGACTCTCTGGGATGACCTGCCGGGCATGCCGGAACCACCTCTCAGACGTGCCAGAACCATGTGGCGGACAGTCCGGAATCACCTGTTGGGCATGCGCAACCACCTCTGAGACGTACCAGAACCACATGCCGTGCAGGCTGGAACCACCTACCGGACAGACCGGAATCACCTTTCGGGCATGCCGGAACCACCTGTCAGATGTGCCAGAAACACGTGCCGGAGACGCCGGAAGCACCTGCCAAGCACGTTGGAACCACCTGCTCAACTCGCCTGAACCACCTGCCTGACATGCCAAAATCACCTGCCGACTATGCCAGAACCACTTGGCGAACACTCCGGAATCACTTGCCGGGCATGCAGGAACCACCTCTCAGACATGCCAGAACCCCGTGCCAATGACCCCGGAAGCCCCAGCCGAGCACGCCGGAACCACCTGCTCAACTCACCTGAACCACCTGCCGGACACGCCAAAATCACCTGCCCGCTACACCAGCCCCACTTCGGGGACAAGCCGGAATCACGTGAGGGGCATGCCGGCACAGCCTCTCAGACTGAACCTCGTGCCGGACACCACAGAACCACCTGCCGGACAGACCGGAACCACCTGCCGGACACGCCGGAACCACCGGCTCGACCCGCCGGAACGACCGCTGGACATGCAAAATCACCTGCCGGCTACGCCGGAAACACTTGGCGAACACTCCGGAATCACCTGCCGGGCATGCCGGAACCACCTCTCAGATATGCCAGAACCACGTGCCAATGACCCCGGAACCACCTGCGGAGCACGCCGGAACCACCTGCTCGACTCGCCAGAACCACCTGCCGGACACGCAAAAATCACCTGCCGGCTACGCCACAACCAGTTGGGGAACACTTCGGAATCACCTGCCGGGCTTGCTGGAACCACCTGCCGGTCATGCCAAAATCACCTGCCAACTACGCCAGTACCACTTGGCGGACACTGTGGAAACACCTGTCGGGCCGGCCGGAACCACATCTCAGACGTGCCAGAACCATGTGCATGAGATGCTGGAACCACACCCCGAACAGACGGAAAACACCTGCCAGACCCGTCTGAACAACCTGCCGAGCACGCCGGAGCCACCTGCTGAACTCGCCGGAACCACCTACCTGACATGCCCAAATCACCAGCCGGGTATGCCAGAACCACTTGGCGGACACTCCGGAATCATCTGCCGGAGATGCCGGAACCAGCTCTCAGACACACCGGAACCACGTGCCGGAGACGCCAGAAGCACCTGCCGAGCATGCCGGAGCCACCTGCTCGACTCGCCAGAAACACCTGCCGGACACGCCAAAATCACCTGCCGGGTACGCCAGAACCACCTGGCGGACACTCCGAAACCACCTGTCGCGCATGCCGGAACCACCTCTCAGACGTGCCGGAAGCACGTGCCGGACACGCCGGAATCACCTACCGGACAGACCGGAACCACCTGCCGAGCACGCCGGAGCCACCTGTTCGACTCGCTGGAACCACCTGCCGGACAGGCCAATATCAACTGCTGGCTATGCCAGAACCACCTGGGGGACGGTCCGGAATCACCTGCCAGCCATGGCGGAACCACCTCTCAGACGTACCAGAACCACCTGCCGGAGAAGCTGGAAACACGTCCTGGACAGTCTGGAACCACCTGCCTTCCAAGCCTGAAACACCTGCCAAGCACAACGGAACAACCTGCCAGACACGCCAAAATCACCTGCGTGTTATGCCAGAACCACTTAGAGGACTCTCTGGGATGACCTGCCGGGCATGCCGGAACCACCTCTCAGACGTGCCAGAACCATGTGGCGGACAGTCCGGAATCACCTGTTGGGCATGCGCAACCACCTCTGAGACGTACCAGAACCACATGCCGTGCAGGCTGGAACCACCTACCGGACAGACCGGAATCACCTTTCGGGCATGCCGGAACCACCTGTCAGATGTGCCAGAAACACGTGCCGGAGACGCCGGAAGCACCTGCCAAGCACGTTGGAACCACCTGCTCAACTCGCCTGAACCACCTGCCGGACATGCGAAAATCACCTGTCGACTATGCCAGAACCACTTGGCGAACACTCCGGAATCACTTGCCGGGCATGCAGGAACCACCTCTCAGACATGCCAGAACCCCGTGCCAATGACCCCGGAAGCACCAGCCAAGCACGCCGGAACCACCTGCTCGACTCGCCAGAACCACCTGCCGATCACGCAAAAATCACCCCCCGGCTACGCCACAACCAGTTGGTGAACACTTTGGAATCACCTGCCAGGCTTGCTGGAACCACCTGCCAGTCATGCCAAAATCACCTGCCAACTACGCCAGAACCGCTTGGCGGACACTGCGGAAACACCTGTCGGGCCGGCTGGAACCACATCTCAGACGTGCCAGAAACGTGTTCATGAGATGCTGGAACCACACCCCGAACAGACGGATACCACCTGCCAGAACCGCCTGAACCACCTGCTGAGCACGCCGGAACCACCTGCTCGACTCACCGGTACCACCTCCCTGACACGCCAAAATCACCTGCTGGGTATGCCAGAACCACTTGGCGGACACTCCGGAATCATCTGCCGGACATGCCGGAACCAGCTCTCAGACACACCAGAACCAAGTGCCGGAGACGCCGGAAGCACCTGCCGAGCATGCCGGAGCCACCTGCTCGACTCGCCAGAAACACCTGCCGGACACGCCAAAATCACCTGCCGGGTATGCTAGAACCACCTGGCGGACACTACGGAATCACCTGCCGCGCATGCCGGAACCACCTCTCAGACGTGCCGGAAGCACGTGCCAGACACGCCGGAAACACCTACCGGACAGACCGGAACCACCTGCCAAGAACGCCGGAGCCACCTGTTCGACTCGCTGGAACCACCTGCCGGACAGGCCAATATCAACTGCTGGCTATGCCAGAACCACCTGGGGGACAGTCCGGGATCACCTGCCAGCCATGGCGGAACCACCTCTCAGTCGTACCAGAACCACCTGCCGGAGAAGCTGGAAACACGTCCTGGACAGACTGGAACCACGTGACGGCCATGCCTGAACCACCTGCCGAGCACGGCGGAACCACCTGCCGGACACGCCAAAATCACCTGCGGGCTACGCCAGAACCACTTGGACGACTCTCCGAAATGACCTGCCGGGCATGTTGGAACCACCTCTCAGATGTGCCAGAAGCACGTGGCGGACAGTCCGGAATCACCTGTTGGGCATACGCAACCACCTCTGACACGTACCAGAACCACGTGCCGTGCACGCCGGAACCACCTACCGGACAGACCGGAATCAACTTTTGGGCATGCCGGAACCACCAGTCAGATGTGCCAGAAACACGTGCCGGAGACGCCGGAAGCACCTGCCGAGCACGTCGCAACCACCTGCTCAACTCACCTGAACCACCTGCCGGACACGCCAAAATCACCTGCCCGCTACACCAGCCCCACTTCGGGGACAAGCCGGAATCACGTGAGGGGCATGCCGGCACAGCCTCTCAGACTGAACCTCGTGCCGGACACCACAGAACCACCTGCCGGACAGACCGGAACCACCTGCCGGACACGCCGGAACCACCGGCTCGACCCGCCGGAACGACCGCTGGACATGCAAAATCACCTGCCGGCTACGCCGGAAACACTTGGCGAACACTCCGGAATCACCTGCCGGGCATGCCGGAACCACCTCTCAGATATGCCAGAACCACGTGCCAATGACCCCGGAACCACCTGCGGAGCACGCCGGAACCACCTGCTCGACTCGCCAGAACCACCTGCCGGACACGCAAAAATCACCTGCCGGCTACGCCACAACCAGTTGGGGAACACTTCGGAATCACCTGCCGGGCTTGCTGGAACCACCTGCCGGTCATGCCAAAATCACCTGCCAACTACGCCAGTACCACTTGGCGGACACTGTGGAAACACCTGTCGGGCCGGCCGGAACCACATCTCAGACGTGCCAGAACCATGTGCATGAGATGCTGTAACCACACCCCGAACAGACGGAAAACACCTGCCAGACCCGTCTGAACAACCTGCCGAGCACGCCGGAGCCACCTGCTGAACTCGCCGGAACCACCTACCTGACATGCCCAAATCACCAGCCGGGTATGCCAGAACCACTTGGCGGACACTCCGGAATCATCTGCCGGAGATGCCGGAACCAGCTCTCAGACACACCGGAACCACGTGCCGGAGACGCCGGAAGCACCTGCCGAGCATGCCGGAGCCACCTGCTCGACTCGCCAGAAACACCTGCCGGACACGCCAAAATCACCTGCCGGGTACGCCAGAACCACCTGGCGGACACTCCGAAACCACCTGTCGCGCATGCCGGAACCACCTCTCAGACGTGCCGGAAGCACGTGCCGGACACGCCGGAATCACCTACCGGACAGACCGGAACCACCTGCCGAGCACGCCGGACCCACCTGTTCGACTCGCTGGAACCACCTGCCGGACAGGCCAATATCAACTGCTGGCTATGCCAGAACCACCTGGGGGACGGTCCGGAATCACCTGCCAGCCATGGCGGAACCACCTCTCAGACGTACCAGAACCACCTGCCGGAGAAGCTGGAAACACGTCCTGGACAGTCTGGAACCACCTGCCGGCCAAGCCTGAACCACCTGCCAAGCACAACGGAACAACCTGCCAGACACGCCAAAATCACCTGCGTGTTATGCCAGAACCACTTGGACGACTCTCTGGGATGACCTGCCGGGCATGCCGGAACCACCTCTCAGACGTGCCAGAACCATGTGGCGGACAGTCCGGAATCACCTGTTGGGCATGCGCAACCACCTCTGAGACGTACCAGAACCACATGCCGTGCAGGCTGGAACCACCTACCGGACAGACCGGAATCACCTTTCGGGCATGCCGGAACCACCTGTCAGATGTGCCAGAAACAGGTGCCGGAGACGCCGGAAGCACCTGCCAAGCACGTTGGAACCACCTGCTCAACTCGCCTGAACCACCTGCCGGACATGCGAAAATCACCTGTCGACTATGCCAGAACCACTTGGCGAACACTCCGGAATCACTTGCCGGGCATGCAGGAACCACCTCTCAGACATGCCAGAACCCCGTGCCAATGACCCCGGAAGCACCAGCCAAGCACGCCGGAACCACCTGCTCGACTCGCCAGAACCACCTGCCGATCACGCAAAAATCACCCCCCGGCTACGCCACAACCAGTTGGTGAACACTTTGGAATCATCTGCCAGGCTTGCTGGAACCACCTGCCAGTCATGCCAAAATCACCTGCCAAGTACGCCAGAACCGCTTGGCAGACACTGCGGAAACACCTGTCGGGCCGGCTGGAACCACATCTCAGACGTGCCAGAAACGTGTTCATGAGATGCTGGAACCACACCCCGAACAGACGGATACCACCTGCCAGAACCGCCTGAACCACCTGCTGAGCACGCCGGAACCACCTGCTCGACTCACCGGTACCACCTCCCTGACACGCCAAAATCACCTGCTGGGTATGCCAGAACCACTTGGCGGACACTCCGGAATCATCTGCCGGACATGCCGGAACCAGCTTTCAGACACACCAGAACCAAGTGCCGGAGACGCCGGAAGCACCTGCCGAGCATGCCGGAGCCACCTGCTCGACTCGCCAGAAACACCTGCCGGACACGCCAAAATCACCTGCCGGGTATGCTAGAACCACCTGGCGGACACTACGGAATCACCTACCGCGCATGCCGGAACCACCTCTCAGACGTGTCGGAAGCACGTGCCAGACACGCCGGAAACACCTACCGGACAGACCGGAACCACCTGCCAAGAACGCCGGAGCCACCTGTTCGACTCGCTGGAACCACCTGCCGGACAGGCCAATATCAACTGCTGGCTATGCCAGAACCACCTGGCGGACAGTCCGGGATCACCTGCCAGCCATGGCGGAACCACCTCTCAGTCGTACCAGAACCACCTGCCGGAGAAGCTGGAAACACGTCCTGGACAGACTGGAACCACGTGACGGCCATGCCTGAACCACCTGCCGAGCACGGCGGAACCACCTGCCGGACACGCCAAAATCACCTGCGGGCTACGCCAGAACCACTTGGACGACTCTCCGAAATGACCTGCCGGGCATGTTGGAACCACCTCTCAGATGTGCCAGAAGCACGTGGCGGACAGTCCGGAATCACCTGTTGGGCATACGCAACCACCTCTGAGACGTACCAGAACCAAGTGCCGTGCACCCCGGAACCACCTACCGGACAGACCGGAATCAACTTTTGGGTATGCCGGAACCACCAGTCAGATGTGCCAGAAACACGTGCCGGAGACGCCGGAAGCACCTGCCGAGCACGTCGCAACCACCTGCTCAACTCGCCTGAACCACCTGCCGGACACGCCAAAATCACCTGCCCGCTACACCAGCACCACTTCGGGGACAAGCCGGAATCACGTGAGGGGCATGCCGCCACAGCCTCTCAGACTGAACCTCGTGCCGGACACCACAGAACCACCTGCCGGACAGACCGGAACCACCTGCCGGACACGCCGGAACCACCGGCTCGACCCGCCGGAACGACCGCTGGACATGCAAAATCACCTACCGGCTACGCCGGAAACACTTGGCGAACACTCCGGAATCACCTGCCGGGCATGCCGGAACCACCTCTCAGATATGCCAGAACCACATGCCAATGACCCCGGAAGCACCTGCCGAGCACCCCGGAACCACCTGCTCGACTCGCCAGAACCACCTGCCGGACACGCAAAAATCACCTGCCGGCTACGCCACAACCAGTTGGGGAACACTTTGGAATCACCTGCCGGGCTTGCTGGAACCACCTGCCGGTCATGCCAAAATCACCTGCCAACTACGCCAGTACCACTTGGCGGACACTGTGGAAACACCTGTCGGGCCGGCCGGAACCACATCTCAGACGTGCCAGAACCATGTGCATGAGATGCCGGAACCACACCCCGAACAGACCGAAACCACCTGCCAGACCCGCCTGAACCACCTGCCGAGCACGCCTGAACCACCTACTCGACTCGCCGGAACCACCTACCTGACACGCCAAAATCACCTGCCGGGTATGCCAGAGCCACTTGGTGGACACTCCGGAATCATCTGCCGGACATGCCAGAACCAGCTCTCAGACACACCAGAAACACGTGCCGGACACGCCGGAAGCACCTGCTGAGCATGCCTGAGCCACATGCTCGACTTGCAAGAAACACCTGCCAGACACGCCAAAATCACCTACAGGGTACGCCAGAACCACGTGGCGGACACTCCGGAATCACCTGTCGGGCATGCCGGAACCACCTCTCAGACGTGCCAGAACCTCTTGCCGGACACGCCAGAACCACCTGCCGGACAGACCGGAACCACCTGCCGGACACGCCGGAACCACCGGCTCGACTCGCCGGAACCACTGCCGGACATGCAAAATCACCTGCCGGCTACGCCAGAACCACTTGGCGAACACTCCGGAATCACCTGCCGGGCATGCCGGAACCACCTTTCAGACTTGCCAGAACCATGTTCCGGACACGCCGGTACCACCTGCCGAGTATGCCGGAACCACCTGATCCACTCCCCAGAACCACCTGCTGGACACGCCAGAATCACCTGCCGGCTACGCCAGAACCACTCGGCAGACACTCCGGAACCACCTGCCGGGCATGCCGGAACCACCTCTCAGAGGTGCCAGAATCACAGGCCGGAGACTCCGGAATCACCTGCCGGGCATGCCGGAACCATCACTCAGACGTGCCAGAACCATGTTCCGGACACTCCGGTACCACCTGCCGAGCTCGCCGGAACCACCTGCTGGACACGCCAAAATCACCTGCCAGCTACGCCAGAACCACGCGGCAGACACTCCGGAATCACATGTCAGGCATTCCGAAACCACCTCTCAGAGGTGCCAGAACCACATGCCGGACACTCCGGAATCAATTGCCGGGCATGCCGGAACCACCTCTCAGACGTGCCAGGACCATGTGCCGGACACGCCGCAACCACCTGCCGAGTATGCCGGAACCACCTGCTCCACTCCCCAGAACCACCTGCTGGACACGCCAAAATCACCTGCCCGCTACGCCAGAACCACTCGGCAGACGCTCCGGAACCACTTCCAGGACAGACCGGAACCACCTGCCGGACACGCCGGGACCACCTGCTTGACTCGGCAGAACCACCAGCCGGACACACCGGAATCACCAGCCGCCTACGCCACAACCACTTGTCGGACACTCCAGAATCACCTGCCCGGCATGCTGGAACCACCTCTCAGAGGTGCCACAGCCACATGCAGGAGACGGCGGTAGCACCTGCCGAGAATGCCGGAAGTTCCTGATCCACACCCCAGAACCCCCTGCCGGACACGCCAAAATCACCTGCCGGCTACACCAGAACCACTTGGCGGACACTCCAGAATCACCTGCCGGGCATGCCAGCACAACCTCTCCGAAGTGCCAGAGGCACGTTCCGGACTGGCCGGAACCATCTCCCGGTCAGACCGGAAACACAGGAAACACTCGCCAGAACCTCCTGCTTGACTCACCGGTCCCACCTGCCGGACACGCCAAAATCACCTGCCCGCTACACCAGAACCACTTGGTGGACAAGCCGGAATCACGTGAAGTGCATGCCGACACAACCTCTCAGACGTGCCAGAACCTCGTGCCGGACACGCCAGAACCACCTGCTGGACAGACCGGAACCACCTGCTGGACACGCCGGAAACAGCGGCTCGACTCGCCGGAACCACTGCCGGACATGCAAAATCACCTGCCGGCAACGGCAGAACCACTTGGCGAACACTCGGGAATCACCTGCCGGGCATGGCGGAACCACCTCTCAGACATGCCGGAACCACATGCCAATGACACCGGAAGCACCTGCCGAACACGCCAGAATCACCTGCTCGACTCGCCAAAACCATATGCTGGACACACCAAAATCACCTGCCGGCTACGCCACAACCATTTGGTGAACACTTAGGAATCACCTGCCGGGCTGGCTGGAACCACCTGCCGGTCACGCCAACATCACCTGCCAGCTATGCCAGAACCACTTGGCGAACACCATGGAAACACCTGTCGGGCTGGCCGGAACCACCTCTCAGACTTGACAGAACCATGTGCCTGAGATGCCGGAACCACACCCCGAAAAGTCGAAACCACCTGCCAGACCCGCCTGAACCACCTGCCGAGCACGCCGGAGCCACCTGCTCGACTCGCCGGAACCACCTACCTGACATGCCCAAATCACCAGCCGGGTATGCCAGAACCACTTGGCGGACACTCCGGAATCATCTGCCGGAGATGCCGGAACCAGCTCTCAGACACACCAGAACCACGTGCCGGAGACGCCGGAAGCACCTGCCGAGCATGCCGGAGCCACCTGCTCGACTCGCCAGAAACACCTGCCGGACACGCCAAAATCACCTGCCGGGTACGCCAGAACCACCTGGCGGACACTCCGAAACCACCTGTCGCGCATGCCGGAACCACCTCTGAGACGTGCCGGAAGCACGTGCCGGACACGCCGGAATCACCTACCGGACAGACCGGAACCACCTGCCGAGCACGCCGGAGCCACCTGTTCGACTCGCTGGAACCACCTGCCGGACAGGCCAATATCAACTGCTGGCTATGCCAGAACCACCTGGGGGACGGTCCGGAATCACCTGCCAGCCATGGCGGAACCACCTCTCAGACGTACCAGAACCACCTGCCGGAGAAGCTGGAAACACGTCCTGGACAGACTGGAACCACGTGACGGCCATGCCTGAACCACCTGCCGAGCACGGCGGAACCACCTGCCGGACACGCCAAAATCACCTGCGGGCTACGCCAGAACCACTTGGACGCCTCTCCGAAATGACCTGCCGGGAATGTTGGAACCACCTCTCAGACGTGCCAGAAGCACGTGGCGGACAGTCCGGAATCACCTGTTGGGCATACGCAACCACCTCTGAGACGTACCAGAACCACGTGCCGTGCACGCCAGAACCACCTACCGGACAGACCGGAATCAACTTTTGGGCATGCCGGAACCACCAGTCAGATGTGCCAGAAACACGTGCCGGAGACGCCGGAAGCACCTGCCGAGCACGTCGCAACCACCTGCTCAACTCGCCTGAACCACCTACCGGACACGCCAAAATCACCTGGCCGCTACACCAGCACCACTTCGGGGACAAGCCGGAATCACGTGAGGGGCATGCCGCCACAGCCTCTCAGACTGAACCTCGTGCCGGACACCACAGAACCACCTGCCGGACAGACCGGAACCACCTGCCGGACACGCCGGAACCACCGGCTCGACCCGCCGGAACGACCGCTGGACATGCAAAATCACCTACCGGCTACGCCGGAAACACTTGGCGAACACTCCGGAATCACCTGCCGGGCATGCCGGAACCACCTCTCAGATATGCCAGAACCACATGCCAATGACCCCGGAAGCACCTGCCGAGCACCCCGGAACCACCTGCTCGACTCGCCAGAACCACCTGCCGGACACGCAAAAATCACCTGCCGGCTACGCCACAACCAGTTGGGGAACACTTTGGAATCACCTGCCGGGCTTGCTGGAACCACCTGCCGGTCATGCCAAAATCACCTGCCAACTACGCCAGTACCACTTGGCGGACACTGTGGAAACACCTGTCGGGCCGGCCGGAACCACATCTCAGACGTGCCAGAACCATGTGCATGAGATGCCGGAACCACACCCCGAACAGACCGAAACCACCTGCCAGACCCGCCTGAACCACCTGCCGAGCACGCCTGAACCACCTACTCGACTCGCCGGAACCACCTACCTGACACGCCAAAATCACCTGCCGGGTATGCCAGAGCCACTTGGTGGACACTCCGGAATCATCTGCCGGACATGCCAGAACCAGCTCTCAGACACACCAGAAACACGTGCCGGACACGCCGGAAGCACCTGCTGAGCATGCCTGAGCCACATGCTCGACTTGCAAGAAACACCTGCCAGACACACCAAAATCACCTACAGGGTACGCCAGAACCACGTGGCGGACACTCCGGAATCACCTGTCGGGCATGCCGGAACCACCTCTCAGACGTGCCAGAACCTCTTGCCGGACACGCCAGAACCACCTGCCGGACAGACCGGAACCACCTGCCGGACACGCCGGAACCACCGGCTCGACTCGCCGGAACCACCGCCGGACATGCAAAATCACCTGCCGGCTACGCCAGAACCACTTGGCGAACACTCCGGAATCACCTGCCGGGCATGCCGGAACCACCTTTCAGACTTGCCAGAACCATGTTCCGGACACGCCGGTACCACCTGCCGAGTATGCCGGAACCACCTGATCCACTCCCCAGAACCACCTGCTGGACACGCCAGAATCACCTGCCGGCTACGCCAGAACCACTCGGCAGACACTCCGGAACCACCTGCCGGGCATGCCGGAACCACCTCTCAGAGGTGCCAGAATCACAGGCCGGAGACTCCGGAATCACCTGCCGGGCATGCCGGAACCATCACTCAGACGTGCCAGAACCATGTTCCGGACACTCCGGTACCACCTGCCGAGCTCGCCGGAACCACCTGCTGGACACGCCAAAATCACCTGCCAGCTACGCCAGAACCACGCGGCAGACACTCCGGAATCACATGTCAGGCATTCCGAAACCACCTCTCAGAGGTGCCAGAACCACATGCCGGACACTCCGGAATCAATTGCCGGGCATGCCGGAACCACCTCTCAGACGTGCCAGGACCATGTGCCGGACACGCCGCAACCACCTGCCGAGTATGCCGGAACCACCTGCTCCACTCCCCAGAACCACCTGCTGGACACGCCAAAATCACCTGCCCGCTACGCCAGAACCACTCGGCAGACGCTCCGGAACCACTTCCAGGACAGACCGGAACCACCTGCCGGACACGCCGGGACCACCTGCTTGACTCGGCAGAACCACCAGCCGGACACACCGGAATCACCAGCCGCCTACGCCACAACCACTTGTCGGACACTCCAGAATCACCTGCCCGGCATGCTGGAACCACCTCTCAGAGGTGCCACAGCCACATGCAGGAGACGGCGGTAGCACCTGCCGAGAATGCCGGAAGTTCCTGATCCACACCCCAGAACCCCCTGCCGGACACGCCAAAATCACCTGCCGGCTACACCAGAACCACTTGGCGGACACTCCAGAATCACCTGCCGGGCATGCCAGCACAACCTCTCCGAAGTGCCAGAGGCACGTTCCGGACTGGCCGGAACCATCTCCCGGTCAGACCGGAAACACAGGAAACACTCGCCAGAACCTCCTGCTTGACTCACCGGTCCCACCTGCCGGACACGCCAAAATCACCTGCCCGCTAAACCAGAACCACTTGGTGGACAAGCCGGAATCACGTGAAGTGCATGCCGACACAACCTCTCAGACGTGCCAGAACCTCGTGCCGGACACGCCAGAACCACCTGCTGGACAGACCGGAACCACCTGCTGGACACGCCGGAAACAGCGGCTCGACTCGCCGGAACCACTGCCGGACATGCAAAATCACCTGCCGGCAACGGCAGAACCACTTGGCGAACACTCGGGAATCACCTGCCGGGCATGGCGGAACCACCTCTCAGACATGCCGGAACCACATGCCAATGACACCGGAAGCACCTGCCGAACACGCCAGAATCACCTGCTCGACTCGCCAAAACCATATGCTGGACACACCAAAATCACCTGCCGGCTACGCCACAACCATTTGGTGAACACTTAGGAATCACCTGCCGGGCTGGCTGGAACCACCTGCCGGTCACGCCAACATCACCTGCCAGCTATGCCAGAACCACTTGGCGAACACCATGGAAACACCTGTCGGGCTGGCCGGAACCACCTCTCAGACTTGACAGAACCATGTGCCTGAGATGCCGGAACCACACCCCGAAAAGTCGAAACCACCTGCCAGACCCGCCTGAACCACCTGCCGAGCACGCCGGAGCCACCTGCTCGACTCGCCGGAACCACCTACCTGACATGCCCAAATCACCAGCCGGGTATGCCAGAACCACTTGGCGGACACTCCGGAATCATCTGCCGGAGATGCCGGAACCAGCTCTCAGACACACCAGAACCACGTGCCGGAGACGCCGGAAGCACCTGCCGAGCATGCCGGAGCCACCTGCTCGACTCGCCAGAAACACCTGCCGGACACGCCAAAATCACCTGCCGGGTACGCCAGAACCACCTGGCGGACACTCCGAAACCACCTGTCGCGCATGCCGGAACCACCTCTCAGACGTGCCGGAAGCACGTGCCGGACACGCCGGAATCACCTACCGGACAGACCGGAACCACCTGCCGAGCACGCCGGAGCCACCTGTTCGACTCGCTGGAACCACCTGCCGGACAGGCCAATATCAACTGCTGGCTATGCCAGAACCACCTGGGGGACGGTCCGGAATCACCTGCCAGCCATGGCGGAACCACCTCTCAGACGTACCAGAACCACCTGCCGGAGAAGCTGGAAACACGTCCTGGACAGTCTGGAACCACCTGCCGGCCAAGCCTGAACCACCTGCCAAGCACAACGGAACAACCTGCCAGACACGCCAAAATCACCTGCGTGTTATGCCAGAACCACTTGGAGGACTCTCTGGGATGACCTGCCGGGCATGCCGGAACCACCTCTCAGACGTGCCAGAACCATGTGGCGGACAGTCCGGAATCACCTGTTGGGCATGCGCAACCACCTCTGAGACGTACCAGAACCACATGCCGTGCAGGCTGGAACCACCTACCGGACAGACCGGAATCACCTTTCGGGCATGCCGGAACCACCTGTCAGATGTGCCAGAAACAGGTGCCGGAGACGCCGGAAGCACCTGCCAAGCACGTTGGAACCACCTGCTCAACTCGCCTGAACCACCTGCCGGACATGCGAAAATCACCTGTCGACTATGCCAGAACCACTTGGCGAACACTCCGGAATCACTTGCCGGGCATGCAGGAACCACCTCTCAGACATGCCAGAACCCCGTGCCAATGACCCCGGAAGCACCAGCCAAGCACGCCGGAACCACCTGCTCGACTCGCCAGAACCACCTGCCGATCACGCAAAAATCATCCCCCGGCTACGCCACAACCAGTTGGTGAACACTTTGGAATCATCTGCCAGGCTTGCTGGAACCACCTGCCAGTCATGCCAAAATCACCTGCCAAGTACGCCAGAACCGCTTGGCGGACACTGCGGAAACACCTGTCGGGCCGGCTGGAACCACATCTCAGACGTGCCAGAAACGTGTTCATGAGATGCTGGAACCACACCCCGAACAGACGGATACCACCTGCCAGAACCGCCTGAACCACCTGCTGAGCACGCCGGAACCACCTGCTCGACTCACCGGTACCACCTCCCTGACACGCCAAAATCACCTGCTGGGTATGCCAGAACCACTTGGCGGACACTCCGGAATCATCTGCCGGACATGCCGGAACCAGCTCTCAGACACACCAGAACCAAGTGCCGGAGACGCCGGAAGCACCTGCCGAGCATGCCGGAGCCACCTGCTCGACTCGCCAGAAACACCTGCCGGACACGCCAAAATCACCTGCCGGGTATGCTAGAACCACCTGGCGGACACTACGGAATCACCTGCCGCGCATGCCGGAACCACCTCTCAGACGTGTCGGAAGCACGTGCCAGACACGCCGGAAACACCTACCGGACAGACCGGAACCACCTGCCAAGAACGCCGGAGCCACCTGTTCGACTCGCTGGAACCACCTGCCGGACAGGCCAATATCAACTGCTGGCTATGCCAGAACCACCTGGGGGACAGTCCGGGATCACCTGCCAGCCATGGCGGAACCACCTCTCAGTCGTACCAGAACCACCTGCCGGAGAAGCTGGAAACACGTCCTGGACAGACTGGAACCACGTGACGGCCATGCCTGAACCACCTGCCGAGCACGGCGGAACCACCTGCCGGACACGCCAAAATCACCTGCGGGCTACGCCAGAACCACTTGGACGACTCTCCGAAATGACCTGCCGGGCATGTTGGAACCACCTCTCAGATGTGCCAGAAGCACGTGGCGGACAGTCCGGAATCACCTGTTGGGCATACGCAACCACCTCTGAGACGTACCAGAACCAAGTGCCGTGCACCCCGGAACCACCTACCGGACAGACCGGAATCAACTTTTGGGTATGCCGGAACCACCAGTCAGATGTGCCAGAAACACGTGCCGGAGACGCCGGAAGCACCTGCCGAGCACGTCGCAACCACCTGCTCAACTCGCCTGAACCACCTGCCGGACACGCCAAAATCACCTGCCCGCTACACCAGCACCACTTCGGGGACAAGCCGGAATCACGTGAGGGGCATGCCGGCACAGCCTCTCAGACTGAACCTCGTGCCGGACACCACACAACCACCTGCCGGACAGACTGGAACCACCTGCCGGACACGCCGGAACCACCGGCTCGACCCGCCGGAACGACCGCTGGACATGCAAAATCACCTGCCAGCTACGCCGGAAACACTTGGCGAACACTCCGGAATCACCTGCCGGGCATGCCGGAACCACCTCTCAGATATGCCAGAACCACGTGCCAATGACCCCGGAAGCACCTGCCGAGCACGCCGGAACCACCTGCTCGACTCGCCAGAACCACCTGCCGGACACGCAAAAATCACCTGCCGGCTACGCCACAACCAGTTGGGGAACACTTCGGAATCACCTGCCGGGCTTGCTGGAACCACCTGCCGGTCATGCCAAAATCACCTGCCAACTACGCCAGTACCACTTGGCGGACACTGTGGAAACACCTGTCGGGCCGGCCGGAACCACATCTCAGACGTGCCAGAACCATGTGCATGAGTGCTGGAACCACACCCCGAACAGACGGAAAACACCTGCCAGACCCGTCTGAACAACCTGCCGAGCACGCTGGAGCCACCTGCTCGACTCACTGGAACCACATACCTGACATGCCCAAATCACCAGCCGGGTTTGCCAGAACCACTTGGCGGACACTCCGGAATCATCTGCCGGACATGCCGGAACCAGCTCTCAGACACACCAGAACCACGTGCCGGAGACGCCGGAAGCACCTGCCGAGCATGCCGGAGCCACCTGCTCGACTCGCCAGAAACACCTGCCGGACACGCCAAAATCACCTGCCGGGTACGCCAGAACCACCTGGCGGACACTCCGAAACCACATGTCGCGCATGCCGGAACCACCTCTCAGACGTGCCGGAAGCACGTGCCGCTCACGCCGGAATCACCTACCGGACAGACCGGAACCACCTGCCGAGCACGCCGGAGCCACCTGTTCGACTCGCTGGAACCACCTGCCGGACAGGCCAATATCAACTGCTGGCTAGGCCAGAACCACCTGGGGGACGGTCCGGAATCGCCTGCCAGCCATGGTGGAACCACCTCTCAGACGTACCAGAACCAGCTGCCGGAGAAGCTGGAAACACGTCCTGGACAGTCTGGAACCACCTGCCGGCCAAGCCTGAACCACCTGCCAAGCACAACGGAACAACCTGCCAGACACGCCAAAATCACCTGCGTGTTATGCCAGAACCACTTGGAGGACTCTCTGGGATGACCTGCCGGGCATGCCGGAACCACCTCTCAGACGTGCCAGAACCATGTGCCGGACAGTCCGGAATCACCTGTTGGGCATGCGCAACCACCTCTGAGACGTACCAGACCACATGCCGTGCAGGCTGGAACCACCTACCGGACAGACCGGAATCACCTTTCGGGCATGCCGGAACCACCTGTCAGATGTGCCAGAAACACGTGCCGGAGACGCCGGAAGCACCTGCCAAGCACGTTGGAACCACCTGCTCAACTCGCCTGAACCACCTGCTGGACATGCCAAAATCACCTGCCGACTATGCCAGAACCACTTGGCGAACACTCCGGAATCACTTGCCGGGCATGCAGGAACCACCTCTCAGACATGCCAGAACCCCGTGCCAATGACCCCGGAAGCACCAGCCGAGCACACCGGAACCACCTGCTCGACTCGCCAGAACCACCTGCCGATCACGCAAAAATCACCTGCCGGCTACGCCACAACCAGTTGGTGAACACTTTGGAATCACCTGCCAGGCTTGCTGGAAGCACCTGCCAGTCATGATAAAATCACCTGCCAACTACGCCAGAACCGCTTGGCGGACACTGCGGAAACACCTGTCGGGCCGGCTGGAACCACATCTCAGACGTGCCAGAAACGTGTTCATGAGATGCTGGAACCACACCCCGAACAGACGGATACCACCTGCCAGAACCGCCTGAACCACCTGCTTAGCACGCCGGAACCACCTGCTCGACTCACCGGTACCACCTCCCTGACACGCCAAAATCACCTGCTGGGTATGCCAGAACCACTTGGCGGACACTCCGGAATCATCTGCCGGACATGCCGGAACCAGCTCTCAGAAACACCAGAACCACGTGCCGGAGACGCCGCAAGCACCTGCCGAGCATGCCGGAGCCACCTGCTCGACTCGCCAAAAACACCTGACGGACACGCCAAAATCACCTGCTGGGTATGCCAGAAACACCTGGCGGACACTAAGGAATCACCTGCCGCGCATGCCGGAATCACCTCTCAGACGTGCCGGAAGCACGTGCCAGACACGCCGCAAACACCTACCGGACAGACCGGAACCACCTGCCAAGAACGCCGGAGCCACCTGCTCGACTCGCTGGAACCACCTGCCGGGCAGGCCAATATCAACTGCTGGCTATGCCAGAACCACCTGGGGGACAGTCCGGGATCACCTGCCAGCCATGGCGGAACCACCTCTAAGACGTACCAGAACCACCTGCCGGAGAAGCTGGAAACACGTCCTGGACAGACTGGAACCACGTGACGGCCATGCCTGAAACACCTGCCGAGCACGGCGGAACCACCTGCCGGACACGCCAAAATCACCTGCGGGCTACGCCAGAACCACTTGGACGACTCTCCGAAATGACCTGCCGGGCATGTTGGAACCACCTCTCTGACGTGCCAGAAGCACGTGGCGGACAGTCCGGGATCACCTGTTGGGCATACGCAACCACCTCTGAGACGTACCGGAACCACGTGCCGTGCACGCCGGAACCACCTACCGGACAGACCGGAATCAACTTTTGGGCATGCCGGAACCACCAGTCAGATGTGCCAGAAACACGTGCCGGAGACGCCGGAAGCACCTGCCGAGCACGTCGCAACCACCTGCTCAACTCGCCTGAACCACCTGCAGGACACGCCAAAATCACCTGCCCGCTACACCAGCACCACTTCGGGGACAAGCCGGAATCACGTGAGGGGCATGCCGGCACAGCCTCTCAGACTGAACCTCGTGCCGGACACCACAGAACCACCTGCCGGACAGACCGGAACCACCTGCCGGACACGCCAGAACCACTGGCTCGACCCGCCGGAACGACCGCTGGACATGCAAAATCACCTGCCGGCTACGCCGGAAACACTTGGCGAACACTCCGGAATCACCTGCCGGGCATGCCGGAACCACCTCTCAGATATGCCAGAACCACGTGCCAATGACCCCGGAAGCACCTGCCGAGCACGCCTGAACCACCTGCTCGACTCGCCAGAACCACCTGCCGGACACGCAAAAATCACCTGCCGGCTACGCCACAACCAGTTGGGAAACACTTCGGAATCACCTGCCGGGCTTGCTGGAACCACCTGCCGGTCATGCCAAAATCACCTGCCAACTACGCCAGTACCACTTGGCGGACACTGTGGAAACACCTGTCGGGCCGGCCGGAACCACATCTCAGACGTGCCAGAACCATGTGCATGAGATGCTGGAACCACACCCCGAACAGACGGAAAACGCCTGCCAGACCCGCCTGAACCACCTGCCGAGCACGCCGGAGCCACCTGCTCGACTCGCCGGAACCACCTACCTGACATGCCCAAATCAGCAGCCGGGTATGCCAGAACCACTTGGCGGACACTCCGGAATCATCTGCCGGACATGCCGGAACCAGCTCTCAGACACACCAGAACCACGTGCCGGAGACGCCTTAAGCACCTGCCGAGCATGCCGGAGCCACCTGCTCGTCTCGCCAGAAACACCTGCCGGACACGCCAAAATCACCTGCCGGGTACGCCAGAACCACCTGGCGGATACTCCGAAACCACCTGTCGCGCATGCCGGAACCACCTCTCAGACATGCCGGAAGCACGTGCCGGACACACCGGAATAACCTACCGGACGGACCGGAACCACCTGCCGAGCACGCCGGAGCCACCTGTTCGACTCGCTGGAACCACCTGCCGGACATGCCAATATCAACTGCTGGCTATGCCAGAACCACCTGGGGGACGGTCCGGAATCGCCTGCCAGCCATGGCGGAACCACCTCTCAGACGTACCAGAACCACCTGCCGGAGAAGCTGGAAACACGTCCTCGACAGTCTGTACCACCTGCCCTCCAAGCCTGAACCACCTGCCCAGCACAACGGTTCAACCTGCCAGACACGCCAAAATCACCTGCGTGTTATGCCAGAACCACTTGGAGGACTCTCTGGGATGACCTGCCGGGCATGCCGGAACCACCTCTCAGACGTGCCAGAACCATGTGGCGGACAGTCCGGAATCACCTGTTGGGCATGCGCAACCACCTCTGAGACGTACCAGAACCACATGCCGTGCAGGCTGGAACCACCTACCGGACAGACCGGAATCACCTTTCGGGCATGCCGGAACCACCTGTCAGATGTGCCAGAAACACGTGCCGGAGACGCCGTAAGCACCTGCCGAGCACGTTGGAACCACCTGCTCAACTCGCCTGAACCACCTGCCGGACATGCCAAAATCACCTGCCGACTATGCCAGAACCACTTGGCGAACACTCCGGAATCACTTGCCGGGCATGCAGGAACCACCTCTCAGACATGCCAGAACCCCGTGCCAATGACCCCGGAAGCACCAGCCGAGCACGCCGGAACCACCTGCTCGACTCGCCAGAACCACCTGCCGATCACGCAAAAATCACCTGCCGGCTACGCCACAACCAGTTGGGGAACACTTTGGAATCACCTGCCAGGCTTGCTGGAACCACCTGCCAGTCATGCCAAAATCACCTGCCAACTACGCCAGAACCGCTTGGCGGACACTGCGGAAACACCTGTCGGGCCGGCTGGAACCACATCTCAGACGTGCCAGAAACGTGTTCATGAGATGCTGGAACCACACCCCGAACAGACGGATACCACCTGTCAGAACCTCCTGAACCACCTGCTGAGCACGCCGGAACCACCTGCTCGACTCACCGGTACCACCTCCCTGACACGCCAATATCACCTGCTGGGTATGCCAGAACCACTTGACGGACACTCCGGAATCATCTGCCGGACATGCCGGAACCAGCTCTCAGACACACCAGAACCAAGTGACGGAGACGCCGGAAGCACCTGCCGAGCATGCCAGAGCCACCTGCTTGACTCGCCAGGAACACCTGCCGGACACGCCAAAATCACCTGCCCGGTACGCCAGAAACACCTGGCGGACACTACGGAATCACCTGCCGCGCATGACAGCACAACCTCTCCAAAGTGCCGGAAGCACGTGCCGGACAGGCCGGAACCATCTCCCGGACAGACCGGAAACACAGGAAACACTCGCCAGAACCACCTGTTTGACTCACTTGTCCCACCTGCCGGACATGCCAAAATCACCTGCCCGCTACACCAGAACCGCTTGGTGGACAAGCCGGAATCACGTGAAGTGCATGCCGACACAACCTCTCAGACGTGCCAGAACCTCGTGCCGGACACCCCAGACCCACATGCTGGACAGACCGGAACCACCTGCCTGACACGACGGAACCACCGGCTCGACTCGCCGGAACCATTGCCGGACATGCAAAATCACCTGCCGGCTACGGCAGAACCACTTGGCGAACACTCGGGAATCACCTGCCGGGCATGGCGGAACCACCTCTCAGACATGCCGGAACCACATGCCAATGACACCGGAAGCACCTGCCGAGCACGCCAGAACCACCTGCTCGACTCGCCAAAACCACCTGCTGGACACGCCAAAATCACCTGCCGGCTACGCCACAACCATTTGGTGAACACTTCGGAATCACCTGCCGGGCTGGCTGGAACCACCTGCCGGTCACGCCAACATCACCTGCCAGCTATGCCAGAACCACTTGGCGAACACCATGGAAACACCTGTCGGGCCGGCCGGAACCACCTCTCAGACGTGCCAGAACCATGTGCCTGAGATGCCGGAACCACACCCCGAACAGACCGAAACCACCTGCCAGACCCGCCTGAACCACCTGCCGAGCACGCCAGAACCACCTACTCGACTCGCCGGAACCACCTACCTGACACGCCAAAATCACCTGCCGGGTATGCCAGAACCACTTGGTGGACACTCCGGAATCATCTGCCGGACATGCCAGAACCAGCTCTCAGACACATCGGAACCTCGTGCCGGACACGCCGGAAGCACCTGCTGAGCATGCCTGAGCCACATGCTCGATTTGCAAGAAACACCTTCCAGACACGCCAAAATCATCTGCCGGGTACGCCAGAACCACTTGGTGAACACTCCGGAATCACCTTCCGGGCATGCCGGAACCACCTCTCAGACTTGCCAGAACCATGTTCCGGACACGCCGGTACCACCTGCCGAGTATGCCGGAACCACCTGATCCACTCCCCAGAACCACCTGCTGGACACGCCAGAATCACCTGCCGGCTATGCCAGAACCACTCGGCAGACACTCCGGAACCACCTGCCCGGCATGCCGGAACCACCTCTCAGAGGTGCCAGAGCCACATGCCGGGGACTCCGGAATCACCTGCCAGGCATGCCGGAACCATCTCTCAGATGTGCCAGAACCATGTTCCGGACACGCCAGTACCACCTGCCGAGCTCGCCGGAACCACATGCTGGACACGTCAAAATCACCTGCCGGCTACGCCAGAACCACTCGGCAGACACTCCGGAATCACATGTCAGGCATTCCGGAACCACCTCTCAGAGGTGCCAGAACCACATGTCGGACACTCCGGGATCACCTGCCGGGCATGCCGGAACCACCTCTCAGACGTGCCAGAACCATATGCCGGACACGCCGCAACCACCTGCCGAGCACGCCGGAACCACCTGCTCGATTCACCAGAGCCACCAGCCGGACACGCCAGAATCACCTGCCGGCTATGCCAGAACCACTCGGCAGACACTCCGGAACCACCTGCCCGGCATGCCGGAACCACCTCTCAGAGGTGCCAGAACCACTCGGCAGACACTCCGGAACCACCTGCCCGGCATGCCGGAACCATCTCTCAGACGTGCCACAACCACTTGCCGAAGAGACCAGAAGCACCTGCCGAGCTCGCCGGAACCACCTTCTGGACATGCTGGAACCACCTGCCTCACAGGCCAAAATCATATGCCGGCTACGCCAAAACCACTTGGTGGACACTCCAGAATCAACTTGCGGGCATGCCGGAACCACGTCATGGACAGACGGCAAACACCTGCCGGACCTGCCGGAACCACCTGCCGAGCACGCCGGAACCACCTGCTCGACTCACCAGAGCCACCAGCCGGACACATCAGAAACACCTGCGGGGTACGCCAGAACCACTTGGAGGACTCTCCGTGATCACCTGAGAGGCATGCCGGAACCACCTCTCAGAGGTGCCAGAGCCACATGCCGGGGACTCCGGAATCACCTGCCAGGCATGCCGGAACCATCTCTCAGATGTGCCAGAACCATGTTCCGGACACTCCGGTACCACCTGCCGAGCTCGCCGGAACCACCTGCTGGACACGCCAAAATCACCTGCCGGCTACGCCAGAACCACTCGGCAGACACTCCGGAATCACATGTCAGGCATTCCGGAACCACCTCTCAGAGGTGCCAGAACCACATGTCGGACACTCCGGGATCACCTGCCGGGCATGCCGGAACCACCTCTCAGACGTGCCAGAACCATGTGCCGGACACGCCGCAACCACCTGCCGAGTATGCCGGAACCACCTGCTCCACTCCCCAGAACCACCTGCTGGACACGCCAAAATCACCTGCCGGATATGCCAGAACCACTCGGCAGACACTCCGGAAGCACCTCCAGGACAGACCGGAACCACCTGCCGGACACGCCGGGACCACCTGCTTGACTCGCCAGAACCACCTGCCGGACACGCCAGAATCACCAGCCGGCTACGCCACAACCACTTGTCGGACACTCCGGAATCCCCTGCCGGGCATGCTGGAACCACCTCTCAGAGGTGCCACAGCGACATGCAGGAGACGGCGGTAGCACCTGCCGAGAATGCCGGAAGTTCCTGATCCACTCCGCGGAACCACCTGCCGGACACTCCAAAATGACCTGCCGGCTACGCCAGAACCACTTGGCGGACACTCCAGAATCACCTGCCGGGCATGCCAGCACAACCTCTCCGAAGTGCCCGAAGCACGTGCCGGACAGGCCGGAACCATCTCCCGGACAGACCGGAAACACAGGAAACACTCGCCGGAACCACCTGCTTGACTCACGGGTCCCACCTGCCGGACACGACAAAATCACCTGCCCGCTACACCAGAACCGCTTGGTGGACAAGCCGGAATCACGTGACGTGCATGCCGACACAACCTCTCAGACGTGCCAGAACCTCGTGCCGGACACCCCAGACCCACATGCTGGACAGACCGGAAGCACCTGCCTGACACGCCGGAACCACCGGCTCGACTCGCCGGAACCATTGCCGGACATGCAAAATCACCTGCCGGCTACGGCAGAACCACTTGGCGAACACTCGGGAATCACCTGCCGGGCATGGCGGAACCACCTCTCAGACATGCCGGAACCACATGCCAATGACACCGGAAGCACCTGCCGAGCACGCCAGAACCACCTGCTCGACTCGCCAAAACCACCTGCTGGACACGCCAAAATCACCTGCCGGCTACGCCACAACCATTTGGTGAACACTTCGGAATCACCTGCCGGGCTGGCTGGAACCACCTGCCGGTCACGCCAACATCACCTGCCAGCTATGCCAGAACCACTTGGCGAACACCATGGAAACACCTGTCGGGCCGGCCGGAACCACCTCTCAGACGTGCCAGAACCATGTGCCTGAGATGCCGGAACCACACCCCGAACAGACCGAAACCACCTGCCAGACCCGCCTGAACCACCTGCCGAGCACGCCAGAACCACCTACTCGACTCGCCGGAACCACCTACCTGACACGCCAAAATCACCTGCCGGGTATGCCAGAACCACTTGGTGGACACTCCGGAATCATCTGCCGGACATGCCAGAACCAGCTCTCAGACACATCGGAACCTCGTGCCGGACACGCCGGAAGCACCTGCTGAGCATGCCTGAGCCACATGCTCGATTTGCAAGAAACACCTTCCAGACACGCCAAAATCACCTGCCGGGTACGCCAGAACCACGTGGCGGACACTCCGGAATCACCTTCAGGGCATGCCGGAACCACCTCTCAGACTTGCCAGAACCATGTTCCGGACACGCCGGTACCACCTGCCGAGTATGCCGGAACCACCTGATCCACTCCCCAGAACCACCTGCTGGACACGCCAGAATCACCTGCCGGCTATGCCAGAACCACTCGGCAGACACTCCGGAACCACCTGCCCGGCATGCCGGAACCACCTCTCAGAGGTGCCAGAGCCACATGCCGGGGACTCCGGAATCACCTGCCAGGCATGCCGGAACCATCTCTCAGATGTGCCAGAACCATGTTCCGGACACGCCAGTACCACCTGCCGAGCTCGCCGGAACCACATGCTGGACACGCCAAAATCACCTGCCGGCTACGCCAGAACCACTCGGCAGACACTCCGGAATCACATGTCAGGCATTCCGGAACCACCTCTCAGAGGTGCCAGAACCACATGCCGGACACTCCGGGATCACCTGCCGGGCATGCCGGAACCACCTCTCAGACGTGCCAGAACCATGTGCCGGACACGCCGCAACCACCTGCCGAGCACGCCGGAACCACCTGCTCAACTCACCAGAGCCACCAGCCGGACACGCCAGAATCACCTGCCGGCTATGCCAGAACCACTCGGCAGACACTCCGGAACCACCTGCCCGGCATGCCGGAACCACCTCTCAGAGGTGCCAGAACCACTCGGCAGACACTCCGGAACCACCTGCCCGGCATGCCGGAACCATCTCTCAGACGTGCCACAACCACTTGCCGAAGAGACCAGAAGCACCTGCCGAGCTCGCCGGAACCACCTTCTGGACATGCTGGAACCACCTGCCTCACAGGCCAAAATCATATGCCGGCTACGCCAAAACCACTTGGTGGACACTCCAGAATCACCTTGCGGGAATGCCGGAACCACGTCATGGACAGACGGCAAACACCTGCCGGACCTGCCGGAAACACCTGCCGAGCACGCCGGAAACACCTGCTCAACTCACCAGAGCCACCAGCCGGACACATCAGAAACACCTGCGGGGTACGCCAGAACCACTTGGAGGACTCTCCGTGATCACCTGAGAGGCATGCCGGAACCACCTCTCAGAGGTGCCAGAGCCACATGCCGGGGACTCCGGAATCACCTGCCAGGCATGCCGGAACCATCTCTCAGATGTGCCAGAACCATGTTCCGGACACTCCGGTACCACCTGCCGAGCTCGCCGGAACCACCTGCTGGACACGCCAAAATCACCTGCCGGCTACGCCAGAACCACTCGGCAGACACTCCGGAATCACATGTCAGGCATTCCGGAACCACCTCTCAGAGGTGCCAGAACCACATGTCGGACACTCCGGGATCACCTGCCGGGCATGCCGGAACCACCTCTCAGACGTGCCAGAACCATGTGCCGGACACGCCGCAACCACCTGCCGAGTATGCCGGAACCACCTGCTCCACTCCCCAGAACCACCTGCTGGACACGCCAAAATCACCTGCCGGATATGCCAGAACCACTCGGCAGACACTCCGGAAGCACCTCCAGGACAGACCGGAACCACCTGCCGGACACGCCGGGACCACCTGCTTGACTCGCCAGAACCACCTGCCGGACACGCCAGAATCACCAGCCGGCTACGCCACAACCACTTGTCGGACACTCCGGAATCCCCTGCCGGGCATGCTGGAACCACCTCTCAGAGGTGCCACAGCGACATGCAGGAGACGGCGGTAGCACCTGCCGAGAATGCCGGAAGTTCCTGATCCACTCCGCGGAACCACCTGCCGGACACTCCAAAATGACCTGCCGGCTACGCCAGAACCACTTGGCGGACACTCCAGAATCACCTGCCGGGCATGCCAGCACAACCTCTCCGAAGTGCCCGAAGCACGTGCCGGACAGGCCGGAACCATCTCCCGGACAGACCGGAAACACAGGAAACACTCGCCGGAACCACCTGCTTGACTCACGGGTCCCACCTGCCGGACACGACAAAATCACCTGCCCGCTACACCAGAACCGCTTGGTGGACAAGCCGGAATCACGTGACGTGCATGCCGACACAACCTCTCAGACGTGCCAGAACCTCGTGCCGGACACCCCAGACCCACATGCTGGACAGACCGGAAGCACCTGCCTGACACGCCGGAACCACCGGCTCGACTCGCCGGAACCATTGCCGGACATGCAAAATCACCTGCCGGCTACGGCAGAACCACTTGGCGAACACTCGGGAATCACCTGCCGGGCATGGCGGAACCACCTCTCAGACATGCCGGAACCACATGCCAATGACACCGGAAGCACCTGCCGAGCACGCCAGAACCACCTGCTCGACTCGCCAAAACCACCTGCTGGACACGCCAAAATCACCTGCCGGCTACGCCACAACCATTTGGTGAACACTTCGGAATCACCTGCCGGGCTGGCTGGAACCACCTGCCGGTCACGCCAACATCACCTGCCAGCTATGCCAGAACCACTTGGCGAACACCATGGAAACACCTGTCGGGCCGGCCGGAACCACCTCTCAGACGTGCCAGAACCATGTGCCTGAGATGCCGGAACCACACCCCGAACAGACCGAAACCACCTGCCAGACCCGCCTGAACCACCTGCCGAGCACGCCGGAACCACCTACTCGACCCGCCGGAACCACCTACCTGACACGCCAAAATCACCTGCCGGGTATGCCAGAACCACTTGGTGGACACTCCGGAATCATCTGCCGGACATGCCAGAACCAGCTCTCAGACACATCGGAACCTCGTGCCGGACACGCCGGAAGCACCTGCTGAGCATGCCTGAGCCACATGCTCTATTTGCAAGAAACACCTTCCAGACACGCCAAAATCATCTGCCGGGTACGCCAGAACCACTTGGTGAACACTCCGGAATCACCTTCCGGGCATGCCGGAACCACCTCTCAGACTTGCCAGAACCATGTTCCGGACACGCCGGTACCACCTGCCGAGTATGCCGGAACCTCCTGATCCACTCCCCAGAACCACCTGCTGGACACGCCAGAATCACCTGCCGGCTATGCCAGAACCACTCGGCAGACACTCCGGAACCACCTGCCCGGCATGCCGGAACCACCTCTCAGAGGTGCCAGAACCACTCGGCAGACACTCCGGAACCACCTGCCCGGCATGCCGGAACCATCTCTCAGACGTGCCACAACCACTTGCCGAAGAGACCAGAAGCACCTGCCGAGCTCGCCGGAACCACCTTCTGGACATGCCGGAACCACCTGCCTCACAGGCCAAATTCATATGCCGGCTACGCCAAAACCACTTGGTTGACACTCCAGAATCACCTTGCGGGCATGCCAGAACCACGTCATGGACAGACGGCAAACACCTGCCGGACCTGCCGGAACCACCTGCCGGACAGACCGGAACCACCTGCCGGACACGCCGGAACCGCTGGCTCGACTCGCCCGAACCACCGCCGGACATGCAAAATCACCTGCCGGCTACGCCAGAACCACTTGGCGAACACTCCGGAATCACCTGCCGGGCATGCCGGAACCACCTCTCAGACTTGCCAGAACCATGTTCCGGACACGCCGGTACCACCTGCCGAGTATGCCGGAACCACCTGATCCACTCCCCAGAACCACCTGCTGGACATGCCAGAATCACGTGCGGGCTACGCCAGAACCACTCGGCAGACACTCCGGGACCACCTGCCGGGCATGCCGGAACCACCTCTCAGAGGTGCCAGAACCACATGCCGGAGACTCAGGAATCACCTGCCGGGCATGCCGGAACCAGCTCTCAGAGGTGCCAGAACCACATGCCGGAAACTCCGGAATCACCTCCCGGGCATGCCGGAACCATCTCTCAGACGTGCCACAACCACGTGCCGCAGAGACCAGAAGCACGTGCCGAGCTCGTCGGAACCACCTGCTAGACATGCTGGAACCACCTGCCTCACAGGCCCTAATCATATGCCGGCTACGCCAAAACCACTTGGTGGACACTCCAGAATCAACTTGCGGGCATGCCGGAACCACGTCATGGACAGACGGCAAACACCTGCCGGACCTGCCGGAACCACCTGCCGAGCACGCCGGAACCACCTGCTCGACTCACCAGAGCCACCAGCCGGACACATCAGAAACACCTGCGGGGTACGCCAGAACCACTTGGAGGACTCTCCGTGATCACCTGAGAGGCATGCCGGAACCACCTCTCAGAGGTGCCAGAGCCACATGCCGGGGACTCCGGAATCACCTGCCAGGCATGCCGGAACCATCTCTCAGATGTGCCAGAACCATGTTCCGGACACTCCGGTACCACCTGCCGAGCTCGCCGGAACCACCTGCTGGACACGCCAAAATCACCTGCCGGCTACGCCAGAACCACTCGGCAGACACTCCGGAATCACATGTCAGGCATTCCGGAACCACCTCTCAGAGGTGCCAGAACCACATGTCGGACACTCCGGAATCATCTGCCGGACATGCCAGAAGCACCTCTCAGACTTGCCAGAACCATGTTCCGGACACGCCGGTACCACCTGCCGAGTATGCCGGAACCACCTGATCCACTCCCCAGAACCACCTGCTGGACACGCCAGAATCAGCTGCCGGCTAGGCAAGAGCCACTCGGCGGACACTCCGGAATCACATGTCAGGCATTCCGGAACCACCTCTCAGAGGTGCCAGAACCACATGCCGGAGACTCCGGAATCACCTGCCGGGCATGCCGGAACCACCTCTCAGAGGTGCCAGAACCACATGCCGGAGACTCAGGAATCACCTGCCGGGCATGCCGGAACCATCTCTCAGACGTGCCACAACCACGTGCCGCAGAGACCAGAAGCACGTGCCGAGCTCGCCGGAACCACCTGCTAGACATGCTGGAACCACCTGCCTCACAGGCCAAAATCATATGCCGGCTACGCCAAAACCACTTGGTGGACACTCCAGAATCAACTTGCGGGCATGCCGGAACCACGTCATGGACAGACGGCAAACACCTGCCGGACCTGCCGGAACCACCTGCCGAGCACGCCGGAACCACCTGCTCGACTCACCAGAGCCACCAGCCGGACACATCAGAAACACCTGCGGGGTACGCCAGAACCACTTGGAGTACTCTCCATGATCACCTGAGAGGCATGCCGGAACCACCTCTCAGACGTGGCAGAACCATGAGCCGGACACGCCTCAACCACCTGCCGAGTATACCGGAACCACCTGATCCACTCCCCAGAAACACCTGCCGGACACGCCAAAATCAGCTGCCGGCTACGCCAGAAACACTTGGCGGACACTCCAGGATCACCTGCCGGGCATGCCAGCACAACCTCTCCAAAGTTCCAGAAGCACGTGCCGGACAGGCCGGAACCATCTCCCGGACAGACCGGAAACACAGGAAACACTCGCCAGAACCACCTGTTTGACTCACCGGTCCCACCTGCCGGACACGCCAAAATCACCTGCCCGCTACACCAGAACCGCTTGGTGGACAAGCCGGAATCACGTGAAGTGCATGCCGACACAACCTCTCAGACGTGCCAGAACCTCGTGCCGGACACCCCAGACCCACATGCTGGACAGACCGGAACCACCTGCCTGACACGACGGAACCACCGGCTCGACTCGCCGGAACCATTGCCGGACATGCAAAATCACCTGCCGGCTACGGCAGAACCACTTGGCGAACACTCGGGAATCACCTGCCGGGCATGGCGGAACCACCTCTCAGACATGCCGGAACCACATGCCAATGACACCGGAAGCACCTGCCGAGCACGCCAGAACCACGTGCTCGACTCGCCAAAACCACCTGCTGGACACGCCAAAATCACCTGCCGGCTACGCCACAACCATTTGGTGAACACTTCGGAATCACCTGCCGGGCTGGCTGGAACCACCTGCCGGTCACGCCAACATCACCTGCCAGCTATGCCAGAACCACTTGGCGAACACCATGGAAACACCTGTCGGGCCGGCCGGAACCACCTCTCAGACGTGCCAGAACCATGTGCCTGAGATGCCGAAACCACACCCCGAACAGACCGAAACCACCTGCCAGACCCGCCTGAACCACCTGCCGAGCACGCCGGAACCACCTACTCGACTCGCCGGAACCACCTACCTGACACGCCAAAATCACCTGCCGGGTATGCCAGAGCCACTTGGTGGACACTCCGGAATCATCTGCCGGACATGCCAGAACCAGCTCTCAGACACACCAGAACCACGTGCCGGACACGCCGGAAGCGCCTGCTGAGCATGCCTGAGCCACATGCTCGATTTGCAAGAAACACCTTCCAGACACGCCAAAATCATCTGCCGGGTACGCCAGAACCACTTGGTGAACACTCCGGAATCACCTTCCGGGCATGCCGGAACCACCTCTCAGACTTGCCAGAACCATGTTCCGGACACGCCGGTACCACCTGCCGAGTATGCCGGAACCACCTGATCCACTCCCCAGAACCACCTGCTGGACACGCCAGAATCACCTGCCGGCTATGCCAGAACCACTCGGCAGACACTCCGGAACCACTTGCCCGGCATGCCGGAACCACCTCTCAGAGGTGCCAGAACCACTCGGCAGACACTCCGGAACCACCTGCCCGGCATGCCGGAACCATCTCTCAGACGTGCCACAACCACTTGCCGAAGAGACCAGAAGCACCTGCCGAGCTCGCCGGAACCACCTTCTGGACATGCCGGAACCACCTGCCTCACAGGCCAAATTCATATGCCGGCTACGCCAAAACCACTTGGTTGACACTCCAGAATCACCTTGCGGGCATGCCAGAACCACGTCATGGACAGACGGCAAACACCTGCCGGACCTGCCGGAACCACCTGCCGGACAGACCGGAACCACCTGCCGGACACGCCGGAACCGCCGGCTCGACTCGCCCGAACCACCGCCGGACATGCAAAATCACCTGCCGGCTACGCCAGAACCACTTGGCGAACACTCCGGAATCACCTGCCGGGCATGCCGGAACCACCTCTCAGACTTGCCAGAACCATGTTCCGGACACGCCGGTACCACCTGCCAAGTATGCCGGAACCACCTGATCCACTCCCCAGAACCACCTGCTGGACATGCCAGAATCACGTGCGGGCTACGCCAGAACCACTCGGCAGACACTCCGGGAACACCTGCCGGGCATGCCGGAACCACCTCTCAGAGGTGCCAGAACCACATGCCGGAGACTCAGGAATCACCTGCCGGGCATGCCGGAACCAGCTCTCAGAGGTGCCAGAACCACATGCCGGACACTCCGGAATCACCTCCCGGGCATGCCGGAACCATCTCTCAGACGTGCCACAACCACGTGCCGCAGAGACCAGAAGCACGTGCCGAGCTCGTCGGAACCACCTGCTAGACATGCTGGAACCACCTGCCTCACAGGCCAAAATCATATGCCGGCTACGCCAAAACCACTTGGTGGACACTCCAGAATCAACTTGCGGGCATGCCGGAACCACGTCATGGACAGACGGCAAACACCTGCCGGACCTGCCGGAACCACCTGCCGAGCACGCCGGAACCACCTGCTCGACTCACCAGAGCCACCAGCCGGACACATCAGAAACACCAGCGGGGTACGCAAGAACCACTTGGAGGACTCTCCGTGATCACCTGAGAGGCATGCCGGAACCACCTCTCAGAGGTGCCAGAGCCACATGCCGGGGACTCCGGAATCACCTGCCAGGCATGCCGGAACCATCTCTCAGATGTGCCAGAACCATGTTCCGGACACTCCGGTACCACCTGCCGAGCTCGCCGGAACCACCTGCTGGACACGCCAAAATCACCTGCCGGCTACGCCAGAACCACTCGGCAGACACTCCGGAATCACATGTCAGGCATTCCGGAACCACCTCTCAGAGGTGCCAGAACCACATGTCGGACACTCCGGGATCACCTGCCGGGCATGCCGGAACCACCTCTCAGACGTGCCAGACCCATGTGCCGGACACGCCGCATCACCTGCCGAGTATGCCGGAACCACCTGCTCCACTCCCCAGAACCACCTGCTGGACACGCCAAAATCACCTGCCGGATATGCCAGAACCACTCGGCAGACACTCCGGAAGCACCTCCAGGACAGACCGGAACCACCTGCCGGACATGCCGGGACCACCTGCTTGACTCGCCAGAACCACCTGCCGGACACGCCAGAATCACCAGCCGGCTACGCCACAACCACTTGTCGGACACTCCGGAATCCCCTGCCGGGCATGCTGGAACCACCTCTCAGAGGTGCCACAGCGACATGCAGGAGACGGCGGTAGCACCTGCCGAGAATGCCGGAAGTTCCTGATCCACTCCGCGGAACCACCTGCCGGACACTCCAAAATGACCTGCCGGCTACGCCAGAACCACTTGGCGGACACTCCAGAATCACCTGCCGGGCATGCCAGCACAACCTCTCCGAAGTGCCAGAAACACGTGCCGGACAGGCCAGAACCATCTCCCGGACAGACCGGAAACACAGGAAACACTCGCCGGAACCACCTGCTTGACTCACGGGTCCCACCTGCCGGACACGACAAAATCACCTGCCCGCTACACCAGAACCACTTGGTGGACAAGCCGGAATCACGTGACGTGCATGCCGACACAACCTCTCAGACGTGCCAGAACCTCGTGCCGGACACCCCAGACCCACATGCTGGACAGACCGGAACCACCTGCCTGACACGCCGGAACCACCGGCTCGACTCGCCGGAACCATTGCCGGACATGCAAAATCACCTGCCGGCTACGGCAGAACCACTTGGCGAACACTCGGGAATCACCTGCCGGGCATGGCGGAACCACCTCTCAGACATGCCGGAACCACATGCCAATGACACCGGAAGCACCTGCCGAGCACGCCAGAACCACCTGCTCGACTCGCCAAAACCACCTGCTGGACACGCCAAAATCACCTGCCGGCTACGCCACAACCATTTGGTGAACACTTCGGAATCACCTGCCGGGCTGGCTGGAACCACCTGCCGGTCACGCCAACATCACCTGCCAGCTATGCCAGAACCACTTGGCGAACAACATGGAAACACCTGTCGGGCCGGCCGGAACCACCTCTCAGACGTGCCAGAACCATGTGCCTGAGATGCCGGAACCACACCCCGAACAGACCGAAACCACCTGCCAGACCCGCCTGAACCACCTGCCGAGCACGCCGGAACCACCTACTCGACTCGCCGGAACCACCTACCTGACACGCCAAAATCACCTGCCGGGTATGCCAGAGCCACTTGGTGGACACTCCGGAATCATCTGCCGGACATGCCAGAACCACCTCTCAGACTTGCCAGAACCATGTTCCGGACACGCCGGTACCACCTGCCGAGTATGCCGGAACCACCTGATCCACTCCCCAGAACCACCTGCTGGACACGCCAGAATCAGCTGCCGGCTAGGCAAGAGCCACTCGGCAGACACTCCGGAATCACATGTCAGGCATTCCGGAACCACCTCTCAGAGGTGCCAGAACCACATGCCGGAGGCTCCGGAATCACCTGCCTGGCATGCCGGAACCACCTCTCAGAGGTGCCAGAACCACATGCCGGAGATTCAGGAATCACCTGCCGGGCATGCCGGAACCATCTCTCAGACGTGCCACAACCACGTGCCGCAGAGACCAGAAGCACGTGCCGAGCTCGCCGGAACCACCTGCTAGACATGCTGGAACCACCTGCCTCACAGGCCAAAATCATATGCCGGCTACGCCAAAACCACTTGGTGGACACTCCAGAATCAACTTGCGGGCATGCCGGAACCACGTCATGGACAGACGGCAAACACCTGCCGGACCTGCCGGAACCACCTGCCGAGCACGCCGGAACCACCTGCTCGACTCACCAGAGCCACCAGCCGGACACATCAGAAACACCTGCGGGGTACGCCAGAACCACTTGGAGTACTCTCCATGATCACCTGAGAGGCATGCCGGAACCACCTCTCAGACGTGGCAGAACCATGAGCCGGACACGCCTCAACCACCTGCCGAGTATACCGGAACCACCTGATCCACTCCCCAGAAACACCTGCCGGACACGCCAAAATCAGCTGCCGGCTACGCCAGAAACACTTGGCGGACACTCCAGGATCACCTGCCGGGCATGCCAGCACAACCTCTCCAAAGTTCCAGAAGCACGTGCCGGACAGGCCGGAACCATCTCCCGGACAGACCGGAAACACAGGAAACACTCGCCAGAACCACCTGTTTGACTCACCGGTCCCACCTGCCGGACACGCCAAAATCACCTGCCCGCTACACCAGAACCGCTTGGTGGACAAGCCGGAATCACGTGAAGTGCATGCCGACACAACCTCTCAGACGTGCCAGAACCTCGTGCCGGACACCCCAGACCCACATGCTGGACAGACCGGAACCACCTGCCTGACACGACGGAACCACCGGCTCGACTCGCCGGAACCATTGCCGGACATGCAAAATCACCTGCCGGCTACGGCAGAACCACTTGGCGAACACTCGGGAATCACCTGCCGGGCATGGCGGAACCACCTCTCAGACATGCCGGAACCACATGCCAATGACACCGGAAGCACCTGCCGAGCACGCCAGAACCACGTGCTCGACTCGCCAAAACCACCTGCTGGACACGCCAAAATCACCTGCCGGCTACGCCACAACCATTTGGTGAACACTTCGGAATCACCTGCCGGGCTGGCTGGAACCACCTGCCGGTCACGCCAACATCACCTGCCAGCTATGCCAGAACCACTTGGCGAACACCATGGAAACACCTGTCGGGCCGGCCGGAACCACCTCTCAGACGTGCCAGAACCATGTGCCTGAGATGCCGAAACCACACCCCGAACAGACCGAAACCACCTGCCAGACCCGCCTGAACCACCTGCCGAGCACGCCGGAACCACCTACTCGACTCGCCGGAACCACCTACCTGACACGCCAAAATCACCTGCCGGGTATGCCAGAGCCACTTGGTGGACACTCCGGAATCATCTGCCGGACATGCCAGAACCAGCTCTCAGACACACCAGAACCACGTGCCGGACACGCCGGAAGCGCCTGCTGAGCATGCCTGAGCCACATGCTCGATTTGCAAGAAACACCTTCCAGACACGCCAAAATCATCTGCCGGGTACGCCAGAACCACTTGGTGAACACTCCGGAATCACCTTCCGGGCATGCCGGAACCACCTCTCAGACTTGCCAGAACCATGTTCCGGACACGCCGGTACCACCTGCCGAGTATGCCGGAACCACCTGATCCACTCCCCAGAACCACCTGCTGGACACGCCAGAATCACCTGCCGGCTATGCCAGAACCACTCGGCAGACACTCCGGAACCACTTGCCCGGCATGCCGGAACCACCTCTCAGAGGTGCCAGAACCACTCGGCAGACACTCCGGAACCACCTGCCCGGCATGCCGGAACCATCTCTCAGACGTGCCACAACCACTTGCCGAAGAGACCAGAAGCACCTGCCGAGCTCGCCGGAACCACCTTCTGGACATGCCGGAACCACCTGCCTCACAGGCCAAATTCATATGCCGGCTACGCCAAAACCACTTGGTTGACACTCCAGAATCACCTTGCGGGCATGCCAGAACCACGTCATGGACAGACGGCAAACACCTGCCGGACCTGCCGGAACCACCTGCCGGACAGACCGGAACCACCTGCCGGACACGCCGGAACCGCCGGCTCGACTCGCCCGAACCACCGCCGGACATGCAAAATCACCTGCCGGCTACGCCAGAACCACTTGGCGAACACTCCGGAATCACCTGCCGGGCATGCCGGAACCACCTCTCAGACTTGCCAGAACCATGTTCCGGACACGCCGGTACCACCTGCCAAGTATGCCGGAACCACCTGATCCACTCCCCAGAACCACCTGCTGGACATGCCAGAATCACGTGCGGGCTACGCCAGAACCACTCGGCAGACACTCCGGGAACACCTGCCGGGCATGCCGGAACCACCTCTCAGAGGTGCCAGAACCACATGCCGGAGACTCAGGAATCACCTGCCGGGCATGCCGGAACCAGCTCTCAGAGGTGCCAGAACCACATGCCGGACACTCCGGAATCACCTCCCGGGCATGCCGGAACCATCTCTCAGACGTGCCACAACCACGTGCCGCAGAGACCAGAAGCACGTGCCGAGCTCGTCGGAACCACCTGCTAGACATGCTGGAACCACCTGCCTCACAGGCCAAAATCATATGCCGGCTACGCCAAAACCACTTGGTGGACACTCCAGAATCAACTTGCGGGCATGCCGGAACCACGTCATGGACAGACGGCAAACACCTGCCGGACCTGCCGGAACCACCTGCCGAGCACGCCGGAACCACCTGCTCGACTCACCAGAGCCACCAGCCGGACACATCAGAAACACCAGCGGGGTACGCAAGAACCACTTGGAGGACTCTCCGTGATCACCTGAGAGGCATGCCGGAACCACCTCTCAGAGGTGCCAGAGCCACATGCCGGGGACTCCGGAATCACCTGCCAGGCATGCCGGAACCATCTCTCAGATGTGCCAGAACCATGTTCCGGACACTCCGGTACCACCTGCCGAGCTCGCCGGAACCACCTGCTGGACACGCCAAAATCACCTGCCGGCTACGCCAGAACCACTCGGCAGACACTCCGGAATCACATGTCAGGCATTCCGGAACCACCTCTCAGAGGTGCCAGAACCACATGTCGGACACTCCGGGATCACCTGCCGGGCATGCCGGAACCACCTCTCAGACGTGCCAGACCCATGTGCCGGACACGCCGCATCACCTGCCGAGTATGCCGGAACCACCTGCTCCACTCCCCAGAACCACCTGCTGGACACGCCAAAATCACCTGCCGGATATGCCAGAACCACTCGGCAGACACTCCGGAAGCACCTCCAGGACAGACCGGAACCACCTGCCGGACATGCCGGGACCACCTGCTTGACTCGCCAGAACCACCTGCCGGACACGCCAGAATCACCAGCCGGCTACGCCACAACCACTTGTCGGACACTCCGGAATCCCCTGCCGGGCATGCTGGAACCACCTCTCAGAGGTGCCACAGCGACATGCAGGAGACGGCGGTAGCACCTGCCGAGAATGCCGGAAGTTCCTGATCCACTCCGCGGAACCACCTGCCGGACACTCCAAAATGACCTGCCGGCTACGCCAGAACCACTTGGCGGACACTCCAGAATCACCTGCCGGGCATGCCAGCACAACCTCTCCGAAGTGCCAGAAACACGTGCCGGACAGGCCAGAACCATCTCCCGGACAGACCGGAAACACAGGAAACACTCGCCGGAACCACCTGCTTGACTCACGGGTCCCACCTGCCGGACACGACAAAATCACCTGCCCGCTACACCAGAACCACTTGGTGGACAAGCCGGAATCACGTGACGTGCATGCCGACACAACCTCTCAGACGTGCCAGAACCTCGTGCCGGACACCCCAGACCCACATGCTGGACAGACCGGAACCACCTGCCTGACACGCCGGAACCACCGGCTCGACTCGCCGGAACCATTGCCGGACATGCAAAATCACCTGCCGGCTACGGCAGAACCACTTGGCGAACACTCGGGAATCACCTGCCGGGCATGGCGGAACCACCTCTCAGACATGCCGGAACCACATGCCAATGACACCGGAAGCACCTGCCGAGCACGCCAGAACCACCTGCTCGACTCGCCAAAACCACCTGCTGGACACGCCAAAATCACCTGCCGGCTACGCCACAACCATTTGGTGAACACTTCGGAATCACCTGCCGGGCTGGCTGGAACCACCTGCCGGTCACGCCAACATCACCTGCCAGCTATGCCAGAACCACTTGGCGAACAACATGGAAACACCTGTCGGGCCGGCCGGAACCACCTCTCAGACGTGCCAGAACCATGTGCCTGAGATGCCGGAACCACACCCCGAACAGACCGAAACCACCTGCCAGACCCGCCTGAACCACCTGCCGAGCACGCCGGAACCACCTACTCGACTCGCCGGAACCACCTACCTGACACGCCAAAATCACCTGCCGGGTATGCCAGAGCCACTTGGTGGACACTCCGGAATCATCTGCCGGACATGCCAGAACCACCTCTCAGACTTGCCAGAACCATGTTCCGGACACGCCGGTACCACCTGCCGAGTATGCCGGAACCACCTGATCCACTCCCCAGAACCACCTGCTGGACACGCCAGAATCAGCTGCCGGCTAGGCAAGAGCCACTCGGCAGACACTCCGGAATCACATGTCAGGCATTCCGGAACCACCTCTCAGAGGTGCCAGAACCACATGCCGGAGGCTCCGGAATCACCTGCCTGGCATGCCGGAACCACCTCTCAGAGGTGCCAGAACCACATGCCGGAGATTCAGGAATCACCTGCCGGGCATGCCGGAACCATCTCTCAGACGTGCCACAACCACGTGCCGCAGAGACCAGAAGCACGTGCCGAGCTCGCCGGAACCACCTGCTAGACATGCTGGAACCACCTGCCTCACAGGCCAAAATCATATGCCGGCTACGCCAAAACCACTTGGTGGACACTCCAGAATCAACTTGCGGGCATGCCGGAACCACGTCATGGACAGACGGCAAACACCTGCCGGACCTGCCGGAACCACCTGCCGAGCACGCCGGAACCACCTGCTCGACTCACCAGAGCCACCAGCCGGACACATCAGAAACACCTGCGGGGTACGCCAGAACCACTTGGAGTACTCTCCATGATCACCTGAGAGGCATGCCGGAACCACCTCTCAGACGTGGCAGAACCATGAGCCGGACACGCCTCAACCACCTGCCGAGTATACCGGAACCACCTGATCCACTCCCCAGAAACACCTGCCGGACACGCCAAAATCAGCTGCCGGCTACGCCAGAAACACTTGGCGGACACTCCAGGATCACCTGCCGGGCATGCCAGCACAACCTCTCCAAAGTTCCAGAAGCACGTGCCGGACAGGCCGGAACCATCTCCCGGACAGACCGGAAACACAGGAAACACTCGCCAGAACCACCTGTTTGACTCACCGGTCCCACCTGCCGGACACGCCAAAATCACCTGCCCGCTACACCAGAACCGCTTGGTGGACAAGCCGGAATCACGTGAAGTGCATGCCGACACAACCTCTCAGACGTGCCAGAACCTCGTGCCGGACACCCCAGACCCACATGCTGGACAGACCGGAACCACCTGCCTGACACGACGGAACCACCGGCTCGACTCGCCGGAACCATTGCCGGACATGCAAAATCACCTGCCGGCTACGGCAGAACCACTTGGCGAACACTCGGGAATCACCTGCCGGGCATGGCGGAACCACCTCTCAGACATGCCGGAACCACATGCCAATGACACCGGAAGCACCTGCCGAGCACGCCAGAACCACGTGCTCGACTCGCCAAAACCACCTGCTGGACACGCCAAAATCACCTGCCGGCTACGCCACAACCATTTGGTGAACACTTCGGAATCACCTGCCGGGCTGGCTGGAACCACCTGCCGGTCACGCCAACATCACCTGCCAGCTATGCCAGAACCACTTGGCGAACACCATGGAAACACCTGTCGGGCCGGCCGGAACCACCTCTCAGACGTGCCAGAACCATGTGCCTGAGATGCCGAAACCACACCCCGAACAGACCGAAACCACCTGCCAGACCCGCCTGAACCACCTGCCGAGCACGCCGGAACCACCTACTCGACTCGCCGGAACCACCTACCTGACACGCCAAAATCACCTGCCGGGTATGCCAGAGCCACTTGGTGGACACTCCGGAATCATCTGCCGGACATGCCAGAACCAGCTCTCAGACACACCAGAACCACGTGCCGGACACGCCGGAAGCGCCTGCTGAGCATGCCTGAGCCACATGCTCGATTTGCAAGAAACACCTTCCAGACACGCCAAAATCATCTGCCGGGTACGCCAGAACCACTTGGTGAACACTCCGGAATCACCTTCCGGGCATGCCGGAACCACCTCTCAGACTTGCCAGAACCATGTTCCGGACACGCCGGTACCACCTGCCGAGTATGCCGGAACCACCTGATCCACTCCCCAGAACCACCTGCTGGACACGCCAGAATCACCTGCCGGCTATGCCAGAACCACTCGGCAGACACTCCGGAACCACCTGCCCGGCATGCCGGAACCACCTCTCAGAGGTGCCAGAACCACTCGGCAGACACTCCGGAACCACCTGCCCGGCATGCCGGAACCATCTCTCAGACGTGCCACAACCACTTGCCGAAGAGACCAGAAGCACCTGCCGAGCTCGCCGGAACCACCTTCTGGACATGCCGGAACCACCTGCCTCACAGGCCAAATTCATATGCCGGCTACGCCAAAACCACTTGGTTGACACTCCAGAATCACCTTGCGGGCATGCCAGAACCACGTCATGGACAGACGGCAAACACCTGCCGGACCTGCCGGAACCACCTGCCGGACAGACCGGAACCACCTGCCGGACACGCCGGAACCGCCGGCTCGACTCGCCCGAACCACCGCCGGGCATGCAAAATCACCTGCCGGCTACGCCAGAACCACTTGGTGAACACTCCGGAGTCGCCTCCGGGCATGCCGGAACCACCTCTCAGACTTGCCAGAACCATGTTCCGGACACGCCGGTACCACCTGCCGAGTATGCCGGAACCACCTGATCCACTCCCCAGAACCACCTGCTGGACACGCCAGAATCACCTGCCGGCTATGCCAGAACCACTCGGCAGACACTCCGGAACCACCTGCCGGGCATGCCGGAACCACCTCTCAGAGGTGCCAGAACCACATGCCGGAGTCTCAGGAATCACCTGCCGGGCATCCGGAACCATCTCTCAGAGGTGCCAGAACCACATGCCGGACACTCCGGAATCACCTGCCGGGCGTGCCGGAACCATCTCTCAGACGTGCCACAACCACGTGCCGAAGAGACCAGAAGCACCTGCCGAGCTCGCCGGAACCACCTGCTAGACTTGCTGGAACCACCTGCCTCACAGGTCAAAATGATATGCCAGCTACGCCAAAACCACTTGGTTGACACTCCAGAATCACCTTGCGGGCATGCCGGAACCACGCCATGGACAGACGGCAAACACCTGCCCGACCTGCCGGAACCACCTGCCGAGCACGCTGGAAACACCTGCTCGAATCACCTGAGCCACCAGACGGACACATCAGAAACACCTGCGGGGTACACCAGAACCACTTGGAGGACTCTCCGGGATCACCTGCCAGGCATTCCGGCACCACCTCTCAGACGTGCCAGAACCATGTGCCAGACAGGCCGCAACCACCTGCCGAGTATACCGGAACCACCTGATCCCCTACCCAGAACCACCTGCTGGACACGCCAAAATCACCTGTCGGCTACGCCAGAACCACTTGGCGAACACTCCGGAATCACCTGCCGGGCATGCCGGAACCATCTCTCAGATGTGCCAGAACCATGTTCCGGACACGCCGGTACCACCTGCCGAGCTCGCCGGAACCACCTGCTGGACACGCCAGAATCACCTGCCTGCTACGCCAGAACCACTCGGCAGACACTCCAGAAAAACCTGCCGGGCATGCCGGAACCACCTCTCAGAGGTGACAGAACCACATGCCCGAGATTCCGGAATCACCTGCCGGGCATGCCTGAACCATCTCTCAGACGTGCCAGAACCATGTTCCGGACACACCGGTACCACCTGCCGAACTCGCCGGAACCACCTGCTGGACACACCAAAATCACCTGCCGGCTACGCAAGAACCACATGCCGGGAACTCCGGAATCACCTGCCAGGTGTGCCGGAACCATGTCTCAGACGTGCCACAACCACGTGCCGAAGAGACCAGAAGCACCTGCCGAGCTCGCCGGAACCACCTGCTAGACATGCCGGAACCACCTGCCTCACAGGCCAAAATCATATGCCGGCTACGCCAAAACCACTTGGTGGACACTCCAGAATCAACTTGCGGGCATGCCGGAACCACGTCATGGACAGACGGCAAACACCTGCCGGACCTGCCAGAACCACCTGCCGAGCACGCCGGAAGCACCTGCCGAGCATGCCGGAGCCACCTGCTCGACTCGCCAGAAACACCTGCCGGACACGCCAAAATCACCTGCCGGGTACGCCAGAACCACCTGGCGGACACTCCGAAACCACCTGTCGCGCATGCCGGAACCACCTCTCAGACGTGCCGGAAGCACGTGCCGGACACGCCGGAATCACCTACCGGACAGACCGGAACCACCTGCCGAGCACGCCGGAGCCACCTGTTCGACTCACTGGAACCACCTGCCGGACAGGCCAATATCAACTGCTGGCTATGCCAGAACCACCTGGGGGACCGTCCGGAATCACCTGCCAGCCATGGCGGAACCACCTCTCAGACGTACCAGAACCACCTGCCGGAGAAGCTGGAAACACGTCCTGGACAGTCTGGAACCACCTGCCGGCCAAGCCTGAACCACCTGCCAAGCACAACGGAACAACCTGCCAGACACGCCAAAATCACCTGCGTGTTATGCCAGAACCACTTGGAGGACTCTCTGGGATGACCTGCCGGGCATGCCGGAACCACCTCTCAGACGTGCCAGAACCATGTGGCGGACAGTCCGGAATCACCTGTTGGGCATGCGCAACCACCTCTGAGACGTACCAGAACCACATGCCGTGCAGGCTGGAACCACCTACAGGACAGACTGGAATCACCTTTCGGGCATGCCGGAACCACCTGTCAGATGTGCCAGAAACACGTGCCGGAGACGCCGGAAGCACCTGCCAAGCACGTTGGAACCACCTGCTCAACTCGCCTGAACCACCTGCCGGACATGCCAAAATCACCTGCCGACTATGCCAGAACCACTTGGCGAACACTCCGGAATCACTAGCCGGGCATGCAGGAACCACCTCTCAGACATGCCAGAAACCCGTGCCAATGACCCCGGAAGCACCAGCCAAGCACGCCGGAACCACCTGCTCGACTCGCCAGAACCACCTGCCGATCACGCAAAAATCACCTGCCGGCTACGCCACAACCAGTTGGGGAACACTTTGGAATCACCTGCCAGGCTTGCTGGAACCACCTGCCAGTCATGCCAAAATCACCTGCCAACTACGCCAGAACTGCTTGGCGGACACTGCGGAAACACCTGTCGGGACGCCTGGAACCACATCTCAGACGTGCCAGAAACGTGTTCATGAGATGCTGGAACCACACCCCGAACAGACGGATACCACCTGCCAGAACCGCCTGAACCACCTGCTGAGCACGCCGGAACCACATGCTCGACTCGCCGGTACCACCTCCCTGACACGCAAAAATCACCTGCTGGGTATGCCAGAACCACTTGGCGGACACTCCGGAATCATCTGCCGGACATGCCGGAACCAGCTCTCAGACACACCAGAACCAAGTGCCGGAGACGCCGGAAGCACCTGCCGAGCATGCCGGAGCCACCTGCTCGACTCGCCAGAAACACCTGCCGGACACGCCAAAATCACCTGCCGGTTATGCCAGAACCACCTGGCGGACACTCCGGAATCACCTGTATCGGATGACGGAACCACCTCTCAGACGTGCCGGAAGCACGTGCCAGACACGCCGCAAACACCTACCGGACAGACCGGAACCACCTGCCAAGAACGCCGGAGCCACCTGTTCGACTCGCTGGAACCACCTGCCGGACAGGCCAATATCAACTGCTGGCTATGCCAGAACCACCTGGGGGACAGTCCGGGATCACCTGCCAGCCATGGCGGAACCACCTCTCAGACGTACCAGAACCACCTGCCGGAGAAGCTGGAAACACGTCCTGTACAGTCTGGAACCACGTGGCGGCCATGCCTGAACCACCTGCCGAGCACGGCGGAAACACCTGCCGGACACGCCAAAATCACCTGCGGGCTACGCCAGAACCACTTGGACGACTCTCCGAAATGACATGCCGGGCATGTTGGAACCACCTCTCAGACGTGCCAGAAGCACGTGGCGGACAGTCCGGAATCACCTGTTGGGCATACGCAACCACCTCTGAGACGTACCAGAACCAGGTGCCGTGCACGCCGGACCCACCTACCGGACAGACTGGAATCAACTTTCGGGCATGCCGGAACCACCAGTCAGATGTGCCAGAAACACGTGCCGGAGACGCCGGAAGCCCCTGCCGAGCACGTCGCAACCACCTGCTCAACTCGCCTGAACCACCTGCCGGACACGCCAAAGTCACCTGCCCGCTACACCAGCACCACTTCGGGGACAAGCCGGAATCACGTGAGGGGCATGCCGGCACCGCCTCGCAGACTGAACCTCGTGCCGGACACCACAGAACCACCTGCCGGACAGACCGGAACCACCTGCCGGACACGCCGGAACCACCGGCTCGACCCGCCGGAACGACCGCTGGACATGCAAAATCACCTGCCGGCTACGCCGGAAACACTTGGCGAACACTCCGGAATCACCTGCCGGGCATGCCGGAACCACCTCTCAGATATGCCAGAACCACGTGCCAATGACCCCGGAAGCACCTGCCGAGCACGCCGAAACCACCTGCTTGACTCGCCAGAACCACCTGCCGGACACGCCAAAATCACCTGCCGGGTACGCCAGAACCACCTGGCGGACACTCCGAAACCACCTGTCGCGCATGCCGGAACCACCTCTCAGACGTGCCGGAAGCACGTGCCGGACACGCCGGAATCACCTACCGGACAGATTGGAACCACCTGCCGAGCACGCCGGAGCCACCTGTTCGACTCGCTGGAACCACCTGCCGGACAGGCCAATATCAAATGCTGGCTATGCCAGAACCACCTGGGGGACGGTCCGGAATCACCTGCCAGCCATGGCGGAAGCACCTCTCAGACGTACCAGAACCACCTGCCAGAGAAGCTGGAAACACATCCTGGACAGTCTGGAACCACCTGCCGGCCAAGCCTGAACCACCTGCCAAGCACAACGGAACAACCTGCATGACACGCGAAAATCACCTGCGTGTTATGCCAGAACCACTTGGAGGACTCTCTGGGATGACCTGCCGGGCATGCCGGAACCACCTCTCAGACGTGCCAGAACCATGTGGCGGACAGTCCGGAATCACCTGTTGGGCATGCGCAACCACCTCTGAGACGTACCAGAACCACATGCCGTGCAGGCTGGAACCACCTACCGGAAAGACCGGAATCACCTTTCGGGCATGCCGGAACCACCTGTCAGATGTGCCAGAAACACGTGCCGGAGACGCCGGAAGCACCTGCCAAGCACGCCGGAACCACCTGCTCGACTCGCCAGAACCACCTGCCGATCACGCAAAAATCACCTGCCGGCTACGCCACAACCAGTTGGTGAACACTTTGGAATCACCTGCCAGGCTTGCTGGAACCACCTGCCAGTCATGCCAAAATCACCTGCCAACTACGCCAGAACCGCTTGGCGGACACTGCGGAAACACCTGTCGGGCTGGCTGGAACCACATCTCAGACGTGCCAGAAACGTGTTCATGAGATGCTGGAACCACACCCAGAACAGACGGATACCACCTGCCAGAACCGCCTGAACCACCTGCTGAGCACGCTGGAACCACCTGCTCGACTCACCGGTACCACCTCCCTGACACGCCAAAATCACCTGCTGGGTATGCCAGAACCACTTGGCGGACACTCCGGAATCATCTGCCGGACATGCCGGAACCAGCTCTCAGACACACCAGAACCAAGTGCCGGAGACGCCGGAAGCACCTGCCGAGCATGCCGGAGCCACCTGCTCGACTCGCCAGAAACACCTGCCGGACACGCCAAAATCACCTGCCGGGTATGCCAGAACCACCTGGCGGACACTCCGGAATCACCTGCCGCGCATGCCGGAACCACCTCTCAGACGTGCCGGAAGCACGTGCCAGACACGCCGGAAACACCTACCGGACAGACCGGAACCACCTGCCAAGAACGCCGGAGCCACCTGTTCGACTCGCTGGAACCACCTGCCGGACAGGCCAATATCAACTGCTGGCTATGCCAGAACCACCTGGGGGACAGTCCGGGATCACCTGCCAGCCATGGCGGAACCACCTCTCAGACGTACCAGAACCTCCTGCCGGAGAAGCTGGAAACACGTCCTGGACAGACTGGAACCACGCGACGGCCATGCCTGAACCACCTGCCGAGCACGGCGGAACCACCTGCCGGACACGCCAAAATCACCTGCGGGCTATGCCAGAACCACTTGGACGACTCTCCGAAATGACCTGCCTGGCATGTTGGAACCACCTCTCAGACGTGCCAGAAGCACGTGGCGGACAGTCCGGAATCACCTGTTGGGCATACGCAACCACCTCTGAGACGTACCAGAACCACGTGCCGTGCACGCCGGAACCACCTACCCGACAGACCGGAATCAACTCTTGGGCATGCCGGAACCACCAGTCAGATGTGCCAGAAACACGTGCCGGAGCCGCCGGAAGCACCTGCCGAGCACGGCGCAACCACCTGCTCAACTCGCCTGAACCACCTGCCGGACACGCCAAAATCACCTGCCCGCTACACCAGCACCACTTCGGGGACAAGCCGGAATCACGTGAGGGGCATGCCGGCACAGCCTCTCAGACTGAACCTCGTGCCGGACACCACAGAACCACCTGCCGGACAGACCGGAACCACCTGCCGGACAGGCCGGAACCACAGGCTCGACCCGCCGGAACGACCGCTGTACATGCAAAATCACCAGCCGGCTACGCCGGAAACAATTGGCGAACACTCCGGAAGCACCTGCCGAGCACGCCGGAACCACCGGCTCGACCCGCCAGAACCACCTGCCGGACATGCAAAAATCACCTGCCGGCTACGCCGGAAACACTTGGCGAACACTCCGGAATCACCTGCCGGGCATGCCTGAACCACCTCTCAGATATGCCAGAACCACGTGCCAATGACCCCGGAAGCACCTGCCGAGCACGCCGGAACCACCTGCTCGACTCGCCAGAACCACCTGCCGGACACGCAAAAATCACCTGCCGGCTACGCCACAACCAGTTGGGGAACACTTCGGAATCACCGGCCGGGCTTGCTGGAACCACCTGCCGGTCATGCCAAAATCACCTGCCAACTACGCCAGTACCACTTGGCGGACACTGTGGAAACACCTGTCGGGCCGGCCGGAACCACATCTCAGAGGTGCCAGAACCATGTGCATGAGATGCTGGAACCACACCCCGAACAGACGGAAAACACCTGCCAGACCCGTCTGAACAACCTGCCGAGCACGCCGGAGCCACCTGCTCGACTCGCCGGAACCACCTACCTGACATGCCCAAATCACCAGCCGGGTATGCCAGAACCACTTGCCGGACACTCAGGAATCATCTGCCGGACATGCCGGAACCAGCTCTCAGACACACCAGAACCACGTGCCGGAGACGCCGGAAGCACCTGCCGAGCATGCCGGAGCCACCTGCTCGACTCGCCAGAAACACCTGCCGGACACGCCAAAATCACCTGCCGGGTACGCCAGAACCACCTGGCGGACACTCCGAAACCACCTGTCGCGCATGCCGGAACCACCTCTGAGACGTGCCGGAAGCACGTGCCGGACACGCCGGAATCACCTACCGGACAGACCGGAACCACCTGCCGAGCACGCCGGACCCACCTGTTCGACTCGCTGGAACCACCTGCCAGACAGGCCAATATCAACGGCTGGCTATGCCAGAACCACCTGGGGGACGGTCCGGAATCACCTGCCAGCCATGGCGGAACCACCTCTCAGACGTACCAGAACCACATGTCGGGGAAGCTGGAAACACGTCCTGGACAATCTGGAACCACCTGCCGGCCAAGCCTGAACCACCTGCCAAGCACAACGGAACAACCTGCCAGACACGCCAAAATCACCTGCGTGTTATGCCAGAACCACTTGGAGGACTCTCTGGGATGACCTGCCGGGCATGCCGGAACCACCTCTCAGACGTGCCAGAACCATGTGGCGGACAGTCCGGAATCACCTGTTGGGCATGCGCAACCACCTCTGAGACGTACCAGAACCACATGCCGTGCAGGCTGGAACCACCTACCGGACAGACCGGAATCACCTTTCGGGCATGCCGGAACCACCTGTCAGATGTGCCAGAAACACGTGCCGGAGACGCCGGAAGCACCTGCTGAGCACGTCGCAACCACATGCTCAACTCGCCTGAACCACCTGCCGTACACGCCAAAATCACCTGCCCGCTACACCAGCACCACTTCGGGGACAAGCCGGAATCACGTGAGGGGCATGCCGGCACAGCCTCCCAGACTGAACCTCGTGCCGGACACCACAGAACCACCTGCCGGAAAGACCGGAACCACCTGTCGGACAAGCTGGAACCACAGGCTCGACCCGCCGGAACGACCGCTGGACATGCAAAATCATCAGCCGGCTACGCCGGAAACAATTGGCGAACACTCCGGAAGCACCTGCGGAGCACGCCGGAACCACCTGCTCGACTCGCCAGAACCACCTGCCGGACACGCAAAAATCACCTGCCGGCTACGCCACAACCAGTTGGGGAACACTTCGGAATCACCTGCCGGGCTTGCTGGAACCACCTGCCGGTCATGCCAAAATCACCTGCCAACTACGCCAGTACCACTTGGCGGACACTGTGGAAACACCTGTCGGGCCGGCCGGAACCACATCTCAGACGTGCCAGAACCATGTGCATGAGATGCTGGAACCACACCCCGAACAGACGGAAAACACCTGCCAGACCCGTCTGAACAACCTGCCGAGCACGCCGGAGCCACCTGCTCTACTCGCCGGAACCACCTACCTGACATGCCCAAATCACCAGCCGGGTATGCCAGAACCACTTGGCGGACACTCCGGAATCATCTGCCGGACATGCCGGAACCAGCTCTCAGACACACCAGAAACACATGCCGGAGACGCCGGAAGCACCTGCCGAGCATGCCGGAGCCACCTGCTCGACTCGCCAGAAACACCTGCCGGACACGACAAAATCACCTGCCGCGTACGCCAGAACAACCAGGCGGACACTCCGAAATCAACTGCCGCGCATGCCGGAACCACCACTCAGACGTGACGGAAGCACGTGCCGGACACGCTGGAATCACCTACCGGACAGACCGGAACCACCTGCCGAGCACGCCGGAGCCACCTGTTCGACTCGCTTGAACCACCTGCCGGACAGGCCAATATCAACTGCTGGCTATGCCAGAACCACCTGGGGGACGGTCCGGAATCAACTGCCAGCCATGGCGGAACCACCTCTCAGACGTACCAGAACCACCTGCCGGAGAAGCTGGAAACACGTCCTGGACAGACTGGAACCACGCGACGGCCATGCCTGAACCACCTGCCGAGCACGGCGGAACCACCTGCCGGACACGCCAAAATCACCTGCGGGCTACGCCAGAACCACTTGGACGACTCTCCGAAATGACCTGCCGGGCATGTTGGAACCACCTCTCAGACATGCCAGAAGCACGTCGCGGACAGTCCGGAATCACCTGTTGGGCATACGCAACCACCTCTGAGACGTACCAGAACCACGTGCAGTGCACGCCGGAACCACCTACCGGACAGACCGGAATCACCTTTCGGGCATGCCGGAACCAGCTGTCAGATGTGCCAGAAACACGTGCCAGAGACGCCGGAAGCACCTGCCAAGCACGCCGGAACCACCTGCTCGACTCGCCAGAACCACCTGCCGATCACGCAAAAATCACCTGCCGGCTACGCCACAACCAGTTGGTGAACACTTTGGAATCACCTGCCAGGCTTGCTGGAACCACCTGCCAGTCATGCCAAAATCACCTGCCAACTACGCCAGAACCGCTTGGCGGACACTGCGGAAACACCTGTCGGGACGCCTGGAACCACATCTCAGACGTGCCAGAAACGTGTTCATGAGATGCTGGAACCACACCCCGAACAGACGGATACCACCTGCCAGAACCGCCTGAACCACCTGCTGAGCACGCTGGAACCACCTGCCGGACACGCCAAAATCACCTGCGGGCTACGCCAGAACCACTTGGACGACTCTCCGAAATGACCTGCCGGGCATGTTGGAACCACCTCTCAGACATGCCAGAAGCACGTGGCGGACAGTCCGGAATCACCTGTTGGGCATACGCAACCACCTCTGAGACGTACCAGAACCACGTGCCGTGCACGCCGGAACCACCTACCGGACAGACCGGAATCAACTCTTGGGCATGCCGGAACCACCAGTCAGATGTGCCAGAAACACGTGCCGGAGACGCCGGAAGCACCTGCCGAGCACGTCACAACCACCTGCTCAACTCGCCTGAACCACCTGCCGGACACGCCAAAATCACCTGCCCGCTACACCAGCACCACTTCGGGGACAAGCCGGAATCACGTGAGGGGCATGCCGGCACAGCCTCTCAGACTGAACCTCGTGCCGGACACCACAGAACCACCTGCCGGACAGACCGGAACCACCTGCCTGACACGCCGGAACCACAGGCTCGACCCGCCGGAATGACCGCTGGACATGCAAAATCACCTGCCGGCTACGCCGGAAACACTTGGCGAACACTCCGGAATCACTTGCCGGGCATGCCGGAACCACCTCTCAGATATGCCAGAACCACGTGCCGGAGACGCCGGAAGCACCTGCCAAGCACGTTGGAACCACCTGCTCAACTCGCCTGAACCACCTGCCGGACATGCCAAAATCACCTGCCGACTATGCCAGAACCACTTGGCGAACACTCCGGAATCACTTTCCGGGCATGCAGGAACCACCTCTCAGACATGCCAGAACCCCGTGCCAATGACCCCGGAAGCACCAGCCGAGCACGCCGGAACCACCTGCTCGACTCGCCAGAACCACCTGCCGATCACGCAAAAATCACCTGCCGGCTACGCCACAACCAGTTGGTGAACACTTTGGAATCACCTGCCAGGCTTGCTGGAACCACCTGCCAGTCATGCCAAAATCACCTGCCAACTACGCCAGAACCGCTTGGCGGAGACTGCGGAAACACCTGTCGGGCCGGTTGGAACCACATCTCAGACGTGCCAGAAACGTGTTCATGAGATGCTGGAACCACACCCCGAACAGACGGATACCACCTGCCAGAACCGCCTGAACCACCTGCTGAGCACGCCGGAACCACCTGCTCGACTCACCGGTACCACCTCCCTGACACGCCAAAATCACCTGCTGGGTATGCCAGAACCACTTGGCGGACACTCCGGAATCATCTGCCGGATATGCCGGAACCAGCTCTCAGACACACCAGAACCAAGTGCCGGAGACGCCGGAAGCACCTGTCGAGCATGCCGGAGCCACCTGCTCGACTCGCCAGAAACACCTGCCGGACACGCCAAAATCACCTGCCGGGTATGCCAGAACCACCTGGCGGACACTCCGGAATCACCTGCCGCGCATGCCGGAACCACCTCTCAGACGTGCCGGAAGCACGTGCCAGACACTCCGGAAACACCTACCGGACAGACCGGAACCACCTGCCAAGAACGCCGGAGCCACCTGTTCGACTCGCTGGAACCACCTGCTGGACAGGCCAATATCAACTGCTGGCTATGCCAGAACCACCTGGGGGACAGTCCGGGATCACCTGCCAGCTATGGCGGAACCACCTCTCAGACGTACCAGAACCACCTGCCAGAGAAGCTGGAAACACGTCCTGGACAGACTGGAACCACGTGACGGCCATGCCTGAACCACCTGCCGAGCACGGCGGAACCACCTGCCGGACACGCCAAAATCACCTGCGGGCTACGCCAGAAACACTTGGACGACTCTCCGAAATGACCTGCCGGGCATGTTGGAACCACCTCTCAGACGTGCCAGAAGCACGTGGCGGACAGTCCGGAATCACCTGTTGGGCATACGCAACCACCTCTGAGACGTACCAGAACCACGTGCCGTGCACGCCGGAACCACCTACCGGACAGACCGCAATCAACTTTTGGGCATGCCGGAACCACCAGTCAGATGTGCCAGAAACACGTGCCGGAGATGCCGGAAGCACCTGCCGAGCACGTCGCAACCACCTGCTCAACTCGCCTGAACCACCTGCCGGACACGCCAAAATCACCTGCCCGCCACACCAGCACCACTTCGGGGACAAGCCAGAATCACGTGAGGGGCATGCCGGCACAGCCTCTCAGACTGAACCTCGTGCCGGACACCACAGAACCACCTGCCGGACAGACCGGAACCACCTGCCGGACACGCCGGAACCACCGGCTCGACCCGCCGGAACGACCGCTGGACATGCAAAATCACCTGCCGGCTACGCCGGAAACACTTGGCGAACACTCCGGAATCACCTGCCGGGCATGCCGGAACCACCTCTCAGATATGCCAGAACCACGTGCCAATGACCCCCGAAGCACCTGCCGAGCATGCCGGAACCACCTGCTCGACTCGCCAGAACCACCTGCCGGACACGCAAAAATCACCTGCCGGCTACGCCACAACCAGTTGGGGAACACTTCGGAATCACCTGCCGGGCTTGCTGGAACCACCTGCCGGTCATGCCAAAATCACCTGCCAACTACGCCAGTACCACTTGGCGGACACTGTGGAAACACCTGTCGGGCCGGCCAGAACCACATCTCAGACGTGCCAGAACCATGTGCATGAGATGCTGGAACCACACCCCGAACAGACGGAAATCACCTGCCAGACCCGTCTGAACAACCTGCCGAGCACGCCGGAGCCACCTGCTCGACTCGCCGGGACCACCTACCTGACATGCCCAAATCACCAGCCGGGTATGCCAGAACCACTTGACGGACACTCCGGAATCATCTGCCGGACATGCCGGAACCAGCTCTCAGACACACCAGAACCACGTGCCGGAGACGCCGGAAGCACCTGCCGAGCATGCCGGAGCCACCTGCTCGACTCGCCAGAAACACCTGCCGGACACGCCAAAATCACCTGCCGGGTGCGCCAGAACCACCTGGCGGACACTCCGGAATCATCTGCCGGACATGCCGGAACCAGCTCTCTGACACACCAGAACCAAGTGACGGAGACGCCGGAAGCACCTGCCGAGCATGCCAGAGCCACCTGCTTGACTCGCCAGGAACACCTGCCGGACACGCCAAAATCACCTGCCCGGTACGCCAGAACCACCTGGCGGACACTACGGAATCACCTGCCGCGCATGCCAGCACAACCTCTCCAAAGTGCCGGAAGCACGTGCCGGACAGGCCGGAACCATCTCCCGGACAGACCGGAAACACTCGCCAGAACCAGCTGTTTGACTCACTGGTCCCACCTGCCGGACATGCCAAAATCACCTGCCCGCTACACCAGAACCGCTTGGTGGACAAGCCGGAATCACGTGAAGTGCATGCCGGAACCACCTCTCAGACGTGCCAGAACCATGTGCCGGACAGGCCTCAACCACCTGCCGAGTATACCGGAACCACCTGATCCACTCCCCAGAACCACCTGCTGGACACGCCAAAATCACCTTTCGGCTACGCCAGAACCACTTGGCGAACACTCCGGAATCACCTGCCGGGCATGCCGGAACCACCTCTCAGACTTGCCGGAACCATGTTCCGGACACGCCGGTACCACATGCCGAGTATGCCGGAACCACCTGATCCACTCCCCAGACCCACCTGCTGGACATGCCAGAATCACTTGCCGGCTACGCCAGAACCACTCGGCAGACACTCCGGAACCACCTGCCGGGCATGCCTGACCCATCTCTCAGACGTGCCAAAACCATCTTCCGGACACGCCGGTACCACCTGCCGAGCTCGCCGGAACCACCTGCTGGACACGCCAAAATCACCTGCCGGCTACGCCAGAACCACTCGGCAGACACTCCGGAATCAAATGTCAGGCATTCCGGTACCACCTCTCAGAGGTGCCGGAACCACATTCCGGACACTCCGGAATAACCTTCCGGGCATGCCGGAACCATCTCTCACATGTGCCAGAAGTATGTTCCGGAAACGCCCGTACCACCTGCCGAGCACCCCGGAACCACCTGCTGGACACGCCAAAATCACCTGCCAGCTACGCCGGAACCACGTGGTGGACACTCAGGAATCATCTGCCGGACATGCCAGAACCAGCTCTCAGACACACCAGAACCACGTGCCGGACACGCCGGAAGCACCTGCTGAGCATGCCTGAGCCACATGCTCGACTTGCAAAACACACCTGCCAGACACGCCAAAATCACCTGCCGGGTACGCCAGAACCACGTGGCGGACACTCCGGAATCACCTGTCGGGCATGCCGGAACCACCTCTCAGACGTGCCAGAACCTCGTGCCGGACACGCCAGAACCACCTGCCGGACAGACCGGAACCACCTGCCGGACACGCCGGGACCACCTGCTGGACACGCAAAATCACCTGCCGGCTATGCCAGAACCACTCGGCAGACACTCCGGAACCACCTCCAGGACAGACCGGAACCACCTGCCGGACACGCCGGGACCACCTGCTTGACTCGCCAGAACCACCTGCCGGACACGCCAGAATCACCAGCCGGCTACGCCACAACCACTTGTCGGACACTCCGGAATCACCTGCCGGGCATGCTGGAACCACCTCTCAGAGGTGCCACAGCCACATGCAGGAGACGGCGGTAGCACCTGCCGAGAATGCCGGAAGTTCCTGATCCACTCCGCGGAACCACCTGCCGGACCCTCCAAAATGACCTGCCGGCTACGCCAGAACCACTTGGCGGACACTCCAGAATCACCTGCTGGGCATGCCAGCACAGCCTCTCCGAAGTGCCAGAAGCACGTGCCGGACAGGCCAGAACCATCTCCCGGACAGACCGGAAACACAGGAAACACTCGCCGGAACCACCTGCTTGACTCACGGGTCCCACCTGCCGGACACGACAAACTCACCTGCCCGCTACACCAGAACCACTTGGTGGACAAGGCGGAATCACGTGACGTGCATGCCGACACAACCTCTCAGACGTGCCAGAACCACGTGCCGGAAACCCCAGAACCACCAGCTGGACAGACCGGAACCACCTGCCGGACACGCCGGAGCCACCGGCTCGAGTCGCCGGATCCATCGCCGGACATGCAAAATCACCAGCCGGATACGCCAGAACCACTTGTCGAACACTCCTGAATCACCTGCCGGGCATGCCGGAACCACCTCTCAGACTTGCCAGAACCATGTTCCGGACACGCCGGTACCACCTGCCGAGTATGACGGAACCACCTGATCCACTCCCCAGAACCACCTGCTGGACACGCCAGAATCAGCTGCCGGCTATGCGAGAACCACTCTGCAGACACTCCGGAATCACATGTCAGGCATTCCGGAACCACCTCTCAGAGGTGTTAGAACCACATGCCGGACACTCCGGAATCACCTGCCGAGTTCGCCGGAACCACCTGCTGGACATGCCGGAACCAACTGCCTCACAGGCCGAACTCATATGCCGGCTATGCCAAAACAACTTGGTGCTCACTCCAGAATCACCCTGCGGGCATGCCGGAACCACGTCATGGACAGTTGGCAAACACCTGTCGGACCTGCCGGAACCACCTGCCGAGCACGCCAGAACCACCTGCTCGACTCACCAGAGCCACCTGCCGGACACATCATACACACCTGTGGGGAACACCAGAACCACTTGGAGGACTCTCCGGGATCACCTGCCGGGCATGCCGGAACCACCTCTCAGACGTGCCAGAACCATGTGCCGGACACGCCGGTACCACCTGCCGAGTATGCCAGAACGACCTGATCCACTCCCCAGAACCACCTGCTGGACACGCCACAATCAGCTGCCGGCTAGGCAAGAGCCACTCGGCAGACACTCCGGAATCACGTCAGGCATTCCGGAACCACCTCTCAGAGGTGCCAGAACCACATGCCGGACACTACGGAATCACCTGCCGAGCTTGCCGGAACCACCTGCTGGACATGCCGGAACCACCTGCCTCACAGGCCAAAATCATATGCCGGCTACGCCAAAACCACTTGGTGGACACTCCAGAATCAACTTCGGGCATGTCGGAACCACGTCATTGACAGACGGCAAACACCTGCCGGACCTGCCAGAACCACCTGCCGAACACGCGGGAACCAGGGGCTCGACTCGCCGGAACCATTGCCGGACATGCAAAATCACCTGCTGGCTACGGCAGAACCACTTGGCGAACACTCGGGAATCACGTGCCGGGCATGTGGAACCACCTCTCAGACATGACGGAACCACATGCCAATGACACCGGAAGCACCTGCCGAGCACGCCAGAACCACCAGCTCGACTCGCCAAAACCACCTGCTGGACACGCCAAAATCACCTGCCAGCCACGCCACAACCATTTGGTGAACACTTCGGAATCACCTGCCGGGCTGGCTGGAACCACCTGCCGGTCACGCCAACATCACCTGCCAGCTATGCCAGAACCACTTGGCGAACACCATGGAAACACCTGTCGGGCCGGCCGGAACCACCTCTCAGACTTGACAGAACCATGTGCCTGAGATGCTGGAACCACACCCCGAACAGACCGAAACCACCTGCCAGACCCGCCTGAACCCCCTGCCGAGCACGCCTGAACCACCTACTCGACTCGCCAGAACCACCTACCTGACACGCCAAAATCAACTGCCGGGTATGCCAGAGCCACTTGGTGGACACTCCGGAATCATCTGCCGGACATGCCGGAACCAGCTCTCAGACACACCAGAAACACGTGCCGGACACGCCGGAAGCACCTGCTGAGCATGCCTGAGCCACATGCTCGACTTGCAAGAAACACCTGCCAGACACGCCAAAATCACCTACAGGGTACGCCAGAACCACGTGGCGGACACTCCGGAATCACCTGTCGGGCATGCCGGAACCACCTCTCAGACGTGCCAGAACCTCTTGCCGGACACGCCAGAACCACCTGCCGGACAGACCGGAACCACCTGCCGGACACGCCGGAACCACCGGCTCGACTCGCCGGAACCACCGCCGGACATGCAAAATCACCTGCCGGCTACGCCGGAAAAACTTGGTGAACACTCCGGAATCACCTGCCGGGCATGCCGGAACCACCTCTCAGACTTGCCAGAACCATGTTCCGGACACGCCGGTACCACCTGCCGAGTATGCCGGAAACACCTGATCCACACCCCAGAACCACCTGCTGGACATGCTAGAATCAGCTGCCGGCTATGCAAGAACCACTCAGCAGACACTCCGGAATCACATGTCAGGCATTCCGGAACCACCTCTCAGAGGTGCCAGAACCACATGCCGGAGACTCCGGAATCACCTGCCGGGCATGCCGGAACCACGTCTCAGAGGTGCCAGAACCACACGCCGGAGACCCCGGAATCACCTGCCGGGCCTGCCGGAACCATCTCTCAGATGTGCCAGAACCATGTTCTGGACACGCCGGTACCACATGCCGAGCTCGCCAGAGCCACCTTCTGAACACGCCAAAATCACCTGCCGGCTATGCCAGAACCACTCGGCAGACACTCCGGAACCACCTAGAGGACAGACCGGAACCACCTGCCGGACACGCCAGAACCACCTGCCGGACAGACCGGAACCACCTGCCGGACACCCCGGTACCGCCGGCTCGACTCGCCGGAACCACCGCCGGACATGCAAAATCACCTGCCGGCTACGCCAGAACCACTTGGTTAACACTCCGGAATCACCTTCCGGGCATGCCGGAACCAACTCTCAGACTTGCCAGAACCATGTGCCAGACAGGCCGCAACCACCTGCCGAGTATGCCGGAACCACCTGATCCACTCCCCAGAACCACCGGCTGGACACGCCAAAATCACCTGCCGGCTACGCCAGAACCACTTGGCGAACACTCCAGAATCACCTGCCGGGAATGCCGGAACCACCTCTCAGAGGTGCCAGAGCCACATGCCGGGGACTCCGGAATCACCTGCCAGGCATGCCGGAACCATCTCTCAGATGTGCCAGAACCATGTTCCGGACACGCCGGTACCACCTGCCGAGCTCGCCGGAACCACCTGCTGGACACGCCAAAATCACCTGCCGGCTACGCCAGAACCACTCGGCAGACACTCCGGAATCACATGTCAGGCATTCCGGAACCACCTCTCAGAGGTGCCAGAACCACATGTCGGACACTCCGGGATCACCTGCCGGGCATGCCGGAACCACCTCTCAGACGTGCCAGAACCATATGCCGGACACGCCGCAACCACCTGCCGAGCACGCCGGAACCACCTGCTCGATTCACCAGAGCCACCAGCCGGACACGCCAGAATCACCTGCCGGCTATGCCAGAACCACTCGGCAGACACTCCGGAACCACCTGCCCGGCATGCCGGAACCACCTCTCAGAGGTGCCAGAACCACTCGGCAGACACTCCGGAACCACCTGCCCGGCATGCCGGAACCATCTCTCAGACGTGCCACAACCACTTGCCGAAGAGACCAGAAGCACCTGCCGAGCTCGCCGGAACCACCTTCTGGACATGCCGGAACCACCTGCCTCACAGGCCAAATTCATATGCCGGCTACGCCAAAACCACATGGTTGACACTCCAGAATCACCTTGCGGGCATGCCAGAACCACGTCATGGACAGACGGCAAACACCTGCCGGACCTGCCGGAACCACCTGCCGGACAGACCGGAACCACCTGCCGGACACGCCGGAACCGCCGGCTCGACTCGCCCGAACCACCGCCGGACATGCAAAAGCACCTGCCGGCTACGCCAGAACCACTTGGCGAACACTCCGGAATCACCTGCCGGGCATGCCGGAACCACCTCTCAGACTTGCCAGAACCATGTTCCGGACACGCCGGTACCACCTGCCGAGTATGCCGGAACCACCTGATCCACTCCCCAGAACCACCTGCTGGACATGCCAGAATCACGTGCGGGCTACGCCAGAACCACTCGGCAGACACTCCGGGACCACCTGCCGGGCATGCCGGAACCACCTCTCAGAGGTGCCAGAACCACATGCCGGAGACTCAGGAATCACCTGCCGGGCATGCCGGAACCAGCTCTCAGAGGTGCCAGAACCACATGCCGGACACTCCGGAATCACCTCCCGGGCTTGCCGGAACCATCTCTCAGACGTGCCACAACCACGTGCCGCAGAGACCAGAAGCACGTGCCGAGCTCGTCGGAACCACCTGCTAGACATGCTGGAACCACCTGCCTCACAGGCCAAAATCATATGCCGGCTACGCCAAAACCACTTGGTGGACACTCCAGAATCAACTTGCGGGCATGCCGGAACCACGTCATGGACAGACGGCAAACACCTGCCGGACCTGCCGGAACCACCTGCCGAGCACGCCGGAACCACCTGCTCGACTCACCAGAGCCACCAGCCGGACACATCAGAAACACCTGCGGGGTACGCCAGAACCACTTGGAGTACTCTCCATGATCACCTGAGAGGCATGCCGGAACCACCTCTCAGAGGTGCCAGAGCCACATGCCGGGGACTCCGGAATCACCTGCCAGGCATGCCGGAACCATCTCTCAGATGTGCCAGAACCATGTTCCAGACACTCGGGTACCACCTGCCGAGCTCGCCGGAACCACCTGCTGGACACGCCAAAATCACCTGCCGGCTACGCCAGAACCACTCGGCAGACACTCCGGAATCACATGTCAGGCATTCCGGAACCACCTCTCAGAGGTGCCAGAACCACATGTCGGACACTCCGGGATCACCTGCCGGGCATGCCGGAACCACCTCTCAGACGTGCCAGAACCATGTGCCGGACACGCCGCAACCACCTGCCGAGTATGCCGGAACCACCTGCTCCACTCCCCAGAACCACCTGCTGGACACGCCAAAATCACCTGCCGGATATGCCAGAACCACTCGGCAGACACTCCGGAACCACCTCCAGGACAGACCGGAACCACCTGCCGGACACGCCGGGACCACCTGCTTGACTCGCCAGAACCACCTGCCGGACACGCCAGAATCACCAGCCGGCTACGCCACAACCACTTGTCGGACACTCCGGAATCCCCTGCCGGGCATGCTGGAACCACCTCTCAGAGGTGCCACAGCGACATGCAGGAGACGGCGGTAGCACCTGCCGAGAATGCCGGAAGTTCCTGATCCACTCCGCGGAACCACCTGCCGGACACTCCAAAATGACCTGCCGGCTACGCCAGAACCACTTGGCGGACACTCCAGAATCACCTGCCGGGCATGCCAGCACAACCTCTCCGAAGTGCCCGAAGCACGTGCCGGACAGGCCAGAACCATCTCCCGGACAGACCGGAAACACAGGAAACACTCGCCGGAACCACCTGCTTGACTCACGGGTCCCACCTGCCAGACACGACAAAATCACCTGCCCGCTACACCAGAACCACTTGGTGGACAAGCCGGAATCACGTGACGTGCATGCCGACACAACCTCTCAGACGTGCCAGAACCTCGTGCCGGACACCCCAGACCCACATGCTGGACAGACCGGAACCACCTGCCTGACACGCCGGAACCACCGGCTCGACTCGCCGGAACCATTGCCGGACATGCAAAATCACCTGCCGGCTACGGCAGAACCACTTGGCGAACACTCGGGAATCACCTGCCGGGCATGGCGGAACCACCTCTCAGACATGCCGGAACCACATGCCAATGACACCGGAAGCACCTGCCGAGCACGCCAGAACCACCTGCTCGACTCGCCAAAACCACCTGCTGGACACGCCAAAATCACCTGCCGGCTACGCCACAACCATTTGGTGAACACTTCGGAATCACCTGCCGGGCTGGCTGGAACCACCTGCCGGTCACGCCAACATCACCTGCCAGCTATGCCAGAACCACTTGGCGAACACCATGGAAACACCTGTCGGGCCGGCCGGAACCACCTCTCAGACGTGCCAGAACCATGTGCCTGAGATGCCGGAACCACACCCCGAACAGACCGAAACCACCTGCCAGACCCGCCTGAACCACCTGCCGAGCACGCCGGAACCACCTACTCGACTCGCCGGAACCACCTACCTGACACGCCAAAATCACCTGCCGGGTATGCCAGAGCCACTTGGTGGACACTCCGGAATCATCTGCCGGACATGCCAGAACCACCTCTCAGACTTGCCAGAACCATGTTCCGGACACGCCGGTACCACCTGCCGAGTATGCCGGAACCACCTGATCCACTCCCCAGAACCACCTGCTGGACACGCCAGAATCAGCTGCCGGCTAGGCAAGAGCCACTCGGCAGACACTCCGGAATCACATGTCAGGCATTCCGGAACCACCTCTCAGAGGTGCCAGAACCACATGCCGGAGACTCCGGAATCACCTGCCGGGCATGCCGGAACCACCTCTCAGAGGTGCCAGAACCACATGCCGGAGACTCAGGAATCACCTGCCGGGCATGCCGGAACCATCTCTCAGACGTGCCACAACCACGTGCCGCAGAGACCAGAAGCACGTGCCGAGCTCGCCGGAACCACCTGCTAGACATGCTGGAACCACCTGCCTCAGAGGCCAAAATCATATGCCGGCTACGCCAAAACCACTTGGTGGACACTCCAGAATCAACTTGCGGGCATGCCGGAACCACGTCATGGACAGACGGCAAACACCTGCCGGACCTGCCGGAACCACCTGCCGAGCACGCCGGAACCACCTGCTCGACTCACCAGAGCCACCAGCCGGACACATCAGAAACACCTGCGGGGTACGCCAGAACCACTTGGAGTACTCTCCATGATCACCTGAGAGGCATGCCGGAACCACCTCTCAGACGTGGCAGAACCATGAGCCGGACACGCCTCAACCACCTGCCGAGTATACCGGAACCACCTGATCCACTCCCCAGAAACACCTGCCGGACACGCCAAAATCAGCTGCCGGCTACGCCAGAAACACTTGGCGGACACTCCAGGATCACCTGCCGGGCATGCCAGCACAACCTCTCCAAAGTTCCAGAAGCACGTGCCGGACAGGCCGGAACCATCTCCCGGACAGACCGGAAACACAGGAAACACTCGCCAGAACCACCTGTTTGACTCACCGGTCCCACCTGCCGGACACGCCAAAATCACCTGCCCGCTACACCAGAACCGCTTGGTGGACAAGCCGGAATCACGTGAAGTGCATGCCGACACAACCTCTCAGACGTGCCAGAACCTCGTGCCGGACACCCCAGACCCACATGCTGGACAGACCGGAACCACCTGCCTGACACGCCGGAACCACCGGCTCGACTCGCCGGAACCATTGCCGGACATGCAAAATCACCTGCCGGCTACGGCAGAACCACTTGGCGAACACTCGGGAATCACCTGCCGGGCATGGCGGAACCACCTCTCAGACATGCCGGAACCACATGCCAATGACACCGGAAGCACCTGCCGAGCACGCCAGAACCACCTGCTCGACTCGCCAAAACCACCTGCTGGACACGCCTAAATCACCTGCCGGCTACGCCACAACCATTTGGTGAACACTTCGGAATCACCTGCCGGGCTGGCTGGAACCACCTGCCGGTCACGCCAACATCACCTGCCAGCTATGCCAGAACCACTTGGCGAACACCATGGAAACACCTGTCGGGCCGGCCGGAACCACCTCTCAGACGTGCCAGAACCATGTGCCTGAGATGCCTAAACCACACCCCGAACAGACCGAAACCACCTGCCAGACCCGCCTGAACCACCTGCCGAGCACGCCGGAACCACCTACTCGACTCGCCGGAACCACCTACCTGACACGCCAAAATCACCTGCCGGGTATGCCAGAGCCACTTGGTGGACACTCCGGAATCATCTGCCGGACATGCCAGAACCAGCTCTCAGACACACCAGAACCACGTGCCGGACACGCCGGAAGCGCCTGCTGAGCATGCCTGAGCCACATGCTCGATTTGCAAGAAACACCTTCCAGACATGCCAAAATCATCTGCCGGGTACGCCAGAACCACTTGGTGAACACTCCGGAATCACCTTCCGGGCATGCCGGAACCACCTCTCAGACTTGCCAGAACCATGTTCCGGACACGCCGGTACCACCTGCCGAGTATGCCGGAACCACCTGATCCACTCCCCAGAACCACCTGCTGGACACGCCAGAATCACCTGCCGGCTATGCCAGAACCACTCGGCAGACACTCCGGAACCACCTGCCCGGCATGCCGGAACCACCTCTCAGAGGTGCCAGAACCACTCGGCAGACACTCCGGAACCACCTGCCCGGCATGCCGGAACCATCTCTCAGACGTGCCACAACCACTTGCCGAAGAGACCAGAAGCACCTGCCGAGCTCGCCGGAACCACCTTCTGGACATGCCGGAACCACCTGCCTCACAGGCCAAATTCATATGCCGGCTACGCCAAAACCACTTGGTTGACACTCCAGAATCACCTTGCGGGCATGCCAGAACCACGTCATGGACAGACGGCAAACACCTGCCGGACCTGCCGGAACCACCTGCCGGACAGACCGGAACCACCTGCCGGACACGCCGGAACCACCGGCTCGACTCGCCCGAACCACCGCCGGACATGCAAAATCACCTGCCGGCTACGCCAGAACCACTTGGCGAACACTCCGGAATCACCTGCCGGGCATGCCGGAACCACCTCTCAGACTTGCCAGAACCATGTTCCGGACACGCCGGTACCACCTGCCGAGTATGCCGGAACCACCTGATCCACTCCCCAGAACCACCTGCTGGACATGCCAGAATCACGTGCGGGCTACGCCAGAACCACTCGGCAGACACTCCGGGACCACCTGCCGGGCATGCCGGAACCACCTCTCAGAGGTGCCAGAACCACATGCCGGAGACTCTGGAATCACCTGCCGGGCATGCCGGAACCACCTCTCAGAGGTGCCAGAACCACATGCCGGAGACTCAGGAATCACCTGCCGGGCATGCCGGAACCATCTCTCAGACGTGCCACAACCACGTGCCGCAGAGACCAGAAGCACGTGCCGAGCTCGGCGGAACCACCTGCTAGACATGCTGGAACCACCTGCCTCACAGGCCAAAATCATATGCCGGCTATGCCAAAACCACTTGGTGGACACTCCAGAATCAACTTGCGGGCATGCCGGAACCACGTCATGGACACACGGCAAACACCTGCCGGACCTGCCGGAACCACCTGCCGAGCACGCCGGAACCACCTGCTCGACTCACCAGAGCCACCAGCCGGACACATCAGAAACACCTGCGGGGTACGCCAGAACCACTTGGAGTACTCTCCATGATCACCTGAGAGGCATGCCGGAACCACCTCTCAGACGTGGCAGAACCATGAGCCGGACACGCCTCAACCACCTGCCGAGTATACCGGAACCACCTGATCCACTCCCCAGAAACACCTGCCGGACACGCCAAAATCAGCTGCCGGCTACGCCAGAAACACTTGGCGGACACTCCAGGATCACCTGCCGGGCATGCCAGCACAACCTCTCCAAAGTTCCAGAAGCACGTGCCGGACAGGCCGGAACCATCTCCCGGACAGACCGGAAACACAGGAAACACTCGCCAGAACCACCTGTTTGACTCACCGGTCCCACCTGCCGGACACGCCAAAATCACCTGCCCGCTACACCAGAACCGCTTGGTGGACAAGCCGGAATCACGTGAAGTGCATGCCGACACAACCTCTCAGACGTGCCAGAACCTCGTGCCGGACACCCCAGACCCACATGCTGGACAGACCGGAACCACCTGCCTGACACGCCGGAACCACCGGCTCGACTTCCGGAACCATTGCCGGACATGCAAAATCACCTGCCGGCTACGGCAGAACCACTTGGCGAACACTCGGGAATCACCTGCCGGGCATGGCGGAACCACCTCTCAGACATGCCGGAACCACATGCCAATGACACCGGAGGCACCTGCCGAGCACGCCAGAACCACCTGCTCGACTCGCCAAAACCACCTGCTGGACACGCCAAAATCACCTGCCGGCTACGCCACAACCATTTGGTGAACACTTCGGAATCACCTGCCGGGCTGGCTGGAACCACCTGCCGGTCACGCCAACATCACCTGCCAGCTATGCCAGAACCACTTGGCGAACACCATGGAAACACCTGTCGGGCCGGCCGGAACCACCTCTCAGACGTGCCAGAACCATGTGCCTGAGATGCCGAAACCACACCCCGAACAGACCGAAACCACCTGCCAGACCCGCCTGAACCACCTGCCGAGCACGCCGGAACCACCTACTCGACTCGCCGGAACCACCTACCTGACACGCCAAAATCACCTGCCGGGTATGCCAGAGCCACTTGGTGGACACTCCGGAATCATCTGCCGGACATGCCAGAACCAGCTCTCAGACACACCAGAACCACGTGCCGGACACGCCGGAAGCGCCTGCTGAGCATGCCTGAGCCACATGCTCGATTTGCAAGAAACACCTTCCAGACACGCCAAAATCACCTGCCGGGTACGCCAGAACCACTTGGTGAACACTCCGGAATCACCTTCCGGGCATGCCGGAACCACCTCTCAGACTTGCCAGAACCATGTTCCGGACACGCCGGTACCACCTGCCGAGTATGCCGGAACCACCTGATCCACTCCCCAGAACCACCTGCTGGACACGCCAGAATCACCTGCCGGCTATGCCAGAACCACTCGGCAGACACTCCGGAACCACCTGCCCGGCATGCCGGAACCACCTCTCAGAGGTGCCAGAACCACTCGGCAGACACTCCGGAACCACCTGCCCGGCATGCCGGAACCATCTCTCAGACGTGCCACAACCACTTGCCGAAGAGACCAGAAGCACCTGCCGAGCTCGCCGGAACCACCTTCTGGACATGCCGGAACCACCTGCCTCACAGGCCAAATTCATATGCCGGCTACGCCAAAACCACTTGGTTGACACTCCAGAATCACCTTGCGGGCATGCCAGAACCACGTCATGGACAGACGGCAAACACCTGCCGGACCTGCCGGAACCACCTGCCGGACAGACCGGAACCACCTGCCGGACACGCCGGAACCGCCGGCTCGACTCGCCCGAACCACCGCCGGACATGCAAAATCACCTGCCGGCTACGCCAGAACCACTTGGTGAACACTCCGGAGTCGCCTCCGGGCATGCCGGAACCACCTCTCAGACTTGCCAGAACCATGTTCCGGACACGCCGGTACCACCTGCCGAGTATGCCGGAACCACCTGATCCACTCCCCAGAACCACCTGCTGGACACGCCAGAATCACCTGCCGGCTATGCCAGAACCACTCGGCAGACACTCCGGAACCACCTGCCGGGCATGCCGGAACCACCTCTCAGAGGTGCCAGAACCACATGCCGGAGTCTCAGGAATCACCTGCCGGGCATCCGGAACCATCTCTCAGAGGTACCAGAACCACATGCCGGACACTCCGGAATCACCTGCCGGGCGTGCCGGAACCATCTCTCAGACGTGCCACAACCACGTGCCGAAGAGACCAGAAGCACCTGCCGAGCTCGCCGGAACCACCTGCTAGACATGCCGGAACCACCTGCCTCACAGGTCAAAATGATATGCCGGCTACGCCAAAACCACTTGGTTGACACTCCAGAATCACCTTGCGGGCATGCCGGAACCACGTCATGGACAGACGGCAAACACCTGCCCGACCTGCCGGAACCACCTGCCGAGCACGCCGGTAACACCTGCTCGAATCACCTGAGCCACCAGACGGACACATCAGAAACACCTGCGGGGTACACCAGAACCACTTGGAGGACTCTCCGGGATCACCTGCCAGGCATTCCGGCACCACCTCTCAGACGTGCCAGAACCATGTGCCAGACAGGCCGCAACCACCTGCCGAGTATACCGGAACCACCTGATCCCCTACCCAGAACCACCTGCTGGACACGCCAAAATCACCTGCCGGCTACGCCAGAACCACTTGGCGAACACTCCGGAATCACCTGCCGGGCATGCCGGAACCATCTCTCAGATGTGCCAGAACCATGTTCCGGACACGCCGGTACCACCTGCCGAGCTCGCCGGAACCACCTGCTGGACACGCCAGAATCACCTGCCTGCTACGCCAGAACCACTCGGCAGACACTCCAGAACCACCTGCCGGGCATGCCGGAACCACCTCTCAGAGGTGACAGAACCACATGCCTGAGATTCCGGAATCACCTGTCGGGCATGCCTGAACCATCTCTCAGACGTGCCAGAACCATGTTCCGGACACACCGGTACCACCTGCCCAACTCGCCGGAACCACCTGCTGGACACACCAAAATCACCTGCCGGCTACGCAAGAACCACATGCCGGGAACTCCGGAATCACATGCCAGGTGTGCCGGAACCATCTCTCAGACGTGCCACAACCATGTGCCGAAGAGACCAGAAGCACCTGCCGAGCTCGCCGGAACCACCTGCTAGACATGCCGGAACCACCTGCCTCACAGGCCAAAATCATATGCCGGCTACGCCAAAACCACTTGGTGGACACTCCAGAATCAACTTGCGGGCATGCCGGAACCACGTCATGGACAGACGGCAAACACCTGCCGGACCTGCCGGAACCACCTGCCGAGCACGCCGGAAACACCTGCTCGACTCGCCAGAACCACCAGCCGGACACATCAGAAACACCTGCGGGTTACGCCAGAACCACTTGGAGGACTCTGCGGGATCACCTGCCAGGCATGCCGGAACCACCTCTCAGACGTGCCAGAACCATGTGCTGGACACTCCGGAATCACCTGCCGGGCGTGCCGGAACCATCTCTCAGACGTGCCAGAAACATGTGACGGAGACTCCGGAATCACCTGCCGGGCATGCCGGAACCATCTCTCAGATGTGCCAGAACCATGTTCCGGACACGCCGGTACCACCTGCCGAGCTCGCCGGAACCACCTGCTGGACACGCCAAAATCAACTGCCGGCTACGCAAGAACCACTCTGCAGACACTCCGGAATCACATGTCAGGCATTCCAGAACCACCTCTCAGAGGTGCCAGAACCACATGCCGGACACTCCGGGATCACCTGCCGGGCATGCCAGAACCACATCTCAGACGTGCCAGAACCATGTGCCGTACACGCCGCAACCACCTGCCGAGTATGCCGGAACCACCTGCTCCACTCCCCAGAACCACCTGCTGGACACGCCAAAATCACCTGCCGGATACGCCAGAACCACTCGGAAGACACTCCGGAACCACCTCCAGGACAGACCGGAACCACATGAGGGACACGCCGGGACTACCTGCTTGACTCGCCAGAACCACCTGCCGGACACGCCAGAATCACCAGCCGGCTACGCCACAACCACTTGTCGGACACTCCGGAATCCCCTGCCGGGCATGCTCGAACCACCTCTCAGAGGTGCCACAGCGACATGCAGGAGACGGCGGTAGCACCTGCCGAGAATGCCGGAAGTTCCTGATCCACTCCGCGGAACCACCTGCCGGACACTCAAAAATGACCTGCCGGCTACGCCACAACCAGTTGGTGAACACTTTGGAATCACCTGCCAGGATACGTGGAACCACCTGCCAGTCATGCCAAAATCACCTGCCAACTACGCCAGAACCGCTTGGCGGACACTGCGGAAACACCTGTCGGGCCGGCTGGAACCACATCTCAGACGTGCCAGAAACGTGTTCATGAGATGCTGGAACCACACCCCGAACAGACGGATACCACCTGCCAGAACCGCCTGAACCACCTGCCGAGCACGCCGGAACCACCTGCTCGACTCACCGGTACCACCTCCCTGACACGCCAAAATCACCTGCTGGGTATGCCAGAACCACTTGGCGGACACCCCGGAATCATCTGCCGGACATGCCGGAACCAGCTCTCAGACACACCACAACCACGTGCCGGAGACGCCGGAAGCACCTGCCGAGCACGCCGGAAGCACCTGCCGAGCATGCCGGAGCCACCTGCTCGACTCGCCAGAAACACCTGCCGGACACGCCAAAATCACCTGCCGGGTACGCCAGAACCACCTGGCGGACACTCCGAAACCACCTGTCGCGCATGCCGGAACCGCCTCTCAGACGTGCCGGAAGCACGTGCCGGACACGCCGGAATCACCTACCGGACAGACCGGAACCACCTGCCGAGCACGCCGGAGCCACCTGTTCGACTCGCTGGAACCACCTGCCGGACAGGCCAATATCAACTGCTGGCTATGCCAGAACCACCTGGGGGACCGTCCGGAATCACCTGCCAGCCATGGCGGAACCACCTCTCAGACGTACCAGAACCACCTGCCGGAGAAGCTGGAAACACGTCCTGGACAGTCTGGAACCACCTGCCGGCCAAGCCTGAACCACCTGCCAAGCACAACGGAACAACCTGCCAGACACGCCAAAATCACCTGCGTGTTATGCCAGAACCACTTGGAGGACTCTCTGGGATGACCTGCCGGGCATGCCGGAACCACCTCTCAGACGTGCCAGAACCATGTGGCGGACAGTCCGGAATCACCTGTTGGGCATGCGCAACCACCTCTGAGACGGACCAGAACCACATGCCGTGCAGGCTGGAACCACCTACCGGACAGACCGGAATCAACTTTCGGGCATGCCGGAACCACCTGTCAGATGTGCCAGAAACACGTGCCGGAGACGCCGGAAGCACCTGCCAAGCACGTTGGAACCACCTGCTCAACTCGCCTGAACCACCTGCCGGACATGCCAAAATTACCTGCCGACTATGCCAGAAAGACTTGGCGAACACTCCGGAATCACTTGCCGGGCATGCAGGAACCACCTCTCAGACGTGCCATAACCATGTGGCGGACAGTCCGGAATCACCTGTTGGGCATGCGCAACCACCTCTGAGACGTACCAGAACCACATGCCGTGCAGGCTGGAACCACCTACCGGACAGACCGGAATCACCTTTCGGGCATGCCGCAACCACCTGTCAGATGTGCCAGAAACATGTGCCGGAGACGCCGGAAGCACCTGCCAAGCACGTTGGAACCACCTGCTCAACTCGCCTGAACCACCTGCCGATCACGCAAAAATCACCTGCCGGCTACGCCACAACCAGTTGGGGAACACTTTGGCATCACCTGCCAGGCTTGCTGGAACCACCTGCCAGTCATGCCAAAATCACCTGCCAACTACGCCAGAACCGCTTTGCGGACACTGCGGAAACACCTGTCGGGCCGGCCGGAACCACATCTCAGACGTGCCAGAAACGTGTTCATGAGATGCTGGAACCACACCCCGAACAGACGGATACCACCTGCCAGAACCGCCTGAACCACCTGCTGAGCACGCCGGAACCACCTGCTCGACTCACCGGTACCACCTCCCTGACACGCCAAAATCACCTGCTGGGTATGCCAGAACCACTTGGCGGACACTCCGGAATCATCTGCCGGACATGCCGGAACCAGCTCTCAGACACACCAGAACCAAGTGCCGGAGACGCCGGAAGCACCTGCCGAGCATGCCGGAGCCACCTGCTCGACTCGACAGAAACACCTGCCGGACACGCCAAAATCACCTGCCGGGTACGCCATAACCACCTGGCGGACACTACGGAATCACCTGTCGCCCATGCCGGAATCACCTCTCAGACGTGCCGGAAGCACGTGCCGGACACGCCGGAATCACCTACCGGACAGACCGGAACCACCTGCCGGGCATGCCGGAACCACCTCTCAGATATGCCAGAACCACGTGCCAATGACCCCGGAAGCACCTGCCGAGCACGCCGGAACCACCTGCTCGACTCGCCAGAACCACCTGCCGGACACGCAAAAATCACCTGCCGGCTACGCCACAACCAGATGGGGAACACTTCGGAATCACCTGCCGGGCTTGCTGGAACCACCTGCCGGTCATGCCAAAATCACCTGCCAACTACGCCAGTACCACTTGGCGGACACTGTGGAATCACCTGTGGGGCCGGCCCGAACCACATCTCAGACGTGCCAGAACCATGTGCATGAGATTCTGGAACCACACCCCGAACAGACGGAAAACACCTGCCAGACCCGTCTGAACAACCTGCCGAGCACGCCGGAGCCACCTGCTCGACTAGCCGGAACCACCTACCTGACATGCCCAAATCAGCAGCCGGGTATGCCAGAACCACTTGCCGGACACTCCGGAATCATCTGCCGGACATGCCGGAACCAGCTCTCAGACACACCAGAACCAATTGCCGGAGACTCTGGAAGCACCTGCCGAGCATGCCGGAACCACGTGTCAGATGTGCCAGAAACACGTGCCGGAGACGCCGGAAGCACCTGCCAAGCACGTTGGAACTACCTGCTCGACTCGCCTGAACCACCTGCCGGACATGCCAAAATCACCTGCCGACTATGCCAGAACCACCTGGCGGAAACTCCGGAATCACCTGCCGCGCATGCCGGAACCACCTCTCAGACGTGCCAGAAGCACGTGCCGGGCACGCCGGAAATACCTACCGGACAGACCGGAACCACCTGCCGAGAACGCAGGAGCCACCTGTTCGACTCGCTGGAACCACCTGCCGGACAGGCCAATATCAACTGCTGGCTATGCCAGAACCACCTGGGGGACAGTCCGGGATCACCTGCCAGCCATGGCGGAACCACCTCTCAGACGTACCAGAACCACCTGCCGGAGAAGCTGGAAACACGTCCTGGACAGACTGGAACCACGTGACGGCCATGCCTGAACCACCTGCCGAGCACGGCGGAACCACCTGCCGGACACGCCAAAATCACCTGCGGGCTACGCCAGAACCACTTGGACGACTCTCCGAAATGACCTGCCGGGCATGTTGGAACCACCTCTCAGACGTGCCAGAAGCACGTGGCGGACAGTCCGGAATCACCTGTTGGGCATACGCAACCACCTCTGAGACGTACCAGAACCACGTGCCGTGCACGCCGGAACCACCTACTGGACAGACCGGAATCAACTTTTGGGCATGCCGGAACCACCAGTCAGATGTGCCAGAAACACGTGCCGGAGACGCCGGAAGCACCTGCCGAGCACGTCGCAACCACCTGCTCAACTCGCCTGAACCACCTGCCGGACACGCCAAAATCACCTGCCCGCTACACCAGCACCACTTCGGGGACAAGCCGGAATCACGTGAGGGGAAGGCCGGCACAGCCTCCCAGACTGAACCTCGTGCCGGACACCACAGAACCACCTGCCGGACAGACCGGAACCACCTGCCGGACACGCCGGAACCACCGGCTCGACCCGCCGGAACGACCGCTGGACATGCAAAATCACCTACCGACTACGCCGGTAACACTTGGCGAACACTCCGGAATCACCTGCCGGGCATGCCGGAACCACCTCTCAGATATGCCAGAACCACGTGCCAATGACCCCGGAAGCACCTGCCGAGCACGCCGGAACCACCTGCCGGACACGCAAAAATCACCTGCCGGCTACGCCACAACCAGTTGGGGAACACTTCGGAATCACCTGCCGGGCTTGCTGGAACCACCTGCCGGTCATGCCAAAATCACATGCCAACTATGCCAGTACCACTTGGCGGACACTGTGGAAACACCTGTCGGGCCGGCCGGAACCACATCTCAGACGTGCCAGAACCATGTGCATGAGATGCTGGAACCACACCCCGAACAGACGGAAAACACCTGCCAGACCCGTCTGAACAACCTGCCGAGCACGCCGGAGCCACCTGCTCGACTCGCCGGAACCACCTACCTGACAGGCCCAAATCACCAGCCGGGTATGCCAGAACCACTTGGCGGACACTCCGGAATCATCTGCCGGACATGCCGGAACCAGCTCTCAGACACACCAGAACCACGTGCCGGAGACGCCGGAAGCACCTGCCGAGCATGCCGGAGCCACCTGCTCGACTCGCCAGAAACACCTGCCGGACACGCCAAAATCACCTGCCGGGTACGCCGGAACCACCTGGCGGACACTCCGAAACCACCTGTCGTGCATGCCGGAACCACCTCTCAGACGTGCCGGAAGCACGTGCCAGACACGCCGGAATCACCTAACGGACAGACCGGAACCACCTGCCGAGCACGCCGGAGCCACCTGTTCGACTCGCTGGAACCACCTGCCGGACAGGCCAATATCAACTGCTGGCTATGCCAGAACCACCTGGGGGACGGTCCGGAATCACCTGCCAGCCATGGCGGAACCACCTCTCAGACGTACCAGAACCACCTGCCGGAGAAGCTGGAAACACGTCCTGGACAGTCTGGAACCACCTGCCGGCCAAGCCTGAACCACCTGCCAAGCACAACGGAACAACCTGCCAGACACGCCAAAATCACCTGCGTGTTATGCCAGAACCACTTGGAGGACTCTCTGGGATGACCTGCCGGGCATGCCGGAACCACCTCTCAGACGTGCCAGAACCATGTGGCGGACAGTCCGGAATCACCTGTTGGGCATGCGCAACCACCTCTGAGACGTACCAGAACCACATGCCGTGCAGGCTGGAACCACCTACCGGACAGACCGGAATCACCTTTCGGGCATGCCGGAACCACCTGTCAGATGTGCCAGAAACAGGTGCCGGAGACGCCGGAAGCACCTGCCAAGCACGTTGGAACCACCTGCTCAACTCGCCTGAACCACCTGCCGGACATGCGAAAATCACCTGTCGACTATGCCAGAACCACTTGGCGAACAGTCCGGAATCACTTGCCGGGCATGCAGGAACCACCTCTCAGACATGCCAGAACCCCGTGCCAATGACCCCGGAAGCACCAGCCGAGCACGCCGGAACCACCTGCTCGACTTGCCAGAACCACCTGCCGATCACGCAAAAATCACCTGCCGGCTACGCCACAACCAGTTGGGGAACACTTTGGAATCACCTGCCAGGCTTGCTGGAACCACCTGCCAGTCATGCCAAAATCACCTGCCAACTACGCCAGAACCGCTTGGCGGACACTGCGGAAACACCTGTCAGGCCGGCTGGAACCACATCTCAGACGTGCCAGAAACGTGTTCATGAGATGCTGGAACCACACCCCGAACAGACGGATACCACCTGCCAGAACCGCCTGAACCACCTGCTGAGCACGCCGGAACCACCTGCTCGACTCACCGGTACCACCTCCCTGACACGCCAAAATCACCTGCTGGGTGTGCCAGAACCACTTGGCGGACACTCCGGAATCATCTGCCGGACATGCCGGAACCAGCTCTCAGACACACCAGAACCAAGTGCCGGAGACGCCGGAAGCACCTGCCGAGCATGCCGGAGCCACCTGCTCGACTCGCCAGAAACACCTGCCGGACACGCCAAAATCACCTGCCGGGTATGCCAGAACCACCTGGCGGACACTACGGAACCACCTGCCGCGCATGCTGGAACCACCTCTCAGACGTGCCGGAAGCACGTGCCAGACACGCCGGAAACACCTACCGGACAGACGGGAACCACCTGCCAAGAACGCCGGAGCCACCTGTTCGACTCGCTGGAACCACCGGCCGGACAGGCCAATATCAACTGCTGGCTATGCCAGAACCACCTGGGGGACAGTCCGGGATCACCTGCCAGCCATGGCGGAACCACCTCTCAAACGTACCAGAACCACCTGCCGGAGAAGCTGGAAACACGTCCTGGACAGACTCCAACCACGTGACGGCCATGCCTGAACCACCTGCCGAGCACGGCGGAACCACCTGCCGGACACGCCAAAATCACCTGCGGGCTACGCCAGGACCACTTGGACGACTATCCGAAATGACCTGCCGGGCATGTTGGAACCACCTCTCAGACGTGCCAGAAGCACGTGGCGGACAGTCCGGAATCACCTGTTGGGCATACGCAACCACCTCTGAGACGTACCAGAACCACGTGCCGTGCACGCCGGAACCACCTACCGGACAGACCGGAATCAACTTTTGGGCATGCCGGAACCACCAGTCAGATGTGCCAGAAACACGTGCCGGAGACGCCGGAAGCACCTGCCGAGCACGTCGCAACCACCTGCTCAACTCGCCTGAACCACCTGCCGGACACGCCAAAATCACCTGCCCGCTACACCAGCCCCACTTCGGGGACAAGCCGGAATCACGTGAGGGGCATGCCGGCACAGCCTCTCAGACTGAACCTCGTGCCGGACACCACAGAACCACCTGCCGGACAGACCGGAACCACCTGCCGGACACGCCGGAACCACCGGCTCGACCCGCCGGAACGACCGCTGGACATGCAAAATCACCTGCCGGCCATGCCGGAAACACTTGGCGAACACTCCGGAATCACCTGCCGGGCATGCCGGAACCACCTCTCAGATATGCCAGAACCACGTGCCAATGACCCCGGAAGCACCTGCCGAGCACGCCGGAACCACCTGCTCGACTCGCCAGAACCACCTGCCGGACACGCAAAAATCACCTGCCGGCTACGCCACAACCAGTTGGGGAACACTTCGGAATCACCTGCCGGGCTTGCTGGAACCACCTTCCGGTCATGCCAAAATCACCTGCCAACTACGCCAGTACCACTTGGTGGACACTGTGGAAACACCTGTCGGGCCGGCCGGAACCACATCTCAGACGTGCCAGAACCATGTGCATGAGATGCTGGAACCACACCCCGAACAGACGGAAAACACCTGCCAGACCCGTCTGAACAACCTGCCGAGCACGCCGGAGCCACCTGCTCTACTCGCCGGAACCACCTACCTGACATGCCCAAATCACCAGCCGGGTATGCCAGAACCACTTGGCGGACACTCCGGAATCATCTGCCGGACATGCCGGAACCAGCTCTCAGACACACCAGAACCACGTGCCGGAGACGCCGGAAGCACCTGCCGAGCATGCTGGATCCACCTGCTCGACTCGCCAGAAACACCAGCCGGACACGCCAAAATCAACTGCCTGGTACGACAGAACCACCTGGCGGACACTCCGAAATCACGTGTCGCGCATGCCGGAACCACCTCTCAGACGTGACGGAAGCACGTGCCGGACACGCCGGAATCACCTACCGGACAGACCGGAACCACCTGCCGAGCACGCAGGAGCCACCTGTTCGACTCGCTGGAACCACCTGCCGGACAGGCCAATATCAACTGCTGGCTATGCCAGAACCACCTGGGGGACGGTCCGGAATCGCCTGCCAGCCATGGCGGAACCACCTCTCAGACGTACCAGAACCACCTGCCGGAGAAGCTGGAAACACGTCCTGGACAGTCTGGAACCACCTGCCGGCCAAGCCTGAAACACCTGCCAAGCACAACGGAACAACCTGCCAGACACGCCAAAATCACCAGCGTGTTATGCCAGAACCACTTGGAGGACTCTCTGGGATGACCTGCCGGGCATGCCGGAACCACCTCTCAGACGTGCCAGAACCATGTGGCGGACAGTCCGGAATCACCTGTTGGGCATGCGCAACCACCTCTGAGACGTACCAGAACCACGTGCCGTGCAGGCTGGAACCACCTACCAGACAGACCGGAATCACCTTTCGGGCATGCCGGAACCACCTGTCAGATGTGCCAGAAACACGTGCCGGAGACTCCGGAAGCACCTGCCAAGCACGTTGGAACCACCTGCTCAACTCGTCTGAACCACCTGCCGGACATGCCAAAATCACCTGCCGACTATGCCAGAACCACTTGGCGAACACTCCGGAATCACTTGCCGGGCATGCAGGAACCACCTCTCAGACATGCCAGAACCCCGTGCCAATGACCCCGGAAGCACCAGCCGAGCACTCCGGAACCACCTGCTCGACTCGCCAGAACCACCTGCCGATCACGCAAAAATCACCTGCCGGCTAAGCCACAACCAGTTGGTGAACACTTTGGAATCACCTGCCAGGCTTGCTGGAACCACCTGCCAGTCATGCCAAAATAACCTGCCAACTACGCCAGAACCGCTTGGCGGACACTGCGGAAACACCTGTCGGGCCGGCTGGAACCACATCTCAGACGTGCCAGAAACGTGTTCATGAGATGCTGGAACCACACACCGAACAGACGGATACCACCTGCCAGAACCGCCTGAACCACCTGCTGAGCACGCCGGAACCACCTGCTCGACTCACCGGTAACACCTCCCTGACACGCCAAAATCACCTGCTGGGTATGCCAGAACCACTTGGCGGACACTCCGGAATCATCTGCCGGACATGCCGGAACCAGCTCTCAGACACACCAGAACCACGTGCCGGAGACGCCGGAAGCACCTGCTGAGCATGCAGGAGCCACCTGCTCGACTCGCCAGAAACACCTGCCGGACACGCCAAAATCACCTGCCGGGTACGCCAGAACCACCTGGCGGACACTCCGAAACCACCTGTCGCGCATGCCGGAACCACCTCTCAGACGTGCCGGAAGCACGTGCCGGACACGCCGAAATCACCTACCGGACAGACCGGAACCACCTGCCGAGCACGCCGGAGCCACCTGTTCGACTCGCTGGAACCACCTGCCGGACAGGCCAATATCAACTGCTGGCTATGCCAGAACCACCTGGGGGACGGTCCGGAATCGCCTGCCAGCCATGGCGGAACCACCTCTCAGACGTACCAGAACAACCTGCCGGAGAAGCTGGAAACACGTCCTGGACAGACTGGAACCACGTGACGGCCATGCCTGAACCACCTGCCGAGCACGGCGGAACCACCTGCCGGACACGCCAAAATCAACTGCGGGCTTCGCCAGAACCACTTGGACCACTCTCCGAAATGACCTGCCGGGCATGTTGGAACCACCTCTCAGACGTGCCAGAAGCACGTGGCGGACAGTCCGGAATCACCTGTTGGGCATACGCAACCACCTCTGACACGTACCAGAACCACGTGCCGTGCACGCCGGAACCACCTACCGGACAGACCGGAATCAACTTTTGGGCATGCCGGAACCACCAGTCAGATGTGCCAGAAACACGTGCCGGAGACGCCGGAAGCACCTGCCGAGCACGTCGCAACCACCTGCTCAACTCGCCTGAACCACCTGCCGGACACGCCAAAATCACCTGCCCGCTACACCAGCCCCACTTCGGGGACAAGCCGGAATCACGTGAGGGGCATGCCGGCACAGCCTCTCAGACTGAACCTCGTGCCGGACACCACAGAACCACCTGCCGGACAGACCGGAACCACCTGCCGGACACGCCGGAACCAGCGGCTCGACCCGCCGGAACGACCGCTGGACATGCAAAATCACCTGCCGGCTACGCCGGAAACACTTGGCGAACACTCCGGAATCACCTGCCGGGCATGCCGGAACCACCTCTCAGATATGCCAGAACCACGTGCCAATGACCCCGGAACCACCTGCGGAGCACGCCGGAACCACCTGCTCGACTTGCCAGAACCACCTGCCGGACACGCAAAAATCATTTGCCGGCTACGCCACAACCAGTTGGGGAACACTTCGGAATCACCTGCCGGGCTTGCTGGAACCACCTGCCGGTCATGCCAAAATCACCTGCCAACTACGCCAGTACCACTTGGCGGACACTGTGGAAACACCTGTCGGGCCGGCCGGAACCACATCTCAGACGTGCCAGAACCATGTGCATGAGATGCTGGAACCACACCCCGAACAGACGGAAAACACCTGCCAGACCCGTCTGAACAACCTGCCGAGCACGCCGGAGCCACCTGCTGAACTCGCCGGAACCACCTACCTGACATGCCCAAATCACCAGCCGGGTATGCCAGAACCACTTGGCGGACACTCCGGAATCATCTGCCGGAGATGCCGGAACCAGCTCTCAGACACACCAGAACCACGTGCCGGAGACGCCGGAAGCACCTGCCGAGCATGCCGGAGCCACCTGCTCGACTCGCCAGAAACACCTGCCGGACACGCCAAAATCACCTGCCGGGTACGCCAGAACCACCTGGCGGACACTCCGAAACCACCTGTCGCGCATGCCGGAACCACCTCTCAGACGTGCCAGAACCATGTGGCGGACAGTCCGGAATCACCTGTTGGGCATGCGCAACCACCTCTGAGACGTACCAGAACCACATGCCGTGCAGGCTGGAACCACCTACCGGACAGACCGGAATCACCTTTCGGGCATGCCGGAACCACCTGTCAGATGTGCCAGAAACAGGTGCCGGAGACGCCGGAAGCACCTGCCAAGCACGTTGGAACCACCTGCTCAACTCGCCTGAACCACCTGCCGGACATGCGAAAATCACCTGTCGACTATGCCAGAACCACTTGGCGAACACTCCGGAATCACTTGCCGGGCATGCAGGAACCACCTCTCAGACATGCCAGAACCCCGTGCCAATGACCCCGGAAGCACCAGCCAAGCACGCCGGAACCACCTGCTCGACTCGCCAGAACCACCTGCCGATCACGCAAAAATCACCCCCCGGCTACGCCACAACCAGTTGGTGAACACTTTGGAATCATCTGCCAGGCTTGCTGGAACCACCTGCCAGTCATGCCAAAATCACCTGCCAACTACGCCAGAACCGCTTGGCGGACACTGCGGAAACACCTGTCGGGCCGGCTGGAACCACATCTCAGACGTGCCAGAAACGTGTTCATGAGATGCTGGAACCACACCCCGAACAGACGGATACCACCTGCCAGAACCGCCTGAACCACCTGCTGAGCACGCCGGAACCACCTGCTCGACTCACCGGTACCACCTCCCTGACACGCCAAAATCACCTGCTGGGTATGCCAGAACCACTTGGCGGACACTCCGGAATCATCTGCCGGACATGCCGGAACCAGCTCTCAGACACACCAGAACCAAGTGCCGGAGACGCCGGAAGCACCTGCCGAGCATGCCAGAGCCACCTGCTCGACTCGCCAGAAACACCTGCCGGACACGCCAAAATCACCTGCCGGGTATGCCAGAACCACCTGGCGGACACTACGGAATCACCTGCCGCGCATGCCGGAACCACCTCTCAGACGTGCCGGAAGCACGTCCCGGACACGCCGGAAACACCTACCGGACAGACCGGAACCACCTGCCAAGAACGCCGGAGCCACCTGCTCTACTCGCCGGAACCACCTACCTGACATGCCCAAATCACCAGCCGGGTATGCCAGAACCACTTGGCGGACACTCCGGAATCATCTGCCAGACATGCCGGAACCAGCTCTCAGACACACCAGAACCACGTGCCGGAGACGCCGGAAGCACATGCCGAGCATGCTGGATCCACCTGCTCGACTCGCCAGAAACACCAGCCGGACACGCCAAAATCAACTGCCTGGTACGACAGAACCACCTGGCGGACACTCCGAAATCACGTGTCGCGCATGCCGGAACCACCTCTCAGACGTGCCGGAAGCACGTGCCGGACACGCCGGAAACACCTACCGGACAGACCGGAACCACCTGCCGAGCACACCGGAGCCACCTGTTCGACTCGCTGGAACCACCTGCCGGACAGGCCAATATCAACTGCTGGCTATGCCAGAACCACCTGGGGGACGGTCCGGAATCGCCTGCCAGCCATGGCGGAACCACCTCTCAGACGTACCAGAACCACCTGCCGGAGAAGCTGGAAACACGTCCTGGACAGACTGGAACCACGTGACGGCCATGCCTGAACCACCTGCCGAGCACGGCGGAACCACCTGCCGGACATGCCAAAATCACCTGCGGGCTACGCCAGAACCACTTGGACGACTCTCCGAAATGACCTGCCGGGCATGTTGGAACCACCTCTCAGACGTGCCAGAAGCACGTGGCGGACAGTCCGGAATCACCTGTTGGGCATACGCAACCACCTCTGACACGTACCAGAACCACGTGCCGTGCACGCCGGAACCACCTACCGGACAGACCGGAATCAACTTTTGGGCATGCCGGAACCACCAGTCAGATGTGCCAGAAACACGTGCCGGAGACGCCGGAAGCACCTGCCGAGCACGTCGCAACCACCTGCTCAACTCGCCTGAACCACCTGCCGGACACGCCAAAATCACCTGCCCGCTACACCAGCCCCACTTCGGGGACAAGCCGGAATCACGTGAGGGGCATGCCGGCACAGCCTCTCAGACTGAACCTCGTGCCGGACACCACAGAACCACCTGCCGGACAGACCGGAACCACCTGCCGGACACGCCGGAACCAGCGGCTCGACCCGCCGGAACGACCGCTGGACATGCAAAATCACCTGCCGGCTACGCCGGAAACACTTGGCGAACACTCCGGAATCACCTGCCGGGCATGCCGGAACCACCGCTCAGATATGCCAGAACCACGTGCCAATGACCCCGGAAGCACCTGCCGAGCACGCCGGAACCACCTGCTCGACTCGCCAGAACCACCTGCCGGACACGCAAAAATCACCTGCCGGCTACGCCACAACCAGTTGGGGAACACTTCGGAATCACCTGCCGGGCTTGCTGGAACCACCTGCCAGTCATGCCAAAATCACCTGCCAACTACGCCAGTACCACTTGGCGGACACTGTGGAAACACCTGTCGGGCCGGCCGGAACCACATCTCAGACGTGCCAGAACCATGTGCATGAGATGCTGGAACCACACCCCGAACAGACGGAAAACACCTGCCAGACCCGTCTGAACAACCTGCCGAGCACGCCGGAGCCACCTGCTGAACTCGCCGGAACCACCTACCTGACATGCCCAAATCACCAGCCGGGTATGCCAGAACCACTTGGCGGACACTCCGGAATCATCTGCCGGAGATGCCGGAACCAGCTCTCAGACACACCGGAACCACGTGCCGGAGACGCCGGAAGCACCTGCCGAGCATGCCGGAGCCACCTGCTCGACTCGCCAGAAACACCTGCCGGACACGCCAAAATCACCTGGCGGACACTCCGAAACCACCTGTCGCGCATGCCGGAACCACCTCTCAGACGTGCCGGAAGCACGTGCCGGACACGCCGGAATCACCTACCGGACAGACCGGAACCACCTGCCGAGCACGCCGGAGCCACCTGTTCGACTCGCTGGAACCACCTGCCGGACAGGCCAATATCAACTGCTGGCTATGCCAGAACCACCTGGGGGACGGTCCGGAATCACCTGCCAGCCATGGCGGAACCACCTCTCAGACGTACCAGAACCACCTGCCGGAGAAGCTGGAAACACGTCCTGGACAGTCTGGAACCACCTGCCTTCCAAGCCTGAAACACGTGCCAAGCACAACGGAACAACCTGCCAGACACGCCAAAATCACCTGCGTGTTATGCCAGAACCACTTAGAGGACTCTCTGGGATGACCTGCCGGGCATGCCGGAACCACCTCTCAGACGTGCCAGAACCATGTGGCGGACAGTCCGGAATCACCTGTTGGGCATGCGCAACCACCTCTGAGACGTACCAGAACCACATGCCGTGCAGGCTGGAACCACCTACCGGACAGACCGGAATCACCTTTCGGGCATGCCGGAACCACCTGTCAGATGTGCCAGAAACAGGTGCCGGAGACGCCGGAAGCACCTGCCAAGCACGTTGGAACCACCTGCTCAACTCGCCTGAACCACCTGCCGGACATGCGAAAATCACCTGTCGACTATGCCAGAACCACTTGGCGAACACTCCGGAATCACTTGCCGGGCATGCAGGAACCACCTCTCAGACATGCCAGAACCCCGTGCCAATGACCCCGGAAGCACCAGCCAAGCACGCCGGAACCACCTGCTCGACTCGCCAGAACCACCTGCCGATCACGCAAAAATCACCCCCCGGCTACGCCACAACCAGTTGGTGAACACTTTGGAATCACCTGCCAGGCTTGCTGGAACCACCTGCCAGTCATGCCAAAATCACCTGCCAACTACGCCAGAACCGCTTGGCGGACACTGCGGAAACACCTGTCGGGCCGGCTGGAACCACATCTCAGACGTGCCAGAAACGTGTTCATGAGATGCTGGAACCACACCCCGAACAGACGGATACCACCTGCCAGAACCGCCTGAACCACCTGCTGAGCACGCCGGAACCACCTGCTCGACTCACCGGTACCACCTCCCTGACACGCCAAAATCACCTGCTGGGTATGCCAGAACCACTTGGCGGACACTCCGGAATCATCTGCCGGACATGCCGGAACCAGCTCTCAGACACACCAGAACCAAGTGCCGGAGACGCCGGAAGCACCTGCCGAGCATGCCGGAGCCACCTGCTCGACTCGCCAGAAACACCTGCCGGACACGCCAAAATCACCTGCCGGGTATGCCAGAACCACCTGGCGGACACTACGGAATCACCTGCCGCGCATGCCGGAACCACCTCTCAGACGTGCCGGAAGCACGTGCCAGACACGCCGGAAACACCTACCGGACAGACGGGAACCACCTGCCAAGAACGCCGGAGCCACCTGTTCGACTCGCTGGAACCACCGGCCGGACAGGCCAATATCAACTGCTGGCTATGCCAGAACCACCTGGGGGACAGTCCGGGATCACCTGCCAGCCATGGCGGAACCACCTCTCAAACGTACCAGAACCACCTGCCGGAGAAGCTGGAAACACGTCCTGGACAGACTCCAACCACGTGACGGCCATGCCTGAACCACCTGCCGAGCACGGCGGAACCACCTGCCGGACACGCCAAAATCACCTGCGGGCTACGCCAGGACCACTTGGACGACTATCCGAAATGACCTGCCGGGCATGTTGGAACCACCTCTCAGACGTGCCAGAAGCACGTGGCGGACAGTCCGGAATCACCTGTTGGGCATACGCAACCACCTCTGAGACGTACCAGAACCACGTGCCGTGCACGCCGGAACCACCTACCGGACAGACCGGAATCAACTTTTGGGCATGCCGGAACCACCAGTCAGATGTGCCAGAAACACGTGCCGGAGACGCCGGAAGCACCTGCCGAGCACGTCGCAACCACCTGCTCAACTCGCCTGAACCACCTGCCGGACACGCCAAAATCACCTGCCCGCTACACCAGCCCCACTTCGGGGACAAGCCGGAATCACGTGAGGGGCATGCCGGCACAGCCTCTCAGACTGAACCTCGTGCCGGACACCACAGAACCACCTGCCGGACAGACCGGAACCACCTGCCGGACACGCCGGAACCACCGGCTCGACCCGCCGGAACGACCGCTGGACATGCAAAATCACCTGCCGGCCATGCCGGAAACACTTGGCGAACACTCCGGAATCACCTGCCGGGCATGCCGGAACCACCTCTCAGATATGCCAGAACCACGTGCCAATGACCCCGGAAGCACCTGCCGAGCACGCCGGAACCACCTGCTCGACTCGCCAGAACCACCTGCCGGACACGCAAAAATCACCTGCCGGCTACGCCACAACCAGTTGGGGAACACTTCGGAATCACCTGCCGGGCTTGCTGGAACCACCTTCCGGTCATGCCAAAATCACCTGCCAACTACGCCAGTACCACTTGGTGGACACTGTGGAAACACCTGTCGGGCCGGCCGGAACCACATCTCAGACGTGCCAGAACCATGTGCATGAGATGCTGGAACCACACCCCGAACAGACGGAAAACATCTGCCAGACCCGTCTGAACAACCTGCCGAGCACGCCGGAGCCACCTGCTCTACTCGCCGGAACCACCTACCTGACATGCCCAAATCACCAGCCGGGTATGCCAGAACCACTTGGCGGACACTCCGGAATCATCTGCCGGACATGCCGGAACCAGCTCTCAGACACACCAGAACCACGTGCCGGAGACGCCGGAAGCACCTGCCGAGCATGCTGGATCCACCTGCTCGACTCGCCAGAAACACCAGCCGGACACGCCAAAATCAACTGCCTGGTACGACAGAACCACCTGGCGGACACTCCGAAATCACGTGTCGCGCATGCCGGAACCACCTCTCAGACGTGACGGAAGCACGTGCCGGACACGCCGGAATCACCTACCGGACAGACCGGAACCACCTGCCGAGCACGCAGGAGCCACCTGTTCGACTCGCTGGAACCACCTGCCGGACAGGCCAATATCAACTGCTGGCTATGCCAGAACCACCTGGGGGACGGTCCGGAATCGCCTGCCAGCCATGGCGGAACCACCTCTCAGACGTACCAGAACCACCTGCCGGAGAAGCTGGAAACACGTCCTGGACAGTCTGGAACCACCTGCCGGCCAAGCCTGAAACACCTGCCAAGCACAACGGAACAACCTGCCAGACACGCCAAAATCACCAGCGTGTTATGCCAGAACCACTTGGAGGACTCTCTGGGATGACCTGCCGGGCATGCCGGAACCACCTCTCAGACGTGCCAGAACCATGTGGCGGACAGTCCGGAATCACCTGTTGGGCATGCGCAACCACCTCTGAGACGTACCAGAACCACGTGCCGTGCAGGCTGGAACCACCTACCAGACAGACCGGAATCACCTTTCGGGCATGCCGGAACCACCTGTCAGATGTGCCAGAAACACGTGCCGGAGACTCCGGAAGCACCTGCCAAGCACGTTGGAACCACCTGCTCAACTCGTCTGAACCACCTGCCGGACATGCCAAAATCACCTGCCGACTATGCCAGAACCACTTGGCGAACACTCCGGAATCACTTGCCGGGCATGCAGGAACCACCTCTCAGACATGCCAGAACCCCGTGCCAATGACCCCGGAAGCACCAGCCGAGCACTCCGGAACCACCTGCTCGACTCGCCAGAACCACCTGCCGATCACGCAAAAATCACCTGCCGGCTAAGCCACAACCAGTTGGTGAACACTTTGGAATCACCTGCCAGGCTTGCTGGAACCACCTGCCAGTCATGCCAAAATAACCTGCCAACTACGCCAGAACCGCTTGGCGGACACTGCGGAAACACCTGTCGGGCCGGCTGGAACCACATCTCAGACGTGCCAGAAACGTGTTCATGAGATGCTGGAACCACACACCGAACAGACGGATACCACCTGCCAGAACCGCCTGAACCACCTGCTGAGCACGCCGGAACCACCTGCTCGACTCACCGGTAACACCTCCCTGACACGCCAAAATCACCTGCTGGGTATGCCAGAACCACTTGGCGGACACTCCGGAATCATCTGCCGGACATGCCGGAACCAGCTCTCAGACACACCAGAACCACGTGCCGGAGACGCCGGAAGCACCTGCTGAGCATGCAGGAGCCACCTGCTCGACTCGCCAGAAACACCTGCCGGACACGCCAAAATCACCTGCCGGGTACGCCAGAACCACCTGGCGGACACTCCGAAACCACCTGTCGCGCATGCCGGAACCACCTCTCAGACGTGCCGGAAGCACGTGCCGGACACGCCGAAATCACCTACCGGACAGACCGGAACCACCTGCCGAGCACGCCGGAGCCACCTGTTCGACTCGCTGGAACCACCTGCCGGACAGGCCAATATCAACTGCTGGCTATGCCAGAACCACCTGGGGGACGGTCCGGAATCGCCTGCCAGCCATGGCGGAACCACCTCTCAGACGTACCAGAACAACCTGCCGGAGAAGCTGGAAACACGTCCTGGACAGACTGGAACCACGTGACGGCCATGCCTGAACCACCTGCCGAGCACGGCGGAACCACCTGCCGGACACGCCAAAATCAACTGCGGGCTTCGCCAGAACCACTTGGACCACTCTCCGAAATGACCTGCCGGGCATGTTGGAACCACCTCTCAGACGTGCCAGAAGCACGTGGCGGACAGTCCGGAATCACCTGTTGGGCATACGCAACCACCTCTGACACGTACCAGAACCACGTGCCGTGCACGCCGGAACCACCTACCGGACAGACCGGAATCAACTTTTGGGCATGCCGGAACCACCAGTCAGATGTGCCAGAAACACGTGCCGGAGACGCCGGAAGCACCTGCCGAGCACGTCGCAACCACCTGCTCAACTCGCCTGAACCACCTGCCGGACACGCCAAAATCACCTGCCCGCTACACCAGCCCCACTTCGGGGACAAGCCGGAATCACGTGAGGGGCATGCCGGCACAGCCTCTCAGACTGAACCTCGTGCCGGACACCACAGAACCACCTGCCGGACAGACCGGAACCACCTGCCGGACACGCCGGAACCAGCGGCTCGACCCGCCGGAACGACCGCTGGACATGCAAAATCACCTGCCGGCTACGCCGGAAACACTTGGCGAACACTCCGGAATCACCTGCCGGGCATGCCGGAACCACCTCTCAGATATGCCAGAACCACGTGCCAATGACCCCGGAACCACCTGCGGAGCACGCCGGAACCACCTGCTCGACTTGCCAGAACCACCTGCCGGACACGCAAAAATCATTTGCCGGCTACGCCACAACCAGTTGGGGAACACTTCGGAATCACCTGCCGGGCTTGCTGGAACCACCTGCCGGTCATGCCAAAATCACCTGCCAACTACGCCAGTACCACTTGGCGGACACTGTGGAAACACCTGTCGGGCCGGCCGGAACCACATCTCAGACGTGCCAGAACCATGTGCATGAGATGCTGGAACCACACCCCGAACAGACGGAAAACACCTGCCAGACCCGTCTGAACAACCTGCCGAGCACGCCGGAGCCACCTGCTGAACTCGCCGGAACCACCTACCTGACATGCCCAAATCACCAGCCGGGTATGCCAGAACCACTTGGCGGACACTCCGGAATCATCTGCCGGAGATGCCGGAACCAGCTCTCAGACACACCAGAACCACGTGCCGGAGACGCCGGAAGCACCTGCCGAGCATGCCGGAGCCACCTGCTCGACTCGCCAGAAACACCTGCCGGACACGCCAAAATCACCTGCCGGGTACGCCAGAACCACCTGGCGGACACTCCGAAACCACCTGTCGCGCATGCCGGAACCACCTCTCAGACGTGCCAGAACCATGTGGCGGACAGTCCGGAATCACCTGTTGGGCATGCGCAACCACCTCTGAGACGTACCAGAACCACATGCCGTGCAGGCTGGAACCACCTACCGGACAGACCGGAATCACCTTTCGGGCATGCCGGAACCACCTGTCAGATGTGCCAGAAACACGTGCCGGAGACGCCGGAAGCACCTGCCAAGCACGTTGGAACCACCTGCTCAACTCGCCTGAACCACCTGCCGGACATGCGAAAATCACCTGTCGACTATGCCAGAACCACTTGGCGAACACTCCGGAATCACTTGCCGGGCATGCAGGAACCACCTCTCAGACATGCCAGAACCCCGTGCCAATGACCCCGGAAGCACCAGCCAAGCACGCCGGAACCACCTGCTCGACTCGCCAGAACCACCTGCCGATCACGCAAAAATCACCCCCCGGCTACGCCACAACCAGTTGGTGAACACTTTGGAATCATCTGCCAGGCTTGCTGGAACCACCTGCCAGTCATGCCAAAATCACCTGCCAACTACGCCAGAACCGCTTGGCGGACACTGCGGAAACACCTGTCGGGCCGGCTGGAACCACATCTCAGACGTGCCAGAAACGTGTTCATGAGATGCTGGAACCACACCCCGAACAGACGGATACCACCTGCCAGAACCGCCTGAACCACCTGCTGAGCACGCCGGAACCACCTGCTCGACTCACCGGTACCACCTCCCTGACACGCCAAAATCACCTGCTGGGTATGCCAGAACCACTTGGCGGACACTCCGGAATCATCTGCCGGACATGCCGGAACCAGCTCTCAGACACACCAGAACCAAGTGCCGGAGACGCCGGAAGCACCTGCCGAGCATGCCGGAGCCACCTGCTCGACTCGCCAGAAACACCTGCCGGACACGCCAAAATCACCTGCCGGGTATGCCAGAACCGCCTGGCGGACACTACGGAATCACCTGCCGCGCATGCCGGAACCACCTCTCAGACGTGCCGGAAGCACGTGCCGGACACGCCGGAAACACCTACCGGACAGACCGGAACCACCTGCCAAGAACGCCGGAGCCACCTGCTCTACTCGCCGGAACCACCTACCTGACATGCCCAAATCACCAGCCGGGTATGCCAGAACCACTTGGCGGACACTCCGGAATCATCTGCCAGACATGCCGGAACCAGCTCTCAGACACACCAGAACCACGTGCCGGAGACGCCGGAAGCACATGCCGAGCATGCTGGATCCACCTGCTCGACTCGCCAGAAACACCAGCCGGACACGCCAAAATCAACTGCCTGGTACGACAGAACCACCTGGCGGACACTCCGAAATCACGTGTCGCGCATGCCGGAACCACCTCTCAGACGTGCCGGAAGCACGTGCCGGACACGCCGGAAACACCTACCGGACAGACCGGAACCACCTGCCGAGCACACCGGAGCCACCTGTTCGACTCGCTGGAACCACCTGCCGGACAGGCCAATATCAACTGCTGGCTATGCCAGAACCACCTGGGGGACGGTCCGGAATCGCCTGCCAGCCATGGCGGAACCACCTCTCAGACGTACCAGAACCACCTGCCGGAGAAGCTGGAAACACGTCCTGGACAGACTGGAACCACGTGACGGCCATGCCTGAACCACCTGCCGAGCACGGCGGAACCACCTGCCGGACATGCCAAAATCACCTGCGGGCTACGCCAGAACCACTTGGACGACTCTCCGAAATGACCTGCCGGGCATGTTGGAACCACCTCTCAGACGTGCCAGAAGCACGTGGCGGACAGTCCGGAATCACCTGTTGGGCATACGCAACCACCTCTGACACGTACCAGAACCACGTGCCGTGCACGCCGGAACCACCTACCGGACAGACCGGAATCAACTTTTGGGCATGCCGGAACCACCAGTCAGATGTGCCAGAAACACGTGCCGGAGACGCCGGAAGCACCTGCCGAGCACGTCGCAACCACCTGCTCAACTCGCCTGAACCACCTGCCGGACACGCCAAAATCACCTGCCCGCTACACCAGCCCCACTTCGGGGACAAGCCGGAATCACGTGAGGGGCATGCCGGCACAGCCTCTCAGACTGAACCTCGTGCCGGACACCACAGAACCACCTGCCGGACAGACCGGAACCACCTGCCGGACACGCCGGAACCACCGGCTCGACCCGCCGGAACGACCGCTGGACATGCAAAATCACCTGCCGGCTACGCCGGAAACACTTGGCGAACACTCCGGAATCACCTGCCGGGCATGCCGGAACCACCGCTCAGATATGCCAGAACCACGTGCCAATGACCCCGGAAGCACCTGCCGAGCACGCCGGAACCACCTGCTCGACTCGCCAGAACCACCTGCCGGACACGCAAAAATCACCTGCCGGCTACGCCACAACCAGTTGGGGAACACTTCGGAATCACCTGCCGGGCTTGCTGGAACCACCTGCCAGTCATGCCAAAATCACCTGCCAACTACGCCAGTACCACTTGGCGGACACTGTGGAAACACCTGTCGGGCCGGCCGGAACCACATCTCAGACGTGCCAGAACCATGTGCATGAGATGCTGGAACCACACCCCGAACAGACGGAAAACACCTGCCAGACCCGTCTGAACAACCTGCCGAGCACGCCGGAGCCACCTGCTGAACTCGCCGGAACCACCTACCTGACATGCCCAAATCACCAGCCGGGTATGCCAGAACCACTTGGCGGACACTCCGGAATCATCTGCCGGAGATGCCGGAACCAGCTCTCAGACACACCGGAACCACGTGCCGGAGACGCCGGAAGCACCTGCCGAGCATGCCGGAGCCACCTGCTCGACTCGCCAGAAACACCTGCCGGACACGCCAAAATCACCTGGCGGACACTCCGAAACCACCTGTCGCGCATGCCGGAACCACCTCTCAGACGTGCCGGAAGCACGTGCCGGACACGCCGGAATCACCTACCGGACAGACCGGAACCACCTGCCGAGCACGCCGGAGCCACCTGTTCGACTCGCTGGAACCACCTGCCGGACAGGCCAATATCAACTGCTGGCTATGCCAGAACCACCTGGGGGACGGTCCGGAATCACCTGCCAGCCATGGCGGAACCACCTCTCAGACGTACCAGAACCACCTGCCGGAGAAGCTGGAAACACGTCCTGGACAGTCTGGAACCACCTGCCTTCCAAGCCTGAAACACGTGCCAAGCACAACGGAACAACCTGCCAGACACGCCAAAATCACCTGCGTGTTATGCCAGAACCACTTAGAGGACTCTCTGGGATGACCTGCCGGGCATGCCGGAACCACCTCTCAGACGTGCCAGAACCATGTGGCGGACAGTCCGGAATCACCTGTTGGGCATGCGCAACCACCTCTGAGACGTACCAGAACCACATGCCGTGCAGGCTGGAACCACCTACCGGACAGACCGGAATCACCTTTCGGGCATGCCGGAACCACCTGTCAGATGTGCCAGAAACAGGTGCCGGAGACGCCGGAAGCACCTGCCAAGCACGTTGGAACCACCTGCTCAACTCGCCTGAACCACCTGCCGGACATGCGAAAATCACCTGTCGACTATGCCAGAACCACTTGGCGAACACTCCGGAATCACTTGCCGGGCATGCAGGAACCACCTCTCAGACATGCCAGAACCCCGTGCCAATGACCCCGGAAGCACCAGCCAAGCACGCCGGAACCACCTGCTCGACTCGCCAGAACCACCTGCCGATCACGCAAAAATCACCCCCCGGCTACGCCACAACCAGTTGGTGAACACTTTGGAATCACCTGCCAGGCTTGCTGGAACCACCTGCCAGTCATGCCAAAATCACCTGCCAACTACGCCAGAACCGCTTGGCGGACACTGCGGAAACACCTGTCGGGCCGGCTGGAACCACATCTCAGACGTGCCAGAAACGTGTTCATGAGATGCTGGAACCACACCCCGAACAGACGGATACCACCTGCCAGAACCGCCTGAACCACCTGCTGAGCACGCCGGAACCACCTGCTCGACTCACCGGTACCACCTCCCTGACACGCCAAAATCACCTGCTGGGTATGCCAGAACCACTTGGCGGACACTCCGGAATCATCTGCCGGACATGCCGGAACCAGCTCTCAGACACACCAGAACCAAGTGCCGGAGACGCCGGAAGCACCTGCCGAGCATGCCGGAGCCACCTGCTCGACTCGCCAGAAACACCTGCCGGACACGCCAAAATCACCTGCCGGGTATGCCAGAACCACCTGGCGGACACTACGGAATCACCTGCCGCGCATGGCGGAACCACCTCTCAGACGTGCCGGAAGCACGTGCCAGACACGCCGGAAACACCTACCGGACAGACCGGAACCACCTGCCAAGAACGCCGGAGCCACCTGTTCGACTCGCTGGAACCACCTGCCGGACAGGCCAATATCAACTGCTGGCTATGCCAGAACCACCTGGGGGACGGTCCGGAATCGCCTGCCAGCCATGGCGGAACCACCTCTCAGACGTACCAGAACCACCTGCCGGAGAAGCTGGAAACACGTCCTGGACAGACTGGAACCACGTGACGGCCATGCCTGAACCACCTGCCGAGCACGGCGGAACCACCTGCCGGACACGCCAAAATCACCTGCGGGCTACGCCAGAACCACTTGGACGACTCTCCGAAATGACCTGCCGGGCATGTTGGAACCACCTCTCAGATGTGCCACAAGCACGTGGCGGACAGTCCGGAATCACCTGTTGGGCATACGCAACCACCTCTGACACGTACCAGAACCACGTGCCGTGCACGCCGGAACCACCTACCGGACAGACCGGAATCAACTTTTGGGCATGCCGGAACCACCAGTCAGATGTGCCAGAAACACGTGCCGGAGACGCCGGAAGCACCTGCCGAGCACGTCGCAACCACCTGCTCAACTCACCTGAACCACCTGCCGGACACGCCAAAATCACCTGCCCGCTACACCAGCCCCACTTCGGGGACAAGCCGGAATCACGTGAGGGGCATGCCGGCACAGCCTCTCAGACTGAACCTCGTGCCGGACACCACAGAACCACCTGCCGGACAGACCGGAACCACCTGCCGGACACGCCGGAACCACCGGCTCGACCCGCCGGAACGACCGCTGGACATGCAAAATCACCTGCCGGCTACGCCGGAAACACTTGGCGAACACTCCGGAATCACCTGCCGGGCATGCCGGAACCACCTCTCAGATATGCCAGAACCACGTGCCAATTACCCCGGAACCACCTGCGGAGCACGCCGGAACCACCTGCTCGACTCGCCAGAACCACCTGCCGGACACGCAAAAATCACCTGCCGGCTACGCCACAACCAGTTGGGGAACACTTCGGAATCACCTGCCGGGCTTGCTGGAACCACCTGCCGGTCATGCTAAAATCACCTGCCAACTACGCCAGTACCACTTGGCGGACACTGTGGAAACACCTGTCGGGCCGGCCGGAACCACATCTCAGACGTGCCAGAACCATGTGCATGAGATGCTGGAACCACACCCCGAACAGACGGATACCACCTGCCAGACCCGTCTGAACAACCTGCCGAGCACGCCGGAGCCACCTGCTGAACTCGCCGGAACCACCTACCTGACATGCCCAAATCACCAGCCGGGTATGCCAGAACCACTTGGCGGACACTCCGGAATCATCTGCCGGAGATGCCGGAAGCAGCTCTCAGACACACCAGAACCACGTGCCGGAGACGCCGGAAGCACCTGCCGAGCATGCCGGAGCCACCTGCTCGACTCGCCAGAAACACCTGCCGGACACGCCAAAATCACCTGCCGGGTACGCCAGAACCACCTGGCGGACACTCCGAAACCACCTGTCGCGCATGCCGGAACCACCTCTCAGACGTGCCGGAAGCACGTGCCGGACACGCCGGAATCACCTACCGGACAGACCGGAACCACCTGCCGAGCACGCCGGAGCCACCTGTTCGACTCGCTGGAACCACCTGCCGGACAGGCCAATATCAACTGCTGGCTATGCCAGAACCACCTGGGGGACGGTCCGGAATCACCTGCCAGCCATGGCGGAACCACCTCTCAGACGTACCAGAACCACCTGCCGGAGAAGCTGGAAACACGTCCTGGACAGTCTGGAACCACCTGCCGGCCAAGCCTGAACCACCTGCCAAGCACAACGGAACAACCTGCCAGACACGCCAAAATCACCTGCGTGTTATGCCAGAACCACTTGGAGGACTCTCTGGGATGACCTGACGGGCATGCCGGAACCACCTCTCAGACGTGCCAGAACCATGTGGCGGACAGTCCGGAATCACCTGTTGGGCATGCGCAACCACCTCTGAGACGGACCAGAACCACATGCCGTGCAGGCTGGAACCACCTACCGGACAGACCGGAATCACCTTCCGGGCATGCCGGAACCACCTCTCAGATATGCCAGAACCACATGCCAATGACCCCGGAAGCACCTGCCGAGCACGCCGGAACCACCTGCTCGACTCGCCAGAACCACCTGCCGGACACGCAAAAATCACCTGCCGGCTACGCCACAACCAGTTGGGGAACACTTCGGAATCACCTGCCGGGCTTGCTGGAACCACCTGCCGGTCATGCCAACATCACCTGCCAGCTATGCCAGAACCACTTGGCGAACACCATGGAAACACCTGTCGGGCCGGCCGGAACCACCTCTCAGACGTGCCAGAACCATGTGCCTGAGATGCCGGAACCACACCCCGAACAGACCGAAACCACCTGCCAGACCCGCCTGAACCACCTGCCGAGCACGCCGGAACCACCTACTCGACTCGCCGGAACCACCTACCTGACACGCCAAAATCACCTGCCGGGTATGCCAGAGCCACTTGGTGGACACTCCGGAATCATCTGCCAGACATGCCAGAACCAGCTCTCAGACACACCAGAACCACGTGCCGGACACGCCGGAAGCCCCTGCTGAGCATGCCTGAGCCACATGCTCGACTTGCAAGAAACACCTGCCAGACACGCCAAAATCACCTGCCGGGTACGCCAGAACCACTTGGTGAACACTCCGGAATCACCTTCCGGGCATGCCGGAACCACCTCTCCGACTTGCCAGAACCATGTTCCCGACACGCCGGTACCACCTGCCGAGTATGCCAGAACCACCTGATCCACTCCCAAGAACCATCTGCTGGACACGCCAGAATCACCTGCCGGGTATGCCAGAACCACTTGGCAGACACTCCGGAACCACCTGCCCGGCATGCCGGAACCACCTCTCAGACTTGCCAGAACCATGTGCCGGACAGGCCTCAACCACCTGCCGAGTATACCGGAACCACCTGATCCACTCCCCAGAACCACCTGCTGGACACGCCAAAATCACCTGTCGGCTACGCCAGAGCCACTTGGTGGACACTCCGGAATCATCTGCCGGACATGCCGGAACCAGCTCTCAGACACACCAGAAACACGTGCCGGACAAGCCGGAAGCACCTGCTGAGAATGCCTGAGCCACATGCTCGACTTGCAAGAAACACCTGCCAGACACGCCAAAATCACCTACAGGGTACGCCAGAACCACGTGGCGGACTCTCCGGAATCACCTGTCGGGCATGCCGGAACCACCTCTCAGACGTGCCAGAACCTCTTGCCGGACACGCCAGAACCACCTGCCGGACAGACCGGAACCACCTGCCGGACATGCCGGAACCACCGGCTCGACTCGCCGGAACCACCGCCGGACATGCAAAATCACCTGCCGGCTACGCCGGAAACACTTGGCGAACACTCCGGAATCACCTGCCGGGCATGCCGGAACCACCTCTCAGACTTGCCAGAACCATGTTCCGGACACGCCGGTACCACCTGCCGAGTATGCCGGAAACACCTGATCCACACCCCAGAACCACCTGCTGGACATGCTAGAATCAGCTGCCGGCTATGCAAGAACCACTCAGCAGACACTCCGGAATCACATGTCAGGCATTCCGGAACCACCTCTCAGAGGTGCCAGAACCACATGCCGGAGACTCCGGAATCACCTGCCGGGCATGCCGGAACCACGTCTCAGAGGTGCCAGAACCACACGCCGGAGACCCCGGAATCACCTGCCGGGCCTGCCGGAACCATCTCTCAGATGTGCCAGAACCATGTTCTGGACACGCCGGTACCACATGCCGAGCTCGCCAGAGCCACCTTCTGAACACGCCAAAATCACCTGCCGGCTATGCCAGAACCACTCGGCAGACACTCCGGAACCACCTAGAGGACAGACCGGAACCACCTGCCGGACACGCCAGAACCACCTGCCGGACAGACCGGAACCACCTGCCGGACACCCCGGTACCGCCGGCTCGACTCGCCGGAACCACCGCCGGACATGCAAAATCACCTGCCGGCTACGCCAGAACCACTTGGTTAACACTCCGGAATCACCTTCCGGGCATGCCGGAACCAACTCTCAGACTTGCCAGAACCATGTGCCAGACAGGCCGCAACCACCTGCCGAGTATGCCGGAACCACCTGATCCACTCCCCAGAACCACCTGCTGGACACGCCAAAATCACCTGCCGGCTACGCCAGAACCACTTGGCGAACACTCCAGAATCACCTGCCGGGAATGCCGGAACCACCTCTCAGAGGTGCCAGAGCCACATGCCGGGGACTCCGGAATCACCTGCCAGGCATGCCGGAACCATCTCTCAGATGTGCCAGAACCATGTTCCGGACACGCCGGTACCACCTGCCGAGCTCGCCGGAACCACATGCTGGACACGCAAAAATCACCTGCCGGCTACGCCAGAACCACTCGGCAGACACTCCGGAATCACATGTCAGGCATTCCGGAACCACCTCTCAGAGGTGCCAGAACCACATGTCGGACACTCCGGGATCACCTGCCGGGCATGCCGGAACCACCTCTCAGACGTGCCAGAACCATATGCCGGACCTGCCGGAACCACCTGCCGAGCACGCCGGAACCACCTGCTCGACTCACCAGAGCCACCAGCCGGACACATCAGAAACACCTGCGGGGTACGCCAGAACCACTTGGAGTACTCTCCATGATCACCTGAGAGGCATGCCGGAACCACCTCTCAGACGTGGCAGAACCATGAGCCGGACACGCCTCAACCACCTGCCGAGTATACCGGAACCACCTGATCCACTCCCCAGAAACACCTGCCGGACACGCCAAAATCAGCTGCCGGCTACGCCAGAAACACTTGGCGGACACTCCAGGATCACCTGCCGGGCATGCCAGCACAACCTCTCCAAAGTTCCAGAAGCACGTGCCGGACAGGCCGGAACCATCTCCCGGACAGACCGGAAACACAGGAAACACTCGCCAGAACCACCTGTTTGACTCACCGGTCCCACCTGCCGGACACGCCAAAATCACCTGCCCGCTACACCAGAACCGCTTGGTGGACAAGCCGGAATCACGTGAAGTGCATGCCGACACAACCTCTCAGACGTGCCAGAACCTCGTGCCGGACACCCCAGACCCACATGCTGGACAGACCGGAACCACCTGCCTGACACGCCGGAACCACCGGCTCGACTCGCCGGAACCATTGCCGGACATGCAAAATCACCTGCCGGCTACGGCAGAACCACTTGGCGAACACTCGGGAATCACCTGCCGGGCATGGCGGAACCACCTCTCAGACATGCCGGAACCACATGCCAATGACACCGGAGGCACCTGCCGAGCACGCCAGAACCACCTGCTCGACTCGCCAAAACCACCTGCTGGACACGCCAAAATCAGCTGCCGGCTACGCCAGAAACACTTGGCGGACACTCCAGGATCACCTGCCGGGCATGCCAGCACAACCTCTCCAAAGTGCCAGAAGCACGTGCCGGACAGGCCGGAACCATCTCCCGGACAGACCGGAAACACAGGAAACACTCGCCAGAACCACCTGTTTGACTCACCGGTCCCACCTGCCGGACACGCCAAAATCACCTGCCCGCTACACCAGAACCGCTTGGTGGACAAGCCGGAATCACGTGAAGTGCATGCCGACACAACCTCTCAGACGTGCCAGAACCTCGTGCCGGACACCCCAGACCCACATGCTGGACAGACCGGAACCACCTGCCTGACACGCCGGAACCACCGGCTCGACTCGCCGGAACCATTGCCGGACATGCAAAATCACCTGCCGGCTACGGCAGAACCACTTGGCGAACACTCGGGAATCACCTGCCGGGCATGGCGGAACCACCTCTCAGACATGCCGGAACCACATGCCAATGACACCGGAAGCACCTGCCGAGCACGCCAGAACCACCAGCTCGACTTGCCAAAACCACCTGCTGGACAAACCAAAATCACCTGCCGGCTACGCCACAACCATTTGGTGAACACTTCGGAATCACCTGCCGGGCTGGCTGGAACCACCTGCCGGTCACGCCAACATCACCTGCCAGCTATGCCAGAACCACTTGGCGAACACCATGGAAACACCTGTCGGGCCGGCCGGAACCACCTCTCAGACGTGCCAGAACCATGTGCCTGAGATGCCGGAACCACACCCCGAACAGACCGAAACCACCTGCCAGACCCGCCTGAACCACCTGCCGAGCACGCCGGAACCACCTACTCGACCCGCCGGAACCACCTACCTGACACGCCAAAATCACCTGCCGGGTATGCCAGAACCACTTGGTGGACACTCCGGAATCATCTGCCGGACATGCCAGAACCAGCTCTCAGACACATCGGAACCTCGTGCCGGACACGCCGGAAGCACCTGCTGATCATGCCTGAGCCACATGCTCTATTTGCAAGAAACACCTTCCAGACACGCCAAAATCATCTGCCGGGTACGCCAGAACCACTTGGTGAACACTCCGGAATCACCTTCCGGGCATGCCGGAACCACCTCTCAGACTTGCCAGAACCATGTTCCGGACACGCCGGTACCACCTGCCGAGTATGCCGGAACCTCCTGATCCACTCCCCAGAACCACCTGCTGGACACGCCAGAATCACCTGCCGGCTATGCCAGAACCACTCGGCAGACACTCCGGAACCACCTGCCCGGCATGCCGGAACCACCTCTCAGAGGTGCCAGAACCACTCGGCAGACACTCCGGAACCACCTGCCCGGCATGCCGGAACCATCTCTCAGACGTGCCACAACCACTTGCCGAAGAGACCAGAAGCACCTGCCGAGCTCGCCGGAACCACCTTCTGGACATGCCGGAACCACCTGCCTCACAGGCCAAATTCATATGCCGGCTACGCCAAAACCACTTGGTTGACACTCCAGAATCACCTTGCGGGCATGCCAGAACCACGTCATGGACAGACGGCAAACACCTGCCGGACCTGCCGGAACCACCTGCCGGACAGACCGGAACCACCTGCCGGACACGCCGGAACCGCTGGCTCGACTCGCCCGAACCACCGCCGGACATGCAAAATCACCTGCCGGCTACGCCAGAACCACTTGGCGAACACTCCGGAATCACCTGCCGGGCATGCCGGAACCACCTCTCAGACTTGCCAGAACCATGTTCCGGACACGCCGGTACCACCTGCCGAGTATGCCGGAACCACCTGATCCACTCCCCAGAACCACCTGCTGGACATGCCAGAATCACGTGCGGGCTACGCCAGAACCACTCGGCAGACACTCCGGGACCACCTGCCGGGCATGCCGGAACCACCTCTCAGAGGTGCCAGAACCACATGCCGGAGACTCAGGAATCACCTGCCGGGCATGCCGGAACCAGCTCTCAGAGGTGCCAGAACCACATGCCGGACACTCCGGAATCACCTCCCGGGCTTGCCGGAACCATCTCTCAGACGTGCCACAACCACGTGCCGCAGAGACCAGAAGCACGTGCCGAGCTCGTCGGAACCACCTGCTAGACATGCTGGAACCACCTGCCTCACAGGCCAAAATCATATGCCGGCTACGCCAAAACCACTTGGTGGACACTCCAGAATCAACTTGCGGGCATGCCGGAACCACGTCATGGACAGACGGCAAACACCTGCCGGACCTGCCGGAACCACCTGCCGAGCACGCCGGAACCACCTGCTCGACTCACCAGAGCCACCAGCCGGACACATCAGAAACACCTGCGGGGTACGCCAGAACCACTTGGAGGACTCTCCGTGATCACCTGAGAGGCATGCCGGAACCACCTCTCAGAGGTGCCAGAGCCACATGCCGGGGACTCCGGAATCACCTGCCAGGCATGCCGGAACCATCTCTCAGATGTGCCAGAACCATGTTCCGGACACTCCGGTACCACCTGCCGAGCTCGCCGGAACCACCTGCTGGACACGCCAAAATCACCTGCCGGCTACGCCAGAACCACTCGGCAGACACTCCGGAATCACATGTCAGGCATTCCGGAACCACCTCTCAGAGGTGCCAGAACCACATGTCGGACACTCCGGGATCACCTGCCGGGCATGCCGGAACCACCTCTCAGACGTGCCAGAACCATGTGCCGGACACGCCGCAACCACCTGCCGAGTATGCCGGAACCACCTGCTCCACTCCCCAGAACCACCTGCTGCACACGCCAAAATCACCTGCCGGATATGCCAGAACCACTCGGCAGACACTCCGGAAGCACCTCCAGGACAGACCGGAACCACCTGCCGGACACGCCGGGACAACCTGCTTGACTCGCCAGAACCACCTGCCGGACACGCCAGAATCACCAGCCGGCTACGCCACAACCACTTGTCGGACACTCCGGAATCCCCTGCCGGGCATGCTGGAACCACCTCTCAGAGGTGCCACAGCGACATGCAGGAGACGGCGGTAGCACCTGCCGAGAATGCCGGAAGTTCCTGATCCACTCCGCGGAACCACCTGCCGGAAACTCCAAAATGACCTGCCGGCTACGCCAGAACCACTTGGCGGACACTCCAGAATCACCTGCCGGGCATGCCAGCACAACCTCTCCGAAGTGCCCGAAGCACGTGCCGGACAGGCCAGAACCATCTCCCGGACAGACCGGAAACACAGGAAACACTCGCCGGAACCACCTGCTTGACTCACGGGTCCCACCTGCCGGACACGACAAAATCACCTGCCCGCTACACCAGAACCACTTGGTGGACAAGCCGGAATCACGTGAAGTGCATGCCGACACAACCTCTCAGACGTGCCAGAACCTCGTGCCGGACACCCCAGACCCACATGCTGGACAGACCGGAACCACCTGCCTGACACGCCGGAACCACCGGCTCGACTCGCCGGAACCATTGCCGGACATGCAAAATCACCTGCCGGCTACGGCAGAACCACTTGGCGAACACTCGGGAATCACCTGCCGGGCATGGCGGAACCACCTCTCAGACATGCCGGAACCACATGCCAATGACACCGGAAGCACCTGCCGAGCACGCCAGAACCACCTGCTCGACTCGCCAAAACCACCTGCTGGACACGCCAAAATCACCTGCCGGCTACGCCACAACCATTTGGTGAACACTTCGGAATCACCTGCCGGGCTGGCTGGAACCACCTGCCGGTCACGCCAACATCACCTGCCAGCTATGCCAGAACCACTTGGCGAACACCATGGAAACACCTGTCGGGCCGGCCGGAACCACCTCTCAGACGTGCCAGAACCATGTGCCTGAGATGCCGGAACCACACCCCGAACAGACCGAAGCCACCTGCCAGACCCGCCTGAACCACCTGCCGAGCACGCCGGAACCACCTACTCGACTCGCCGGAACCACCTACCTGACACGCCAAAATCACCTGCCGGGTATGCCAGAACCACTTGGTGGACACTCCGGAATCATCTGCCAGACATGCCAGAACCAGCTCTCAGACACATCGGAACCTCGTGCCGGACACGCCGGAAGCACCTGCTGAGCATGCCTGAGCCACATGCTCTATTTGCAAGAAACACCTTCCAGACACGCCAAAATCATCTGCCGGGTACGCCAGAACCACTTGGTGAACACTCCGGAATCACCTTCCGGGCATGCCGGAACCACCTCTCAGACTTGCCAGAACCATGTTCCGGACACGCCGGTACCACCTGCCGAGTATGCCGGAACCTCCTGATCCACTCCCCAGAACCACCTGCTGGACACGCCAGAATCACCTGCCGGCTATGCCAGAACCACTCGGCAGACACTCCGGAACCACCTGCCCGGCATGCCGGAACCACCTCTCAGAGGTGCCAGAACCACTCGGCAGACACTCCGGAACCACCTGCCCGGCATGCCGGAACCATCTCTCAGACGTGCCACAACCACTTGCCGAAGAGACCAGAAGCACCTGCCGAGCTCGCCGGAACCACCTTCTGGACATGCCGGAACCACCTGCCTCACAGGCCAAATTCATATGCCGGCTACGCCAAAACCACTTGGTTGACACTCCAGAATCACCTTGCGGGCATGCCAGAACCACGTCATGGACAGACGGCAAACACCTGCCGGACCTGCCGGAACCACCTGCCGGACAGACCGGAACCACCTGCCGGACACGCCGGAACCGCCGGCTCGACTCGCCCGAACCAACGCCGGACATGCAAAATCACCTGCCGGCTACGCCAGAACCACTTGGCGAACACTCCGGAATCACCTGCCGGGCATGCCGGAACCACCTCTCAGACTTGCCAGAACCATGTTCCGGACACGCCGGTACCACCTGCCGAGTATGCCGGAACCACCTGATCCACTCCCCAGAACCACCTGCTGGACATGCCAGAATCACGTGCGGGCTACGCCAGAACCACTCGGCAGACACTCCGGGACCACCTGCCGGGCATGCCGGAACCACCTCTCAGAGGTGCCAGAACCACATGCCGGAGACTCAGGAATCACCTGCCGGGCATGCCGGAACCAGCTCTCAGAGGTGCCAGAACCACATGCCGGACACTCCGGAATCACCTCCCGGGCTTGCCGGAACCATCTCTCAGACGTGCCACAACCACGTGCCGCAGAGACCAGAAGCACGTGCCGAGCTCGTCGGAACCACCTGCTAGACATGCTGGAACCACCTGCCTCACAGGCCAAAATCATATGCCGGCTACGCCAAAACCACTTGGTGGACACTCCAGAATCAACTTGCGGGCATGCCGGAACCACGTCATGGACAGACGGCAAACACCTGCCGGACCTGCCGGAACCACCTGCCGAGCACGCCGGAACCACCTGCTCGACTCACCAGAGCCACCAGCCGGACACATCAGAAACACCTGCGGGGTACGCCAGAACCACTTGGAGGACTCTCCGTGATCACCTGAGAGGCATGCCGGAACCACCTCTCAGAGGTGCCAGAGCCACATGCCGGGGACTCCGGAATCACCTGCCAGGCATGCCGGAACCATCTCTCAGATGTGCCAGAACCATGTTCCGGACACTCCGGTACCACCTGCCGAGCTCGCCGGAACCACCTGCTGGACACGCCAAAATCACCTGCCGGCTACGCCAGAACCACTCGGCAGACACTCCGGAATCACATGTCAGGCATTCCGGAACCACCTCTCAGAGGTGCCAGAACCACATGTCGGACACTCCGGGATCACCTGCCGGGCATGCCGGAACCACCTCTCAGACGTGCCAGAACCATGTGCCGGACACGCCGCAACCACCTGCCGAGTATGCCGGAACCACCTGCTCCACTCCCCAGAACCACCTGCTGCACACGCCAAAATCACCTGCCGGATATGCCAGAACCACTCGGCAGACACTCCGGAAGCACCTCCAGGACAGACCGGAACCACCTGCCGGACACGCCGGGACCACCTGCTTGACTCGCCAGAACCACCTGCCGGACACGCCAGAATCACCAGCCGGCTACGCCACAACCACTTGTCGGACACTCCGGAATCCCCTGCCGGGCATGCTGGAACCACCTCTCAGAGGTGCCACAGCGACATGCAGGAGACGGCGGTAGCACCTGCCGAGAATGCCGGAAGTTCCTGATCCACTCCGCGGAACCACCTGCCGGACACTCCAAAATGACCTGCCGGCTACGCCAGAACCACTTGGCGGACACTCCAGAATCACCTGCCGGGCATGCCAGCACAACCTCTCCGAAGTGCCCGAAGCACGTGCCGGACAGGCCGGAACCATCTCCCGGACAGACCGGAAACACAGGAAACACTCGCCGGAACCACCTGCTTGACTCACGGGTCCCACCTGCCGGACACGACAAAATCACCTGCCGGCTACGCCAGAACCACTCGGCAGACACTCCGGAATCACATGTCAGGCATTCCGGAACCACCTCTCAGAGGTGCCAGAACCACATGTCGGACACTCCGGAATCATCTGCCGGACATGCCAGAACCACCTCTCAGACTTGCCAGAACCATGTTCCGGACACGCCGGTACCACCTGCCGAGTATGCCGGAACCACCTGATCCACTCCCCAGAACCACCTGCTGGACACGCCAGAATCAGCTGCCGGCTAGGCAAGAGCCACTCGGCGGACACTCTGGAATCACATGTCAGGCATTCCGGAACCACCTCTCAGAGGTGCCAGAACCACATGCCGGAGACTCAGGAATCACCTGCCGGGCATTCCGGAACCATCTCTCAGACGTGCCACAACCACGTGCCGCAGAGACCAGAAGCACGTGCCGAGCCCGCCGGAACCACCTGCTAGACATGCTGGAACCACCTGCCTCACAGGCCAAAATCATATGCCGGCTACGCCAAAACCACTTGGTGGACACTCCAGAATCAACTTGCGGGCATGCCGGAACCACGTCATGGACAGACGGCAAACACCTGCCGGACCTGCCGGAACCACCTGCCGAGCACGCCGGAACCACCTGCTCGACTCACCAGAGCCACCAGCCGGACACATCAGAAACACCTGCGGGGTACGCCAGAACCACTTGGAGTACTCTCCATGATCACCTGAGAGGCATGCCGGAACCACCTCTCAGACGTGGCAGAACCATGAGCCGGACACGCCTCAACCACCTGCCAAGTATACCGGAACCACCTGATCCACTCCCCAGAAACACCTGCCGGACACGCCAAAATCAGCTGCCGGCTACGCCAGAAACACTTGGCGGACACTCCAGGATCACCTGCCGGGCATGCCAGCACAACCTCTCCAAAGTTCCAGAAGCACGTGCCGGACAGGCCGGAACCATCTCCCGGACAGACCGGAAACACAGGAAACACTCGCCAGAACCACCTGTTTGACTCACCGGTCCCACCTGCCGGACACGCCAAAATCACCTGCCCGCTACACCAGAACCACTTGGTGGACAAGCCGGAATCACGTGACGTGCATGCCGACACAACCTCTCAGACGTGCCAGAACCTCGTGCCGGACACCCCAGACCCACATGCTGGACAGACCGGAACCACCTGCCTGACACGCCGGAACCACCGGCTCGACTCGCCGGAACCATTGCCGGACATGCAAAATCACCTGCCGGCTACGGCAGAACCACTTGGCGAACACTCGGGAATCACCTGCCGGGCATGGCGGAACCACCTCTCAGACATGCCGGAACCACATGCCAATGACACCGGAAGCACCTGCCGAGCACGCCAGAACCACCTGCTCGACTCGCCAAAACCACCTGCTGGACACGCCAAAATCACCTGCCGGCTACGCCACAACCATTTGGTGAACACTTCGGAATCACCTGCCGGGCTGGCTGGAACCACCTGCCGGTCACGCCAACATCACCTGCCAGCTATGCCAGAACCACTTGGCGAACACCATGGAAACACCTGTCGGGCCGGCCGGAACCACCTCTCAGACGTGCCAGAACCATGTGCCTGAGATGCCGGAACCACACCCCGAACAGACCGAAACCACCTGCCAGACCCGCCTGAACCACCTGCCGAGCACGCCGGAACCACCTACTCGACCCGCCGGAACCACCTACCTGACACGCCAAAATCACCTGCCGGGTATGCCAGAACCACTTGGTGGACACTCCGGAATCATCTGCCGGACATGCCAGAACCAGCTCTCAGACACATCGGAACCTCGTGCCGGACACGCCGGAAGCACCTGCTGATCATGCCTGAGCCACATGCTCTATTTGCAAGAAACACCTTCCAGACACGCCAAAATCATCTGCCGGGTACGCCAGAACCACTTGGTGAACACTCCGGAATCACCTTCCGGGCATGCCGGAACCACCTCTCAGACTTGCCAGAACCATGTTCCGGACACGCCGGTACCACCTGCCGAGTATGCCGGAACCTCCTGATCCACTCCCCAGAACCACCTGCTGGACACGCCAGAATCACCTGCCGGCTATGCCAGAACCACTCGGCAGACACTCCGGAACCACCTGCCCGGCATGCCGGAACCACCTCTCAGAGGTGCCAGAACCACTCGGCAGACACTCCGGAACCACCTGCCCGGCATGCCGGAACCATCTCTCAGACGTGCCACAACCACTTGCCGAAGAGACCAGAAGCACCTGCCGAGCTCGCCGGAACCACCTTCTGGACATGCCGGAACCACCTGCCTCACAGGCCAAATTCATATGCCGGCTACGCCAAAACCACTTGGTTGACACTCCAGAATCACCTTGCGGGCATGCCAGAACCACGTCATGGACAGACGGCAAACACCTGCCGGACCTGCCGGAACCACCTGCCGGACAGACCGGAACCACCTGCCGGACACGCCGGAACCGCTGGCTCGACTCGCCCGAACCACCGCCGGACATGCAAAATCACCTGCCGGCTACGCCAGAACCACTTGGCGAACACTCCGGAATCACCTGCCGGGCATGCCGGAACCACCTCTCAGACTTGCCAGAACCATGTTCCGGACACGCCGGTACCACCTGCCGAGTATGCCGGAACCACCTGATCCACTCCCCAGAACCACCTGCTGGACATGCCAGAATCACGTGCGGGCTACGCCAGAACCACTCGGCAGACACTCCGGGACCACCTGCCGGGCATGCCGGAACCACCTCTCAGAGGTGCCAGAACCACATGCCGGAGACTCAGGAATCACCTGCCGGGCATGCCGGAACCACCTCTCAGAGGTGCCAGAACCACATGCCGGACACTCCGGAATCACCTCCCGGGCTTGCCGGAACCATCTCTCAGACGTGCCACAACCACGTGCCGCAGAGACCAGAAGCACGTGCCGAGCTCGTCGGAACCACCTGCTAGACATGCTGGAACCACCTGCCTCACAGGCCAAAATCATATGCCGGCTACGCCAAAACCACTTGGTGGACACTCCAGAATCAACTTGCGGGCATGCCGGAACCACGTCATGGACAGACGGCAAACACCTGCCGGACCTGCCGGAACCACCTGCCGAGCACGCCGGAACCACCTGCTCGACTCACCAGAGCCACCAGCCGGACACATCAGAAACACCTGCGGGGTACGCCAGAACCACTTGGAGGACTCTCCGTGATCACCTGAGAGGCATGCCGGAACCACCTCTCAGAGGTGCCAGAGCCACATGCCGGGGACTCCGGAATCACCTGCCAGGCATGCCGGAACCATCTCTCAGATGTGCCAGAACCATGTTCCGGACACTCCGGTACCACCTGCCGAGCTCGCCGGAACCACCTGCTGGACACGCCAAAATCACCTGCCGGCTACGCCAGAACCACTCGGCAGACACTCCGGAATCACATGTCAGGCATTCCGGAACCACCTCTCAGAGGTGCCAGAACCACATGTCGGACACTCCGGAATCATCTGCCGGACATGCCAGAACCACCTCTCAGACTTGCCAGAACCATGTTCCGGACACGCCGGTACCACCTGCCGAGTATGCCGGAACCACCTGATCCACTCCCCAGAACCACCTGCTGGACACGCCAGAATCAGCTGCCGGCTAGGCAAGAGCCACTCGGCGGACACTCCGGAATCACATGTCAGGCATTCCGGAACCACCTCTCAGAGGTGCCAGAACCACATGCCGGAGACTCCGGAATCACCTGCCGGGCATGCCGGAACCACCTCTCAGAGGTGCCAGAACCACATGCCGGAGACTCAGGAATCACCTGCCGGGCATTCCGGAACCATCTCTCAGACGTGCCACAACCACGTGCCGCAGAGACCAGAAGCACGTGCCGAGCTCGCCGGAACCACCTGCTAGACATGCTGGAACCACCTGCCTCACAGGCCAAAATCATATGCCGGCTACGCCAAAACCACTTGGTGGACACTCCAGAATCAACTTGCGGGCATGCCGGAACCACGTCATGGACAGACGGCAAACACCTGCCGGACCTGCCGGAACCACCTGCCGAGCACGCCGGAACCACCTGCTCGACTCACCAGAGCCACCAGCCGGACACATCAGAAACACCTGCGGGGTACGCCAGAACCACTTGGAGTACTCTCCATGATCACCTGAGAGGCATGCCGGAACCACCTCTCAGACGTGGCAGAACCATGAGCCGGACACGCCTCAACCACCTGCCGAGTATACCGGAACCACCTGATCCACTCCCCAGAAACACCTGCCGGACACGCCAAAATCAGCTGCCGGCTACGCCAGAAACACTTGGCGGACACTCCAGGATCACCTGCCGGGCATGCCAGCACAACCTCTCCAAAGTTCCAGAAGCACGTGCCGGACAGGCCGGAACCATCTCCCGGACAGACCGGAAACACAGGAAACACTCGCCAGAACCACCTGTTTGACTCACCGGTCCCACCTGCCGGACACGCCAAAATCACCTGCCCGCTACACCAGAACCACTTGGTGGACAAGCCGGAATCACGTGACGTGCATGCCGACACAACCTCTCAGACGTGCCAGAACCTCGTGCCGGACACCCCAGACCCACATGCTGGACAGACCGGAACCACCTGCCTGACACGCCGGAACCACCGGCTCGACTCGCCGGAACCATTGCCGGACATGCAAAATCACCTGCCGGCTACGGCAGAACCACTTGGCGAACACTCGGGAATCACCTGCCGGGCATGGCGGAACCACCTCTCAGACATGCCGGAACCACATGCCAATGACACCGGAAGCACCTGCCGAGCACGCCAGAACCACCTGCTCGACTCGCCAAAACCACCTGCTGGACACGCCAAAATCACCTGCCGGCTACGCCACAACCATTTGGTGAACACTTCGGAATCACCTGCCGGGCTGGCTGGAACCACCTGCCGGTCACGCCAACATCACCTGCCAGCTATGCCAGAACCACTTGGCGAACACCATGGAAACACCTGTCGGGCCGGCCAGAACCACCTCTCAGACGTGCCAGAACCATGTGCCTGAGATGCCGAAACCACACCCCGAACAGACCGAAACCACCTGCCAGACCCGCCTGAACCACCTGCCGAGCACGCCGGAACCACCTACTCGACTCGCCGGAACCACCTACCTGACACGCCAAAATCACCTGCCGGGTATGCCAGAGCCACTTGGTGGACACTCCGGAATCATCTGCCGGACATGCCAGAACCAGCTCTCAGACACACCAGAACCACGTGCCGGACACGCCGGAAGCGCCTGCTGAGCATGCCTGAGCCACATGCTCGATTTGCAAGAAACACCTTCCAGACACGCCAAAATCATCTGCCGGGTACGCCAGAACCACTTGGTGAACACTCCGGAATCACCTTCCGGGCATGCCGGAACCACCTCTCAGACTTGCCAGAACCATGTTCCGGACACGCCGGTACCACCTGCCGAGTATGCCGGAACCACCTGATCCACTCCCCAGAACCACCTGCTGGACACGCCAGAATCACCTGCCGGCTATGCCAGAACCACTCGGCAGACACTCCGGAACCACCTGCCCGGCATGCCGGAACCACCTCTCAGAGGTGCCAGAACCACTCGGCAGACACTCCGGAACCACCTGCCCGGCATGCCGGAACCATCTCTCAGACGTGCCACAACCACTTGCCGAAGAGACCAGAAGCACCTGCCGAGCTCGCCGGAACCACCTTCTGGACATGCCGGAACCACCTGCCTCACAGGCCAAATTCATATGCCGGCTACGCCAAAACCACTTGGTTGACACTCCAGAATCACCTTGCGGGCATGCCAGAACCACGTCATGGACAGACGGCAAACACCTGCCGGACCTGCCGGAACCACCTGCCGGACAGACCGGAACCACCTGCCGGACACGCCGGAACCGCCGGCTCGACTCGCCCGAACCACCGCCGGACATGCAAAATCACCTGCCGGCTACGCCAGAACCACTTGGCGAACACTCCGGAATCACCTGCCGGGCATGCCGGAACCACCTCTCAGACTTGCCAGAACCATGTTCCGGACACGCCGGTACCACCTGCCGAGTATGCCGGAACCACCTGATCCACTCCCCAGAACCACCTGCTGGACATGCCAGAATCACGTGCGGGCTACGCCAGAACCACTCGGCAGACACTCCGGGACCACCTGCCGGGCATGCCGGAACCACCTCTCAGAGGTGCCAGAACCACATGCCGGAGACTCAGGAATCACCTGCCGGGCATGCCGGAACCAGCTCTCAGAGGTGCCAGAACCACATGCCGGACACTCCGGAATCACCTGCCGGGCATGCCGGAACCATCTCTCAGACGTGCCACAACCACGTGCCGCAGAGACCAGAAGCACGTGCCGAGCTCGTCGGAACCACCTGCTAGACATGCTGGAACCACCTGCCTCACAGGCCAAAATCATATGCCGGCTACGCCAAAACCACTTGGTGGACACTCCAGAATCAACTTGCGGGCATGCCGGAACCACGTCATGGACAGACGGCAAACACCTGCCGGACCTGCCGGAACCACCTGCCGAGCACGCCGGAACCACCTGCTCGACTCACCAGAGCCACCAGCCGGACACATCAGAAACACCAGCGGGGTACGCAAGAACCACTTGGAGGACTCTCCGTGATCACCTGAGAGGCATGCCGGAACCACCTCTCAGAGGTGCCAGAGCCACATGCCGGGGACTCCGGAATCACCTGCCAGGCATGCCGGAACCATCTCTCAGATGTGCCAGAACCATGTTCCGGACACTCCGGTACCACCTGCCGAGCTCGCCGGAACCACCTGCTGGACACGCCAAAATCACCTGCCGGCTACGCCAGAACCACTCGGCAGACACTCCGGAATCACATGTCAGGCATTCCGGAACCACCTCTCAGAGGTGCCAGAACCACATGTCGGACACTCCGGGATCACCTGCCGGGCATGCCGGAACCACCTCTCAGACGTGCCAGAACCATGTGCCGGACACGCCGCAACCACCTGCCGAGTATGCCGGAACCACCTGCTCCACTCCCCAGAACCACCTGCTGCACACGCCAAAATCACCTGCCGGATATGCCAGAACCACTCGGCAGACACTCCGGAAGCACCTCCAGGACAGACCGGAACCACCTGCCGGACACGCCGGGACCACCTGCTTGACTCGCCAGAACCACCTGCCGGACACGCCAGAATCACCAGCCGGCTACGCCACAACCACTTGTCGGACACTCCGGAATCCCCTGCCGGGCATGCTGGAACCACCTCTCAGAGGTGCCACAGCGACATGCAGGAGACGGCGGTAGCACCTGCCGAGAATGCCGGAAGTTCCTGATCCACTCCGCGGAACCACCTGCCGGACACTCCAAAATGACCTGCCGGCTACGCCAGAACCACTTGGCGGACACTCCAGAATCACCTGCCGGGCATGCCAGCACAACCTCTCCGAAGTGCCCGAAGCACGTGCCGGACAGGCCAGAACCATCTCCCGGACAGACCGGAAACACAGGAAACACTCGCCGGAACCACCTGCTTGACTCACGGGTCCCACCTGCCGGACACGACAAAATCACCTGCCCGCTACACCAGAACCACTTGGTGGACAAGCCGGAATCACGTGACGTGCATGCCGACACAACCTCTCAGACGTGCCAGAACCTCGTGCCGGACACCCCAGACCCACATGCTGGACAGACCGGAACCACCTGCCTGACACGCCGGAACCACCGGCTCGACTCGCCGGAACCATTGCCGGACATGCAAAATCACCTGCCGGCTACGGCAGAACCACTTGGCGAACACTCGGGAATCACCTGCCGGGCATGGCGGAACCACCTCTCAGACATGCCGGAACCACATGCCAATGACACCGGAAGCACCTGCCGAGCACGCCAGAACCACCTGCTCGACTCGCCAAAACCACCTGCTGGACACGCCAAAATCACCTGCCGGCTACGCCACAACCATTTGGTGAACACTTCGGAATCACCTGCCGGGCTGGCTGGAACCACCTGCCGGTCACGCCAACATCACCTGCCAGCTATGCCAGAACCACTTGGCGAACAACATGGAAACACCTGTCGGGCCGGCCGGAACCACCTCTCAGACGTGCCAGAACCATGTGCCTGAGATGCCGGAACCACACCCCGAACAGACCGAAACCACCTGCCAGACCCGCCTGAACCACCTGCCGAGCACGCCGGAACCACCTACTCGACTCGCCGGAACCACCTACCTGACACGCCAAAATCACCTGCCGGGTATGCCAGAGCCACTTGGTGGACACTCCGGAATCATCTGCCGGACATGCCAGAACCACCTCTCAGACTTGCCAGAACCATGTTCCGGACACGCCGGTACCACCTGCCGAGTATGCCGGAACCACCTGATCCACTCCCCAGAACCACCTGCTGGACACGCCAGAATCAGCTGCCGGCTAGGCAAGAGCCACTCGGCAGACACTCCGGAATCACATGTCAGGCATTCCGGAACCACCTCTCAGAGGTGCCAGAACCACATGCCGGAGACTCCGGAATCACCTGCCGGGCATGCCGGAACCACCTCTCAGAGGTGCCAGAACCACATGCCGGAGACTCAGGAATCACCTGCCGGGCATGCCGGAACCATCTCTCAGACGTGCCACAACCACGTGCCGCAGAGACCAGAAGCACGTGCCGAGCTCGCCGGAACCACCTGCTAGACATGCTGGAACCACCTGCCTCACAGGCCAAAATCATATGCCGGCTACGCCAAAACCACTTGGTGGACACTCCAGAATCAACTTGCGGGCATGCCGGAACCACGTCATGGACAGACGGCAAACACCTGCCGGACCTGCCGGAACCACCTGCCGAGCACGCCGGAACCACCTGCTCGACTCACCAGAGCCACCAGCCGGACACATCAGAAACACCTGCGGGGTACGCCAGAACCACTTGGAGTACTCTCCATGATCACCTGAGAGGCATGCCGGAACCACCTCTCAGACGTGGCAGAACCATGAGCCGGACACGCCTCAACCACCTGCCGAGTATACCGGAACCACCTGATCCACTCCCCAGAAACACCTGCCGGACACGCCAAAATCAGCTGCCGGCTACGCCAGAAACACTTGGCGGACACTCCAGGATCACCTGCCGGGCATGCCAGCACAACCTCTCCAAAGTTCCAGAAGCACGTGCCGGACAGGCCGGAACCATCTCCCGGACAGACCGGAAACACAGGAAACACTCGCCAGAACCACCTGTTTGACTCACCGGTCCCACCTGCCGGACACGCCAAAATCACCTGCCCGCTACACCAGAACCGCTTGGTGGACAAGCCGGAATCACGTGAAGTGCATGCCGACACAACCTCTCAGACGTGCCAGAACCTCGTGCCGGACACCCCAGACCCACATGCTGGACAGACCGGAACCACCTGCCTGACACGCCGGAACCACCGGCTCGACTCGCCGGAACCATTGCCGGACATGCAAAATCACCTGCCGGCTACGGCAGAACCACTTGGCGAACACTCGGGAATCACCTGCCGGGCATGGCGGAACCACATCTCAGACATGCCGGAACCACATGCCAATGACACCGGAAGCACCTGCCGAGCACGCCAGAACCACCTGCTCGACTCGCCAAAACCACCTGCTGGACACGCCAAAATCACCTGCCGGCTACGCCACAACCATTTGGTGAACACTTCGGAATCACCTGCCGGGCTGGCTGGAACCACCTGCCGGTCACGCCAACATCACCTGCCAGCTATGCCAGAACCACTTGGCGAACACCATGGAAACACCTGTCGGGCCGGCCGGAACCACCTCTCAGACGTGCCAGAACCATGTGCCTGAAATGCCGAAACCACACCCCGAACAGACCGAAACCACCTGCCAGACCCGCCTGAACCACCTGCCGAGCACGCCGGAACCACCTACTCGACTCGCCGGAACCACCTACCTGACACGCCAAAATCACCTGCCGGGTATGCCAGAGCCACTTGGTGGACACTCCGGAATCATCTGCCGGACATGCCAGAACCAGCTCTCAGACACACCAGAACCACGTGCCGGACACGCCGGAAGCGCCTGCTGAGCATGCCTGAGCCGCATGCTCGATTTGCAAGAAACACCTTCCAGACACGCCAAAATCATCTGCCGGGTACGCCAGAACCACTTGGTGAACACTCCGGAATCACCTTCCGGGCATGCCGGAACCACCTCTCAGACTTGCCAGAACCATGTTCCGGACACGCCGGTACCACCTGCCGAGTATGCCGGAACCACCTGATCCACTCCCCAGAACCACCTGCTGGACACGCCAGAATCACCTGCCGGCTATGCCAGAACCACTCGGCAGACACTCCGGAACCACCTGCCCGGCATGCCGGAACCACCTCTCAGAGGTGCCAGAACCACTCGGCAGACACTCCGGAACCACCTGCCCGGCATGCCGGAACCATCTCTCAGACGTGCCACAACCACTTGCCGAAGAGACCAGAAGCACCTGCCGAGCTCGCCGGAACCACCTTCTGGACATGCCGGAACCACCTGCCTCACAGGCCAAATTCATATGCCGGCTACGCCAAAACCACTTGGTTGACACTCCAGAATCACCTTGCGGGCATGCCAGAACCACGTCATGGACAGACGGCAAACACCTGCCGGACCTGCCGGAACCACCTGCCGGACAGACCGGAACCACCTGCCGGACACGCCGGAACCGCCGGCTCGACTCGCCCGAACCACCGCCGGGCATGCAAAATCACCTGCCGGCTACGCCAGAACCACTTGGTGAACACTCCGGAGTCGCCTCCGGGCATGCCGGAACCACCTCTCAGACTTGCCAGAACCATGTTCCAGACACGCCGGTACCACCTGCCGAGTATGCCGGAACCACCTGATCCACTCCCCAGAACCACCTGCTGGACACGCCAGAATCACCTGCCGGCTATGCCAGAACCACTCGGCAGACACTCCGGAACCACCTGCCGGGCATGCCGGAACCACCTCTCAGAGGTGCCAGAACCACATGCCGGAGTCTCAGGAATCACCTGCCGGGCATCCGGAACCATCTCTCAGAGGTGCCAGAACCACATGCCGGACACTCCGGAATCACCTGCCGGGCGTGCTGGAACCATCTCTCAGACGTGCCACAACCACGTGCCGAAGAGACCAGAAGCACCTGCCGAGCTCGCCGGAACCACCTGCTAGACATGCTGGAACCACCTGCCTCACAGGTCAAAATGATATGCCAGCTACGCCAAAACCACTTGGTTGACACTCCAGAATCACCTTGCGGGCATGCCGGAACCACGTCATGGACAGACGGCAAACACCTGCCCGACCTGCCGGAACCACCTGCCGAGCACGCCGGAAACACCTGCTCGAATCACCTGAGCCACCAGACGGACACATCAGAAACACCTGCGGGGTACAGCAGAACCACTTGGAGGACTCTCCGGGATCACCTGCCAGGCATTCCGGCACCACCTCTCAGACGTGCCAGAACCATGTGCCAGACAGGCCGCAACCACCTGCCGAGTATACCGGAACCACCTGATCCCCTACCCAGAACCACCTGCTGGACACGCCAAAATCACCTGCCGGCTACGCCAGAACCACTTGGCGAACACTCCGGAATCACCTGCCGGGCATGCCGGAACCATCTCTCAGATGTGCCAGAACCATGTTCCGGACACGCCGGTACCACCTGCCGAGCTCGCCGGAACCACCTGCTGGACACGCCAGAATCACCTGCCTGCTACGCCAGAACCACTCGGCAGACACTCCAGAACCACCTGCCGGGCATGCCGGAACCACCTCTCAGAGGTGACAGAACCACATGCCCGAGATTCCGGAATCACCTGCAGGGCATGCCTGAACCATCTCTCAGACGTGCCAGAACCATGTTCCGGACACACCGGTACCACCTGCCGAACTCGCCGGAACCACCTGCTGGACACACCAAAATCACCTGCCGGCTACGCAAGAACCACATGCCGGGAACTCCGGAATCACCTGCCAGGTGTGCCGGAACCATCTCTCAGACGTGCCACAACCACGTGCCGAAGAGACCAGAAGCACCTGCCGAGCTCGCCGGAACCACCTGCTAGACATGCCGGAACCACCTGCCTCACAGGCCAAAATCATATGCCGGCTACGCCAAAACCACTTGGTGGACACTCCAGAATCAACTTGCGGGCATGCCGGAACCACGTCATGGACAGACGGCAAACACCTGCCGGACCAGCCGGAACCACCTGCCGAGCACGCCGGAAGCACCTGCCGAGCATGCCGGAGCCACCTGCTCGACTCGCCAGAAACACCTGCCGGACACGCCAAAATCACCTGCCGGGTACGCCAGAACCACCTGGCGGACACTCCGAAACCACCTGTCGCGCATGCCGGAACCACCTCTCAGACGTGCCGGAAGCACGTGCCGGACACGCCGGAATCACCTACCGGACAGACCGGAACCACCTGCCGAGCACGCCGGAGCCACCTGTACGACTCGCTGGAACCACCTGCCGGACAGGCCAATATCAACTGCTGGCTATGCCAGAACCACCTGGGGGACCGTCCGGAATCACCTGCCAGCCATGGCGGAACCACCTCTCAGACGTACCAGAACCACCTGCCGGAGAAGCTGGAAACACGTCCTGGGCAGTCTGGAACCACCTGCCGGCCAAGCCTGAACCACCTGCCGAGCACAACGGAACAACCTGCCAGACACGCCAAAATCACCTGCGTGTTATGCCAGAACCACTTGGAGGACTCTCTGGGATGACCTGCCGGGCATGCCGGAACCACCTCTCAGACGTGCCAGAACCATGTGGCGGACAGTCCGGAATCACCTGTTGGGCATGCGCAACCACCTCTGAGACGTACCAGAACCACATGCCGTGCAGGCTGGAACCACCTACAGGACAGACCGGAATCACCTTTCGGGCATGCCGGAACCACCTGTCAGATGTGCCAGAAACACGTGCCGGAGACGCCGGAAGCACCTGCCAAGCACGTTGGAACCACCTGCTCAACTCGCCTGAACCACCTGCCGGACATGCCAAAATCACCTGCCGACTATGCCAGAAAGACTTGGCGAACACTCCGGAATCACTTGCCGGGCATGCAGGAACCACCTCTCAGACGTGCCATAACCATGTGGCGGACAGTCCGGAATCACCTGTTGGGCATGCGCAACCACCTCTGAGACTTGGCGAACACTCCGGAATCACTTGCCGGGCATGCAGGAACCACCTCTCAGACATGCCAGAACCCCGTGCCAATGACCCCGGAAGCACCAGCCGAGCACGCCGGAACAACTTGCTTGACTCGCCAGAAGCACCTGCCGATCACGCAAAAATCACCTCCCGGCTACGCCACAACCAGTTGGTGAACACTTTGGAATCACCTGCCAGGCTTGCTGGAACCACCTGCCAGTCATGCCAAAATCACCTGCCAACTACGCCAGAACCGCTTGGCGGACACTGCGGAAACACCTGTCGGCCCGGCTGGAACCACATCTCAGACGTGCCAGAAACGTGTTCATGAGATGCTGGAACCACACCCCGAACAGAAGGATACCACCTGCCAGAACCGCCTGAACCACCTGCTGAGCACGCCGGAACCACCTGCTCGACTCACCGGCACCACCTCCCTGACACGCCAAAATCACCTGCTGGGTATGCCAAAACCACTTGGCGGACACTCCGGAATCATCTGCCGGACATGCCGGAACCAGCTCTCAGACACACCATAACCACGTGCCGGAGACGCCGGAAGCACCTGCCGAGCATGCCGGAGCCACCTGCTCGACTCGCCAGAAACACCTGCCGGACACGCCAAAATCACCTGCCGGGTATGCCAGAACCACCTGGCGGACACTACGGAATCACCTGCCGCGCATCCCGGAACCACCTCTCAGACGTGCCGGAAGCACGTGCCAGACACGCCGGAAACACCTACCGGACAGACCGGAACCACCTGCCAAGAACCCCAGAGCCACCTGTTCGACTCGCTGGAACCACCTGCCGGACCGGCCAATATCAACTGCTGGCTATGCCAGAACCACCTGGGGGACAGTCCGGGATCACCTGCCAGCCATGGCGGAACCACCTCTCAGACGTACCAGAAATACCTGCCGGAGAAGATGGAAACACGTCCTGGACAGACTGGAACCACGTGACGGCCATGCCTGAACCACCTGCCGAGCACGGCGGAACCACCTGCCGGAAACGCCAAAATCACCTGCGGGCTACACCAGAACCACTTGGACGACTCTCCGAAATGACCTGCCGGGCATGTTGGAACCACCTCTCAGACGTTCCAGAAGCACGTGCCAGACAGTCCGGAATCACCTGTTGGGCATACGCAACCACCTCTGAGACGTACCAGAACCACGTGCCGTGCACGCCGGAACCACCTACCGGACAGACCGGAATCCACTCTTGGGCGTGCCGGAACCACCAGTCAGATGTGCCAGAAACACGTGCCGGAGACGCCGGAAGCACCTGCCGAGCACGTCGCAACCACCTGCTCAACTCGCCTGAACCACCTGCCGGACACGCCAAAATCACCTGCCCGCTACACCAGCACCACTTCGGGGACAAGCCGGAATCACGTGAGGGGCATGCCGGCACAGCCTCTCAGACTGAACCTCGTGCCGGACACCACAGAACCACCTGCCGGACAGACCGGAACCACCTGCCGGACACGCCGGAACCACCGGCTCGACCCGCCGGAACGACCGCTGGACATGCAAAATCACCTGCCGGCTACGCCGGAAACACTTGGCGAACACTCCAGAATCACCTGCCGGGCATGCCGGAACCACCTCTCAGATATGCCAGAACCACGTGCCAATGACCCCGGAAGCACCTGCCGAGCACGCCGGAACCACCTGCTCGACTCGCCAGAACCACCTGCCGGACACGCAAAAATCACCTGCCGGCTACGCCACAACCAGTTGGGGAACACTTCGGAATCACCTGCCGGGCTTGCTGGAACCACCTGCCGGTGATGCCAAAATCACCTGCCAACTACGCCAGTACCACTTGGCGGACACTGTGGAAACAGCTGTCGGGCCGGCCGGAACCACATCTCAGACGTGCCAGAACCATGTGCATGAGATGCTGGAACCACACCCCGAACAGACGGAAAACACCTGCCAGACCCGTCTGAACAACCTGCCGAGCACGCCGGAGCCACCTGCTCGACTCGCCGGAACCACCTACCTGACATGCCCAAATCACCAGCCGGGTATGCCAGAACCACTTGGCGGACACTCAGGAATCATCTGCCGGACATGCCGGAACCAGCTCTCAGACACACCAGAACCACGTGCCGGAGACGCCGGAAGCACCTGCCGAGCATGCCGGAGCCACCTGCTCGACTCGCCAGAAACACCTGCCGGACATGCCAAAATCACCTGCCGGGTACGCCAGAACCACCTGGCGGACACTCCGAAATCACCTGTCGCGCATGCCGGAACCACCTCTCAGACGTGCCGGAAGCACGTGCCGGACACGCCGGAATCACCTACCGGACAGACCGGAACCACCTGCCGAGCACGCCGGAGCCACCTGTTCGACTCGCTGGAACCACCTGCCGGACAGGCCAATATCAATTGCTGGCTATGCCAGAGCCACCTGGGAGACGGTCCGGAATCGCCTGCCAGCCATGGCAGAACCACCTCTCAGACGTACCAGAACCACCTGCCGGAGAAGCTGGAAACACGTCCTGGACAGTCTGGAACCACCTGCCGGCCAAGCCTGAACCACCTGCCGAGCACAACGGAACAACCTGCCAGACACGCCAAAATCACCTGCGTGTTATGCCAGAACCACTTGGAGGACTCTCTGGGATGACCTGCCGGGCATGCCGGAACCACCTCTCAGACGTGCCAGAACCATGTGGCGGACAGTCCGGAATCACCTGTTGGGCATGCGCAACCACCTCTGAGACGTACCAGAACCACATGCCGTGCAGGCTGGAACCACCTACCGGACAGACCGGAATCACCTTTCGGGCATGCCGGAACCACCTGTCAGATGTGCCAGAAACACGTGCCGGAGACGCCGGAAGCACCTGCCAAGCACGTTGGAACCACCTGCTCAACTCGCCTGAACCACCTGCCGGACATGCCAAAATCACCTGCCAACTATGCCAGAACCCCTTGGCGAACACTCCGGAATCACTTGCCGGGCATGCAGGAACCACCTCTCAGACATGCCAGAACCCCGTGCCAATGACCCCGGAAGCACCAGCCGATCACGCCGGAACAACTTGCTCGACTCGCCAGAACCACCTGCCGATCACGCAAAAATCACCTGCCGGCTACGCAACAACCAGTTGCTGAACACTTTGGAATCACCTGCCAGGCTTGCTGGAACCACCTGCCAGTCATGCCAAAATCACCTGCCAACTACGCCAGAACCGCTTGGCGGACACTGCGGAAACACCTGTCGGGCCGGCTGGAACCACATCTCAGACGTGCCAGAAACGTGTTCAAAGGAGATGCTGGAACCACACCCCGAACAGACGGAAAACACCTGCCAGACCCGTATGAACAACCTGCCGAGCACGCCGGAGCCACCTGCTCGACTCGCCGGAACCACCTACCTGACATGCCAAAATCACCAGCCGGGTGTGCCAGAACCACTTGCCCGACACTCCAGAATCATCTGCCGGACATGCCGGAACCAGCTCTCAGACACACCAGAACCACGTGCCGGAGACGCCGGAAGCACCTGCCGAGCATGCCGGAGCCACCTGCTTGACTCGCCAGAAACACCTGCCGGACACGCCAAAATCACCTGCCGGGTATGCCAGAACCACCTGGCGGACACTCCGAAATCACCTGTCGTGCATGCCGGAACCACCTCTCAGCTGTGCCGGAAGCCCGTGCCGGACACGCCGGAATCACCTACCGGACAGACCGGAACCACCTGCCGAGCACGCCGGAGCCACCTGTTCGACTCGCTGGAACCACCTGCCGGACAGGCCAATATAAACTGCTGGCTATGCCAGAACCACCTGGAGGACGGTCCGGGATCGCCTGCCAGCCATGGCGGAACCACCTCTCAGACGTACCAGAACCACCTGCCGGAGAAGCTTGAAACACGTCCTGGACAGTCTGGAACCACCTGCCGGCCAAGCCTGAACCACCTGCCAAGCACAACGGAACAACCTGCCAGACACGCCAAAATCACCTGCGTGTTATGCCAGAACCACTTGGAGGACTCTCTGGGATGACCTGAAGGGCATGCCGGAACCACCTCTCAGACGTGCCAGAAGCATGTGGCGGACAGTCCGGAATCACCTGTTTGGCATGCGCAACCACCTCTGAGACGTACCAGAACCACATGCCGTGCAGGCTGGAAGCACCTACCGGACAGACCGGAATCACCTTTCAGGCATGCCGGAAAAACCTGTCAGATGTGCCAGAAACACGTGCCGGAGACGCCGGAAGCACCTGCCAAGCACGTTGGAACCACCTGCTCAACTCGCCTGAACCACCTGCCGGACATGCCAAAATCACCTGCCGACTATGCCAGAACCCCTTGGCGAACACTCCGGAATCACTTGCCGGGCATGCAGGAACCACCTCTCAGACATGCCAGAACCCCGTGCCAATGACCCCGGAAGCACCAGCCGAGCACGCCGGAACCACCTGCTCGACTCGCCAGAACCACCTGCCGATCACGCAAAAATCACCTGCCGGCTACGCCACAACCAGTTGGTGAACACTTTGGAATCACCTGCCAGGCTTGCTGGAACCACCTGCCAGTCATGCCAAAATCACCTGCCAACTACGCCAGAACCGCTTGGCGGACACTGCGGAAACACCTGTCGGGCCGGCTGGAACCACATCTCAGACGTGCCAGAAACGTGTTCATGAGATGCTGGAACCACACCCCGAACAGACGGATACCACCTGCCAGAACCGCCTGAACCACCTGCTGAGCACGCCGGAACCACCTGCTCGACTCACCGGTACCACCTCCCTGACACGCCAAAATCACCTGCTAGGTATGCCAGAACCACTTGGCGGACACTCCGGAATCATCTGCCGGACATGCCGGAACCAGCTCTCAGACACAGCAGAACCACGAGCCGCAGACGCCGGAAGCACCTGCCGAGCATGCCGGAGCCACCTGCTCGACTCGCCAGAAACACCTGCCAGACACGCCAAAATCACCTGCCGGGTATGCCAGAACCACCTGGCGGACACTACGGAATCACCTGCCGCGCATGCCGGAACCACCTCTCAGACGTGCCGGAAGCACGTGCCAGACACGCCGGAAACACCTACCGGACAGACCGGAACCACCTGCCAAGAACGCCGGAGCCACCTGTTCGACTCGCTGGAACCACCTGCCGGACAGGCCAATATCAACTGCTGGCTATGCCAGAACCACCTGGGGGACAATCCGGGATCACCTGCCAGCCATGGCGGAACCACCTCTCAGACGTACCAGAACCACCTGCCGGAGAAGCTGGAAACACGTCCTGGACAGACTGGAACCACGTGACGGCCATGCCTGAACCACCTGCCGAGCACGGCAGAACCACCTGCCGGACACGCCAAAATCACCTGCGGGCTACGCCAGAACCACTTGGACGACTCTCCGAAATGACCTGCCGGGCATGTTGGAACCACCTCTCAGACGTGCCAGAAGCACGTGCCAGACAGTCCGGAATCACCTGTTGGGCATACGCAACCACCTCTGAGACGTACCAGAACCACGTGCCGTGCACGCCGGAACCACCTACCGGACAGACCGGAATCAACTTTTGGGCATGCCGGAACCACCAGTCAGATGTGCCAGAAACACATGCCGGAGACGCCGGAAGCACCTGCCGAGCACGTCGCAACCACCTGCTCAACTCGCCTGAACCACCTGCCGGACACGCCAAAATCACCTGCCCGCTACACCAGCACCACTTCGGGGACAAGCCGGAATCACGTGAGGGGCATGCCGGCACAGCCTCTCAGACTGAACCTCGTGCCGGACACCACAGAACCACCTGCCGGACAGACCGGAACCACCTGCTGGACACACCGGAACCACCAGCTCGACCCGCCGGAACGACTGCTGGACATGCAAAATCACCTGCCGGCTATGCCGGAAAAACTTGGCGAACACTCCGGAATCACCTGCCGCGCATGCCGGAACCACCTCTCAGACGGGCCGGAAGCACGTGCCAGACACTCCGGAAACACCTACCGGACAGACCGGAACCACCTGCCAAGAACGCCGGAGCCACCTGTTCGACTCGCTGGAACCACCTGCCGGACAGGCCAATATCAACTGCTGGCTATGCCAGAACCACCTGGGGGACAATCCGGGATCACCTGCCAGCCATGGCGGAACCACCTCTCAGACGTACCAGAACCACCTGCCGGAGAAGCTGGAAACACGTCCTGGACAGACTGGAACCACGTGACGGCCATGCCTGAACCACCTGCCGAGCACGGCGGAACCACCTGCCGGACACGCCAAAATCACCTGCGGGCTACGCCAGAACCACTTGGACGACTCTCCGAAATGACCTGCCGGGCATGTTGGAACCACCTCTCAGACGTGCCAGAAGCACGTGCCAGACAGTCCGGAATCACCTGTTGGGCATACGCAACCACCTCTGAGACGTACCAGAACCACGTGCCGTGCACGCTGGAACCACCTACCGGACAGACCGGAATCAACTTTTGGGCATGCCGGAACCACCAGTCAGATGTGCCAGAAACACGTGCCGGAGACGCCGGAAGCACCTGCCGAGCACGTCGCAACCACCTGCTCAACTCGCCTGAACCACCTGCCGGACACACCAAAATCACCTGCCCGCTACACCAGCACCACTTCGGGGACAAGCCGGAATCACGTGAGGGGCATGCCGGCACAGCCTCTCAGACTGAAACTCGTGCCGGACACCACAGAACCACCTGCCGGACAGACCGGAACCACCTGCCGGACACGCCGGAACCACCGGCTCGACCCACTGGAACGACCGCTGGACATGCAAAATCACCTGCCGGCTACGCCGGAAACACTTGGCGAACACTCCAGAATCACCTGCCGGGCATGCCGGAACCACCTCTCAGATATGCCAGAACCACGTGCCAATGACCCCGGAAGCACCTGCCGAGCACGCCGGAACCACCTGCTCGACTCGCCAGAACCACCTGCCGGACACGCAGAAATCACCTGCCGGCTACGCCACAACCAGTTGGGGAACACTTCGGAATCACCTGCCGGGCTTGCTGGAACCACCTGCCGGTGATGCCAAAATCACCTGCCAACTACGCCAGTACCACTTGGCGGACACTGTGGAAACAGCTGTCGGGCCAGCCGGAACCACATCTCAGACGTGCCAGAACCATGTGCATGAGATGCTGGAACCACACCCCGAACAGACGGAAAACACCTGCCAGACCCGTCTGAACAACCTGCCGAGCACGCCGGAGCCACCTGCTCGACTCGCCGGAACCACCTACCTGACATGCCCAAATCACCAGCTGGGTATGCCAGAACCACTTGCCGGACACTCCGGAATCATCTGCCGGACATGCCGGAACCAGCTCTCAGACACACCAGAACCACGTGCCGGAGACGCCGGAAGCACCTGCCGAGCATGCCGGGGCCACCTGCTCGACTCGCCAGAAACACCTGCCGGACATGCCAAAATCACCTGCCGGGTACGCCAGAACCACCTGGCGGACACTCCGAAATCACCTGTCGCGCATGCCGGAACCACCTCTCAGACGTGCCGGAAGCACGTGCCGGACACGCCGGAATCACCTACCGGACAGACCGGAACCACCTGCCGAGCACGCCGGAGCCACCTGTTCGACTCACTGGAACCACCTGCCGGACAGGCCAATATCAATTGCTGGCTATGCCAGAGCCACCTGGGAGACGGTCCGGAATCGCCTGCCAGCCATGGCAGAACCACCTCTCAGACGTACCAGAACCACCTGCCGGAGAAGCTGGAAACACGTCCTGGACAGTCTGGAACCACCTGCCGGCCAAGCCTGAACCACCTGCCGAGCACAACGGAACAACCTGCCAGACACGCCAAAATCACCTGCGTGTTATGCCAGAACCACTTGGAGGACTCTCTGGGATGACCTGCCGGGCATGCCGGAACCACCTCTCAGACGTGCCAGAACCATGTGGCGGACAGTCCGGAATCACCTGTTGGGCATGCGCAACCACCTCTGAGACGTACCAGAACCACATGCCGTGCAGGCTGGAACCACCTACCGGACAGACCGGAATCACCTTTCGGGCATGCCGGAACCACCTGTCAGATGTGCCAGAAACACGTGCCGGAGACGCCGGAAGCACCTGCCAAGCACGTTGGAACCACCTGCTCAACTCGCCTGAACCACCTGCCGGACATGCCAAAATCACCTGCCGACTATGCCAGAACCCCTTGGCGAACACTCCGGAATCACTTGCCGGGCATGCAGGAACCACCTCTCAGACATGCCAGAACCCCGTGCCAATGACCCCGGAAGCACCTGCCGAGCACGCCGGAACAACTTGCTCGACTCGCCAGAACCACCTGCCGATCACGCAAAAATCACCTGCCGGCTACGCAACAACCAGTTGCTGAACACTTTGGAATCACCTGCCAGGCTTGCTGGAACCACCTGCCAGTCATGCAAAAATCACCTGCCAACTACGCCAGAACCGCTTGGCGGACACTGCGGAAACACCTGTCGGGCCGGCTGGAACCACATCTCAGACGTGCCAGAAACGTGTTCAAAGGAGATGCTGGAACCACACCCCGAACAGACGGAAAACACCTGCCAGACCCGTCTGAACAACCTGCCGAGCACGCCGGAGCCACCTGCTCGACTCGCCGGAACCACCTACCTGACATGCCAAAATCACCAGCCGGGTGTGCCAGAACCACTTGCCCGACACTCCAGAATCATCTGCCGGACATGCCGGAACCAGCTCTCAGACACACCAGAACCACGTGCCGGAGACGCCGGAAGCACCTGCCGAGCATGCCGGAGCCACCTGCTTGACTCGCCAGAAACACCTGCCGGACACGCCAAAATCACCTGCCGGGTATGCCAGAACCACCTGGCGGACACTCCGAAATCACCTGTCGTGCATGCCGGAACCACCTCTCAGCCGTGCCGGAAGCACGTGCCGGACACGCCGGAATCACCTACCGGACAGACCGGAACCACCTGCCGAGCACGCCGGAGCCACCTGTTCGACTCGCTGGAACCACCTGCCGGACCGGCCAATATCAACTGCTGGCTATGCCAGAACCACCTGGGGGACGGTCCGGAATCGCCTGCCAGCCATGGCGGAACCACCTCTCAGACGTACCAGAACCACCTGCCGGAGAAGCTGGAAACACGTCCTGGACAGACTGGAACCACGTGACGGCCATGCCTGAACCACCTGCCGAGCACGGCAGAACCACCTGCCGGACACGCCAAAATCACCTGCGGGCTACGCCAGAACCACTTGGACGACTCTCCGAAATGACCTGCCGGGCATGTTGGAACCACCTCTCAGACGTGCCAGAAGCACGTGCCAGACAGTCCGGAATCACCTGTTGGGCATACGCAACCACCTCTGAGACGTACCAGAACCACGTGCCGTGCACGCCGGAACCACCTACCGGACAGACCGCAATCAACTTTTGGGCATGCCGGAACCACCAGTCAGATGTGCCAGAAACACGTGCCGGAGACGCCGGAAGCACCTGCCGAGCACGTCGCAACCACCTGCTCAACTCGCCTGAACCACCTGCCGGACACGCCAAAATCACCTGCCCGCTACACCAGCACCACTTCGGGGACAAGCCGGAATCATGTGAGGGGCATGCCGGCACAGCCTCTCAGACTGAACCTCGTGCCGGACACCACAGAACCACCTGCCGGACAGACCGGAACCACCTGCCGGACACGCCGGAACCACCGGCTCGACCCGCCGGAACGACCGCTGGACATGCAAAATCACCTGCCGGCTACGCCGGAAACACTTGGCGAACACTCCGGAATCACCTGCCGGGCATGCCGGAACCACCTCTCAGATATGCCAGAACCACGTGCCAATGACCCCGGAAGCACCTGCCGAGCACGCCGGAACCACATGCTCGACTCGCCAGAACCACCTGCCGGACACGCAGAAATCACCTGCCGGCTACGCCACAACCAGTTGGGGAACACTTCGGAATCACCTGCCGGGCTTGCTGGAACCACCTGCCGGTGATGCCAAAATCACCTGCCAACTACGCCAGTACCACTTGGCGGACACTGTGGAAACAGCTGTCGGGCCGGCCGGAACCACATTTCAGACGTGCCAGAACCATGTGCATGAGATGCTGGAACCACACCCCGAACAGACGGAAAACACCTGCCAGACCCGTCTGAACAACCTGCCGAGCACGCCGGAGCCACCTGCTCGACTCGCCGGAACCACCTACCTGACATGCCCAAATCACCAGCCGGGTATGCCAGAACCACTTGCCGGACACTCCGGAATCATCTGCCGGACATGCCGGAACCAGCTCTCAGACACACCAGAACCACGTGCCGGAGACGCCGGAAGCACCTGCCGAGCATGCCGGAGCCACCTGCTCGACTCGCCAGAAACACCTGCCGGACATGCCAAAATCACCTGCCGGGTACGCCAGAACCACCTGGCGGACACTCCGAAATCACCTGTCGCGCATGCCGGAACCACATCTCAGACGTCCCGGAAGCAAGTGCCGGACACGCCGGAATCACCTACCGGACAGACCGGAACCACCTGCCGAGCACGCCGGAGCCACCTGTTCGACTCACTGGAACCACCTGCCGGACAGGCCAATATCAATTGCTGGCTATGCCACAGCCACCTGGAAGACGGTCCGGAATCGCCTGCCAGCCATGGCAGAACCACGTCTCAGACCTACCAGAACCACCTGACGGAGAAGCTGGAAACTCGTCCTGGACAGTCTGGAACCACCTGCCGGCCAAGCCTGAACCACCTGCCAAGCACAACGGAACAACCTGCCAGACACGCCAAAATCACCTGCGTGTTATGCCAGAACCACTTGGAGGACTCTCTGGGATGACCTGCCGCGCATGCCGGAACCACCTCTCAGACGTGCCAGAACCATGTGGCGGACAGTCCGGAATAACCTGTTTGGCATGCGCAACCACCTCTGGGACGTACCAGAACCACATGCCGTGCAGGCTGGAACCACCTACCGGACAGACCGGAATCACCTTTCGGGCATGCCGGAACCACCTGTCAGATGTGCCAGAAACACGTGCCGGAGACGCCGGAAGCACCTGCCAAGCACGTTGGAACCACCTGCTCAACTCGCCTGAACCACCTGCCGGACATGCCAAAATCACCTGCCGACTATGCCAGAACCCCTTGGAGAACACTCCGGAATCACTTGCCGGGCATGCAGGAACCAGCTCTCAGACACACCAGAACCACGTGCCGGAGACCCCGGAAGCACCTGCCGAGCATGCCGGAGCCACCTGCTCGACTCGCCAGAAACACCTGCCGGACACGCCAAAATCACCTGCCGGGTACGCCAGAACCACCTGGCGGACACTCCGAAATCACCTGTCGTGCATGCCGGAACCACCTCTCAGACGTGCCGGAACCCCGTGCCAATGACCCCGGAAGCACCAGCCGAGCACGCCGGAACCACCTGCTCGACTCGCCAGAACCACCTGCCGATCACGCAAAAATCACCTGCCGGCTACGCCACAACCAGTTGGTGAACACTTTGGAATCACCTGCCAGGCTTGCTGGAACCACCTGCCAGTCATGCCAAAATCACCTGCCAACTACGCCAGAACCGCTTGGCGGACACTGCGGAAACACCTGTCGTGCCGGGTGGAACCACATCTCAGATGTGCCAGAAACGTGTTCATGAGATGCTGGATCCACACCCCGAACAGACGGATGCCACCTGCCAGAACCGCCTGAACCACCTGCTGAGCACGCCGGAACCACCTGCTCGACTCACCGGTACCACCTCCCTGACACGCCAAAATCACCTGCTGAGTATGCCAGAACCACTTGGCGGACACTCCGGAATCATCTGCCGGACATGCCGGAACCAGCTCTCAGACACACCAGAACCAAGTGCCGGAGACGCCGGAAGCACCTGCCGAGCATGCCGGAGCCACCTGCTCGACTCGCCAGAAACACCTGCCGGACACGCCAAAATCAACTGCCTGGTATGCCAGAACCACCTGGCGGACACTACGGAATCACCTGCCGCGCATGCCTGAACCACCTCTCAGACGTGCCGGCAGCACGTGCCAGACACGCCGGAAACACCTACCGGACAGACCGGAACCACCTGCCAAGAACGCCGGAGCCACCTGTTCGACTCGCTGGAACCACCTGCCGGACAGGCCAATATCAACTGCTGGCTATGCCAGAACCACCTGGGGGACAATCCGGGATCACCTGCCAGCCATGGCGGAACCACCTCTCAGACGTACCAGAACCACCTGCCGGAGAAGCTGGAAACACGTCCTGGACAGACTGGAACCACGTGACGGCCATGCCTGAACCACCTGCCGAGCACGGCAGAACCACCTGCCGGACACGCCAAAATCACCTGCGGGCTACGCCAGAACCACTTGGACGACTCTCCGAAATGACCTGCCGGGCATGTTGGAACCACCTCTCAGACGTGCCAGAAGCACGTGCCAGACAGTCCGGAATCACCTGTTGGGCATACGCAACCACCTCTGAGACGTACCAGAACCACGTGCCGTGCACGCCGGAACCACCTACCGGACAGACCGGAATCAACTTTTGGGCATGCCGGAACCACCAGTCAGATGTGCCAGAAACACATGCCGGAGACGCCGGAAGCACCTGCCGAGCACGTCGCAACCACCTGCTCAACTCGCCTGAACCACCTGCCGGACACGCAAAAATCACCTGCCCGCTACACCAGCACCACTTCGGGGACAAGCCGGAATCACGTGAGGGGCATGCCGGCACAGCCTCTCAGACTGAAACTCGTGCCGGACACCACAGAACCACCTGACGGACAGACCGGAACCACCTGCCGGACACGCCGGAACCACCGGCTCGACCCGCCGGAACGACCGCTGGACATGCAAAATCACCTGCCGGCTACGCCGGAAACACTTGGCGAACACTCCAGAATCACCTGCCGGGCATGCCGGAACCACCTCTCAGATATGCCAGAACCACGTGCCAATGACCCCGGAAGCACCTGCCGAGCACGCCGGAACCACCTGCTCGACTCGCCAGAACCACCTGCCGGACACGCAGAAATCACCTGCCGGCTACGCCACAACCAGTTGGGGAACACTTCGGAATCACCTGCCGGGCTTGCTGGAACCACCTGCCGGTGATGCCAAAATCACCTGCCAACTACGCCAGTACCACTTGGCGGACACTGTGGAAACAGCTGTCGGGCCAGCCGGAACCACATCTCAGACGTGCCAGAACCATGTGCATGAGATGCTGGAACCACACCCCGAACAGACGGAAAACACCTGCCAGACCCGTCTGAACAACCTGCCGAGCACGCCGGAGCCACCTGCTCGACTCGCCGGAACCACCTACCTGACATGCCCAAATCACCAGCTGGGTATGCCAGAACCACTTGCCGGACACTCCGGAATCATCTGCCGGACATGCCGGAACCAGCTCTCAGACACACCAGAACCACGTGCCGGAGACGCCGGAAGCACCTGCCGAGCATGCCGGGGCCACCTGCTCGACTCGCCAGAAACACCTGCCGGACATGCCAAAATCACCTGCCGGGTACGCCAGAACCACCTGGCGGACACTCCGAAATCACCTGTCGCGCATGCCGGAACCACCTCTCAGACGTGCCGGAAGCACGTGCCGGACACGCCGGAATCACCTACCGGACAGACCGGAACCACCTGCCGAGCACGCCGGAGCCACCTGTTCGACTCACTGGAACCACCTGCCGGACAGGCCAATATCAATTGCTGGCTATGCCAGAGCCACCTGGGAGACGGTCCGGAATCGCCTGCCAGCCATGGCAGAACCACCTCTCAGACGTACCAGAACCACCTGCCGGAGAAGATGGAAACACGTCCTGGACAGTCTGGAACCACCTCCCGGCCAAGCCTGAACCACCTGCCGAGCACAACGGAACAACCTGCCAGACACGCCAAAATCACCTGCGTGTTATGCCAGAACCACTTGGAGGACTCTCTGGGATGACCTGCCGGGCATGCCGGAACCACCTCTCAGACGTGCCAGAACCATGTGGCGGACAGTCCGGAATCACCTGTTGGGCATGCGCAACCACCTCTGAGACGTACCAGAACCACATGCCGTGCAGGCTGGAACCACCTACCGGACAGACCGGAATCACCTTTCGGGCATGCCGGAACCACCTGTCAGATGTGCCAGAAACACGTGCCGGAGACGCCGGAAGCACCTGCCAAGCACGTTGGAACCACCTGCTCAACTCGCCTGAACCACCTGCCGGACATGCCAAAATCACCTGCCGACTATGCCAGAACCCCTTGGCGAACACTCCGGAATCACTTGCCGGGCATGCAGGAACCACCTCTCAGACATGCCAGAACCCCGTGCCAATGACCCCGGAAGCACCTGCCGAGCACGCCGGAACAACTTGCTCGACTCGCCAGAACCACCTGCCGATCACGCAAAAATCACCTGCCGGCTACGCAACAACCAGTTGCTGAACACTTTGGAATCACCTGCCAGGCTTGCTGGAACCACCTGCCAGTCATGCAAAAATCACCTGCCAACTACGCCAGAACCGCTTGGCGGACACTGCGGAAACACCTGTCGGGCCGGCTGGAACCACATCTCAGACGTGCCAGAAACGTGTTCAAAGGAGATGCTGGAACCACACCCCGAACAGACGGAAAACACCTGCCAGACCCGTCTGAACAACCTGCCGAGCACGCCGGAGCCACCTGCTCGACTCGCCGGAACCACCTACCTGACATGCCAAAATCACCAGCCGGGTGTGCCAGAACCACTTGCCCGACACTCCAGAATCATCTGCCGGACATGCCGGAACCAGCTCTCAGACACACCAGAACCACGTGCCGGAGACGCCGGAAGCACCTGCCGAGCATGCCGGAGCCACCTGCTTGACTCGCCAGAAACACCTGCCGGACACGCCAAAATCACCTGCCGGGTATGCCAGAACCACCTGGCGGACACTCCGAAATCACCTGTCGTGCATGCCGGAACCACCTCTCAGCCGTGCCGGAAGCACGTGCCGGACACGCCGGAATCACCTACCGGACAGACCGGAACCACCTGCCGAGCACGCCGGAGCCACCTGTTCGACTCGCTGGAACCACCTGCCGGACCGGCCAATATCAACTGCTGGCTATGCCAGAACCACCTGGGGGACGGTCCGGAATCGCCTGCCAGCCATGGCGGAACCACCTCTCAGACGTACCAGAACCACCTGCCGGAGAAGCTGGAAACACGTCCTGGACAGACTGGAACCACGTGACGGCCATGCCTGAACCACCTGCCGAGCACGGCAGAACCACCTGCCGGACACGCCAAAATCACCTGCGGGCTACGCCAGAACCACTTGGACGACTCTCCGAAATGACCTGCCGGGCATGTTGGAACCACCTCTCAGACGTGCCAGAAGCACGTGCCAGACAGTCCGGAATCACCTGTTGGGCATACGCAACCACCTCTGAGACGTACCAGAACCACGTGCCGTGCACGCCGGAACCACCTACCGGACAGACCGGAATCAACTTTTGGGCATGCTGGAACCACCAGTCAGATGTGCCAGAAACACGTGCCGGAGACGCCGGAAGCACCTGCCGAGCACGTCGCAACCACCTGCTCAACTCGCCTGAACCACCTGCCGGACACGCCAAAATCACCTGCCCGCTACACCAGCACCACTTCGGGGACAAGCCGGAATCACGTGAGGGGCATGCCGGCACAGCCTCTCAGACTGAACCTCGTGCCGGACACCACAGAACCACCTGCCGGACAGACCGGAGCCACCTGCCGGACACGCCGGAACCACCGGCTCGACCCGCCGGAACGACCGCTGGACATGCAAAATCACCTGCCGGCTACGCCGGAAACACTTGGCGAACACTCCGGAATCACCTGCCGGGCATGCCGGAACCACCTCTCAGATATGCCAGAACCACGTGCCAATGACCCCGGAAGCACCTGCCGAGCACGCCGGAACCACATGCTCGACTCGCCAGAACCACCTGCCGGACACGCAGAAATCACCTGCCGGCTACGCCACAACCAGTTGGGGAACACTTCGGAATCACCTGCCGGGCTTGCTGGAACCACCTGCCGGTGATGCCAAAATCACCTGCCAACTACGCCAGTACCACTTGGCGGACACTGTGGAAACAGCTGTCGGGCCGGCCGGAACCACATTTCAGACGTGCCAGAACCATGTGCATGAGATGCTGGAACCACACCCCGAACAGACGGAAAACACCTGCCAGACCCGTCTGAACAACCTGCCGAGCACGCCGGAGCCACCTGCTCGACTCGCCGGAACCACCTACCTGACATGCCCAAATCACCAGCCGGGTATGCCAGAACCACTTGCCGGACACTCCGGAATCATCTGCCGGACATGCCGGAACCAGCTCTCAGACACACCAGAACCACGTGCCGGAGACGCCGGAAGCACCTGCCGAGCATGCCGGAGCCACCTGCTCGACTCGCCAGAAACACCTGCCGGACATGCCAAAATCACCTGCCGGGTACGCCAGAACCACCTGGCGGACACTCCGAAATCACCTGTCGCGCATGCCGGAACCACATCTCAGACGTCCCGGAAGCAAGTGCCGGACACGCCGGAATCACCTCCCGGACAGACCGGAACCACCTGCCGAGCACGCCGGAGCCACCTGTTCGACTCACTGGAACCACCTGCCGGACAGGCCAATATCAATTGCTGGCTATGCCACAGCCACCTGGAAGACGGTCCGGAATCGCCTGCCAGCCATGGCAGAACCACGTCTCAGACCTACCAGAACCACCTGACGGAGAAGCTGGAAACTCGTCCTGGACAGTCTGGAACCACCTGCCGGCCAAGCCTGAACCACCTGCCAAGCACAACGGAACAACCTGCCAGACACGCCAAAATCACCTGCGTGTTATGCCAGAACCACTTGGAGGACTCTCTGGGATGACCTGCCGCGCATGCCGGAACCACCTCTCAGACGTGCCAGAACCATGTGGCGGACAGTCCGGAATAACCTGTTTGGCATGCGCAACCACCTCTGGGACGTACCAGAACCACATGCCGTGCAGGCTGGAACCACCTACCGGACAGACCGGAATCACCTTTCGGGCATGCCGGAACCACCTGTCAGATGTGCCAGAAACACGTGCCGGAGACGCCGGAAGCACCTGCCAAGCACGTTGGAACCACCTGCTCAACTCGCCTGAACCACCTGCCGCACATGCCAAAATCACCTGCCGACTATGCCAGAACCCCTTGGAGAACACTCCGGAATCACTTGCCGGGCATGCAGGAACCAGCTCTCAGACACACCAGAACCACGTGCCGGAGACCCCGGAAGCACCTGCCGAGCATGCCGGAGCCACCTGCTCGACTCGCCAGAAACACCTGCCGATCACGCAAAAATCACCTGCCGGCTACGCCACAACCAGTTGGTGAACACTTTGGAATCACCTGCCAGGCTTGCTGGAACCACCTGCCAGTCATGCCAAAATCACCTGCCAACTACGCCAGAACCGCTTGGCGGACACTGCGGAAACACCTGTCGGGCCGGCTGGAACCACATCTCAGACGTGCCAGAAACGTGTTCATGAGATGCTGGAACCACACCCCGAACAGACGGATACCACCTGCCAGAACCGCCTGAACCACCTGCTGAGCACGCCGGAACCACCTGCTCGACTCACCGGTACCACCTCCCTGACACGCCAAAATCACCTGCTGGGTATGCCAGAACCACTTGGCGGACACTCCGGAATCATCTGCCGGACATGCCGGAACCAGCTCTCAGACACACCAGAACCAAGTGCCGGAGACGCCGGAAGCACCTGCCGAGCATGCCGGAGCCACCTGCTCGACTCCCCAGAAACACCTGCCGGACACGCCAAAATCAACTGCCTGGTATGCCAGAACCACCTGGCGGACACTACGGAATCACCTGCCGCGCATGCTTGAACCACCTCTCAGACGTGCCGGAAGCACGTGCCAGACACGCCGGAAACACCTACCGGACAGACCGGAACCACCTGCCAAGAACGCCGGAGCCACCTGTTCGACTCGCTGGAACCACCTGCCGGACAGGCCAATATCAACTGCTGGCTATGCCAGAACCACCTGGGGGACAGTCCGGGATCAGCTGCCAGCCATGGCGGAACCACCTCTCAGACGTACCAGAACCACCTGCCGGAGAAGCTGGAAACACGTCCTGGACAGACTGGAACCACGTGACGGCCATGCCTGAACCACCTGCCGAGCACGGCGGAACCACCTGCCGGACACGCCAAAATCACCTGCGGGCTACGCCAGAACCACTTGGACGACTCTCCGAAATGACCTGCCGGGCATGTTGGAACCACCTCTCAGACGTGCCAGAAGCACGTGGCGGACAGTCCGGAATCACCTGTTGGGCATACGCAACCACCTCTGAGACGTACCAGAACCACGTGCCGTGCACGCCGGAACCACCTACCGGACAGACCGGAATCAACTTTCGGGCATGCCGGAACCACCAGTCAGATGTGCCAGAAACACGTGCCGGAGACGACGGAAGCACCTGCCGAGCACGTCGCAACCACCTGCTCAACTCGCCTGAACCACCTGCCGGACACGCCAAAATCACCTGCCCGCTACACCAGCACCACTTCGGGGACAAGCCGGAATCACGTGAGGGGCATGCCGGCACAGCCTCGCAGACTGAACCTCGTGCCGGACACCACAGAACCACCTGCCGGACAGACCGGAACCTCCTGCCGGACACGCCGGAACGACCGCTGGACATGCAAAATCACCTGCCGGCTACGCCGGAAACACTTGGCGAACACTCCGGAATCACCTGCCGGGCATGCCGGAACCACCTCTCAGATATGCCAGAACCACGTGCCAATGACCCCGGAAGCACCTGCCGAGCACGCCGGAACCACCTGCTCGACTCGCCAGAATCACCTGCCGGACACGCAAAAATCACCTGCCGGCTACGCCACAACCAGTTGGGGAACACTTCGGAATCACCTGCCGGGCTTGCTGGAACCACCTGCCGGTCATGCCAAAATCACCTGCCAACTACGCCAGTACCACTTGGCGGACACTGTGGAAACACCTGTCGGGCCGGCCGGAACCACATCTCAGACGTGCCAGAACCATGTGCATGAGATGCTGGAACCACACCCCGAACAGACGGAAAACACCTGCCAGACCCGTCTGAACAACCTGCCGAGCACACCGGAACCACCTGCTCGACGCGCCGGAACCAACTACCTGACATGCCAAAATCACCAGGCGGGTATGCCAGAACCACTTGGGGACACTCCGGAATCATCTGCCGGACATGCCGGAACGAGCTATCAGACACGCCAGAACCAAGTGCCGGAGACGCCGGAAGCACCTGCCGAGCATGCCGGAGCCACCTGCTCGACTCGCCAGAACCACCTGCCGGACACGCCAAAATCACCTGCCGGGTACGCCAGAACCACCTGGCGGACACTCCGAAATCACCTGTCGTGCATGCCGGAACCACCTCTCAGACGTGCCGGAACCCCGTGCCAATGACCCCGGAAGCACCTGCCGAGCATGCCGGAGCCACCTGCTCGACTCGCCAGAACCACCTGCCGATCACGCAAAAATCACCTGCCGGCTACGCCACAACCAGTTGGTGAACACTTTGGAATCACCTGCCAGGCTTGCTGGAACCACCTGCCAGTCATGCCAAAATCACCTGCCAACTACGCCAGAACCGCTTGGCGGACACTGCGGAAACACCTGTCGTGCCGGGTGGAACCACATCTCAGATGTGCCAGAAACGTGTTCATGAGATGCTGGAACCACACCCCGAACAGACGGATACCACCTGCCAGAACCGCCTGAACCACCTGCTGAGCACGCCGGAACCACCTGCTCGACTCACCGGTACCACCTCCCTGACACGCCAAAATCACCTGCTGGGTATGCCAGAACCACTTGGCGGACACTCCGGAATCATCTGCCGGACATGCCGGAACCAGCTCTCAGACACACCAGAACCAAGTGCCGGAGACGGTGGAAGCACCTGCCGAGCATGCCGGAGCCACCTGCTCGACTCGCCAGAAACACCTGCCGGACACGCTAAAATCACCCGCCGGGTACGCCAGAACCACCTGGCGGACACTACGGAATCACCTGCCGCGCATGCCGGAACCACCTCTCAGACGTGCCGGAAGCACGTGCCAGACACGCCGGAAACACCTACCGGACAGACCGGAACCACCTGCCAAGAACGCCGGAGCCATCTGTTCGACTCGCTGGAACCACCTGCCGGACAGGCCAATATCAACTGCTGGCTATGCCAGAACCACCTGGGGGACAGTCCGGGATCAGCTGCCAGCCATGGCGGAACCACCTCTCAGACGTACCAGAACCACCTGCCGGAGAAGCTGGAAACACGTCCTGGACAGACTGGAACCACGTGACGGCCATGCCTGAACCACCTGCCGAGCACGGCGGAACCACCTGCCGGACACGCCAAAATCACCTGCGGGCTACGCCAGAACCACTTGGACGACTCTCCGCAATGACCTGCCGGGCATGTTGGAACCACCTCTCAGACGTGCCAGAAGCACGTGGCGGACACTCCGGAATCACCTGTTGGGCATACGCAACCACCTCTGAGACGTACCAGAACCACGTGCCGTGCACGCCGGAACCACCTACCGGACAGACCGGAATAAACTTTTGGGCATGTCGGAACCACCAGTCAGATGTGCCAGAAACACGTGCCGGAGACGACGGAAGCACCTGCCGAGCACGTCGCAACCACCTGCTCAACTCGCCTGAACCACCTGCCGGACACGCCAAAATCACCTGCCCGCTACACCAGCACCACTTCGGGGACAAGCCGGAATCACGTGAGGGGCATGCCGGCACAGCCTCTCAGACTGAACCTCGTGCCGGACACCACAGAACCACCTGCCGGACAGACCGGAACCACCTGCCGGACACGCCGGAACCACCGGCTCGACCCACCAGAACGACGGCTGGACATACAAAATAACCTGCCGGCTATGCCGGAAACACTTGGCGAACACTCCGGAATCACCTGCCGGGCATGCCTGAACCACCTCTCAGATATGCCAGAACCACGTGCCAATGACCCCGGAAGCACCTGCTGAGCACGCCGGAACCACCTGCTCGACTCGCCAGAACCACCTGTCAGACACGCAAAAATCACCTGCCGGCTACGCCACAACCAGTTGGGGAACACTTCGGAATCACCTGCCGGGCTTGCTGGAACCACCTGCCGGTCATGCCAAAATCACCTGCCAACTACGCCAGTACCACTTGGCGGACACTGTGGAAACACCTGTCGGGCCGGCCGGAACCACATCTCAGACGTGCCAGAACCATGTGCATGAGATGCTGGAACCACACCCCGAACAGACGGAAAACACCTGCCAGACCCGTCTGAACAACCTGCCGAGCACGCCGGAGCCACCTGCTCGACTCGCCGGAACCACCTACCTGACATGCCCAAATCACCAGCCGGGTATGCCAGAACCACTTGGCGGACACTCCGGAATCATCTGCCGGACATGCCGGAACCAGCTCTCAGACACACCAGAACCACGTGCCGGAGACGCCGGAAGCACCTGCCGAGCATGCCGGAGCCACCTGCTTGACTCGCCAGAAACACCTGCCGGACACGCCAAAATCACCTGCCGGGTACGCCAGAACCACCTGGCGGACACTCCGAAATCACCTGTCGCGCATGCCGGAACCACCTCTCAGACATGCCAGAACCCCGTGCCAATGACCCCGGAAGCACCTGCCGAGCACGCCGGAACAACTTGCTCGACTCGCCAGAACCACCTGCCGATCACGCAAAAATCACCTGCCGGCTACGCAACAACCAGTTGCTGAACACTTTGGAATCACCTGCCAGGCTTGCTGGAACCACCTGCCAGTCATGCAAAAATCACCTGCCAACTACGCCAGAACCGCTTGGCGGACACTGCGGAAACACCTGTCGGGCCGGCTGGAACCACATCTCAGACGTGCCAGAAACGTGTTCAAAGGAGATGCTGGAACCACACGCCGAACAGACGGAAAACACCTGCCAGACCCGTCTGAACAACCTGCCGAGCACGCCGGAGCCACCTGCTCGACTCGCCGGAACCACCTACCTGACATGCCAAAATCACCAGCCGGGTATGCCAGAACCACTTGGCGGACACTCCGGAATCATCTGCCGGACATGCCGGAACCAGCTCTCAGACACACCAGAACCACGTGCCGGAGACGCCGGAAGCACCTGCCGAGCATGCCGGAGCCACCTGCTCGACTCGCCAGAAACACCTGCCGGACACGCCAAAATCACCTGCCGGCTACCCCAGAACCACCTGGCGGACACTCCGAAATCACCTGTCGCGCATGCCGGAACCACATCTCAGACGTGCCGGAAGCACGTGCCGGACACGCCGGAATCACCTACCGGACAGACCGGAACCACCTGCCGAGGACGCCGGAGCCACCTGTTCGACTCACTGGAACCACCTGCCGGACAGGCTAATATCAATTGCTGGCTATGCCAGAGCCACCTGGAAGACGGTCCGGAATCGCCTGCCAGCCATGGCAGAACCACGTCTCAGACCTACCAGAACCACCTGACGGAGAAGCTGGAAACTCGTCCTGGACAGTCTGGAACCACCTGCCGGCCAAGCCTGAACCACCTGCCAAGGACAACGGAACAACCAGCCAGACACGCCAAAATCACCTGCGTGTTATGCCAGAACCACTTGGAGGACTCTCTGGGATGACCTGCCGGGCATGCCGGAACCAGCTCTCAGACGTGCCAGAACCATGTGGCGGACAGTCCGGAATAACCTGTTTGGCATGCGCAACCACCTCTGAGACGTACCAGAACCACATGCCGTGCAGGCTGGAACCACCTACCGGACAGACCGGAATCACCTTTCGGGCATGCCGGAACCACCTGTCAGATGTGCCAGAAACACGTGCCGGAGACGCCGGAAGCACCTGCCAAGCACGTTGGAACCACCTGCTCAACTCGCCTGAACCACCTGCCGGACATGCCAAAATCACCTGCCGACTATGCCAGAACCCCTTGGAGAACACTCCGGAATCACTTGCCGGGCATGCAGGAACCAGCTCTCAGACACACCAGAACCACGTGCCGGAGACCCCGGAAGCACCTGCCGAGCATGCCGGAGCCACCTGCTCGACTCGCCAGAAACACCTGCCGGACACGCCAAAATCACCTGCCGGGTACGCCAGAACCACCTGGCGGACACTCCGAAATCACCTGTCGTGCATGCCGGAACCACCTCTCAGACGTGCCGGAACCCCGTGCCAATGACCCCGGAAGCACCAGCCGAGCACGCCGGAACCACCTGCTCGACTCGCCAGAACCACCTGCCGATCACGCAAAAATCACCTGCCGGCTACGCCACAACCAGTTGGTGAACACTTTGGAATCACCTGCCAGGCTTGCTGGAACCACCTGCCAGTCATGCCAAAATCACCTGCCAACTACGCCAGAACCGCTTGGCGGACACTGCGGAAACACCTGTCGTGCCGGGTGGAACCACATCTCAGATGTGCCAGAAACGTGTTCATGAGATGCTGGATCCACACCCCGAACAGACGGATACCACCTGCCAGAACCGCCTGAACCACCTGCTGAGCACGCCGGAACCACCTGCTCGACTCACCGGTACCACCTCCCTGACACGCCAAAATCACCTGCTGGGTATGCCAGAACCACTTGGCGGACACTCCGGAATCATCTGCCGGACATGCCGGAACCAGCTCTCAGACACACCAGAACCAAGTGCCGGAGACGCCGGAAGCACCTGCCGAGCATGCCAGAGCCACCTGCTCGACTCGCCAGAAACACCTGCCGGACACGCCAAAATCACCTGCCGGGTATGCCAGAACCGCCTGGCGGACACTACGGAATCACCTGCCGCGCATGCCGGAACCACCTCTCAGACGTGCCGGAAGCACGTCCCGGACACGCCGGAAACACCTACCGGACAGACCGGAACCACCTGCCAAGAACGCCGGAGCCACCTGCTCTACTCGCCGGAACCACCTACCTGACATGCCCAAATCACCAGCCGGGTATGCCAGAACCACTTGGCGGACACTCCGGAATCATCTGCCAGACATGCCGGAACCAGCTCTCAGACACACCAGAACCACGTGCCGGAGACGCCGGAAGCACATGCCGAGCATGCTGGATCCACCTGCTCGACTCGCCAGAAACACCAGCCGGACACGCCAAAATCAACTGCCTGGTACGACAGAACCACCTGGCGGACACTCCGAAATCACGTGTCGCGCATGCCGGAACCACCTCTCAGACGTGCCGGAAGCACGTGCCGGACACGCCGGAAACACCTACCGGACAGACCGGAACCACCTGCCGAGCACACCGGAGCCACCTGTTCGACTCGCTGGAACCACCTGCCGGACAGGCCAATATCAACTGCTGGCTATGCCAGAACCACCTGGGGGACGGTCCGGAATCGCCTGCCAGCCATGGCGGAACCACCTCTCAGACGTACCAGAACCACCTGCCGGAGAAGCTGGAAACACGTCCTGGACAGACTGGAACCACGTGACGGCCATGCCTGAACCACCTGCCGAGCACGGCGGAACCACCTGCCGGACATGCCAAAATCACCTGCGGGCTACGCCAGAACCACTTGGACGACTCTCCGAAATGACCTGCCGGGCATGTTGGAACCACCTCTCAGACGTGCCAGAAGCACGTGGCGGACAGTCCGGAATCACCTGTTGGGCATACGCAACCACCTCTGACACGTACCAGAACCACGTGCCGTGCACGCCGGAACCACCTACCGGACAGACCGGAATCAACTTTTGGGCATGCCGGAACCACCAGTCAGATGTGCCAGAAACACGTGCCGGAGACGCCGGAAGCACCTGCCGAGCACGTCGCAACCACCTGCTCAACTCGCCTGAACCACCTGCCGGACACGCCAAAATCACCTGCCCGCTACACCAGCCCCACTTCGGGGACAAGCCGGAATCACGTGAGGGGCATGCCGGCACAGCCTCTCAGACTGAACCTCGTGCCGGACACCACAGAACCACCTGCCGGACAGACCGGAACCACCTGCCGGACACGCCGGAACCACCGGCTCGACCCGCCGGAACGACCGCTGGACATGCAAAATCACCTGCCGGCTACGCCGGAAACACTTGGCGAACACTCCGGAATCACCTGCCGGGCATGCCGGAACCACCGCTCAGATATGCCAGAACCACGTGCCAATGACCCCGGAAGCACCTGCCGAGCACGCCGGAACCACCTGCTCGACTCGCCAGAACCACCTGCCGGACACGCAAAAATCACCTGCCGGCTACGCCACAACCAGTTGGGGAACACTTCGGAATCACCTGCCGGGCTTGCTGGAACCACCTGCCAGTCATGCCAAAATCACCTGCCAACTACGCCAGTACCACTTGGCGGACACTGTGGAAACACCTGTCGGGCCGGCCGGAACCACATCTCAGACGTGCCAGAACCATGTGCATGAGATGCTGGAACCACACCCCGAACAGACGGAAAACACCTGCCAGACCCGTCTGAACAACCTGCCGAGCACGCCGGAGCCACCTGCTGAACTCGCCGGAACCACCTACCTGACATGCCCAAATCACCAGCCGGGTATGCCAGAACCACTTGGCGGACACTCCGGAATCATCTGCCGGAGATGCCGGAACCAGCTCTCAGACACACCGGAACCACGTGCCGGAGACGCCGGAAGCACCTGCCGAGCATGCCGGAGCCACCTGCTCGACTCGCCAGAAACACCTGCCGGACACGCCAAAATCACCTGGCGGACACTCCGAAACCACCTGTCGCGCATGCCGGAACCACCTCTCAGACGTGCCGGAAGCACGTGCCGGACACGCCGGAATCACCTACCGGACAGACCGGAACCACCTGCCGAGCACGCCGGAGCCACCTGTTCGACTCGCTGGAACCACCTGCCGGACAGGCCAATATCAACTGCTGGCTATGCCAGAACCACCTGGGGGACGGTCCGGAATCACCTGCCAGCCATGGCGGAACCACCTCTCAGACGTACCAGAACCACCTGCCGGAGAAGCTGGAAACACGTCCTGGACAGTCTGGAACCACCTGCCTTCCAAGCCTGAAACACGTGCCAAGCACAACGGAACAACCTGCCAGACACGCCAAAATCACCTGCGTGTTATGCCAGAACCACTTAGAGGACTCTCTGGGATGACCTGCCGGGCATGCCGGAACCACCTCTCAGACGTGCCAGAACCATGTGGCGGACAGTCCGGAATCACCTGTTGGGCATGCGCAACCACCTCTGAGACGTACCAGAACCACATGCCGTGCAGGCTGGAACCACCTACCGGACAGACCGGAATCACCTTTCGGGCATGCCGGAACCACCTGTCAGATGTGCCAGAAACAGGTGCCGGAGACGCCGGAAGCACCTGCCAAGCACGTTGGAACCACCTGCTCAACTCGCCTGAACCACCTGCCGGACATGCGAAAATCACCTGTCGACTATGCCAGAACCACTTGGCGAACACTCCGGAATCACTTGCCGGGCATGCAGGAACCACCTCTCAGACATGCCAGAACCCCGTGCCCATGACCCCGGAAGCACCAGCCAAGCACGCCGGAACCACCTGCTCGACTCGCCAGAACCACCTGCCGATCACGCAAAAATCACCCCCCGGCTACGCCACAACCAGTTGGTGAACACTTTGGAATCACCTGCCAGGCTTGCTGGAACCACCTGCCAGTCATGCCAAAATCACCTGCCAACTACGCCAGAACCGCTTGGCGGACACTGCGGAAACACCTGTCGGGCCGGCTGGAACCACATCTCAGACGTGCCAGAAACGTGTTCATGAGATGCTGGAACCACACCCCGAACAGACGGATACCACCTGCCAGAACCGCCTGAACCACCTGCTGAGCACGCCGGAACCACCTGCTCGACTCACCGGTACCACCTCCCTGACACGCCAAAATCACCTGCTGGGTATGCCAGAACCACTTGGCGGACACTCCGGAATCATCTGCCGGACATGCCGGAACCAGCTCTCAGACACACCAGAACCAAGTGCCGGAGACGCCGGAAGCACCTGCCGAGCATGCCGGAGCCACCTGCTCGACTCGCCAGAAACACCTGCCGGACACGCCAAAATCACCTGCCGGGTATGCCAGAACCACCTGGCGGACACTACGGAATCACCTGCCGCGCATGGCGGAACCACCTCTCAGACGTGCCGGAAGCACGTGCCAGACACGCCGGAAACACCTACCGGACAGACCGGAACCACCTGCCAAGAACGCCGGAGCCACCTGTTCGACTCGCTGGAACCACCTGCCGGACAGGCCAATATCAACTGCTGGCTATGCCAGAACCACCTGGGGGACGGTCCGGAATCGCCTGCCAGCCATGGCGGAACCACCTCTCAGACGTACCAGAACCACCTGCCGGAGAAGCTGGAAACACGTCCTGGACAGACTGGAACCACGTGACGGCCATGCCTGAACCACCTGCCGAGCACGGCGGAACCACCTGCCGGACACGCCAAAATCACCTGCGGGCTACGCCAGAACCACTTGGACGACTCTCCGAAATGACCTGCCGGGCATGTTGGAACCACCTCTCAGATGTGCCACAAGCACGTGGCGGACAGTCCGGAATCACCTGTTGGGCATACGCAACCACCTCTGACACGTACCAGAACCACGTGCCGTGCACGCCGGAACCACCTACCGGACAGACCGGAATCAACTTTTGGGCATGCCGGAACCACCAGTCAGATGTGCCAGAAACACGTGCCGGAGACGCCGGAAGCACCTGCCGAGCACGTCGCAACCACCTGCTCAACTCACCTGAACCACCTGCCGGACACGCCAAAATCACCTGCCCGCTACACCAGCCCCACTTCGGGGACAAGCCGGAATCACGTGAGGGGCATGCCGGCACAGCCTCTCAGACTGAACCTCGTGCCGGACACCACAGAACCACCTGCCGGACAGACCGGAACCACCTGCCGGACACGCCGGAACCACCGGCTCGACCCGCCGGAACGACCGCTGGACATGCAAAATCACCTGCCGGCTACGCCGGAAACACTTGGCGAACACTCCGGAATCACCTGCCGGGCATGCCGGAACCACCTCTCAGATATGCCAGAACCACGTGCCAATTACCCCGGAACCACCTGCGGAGCACGCCGGAACCACCTGCTCGACTCGCCAGAACCACCTGCCGGACACGCAAAAATCACCTGCCGGCTACGCCACAACCAGTTGGGGAACACTTCGGAATCACCTGCCGGGCTTGCTGGAACCACCTGCCGGTCATGCTAAAATCACCTGCCAACTACGCCAGTACCACTTGGCGGACACTGTGGAAACACCTGTCGGGCCGGCCGGAACCACATCTCAGACGTGCCAGAACCATGTGCATGAGATGCTGGAACCACACCCCGAACAGACGGATACCACCTGCCAGACCCGTCTGAACAACCTGCCGAGCACGCCGGAGCCACCTGCTGAACTCGCCGGAACCACCTACCTGACATGCCCAAATCACCAGCCGGGTATGCCAGAACCACTTGGCGGACACTCCGGAATCATCTGCCGGAGATGCCGGAAGCAGCTCTCAGACACACCAGAACCACGTGCCGGAGACGCCGGAAGCACCTGCCGAGCATGCCGGAGCCACCTGCTCGACTCGCCAGAAACACCTGCCGGACACGCCAAAATCACCTGCCGGGTACGCCAGAACCACCTGGCGGACACTCCGAAACCACCTGTCGCGCATGCCGGAACCACCTCTCAGACGTGCCGGAAGCACGTGCCGGACACGCCGGAATCACCTACCGGACAGACCGGAACCACCTGCCGAGCACGCCGGAGCCACCTGTTCGACTCGCTGGAACCACCTGCCGGACAGGCCAATATCAACTGCTGGCTATGCCAGAACCACCTGGGGGACGGTCCGGAATCACCTGCCAGCCATGGCGGAACCACCTCTCAGACGTACCAGAACCACCTGCCGGAGAAGCTGGAAACACGTCCTGGACAGTCTGGAACCACCTGCCGGCCAAGCCTGAACCACCTGCCAAGCACAACGGAACAACCTGCCAGACACGCCAAAATCACCTGCGTGTTATGCCAGAACCACTTGGAGGACTCTCTGGGATGACCTGACGGGCATGCCGGAACCACCTCTCAGACGTGCCAGAACCATGTGGCGGACAGTCCGGAATCACCTGTTGGGCATGCGCAACCACCTCTGAGACGGACCAGAACCACATGCCGTGCAGGCTGGAACCACCTACCGGACAGACCGGAATCACCTTCCGGGCATGCCGGAACCACCTCTCAGATATGCCAGAACCACATGCCAATGACCCCGGAAGCACCTGCCGAGCACGCCGGAACCACCTGCTCGACTCGCCAGAACCACCTGCCGGACACGCAAAAATCACCTGCCGGCTACGCCACAACCAGTTGGGGAACACTTTGGAATCACCTGCCGGGCTTGCTGGAACCACCTGCCGGTCATGCCAACATCACCTGCCAGCTATGCCAGAACCACTTGGCGAACACCATGGAAACACCTGTCGGGCCGGCCGGAACCACCTCTCAGACGTGCCAGAACCATGTGCCTGAGATGCCGGAACCACACCCCGAACAGACCGAAACCACCTGCCAGACCCGCCTGAACCACCTGCCGAGCACGCCGGAACCACCTACTCGACTCGCCGGAACCACCTACCTGACACGCCAAAATCACCTGCCGGGTATGCCAGAGCCACTTGGTGGACACTCCGGAATCATCTGCCAGACATGCCAGAACCAGCTCTCAGACACACCAGAACCACGTGCCGGACACGCCGGAAGCCCCTGCTGAGCATGCCTGAGCCACATGCTCGACTTGCAAGAAACACCTGCCAGACACGCCAAAATCACCTGCCGGGTACGCCAGAACCACTTGGTGAACACTCCGGAATCACCTTCCGGGCATGCCGGAACCACCTCTCCGACTTGCCAGAACCATGTTCCCGACACGCCGGTACCACCTGCCGAGTATGCCAGAACCACCTGATCCACTCCCAAGAACCATCTGCTGGACACGCCAGAATCACCTGCCGGGTATGCCAGAACCACTTGGCAGACACTCCGGAACCACCTGCCCGGCATGCCGGAACCACCTCTCAGACTTGCCAGAACCATGTGCCGGACAGGCCTCAACCACCTGCCGAGTATACCGGAACCACCTGATCCACTCCCCAGAACCACCTGCTGGACACGCCAAAATCACCTGTCGGCTACGCCAGAGCCACTTGGTGGACACTCCGGAATCATCTGCCGGACATGCCGGAACCAGCTCTCAGACACACCAGAAACACGTGCCGGACAAGCCGGAAGCACCTGCTGAGAATGCCTGAGCCACATGCTCGACTTGCAAGAAACACCTGCCAGACACGCCAAAATCACCTACAGGGTACGCCAGAACCACGTGGCGGACTCTCCGGAATCACCTGTCGGGCATGCCGGAACCACCTCTCAGACGTGCCAGAACCTCTTGCCGGACACGCCAGAACCACCTGCCGGACAGACCGGAACCACCTGCCGGACATGCCGGAACCACCGGCTCGACTCGCCGGAACCACCGCCGGACATGCAAAATCACCTGCCGGCTACGCCGGAAACACTTGGCGAACACTCCGGAATCACCTGCCGGGCATGCCGGAACCACCTCTCAGACTTGCCAGAACCATGTTCCGGACACGCCGGTACCACCTGCCGAGTATGCCGGAAACACCTGATCCACACCCCAGAACCACCTGCTGGACATGCTAGAATCAGCTGCCGGCTATGCAAGAACCACTCAGCAGACACTCCGGAATCACATGTCAGGCATTCCGGAACCACCTCTCAGAGGTGCCAGAACCACATGCCGGAGACTCCGGAATCACCTGCCGGGCATGCCGGAACCACGTCTCAGAGGTGCCAGAACCACACGCCGGAGACCCCGGAATCACCTGCCGGGCCTGCCGGAACCATCTCTCAGATGTGCCAGAACCATGTTCTGGACACGCCGGTACCACATGCCGAGCTCGCCAGAGCCACCTTCTGAACACGCCAAAATCACCTGCCGGCTATGCCAGAACCACTCGGCAGACACTCCGGAACCACCTAGAGGACAGACCGGAACCACCTGCCGGACACGCCAGAACCACCTGCCGGACAGACCGGAACCACCTGCCGGACACCCCGGTACCGCCGGCTCGACTCGCCGGAACCACCGCCGGACATGCAAAATCACCTGCCGGCTACGCCAGAACCACTTGGTTAACACTCCGGAATCACCTTCCGGGCATGCCGGAACCAACTCTCAGACTTGCCAGAACCATGTGCCAGACAGGCCGCAACCACCTGCCGAGTATGCCGGAACCACCTGATCCACTCCCCAGAACCACCTGCTGGACACGCCAAAATCACCTGCCGGCTACGCCAGAACCACTTGGCGAACACTCCAGAATCACCTGCCGGGAATGCCGGAACCACCTCTCAGAGGTGCCAGAGCCACATGCCGGGGACTCCGGAATCACCTGCCAGGCATGCCGGAACCATCTCTCAGATGTGCCAGAACCATGTTCCGGACACGCCGGTACCACCTGCCGAGCTCGCCGGAACCACATGCTGGACACGCAAAAATCACCTGCCGGCTACGCCAGAACCACTCGGCAGACACTCCGGAATCACATGTCAGGCATTCCGGAACCACCTCTCAGAGGTGCCAGAACCACATGTCGGACACTCCGGGATCACCTGCCGGGCATGCCGGAACCACCTCTCAGACGTGCCAGAACCATATGCCGGACCTGCCGGAACCACCTGCCGAGCACGCCGGAACCACCTGCTCGACTCACCAGAGCCACCAGCCGGACACATCAGAAACACCTGCGGGGTACGCCAGAACCACTTGGAGTACTCTCCATGATCACCTGAGAGGCATGCCGGAACCACCTCTCAGACGTGGCAGAACCATGAGCCGGACACGCCTCAACCACCTGCCGAGTATACCGGAACCACCTGATCCACTCCCCAGAAACACCTGCCGGACACGCCAAAATCAGCTGCCGGCTACGCCAGAAACACTTGGCGGACACTCCAGGATCACCTGCCGGGCATGCCAGCACAACCTCTCCAAAGTTCCAGAAGCACGTGCCGGACAGGCCGGAACCATCTCCCGGACAGACCGGAAACACAGGAAACACTCGCCAGAACCACCTGTTTGACTCACCGGTCCCACCTGCCGGACACGCCAAAATCACCTGCCCGCTACACCAGAACCGCTTGGTGGACAAGCCGGAATCACGTGAAGTGCATGCCGACACAACCTCTCAGACGTGCCAGAACCTCGTGCCGGACACCCCAGACCCACATGCTGGACAGACCGGAACCACCTGCCTGACACGCCGGAACCACCGGCTCGACTCGCCGGAACCATTGCCGGACATGCAAAATCACCTGCCGGCTACGGCAGAACCACTTGGCGAACACTCGGGAATCACCTGCCGGGCATGGCGGAACCACCTCTCAGACATGCCGGAACCACATGCCAATGACACCGGAGGCACCTGCCGAGCACGCCAGAACCACCTGCTCGACTCGCCAAAACCACCTGCTGGACACGCCAAAATCAGCTGCCGGCTACGCCAGAAACACTTGGCGGACACTCCAGGATCACCTGCCGGGCATGCCAGCACAACCTCTCCAAAGTGCCAGAAGCACGTGCCGGACAGGCCGGAACCATCTCCCGGACAGACCGGAAACACAGGAAACACTCGCCAGAACCACCTGTTTGACTCACCGGTCCCACCTGCCGGACACGCCAAAATCACCTGCCCGCTACACCAGAACCGCTTGGTGGACAAGCCGGAATCACGTGAAGTGCATGCCGACACAACCTCTCAGACGTGCCAGAACCTCGTGCCGGACACCCCAGACCCACATGCTGGACAGACCGGAACCACCTGCCTGACACGCCGGAACCACCGGCTCGACTCGCCGGAACCATTGCCGGACATGCAAAATCACCTGCCGGCTACGGCAGAACCACTTGGCGAACACTCGGGAATCACCTGCCGGGCATGGCGGAACCACCTCTCAGACATGCCGGAACCACATGCCAATGACACCGGAAGCACCTGCCGAGCACGCCAGAACCACCTGCTCGACTTGCCAAAACCACCTGCTGGACACGCCAAAATCACCTGCCGGCTACGCCACAACCATTTGGTGAACACTTCGGAATCACCTGCCGGGCTGGCTGGAACCACCTGCCGGTCACGCCAACATCACCTGCCAGCTATGCCAGAACCACTTGGCGAACACCATGGAAACACCTGTCGGGCCGGCCGGAACCACCTCTCAGACGTGCCAGAACCATGTGCCTGAGATGCCGGAACCACACCCCGAACAGACCGAAACCACCTGCCAGACCCGCCTGAACCACCTGCCGAGCACGCCGGAACCACCTACTCGACCCGCCGGAACCACCTACCTGACACGCCAAAATCACCTGCCGGGTATGCCAGAACCACTTGGTGGACACTCCGGAATCATCTGCCGGACATGCCAGAACCAGCTCTCAGACACATCGGAACCTCGTGCCGGACACGCCGGAAGCACCTGCTGATCATGCCTGAGCCACATGCTCTATTTGCAAGAAACACCTTCCAGACACGCCAAAATCATCTGCCGGGTACGCCAGAACCACTTGGTGAACACTCCGGAATCACCTTCCGGGCATGCCGGAACCACCTCTCAGACTTGCCAGAACCATGTTCCGGACACGCCGGTACCACCTGCCGAGTATGCCGGAACCTCCTGATCCACTCCCCAGAACCACCTGCTGGACACGCCAGAATCACCTGCCGGCTATGCCAGAACCACTCGGCAGACACTCCGGAACCACCTGCCCGGCATGCCGGAACCACCTCTCAGAGGTGCCAGAACCACTCGGCAGACACTCCGGAACCACCTGCCCGGCATGCCGGAACCATCTCTCAGACGTGCCACAACCACTTGCCGAAGAGACCAGAAGCACCTGCCGAGCTCGCCGGAACCACCTTCTGGACATGCCGGAACCACCTGCCTCACAGGCCAAATTCATATGCCGGCTACGCCAAAACCACTTGGTTGACACTCCAGAATCACCTTGCGGGCATGCCAGAACCACGTCATGGACAGACGGCAAACACCTGCCGGACCTGCCGGAACCACCTGCCGGACAGACCGGAACCACCTGCCGGACACGCCGGAACCGCTGGCTCGACTCGCCCGAACCACCGCCGGACATGCAAAATCACCTGCCGGCTACGCCAGAACCACTTGGCGAACACTCCGGAATCACCTGCCGGGCATGCCGGAACCACCTCTCAGACTTGCCAGAACCATGTTCCGGACACGCCGGTACCACCTGCCGAGTATGCCGGAACCACCTGATCCACTCCCCAGAACCACCTGCTGGACATGCCAGAATCACGTGCGGGCTACGCCAGAACCACTCGGCAGACACTCCGGGACCACCTGCCGGGCATGCCGGAACCACCTCTCAGAGGTGCCAGAACCACATGCCGGAGACTCAGGAATCACCTGCCGGGCATGCCGGAACCAGCTCTCAGAGGTGCCAGAACCACATGCCGGACACTCCGGAATCACCTCCCGGGCTTGCCGGAACCATCTCTCAGACGTGCCACAACCACGTGCCGCAGAGACCAGAAGCACGTGCCGAGCTCGTCGGAACCACCTGCTAGACATGCTGGAACCACCTGCCTCACAGGCCAAAATCATATGCCGGCTACGCCAAAACCACTTGGTGGACACTCCAGAATCAACTTGCGGGCATGCCGGAACCACGTCATGGACAGACGGCAAACACCTGCCGGACCTGCCGGAACCACCTGCCGAGCACGCCGGAACCACCTGCTCGACTCACCAGAGCCACCAGCCGGACACATCAGAAACACCTGCGGGGTACGCCAGAACCACTTGGAGGACTCTCCGTGATCACCTGAGAGGCATGCCGGAACCACCTCTCAGAGGTGCCAGAGCCACATGCCGGGGACTCCGGAATCACCTGCCAGGCATGCCGGAACCATCTCTCAGATGTGCCAGAACCATGTTCCGGACACTCCGGTACCACCTGCCGAGCTCGCCGGAACCACCTGCTGGACACGCCAAAATCACCTGCCGGCTACGCCAGAACCACTCGGCAGACACTCCGGAATCACATGTCAGGCATTCCGGAACCACCTCTCAGAGGTGCCAGAACCACATGTCGGACACTCCGGGATCACCTGCCGGGCATGCCGGAACCACCTCTCAGACGTGCCAGAACCATGTGCCGGACACGCCGCAACCACCTGCCGAGTATGCCGGAACCACCTGCTCCACTCCCCAGAACCACCTGCTGCACACGCCAAAATCACCTGCCGGATATGCCAGAACCACTCGGCAGACACTCCGGAAGCACCTCCAGGACAGACCGGAACCACCTGCCGGACACGCCGGGACAACCTGCTTGACTCGCCAGAACCACCTGCCGGACACGCCAGAATCACCAGCCGGCTACGCCACAACCACTTGTCGGACACTCCGGAATCCCCTGCCGGGCATGCTGGAACCACCTCTCAGAGGTGCCACAGCGACATGCAGGAGACGGCGGTAGCACCTGCCGAGAATGCCGGAAGTTCCTGATCCACTCCGCGGAACCACCTGCCGGAAACTCCAAAATGACCTGCCGGCTACGCCAGAACCACTTGGCGGACACTCCAGAATCACCTGCCGGGCATGCCAGCACAACCTCTCCGAAGTGCCCGAAGCACGTGCCGGACAGGCCAGAACCATCTCCCGGACAGACCGGAAACACAGGAAACACTCGCCGGAACCACCTGCTTGACTCACGGGTCCCACCTGCCGGACACGACAAAATCACCTGCCCGCTACACCAGAACCACTTGGTGGACAAGCCGGAATCACGTGAAGTGCATGCCGACACAACCTCTCAGACGTGCCAGAACCTCGTGCCGGACACCCCAGACCCACATGCTGGACAGACCGGAACCACCTGCCTGACACGCCGGAACCACCGGCTCGACTCGCCGGAACCATTGCCGGACATGCAAAATCACCTGCCGGCTACGGCAGAACCACTTGGCGAACACTCGGGAATCACCTGCCGGGCATGGCGGAACCACCTCTCAGACATGCCGGAACCACATGCCAATGACACCGGAAGCACCTGCCGAGCACGCCAGAACCACCTGCTCGACTCGCCAAAACCACCTGCTGGACACGCCAAAATCACCTGCCGGCTACGCCACAACCATTTGGTGAACACTTCGGAATCACCTGCCGGGCTGGCTGGAACCACCTGCCGGTCACGCCAACATCACCTGCCAGCTATGCCAGAACCACTTGGCGAACACCATGGAAACACCTGTCGGGCCGGCCGGAACCACCTCTCAGACGTGCCAGAACCATGTGCCTGAGATGCCGGAACCACACCCCGAACAGACCGAAGCCACCTGCCAGACCCGCCTGAACCACCTGCCGAGCACGCCGGAACCACCTACTCGACTCGCCGGAACCACCTACCTGACACGCCAAAATCACCTGCCGGGTATGCCAGAACCACTTGGTGGACACTCCGGAATCATCTGCCAGACATGCCAGAACCAGCTCTCAGACACATCGGAACCTCGTGCCGGACACGCCGGAAGCACCTGCTGAGCATGCCTGAGCCACATGCTCTATTTGCAAGAAACACCTTCCAGACACGCCAAAATCATCTGCCGGGTACGCCAGAACCACTTGGTGAACACTCCGGAATCACCTTCCGGGCATGCCGGAACCACCTCTCAGACTTGCCAGAACCATGTTCCGGACACGCCGGTACCACCTGCCGAGTATGCCGGAACCTCCTGATCCACTCCCCAGAACCACCTGCTGGACACGCCAGAATCACCTGCCGGCTATGCCAGAACCACTCGGCAGACACTCCGGAACCACCTGCCCGGCATGCCGGAACCACCTCTCAGAGGTGCCAGAACCACTCGGCAGACACTCCGGAACCACCTGCCCGGCATGCCGGAACCATCTCTCAGACGTGCCACAACCACTTGCCGAAGAGACCAGAAGCACCTGCCGAGCTCGCCGGAACCACCTTCTGGACATGCCGGAACCACCTGCCTCACAGGCCAAATTCATATGCCGGCTACGCCAAAACCACTTGGTTGACACTCCAGAATCACCTTGCGGGCATGCCAGAACCACGTCATGGACAGACGGCAAACACCTGCCGGACCTGCCGGAACCACCTGCCGGACAGACCGGAACCACCTGCCGGACACGCCGGAACCGCCGGCTCGACTCGCCCGAACCAACGCCGGACATGCAAAATCACCTGCCGGCTACGCCAGAACCACTTGGCGAACACTCCGGAATCACCTGCCGGGCATGCCGGAACCACCTCTCAGACTTGCCAGAACCATGTTCCGGACACGCCGGTACCACCTGCCGAGTATGCCGGAACCACCTGATCCACTCCCCAGAACCACCTGCTGGACATGCCAGAATCACGTGCGGGCTACGCCAGAACCACTCGGCAGACACTCCGGGACCACCTGCCGGGCATGCCGGAACCACCTCTCAGAGGTGCCAGAACCACATGCCGGAGACTCAGGAATCACCTGCCGGGCATGCCGGAACCAGCTCTCAGAGGTGCCAGAACCACATGCCGGACACTCCGGAATCACCTCCCGGGCTTGCCGGAACCATCTCTCAGACGTGCCACAACCACGTGCCGCAGAGACCAGAAGCACGTGCCGAGCTCGTCGGAACCACCTGCTAGACATGCTGGAACCACCTGCCTCACAGGCCAAAATCATATGCCGGCTACGCCAAAACCACTTGGTGGACACTCCAGAATCAACTTGCGGGCATGCCGGAACCACGTCATGGACAGACGGCAAACACCTGCCGGACCTGCCGGAACCACCTGCCGAGCACGCCGGAACCACCTGCTCGACTCACCAGAGCCACCAGCCGGACACATCAGAAACACCTGCGGGGTACGCCAGAACCACTTGGAGGACTCTCCGTGATCACCTGAGAGGCATGCCGGAACCACCTCTCAGAGGTGCCAGAGCCACATGCCGGGGACTCCGGAATCACCTGCCAGGCATGCCGGAACCATCTCTCAGATGTGCCAGAACCATGTTCCGGACACTCCGGTACCACCTGCCGAGCTCGCCGGAACCACCTGCTGGACACGCCAAAATCACCTGCCGGCTACGCCAGAACCACTCGGCAGACACTCCGGAATCACATGTCAGGCATTCCGGAACCACCTCTCAGAGGTGCCAGAACCACATGTCGGACACTCCGGGATCACCTGCCGGGCATGCCGGAACCACCTCTCAGACGTGCCAGAACCATGTGCCGGACACGCCGCAACCACCTGCCGAGTATGCCGGAACCACCTGCTCCACTCCCCAGAACCACCTGCTGCACACGCCAAAATCACCTGCCGGATATGCCAGAACCACTCGGCAGACACTCCGGAAGCACCTCCAGGACAGACCGGAACCACCTGCCGGACACGCCGGGACCACCTGCTTGACTCGCCAGAACCACCTGCCGGACACGCCAGAATCACCAGCCGGCTACGCCACAACCACTTGTCGGACACTCCGGAATCCCCTGCCGGGCATGCTGGAACCACCTCTCAGAGGTGCCACAGCGACATGCAGGAGACGGCGGTAGCACCTGCCGAGAATGCCGGAAGTTCCTGATCCACTCCGCGGAACCACCTGCCGGACACTCCAAAATGACCTGCCGGCTACGCCAGAACCACTTGGCGGACACTCCAGAATCACCTGCCGGGCATGCCAGCACAACCTCTCCGAAGTGCCCGAAGCACGTGCCGGACAGGCCGGAACCATCTCCCGGACAGACCGGAAACACAGGAAACACTCGCCGGAACCACCTGCTTGACTCACGGGTCCCACCTGCCGGACACGACAAAATCACCTGCCGGCTACGCCAGAACCACTCGGCAGACACTCCGGAATCACATGTCAGGCATTCCGGAACCACCTCTCAGAGGTGCCAGAACCACATGTCGGACACTCCGGAATCATCTGCCGGACATGCCAGAACCACCTCTCAGACTTGCCAGAACCATGTTCCGGACACGCCGGTACCACCTGCCGAGTATGCCGGAACCACCTGATCCACTCCCCAGAACCACCTGCTGGACACGCCAGAATCAGCTGCCGGCTAGGCAAGAGCCACTCGGCGGACACTCTGGAATCACATGTCAGGCATTCCGGAACCACCTCTCAGAGGTGCCAGAACCACATGCCGGAGACTCAGGAATCACCTGCCGGGCATTCCGGAACCATCTCTCAGACGTGCCACAACCACGTGCCGCAGAGACCAGAAGCACGTGCCGAGCCCGCCGGAACCACCTGCTAGACATGCTGGAACCACCTGCCTCACAGGCCAAAATCATATGCCGGCTACGCCAAAACCACTTGGTGGACACTCCAGAATCAACTTGCGGGCATGCCGGAACCACGTCATGGACAGACGGCAAACACCTGCCGGACCTGCCGGAACCACCTGCCGAGCACGCCGGAACCACCTGCTCGACTCACCAGAGCCACCAGCCGGACACATCAGAAACACCTGCGGGGTACGCCAGAACCACTTGGAGTACTCTCCATGATCACCTGAGAGGCATGCCGGAACCACCTCTCAGACGTGGCAGAACCATGAGCCGGACACGCCTCAACCACCTGCCAAGTATACCGGAACCACCTGATCCACTCCCCAGAAACACCTGCCGGACACGCCAAAATCAGCTGCCGGCTACGCCAGAAACACTTGGCGGACACTCCAGGATCACCTGCCGGGCATGCCAGCACAACCTCTCCAAAGTTCCAGAAGCACGTGCCGGACAGGCCGGAACCATCTCCCGGACAGACCGGAAACACAGGAAACACTCGCCAGAACCACCTGTTTGACTCACCGGTCCCACCTGCCGGACACGCCAAAATCACCTGCCCGCTACACCAGAACCACTTGGTGGACAAGCCGGAATCACGTGACGTGCATGCCGACACAACCTCTCAGACGTGCCAGAACCTCGTGCCGGACACCCCAGACCCACATGCTGGACAGACCGGAACCACCTGCCTGACACGCCGGAACCACCGGCTCGACTCGCCGGAACCATTGCCGGACATGCAAAATCACCTGCCGGCTACGGCAGAACCACTTGGCGAACACTCGGGAATCACCTGCCGGGCATGGCGGAACCACCTCTCAGACATGCCGGAACCACATGCCAATGACACCGGAAGCACCTGCCGAGCACGCCAGAACCACCTGCTCGACTCGCCAAAACCACCTGCTGGACACGCCAAAATCACCTGCCGGCTACGCCACAACCATTTGGTGAACACTTCGGAATCACCTGCCGGGCTGGCTGGAACCACCTGCCGGTCACGCCAACATCACCTGCCAGCTATGCCAGAACCACTTGGCGAACACCATGGAAACACCTGTCGGGCCGGCCGGAACCACCTCTCAGACGTGCCAGAACCATGTGCCTGAGATGCCGGAACCACACCCCGAACAGACCGAAACCACCTGCCAGACCCGCCTGAACCACCTGCCGAGCACGCCGGAACCACCTACTCGACCCGCCGGAACCACCTACCTGACACGCCAAAATCACCTGCCGGGTATGCCAGAACCACTTGGTGGACACTCCGGAATCATCTGCCGGACATGCCAGAACCAGCTCTCAGACACATCGGAACCTCGTGCCGGACACGCCGGAAGCACCTGCTGATCATGCCTGAGCCACATGCTCTATTTGCAAGAAACACCTTCCAGACACGCCAAAATCATCTGCCGGGTACGCCAGAACCACTTGGTGAACACTCCGGAATCACCTTCCGGGCATGCCGGAACCACCTCTCAGACTTGCCAGAACCATGTTCCGGACACGCCGGTACCACCTGCCGAGTATGCCGGAACCTCCTGATCCACTCCCCAGAACCACCTGCTGGACACGCCAGAATCACCTGCCGGCTATGCCAGAACCACTCGGCAGACACTCCGGAACCACCTGCCCGGCATGCCGGAACCACCTCTCAGAGGTGCCAGAACCACTCGGCAGACACTCCGGAACCACCTGCCCGGCATGCCGGAACCATCTCTCAGACGTGCCACAACCACTTGCCGAAGAGACCAGAAGCACCTGCCGAGCTCGCCGGAACCACCTTCTGGACATGCCGGAACCACCTGCCTCACAGGCCAAATTCATATGCCGGCTACGCCAAAACCACTTGGTTGACACTCCAGAATCACCTTGCGGGCATGCCAGAACCACGTCATGGACAGACGGCAAACACCTGCCGGACCTGCCGGAACCACCTGCCGGACAGACCGGAACCACCTGCCGGACACGCCGGAACCGCTGGCTCGACTCGCCCGAACCACCGCCGGACATGCAAAATCACCTGCCGGCTACGCCAGAACCACTTGGCGAACACTCCGGAATCACCTGCCGGGCATGCCGGAACCACCTCTCAGACTTGCCAGAACCATGTTCCGGACACGCCGGTACCACCTGCCGAGTATGCCGGAACCACCTGATCCACTCCCCAGAACCACCTGCTGGACATGCCAGAATCACGTGCGGGCTACGCCAGAACCACTCGGCAGACACTCCGGGACCACCTGCCGGGCATGCCGGAACCACCTCTCAGAGGTGCCAGAACCACATGCCGGAGACTCAGGAATCACCTGCCGGGCATGCCGGAACCACCTCTCAGAGGTGCCAGAACCACATGCCGGACACTCCGGAATCACCTCCCGGGCTTGCCGGAACCATCTCTCAGACGTGCCACAACCACGTGCCGCAGAGACCAGAAGCACGTGCCGAGCTCGTCGGAACCACCTGCTAGACATGCTGGAACCACCTGCCTCACAGGCCAAAATCATATGCCGGCTACGCCAAAACCACTTGGTGGACACTCCAGAATCAACTTGCGGGCATGCCGGAACCACGTCATGGACAGACGGCAAACACCTGCCGGACCTGCCGGAACCACCTGCCGAGCACGCCGGAACCACCTGCTCGACTCACCAGAGCCACCAGCCGGACACATCAGAAACACCTGCGGGGTACGCCAGAACCACTTGGAGGACTCTCCGTGATCACCTGAGAGGCATGCCGGAACCACCTCTCAGAGGTGCCAGAGCCACATGCCGGGGACTCCGGAATCACCTGCCAGGCATGCCGGAACCATCTCTCAGATGTGCCAGAACCATGTTCCGGACACTCCGGTACCACCTGCCGAGCTCGCCGGAACCACCTGCTGGACACGCCAAAATCACCTGCCGGCTACGCCAGAACCACTCGGCAGACACTCCGGAATCACATGTCAGGCATTCCGGAACCACCTCTCAGAGGTGCCAGAACCACATGTCGGACACTCCGGAATCATCTGCCGGACATGCCAGAACCACCTCTCAGACTTGCCAGAACCATGTTCCGGACACGCCGGTACCACCTGCCGAGTATGCCGGAACCACCTGATCCACTCCCCAGAACCACCTGCTGGACACGCCAGAATCAGCTGCCGGCTAGGCAAGAGCCACTCGGCGGACACTCCGGAATCACATGTCAGGCATTCCGGAACCACCTCTCAGAGGTGCCAGAACCACATGCCGGAGACTCCGGAATCACCTGCCGGGCATGCCGGAACCACCTCTCAGAGGTGCCAGAACCACATGCCGGAGACTCAGGAATCACCTGCCGGGCATTCCGGAACCATCTCTCAGACGTGCCACAACCACGTGCCGCAGAGACCAGAAGCACGTGCCGAGCTCGCCGGAACCACCTGCTAGACATGCTGGAACCACCTGCCTCACAGGCCAAAATCATATGCCGGCTACGCCAAAACCACTTGGTGGACACTCCAGAATCAACTTGCGGGCATGCCGGAACCACGTCATGGACAGACGGCAAACACCTGCCGGACCTGCCGGAACCACCTGCCGAGCACGCCGGAACCACCTGCTCGACTCACCAGAGCCACCAGCCGGACACATCAGAAACACCTGCGGGGTACGCCAGAACCACTTGGAGTACTCTCCATGATCACCTGAGAGGCATGCCGGAACCACCTCTCAGACGTGGCAGAACCATGAGCCGGACACGCCTCAACCACCTGCCGAGTATACCGGAACCACCTGATCCACTCCCCAGAAACACCTGCCGGACACGCCAAAATCAGCTGCCGGCTACGCCAGAAACACTTGGCGGACACTCCAGGATCACCTGCCGGGCATGCCAGCACAACCTCTCCAAAGTTCCAGAAGCACGTGCCGGACAGGCCGGAACCATCTCCCGGACAGACCGGAAACACAGGAAACACTCGCCAGAACCACCTGTTTGACTCACCGGTCCCACCTGCCGGACACGCCAAAATCACCTGCCCGCTACACCAGAACCACTTGGTGGACAAGCCGGAATCACGTGACGTGCATGCCGACACAACCTCTCAGACGTGCCAGAACCTCGTGCCGGACACCCCAGACCCACATGCTGGACAGACCGGAACCACCTGCCTGACACGCCGGAACCACCGGCTCGACTCGCCGGAACCATTGCCGGACATGCAAAATCACCTGCCGGCTACGGCAGAACCACTTGGCGAACACTCGGGAATCACCTGCCGGGCATGGCGGAACCACCTCTCAGACATGCCGGAACCACATGCCAATGACACCGGAAGCACCTGCCGAGCACGCCAGAACCACCTGCTCGACTCGCCAAAACCACCTGCTGGACACGCCAAAATCACCTGCCGGCTACGCCACAACCATTTGGTGAACACTTCGGAATCACCTGCCGGGCTGGCTGGAACCACCTGCCGGTCACGCCAACATCACCTGCCAGCTATGCCAGAACCACTTGGCGAACACCATGGAAACACCTGTCGGGCCGGCCGGAACCACCTCTCAGACGTGCCAGAACCATGTGCCTGAGATGCCGGAACCACACCCCGAACAGACCGAAACCACCTGCCAGACCCGCCTGAACCACCTGCCGAGCACGCCGGAACCACCTACTCGACCCGCCGGAACCACCTACCTGACACGCCAAAATCACCTGCCGGGTATGCCAGAACCACTTGGTGGACACTCCGGAATCATCTGCCGGACATGCCAGAACCAGCTCTCAGACACATCGGAACCTCGTGCCGGACACGCCGGAAGCACCTGCTGATCATGCCTGAGCCACATGCTCTATTTGCAAGAAACACCTTCCAGACACGCCAAAATCATCTGCCGGGTACGCCAGAACCACTTGGTGAACACTCCGGAATCACCTTCCGGGCATGCCGGAACCACCTCTCAGACTTGCCAGAACCATGTTCCGGACACGCCGGTACCACCTGCCGAGTATGCCGGAACCTCCTGATCCACTCCCCAGAACCACCTGCTGGACACGCCAGAATCACCTGCCGGCTATGCCAGAACCACTCGGCAGACACTCCGGAACCACCTGCCCGGCATGCCGGAACCACCTCTCAGAGGTGCCAGAACCACTCGGCAGACACTCCGGAACCACCTGCCCGGCATGCCGGAACCATCTCTCAGACGTGCCACAACCACTTGCCGAAGAGACCAGAAGCACCTGCCGAGCTCGCCGGAACCACCTTCTGGACATGCCGGAACCACCTGCCTCACAGGCCAAATTCATATGCCGGCTACGCCAAAACCACTTGGTTGACACTCCAGAATCACCTTGCGGGCATGCCAGAACCACGTCATGGACAGACGGCAAACACCTGCCGGACCTGCCGGAACCACCTGCCGGACAGACCGGAACCACCTGCCGGACACGCCGGAACCGCTGGCTCGACTCGCCCGAACCACCGCCGGACATGCAAAATCACCTGCCGGCTACGCCAGAACCACTTGGCGAACACTCCGGAATCACCTGCCGGGCATGCCGGAACCACCTCTCAGACTTGCCAGAACCATGTTCCGGACACGCCGGTACCACCTGCCGAGTATGCCGGAACCACCTGATCCACTCCCCAGAACCACCTGCTGGACATGCCAGAATCACGTGCGGGCTACGCCAGAACCACTCGGCAGACACTCCGGGACCACCTGCCGGGCATGCCGGAACCACCTCTCAGAGGTGCCAGAACCACATGCCGGAGACTCAGGAATCACCTGCCGGGCATGCCGGAACCACCTCTCAGAGGTGCCAGAACCACATGCCGGACACTCCGGAATCACCTCCCGGGCTTGCCGGAACCATCTCTCAGACGTGCCACAACCACGTGCCGCAGAGACCAGAAGCACGTGCCGAGCTCGTCGGAACCACCTGCTAGACATGCTGGAACCACCTGCCTCACAGGCCAAAATCATATGCCGGCTACGCCAAAACCACTTGGTGGACACTCCAGAATCAACTTGCGGGCATGCCGGAACCACGTCATGGACAGACGGCAAACACCTGCCGGACCTGCCGGAACCACCTGCCGAGCACGCCGGAACCACCTGCTCGACTCACCAGAGCCACCAGCCGGACACATCAGAAACACCTGCGGGGTACGCCAGAACCACTTGGAGGACTCTCCGTGATCACCTGAGAGGCATGCCGGAACCACCTCTCAGAGGTGCCAGAGCCACATGCCGGGGACTCCGGAATCACCTGCCAGGCATGCCGGAACCATCTCTCAGATGTGCCAGAACCATGTTCCGGACACTCCGGTACCACCTGCCGAGCTCGCCGGAACCACCTGCTGGACACGCCAAAATCACCTGCCGGCTACGCCAGAACCACTCGGCAGACACTCCGGAATCACATGTCAGGCATTCCGGAACCACCTCTCAGAGGTGCCAGAACCACATGTCGGACACTCCGGAATCATCTGCCGGACATGCCAGAACCACCTCTCAGACTTGCCAGAACCATGTTCCGGACACGCCGGTACCACCTGCCGAGTATGCCGGAACCACCTGATCCACTCCCCAGAACCACCTGCTGGACACGCCAGAATCAGCTGCCGGCTAGGCAAGAGCCACTCGGCGGACACTCCGGAATCACATGTCAGGCATTCCGGAACCACCTCTCAGAGGTGCCAGAACCACATGCCGGAGACTCCGGAATCACCTGCCGGGCATGCCGGAACCACCTCTCAGAGGTGCCAGAACCACATGCCGGAGACTCAGGAATCACCTGCCGGGCATTCCGGAACCATCTCTCAGACGTGCCACAACCACGTGCCGCAGAGACCAGAAGCACGTGCCGAGCTCGCCGGAACCACCTGCTAGACATGCTGGAACCACCTGCCTCACAGGCCAAAATCATATGCCGGCTACGCCAAAACCACTTGGTGGACACTCCAGAATCAACTTGCGGGCATGCCGGAACCACGTCATGGACAGACGGCAAACACCTGCCGGACCTGCCGGAACCACCTGCCGAGCACGCCGGAACCACCTGCTCGACTCACCAGAGCCACCAGCCGGACACATCAGAAACACCTGCGGGGTACGCCAGAACCACTTGGAGTACTCTCCATGATCACCTGAGAGGCATGCCGGAACCACCTCTCAGACGTGGCAGAACCATGAGCCGGACACGCCTCAACCACCTGCCGAGTATACCGGAACCACCTGATCCACTCCCCAGAAACACCTGCCGGACACGCCAAAATCAGCTGCCGGCTACGCCAGAAACACTTGGCGGACACTCCAGGATCACCTGCCGGGCATGCCAGCACAACCTCTCCAAAGTTCCAGAAGCACGTGCCGGACAGGCCGGAACCATCTCCCGGACAGACCGGAAACACAGGAAACACTCGCCAGAACCACCTGTTTGACTCACCGGTCCCACCTGCCGGACACGCCAAAATCACCTGCCCGCTACACCAGAACCACTTGGTGGACAAGCCGGAATCACGTGACGTGCATGCCGACACAACCTCTCAGACGTGCCAGAACCTCGTGCCGGACACCCCAGACCCACATGCTGGACAGACCGGAACCACCTGCCTGACACGCCGGAACCACCGGCTCGACTCGCCGGAACCATTGCCGGACATGCAAAATCACCTGCCGGCTACGGCAGAACCACTTGGCGAACACTCGGGAATCACCTGCCGGGCATGGCGGAACCACCTCTCAGACATGCCGGAACCACATGCCAATGACACCGGAAGCACCTGCCGAGCACGCCAGAACCACCTGCTCGACTCGCCAAAACCACCTGCTGGACACGCCAAAATCACCTGCCGGCTACGCCACAACCATTTGGTGAACACTTCGGAATCACCTGCCGGGCTGGCTGGAACCACCTGCCGGTCACGCCAACATCACCTGCCAGCTATGCCAGAACCACTTGGCGAACACCATGGAAACACCTGTCGGGCCGGCCAGAACCACCTCTCAGACGTGCCAGAACCATGTGCCTGAGATGCCGAAACCACACCCCGAACAGACCGAAACCACCTGCCAGACCCGCCTGAACCACCTGCCGAGCACGCCGGAACCACCTACTCGACTCGCCGGAACCACCTACCTGACACGCCAAAATCACCTGCCGGGTATGCCAGAGCCACTTGGTGGACACTCCGGAATCATCTGCCGGACATGCCAGAACCAGCTCTCAGACACACCAGAACCACGTGCCGGACACGCCGGAAGCGCCTGCTGAGCATGCCTGAGCCACATGCTCGATTTGCAAGAAACACCTTCCAGACACGCCAAAATCATCTGCCGGGTACGCCAGAACCACTTGGTGAACACTCCGGAATCACCTTCCGGGCATGCCGGAACCACCTCTCAGACTTGCCAGAACCATGTTCCGGACACGCCGGTACCACCTGCCGAGTATGCCGGAACCACCTGATCCACTCCCCAGAACCACCTGCTGGACACGCCAGAATCACCTGCCGGCTATGCCAGAACCACTCGGCAGACACTCCGGAACCACCTGCCCGGCATGCCGGAACCACCTCTCAGAGGTGCCAGAACCACTCGGCAGACACTCCGGAACCACCTGCCCGGCATGCCGGAACCATCTCTCAGACGTGCCACAACCACTTGCCGAAGAGACCAGAAGCACCTGCCGAGCTCGCCGGAACCACCTTCTGGACATGCCGGAACCACCTGCCTCACAGGCCAAATTCATATGCCGGCTACGCCAAAACCACTTGGTTGACACTCCAGAATCACCTTGCGGGCATGCCAGAACCACGTCATGGACAGACGGCAAACACCTGCCGGACCTGCCGGAACCACCTGCCGGACAGACCGGAACCACCTGCCGGACACGCCGGAACCGCCGGCTCGACTCGCCCGAACCACCGCCGGACATGCAAAATCACCTGCCGGCTACGCCAGAACCACTTGGCGAACACTCCGGAATCACCTGCCGGGCATGCCGGAACCACCTCTCAGACTTGCCAGAACCATGTTCCGGACACGCCGGTACCACCTGCCGAGTATGCCGGAACCACCTGATCCACTCCCCAGAACCACCTGCTGGACATGCCAGAATCACGTGCGGGCTACGCCAGAACCACTCGGCAGACACTCCGGGACCACCTGCCGGGCATGCCGGAACCACCTCTCAGAGGTGCCAGAACCACATGCCGGAGACTCAGGAATCACCTGCCGGGCATGCCGGAACCAGCTCTCAGAGGTGCCAGAACCACATGCCGGACACTCCGGAATCACCTGCCGGGCATGCCGGAACCATCTCTCAGACGTGCCACAACCACGTGCCGCAGAGACCAGAAGCACGTGCCGAGCTCGTCGGAACCACCTGCTAGACATGCTGGAACCACCTGCCTCACAGGCCAAAATCATATGCCGGCTACGCCAAAACCACTTGGTGGACACTCCAGAATCAACTTGCGGGCATGCCGGAACCACGTCATGGACAGACGGCAAACACCTGCCGGACCTGCCGGAACCACCTGCCGAGCACGCCGGAACCACCTGCTCGACTCACCAGAGCCACCAGCCGGACACATCAGAAACACCAGCGGGGTACGCAAGAACCACTTGGAGGACTCTCCGTGATCACCTGAGAGGCATGCCGGAACCACCTCTCAGAGGTGCCAGAGCCACATGCCGGGGACTCCGGAATCACCTGCCAGGCATGCCGGAACCATCTCTCAGATGTGCCAGAACCATGTTCCGGACACTCCGGTACCACCTGCCGAGCTCGCCGGAACCACCTGCTGGACACGCCAAAATCACCTGCCGGCTACGCCAGAACCACTCGGCAGACACTCCGGAATCACATGTCAGGCATTCCGGAACCACCTCTCAGAGGTGCCAGAACCACATGTCGGACACTCCGGGATCACCTGCCGGGCATGCCGGAACCACCTCTCAGACGTGCCAGAACCATGTGCCGGACACGCCGCAACCACCTGCCGAGTATGCCGGAACCACCTGCTCCACTCCCCAGAACCACCTGCTGCACACGCCAAAATCACCTGCCGGATATGCCAGAACCACTCGGCAGACACTCCGGAAGCACCTCCAGGACAGACCGGAACCACCTGCCGGACACGCCGGGACCACCTGCTTGACTCGCCAGAACCACCTGCCGGACACGCCAGAATCACCAGCCGGCTACGCCACAACCACTTGTCGGACACTCCGGAATCCCCTGCCGGGCATGCTGGAACCACCTCTCAGAGGTGCCACAGCGACATGCAGGAGACGGCGGTAGCACCTGCCGAGAATGCCGGAAGTTCCTGATCCACTCCGCGGAACCACCTGCCGGACACTCCAAAATGACCTGCCGGCTACGCCAGAACCACTTGGCGGACACTCCAGAATCACCTGCCGGGCATGCCAGCACAACCTCTCCGAAGTGCCCGAAGCACGTGCCGGACAGGCCAGAACCATCTCCCGGACAGACCGGAAACACAGGAAACACTCGCCGGAACCACCTGCTTGACTCACGGGTCCCACCTGCCGGACACGACAAAATCACCTGCCCGCTACACCAGAACCACTTGGTGGACAAGCCGGAATCACGTGACGTGCATGCCGACACAACCTCTCAGACGTGCCAGAACCTCGTGCCGGACACCCCAGACCCACATGCTGGACAGACCGGAACCACCTGCCTGACACGCCGGAACCACCGGCTCGACTCGCCGGAACCATTGCCGGACATGCAAAATCACCTGCCGGCTACGGCAGAACCACTTGGCGAACACTCGGGAATCACCTGCCGGGCATGGCGGAACCACCTCTCAGACATGCCGGAACCACATGCCAATGACACCGGAAGCACCTGCCGAGCACGCCAGAACCACCTGCTCGACTCGCCAAAACCACCTGCTGGACACGCCAAAATCACCTGCCGGCTACGCCACAACCATTTGGTGAACACTTCGGAATCACCTGCCGGGCTGGCTGGAACCACCTGCCGGTCACGCCAACATCACCTGCCAGCTATGCCAGAACCACTTGGCGAACAACATGGAAACACCTGTCGGGCCGGCCGGAACCACCTCTCAGACGTGCCAGAACCATGTGCCTGAGATGCCGGAACCACACCCCGAACAGACCGAAACCACCTGCCAGACCCGCCTGAACCACCTGCCGAGCACGCCGGAACCACCTACTCGACTCGCCGGAACCACCTACCTGACACGCCAAAATCACCTGCCGGGTATGCCAGAGCCACTTGGTGGACACTCCGGAATCATCTGCCGGACATGCCAGAACCACCTCTCAGACTTGCCAGAACCATGTTCCGGACACGCCGGTACCACCTGCCGAGTATGCCGGAACCACCTGATCCACTCCCCAGAACCACCTGCTGGACACGCCAGAATCAGCTGCCGGCTAGGCAAGAGCCACTCGGCAGACACTCCGGAATCACATGTCAGGCATTCCGGAACCACCTCTCAGAGGTGCCAGAACCACATGCCGGAGACTCCGGAATCACCTGCCGGGCATGCCGGAACCACCTCTCAGAGGTGCCAGAACCACATGCCGGAGACTCAGGAATCACCTGCCGGGCATGCCGGAACCATCTCTCAGACGTGCCACAACCACGTGCCGCAGAGACCAGAAGCACGTGCCGAGCTCGCCGGAACCACCTGCTAGACATGCTGGAACCACCTGCCTCACAGGCCAAAATCATATGCCGGCTACGCCAAAACCACTTGGTGGACACTCCAGAATCAACTTGCGGGCATGCCGGAACCACGTCATGGACAGACGGCAAACACCTGCCGGACCTGCCGGAACCACCTGCCGAGCACGCCGGAACCACCTGCTCGACTCACCAGAGCCACCAGCCGGACACATCAGAAACACCTGCGGGGTACGCCAGAACCACTTGGAGTACTCTCCATGATCACCTGAGAGGCATGCCGGAACCACCTCTCAGACGTGGCAGAACCATGAGCCGGACACGCCTCAACCACCTGCCGAGTATACCGGAACCACCTGATCCACTCCCCAGAAACACCTGCCGGACACGCCAAAATCAGCTGCCGGCTACGCCAGAAACACTTGGCGGACACTCCAGGATCACCTGCCGGGCATGCCAGCACAACCTCTCCAAAGTTCCAGAAGCACGTGCCGGACAGGCCGGAACCATCTCCCGGACAGACCGGAAACACAGGAAACACTCGCCAGAACCACCTGTTTGACTCACCGGTCCCACCTGCCGGACACGCCAAAATCACCTGCCCGCTACACCAGAACCGCTTGGTGGACAAGCCGGAATCACGTGAAGTGCATGCCGACACAACCTCTCAGACGTGCCAGAACCTCGTGCCGGACACCCCAGACCCACATGCTGGACAGACCGGAACCACCTGCCTGACACGCCGGAACCACCGGCTCGACTCGCCGGAACCATTGCCGGACATGCAAAATCACCTGCCGGCTACGGCAGAACCACTTGGCGAACACTCGGGAATCACCTGCCGGGCATGGCGGAACCACATCTCAGACATGCCGGAACCACATGCCAATGACACCGGAAGCACCTGCCGAGCACGCCAGAACCACCTGCTCGACTCGCCAAAACCACCTGCTGGACACGCCAAAATCACCTGCCGGCTACGCCACAACCATTTGGTGAACACTTCGGAATCACCTGCCGGGCTGGCTGGAACCACCTGCCGGTCACGCCAACATCACCTGCCAGCTATGCCAGAACCACTTGGCGAACACCATGGAAACACCTGTCGGGCCGGCCGGAACCACCTCTCAGACGTGCCAGAACCATGTGCCTGAAATGCCGAAACCACACCCCGAACAGACCGAAACCACCTGCCAGACCCGCCTGAACCACCTGCCGAGCACGCCGGAACCACCTACTCGACTCGCCGGAACCACCTACCTGACACGCCAAAATCACCTGCCGGGTATGCCAGAGCCACTTGGTGGACACTCCGGAATCATCTGCCGGACATGCCAGAACCAGCTCTCAGACACACCAGAACCACGTGCCGGACACGCCGGAAGCGCCTGCTGAGCATGCCTGAGCCGCATGCTCGATTTGCAAGAAACACCTTCCAGACACGCCAAAATCATCTGCCGGGTACGCCAGAACCACTTGGTGAACACTCCGGAATCACCTTCCGGGCATGCCGGAACCACCTCTCAGACTTGCCAGAACCATGTTCCGGACACGCCGGTACCACCTGCCGAGTATGCCGGAACCACCTGATCCACTCCCCAGAACCACCTGCTGGACACGCCAGAATCACCTGCCGGCTATGCCAGAACCACTCGGCAGACACTCCGGAACCACCTGCCCGGCATGCCGGAACCACCTCTCAGAGGTGCCAGAACCACTCGGCAGACACTCCGGAACCACCTGCCCGGCATGCCGGAACCATCTCTCAGACGTGCCACAACCACTTGCCGAAGAGACCAGAAGCACCTGCCGAGCTCGCCGGAACCACCTTCTGGACATGCCGGAACCACCTGCCTCACAGGCCAAATTCATATGCCGGCTACGCCAAAACCACTTGGTTGACACTCCAGAATCACCTTGCGGGCATGCCAGAACCACGTCATGGACAGACGGCAAACACCTGCCGGACCTGCCGGAACCACCTGCCGGACAGACCGGAACCACCTGCCGGACACGCCGGAACCGCCGGCTCGACTCGCCCGAACCACCGCCGGGCATGCAAAATCACCTGCCGGCTACGCCAGAACCACTTGGTGAACACTCCGGAGTCGCCTCCGGGCATGCCGGAACCACCTCTCAGACTTGCCAGAACCATGTTCCAGACACGCCGGTACCACCTGCCGAGTATGCCGGAACCACCTGATCCACTCCCCAGAACCACCTGCTGGACACGCCAGAATCACCTGCCGGCTATGCCAGAACCACTCGGCAGACACTCCGGAACCACCTGCCGGGCATGCCGGAACCACCTCTCAGAGGTGCCAGAACCACATGCCGGAGTCTCAGGAATCACCTGCCGGGCATCCGGAACCATCTCTCAGAGGTGCCAGAACCACATGCCGGACACTCCGGAATCACCTGCCGGGCGTGCTGGAACCATCTCTCAGACGTGCCACAACCACGTGCCGAAGAGACCAGAAGCACCTGCCGAGCTCGCCGGAACCACCTGCTAGACATGCTGGAACCACCTGCCTCACAGGTCAAAATGATATGCCAGCTACGCCAAAACCACTTGGTTGACACTCCAGAATCACCTTGCGGGCATGCCGGAACCACGTCATGGACAGACGGCAAACACCTGCCCGACCTGCCGGAACCACCTGCCGAGCACGCCGGAAACACCTGCTCGAATCACCTGAGCCACCAGACGGACACATCAGAAACACCTGCGGGGTACAGCAGAACCACTTGGAGGACTCTCCGGGATCACCTGCCAGGCATTCCGGCACCACCTCTCAGACGTGCCAGAACCATGTGCCAGACAGGCCGCAACCACCTGCCGAGTATACCGGAACCACCTGATCCCCTACCCAGAACCACCTGCTGGACACGCCAAAATCACCTGCCGGCTACGCCAGAACCACTTGGCGAACACTCCGGAATCACCTGCCGGGCATGCCGGAACCATCTCTCAGATGTGCCAGAACCATGTTCCGGACACGCCGGTACCACCTGCCGAGCTCGCCGGAACCACCTGCTGGACACGCCAGAATCACCTGCCTGCTACGCCAGAACCACTCGGCAGACACTCCAGAACCACCTGCCGGGCATGCCGGAACCACCTCTCAGAGGTGACAGAACCACATGCCCGAGATTCCGGAATCACCTGCAGGGCATGCCTGAACCATCTCTCAGACGTGCCAGAACCATGTTCCGGACACACCGGTACCACCTGCCGAACTCGCCGGAACCACCTGCTGGACACACCAAAATCACCTGCCGGCTACGCAAGAACCACATGCCGGGAACTCCGGAATCACCTGCCAGGTGTGCCGGAACCATCTCTCAGACGTGCCACAACCACGTGCCGAAGAGACCAGAAGCACCTGCCGAGCTCGCCGGAACCACCTGCTAGACATGCCGGAACCACCTGCCTCACAGGCCAAAATCATATGCCGGCTACGCCAAAACCACTTGGTGGACACTCCAGAATCAACTTGCGGGCATGCCGGAACCACGTCATGGACAGACGGCAAACACCTGCCGGACCAGCCGGAACCACCTGCCGAGCACGCCGGAAGCACCTGCCGAGCATGCCGGAGCCACCTGCTCGACTCGCCAGAAACACCTGCCGGACACGCCAAAATCACCTGCCGGGTACGCCAGAACCACCTGGCGGACACTCCGAAACCACCTGTCGCGCATGCCGGAACCACCTCTCAGACGTGCCGGAAGCACGTGCCGGACACGCCGGAATCACCTACCGGACAGACCGGAACCACCTGCCGAGCACGCCGGAGCCACCTGTACGACTCGCTGGAACCACCTGCCGGACAGGCCAATATCAACTGCTGGCTATGCCAGAACCACCTGGGGGACCGTCCGGAATCACCTGCCAGCCATGGCGGAACCACCTCTCAGACGTACCAGAACCACCTGCCGGAGAAGCTGGAAACACGTCCTGGGCAGTCTGGAACCACCTGCCGGCCAAGCCTGAACCACCTGCCGAGCACAACGGAACAACCTGCCAGACACGCCAAAATCACCTGCGTGTTATGCCAGAACCACTTGGAGGACTCTCTGGGATGACCTGCCGGGCATGCCGGAACCACCTCTCAGACGTGCCAGAACCATGTGGCGGACAGTCCGGAATCACCTGTTGGGCATGCGCAACCACCTCTGAGACGTACCAGAACCACATGCCGTGCAGGCTGGAACCACCTACAGGACAGACCGGAATCACCTTTCGGGCATGCCGGAACCACCTGTCAGATGTGCCAGAAACACGTGCCGGAGACGCCGGAAGCACCTGCCAAGCACGTTGGAACCACCTGCTCAACTCGCCTGAACCACCTGCCGGACATGCCAAAATCACCTGCCGACTATGCCAGAAAGACTTGGCGAACACTCCGGAATCACTTGCCGGGCATGCAGGAACCACCTCTCAGACGTGCCATAACCATGTGGCGGACAGTCCGGAATCACCTGTTGGGCATGCGCAACCACCTCTGAGACTTGGCGAACACTCCGGAATCACTTGCCGGGCATGCAGGAACCACCTCTCAGACATGCCAGAACCCCGTGCCAATGACCCCGGAAGCACCAGCCGAGCACGCCGGAACAACTTGCTTGACTCGCCAGAAGCACCTGCCGATCACGCAAAAATCACCTCCCGGCTACGCCACAACCAGTTGGTGAACACTTTGGAATCACCTGCCAGGCTTGCTGGAACCACCTGCCAGTCATGCCAAAATCACCTGCCAACTACGCCAGAACCGCTTGGCGGACACTGCGGAAACACCTGTCGGCCCGGCTGGAACCACATCTCAGACGTGCCAGAAACGTGTTCATGAGATGCTGGAACCACACCCCGAACAGAAGGATACCACCTGCCAGAACCGCCTGAACCACCTGCTGAGCACGCCGGAACCACCTGCTCGACTCACCGGCACCACCTCCCTGACACGCCAAAATCACCTGCTGGGTATGCCAAAACCACTTGGCGGACACTCCGGAATCATCTGCCGGACATGCCGGAACCAGCTCTCAGACACACCATAACCACGTGCCGGAGACGCCGGAAGCACCTGCCGAGCATGCCGGAGCCACCTGCTCGACTCGCCAGAAACACCTGCCGGACACGCCAAAATCACCTGCCGGGTATGCCAGAACCACCTGGCGGACACTACGGAATCACCTGCCGCGCATCCCGGAACCACCTCTCAGACGTGCCGGAAGCACGTGCCAGACACGCCGGAAACACCTACCGGACAGACCGGAACCACCTGCCAAGAACCCCAGAGCCACCTGTTCGACTCGCTGGAACCACCTGCCGGACCGGCCAATATCAACTGCTGGCTATGCCAGAACCACCTGGGGGACAGTCCGGGATCACCTGCCAGCCATGGCGGAACCACCTCTCAGACGTACCAGAAATACCTGCCGGAGAAGATGGAAACACGTCCTGGACAGACTGGAACCACGTGACGGCCATGCCTGAACCACCTGCCGAGCACGGCGGAACCACCTGCCGGAAACGCCAAAATCACCTGCGGGCTACACCAGAACCACTTGGACGACTCTCCGAAATGACCTGCCGGGCATGTTGGAACCACCTCTCAGACGTTCCAGAAGCACGTGCCAGACAGTCCGGAATCACCTGTTGGGCATACGCAACCACCTCTGAGACGTACCAGAACCACGTGCCGTGCACGCCGGAACCACCTACCGGACAGACCGGAATCCACTCTTGGGCGTGCCGGAACCACCAGTCAGATGTGCCAGAAACACGTGCCGGAGACGCCGGAAGCACCTGCCGAGCACGTCGCAACCACCTGCTCAACTCGCCTGAACCACCTGCCGGACACGCCAAAATCACCTGCCCGCTACACCAGCACCACTTCGGGGACAAGCCGGAATCACGTGAGGGGCATGCCGGCACAGCCTCTCAGACTGAACCTCGTGCCGGACACCACAGAACCACCTGCCGGACAGACCGGAACCACCTGCCGGACACGCCGGAACCACCGGCTCGACCCGCCGGAACGACCGCTGGACATGCAAAATCACCTGCCGGCTACGCCGGAAACACTTGGCGAACACTCCAGAATCACCTGCCGGGCATGCCGGAACCACCTCTCAGATATGCCAGAACCACGTGCCAATGACCCCGGAAGCACCTGCCGAGCACGCCGGAACCACCTGCTCGACTCGCCAGAACCACCTGCCGGACACGCAAAAATCACCTGCCGGCTACGCCACAACCAGTTGGGGAACACTTCGGAATCACCTGCCGGGCTTGCTGGAACCACCTGCCGGTGATGCCAAAATCACCTGCCAACTACGCCAGTACCACTTGGCGGACACTGTGGAAACAGCTGTCGGGCCGGCCGGAACCACATCTCAGACGTGCCAGAACCATGTGCATGAGATGCTGGAACCACACCCCGAACAGACGGAAAACACCTGCCAGACCCGTCTGAACAACCTGCCGAGCACGCCGGAGCCACCTGCTCGACTCGCCGGAACCACCTACCTGACATGCCCAAATCACCAGCCGGGTATGCCAGAACCACTTGGCGGACACTCAGGAATCATCTGCCGGACATGCCGGAACCAGCTCTCAGACACACCAGAACCACGTGCCGGAGACGCCGGAAGCACCTGCCGAGCATGCCGGAGCCACCTGCTCGACTCGCCAGAAACACCTGCCGGACATGCCAAAATCACCTGCCGGGTACGCCAGAACCACCTGGCGGACACTCCGAAATCACCTGTCGCGCATGCCGGAACCACCTCTCAGACGTGCCGGAAGCACGTGCCGGACACGCCGGAATCACCTACCGGACAGACCGGAACCACCTGCCGAGCACGCCGGAGCCACCTGTTCGACTCGCTGGAACCACCTGCCGGACAGGCCAATATCAATTGCTGGCTATGCCAGAGCCACCTGGGAGACGGTCCGGAATCGCCTGCCAGCCATGGCAGAACCACCTCTCAGACGTACCAGAACCACCTGCCGGAGAAGCTGGAAACACGTCCTGGACAGTCTGGAACCACCTGCCGGCCAAGCCTGAACCACCTGCCGAGCACAACGGAACAACCTGCCAGACACGCCAAAATCACCTGCGTGTTATGCCAGAACCACTTGGAGGACTCTCTGGGATGACCTGCCGGGCATGCCGGAACCACCTCTCAGACGTGCCAGAACCATGTGGCGGACAGTCCGGAATCACCTGTTGGGCATGCGCAACCACCTCTGAGACGTACCAGAACCACATGCCGTGCAGGCTGGAACCACCTACCGGACAGACCGGAATCACCTTTCGGGCATGCCGGAACCACCTGTCAGATGTGCCAGAAACACGTGCCGGAGACGCCGGAAGCACCTGCCAAGCACGTTGGAACCACCTGCTCAACTCGCCTGAACCACCTGCCGGACATGCCAAAATCACCTGCCAACTATGCCAGAACCCCTTGGCGAACACTCCGGAATCACTTGCCGGGCATGCAGGAACCACCTCTCAGACATGCCAGAACCCCGTGCCAATGACCCCGGAAGCACCAGCCGATCACGCCGGAACAACTTGCTCGACTCGCCAGAACCACCTGCCGATCACGCAAAAATCACCTGCCGGCTACGCAACAACCAGTTGCTGAACACTTTGGAATCACCTGCCAGGCTTGCTGGAACCACCTGCCAGTCATGCCAAAATCACCTGCCAACTACGCCAGAACCGCTTGGCGGACACTGCGGAAACACCTGTCGGGCCGGCTGGAACCACATCTCAGACGTGCCAGAAACGTGTTCAAAGGAGATGCTGGAACCACACCCCGAACAGACGGAAAACACCTGCCAGACCCGTATGAACAACCTGCCGAGCACGCCGGAGCCACCTGCTCGACTCGCCGGAACCACCTACCTGACATGCCAAAATCACCAGCCGGGTGTGCCAGAACCACTTGCCCGACACTCCAGAATCATCTGCCGGACATGCCGGAACCAGCTCTCAGACACACCAGAACCACGTGCCGGAGACGCCGGAAGCACCTGCCGAGCATGCCGGAGCCACCTGCTTGACTCGCCAGAAACACCTGCCGGACACGCCAAAATCACCTGCCGGGTATGCCAGAACCACCTGGCGGACACTCCGAAATCACCTGTCGTGCATGCCGGAACCACCTCTCAGCTGTGCCGGAAGCCCGTGCCGGACACGCCGGAATCACCTACCGGACAGACCGGAACCACCTGCCGAGCACGCCGGAGCCACCTGTTCGACTCGCTGGAACCACCTGCCGGACAGGCCAATATAAACTGCTGGCTATGCCAGAACCACCTGGAGGACGGTCCGGGATCGCCTGCCAGCCATGGCGGAACCACCTCTCAGACGTACCAGAACCACCTGCCGGAGAAGCTTGAAACACGTCCTGGACAGTCTGGAACCACCTGCCGGCCAAGCCTGAACCACCTGCCAAGCACAACGGAACAACCTGCCAGACACGCCAAAATCACCTGCGTGTTATGCCAGAACCACTTGGAGGACTCTCTGGGATGACCTGAAGGGCATGCCGGAACCACCTCTCAGACGTGCCAGAAGCATGTGGCGGACAGTCCGGAATCACCTGTTTGGCATGCGCAACCACCTCTGAGACGTACCAGAACCACATGCCGTGCAGGCTGGAAGCACCTACCGGACAGACCGGAATCACCTTTCAGGCATGCCGGAAAAACCTGTCAGATGTGCCAGAAACACGTGCCGGAGACGCCGGAAGCACCTGCCAAGCACGTTGGAACCACCTGCTCAACTCGCCTGAACCACCTGCCGGACATGCCAAAATCACCTGCCGACTATGCCAGAACCCCTTGGCGAACACTCCGGAATCACTTGCCGGGCATGCAGGAACCACCTCTCAGACATGCCAGAACCCCGTGCCAATGACCCCGGAAGCACCAGCCGAGCACGCCGGAACCACCTGCTCGACTCGCCAGAACCACCTGCCGATCACGCAAAAATCACCTGCCGGCTACGCCACAACCAGTTGGTGAACACTTTGGAATCACCTGCCAGGCTTGCTGGAACCACCTGCCAGTCATGCCAAAATCACCTGCCAACTACGCCAGAACCGCTTGGCGGACACTGCGGAAACACCTGTCGGGCCGGCTGGAACCACATCTCAGACGTGCCAGAAACGTGTTCATGAGATGCTGGAACCACACCCCGAACAGACGGATACCACCTGCCAGAACCGCCTGAACCACCTGCTGAGCACGCCGGAACCACCTGCTCGACTCACCGGTACCACCTCCCTGACACGCCAAAATCACCTGCTAGGTATGCCAGAACCACTTGGCGGACACTCCGGAATCATCTGCCGGACATGCCGGAACCAGCTCTCAGACACAGCAGAACCACGAGCCGCAGACGCCGGAAGCACCTGCCGAGCATGCCGGAGCCACCTGCTCGACTCGCCAGAAACACCTGCCAGACACGCCAAAATCACCTGCCGGGTATGCCAGAACCACCTGGCGGACACTACGGAATCACCTGCCGCGCATGCCGGAACCACCTCTCAGACGTGCCGGAAGCACGTGCCAGACACGCCGGAAACACCTACCGGACAGACCGGAACCACCTGCCAAGAACGCCGGAGCCACCTGTTCGACTCGCTGGAACCACCTGCCGGACAGGCCAATATCAACTGCTGGCTATGCCAGAACCACCTGGGGGACAATCCGGGATCACCTGCCAGCCATGGCGGAACCACCTCTCAGACGTACCAGAACCACCTGCCGGAGAAGCTGGAAACACGTCCTGGACAGACTGGAACCACGTGACGGCCATGCCTGAACCACCTGCCGAGCACGGCAGAACCACCTGCCGGACACGCCAAAATCACCTGCGGGCTACGCCAGAACCACTTGGACGACTCTCCGAAATGACCTGCCGGGCATGTTGGAACCACCTCTCAGACGTGCCAGAAGCACGTGCCAGACAGTCCGGAATCACCTGTTGGGCATACGCAACCACCTCTGAGACGTACCAGAACCACGTGCCGTGCACGCCGGAACCACCTACCGGACAGACCGGAATCAACTTTTGGGCATGCCGGAACCACCAGTCAGATGTGCCAGAAACACATGCCGGAGACGCCGGAAGCACCTGCCGAGCACGTCGCAACCACCTGCTCAACTCGCCTGAACCACCTGCCGGACACGCCAAAATCACCTGCCCGCTACACCAGCACCACTTCGGGGACAAGCCGGAATCACGTGAGGGGCATGCCGGCACAGCCTCTCAGACTGAACCTCGTGCCGGACACCACAGAACCACCTGCCGGACAGACCGGAACCACCTGCTGGACACACCGGAACCACCAGCTCGACCCGCCGGAACGACTGCTGGACATGCAAAATCACCTGCCGGCTATGCCGGAAAAACTTGGCGAACACTCCGGAATCACCTGCCGCGCATGCCGGAACCACCTCTCAGACGGGCCGGAAGCACGTGCCAGACACTCCGGAAACACCTACCGGACAGACCGGAACCACCTGCCAAGAACGCCGGAGCCACCTGTTCGACTCGCTGGAACCACCTGCCGGACAGGCCAATATCAACTGCTGGCTATGCCAGAACCACCTGGGGGACAATCCGGGATCACCTGCCAGCCATGGCGGAACCACCTCTCAGACGTACCAGAACCACCTGCCGGAGAAGCTGGAAACACGTCCTGGACAGACTGGAACCACGTGACGGCCATGCCTGAACCACCTGCCGAGCACGGCGGAACCACCTGCCGGACACGCCAAAATCACCTGCGGGCTACGCCAGAACCACTTGGACGACTCTCCGAAATGACCTGCCGGGCATGTTGGAACCACCTCTCAGACGTGCCAGAAGCACGTGCCAGACAGTCCGGAATCACCTGTTGGGCATACGCAACCACCTCTGAGACGTACCAGAACCACGTGCCGTGCACGCTGGAACCACCTACCGGACAGACCGGAATCAACTTTTGGGCATGCCGGAACCACCAGTCAGATGTGCCAGAAACACGTGCCGGAGACGCCGGAAGCACCTGCCGAGCACGTCGCAACCACCTGCTCAACTCGCCTGAACCACCTGCCGGACACACCAAAATCACCTGCCCGCTACACCAGCACCACTTCGGGGACAAGCCGGAATCACGTGAGGGGCATGCCGGCACAGCCTCTCAGACTGAAACTCGTGCCGGACACCACAGAACCACCTGCCGGACAGACCGGAACCACCTGCCGGACACGCCGGAACCACCGGCTCGACCCACTGGAACGACCGCTGGACATGCAAAATCACCTGCCGGCTACGCCGGAAACACTTGGCGAACACTCCAGAATCACCTGCCGGGCATGCCGGAACCACCTCTCAGATATGCCAGAACCACGTGCCAATGACCCCGGAAGCACCTGCCGAGCACGCCGGAACCACCTGCTCGACTCGCCAGAACCACCTGCCGGACACGCAGAAATCACCTGCCGGCTACGCCACAACCAGTTGGGGAACACTTCGGAATCACCTGCCGGGCTTGCTGGAACCACCTGCCGGTGATGCCAAAATCACCTGCCAACTACGCCAGTACCACTTGGCGGACACTGTGGAAACAGCTGTCGGGCCAGCCGGAACCACATCTCAGACGTGCCAGAACCATGTGCATGAGATGCTGGAACCACACCCCGAACAGACGGAAAACACCTGCCAGACCCGTCTGAACAACCTGCCGAGCACGCCGGAGCCACCTGCTCGACTCGCCGGAACCACCTACCTGACATGCCCAAATCACCAGCTGGGTATGCCAGAACCACTTGCCGGACACTCCGGAATCATCTGCCGGACATGCCGGAACCAGCTCTCAGACACACCAGAACCACGTGCCGGAGACGCCGGAAGCACCTGCCGAGCATGCCGGGGCCACCTGCTCGACTCGCCAGAAACACCTGCCGGACATGCCAAAATCACCTGCCGGGTACGCCAGAACCACCTGGCGGACACTCCGAAATCACCTGTCGCGCATGCCGGAACCACCTCTCAGACGTGCCGGAAGCACGTGCCGGACACGCCGGAATCACCTACCGGACAGACCGGAACCACCTGCCGAGCACGCCGGAGCCACCTGTTCGACTCACTGGAACCACCTGCCGGACAGGCCAATATCAATTGCTGGCTATGCCAGAGCCACCTGGGAGACGGTCCGGAATCGCCTGCCAGCCATGGCAGAACCACCTCTCAGACGTACCAGAACCACCTGCCGGAGAAGCTGGAAACACGTCCTGGACAGTCTGGAACCACCTGCCGGCCAAGCCTGAACCACCTGCCGAGCACAACGGAACAACCTGCCAGACACGCCAAAATCACCTGCGTGTTATGCCAGAACCACTTGGAGGACTCTCTGGGATGACCTGCCGGGCATGCCGGAACCACCTCTCAGACGTGCCAGAACCATGTGGCGGACAGTCCGGAATCACCTGTTGGGCATGCGCAACCACCTCTGAGACGTACCAGAACCACATGCCGTGCAGGCTGGAACCACCTACCGGACAGACCGGAATCACCTTTCGGGCATGCCGGAACCACCTGTCAGATGTGCCAGAAACACGTGCCGGAGACGCCGGAAGCACCTGCCAAGCACGTTGGAACCACCTGCTCAACTCGCCTGAACCACCTGCCGGACATGCCAAAATCACCTGCCGACTATGCCAGAACCCCTTGGCGAACACTCCGGAATCACTTGCCGGGCATGCAGGAACCACCTCTCAGACATGCCAGAACCCCGTGCCAATGACCCCGGAAGCACCTGCCGAGCACGCCGGAACAACTTGCTCGACTCGCCAGAACCACCTGCCGATCACGCAAAAATCACCTGCCGGCTACGCAACAACCAGTTGCTGAACACTTTGGAATCACCTGCCAGGCTTGCTGGAACCACCTGCCAGTCATGCAAAAATCACCTGCCAACTACGCCAGAACCGCTTGGCGGACACTGCGGAAACACCTGTCGGGCCGGCTGGAACCACATCTCAGACGTGCCAGAAACGTGTTCAAAGGAGATGCTGGAACCACACCCCGAACAGACGGAAAACACCTGCCAGACCCGTCTGAACAACCTGCCGAGCACGCCGGAGCCACCTGCTCGACTCGCCGGAACCACCTACCTGACATGCCAAAATCACCAGCCGGGTGTGCCAGAACCACTTGCCCGACACTCCAGAATCATCTGCCGGACATGCCGGAACCAGCTCTCAGACACACCAGAACCACGTGCCGGAGACGCCGGAAGCACCTGCCGAGCATGCCGGAGCCACCTGCTTGACTCGCCAGAAACACCTGCCGGACACGCCAAAATCACCTGCCGGGTATGCCAGAACCACCTGGCGGACACTCCGAAATCACCTGTCGTGCATGCCGGAACCACCTCTCAGCCGTGCCGGAAGCACGTGCCGGACACGCCGGAATCACCTACCGGACAGACCGGAACCACCTGCCGAGCACGCCGGAGCCACCTGTTCGACTCGCTGGAACCACCTGCCGGACCGGCCAATATCAACTGCTGGCTATGCCAGAACCACCTGGGGGACGGTCCGGAATCGCCTGCCAGCCATGGCGGAACCACCTCTCAGACGTACCAGAACCACCTGCCGGAGAAGCTGGAAACACGTCCTGGACAGACTGGAACCACGTGACGGCCATGCCTGAACCACCTGCCGAGCACGGCAGAACCACCTGCCGGACACGCCAAAATCACCTGCGGGCTACGCCAGAACCACTTGGACGACTCTCCGAAATGACCTGCCGGGCATGTTGGAACCACCTCTCAGACGTGCCAGAAGCACGTGCCAGACAGTCCGGAATCACCTGTTGGGCATACGCAACCACCTCTGAGACGTACCAGAACCACGTGCCGTGCACGCCGGAACCACCTACCGGACAGACCGCAATCAACTTTTGGGCATGCCGGAACCACCAGTCAGATGTGCCAGAAACACGTGCCGGAGACGCCGGAAGCACCTGCCGAGCACGTCGCAACCACCTGCTCAACTCGCCTGAACCACCTGCCGGACACGCCAAAATCACCTGCCCGCTACACCAGCACCACTTCGGGGACAAGCCGGAATCATGTGAGGGGCATGCCGGCACAGCCTCTCAGACTGAACCTCGTGCCGGACACCACAGAACCACCTGCCGGACAGACCGGAACCACCTGCCGGACACGCCGGAACCACCGGCTCGACCCGCCGGAACGACCGCTGGACATGCAAAATCACCTGCCGGCTACGCCGGAAACACTTGGCGAACACTCCGGAATCACCTGCCGGGCATGCCGGAACCACCTCTCAGATATGCCAGAACCACGTGCCAATGACCCCGGAAGCACCTGCCGAGCACGCCGGAACCACATGCTCGACTCGCCAGAACCACCTGCCGGACACGCAGAAATCACCTGCCGGCTACGCCACAACCAGTTGGGGAACACTTCGGAATCACCTGCCGGGCTTGCTGGAACCACCTGCCGGTGATGCCAAAATCACCTGCCAACTACGCCAGTACCACTTGGCGGACACTGTGGAAACAGCTGTCGGGCCGGCCGGAACCACATTTCAGACGTGCCAGAACCATGTGCATGAGATGCTGGAACCACACCCCGAACAGACGGAAAACACCTGCCAGACCCGTCTGAACAACCTGCCGAGCACGCCGGAGCCACCTGCTCGACTCGCCGGAACCACCTACCTGACATGCCCAAATCACCAGCCGGGTATGCCAGAACCACTTGCCGGACACTCCGGAATCATCTGCCGGACATGCCGGAACCAGCTCTCAGACACACCAGAACCACGTGCCGGAGACGCCGGAAGCACCTGCCGAGCATGCCGGAGCCACCTGCTCGACTCGCCAGAAACACCTGCCGGACATGCCAAAATCACCTGCCGGGTACGCCAGAACCACCTGGCGGACACTCCGAAATCACCTGTCGCGCATGCCGGAACCACATCTCAGACGTCCCGGAAGCAAGTGCCGGACACGCCGGAATCACCTACCGGACAGACCGGAACCACCTGCCGAGCACGCCGGAGCCACCTGTTCGACTCACTGGAACCACCTGCCGGACAGGCCAATATCAATTGCTGGCTATGCCACAGCCACCTGGAAGACGGTCCGGAATCGCCTGCCAGCCATGGCAGAACCACGTCTCAGACCTACCAGAACCACCTGACGGAGAAGCTGGAAACTCGTCCTGGACAGTCTGGAACCACCTGCCGGCCAAGCCTGAACCACCTGCCAAGCACAACGGAACAACCTGCCAGACACGCCAAAATCACCTGCGTGTTATGCCAGAACCACTTGGAGGACTCTCTGGGATGACCTGCCGCGCATGCCGGAACCACCTCTCAGACGTGCCAGAACCATGTGGCGGACAGTCCGGAATAACCTGTTTGGCATGCGCAACCACCTCTGGGACGTACCAGAACCACATGCCGTGCAGGCTGGAACCACCTACCGGACAGACCGGAATCACCTTTCGGGCATGCCGGAACCACCTGTCAGATGTGCCAGAAACACGTGCCGGAGACGCCGGAAGCACCTGCCAAGCACGTTGGAACCACCTGCTCAACTCGCCTGAACCACCTGCCGGACATGCCAAAATCACCTGCCGACTATGCCAGAACCCCTTGGAGAACACTCCGGAATCACTTGCCGGGCATGCAGGAACCAGCTCTCAGACACACCAGAACCACGTGCCGGAGACCCCGGAAGCACCTGCCGAGCATGCCGGAGCCACCTGCTCGACTCGCCAGAAACACCTGCCGGACACGCCAAAATCACCTGCCGGGTACGCCAGAACCACCTGGCGGACACTCCGAAATCACCTGTCGTGCATGCCGGAACCACCTCTCAGACGTGCCGGAACCCCGTGCCAATGACCCCGGAAGCACCAGCCGAGCACGCCGGAACCACCTGCTCGACTCGCCAGAACCACCTGCCGATCACGCAAAAATCACCTGCCGGCTACGCCACAACCAGTTGGTGAACACTTTGGAATCACCTGCCAGGCTTGCTGGAACCACCTGCCAGTCATGCCAAAATCACCTGCCAACTACGCCAGAACCGCTTGGCGGACACTGCGGAAACACCTGTCGTGCCGGGTGGAACCACATCTCAGATGTGCCAGAAACGTGTTCATGAGATGCTGGATCCACACCCCGAACAGACGGATGCCACCTGCCAGAACCGCCTGAACCACCTGCTGAGCACGCCGGAACCACCTGCTCGACTCACCGGTACCACCTCCCTGACACGCCAAAATCACCTGCTGAGTATGCCAGAACCACTTGGCGGACACTCCGGAATCATCTGCCGGACATGCCGGAACCAGCTCTCAGACACACCAGAACCAAGTGCCGGAGACGCCGGAAGCACCTGCCGAGCATGCCGGAGCCACCTGCTCGACTCGCCAGAAACACCTGCCGGACACGCCAAAATCAACTGCCTGGTATGCCAGAACCACCTGGCGGACACTACGGAATCACCTGCCGCGCATGCCTGAACCACCTCTCAGACGTGCCGGCAGCACGTGCCAGACACGCCGGAAACACCTACCGGACAGACCGGAACCACCTGCCAAGAACGCCGGAGCCACCTGTTCGACTCGCTGGAACCACCTGCCGGACAGGCCAATATCAACTGCTGGCTATGCCAGAACCACCTGGGGGACAATCCGGGATCACCTGCCAGCCATGGCGGAACCACCTCTCAGACGTACCAGAACCACCTGCCGGAGAAGCTGGAAACACGTCCTGGACAGACTGGAACCACGTGACGGCCATGCCTGAACCACCTGCCGAGCACGGCAGAACCACCTGCCGGACACGCCAAAATCACCTGCGGGCTACGCCAGAACCACTTGGACGACTCTCCGAAATGACCTGCCGGGCATGTTGGAACCACCTCTCAGACGTGCCAGAAGCACGTGCCAGACAGTCCGGAATCACCTGTTGGGCATACGCAACCACCTCTGAGACGTACCAGAACCACGTGCCGTGCACGCCGGAACCACCTACCGGACAGACCGGAATCAACTTTTGGGCATGCCGGAACCACCAGTCAGATGTGCCAGAAACACATGCCGGAGACGCCGGAAGCACCTGCCGAGCACGTCGCAACCACCTGCTCAACTCGCCTGAACCACCTGCCGGACACGCAAAAATCACCTGCCCGCTACACCAGCACCACTTCGGGGACAAGCCGGAATCACGTGAGGGGCATGCCGGCACAGCCTCTCAGACTGAAACTCGTGCCGGACACCACAGAACCACCTGACGGACAGACCGGAACCACCTGCCGGACACGCCGGAACCACCGGCTCGACCCGCCGGAACGACCGCTGGACATGCAAAATCACCTGCCGGCTACGCCGGAAACACTTGGCGAACACTCCAGAATCACCTGCCGGGCATGCCGGAACCACCTCTCAGATATGCCAGAACCACGTGCCAATGACCCCGGAAGCACCTGCCGAGCACGCCGGAACCACCTGCTCGACTCGCCAGAACCACCTGCCGGACACGCAGAAATCACCTGCCGGCTACGCCACAACCAGTTGGGGAACACTTCGGAATCACCTGCCGGGCTTGCTGGAACCACCTGCCGGTGATGCCAAAATCACCTGCCAACTACGCCAGTACCACTTGGCGGACACTGTGGAAACAGCTGTCGGGCCAGCCGGAACCACATCTCAGACGTGCCAGAACCATGTGCATGAGATGCTGGAACCACACCCCGAACAGACGGAAAACACCTGCCAGACCCGTCTGAACAACCTGCCGAGCACGCCGGAGCCACCTGCTCGACTCGCCGGAACCACCTACCTGACATGCCCAAATCACCAGCTGGGTATGCCAGAACCACTTGCCGGACACTCCGGAATCATCTGCCGGACATGCCGGAACCAGCTCTCAGACACACCAGAACCACGTGCCGGAGACGCCGGAAGCACCTGCCGAGCATGCCGGGGCCACCTGCTCGACTCGCCAGAAACACCTGCCGGACATGCCAAAATCACCTGCCGGGTACGCCAGAACCACCTGGCGGACACTCCGAAATCACCTGTCGCGCATGCCGGAACCACCTCTCAGACGTGCCGGAAGCACGTGCCGGACACGCCGGAATCACCTACCGGACAGACCGGAACCACCTGCCGAGCACGCCGGAGCCACCTGTTCGACTCACTGGAACCACCTGCCGGACAGGCCAATATCAATTGCTGGCTATGCCAGAGCCACCTGGGAGACGGTCCGGAATCGCCTGCCAGCCATGGCAGAACCACCTCTCAGACGTACCAGAACCACCTGCCGGAGAAGATGGAAACACGTCCTGGACAGTCTGGAACCACCTCCCGGCCAAGCCTGAACCACCTGCCGAGCACAACGGAACAACCTGCCAGACACGCCAAAATCACCTGCGTGTTATGCCAGAACCACTTGGAGGACTCTCTGGGATGACCTGCCGGGCATGCCGGAACCACCTCTCAGACGTGCCAGAACCATGTGGCGGACAGTCCGGAATCACCTGTTGGGCATGCGCAACCACCTCTGAGACGTACCAGAACCACATGCCGTGCAGGCTGGAACCACCTACCGGACAGACCGGAATCACCTTTCGGGCATGCCGGAACCACCTGTCAGATGTGCCAGAAACACGTGCCGGAGACGCCGGAAGCACCTGCCAAGCACGTTGGAACCACCTGCTCAACTCGCCTGAACCACCTGCCGGACATGCCAAAATCACCTGCCGACTATGCCAGAACCCCTTGGCGAACACTCCGGAATCACTTGCCGGGCATGCAGGAACCACCTCTCAGACATGCCAGAACCCCGTGCCAATGACCCCGGAAGCACCTGCCGAGCACGCCGGAACAACTTGCTCGACTCGCCAGAACCACCTGCCGATCACGCAAAAATCACCTGCCGGCTACGCAACAACCAGTTGCTGAACACTTTGGAATCACCTGCCAGGCTTGCTGGAACCACCTGCCAGTCATGCAAAAATCACCTGCCAACTACGCCAGAACCGCTTGGCGGACACTGCGGAAACACCTGTCGGGCCGGCTGGAACCACATCTCAGACGTGCCAGAAACGTGTTCAAAGGAGATGCTGGAACCACACCCCGAACAGACGGAAAACACCTGCCAGACCCGTCTGAACAACCTGCCGAGCACGCCGGAGCCACCTGCTCGACTCGCCGGAACCACCTACCTGACATGCCAAAATCACCAGCCGGGTGTGCCAGAACCACTTGCCCGACACTCCAGAATCATCTGCCGGACATGCCGGAACCAGCTCTCAGACACACCAGAACCACGTGCCGGAGACGCCGGAAGCACCTGCCGAGCATGCCGGAGCCACCTGCTTGACTCGCCAGAAACACCTGCCGGACACGCCAAAATCACCTGCCGGGTATGCCAGAACCACCTGGCGGACACTCCGAAATCACCTGTCGTGCATGCCGGAACCACCTCTCAGCCGTGCCGGAAGCACGTGCCGGACACGCCGGAATCACCTACCGGACAGACCGGAACCACCTGCCGAGCACGCCGGAGCCACCTGTTCGACTCGCTGGAACCACCTGCCGGACCGGCCAATATCAACTGCTGGCTATGCCAGAACCACCTGGGGGACGGTCCGGAATCGCCTGCCAGCCATGGCGGAACCACCTCTCAGACGTACCAGAACCACCTGCCGGAGAAGCTGGAAACACGTCCTGGACAGACTGGAACCACGTGACGGCCATGCCTGAACCACCTGCCGAGCACGGCAGAACCACCTGCCGGACACGCCAAAATCACCTGCGGGCTACGCCAGAACCACTTGGACGACTCTCCGAAATGACCTGCCGGGCATGTTGGAACCACCTCTCAGACGTGCCAGAAGCACGTGCCAGACAGTCCGGAATCACCTGTTGGGCATACGCAACCACCTCTGAGACGTACCAGAACCACGTGCCGTGCACGCCGGAACCACCTACCGGACAGACCGGAATCAACTTTTGGGCATGCTGGAACCACCAGTCAGATGTGCCAGAAACACGTGCCGGAGACGCCGGAAGCACCTGCCGAGCACGTCGCAACCACCTGCTCAACTCGCCTGAACCACCTGCCGGACACGCCAAAATCACCTGCCCGCTACACCAGCACCACTTCGGGGACAAGCCGGAATCACGTGAGGGGCATGCCGGCACAGCCTCTCAGACTGAACCTCGTGCCGGACACCACAGAACCACCTGCCGGACAGACCGGAGCCACCTGCCGGACACGCCGGAACCACCGGCTCGACCCGCCGGAACGACCGCTGGACATGCAAAATCACCTGCCGGCTACGCCGGAAACACTTGGCGAACACTCCGGAATCACCTGCCGGGCATGCCGGAACCACCTCTCAGATATGCCAGAACCACGTGCCAATGACCCCGGAAGCACCTGCCGAGCACGCCGGAACCACATGCTCGACTCGCCAGAACCACCTGCCGGACACGCAGAAATCACCTGCCGGCTACGCCACAACCAGTTGGGGAACACTTCGGAATCACCTGCCGGGCTTGCTGGAACCACCTGCCGGTGATGCCAAAATCACCTGCCAACTACGCCAGTACCACTTGGCGGACACTGTGGAAACAGCTGTCGGGCCGGCCGGAACCACATTTCAGACGTGCCAGAACCATGTGCATGAGATGCTGGAACCACACCCCGAACAGACGGAAAACACCTGCCAGACCCGTCTGAACAACCTGCCGAGCACGCCGGAGCCACCTGCTCGACTCGCCGGAACCACCTACCTGACATGCCCAAATCACCAGCCGGGTATGCCAGAACCACTTGCCGGACACTCCGGAATCATCTGCCGGACATGCCGGAACCAGCTCTCAGACACACCAGAACCACGTGCCGGAGACGCCGGAAGCACCTGCCGAGCATGCCGGAGCCACCTGCTCGACTCGCCAGAAACACCTGCCGGACATGCCAAAATCACCTGCCGGGTACGCCAGAACCACCTGGCGGACACTCCGAAATCACCTGTCGCGCATGCCGGAACCACATCTCAGACGTCCCGGAAGCAAGTGCCGGACACGCCGGAATCACCTCCCGGACAGACCGGAACCACCTGCCGAGCACGCCGGAGCCACCTGTTCGACTCACTGGAACCACCTGCCGGACAGGCCAATATCAATTGCTGGCTATGCCACAGCCACCTGGAAGACGGTCCGGAATCGCCTGCCAGCCATGGCAGAACCACGTCTCAGACCTACCAGAACCACCTGACGGAGAAGCTGGAAACTCGTCCTGGACAGTCTGGAACCACCTGCCGGCCAAGCCTGAACCACCTGCCAAGCACAACGGAACAACCTGCCAGACACGCCAAAATCACCTGCGTGTTATGCCAGAACCACTTGGAGGACTCTCTGGGATGACCTGCCGCGCATGCCGGAACCACCTCTCAGACGTGCCAGAACCATGTGGCGGACAGTCCGGAATAACCTGTTTGGCATGCGCAACCACCTCTGGGACGTACCAGAACCACATGCCGTGCAGGCTGGAACCACCTACCGGACAGACCGGAATCACCTTTCGGGCATGCCGGAACCACCTGTCAGATGTGCCAGAAACACGTGCCGGAGACGCCGGAAGCACCTGCCAAGCACGTTGGAACCACCTGCTCAACTCGCCTGAACCACCTGCCGCACATGCCAAAATCACCTGCCGACTATGCCAGAACCCCTTGGAGAACACTCCGGAATCACTTGCCGGGCATGCAGGAACCAGCTCTCAGACACACCAGAACCACGTGCCGGAGACCCCGGAAGCACCTGCCGAGCATGCCGGAGCCACCTGCTCGACTCGCCAGAAACACCTGCCGATCACGCAAAAATCACCTGCCGGCTACGCCACAACCAGTTGGTGAACACTTTGGAATCACCTGCCAGGCTTGCTGGAACCACCTGCCAGTCATGCCAAAATCACCTGCCAACTACGCCAGAACCGCTTGGCGGACACTGCGGAAACACCTGTCGGGCCGGCTGGAACCACATCTCAGACGTGCCAGAAACGTGTTCATGAGATGCTGGAACCACACCCCGAACAGACGGATACCACCTGCCAGAACCGCCTGAACCACCTGCTGAGCACGCCGGAACCACCTGCTCGACTCACCGGTACCACCTCCCTGACACGCCAAAATCACCTGCTGGGTATGCCAGAACCACTTGGCGGACACTCCGGAATCATCTGCCGGACATGCCGGAACCAGCTCTCAGACACACCAGAACCAAGTGCCGGAGACGCCGGAAGCACCTGCCGAGCATGCCGGAGCCACCTGCTCGACTCCCCAGAAACACCTGCCGGACACGCCAAAATCAACTGCCTGGTATGCCAGAACCACCTGGCGGACACTACGGAATCACCTGCCGCGCATGCTTGAACCACCTCTCAGACGTGCCGGAAGCACGTGCCAGACACGCCGGAAACACCTACCGGACAGACCGGAACCACCTGCCAAGAACGCCGGAGCCACCTGTTCGACTCGCTGGAACCACCTGCCGGACAGGCCAATATCAACTGCTGGCTATGCCAGAACCACCTGGGGGACAGTCCGGGATCAGCTGCCAGCCATGGCGGAACCACCTCTCAGACGTACCAGAACCACCTGCCGGAGAAGCTGGAAACACGTCCTGGACAGACTGGAACCACGTGACGGCCATGCCTGAACCACCTGCCGAGCACGGCGGAACCACCTGCCGGACACGCCAAAATCACCTGCGGGCTACGCCAGAACCACTTGGACGACTCTCCGAAATGACCTGCCGGGCATGTTGGAACCACCTCTCAGACGTGCCAGAAGCACGTGGCGGACAGTCCGGAATCACCTGTTGGGCATACGCAACCACCTCTGAGACGTACCAGAACCACGTGCCGTGCACGCCGGAACCACCTACCGGACAGACCGGAATCAACTTTCGGGCATGCCGGAACCACCAGTCAGATGTGCCAGAAACACGTGCCGGAGACGACGGAAGCACCTGCCGAGCACGTCGCAACCACCTGCTCAACTCGCCTGAACCACCTGCCGGACACGCCAAAATCACCTGCCCGCTACACCAGCACCACTTCGGGGACAAGCCGGAATCACGTGAGGGGCATGCCGGCACAGCCTCGCAGACTGAACCTCGTGCCGGACACCACAGAACCACCTGCCGGACAGACCGGAACCTCCTGCCGGACACGCCGGAACGACCGCTGGACATGCAAAATCACCTGCCGGCTACGCCGGAAACACTTGGCGAACACTCCGGAATCACCTGCCGGGCATGCCGGAACCACCTCTCAGATATGCCAGAACCACGTGCCAATGACCCCGGAAGCACCTGCCGAGCACGCCAGAACCACCTGCTCGACTCGCCAGAACCACCTGCCGGACACGCAAAAATCACCTGCCGGCTACGCCACAACCAGTTGGGGAACACTTCGGAATCACCTGCCGGGCTTGCTGGAACCACCTGCCGGTCATGCCAAAATCACCTGCCAACTACGCCAGTACCACTTGGCGGACACTGTGGAAACACCTGTCGGGCCGGCCGGAACCACATCTCAGACGTGCCAGAACCATGTGCATGAGATGCTGGAACCACACCCCGAACAGACGGAAAACACCTGCCAGACCCGTCTGAACAACCTGCCGAGCACGCCGGAGCCACCTGCTCGACTCGCCGGAACCACCTACCTGACATGCCAAAATCACCAGCCGGGTATGCCAGAACCACTTGGCGGACACTCCGGAATCATCTGCCGGACATGCCGGAACCAGCTCTCAGACACACCAGAACCACGTGCCGGAGACCCCGGAAGCACCTGCCGAGCATGCCGGAGCCACCTGCTCGACTCGCCAGAAACACCTGCCGGACACGCCAAAATCACCTGCCGGGTACGCCAGAACCACCTGGCGGACACTCCGAAATCACCTGTCGTGCATGCCGGAACCACCTCTCAGACGTGCCGGAACCCCGTGCCAATGACCCCGGAAGCACCAGCCGAGCACGCCGGAACCACCTGCTCGACTCGCCAGAACCACCTGCCGATCACGCAAAAATCACCTGCCGGCTACGCCACAACCAGTTGGTGAACACTTTGGAATCACCTGCCAGGCTTGCTGGAACCACCTGCCAGTCATGCCAAAATCACCTGCCAACTACGCCAGAACCGCTTGGCGGACACTGCGGAAACACCTGTCGTGCCGGGTGGAACCACATCTCAGATGTGCCAGAAACGTGTTCATGAGATGCTGGATCCACACCCCGAACAGACGGATACCACCTGCCAGAACCGCCTGAACCACCTGCTGAGCACGCCGGAACCACCTGCTCGACTCACCGGTACCACCTCCCTGACACGCCAAAATCACCTGCTGGGTATGCCAGAACCACTTGGCGGACACTCCGGAATCATCTGCCGGACATGCCGGAACCAGCTCTCAGACACACCAGAACCAAGTGCCGGAGACGGTGGAAGCACCTGCCGAGCATGCCGGAGCCACCTGCTCGACTCGCCAGAAACACCTGCCGGACACGCTAAAATCACCCGCCGGGTACGCCAGAACCACCTGGCGGACACTACGGAATCACCTGCCGCGCATGCCGGAACCACCTCTCAGACGTGCCGGAAGCACGTGCCAGACACGCCGGAAACACCTACCGGACAGACCGGAACCACCTGCCAAGAACGCCGGAGCCATCTGTTCGACTCGCTGGAACCACCTGCCGGACAGGCCAATATCAACTGCTGGCTATGCCAGAACCACCTGGGGGACAGTCCGGGATCAGCTGCCAGCCATGGCGGAACCACCTCTCAGACGTACCAGAACCACCTGCCGGAGAAGCTGGAAACACGTCCTGGACAGACTGGAACCACGTGACGGCCATGCCTGAACCACCTGCCGAGCACGGCGGAACCACCTGCCGGACACGCCAAAATCACCTGCGGGCTACGCCAGAACCACTTGGACGACTCTCCGCAATGACCTGCCGGGCATGTTGGAACCACCTCTCAGACGTGCCAGAAGCACGTGGCGGACACTCCGGAATCACCTGTTGGGCATACGCAACCACCTCTGAGACGTACCAGAACCACGTGCCGTGCACGCCGGAACCACCTACCGGACAGACCGGAATAAACTTTTGGGCATGTCGGAACCACCAGTCAGATGTGCCAGAAACACGTGCCGGAGACGACGGAAGCACCTGCCGAGCACGTCGCAACCACCTGCTCAACTCGCCTGAACCACCTGCCGGACACGCCAAAATCACCTGCCCGCTACACCAGCACCACTTCGGGGACAAGCCGGAATCACGTGAGGGGCATGCCGGCACAGCCTCTCAGACTGAACCTCGTGCCGGACACCACAGAACCACCTGCCGGACAGACCGGAACCACCTGCCGGACACGCCGGAACCACCGGCTCGACCCACCAGAACGACGGCTGGACATACAAAATAACCTGCCGGCTATGCCGGAAACACTTGGCGAACACTCCGGAATCACCTGCCGGGCATGCCTGAACCACCTCTCAGATATGCCAGAACCACGTGCCAATGACCCCGGAAGCACCTGCTGAGCACGCCGGAACCACCTGCTCGACTCGCCAGAACCACCTGTCAGACACGCAAAAATCACCTGCCGGCTACGCCACAACCAGTTGGGGAACACTTCGGAATCACCTGCCGGGCTTGCTGGAACCACCTGCCGGTCATGCCAAAATCACCTGCCAACTACGCCAGTACCACTTGGCGGACACTGTGGAAACACCTGTCGGGCCGGCCGGAACCACATCTCAGACGTGCCAGAACCATGTGCATGAGATGCTGGAACCACACCCCGAACAGACGGAAAACACCTGCCAGACCCGTCTGAACAACCTGCCGAGCACGCCGGAGCCACCTGCTCGACTCGCCGGAACCACCTACCTGACATGCCCAAATCACCAGCCGGGTATGCCAGAACCACTTGGCGGACACTCCGGAATCATCTGCCGGACATGCCGGAACCAGCTCTCAGACACACCAGAACCACGTGCCGGAGACGCCGGAAGCACCTGCCGAGCATGCCGGAGCCACCTGCTTGACTCGCCAGAAACACCTGCCGGACACGCCAAAATCACCTGCCGGGTACGCCAGAACCACCTGGCGGACACTCCGAAATCACCTGTCGCGCATGCCGGAACCACCTCTCAGACATGCCAGAACCCCGTGCCAATGACCCCGGAAGCACCTGCCGAGCACGCCGGAACAACTTGCTCGACTCGCCAGAACCACCTGCCGATCACGCAAAAATCACCTGCCGGCTACGCAACAACCAGTTGCTGAACACTTTGGAATCACCTGCCAGGCTTGCTGGAACCACCTGCCAGTCATGCAAAAATCACCTGCCAACTACGCCAGAACCGCTTGGCGGACACTGCGGAAACACCTGTCGGGCCGGCTGGAACCACATCTCAGACGTGCCAGAAACGTGTTCAAAGGAGATGCTGGAACCACACGCCGAACAGACGGAAAACACCTGCCAGACCCGTCTGAACAACCTGCCGAGCACGCCGGAGCCACCTGCTCGACTCGCCGGAACCACCTACCTGACATGCCAAAATCACCAGCCGGGTATGCCAGAACCACTTGGCGGACACTCCGGAATCATCTGCCGGACATGCCGGAACCAGCTCTCAGACACACCAGAACCACGTGCCGGAGACGCCGGAAGCACCTGCCGAGCATGCCGGAGCCACCTGCTCGACTCGCCAGAAACACCTGCCGGACACGCCAAAATCACCTGCCGGCTACGCCAGAACCACCTGGCGGACACTCCGAAATCACCTGTCGCGCATGCCGGAACCACATCTCAGACGTGCCGGAAGCACGTGCCGGACACGCCGGAATCACCTACCGGACAGACCGGAACCACCTGCCGAGGACGCCGGAGCCACCTGTTCGACTCACTGGAACCACCTGCCGGACAGGCTAATATCAATTGCTGGCTATGCCAGAGCCACCTGGAAGACGGTCCGGAATCGCCTGCCAGCCATGGCAGAACCACGTCTCAGACCTACCAGAACCACCTGACGGAGAAGCTGGAAACTCGTCCTGGACAGTCTGGAACCACCTGCCGGCCAAGCCTGAACCACCTGCCAAGGACAACGGAACAACCAGCCAGACACGCCAAAATCACCTGCGTGTTATGCCAGAACCACTTGGAGGACTCTCTGGGATGACCTGCCGGGCATGCCGGAACCAGCTCTCAGACGTGCCAGAACCATGTGGCGGACAGTCCGGAATAACCTGTTTGGCATGCGCAACCACCTCTGAGACGTACCAGAACCACATGCCGTGCAGGCTGGAACCACCTACCGGACAGACCGGAATCACCTTTCGGGCATGCCGGAACCACCTGTCAGATGTGCCAGAAACACGTGCCGGAGACGCCGGAAGCACCTGCCAAGCACGTTGGAACCACCTGCTCAACTCGCCTGAACCACCTGCCGGACATGCCAAAATCACCTGCCGACTATGCCAGAACCCCTTGGAGAACACTCCGGAATCACTTGCCGGGCATGCAGGAACCAGCTCTCAGACACACCAGAACCACGTGCCGGAGACCCCGGAAGCACCTGCCGAGCATGCCGGAGCCACCTGCTCGACTCGCCAGAAACACCTGCCGGACACGCCAAAATCACCTGCCGGGTACGCCAGAACCACCTGGCGGACACTCCGAAATCACCTGTCGTGCATGCCGGAACCACCTCTCAGACGTGCCGGAACCCCGTGCCAATGACCCCGGAAGCACCAGCCGAGCACGCCGGAACCACCTGCTCGACTCGCCAGAACCACCTGCCGATCACGCAAAAATCACCTGCCGGCTACGCCACAACCAGTTGGTGAACACTTTGGAATCACCTGCCAGGCTTGCTGGAACCACCTGCCAGTCATGCCAAAATCACCTGCCAACTACGCCAGAACCGCTTGGCGGACACTGCGGAAACACCTGTCGTGCCGGGTGGAACCACATCTCAGATGTGCCAGAAACGTGTTCATGAGATGCTGGATCCACACCCCGAACAGACGGATACCACCTGCCAGAACCGCCTGAACCACCTGCTGAGCACGCCGGAACCACCTGCTCGACTCACCGGTACCACCTCCCTGACACGCCAAAATCACCTGCTGAGTATGCCAGAACCACTTGGCGGACACTCCGGAATCATCTGCCGGACATGCCGGAACCAGCTCTCAGACACACCAGAACCAAGTTCCGGAGACGCCGGAAGCACCTGCCGAGCATGCCGGAGCCACCTGCTCGACTCGCCAGAAACACCTGCCGGACACGCCAAAATCAACTGCCTGGTATGCCAGAACCACCTGGCGGACACTACGGAATCACCTGCCGCGCATGCCTGAACCACCTCTCAGACGTGCCGGAAGCACGTGCCAGACACGCCGGAAACACCTACCGGACAGACCGGAACCACCTGCCAAGAACGCCGGAGCCACCTGTTCGACTCGCTGGAACCACCTGCCGGACAGGCCAATATCAACTGCTGGCTATGCCAGAACCACCTGGGGGACAGTCCGGGATCAGCTGCCAGCCATGGCGGAACCACCTCTCAGACGTACCAGAACCACCTGCCGGAGAAGCTGGAAACACGTCCTGGACAGACTGGAACCACGTGACGGCCATGCCTGAACCACCTGCCGAGCACGGCGGAACCACCTGCCGGACACGCCAAAATCACCTGCGGGCTACGCCAGAACCACTTGGACGACTCTCCGAAATGACCTGCCGGGCATGTTGGAACCACCTCTCAGACGTGCCAGAAGCACGTGGCGGACAGTCCGGAATCACCTGTTGGGCATACGCAACCACCTCTGAGACGTACCAGAACCACGTGCCGTGCACGCCGGAACCACCTACCGGACAGACCGGAATCAACTTTCGGGCATGCCGGAACCACCAGTCAGATGTGCCAGAAACACGTGCCGGAGACGCCGGAAGCACCTGCCGAGCACGTCGCAACCACCTGCTCAACTCGCCTGAACCACCTGCCGGACACGCCAAAATCACCTGCCCGCTACACCAGCACCACTTCGGGGACAAGCCGGAATCACGTGAGGGGCATGCCGGCACAGCCTCGCAGACTGAACCTCGTGCCGGACACCACAGAACCACCTGCCGGACAGACCGGAACCACCTGCCGGACACGCCGGAACCACCGGCTCGACCCACCAGAACGAGGGCTGGACATACAAAATAACCTGCCGGCTATGCCGGAAACACTTGGCGCACACTCCGGAATCACCTGCCGGGCATGCCTGAACCACCTCTCAGATATGCCAGAACCACGTGCCAATGACCCCGGAAGCACCTGCTGAGCACGCCGGAACCACCTGCTCGACTCGCCAGAACCACCTGTCAGACACGCAAAAATCACCTGCCGGCTACGCCACAACCAGTTGGGGAACACTTCGGAATCACCTGCCGGGCTTGCTGGAACCACCTGCCGGTCATGCCAAAATCACCTGCCAACTACGCCAGTACCACTTGGCGGACACTGTGGAAACACCTGTCGGGCCGGCCGGAACCACATCTCAGACGTGCCAGAACCATGTGCATGAGATGCTGGAACCACACCCCGAACAGACGGAAAACACCTGCCAGACCCGTCTGAACAACCTGCCGAGCACGCCGGAGCCACCTGCTCGACTCGCCGGAACCACCTACCTGACATGCCCAAATCACCAGCCGGGTATGCCAGAACCACTTGGCGGACACTCCGGAATCATCTTCCGGACATGCCGGAACCTGCTCTCAGACACACCAGAACCACGTGCCGGAGACGCCGGAAGCACCTGCCGAGCATGCCGGAGCCACCTGCTCGACTCGCCAGAAACACCTGCCGGACACGCCAAAATCACCTGCCGGGTACGCCAGAGCCACCTGGCGGACACTCCGAAACCACCTGTCGCGCATGCCGGAACCACCTCTCAGACGTGCCGGAAGCACGTGCCGGACACGCCGGAATCACCTACCGGACAGACCGGAACCACCTGCCGAGCACGCCGGAGCCACCTGTTCGACTCGCTGGAACCACCTGCCGGACAGGCCAATATCAACTGCTGGCTATGCCAGAACCACCTGGGGGACGGTCCGGAATCACCTGAAAGCCATGGCGGAACCACCTCTCAGACGTACCAGAACCACCTGCCGGAGAAGCTGGAAACACGTCCTGGACAGTCTGGAACCACCTGCCGGCCAAGCCTGAACCACCTGCCAAGCACAACGGAACAACCTGCCAGACACGCCAAAATCACCTGCGTGTTATGCCAGAACCACTTGGAGGACTCTCTGGGATGACCTGCCGGGCATGCCGGAACCACCTCTCAGACGTGCCAGAACCATGTGGCGGACAGTCCGGAATCACCTGTTGGGCATGCGCAACCACCTCTGAGACGTACCAGAACCACATGCCGTGCAGGCTGGAACCACCTACCGGACAGACCGGAATCACCTTTCGGGCATGCCGGAACCACCTGTCAGATGTGCCAGAAACACGTGCCGGAGAGGCCGGAAGCACCTGCCAAGCACGTTGGAACCACCTGCTCAACTCGCCTGAACCACCTGCCGGACATGCCAAAATCACCTGCCGACTATGCCAGAACCACTTGGCGAACACTCCGGAATCACTTGCCGGGCATGCAGGAACCACCTCTCAGACATGCCAGAACCCCATGCCAATGACCCCGGAAGCACCAGCCGAGCACGCCGGAACCACCTGCTCGACTCGCCAGAACCACCTGCCGATCACGCAAAAATCACCTGCCGGCTACGCCACAACCAGTTGGTGAACACTTTGGAATCACCTGCCAGGCTTGCTGGAACCACCTGCCAGTCATGCCAAAATCACCTGCCAACTACGCCAGAACCGTTTGGCGGACACTGCGGAAACACCTGTCGGGCCGGCTGGAACCACATCTCAGACGTGCCAGAAACGTGTTCACGAGATGCTGGAACCACACCCCGAACAGACGGATACCACCTGCCAGAACCGCCTGAACCACCTGCTGAGCACGCCGGAACCACCTGCTCGACTCACCGGTACCACCTCCCTGACATGCCAAAATCACCTGCTGGGTATGCCAGAACCACTTGGCGGACACTCCGGAATCATCTGCCGGACATGCCGGAACCAGCTCTCAGACACACCAGAACCAAGTGCCGGAGACGCCGGAAGCACCTGCCGAGCATGCCGGAGCCACGTGCTCGACTCGCCAGAAACACCTGCCGGACACGCCAAATTCACCTGCCGGGTATGCCAGAACCACCTGGCGGACACTACGGAATCACCTGCCGCGCATGCCGGAACCACCTCTCAGACGTGCCGGAAGCGCGTGCCAGACACGCCGGAAACACCTACCGGACAGACCGGAACCACCTGCCAAGAACGCCGGAGCCACCTGTTCGACTCGCTGGAACCACCTGCCAGACAGGCCAATATCAACTGCTGGCTATGCCAGAACCACCTGGGGGACAGTCCGGGATCAGCTGCCAGCCATGGCGGAACCACCTCTCAGACGTACCAGAACCTCCTGCCGGAGAAGCTGGAAACACGCCCTGGACAGACTGGAACCACGTGACGGCCATGCCTGAACCACCTGCCGAGCACGGCGGAACCACCTGCCGGACACGCCAAAATCACCTGCGGGCTACGCCAGAACCACTTGGACGACTCTCCGAAATGACCAGCCGGGCATGTTGGAACCACCTCTGACGTGCCAGAAGCACGTGGCGGACAGTCCGGAATCACCTGTTGGGCATACGCAACCACCTCTGAGACGTACCAGAACCACGTGCCGTGCACGCCGGAACCACCTACCGGACAGACCGGAATCAACTTTTGGGCATGCCGGAACCACCAGTCAGATGTGCCAGAAACACGTGCCGGAGACGCCGGAAGCACCTGCCGAGCACGTCGCAACCACCTGCTCAACTCGCCTGAACCACCTGCCGGACACGCCAAAATCACCTGCCCGCTACACCAGCACCACTTCGTGGACAAGCCGGAATCACGTGAGGGGCATGCCGGCACAGCCTCTCAGACTGAACCTCGTGCCGGACACCACAGAACCACCTGCCGGACAGACCGGAACCACCTGCCGGACACGCCGGAACCACCGGCTTGACCCGCCGGAACGACCGCTGGACATGCAAAATCACCTGCCGGCTACGCCGGAAACACTTGGCGAACACTCCGGAATCACCTGCCGGGCATGCCGGAACCACCTCTCAGATATGCCAGAACCACGTGCCAATGACCCCGGAAGCACCTGCCGAGCACGCCGGAACCACCTGCTCGACTCGCCAGAACCACCTGCCGGACACGCAAAAATCACCTGCCGGCTACGCCACAACCAGTTGGGGAACACTTCGGAATCACCTGCCGGGCTTGCTGGAACCACCTGCCGGTCATGCCAAAATCACCTGCCAACTACGCCAGTACCACTTGGCGGACACTGTGGAAACACCTGTCGGGCCGGCCGGAACCACATCTCAGACGTGCCAGAACCATGTGCATGAGATGCTGGAACCACACCCCGAACAGACGGAAAACACCTGCCAGACCCGTCTGAACAACGTGCCGCGCACGCCGGAGCCACCTGCTCGACTCGCCGGAACCACCTACCTGACATGCCCAAATCAACAGCCAGGTATGCCAGAACCACTTGGCGGACACTCCGGAATCATCTGCCGGACATGCCGGAACCAGCTCTCAGACACACCAGAACCACGTGCCGGAGACGCCGGAAGCACCTGCCGAGCATGCCGGAGCCACCTGCTCGACTCCCCAGAAACACCTGACGGACACGCCAAAATCACCTGCCGGGTACGCCAGAACCACCTGGCGGACACTCCGAAACCACCTGTCGCGCATGCCGGAACCACCTCTCAGACGTGCCGGAAGCACGTGCCGGACACGCCGGAATCACCTACCGGACAGACCGGAACCACCTGCCGAGCACGCCGGAGCCACCTGTTCGACTCGCTGGAACCGCCTTCCGGACAGGCCAATATCAACTGCTGGCTATGCCAGAACCACCTGGGGGACCGTCCGGAATCACCTGCCAGCCATGGCGGAACCACCTCTCAGACGTACCAGAACCACCTGCCGGAGAAGCTGGAAACACGTCCTGGACAGTCTGGAACCACCTGCCGGCCATGACTGAACCACCTGCCAAGCACAACGGAACAACCTGCCAGACACCCCAAAATCACCTGCGTGTTATGCCAGAACCACTTGGAGGACTCTCTGGGATGACCTGCCGGGCATGCCGGAACCACCTCTCAGACGTGCCAGAACCATGTGGCGGACAGTCCGGAATCACCTGTTGGGCATGCGCAACCACCTCTGAGACGTACCAGAACCACATGCCGTGCAGGCTGGAACCACCTACCGGACAGACCGGAATCACCTTTCGGGCATGCCGGAACCACCTGTCAGATGTGCCAGAAACACGTGCCGGAGACGCCGGAAGCACCTGCCAAGCACGTTGGAACCACCTGCTCAACTCTCCTGAACCACCTGCCGGACATGCCAAAATCACCTGCCGACTATGCCAGAACCACTTGGCGAACACTCCGGAATCACTTGCCGGGCATGCAGGAACCACCTCTCAGACATGCCAGAACCCCGTGCCAATGACCCCGGAAGCACCAGCCGAGCACGCCGGAACCACCTGCTCGACTCACCAGAACCACCTGCCGATCACGCAAAAATCACCTGCCGGCTACGCCACAACCAGTTGGTGAACACTTTGGAATCACCTGCCAGGCTTGCTGGAACCACCTGCCAGTCATGCCAAAATCACCTGCCAACTATGCCAGAACCGCTTGGCGGACACTGCGGAAACACCTGTCGGGCCGGCTGGAACCACATCTCAGACGTGCCAGAAACGTGTTCATGAGATGCTGGAACCACACCCCGAACAGACGGATACCACCTGCCAGAACCGCCTGAACCACCTGCTGAGCACGCCGGAACCACCTGCTCGACTCACGGGTACCACCTCCCTGACACGCCAAAATCACCTGCCGGGTATGCCAGAACCACTTGGCGGACACTCCGGAATCATCTGCCGGACATGCCGGAACCAGCTCTCAGACACACCAGAACCACGTGCCGGAGACGCCGGAAGCACCTGCCGAGCATGCCGGAGCCACCTGCTCGACTCGCCAGAAACACCTGCCGGACAGGCCAAAATCACCTGCCGGGTACGCCAGAACCACCTGGCGGACACTACGGAATCACCTGCCGCGCATGCCGGAACCACCTCTCAGACGTGCCGGAAGCACGTGCCAGACACGCCGGAAACACCTACCGGACAGACCGGAACCACCTGCCGAGCACGCCGGAGCCACCTGTTCGACTCGCTGGAACCACCTGCCGGACAGGCCAATATCAACTGCTGGCTATGCCAGAACCACCTGGGGGACAGTCCGGGATCACCTGCCAGCCATGGCGGAACCACCTCTCAGACGTACCAGAACCACCTGCCGGAGAAGCTGGAAACACGTCCTGGACAGACTGGAACCACGTGACGGCCATGCCTGAACCACCTGCCGGACACGCCAAAATCACCTGCGGGCTACGCCAGAACCACTTGGACGACTCTCCGAAATGACCTGCCGGGCATGTTGGAACCACCTCTCAGACGTGCCAGAAGCACGTGGCGGACAGTCCGGAATCACCTGTTGGGCATACGCAACCACCTCTGAGACGTACCAGAACCACGTGCCGTACACGCCGGAACCACCTATCGGACAGACCGGAATCAACTTTTGGGCAAGCCGGAACCACCAGTCAGATGTGCCAGAAACACGTGCCGGAGACGCCGGGAGCACCTGCCGAGCATGTCGCAACCACCTGCTCAACTCGCCGGAACCACCTGCCGGGCACGCCAAAATCACCTGCCCGCTACACCAGCACCACTTCGGGGACAAGCCGGAATCACGTGAGGGGCATGCCGGCACAGCCTCTCAGACTGAACCTCGTGCCGGACACCACAGAACCACCTGCCGGACAGACCGGAACCACCTGCCGGACACGCCGGAACCACCAGCTTGACCCGCCGGAACGACCGCTGGACATGCAAAATCACCAGCCGGCTACGCCGGAAACACTTGGCGAACACTCCGGAATCACCTGCCGGGCATGCCGGAACCACCTCTCAGATATGACAGTACCACGTGCCAATGACCCCGGAAGCACCTGCCGAGCACGCCGGAACCACCTGCTCGACTCGCCAGAACCACCTGCCGGACACGCAGAAATCACCTGCCTGCTACGCCACAACCAGTTGGGGAACACTTCGGAATCACCTGCTGGGCTTGCTGGAACCACCTGCCGGTCATGACAAAATCACCTGCAAACTACGCCAGTACCACTTGGCGGACACTGTGGAAACACCTGTCGGGCCGGCCGGAACCACATCTCAGACGTGCCAGAACCATGTGCATGAGATGGTGGAACCACACCCCGAACAGACGGAAAACACCTGCCAGACCCGTCTGAACATCCTGCCGAGCACGCCGGAGCCACCTGCTCGACTCGCCGGAACCACCTACCTGACATGCCAAAATCACCAGCCGGGTATTCCAGAACCACTTGGCGGACACTCCGAAATCATCTGCCGGACATGCCGGAACCAGCTCTCAGACACACCAGAACCACGTGCCGGAGACGCCAGAAGCACCTGCCGAGCATGCCGGAGCCACCTGCTCGACTCGCCAGAAACACGTGCCGGACACGCCAAAATCACCTGCCGGGTACGCCAGAACCACCTGGCGGACACTCCGAAACCACCTGTCACGCATGCCTGAACCACCTCTCAGACTTGCCGGAAGCACGTGCCGGACACGCCGGAATCATCTACCGGGCAGACCGGAACCACCTGCCGAGCACGCCGGAGCCACCTGTTCGACTCGCTGGAACCACCTGCCGGACAGGCCAATATCAACTGCTGGCTATGCCAGAACCACCTGGGGGACGGTCCGGAATCGCCTGCCAGCCATGGCGGAACCACCTCTCAGACGTACCAGAATCACCTGACGGAGAAGCTGGAAACACGTCCTGGACAGTCTGGAACCACCTGCCGGCCAAGCCTGAACCACCTGCCAAGCACAACGGAACAACCTGCCAGACACGCCAAAATCACCTGCGTGTTATGCCAGAACCACTTGGAGGACTCTCTGGGATGACCTGCCGGGCATGCCGGAACCACCTCTCAGACGTGCCAGAACCATGTGGCGGACAGTCCGGAATCACCTGTTGGGCATGCGCAACCACCTCTGAGACGTACCAGAACCACATGCCGTGCAGGCTGGAACCACCTACCGGACAGACCGGAATCACCTTTCGGGCATGCCGGAACCACCTGTCAGATGTGCCAGAAACACGTGCCGGAGACGCCGGAAGCACCTGCCAAGCACGTTGGAACCACCTGCTCAACTCGCCTGAACCACCTGCCGGACATGCCAAAATCACCTGTCGACTATGCCAGAACCACGTGGCGAACACTCCGGAATCACTTGCCGGGCATGCAGGAACCACCTCTCAGACATGCCAGAACCCCGTGCCAATGACCCCGGAAGCACCAGCCGAGCACGCCGGAACCACCTGCTCGACTCGCCAGAACCACCTGCCGATCACGCAAAAATCACCTGCCGGCTACGCCACAACCAGTTGGGGAACACTTTGGAATCACCTGCCAGGCTTGCTGGAACCACCTGCCAGTCATGCCAAAATCACCTGCCAACTACGCCAGAACCGCTTGGCGGACACTGCAGAAACACCTGTCGGGCCGGCTGGAACCACATCTCAGACGTGCCAGAAACGTGTTCATGAGATGCTGGAACCACACCCCGAACAGATGGATACCACCTGCCAGAACCGCCTGAACCACCTGCTGAGCACGCCGGAACCACCTGCTCGACTCACCGGTACCACCTCCCTGACACGCCAAAATCACCTGCTGGGTATGCCAGAACCACTTGGCGGACACTCCGGAATCATCTGCCGGACATGCCGGAACCAGCTCTCAGACACACCAGAACCAAGTGCCGGAGACGCCGGAAGCACCTGCCGAGCATGCCGGAGCCACCTGCTCGACTCGCCAGAAACACCTGCCGGACACGCCAAAATCACCTGCCGGGTATGCCAGAACCACCTGGCGGACACTACGGAATCACCTGCCGCGCATGCCGGAACCACCTCTCAGACGTGCCGGAAGAACGTGCCAGACACGCCGGAAACACCTACCGGACAGACCGGAACCACCTGCCAAGAACGCCGGAGCCACCTGTTCGACTCGCTGGAACCACCTGCCGGACAGGCCAATATCAACTGCTGGCTATACCAGAACCACCTGGGGGACAGTCCGCGATCACCTGCCAGCCATGGCGGAACCACCTCTCAGACGTACCAGAACCACCTGCCGGAGAAGCTGGAAACACGTCCTGGACAGACTGGAACCACGTGACGTCCATGCCTGAACCACCTGCCGGACACGCCAAAATCACCTGCGGGCTACGCCAGAACCACTTGGACGACTCTCCGAAATGACCTGCCGGGCATGTTGGAACCACCTCTCAGACGTGCCAGAAGCACGTGGCGGACAGTCCGGAATCACCTGTTGGGCATACGCAACCACCTCTGACACGTACCAGAACCACGTGCCGCGCACGCCGGAACCACCTACCGGACAGACCGGAATCAACTTTTGGGCATGCCGGAACCACCAGTCAGATGTGCCAGAAACACGTGCCGGAGACGCCGGAAGCACCTGCCGAGCACGTCGCAACCACCTGCTCAACTCGCCTGAACCACCTGCCGGACACGCCAAAATCACCTGCCCGCTACACCAGCACCACTTCGGGGACAAGCCGGAATCACGTGAGGGGCATGCCGGCACAGCCTCTCAGACTGAACCTCGTGCCGGACACCACAGAACCACCTGCCGGACAGACCGGAACCACCTGCCGGACACGCCGGAACCACTGGCTCGACCCGCCGGAACGACCCCTGGACATGCAAACTCACCTGCCGGCTACGCCGCAAACACTTGGCGAACACTCCGGAATCACCTGCCGGGCATGCCGGAACCACCTCTCAGATATGCCAGAACCACGTGCCAATGACCCCAGAAGCACCTGCCGAGCACGCCGGAACCACCTGCTCGACTCGCCAGAACCACCTGCCGGACACGCAAAAATCACCTGCCGGCTACGCCACAACCAGTTGGGGAACACTTCGGAATCACCTGCCGGGCTTGCTGGAACCACCTGCCGGTCATGCCAAAATCACCTGCCAACTACGCCAGTACCACTTGGCGGACACTGTGGAAACACCTGTCGGGCCGGCCGGAACCACATCTCAGACGTGCCAGAACCATGTGCATGAGATGCTGGAACCACACCCCGAACAGACGGAAAACACCTGCCAGACCCGTCTGAACAACCTGCCGAGCACGCAGGAGCCACCTGCTCGACTCGCCGGAACCACCTACCTGACATGCCCAAATCACCAGCCGGGTATGCCAGAACCACTTGGCGGACACTCCGGAATCATCTGCCGGACATGCCGGAACCAGCTCTCAGACACACCAGAACCACGTGCCGGAGACGCCGGAAGCACCTGCCGAGCATGCCGGAGCCACCTGCTCGACTCGCCAGAAACACCTGCCGGACATGCCAAAATCACCTGCCGGGTACGCCAGAACCACCTGGCGGACACTCCGAAATCACCTGTCGCGCATGCCGGAACCACATCTCAGACGTCCCGGAAGCAAGTGCCGGACACGCCGGAATCACCTACCGGACAGACCGGAACCACCTGCCGAGCACGCCAAAATCACCTGCCCGCTACTCCAGCACCACTTCGGGGACAAGCCGGAATCACGTGAGGGGCATGCCGGCACAGCCTCTCAGACTGAACCTCGTGCCGGACACCACAGAACCACCTGCCGGTCAGACCGGAACCACCTGCCGGACACGCCGGAACCACCGGCTCAACCCGCCGGAACGACCGCTGGACATGCAAAATCACCTGCAGGCTACCCCGGAAACACTTGGCGAACACTCCGGAAGCACCTGCCGAGCACGCCGGAGCCACCTGCTCGACTCGCCAGAACCACCTGCCGGACACGCAAAAATCACCTGCCGGCTACGCCACAACCAGTTGGGGAACACTTCGGAATCACCTGCCGGGCTTGCTGGAACCACCTGCCGGTCATGCCAAAATCACCTGCCAACTACACCAGTACTACTTGGCGGACACTGTGGAAACACCTGTCGGGCCGGCCGGAACCACATCTCAGACGGGCCAGAACCATGTGCATGAGATGCTGGAACCACACCCCGAACAGACGGAAAACACCTGCCAGACCCGTCTGAACAACCTGCCGAGCATGCCGGATCCACCTGCTCGACTCGCCAGAAACACCTGCCGGACACGCCAAAATCACCTGCCGACTATGCCAGAACCACTTGGCGAACACTCCGGAATCACTTGCCGGGCATGCAGGAACCACCTCTCAGACATGCCAGAACCCCGTGCCAATGACCTCGGAAGCACCAGCCGAGCACGCCAGAACCACCTGCTCGACTCGCCAGAACCACCTGCCGATCACGCAAAAATCACCTGCAGGCTATGCCACAACCAGTTGGTGAACACTTTGGAATCACCTGCCAGGCTTGCTGGAACCACCTGCCAGTCATGCCAAAATCACCTGCCAACTACGCCAGAACCGTTGTTGGACACTGCGGAAACACCTGTCGGGCCGGCTGGAACCACATCTCAGACGTGCCAGAAACGTGTTCATGAGATGCTGGAACCACACCCCGAACAGACGGATACCACCTGCCAGAACCGCCTGAACCACGTGCTGAGCACGCCGGAAACACCTGATCGACTCACCGGTACCACCTCCCTGACACGCCAAAATCACCTGCTGGGTATGCCAGAACCACTTGGCGGACACTCCGGAATCATCTGCCGGACATGCCGGAACCAGCTCTCAGACACACCAGAACCAAGGGCCGGAGACGCCGGAAGCACCTGCCGAGCATGCCGGAGCCACCTGCTCGACTCGCCAGAAACACCTGCCGGACACGCCAAAATCACCTGCCGGGTACGCCAGAACCACCTGGCGGACACTCCGAAACCACCTGTCACGCATGCCTGAACCACCTCTCACACTTGCCGGAAGCACGTGCCGGACACGCCGGAATCATCTACCGGGCAGACCGGAACCACCTGCCGAGCACGCCGGAGCCACCTGTTCGACTCGCTGGAACCACCTGCCGGACAGGCCAATATCAACTGCTGGCTATGCCAGAACCACCTGGGGGACGGTCCGGAATCGCCTGCCAGCCATGGCGGAACCACCTCTCAGACGTACCAGAATCACCTGACGGAGAAGCTGGAAACACGTCCTGGACAGTCTGGAACCACCTGCCGGCCAAGCCTGAACCACCTGCCAAGCACAACGGAACAACCTGCCAGACACGCCAAAATCACCTGCGTGTTATGCCAGAACCACTTGGAGGACTCTCTGGGATGACCTGCCGGGCATGCCGGAACCACCTCTCAGACGTGCCAGAACCATGTGGCGGACAGTCCGGAATCACCTGTTGGGCATGCGCAACCACCTCTGAGACGTACCAGAACCACATGCCGTGCAGGCTGGAACCACCTACCGGACAGACCGGAATCACCTTTCGGGCATGCCGGAACCACCTGTCAGATGTGCCAGAAACACGTGCCGGAGACGCCGGAAGCACCTGCCAAGCACGTTGGAACCACCTGCTCAACTCGCCTGAACCACCTGCCGGACATGCCAAAATCACCTGTCGACTATGCCAGAACCACGTGGCGAACACTCCGGAATCACTTGCCGGGCATGCAGGAACCACCTCTCAGACATGCCAGAACCCCGTGCCAATGACCCCAGAAGCCCCAGCCGAGCACGCCGGAACCACCTGCTCGACTCGCCAGAACCACCTGCCGATCACGCAAAAATCACCTGCCGGCTACGCCACAACCAGTTGGGGAACACTTTGGAATCACCTGCCAGGCTTGCTGGAACCACCTGCCAGTCATGCCAAAATCACCTGCCAACTACGCCAGAACCGCTTGGCGGACACTGCAGAAACACCTGTCGGGCCGGCTGGAACCACATCTCAGACGTGCCAGAAACGTGTTCATGAGATGCTGGAACCACACCCCGAACAGATGGATACCACCTGCCAGAACCGCCTGAACCACCTGCTGAGCACGCCGGAACCACCTGCTCGACTCACCGGTACCACCTCCCTGACACGCCAAAATCACCTGCTGGGTATGCCAGAACCACTTGGCGGACACTCCGGAATCATCTGCCGGACATGCCGGAACCAGCTCTCAGACACACCAGAACCAAGTGCCGGAGACGCCGGAAGCACCTGCCGAGCATGCCGGAGCCACCTGCTCGACTCGCCAGAAACACCTGCCGGACACGCCAAAATCACCTGCCGGGTATGCCAGAACCACCTGGCGGACACTACGGAATCACCTGCCGCGCATGCCGGAACCACCTCTCAGACGTGCCGGAAGCACGTGCCAGACACGCCGGAAACACCTACCGGACAGACCGGAACCACCTGCCAAGAACGCCGGAGCCACCTGTTCGACTCGCTGGAACCACCTGCCGGACAGGCCAATATCAACTGCTGGCTATGCCAGAACCACCTGGGGGACAGTCCGCGATCACCTGCCAGCCATGGCGGAACCACCTCTCAGACGTACCAGAACCACCTGCCGGAGAAGCTGGAAACACGTCCTGGACAGACTGGAACCACGTGACGTCCATGCCTGAACCACCTGCCGGACACGCCAAAATCACCTGCGGGCTACGCCAGAACCACTTGGACGACTCTCCGAAATGACCTGCCGGGCATGTTGGAACCACCTCTCAGACGTGCCAGAAGCACGTGGCGGACAGTCCGGAATCACCAGTTGGGCATACGCAACCACCTCTGACACGTACCAGAACCACGTGCCGCGCACGCCGGAACCACCTACCGGACAGACCGGAATCAACTTTTGGGCATGCCGGAACCACCAGTCAGATGTGCCAGAAACACGTGCCGGAGACGCCGGAAGCACCTGCCGAGCACGTCGCAACCACCTGCTCAACTCGCCTGAACCACCTGCCGGACACGCCAAAATCACCTGCCCGCTGCACCAGCACCACTTCGGGGACAAGCCGGAATCACGTGAGGGGCATGCCGGCACAGCCTCTCAGACTGAACCTCGTGCCGGACACCACAGAACCACCTGCCGGACAGACCGGAACCACCTGCCGGACACGCCGGAACCACTGGCTCGACCCGCCGGAACGACCCCTGGACATGCAAACTCACCTGCCGGCTACGCCGCAAACACTTGGCGAACACTCCGGAATCACCTGCCGGGCATGCCGGAACCACCTCTCAGATATGCCAGAACCACGTGCCAATGACCCCAGAAGCACCTGCCGAGCACGCCGGAACCACCTGCTCGACTCGCCAGAACCACCTGCCGGACACGCAAAAATCACCTGCCGGCTACGCCACAACCAGTTGGGGAACACTTCGGAATCACCTGCCGGGCTTGCTGGAACCACCTGCCGGTCATGCCAAAATCACCTGCCAACTACGCCAGTACCACTTGGCGGACACTGTGGAAACACCTGTCGGGCCGGCCGGAACCACATCTCAGACGTGCCAGAACCATGTGCATGAGATGCTGGAACCACACCCCGAACAGACGGAAAACACCTGCCAGACCCGTCTGAACAACCTGCCGAGCACGCAGGAGCCACCTGCTCGACTCGCCGGAACCACCTACCTGACATGCCCAAATCACCAGCCGGGTATGCCAGAACCACTTGGCGGACACTCCGGAATCATCTGCCGGACATGCCGGAACCAGCTCTCAGACACACCAGAACCACGTGCCGGAGACGCCGGAAGCACCTGCCGAGCATGCCGGAGCCACCTGCTCGACTCGCCAGAAACACCTGCCGGACACGCCAAAATCACCTGCCGGGTATGCCAGAACCACCTGGCGGACACTCCGAAACCACCTGTCGCGCAAGCCGGAACCACCTCTCAGACGTGCCGGAAGCACGTGCCGGACACGCCGGAAACACCTACCGGACAGACCGGAACCACCTGCCAAGAACGCCGGAGCCACCTGTTCGACTCGCTGGAACCATCTGCCGGACAGGCCAATATCAACTGCTGGCTATGCCAGAACCACCTGGGGGACAGTCCGGGATCACCTGCCAGCCATGGCGGAACCACCTCTCAGACGTACCAGAACCACCTGCCGGAGAAGCTGGAAACACGTCCTGGACAGACTGGAACCACGCGACGGCCATGCCTGAACCACCTGCCAAGCACGGCGGAACCACCTGCCGGACACGCCAAAATCACCTGCGGGCTACACCAGAACCACTTTGACGACTCTCCGAAATGACCTGCCGGGCATGTTGGAACCACCTCTCAGACGTGCCAGAAGCACGTGGCGGACAGTCCGGAATCACCTGTTGGGCATACGCAACCACCTCAGAGACGTACCAGAACCACGTGCCGTGCACGCCGGAACCACCTACCGGACAGACCGGAATCAACTCTTGGGCATGCCGGAACCACCAGTCAGATGTGCCAGAAACACGTGCCGGAGACGACGGAAGCACCTGCCGAGCACATCGCAACCACCTGCTCAACTCGCCTGAACCACCTGCCGCACACGCCAAAATCACCTGCCCGCTACACCAGCACCACTTCGGGGACAAGCCGGAATCACGTGAGGGGCATGCCGGCACAGCCTCTCAGACTGAACCTCGTGCCGGACACCACAGAACCACCTGCCGGTCAGACCGGAACCACCTGCCGGACACGCCGGAACCACCGGCTCAACCCGCCGGAACGACCGCTGGACATGCAAAATCACCTGCAGGCTACCCCGGAAACACTTGGCGAACACTCCGGAAGCACCTGCCGAGCACGCCGGAGCCACCTGCTCGACTCGCCAGAACCACCTGCCGGACACGCAAAAATCACCTGCCGGCTACGCCACAACCAGTTGGGGAACACTTCGGAATCACCTGCCGGGCTTGCTGGAACCACCTGCCGGTCATGCCAAAATCACCTGCCAACTACACCAGTACTACTTGGCGGACACTGTGGAAACACCTGTCGGGCCGGCCGGAACCACATCTCAGACGGGCCAGAACCATGTGCATGAGATGCTGGAACCACACCCCGAACAGACGGAAAACACCTGCCAGACCCGTCTGAACAACCTGCCGAGCATGCCGGATCCACCTGCTCGACTCGCCAGAAACACCTGCCGGACACGCCAAAATCACCTGCCGGGTACGCCAGAACCACCTGGCGGACACTCCGGAAACACCTGTCGCGCATGCCGGAACCACCTCTCAGACGTGCCGGAAGCACGTGCCGGACACGCCGGAATCACCTACCGGACAGACCGGAACCAACTGCCGAGCACGCCGGAGCCACATGTTCGACTCGCTGGAACCACCTGCCGGACAGGCCAATATCAACTGCTGGCTATGCCAGAACCACCTGGGGGACAGTCCGGAATCACCTGCCAGCCATGGCGGAACCACCTCTCAGACGTACCAGAACCACCTGCCGGAGAAGCTGGAAACACGTCCTGGACAGTCTGGAACCACCTGCCGGCCAAGCCTGAACCACCTGCCAAGCACAACGGAACAACCTGCCAGACACGCCAAAATCACCTGCGTGTTATGCCAGAACCACTTGGAGGACTCTCTGGGATGACCTGCCGGGCATGCCGGAACCACCTCTCAGACGTGCCAGAACCATGTGGCGGACAGTCCGGAATCACCTGTTGGGCATACGCAACCACCTCTGAGACGTACCAGAACCACGTGCCGTGCACGCCGGAACCACCTACCGGACAGACCGGAATCAACTTTTGGGCATGCCGGAACCACCAGTCAGATGTGCCAGAAACACGTGCCGGAGACGCCGGAAGCACCTGCCGAGCACGTCGCAACCACCTGCTCAACTCGCCTGAACCACCTGCCGGACACGCCAAAATCACCTGCCCGCTACACCAGCACCACTTCGGGGACAAGCCGGAATCACGTGAGGGGCATGCCGGCACAGCCTCTCAGACTGAACCTCGTGCCGGACACCACAGAACCACCTGCCGGACAGAACGGAACCACCTGCCGGACACGCCGGAACCACCGGCTTGACCCGCCGGAACGACCGCTGGACATGCAAAATCACCTGCCGGCTACGCCGGAAACACTTGGCGAACACTCCGGAATCACCTGCCGGGCATGCCAGAACCACCTCTCAGATATGCCAGAACCACGTGCCAATGACCCCGGAAGCACCTGCCGAGCACGCCGGAACCACCTGCTCGACTCGCCAGAACCACCTGCAGGACACGCAAAAATCACCTGCCGGCTACGCCACAACCAGTTGGGGAACACTTCGGAATCACCTGCCGGGCTTGCTGGAACCACCTGCCGGTCATGCCAAAATCACCTGCCAACTACGCCAGTACCACTTGGCGGACACTGTGGAAACACCTGTCGGGCCGGCCGGAACCACATCTCAGACGTGCCAGAACCATGTGCATGAGATGCTGGAACCACACCCCGAACAGACGGAAAACACCTGCCAGACCCGTCTGAACAACCTGCCGCGCACGCCGGACCCACCTGCTCGACTCGCCGGAACCACCTACCTGACATGCCCAAATCAACAGCCAGGTATGCCAGAACCACTTGGCGGACACTCCGGAATCATCTGCCGGACATGCCGGAACCAGCTCTCAGACACACCAGAACCACGTGCCGGAGACGCCGGAAGCACCTGCCGAGCATGCCGGAGCCACCTGCTCGACTCGCCAGAAACACCTGCCGGACACGCCAAAATCACCTGCCGGGTACGCCAGAACCACCTGGCGGACACTCCGAAACCACCTGTCGCGCATGCCGGAACCACCTCTCAGACGTGCCGGAAGCACGTGCCGGACACGCCGGAATCACCTACCGGACAGACCGGAACCACCTGCCGAGCACGCCGGAGCCACCTGTTCGACTCGCTGGAACCACCTTCCGGACAGGCCAATATCAACTGCTGGCTATGCCAGAACCACCTGGGGGACCGTCCGGAATCACCTGCCAGCCATGGCGGAACCTCCTCTCAGACGTACCAGAACCACCTGCCGGAGAAGCTGGAAACACGTCCTGGACAGTCTGGAACCACCTGCCGGCCATGACTGAACCACCTGCCAAGCACAACGGAACAACCTGCCAGACACACCAAAATCACCTGCGTGTTATGCCAGAACCACTTGGAGGACTCTCTGGGATGACCTGCCGGGCATGCCGGAACCACCTCTCAGACGTGCCAGAACCATGTGGCGGACAGTCCGGAATCACCTGTTGGGCATGCGCAACCACCTCTGAGACGTACCAGAACCACATGCCGTGCAGGCTGGAACCACCTACCGGACAGACCGGAATCACCTTTCGGGCATGCCGGAACCACCTGTCAGATGTGCCAGAAACACGTGCCGGAGACGCCGGAAGCACCTGCCAAGCACGTTGGAACCACCTGCTCAACACTCCTGAACCACCTGCCGGACATGCCAAAATCACCTGCCGACTATGCCAGAACCACTTGGCGAACACTCCGGAATCACTTGCCGGGCATGCAGGAACCACCTCTCAGACATGCCAGAACCCCGTGCCAATGACCCCGGAAGCACCAGCCGAGCACGCCGGAACCACCTGCTCGACTCACCAGAACCACCTGCCGATCACGCAAAAATCACCTGCCGGCTACGCCACAACCAGTTGGTGAACACTTTGGAATCACCTGCCAGGCTTGCTGGAACCACCTGCCAGTCATGCCAAAATCACCTGCCAACTATGCCAGAACCGCTTGGCGGACACTGCGGAAACACCTGTCGGGCCGGCTGGAACCACATCTCAGACGTGCCAGAAACGTGTTCATGAGATGCTGGAACCACACCCCGAACAGACGGATACCACCTGCCAGAACCGCCTGAACCACCTGCTGAGCACGCCGGAACCACCTGCTCGACTCACCGGTACCACCTCCCTGACACGCCAAAATCACCTGCTGGGTATGCCAGAACCACTTGGCGGACACTCCGGAATCATCTGCCGGACATGCCGGAACCAGCTCTCAGACACACCAGAACCACGTGCCGGAGACGCCGGAAGCACCTGCCGAGCATGCCGGAGCCACCTGCTCGACTCGCCAGAAACACCTGCCGGACAGGCCAAAATCACCTGCCGGGTACGCCAGAACCACCTGGCGGACACTACGGAATCACCTGCCGCGCATGCCGGAACCACCTCTCAGACGTGCCGGAAGCACGTGCCAGACACGCCGGAAACACCTACCGGACAGACAGGAACCACCTGCCGAGCACGCCGGAGCCACCTGTTCGACTCGCTGGAACCACCTGCCGGACAGGCCAATATCAACTGCTGGCTATGCCAGAACCACCTGGGGGACAGTCCGGGATCACCTGCCAGCCATGGCGGAACCACCTCTCAGACGTACCAGAACCACCTGCCGGAGAAGCTGGAAACACGTCCTGGACAGACTGGAACCACGTGACGGCCATGCCTGAACCACCTGCCGAGCACGGCGGAACCACCTGCCGGACACGCCAAAATCACCTGCGGGCTACGCCAGAACCACTTGGACGACTCTCCGAAATGACCTGCCGGGCATGTTGGAACCACCTCTCAGACGTGCCAGAAGCACGTGGCGGACAGTCCGGAATCACCTGTTGGGCATACGCAACCACCTCTGAGACGTACCAGAACAACGTGCCGTACACGCCGGAACCACCTATCGGACAGACCGGAATCAACTTTTGGGCAAGCCGGAACCACCAGTCAGATGTGCCAGAAACACGTGCCGGAGACGCCGGGAGGACCTGCCGAGCATGTCGCAACCACCTGCTCAACTCGCCGGAACCACCTGCCGGGCACGCCAAAATCACCTGCCCGCTACACCAGCACCACTTCGGGGACAAGCCGGAATCACGTGAGGGGCATGCCGGCACAGCCTCTCAGACTGAACCTCGTGCCGGACACCACAGAACCACCTGCCGGACAGACCGGAACCACCTGCCGGACACGCCGGAACCACCAGCTTGACCCGCCGGAACGACCGCTGGACATGCAAAATCACCAGCCGGCTACGCCGGAAACACTTGGCGAACACTCCGGAATCACCTGCCGGGCATGCCGGAACCACCTCTCAGATATGACAGTACCACGTGCCAATGACCCCGGAAGCACCTGCCGAGCATGCCGGAACCACCTGCTCGACTCGCCAGAACCACCTGCCGGACACGCAGAAATCACCTGCCGGCTACGCCACAACCAGTTGGGGAACACTTCGGAATCACCTGCTGGGCTTGCTGGAACCACCTGCCGGTCATGACAAAATCACCTGCAAACTACGCCAGTACCACTTGGCGGACACTGTGGAAACACCTGTCGGGCCGGCCGGAACCACATCTCAGACGTGCCAGAACCATGTGCATGAGATGCTGGAACCACACCCCGAACAGACGGAAAACACCTGCCAGACCCGTCTGAACATTCTGCCGAGCACGCCGGAGCCACCTGCTCGACTCGCCGGAACCACCTACCTGACATGCCAAAATCACCAGCCGGGTATTCCAGAACCACTTGGCGGACACTCCGAAATCATCTGCCGGACATGCCGGAACCAGCTCTCAGACACACCAGAACCACGTGCCGGAGACGCCAGAAGCACCTGCCGAGCATGCCGGAGCCACCTGCTCGACTCGCCAGAAACACCTGCCGGACACGCCAAAATCACCTGCCGGGTACGCCAGAACCACCTGGCGGACACTCCGAAACCACCTGTCACGCATGCCTGAACCACCTCTCACACTTGCCGGAAGCACGTGCCGGACACGCCGGAATCATCTACCGGGCAGACCGGAACCACCTGCCGAGCACGCCGGAGCCACCTGTTCGACTCGCTGGAACCACCTGCCGGACAGGCCAATATCAACTGCTGGCTATGCCAGAACCACCTGGGGGACAGTCCGGGATCACCTGCCAGCCATGGCGGAACCACCTCTCAGACGTACCAGAACCACCTGCCGGAGAAGCTGGAAACACGTCCTGGACAGACTGGAACCACGTGACGGCCATGCCTGAACCACCTGCCGAGCACGGCGGAACCACCTGCCGGACACGCCAAAATCACCTGCGGGCTACGCCAGAACCACTTGGACGACTCTCCGAAATGACCTGCCTGGCATGTTGGAACCACCTCTCAGACGTGCCAGAAGCACGTGGCGGACAGTCCGGAATCACCTGTTGGGCATACGCAACCACCTCTGAGACGTACCAGAACCAGGTGCCGTGCACGCCGGACCCACCTACCGGACAGACCGGAATCAACTTTCGGGCATGCCGGAACCACCAGTCAGATGTGCCAGAAACACGTGCCGGAGACGCCGGAAGGCCCTGCCGAGCACGTCGCAACCACCTGCTCAACTCGCCTGAACCACCTGCCGGACACGCCAAAATCACCTGCCCGCTACACCAGCACCACTTCGGGGACAAGCCGGAATCACGTGAGGGGCATGCCGGCACAGCCTCGCAGACTGAACCTCATGCCGGACACCACAGAACCACCTGCCGGACAGACCGGAACCACCTGCCGGACACGCCGGAACCACCGGCTCGACCCGCCGGAACGACCGCTGGACGTGCCAAATCACCTGTCGGCTATGCCGGAAACACTTGGCGAACACTCCGGAATCACCTGCCGGGCATGCCGGAACCACCTCTCAGATATGCCAGAACCACGTGCCAATGACCACGGAAGCACCTGCCGAGCACGCCGAAACCGCCTGCTCGACTCGCCAGAAACACCTGCCGGACACGCCAAAATCACCTGCCGGGTACGCCAGAACCACCAGGCGGACACTCCGAAACCACCTGTCGCGCATGCCGGAACCACCTCTCAGACGTGCCGGAAGCACGTGCCGGACACGCCGGAATCACCTACCGGACAGACCGGAACCACCTGCCGAGCACGCCGGAGCCACCTGTTCGACTCGCTGGAACCACCTGCCGGACAGGCCAATATCAAATGCTGGCTATGCCAGAACCACCTGGGGGACGGTCCGGAATCACCTGCCAGCCATGGCGGAAGCACCTCTCAGACGTACCAGAACCACCTGCCAGAGAAGCTGGAAACACGTCCTGGACAGTCTGGAACCACCTGCCGGCCAAGCCTGAACCACCTGCCAAGCACAACGGAGCAACCTGCATGACACGCGAAAATCACCTGCGTGCTATGCCAGAACCACTTGGAGGACTCTCTGGGATGACCTGCCGGGCATGCCGGAACCACCTCTCAGACGTGCCAGAACCATGTGGCGGACAGTCCGGAATCACCTGTTGGGCATGCGCAACCACCTCTGAGACGTACCAGAACCACATGCCGTGCAGGCTGGAACCACCTACCGGACAGACCGGAATCACCTTTCGGGCATGCCGGAACCACCTGTCAGATGTGCCAGAAACACGTGCCGGAGACGCCGGAAGCACCTGCCAAGCACGCCGGGACCACCTGCTCGACTCGCCAGAACCACCTGCCGATCACGCAAAAATCACCTGCCGGCTACGCCACAACCAGTTGGTGAACACTTTGGAATCACCTGCCAGGCTTGCTGGAACCACCTGCCAGTCATGCCAAAATCACCTGCCAACTACGCCAGAACCGCTTGGCGGACACTGCAGAAACACCTGTCGGGCCGGCTGGAACCACATCTCAGACGTGCCAGAAACGTGTTCATGAGATGCTGGAACCACACCCCGAACAGACGGATACCACCTGCCAGAACCGCCTGAACCACCTGCTGAGCACGCTGGAACCACCTGCTCGACTCACCGGTACCACCTCCCTGACACGCCAAAATCACCTGCTGGGTATGCCAGAACCACTTGGCGGACACTCCGGAATCATCTGCCGGACATGCCGGAACCAGCTCTCAGACACACCACAACCACGTGCCGGAGACGCCGGAAGCACCTGCCGAGCATGCCGGAGCCACCTGCTCGACTCGCCAGAAACACCTGCCGGACACGCCAAAATCACCTGCCGGGTATGCCAGAACCACCTGGCGGACACTCCGGAATCACCTGCCGCGCATGCCGGAACCACCTCTCAGACGTGCCGGAAGCACGTGCCAGACACGCCGGAAACACCTACCGGACAGACCGGAACCACCTGCCAAGAACGCCGGAGCCACCTGTTCGACTCGCTGGAACCACCTGCCGGACAGGCCAATATCAACTGCTGGCTATGCCAGAACCACCTGGGGGACAGTCCGGGATCACCTGCCAGCCATGGCGGAACCACCTCTCAGACGTACCAGAACCACCTGCCGGAGAAGCTGGAAACACGTCCTGGACAGACTGGAACCACGCGACGGCCATGCCTGAACCACCTGCCGAGCACGGCGGAACCACCTGCCGGACACGCCAAAATCACCTGCGGGCTACGCCAGAACCACTTGGACCACTCTCCGAAATGACCTGCCGGGCATGTTGGAACCACCTCTCAGACGTGCCAGAAGCACGTGGCGGACAGTCCGGAATCACCTGTTGGGCATACGCAACCACCTCTGAGACGTACCAGAACCACGTGCCATGCACGCCGGAACCACCTACCCGACAGACCGGAATCTACTCTTGGGCATGCCGGAACCACCAGTCAGATGTGCCAGAAACACGTGCCGGAGCCGCCGGAAGCATCTGCTGAGCACGTCGCAACCACCTGCTCAACTCGCCTGAACCACCTGCCGGACACGCCAAAATCACCTGCCCGCTACACCAGCACCACTTCGGGGACAAGCCGGAATCACGTGAGGGGCATGCCGGCACAGCCTCGCAGACTGAACCTCGTGCCGGACACCACAGAACCACCTGCCGGACAGACCGGAACCACCTGCCGGACAAGCCGGAACCACAGGCTCGACCCGCCGGAACGACCGCTGGACATGCAAAATCACCAGCCGGCTACGCCGGAAACAATTGGCGAACACTCCGGAAGCACCTGCCGAGCACGCCGGAACCACCTGCTCTACTCGCCAGAACCACCTGCCGGACACGCAAAAATCACCTGCCGGCTACGCCACAACCAGTTGGGGAACACTTCGGAATCACCTGCAGGGCTTGCTGGAACCACCTGCCGGTCATGCCAAAATCACATGCCAACTACGCCAGTACCACATGGCGGACACTGTGGAAACACCTGTCGGTCCAGCCGGAACCACATCTCAGACGTGCCAGAACCATGTGCATGAGATGCTGGAACCACACCCCGAACAGACGGAAAACACCTGCCAGACCCGTCTGAACAACCTGCCGAGCACGCCGGAGCCACCTGCTCGACTCGCCGGAACCACCTACCTGACATGCCCAAATCACCAGCCGGGTATGCCAGAACCACTTGCCGGACACTCCGGAATCATCTGCCGGACATGCCGGAACCAGCTCTCAGACACACCAGAACCACATGCCGGAGACGCCGGAAGCACTTGCCGAGCATGCCGGAGCCACCTGCTCGACTCGCCAGAAACACCTGCCGGACACGCCAAAATCACCTGCCGGGTACGCCAGAACCACCTGGAGGAAACTCCGAAATCACCTGTCGCGCATGCCGGAACCACCTCTCAGACGTGCTGGAAGCACGTGCCGGACACGCCGGAATCACCTACCGGACAGACCGGAACCACCTGCCGAGCACGCCGGAGCCACCTGTTCGACTCCCTGGAACCACCTGCCGGACAGGCCAATATCAACTGCTGGCTATGCCAGAACCACCTGGGGGACGGTCCGGAATCACCTGCCAGCCATGGCGGAACCACCTCTCAGACGTACCAGAACCACCTGCCGGAGAAGCTGGAAACACGTCTTGGACAGTCTGGAACCACCTGCCGGCCAAGCCTGAACCACCTGCCAAGCACAACGGAACAACCTGCCAGACACGCCAAAATCACCTGCGTGTTATGCCAGAACCACTTGGAGGACTCTCTGGGATGACCTGCCGGGCATGCCGGAACCACCTCTCAGACGTGCCAGAACCATGTGGCGGACAGTCCGGAATCACCTGTTGGGCATGCGCAACCACCTCTGAGACGTACCAGAACCACATGCCGTGCAGGCTGGAACCACCTACCGGACAGACCGGAATCACCTTTCGGGCATGCCGGAACCACCTGTCAGATGTGCCAGAAACACGTGCCGGAGACGCCGGAAGCACCTGCCAAGCACGTTGGAACCACCTGCTCAACTCGCCTGAACCACCTGCCGGACATGCCAAAATCACCTGCCGACTATGCCAGAACCAATTGGCGAACACTCCGGAATCACTTGCCGGGCATGCAGGAACCACCTCTCAGACATGCCAGAACCCCGTGCCAATGACCCCGGAAGCACCAGCCGAGCACGCCGGAACCACCTGCTCGACTCGCCAGAACCACCTGCCGATCACGCAAAAATCACCCCCCGGCTACGCCACAACCTGTTGGTGAACACTTTGGAATCACCTGCCAGGCTTGCTGGAACCACCTGCCAGTCATGCCAAAATCACCTGCCAACTACGCCAGAATCGCTTGGCGGACACTGCGGAAACACCTGTCGGGCCGGCTGGAACCACATCTCAGACGTGCCAGAAACGTGTTCATGAGATGCTGGAACCACACCCCGAACAGACGGATACCACCTGCCAGAACCGCCTGAACCACCTGCTGAGCACGCCGGAACCACCTGCTCGACTCACCGGTACCACCTCCCTGACACGCCAAAATCACCTGCTGAGTATGCCAGAACCACTTGGCGGACACTCCGGAATCATCTGCCGGACATGCCGGAACCAGCTCTCAGACACACCAGAACCAAGTGCCGGAGACGCCGGAAGCACCTGCCGAGCATGCCGGAGCCACCTGCTCGACTCGCCAGAAACACCTGCCGGACACGCCAAAATCAACTGCCTGGTATGCCAGAACCACCTGGTGGACACTATGGAATCACCTGCCGCGCATGCCGGAACCACCTCTCAGACGTGCCGGAAGCACGTGCCAGACACGCCGGAAACACCTACCGGACAGACCGGAACCACCTGCCAAGAACGCCGGAGCCACCTGTTCGACTCGCTGGAACCACCTGCCGGACAGGCCAATATCAACTGCTGGCTATGCCAGAACCACCTGGGTGACAGTCCGGGATCACCTGCCAGCCATGGCGGAACCACCTCTCAGACGTACCAGAACCACCTGCCGGAGAAGCTGGAAATACGTCCTGGACAGACTGGAACCACGTGACGGCCATGCCTGAACCACCTGCCGAGCACGGCGGAACCACCTGCCGGACACGCCAAAATCACCTGCGGGCTACGCCAGAACCACTTGGACGACTCTCCGAAATGACCTGCCGGGCATGTTGGAACCACCTCTCAGACGTGCCAGAAGCACGTGGCGGACAGTCCGGAATCACCTGTTGGGCATACGCAACCACCTCTGAGACGTACCAGAACCACGTGCCGTGCACGCCGGAACCACCTACCGGACAGACCGGAATCAACTTTTGGGCATGCCGGAACCACCAGTCAGATGTGCCAGAAACACATGCCGGAGATGCCGGAAGCACCTGCCGAGCACGTCGCAACCACCTGCTCAACTCGCCTGAACCACCTGCCGGACACGCCAAAATCACCTGCCCGCTACACCAGCACCACTTCGGGGACAAGCCGGAATCACGTGAGGGGCATGCCGGCACAGCCTCTCAGACTGAACCTCGTGCCGGACAGCAAAGAACCACCTGCCGGACAGACCGGAACCACCTGCCGGACACGCCGGAACCACCGGCTCGACCCGCCGGAACGACCGCTGGACATGCAAAATCACCTGCCGGCTACACCGGAAACACTTGGCGAACACTCCGGAATCACCTGCCGGGCATGCCGGAACCACCTCTCAGATATGCCAGAACCACGTGCCAATGACCCCGGAAGCACCTGCCGAGCATGCCGGAACCACCTGCTCGACTCGCCAGAACCACCTGCCGGACACGCAAAAATCACCTGCCGGCTACGCCACAACCAGTTGGGGAACACTTCGGAATCACCTGCCGGGCTTGCTGGAACCACCTGCCGGTCATGCCAAAATCACCTGCCAACTACGCCAGTACCACTTGGCGGACACTGTGGAAACACCTGTCGGGCCGGCCGGAACCACATCTCAGACGTGCCAGAACCATGTGCATGAGATGCTGGAACCACACCCCGAAGAGACGGAAAACACCTGCCAGACCCGTCTGAACAACCTGCCGAGCACGCCGGAGCCACCTGCTCGACTCGCCGGAACCACCTACCTGACATGCCCAAATCACCAGCCGGGTATGCCAGAACCACTTGGCGGACACTCCGGAATCATCTGCCGGACATGCCGGAACCAGCTCTCAGACACACCAGAACCACGTGCCGGAGACGCCGGAAGCACCTGCCGAGCATGCCGGAGCCACCTGCTCGACTCGCCAGAAACACCTGCCGGACACGCCAAAATCACCTGCCGGGTGCGCCAGAACCACCTGGCGGACACTCCGAAATCACCTGTCGCGCATGCCGGAACCACCTCTCAGACGTGCCGGAATCACGAGCTGGACACGCCGGAATCACCTACCGGACAGACCGGAACCACCTGCCGAGCACGCCGGAGCCACCTGTTCGACTCGCGGGAACCACCTGCCGGACAGGCCAATATCAACTGCTGGCTATGCCAGAACCACCTGGGGGACGGTCAGGAATCGCCTGCCAGCCATGGCGGAACCACCTCTCAGACGTACCAGAACCACCTGCCGGAGAAGCTGGAAACACGTCCTGGACAGTCTGGAACCACCTGCCGGCCAAGCCTGAACCACCTGCCAAGCACAACGGAACTACCTGCCAGACACGCCAAAATCACCTGCGTGTTATGCCAGAACCACTTGGAGGACTCTCTGGGATGACCTGCCGGGCATGCCGGAACCACCTCTCAGACGTGCCAGAACCATGTGGTGGACAGTCCGGAATCACCTGTTGGGCATGCGCAACCACCTCTGAGACGTACCAGAACCACATGCCGTGCAGGCTGGAACCACCTACCGGACAGACCGGAATCACCTTTCGGGCATGCCGGAACCACCTGTCAGATGTGCCAGAAACACGTGCCGGAGACGCCGGAAGCACCTGCCGAGCACGTTGGAACCACCTGCTCAACTCGCCTGAACCACCTGCCGGACATGCCAAAATCACCTGCCGACTATGCCAGAACCACTTGGCGAACACTCCGGAATCACTTGCCGGGCATGCAGGAACCAACTCTCAGACATGCCAGAACCCCGTGCCAATGACCCCGGAAGCACCAGCCGACCACGCCGGAACCACCTGCTCGACTCGCCAGAACCACCTGCCGATCACGCAAAAATCACCTGCCGGCTACGCCACAACCAGTTGGGGAACACTTTGGAATCACCTGCCAGGCTTGCTGGAACCACCTGCCAGTCATGCCAAAATCACCTGCCAACTACGCCAGAACCGCTTGGCGGACACTGCGGAAACACCTGTCGGGCCGGCTGGAACCACATCTCAGACGTGCCAGAAACGTGTTCATGAGATGCTGGAACCACACCCCGAACAGACGGATACCACCTGCCAGAACCGCCTGAACCACCTGCTGAGCACGCCGGAACCACCTGCTCGACTCACCGGTACCACCTCCCTGACACGCCAAAATCACCTGCTGGGTATGCCAGAACCACTTGGCGGACACTCCGGAATCATCTGCCGGACATGCCGGAACCAGCTCTCAGACACACCAGAACCAAGTGCCGGAGACGCCGGAAGCACCTGCCGAGCATGCCAGAGCCACCTGCTTGACTCGCCAGGAACAACTGCCGGACACGCCAAAATCACCTACAGGGTACGCCAGAACCACGTGGCGGACACTCCGGAATCACCTGTCGGGCATGCCGGAACCACCTCTCAGACGTGCCAGAACCTCTTGCCGGACACGCCAGAACCACCTGCCGGACAGACCGGAACCACCTGCCGGACACGCCGGAACCACCGGCTCGACTCGCCGGAACCACCGCCGGACATGCAAAATCACCTGCCGGCTACGCCAGAACCACTTGGCGAACACTCCGGAATCACCTGCCGGGCATGCCGGAACCACCTTTCAGACTTGCCAGAACCATGTTCCGGACACGCCGGTACCACCTGCCGAGTATGCCGGAAACACCTGATCCACACCCCAGAACCACCTGCTGGACATGCTAGAATCAGCTGCCGGCTATGCAAGAACCACTCAGCAGACACTCCGGAATCAAATGTCAGGCATTCCGGAACCACCTCTCAGAGGTGCCAGAACCACATGCCGGAGACTCCGGAATCACCTGCCGGGCATGCCGGAACCACGTCTCAGAGGTGCCAGAACCAAACGCCGGAGACCCCGGAATCACCTGCCGGGCCTGCCGGAACCATCTCTCAGATGTGCCAGAATCATGTTCTGGACACGCCGGTACCACATGCCGAGCTCGCCGGAGCCACCTTCTGAACACACCAAAATCACCTGCCGGCTATGCCAGAACCACTCGGCAGACACTCCGGAACCACCTAGAGGACTACCGGAACCACCTGCCGGACACGCCAGAACCACCTGCCGGACAGACCGGAACCACCTGCCGGACACCCCGGTACCGCCGGCTCGACTCGCCGGAACCACCGCCGGACATGCAAAATCACCTGCCGGCTACGCCAGAACCACTTGGTTAACACTCCGGAATCACCTTCCGGGCATGCCGGAACCACCTCTCAGACTTGCCAGAACCATGTGCCAGACAGGCCGCAACCACCTGCCGAGTATGCCGGAACCACCTGATCCACTCCCCAGAACCACCTGCTGGACACGCCAAAATCACCTGCCGGCTACGCCAGAACCACTTGGCGAACACTCCAGAATCACCTGCCGGGAATGCCGGAACCACCTCTCAGAGGTGCCAGAGCCACATGCCGGGGACTCAGGAATCACCTGCCAGGCATTCCGGAACCATCCCTCAGATGTGCCAGAACCATGTTCCGGACACGCCGGTACCACCTGCCGAGCTCGCCGGAACCACATGCTGGACACGCCAAAATCACCTGCCGGCTACGCCAGAACCACTCGGCAGACACTCCAGAATCACATGTCAGGCATTCCGGAACCACCTCTCAGACGTGCCAGAACCATATGCCGTACACGCCGCAACCACCTGCCGAGCACGCCGGAACCACCTGCTAGATTCACCAGAGCCACCAGCCGGACACAGCAGAAACACCTGTGGGGTACGCCAGAACCACTTGGAGGACTCTCCGTGATCACCTGAGAGGCATGCCGGAACCACCTCTCAGACGTGCCAGAACCATGAGCCGGACACGCCTCAACCACCTGCCGAGTATACCGGAACCACCTGATCCACTCCCCAGAACCACCTGCCGGACACGCCAAAATCAGCTGCCGGCTATGCCAGAAACACTTGGCGGACACTCCAGGATCACCTGCCGGGCATGCCAGCACAACCTCTCCAAAGTGCCAGAAGCACGTGCCGGACAGGCCGGAACCATCTCCCGGACAGACCGGAAACACAGGAAACACTCGCCAGAACCACCTGTTTGACTCACCGGTCCCACCTGCCGGACACGCCAAAATCACCTGCCCGCAACACCAGAACCGCTTGGTGGACAAGCCGGAATCACGTGAAGTGCATGCCGACACAACCTCTCAGACGTGCCAGAACCTCGTGCCGGACACCACAGACCCACATGCTGGACAGACCGGAACCACCTGCCTGACACGCCGGAACCACCGGCTCGACTCGCCGGAACCATTGCCGGACATGCAAAATCTCCTGCCGGCTACGGCAGAAACACTTGGCGAACACTCGGGAATCACCTGCCGGGCATGGCGGAACCACCTCTCAGACATGCCGGAACCACATGCCAATGACACCGGAAGCACCTGCCGAGCACGCCGGAGCCACCTGCTCGACTCGCCAGAACCACCTGCCGGACACGCAAAAATCACCTGCCGGCTACGCCACAACCAGTTGGGGAACACTTCGGAATCACCTGCCGGGCTTGCTGGAACCACCTGCCGGTCATGCCAAAATCACCTGCCAACTATGCCAGTACCACTTGGCGGACACTGTGGAAACACCTGTCGGGCCGGCCGGAACCACATCTCAGACGTGCCAGAACCATGTGCATGAGATGCTGGAACAACACCCCGAACAGACGGAAAACACCTGCCAGACCCGTCTGAACAACCTGCCGAGCACGCCGGAGCCACCTGCTCGACTCGCCGGAACCACCTACCTGACATGCCCAAATCACCAGCCGGGTATGCCAGAACCACTTGCCGGACACTCCGGAATCATCTGCCGGACATGCCGGAACCAGCTCTCAGACACACCAGAACCACGTGCCGGAGACGCCGGAAGCACCTGCCGAGCATGCCGGAGCCACCTGCTCGACTCGCCAGAAACACCTGCCGGACACGCCAAAATCACCTGCCGGGTATGCCGGAACCACCTGGCGGACTCTCCGAAATCACCTATCGCGCATGCCGGAACCACCTCTCAGACGTGCAGGAAGCACGTGCCGGACACGCCGGAATCACCTACCGGACAGACCGGAACCACCTGCCGAGCACGCCGGAGCCACCTGTTCGACTCGCTGGAACCACCTGCCGGACAGGCCAATATCAACTGCTGGCTATGCCAGAACCACCTGGGGGACGGTCCGGAATCACCTGCCAGCCATGGCGGAACCACCTCTCAGACGTACCAGAACCACCTGCCGGAGAAGCTGGAAACACGTCCTGGACAGTCTGGAACCACCTGCCGGCCAAGCCTGAACCACCTGCCAAGCACAACGGAACAACCTGCCAGACACGCCAAAATCACCTGCGTGTTATGCCAGAACCACTTGGAGGACTCTCTGGGATGACCTGCCGGGCATGCCGGAACCACCTCTCAGACGTGCCAGAACCATGTGGCGGACAGTCCGGAATCACCTGTTGGGCATGCGCAACCACCTCTGAGACGTACCAGAACCACATGCCGTGCAGGCTGGAACCACCTACCGGACAGACCGGAATCACCTTTCGGGCATGCCGGAACCACCTGTCAGATGTGCCAAAAACACGTGCAGGAGACGCCGGAAGCACCTGCCAAGCACGTTGGAATCACCTGCTCAACTCGCCTGAACCACCTGCCGGACATGCGAAAATCACCTGTCGACTATGCCAGAACCACTTGGCGAACACTCCGGAATCACTTGCCGGGCATGCAGGAACCACCTCTCAGACATGCCAGAACCCCGTGCCAATGACCCCGGAAGCACCAGCCAAGCACGCCGGAACCACCTGCTCGACTCGCCAGAACCACCTGCCGATCACGCAAAAATCACCCCCCGGCTACGCCACAACCAGTTGGTGAACACTTTGGAATCATCTGCCAGGCTTGCTGGAACCACCTGCCAGTCATGCCAAAATCACCTGCCAACTACGCCAGAACCGCTTGGCGGACACTGCGGAAACACCTGTCGGGCCGGCTGGAACCACATCTCAGACGTGCCAGAAACGTGTTCATGAGATGCTGGAACCACACCCCGAACAGACGGATACCACCTGCCAGAACCGCCTGAACAACCTGCCGAGCACGCCGGAGCAACCTGCTGAACTCGCCGGAACCACCTACCTGACATGCCCAAATCACCAGCCGGGTATGCCAGAACCACTTGGCGGACACTCCGGAATCATCTGCCGGACATGCCGGAACCAGCTCTCAGACACACCAGAACCACGTGCCGGAGACGCCGGAAGCACCTGCCGAGCATGCCGGAGCCACCTGCTCGACTCGCCAGAAACACCTGCCGGACACGCCAAAATCACCTGCCGGGTACGCCAGAACCACCTGGCGGACACTCCGAAACCACCTGTCGCGCATGCCGGAACCACCTCTCAGACGTGCCGGAAGCACGTGCCGGACACGCCGGAATCACCTACCGGACAGACCGGAACCACCTGCCGAGCACGCCGGAGCCACCTGTTCGACTCGCTGGAGCCACCTGCCGGACAGGCCAATATCAACTGCTGGCTATGCCAGAACCACCTGGGGGACGGTCTGGAATCACCTGCCAGCCATGGCGGAACCACCTCTCAGACGTACCAGAACCACCTGCCGGAGAAGCTGGAAACACGTCCTGGACAGTCTGGAACCACCTGCCGGCCAAGCCTGAACCACCTGCCAAGCACAACGGAACAACCTGCCAGACACGCCAAAATCACCTGCGTGTTATGCCAGAACCACTTGGAGGACTCTCTGGGATGACCTGCCGGGCATGCCGGAACCACCTCTCAGACGTGCCAGAACCATGTGGCGGACAGTCCGGAATCACCTGTTGGGCATGCGCAACCACCTCTGAGACGTACCAGAACCACATGCCGTGCAGGCTGGAACCACCTACCGGACAGACCGGAATCACCTTTCGGGCATGCCGCAACCACCTGTCAGATGTGCCAGAAACACGTGCCGGAGACGCCGGAAGCACCTGCCAAGCACGTTGGAACCACCTGCTCAACTCGCCTGAACCACCTGCCGGACATGCGAAAATCACCTGCCGACTATGCCAGAACCACTTGGCGAACACTCCGGAATCACTTGCCGGGCATGCAGGAACCACCTCTCAGACATGCCAGAACCCCGTGCCAATGACCCCGGAAGCACCAGACAAGCACGCCGGAACCACCTGCTCGACTCGCCAGAACCACCTGCCGATCACGCAAAAATCACCCCCCGGCTACGCCACAACCAGTTGGTGAACACTTTGGAATCATCTGCCAGGCTTGCTGGAACCACCTGCCAGTCATGCCAAAATCACCTGCCAACTACGCCAGAACCGCTTGGCGGACACTGCGGAAACACCTGTCGGGCCGGCTGGAACCACATCTCAGACGTGCCAGAAACGTGTTCATGAGATGCTGGAACCACACCCCGAACAGACGGATACCACCTGCCAGAACCGCCTGAACCACCTGCTGAGCACGCCGGAACCACCTGCTCGACTCACCGGTAGCACCTCCCTGACACGCCAAAATCACCTGCTGGGTATGCCAGAACCACTTGGCGGACACTCCGGAATCATCTGCCGGACATGCCGGAACCAGCTCTCAGACACACCAGAACCAAGTGCCGGAGACGCCGGAAGCACCTGCCGAGCATGCCGGAGCCACCTGCTCGACTCGCCAGAAACACCTGCCAGACACGCCAAAATCACCTGCCGGGTATGCCAGAACCACCTGGCGGACACTACGGAATCACCTGCCGCGCATGCCGGAACCACCTGTCAGACGTGCCGGAAGCACGTGCCGGACACGCCGGAAACACCTACCGGACAGACCGGAACCACCTGCCAAGAACGCCGGAGCCACCTGTTCGACTCGCTGGAACCACCTGCCGGACAGGCCAATATCAACTGCTGGCTATGCCAGAACCACCTGGGGGACAGTCCGGGATCACCTGCCAGCCATGGCGGAACCACCTCTCAGACGTGCCGGAAGCACGTGCTGGACACGCCGGAAACACCTACCGGACAGACCGGAACCACCTGCCAAGAACGCCGGAGCCACCTGTTCGACTCGCTGGAACCACCTGCCGGACAGGCCAATATCAACTGCTGGCTATGCCAGAACCACCTGGGGGACAGTCCGGGATCACCTGCCAGCCATGGCGGAACCACCTCTCAGACGTACCAGAACCACCTGCCGGAGAAGCTGGAAACACGTCCTGGACAGACTGGAACCACGTGACGGCCATGCCTGAACCACCTGCCGAGCACGGCGGAACCACCTGCCGGACACGCCAAAATCACCTGCGGGCTACGCCAGAACCACTTGGACGACTCTCCGAAATGACCTGCCGGGCATGTTGGAACCACCTCTCAGACGTGCCAGAAGCACGTGGCGGACAGTCCGGAATCACCTGTTGGGCATACGCAACCACCTCTGACACGTACCAGAACCACGTGCCGTGCACGCCGGAACCACCTACCGGACAGACCGGAATCAACTTTTGGGCATGCCGGAACCACCTGTCAGATGTGCCAGAAACACGTGCCGGAGACGCCGGAAGCACCTGCCGAGCACGTCGCAACCACCTGCTCAACTCACCTGAACCACCTGCCGGACACGCCAAAATCACCTGCCCGCTACACCAGCACCACTTCGGGGACAATCCGGAATCACGTGAGGAGCATGCCGGCACAGCCTCTCAGACTGAACCTCGTGCCGGACACCACAGAACCACCTGCCGGACAGACCGGAACCACCTGCCGGACACGCCGGAACCAGCGGCTCGACCCGCCGGAACGACCGCTGGACATGCAAAATCACCTGCCGGCTACGCCGGAAACACTTGGCGAACACTCCGGAATCACCTGCCGGGCATGCCGGAACCACCTCTCAGATATGCCAGAACAACGTGCCAATGACCCCGGAACCACCTGCGGAGCACGCTGGAACCAACTGCTCGACTCGCCAGAACCACCTGCCGGACACGCAAAAATCACCTGCCGGCTACGCCACAACCAGTTGGGGAACACTTCGGAATCACCTGCCGGGCTTGCTGGAACCACCTGCCGGTCATGCCAAAATCACCTGCCAACTATGCCAGTACCACTTGGCGGACACTGTGGAAACACCTGTCGGGCCGGCCGGAACCACATCTCAGACGTGCCAGAACCATGTGCATGAGATGCTGGAACCACACCCCGAACAGACGGAAAACACCTGCCACACCCGTCTGAACAACCTGCCGACCACGCCGGAGCCACCTGCTCGACTCGCCGGAACCACCTACCTGACATGCCCAAATCACCAGCCGGGTATGCCAGAACCACTTGGAAGACACTCCGGAATCATCTGCCGGACATGCCGGAACCAACTCTAAGACACACCAGAACCACGTGCCGGAGACGCCGGAAGCACCTGCCGAGCATGCCGGAGCCACCTGCTCGACTCGCCAGAAACACCTGCCGGACACGCCAAAATCACCTGCCGGGTATGCCGGAACCACCTGGCGGACACTCCGAAATCACCTATCGCGCATGCCGGAACCACCTCTCAGACGTGCAGGAAGCACGTGCCGGACACGCCAGAATCACCTACCGGACAGACCGGAACCACCTGCCGAGCACGCCGGAGCCACCTGTTCGACTCGCTGGAACCACCTGCCGGACAGGCCAATATCAACTGCTGGCTATGCCAGAACCACCTGGGGGACGGTCCGGAATCACCTGCCAGCCATGGCGGAACCACCTCTCAGACGTACCAGAACCACCTGCCGGAGAAGCTGGAAACACGTCCTGGACAGTCTGGAACCACCTGCCGGCCAAGCCTGAACCACCTGCCAAGCACAACGGAACAACCTGCCAGACACGCCAAAATCACCTGCGTGTTATGCCAGAACCACTTGGAGGACTCTCTGGGATGACCTGCCGGGCATGCCGGAACCACCTCTCAGACGTGCCAGAACCATGTGACGGACAGTCCGGAATCACCTGTTGGGCATGCGCAACCACCTCTGAGACGTACCAGAACCACATGCCGTGCAGGCTGGAACCACCTACCGGACAGACCGGAATCACCTTTCGGGCATGCCGGAACCACCTGTCAGATGTGCCAAAAACACGTGCAGGAGACGCCGGAAGCACCTGCCAAGCACGTTGGAATCACCTGCTCAACTCGCCTGAACCACCTGCCGGACATGCGAAAATCACCTGTCGACTATGCCAGAACCACTTGGCGAACACTCCGGAATCACTTGCCGGGCATGCAGGAACCACCTCTCAGACATGCCAGAACCCCGTGCCAATGACCCCGGAAGCACCAGCCAAGCACGCCGGAACCACCTGCTCGACTCGCCAGAACCACCTGCCGATCACGCAAAAATCACCCCCCGGCTACGCCACAACCAGTTGGTGAACACTTTGGAATCATCTGCCAGGCTTGCTGGAACCACCTGCCAGTCATGCCAAAATCACCTGCCAACTACGCCAGAACCGCTTGGCGGACACTGCGGAAACACCTGTCGGGCCGGCTGGAACCACATCTCAGACGTGCCAGAAACGTGTTCATGAGATGCTGGAACCACACCCCGAACAGACGGATACCACCTGCCAGAACCGCCTGAACAACCTGCCGAGCACGCCGGAGCAACCTGCTGAACTCGCCGGAACCACCTACCTGACATGCCCAAATCACCAGCCGGGTATGCCAGAACCACTTGGCGGACACTCCGGAATCATCTGCCAGAGATGCCGGAACCAGCTCTCAGACACACCAGAACCACGTGCCGGAGACGCCGGAAGCACCTGCCGAGCATGCCGGAGCCACCTGCTCGACTCGCCAGAAACACCTGCCGGACACGCCAAAATCACCTGCCGGGTACGCCAGAACCACCTGGCGGACACTCCGAAACCACCTGTCGCGCATGCCGGAACCACCTCTCAGACGTGCCGGAAGCACGTGCCGGACACGCCGGAATCACCTACCGGACAGACCGGAACCACCTGCCGAGCACGCCGGAGCCACCTGTTCGACTCGCTGGAGCCACCTGCCGGACAGGCCAATATCAACTGCTGGCTATGCCAGAACCACCTGGGGGACGGTCTGGAATCACCTGCCAGCCATGGCGGAACCACCTCTCAGACGTACCAGAACCACCTGCCGGAGAAGCTGGAAACACGTCCTGGACAGTCTGGAACCACCTGCCGGCCAAGCCTGAACCACCTGCCAAGCACAACGGAACAACCTGCCAGACAAGCCAAAATCACCTGCGTGTTATGCCAGAACCACTTGGAGGACTCTCTGGGATGACCTGCCGGGCATGCCGGAACCACCTCTCAGACGTGCCAGAACCATGTGGCGGACAGTCCGGAATCACCTGTTGGGCATGCGCAACCACCTCTGAGACGTACCAGAACCACATGCCGTGCAGGCTGGAACCACCTACCGGACAGACCGGAATCACCTTTCGGGCATGCCGGAACCACCTGTCAGATGTGCCAGAAACACGTGCCGGAGACGCCGGAAGCACCTGCCAAGCACGTTGGAACCACCTGCTCAACTCGCCTGAACCACCTGCCGGACATGCGAAAATCACCTGCCGACTATGCCAGAACCACTTGGCGAACACTCCGGAATCACTTGCCGGGCATGCAGGAACCACCTCTCAGACATGCCAGAACCCCGTGCCAATGACCCCGGAAGCACCAGACAAGCACGCCGGAACCACCTGCTCGACTCGCCAGAACCACCTGCCGATCACGCAAAAATCACCCCCCGGCTACGCCACAACCAGTTGGTGAACACTTTGGAATCATCTGCCAGGCTTGCTGGAACCACCTGCCAGTCATGCCAAAATCACCTGCCAACTACGCCAGAACCGCTTGGCGGACACTGCGGAAACACCTGTCGGGCCGGCTGGAACCACATCTCAGACGTGCCAGAAACGTGTTCATGAGATGCTGGAACCACACCCCGAACAGACGGATACCACCTGCCAGAACCGCCTGAACCACCTGCTGAGCACGCCGGAACCACCTGCTCGACTCACCGGTAGCACCTCCCTGACACGCCAAAATCACCTGCTGGGTATGCCAGAACCACTTGGCGGACACTCCGGAATCATCTGCCGGACATGCCGGAACCAGCTCTCAGACACACCAGAACCAAGTGCCGGAGACGCCGGAAGCACCTGCCGAGCATGCCGGAGCCACCTGCTCGACTCGCCAGAAACACCTGCCGGACACGCCAAAATCACCTGCCGGGTATGCCAGAACCACCTGGCGGACACTACGGAATCACCTGCCGCGCATGCCGGAACCACCTGTCAGACGTGCCGGAAGCACGTGCCGGACACGACGGAAACACCTACCGGACAGACCGGAACCACCTGCCAAGAACGCCGGAGCCACCTGTTCGACTCGCTGGAACCACCTGCCGGACAGGCCAATATCAACTGCTGGCTATGCCAGAACCACCTGGGGGACAGTCCGGGATCAGCTGCCAGCCATGGCGGAACCACCTCTCAGACGTACCAGAACCACCTGCCGGAGAAGCTGGAAACACGTCCTGGACAGACTGGAACCACGTGACGGCCATGCCTGAACCACCTGCCGAGCACGGCGGAACCACCTGCCGGACACGCCAAAATCACCTGCGGGCTACGCCAGAACCACTTGGACGACTCTCCGAAATGACCTGCCGGGCATGTTGGAACCACCTCTCAGACGTGCCAGAAGCACGTGGCGGACAGTCCGGAATCACCTGTTGGGCATACGCAACCACCTCTGACACGTACCAGAACCACGTGCCGTGCACGCCGGAACCACCTACCGGACAGACCGGAATCAACTTTTGGGCATGCCGGAACCACCTGTCAGATGTGCCAGAAACACGTGCCGGAGACGCCGGAAGCACCTGCCGAGCACGTCGCAACCACCTGCTCAACTCACCTGAACCACCTGCCGGACACGCCAAAATCACCTGCCCGCTACACCAGCCCCACTTCGGGGAGAAGCCGGAATCACGTGAGGAGCATGCCGGCACAGCCTCTCAGACTGAACCTCGTGCCGGACACCACAGAACCACCTGCCGGACAGACCGGAACCACCTGCCGGACACGCCGGAACCAGCGGCTCGACCCGCCGGAACGACCGCTGGACATGCAAAATCACCTGCCGGCTACGCCGGAAACACTTGGCGAACACTCCGGAATCACCTGCCGGGCATGCCGGAACCACCTCTCAGATATGCCAGAACAACGTGCCAATGACCCCGGAACCACCTGCGGAGCACGCTGGAACCAACTGCTCGACTCGCCAGAACCACCTGCCGGACACGCAAAAATCACCTGCCGGCTACGCCACAACCAGTTGGGGAACACTTCGGAATCACCTGCCGGGCTTGCTGGAACCACCTGCCGGTCATGCCAAAATCACCTGCCAACTACGCCAGTACCACTTGGCGGACACTGTGGAAACACCTGTCGGGCCGGCCGGAACCACATCTCAGACGTGCCAGAACCATGTGCATGAGATTCTGGAACCACACCCCGAACAGACGGAAAACACCTGCCAGACCCGTCTGAACAACCTGCCAAGCACGCCGGAGCCACCTGCTCGACTCGCCGGAACCACCTACCTGACATGCCCAAATCACCAGCCGGGTATGCCAGAACCACTTGGAAGACACTCCGGAATCATCTGCCGGACATGCCGGAACCAACTCTAAGACACACCAGAACCACGTGCCGGAGACGCCGGAAGCACCTGCCGAGCATGCCGGAGCCACCTGCTCGACTCGCCAGAAACACCTGCCGGACACGCCAAAATCACCTGCCGGGTATGCCGGAACCACCTGGCGGACACTCCGAAAGCACGTATCGCGCATGCCGGAACCACCTCTCAGACGTGCAGGAAGCACGTGCCGGACACGCCGGAATCACCTACCGGACAGACCGGAACCACCTGCCGAGCACGCCGGAGCCACCTGTTCGACTCGCTGGAACCACCTGCCGGACAGGCCAATATTGACTGCTGGCTATGCCAGAACCACATGGGGGACGGTCCGCAATCACCTGCCAGCCATGGCGGAACCACCTCTCAGACGTACCAGAACCACCTGCCGGAGAAGCTGGAAACACGTCCTGGACAGTCTGGAACCACCTGCCGGCCAAGCCTGAACCACCTGCCAAGCACAACGGAACAACCTGCCAGACACGCCAAAATCACCTGCGTGTTATGCCAGAACCACTTGGAGGACTCTCTGGGATGACCTGCCGGGCATGCCGGAACCACCTCTCAGACGTGCCAGAACCATGTGGCGGACAGTCCGGAATCACCTGTTGGGCATGCGCAACCACCTCTGAGACGTACCAGAACCACATGCCGTGCAGGCTGGAACCACCTACCGGACAGACCGGAATCACCTTTCGGGCATGCCGGAACCACCTGTCAGATGTGCCAGAAACACGTGCCGGAGACGCCGGAAGCACCTGCCAAGCACGTTGGAACCACCTGCTCAACTCGCCTGAACCACCTGCCGGACATGCCAAAATCACCTGCCGACTATGCCAGAACCACTTGGCGAACACTCCGGAATCACTTGCCGGGCATGCAGGAACCACCTCACAGACATGCCAGAACCCCGTGCCAATGACCCCGGATGCCCCAGCCGAGCACGCCGGAACCACCTGCTCGACTCGCCAGAACCACCTGCCGATCACGCAAAAATCACCCCCCGGCTACGCCACAACCAGTTGGTGAACACTTTGGAATCACCTGCCAGGCTTGCTGGAACCACCTGCCAGTCATGCCAAAATCACCTGCCAACTACGCCAGAACCGCTTGGCGGACACTGCGGAAACACCTGTCGGGCCGGCTGGAACCACATCTCAGACGTGCCAGAAACGTGTTCATGAGATGCTGGAACCACACCCCGAACAGACGGATACCACCTGCCAGAACCGCCTGAACCACCTGCTGAGCACGCCGGAACCACCTGCTCGACTCACCGGTACCACCTCCCTGACACGCCAAAATCACCTGCTGGGTATGCCAGAACCACTTGGCGGACACTCCGGAATCATCTGCCGGACAAGCCGGAACCAGCGCTCAGACACATCAGAACCAAGTGCCGGAGACGCCGGAAGCACCTGCCGAGCATGCCGGAGCCACCTGCTCGACTCGCCAGAAACACCTGCCGGACACGCCAAAATCACCTGCCGGGTACGCCAGAACCACCTGGCGGACACTCCCAAACCACCTGTCGCGCATGCCGGAACCACCTCTCAGACGTGCCGGAAGCACGTGCCGGACACGCCGGAATCACCTACCGGACAGACCGGAACCACCTGCCGAGCACGCCGGAGCCACCTGTTCGACTCGCTGGAACCACCTGCCGGACAGGCCAATATCAACTGCTGGCTATGCCAGAACCACCTGGGGGACGGTCCGGAATCACCTGCCAGCCATGGCGGAACCACCTCTCAGACGTACCAGAACCACCTGCCGGAGAAGCTGGAAACACGTCCTGGACAGTCTGGAACCACCTGCCGGCCAAGCCTGAACCACCTGCCAAGCACAACGGAACAACCTGCCAGACACGCCAAAATCACCTGCGTGTTATGCCAGAACCACTTGGAGGACTCTCTGGGATGACCTGCCGGGCATGCCGGAACCACCTCTCAGACGTGCCAGAACCATGTGGCGGACAGTCCGGAATCACCTGTTGGGCATGCGCAACCACCTCTGAGACGTACCAGAACCACATGCCGTGCAGGCTGGAACCACCTACCGGACAGACCGGAATCACCTTTCGGGCATGCCGGAACCACCTGTCAGATGTGCCAGAAACACGTGCCGGAGACGCCGGAAGCACCTGCCAAGCACGTTGGAACCACCTGCTCAACTCGCCTGAACCACCTGCCGGACATGCGAAAATCACCTCTCGACTATGCCAGAACCACTTGGCGAACACTCCGGAATCACCTGCCGGGCATGCCGGAACCACCTCTCAGAGGTGCCAGAATCACAGGCCGGAGACTCCGGAATCACCTGCCGGGCATTCCGGAACCCTCTCTCAGACGTGCCAGAACCATGTTCCGGACACTCCGGTACCACCTGCCGAGCTCGCCTGAACCACCTGCTGGACACGCCAAAATCACCTGCCAGCTACGCCAGAACCACGCGGCAGACACTCCGGAATCACATGTCAGGCATTCCGGAACCACCTCTCAGAGGTGCCAGAACCACATGCCGGACACACCGGAATCACCAGCCGGCTACGCCACAACCACTTGTCGGACACTCCAGAATCACCTGCCCGGCATGCTGGAACCACCTCTCAGAGGTGCCACAGCCACATGCAGGAGACGGCGGTAGCACCTGCCGAGAATGCCGGAAGTTCCTGATCCACACCCCAGAACCCCCTGCCGGACACGCCAAAATCACCTGCCGGCTACACCAGAACCACTTGGCGGACACTCCAGAATCACCTGCCGGGCATGCCAGCACAACCTCTCCGAAGTGCCAGAGGCACGTTCCGGACTGGCCGGAACCATCTCCCGGTCAGACCGGAAACACAGGAAACACTCGCCAGAACCACCTTCTTGACTCACCGGTCCCACCTGCCGGACACGCCAAAATCACCTGCCCGCTACACCAGCCCCACTTCGGGGACAAGCCGGAATCACGTGAGGAGCATGCCGGCACAGCCTCTCAGACTGAACCTCGTGCCGGACACCACAGAACCACCTGCCGGACAGACCGGAACCACCTGCCGGACACGCCGGAACCAGCGGCTCGACCCGCCGGAACGACCGCTGGACATGCAAAATCACCTGCCGGCTACGCCGGAAACACTTGGCGAACACTCCGGAATCACCTGCCGGGCATGCCGGAACCACCTCTCAGATATGCCAGAACAACGTGCCAATGACCCCGGAACCACCTGCGGAGCACGCTGGAACCAACTGCTCGACTCGCCAGAACCACCTGCCGGACACGCAAAAATCACCTGCCGGCTACGCCACAACCAGTTGGGGAACACTTCGGAATCACCTGCCGGGCTTGCTGGAACCACCTGCCGGTCATGCCAAAATCACCTGCCAACTACGCCAGTACCACTTGGCGGACACTGTGGAAACACCTGTCGGGCCGGCCGGAACCACATCTCAGACGTGCCAGAACCATGTGCATGAGATTCTGGAACCACACCCCGAACAGACGGAAAACACCTGCCAGACCCGTCTGAACAACCTGCCAAGCACGCCGGAGCCACCTGCTCGACTCGCCGGAACCACCTACCTGACATGCCCAAATCACCAGCCGGGTATGCCAGAACCACTTGGAAGACACTCCGGAATCATCTGCCGGACATGCCGGAACCAACTCTAAGACACACCAGAACCACGTGCCGGAGACGCCGGAAGCACCTGCCGAGCATGCCGGAGCCACCTGCTCGACTCGCCAGAAACACCTGCCGGACACGCCAAAATCACCTGCCGGGTATGCCGGAACCACCTGGCGGACACTCCGAAAGCACGTATCGCGCATGCCGGAACCACCTCTCAGACGTGCAGGAAGCACGTGCCGGACACGCCGGAATCACCTACCGGACAGACCGGAACCACCTGCCGAGCACGCCGGAGCCACCTGTTCGACTCGCTGGAACCACCTGCCGGACAGGCCAATATTGACTGCTGGCTATGCCAGAACCACATGGGGGACGGTCCGCAATCACCTGCCAGCCATGGCGGAACCACCTCTCAGACGTACCAGAACCACCTGCCGGAGAAGCTGGAAACACGTCCTGGACAGTCTGGAACCACCTGCCGGCCAAGCCTGAACCACCTGCCAAGCACAACGGAACAACCTGCCAGACACGCCAAAATCACCTGCGTGTTATGCCAGAACCACTTGGAGGACTCTCTGGGATGACCTGCCGGGCATGCCGGAACCACCTCTCAGACGTGCCAGAACCATGTGGCGGACAGTCCGGAATCACCTGTTGGGCATGCGCAACCACCTCTGAGACGTACCAGAACCACATGCCGTGCAGGCTGGAACCACCTACCGGACAGACCGGAATCACCTTTCGGGCATGCCGGAACCACCTGTCAGATGTGCCAGAAACACGTGCCGGAGACGCCGGAAGCACCTGCCAAGCACGTTGGAACCACCTGCTCAACTCGCCTGAACCACCTGCCGGACATGCCAAAATCACCTGCCGACTATGCCAGAACCACTTGGCGAACACTCCGGAATCACTTGCCGGGCATGCAGGAACCACCTCACAGACATGCCAGAACCCCGTGCCAATGACCCCGGATGCCCCAGCCGAGCACGCCGGAACCACCTGCTCGACTCGCCAGAACCACCTGCCGATCACGCAAAAATCACCCCCCGGCTACGCCACAACCAGTTGGTGAACACTTTGGAATCACCTGCCAGGCTTGCTGGAACCACCTGCCAGTCATGCCAAAATCACCTGCCAACTACGCCAGAACCGCTTGGCGGACACTGCGGAAACACCTGTCGGGCCGGCTGGAACCACATCTCAGACGTGCCAGAAACGTGTTCATGAGATGCTGGAACCACACCCCGAACAGACGGATACCACCTGCCAGAACCGCCTGAACCACCTGCTGAGCACGCCGGAACCACCTGCTCGACTCACCGGTACCACCTCCCTGACACGCCAAAATCACCTGCTGGGTATGCCAGAACCACTTGGCGGACACTCCGGAATCATCTGCCGGACAAGCCGGAACCAGCGCTCAGACACATCAGAACCAAGTGCCGGAGACGCCGGAAGCACCTGCCGAGCATGCCGGAGCCACCTGCTCGACTCGCCAGAAACACCTGCCGGACACGCCAAAATCACCTGCCGGGTACGCCAGAACCACCTGGCGGACACTCCCAAACCACCTGTCGCGCATGCCGGAACCACCTCTCAGACGTGCCGGAAGCACGTGCCGGACACGCCGGAATCACCTACCGGACAGACCGGAACCACCTGCCGAGCACGCCGGAGCCACCTGTTCGACTCGCTGGAACCACCTGCCGGACAGGCCAATATCAACTGCTGGCTATGCCAGAACCACCTGGGGGACGGTCCGGAATCACCTGCCAGCCATGGCGGAACCACCTCTCAGACGTACCAGAACCACCTGCCGGAGAAGCTGGAAACACGTCCTGGACAGTCTGGAACCACCTGCCGGCCAAGCCTGAACCACCTGCCAAGCACAACGGAACAACCTGCCAGACACGCCAAAATCACCTGCGTGTTATGCCAGAACCACTTGGAGGACTCTCTGGGATGACCTGCCGGGCATGCCGGAACCACCTCTCAGACGTGCCAGAACCATGTGGCGGACAGTCCGGAATCACCTGTTGGGCATGCGCAACCACCTCTGAGACGTACCAGAACCACATGCCGTGCAGGCTGGAACCACCTACCGGACAGACCGGAATCACCTTTCGGGCATGCCGGAACCACCTGTCAGATGTGCCAGAAACACGTGCCGGAGACGCCGGAAGCACCTGCCAAGCACGTTGGAACCACCTGCTCAACTCGCCTGAACCACCTGCCGGACATGCGAAAATCACCTCTCGACTATGCCAGAACCACTTGGCGAACACTCCGGAATCACCTGCCGGGCATGCCGGAACCACCTCTCAGAGGTGCCAGAATCACAGGCCGGAGACTCCGGAATCACCTGCCGGGCATTCCGGAACCCTCTCTCAGACGTGCCAGAACCATGTTCCGGACACTCCGGTACCACCTGCCGAGCTCGCCTGAACCACCTGCTGGACACGCCAAAATCACCTGCCAGCTACGCCAGAACCACGCGGCAGACACTCCGGAATCACATGTCAGGCATTCCGGAACCACCTCTCAGAGGTGCCAGAACCACATGCCGGACACACCGGAATCACCAGCCGGCTACGCCACAACCACTTGTCGGACACTCCAGAATCACCTGCCCGGCATGCTGGAACCACCTCTCAGAGGTGCCACAGCCACATGCAGGAGACGGCGGTAGCACCTGCCGAGAATGCCGGAAGTTCCTGATCCACACCCCAGAACCCCCTGCCGGACACGCCAAAATCACCTGCCGGCTACACCAGAACCACTTGGCGGACACTCCAGAATCACCTGCCGGGCATGCCAGCACAACCTCTCCGAAGTGCCAGAGGCACGTTCCGGACTGGCCGGAACCATCTCCCGGTCAGACCGGAAACACAGGAAACACTCGCCAGAACCACCTTCTTGACTCACCGGTCCCACCTGCCGGACACGCCAAAATCACCTGCCCGCTACACCAGAACCACTTGGTGGAGAAGCCGGAATCACGTGAAGTGCATGCCGACACAACCTCTCAGACGTGCCAGAAAATCGTGCCGGACACCCCAGAACCACCTGCTGGACAGACCGGAACCACCTGCTGGACACGCCGGAAACAGCGGCTCGACTCGCCGGAACCACTGCCGGACATGCAAAATCACCTGCCGGCAAAGGCAGAACCACTTGGCGAACACTCGGGAATCACCTGCCGGGCATGGCGGAACCACCTCTCAGACATGCCGGAACCACATGCCAATGACACCGGAAGCACCTGCCGAACACGCCAGAATCACCTGCTCGACTCGCCAAAACCATATGCTGGACACACCAAAATCACCTGCCGGCTACGCCACAACCATTTGGTGAACACTTAGGAATCACCTGCCGGGCTGGCTGGAACCACCTGCCGGTCACGCCAACATCACCTGCCAGCTATGCCACAACCACTTGGCGAACACCATGGAAACACCTGTCGGGCTGGCCGGAACCACCTCTCAGACTTGACAGAACCATGTGCCTGAGATGCCGGAACCACACCCCGAAGAGACCGAAACCACCTGCCAGACCCGCCTGAACCCCCTGCCGAGCACGCCTGAACCACCTACTCGACTCGCCGGAACCACCTACCTGACACGCCAAAATCACCTGCCGGGTATGCCAGAGCCACTTGGTGGACACTCCGGAATCATCTGCCGGACATGCCAGAACCAGCTCTCAGACACACCAGAAACACGTGCCGGACATGCCGGAAGCACCTGCTGAGCATGCCTGAGCCACATGCTCGACTTGCAAGAAACACCTGCCAGACACGCCAAAATCACCTACAGGGTACGCCAGAACCACGTGGTGGACACTCCGGAATCACCTGTCGGGCATGCCGGAACCACCTCTCAGACGTGCCAGAACCTCTTGCCGGACACGCCAGAACCACCTACCGGACAGACCGGAACCACCTGCCGGACACGCCGGAACCAGCGGCTCGACTCGCCGGAACCACTGCTGGACATGCAAAATCACCTGCCGGCAACGGCAGAACCACTTGGCGAACACTCGGGAATCACCTGCCGGGCATGGCGGAACCACCTCTCAGACATGCCGGAACCACATGCCAATGACACCGGAAGCACCTGCCGAGCACGCCAGAATCACCTGCTCGACTCGCCAAAACCACATGCTGGACACACCAAAATCACCTGCCGGCTATGCCACAACCATTTGGTGAACACTTCGCAATCACCTGCCGGGCTGGCTGGAACCACCTGCCAGTCACGCCAACATCACCTGCCAGCTATGCCAGAACCACTTGGCGAACACCATGGAAACACCTGTCAGGCCGGCCGGAACCACCTCTCAGACTTGACAGAACCATGTGCCTGAGATGCCGGAACCACACCCCGAACAGAGCGAAACCACCTGCCAGACCTGCCTGAACCACCTGCCGAGCACGCCGGAACCACATACTCGACTCGCCGGAACCACCTACCTGACACGCCAAAATCACCTGCCGGGTATGCCAGAGCCACTTGGTGGACACTCCGGAATCATCTGCCGGACATGCCAGAACCAGCTCTCAGACACACCAGAAACACGTGCCGGACATGCCGGAAGCACCTGCTGAGCATGCCTGAGCCACATGCTCGACTTGCAAGAAACACCTGCCAGACACGCCAAAATCACCTACAGGGTACGCCAGAACCACGTGGCGGACACTCCGGAATCACCTGTCGGGCATGCCAGAACCACCTCTCAGACTTGCCAGAACCATGTGCCAGACAGGCCGCAACCACCTGCCGAGTATACCGGAACCACCTGATCCACTCCCCAGAACCACCTGCTGGACACGCCAAAATCACCTGCCGGCTACGCCAGAACCACTTGGCGAACACTCCAGAATCACCTGCCGGGCATGCCGGAACCACCTCTCAGAGGTGCCAGAGCCACATGCCGGGGACTCCGGAATCACCTGCCAGGCATGCCGGAACCATCTCTCAGATGTGCCAGAACCATGTTCCGGACACGCCGGTACCACCTGCCGAGTATGCCGGAACCACCTGATCCACTCCCCCGAACCACCTGCTGGACACGCCAGAATCAGCTGCCGGCTAGGCAAGAGCCACTCGGCAGACACTCCGGAACCACCTTCAGGACAGACCGGAACCACCTGCCGGACACGCCGGGACCACCTGCCGGGCATGCCGGAACCACCTCTCAGAGGTGCCAGAACCACATGCCGGAGACTCAGGAATCACCTGCCGGGCATGCCGGAACCACCTCTCAGAGGTGCCAGAACCACATGCCGGACACTCCGGAATCACCTCCCGGGCTTGCCGGAACCATCTCTCAGACGTGCCACAACCATGTGCCGAAGAGACCAGAAGCACCTGCCGAGCTCGCCGGAACCACCTGCTAGACATGCTGGAACCACCTGCCTCACAGGCCAAAATCATATGCCGGCTACGCCAAAACCACTTGGTGGACACTCCAGAATCAACTTGCGGGCATGCCGGAACCACGTCATGGACAGACGGCAAACACGTGCCGGACCTGCCAGAACCACCTGCCGAGCACGCCGGAACCACCTGCTCGACTCACCAGAGCCACCAGCCAAACACATCAGAAACACCTGCGGGGTACGCCAGAACCACTTGGAGGACTCTCCGTGATCACCTGAGAGGCATGCCGGAACCACCTCTCAGACGTGCCAGAACCATGAGCCGGACACGCCTCAACCACCTGCCGAGTATACCGGAACCACCTGATCCACTCCCCAGAACCACCTGCCGGACACGCCAAAATCAGCTGCCGGCTACGCCAGAAACACTTGGCGGACACTCCAGGATCACCTGCCGGGCATGCCAGCCCAACCTCTCCAAAGTTCCAGAAGCACGTGCCGGACAGGCCGGAACCATCTCCCGGACAGACCGGAAACACAGGAAACACTCGCCAGAACCACCTCCTTGACTCACCGGTCCCACCTGCCGGACACGCCAAAATCACCTGCCCGCTACACCAGAACCGCTTGGTGGACAAGCCGGAATCACGTGAAGTGCATGCCGACACAACCTCTCAGACGTGCCAGAACCTCGTGCCGGACACCCCAGACACACATGCTGGACAGACCGGAACCACCTGCCTGACACGCCGGAACCACCGGCTTGCCTCGCTGGAAACATTGCCGGACATGCAAAATCACCTGCCGGCTATGGCAGAACCACTTGGCGAACACTCGGGAATCACCTGCCGGGCATGGCGGAACCACCTCTCAGACATGCCGGAACCATGTTCCGGACACGCCGGTACCACCTGCCGAGTATGCCGGAACCACCTGATCCACTCCCCAGAACCACCTGCTGGACACGCCAGAATCACCTGCTGGCTACGCCAGAACCACTCGGCAGACACTCCGGAACCACCTGCCGGGCATGCCGGAACCACCTCTCAGAGGTGCCAGAACCATGTGCCGGACACGCCGCAACCACCAGCCGAGTATGCCGGAACCACCTGCTCGACTCACCAGAGCCACCAGCCGGACACATCAGAAACACCTGCGGGGTACGCCAGAACCACTTGGAGGACTCTCCGTGATCACCTGAGAGGCATGCCGGAACCACCTCTCAGAGGTGCCAGAACCACATGCCGGAGACTCAGGAATCACCTGCCAGGCATGCCGGAACCACCTCTCAGAGGTGCCAGAACCACATGCCGGACACTCCAGAATCACCTGCCGGGCGTCCCGGAACCATCTCCCAGACGTGCCACAACCACGTGCCGAAGAGACCAGAAGCACCTGCCGAGCTCGCTGGAACCACCTGCTGGACATGCCGGAACCACCTGCCTCACAGGCCAAAATCATATGCCGGCTACGCCAAAACCACTTGGTGGACACTCCAGAATCACCTTGCGGGCATGCCGGAACCACGTCATGGACAGATGGCAAACACCAGCCGGACCTGCCGGAACCACCTGCCGAGCACGCTGGAACCACCTGCTCGACTCACCAGAGCAACCTGCCGGACACATCATAAACACCTGTGGGGTACGCCAGAACCACTTGGAGGACTCTCCGGGATCACCTGCCGGGCATTCCGGAACCACCTCTCAGACGTGCCAGAACCATGTGCCGGACACGCCACAACCACCTGCCGAGTATGGCGGAACCACCTGCTCCACTCCCCAGAACCACCTGCTGGACACGCCAAAATCACCTGCCGGCTACGCCAGAAACACTCGGCAGACACTCCGGAACCACCTCCAGGACAGACCGGAACCAGCTGCCGGACACGCCGGGAACACCTGCTTGACTCGCCAGAACCACCTGCCGGCCACGCCAGAATCACCAGCCGGCTATGCCACAACCACTTGTTGGACACTCCGGAATCACCTGCCGGGCATGCTGGAACCACCTCTCAGAGGTGCCACAGCCACATGCAGGAGACGGCGGTAGCACCTGCCGAGAATGCCGGAATTTCCTGATCCACTCCGCAGAACCCCCTGCCGGACACTCCAAAATGACCTGCCGGCTACGCCAGAACCACTTGGCGGACACTCCAGAATCACCTGCCGGGAATGCCAGCACAACCTCTCCGAAGTGCCCGAAGCACGTGACGGACAGGCCGGAAGCATCTCCTGAACAGACCGGAAACACAGGAAACACTCGCCGGAACCACCTGCTTGACTATCCGGTCCCACCTGCCGGACACGCCAAAATCACCTGCCCGCTACAATGGAACCACTTGGTGGAAAAGCCGGAATCACGTGACGTGCATGCCGACACAACCTCTCAGACGTGCCAGAACCTCGTGCCGGACACCCCAGAACCACCAGCTGGACAGACCGGAACCACCTGCCGGACACGCCGGAACCACCGACTCGACTCGCCGGAACCATAGCCGAACATGCAAAATCACCTGCCGTCTACGGCAGAACCACTTGGCGAACACTCGGGATCACCTGTCGGGCATGCCGGAACCACATCTCAGACTTGCCAGAACCATGTTCCGGACACGCCGGTACCACCTGTCGAGTATGCCGGAACCACCTGATCCACTCCCCAGAACCACCTGCTGGACACGCCAGAATCACCTGCCGGCTACGCCAGAACCACTCGGCAGACACTCCGGAACCACCTGCCGGGCATGCCGGAACCACCTCTCAGAGGTGCCAGAACCATGTGCCGGACACGCCGCAACCACCAGCCGAGTATGCCGGAACCACCTGCTCGACTCACCAGAGCCACCAGCCGGACACATCAGAAACACCTGCGGGGTACGCCAGAACCACTTGGAGGACTCTCCGTGATCACCTGAGAGGCATGCCGGAACCACCTCTCAGAGGTGCCAGAACCACATGCCGGAGACTCCGGAATCACCTCCCGGGCTTGCCGGAACCATCTCTCAGATGTGCCACAACCACGTGCCGAAGACACCAGAAGCACCTGCCGAGCTCGCCGGAACCACCTGCTAGACATGCTGGAACCACCTGCCTCACAGGACAAAATCATATGCCGGCTACGCCAAAACTACTTGGTGGACACTCCAGAATCAACTTGCGGGCATGCCGGAACCACGTGATGGACAGACGGCAAACACCTGCCGGACCTGCCGGAACCACCTGCCGAGCACGCCGGAACCACCTCTCAGACGTGCCAGAACCATGAGCCGGACACACCTCAACCACCTGCCGAGTATACCGGAACCACCTGATCCACTCCCCAGAACCATCTGCCGGACACGCCAAAATCAGCTGCCGGCTACGCCAGAAACACTTGGCGGACACTCCAGGATCACCTGCCGGGCATGCCAGCACAACCTCTCCAAAGTGTAAGAAGCACGTGCCGGACAGGCCGGAACCATCACCCAGACAGACCGGAAACACAGGAAACACTCGCCAGAACCACCTGTTTGACTCACCGGTCCCACCTGCCGGACACGCCAAAATCACCTGCCCGCTACACCAGAACCGCTTGGTGGACAAGCCGGAATCACGAGAAGTTCATGCCAGCACATCCTCTCAGACGTGCCAGAACCTCGTGCCGGACACCCCAGACCCACATGCTGGACACACCGGAACCACCTGCCTGACACGCCGGAACCACCGGCTCGACTCGCCGGAAACATTGCCGGACATGCAAAACACCTGCCGGCTACGGCAGAACCACTTGGCGAACACTCGGGAATCACCTGCCGGGCATGGCGGAACCACCTCTCAGACATGCCGGAACCACCTACCTGACATGCCCAAATCACCAGCCGGGTATGCCAGAACCACTTGGCGGACACTCCGGAATCATCTGCCGGACATGCCGGAACCAGCTCTCAGACACACCAGAACCACGTGCCGGAGACGCCGGAAGCACCTGCCGAGCATGCCGGAGCCACCTGCTCGACTCGCCAGAAACACCTGCCGGACACGCCAAAATCACCTGCCGGGTATGCCGGAACCACCTGGCGGACACTCCGAAATCACCTGTCGCGCATGACGGAACCACCTCTCAGACGTGCCGGAAGCACGTGCCGGACACGCCTGAATCACCTACCGGACAGACCGGAACCACCTGCCGAGCACGCCGGAGCCACCTGTTCGACTCGCTGGAACCACCTGCTGGACAGGCCAATATTAACTGCTGGCTATGCCAGAACCACCTGGGGGATGGTCCGCAATCACCTGCCAGCCATGGCGGAACCACCTCTCAGACGTACCAGAACCACCTGCCGGAGAAGCTGGAAACACGTCCTGGACAGTATGGAACCACCTGCCGGCCAAGCCTGAACCACCTGACAAGCACAACGGAACAACCTGCCAGACACGCCAAAATCACCTGCGTGTTATGCCAGAAGCACTTGGAAGGCTCTCTGGGATGACGTGTCGGGCATGCCGGAACCACCTCTCAGACGTGCCAGAACCATGTGGCGGACAGTCCGGAATCACCCGTTGGGCATGCGCAACCACCTCTGAGACGTACCAGAACCACATGCCGTGCAGGCTGGAACCACCTACCGGACAGACCGGAATCACCTTTCGGGCATGCCGGAACCACCTGTCAGATGTGCCAGAAACACGTGCCGGAGACGCCGGAAGCACCTGCCAAGCACGTTGGAACCACCTGCTCAACTCGCCTGAACCACCTGCCGGACATGCCAAAATCACCTGCCGACTATGCCAGAACCACTTGGCGAACACTCCGGAATCACTTGCCGGGCATGCAGGAACCACCTCTCAGACATGCCAGAACCCTGTGCCAATGACCCCGTAAGCCCCAGCCGAGCACGCCGGAACCACCTGCTCGACTCGCCAGAACCACCTGCCGATCACGCAAAAATCACCTGCCGGCTACGCCACAACCAGTTGGTGAACACTTTGGAATCACCTGTAAGGCTTGCTGGAACCACCTGCCAGTCATGCCAAAATCACCTGCCAACTACGCCAGAACCGCTTGGCGGACACTGCGGAAACCCCTGTCGGGCCGGCTGGAACCACATCTCAGACGTGCCAAAAACGTGTTCATGAGATGCTGGAACCACAACCCGAACAGACGGATACCACCTGCCAGAACCGCCTGAACCACCTGCTGAGCACGCCGGAACCACCTGCTCGACTCACCGGAACCACCTACCTGACATGCCCAAATCACCAGCCGGGTTTGCCAGAACCACTTGGCGTACACTCCAGAATCATCTGCCGGACATGCCGGAACCAGCTCTCAGACACACCAGAACCAAGTGCCGGAGACGCCGGAAGCACCTGCCGAGCATGCCGGAGCCACCTGCTCGACTCGCCAGAAACACATGCCGGACACGCCAAAATCACCTGCCGGGTATGCCAGAACCACCTGGTGGACACTCCGAAACCACCTGTCGCGCATGCCGGAACCACCTCTCAGACGTGCCGGAAGCACGTGCCGGACACGCCGGAAACACCTACCGGACAGACCGGAACCACCTGCCAAGAACGCCGGAGCCACCTGTTCGACTCGCTGGAACCACCTGCCGGACAGGCCAATATCAACTGCTGGCTATGCCAGAACCACCTGGGGGCCAGTCGGGGATCACCTGCCATCCATGGCGGAACCACCTCTCAGACGTACCAGAACCACCTGCCGGAGAAGCTGGAAACACGTCCTGGACAGACTGGAACCACGTGACGGCCATGCCTGAACCACCTTTGGAGCACGGCGGAACCACCTGCCGGACAGTCCGGAATCAACTTTTGGGCATGCCGGAACCACCAGTCAGATGTGCCAGAAACACGTGCCGGAGACGCCGGAAGCACCTGCCGAGCACGTCGCAACCACCTGCTCAACTCGACTGAACCACCCCCCGGACACGCCAAAATCACCTGCCCGCTACACCAGCACCACTTCGGGGACAAGCCGGAATCACGTGAGGGGCATGCCGGCACAGCCTCTCAGACTGAACCTCGTGCCGGACACCACAGGACCACCTGCCGGACAGACCGGAACCACCTGCCGGACACGCCCGAACCACCGGCTCGACCCGCCGGAACGACCGCTGGACATGCAAAATCACCTGCCGGGTACGCCAGAACCACCTGGCGGACACTCCGAAATCACCTGTCGCGCATGCCGGAACCACCTCTCAGACGTGCCGGAATCACGTGCCGGACACGCCTGAATCACCTACCGGACAGACCGGAACCACCTGCCGAGCACGCCGGAGCCACCTGTTCGACTCGCTGGAACCACCTGCCGGACAGTCCAATATCAACTGCTGGCTATGCCAGAACCACCTGGGGGACGGTCCGGAATCGCCTGCCAGCCATGGCGGAACCACCTCTCAGACGTACCAGAATCACCTGCCGGAGAAGCTGGAAACACGTCCTGGACAGTCTGGAACCACCTGCCGGCCAAGCCTGAACCACCTGCCAAGCACAACGTAACAACCTGCCAGACACGCCAAAATCACCTGCGTGTTATCCCAGAACCACTTGGACGACTCTCTGGGATGACCTGCCGGGCATGCCGGAACCACCTCTCAGACGTGCCAGAACCATGTGGCGGACCGTCCGGAATCACCTGTTGGGCATGCGCAACCACCTCTGAGACGTACCAGAACCACATGCCGTGCAGGCTGGAACCACCTACCGGACAGACCGGAATCACCTTTCGGGCATGCCGGAACCACCTGTCAGATGTGCCAGAAACACGTGCCGGAGACGCCGGAAGCACCTGCCAAGCACGTTGGAACCACCTGCTCAACTCGCCTGAACCACCTGCCGGACATGCCAAAATCACCTGCCGACTATGCCAGAACCACTTGGCGAACACTCCGGAATCACTTGCCGGGCATGCAGGAACCACCTCTCAGACATGCCAGAACCCCATGCCAATGACCCCGGAAGCACCAGCCGAGCACGCCGGAACCACCTGCTCGACTCGCCAGAACCACCTGCCGATCACGCAAAAATCACCTGCCGGCTACGCCACAACCAGTTGGTGAACACTTTGGAATCACCGGCCAGGCTTGCTGGAACCACCTGCCAGTCATGCCAAAATCACCTGCCAACTACGCCAGAACCGCTTGGCGGACACTGCGGAAACACCTGTCGGGCCGGCTGGAACCACATCTCAGACGTGCCAGAAACGTGTTCATGAGACGCTGGAACCACACCCCGAACAGACGGATACCACCTGCCAGAACCGCCTGAACCACCTGCTGAGCACGCCGGAACCACCTGCTCGACTCACCAGTACCACCTCCCTGACACGCCAAAATCACCTGCTGGGTATGCCAGAACCACTTGGCGGACACTCCGGAATCATCTGTCGGACATGCCGGAACCAGCTCTCAGACACACCAGAACCAAGTGCCGGAGACGCCGGAAGCACCTGCCGAGCATGCCGGAGCCATCTGCTCGACTCGCCAGAAACACCTGCCGGACACGCCAAAATCACCTGCCGGGTATGCCAGAACCACCTGGCGGACACTACGGAATCACCTGCCGCACATGCCGGAACCACCTGTCAGACGTGCCGGAAGCACGTGCCGGACACGCCGGAAACACCTACCGGACAGACCGGAACCACCTGCCAAGAACGCCGGAGCCACCTGTTCGCCTCGCTGGAACCACCTGCCGGACAGGCCAATATCAACTGCTGGCTATGCCAGAACCACCTGGGGGACAGTCCGGGATCACCTGCCAGCCATGGCGGAACCACCTCTCAGACGTACCAGAACCACCTGCCGGAGAAGCTGGAAACACGTCCTGGACAGACTGGAACCACGTGACGGCCATGCCTGAACCACCTGCCGAGCACGGCGGAACCACCTGCCGGACATGCCAAAATCACCTGCGGGCTACGCCACAACCACGTGGGCGACTCTCCGAAATGACCTGCCGGGCATGTTGGAACCACCTCTCAGACGTGCCAGAAGCACGTGGCGGACAGTCCGGAATCACCTGTTGGGCATACGCAACCACCTCTGAGACGTACCAGAACCACGTGCCGTGCACGCCGGAACCACCTACCGGACAGACCGGAATCAACTTTTGGGCATGCCGGAACCACCAGTCAGATGTGCCAGAAACACGTGCCGGAGACGCCGGAAGCACCTGCCGAGCACGTCGCAACCACCTGCTCAACTCGCCTGAACCACCTGCCGGACACGCCAAAATCACCTGCCCGCTACACCAGCACCACTTCGGGGACAAGCCGGAATCACGTGAGGGGCATGCCGGCACAGCCTCTCAGACTGAACCTCGTGCCGGACACCACAGAACCACCTGCCGGACAGACCGGAACCACCTGCCGGACACGCCCGAACCACCGGCTCGACCCGCCGGAACGACCGCTGGACATGCAAAATCACCTGCCGGCTACGCCGGAAACACTTGGCGAACACTCCGGAATCACCTGCCGGGCATGCCAGAACCACCTCTCAGATATGCCAGAACCACGTGCCAATGACCCCGGAAGCACCTGCCGAGCACGCCGGAACCACCTGCTCGACTCGCCAGAACCACCTGCCGGACACGCAAAAATCACCTGCCGGCTACGCCACAGTCAGTTGGGGAACACTTCGGAATCACCTGCCGGGCTTGCTGGAACCACCTGCCGGTCATGCCAAAATCACCTGCCAACTACGCCAGTACCACTTGGCGGACACTGTGGAAACACCTGTCGGGCCGGCCGGAACCACATCTCAGACGTGCCAGAACCATGTGCATGAGATGCTGGAACCACACCCCGAACAGACGGAAAACACCTGCCAGACCCGTCTGAACAACCTGCCAAGCACGCCGGAGCCACCTGCTCGACTCGCCGGAACCACCTACCTGACATGCCCAAATCACCAGCCGGGTATGCCAGAACCAATTGGCGGACACTCCGGAATCATCTGCCGGACATGCGGGAACCAGCTCTCAGACACACCAGAACCAAGCGCCGGAGACGCCGGAAGCACCTGCCGAGCACGCCGGAGCCACCTGCTCGACTCCACAGAAACACCTGCCGGACACGCCAAAATCACCTGCCGGGTACGCCAGAACCACCTGGCGGACACTCCGAAATCACCTGACGCGCATGCCGGAACCAACTCTCAGACGTGCCGGAAGCACGTGCCGGACACGCCGGAATCACCTACCGGAAAGACCAGAACCACCTGCCGAGCACGCCGGAGCCACCTGTTCGACTCGCTGGAACCACCTGCCGGACAGGCCAATATCAACTGCTGGCTAGGCCAGAACCATCTGGGGGACGGTCTGGAATCACCTGCCAGCCATGGCGGAACCACCTCTCAGACGTACCAGAACCACCTGCCGGAGAAGCTGGAAACACGTCCTGCACAGTCTGGAACCACCTGCCGGCCAAGCCTGAACCACCTGCCAAGCACAACGGAACAACCTGCCAGACAGGCCAAAATCTCCTGCGTGTTATGCCAGAACCACTTGGAGGACTCTCTGGGATGACCTGCCGGGCATGCCGGAACCACCTCTCAGACGTGCCAGAACCATGTGGCGGACAGTCCGGAATCACCTGTTGGGCATGCGCAACCACCTCTGAGACGTACCAGAACCACATGCCGTGCAGGCTGGAACCACCTACCGGACAGACCGGAATCACCTTTCGGGCATGCCGGAACCACCTGTCAGATGTGCCAGAAACACGTGCCGGAGACGCCGGAAGCACCTGCCAAGCACGTTGGAACCACCTGCTCAACTCGCCTGAACCACCTGCCGGACATGCCAAAATCACCTGCCGACTATGCCAGAACCACTTGGCGAACACTCCGGAATCACTTGCCGGGCATGCAGGAACCACCTCTCAGACATGCCAGAACCCCGTGCCAATGACCCCGGAAGCACCAGCCGAGCACGCCGGAACCACCTGCTCGACTCGCCAGAACCACCTGCCGATCACGCAAAAATCACCTGCCGGCTACGCCACAACCAGTTGGTGAACACTTTGGAATCACCTGCCAGGCTTGCTGGAACCACCTGCCAGTCATGCCAAAATCACCTGCCAACTACGCCAGAACCGCTTGGCGGACACTGCGGAAACACCTGTCGGGCCGGCTGGAACCACATCTCAGACGTGCCAGAAACGTGTTCATGAGATGCTGGAACCACACCCCGAACAGACGGATACCACCTGCCAGAACCGCCTGAACCACCTGCTGAGCACGCCGGAACCACCTGCTCGACTCACCAGTACCACCTACCTGACACGCCAAAATCACCTGCTGGGTATGCCAGAACCACTTGGCGGACACTCCGGAATCATCTGCCGGACATGCCGGAACCAGCTCTCTGACACACCAGAACCAAGTGCCGGAGACACCGGAAGCACCTGCCGAGCATGCGGGAGCCACCTGCTCGACTCGCCAGAAACACCTGCCGGACACGCCAAAATCACCTGCCGGGTATGCCAGAACCACCTGGCGGACACTACGGAATCACCTGCCGCACATGCCGGAACCACCTCTCAGACGTGCCGGAAGCACGTGCCGGACACGCCGGAAACACCTACCGGACAGACCGGAACCACCTGCCAAGAACGCCGGAGCCACCTGTTCGACTCGCTGGAACCACCTGCCGGACAGGCCAATATCAACTGCTGGCTATGCCAGAACCACCTGGGGGACAGTCCGGGATCACCTGCCAGCCATGGCGGAACCACCTCTCACACGTACCAGAACCACCTGCCGGAGAAGCTGGAAACACGTCCTGGACAGACTGGAACCACGTGACGGCCATGCCTGAATCACCTGCCGAGCACGGCGGAACCACCTGCCGGACACGCCAAAATCACCTGCGGGCTACGCCAGAACCACGTGGGCGACTCTCCGAAATGACCTGCCGGGCATGTTGGAACCACCTCTCAGACGTGCCAGAAGCACGTGGCGGACAGTCCGGAATCACCTGTTGGGCATACGCAACCACCTCTGAGACGTACCAGAACCACGTGCCGTGCACGCCGGAACCACCTACCGGACAGACCGGAATCAACTTTTGGGCATGCCGGAACCACCAGTCAGATGTGCCAGAAACACATGCCGGAGACGCCGGAAGCACATGCCGAGCACGTCGCAACCACCTGCTCAACTCGCCTGAACCACCTGCCGGACACGCCAAAATCACCTGCCCGCTACACCAGCACCACTTCGGGGACAAGCCGGAATCACGTGAGGGGCATGCCGGCACAGCCTCTCAGACTGAACCTCGTGCCGGACACCACAGAACCACCTGCCGGACAGACCGGAACCACCTGCCGGACACGCCAGAACCACCGGCTCGACCCGCCGGAACGACCGCTGGACATGCAAAATCACCTGCCGGCTACCCCGGAAACACTTGGCGAACACTCCGGAATCACCTGCCGGGCATGCCGGAACCACCTCTCAGATATGCCAGAACCACGTGCCAATGACCCCGGAAGCACCTGCCGAGCACGCCGGAACCACCTGCTCGAATCGCCAGAACCACCTGCCGGACACGCAAAAGTCACCTGCCGGCTACGCCACAACCAGTTGGGGAACACTTCGGAATCACCTGCCGGGCTTGCTGGAACCACCTGCCGGTCATGCCAAAATCACCTGCCAACTACGCCAGTACCACTTGGCGGACACTGTGGAAACACCTGTCGGGCCGGCCGGAACCACATCTCAGACGTGCCTGAACCAAGTGCATGAGATGCTGGAACCACACCCCGAACAGACGGAAAACACCTGCCAGACCCGTCTGAACAACCTGCCGAGCCCGCTGGAGCCACCTGCTCGACTCGCCGGAACCACCTACCTGACAGTCCCCAATCACCAGCCGGGTATGCCAGAACCACTTGGCGGACACTCCGGAATCATCTGCCGGACATGCCGGAACCAGCTCTCTGACACACCAGAACCAAGTGACGGAGACGCCGGAAGCACCTGCCGAGCATGCCAGAGCCACCTGCTTGACTCGCCAGGAACACCTGCCGGACACGCCAAAATCACCTGCCCGGTACGCCAGAACCACCTGGCGGACACTACGGAATCACCTGCCGCGCATGCCAGCACAACCTCTCCAAAGTGCCGGAAGCACGTGCCGGACAGGCCGGAACCATCTCCCGGACAGACCGGAAACACAGGAAACACTCGCCAGAACCACCTGTTTGACTCACTGGTCCCACCTGCCGGACATGCCAAAATCACCTGCCCGCTACACCAGAACCGCTTGGTGGACAAGCCGGAATCACGTGAAGTGCATGCCGACACAACCTCTCAGACGTGCCAGAACCTCGTGCCGGACACCCCAGACCCACATGCTGGACAGACCAGAACCACCTGCCTGACACGCCGGAACCACCGGCTGGACTCGCTGGAAACATTGCCGGACATGCAAAATCACCTGCCGGCTACGGCAGAACCACTTGGCGAACACTCGGGAATCACCTGCCGGGCATGGCGGAACCACCTCTCAGACATGCAGGAACCACATGCCAATGACACCGGAAGCACCTGCCGAGCACGCCAGAACCACCTGCTCGACTCGCCAAAACCACCTGCTGGACACGCCAAAATCACCTGCCGGCTACTCCACAACCATTTGGTGAACACTTCGGAATCACCTGCCGGGCTGGCTGGAACCACCTGCCGGTCACGCCAACATCACCTGCCAGCTATGCCAGAACCACTTGGCGAACACCATGGAAACACCTGTCGGGCCGGCCGGAACCACCTCTCAGACGTGCCAGAACCATGTGCCTGAGATGCCGGAACCACACCCCGAACAGACCGAAACCACCTGCCAGACCCGCCTGAACCACCTGCCGAGCACGCCGGAACCACCTACTCGACTCGCCGGAACCACCTACCTGACACGCCAAAATCACCTGCCGGGTATGCCAGAGCCACTTGGTGGACACTCCGGAATCATCTGCCAGACATGCCAGAACCAGCTCTCAGACACACCAGAACCACGTGCCGGACACGCCGGAAGCCCCTGCTGAGCATGCCTGAGCCACATGCTCGACTTGCAAGAAACACCTGCCAGACACGCCAAAATCACCTGCCGGGTACGCCAGAACCACTTGGTGAACACTCCGGAATCACCTTCCGGGCATGCCGGAACCACCTCTCCGACTTGCCAGAACCATGTTCCCGACACGCCGGTACCACCTGCCGAGTATGCCGGAACCACCTGATCCACTCCCCAGAACCATCTGCTGGACACGCCAGAATCACCTGCCGGCTATGCCAGAACCACTCGGCAGACACTCCGGAACCACCTGCCCGGCATGCCGGAACCACCTCTCAGACTTGCCAGAACCATGTGCCGGACAGGCCTCAACCACCTGCCGAGTATACCGGAACCACCTGATCCACTCCCCAGAACCACCTGCTGGACACGCCAAAATCACCTGTCGGCTACGCCAGAACCACTTGGCGAACACTCCGGAATCACCTGCCGGGCATGCCGGAACCACCTCTCAGACTTGCCGGAACCATGTTCCAGACACGCCGGTACCACCTGCCGAGTATGCCGGAACCACCTGATCCACTCCCCAGAACCACCTGCTGGACACGCCAGAATCACTTGCCGGCTACGCCAGAACCACTCGGCAGACACTCCGGAACCACCTCCAGGACAGACCGGAACCACCTGCCGTACACGCCGGGACCACCTGCTTGACTCGCCAGAACCACCTGCCGGACACGCCAGAATCACCAGCCGGCTACGCCACAACCACTTGTCGGACACTCCGGAATCACCTGCCGGGCATGCTGGAACCACCTCTCAGAGGTGCCACAGCCACATGCAGGAGACGGCGGTAGCACCTGCCGAGAATGCCGGAAGTTCCTGATCCACTCCGCGGAACCACCTGCCGGACCCTCCAAAATGACCTGCCGGCTACGCCAGAACCACTTGGCGGACACTCCAGAATCACCTGCTGGGCATGCCAGCACAGCCTCTCCGAAGTGCCAGAAGCACGTGCCGGACAGGCCAGAACCATCTCCCGGACAGACCGGAAACACAGGAAACACTCGCCGGAACCACCTGCTTGACTCACGGGTCCCACCTGCCGGACACGACAAACTCACCTGCCCGCTACACCAGAACCACTTGGTGGACAAGCCGGAATCACGTGACGTGCATGCCGACACAACCTCTCAGACGTGCCAGAACCACGTGCCGGAAACCCCAGAACCACCAGCTGGACAGACCGGAACCACCTGCCGGACACGCCGGAGCCACCGGCTCGAGTCGCCGGATCCATCGCCGGACATGCAAAATCACCAGCCGGATACGCCAGAACCACTTGTCGAACACTCCTGAATCACCTGCCGGGCATGCCGGAACCACCTCTCAGACTTGCCAGAACCATGTTCCGGACACGCCGGTACCACCTGCCGAGTATGACGGAACCACCTGATCCACTCCCCAGAACCACCTGCTGGACACGCCAGAATCAGCTGCCGGCTATGCGAGAACCACTCTGCAGACACTCCGGAATCACATGTCAGGCATTCCGGAACCACCTCTCAGAGGTGTTAGAACCACATGCCGGACACTCCGGAATCACCTGCCGAGTTCGCCGGAACCACCTGCTGGACATGCCGGAACCACCTGCCTCACAGGCCGAACTCATATGCCGGCTATGCCAAAACAACTTGGTGCTCACTCCAGAATCACCCTGCGGGCATGCCGGAACCACGTCATGGACAGTTGGCAAACACCTGTCGGACCTGCCGGAACCACCTGCCGAGCACGCCAGAACCACCTGCTCGACTCACCAGAGCCACCTGCCGGACACATCATACACACCTGCGGGGAACACCAGAACCACTTGGAGGACTCTCCGGGATCACCTGCCGGGCATGCCGGAACCACCTCTCAGACGTGCCAGAACCATGTGCCGGACACGCCGGTACCACCTGCCGAGTATGCCAGAACGACCTGATCCACTCCCCAGAACCACCTGCTGGACACGCCACAATCAGCTGCCGGCTAGGCAAGAGCCACTCGGCAGACACTCCGGAATCACGTCAGGCATTCCGGAACCACCTCTCAGAGGTGCCAGAACTACATGCCGGACACTACGGAATCACCTGCCGAGCTTGCCGGAACCACCTGCTGGACATGCCGGAACCACCTACCTCACAGGCCAAAATCATATGCCGGCTACGCCAAAACCACTTGGTGGACACTCCAGAATCAACTTCGGGCATGTCGGAACCACGTCATTGACAGACGGCAAACACCTGCCGGACCTGCCAGAACCACCTGCCGAAGACGCGGAAACCAGGGACTCGACTCGCCGGAACCATTGCCGGACATGCAAAATCACCTGCTGGCTACGGCAGAACCACTTGGCGAACACTCGGGAATCACCTGCCGGGCATGGGGAACCACCTCTCAGACATGACGGAACCACATGCCAATGACACCGGAAGCACCTGCCGAGCACGCCAGAACCACCAGCTCGACTCGCCAAAACCACCTGCTGGACACGCCAAAATCACCTGCCAGCCACGCCACAACCATTTGGTGAACACTTCGGAATCACCTGCCGGGCTGGCTGGAACCACCTGCCGGTCACGCCAACATCACCTGCCAGCTATGCCAGAACCACTTGGCGAACACCATGGAAACACCTGTCGGGCCGGCTGGAACCACCTCTCAGACTTGACAGAACCATGTGCCTGAGATGCCGGAACCACACCCCGAACAGACCGAAACCACCTGCCAGACCTGCCTGAACCACCTGCCGAGCACGCCTGAACCACCTACTCGACTCGCCGGAACCACCTACCTGACACGCCAAAATCACCTGCCGGGTATGCCAGAGCCACTTGGTGGACACTCCGGAATCATCTGCCGGACATGCCGGAACCAGCTCTCAGACACACCAGAAACACGTGCCGGACACGCCGGAAGCACCTGCTGAGCATGCCTGAGCCACATGCTCGACTTGCAAGAAACACCTGCCAGACACGCCAAAATCACCTACAGGGTACGCCAGAACCACGTGGCGGACACTCCGGAATCACCTGTCGGGCATGCCGGAACCACCTCTCAGACGTGCCAGAACCTCTTGCCGGACACGCCAGAACCACCTGCCGGACAGACCGGAACCACCTGCCGGACATGCCGGAACCACCGGCTCGACTCGCCGGAACCACCGCCGGACATGCAAAATCACCTGCCGGCTACGCCAGAACCACTTGGCGAACACTCCGGAATCACCTGCCGGGCATGCCGGAACCACCTTTCAGACTTGCCAGAACCATGTTCCGGACACGCCGGTACCACCTGCCGAGTATGCCGGAACCACCTGATCCACTCCCCAGAACCACCTGCTGGACACGCCAGAATCACCTGCCGGCTACGCCAGAACCACTCGGCAGACACTCCGGAACCACCTGCCGGGCATGCCGGAACCACCTCTCAGAGGTGCCAGAATCACAGGCTGGAGACTCCGGAATCACCTGCCGGGCATGCCGGAACCATCTCTCAGACGTGCCAGAACCATGTTCCGGACACTCCGGTACCACCTGCCGAGCTCACCGGAACCACCTGCTGGACATGCCAAAATCACCTGCCAGCTACGCCAGAACCACTCGGCAGACACTCCGGAATCACATGTCAGGCATTCCGGAACCACCTCTCAGAGGTGCCAGAACCACATGCCGGACTCTCCGGAATCACCTGCCGGGCATGCCGGAACCACCTCTCAGACGTGCCAGAACCATGTGCCGGACACGCCGCAACCACCTGCCGAGTATGCCGGAACCACCTGCTCCACTCCCCAGAACCACCTGCTGGACACGCCAAAATCACCTGCCGGCTACGCCAGAACCACTCGGCAGACACTCCGGAACCACTTCCAGGACAGACCGGAACCACCTGCCGGACACGCCGGGACCACCTGCTTGACTCGGCAGAACCACCAGCCGGACACACCAGAATCACCAGCCGGCTACGCCACAACCACTTGTCGGACACTCCGGAATCACCTGCCCGGCATGCTGGAACCACCTCTCAGAGGTGCCACAGCCACATGCAGGAGACGGCGGGAGCACCTGCCGAGAATGCCGGAAGTTCCTGATCCACACCCCAGAACCCCCTGCCGGACACACCAAAATCACCTGCCGGCTACACCAGAACCACTTGGCGGACACTCCAGAATCACCTGCCGGGCATGCCAGCACAACCTCTCCGAAGTGCCAGAGGCACATTCCGGACTGGCCGGAACCATGTCCCGGTCAGACCGGAAACACAGGAAACACTCGCCGGAACCACCTGCTTGACTCACCGGTCCCACATGCCGGACACGCCAAAATCACCTGCCCGCTACACCAGAACCACTTGGTGGACAAGCCGGAATCACGTGAAGTGCATGCCGACACAACCTCTCAGACGTGCCAGAACCTCGTGCCGGACACGCCAGAACCACCTGCTGGACAGACCGGAACCACCTGCCGGACACGCCGGAACCAGCGGCTCGACTCGCCGGAATCATTGCCGGACATGCAAAATCACCTGCCGGCAACGGCAGAACCACTTGGCGAACACTCGGGAATCACCTGCCGGGCATGGCGGAACCACCTCTCAGACATGCCGGAACCACATGCCAATGACACCGGAAGCACCTGCCGAGCACGCCAGAATCACCTGCTCGACTCGCCAAAACCATATGCTGGACACACCAAAATCACCTGCCGGCTACGCCACAACCATTTGGTGAACACTTAGGAATCACCTGCCGGGCTGGCTGGAACCACCTGCCGGTCACGCCAACATCACCTGCCAGCTATGCCAGAACCACTTGGCGAACACCATGGAAACACTTGTCGGGCTGGCCGGAACCACCTCTCAGACTTGACAGAACCATGTGCCTGAGATGCCGGAACCACACCCCGAACAGACCGAAACCACCTGCCAGACCCGCCTGAACCCCCTGCCGAGCACGCCTGAACCACCTACTCGACTCGCCGGAACCACCTACCTGACACGCCAAAATCACCTGCCGGGTATGCCAGAGCCACTTGGTGGACACTCCGGAATCATCTGCCGGACATGCCAGAAACAGCTCTCAGACACACCAGAAACACGTGCCGGACACGCCGGAAGCACCTGCTGAGCATGCCTGAGCCACATGCTCGACTTGCAAGAAACACCTGCCAGACACGCCAAAATCAGCTGCAGGGTACGCCAGAACCACGTGGCGGACACTCGGGAATCACCTGTCGGGCATGCCGGAACCACCTCTCAGACGTGCCAGAAACACGTGCCGGAGACGCCGGAAGCACCTGCCAAGCACGTTGGAACCACCTGCTCAACTCGCCTGAACCACCTGCCGGACATGCCAAAATCACCTGCCGACTATGCCAGAACCACCTGGCGGACACTCCAGAATCACCTGTCGGGCATGCCAGAACCAACTTTCAGACATGCCAGAACCTCGTGCCGGTCACGCCAGAAGCACCTGCCGGACACGCGGGAACCACTGGCTCGACTCGCCGGAACCACCGCCGGACATGCAAAATGACCTGCCGGCTACGCCAGAACCACTTGGCGAACACTCCGGAATCACCTGTCGGGCATGCCGGAACCGCCTCTCAGACTTGCCAGAACCATGTTCCGGACACGCCGGTACCACCTGCCGAGTATGCCAGAACCACCTGATCCACTCCCCAGAACCACCTGCTGGACACGCCAGAATCACCTGCCGACTACGCCAGAACCACCTACTCGACTCGCTGGAACCACCTACCTGACACGCTAAAATCACCTGCCGGGTATGCGACAACCACTTGGTGGACACTCCGGAATCATCTGCTGGACATGCCAGAACCAGCTCTCAGACACACCAGAACCACGTGCCAGACACGCCGGAAGCACCTGCTGAGCATGCCTGAGCCAAATGCTCGACTTGCAAGAAACACCTGCCAGACACGCCTAAATCACCTGCCGGGTACGCCAGAACCACATGCCGGACACTCCCGAATCACCTGTCAGGCATGCCGGAACCATCTCTCGGACGTGCCAGAACCATGTTCCGGACACGCTGGTACCACCTGCAGAGCTCGCCGTAACCCCATGCTGGACACGCCAAAATCACCTGCCAGCTACGCCAGAACCACACGGCAGACACTCCGGAATCACCTGCCGGGCTGGCTGGAACCACCTGCCGGTCACGCCAACATCACCTTTCAGCTACGCCAGAACCACTTGGCGGACACTCCGGAAACACCTCTCCGGCCTCCCGGAACCACCTCTGAGACGTGCCAGACCCATGTGCCTGAGATGCCGGAACCACTCCCCGAACAGACCGAAACAACCTGCCAGACCCGCCTGAACACCCTGGCGAGCACGCCTGATCCACCTGCTCAACTAGCCGGAACCAACTTCCTGACACGCCAAAATCACCTGCCGGCTACGCCACAACCATTTGGTGAACTCTTCGGAATCACCTGCAGGGCTGGCTCCAGAACCACTCGGCAGACACTCCGGAACCACCTGCCGGGCATGCCGGAACCACCTCTCAGACATGCCGGAACCACATGCCAATGACACCGGAAGCACCTGCCAAGCACGCCAGAACCACCTGCTTAACTCGCCAAAACCTCCTGCTGGCCATGCCAAAATCACCTGCCGGCTACGCCACAACCATTTGGTGAACTCTTCGGAATCACCTGCCGGGCTTGCTGGAACCACCTGCCGGTCACGCCAATATCACCTGCCAGCTATGCCAGAACCACTTGGCGGACACCATGGAAACACCTGTCGGGCCGGCCGGAACCACGTCTCAGACGTGCCACAACCATGAGCCTGAGATGCCGGAACCACTCCCCGAACAGACCGAAACCACCTGCCAGACCCACTTGAACCCCCTGGCGAGCACGCCTGATCCACCTGCTCAACTAGCCGGAACCACCTTCCTGACACGCCAAAATCACCTGCCAGGTATACAAGAACCACTTGGTGGACACTCCGGAATCATCTGCCGGACATGCCAGAACCAGCTCTCAGACACACCAGAACCACGTGCCAGAGACGCCGGAAGCACCAGCTGAGCATGACTGAGCCACCTGCTCGACTCGCAAGATAACCTGTCGGACATGCCAAAATCACCTGCCGGGTACGCCAGAAACACTTGGCGGACGCTCCGGAATCACCTGTCGGGCGTGCCGGAACCACCTCTCAGACTTGCCAGAACCATGTTCTGGACACGCCGGTACCACCTGCCGAGTATGCCGGAACCAGCTGATCCACTCCCCAGAACCACCTAGTGGACACGCCAAAATCAACTGCCGGCTACGCCAGAACCACTCGGCAGACACTCCGGAATCACATGCCAGGCATTCCGGAACCACCTCTCAGAGGTGCCAGAACCAAATTACGGACTCTCCGGTATCACCTTTCGGGCATGCCGGAACCACCTCTCAGAGGTGCCAGAACCACATGCAGGACACTCCGGAATCACCTGCAGGGCATGCTTGAACCACGTGCTGGACATGCCGGAACCACTTGCGGGACATGCCGGAACCACCTGCCGGACATTCCGGAACCACCGGCTCGACTCGCCGGAACCATTGCCGGACATGCAAAATCACCTGCCGGCTACGCCAGAACCACTTGGGGAACACTCCGGTATCACCTGCCGGGCATGCCGGAAGCACCTCTCAGAGGTGCCAGAACCACATGCCGGACACTCCGGAATCACCTGCCGGGCATGCCGGAACCACCTGCCGGACATGCCGGAACAACCGGCTCGACTCGCCGGAACCATTGCCGGACATGCAAAATCATCTGCCGGCTACGCCAGAATCACTTGGCGAACACTCCGGAATCACCTGCCGGGCATGGCGGAACCACATCTCAGACATGCCGGAACCCTATGCCAATGAATCCGGAAGCACCAGCCGAGCACGCCAGAACCACCTGCTCGACTCGCCAAAACCACCAGCTGGACACGCCAAAATCAACTGCCGGGTACGCCAAAACCATTTGGTGAACTCTTCGGAATCACCTGCCCGGCTGGCTGGAAACACCTGCCGGTCACGCCAACATCACCTGCCAGCTATGCCAGAACCACTTGGCGGACACCATGGAAATACCTGTCGGGCCGGCCGGAACCACCTCTCAGACGTGCCAGAACCATGTGCCTGAGATGCCGGAACCACACCCCAAACAGACCGAAACCACCTGCCAGACCCGCCTGAACCACCTGCCGAGCACGCCGGAAACACCTACTCGACTCGCCGGAACCACCTACCTGACACGCTAAAATCACCTGCCGGGTATGCCACAACCCCTTGGTGGACACTCCGGAATCATCTGCCGGACATGCCAGAACCAGCTCTCAGACACACCAGAACCACGTGCCAGACACGCCGGAAGCACCTGCTGAGCATGCCTGAGCCAAATGCTCGACTTGCAAGAAACACCTGCCAGACACGCCAAAATCACCTGCCGGGTACGCCAGAACCACGTTGTGGACACTCCGGAATCACCTGTCGGGCATGCCGGAACCACCTCTCAGACTTGCCAGAGCCAAGTTCCGGACACGCCGGTACCACCTGCCGAGTATGCCGGAACCACCTGATCCACTCCCCAAAACCACCTGCTGGATACGCCAGAATCACCTGCCGGCTACGCCAGAACCACTCGGCAGACACTCCATAACCAACTGCCGGGCATGCCGGAACCACCTCTCAGAGGCGCCAGAACCACATGACGGACACTTCGGAATCACCTGCCGGGCATGCCGGAACCATCTCTCAGACGTGCCAGAACCATGTTCCGGACATGCCGGAACCACCTGCCGAGCTCGCTGGAAACACCTGCTGGACACGCCAAAATCACCTGCCGGCTACGCCAGAACCACTCGGCAGACACTCCGGAATCACATGCCGGGCATTCCGGAACCACCTCTCATAGGTGCCAGAACCAAATGCTGGACACTCCGGTATCACCTGCCGGGCATGCCGGAACCACCTCTCAGAGGTGCCAGAACAACATGCCGGACACTGCGGATTCACCTGCCGGGCATGCCGGAACCACTGGCTCGACTCGCCGTAACCATTGCCGGACATGCAAAATCACCTGCCGGCTACGCCAGAACCACTTGGCGAACACTCCGGAATCACCTGCCGGGCATGGCGGAACCACCTCTCAGACATGCCGGAACCACATGCCAATGACACCGGAAGCACCTGCCTAGCACGCCAGAACCACCTGCTCGACTCGCCAAAACCACCTGCTGGACACGCCAAAATCACCTGCCGGCTACGCCACAACCATTTGGTGAACGCTTCGGAATCACCTGCCGGGCTGGCTGGAACCACCTGCCGGTCACGCCAACATCACCTGCCAGCTATGCCAGAACCACTTGGCGGACACCATGGAAACACCTGTCGGGCCGGCCGGAACCACCTCTCAGACTTGCCAGAAGCATGTGCCTGAGTTGCCGGAACCACACCCCGAACAGACCGAAACCACCTGCCAGACCCGCCTGAACCACCTGACGAGCACGCCGGAACCGCCTACTCGACTCGCCGGAACCACCTACCTGACACGCTAAAATCACCTGCCGGGTATGCCACAACCACTTGGTGCACACTCCGGAATCATCTGCCGGACATGCCAGAACCAGCTCTCAGACACACCAGAACCACATGCCGGACACGCCGGAAGCACCTGCTGAGCATGCCTGAGCCAAATGCTCGACTTGCAAGAAACACCTGCCTGACACGCCAAAATCACCTGCCGGGTACGCTAGAACCACGTGGCGGACACTCCGGAATCACCTGTCGGGCATGCCGGAACCAACTCTCAGACGTGCCAGAACCTCGTGCCGGTCACGCCAGAACCACCTGCTGGACAGACCGGAAACACCTGCTCGATACGCCGCAACCACCGGCTCGACTCGGCGGAACCACCGCCGGACATGCAAAATGACCTGCCGGCTATGCCAGAACCACTTGGCGAACACTCCGGAATCACCTGTCGGGCCTGCCCGAACCACCTGTCAGACTTGCCAGAACCATGTTCCGGACACGCCGGTACCACCTGCCGAGTATGCCGGAACCACCTGATCCACTCCCCAGAACCACCTGCTGGATACGCCAGAATCACCTGCCGGCTACACCAGAACCACTTGGCAGACACTCCGTAACCAACTGCCGGGCATGCCGGAACCACCTCTCAGAGGTGCCAGAACCGCATGCCGGACACTCCGGTATCACCTGCCGGGCATGCCGGAACCACCTCTCAGACGTGCCAGAACCACATGCCGGACACTCCGGAATCACCTGCAGGGCATGCTGGAACCACCTGCCGGTCACGCCAATATCACCTGCCAGCTGTGCCAGAACCACTTGGCGGACACCATGGAAATACCAGTCGGGCCGGCCGGAACCACCTCTCAGACGTGCCAGAACCATGAGCCTGAGATGGCGGAACCACTCCCCGAACAGACCGAAACTACCTGCCAGACCCGCCTGAAGACCCTGGCAAGCACGCCTGATCCACCTGCTCAACTAGCCGGAACCAACTTCCTGACACGCCAAAATCACCTGCCAGGTATACCAGAACCACTTGGTGGACACTCCGGAATCATCTGCCGGACATGCCAGAACCAGCTCTCAGATACACCAGAACCACGTGCCAGAGACGCCGGAAGCACCAGCTGAGCATGCCTGAGCCACATGCTCGACTCCCAAGATACACCTGTCGGACATGCCAAAATCACCTGCCGGGTACGCCAGAAACACTGGGCGGACGCTCCGGAATCACCTGTCGGGAGTGCGGGAACCACCTCTCAGACTTGCCAGAACCATGTTCTGGACACGCCGGTACCACCTGCCGAGTATGCCGGAACCAGCTGATCCACTCCCCAGAACCACCTAGTGGACACGCCAAAATCAACTGCCGGCTACGCCAGAACCACTCGGCAGACACTCCGGAATCACAGGCCAGGCATTCCGGAACCACCTCTCAGAGGTGCCAGAACCAAATGCCGGAGACTCCGGTACACCTGCCGGGCATGCCGGAACCACCTCTCAGAGGTGCCAGAACCCCATGCCGGACACTCCGGAATCACCTGCAGGGCATGCTGGAACCACGAGCTGGACATGACGGAACCACCTGCCGGACATGCCGGAACCACCTGCCGGACATTCCGGAACCACCGGCTCGACTCGCCGGAACCATTGCCGGACATGCAAAATCACCTGCCGGCTACGCCAGAACCACTTGGCGAACACTCCGGTATCACATGCCGGGCATGCTGGAACCACCTCTCAGAGGTGCCAGAACCCCATGCCGGACACTCCGGAATCACCTGCCGGGCATGCCGGAACCACCTGCCGGACATGCCGGAACCATCGGCTCGACTCGCCGGAACCATTGCTGGACATGCAAAATCACCTGCCGGCTATGCCAGAACCACTTGGGGAACACTCCGGAATCAACTGCCGGGCATGGCGGGACCACCTCTCAGACATGCAGGAACCACATGCCAATGACACCGGAAGCACCTGCCGAGCACGCCAGAACCACCTACTCGACTCGCCAAAACCACCTGCTGGACATGCCAAAATCACCTTCCGGCTACGCCACAACCATTTGGTGAACACTTCGGAATCACCTGCCGGGCTGGCTGGAACCACCTGCCGGTCACGCCAAAATCACCTGCGGGCTACGCCAGAACCACTTGGACGACTCTCCGAAATGACCTGCCGGGCATGTTGGAACCACCTCTCAGAGGTGCCAGAAGCACGTGGCGGACAGTCCGGAATCACCTGTTGGGCATACGCAACCACCTCTGAGACGTACCAGAACCACGTGCCGTGCACGCCGGAACCACCTACCGGACAGACCGGAATCAACTTTTGGGCATGCCGGAACCACCAGTCAGATGTGCCAGAAACACGTGCCGGAGACGCCGGAAGCACCTGCCGAGCACGTCGCAACCACCTGCTCAACTCGCCTGAACCACCTGCCGGACACGCCAAAATCACCTGCCCGCTACACCAGCACCACTTCGGGGACAAGCCGGAATCACGTGAGGGGCATGCCGGCACAGCCTCTCAGACTGAACCTCGTGCCGGACACCACAGAACCACCTGCCGGACAGACCGGAACCACCTGCCGGACACGCCGGAACCAGCGGCTCGACCCGCCGGAACGACCGCTGGACATGCAAAATCACCTGCCGGCTACGCCGGAAACACTTGGCGAACACTCCGGAATCACCTGCAGGGCATGCCGGAACCACCTCTCAGATATGCCAGAACCACGTGCCAATGACCCCGGAAGCACCTGCCGAGCATGCCGGAGCCACCTGCTCGACTCGCCAGAACCACCTGCCGGACACGCCAAAATCACCTGCCGGGTACGCCAGAACCACCTGGCGGACACTCCGAAACCACCTGTCGCGCATGCCGGAACCACCTCTCAGACGTGCCGGAAGCACGTGCCGGACACGCCGGAATCACCTACCGGACAGTCCGGAACCACCTGCCGAGCACGCCGGAGCCACCTGTTCGACTCGCTGGAACCACCTGCCGGACAGGCCAATATCAACTGCTGGCTATGCCAGAACCACCTCGGGGACGGGCCGGAATCACCTGCCAGCCCTGGCGGAACCACCTCTCAGACGTACCAGAAGCACCTGCCGGAGAAGCTGGAAACACGTCCTGGGCAGTCTGGAACCACCTGCCGGCCAAGCCTGAACCACCTGCCAAGCACAACGGAACAACCTGCCAGACACGCCAAAATCACCTGCGTGTTATGCCAGAACCACTTGGAGGACTCTCTGGGATGACCTGCCAGGCATGCCGGAACCACCTCTCAGACGTGCCAGAACCAACAGTCCGGAATCACCTGTTGGGCATGCGCAACCACCTCTGAGACGTACCAGAACCACATGCCGTGCAGGCTGGAACCACCTACCGGACAGACCGGAATCACCTTTCGGGCATGCCGGAACCACCTGTCAGATGTGCCAGAAACACGTGCCGGAGACGCCGGAAGCACCTGCCAAGCACGTTGGAACCACCTGCTCAACTCGCCTGAACCACCTGCCGGACATGCCAAAATCACCTGCCGACTATGCCAGAACCACTTGGCGAACACTCCGGAATCACTTGCCGGGCATGCAGGAACCACCTCTCAGACATGCCAGAACCCCGTGCCAATGACCCCGGAAGCACCAGCCGAGCACGCCGGAACCACCTGCTCGACTCGCCAGAACCACCTGCCGATCACGCAAAAATCACCTGCCGGCTACGCCACAACCAGTTGGTGAACACTTTGGAATCACCTGCCAGGCTTGCTGGAACCACCTGCCAGTCATGCCAAAATCACCTGCCAACTACGCCAGAACCGCTTGGCGGACACTGCGGAAACACCTGTCGGGCCGGCTGGAACCACATCTCAGACGTGCCAGAAACGTGTTCATGAGATGCTGGAACCACACCCCGAACAGACGGATACCACCTGCCAGAACCGCCTGAACCACCTGCTGAGCACGCCGGAACCACCTGCTCGACTCACCGGTACCACCTCCCTGACACGCCAAAATCACCTGCTGGGTATGCCAGAACCACTTGGCGGACACTCCGGAATCATCTGCCGGACATGCCGGAACCAGCTCTCAGACACACCAGAACCAAGTGCCGGAGACGCCGGAAGCACCTGCCGAGCATGCCGGAGCCACCTGCTCGACTCGCCAGAAACACCTGCCGGACACGCAAAATCACCTGCCGGGTATGCCAGAACCACCTGGCGGACACTACGGAATCACCTGCCGCGCATGCCGGAACCACCTCTCAGACGTGCCGGAAGCACGTGCCAGACACGCCGGAAACACCTACCGGACAGACCGGAACCACCTGCCAAGAACGCCTGAGCCACCTGTTCGACTCCCTGGAACCACCTGCCGGACAGGCCAATATCAACTGCTGGCTATGCCAGAACCACCTGGGGGACAGTCCGGGATCACCTGCCAGCCATTGCGGAACCACCTCTCAGACGTACCAGAACCACCTGCCGGAGAATCTGGAAACACGTCCTGGACAGACTGGAACCACGTGACGGCCATGCCTGAACCACCTGCCGAGCACGGCGGAACCACCTGCCGGACACGCCAAAATCACCTGCGGGCTACGCCAGAACCACTTGGACGACTCTCCGAAATGACCTGCCGGGCATGTTGGAACCACCTCTCAGACGTGCCAGAAGCACGTGGCGGACAGTCCGGAATCACCATTTGGGCATACGCAACCACCTCAGAGACGTACCAGAACCACGTGCCGTGCACGCCGGAACCACCTACCGGACAGACCGGAATCAACTTTTGGGCATGCCGGAACCACCAGTCAGATGTGCCAGAAACACGTGCCGGAGACGCCGGAAGCACCTGCCGAGCACGTCGCAACCACCTGCTCAACTCGCCTGAACCACCTGCCGGACACGCCAAAATCACCTGCCGGGTATGCCAGAACCACCTGGCGGACACTACGGAATCACCTGCCTCGCATGCCGGAACCACCTCTCAGACGTGCCGGAAGCACGTGCCAGACACGCCGGAAACACCTACCGGACAGACCGGAACCACCTGCCGAGCACGCCGGAGCCACCTGTTCGACTCGCTGGAACCACCTGCCGGACACGCCAAAATCACCTGCCCGCTACACCAGCACCACTTTGGGGACAAGCCGGAATCACGTGAGGGTCATGCCGGCACAGCCTCGCAGACTGAACCTCATGCCGGACACCACAGAACCACCTGCCGGACAGACCGGAACCACCTGCCGGACACACCGGAACCACCGGCTCGACCCGCCGGAACGACCGCTGGACATGCAAAATCACCTGCCGGCTACGCCGGAAACACTTGGCGAACACTCCGGAATCACCTGCCGGGCATGCCGGAACCACCTCTCAGATATGCCAGAACCACGTGCCAATGACCCCGGAAGCACCTGCCGAGCACGCCGGAACCACCTGCTCGACCCGCCAGAACCACCTGCCGGACACGCAAAAATCACCTGCCGGCTACGCCACAACCAGTTGGGGAACACTTCGGAATCACCTGCCGGGCTTGCTGGAACCACCTGCCGGTCATGCCAAAATCACCTGCCAACTACGCCAGTACCACTTGGCGGACACTGTGGAAACACCTGTCGGGCCGGCCGGAACCACATCTCAGACGTGCCAGAACCATGTGCATGAGATGCTGGAACCACACCCCGAACAGACGGAAAACACCTGCCAGACCCGTCTGAACAACCTGCCGAGCACGCCGGAGCCACCTGCTTGACTCGCCGGAACCACCTACCTGACATGCCCAAATCACCAGCCGGGTATGCCAGAACCACTTGGCGGACACTCCGGAATCATCTGCCGGACATGCCGGAACCAGCTCTCAGACACACCAGAACCACGTGCCGGAGACGCCGGAAGCACCTGCCGAGCATGCCGGAGCCACCTGCTCGACTCGCCAGAAACACCTGCCGGACACGCCAAAATCACCTGCCGGGTACGCCAGAACCACCTGGCGGACACTCCGAAACCACCTGTTGCGCATGCCGGAACCACCTCTCAGACATGCCGGAAGCACGTGCCGGACACACCGGAATAACCTACCGGACGGACCGGAACCACCTGCCGAGCACGCCGGAGCCACCTGTTCGACTCGCTGGAACCACCTGCCGGACATGCCAATATCAACTGCTGGCTATGCCAGAACCACCTGGGGGACGGTCCGGAATCGCCTGCCAGCCATGGCGGAACCACCTCTCAGACGTACCAGAACCACCTGCCGGAGAAGCTGGAAACACGTCCTCGACAGTCTGTACCACCTGCCCTCCAAGCCTGAACCACCTGCCCAGCACAACGGATCAACCTGCCAGACACGCCAAAATCACCTGCGTGTTATGCCAGAACCACTTGGAGGACTCTCTGGGATGACCTGCCGGGCATGCCGGAACCACCTCTCAGACGTGCCAGAACCATGTGGCGGACAGTCCGGAATCACCTGTTGGGCATGCGCAACCACCTCTGAGACGTACCAGAACCACATGCCGTGCAGGCTGGAACCACCTACTGGACAGACCGGAATCACCTTTCGGGCATGCAGGAACCACCTGTCAGATGTGCCAGAAACACGTGCCGGAGACGCCGGAAGCACCTGCCAAGCACGTTGGAACCACCTGCTCAACTCGCCTGAACCTCCTGCCAGACATGCCAAAATCACCTGCCGACTATGCCAGAACCACTTGGCGAACACTCCGGAATCACTTGCCGGGCATGCAGGAACCACCTCTCAGACATGCCAGAACCCCGTGCCAATGACCCCGGAAGCACCAGCCGAGCACGCCGGAACCACCTGCTCGACTGGCCAGAACCACCTGCCGATCACGCAAAAATCACGCCCCGGCTACGCCACAACCAGTTGGGGAACACTTTGGAATCACCTGCCAGGCTTGCTGGAACCACCTGCCAGTCATGCCAAAATCACCTGCCAACTACGCCAGAACCGCTTGGCGGACACTGCGGAAACACCTGTCGGGCCGGCTGGAACCACATCTCAGACGTGCCAGAAACGTGTTCATGAGATGCTGGAACCACACCCCGAACAGACGGATACCACCTGCCAGAACCGCCTGAACCACCTGCTGAGCACGCCGGAACCACCTGCTCGACTCAGCGGTACCACCTCCCTGACACGCCAAAATCACCTGCTGGGTATGCCAGAACCACTTGGCGGACACTCCGGAATCATCTGCCGGACATGCCGGAACCAGCTCTCAGACACACCAGAACCAAGTGCCGGAGACGCCGGAAGCACCTGCCGAGCATGCCGGAGCCACCTGCTCGACTCGCCAGAAACACCTGCCGGACACGCCAAAATCACCTGCCGGGTATGCCAGAACCACCTGGCGGACACTACGGAATCACCTGCCGCGCATGCCGGAACCACCTCTCAGACGTGCCGGAAGCACGTGCCAGACACGCCGGAAACACCTACCGGACAGACCGGAACCACCTGCCAAGAACGCCTGAGCCACCTGTTCGACTCCCTGGAACCACCTGCCGGACAGGCCAATATCAACTGCTGGCTATGCGAGAACCACCTGGGGGACAGTCCGGGATCACCTGCCAGCCATTGCGGAACCACCTCTCAGACGTACCAGAACCACCTGCCGGAGAATCTGGAAACACGTCCTGGACAGACTGGAACCACGTGACGGCCATGCCTGAACCACCTGTCGAGCACGGCGGAACCACCTGCCGGACACGCCAAAATCACCTGCGGGCTACGCCAGAACCACTTGGACGACTCTCCGAAATGACCTGCCGGGCATGTTGGAACCACCTCTCAGACGTGCCAGAAGCACGTGGCGGACAGTCCGGAATCACCATTTGGGCATACGCAACCACCTCAGAGACGTACCAGAACCACGTGCCGTGCACGCCGGAACCACCTACCGGACAGACCGGAATCAACTTTTGGGCATGCCGGAACCACCAGTCAGATGTGCCAGAAACACGTGCCGGAGACGCCGGAAGCACCTGCCGAGCACGTCGCAACCACCTGCTCAACTCGCCTGAACCACCTGCCGGACACGCCAAAATCACCTGCCGGGTATGCCAGAACCACCTGGCGGACACTACGGAATCACCTGCCTCGCATGCCGGAACCACCTCTCAGACGTGCCGGAAGCACGTGCCAGACACGCCGGAAACACCTACCGGACAGACCGGAACCACCTGCCGAGCACGCCGGAGCCACCTGTTCGACTCGCTGGAACCACCTGCCGGACACGCCAAAATCACCTGCCCGCTACACCAGCACCACTTTGGGGACAAGCCGGAATCACGTGAGGGGCATGCCGGCACAGCCTCGCAGACTGAACCTCATGCCGGACACCACAGAACCACATGCCGGACAGACCGGAACCACCTGCCGGACACGCCGGAACCACCGGCTCGACCCGCCGGAACGACCGCTGGACATGCAAAATCACCTGCCGGCTACGCCGGAAACACTTGGCGAACACTCCGGAATCACCTGCCGGGCATGCCGGAACCACCTCTCAGATATGCCAGAACCACGTGCCAATGACCCCGGAAGCACCTGCCGAGCACGCCGGAACCACCTGCTCGACTCGCCAGAACCACCTGCCGGACACGCAAAAATCACCTGCCGGCTACGCCACAACCAGTTGGGGAACACTTCGGAATCACCTGCCGGGCTTGCTGGAACCACCTGCCGGTCATGCCAAAATCACCTGCCAACTACGCCAGTACCACTTGGCGGACACTGTGGAAACACCTGTCGGGCCGGCCGGAACCACATCTCAGACGTGCCAGAACCATGTGCATGAGATGCTGGAACCACACCCCGAACAGACGGAAAACACCTGCCAGACCCGTCTGAACAACCTGCCGAGCACGCCGGAGCCACCTGCTCGACTCGCCGGAACCACCTACCTGACATGCCCAAATCACCAGCCGGGTATGCCAGAACCACTTGGCGGACACTCCGGAATCATCTGCCGGACATGCCGGAACCAGCTCTCAGACACACCAGAACCACGTGCCGGAGACGCCGGAAGCACCTGCCGAGCATGCCGGAGCCACCTGCTCGACTCGCCAGAAACACCTGCCGGACACGCCAAAATCACCTGCCGGGTACGCCAGAACCACCTGGCGGACACTCCGAAACCACCTGTCGCGCATGCCGGAACCACCTCTCAGACGTGCCGGAAGCACGTGCCGGACAGACCGGAACCACCTGCCGAGCACGCCGGAGCCACCTGTTCGACTCGCTGGAACCACCTGCCGGACAGGCCAATATCAACTGCTGGCTATGCCAGAACCACCTGGGGGACGGTCCGGAATCACCTGCCAGCCATGGCGGAACCACCTCTCAGACGTACCAGAACCACCTGCCGGAGAAGCTGGAAACACGTCCTGGACAGTCTGGAACCACCTGCCGGCCAAGCCTGAACCACCTGCCAAGCACAACGGAACAACCTGCCAGACACGCCAAAATCACCTGCGTGTTATGCCAGAACCACTTGGAGGACTCTCTGGGATGACCTGCCGGGCATGCCGGAACCACCTCTCAGACGTGCCAGAACCATGTGGCGGACAGTCCGGAATCACCTGTTGGGCATGCGCAACCACCTCTGAGACGTACCAGAACCACATGCCGTGCAGGCTGGAACCACCTACCGGACAGACCGGAATCACCTTTCGGGCATGCCGGAACCACCTGTCAGATGTGCCAGAAACACGTGCCGGAGACGCCGGAAGCACCTGCCAAGCACGTTGGAACCACCTGCTCAACTCGCCTGAACCACCTGCCGGACATGCCTAAATCACCTGCCGACTATGCCAGAACCACTTGGCGAACACTCCGGAATCACTTGCCGGGCATGCAGGAACCACCTCTCAGACATGCCAGAACCCCGTGCCAATGACCCCGGAAGCACCAGCCGAGCACGCCGGAACCACCTGCTCGACTCGCCAGAACCACCTGCCGATCACGCAAAAATCACCTGCCGGCTACGCCACAACCAGTTGGTGAACACTTTGGAATCACCTGCCAGGCTTGCTGGAACCACCTGCCAGTCATGCCAAAATCACCTGCCAACTACGCCAGAACCGCTTGGCGGACACTGCGGAAACACCTGTCGGGCCGGCTGGAACCACATCTCAGACGTGCCAGAAACGTGTTCATGAGATGCTGGAACCACACCCCGAACAGACGGATACCACCTGCCAGAACCGCCTGAACCACCTGCTGAGCACGCCGGAACCACCTGCTCGACTCACCGGTACCACCTCCCTGACACGCCAAAATCACCTGCTGGGTATGCCAGAACCACTTGGCGGACACTCCGGAATCATCTGCCGGACATGCCGGAACCAGCTCTCAGACACACCAGAACCAAGTGCCGGAGACGCCGGAAGCACCTGCCGAGCATGCCGGAGCCACCTGCTCGACTCGCCAGAAACACCTGCCGGACACGCCAAAATCACCTGCCGGGTATGCCAGAACCACCTGGCGGACACTACGGAATCACCTGCCGCGCATGCCGGAACCACCTCTCAGACGTGCCGGAAGCACGTGCCAGACACGCCGGAAACACCTACCGGACAGACCGGAACCACCTGCCAAGAACGCCTGAGCCACCTGTTCGACTCCCTGGAACCACCTGCCGGACAGGCCAATATCAACTGCTGGCTATGCCAGAACCACCTGGGGGACAGTCCGGGATCACCTGCCAGCCATTGCGGAACCACCTCTCAGACGTACCAGAACCACCTGCCGGAGAATCTGGAAACACGTCCTGGACAGACTGGAACCACGTGACGGCCATGCCTGAACCACCTGCCGAGCACGGCGGAACCACCTGCCGGACACGCCAAAATCACCTGCGGGCTACGCCAGAACCACTTGGACGACTCTCCGAAATGACCTGCCGGGCATGTTGGAACCACCTCTCAGACGTGCCAGAAGCACGTGGCGGACAGTCCGGAATCACCATTTGGGCATACGCAACCACCTCAGAGACGTACCAGAACCACGTGCCGTGCACGCCGGAACCACCTACCGGACAGACCGGAATCAACTTTTGGGCATGCCGGAACCACCAGTCAGATGTGCCAGAAACACGTGCCGGAGACGCCGGAAGCACCTGCCGAGCACGTCGCAACCACCTGCTCAACTCGCCTGAACCACCTGCCGGACACGCCAAAATCACCTGCCGGGTATGCCAGAACCACCTGGCGGACACTACGGAATCACCTGCCTCGCATGCCGGAACCACCTCTCAGACGTGCCGGAAGCACGTGCCAGACACGCCGGAAACACCTACCGGACAGACCGGAACCACCTGCCGAGCACGCCGGAGCCACCTGTTCGACTCGCTGGAACCACCTGCCGGACACGCCAAAATCACCTGCCCGCTACACCAGCACCACTTTGGGGACAAGCCGGAATCACGTGAGGGTCATGCCGGCACAGCCTCGCAGACTGAACCTCATGCCGGACACCACAGAACCACATGCCGGACAGACCGGAACCACCTGCCGGACACGCCGGAACCACCGGCTCGACCCGCCGGAACGACCGCTGGACATGCAAAATCACCTGCCGGCTACGCCGGAAACACTTGGCGAACACTCCGGAATCACCTGCCGGGCATGCCGGAACCACCTCTCAGATATGCCAGAACCACGTGCCAATGACCCCGGAAGCACCTGCCGAGCACGCCGGAACCACCTGCTCGACTCGCCAGAACCACCTGCAGGACACGCAAAAATCACCTGCCGGCTACGCCACAACCAGTTGGGGAACACTTCGGAATCACCTGCCGGGCTTGCTGGAACCACCTGCCGGTCATGCCAAAATCACCTGCCAACTACGCCAGTACCACTTGGCGGACACTGTGGAAACACCTGTCGGGCCGGCCGGAACCACATCTCAGACGTGCCAGAACCATGTGCATGAGATGCTGGAACCACACCCCGAACAGACGGAAAACACCTGCCAGACCCGTCTGAACAACCTGCCGAGCACGCCGGAGCCACCTGCTCGACTCGCCGGAACCACCTACCTGACATGCCCAAATCACCAGCCGGGTATGCCAGAACCACTTGGCGGACACTCCGGAATCATCTGCCGGACATGCCGGAACCAGCTCTCAGACACACCAGAACCACGTGCCGGAGACGCCGGAAGCACCTGCCGAGCATGCCGGAGCCACATGCTCGACTCGCCAGAAACACCTGCCGGACACGCCAAAATCACCTGCCGGGTACGCCAGAACCAGCTGGCGGAGACTCCGAAACCACCTGTCACGCATGCCGGAACCACCTCTCAGACGTGCCGGAAGCACGTGCCGGACAGACCGGAACCACCTGCCGAGCACGCCGGAGCCACCTGTTCGACTCGCTGGAACCACCTGCCCGACAGGCCAATATCAACTGCTGGCTATGCCAGAACCACCTGGGGGACGGTCCGGAATCACCTGCCAGCCATGGCGGAACCACCTCTCAGACGTACCAGAACCACCTGCCGGAGAAGCTGGAAACACGTCCTGGACAGTCTGGAACCACCTGCCGGCCAAGCCTGAACCACCTGCCAAGCACAACGGAACAACCTGCCAGACACGCCAAAATCACCTGCGTGTTATGCCAGAACCACTTGGAGGACTCTCTGGGATGACCTGCCAGGCATGCCGGAACCACCTCTCAGACGTGCCAGAACCATGTGGCGGACAGTCCGGAATCACCTGTTGGGCATGCGCAACCACCTCTGAGACGTACCAGAACCACATGCCGTGCAGGCTGGAACCACCTACCGGACAGACCGGAATCACCTTTCGGGCATGCCGGAACCACCTGTCAGATGTGCCAGAAACACGTGCCGGAGACGCCGGAAGCACCTGCCAAGCACGTTGGAACCACCTGCTCAACTCGCCTGAACCACCTGCCGGACATGCCTAAATCACCTGCCGACTATGCCAGAACCACTTGGCGAACACTCCGGAATCACTTGCCGGGCATGCAGGAACCACCTCTCAGACATGCCAGAACCCCGTGCCAATGACCCCGGAAGCACCAGCCGAGCACGCCGGAACCACCTGCTCGACTCGCCAGAACCACCTGCCGATCACGCAAAAATCACCTGCCGGCTACGCCACAACCAGTTGGTGAACACTTTGGAATCACCTGCCAGGCTTGCTGGAACCACCTGCCAGTCATGCCAAAATCACCTGCCAACTACGCCAGAACCGCTTGGCGGACACTGCGGAAACACCTGTCGGGCCGGCTGGAACCACATCTCAGACGTGCCAGAAACGTGTTCATGAGATGCTGGAACCACACCCCGAACAGACGGATACCACCTGCCAGAACCGCCTGAACCACCTGCTGAGCACGCCGGAACCACCTGCTCGACTCACCGGTACCACCTCCCTGACACGCCAAAATCACCTGCTGGGTATGCCAGAACCACTTGGCGGACACTCCGGAATCATCTGCCGGACATGCCGGAACCAGCTCTCAGACACACCAGAACCAAGTGCCGGAGACGCCGGAAGCACCTGCCGAGCATGCCAGAGCCACCTGCTCGACTCGCCAGAAACACCTGCCGGACACGCCAAAATCACCTGCCGGGTATGCCAGAACCACCTGGCGGACACTACGGAATCACCTGCCGCGCATGCCGGAACCACCTCTCAGACGTGCCGGAAGCACGTGCCAGACACGCCGGAAACACCTACCGGACAGACCGGAACCACCTGCCAAGAACGCCTGAGCCACCTGTTCGACTCCCTGGAACCACCTGCCGGACAGGCCAATATCAACTGCTGGCTATGCCAGAACCACCTGGGGGACAGTCCGGGATCACCTGCCAGCCATTGCGGAACCACCTCTCAGACGTACCAGAACCACCTGCCGGAGAATCTGGAAACACGTCCTGGACAGACTGGAACCACGTGACGGCCATGCCTGAACCACCTGCCGAGCACGGCGGAACCACCTGCCGGACACGCCAAAATCACCTGCGGGCTACGCCAGAACCACTTGGACGACTCTCCGAAATGACCTGCCGGGCATGTTGGAACCACCTCTCAGACGTGCCAGAAGCACGTGGCGGACAGTCCGGAATAACCTGTTGGGCATACGCAACCACCTCAGAGACGTACCAGAACCACGTGCCGTGCACGCCGGAACCACCTACCGGACAGACCGGAATCAACTTTTGGGCATGCCGGAACCACCAGTCAGATGTGCCAGAAACACGTGCCGGAGACGCCGGAAGCACCTGCCGAGCACGTCGCAACCACCTGCTCAACTCGCCTGAACCACCTGCCGGACACGCCAAAATCACCTGCCCGCTACACCAGCACCACTTTGGGGACAAGCCGGAATCACGTGAGGGTCATGCCGGCACAGCCTCGCAGACTGAACCTCATGCCGGACACCACAGAACCACCTGCCGGACAGACGGGAACCACCTGCCGGACACGCCGGAACCACCGGCTCGACCCGCCGGAACGACCGCTGGACGTGCAAAATCACCTGCCGGCTACGCCGGAAACACTTGGCGAACACTCCGGAATCACCTGCCGGGCATGCCGGAACCACCTCTCAGATATGCCAGAACCACGTGCCAATGACCCCGGAAGCACCTGCCGAGCACGCCAGAACCACCTGCTTGACTCGCCAAAACCTCCTGCTGGCCATGCCAAAATCACCTGCCGGCTACGCCACAACCATTTGGTGAACTCTTCGGAATCACCTGCAGGGCTGGCTCCAGAACCACTCGGCAGACACTCCGGAACCACCTGCCGGGCATGCCGGAACCACCTCTCAGACATGCCTGAACCACATGCCAATGACACCGGAAGCACCTGCCAAGCACGCCAGAACCACCTGCTTGACTCGCCAAAACCTCCTGCTGGCCATGCCAAAATCACCTGCCGGCTACGCCACAACCATTTGGTGAACTCTTCGGAATCACCTGCCGGGCTTGCTGGAACCACCTGCCGGTCACGCCAATATCACCTGCCAGCTATGCCAGAACCACTTGGCGGACACCATGGAAACACCTGTCGGGCCGGCCGGAACCACGTCTCAGACGTGCCACAACCATGAGCCTGAGATGCCGGAACCACTCCCCGAACAGACCGAAACCACCTGCCAGACCCACTTGAACCCCCTGGCGAGCACGCCTGATCCACCTGCTCAACTAGCCGGAACCAACTTCCTGACACGCCAAAATCACCTGCCGGGTATACAAGAACCACTTGGTGGACACTCCGGAATCATCTGCCGGACATGCCAGAACCAGCTCTCAGACACACCAGAACCACGTGCCAGAGACGCCGGAAGCACCAGCTGAGCATGACTGAGCCACCTGCTCGACTCGCAAGATAACCTGTCGGACATGCCAAAATCACCTGCCGGGTACGCCAGAAACACTTGGCGGACGCTCCGGAATCACCTGTCGGGCGTGCCGGAACCACCTCTCAGACTTGCCAGAACCATGTTCTGGACACGCCGGTACCACCTGCCGAGTATGCCGGAACCAGCTGATCCACTCCCCAGAACCACCTAGTGGACACGCCAAAATCAACTGCCGGCTACGCCAGAACCACTCGGCAGACACTCCGGAATCACATGCCAGGCATTCCGGAACCACCTCTCAGAGGTGCCAGAACCAAATTACGGACTCTCCGGTATCACCTTTCGGGCATGCCGGAACCACCTCTCAGAGGTGCCAGAACCACATGCAGGACACTCCGGAATCACCTGCAGGGCATGCTTGAACCACGTGCTGGACATGCCGGAACCACTTGCGGGACATGCCGGAACCACCTGCCGGACATTCCGGAACCACCGGCTCGACTCGCCGGAACCATTGCCGGACATGCAAAATCACCTGCCGGCTACGCCAGAACCACTTGGGGAACACTCCGGTATCACCTGCCGGGCATGCCGGAAGCACCTCTCAGAGGTGCCAGAACCACATGCCGGACACTCCGGAATCACCTGCCGGGCATGCCGGAACCACCTGCCGGACATGCCGGAACAACCGGCTCGACTCGCCGGAACCATTGCCGGACATGCAAAATCATCTGCCGGCTACGCCAGAATCACTTGGCGAACACTCCGGAATCACCTGCCGGGCATGGCGGAACCACATCTCAGACATGCCGGAACCCTATGCCAATGAATCCGGAAGCACCAGCCGAGCACGCCAGAACCACCTGCTCGACTCGCCAAAACCACCAGCTGGACACGCCAAAATCACCTGCCGGGTACGCCAAAACCATTTGGTGAACTCTTCGGAATCACCTGCCCGGCTGGCTGGAACCACCTGCCGGTCACGCCAACATCACCTGCCAGCTATGCCAGAACCACTTGGCGGACACCATGGAAATACCTGTCGGGCCGGCCGGAACCACCTATCAGACGTGCCAGAACCATGTGCCTGAGATGCCGGAACCACACCCCAAACAGACCGAAACCACCTGCCAGACCCGCCTGAACCACCTGCCGAGCACGCCGGAAACACCTACTCGACTCGCCGGAACCACCTACCTGACACGCTAAAATCACCTGACGGGTATGCCACAACCCCTTGGTGGACACTCCGGAATCATCTGCCGGACATGCCAGAACCAGCTCTCAGACACACCAGAACCTCGTGCCAGACACGCCGGAAGCACCTGCTGAGCATGCCTGAGCCAAATGCTCGACTTGCAAGAAACACCTGCCAGACACGCCAAAATCACCTGCCGGGTACGCCAGAACCACGTTGTGGACACTCCGGAATCACCTGTCGGGCATGCCGGAACCACCTCTCAGACTTGCCAGAGCCAAGTTCCGGACACGCCGGTACCACCTGCCGAGTATGCCGGAACCACCTGATCCACTCCCCAAAACCACCTGCTGGATACGCCAGAATCACCTGCCGGCTACGCCAGAACCACTCGGCAGACACTCCATAACCAACTGCCGGGCATGCCGGAACCACCTCTCAGAGGCGCCAGAACCACATGATGGACACTTCGGAATCACCTGCCGGGCATGCCGGAACCATCTCTCAGACGTGCCAGAACCATGTTCCGGACATGCCGGAACCACCTGGCGAGCTCGCCGGAAACACCTGCTGGACACGCCAAAATCACCTGCCGGCTACGCCAGAACCACTCGGCAGACACTCCGGAATCACATGCCGGGCATTCCGGAACCACCTCTCACAGGTGCCAGAACCAAATGCTGGACACTCCGGTATCACCTGCCGGGCATGCCGGAACCACCTCTCAGAGGTGCCAGAACAACATGCCGGACACTCCGGATTCACCTGCCGGGCATGCCGGAACCACTGGCTCGACTCGCCGTAACCATTGCCGGACATGCAAAATCACCTGCCGGCTACGCCAGAACCACTTGGCGAACACTCCGGAATCACCTGCCGGGCATGGCGGAACCACCTCTCAGAAATGCCGGAACCACATGCCAATGACACCGGAAGCACCTGCCTAGCACGCCAGAACCACCTGTTCGACTCGCCAAAACCACCTGCTGGACACGCCAAAATCACCTGCCGGCTACGCCACAACCATTTGGTGAACGCTTCGGAATCACCTGCCGGGCTGGCTGGAACCACCTGCCGGTCACGCCAACATCACCTGCCAGCTATGCCAGAACCACTTGGCGGACACCATGGAAACACCTGTCGGGCCGGCCGGAACCACCTCTCAGACTTGCCAGAAGCATGTGCCTGAGTTGCCGGAACCACACCCCGAACAGACCGAAACCACCTGCCAGACCCGCCTGAACCACCTGACGAGCACGCCGGAACCGCCTACTCGACTCGCCGGAACCACCTACCTGACACGCTAAAATCACCTGCCGGGTATGCCACAACCACTTGGTGCACACTCCGGAATCATCTGCCGGACATGCCAGAACCAGCTCTCAGACACACCAGAACCACATGCCGGACACGCCGGAAGCACATGCTGAGCATGCCTGAGCCAAATGCTCGACTTGCAAGAAACACCTGCCTGACACGCCAAAATCACCTGCCGGGTACGCTAGAACCACGTGGCGGACACTCCGGAATCACCTGTCGGGCATGCCGGAACCAACTCTCAGACGTGCCAGAACCTCGTGCCGGTCACGCCAGAACCACCTGCCGGACAGACCGGAAACACCTGCTCGATACGCCGCAACCACCGGCTCGACTCGGCGGAACCACCGCCGGACATGCAAAATGACCTGCCGGCTATGCCAGAACCACTTGGCGAACACTCCGGAATCACCTGTCGGGCCTGCCCGAACCACCTGTCAGACTTGCCAGAACCATGTTCCGGACACGCCGGTACCACCTGCCGAGTATGCCGGAACCACCTGATCCACTCCCCAGAACCACCTGCTGGATACGCCAGAATCACCTGCCGGCTACACCAGAACCACTTGGCAGACACTCCGTAACCAACTGCCGGGCATGCCGGAACCACCTCTCAGAGGTGCCAGAACCGCATGCCGGACACTCCGGTATCACCTGCCGGGCATGCCGGAACCACCTCTCAGACGTGCCAGAACCACATGCCGGACACTCCGGAATCACCTGCAGGGCATGCTGGAACCACCTGCCGGTCACGCCAATATCACCTGCCAGCTGTGCCAGAACCACTTGGCGGACACCATGGAAATACCAGTCGGGCCGGCCGGAACCACCTCTCAGACGTGCCAGAACCATGAGCCTGAGATGGCGGAACCACTCCCCGAACAGACCGAAACTACTTGCCAGACCCGCCTGAAGACCCTGGCAAGCACGCCTGATCCACCTGCTCAACTAGCCGGAACCAACTTCCTGACACGCCAAAATCACCTGCCAGGTATACCAGAACCACTTGGTGGACACTCCGGAATCATCTGCCGGACATGCCAGAACCAGCTCTCAGATACACCAGAACCACGTGCCAGAGACGCCGGAAGCACCAGCTGAGCATGCCTGAGCCACATGCTCGACTCCCAAGATACACCTGTCGGACATGCCAAAATCACCTGCCGGGTACGCCAGAAACACTGGGCGGACGCTCCGGAATCACCTGTCGGGAGTGCGGGAACCACCTCTCAGACTTGCCAGAACCATGTTCTGGACACGCCGGTACCACCTGCCGAGTATGCCGGAACCAGCTGATCCACTCCCCAGAACCACCTAGTGGACACGCCAAAATCAACTGCCGGCTACGCCAGAACCACTCGGCAGACACTCCGGAATCACAGGCCAGGCATTCCGGAACCACCTCTCAGAGGTGCCAGAACCAAATGCCGGAGACTCCGGTACACCTGCCGGGCATGCCGGAACCACCTCTCAGAGGTGCCAGAACCCCATGCCGGACACTCCGGAATCACCTGCAGGGCATGCTGGAACCACGAGCTGGACATGACGGAACCACCTGCCGGACATGCCGGAACCACCTGCCGGACATTCCGGAACCACCGGCTCGACTCGCCGGAACCATTGCCGGACATGCAAAATCACCTGCCGGCTACGCCAGAACCACTTGGCGAACACTCCGGTATCACATGCCGGGCATGCTGGAACCACCTCTCAGAGGTGCCAGAACCCCATGCCGGACACTCCGGAATCACCTGCCGGGCATGCCGGAACCACCTGCCGGACATGCCGGAACCACCGGCTCGACTCGCCGGAACCATTGCTGGACATGCAAAATCACCTGCCGGCTATGCCAGAACCACTTGGGGAACACTCCAGAATCAACTGCCGGGCATGGCGGAACCACCTCTCAGACATGCAGGAACCACATGCCAATGACACCGGAAGCACCTGCCGAGCACGCCAGAACCACCTACTCGACTCGCCAAAACCACCTGCTGGACATGCCAAAATCACCTTCCGGCTACGCCACAACCATTTGGTGAACACTTCGGAATCACCTGCCGGGCTGGCTGGAACCACCTGCCGGTCACGCCAAAATCACCTGCGGGCTACGCCAGAACCACTTGGACGACTCTCCGAAATGACCTGCCGGGCATGTTGGAACCACCTCTCAGAGGTGCCAGAAGCACGTGGCGGACAGTCCGGAATCACCTGTTGGGCATACGCAACCACCTCTGAGACGTACCAGAACCACGTGCCGTGCACGCCGGAACCACCTACCGGACAGACCGGAATCAACTTTTGGGCATGCCGGAACCACCAGTCAGATGTGCCAGAAACACGTGCCGGAGACGCCGGAAGCACCTGCCGAGCACGTCGCAACCACCTGCTCAACTCGCCTGAACCACCTGCCGGACACGCCAAAATCACCTGCCCGCTACACCAGCACCACTTCGGGGACAAGCCGGAATCACGTGAGGGGCATGCCGGCACAGCCTCTCAGACTGAACCTCGTGCCGGACACCACAGAACCACCTGCCGGACAGACCGGAACCACCTGCCGGACACGCCGGAACCACCGGCTCGACGCGCCGGAACGACCGCTGGACATGCAAAATCACCTGCCGGCTACGCCGGAAACACTTGGCGAACACTCCGGAATCACCTGCCGGGCATGCCGGAACCACCTCTCAGATATGCCAGAACCACGTGCCAATGACCCCGGAAGCACCTGCCGAGCACGCCGGAACCACCTGCTCGACTCGCCAGAACCACCTGCCGGACACGCAAAAATCACCTGCCGGCTACGCCACAACCAGTTGGGGAACACTTCGGAATCACCTGCCGGGCTTGCTGGAACCACCTGCCGGTCATGCCAAAATCACCTGCCAACTACGCCAGTACCACTTGGCGGACACTGTGGAAACACCTGTCGGGCCGGACGGAACCACATCTCAGACGTGCCAGAACCATGTGCATGAGATGCTGGAACCACACCCCGAACAGACGGAAAACACCTGCCAGACCCGTCTGAACAACCTGCCGAGCACGCCGGAGCCACCTACCTGACATGCCCAAATCACCAGCCGGGTATGCCAGAACCACTTGGCGGACACTCCGGAATCATCTGCCGGACATGCCGGAACCAGCTCTCAGACACACCAGAACCACGTGCCAGAGACGCCGGAAGCACCTGCCGAGCATGCCGGAGCCACCTGCTCGACTCGCCAGAAACACCTGCCGGACACGCCAAAATCACCTGATGGGTACGCCAGAACCACCTGGCGGACACTCCGATACCACCTGTCGCGCATGCCGGAACCACCTCTCAGACGTGCCGGAAGCACGTGCCGGACAGACCGGAACCACCTGATGAGCACGCCGGAGCCACCTGTTCGACTCGCTGGAACCACCTGCCGGACAGGTCAATATCAACTGCTGGCTATGCCAGAACCACCTGGGGGACGGTCCGGAATCACCTGCCAGCCATGGCGGAACCACCTCTCAGACGTACCAGAACCACCTGCCGGAGAAGCTGGAAACACGTCCTGGACAGTCTGGAACCACCTGCCGGCCAAGCCTGAACCACCTGCCAAGCACAACGGAACAACCTGCCAGACACGCCAAAATCACCTGCGTGTTATGCCAGAACCACTTGGAGGACTCTCTGGGATGACCTGCCGGGCATGCCGGAACCACCTCTCAGACGTGCCAGAACCATGTGGCGGACAGTCCGGAATCACCTGTTGGGCATGCGCAACCACCTCTGAAACGTACCAGAACCACATGCCGTGCAGGCTGGAACCACCTACCGGACAGACCGGAATCACCTTTCGGGCATGCCGGAACCACCTGTCAGATGTGCCAGAAACACGTGCCGGAGACGCCGGAAGCACCTGCCAAGCACGTTGGAACCACCTGCTCAACTCGCCTGAACCACCTGCCGGACATGCCTAAATCACCTGCCGACTATGCCAGAACCACTTGGCGAACACTCTGGAATCACTTGCCGGGCATGCAGGAACCACCTCTCAGAAATGCCAGAACCCCGTGCCAATGACCCCGGAAGCACCAGCCGAGCACGCCGGAACCACCTGCTCGACTCGCCAGAACCACCTGCCGATCACGCAAAAATCACCTGCCGGCTACGCCACAACCAGTTGGTGAACACTTTGGAATCACCTGCCAGGCTTGCTGGAACCACCTGCCAGTCATGCCAAAATCACCTGCCAACTACGCCAGAACCGCTTGGCGGACACTGCGGAAACACCTGTCGGGCCGGCTGGAACCGCATCTCAGACGTGCCAGAAACGTGTTCATGAGATGCTGGAACCACACCCCGAACAGACGGATACCACCTGCCAGAACCGCCTGAACCACCTGCTGAGCACGCCGGAACCACCTGCTCGACTCACCGGTACCACCTCCCTGACACGCCAAAATCACCTGCTGGGTATGCCAGAACCACTTGGCGGACACTCCGGAATCATCTGCCGGACATGCCGGAACCAGCTCTCAGACACACCAGAACCAAGTGCCGGAGACGCCGGAAGCACCTGCCGAGCATGCCGGAGCCACCTGCTCGACTCGCCAGAAACACCTGCCGGACACGCCAAAATCACCTGCCGGGTATGCCAGAACCACCTGGCGGACACTACGGAATCACCTGCCGCGCATGCCGGAACCACCTCTCAGACGTGCCGGAAGCACGTGCCAGACACGCCGGAAACACCTACCGGACAGACCGGAACCACCTGCCAAGAACGCCTGAGCCACCTGTTCGACTCCCTGGAACCACCTGCCGGACAGGCCAATATCAACTGCTGGCTATGCCAGAACCACCTGGGGGACAGCCCGGGATCACCTGCCAGCCATTGCGGAACCACCTCTCAGACGTACCAGAACCACCTGCCGGAGAATCTGGAAACACGTCCTGGACAGACTGGAACCACGTGACGGCCATGCCTGAACCACCTGCCGAGCACGGCGGAACCACCTGCCGGACACGCCAAAATCACCTGCGGGCTACGCCAGAACCACTTGGACGACTCTCCGAAATGACCTGCCGGGCATGTTGGAACCACCTCTCAGACGTGCCAGAAGCACGTGGCGGACAGTCCGGAATCACCTGTTGGGCATACGCAACCACCTCAGAGACGTACCAGAACCACGTGCCGTGCACGCCGGAACCACCTACCGGACAGACCGGAATCAACTTTTGGGCATGCCGGAACCACCAGTCAGATGTGCCAGAAACACGTGCCGGAGACGCCGGAAGCACCTGCCGAGCACGTCGCAACCACCTGCTCAACTCGCCTGAACCACCTGCCGGACACGCCAAAATCACCTGCCGGGTATGCCAGAACCACCTGGCGGACACTACGGAATCACCTGCCTCGCATGCAGGAACCACCTCTCAGACGTGCCGGAAGCACGTGCCAGACACGCCGGAAACACCTACCGGACAGACCGGAACCACCTGCCGAGCACGCCGGAGCCACCTGTTCGACTCGCTGGAACCACCTGCCGGACACGCCAAAATCACCTGCCCGCTACACCAGCACCACTTTGGGGACAAGCCGGAATCACGTGAGGGTCATGCCGGCACAGCCTCGCAGACTGAACCTCATGCCGGACACCACAGAACCACCTGCCGGACAGACCGGAACCACCTGCCGGACACGCCGGAACCACCGGCTCGACCCGCCGGAACGACCGCTGGACGTGCAAAATCACCTGCCGGCTACGCCGGAAACACTTGGCGAACACTGCGGAATCACCTGCCGGGCATGCCGGAACCACCTCTCAGATATGCCAGAACCACGTGCCAATGACCCCGGAAGCACCTGCCGAGCACGCCGGAACCACCTGCTCGACTCGCCAGAACCACCTGCCGGACACGCAAAAATCACCTGCCGGCTACGCCACAACCAGTTGGGGAACACTTCGGAATCACCTGCCGGGCTTGCTGGAACCACCTGCCGGTCATGCCAAAATCACCTGCCAACTACGCCAGTACCACTTGGCGGACACTGTGGAAACACCTGTCGGGCCGGCCGGAACCACATCTCATTGGTGCCAGAACCATGTGCATGAGATGCTGGAACCACACCCCGAACAGACGGAAAACACCTGCCAGACCCGTCTGAACAACCTGCCGAGCACGCCGGAGCCACCTGCTCGACTCGCCGGAACCACCTACCTGACATGCCCAAATCACCAGCCGGGTATGCCAGAACCACTTGGCGGACACTCCGGAATCATCTGCCGGACATGCCTGAACCAGCTCTCAGACACACCAGAACCACGTGCCGGAGACGCCGGAAGCACCTGCCGAGCATGCCGGAGCCACCTGCTCGACTCGCCAGAAACACCTGCCGGACACGCCAAAATCACCTGCCGGGTACGCCAGAACCACCTGGCGGACACTCCGAAACCAACTGTCGCGCATGCCGGAACCACCTCTCAGACGTGCCGGAAGCACGTGCCGGACACGCCGGAATCACCTACCGGACAGATCGGAACCACCTGCCGAGCACGCCGGAGCCACCTGTTCGACTCGCTGGAACCACCTGCCGGACAGGCCAATATCAACTGCTGGCTATGCCAGAACCACCTGGGGGACGGTCCGGAATCACCTGCCAGCCATGGCGGAACCACCTCTCAGACGTACCAGAACCACCTGCCGGAGAAGCTGGAAACACGTCCTGGACAGTCTGGAACCACCTGCCGGCCAAGCCTGAACCACCTGCCAAGCACAACGGAACAACCTGCCAGACACGCCAAAATCACCTGCGTGTTATGCCAGAACCACTTGGAGGACTCTCTGGGATGACCTGCCGGGCATGCCGGAACCACCTCTCAGACGTGCCAGAACCATGTGGCGGACAGTCCGGAATCACCTGTTGGGCATGCGCAACCACCTCTGAAACGTACCAGAACCACATGCCGTGCAGGCTGGAACCACCTACCGGACAGACCGGAATCACCTTTCGGGCATGCCGGAACCACCTGTCAGATGTGCCAGAAACACGTGCCGGAGACGCCGGAAGCACCTGCCAAGCACGTTGGAACCACCTGGTCAACTCGCCTGAACCACCTGCTGGACATGCCAAAATCACCTGCCGACTATGCCAGAACCACTTGGCGAACACTCCGGAATCACTTGGCGGGCATGCCGGAACCACCTCTCAGATATGCCAGAACCACGTGCCAATGACACCGGAAGCACCTGCCGAGCACGCCGGAACCACGTGCTCGACTCGCCGGAACCACCTGCCGGACACGCAAAAATCACCTGCCGGCTACGCCACAACCAGTTGGGGAACACTTCGGAATCACCTGCCGGGCTTGCTGGAACCACCTGCCGGTCATGCCAAAATCACCTGCCAACTACGCCAGTACCACTTGGCGGACACTGTGGAAACACCTGTCGGGCCGGCCGGAACCACATCTCAGACGTGCCAGAACCATGTGCATGAGAGGCTGGAACCACACCCCGAACAGACGGAAAACACCTGCCAGACCCGTCTGAACAACCTGCCGAGCACGCCGGAGCCACCTGCTCGACTCGCCGGAACCACCTACCTGACATGCCCAAATCACCAGCCGGGTATGCCAGAACCACTTGGCGGACACTCCGGAATCATCTGCCGGACATGCCGGAACCAGCTCTCAGACACACCAGAACCACGTGCCGGAGACGCCGGAAGCACCTGCCGAGCATGCCGGAGCCACCTGCTCGACTCGCCAGAAACACCTGCCGGACACGCCAAAATCACCTGCCGGGTACGCCAGAACCACCTGGCGGACACTCCGAAACCACCTGTCGCGCATGCCGGAACCACCTCTCAGACATGCCGGAAGCACGTGCCGGACACACCGGAATAACCTACCGGACGGACCGGAACCACCTGCCGAGCACGCCGGAGCCACCTGTTCGACTCGCTGGAACCACCTGCCGGACATGCCAATATCAACTGCTGGCTATGCCAGAACCACCTGGGGGACGGTCCGGAATCGCCTGCCAGCCATGGAGGAACCACCTCTCAGACGTACCAGAACCACCTGCCGGAGAAGCTGGAAACACGTCCTCGACAGTCTGTACCACCTGCCCTCCAAGCCTGAACCACCTGCCCAGCACAACGGATCAACCTGCCAGACACGCCAAAATCACCTGCGTGTTATGCCAGAACCACTTGGAGGACTCTCTGGGATGACCTGCCGGGCATGCCGGAACCACCTCTCAGACGTGCCAGAACCATGTGGCGGACAGTCCGGAATCACCTGTTGGGCATGCGCAACCACCTCTGAGACGTACCAGAACCACATGCCGTGCAGGCTGGAACCACCTACCGGACAGACCGGAATCACCTTTCGGGCATGCCGGAACCACCTGTCAGATGTGCCAGAAACACGTGCCGGAGACGCCGGAAGCACCTGACAAGCACGTTGGAACCACCTGCTCAACTCGCCTGAACCACCTGCCGGACATGCCAAAATCACCTGCCGACTATGCCAGAACCACTTGGCGAACACTCTGGAATCACTTGCCGGGCATGCAGGAACCACCTCTCAGACATGCCAGAACCCCGTGCCAATGACCCCGGAAGCACCAGCCGAGCACGCCGGAACCACCTGCTCGACTCGCCAGAACCACCTGCCGATCACGCAAAAATCACCTGCCAGCTACGCCACAACCAGTTGGTGAACACTTTGGAATCACCTGCCAGGCTTGCTGGAACCACCTGCCAGTCATGCCAAAATCACCTGCCAACTACGCCAGAACCGCTTGGCGGACACTGCGGAAACACCTGTCGGGCCGGCTGGAACCACATCTCAGACGTGCCAGAAACGTGTTCATGAGATGCTGGAACCACACCCCGAACAGACGGAAAACACCTGCCAGAACCGCCTGAACCACCTGCTGAGCACGCCGGAACCACCTGCTCGACTCAGCGGTACCACCTCCCTGACACGCCAAAATCACCTGCTGGGTATGCCAGAACCACTTGGCGGACACTCCGGAATCATCTGCCGGACATGCCGGAACCAGCTCTCAGACACACCAGAACCAAGTGCCGGAGACGCCGGAAGCACCTGCCGAGCATGCCGGAGCCACCTGCTCGACTCGCCAGAAACACCTGCCGGACACGCCAAAATCACCTGCCGGGTATGCCAGAACCACCTGGCGGACACTACGGAATCACCTGCCGCGCATGGCGGAACCACCTCTCAGACGTGCTGGAAGCACGTGCCAGACACGCCGGAAACACCTACCGGACAGACCGGAACCACCTGCCGAGCACGCCGGAGCCACCTGTTCGACTCGCTGGAACCACCTGCCGGACACGCCAAAATCACCTGCCCGCTACACCAGCACCACTTTGGGGACAAGCCGGAATCACGTGAGGGTCATGCCGGCACAGCCTCGCAGACTGAACCTCATGCCGGACACCACAGAACCACCTGCCGGACAGACCGGAACCACCTGCCGGACACGCCGGAACCACCGGCTCGACCCGCCGGAACGACCGCTGGACATGCAAAATCACCTGCTGGCTACGCCGGAAACACTTGGCGAACACTCCGGAATCACCTGCCGGGCATGCCGGAACCACCTCTCAGATATGCCAGAACCACGTGCCAATGACCCCGGAAGCACCTGCCGAGCACGCCGGAACCACCTGCTCGACTCGCCAGAACCACCTGCCGGACACGCAAAAATCACCTGCCGGCTACGCCACAACCAGTTGGGGAACACTTCGGAATCACCTGCCGGGCTTGCTGGAACCACCTGCCGGTCATGCCAAAATCACCTGCCAAATACGCCGGTACCACTTGGCGGACACTGTGGAAACACCTGTCGGGCCGGCCGGAACCACATCTCAGACGTGCCAGAACCATGTGCATGAGATGCTGGAACCACACCCCGAACAGACGGAAAACACCTGCCAGACCCGTCTGAACAACCTGCCGAGCACGCCGGAGCCACCTGCTCGACTCGCCGGAACCACCTACCTGACATGCCCAAATCACCAGCCGGGTATGCCAGAACCACTTGGCGGACACTCCGGAATCATCTGCCGGACATGCCGGAACCAGCTCTCAGACACACCAGAACCACGTGCCGGAGACGCCGGAAGCACCTGCCGAGCATGCCGGAGCCACCTGCTCGACTCGCCAGAAACACCTGCCGGACACGCCAAAATCACCTGCCGGGTACGCCAGAACCACCTGGCGGACACTCCGAAATCACCTGTCGCGCATGCCGGAACCACCTCTCAGACGTGCCGGAAGCACGTGCCGGACACGCCGGAATCACCTACCGGACAGACCGGAACCACCTGCCGAGCACGCCGGAGCCACCTGTTCGACTCGCTGGAACCACCTGCCCGACAGGCCAATATCAACTGCTGGCTATGCCAGAACCACCTGGGGGACGGTCCGGAATCACCTGCCAGCCATGGCGGAACCACCTCTCAGACGTACCAGAACCACCTGCCGGAGAAGCTGGAAACACGTCCTGGACAGACTGGAACCACGTGACGGCCATGCCTGAACCACCTGCCGAGCACGGCGGAACCACCTGCCGGACACGCCAAAATCACCTGCGGGCTACGCCAGAACCACTTGGACGACTCTCCGAAATGACCTGCCGTGCATGTTGGAACCACCTCTCAGACGTGCCAGAAGCACGTGGCGGACAGTCCGGAATCACCTGTTGGGCATGCGCAACCACCTCTGAGACGTACCAGAACCACATGCCGTGCAGGCTGGAACCACCTACCGGACAGACCGGAATCACCTTTCGGGCATGCCGGAACCACCTGTCAGATGTGCCAGGAACACGTGCCGGAGACGCCGGAAGCACCTGCCAAGCACGTTGGAACCACCTGCTCAACTCGCCTGAACCACCTGCCGGACATGCCAAAATCACCTGCCGACTATGCCAGAACCACTTGGCGAACACTCTGGAATCACTTGCCGGGCATGCAGGAACCACAACTCAGACATGCCAGAACCCCGTGCCAATGACCCCGGAAGCACCAGCCGAGCACGCCGGAACCACCTGCTCGACTCGCCAGAACCACCTGCCGATCACGCAAAAATCACCTGCCGGCTACGCCACAACCAGTTGGTGAACACTTTGGAATCACCTGCCAGGCTTGCTGGAACCACCTGCCAGTCATGCCAAAATCACCTGCCAACTACGCCAGAACCGCTTGGCGGACACTGCGGAAACACCTGTCGGGCCGGCTGGAACCACATCTCAGACGTGCCAGAAACGTGTTCATGAGATGCTGGAACCACACCCCGAACAGACGGATACCACCTGCCAGAACCGCCTGAACCACCTGCTGAGCACGCCGGAACCACCTGCTCGACTCAGCGGTACCACCTCCCTGACACGCCAAAATCACCTGCTGGGTATGCCAGAACCACTTGGCGGACACTCCGGAATCATCTGCCGGACATGCCGGAACCAGCTCTCAGACACACCAGAACCAAGTGCCGGAGACGCCGGAAGCACCTGCCGAGCATGCCGGAGCCACCTGCTCGACTCGCCAGAAACACCTGCCGGACACGCCAAAATCACCTGCCGGGTATGCCAGAACCACCTGGCGGACACTACGGAATCACCTGCCGCGCATGGCGGAACCACCTCTCAGACGTGCTGGAAGCACGTGCCAGACACGCCGGAAACACCTACCGGACAGACCGGAACCACCTGCCGAGCACGCCGGAGCCACCTGTTCGACTCGCTGGAACCACCTGCCGGACACGCCAAAATCACCTGCCCGCTACACCAGCACCACTTTGGGGACAAGCCGGAATCACGTGAGGGTCATGCCGGCACAGCCTCGCAGACTGAACCTCATGCCGGACACCACAGAACCACCTGCCGGACAGACCGGAACCACCTGCCGGACACGCCGGAACCACCGTCTCGACCCGCCGGAACGACCGCTGGACATGCAAAATCACCTGCTGGCTACGCCGGAAACACTTGGCGAACACTCCGGAATCACCTGCCGGGCATGCCGGAACCACCTCTCAGATATGCCAGAACCACGTGCCAATGACCCCGGAAGCACCTGCCGAGCACGCCGGAACCACCTGCTCGACTCGCCAGAACCACCTGCCGGACACGCAAAAATCACCTGCCGGCTACGCCACAACCAGTTGGGGAACACTTCGGAATCACCTGCCGGGCTTGCTGGAACCACCTGCCGGTCATGCCAAAATCACCTGCCAAATACGCCGGTACCACTTGGCGGACACTGTGGAAACACCTGTCGGGCCGGCCGGAACCACATCTCAGACGTGCCAGAACCATGTGCATGAGAGGCTGGAACCACACCCCGAACAGACGGAAAACACCTGCCAGACCCGTCTGAACAACCTGCCGAGCACGCCGGAGCCACCTGCTCGACTCGCCGGAACCACCTACCTGACATGCCCAAATCACCAGCCGGGTATGCCAGAACCACTTGGCGGACACTCCGGAATCATCTGCCGGACATGCCGGAACCAGCTCTCAGACACACCAGAACCACGTGCCGGAGACGCCGGAAGCACCTGCCGAGCATGCCGGAGCCACCTGCTCGACTCGCCAGAAACACCTGCCGGACACGCCAAAATCACCTGCCGGGTACGCCAGAACCACCTGGCGGACACTCCGAAATCACCTGTCGCGCATGCCGGAACCACCTCTCAGACGTGCCGGAAGCACGTGCCGGACACGCCGGAATCACCTACCGGACAGACCGGAACCACCTGCCGAGCACGCCGGAGCCACCTGTTCGACTCGCTGGAACCACCTGCCCGACAGGCCAATATCAACTGCTGGCTATGCCAGAACCACCTGGGGGACGGTCCGGAATCGCCTGCCAGCCATGGCGGAACCACCTCTCAGACGTACCAGAACCACCTGCCGGAGAAGCTGGAAACACGTCCTGGACAGTCTGGAACCACCTGCCGGCCAAGCCTGAACCACCTGCCAAGCACAACGGAACAACCTGCCAGACAGACCAAAATCACCTGCGTGTTATGCCAGAACCACTTGGAGGACTCTCTGGGATGACCTGCCGGGCATGCCGGAACCACCTCTCAGACGTGCCAGAACCATGTGGCGGACAGTCCGGAATCACCTGTTGGGCATGCGCAACCACCTCTGAGACGTACCAGAACCACATGCCGTGCAGGCTGGAACCACCTACCGGACAGACCGGAATCACCTTTCGGGCATGCCGGAACGACCTGGCTGATGTGCCAGAAACACGTGCCGGAGACGCCGGAAGCACCTGCCAAGCACGTTGGAACCACCAGCTCAACTCGCCTGAACCACCTGCCGGACATGCCAAAATCACCTGCCGACTGTGCCAGAACCACTTGGCGAACACTCCGGAATCACTTGCTGGGCATGCAGGAACCACATCTCAGACATGCCAGAACCCCGTGCCAATGACCCCGGAAGCACCAGCCGAGCACGCCGGAACCACCTGCTCGACTCGCCAGAACCACCTGCCGATCACGCAAAAATCACAAGCCGGCTACGCCACAACCAGTTGGTGAACACTTTGGAATCACCTGACAGGCTTGCTGGAACCACCTGCCAGTCATGCCAAAATCACCTGCCAACTACGCCAGAACCGCTTGGCGGACACTGCGGAAACACCTGTCGGGCCGGCTGGAACCACATCTCAGACGTGCCAGAAACGTGTTCATGAGATGCTGGAACCACACCCCGAACAGACGGATACCACCTGCCAGAACCGCCTGAACCACCTGCTGAGCACGCCGGAACCACCTGCTCGACTCACCGGTACCACCTCCCTGACACGCCAAAATCACCTGCTGAGTATGCCAGAACCACTTGGCGGACACTCCGGAATCATCTGCCGGACATGCCGGAACCACCTCTCAGATATGCCAGAACCACGTGCCGGAGACGCCGGAAGCACCTGCCGAGCACGCCGGAACCACCTGCTCGACTCGCCAGAACCACCTGCAGGACACGCAAAAATCACCTGCCGGCTACGCCACAACCAGTTGGGGAACACTTCGCAATCACCTGCCGGGCTTGCTGGAACCACCTGCCGATCATGCCAAAATCACCTGCCAACTACGCCAGTACTACTTGGCGGACACTGTGGAAACACCTGTCGGGCCGGCCGGAACCACATCTCAGACAGGCCAGAACCATGTGCATGAGATGCTGGAAGCACACCCCGAACGGACGGAAAACACCTGCCAGACCCGTCTGAACAACCTGCCGAGCATGCCGGAGCCACATGCTCGACTCGCCAGAAACACCTGCCGGACACGCCAAAGTCACCTGCCGGGTACGCCAGAACCACCTGGCGGACACTCCGAAATCACCTGTCGCGCATGCCGGAACCACCTCTCAGACGTGCCGGAAGCATGTGCCGGACACGCCGGAATCACCTACCGGACAGACCGGAACCAACTGCCAAGAACGCCGGAGCCACCTGTTCGACTCGCTGGAACCACCTGCCGGACAGGCCAATATCAACTGCTGGCTATGCCAGAACCACCTGGGGGACAGTCCGGGATCACCTGCCAGCCATGGCGGAACCACCTCTCAGACGTACCAGAACCACCTGCCGGAGAAGCTGGAAACACGTCCTGGACAGACTGGAACCACGTGACGGCCATGCCTGAACCACCTGCCGAGCACGGCGGAACCACCTGCCGGACACGCCAAAATCACCTGCGGGCTACGCCAGAACCACTTGGACGACTCTCCGAAATGACCTGCCGGGCATGCCGGTACCACCTCTCAGACGTGCCAGAACCATGTGGCGGACAGTCCGGAATCACCTGTTGGGCATACGCAACCACCTCTGACACGTACCAGAACCACGTGCCGTGCAGGCTGGAACCACCTACCGGACAGACCGGAATCAACTTTTGGGCATGCCGGAACCACCAGTCAGATGTGCCAGAAACACGTGCCGGAGACGCCGGAAGCACCTGCCGAGCACGTCGCAACCACCTGCTCAACTCGCCTGAACCACCTGCCGGACACGCCAAAATCACCTGCCCGCTACACCAGCACCACTTCGGGGACAAGCCGGAATCACGTGAGGGGCATGCCGGCACAGCCTCTCAGACTGAACCTCGTGCCGGACACCACAGAACCACCTGCCGGACAGACCGGAACCACCTGCCGGACACGCCGGAACCACCGGCTCGACCCGCCGGAACGACCGCTGGACATGCAAAATCACCTGCCGGCTATGCCGGAAACACTTGGCGAACACTCCGGAATCACCTGCCGGGCATGCCGGAACCACCTCTCAGATATGCCAGAACCACGTGCCAATGACCCCGGAAGCACCTGCCGAGCACGCCGGAACCACCTGCTCGACTCGCCAGAACCACCTGCCGGACACGCAAAAATCACCTACCGGCTACGCCACAACCAGTTGGGGAACACTTCGGAATCACCTGCCGGGCTTGCTGGAACCACCTGCCGGTCATGCCAAAATCACCTGCCAATTACGCCAGTACCACTTGGCGGACACTGTGGAAACACCTGTCGGGCCGGCCGGAACCACATCTCAGACGTGCCAGAACCATGTGCATGAGATGCTGAAACCACACCCCGAACAGACGGAAAACACCTGCCAGACCCGTCTGAACAACCTGCCGAGCACGCCGGAGCCACCTGCTCAACTCGCCGGAACCACCTACCTGACATGCCCAAATCACCAGCCGGGTATGCCAGAACCACTTGGCGGACACTCCGGAATCATCTGCCGGACATGCCGGAACCAGCTCTCAGACACACCAGAACCACGTGCCGGAGACGCCGGAAGCACCTGCCGAGCATGCCGGAGCCACCTGCTCGACTCCCCAGAAACACCTGCCGGACACGCCAAAATCACCTGCCGGGTACGCCAGAACCACCTGGCAGACAGTCCGAAACCACCTGTCGCGCATGCCGGAACCAGCTCTCAGACGTGCCGGAAGCACGTGCCGGACACGCCGGAATCACCTACCCGACAGACCGGAACCACCTGCCGAGCACGCCAGAGCCACCTGTTCGACTCGCTGGAACCAGCTGCCGGACAGGCCAATATCAACTGCTGGCTATGCCAGAACCACCTGGGGGACGGTCCGGAATCACCTGCCAGCCATGGCGGAACCACCTCTCAGACGTACCAGAACCACCTGCCGGAGAAGCTGGAAACACGTCCTGGACAGTCTGGAACCACCTGCCGGCCAAGCCTGAACCACCTGCAAAGCACAACGGAACAACCTGCCAGACACGCCAAAATCACCTGCGTGTTATGCCAGAACCACATGGAGGACTCTCTGGGATGACCTGCCAGGCATGCCGGAACCACCTCTCAGACGTGCCAGAACCATGTGGCGGACAGTCCGGAATCACCTGTTGGGCATGCGCAACCACCTCTGAGACGTACCAGAACCACATGCCGTGCAGGCTGGAACCACCTACCGGACAGACCGGAATCACCTTTCGGGCATGCCGGAACCACCTGTCAGATGTGCCAGAAACACGTGCCGGAGACGCCGGAAGCACCTGCGAAGCACGTTGGAACCACCTGCTCAACTCGCCTGAACCACCTGCCGGACATGCCAAAATCACCTGCCGACTACGCCAGAACCACCTGGCGGACACTCCGGAATCACCTGCCGCGCATGCCGGAACCACCTCACAGACGTGCCGGAAGCACGTGCCAGACACGCCGGAAACACCTACCGGACAGACCGGAACCACCTGCCGAGCACGCCGGAGCCATCTGTTCGACTCGCTGGAACCACCTGCCGGACAGGCCAATATCAACTGCTGGCTATGCCAGAACCACCTGGGGGACGGTCCGGAATCGCCTGCCAGCCATGGCGGAACCACCTCTCATACGTCCCAGAACCACCTGCAGGAGAAGCTGGAAACACGTCCTGGACACACTGGAACCACGTGACGGCCATGCCTTAACCACCTGCCGAGCACGGCGGAACCACCTGCCGGACACGCCAAAATCACCTGCGGGCTACGCCAGAACCACTTGGTCGACTCTCCGAAATGACCTGCCGGGCATGTTGGAACCACCTCTCAGACGTGCCAGAAGCACGTGGCGGACAGTCCGGAATCACCTGTTGGGCATACGCAACCACCTCAGAGACGTACCAGAACCACGTGCCGTGCACGCCGGAACCACCTACCGGACAGACCGGAATCAACTTTCGGGCATGCCGGAACCACCAGTCAGATGTGCCAGAAACACGTGCCGGAGACGCCGGAAGCACCTGCCGAGCACGTCGCAACCACCTGCTCAACTCGCCTGAACCACCTGCCGGACACGCCAAAATCACCTGCCCGCTACACCAGCACCACTTCGGGGACAAGCCGCAATCACGTGAGGGGCATGCCGGCACAGCCTCTCAGACTGAACCTCGTGCCGGACACCACAGAACCACCTGCCGGACACGCGGAACCAGCGGCTCGACTCGCCGGAACCACCGCCGGACATGCAAAATGACCTGCCGGCTACGCCAGAACCACTTGGCGAACACTCCGGAATCACATGTCGGGCATGCCGGAACCGCCTCTCAGACTTGCCAGAACCATGTTCCGGACACGCTGGTACCACCGGCCGAGTATGCCGGAACCACCTGATCCACTCCCCAGAACCACCTGCTGGACACGCCAGAATCACCTGCCGACTACGCCAGAACCACTCGGCAGACACTCCGGAACCACCTGCCGGGCATGCCGGAACCACCTCTCAGAGGTGCCAGAACCACATGCCGAACACTCCAGAATCACCTGCCGGGCATGCCGGAACCACATCTCAGAGGTGCCAGAACCACATGCCGAACACTCCCGAATTACCTGCCGGGCATGCCGGAACCACCTCTCAGACGTGCCAGACCATGATCCGGACACGCTGCTACCACCTGCCGAGCTCGCTGGAACCACCTGCTGGACACGCCAATATCACCTGCCAGCTGTGCCAGAACCACTTGGCGGACACCATGGAAACACCTGTCGGGCCAGCCGGAACCACCTCTCAGACGTGCCAGAGCCATGAGCCTGAGATGGCGGAACCACTCCCCGAACAGACCGAAACCACCTGCCAGACCCGCCTGAAGCCCCTGGCAAGCACGCCTGATCCACCTGCTCAACTAGCCGGAACCAACTTCCTGACATTCCAAAATCACCTGCCGGCTACGCCACAACCATTTGGTTAACTCTTCGGAATCACCTGCCGGGCTGGCTCCAGAACCACACAGCAGACACTCCGGAATCACAGGCCAGGCATTCCGGAACCACCTCTCAGAGGTGCCAGAACCAAATGACGGACACTCCGGTATCACCTGCCGGGCATGCCGGAACCACCTCTCAGAGGTGCCAGAACCACATGCCGGACACTGCGGAATCACCTGCAGGGCATGCTGGAACCACATGCTGGACATGCCGGAACCACCTGCCGGACATGCCGGAACCACCTGCCGGACATTCCAGAACCACCGGCTCGACTCGCCGGAACCATTGCCGGACATGCAAAATCACCTGCCGGCTACGCCAGAACCACTTGGCGAACACTCCGGTATCACCTGCCGGGCATGCCGGAACCACCTCTCAGAGGTGCCAGAACCACATGCCGGACACTCCGGAATCACCTGCCGGGCATGCCGGAACCACCGGCTCGACTCGCCGGAACCATTGCCGGACATGCAGAATCACCTGCTGGCTACAACAGAACCACTTGGCGAACACTCCGGAATCACCTGCCGGGCATGGCGGAACCACCTCTCAGACATGCCGGAACCACATGCCAATGTCACCGGAAGCACCTGCCGAGCAAGCCAGAACCACCTGCTCGACTCGCCAAAACCACCTGCTGGACACGCCAAAATCACCTGCCGGCTACGCCACAACCATTTGGTGAACGCTTCGGAATCACCTGCCGGGCTGGCTGGAACCACCTGCCGGTCACGCCAACATCACCTGCCAGCTATGCCAGAACCACTTGGCGGACACCATGGAAACACCTGTCGGGCCGGCCGGAACCACCTATCAGACGTGCCAGAACCATGTGCCTGAGATGCCGGAACCACACCCCGAACAGACGAAACCACCTGCCAGACCCGCCTGAACCACCTGCCGAGCACGCCGGAACCGCCTACTCGACTCGCCGGAACCACCTACTTGACACGCTAAAATCACCTGCCGGGTATGCCACAACCACTTGGTGGACACTCCGGAATCATCTGCCGGACATGCCAGAACCAGCTCTCAGACACACCAGAACCACGTGCCAGACACGCCGGAAGCACCTGCTGAGCATGCCTGAGCCAAATGCTCGACTTGCAAGAAACACCTGCCTGACACGCCAAAATCACCTGCCGGGTACGCCAGAACCACGTGGCGGACACTCCGGAATCACCTGTCGGGCATGCCGGAACCAACTCTCAGACGTGCCAGAACCTCGTGCCGGTCACGCCAGAACCACCTGCCGGACAGACCGGAAACACCTGCTGGATACGCCGCAACCACCAGCTCGACTCGCCGGAACCACCGCCGGACATGCAAAATGACCTGCCGGCTATGCCAGAACCACTTGGCGAACACTCCGGAATCACCTGTCGGGCCTGCCCGAACCACCTCTCAGACTTGCAAAAACCATGGTCCGGACACGCCGGTACCACCTGCCGAGTATGCCGGAACCACCTGATCCACTCCCCAGAACCACCTAGTGGACACGCCAGAATCACCTGCCGACTACGCCAGAACCAGTCGGCAGACACTCCGGAACCACCTGCCGGGCAGCGGGAACCACCTCTCAGAGGTGCCAGAACCACATGCCGGACACTCCGGAATCACCTGCCTGGCATGACGGAACCATCTCTCAGACGTGCCAGAACCATGTTCCGGAGACGCTGATACCACCTGCAGAGCTCGCCGGAACCACCTGCTGGACACGCCAAAATCACCTGCCAGCTACGCCAGAACCACACGGCAGACACTCCGGAATCACCTGCCGGGCTCTCTGGAACCACCTGCCGGTCACGCCAACATCACCTTTCAGCTATGCCAGAAACACTTGGCGGACACCATGGAAACACCTGTCGGGCCGACCGGAACCAACTCTCAGACGTGCCAGAACCTCGTGCCTGTCACGCCAGAACCACCTGCCGGACAGACCGGAAACACCTGCTGGATACGCCGCAGCCACAGGCTCGACTCGCCGGAACCACCGCCGGACACGCAAAATGACCTGCCGGTTATGCCAGAACCACTTGGCGAACACTCCGGAATCACCTGTCGGGCCTGCCGGAACCACCGCTCAGACTTGCCAAAACCATGTTCCGGACACGCCGGTACCTCCTGCCGAGTATGCGGGAACCACCTGATCCAATCCCCAGAACCACCTGCTGGATACGCCAGAATCACCTGCCGGCTACTCCAGGACCACTTGGCAGACACTGCGTAACCAACTGCCGGGCATGCCGGAACCACCTCTCAGAGGTGCCAGAACCATATGCCGGACACTCCGGAATCACCTGCCGGGCATGCCAGAACCACCTCTCAGAGGTGCCAGAACGACATGCCGGACACTCCCGAATCACCTGCCGGGCATGCCGGAACCATCTGTCAGACGTGCCAGAACCATGTGCCTGAGATGCCGGAACCACACCCCGAACAGACGAAACCACCTGCCAGACCCGCCTGAACCACCTTCCGAGCACGCCGGAACCACCTACTCGACTCGCTTGAACCACCTACCTGACACGCTAAAATCACCTGCCGGGTATGCCACAACCACTTGGTGGACATTCCGGAATCATCTGCCGGACATGCCAGAACCAGCTCTCAGACAAACCAGAACCACGTGCCAGACATGCCGGAAGCACCTGCTGAGCATGCCTGAGCCAAATGCTCAACTTGCAAGAAGCACCTGCCAGACACGCCAAAATCACCTGCCGGGTACGCCAGAACCATGTTGCGGACACTCCGGAATCACCTGTCGGGCATGCCGGAACCGCCTCTCAGACTTGCCAGAACCATGTTCCGGACACGCCGGTACCACCTGCCGAGTATGCCGGAACCACCTGATCCACTCCCCAGAACCACCTGCTGGACGCGCCAGAATCACCTGCCGACTACGCCAGAACCACTCGGCAGACACTCCGGAACCACCTGCCGGGCATGCCGGAACCACCTCTCAGAGGTGCCAGAACCACATGCCGAACACTCCGGAATCACCTGCCGGGCATGCCGGAACCACCTCTCAGAGGTGCCAGAACCACATGCCGGACACTCCCGAATCACCTGCCGGGCATGCCGGAACCATCTCTCATACGTGCAAGAACCTTGTTCCGGACATGCTGGTACCACCTGCCGAGCTCGCCGGAACCACCTGCTGTACACACCAAAATCACCTGCCAGCTACGCCAGAAGCACACGGCAGACACTCCGGAATCACCTGCCGGGCTGGCTGGAACCACCTGCCGGTCACGCCAAAATCACTTTTCAGCTACGCCAGAACCACTTGGCGGACACTCCGGAAACACCTCTCTGGCCGGCCGTAACCACCTCTCAGACGTGCCAGAACCATGTGCCTGAGATGCCGGAACCACTCCCCAAACAGACCGAAACCACCTGCCAGACCCGCCTGAACCCCCTGGCGAGCACGACTGATCCACCTGCTCAACTAGCCGGAACCAACTTCCTGACATTCCAAAATCACCTGCCGGCTACGCCACAACCATTTGGAGAACTCTTCCGAATCACCTGCCGGGCTGGCTCCAGAACCACTCGGCAGACACTCCGGAACCACCTGCCGGGCATGCCGGAACCAACTCTCACACGTGCCAGAACGTCGTGCCGGTCACGCCAGAACCACCTGCCGGACAGACCGGAAACACCTGCTGGACACGCCGGAACCACCGGCTCGACTCGGCGGAACCACCGCCGGACATGCAAAATAACCTGCCGACTACACCAGAACCAATGGCGAACAGTCCGGAATCACCTGTCGTGCATGCCGGAACCACCTCTCAGACTTGCCAGAACCATGTTCAGGAAACGCCCGTACCACCTGCCGAGTATGCCGGAACCACCTGATCCACTCCCCAGAACCACCTGCAGGACACACCAGAATCACCTGCCGGCTACGCCACAACCATTTGGTGAAATCTTCGGAATCACCTGCCAGGCTGGCTGGAACCACCTGCCGGTCACGCCAACATCACCTGCCAGCTATGCCAGAACCACTTGGCGGACACCATGGAAACACCTGTCGGGCCGGCCGGAACCACCTATCAGACGTGCCAGGACCACGTGGCTGAGATGCCGGAACCACACCCCGAACAGACCGAAACCAACTGCCAGACCCGCCTGAACCACCTGCCGAGCACGCCGGAACCACCTACTCGACTCGCTGGAACCACCTACCTGACACGCTAAAATCACCTGCCGGGTATGCCACAACCACTTGGTGGACACTCCGGAATCATCTGCCGGACATGCCAGAACCAGCTCTCAGACACACCAGAACCACGTGCCAGACACGCCGGAAGCACATGCTGAGCATGCCTGAGCCAAATGCTCGACTTGCAAGAAACACCTGCCAGACACGCCAAAATCACCTGCCGGGTACGCCAGAACCACATGCCGGACACTCCCGAATCACCTGTCGGGCATGCCGGAACCATCTCTCAGACGTGCCAGAACCTCGTGCCGGTCACGCCAGCAGCACCTGCCGGACACGCCGGAACCACCGGCTCGACTCGGCGGAACCACCGCCGGACATGCAAAATGACCTGCCGGCTACGCCAGAACCACTTGGCGAACACTCCGGAATCACCTGTCGGGTGTGCTGGAACCACCCCTCAGACTTGCCAGAACCATGTTCTGGACACGCCGGTACCACCTGCCGAGTTGCCGGAACCACCTGGTCCACTGCCCAGAACCACCTAGTGGACACGCCAGAATCACCTGCCGACTACGCCAGAACCACTCGGCAGACACTCCGGAACCACCTGCCGGGCATGCCGGAACCACCTCTCAGAGGTGCCAGAACCACATGCCGGAGACTCCGGTATCACCTGCCGGGCATGCCGGAACCACCTCTCAGAGGTGCCAGAACCACATGCCGGACACTCCGGAATCACCTGCCTGGCATGACGGAACCATCTCTCAGACGTGCCAGAACCAAGTTCCGTACACGCTGGTACCACCTGCCGAGCTCGCCGGAACCACCTGCTGGACACGCCAAAATCACCTGCCAGCTACGCCACAACCATTTGGTGAACTCTTCGGAATCACCTGCCGGGCTGGCTCCAGAACCACTCGGCAGACTCTCCGGAAACACCTGCCGGGCATGCCGGAACCACCTCTCAGACATGCCGGAACCACATGCCAATGACACCGGAAGCACCTGCCAAGCACGCCAGAACCACCTGCTCGACTCGCCAAAACCACCTGCTGGACAGGCCAAAATCACCTGCTGGCAATGCCACAACCATTTGGTGAACTCTTCGGAATCACCTGCCGGGCTTGCTGGAACCACCTGCCGGTCACGCCAACATCACTTGCCAGCTATGCCAGAACCACTTGGCGGACACCATGGAAACACCCGTAGGGCCGGCCGGAACCACCTCTCAGACGTGCCAGAACCATGAGCCTGAGATGCCGGAACCAAACCCCGAACAGACCGAAACCACCTGCCAGACACGCCTGAACCCCCTGGCGAGCACGCCTGATCCACCTGCACAACTAGCCGGAACCAACTTCCTGACACGCCAAAATCACCTGCCAGGTACACAAGAACCACTTGGTGGACACTCCGGAATCATCTGCTGGAGATGCCAGAACCAGCTCTCAGACACACCAGAACCACGTGCCAGAGACGCTGGAAGCACCTGCTGAGCATGCCTCAGCCACCTGCTCGACTGGCAACATACACCTGTCAGACAGGCGTAAATCACCTACCGGGTACGCCAGAAACACTTGGCGGACGCTCCGGAATCACCTGTCGGGCGTGACGGAACCACATCTCAGACTTGCCAGAACCATGTTCTGGACACGCCGGTACCACCTGCCGAGTATGCGGGAACCAGCTGATCCACTCCCCAGAACCACCTAGTGGACATGCCAAAATCAACTGCCGGCTACGCCAGAACCACTCGGCAGACACTCCGGAATCACAGGCCAGGCATTCCGGAACCACCTCTCAGAGGTGCCAGAACCAAATGCCGGAGACTCCGGTACACCTGCCGGGCATGCCGGAACCACCTCTCAGAGGTGCCAGAACCACATGCCGGACACTCCGGAATCACCTGCCGGGCATGCTGTAACCACATGCTGGACATGCCGGAACCACCTGCCGGACATGCCGGAACCACCTGCCGGACATTCCGGAACCACCGGCTCGACTCGCCAGAACCATTGCCGGACATGCAAAATCACCTGCAGGCTACGCCAGAACCACTTGGCGAACACTCCGGTATCACCTGCCGGGCATGCCGGAACCACCTCACAGAGGTGCCAGAACCACATGCCGGACACTCGGGAATCACCTGCCGGGCATGCCGGAACCACCTGCCGGACATGCCGGAACCACATGCCGGACATGCCGGAACCACCGGCTCGACTCACCGGAACCATTGCCGGACATGCAAAATCACCTGCTGGCTACGACAGAACCACTTGGCGAACACTCCGGAATCACCTGCCGGGCATGGCGGGACCACCTCTAAGACATGCCGGAAGCACATGCCAATGACACCGGAAGCACCTGCCGAGCAATCCAGAGCCACCTGCTCGACTCGCCAAAACCACTTGCTGGACACGCCAAAATCACCTGCCGGCTACGCCACAACCATTTGGTGAACGCTTCGGAATCACCTGCCGGTCTGACTGGAACCACCTGCCGGTCACGCCAAAATAACCTGCCAGCTATGCCAGAACCACTTGGCGGACACCATGGAAACACCTGTCGGGCCGGCCGGAACCACCTATCAGACATGCCAGAACCATGTGCCTGAGATGCCGGAACCACACCCCGAAAAGACCGAAACCACCTGCCAGACCCGCCTGAACCACCTGCCGAGCACGCCGGAACCGCCTACTCGACTCGCCAGAACCACCTACTTGACACGCTAAAATCACCTGCCGGGTATGCCACAACCACTTGGTGGACACTCCGGAATCATCTGCCGGACATGCCGGAACCAGCTCTCAGACACACCAGAACCACGTGCCGGAGACGCCGGAAGCACCTGCCGAGCATGCCGGAGCCACGTGCTCGACTCGCCAGAAACACCTGCCGGACACGCCAAAATCACCTGCCGGGTACGCCAGAACCACCTGGCGGACACTCCGAAACCACCTGTCGCGCATGCCGGAACCACCTCTCAGACGTGCCGGAAGCACGTGCCGGACACGCCGGAATCACCTACCAGACAGACCGGAACCACCTGCCGAGCACGCCGGAGCCACCTGTTCGACTCGCTGGAACCACCTGCCGGACAAGCCAATATCAACTGCTGGCTATGCCAGAACCACCTGGGGGACGGTCCGGAATCACCTGCCAGCCATGGCGGAACCACCTCTCAGACGTACCAGAACCACCTGCCGGAGGAGCTGGAAACACGTCCTGGACAGTCTGGAACCACCTGCCGGCCAAGCCTGAACCACCTGCCAAGCACAACGGAACAACCTGCTACACACGCCAAAATCACCTGTGTGTTATGCCAGAACCACTTGGAGGACTCTCTGGGATGACCTGCCGGGCATGCCGGAACCACCTCTCAAACGTGCCAGAACCATGTGGCGGACAGTCCGGAATCACATGTTGGGCATGCGCAACCACCTCTGAGACGTACCAGAACCACATGCCGTGCAGGCTGGAACCACCTACCGGACAGACCGGAATCACCTTTCGGGCATGCCGGAACCACCTGTCAGATGTGCCAGAAACACGTGCCGGAGACGCCGGAAGCACCTGCCAAGCACGTTGGAACCACCTGCTCAACTCTCCTGAACCACCTGCCGGACATGCCCAAATCACCTGCCGACTATGCCAGAACCACTTGGCGAACACTCCGGAATCACTTGCCGGGCATGCAGGAACCACCTCTCAGACATGCCAGAACCCCGTGCCAATGACCCCGGAAGCACCAGCCGAGCACGCCGGAACCACCTGCTCGACTCACCAGAACCACCTGCCGATCACGCAAAAATCACCTGCCGGCTACGCCACAACCAGTTGGTGAACACTTTGGAATCACCTGCCAGGCTTGCTGGAACCACCTGCCAGTCATGCCAAAATCACCTGCCAACTACGCCAGAACCGCTTGGCGGACACTGCGGAAACACCTGTCGGGCCGGCTGGAACCACATCTCAGACGTGCCAGAAACGTGTTCATGAGATGCTGGAACCACACCCCGAACAGACGGATACCACCTGCTGAGCACGCCGGAACCACCTGCTCGACTCACCGGTACCACCCACCTGACATGCCCAAATCACCAGCCGGGTATGCCAGAACCACTTGGCGGACACTCCGGAATCATCTGCCGGACATGCCGGAACCAGCTCTCAGACACACCAGAACCACGTGCCGGAGACGCCGGAAGCACCTGCCGAGCATGCCGGAGCCACCTGCTCGACTCGCCAGAAGCACCTGCCGGACACGCCAAAATCACCTGCCGGGTACGCCAGAACCACCTGGCGGACACTCCGAAACCACCTGTCGCGCATGCCGGAACCACCTCTCAGACGTGCCGGAAGCACGTGCCGGACACGCCGGAATCACCTACCCGACAGACCGGAACCACCTGCCGAGCACGCCGGAGCCACCTGTTCGACTCGATTGGAACCACCTGCCGGACAGGCCAATATCAACTGCTGGCTATGCCAGAACCACCTGGGGGACGGTCCGGAATCACCTGCCAGCCATGGCGGAACCACCTCTCAGACGTACCAGAACCACCTGCCGGAGAAGCTGGAAACACGTCCTGGACAGTCTGGAACCACCTGCCGGCCAAGCCTGAACCACCTGCCAAGCACAACGGAACAACCTGCCAGAGACGCCAAAATCACCTGCGTGTTATGCCAGAACCACTTGGAGGACTCTCTGGGATGACCTGCCGGGCATGCCGGAACCACCTCTCAGACGTGCCAGAAACCCGTGCCAATGACCCCGGAAGCACCAGCCGAGCACGCCGGAACCACCTGCTCGACTCGCCAGAACCACCTGCCGATCACGCAAAAATCGCCTGCCGGCTACGCCACAACCAGTTGGTGAACACTTTGGAATCACCTGCCAGGATACCTGGAAACACCGGCCAGTCATGCCAAAATCACCTGCCAACTATGCCAGAACCGCTTGGCGGACACTGCGGAAACACCTGTCGGGCCGGCTGGAACCACATCTCAGACGTGCCAGAAACGTGTTCATGAGATACTGGAACCACACCCCGAACAGACGGATACCACCTGCCAGAACCGCCTGAACCACCTGCTGAGCACGCCGGAACCACCTGCTCGAATCACCGGTACCACCTCCCTGACACGCCAAAATCACCTGCTGGGTATGCCAGAACCACTTGGCGGACACTCCGGAATCATCTGCCGGACATGCCGGAACCAGCTCTCAGACACACCAGAACCAAGTGCCGGAGAAGCCGGAAGCACCTGCCGAGCATGCCGGAGCCACCTGCTCGACTCGCCAGAAACACCTGCCGGACACGCCAAAATCACCTGCCGGGTATGCCAGAACCACCTGGCGGACACTACGGAATCACCTGCCGCGCATGCCGGAACCAACTCTCAGACGTGCCGGAAGCACGTGCCAGACACGCCGGAAACACCTACCGGACAGACCGGAACCACTGCCAAGAACACGGAGCCACCTGTTCGACTCGCTGGAACCACCTGCCGGACAGGCCAATATCAACTGCTGGCTATTCCAGAACCACCTGGGGGACAGTCCGGGATCACCTGCCAGCCATGGCGGAACCACCTCTCAGACGTACCAGAACCACCTGTCGGAGAAGCTGGAAACACGTCCTGGACAGACTGGAACCACGTGACGGCCATGCCTGAACCACCTGCCGAGCACGGCAGAACCACCTGCCGGACACGCCAAAATCACCTGCGGGCTATGCCAGAACCACTTGGACGACTCTCCGAAATGACCTGCCGGGCATGTTGGAACCACCTCTCAGACGTGCCAGAAGCACGTGGCGGACAGTCCGGAATCACCTGTTGGGCATACGCAACCACCTCTGAGACGTACCAGAACCACGTGCCGTGCACGCCGGAACCACCTACCGGACAGACCGGAATCAACTTTCGGGCATGCCGGAACCACCAGTCAGATGTGCCAGAAACACGTGCCGGAGACGCCGGAAGCACCTGCCGAGCACGTCGCAACCACCTGCTCAACTCGCCTGAACCACCTGCCGGACACGCCAAAATCACCTGCCCGCTACAGCAGCACCATTTCGGGGACAAGACGGAATCACGTGAGGGGCATGCCGGCACAGCCTCTCAGACTGAACCTCGTGCCGGACACCACAGAACCACCTGCCGGACAGACCGGAACCACCTGCCGGACACGCCGGAACCACCGGCTCGACCCGCCGGAACGACCGCTGGACATGCAAAATCACCTGCCAGCTACGCCGGAAACACTTGGCGAACACTCCGGAATCACCTGCCGGGCATGCCGGAACCACCTCTCAGATATGCCAGAACCACGTGCCAATGACCCCGGAAGCACCTGCCGAGCACGCCGGAACCACCTGCTCGACTCGCCGGAACCACCTGCCGGACACGCAAAAATCACCTGCCGGCTACGCCACAACCAGTTGGGGAACACTTCGGAATCACCTGCCGGGCTTGCTGGAACCACATGCCGGTTATGCCAAAATCACCTGCCAACTACGCCAGTACCACTTGGCGGACACTGTGGAAACAGCTGTCGGGCCGGCCGGAACCACATCTCAGACGTGCCAGAACCATGTGCATGAGATGCTGGAACCACACCCCGAACAGACGGAAAACACCTGCCAGACCCGTCTGAACAACCTGCCGAGTACGCCGGAGCCACCTGCTCGACTCGCCGGAACCACCTACCTGACATGCCCAAATCACCAGCCGGGTATGCCAGAACCACTTGGCGGACACTCCGGAATCATCTGCCGGACATGCCGGAACCAGCTCTCAGACACACCAGAACCACGTGCCGGAGACGCCGGAAGCACCTGCCGAGCATGCCGGAGCCACCTGCTCGACTCGCCAGAAACACCTGCCGGACACGCCAAAATCACCTGCCGGGTACGCCAGAACCACCTGGCGGACACTCCGAAACCACCTGTCGCGCATGCCGGAACCACCTCTCAGACGTGCCGGAAGCATGTGCCGGACACGCCGGAATCACCTACCGGACAGTCCGGAACCACCTGCCGAGCACGCCGGAGCCACCTGTTCGACTCGCTGGAACCACCTGCCGGACAGGCCAATATCAACTGCTGGCTATGCCAGAACCACCTGGGGGACGGTCCGGAATCACCTGCCAGCCCTGGCGGAACCACCTCTCAGACGTACCAGAACCACCTGCCGGAGAAGCTGGAAACACGTCCTGGACAGTCTGGAACCACCTGCCGGCCAAGCCTGAACCACCTGCCAAGCACAACGGAACAACCTGCCAGAGACGCCAAAATCACCTGCGTGTTATGCCAGAACCACTTGGAGGACTCTCTGGGATGACCTGCCGGGCATGCCGGAACCACCTCTCAGACGTGCCAGAAACCCGTGCCAATGACCCCGGAAGCACCAGCCGAGCACGCCGGAACCACCTGCTCGACTCGCCAGAACCACCTGCCGATCACGCAAAAATCGCCTGCCGGCTACGCCACAACCAGTTGGTGAACACTTTGGAATCACCTGCCAGGATACCTGGAAACACCGGCCAGTCATGCCAAAATCACCTGCCAACTATGCCAGAACCGCTTGGCGGACACTGCGGAAACACCTGTCGGGCCGGCTGGAACCACATCTCAGACGTGCCAGAAACGTGTTCATGAGATACTGGAACCACACCCCGAACAGACGGATACCACCTGCCAGAACCGCCTGAACCACCTGCTGAGCACGCCGGAACCACCTGCTCGAATCACCGGTACCACCTCCCTGACACGCCAAAATCACCTGCTGGGTATGCCAGAACCACTTGGCGGACACTCCGGAATCATCTGCCGGACATGCCGGAACCAGCTCTCAGACACACCAGAACCAAGTGCCGGAGAAGCCGGAAGCACCTGCCGAGCATGCCGGAGCCACCTGCTCGACTCGCCAGAAACACCTGCCGGACACGCCAAAATCACCTGCCGGGTATGCCAGAACCACCTGGCGGACACTACGGAATCACCTGCCGCGCATGCCGGAACCAACTCTCAGACGTGCCGGAAGCACGTGCCAGACACGCCGGAAACACCTACCGGACAGACCGGAACCACTGCCAAGAACACGGAGCCACCTGTTCGACTCGCTGGAACCACCTGCCGGACAGGCCAATATCAACTGCTGGCTATTCCAGAACCACCTGGGGGACAGTCCGGGATCACCTGCCAGCCATGGCGGAACCACCTCTCAGACGTACCAGAACCACCTGTCGGAGAAGCTGGAAACACGTCCTGGACAGACTGGAACCACGTGACGGCCATGCCTGAACCACCTGCCGAGCACGGCAGAACCACCTGCCGGACACGCCAAAATCACCTGCGGGCTATGCCAGAACCACTTGGACGACTCTCCGAAATGACCTGCCGGGCATGTTGGAACCACCTCTCAGACGTGCCAGAAGCACGTGGCGGACAGTCCGGAATCACCTGTTGGGCATACGCAACCACCTCTGAGACGTACCAGAACCACGTGCCGTGCACGCCGGAACCACCTACCGGACAGACCGGAATCAACTTTCGGGCATGCCGGAACCACCAGTCAGATGTGCCAGAAACACGTGCCGGAGACGCCGGAAGCACCTGCCGAGCACGTCGCAACCACCTGCTCAACTCGCCTGAACCACCTGCCGGACACGCCAAAATCACCTGCCCGCTACAGCAGCACCATTTCGGGGACAAGACGGAATCACGTGAGGGGCATGCCGGCACAGCCTCTCAGACTGAACCTCGTGCCGGACACCACAGAACCACCTGCCGGACAGACCGGAACCACCTGCCGGACACGCCGGAACCACCGGCTCGACCCGCCGGAACGACCGCTGGACATGCAAAATCACCTGCCAGCTACGCCGGAAACACTTGGCGAACACTCCGGAATCACCTGCCGGGCATGCCGGAACCACCTCTCAGATATGCCAGAACCACGTGCCAATGACCCCGGAAGCACCTGCCGAGCACGCCGGAACCACCTGCTCGACTCGCCGGAACCACCTGCCGGACACGCAAAAATCACCTGCCGGCTACGCCACAACCAGTTGGGGAACACTTCGGAATCACCTGCCGGGCTTGCTGGAACCACATGCCGGTTATGCCAAAATCACCTGCCAACTACGCCAGTACCACTTGGCGGACACTGTGGAAACAGCTGTCGGGCCGGCCGGAACCACATCTCAGACGTGCCAGAACCATGTGCATGAGATGCTGGAACCACACCCCGAACAGACGGAAAACACCTGCCAGACCCGTCTGAACAACCTGCCGAGTACGCCGGAGCCACCTGCTCGACTCGCCGGAACCACCTACCTGACATGCCCAAATCACCAGCCGGGTATGCCAGAACCACTTGGCGGACACTCCGGAATCATCTGCCGGACATGCCGGAACCAGCTCTCAGACACACCAGAACCACGTGCCGGAGACGCCGGAAGCACCTGCCGAGCATGCCGGAGCCACCTGCTCGACTCGCCAGAAACACCTGCCGGACACGCCAAAATCACCTGCCGGGTACGCCAGAACCACCTGGCGGACACTCCGAAACCACCTGTCGCGCATGCCGGAACCACCTCTCAGACGTGCCGGAAGCATGTGCCGGACACGCCGGAATCACCTACCGGACAGTCCGGAACCACCTGCCGAGCACGCCGGAGCCACCTGTTCGACTCGCTGGAACCACCTGCCGGACAGGCCAATATCAACTGCTGGCTATGCCAGAACCACCTGGGGGACGGTCCGGAATCACCTGCCAGCCCTGGCGGAACCACCTCTCAGACGTACCAGAACCACCTGCCGGAGAAGCTGGAAACACGTCCTGGACAGTCTGGAACCACCTGCCGGCCAAGCCTGAACCACCTGCCAAGCACAACGGAACAACCTGCCAGAGACGCCAAAATCACCTGCGTGTTATGCCAGAACCACTTGGAGGACTCTCTGGGATGACCTGCCGGGCATGCCGGAACCACCTCTCAGACGTGCCAGAAACCCGTGCCAATGACCCCGGAAGCACCAGCCGAGCACGCCGGAACCACCTGCTCGACTCGCCAGAACCACCTGCCGATCACGCAAAAATCGCCTGCCGGCTACGCCACAACCAGTTGGTGAACACTTTGGAATCACCTGCCAGGATACCTGGAAACACCGGCCAGTCATGCCAAAATCACCTGCCAACTATGCCAGAACCGCTTGGCGGACACTGCGGAAACACCTGTCGGGCCGGCTGGAACCACATCTCAGACGTGCCAGAAACGTGTTCATGAGATACTGGAACCACACCCCGAACAGACGGATACCACCTGCCAGAACCGCCTGAACCACCTGCTGAGCACGCCGGAACCACCTGCTCGAATCACCGGTACCACCTCCCTGACACGCCAAAATCACCTGCTGGGTATGCCAGAACCACTTGGCGGACACTCCGGAATCATCTGCCGGACATGCCGGAACCAGCTCTCAGACACACCAGAACCAAGTGCCGGAGAAGCCGGAAGCACCTGCCGAGCATGCCGGAGCCACCTGCTCGACTCGCCAGAAACACCTGCCGGACACGCCAAAATCACCTGCCGGGTATGCCAGAACCACCTGGCGGACACTACGGAATCACCTGCCGCGCATGCCGGAACCAACTCTCAGACGTGCCGGAAGCACGTGCCAGACACGCCGGAAACACCTACCGGACAGACCGGAACCACTGCCAAGAACACGGAGCCACCTGTTCGACTCGCTGGAACCACCTGCCGGACAGGCCAATATCAACTGCTGGCTATTCCAGAACCACCTGGGGGACAGTCCGGGATCACCTGCCAGCCATGGCGGAACCACCTCTCAGACGTACCAGAACCACCTGTCGGAGAAGCTGGAAACACGTCCTGGACAGACTGGAACCACGTGACGGCCATGCCTGAACCACCTGCCGAGCACGGCAGAACCACCTGCCGGACACGCCAAAATCACCTGCCCGCTACAGCAGCACCATTTCGGGGACAAGACGGAATCACGTGAGGGGCATGCCGGCACAGCCTCTCAGACTGAACCTCGTGCCGGACACCACAGAACCACCTGCCGGACAGACCGGAACCACCTGCCGGACACGCCGGAACCACCGGCTCGACCCGCCGGAACGACCGCTGGACATGCAAAATCACCTGCCAGCTACGCCGGAAACACTTGGCGAACACTCCGGAATCACCTGCCGGGCATGCCGGAACCACCTCTCAGATATGCCAGAACCACGTGCCAATGACCCCGGAAGCACCTGCCGAGCACGCCGGAACCACCTGCTCGACTCGCCGGAACCACCTGCCGGACACGCAAAAATCACCTGCCGGCTACGCCACAACCAGTTGGGGAACACTTCGGAATCACCTGCCGGGCTTGCTGGAACCACCTGCCGGTCATGCCAAAATCACCTGCCAACTACGCCAGTACCACTTGGCGGACACTGTGGAAACAGCTGTCGGGCCGGCCGGAACCACATCTCAGATGTGCCAGAACCATGTGCATGAGATGCTGGAACCACACCCCGAACAGACGGAAAACACCTGCCAGACCCGTCTGAACAACCTGCCGAGTACGCCGGAGCCACCTGCTCGACTCGCCGGAACCACCTACCTGACATGCCCAAATCACCAGCCGGGTATGCCAGAACCACTTGGCGGACACTCCGGAATCATCTGCCGGACATGCCGGAACCAGCTCTCAGACACACCAGAACCACGTGCCGGAGACGCCGGAAGCACCTGCCGAGCATGCCGGAGCCACCTGCTCGACTCGCCAGAAACACCTGCCGGACACGCCAAAATCACCTGCCGGGTACGCCAGAACCACCTGGCGGACACTCCGAAACCACCTGTCCCGCATGCCGGAACCACCTCTCAGACGTGCCGGAAGCACGTGCCGGACACGCCGGAATCACCTACCGGACAGTCCGGAACCACCTGCCGAGCACGCCGGAGCCACCTGTTCGACTCGCTGGAACCACCTGCCGGACAGGCCAATATCAACTGCTGGCTATGCCAGAACCACCTGGGGGACGGTCCGGAATCACCTGCCAGCCATGGCGGAACCACCTCTCAGACGTACCAGAACCACCTGCCGGAGAAGCTGGAAACACGTCCTGGGCAGTCTGGAACCACCTGCCGGCCAAGCCTGAACCACCTGCCAAGCACAACGGAACAACCTGCCAGACACGCCAAAATCACCTGCGTGTTATGCCAGAACCACTTGGAGGACTCTCTGGGATGACCTGCCGGGCATGCCGGAACCACCTCTCAGACGTGCCAGAACCATGTGGCGGACAGTCCGGAATCACCTGTTGGGCATGCGCAACCACCTCTGAGACGTACCAGAACCACATGCCGTGCAGGCTGGAACCACCTACCGGACAGACCGGAATCACCTTTCGGGCATGCCGGAACCACCTGTCAGATGTGCCAGAAACACGTGCCGGAGACGCCGGAAGCACCTGCCGAGCACGTTGGAACCACCTGCTCAACTCGCCTGAACCACCTGCCGGACATGCCCAAATCACCTGCCGACTATGCCAGAACCACTTGGCGAACACTCCGGAATCACTTGCCGGGCATGCAGGAACCACCTCTCAGACATGCCAGAACCCCGTGCCAATGACCCCGGAAGCACCAGCCGAGCACGCCGGAACCACCTGCTCGACTCGCCAGAACCACCTGCCGATCACGCAAAAATCACCTGCCGGCTACGCCAAACCAGTTGGTGAACACTTTGGAATCACCTGCCAGGCTTGCTGGAACCACCTGCCAGTCATGCCAAAATCACCTGCCAACTACGCCAGAACCGCTTGGCGGACACTGCGGAAACACCTGTCGGGCCGGCTGGAACCACAGCTCAGACGTGCCAGAAACGTGTTCATGAGATGCTGGAACCACACCCCGAACAGACGGATACCACCTGCCAGAACCGCCTGAACCACCTGCTGAGCACGCCGGAACCACCTGCTCGAATCACCGGTACCACCTCCCTGACACGCCAAAATCACCTGCTGGGTATGCCAGAACCACTTGGCGGACACTCCGGAATCATCTGCCGGACATGCCGGAACCAGCTCTCAGACACACCAGAACCAAGTGCCGGAGACGCCGGAAGCACCTGCCGAGCATGCCGGAGCCACCTGCTCGACTCGCCAGAAACACCTGCCGGACACGCCAAAATCACCTGCCGGGTATGCCAGAACCACCTGGCGGACACTACGGAATCACCTGCCGCGCATGCCAGAACCAACTCTCAGACGTGCCGGAAGCACGTGCCAGACACGCCGGAAACACCTACCGGACAGAGCGGAACCACCTGCCAAGAACACCGGAGCCACCTGTTCGACTCGCTGGAACCACCTGCCGGACAGGCCAATATCAACTGCTGGCTATTCCAGAACCACCTGGGGGACAGTCCGGGATCACCTGCCAGCCATGGCGGAACCACCTCTCAGACGGACCAGAACCACCTGTCGGAGAAGCTGGAAACACGTCCTGGACAGACTGGAACCACGTGACGGCCATGCCTGAACCACCTGCCGAGCACGGCAGAACCACCTGCCGGACACGCCAAAATCACCTGCGGGCTACGCCAGAACCACTTGGACGACTCTCCGAAATGACCTGCCGGGCATGTTGGAACCACCTCTCAGACGTGCCAGAAGCACGTGGCGGACAGTCCGGAATCACCTGTTGGGCATACGCAACCACCTGTGAGACGTACCAGAACCACGTGCCGTGCACGCCGGAACCACCTACCGGACAGACCGGAATCAACTTTCGGGCATGCCGGAACCACCAGTCAGATGTGCCAGAAACACGTGCCGGAGACGCCGGAAGCACCAGCCGAGCACGTCGCAACCACCTGCTCAACTCGCCTGAACCACCTGCCGGACACGCCAAAATCACCTGCCCGCTACACCAGCACCACTTCGGGGACAAGCCGGAATCACGTGAGGGGCATGCCGGCACAGCCTCTCAGACTGAACCTCGTGCCGGACACAACAGAACCACCTGCCGGACAGACCGGAACCACCTGCCGGACACGCGGAACCAGCGGCTCGACTCGCCGGAACCACCGCCGGACATGCAAAATGACCTGCCGGCTACGCCAGAACCACTTGGCGAACACTCCGGAATCACATGTCGGGCATGCCGGAACCGCCTCTCAGACTTGCCAGAACCATGTTCCGGACACGCTGGTACCACCGGCCGAGTATGCCGGAACCACCTGATCCACTCCCCAGAACCACCTGCTGGACACGCCAGAATCACCTGCCGACTACGCCAGAACCACTCGGCAGACACTCCGGAACCACCTGCCGGGCATGCCGGAACCACCTCTCAGAGGTGCCAGAACCACATGCCGAACACTCCAGAATCACCTGCCAGGCATGCCGGAACCACCTCTCAGAGGTGCCAGAACCACATGCCGGACACTCCCGAATTACCTGCCGGGCATGCCGGAACCATCTCTCAGACGTGCCAGACCATGATCCGGACACGCTGCTACCACCTGCCGAGCTCGCTGGAACCACCTGCTGGACACGCCAATATCACCTGCCAGCTGTGCCAGAACCACTTGGCGGACACCATGGAAACACCTGTCGGGCCAGCCGGAACCACCTCTCAGACGTGCCAGAACCATGAGCCTGAGATGGCGGAACCACTCCCCGAACAGACCGAAACCACCTGCCAGACCCGCCTGAAGCCCCTGGCAAGCACGCCTGATCCACCTGCTCAACTAGCCGGAACCAACTTCCTGACATTCCAAAATCACCTGCCGGCTACGCCACAACCATTTGGTTAACTCTTCGGAATCACCTGCCGGGCTGGCTCCAGAACCACACAGCAGACACTCCGGAATCACAGGCCAGGCATTCCGGAACCACCTCTCAGAGGTGCCAGAACCAAATGACGGACACTCCGGTATCACCTGCCGGGCATGCCGGAACCACCTCTCAGAGGTGCCAGAACCACATGCCGGACACTGCGGAATCACCTGCAGGGCATGCTGGAACCACATGCTGGACATGCCGGAACCACCTGCCGGACATGCCGGAACCACCTGCCGGACATTCCAGAACCACTGGCTCGACTCGCCGGAACCATTGCCGGACATGCAAAATCACCTGCCGGCTACGCCAGAACCACTTGGCGAACACTCCGGTATCACCTGCCGGGCATGCCGGAACCACCTCTCAGAGGTGCCAGAACCACATGCCGGACACTCCGGAATCACCTGCCGGGCATGCCGGAACCACCTGCCGGACATGCCGGAACCACATGCCGGACATGCCGGAACCACCGGCTCGACTCGCCGGAACCATTGCCGGACATGCAGAATCACCTGCTGGCTACGACAGAACCACTTGGCGAACACTCCGGAATCACCTGCCGGGCATGGCGGAACCACCTCTCAGACATGCCGGAACCACATGCCAATGTCACCGGAAGCACCTGCCGAGCAAGCCAGAGCCACCTGCTCGACTCGCCAAAACCACCTGCTGGACACGCCAAAATCACCTGCCGGCTACGCCACAACCATTTGGTGAACGCTTCGGAATCACCTGCCGGGCTGGCTGGAACCACCTGCCGGTCACGCCAACATCACCTGCCAGCTATGCCAGAACCACTTGGCGGACACCATGGAAACACCTGTCGGGCCGGCCGGAACCACCTATCAGACGTGCCAGAACCATGTGCCTGAGATGCCGGAACCACACCCCGAACAGACGAAACCACCTGCCAGACCCGCCTGAACCACCTGCCGAGCACGCCGGAACCGCCTACTCGACTCGCCGGAACCACCTACTTGACACGCTAAAATCACCTGCCGGGTATGCCACAACCACTTGGTGGACACTCCGGAATCATCTGCCGGACATGCCAGAACCAGCTCTCAGACACACCAGAACCACGTGCCAGACACGCCGGAAGCACCTGCTGAGCATGCCTGAGCCAAATGCTCGACTTGCAAGAAACACCTGCCTGACACGCCAAAATCACCTGCCGGGTACGCCAGAACCACGTGGCGGACACTCCGGAATCACCTGTCGGGCATGCCGGAACCAACTCTCAGACGTGCCAGAACCTCGTGCCGGTCACGCCAGAACCACCTGCCGGACAGACCGGAAACACCTGCTGGATACGCCGCAACCACCAGCTCGACTCGCCGGAACCACCGCCGGACATGCAAAATGACCTGCCGGCTATGCCAGAACCACTTGGCGAACACTCCGGAATCACCTGTCGGGCCTGCCCGAACCACCTCTCAGACTTGCAAAAACCATGGTCCGGACACGCCGGTACCACCTGCCGAGTATGCCGGAACCACCTGATCCACTCCCCAGAACCACCTAGTGGACACGCCAGAATCACCTGCCGACTACGCCAGAACCAGTCGGCAGACACTCCGGAACCACCTGCCGGGCAGCCGGAACCACCTCTCAGAGGTGCCAGAACCGCATGCCCGAGACTCCGGTATCACCTGCCGGGCAAGCCGGAACCACCTCTCAGAGGTGCCAGAACCAAATGCCGGACACTCCGGAATCACCTGCCTGGCATGACGGAACCATCTCTCAGACGTGCCAGAACCATGTTCCGGAGACGCTGATACCACCTGCAGAGCTCGCCGGAACCACCTGCTGGACACGCCAAAATCACCTGCCAGCTACGCCAGAACCACACGGCAGACACTCCGGAATCACCTGCCGGGCTCTCTGGAACCACCTGCCGGTCACGCCAACATCACCTTTCAGCTATGCCAGAACCACTTGGCGGACACCATGGAAACACCTGTCGGGCCGACCGGAACCAACTCTCAGACGTGCCAGAACCTCGTGCCTGTCACGCCAGAACCACCTGCCGGACAGACCGGAAACACCTGCTGGATACGCCGCAGCCACAGGCTCGACTCGCCGGAACCACCGCCGGACACGCAAAATGACCTGCCGGTTATGCCAGAACCACTTGGCGAACACTCCGGAATCACCTGCCGGGCATGCCGGAACCACCTCTCAGAGGTGCCAGAACCACATGCCGGACACTCCCGAATCACCTGCCGGGCATGCCGGAACCATCTCTCAGACGTGCAAGAACCTTGTTCCGGACATGCTGGTACCACCTGCCGAGCTCGCCGGAACCACCTGCTGTACACACCAAAATCACCTGCCAGCTACGCCAGAACCACACGGCAGACACTCCGGAATCACCTGCCGGGCTGGCTGGAACCACCTGCCGGTCACGCCAACATCACCTTTCAGCTACGCCAGAACCACTTGGCGGACACTCCGGAAACACCTCTCTGGCCGGCCGTAACCACCTCTCAGACGTGCCAGAACCATGTGCCTGAGATGCCGGAACCACTCCCCAAACAGACCGAAACCACCTGCCAGACCCGCCTGAACCCCCTGGCGAGCACGACTGATCCACCATCTCAACTAGCCGGAACCAACTTCCTGACATTCCAAAATCACCTGCCGGCTACACCACAACCATTTGGAGAACTCTTCCGAATCACCTGCCGGGCTGGCTCCAGAACCACTCGGCAGACACTCCGGAACCACCTGCCGGGCATGCCGGAACCAACTCTCACACGTGCCAGAACGTCGTGCCGGTCACGCCAGAAACCACCTGCCGGACAGACCGGAAACACCTGCTGGACACGCCGGAACCACCGGCTCGACTCGGCGGAACCACCGCCGGACATGCAAAATGACCTGCCGGCTACGCCAGAACCACTTGGCGAACACTCCGGAATCACCTGTCGGGTGTGCTGTAACCACCCCTCAGACTTGCCAGAACCATGTTCTGGACACGCCGGTACCACCTGCCGAGTTGCCGGAACCACCTGGTCCACTCCCCAGAACCACCTAGTGGACACGCCAGAATCACCTGCCGACTACGCCAGAACCACTCGGCAGACACTCCGGAACCACCTGCCGGGCATGCCGGAACCACCTCTCAGAGGTGCCAGAACCACATGCCGGAGACTCCGGTATCACCTGCCGGGCATGCCGGAACCACCTCTCAGAGGTGCCAGAACCACATGCCGGACACTCCGGAATCACCTGCCTGGCATGACGGAACCATCTCTCCGACGTGCCAGAACCAAGTTCCGTACACGCTGGTACCACCTGCCGAGCTCGCCGGAACCACCTGCTGGACACGCCAAAATCACCTGCCAGCTACGCCACAACCATTTGGTGAACTCTTCGGAATCACCTGCCGGGCTGGCTCCAGAACCACTCGGCAGACTCTCCGGAAACACCTGCCGGGCATGCCGGAACCACCTCTCAAACATGCCGGAACCACATGCCAATGACACCGGAAGCACCTGCCAAGCACGCCAGAACCACCTGCTCGACTCGCCAAAACCACCTGCTGGACAGGCCAAAATCACCTGCTGGCAATGCCACAACCATTTGGTGAACTCTTCGGAATCACCTGCCCGGCTTGCTGGAACCACCTGCCGGTCACGCCAACATCACTTGCCAGCTATGCCAGAACCACTTGGCGGACACCATGGAAACACCCGTAGGGCCGGCCGGAACCACCTCTCAGACATGCCAGAACCATGAGCCTGAGATGCCGGAACCAAACCCCGAACAGACCGAAACCACCTGCCAGACACGCCTGAACCCCCTGGCGAGCACGCCTGATCCACCTGCACAACTAGCCGGAACCAACTTCCTGACACGCCAAAATCACCTGCCAGGTACACAAGAACCACTTGGTGGACACTCCGGAATCATCTGCTGGAGATGCCAGAACCAGCTCTCAGACACACCAGAACCACGTGCCAGAGACGCTGGAAGCACCTGCTGAGCATGCCTCAGCCACCTGCTCGACTGGCAACATACACCTGTCAGACAGGCGTAAATCACCTACCGGGTACGCCAGAAACACTTGGCGGACGCTCCGGAATCACCTGTCGGGCGTGACGGAACCACATCTCAGACTTGCCAGAACCATGTTCTGGACACGCCGGTACCACCTGCCGAGTATGCGGGAACCAGCTGATCCACTCCCCAGAACCACCTAGTGGACATGCCAAAATCAACTGCCGGCTACGCCAGAACCACTCGGCAGACACTCCGGAATCACAGGCCAGGCATTCCGGAACCACCTCTCAGAGGTGCCAGAACCAAATGCCGGAGACTCCGGTACACCTGCCGGGCATGCCGGAACCACCTCTCAGAGGTGCCAGAACCACATGCCGGACACTCCGGAATCACCTGCCGGGCATGCTGTAACCACATGCTGCACATGCCGGAACCACCTGCCGGACATGCCGGAACCACCTGCCGGACATTCCGGAACCACCGGCTCGACTCGCCAGAACCATTGCCGGACATGCAAAATCACCTGCAGGCTACGCCAGAACCACTTGGCGAACACTCCGGTATCACCTGCCGGGCATGCCGGAACCACCTCACAGAGGTGCCAGAACCACATGCCGGACACTCCGGAATCACCTGCCGGGCATGCCGGAACCACCTGCCGGACATGCCGGAACCACATGCCGGACATGCCGGAACCACCGGCTCGACTCGCCGGAACCATTGCCGGACATGCAAAATCACCTGCTGGCTACGACAGAACCACTTGGCGAACACTCCGGAATCACCTGCCGGGCATGGCGGGACCACCTCTAAGACATGCCGGAAGCACATGCCAATGACACCGGAAGCACCTGCCGAGCAATCCAGAACCACCTGCTCGACTCGCCAAAACCACTTGCTGGACACGCCAAAATCACCTGCCGGCTACGCCACAACCATTTGGTGAACGCTTCGGAATCACCTGCCGGTCTGACTGGAACCACCTGCCAGTCACGCCAAAATAACCTGCCAGCTATGCCAGAACCACTTGGCGGACACCATGGAAACACCTGTCGGGCCGGCCGGAACCACCTATCAGACATGCCAGAACCATGTGCCTGAGATGCCGGCACCACACCCCGAACAGACCGAAACCACCTGCCAGACCCGCCTGAACCACCTGCCGAGCACGCCGGAACCGCCTACTCGACTCGCCGGAACCACCTACTTGGCACGCTAAAATCACCTGCCGGGTATGCCACAACCACTTGGTGGACACTCCGGAATCATCTGCCGGACATGCCGGAACCAGCTCTCAGACACACCAGAACCACGTGCCGGAGACGCCGGAAGCACCTGCCGAGCATGCCGGAGCCACCTGCTCGACTCGCCAGAAACACCTGCCGGACACGCCAAAATCACCTGCCGGGTACGCCAGAACCACCTGGCGGACACTCCGAAACCACCTGTCGCGCATGCCGGAACCACCTCTCAGACGTGCCGGAAGCACGTGCCGGACACGCCGGAATCACCTACCAGACAGACCGGAACCACCTGCCGAGCACGCCGGAGCCACCTGTTCGACTCGCTGGAACCACCTGCCGGACAAGCCAATATCAACAGCTGGCTATGCCAGAACCACCTGGGGGACGGTCCGGAATCACCTGCCAGCCATGGCGGAACCACCTCTCAGACGTACCAGAACCACCTGCCGGAGGAGCTGGAAACACGTCCTGGACAGTCTGGAACCACCTGCCGGCCAAGCCTGAACCACCTGCCAAGCACAACGGAACAACCTGCTACACACGCCAAAATCACCTGTGTGTTATGCCAGAACCACTTGGAGGACTCTCTGGGATGACCTGCCGGGCATGCCGGAACCACCTCTCAAACGTGCCAGAACCATGTGGCGGACAGTCCGGAATCACCTGTTGGGCATGCGCAACCACCTCTGAGACGTACCAGAACCACATGCCGTGCAGGCTGGAACCACCTACCGGACAGACCGGAATCACCTTTCGGGCATGCCGGAACCACCTGTCAGATGTGCCAGAAACACGTGCCGGAGACGCCGGAAGCACCTGCCAAGCACGTTGGAACCACCTGCTCAACTCGCCTGAACCACCTGCCGGACATGCCCAAATCACCTGCCGACTATGCCAGAACCACTTGGCGAACACTCCGGAATCACTTGCCGGGCATGCAGGAACCACCTCTCAGACATGCCAGAACCCCGTGCCAATGACCCCGGAAGCACCAGCCGAGCACGCCGGAACCACCTGCTCGACTCGCCAGAACCACCTGCCGATCACGCAAAAATCACCTGCCGGCTACGCCACAACCAGTTGGTGAACACTTTGGAATCACCTGCCAGGCTTGCTGGAACCACCTGCCAGTCATGCCAAAATCACCTGCCAACTACGCCAGAACCGCTTGGCGGACACTGCGGAAACACCTGTCGGGCCGGCTGGAACCACATCTCAGACGTGCCAGAAACGTGTTCATGAGATGCTGGAACCACACCCCGAACAGACGGATACCACCTGCCAGAACCGCCTGAACCACCTGCTGAGCACGCCGGAACCACCTGCTCGAATCACGGGTACCACCTCCCTGACACGCCAAAATCACCTGCTGGGTATGCCAGAACCACTTGGCGGACACTCCGGAATCATCTGCCGGACATGCCGGAACCAGCTCTCAGACACACCAGAACCAAGTGCCGGAGACTCAGGAAGCACCTGCCGAGCATGCCGGAGCCACCTGCTCGACTCGCCAGAAACACCTGCCGGACACACCAAAATCGCCTGCCGGGTACGCCACAACCACCTGGCGGACACTCCGGAATCACCTGTCGCGCATGACGGAACCACCTCTCAGACGTGCCGGAAGCACGTGTCAGACACGCCGGAAACACCTACCGGACAGACCGGAACCACCTGCCAAGAACGCCGGAGCCACCTGTTCGACTCGCTGGAACCACCTGCCGGACAGGCCAATATCAACTGCTGGCTATGCCAGAACCACCTGGGGGACAGTCCGGGATCACCTGCCAGCCATGGCGGAACCACCTCTCAGTCGTACCAGAACCACCTGCCGGAGAAGCTGGAAACACGTCCTGGACAGACTGGAACCACGTGACGGCCATGCCTGAACCACCTGCCGAGCACGGCGGAACCACCTGCCGGACACGCCAAAATCACCTGCGGGCTACGCCAGAACCACTTGGACGACTCTCCGAAATGACCTGCCGGGCATGTTGGAACCACCTCTCAGACGTGCCAGAAGCACGTGGCTGACAGTCCGGAATCACCTGTTGGGCATACGCAACCACCTCTGAGACGTACCAGAACCACGTGCCGTGCACGCCGGAACCACCTACCGGACAGACCGGAATCAACATTTGGGCATTCCGGAACCACCAGTCACATGTGCCAGAAACACGTGCCGGAGACGCCGGAAGCACCTGCCGAGCACGTCGCAACCACCTGCTCAACTCGCCTGAACCACCTGCCGGACACGCCAAAATCACCTGCCCGCTACACCAGCACCACTTCGGGGACAAGCCGGAATCACGTGAGGGGCATGCCGGCACAGCCTCTTAGACTGAACCTCGTGCCGGACACCACAGAACCACCTGCCGGACAGACCGGAACCACCTGCCGGACACGCCGGAACCACCGGCTCGACCCGCCGGAACGACCGCTGGACGTGCAAAATCACCTGCCGGCTACGCCGGAAACACTTGGCGAACACTCCGGAATCACCTTCCGGGCATGCCGGAACCACCTCTCAGATATGCCAGAACCACGTGCCAATGACCCCGGAAGCACCTGCCGAGCACGCCGGAACCACCTGCTCGACTCGCCAGAACCACCTGCCGGACACGCAAAAATCACCTGCCGGCTACGCCACAACCAATTTGGGAACACTTCGGAATCACCTGCCGGGCTTGCTGGAACCACCTGCCGGTCATGCCAAAATCACCTGCCAACTACACCAGTACCACTTGGCGGACACCTTGGAAACACCTGTCGGGCCGGCCGGAACCACATCTCAGACGTGCCAGAACCATGTGCATGAGATGCTGGAACCACACCCCGAACAGACGGAAAACACCTGCCAGTCCCGTCTGAACAACCTGCCGAGCACGCCGGAGCCACCTGCTCGACTCGCCGGAACCACCTACCTGACATGCCCAAATCACCAGCCGGGTATGCCAGAACCACTTGCCGGACACTCCGGAATCATCTGCCGGACATGCCGGAACCAGCTCTCAGACACACCAGAACCACGTGCCGGAGACGCCGGAAGCACCTGCCGAGCATGCCGGAGCCACCTGCTCGACTCCCCAGAAACACCTGCCGGACACGCCAAAATCAACTGCCTGGTATGCCAGAACCACCTCGCGGACACTACGGAATCACCTGCCACGCATGCCGGAACCACCTCTCAGACGTGCCGGAAGCACGTGCCAGACACGCCGGAAACACCTACCGGACAGACCGGAACCACCTGCCAAGAACACCGGAGCCACCTGTTCGACTCGCTGGAACCACCTGCCGGACAGTCCAATATCAACTGCTGGCTATTCCAGAACCACCTGGGGGACAGTCCGGGATCACCTGCCAGCCATGGCGGAACCACCTCTCAGACGGACCAGAACCACCTGTCGGAGAAGCTGGAAACACGTCCTGGACAGACTGGAACCACGTGACGGCCATGCCTGAACCACCTGCCGAGCACGGCAGAACCACCTGCCGGACACGCCAAAATCACCTGCGGGCTACGCCAGAACCACTTGGACGACTCTCCGAAATGACCTGCCGGGCATGTTGGAACCACCTCTCAGACGTGCCAGAAGCACGTGGCGGACAGTCCGGAATCACCTGTTGGGCATACGCAACCACCTCTGACACGTACCAGAACCACGTGCCGTGCACGCCGGAACCACCTACCGGACAGACCGGAATCAACTTTCGGGCATGCCGGAACCACCAGTCAGATGTGCCAGAAACACGTGCCGGAGACGCCGGAAGCACCTGCCGAGCACGTCGCAACCACCTGCTCAACTCGCCTGAACCACCTGCCGGACACGCCAAAATCACCTGCCCGCTACACCAGCACCACTTCGGGGACAAGCCGGAATCACGTGAGGGGCATGCCGGCACAGCCTCTCAGACTGAACCTCGTGCCGGACACCACAGAACCACCTGCCGGACAGACCGGAACCACCTGCCGGACACGCTGGAACCACCGGCTCGACCCGCCGGAACGACCGCTAGACGTGCAAAATCACCTGCCGGCTACGCCGGAAACACTTGGCGAACACTCTGGAATCACCTGCCGGGCATGCCGGAACCACCTCTCAGATATGCCAGAACCACGTGCCAATGACCCCGGAAGCACCTGCCGAGCACGCCGGAACCACCTGCTCGACTTGCCGGAACCACCTGCCGGACACGCAAAAATCAACTGCCGGCTACGCCACAACCAGTTGGGGAACACTTCGGAAACACCTGCCAGGATTCCTGGAACCACATGCCGGTCATGCCAAAATCACCTGCCAACTACGCCAGTACCACTTGGCGGACACTGTGGAAACACCTGTCGGGCCGGCCGGAACCACATCTCAGACGTGCCAGAACCATGTGCATGAGATGCTGGAACCACACCCCGAACAGACGGAAAACACCTGCCAGACCCGTCTGAACAACCTGCCGAGCACGCCGGAGCCACCTGCTCGACTCGCCGGAACCACCTACCTGACATGCCCAAATCACCAGCCGGGTATGCCAGAACCACTTGGCGGACACTCCGGAATCATCTGCCGGACATGCCGGAACCAGCTCTCAGACACACCAGAACCACGTGCCGGAGACGCCGGAAGCACCTGCCGAGCATGCCGGAGCCACCTGCTCGACTCGCCAGAAACACCTGCCGGACACGCCAAAATCACCTGCCGGGTACGCCAGAACCACCTGGCGGACACTCCGAAACCACCTGTCGCGCATGCCGGAACCACCTCTCAGACGTGCCGGAAGCACGTGCCGGACACGCCGGAATCACCTACCGGACAGACCGGAACCACCTGCCGAGCACGCCGGAGCCACCTGTTCGACTCGCTGGAACCACCTGCCCGACAGGCCAATATCAACTGCTGGCTATGCCAGAACCACCTGGGGTACGGTCCGGAATCACCTGCCAGCCATGGCGGAACCACCTCTCAGACGTACCAGAACCACCTGCCGGAGAAGCTGGAAACACGTCCTGGGCAGTCTGGAACCACCTGCCGGCCAAGCCTGAACCACCTGCCAAGCACAACGGAACAACCTGCCAGACACGCCAAAATCACCTGCGTGTTATGCCAGAACCACTTGGAGGACTCTCTGGGATGACCTGCCAGGCATGCCGGAACCACCTCTCAGACGTGCCAGAACCATGTGGCGGACAGTCCGGAATCACCTGTTGGGCATGCGCAACCACCTCTGAGACGTACCAGAACCACATGCCGTGCAGGCTGGAACCACCTACCGGACAGACCGGAATCACCTTTCGGGCATGCCGGAACCACCTGTCAGATGTGCCAGAAACACGTGCCGGAGACGCCGGAAGCACCTGCCAAGCACGTTGGAACCACCTGCTCAACTCGCCTGAACCACCTGCCGGACATGCCAAAATGACCTGCCGACTATGCCAGGACCACTTGGCGAACACTCCGGAATCACTTGGCGGGCATGCCGGAACCACCTGCCGGACATGCCGGAACCACATGCCGGACATGCCGGAACCACCGGCTCGACTCGCCGGAACCAATGCCGGACATGCAGAATCACCTGCTGGCTACGACAGAACCACTTGGTGAACACTCCGGAATCACCTGCCGGGCATGGCAGAACCACCTCTCAGACATGCCGGAACCACATGCCAATGACACCGGAAGCACCTGCCGAGCAAGCCAGAACCACCTGCTGGACACGCCAAAATCACCTGCCGGCTACGCCACAACCATTTGGTGAACGCTTCGGAATCACCTGCCGGGCTGGCTGGAACCACCTGCCGGTCACGCCAACATCACCTGCCAGCTATGCCAGAACCACTTGGCGGACACCATGGAAACACCTGTCGGGCCGGCCGGAACCACCTATCAGACGTGCCAGAACCATGTGCCTGAGTTGCCGGAACCACACCCCGAACAGACCGAAACCACCTGCCAGACCCGCATGAACCACCTGCCGAGCACGCCGGAACCGCCTACTCGACTCGCCGGAACCACCTACTTGACACGCTAAAATCACCTGCCGGGTATGCCACAACCACTTGGTGGACACTCCGGAATCATCTGCCGGACATGCCAGAACCAGCTCTCAGACTCACCAGAACCACGTGCCAGACACGCCGGAAGCACCTGCTGAGCATGCCTGAGCCAAATGCTCGACTTGCAAGAAACACCTGCCTGACACGCCAAAATCACCTGCCGGGTACGCCAGAACCACGTGGCGGACACTCCGGAATCACCTGTCGTGCATGCCGGAACCAACTCTCAGACGTGCCAGAACCTCGTGCCGGTCACGCCAGAACCACCTGCCGGACAGACCGGAAACACCTGCTGGATACGCCGCAACCACCAGCTCGACTCGCCGGAACCACCGCCGGACATGCAAAATGACCTGCCGGCTATGCCAGAACCACTTGGCGAACACTCCGGAATCACCTGTCGGGCCTGCCCGAACCACCTCTCAGACTTGCAAAAACCATGGTCCGGACACGCCGGTACCACCTGCCGAGTATGCCGGAACCACCTGATCCACTCCCCAGAACCACCTAGTGGACACGCCAGAATCACCTGCCGACTACGCCAGAACCAGTCGGCAGACACTCCGGAACCACCTGCCGGGCAGCCGGAACCACCTCTCAGAGGTGCCAGAACCACATGCCCGAGACTCCGGTATCACCTGCCGGGCAAGCCGGAACCACCTCTCAGAGGTGCCAGAACCAAATGCCGGACACTCCGGAATCACCTGCCTGGCATGACGGAACCATCTCTCAGACGTGCCAGAACCATGTTCCGGAGACGCTGATACCACCTGCAGAGCTCGCCGGAACCACCTGCTGGACACGCCAAAATCACCTGCCAGCTACGCCAGAACCACACGGCAGACACTCCGGAATCACCTGCCGGGCTCTCTGGAACCACCTGCCGGTCACGCCAACATCACCTTTCAGCTATGCCAGAACCACTTGGCGGACACCATTGAAACACCTGTCGGGCCGGCCGGAACCAACTCTCAGACGTGCCAGAACCTCGTGCCTGTCACGCCAGAACCACCTGCCGGACAGACCGGAAACATCTGCTGGATACGCCGCAGCCACAGGCTCGACTCGCCGGAACCACCGCCGGACACGCAAAATGACCTGCCGGCTATGCCAGAACCACTTGGCGAACACTCCGGAATCACCTGTCGGGCCTGCCGGAACCACCGCTCAGACTTGCCAAAACCATGTTCCGGACACGCCGGTACCTCCTGCCGAGTATGCCGGAACCACCTGATCCACTCCCCAGAACCACCTGCTGGATACGCCAGAATCACCTGCCGGCTACTCCAGGACCACTTGGCAGACACTGCGTAACCAAGTGCCGGGCATGCCGGAACCACCTCTCAGAGGTGCCAGAACCGCATGCCGGACACTCCGGAATCACATGCGGGGCATGCCGGAACCACCTCTCAGAGGTGCCAGAACGACATGCCGGACACTCCCGAATCACCTGCCGGGCATGCCGGAACCATCTGTCAGACGTGCCAGAACCATGTGCCTGAGATGCCAGAACCACACCCCGAACAGACGAAACCACCTGCCAGACCCGCCTGAACCACCTTCCGAGCACGCCGGAACCACCTACTCGACTCGCTGGAACCACCTACCTGACACGCTAAAATCACCTGCCGGGTATGCCACAACCACTTGGTGGACACTCCGGAATCATCTGCCGGACATGCCAGAACCAGCTCTCAGACAAACCAGAACCACGTGCCAGACATGCCGGAAGCACCTGCTGAGCATGCCTGAGCCAAATGCTCGACTTGCAAGAAGCAACTGCCAGACACGCCAAAATCACCTGCCGGGTACGCCAGAACCACATGGCGAACAGTCCGGAATCACCTGTCGTGCATGCCAGAACCACCTCTCAGACTTGCCAGAACCATGTTCAGGAAACGCCCGTACCACCTGCCGAGTATGCCGGAACCACCTGATCCACTCCCCAGAACCACCTGCAGGACACGCCAGAATCACCTGCCGGCTACGCCACAACCATTTGGTGAACTCTTCGGAATCACCTGCCAGGCTGGCTGGAACCACCTGCCGGTCACGCCAACATCACCTGCCAGCTATGCCAGAACCACTTGGCGGACACCATGGAAACACCTGTCGGGCCGGCCGGAACCACCTCTCAGACGTGCCAGGACCACGTGCCTGAGATGCCGGAACCACACCCCGAACAGACCGAAACCACCTGCCAGACCCGCCTGAACCACCTGCCGAGCATGCCGGAACCACCTACTCGACTCGCTGGAACCACCTACCTGACACGCTAAAATCACCTGCCGGGTATGCCACAACCACTTGGTGGACACTCCGGAATCATCTGCCGGACATGCCAGAACCAGCTCTCAGACACACCAGAACCACGTGCCAGACACGCCGGAAGCACCTGCTGAGCATGCCTGAGCCAAATGCTCGACTTGCAAGAAACACCTGCCAGACACGCCAAAATCACCTGCCGGGTACGCCAGAACCACATGCCGGACACTCCCGAATCACCTGTCGGGCATGCCGGAACCATCTCTCAGACGTGCCAGAACCTCGTGCCGGTCACGCCAGCAGCACCTGCCGGACACGCCGGAACCACCGGCTCGACTCGGCGGAACCACCGCCGGACATGCAAAATGACCTGCCGGCTACGCCAGAACCACTTGGCGAACACTCCGGAATCACCAGTCGGGTGTGCTGGAACCACCCCTCAGACTTGCCAGAACCATGTTCTGGACACGCCGGTACCACCTGCCGAGTTGCCGGAACCACCTGGTCCACTCCCCAGAACCACCTAGTGGACACACCAGAATCACCTGCCGACTACGCCAGAACCACTCGGCAGACACTCCGGAACCACCTGCCGGGCATGCCGGAACCACCTCTCAGAGGTGCCAGAACCACATGCCGGACACTCCGGAATCACCTGCCTGGCATGACGGAACCATCTCTCAGACGTGCCAGAACCATGTTCCGTACACGCTGGTACCACCTGCCGATCTCGCCGGAACCACCTGCTGGGCACGCCAAAATCACCTGCCAGCTACGCCACAACCATTTGGTGAACTCTTCGGAATCACCTGCCGGGCTGGCTCCAGAACCACTCGGCAGACTCTCCGGAAACACCTGTCGGGCATGCCGGAACCACCTCTCAGACATGCCGGAACCACATGCCAATGACACCGGAAGCACCTGCCAAGCACGCCAGAACCACCTGCTCGACTCGCCAAAACCACCTGCTGGACAGGCCAAAATCACCTGCTGGCAATGCCACAACCATTTGGTGAACTCTTCGGAATCACCTGCCGGGCTTGCTGGAACCACCTGCCGGTCACGCCAACATCACTTGCCAGCTATGCCAGAACCACTTGGCGGACACCATGGAAACACCCGTCGGGCCGGCCGGAACCACCTCTCAGACGTGCCAGAACCATGAGCCTGAGATGCCGGAACCAAACCCCAAACAGACCGAAACCACCTGCCAGACCCGCCTGAACCCCCTGGCGAGCACGCCTGATCCTCTTGCTCAACTAGCCGGAACCAACTTCCTGACACGCCAAAATCACCTGCCAGGTATACAAGAACCACTTGGTGGACACTCCGGAATCATCTGCCGGACATGCCAGAACCAGCTCTCAGGCACACCAGAACCACGTGCCAGAGACGCCGGAAGCACCAGCTGAGCATGCCTCAGCCACCTGCTCGACTCGCAAGATACACCTGTCGGTCAGGCGAAAATCACCTGCCGGGTACGCCAGAAACACTTGGCGGACGCTCCGGAATCACCTGTCGGGCGTGACGGAACCACATCTCAGACTTGCCAGAACCATGTTCTGGACACGCCGGTACCACCTGCCGAGTATGCGGGAACCAGCTGATCCACTCCCCAGAACCACCTAGTGGACATGCCAAAATCAACTGCCGGCTACGCCAGAACCACTCGGCAGACACTCCGGAATCACAGGCCAGGCATTCCGGAACCACCTCTCAGAGGTGCCAGAACCAACTGCCGGACACTCCGGTATCACCTGCCGGGCATGCCGGAACCACCTCTCAGAGGTGCCAGAACCACATGCCGGACACTCTGGAATCACCTGCCGGGCATGCCGGAACCACCGGCTCGACTCACCGTAACCATTGCCGGACATGCAAAATCACCTGCCGGCTACGCCAGAACCACTTGGCGAACACTCCGGAATCACCTGCCGGGCATGGTGGAACCACCTCTCAGACATGCCAGAACCACATGCCAATGACACCGGAAGCACCTGCCTAGCACGCCAGAACCACCTGCTCGACTCGCCAAAACCACCTGCTGGACACGCCAAAATCACCTGCCGGCTACGCCACAACCATTTGGTGAACGCTTTGGAATCACCTGCCGGGCTGGCTGTAACCACCTGCCGGTCACGCCAACATCACCTGCCAGCTATGCCAGAACCACTTGGCGGACACCATGGAAACATCTGTCGGGCCGGCCGGAACCACCTATCAGACGTGCCAGAACCATGTGCCTGAGTTGCCGGAACCACACCCCGAACAGACCGAAACCACCTGCCAGACCCGCATGAACCACCTGCCGAGCACGCCGGAACCGCCTACTCGACTCGCCGGAACCACATACCTGACACGCTAAATTCACCTGCCGGGTATGCCACAACCACTTGGGGCACACTCCGGAATCATCTGCCGGACATGCCAGAACCAGCTCTCAGACACACCAGAACCACATGCCAGACACGCCGGAAGCACCTGCTGAGCATGCCTGAGCCAAATGCTCGACTTGCAAGAAACACCTGCCTGACACGCCAAAATCACCTGCCGGGTACGCCAGAACCACGTGGAGGACACTCCGGCATCACCTGTCGGGCATGCCGGAACCAACTCTCAGACGTGCCAGATCCTCGTGCCGGTCACGCCAGAACCACCTGCCGGACAGACGGGAAACACCTGCTCGATACGCCGCAACCACCGGCTCGACTCGGCGGAACCACCGCCGGACATGCAAGATGACCTGCCGGCTATGCCAGAACCACTTGGCGAACACTCCGGAATCACCTGTCGGGCCTGCCCGAACCACCTCTCAGACTTGCCAGAACCATGTTCCGGACACGCCGGTACCACCTGCCGAGTATGCCGGAACCACCTGATCCACTCCCCAGAACCACCTGCTGGATACGCCAGAATCACCTGCCGGCTACTCCAGAACCAATTGGCAGACACTCCGTAACCAACTGCCGGGCATGCCGGAACCACCTCTCAGAGGTGCCAGAACCGCATGCCGGACACTCCGGTATCACCTGCCGGGCATGCCGGAACCACCTCTCAGACGTGCCAGAACCACATGCTGGACACTCCGGAATCACCTGCAGGGCATGCTGGAACCACCTGCCGGTCACGCCAATATCACCTGCCAGCTATGCCAGAACCACTTGGCGGACACCATGGAAATACCAGTCGGGCCGGCCGGAACCACCTCTCAGACGTGCCAGAACCATGAGCCTGAGATGGCGGAACCACTCCCCGAACAGACCGAAACTACCTGCCAGACCCGCCTGAAGACCCTGGCAAGCACGCCTGATCCACCTGCTCAACTAGCTGGAACCAACTTCCTGACACGCCAAAATCACCTGCCAGGTATACCAGAACCACTTGGTGGACACTCCGGAATCATCTGCCGGACATGCCAGAACCAGCTCTCAGATACACCAGAACCACGTGCCAGAGACGCCGGAAGCACCAGCTGAGCATGCCTGAGCCACATGCTCGACTCCCAAGATACACCTGTCGGACATGCCAAAATCACCTGCCGGGTACCCCAGAAACACTGGGCGGACGCTCCGGAATCACCTGTCGGGAGTGCGGGAACCACCTCTCAGACTTGCCAGAACCATGTTCTGGACACGCCGGTACCACCTGCCGAGTATGCCGGAACCAGCTGATCCACTCCCCAGAACCACCTAGTGGACACGCCAAAATCAACTGCCGGCTACGCCAGAACCACTCGGCAGACACTCCGGAATCACATGCCAGGCATTCCGGAACCACCTCTCAGAGGTGCCAGAAACAAATGCCGGAGACTCCGGTACACCTGCCGGGCATGCCGGAACCACCTGTCGGGCATGCCGGAGCCACCGGCTCCACTCGCCGGAACCATTGCCGGACATGCAAAATCACCTGCCGGCTATGCCAGAACCACTTGGGGAACACTCCGGAATCACCTGCCGGGCATGGCGGAACCACCTCTCAGACATGCCGGAACCACATGCCAATGACACCGGAAGCACCTGCCGAGCACGCCAGAACCACATGATCGACTCGCCAAAACCACCTGCTGGACATGCCAAAATCACCTTCCGGCTACGCCACAACCATTTGGTGAACACTTCGGAATCACCTGCCGGGCTGGCTGGAACCACCTGCCGGTCACGCCAACATCACCTGCCAGCTATGCCAGAACCACTTGGCGGACACCATGGAAACACCTGTCGGGCCGGCCGGAACCACCTATCAGACGTGCCAGAACCATGAGCCTGAGATGCCGGAACCACACCCCGAACAGAAGTAACCACCTGCCAGACCCGCCTGAACCACCTCCCGAGCACTCCGGAACCACCTACTCGACTCGCTGGAACCACCTACCTGACACGCTAAAATCACCTGCTGGGTATGCCACAACCACTTCGTGGACACTCCGGAATCATCTGCCGGACATGCCAGAACCAGCTCTCAGACACACCAGAACCACGTGCCAGACACGCCGGAAGCACCTGCTGAGCATGCCTGAGCCAAATGCTCGACTTGCAAGAAACACCTGCCAGACACGCCAAAATCACCTGCCGGGTACGCCAGAACCACGTTGCGGACACTCCGGAATCACCTGTCGGGCATGCCGGAACCAACTCTCAGACGTGCCAGAACCTCATGCCGGTCACGCCAGAACCACCTGCCGGACACGCCGGAACCAGCGGCTCGACTCGCCGGAACCACCGCCGGACATGCAAAATGACCTGCCGGCTACGCCTGAACCACTTGGCGAACACTCCGGAATCACATGTCGGGCATGCCGGAACCGCCTCTCAGACTTGCCAGAACCATGTTCCGGACACGCCGGTACCACCTGCCGAGTATGCCGGAACCACCTGATCCACTCCCCAGAACCACCTGCTGGACACGCCAGAATCTCCTGCCGACTATGCCAGAACCACTCGGCAGACACTCCGAAACCACCTGCCGGGCATGCCGGAACCACCTCTCAGATGTGCCAGAACCATGTTCCGGACACGCCGGTACCACCTGCCGAGCTCGCCGGAACCACCTGCTGGACACGCCAAAATCATGTGCCGGCTACGCCAGAACCACTCGGCAGACACTCCGGAATTACCTGCCGGGCTGGCTGGAACCACCTGCCGGTGACACCAACATCATCTTTCAGCAACGCCAGAACCACTTGGCGGACACTCCGGAATCACCTGTCGGGCCGGCCACAACCTCATCTCAGACGTGCCAGAACCATGTGCCTGAGATGCCGGAACCACTCCCCGAAGAGACCGAAACCACCTGCCAGACCCGCCTGAACCCCGTGGCGAGCACGCCTCATCCACCTGCTCAACTAGCCGGAACCAACTTCCTGACACGCCAAAATCGCCTGACAGGTATACCAGAACCACTTGGTGGACACTCCGGAATCATCTGCCGGACATGCCAGAACCAGCTCTCAGACACACCACAACCACGTGCCAGAGACGCCGGAAGCACCAGCTGAGCATGCCTGAGCCACCTGCTCGACTTGCAAGAAACACCTGTCGGACATGCCAAAATCACCTGCCGGGTACGCCAGAAACACTTGGCAGACGCTCCGGAATCACCTGTCGGGCGTGCCGGAACTGCCTCTCAGACTTGCCAGAACCATGTTCCAGACACGCCGGTACCACCTGCCGAGTATGCCGGAACCACCTGATCCACTCCCCAGAACCACCTGCTGGACAGGCCAGAATCACCTGCCGACTACGCCAGAACCACTCGGCAGACACTCCGGAACCACCTGCCGGGCATGCCGGAACCACCTCTCAGAGGTGCCTGAACCACATGCCGAACACTCCAGAATCACCTGCCGGGCATGCCGGAACCACCTCTCAGAGGTGCCAGAACCATATGCCGGACACTCCCGAATTACCTGCCGGGCATGCCGGAACCATCTCTCAGACGTGCCAGAACCATGATCCGGACACGCTGCTACCACCTGCCGAGCTCGCTGGAACCACCTGCTGGACACGCCAAAATCACCTGCCAGCTACACCAGAACCACAGGCAGACACTCCGGAATCACATGCCAGGCATTCCGGAACCACCTCTCAGAGGTGCCAGAACCAAATGCCGGAGACTCCGGTATCACCTGCCGGGCATGCTGGAACCACCTCTCAGAGGTGCCAGAACCACATGCCGGACACTCCGGAATCACCTGCCGGGCATGCCGGAACCACCTGCTGGACATGCAGGAATCACCTGCCGGACATGCCGGAACCACCGGCTCGACTCGCCGGAACCATTGCCGGACATGCAAAATCACCTGCCGGCTATGCCAGAACCACTTGGCGAACACTCCGGAATCACCTGCCGGGCATGGCGGAACCACCTCTCAGACATGCTGGAACCACATGCCAATGACACCGGAAGCACCTGCCAAGAACGCCAGGACCACCTGCTCGACTCGCCAAAACCACCTGCTGGACACGCCAAAATCACCTGCCGGCTACGCCACAACCATTTGGTGAACTCTTCGGAATCACCTGCCGGGCTGGCTGGAACCACCTGCCGGTCACGCCAATATCACCTGCCAGCTATGCCAGAACCACTTGGCGGACACCATGGAATCACCAGTCGGGCATGCCGGAACCGCCTCTCAGACTTGCCAGAACCATGTTCCTTAGACGCCGGTACCACCTGCCGAGTATGCCAGAACCAACTGATCCACTCCCCAGAACCACCTGCTGGACACGCCAGAATCACCTGCCGACTACGCCAGAACCACTCGGCAGACACTCCGGAACCAACTGCCGGGCATGCCGGAACCACCTCTCAGAGGTTCCAGAACCACTTGCCGAACACTCCCGAATCACCTGCCGGGCATGCCGGAACCATCTGTCAGACGTGCCAGAACCATGTGCCTGAGATGCCGGAACCACACCCCGAACAGACGAAACCACCTGCCAGACCGGCCTGAACCACCTTCCGAGCACGCCGGAACCACCTACTCGACTCGCTGGAACCACCTACCTGACACGCTAAAATCACCTGCCGGTATGCCACAACCACTTGGTGGACACTCCGGAATCATCTGCCGGACATGCCAGAACCAGCTCTCAGACAAACCAGAACCACGTGCCAGACATGCCGGAAGCACCTGCTGAGCATGCCTGAGCCAAATGCTCGACTTGCAAGAAGCACCTGCCAGACACGCCAAAATCACCTGCTGGGTACGCCAGAACCATGTGGCGGACACTCCGGAATCACCTGTCGGGCATGCCGGAACCGCCTCTCAGACTTGCCAGAACCATGTTCCGGACACGCCGGTACCACCTGCAGAGTATGCCGGAACCACCTGATCCACTCCCCACAACCACCAGCTGGACACGCCAGAATCACCTGCCGACTACGCCAGAACCACTCGGCAGACACTCCGGAACCACCTGCCGGGCATGCCGGAACCACCTCTCAGAGGTGCCAGAACCACATGCCGAACACTCCGGAATCACCTGCCGGGCATGCCGGAACCACCTCTCAGAGGTGCCAGAACCACATGCCGGACACTCCCGAATCACCTGCCGGGCATGCCGGAACCATCTCTCAGACGTTCAAGAACCTTGTTGCGGACATGCTGGTACCACCTGCCGAGCTCGCCGGAACCACCTGCTGTACACGCCAAAATCACCTGCCAGCTACGCCAGAACCACATGGCAGACACTCTGGAATCACCGTCCGGGCTGGCTGGAACCACCTGCCGGTCACGCCAACATCACCTTTCAGCTACGCCAGAACCACTTGGCGGACACTCCGGAAACACCTCTCCGGCCGGCCGGAACCACCTCTCAGACGTGCCAGAACCATGTGCCTGAGATGCCGGAACCACTCCCCGAACAGACCGAAACCACCTGATAGACCCGCCTGAACCCCCTGGCGAGCACGCCTGATCCACCTGCTCAACTAGCCGGAACCAACTTCCTGACATTCCAAAATCACCTGCCGGCTACGCCACAACCATTTGGTGAACTCTTCGGAATCACCTGCCGGGCTGGCTCCAGAACCACTCGGCAGACACTCCAGAACCACCTGCCGGGCATGCCGGAACCACCTCTCAGACATGCCGGAACCACATGCCAATGACACCGGATGCACCGGCCAAGCACCCCAGAACCACCTGCTCGACTCGCCAAAACCACCTGCTTGACACGCCAAAATCACCTGCCGGCTACGCCACAACCATTTGGTGAACTCTTCGGAATCACCTGCCGGGCTTGCTGGAACCACCTGCTGGTCACGCCAACATCACCTGCCAGCTATGCCAGAACCACTTGGCGGACACCTGGAAACACCTGTCGGGCCGGCCGGAACCACCTCTCAGACGTGCCAGAACCATGAGCCTGAGATGCCGGAACCACTCCCCGAACAGACCGAAACCACCTGCCAGACCCGCCTGAAGCCCCTGGCAAGCACGCCTGAGCCACCTGCTCAACTAGCTGGAACCAACTTCCTGACACGCCAAAATCACCTGCCAGGTATACAAGAACCACTTGGTGGACACTCCGGAATCATCTGCCGGACATGCCAGAACCAGCTCTCAGACACACCAGAACCACGTGCCAGAGACGCCGGAAGCACCAGCTGAGCATGCCTGAGCCACCTGCTCGACTCGCAAGATACACCTGTCGGACATGCCAAAATCACCTGCCGGGTACGCCAGAAACACTGGGCGGACGCTCCGGAATCACCTGTCGGGCGTGCCGGAACCACCTCTCAGACTTGCCAGAACCATGTTCTGGACACGCCGGTACCACCTGCCGAGTATGCCGGAACCAGCTGATCCACTCCCCAGAACCACCTAGTGGTCACGCCAAAATCAACTGCCGGCTACGCCAGAACAACTCGGCAGACACTCCGGAATCACAGGCCAGGCATTCCGGAACCACCTCTCAGAGGTGCCAGAACCAAATGTCGGACACTCCGGTATCACCTGCCGGGCATGCCGGAACCACCTCTCAGAGGTGCCAGAACCACATGCCGGACACTCCGGAATCACCTGCAGGGCATGCTGGAACCACATGCTGGACATGCCGGAACCACCTGCCGGACATGCCGGAACCACCCGCCGGACATTCCGGAACCACCGGCTCGACTCGCCGGAACCATTGCCGGACATGCAAAATCACCTGCCGGCTACGCCAGAACCACTTGGCGAACACTCCGGTATCACCTGTCGGGCATGCCGGAACTACCTCTCAGAGGTGCCAGAACCGTATGCCGGACACTCCGGAATCACCTGCCGGGCATGCCGGAACCACCTGCCGGACATGCCGGAACCACATGCCGGACATGCCGGAACCACCGGCTCGACTCGCCGGAACCATTGCCGGACATGCAAAATCACCTGCCGGCTACGACAGAACCACTTGGCGAACACTCCGGAATCACCTGCCGGGCATGGCGGAACCACCTCTAAGACATTCTGGAACCACATGCCAATGACACCGGAAGCACCTGCCGAGCACGCCAGAACCACCTGCTCGACTCGCCAAAACCACCTGCTGGACACGCCAAAATCACCTGCCGGCTACGCCACAACCATTTGGTGACCGCTTCGGAATCACCTGCCGGGCTGGCTGGAACCACCTGCCGGTCACGCCAACATCACCTGAAAGCTATGCCAGAACCACTTGGCGGACACCATGGAAACAGCTGTCGGGCCGGCCGGAACCACCTATCAGACGTGCCAGAACCATGTGCCTGAGATGCCGGAACCACACCCCGAACAGACCGAAACCACCTGCCAGACCCGCCTGAACCACCTGCCGAGCACCCCGGAACCGCCTACTCGACTCGCCGGAACCACCTACCTGACACGCTAAAATCACCTGCCGGGTATGCCACAACCACTTGGTGGACACTCCGGAATCATCTGCCGGACATGCCAGAACCAGCTCTCAGACTCACCAGAACCACGTGCCAGACACGCCGGAAGCACCTGCTGAGCATGCCTGAGCCAAATGCTCGACTTGCAAGAAACACCTGCCTGACACGCCAAAATCACCTGCCGGGTACGCCAGAACCACGTGGCGGACACTCCGGAATCACCTGTCGGGCATGCCGGAACCAACTCTCAGACGTGCCAGAACCTCGTGCCGGTAACGCCAGAACCACCTGCCGGACAGACCGGAAACTCCTGCTGGATACGCCGCAACCATCGGCTCGACTCGCCGGAACCACCGCCGGACATGCAAAATGACCTGCCGGCTATGCCAGAACCACTTGGCGAACACTCCGGAATCACCTGTTGGGCCTGCCCGAACCACCTCTCAGACTTGCCAAAACCATGTTCCGGACACGCCGGTACCACCTGCCGAGTATGCCGGAACCACCTGATCCACTCCCCAGAACCACCTGCTGGATACGCCAGAATCACCTGCCGGCTACTCCAGAACCACTTGGCAGACACTCCGTAACCAACAGCCGGGCATGCCGGAACCACCTCTCAGAGGTGCCAGAACCGCATGCCGGACACTCCGGAATCACCTGCCGGGCATGCCGAAACCACCTCTCAGAGGTGCCAGAACCACATGCCGGACACTCCCGAATCACCTGCCGGGCATGCCGGAACCATCTGTCAGACGTGCCAGAACCATGTGCCTGAGATGCCGGAACCACACCCCGAACAGACGAAACCACCTGCCAGACCAGCCTGAACCATCTTCCGAGCAAGCCGAAACCACCTACTCGACTCGCTGGAACCACCTACCTGACACGCTAAAATCACCTGCCGGGTATGCCACAACCACTTGGTGGACACTCCGGAATCATCTGCCGGACATGCCAGAACCAGCTCTCAGACACACCAGAACCACGTGCCAGACACGCCGGAAGCACCTGCTGAGTATGCCGGAGCCAAATGCTCGACTTGCAAGAAGCACCTGCCAGACACGCCAAAATCACCTGCCGGGTACGCCAGAACCATGTTGCGGACACTCCGGAATCACCTGTCGGGCATGCCGGAACCGCCTCTCAGAATTGCCAGAACCATGTTCCGGACACGCCGGTACCACCTGCCGAGTATGCCGGAACCACCTTATCCACTCCCCACAACCACCAGCTGGACACGCCAGAATCACCTGCCGACTACGCCAGAACCACTCGGCAGACACTCCGGAACCACCTGACGGGCATGCCGGAACCACCTATCAGAGGTGCCAGAACCAAATGCCGGACACTCCGGAATCACCTGCCGGGCATGCCGGAACCACCTCTCAGAGGTGCCCGAACCACATGCCGGACACTCCGGAATCACCTGCCTGGCATGACGGAACCATCTCTCAGACGTGCCAGAACCATGTTCCGGACACGCTGGTACCACCTGCCGAGCTCTCCGGAACCACCTGCTGGACACGCCAAAATCTCCTGCCGGCTACGCCAGAACCTCTCGGCAGACACTCCGGAATCACCTGCTGGGCTGGCTGGAACTACCTGCCGGTCACGCCAACATCACCTTTCAGCTACGCCGGAACCACTTGGCGGACACTCCGGAAACACCTGTCGGGCCGGCCGGAACTACCTCTCAGACGTGCCAGAACCATGTGCCTGAGATGCCGGAACCACTCCCCGAACAGACCGAAACCAGCTGCCAGACCCGCCTGAACCCCCTGGCGAGCACGCCTGATCCACCTGCTCAACTAGCCGGAACCAACTTCCTGACATGCCAAAATCACCTGCCAGGTATACAAGAACCACTTGGTGGACACTCCGGAATCATCTGCCGGACATGCCAGAACCAGCTCTCAGACACACCAGAAGCACGTGCCAGAGACGCCGGAAGCACCAGCAGAGCATGCCTGAGCCACCTGCTCGACTCGCAAGAAACACCTGTCGGACATGCCAAAATCACCTGCCGGGTACGCCAGAAACACTTGGCGGACGCTCCAGACTCACCTGTCGGGCGTGCCGGAACCACCTCTCAGACTTGCCAGAACCATGTTCTGGACACGCCGGTACCACCTGCCGAGTATGCCGGAACCAGCTGATCCACTCCCCATAACCACCTAGTGGACACGCCAAAATCAACTGCCGGCTACGCCGGAACCACCGGCTCGACTCGCCGGAAGCACCGCCAGACATGCAAAATCACCTGCCGGCTACGCCAGAACCACTTGGCGAACACTCCGGAATCACCTGTCGGGCATGCCGGAACCGCCTCTCAGACTTGCCAGAACCATGTGCCTGAGATGCCGGAACCACACCCCGAACAGACCGAAACCACCTGCCAGACCGGCCTGAACCACCTTCCGAGCACGCCGGAACCACCTACTCGACTCGCTGGAACCACCTACCTGACACGCTAAAATCACCTGCCGGGTATGCCACAACCACTTGGTGGACACTCCGGAATCATCTGCCGGACATGCCAGAACCAGCTCTCAGACAAACCAGAACCACGTGCCAGACATGCCGGAAGCACCTGCTGAGCATGCCTGAGCCAAATGCTCGACTTGCAAGAAGCACCTGCCAGACACGCCAAAATCACCTGCCGGGTACGCCAGAACCATGTGGCGGACACTCCGGAATCACCTGTCGGGCATGCCGGAACCGCCTCTCAGACTTGCCAGAACCATGTTCCGGACACGCCGGTACCACCTGCCGAGTATGCCGGAACCACCTGATCCACTCCCCACAACCACCAGCTGGACACGCCAGAATCACCTGCCGACTACGCCAGAACCACTCGGCAGACACTCCGGAACCACCTGCCGGGCATGCCGGAACCACCTCTCAGAGGTGCCAGAACCACATGCCGAACACTCCGGAATCACCTGCCGGGCATGCCGGAACCACCTCTCAGAGGTGCCAGAACCACATGCCGGACACTCCCGAATCACCTGCCGGGCATGCCGGAACCATCTCTCAGACGTTCAAGAACCTTGTTCCGGACATGCTGGTACCACCTGCCGAGCTCGCCGGAACCACCTGCTGTACACGCCAAAATCACCTGCCAGCTACGCCAGAACCACATGGCAGACACTCCGGAATCACCTTCCGGGCTGGCTGGAACCACCTGCCGGTCACGCCAACATCACCTTTCAGCTACGCCAGAACCACTTGGCGGACACTCCGGAAACACCTCTCCGGCCGGCCGGAACCACCTCTCAGACGTGCCAGAACCATGTGCCTGAGATGCCGGAACCACTCCCCGAACAGACCGAAACCACCTGATAGACCCGCCTGAACCCCCTGGCGAGCACGCCTGATCCACCTGCTCAACTAGCCGGAACCAACTTCCTGACATTCCAAAATCACCTGCCGGCTACGCCACAACCATTTGGTGAACTCTTCGGAATCACCTGCCGGGCTGGCTCCAGAACCACTCGGCAGACACTCCAGAACCACCTGCCGGGCATGCCGGAACCACCTCTCAGACATGCCGGAACCACATGCCAATGACACCGGAAGCACCGGCCGAGCACCCCAGAACCACCTGCTCGACTCGCCAAAACCACCTGCTTGACACGCCAAAATCACCTGCCGGCTACGCCACAACCATTTGGTGAACTCTTCGGAATCACCTGCCGGGCTTGCTGGAACCACCTGCTGGTCACGCCAACATCACCTGCCAGCTATGCCAAAACCACTTGGCGGACACCTGGAAACACCTGTCGGGCCGGCCGGAACCACCTCTCAGACGTGCCAGAACCATGAGCCTGAGATGCCGGAACCACTCCCCGAACAGACCGAAACCACCTGCCAGACCCGCCTGAAGCCCCTGGCAAGCACGCCTGAGCCACCTGCTCAACTAGCTGGAACCAACTTCCTGACACGCCAAAATCACCTGCCAGGTATACAAGAACCACTTGGTGGACACTCCGGAATCATCTGCCGGACATGCCAGAACCAGCTCTCAGACACACCAGAACCACGTGCCAGAGACGCCGGAAGCACCAGCTGAGCATGCCTGAGCCACCTGCTCGACTCGCAAGATACACCTGTCGGACATGCCAAAATCACCTGCCGGGTACGCCAGAAACACTGGGCGGACGCTCCGGAATCACCTGTCGGGCGTGCCGGAACCACCTCTCAGACTTGCCAGAACCATGTTCTGGACACGCCGGTACCACCTGCCGAGTATGCCGGAACCAGCTGATCCACTCCCCAGAACCACCTAGTGGTCACGCCAAAATCAACTGCCGGCTACGCCAGAACAGCTCGGCAGACACTCCGGAATCACAGGCCAGGCATTCCGGAACCACCTCTCAGAGGTGCCAGAACCAAATGTCGGACACTCCGGTATCACCTGCCGGGCATGCCGGAACCACCTCTCAGAGGTGCCAGAACCACATGCCGGACACTCCGGAATCACCTGCAGGGCATGCTGGAACCACATGCTGGACATGCCGGAACCACCTGCCGGACATGCCGGAACCACCCGCCGGACATTCCGGAACCACCGGCTCGACTCGCCGGAACCATTGCCGGACATGCAAAATCACCTGCCGGCTACGCCAGAACCACTTGGCGAACACTCCGGTATCACCTGTCGGGCATGCCGGAACTGCCTCTCAGAGGTGCCAGAACCATATGCCAGACACTCCGGAATCACCTGCCGGGCATGCCGGAACCACCTGCCGGACATGCCGGAACCACATGCCGGACATGCCGGAACCACCGGCTCGACTCGCCGGAACCATTGCTGGACATGCAAAATCACCTGCCGGCTACGACAGAACCACTTGGCGAACACTCCGGAATCACCTGCCGGGCATGCCGGGACCACCTCTAAGACATTCTGGAACCACATGCCAATGACACCGGAAGCACCTGCCGAGCACGCCAGAACCACCTGCTCGACTCGCCAAAACCACCTGCTGGACACGCCAAAATCACCTGCCGGCTACGCCACAACCATTTGGTGACCGCTTCGGAATCACCTGCCGGGCTGGCTGGAACCACCTGCCGGTCACGCCAACATCACCTGAAAGCTATGCCAGAACCACTTGGCGGACACCATGGAAACACCTGTCGGGCCGGCCAGAACCACCTATCAGACGTGCCAGAACCATGTGCCTGAGATGCCGGAACCACACCCCGAACAGACCGAAACCACCTGCCAGACCCGCCTGAACCACCTGCCGAGCACCCCGGAACCGCCTACTCGACTCGCCGGAACCACCTACCTGACACGCTAAAATCACCTGCCGGGTATGCCACAACCACTTGGTGGACACTCCGGAATCATCTGCCGGACATGCCAGAACCAGCTCTCAGACTCACCAGAACCACGTGCCAGACACGCCGGAAGCACCTGCTGAGCATGCCTGAGCCAAATGCTCGACTTGCAAGAAACACCTGCCTGACACGAAAAATCACCTGCCGGGTACGCCAGAACCACGTGGCGGACACTCCGGAATCACCTGTCGGGCATGCCGGAACCAACTCTCAGACGTGCCAGAACCTCGTGCCGGTCACGCCAGAACCACCTGCCGGACAGACCGGAAACACCTGCTGGATACGCCGCAACCACCGGCTCGACTCGCCGGAACCACCGCCGGACATGCAAAATGACCTGCCGGCTATGCCAGAACCACTTGGCGAACACTCCGGAATCACCTGTTGGGCCTGCCCGAACCACCTCTCAGACTTGCCAAAACCATGTTCCGGACACGCCGGTACCACCTGCCGAGTATGCCGGAACCACCTGATCCACTCCCCAGAACCACCTGCTGGATACGCCAGAATCACCTGCCGGCTACTCCAGAACCACTTGGCAGACACTCCGTAACCAACAGCCGGGCATGCCGGAACCACCTCTCAGAGGTGCCAGAACCACATGCCGGACACTCCCGAATCACCTGCCGGGCATGCCGGAACCATCTGTCAGACGTGCCAGAACCATGTGCCTGAGATGCCGGAACCACACCCCGAACAGACCGAAACCACCTGCCAGACCAGCCTGAACCATCTTCCGAGCAAGCCGAAACCACCTACTCGACTCGCTGGAACCACCTACCTGACACGCTAAAATCACCTGCCGGGTATGCCACAACCACTTGGTGGACACTCCGGAATCATCTGCCGGACATGCCAGAACCAGCTCTCAGACACACCAGAACCACGTGCCAGACACGCCGGAAGCACCTGCTGAGTATGCCGGAGCCAAATGCTCGACTTGCAAGAAGCACCTGCCAGACACGCCAAAATCACCTGCCGGGTACGCCAGAACCATGTTGCGGACACTCCGGAATCACCTGTCGGGCATGCCGGAACCGCCTCTCAGACTTGCCAGAACCATGTTCCGGACACGCCGGTACCACCTGCCGAGTATGCCGGAACCACCTTATCCACTCCCCACAACCACCAGCTGGACACGCCAGAATCACCTGCCGACTACGCCAGAACCACTCGGCAGACACTCCGGAACCACCTGACGGGCATGCCGGAACCACCTATCAGAGGTGCCAGAACCAAATGCCGGACACTCCGGAATCACCTGCCGGGCATGCCGGAACCACCTCTCAGAGGTGCCCGAACCACATGCCGGACACTCCGGAATCACCTGCCTGGCATGACGGAACCATCTCTCAGACGTGCCAGAACCATGTTCCGGACACGCTGGTACCACCTGCCGAGCTCTCCGGAACCACCTGCTGGACACGCCAAAATCTCCTGCCGGCTACGCCAGAACCTCTCGGCAGACACTCCGGAATCACCTGCCGGGCTGGCTGGAACTACCTGCCGGTCACGCCAACATCACCTTTCAGCTACGCCGGAACCACTTGGCGGACACTCCGGAAACACCTGTCGGGCCGGCCGGAACCACCTCTCAGACGTGCCAGAACCATGTGCCTGAGATGCCGGAACCACTCCCCGAACAGACCGAAACCAGCTGCCAGACCCGCCTGAACCCCCTGGCGAGCACGCCTGATCCACCTGCTCAACTAGCCGGAACCAACTTCCTGACATGCCAAAATCACCTGCCAGGTATACAAGAACCACTTGGTGGACACTCCGGAATCATCTGCCGGACATGCCAGAACCAGCTCTCAGACACACCAGAAGCACGTGCCAGAGACGCCGGAAGCACCAGCAGAGCATGCCTGAGCCACCTGCTCGACTCGCAAGAAACACGTGTCGGACATGCCAAAATCACCTGCCGGGTACGCCAGAAACACTTGGCGGACGCTCCAGACTCACCTGTCGGGCGTGCCGGAACCACCTCTCAGACTTGCCAGAACCATGTTCTGGACACGCCGGTACCACCTGCCGAGTATGCCGGAACCAGCTGATCCACTCCCCATAACCACCTAGTGGACACGCCAAAATCAACTGCCGGCTACGCCGGAACCACCGGCTCAACTCGCCGGAACCACCGCCGGACATGCAAAATCACCTGCCGGCTACGCCAGAACCACTTGGCGAACACTCCGGAATCACCTGTCGGGCATGCCGGAACCGCCTCTCAGACTTGCCAGAACCATGTGCCTGAGATGCCGGAACCACACCCCGAACAGACCGAAACCACCTGCCAGACCCGCCTGAACCACCTGCCGAGCACGCCGGAACCACCTACTCGACTCGCCGAAACCACCTACCTGACACGCTAAAATCACCTGCCGGGTATGCCACAACCACTTGGTGGACACTCCGGAATCATCTGCCGGACATGCCAGAACCAGCTCTCAGACACACCAGAACCGCGTGCCAGAAACGCCGGAAGCACCTGCTGAGCATGCCTGAGCCAAATGCTCGACTTGCAAGAAACACCTGCCGGACACGCCAAAATCACCTGCCGGGTATGCCAGAACCACGTGGCGGACACTCCGGAATCACCTGTCGGGCATGCCGGAACCAACTCTCAGACGTACCAGAACCTCGTGCCGGTCACGCCAGAACCACCTGCCGGACAGACCGGAAACACCTGCTGGATACGCCGCAACCACCGGCTCGACTCGCCGGAACCACAGCCGGACATGCAAAATGACCTGCCGGCTACGCCAGAACCACTTGGCGAACACTGCGGAATCACCTGTCGGGCATGCTGGAACCACCTCTCAGACTTGCCAGAACCATGTTCCGGACGCGCCGGTACGACCTGCCGAGTATGCCAGAACCACCTGATCCACTCCCCAGAACCACCTGCTGGATACGCCTGAATCACCTGCCGGCAACTCCAGAACCACTCGGCAGACACTCCGTAACCAACTGCCGGGCATGCCGGAACCACCTCTCAGAGGTGCCAGAACCACATGCCGGACACTCCGGAATCACCTGCCGGGCATGCCGGAACCATCTCTCAGACTTGCCAGAACCATGTTCCGGACATGCCGGAACCACCTGCCGAGCTTGCCGGAACCACCTGCTGGATACGCCGCAACCATCGGCTCGACTCGCCGGAACCACCGCCGGACATGCAAAATGACCTGCCGGCTATGCCAGAACCACTTGGCGAACACTCCGGAATCACCTGTTGGGCCTGCCCGAACCACCTCTCAGACTTGCCAAAACCATGTTCCGGACACGCCGGTACCACCTGCCGAGTATGCCGGAACCACCTGATCCACTCCCCAGAACCACCTGCTGGATACGCCAGAATCACCTGCCGGCTACTCCAGAACCACTTGGCAGACACTCCGTAACCAACAGCCGGGCATGCCGGAACCACCTCTCAGAGGTGCCAGAACCGCATGCCGGACACTCCGGAATCACCTGCCGGGCATGCCGAAACCACCTCTCAGAGGTGCCAGAACCACATGCCGGACACTCCCGAATCACCTGCCGGGCATGCCGGAACCATCTGTCAGACGTGCCAGAACCATGTGCCTGAGATGCCGGAACCACACCCCGAACAGACGAAACCACCTGCCAGACCAGCCTGAACCATCTTCCGAGCAAGCCGAAACCACCTACTCGACTCGCTGGAACCACCTACCTGACACGCTAAAATCACCTGCCGGGTATGCCACAACCACTTGGTGGACACTCCGGAATCATCTGCCGGACATGCCAGAACCAGCTCTCAGACACACCAGAACCACGTGCCAGACACGCCGGAAGCACCTGCTGAGTATGCCGGAGCCAAATGCTCGACTTGCAAGAAGCACCTGCCAGACACGCCAAAATCACCTGCCGGGTACGCCAGAACCATGTTGCGGACACTCCGGAATCACCTGTCGGGCATGCCGGAACCGCCTCTCAGAATTGCCAGAACCATGTTCCGGACACGCCGGTACCACCTGCCGAGTATGCCGGAACCACCTTATCCACTCCCCACAACCACCAGCTGGACACGCCAGAATCACCTGCCGACTACGCCAGAACCACTCGGCAGACACTCCGGAACCACCTGACGGGCATGCCGGAACCACCTATCAGAGGTGCCAGAACCAAATGCCGGACACTCCGGAATCACCTGCCGGGCATGCCGGAACCACCTCTCAGAGGTGCCCGAACCACATGCCGGACACTCCGGAATCACCTGCCTGGCATGACGGAACCATCTCTCAGACGTGCCAGAACCATGTTCCGGACACGCTGGTACCACCTGCCGAGCTCTCCGGAACCACCTGCTGGACACACCAAAATCTCCTGCCGGCTACGCCAGAACCTCTCGGCAGACACTCCGGAATCACCTGCTGGGCTGGCTGGAACTACCTGCCGGTCACGCCAACATCACCTTTCAGCTACGCCGGAACCACTTGGCGGACACTCCGGAAACACCTGTCGGGCCGGCCGGAACTACCTCTCAGACGTGCCAGAACCATGTGCCTGAGATGCCGGAACCACTCCCCGAACAGACCGAAACCAGCTGCCAGACCCGCCTGAACCCCCTGGCGAGCACGCCTGATCCACCTGCTCAACTAGCCGGAACCAACTTCCTGACATGCCAAAATCACCTGCCAGGTATACAAGAACCACTTGGTGGACACTCCGGAATCATCTGCCGGACATGCCAGAACCAGCTCTCAGACACACCAGAAGCACGTGCCAGAGACGCCGGAAGCACCAGCAGAGCATGCCTGAGCCACCTGCTCGACTCGCAAGAAACACCTGTCGGACATGCCAAAATCACCTGCCGGGTACGCCAGAAACACTTGGCGGACGCTCCAGACTCACCTGTCGGGCGTGCCGGAACCACCTCTCAGACTTGCCAGAACCATGTTCTGGACACGCCGGTACCACCTGCCGAGTATGCCGGAACCAGCTGATCCACTCCCCATAACCACCTAGTGGACACGCCAAAATCAACTGCCGGCTACGCCGGAACCACCGGCTCGACTCGCCGGAAGCACCGCCAGACATGCAAAATCACCTGCCGGCTACGCCAGAACCACTTGGCGAACACTCCGGAATCACCTGTCGGGCATGCCGGAACCGCCTCTCAGACTTGCCAGAACCATGTGCCTGAGATGCCGGAACCACACCCCGAACAGACCGAAACCACCTGCCAGACCGGCCTGAACCACCTTCCGAGCACGCCGGAACCACCTACTCGACTCGCTGGAACCACCTACCTGACACGCTAAAATCACCTGCCGGGTATGCCACAACCACTTGGTGGACACTCCGGAATCATCTGCCGGACATGCCAGAACCAGCTCTCAGACAAACCAGAACCACGTGCCAGACATGCCGGAAGCACCTGCTGAGCATGCCTGAGCCAAATGCTCGACTTGCAAGAAGCACCTGCCAGACACGCCAAAATCACCTGCCGGGTACGCCAGAACCATGTGGCGGACACTCCGGAATCACCTGTCGGGCATGCCGGAACCGCCTCTCAGACTTGCCAGAACCATGTTCCGGACACGCCGGTACCACCTGCCGAGTATGCCGGAACCACCTGATCCACTCCCCACAACCACCAGCTGGACACGCCAGAATCACCTGCCGACTACGCCAGAACCACTCGGCAGACACTCCGGAACCACCTGCCGGGCATGCCGGAACCACCTCTCAGAGGTGCCAGAACCACATGCCGAACACTCCGGAATCACCTGCCGGGCATGCCGGAACCACCTCTCAGAGGTGCCAGAACCACATGCCGGACACTCCCGAATCACCTGCCGGGCATGCCGGAACCATCTCTCAGACGTTCAAGAACCTTGTTCCGGACATGCTGGTACCACCTGCCGAGCTCGCCGGAACCACCTGCTGTACACGCCAAAATCACCTGCCAGCTACGCCAGAACCACATGGCAGACACTCCGGAATCACCTTCCGGGCTGGCTGGAACCACCTGCCGGTCACGCCAACATCACCTTTCAGCTACGCCAGAACCACTTGGCGGACACTCCGGAAACACCTCTCCGGCCGGCCGGAACCACCTCTCAGACGTGCCAGAACCATGTGCCTGAGATGCCGGAACCACTCCCCGAACAGACCGAAACCACCTGATAGACCCGCCTGAACCCCCTGGCGAGCACGCCTGATCCACCTGCTCAACTAGCCGGAACCAACTTCCTGACATTCCAAAATCACCTGCCGGCTACGCCACAACCATTTGGTGAACTCTTCGGAATCACCTGCCGGGCTGGCTCCAGAACCACTCGGCAGACACTCCAGAACCACCTGCCGGGCATGCCGGAACCACCTCTCAGACATGCCGGAACCACATGCCAATGACACCGGAAGCACCGGCCGAGCACCCCAGAACCACCTGCTCGACTCGCCAAAACCACCTGCTTGACACGCCAAAATCACCTGCCGGCTACGCCACAACCATTTGGTGAACTCTTCGGAATCACCTGCCGGGCTTGCTGGAACCACCTGCTGGTCACGCCAACATCACCTGCCAGCTATGCCAGAACCACTTGGCGGACACCTGGAAACACCTGTCGGGCCGGCCGGAACCACCTCTCAGACGTGCCAGAACCATGAGCCTGAGATGCCGGAACCACTCCCCGAACAGACCGAAACCACCTGCCAGACCCGCCTGAAGCCCCTGGCAAGCACGCCTGAGCCACCTGCTCAACTAGCTGGAACCAACTTCCTGACACGCCAAAATCACCTGCCAGGTATACAAGAACCACTTGGTGGACACTCCGGAATCATCTGCCGGACATGCCAGAACCAGCTCTCAGACACACCAGAACCACGTGCCAGAGACGCCGGAAGCACCAGCTGAGCATGCCTGAGCCACCTGCTCGACTCGCAAGATACACCTGTCGGACATGCCAAAATCACCTGCCGGGTACGCCAGAAACACTGGGCGGACGCTCCGGAATCACCTGTCGGGCGTGCCGGAACCACCTCTCAGACTTGCCAGAACCATGTTCTGGACACGCCGGTACCACCTGCCGAGTATGCCGGAACCAGCTGATCCACTCCCCAGAACCACCTAGTGGTCACGCCAAAATCAACTGCCGGCTACGCCAGAACAGCTCGGCAGACACTCCGGAATCACAGGCCAGGCATTCCGGAACCACCTCTCAGAGGTGCCAGAACCAAATGTCGGACACTCCGGTATCACCTGCCGGGCATGCCGGAACCACCTCTCAGAGGTGCCAGAACCACATGCCGGACACTCCGGAATCACCTGCAGGGCATGCTGGAACCACATGCTGGACATGCCGGAACCACCTGCCGGACATGCCGGAACCACCCGCCGGACATTCCGGAACCACCGGCTCGACTCGCCGGAACCATTGCCGGACATGCAAAATCACCTGCCGGCTACGCCAGAACCACTTGGCGAACACTCCGGTATCACCTGTCGGGCATGCCGGAACTGCCTCTCAGAGGTGCCAGAACCATATGCCAGACACTCCGGAATCACCTGCCGGGCATGCCGGAACCACCTGCCGGACATGCCGGAACCACATGCCGGACATGCCGGAACCACCGGCTCGACTCGCCGGAACCATTGCTGGACATGCAAAATCACCTGCCGGCTACGACAGAACCACTTGGCGAACACTCCGGAATCACCTGCCGGGCATGCCGGGACCACCTCTAAGACATTCTGGAACCACATGCCAATGACACCGGAAGCACCTGCCGAGCACGCCAGAACCACCTGCTCGACTCGCCAAAACCACCTGCTGGACACGCCAAAATCACCTGCCGGCTACGCCACAACCATTTGGTGACCGCTTCGGAATCACCTGCCGGGCTGGCTGGAACCACCTGCCGGTCACGCCAACATCACCTGAAAGCTATGCCAGAACCACTTGGCAGACACCATGGAAACACCTGTCGGGCCGGCCAGAACCACCTATCAGACGTGCCAGAACCATGTGCCTGAGATGCCGGAACCACACCCCGAACAGACCGAAACCACCTGCCAGACCCGCCTGAACCACCTGCCGAGCACCCCGGAACCGCCTACTCGACTCGCCGGAACCACCTACCTGACACGCTAAAATCACCTGCCGGGTATGCCACAACCACTTGGTGGACACTCCGGAATCATCTGCCGGACATGCCAGAACCAGCTCTCAGACTCACCAGAACCACGTGCCAGACACGCCGGAAGCACCTGCTGAGCATGCCTGAGCCAAATGCTCGACTTGCAAGAAACACCTGCCTGACACGAAAAATCACCTGCCGGGTACGCCAGAACCACGTGGCGGACACTCCGGAATCACCTGTCGGGCATGCCGGAACCAACTCTCAGACGTGCCAGAACCTCGTGCCGGTCACGCCAGAACCACCTGCCGGACAGACCGGAAACACCTGCTGGATACGCCGCAACCACCGGCTCGACTCGCCGGAACCACCGCCGGACATGCAAAATGACCTGCCGGCTATGCCAGAACCACTTGGCGAACACTCCGGAATCACCTGTTGGGCCTGCCCGAACCACCTCTCAGACTTGCCAAAACCATGTTCCGGACACGCCGGTACCACCTGCCGAGTATGCCGGAACCACCTGATCCACTCCCCAGAACCACCTGCTGGATACGCCAGAATCACCTGCCGGCTACTCCAGAACCACTTGGCAGACACTCCGTAACCAACAGCCGGGCATGCCGGAACCACCTCTCAGAGGTGCCAGAACCACATGCCGGACACTCCCGAATCACCTGCCGGGCATGCCGGAACCATCTGTCAGACGTGCCAGAACCATGTGCCTGAGATGCCGGAACCACACCCCGAACAGACCGAAACCACCTGCCAGACCGGCCTGAACCACCTTCCGAGCACGCCGGAACCACCTACTCGACTCGCTGGAACCACCTACCTGACACGCTAAAATCACCTGCCGGGTATGCCACAACCACTTGGTGGACACTCCGGAATCATCTGCCGGACATGCCAGAACCAGCTCTCAGACAAACCAGAACCACGTGCCAGACATGCCGGAAGCACCTGCTGAGCATGCCTGAGCCAAATGCTCGACTTGCAAGAAGCACCTGCCAGACACGCCAAAATCACCTGCCGGGTACGCCAGAACCATGTGGCGGACACTCCGGAATCACCTGTCGGGCATGCCGGAACCGCCTCTCAGACTTGCCAGAACCATGTTCCGGACACGCCGGTACCACCTGCCGAGTATGCCGGAACCACCTGATCCACTCCCCACAACCACCAGCTGGACACGCCAGAATCACCTGCCGACTACGCCAGAACCACTCGGCAGACACTCCGGAACCACCTGCCGGGCATGCCGGAACCACCTCTCAGAGGTGCCAGAACCACATGCCGAACACTCCGGAATCACCTGCCGGGCATGCCGGAACCACCTCTCAGAGGTGCCAGAACCACATGCCGGACACTCCCGAATCACCTGCCGGGCATGCCGGAACCATCTCTCAGACGTGCAAGAACCTTGTTCCGGACATGCTGGTACCACCTGCCGAGCTCGCCGGAACCACCTGCTGTACACGCCAAAATCACCTGCCAGCTACGCCAGAACCACATGGCAGACACTCCGGAATCACCTTCCGGGCTGGCTGGAACCACCTGCCGGTCACGCCAACATCACCTTTCAGCTACGCCAGAACCACTTGGCGGACACTCCGGAAACACCTCTCCGGCCGGCCGGAACCACCTCTCAGACGTGCCAGAACCATGTGCCTGAGATGCCGGAACCACTCCCCGAACAGACCGAAACCACCTGATAGACCCGCCTGAACCCCCTGGCGAGCACGCCTGATCCACCTGCTCAACTAGCCGGAACCAACTTCCTGACATTCCAAAATCACCTGCCGGCTACGCCACAACCATTTGGTGAACTCTTCGGAATCACCTGCCGGGCTGGCTCCAGAACCACTCGGCAGACACTCCAGAACCACCTGCCGGGCATGCCGGAACCACCTCTCAGACATGCCGGAACCACATGCCAATGACACCGGAAGCACCGGCCGAGCACCCCAGAACCACCTGCTCGACTCGCCAAAACCACCTGCTTGACACGCCAAAATCACCTGCCGGCTACGCCACAACCATTTGGTGAACTCTTCGGAATCACCTGCCGGGCTTGCTGGAACCACCTGCTGGTCACGCCAACATCACCTGCCAGCTATGCCAGAACCACTTGGCGGACACCTGGAAACACCTGTCGGGCCGGCCGGAACCACCTCTCAGACGTGCCAGAACCATGAGCCTGAGATGCCGGAACCACTCCCCGAACAGACCGAAACCACCTGCCAGACCCGCCTGAAGCCCCTGGCAAGCACGCCTGAGCCACCTGCTCAACTAGCTGGAACCAACTTCCTGACACGCCAAAATCACCTGCCAGGTATACAAGAACCACTTGGTGGACACTCCGGAATCATCTGCCGGACATGCCAGAACCAGCTCTCAGACACACCAGAACCACGTGCCAGAGACGCCGGAAGCACCAGCTGAGCATGCCTGAGCCACCTGCTCGACTCGCAAGATACACCTGTCGGACATGCCAAAATCACCTGCCGGGTACGCCAGAAACACTGGGCGGACGCTCCGGAATCACCTGTCGGGCGTGCCGGAACCACCTCTCAGACTTGCCAGAACCATGTTCTGGACACGCCGGTACCACCTGCCGAGTATGCCGGAACCAGCTGATCCACTCCCCAGAACCACCTAGTGGTCACGCCAAAATCAACTGCCGGCTACGCCAGAACAGCTCGGCAGACACTCCGGAATCACAGGCCAGGCATTCCGGAACCACCTCTCAGAGGTGCCAGAACCAAATGTCGGACACTCCGGTATCACCTGCCGGGCATGCCGGAACCACCTCTCAGAGGTGCCAGAACCACATGCCGGACACTCCGGAATCACCTGCAGGGCATGCTGGAACCACATGCTGGACATGCCGGAACCACCTGCCGGACATGCCGGAACCACCCGCCGGACATTCCGGAACCACCGGCTCGACTCGCCGGAACCATTGCCGGACATGCAAAATCACCTGCCGGCTACGCCAGAACCACTTGGCGAACACTCCGGTATCACCTGTCGGGCATGCCGGAACTACCTCTCAGAGGTGCCAGAACCATATGCCAGACACTCCGGAATCACCTGCCGGGCATGCCGGAACCACCTGCCGGACATGCCGGAACCACCTGCCGGACATGCCGGAACCACATGCCGGACATGCTGGAACCACCGGCTCGACTCGCCGGAACCATTGCTGGACATGCAAAATCACCTGCCGGCTACGACAGAACCACTTGGCGAACACTCCGGAATCACCTGCCGGGCATGCCGGAACCACCTATAAGACATTCTGGAACCACATGCCAATGACACCGGAAGCACCTGCCGAGCACGCCAGAACCACCTGCTCGACTCGCCAAAACCACCTGCTGGACACGCCAAAATCACCTGCCGGCTACGCCACAACCATTTGGTGACCGCTTCGGAATCACCTGCCGGGCTGGCTGGAACCACCTGCCGGTCACGCCAACATCACCTGAAAGCTATGCCAGAACCACTTGGCGGACACCATGGAAACACCTGTCGGGCCGGCCAGAACCACCTATCAGACGTGCCAGAACCATGTGCCTGAGATGCCGGAACCACACCCCGAACAGACCGAAACCACCTGCCAGACCCGCCTGAACCACCTGCCGAGCACCCCGGAACCGCCTACTCGACTCGCCGGAACCACCTACCTGACACGCTAAAATCACCTGCCGGGTATGCCACAACCACTTGGTGGACACTCCGGAATCATCTGCCGGACATGCCAGAACCAGCTCTCAGACTCACCAGAACCACGTGCCAGACACGCCGGAAGCACCTGCTGAGCATGCCTGAGCCAAATGCTCGACTTGCAAGAAACACCTGCCTGACACGCCAAAATCACCTGCCGGGTACGCCAGAACCACGTGGCGGACACTCCGGAATCACCTGTCGGGCATGCCGGAACCAACTCTCAGACGTGCCAGAACCTCGTGCCGGTCACGCCAGAACCACCTGCCGGACAGACCGGAAACACCTGCTGGATACGCCGCAACCACCGGCTCGACTCGCCGGAACCACCGCCGGACATGCAAAATGACCTGCCGGCTATGCCAGAACCACTTGGCGAACACTCCGGAATCACCTGTTGGGCCTGCCCGAACCACCTCTCAGACTTGCCAAAACCATGTTCCGGACACGCCGGTACCACCTGCCGAGTATGCCGGAACCACCTGATCCACTCCCCAGAACCACCTGCTGGATACGCCAGAATCACCTGCCGGCTACTCCAGAACCACTTGGCAGACACTCCGTAACCAACAGCCGGGCATGCCGGAACCACCTCTCAGAGGTGCCAGAACCACATGCCGGACACTCCCGAATCACCTGCCGGGCATGCCGGAACCATCTGTCAGACGTGCCAGAACCATGTGCCTGAGATGCCGGAACCACACCCCGAACAGACCGAAACCACCTGCCAGACCAGCCTGAACCATCTTCCGAGCAAGCCGAAACCACCTACTCGACTCGCTGGAACCACCTACCTGACACGCTAAAATCACCTGCCGGGTATGCCACAACCACTTGGTGGACACTCCGGAATCATCTGCCGGACATGCCAGAACCAGCTCTCAGACACACCAGAACCACGTGCCAGACACGCCGGAAGCACCTGCTGAGTATGCCGGAGCCAAATGCTCGACTTGCAAGAAGCACCTGCCAGACACGCCAAAATCACCTGCCGGGTACGCCAGAACCATGTTGCGGACACTCCGGAATCACCTGTCGGGCATGCCGGAACCGCCTCTCAGACTTGCCAGAACCATGTTCCGGACACGCCGGTACCACCTGCCGAGTATGCCGGAACCACCTTATCCACTCCCCACAACCACCAGCTGGACACGCCAGAATCACCTGCCGACTACGCCAGAACCACTCGGCAGACACTCCGGAACCACCTGACGGGCATGCCGGAACCACCTATCAGAGGTGCCAGAACCAAATGCCGGACACTCCGGAATCACCTGCCGGGCATGCCGGAACCACCTCTCAGAGGTGCCCGAACCACATGCCGGACACTCCGGAATCACCTGCCTGGCATGACGGAACCATCTCTCAGACGTGCCAGAACCATGTTCCGGACACGCTGGTACCACCTGCCGAGCTCTCCGGAACCACCTGCTGGACACGCCAAAATCTCCTGCCGGCTACGCCAGAACCTCTCGGCAGACACTCCGGAATCACCTGCCGGGCTGGCTGGAACTACCTGCCGGTCACGCCAACATCACCTTTCAGCTACGCCGGAACCACTTGGCGGACACTCCGGAAACACCTGTCGGGCCGGCCGGAACTACCTCTCAGACGTGCCAGAACCATGTGCCTGAGATGCCGGAACCACTCCCCGAACAGACCGAAACCAGCTGCCAGACCCGCCTGAACCCCCTGGCGAGCACGCCTGATCCACCTGCTCAACTAGCCGGAACCAACTTCCTGACATGCCAAAATCACCTGCCAGGTATACAAGAACCACTTGGTGGACACTCCGGAATCATCTGCCGGACATGCCAGAACCAGCTCTCAGACACACCAGAAGCACGTGCCAGAGACGCCGGAAGCACCAGCAGAGCATGCCTGAGCCACCTGCTCGACTCGCAAGAAACACGTGTCGGACATGCCAAAATCACCTGCCGGGTACGCCAGAAACACTTGGCGGACGCTCCAGACTCACCTGTCGGGCGTGCCGGAACCACCTCTCAGACTTGCCAGAACCATGTTCTGGACACGCCGGTACCACCTGCCGAGTATGCCGGAACCAGCTGATCCACTCCCCATAACCACCTAGTGGACACGCCAAAATCAACTGCCGGCTACGCCGGAACCACCGGCTCAACTCGCCGGAACCACCGCCGGACATGCAAAATCACCTGCCGGCTACGCCAGAACCACTTGGCGAACACTCCGGAATCACCTGTCGGGCATGCCGGAACCGCCTCTCAGACTTGCCAGAACCATGTGCCTGAGATGCCGGAACCACACCCCGAACAGACCGAAACCACCTGCCAGACCCGCCTGAACCACCTGCCGAGCACGCCGGAACCACCTACTCGACTCGCCGAAACCACCTACCTGACACGCTAAAATCACCTGCCGGGTATGCCACAACCACTTGGTGGACACTCCGGAATCATCTGCCGGACATGCCAGAACCAGCTCTCAGACACACCAGAACCGCGTGCCAGAAACGCCGGAAGCACCTGCTGAGCATGCCTGAGCCAAATGCTCGACTTGCAAGAAACACCTGCCGGACACGCCAAAATCACCTGCCGGGTATGCCAGAACCACGTGGCGGACACTCCGGAATCACCTGTCGGGCATGCCGGAACCAACTCTCAGACGTACCAGAACCTCGTGCCGGTCACGCCAGAACCACCTGCCGGACAGACCGGAAACACCTGCTGGATACGCCGCAACCACCGGCTCGACTCGCCGGAACCACAGCCGGACATGCAAAATGACCTGCCGGCTACGCCAGAACCACTTGGCGAACACTGCGGAATCACCTGTCGGGCATGCTGGAACCACCTCTCAGACTTGCCAGAACCATGTTCCGGACGCGCCGGTACGACCTGCCGAGTATGCCAGAACCACCTGATCCACTCCCCAGAACCACCTGCTGGATACGCCTGAATCACCTGCCGGCAACTCCAGAACCACTCGGCAGACACTCCGTAACCAACTGCCGGGCATGCCGGAACCACCTCTCAGAGGTGCCAGAACCACATGCCGGACACTCCGGAATCACCTGCCGGGCATGCCGGAACCATCTCTCAGACTTGCCAGAACCATGTTCCGGACATGCCGGAACCACCTGCCGAGCTTGCCGGAACCACCTGCTGCACACGCCAAAATCACCTGCCGGCTACGCCAGAACCACTCGGCAGACACTCGGGAATCACATGCCAGGCATTCCGGAACCACGTCTCAGAGGTGCCAGAACCAAATGCCGGACACTCCGGAATCACCTGCCGGGCATGCCGGAACCACCTCTCAGAGGTGCCAGAACCACATGCCGGAGACTCCCGAATCACCTGCCGGGCATGCCAGAACCATCTGTCAGACGTGCCAGAACCATGTGCCTGAGATGCCGGAACCACACCCCGACCAGACCGAAACCACCTGCCAGACCGGCCTGAACCACCTTCCGAGCACGCCGGAACCACCTACTCGACTCGCTGGAACCACCTACCTGACACGCTAAAATCACCTGCCGGGTATGCCACAACCACTTGGTGGACACTCCGGAATCATCTGCCGGACATGCCAGAACCAGCTCTCAGACAAACCAGAACCACGTGCCAGACATGCCGGAAGCACCTGCTGAGCATGCCTGAGCCAAATGCTCGACTTGCAAGAAGCACCTGCCAGACACGCCAAAATCACCTGCCGGGTACGCCAGAACCATGTGGCGGACACTCCGGAATCACCTGTCGGGCATGCCGGAACCGCCTCTCAGACTTGCCAGAACCATGTTCCGGACATGCCGGTACCACCTGCCGAGTATGCCGGAACCACCTGATCCACTCCCCACAACCACCAGCTGGACACGCCAGAATCACCTGCCGACTACGCCAGAACCACTCGGCAGACACTCCGGAACCACCTGCCGGGCATGCCGGAACCACCTCTCAGAGGTGCCAGAACCACATGCCGAACACTCCGGAATCACCTGCCGGGCATGCCGGAACCACCTCTCAGAGGTGCCAGAACCACATGCCGGACACTCCCGAATCACCTGCCGGGCATGCCGGAACCATCTCTCAGACGTTCAAGAACCTTGTTGCGGACATGCTGGTACCACCTGCCGAGCTCGCCGGAACCACCTGCTGTACACGCCAAAATCACCTGCCAGCTACGCCAGAACCACATGGCAGACACTCCGGAATCACCTTCCGGGCTGGCTGGAACCACCTGCCGGTCACGCCAACATCACCTTTCAGCTACGCCAGAACCACTTGGCGGACACTCCGGAAACACCTCTCCGGCCGGCCGGAACCACCTCTCAGACGTGCCAGAACCATGTGCCTGAGATGCCGGAACCACTCCCCGAACAGACCGAAACCACCTGATAGACCCGCCTGAACCCCCTGGCGAGCACGCCTGATCCACCTGCTCAACTAGCCGGAACCAACTTCCTGACATTCCAAAATCACCTGCCGGCTACGCCACAACCATTTGGTGAACTCTTCGGAATCACCTGCCGGGCTGGCTCCAGAACCACTCGGCAGACACTCCAGAACCACCTGCCGGGCATGCCGGAACCACCTCTCAGACATGCCGGAACCACATGCCAATGACACCTCAAGCAACGGCCGAGCACCCCAGAACCACCTGCTCGACTCGCCAAAACCACCTGCTTGACACGCCAAAATCACCTGCCGGCTACGCCACAACCATTTGGTGAACTCTTCGGAATCACCTGCCGGGCTTGCTGGAACCACCTGCTGGTCACGCCAACATCACCTGCCAGCTATGCCAGAACCACTTGGCGGACACCAGGAAACACCTGTCGGGCCGGCCGGAACCACCTCTCAGACGTGCCAGAACCATGAGCCTGAGATGCCGGAACCACTCCCCGAACAGACCGAAACCACCTGCCAGACCCGCCTGAAGCCCCTGGCAAGCACGCCTGAGCCGCCTGCTCAACTAGCTGGAACCAACTTCCTGACACGCCAAAATCACCTGCCAGGTACACAAGAACCACTTGGTGGACACTCCGGAATCATCTGCCGGACATGCCAGAACCAGCTCTCAGACACACCAGAACCACGTGCCAGAGACGCCGGAAGCACCAGCTGAGCATGCCTGAGCCACCTGCTCGACTCGCAAGATACACCTGTCGGACATGCCAAAATCACCTGCCGGGTACGCCAGAAACACTGGGCGGACGCTCCGGAATCACCTGTCGGGCGTGCCGGAACCACCTCTCAGACTTGCCAGAACCATGTTCTGGACACGCCGGTACCACCTGCCGAGTATGCCGGAACCAGCTGATCCACTCCCCAGAACCACCTAGTGGTCACGCCAAAATCAACTGCCGGCTACGCCAGAACAGCTCGGCAGACACTCCGGAATCACAGGCCAGGCATTCCGGAACCACCTCTCAGAGGTGCCAGAACCAAATGTCGGACACTCCGGTATCACCTGCCGGGCATGCCGGAACCACCTCTCAGAGGTGCCAGAACCACATGCCGGACACTCCGGAATCACCTGCAGGGCATGCTGGAACCACATGCTGGACATGCCGGAACCACCTGCCGGACATGCCGGAACCACCCGCCGGACATTCCGGAACCACCGGCTCGACTCGCCGGAACCATTGCCGGACATGCAAAATCACCTGCCGGCTACGCCAGAACCACTTGGCGAACACTCCGGTATCACCTGTCGGGCATGCCGGAACTACCTCTCACAGGTGCCAGAACCATATGCCGGACACTCCGGAATCACCTGCCGGGCATGCCGGAACCACCTGCCGGACATGCCGGAACCACATGCCGGACATGCCGGAACCACCGGCTCGACTCGCCGGAACCATTGCCGGACATGCAAAATCACCTGCCGGCTACGACAGAACCACTTGGCGAACACTCCGGAATCACCTGCCGGGCATGGCGGAACCACCTCTAAGACATTCTGGAACCACATGCCAATGACACCGGAAGCACCTGCCGAGCACGCCAGAACCACCTGCTCGACTCGCCAAAACCACCTGCTGGACACGCCAAAATCACCTGCCGGCTACGCCACAACCATTTGGTGACCGCTTCGGAATCACCTGCCGGGCTGGCTGGAACCACCTGCCGGTCACGCCAACATCACCTGAAAGCTATGCCAGAACCACTTGGCGGACACCATGGAAACACCTGTCGGGCCGGCCAGAACCACCTATCAGACGTGCCAGAACCATGTGCCTGAGATGCCGGAACCACACCCCGAACAGACCGAAACCACCTGCCAGACCCGCCTGAACCACCTGCCGAGCACCCTGGAACCGCCTACTCGACTCGCCGGAACCACCTACCTGACACGCTAAAATCACCTGCCGGGTATGCCACAACCACTTGGTGGACACTCCGGAATCATCTGCCGGACATGCCAGAACCAGCTCTCAGACTCACCAGAACCACGTGCCAGACACGCCGGAAGCACCTGCTGAGCATGCCTGAGCCAAATGCTCGACTTGCAAGAAACACCTGCCTGACACGCCAAAATCACCTGCCGGGTACGCCAGAACCACGTGGCGGACACTCCGGAATCACCTGTCGGGCATGCCGGAACCAACTCTCAGACGTGCCAGAACCTCGTGCCGGTCACGCCAGAACCACCTGCCGGACAGACCGGAAACACCTGCTGGATACGCCGCAACCACCGGCTCGACTCGCCGGAACTACCGCCGGACATGCAAAATGACCTGCCGGCTATGCCAGAACCACTTGGCGAACACTCCGGAATCACCTGTTGGGCCTGCCCGAACCACCTCTCAGACTTGCCAAAACCATGTTCCGGACACGCCGGTACCACCTGCCGAGTATGCCGGAACCACCTGATCCACTCCCCAGAACCACCTGCTGGATACGCCAGAATCACCTGCCGGCTACTCCAGAACCACTTGGCAGACACTCCGTAACCAACAGCCGGGCATGCCGGAACCACCTCTCAGAGGTGCCAGAACCGCATGCCGGACACTCCGGAATCACCTGCCGGGCATGCCGGAACCACCTCTCAGAGGTGCCAGAACCACATGCCGGACACTCCCGAATCACCTGCCGGGCATGCCGGAACCATCTGTCAGACGTGCCAGAACCATGTGCCTGAGATGCCGGAACCACACCCCGAACAGACGAAACCACCTGCCAGACCAGCCTGAACCATCTTCCGAGCAAGCCGAAACCACCTACTCGACTCGCTGGAACCACCTACCTGACACGCTAAAATCACCTGCCGGGTATGCCAGAACCACCTGGCGGACACTACGGAATCACCTGCCGCGCATGCCGGAACCAACTCTCAGACGTGCCGGAAGCACATGCCAGACACGCCGAAAACACCTACCGGACAGACCGGAACCACCTGCCAAGAACACCGGAGCCACCTGTTCGACTCGCTGGAACCACCTGCCGGACAGGCCAATATCAAATGCTGGCTATTCCAGAACCACCTGGGGGACAGTCCGGGATCACCTGCCAGCCATGGCGGAACCACCTCTCAGACGGACCAGAACCACCTGTCGGAGAAGCTGGAATCACGTCCTGGACAGACTGGAACCACGTGACGGCCATGCCTGAACCACCTGCCGAGCACGGCAGAACCACCTGCCGGACACGCCAAAATCACCTGCTGGGTATGCCAGAACCACTTGGCGGACACTCCGGAATCATCTGCCGGACATGCCGGAACCAGCTCTAAAACACACCAGAACCAAGTGCCGGAGACGCCGGAAGCACCTGCCGAGCATGCCGGAGCCACCTGCTCGACTCGCGAGAAACACCTGCCGGACAGGCCAAAATCACCTGCCGGGTATGACAGAACCACCTGGCGGACACTAAGGAATCACCTGCCGCGCATGCCGGAACCACCTCTCAGACGTGCCGGAAGCACGTGCCAGACACGCCGGAAACACCTACCGGACAGACCGGAACCACCTGCCAAGAACGCCGGAGCCACCTGTTCGACTCGCTGGAACCACCTGCCGGACAGGCCAATATCAACTGCTGGCTATGCCAGAACCACCTGGGGTACAGTCCGGGATCACCTGCCAGCCATGGCGGAACCACCTCTCAGACGTACCAGAACCACCTGCCGGAGAACCTGGAAACACGTCCTGGACAGACTGGAACCACGTGACGGCCATGCCTGAACCACCTGCCGAGCACGGCGGAACCACCTGCCGGACACGCCAAAATCACCTGCGGGCTACGCCAGAACCACTTGGACGACTCTCCGAAATGACCTGCCGGGCATGTTGGAACCACCTCTCAGACGTGCCAGAAGCACGTGGCGGACAGTCCGGAATCACCTGTTGGGCATACGCAACCACCTCAGAGACGTACCAGAACCACGTGCCGTGCACGCCGGAACCACCTACCGGACAGACCGGAATCAAATTTTGGGCATGCCGGAACCACCAGTCACATGTGCCAGAAACACGTGCCGGAGACGCCGGAAGCACCTGCCGAGCACGTCGCAACCACCTGCTCAACTCGCCTGAACCACCTGCCGGACACGCCAAAATCACCTGCCCGCTACACCAGCACCACTTCGGGGACAAGCCGGAATCACGTGAGGGTCATGCCGGCACAGCCTCTCAGACTGAACCTCGTGCCGGACACCACAGAACCACCTGCCGGACAGACCGGAACCACCTGCCGGACACGCCGGAACCACCGGCTCGACCCGCCGGAACGACCGCTGGACATGCAAAATAACCTGCCGGCCTTGCCGGAAACACTTGGCGAACACTCCGGAATCACCTGCCGGGCATGCAGGAACCACCTCTCAGATATGCCAGAACCACGTGCCAATGACCCCGGAAGCACCTGCCGAGCACGCCGGAACCACCTGCTCGACTCGCCAGAACCACCTGCCGGAAACGCAAAAATCACCTGCCGGCTACGCCACAAGCAGTTGGGGAACACTTCGGAAACACCTGCCAGGATTCCTGGAACCACATGCCGGTCATGCCAAAATCACCTGCCAACTACGCCAGTACCACTTGGCGGACACTGTGGAAACACCTGTCGGGCCGGCCGGAACCACATCTCAGAGGTGCCAGAACCATGTGCATGAGATGCTGGAACCACACCCCGAACAGACGGAAAACACCTGCCAGACCCGTCTGAACAACCTGCCGAGCACGCCGGAGCCACCTGCTCGACTCGCCGGAACCACCTACCTGATATGCCCAAATCACCAGCCGGGTATGCCAGAACCACTTGGCGGACACTCCGGAATCATCTGCCGGACATGCCGGAACCAGCTCTCAGACACACCAGAACCACGTGCCGGAGACGCCGGAAGCACCTGCCGAGCATGCCGGAGCCACCTGCTCGACTCGCCAGAAACACCTGCCGGACACGCCAAAATCACCTGCCGGGTACGCCAGAACCACCTGGCGGACACTCCGAAATCACCTGTCGCGCATGCCGGAACCACCTCTCAGACGTGCCGGAAGCACGTGCCGGACACGCCGGAATCACCTACCGGACAGACCGGAACCACCTGCCGAGCACGCCGGAGCCACCTGTTCAACTCGCTGGAACCACCTGCCGGACAGGCCAATATCAACTGCTGGCTATGCCAGAACCACTTGGGGGACGGTCCGGAATCACCTGCCAGCCATGGCGGAACCACCTCTCAGACGTACCAGAACCACCTGCCGGAGAAGCTGGAAACACGTCCTGGGCCGTCTGCAACCACCTGCCGGCCAAGCCTGAACCACCTGCCAAGCACAACGGAACAACCTGCCAGAAACGCCAAAATCACCTGCGTGTTATGCCAGAACCACTTGGAGGACTCTCTGGGATGACCTGCCGGGCATGCCGGAACCACCTCTCAGACGTGCCAGAACCATGTGACGGACAGTCCGGAATCACCTGTTGGGCATGCGCAACCACCTCTGAGACGTACCAGAACCACATGCCGTGCAGGCTGGAACCACCTACCGGACAGACCGGAATCACCTTTCGGGCATGCCGGAACCACCTGTCAGATGTGCCAGAAACACGTGCCGGAGACGCCGGAAGCACCTGCCAAGCACGTTGGAACCACCTGCTCAACTCGCCTGAACCACCTGCCGGACATGCCAAAATCACCTGCCGACTATGCCAGAACCACTTGGCGAACACTCCGGAATCACTTGCCGGGCATGCAGGAACCACCTCTCAGACATGCCAGAACCCCGTGCCAATGACCCCGGAAGCACCAGCCGAGCACGCCGGAACCACCTGCTCGACTCGCCAGAACCACCTGCCGATCACGCAAAAATCACCTGCCGGCTACGCCACAACCAGTTGGTGAACACTTTGGAATCACCTGCCAGGCTTGCTGGAACCACCTGCCAGTCATGCCAAAATCACCTGCCAACTACGCCAGAACCGCTTGGCGGACACTGCGGAAACACCTGTCGGGCCGGCTGGAACCACATCTCAGACGTGCCAGAAACGTGTTCATGAGATGCTGGAACCACACCCCGAACAGACAGATACCACCTGCCAGAACCGCCTGAACCACCTGCTGAGCACGCCGGAACCACCTGCTCGACTCACCGGTACCACCTCCCTGACACGCCAAAATCACATGCTGGGTATGCCAGAACCACTTGGCGGACACTCCGGAATCATCTGCCGGACATGCCGGAACCAGCTCTCAGACACACCAGAACCAAGTGCCGGAGACGCCGGAAGCACCTGCTGAGCATGCCGGAACCACATGCTCGACTTGCCAGACACACCTGCCGGACACGCCAAAATCAACTGCCGGGTATGCCAGAACCACCTGGCGGACACTACGGAATCACCTGCCGCTCATGCCGGAACCACCTCTCAGACGTGCTGGAAGCATGTGCCAGACACGCCGGAAACACCTACCGGACAGACCGGAACCACCTGCCAAGAACGCCGGAGCCACCTGTTCGACTCGCTGGAACCACCTGCCGGACAGGCCAATATCAACTCCTGGCTATGCCAGAACCACCTGGGGGACAGTCCGGGATCACCTGCCAGCCATGGCGGAACCACCTCTCAGACGTACCAGAACCACCTGCCGGAGAAGCTGGAAACACGTCCTGGACAGACTGGAACCACGTGACGGCCATGCCTGAACCACCTGCCGAGCACGGCGGAACCACCTGCCGGACACGCCAAAATCACCTGCGGGCTACGCCACAACCACTTGGACGACTCTCCGAAATGACCTGCCGGGCATGTTGGAACCACCTCTCAGACGTGCCAGAAGCACGTGGCGGACAGTCCGGAATCACCTGTTGGGCATACGCAACCACCTCAGAGACGTACCAGAACCACGTGCCGTGCACGCCGGAACCTCCTACCGGACAGACCGGAATCAACTTTTGGGCATGCCGGAACCACCAGTCAGATGTGCCCGAAACACGTGCCGGAGACGCCGGAAGCACCTGCCGAGCACGTCGCAACCACCTGCTCAACTCGCCTGAACCACCTGCCGGACACGCCAAAATCACCTGCCCGCTACACCAGCACCACTTCGGGGACAAGCCGGAATCACGTGAGGGGCATGCCGGCACAGCCTCTCAGACTGAACCTCGTGCCGGACACCACAGAACCACCTGCCGGACAGACCGGAACCACCTGCCGGACACGCCGGAACCACCGGCTCGACCCGCCAGAACGACCGCTGGACATGCAAAATCACCTGCCGGCTACGCCGGAAACACTTGGCGAACACTCCGGAATCACCTGCCGGGCATGCCGGAACCACCTCTCAGATATGCCAGAACCACGTGCCAGTGACCCCGGAAGCACCTGCCGAGCACGCCGGAACCACCTGCTCGACTCGCCAGAACAACCTGCCGGACACGCAAAAATCACCTGCCGGCTACGCCACAACCAGTTGGGGAACACTTCGGAATCACCTGCCGGGCTTGCTGGAACCACCTGCCGGTCATGCCAAAATCACCTGCCAACTACGCCAGTACCACTTGGCGGACACTGTGGAAACACCTGTCGGGCCGGCCGGAACCACATCTCAGACGTGCCAGAACCATGTGCATGAGATGCTGGAACCACACCCCGAAGAGACGGAAAACACCTGCCAGACCCGTCTGAACAACCTGCCGAGCACGCCGGAGCCACCTGCTCGACTCGCCGGAACCACCTACCTGACATGCCCAAATCACCAGCCGGGTATGCCAGAACCACTTGGCGGACACTCCGGAATCATCTGCCGGACATGCCGGAACCAGCTCTCAGACACACCAGAACCACGTGCCGGAGACGCCGGAAGCACCTGCCGAGCATGCCGGAGCCACCTGCTCGACTCGCCAGAAGCACCTGCCAGACACGCCAAAATCACCTGCCGGGTACGCCATAACGACCTGGCGGACACTCCGAAACCACCTGTCGCGCATGCCGGAACCACCTCTCAGACGTGCCGGAAGCACGTGTCGGACACGCCGGAATCACCTACCAGACAGACAGGAAGCACCTGCCGAGCACGCCGGAGCCACCTGTTCGACTCGCTGGAACCACCTGCCGGACAGGCCAATATCAACTGCTGGCTATGCCAGAACCACCTGGGGGACGGTCCGGAATCACCTGCCAGCCCTGGCGGAACCACCTCTCAGACGTACCAGAACCACCTGCCGGAGAACCTGGAAACACGTCCTGCACAGTCTGGAACCACCTGCCGGCCAAGCCTGAACCACCTGCCAAGCACAACGGAACAACCTGCCAGACACGCCAAAATCACCTGCGTGTTATGCCAGAACCACTTGGAGGACTCTCTGGGATGACCTGCCGGGCATGCCGGAACCACCTCTCAGACGTGCCAGAACCATGTGGCGGACAGTCCGGAATCACCTGTTGGGCATACGCAACCACCTCTGAGACGTACCAGAACCACGTGCCGTGCACGCCGGAACCACCTACCGGACAGACCGGAATCAACTTTTGGGCATGCCGGAACCACCAGTCAGATGTGCCCGAAACACGTGCCTGAGACGCCGGAAGCACCTGCCGAGCACGTCGCAACCACCTGCTCAACTCGCCTGAACCACCTGCCGGACACGCCAAAATCACCTGCCCGCTACACCAGCACCACTTCGGGGACAAGCCGGAATCACGTGAGGGGCATGCCGGCACAGCCTCTCAGACTGAACCTCGTGCCGGACACCACAGAACCACCTGCCGGACAGACCGGAACCACCTGCCGGACACGCCGGAACCACCGGCTCGACCCGCCGGAACGACCGCTGGACATGCAAAATCACCTGCCGGCTACGCCGGAAACACTTGGCGAACACTCCGGAGACACCTGCCGGGCATTCCGGAACCACCTCTCAGATATGCCAGAACCACGTGGCAATGACCCCGGAAGCACCTGCCGAGCACGCCGGAACCACCTGCTCGACTCGCCAGAACCACCTGCCGGACACGCAAAAATCACCTGCCGGCTACGCCACAACCAGTTGGGGAACACTTCGGAATCACCTGCCGGGCTTGCTGGAACCACCTGCCGGTCATGCCAAAATCACCTGCCAACTACGCCAGTACCACTTGGCGGACACTGTGGAAACACCTGTCGGGCCGGCCGGAACCATCTCTCAGACGTGCCAGAACCTCGTGCCGGTCACGCCAGCAGCACCTGCCGGACACGCCGGAACCAGCGGCTCGACTCGCCGGAACCACCGCCGGACATGCAAAATGACCTGCCGGCTACGCCAGAACCACTTGGCGAACACTCCGGAATCACCTGTCGGGTGTGCTGGAACCACCCCTCAGACTTGCCAGAACCATGTTCTGGACACACCGGTACCACCTGCCGAGTATGCCGGAACCACCTGGTCCACTCCCCAGAACCACCTAGTGGACACGCCAGAATCACCTGCCGACTACGCCAGAACCACTCGGCAGACACTCCGGAACCACCTGCCGGGCATGCCGGAACCACCTCTCAGAGGTGCCAGAACCACATGCCGGAGACTCCGGTGTCACCTGCCGGGCATGCCGGAACCACCTCTCAGAGGTGCCAGAACCACATGCCGGACACTCCGGAATCACCTGCCTGGCATGACGGAACCATCTCTCAGACGTGCCAGAACCATGTTCCGTACACGCTGGTACCACCTGCCGAGCTCGCCGGAACCACCTGCTGGACACGCCAAAATCACCTGCCAGCTACGCCACAACCATTTGGTGAACTCTTCGGAATCACCTGCCGGGCTGGCTCCAGAACCACTCGGCAGACTCTCCGGAAACACCTGCCGGGCATGCCGGAACCACGTCTCAGACATGCCGGAACCACATGCCAATGACACCGGAAGCACCTGCCAAGCACGCCAGAACCACCTGCTCGACTCGCCAAAACCACCTGCTGGACAGGCCAAAATCACCTGCTGGCAATGCCACAACCATTTGGTGAACTCTTCTGAATCACCTGCCGGGCTTGCTGGAACCACCTGCCGGTCACGCCAACATCACTTGCCAGCTATGCCAGAACCACTTGGCGGACACCATGGAAACACCCGTAGGGCCGGCCGGAACCACCTCTCAGACGTGCCAGAACCATGAGCCTGAGATGCCGGAACCACTCCCCGAACAGACCGAAACCAGCTGCCAGACCCGCCTGAACCCCCTGGCGAGCATGCCTTATCCACCTGCACAACTAGCCGGAACCAACTTCCTGACACGCCAAAATCACCTGCCAGGTATACAAGAACAACTTGGTGGACACTCCGGAACCATCTGCTGCAGATGCCAGAACCAGCTCTCAGACACACCAGAACCACGTGCCAGAGACGCTGGAAGCACCTGCTGAGCATGCCTCAGCCACCTGCTCGACTGGCAAGATACACCTGTCAGACAGGCGTAAATCACCTACCGGGTACGCCAGAAACACTTGGCGGACGCTCCGGAATCACCTGTCGGGCGTGACGGAACCACATCTCAGACTTGCCAGAACCATGTTCTGGACACGCCGGTACCACCTGCCGAGTATGCGGGAACCAGCTGATCCACTCCCCAGAACCACCTAGTGGACATGCCAAAATCAACTGCCGGCTACGCCAGAACCACTCGGCAGACACTCCGGAATCACAGGCCAGGCATTCCGGAACCACCTCTCAGAGGTGCCAGAACCAAATGCCGGACACTCCGGTATCACCTGCCGGGCATGCCGGAACCACCTCTCAGAGGTGCCAGAACCACATGCCGGACACTCCGGAATCACCTGCCGGGCATGCTGTAACCACATGCTGGACATGCCGGAACCACCTGCCGGACATGCCGGAACCACCTGCCGGACATTCCGGAACCACCGGCTCGACTCGCCAGAACCATTACCGGACATGCAAAATCACCTGCAGGCTACGCCAGAACCACTTGGCGAACACTCCGGTATCACCTGCCGGGCATTCCAGAACCACCTCACAGAGGTGCCAGAACCACATGCCGGACACTCCGGAATCACCTCCCGGGCATGCCGGAACCACCTGCCGGACATGCCGGAACCACCGGCTCGACTCGCCGGAACCATTGCCGGACATGCAAAATCACCTGCCGGCTATGCCAGAACCACTTGGGGAACACTCCGGAATCACCTGCCGGGCATGGCGGAACCACCTCTCAGACATGCCGGAACCACATGCCAATGACACCGGAAGCACCTGCCGAGCACGCCAGAACCACCTGCTCGACTCGCCAAAACCACCTGCTGGACATGCCAAAATCACCTTCCGGCTACGCCACAAGCATTTGGTGAACAATTCGGAATCACCTGCCGGGCTGGCTTAAACCACCTGCCGGTCACGCCAACATCACCTGCCAGCTATGCCAGAACCACTTGGCGGACACCATGGAAACACCTGTCGGGCCGGCCGGAACCACCTGTCAGACGTGCCAGAACCATGTGCCTGAGATGCCGGAACCACACCCCAAACAGACCGAAACCACCTGCCAGACCCGCCTGAACCACCTGCCGAGCACGCCGGAACCACCTACTCGACTCGCTGGAGCCACCTACCTGACACGCTAAAATCACCTGCCGGGTATGCCACAACCACTTGGTGGACACTCCGGAATCATCTGCCGGACATGCCAGAACCAGCTCTCAGACACACCAGGACCACGTGTCAGACACGCCGGAAGCACATGCTGAGAATGCCAGAGCCAAATGCTCGACTTGCAAGAAACACCTGCCAGACACGCCAAAATCACCTGCCGGGTACGCCAGAACCACCTGGCGGACACTCCGGAATCACCTGTCGGGCATGCCAGAACCAACTTTCAGACATGCCAGAACCTCGTGCCGGTCACGCCAGAAGCACCTGCCGGACACGCGGGAACCACTGGCTCGACTCGCCGGAACCACCGCCGGACATGCAAAATGACCTGCCGGCTACGCCAGAACCACTTGGCGAACACTCCGGAATCACCTGCCGGGCATGCCGGAACCACCTCTCAGAGGTGCCAGAACCACATGCCGAACACTCCGGAATCACCTGCCGGGCATGCCGGAACCACCTCTCAGAGGTGCCAGACCACATGCCAGAAACTCCCGAATCACCTGCCGGGCATGCCGGAACCATCTCTCAGACGTGCAAGAACCTTGTTCCGGACATGCTGGTACCACCTGCCGAGCTCGCCGGAACCACCTGCTGTACACACCAAAATCACCTGCCAGCTACGCCAGAACCACACGGCAGACACTCCGGAATCACCTGCCGGGCTGGCTGGAACCACCTGCCGGTCACGCCAAAATCACCTGCGGGCTACGCCAGAACCACTTGGACGACTCTCCGAAATGACCTGCCGGGCATGTTGGAACCACCTCTCAGACGTGCCAGAAGCACGTGGCGGACAGTCCGGAATCACCTGTTGGGCATACGCAAAAACCTCTGAGACGTACCAGAACCACGTGCCGTGCACGCCGGAACCACCTACCGGACAGACCGGAATCAACTTTTGGGCATGCCGGAACCACCAGTCAGATGTGCCAGAAACACGTGCCGGAGACGCCGGAAGCACCTGCCGAGCACGTCGCAACCACCTGCTCAACTCGCATGAACCACCTGCCGGACATGCCAAAATCACCTGCCCGCTACACCAGCACCACTTCGGGGACAAGCCGGAATCACGTGATTGGCATGCCGGCACAGCCTCTCAGACTGAACCTCGTGCCGGACACCACAGAACCACCTGCCGGACAGACCGGAACCACCTGCCGGACACGCCGGAACCACCGGCTCGACCCGCCGGAACGACCGCTGGACATGCAAAATCACCTGCCGGCTACGCCGGAAACACTTGGCGAACACTCCGGAATCACCTGCCGGGCATGCCGGAACCACCTCTCAGATATGCCAGAACCCCGTGCCAATGACCCCGGAAGCACCTGCCGAGCACGCCGGAACCACCTGCTCCACTCGCCAGAACCACCTGCCGGACACGCAAAAATCACCTGCCGGCTACGCCACAACCAGTTGGGGAACACTTCGGAATCACCTGCCGGGCTTGCTGGAACCACCTGCCGGTCATGCCAAAATCACCTGCCAACTACGCCAGTACCACTTGGCGGACACTGTGGAAACACCTGTCGGGCCGGCCGGAACCACATCTCAGAGGTGCCAGAACCATGTGCATGAGATGCTGGAACCACACCCCGAACAGACGGAAAACACCTGCCAGACCCGTCTGAACAACCTGCCGAGCACGCCGGAGCCACCTACCTGACATGCCCAAATCACCAGCCGGGTATGCCAGAACCACTTGGCGGACACTCCGGAATCATCTGCCGGACATGCCGGAACCAGCTCTCAGACACACCAGAACCACGTGCCGGAGACGCCGGAAGCACCTGCCGAGCATGCCGGAGCCACCTGCTCGACTCGCCAGAAACACCTGCCGGACACGCCAAAATCACCTGCCGGGTACGCCAGAACCACCTGGCGGACACTCCGAAACCACCTGTCGCTCATGCCGGAACCACCTCTCAGACGTGCCGGAAGCACGTGCCGGACACGCCGGAATCACCTACCGGACAGACCGGAACCACCTGCCGAGCACGCCGGAACCACCTGTTCGACTCGCTGGAACCACCTGCCGGACAGGCCAATATCAACTGCTGGCTATGCCAGAACCACCTGGGGGACGGTCCGGAATCACCTGCCAGCCATGGCGGAACCACCTCTCAGACGTACCAGAACCACCTGCCGGAGAAGCTGGAAACACGTCCTGGACAGTCTGGAACCACCTGCCGGCCAAGCCTGAACCACCTGCCAAGCACAACGGAACAACCTGCCAGACACGCCAAAATCACCTGCGTGTTATGCCAGAACCACTTGGAGGACTCTCTGGGATGACCTGCCGGGCATGCCGGAACCACCTCTCAGACGTGCCAGAACCATGTGGCGGACAGTCCGGAATCACCTGTTGGGCATGCGCAACCACCTCTGAGACGTACCAGAAACACATGCCGTGCAGGCTGGAACCACCTACCGGACAGACCGGAATCACCTTTCGGGCATGCCGGAACCACCTGTCAGATGTGCCAGGAACACGTGCCGGAGACGCCGGAAGCACCTGCCAAGCACGTTGGAACCACCTGCTCAACTCGCCTGAACCACCTGCCGGACATGCCAAAATCACCTGCCGACTATGCCAGAACCACTTGGCGAACACTCCGGAATCACTTGCCGGGCATGCAGGAACCACCTCTCAGACATGCCAGAACCCCGTGCCAATGACCCCGGAAGCACCAGCCGAGCACGCCGGAACCACCTGCTCGACTCGCCAGAACCACCTGCCGATCACGCAAAAATCACCTGCCGGCTACGCCACAACCAGTTGGTGAACACTTTGGAATCACCTGCCAGGCTTGCTGGAACCACCTGCCAGTCATGCCAAAATCACCTGCCAACTACGCCAGAACCGCTTGGCGGACACTGCGGAAACACCTGTCGGGCCGGCTGGAACTACATCTCAGACGTGCCAGAAACGTGTTCATGAGATGCTGGAACCACACCCCGAACAGACGGATACCACCTGCCAGAACCGCCTGAACCACCTGCTGAGCACGCCGGAACCACCTGCTCGACTCACCGGTACCACCTCCCTGACACGCCAAAATCACCTGCTGGGTATGCCAGAACCACTTGGCGGACACTCCGGAATCATCTGCCGGACATGCCGGAACCAGCTCTCAGACACACCAGAACCACGTGCCGGAGACGCCGGAAGCACCTGCCGAGCATGCCGGAGCCACCTGCTCGACTCGCCAGAAACACCTGCCGGACACGCCAAAATCACCTGCCGGGTATGCCAGAACCACCTGGCGGACACTACGGAATCACCTGCCGCGCATGCCGGAACCACCTCTCAGACGTGCCGGAAGCACGTGCCAGACACGCCGGAAACACCTACCGGACAGACCGGAACCACCTGCCAAGAACGCCTGAGCCACCTGTTCGAATCCCTGGAACCACCTGCCAGAAAGGCCAATATCAACTGCTGGCTATGCCAGAACCACCTGGGGGACAGTCCGGGATCACCTGCCAGCCATAGCGGAACCACCTCTCAGACGTACCAGAACCACCTGCCGGAGAAGCTGGAAACACGTCCTGGACAGACTGGAACCACGTGACGGCCATGCCTGAACCACCTGCCGAGCACGGCGGAACCACCTGCCGGACACGCCAAAATCACCTGCGGGCTACGCCAGAACCACTTGGACGACTCTCCGAAATGACCTGCCGGGCATGTTGGAACCACCTCTCAGACGTGCCAGAAGCACGTGGCGGACAGTCCGGAATCACCATTTGGGCATACGCAACCACCTCAGAGACGTACCAGAACCACGTGCCGTGCACGCCGGAACCACCTACCGGACAGACCGGAATCAACTTTTGGGCATGCCGGAACCACCAGTCAGATGTGCCAGAAACACGTGCCGGAGACGCCGGAAGCACCTGCCGAGCACGTCGCAACCACCTGCTCAACTCGCCTGAACCACCTGCCGGACACGCCAAAATCACCTGCCCGCTACACCAGCACCACTTCGGGGACAAGCCGGAATCACGTGAGGGGCATGCCGGCACAGCCTCTCAGACTGAACCTCGTGCCGGACACCACAGAACCACCTGCCGGACAGACCGGAACCACCTGCCGGACACGCCGGAACCACCGGCTCGACCCGCCGGAACGACCGCTGGACATGCAAAATCACCTGCCGGCTACGCCGGAAACACTTGGCGAACACTCCGGAATCACCTGCCGGGCATGCCGGAACCACCTCTCAGATATGCCAGAACCACGTGCCAATGACCCCGGAAGCACCTGCCGAGCACGCCGGAACCACCTGCTCGACTCGCCAGAACCACCTGCCGGACACGCAAAAATCACCTGCCGGCTACGCCACAACCAGTTGGGGAACACTTCGGAATCACCTGCCGGGCTTGGTGGAACCACCTGCCGGTCATGCCAAAATCACCTGCCAACTACGCCAGTACCACTTGGCGGACACTGTGGAAACACCTGTCGGGCCGGCCGGAACCACATCTCAGACGTGCCAGAACCATGTGCATGAGATGCTGGAACCACACCCCGAACAGACGGAAAACACCTGCCAGACCCGTCTGAACAACCTGCCGAGCACGCCGGAGCCACCTGCTCGACTCGCCGGAACCACCTACCTGACATGCCCAAATCACCAGCCGGGTATGCCAGAACCACTTGGCGGACACTCCGGAATCATCTGCCGGACATGCCGGAACCAGCTCTCAGACACACCAGAACCACGTGCCGGAGACGCCGGAAGCACCTGCCGAGCATGCCGGAGCCACCTGCTCGACTCGCCAGAAACACCTGCCGGACACGCCAAAATCACCTGCCGGGTACGCCAGAACCACCTGGCGGACACTCCGAAACCAACTGTCGCGCATGCCGGAACCACCTCTCAGACGTGCCGGAAGCACGTGCCGGACACGCCGGAATCACCTACCGGACAGATCGGAACCACCTGCCGAGCACGCCGGAGCCACCTGTTCGACTCGCTGGAACCACCTGCCGGACAGGCCAATATCAACTGCTGGCTATGCCAGAACCACCTGGGGGACGGTCCGGAATCACCTGCCAGCCATGGCGGAACCACCTCTCAGACGTACCAGAACCACCTGCCGGAGAAGCTGGAAACACGTCCTGGACAGTCTGGAACCACCTGCCGGCCAAGCCTGAACCACCTGCCAAGCACAACGGAACAACCTGCCAGACACGCCAAAATCACCTGCGTGTTATGCCAGAACCACTTGGAGGACTCTCTGGGATGACCTGCCGGGCATGCCGGAACCACCTCTCAGACGTGCCAGAACCATGTGGCGGACAGTCCGGAATCACCTGTTGGGCATGCGCAACCACCTCTGAGACGTACCAGAACCACATGCCGTGCAGGCTGGAACCACCTACCGGACAGACCGGAATCACCTTTCGGGCATGCCGGAACCACCTGTCAGATGTGCCAGGAACACGTGCCGGAGACGCCGGAAGCACCTGCCAAGCACGTTGGAACCACCTGCTCAACTCGCCTGAACCACCTGCCGGACATGCCAAAATCACCTGCCGACTATGCCAGAACCACTTGGCGAACACTCCGGAATCACTTGCCGGGCATGCAGGAACCACCTCTCAGACATGCCAGAACCCCGTGCCAATGACCCCGGAAGCACCAGCCGAGCACGCCGGAACCACCTGCTCGACTCGCCAGAACCACCTGCCGATCACGCAAAAATCACCTGCCGGCTACGCCACAACCAGTTGGTGAACACTTTGGAATCACCTGCCAGGCTTGCTGGAACCACCTGCCGGTCATGCCAAAATCACCTGCCAACTACGCCAGAACCGCTTGGCGGACACTGCGGAAACACCTGTCGGGCCGGCTGGAACCACATCTCAGACGTGCCAGAAACGTGTTCATGAGATGCTGGAACCACACCCCGAACAGACGGATACCACCTGCCAGAACCGCCTGAACCACCTGCTGAGCACGCCGGAACCACCTGCTCGACTCACCGGTACCACCTCCCTGACACGCCAAAATCACCTGCTGGGTATGCCAGAACCACTTGGCGGACACTCCGGAATCATCTGCCGGACATGCCGGAACCAGCTCTCAGACACACCAGAACCACGTGCCGGAGACGCCGGAAGCACCTGCCGAGCATGCCGGAGCCACCTGCTCGACTCGCCAGAAACACCTGCCGGACACGCCAAAATCACCTGCCGGGTACGCCAGAACCACCTGGCGGACACTCCGAAATCACCTGTCGCGCATGCCGGAACCACCTCTCAGACGTGCCGGAAGCACGTGCCGGACACGCCGGAATCACCTACCGGACAGACCGGAACCACCTGCCGAGCACGCCGGAGCCACCTGTTCGACTTGCTGGAACCACCTGCCGGACAGGCCAATATCAACTGCTGGCTATGCCAGAACCACCTGGGGGACGGTCCGGAATCACCTGCCAGCCATGGCGGAACCACCTCTCAGACGTACCAGAACCACCTGCCGGAGAAGCTGGAAACACGTCCTGGACAGTCTGGAACCACCTGCCGGCCAAGCCTGAACCACCTGCCAAGCACAACGGAACAACCTGCCAGACACGCCAAAATCACCTGCGTGTTATGCCAGAACCACTTGGAGGACTCTCTGGGATGACCTGCCGGGCATGCCGGAACCACCTCTCAGACGTGCCAGAACCATGTGGCGGACAGTCCGGAATCACCTGTTGGGCATGCGCAACCACCTCTGAGACGTACCAGAACCACATGCCGTGCAGGCTGGAACCACCTACCGGACAGACCGGAATCACCTTTTGGGCATGCCGGAACCACCTGTCAGATGTGCCAGAAACACGTGCCGGAGACGCCGGAAGCACCTGCCAAGCACGTTGGAACCACCTGCTCAACTCGCCTGAACCACCTGCCGGACATGCCAAAATCACCTGCCGACTATGCCAGAACCACTTGGCGAACACTCTGGAATCACTTGCCGGGCATGCAGGAACCACCTCTCAGACATGCCAGAACCCCGTGCCAATGACCCCGGAAGCACCAGCCGAGCACGCCGGAACCACCTGCTCGACTCGCCAGAACCACCTGCCGATCACGCAAAAATCACCTGCCGGCTACGCCACAACCAGTTGGTGAACACTTTGGAATCACCTGCCAGGCTTGCTGGAACCACCTGCCAGTCATGCCAAAATCACCTGCCAACTACGCCAGAACCGCTTGGCGGACACTGCGGAAACACCTGTCGGGCCGGCTGGAACCACATCTCAGACGTGCCAGAAACGTGTTCATGAGATGCTGGAACCACACCCCGAACAGACGGAAAACACCTGCCAGACCCGTCTGAACAACCTGCCGAGCACGCCGGAGCCACCTGCTCGACTCGCCGGAACCACCTACCTGACATGCCCAAATCACCAGCCGGGTATGCCAGAACCACTTGGCGGACACTCCGGAATCATCTGCCGGACATGCCGGAACCAGCTCTCAGACACACCAGAACCACGTGCCGGAGACGCCGGAAGCACCTGCCGAGCATGCCGGAGCCACCTGCTCGACTCGCCAGAAACACCTGCCGGACACGCCAAAATCACCTGCCGGGTACGCCAGAACCACCTGGCGGACACTCCGAAACCAACTGTCGCGCATGCCGGAACCACCTCTCAGACGTGCCGGAAGCACGTGCCGGACACGCCGGAATCACCTACCGGACAGATCGGAACCACCTGCCGAGCACGCCGGAGCCACCTGTTCGACTCGCTGGAACCACCTGCCGGACAGGCCAATATCAACTGCTGGCTATGCCAGAACCACCTGGGGGACGGTCCGGAATCACCTGCCAGCCATGGCGGAACCACCTCTCAGACGTACCAGAACCACCTGCCGGAGAAGCTGGAAACACGTCCTGGACAGTCTGGAACCACCTGCCGGCCAAGCCTGAACCACCTGCCAAGCACAACGGAACAACCTGCCAGACACGCCAAAATCACCTGCGTGTTATGCCAGAACCACTTGGAGGACTCTCTGGGATGACCTGCCGGGCATGCCGGAACCACCTCTCAGACGTGCCAGAACCATGTGGCGGACAGTCCGGAATCACCTGTTGGGCATGCGCAACCACCTCTGAGACGTACCAGAACCACATGCCGGAGAAGCTGGAAACACGTCCTGGACAGACTGGAACCACGTGACGGCCATGCCTGAACCACCTGCCGAGCACGGCGGAACCACCTGCCGGACACGCCAAAATCACCTGCGGGCTACGCCAGAACCACTTGGACGACTCTCCGAAATGACCTGCCGGGCATGTTGGAACCACCTCTCAGACGTGCCAGAAGCACGTGGCGGACAGTCCGGAATCACCATTTGGGCATACGCAACCACCTCAGAGACGTACCAGAACCACGTGCCGTGCACGCCGGAACCACCTACCGGACAGACCGGAATCAACTTTTGGGCATGCCGGAACCACCAGTCAGATGTGCCAGAAACACGTGCCGGAGACGCCGGAAGCACCTGCCGAGCACGTCGCAACCACCTGCTCAACTCGCCTGAACCACCTGCCGGACACGCCAAAATCACCTGCCCGCTACACCAGCACCACTTCGGGGACAAGCCGGAATCACGTGAGGGGCATGCCGGCACAGCCTCTCAGACTGAACCTCGTGCCGGACACCACAGAACCACCTGCCGGACAGACCGGAACCACCTGCCGGACACGCCGGAACCACCGGCTCGACCCGCCGGAACGACCGCTGGACATGCAAAATCACCTGCCGGCTACGCCGAAAACACTTGGCGAACACTCCGGAATCACCTGCCGGGCATGCCGGAACCACCTCTCAGATATGCCAGAACCACGTGCCAATGACCCCGGAAGCACCTGCCGAGCATGCCGGAACCACCTGCTCGACTCGCCAGAACCACCTGCCGGACACGCAAAAATCACCTGCCGGCTACGCCACAACCAGTTGGGGAACACTTCGGAATCACCTGCCGGGCTTGCTGGAACCACCTGCCGGTCATGCCAAAATCACCTGCCAAATATGCCATTACCACTTGGCGGACACTGTGGAAACACCTGTCGGGCCGGCCGGAACCACATCTCAGACTGCCAGAACCATGTGCATGAGATGCATGAACCACACCCCGAACAGACGGAAAACACCTGCCAGACCCGTCTGAACAACCTGCCGAGCACGCCGGAGCCACCTGCTCGACTCGCCGGAACCACCTACCTGACATGCCCAAATCACCAGCCGGGTATGCCAGAACCACTTGGCGGACACTCCGGAATCATCTGCCGGACATGCCGGAACCAGCTCTCAGACACACCAGAACCACGTGCCGGAGACGCCGGAAGCACCTGCCGAGCATGCCGGAGCCACCTGCTCGACTCGCCAGAAACACCTGCCGGACACGCCAAAATCACCTGCCGGGTACGCCAGAACCACCTGGCGGACACTCCGAAATCACCTGTCGCGCATGCCGGAACCACCTCTCAGACGTGCCGGAAGCACGTGCCGGACACGCCGGAATCACCTACCGGACAGACCGGAACCACCTGCCGAGCAAGCCGGAGCCACCTGTTCGACTCGCTGGAACCACCTGCCGGACAGGCCAATATCAACTGCTGGCTATGCCAGAACCACCTGGGGGACGGTCCGGAATCACCTGCCAGCCATGGCGGAACCACCTCTCAGACGTACCAGAACCACCTGCCGGAGAAGCTGGAAACACGTCCTGGACAGTCTGGAACCACCTGCCGGCCAAGCCTGAACCACCTGCCAAGCACAACGGAACAACCTGCCAGACACGCCAAAATCACCTGCGTGTTATGCCAGAACCACTTGGAGGACTCTCTGGGATGACCTGCCGGGCATGCCGGAACCACCTCTCAGACGTGCCAGAACCATGTGGCGGACAGTCCGGAATCACCTGTTGGGCATGCGCAACCACCTCTGAGACGTACCAGAACCACATGCCGTGCAGGCTGGAACCACCTACCGGACAGACCGGAATCACCTTTCGGGCATGCCGGAACCACCTGTCAGATGTGCCAGAAACACGTGCCGGAGACGCCGGAAGCACCTGCCGAGCACGTCGCAACCACCTGCTCAACTCGCCTGAACCACCTGCCGGACACGCCAAAATCACCTGCCCGCTACACCAGCACCACTTCGGGGACAAGCCGGAATCACGTGAGGGGCATGCCGGCACAGCCTCTCAGACTGAACCTCGTGCCGGACACCACAGAACCACCTGCCGGACAGACCGGAACCACCTGCCGGACACGCCGGAACCACCGGCTCGACCCGCCGGAACGACCGCTGGACATGCAAAATCACCTGCCGGCTACGCCGAAAACACTTGGCGAACACTCCGGAATCACCTGCCGGGCATGCCGGAACCACCTCTCAGATATGCCAGAACCACGTGCCAATGACCCCGGAAGCACCTGCCGAGCACGCCGGAACCACCTGCTCGACTCGCCAGAACCACCTGCCGGACATGCAAAAATCACCTGCCGGCTACGCCACAACCAGTTGGGGAACACTTCGGAATCACCTGACGGGCTTGCTGGAACCACCTGCCGGTCATGCCAAAATCACCTGCCAAATACGCCAGTACCACTTGGCGGACACTGTGGAAACACCTGTCGGGCCGGCCGTAACCACATCTCAGACGTGCCAGAACCATGTGCATGAGATGCTGGAACCACACCCCGAACAGACGGAAAACACCTGCCAGACCCGTCTGAACAACCTGCCGAGCACGCCGGAGCCACCTACCTGACATGCCCAAATCACCAGCCGGGTATGCCAGAACCACTTGGCGGACACTCCGGAATCATCTGCCGGACATGCCGGAACCAGCTCTCAGACACACCAGAACCACGTGCCGGAGACGCCGGAAGCACCTGCCGAGCATGCCGGAGCCACCTGCTCGACTCGCCAGAAACACCTGCCGGACAGGCCAATATCAACTGCTGGCTATGCCAGAACCACCTGGGGGACGGTCCGGAATCACCTGCCAGCCATGGCGGAACCACCTCTCAGACGTACCAGAACCACCTGCCGGAGAAGCTGGAAACACGTCCTGGACAGTCTGGAACCACCTGCCGGCCAAGCCTGAACCACCTGCCAAGCACAACGGAACAACCTGCCAGACACGCCAAAATCACCTGCGTGTTATGCCAGAACCACTTGGAGGACTCTCTGGGATGACCTGCCGGGCATGCCGGAACCACCTCTCAGACGTGCCAGAACCATGAGCCTGAGATGCCGGAACCACTCCCCGAACAGACCGAAACCAGCTGCCAGACCCGCCTGAACCCCCTGGCGAGCATGCCTGATCCACCTGCACAACTAGCCGGAACCAACTTCCTGACACGCCAAAATCACCTGCCAGGTATACAAGAACAACTTGGTGGACACTCCGGAACCATCTGCTGCAGATGCCAGAACCAGCTCTCAGACACACCAGAACCACGTGCCAGAGACGCTGGAAGCACCTGCTGAGCATGCCTCAGCCACCTGCTCGACTGGCAAGATACACCTGTCAGACAGGCGTAAATCACCTACCGGGTACGCCAGAAACACTTGGCGGACGCTCCGGAATCACCTGTCGGGCGTGACGGAACCACATCTCAGACTTGCCAGAACCATGTTCTGGACACGCCGGTACCACCTGCCGAGTATGCGGGAACCAGCTGATCCACTCCCCAGAACCACCTAGTGGACATGCCAAAATCAACTGCCGGCTACGCCAGAACCACTCGGCAGACACTCCGGAATCACAGGCCAGGCATTCCGGAACCACCTCTCAGAGGTGCCAGAACCAAATGCCGGACACTCCGGTATCACCTGCCGGGCATGCCGGAACCACCTCTCAGAGGTGCCAGAACCACATGCCGGACACTCCGGAATCACCTGCCGGGCATGCTGTAACCACATGCTGGACATGCCAGAACCACCTGCCGGACATGCCGGAACCACCTGCCGGACATTCCGGAACCACCGGCTCGACTCGCCAGAACCATTACCGGACATGCAAAATCACCTGCAGGCTACGCCAGAACCACTTGGCGAACACTCCGGTATCACCTGCCGGGCATTCCAGAACCACCTCACAGAGGTGCCAGAACCACATGCCGGACACTCCGGAATCACCTCCCGGGCATGCCGGAACCACCTGCCGGACATGCCGGAACCACCGGCTCGACTCGCCGGAACCATTGCCGGACATGCAAAATCACCTGCCGGCTATGCCAGAACCACTTGGGGAACACTCCGGAATCACCTGCCGGGCATGGCGGAACCACCTCTCAGACATGCCGGAACCACATGCCAATGACACCGGAAGCACCTGCCGAGCACGCCAGAACCACCTGATCGACTCGCCAAAACCACCTGCTGGACATGCCAAAATCACCTTCCGGCTACGCCACAACCATTTGGTGAACAATTCGGAATCACCTGCCGGGCTGGCTGGAACCACCTGCCGGTCACGCCAACATCACCTGCCAGCTATGCCAGAACCACTTGGCGGACACCATGGAAACACCTGTCGGGCCGGCCGGAACCACCTGTCAGACGTGCCAGAACCATGTGCCTGAGATGCCGGAACCACACCCCAAACAGACCGAAACCACCTGCCAGACCCGCCTGAACCACCTGCCGAGCACGCCGGAACCACCTACTCGACTCGCTGGAGCCACCTACCTGACACGCTAAAATCACCTGCCGGGTATGCCACAACCACTTGGTGGACACTCCGGAATCATCTGCCGGACATGCCAGAACCAGCTCTCAGACACACCAGGACCACGTGTCAGACACGCCGGAAGCACATGCTGAGAATGCCAGAGCCAAATGCTCGACTTGCAAGAAACACCTGCCAGACACGCCAAAATCACCTGCCGGGTACGCCAGAACCACCTGGCGGACACTCCGGAATCACCTGTCGGGCATGCCAGAACCAACTTTCAGACATGCCAGAACCTCGTGCCGGTCACGCCAGAAGCACCTGCCGGACACGCGGGAACCACTGGCTCGACTCGCCGGAACCACCGCCGGACATGCAAAATGACCTGCCGGCTACGCCAGAACCACTTGGCGAACACTCCGGAATCACCTGCCGGGCATGCCGGAACCACCTCTCAGAGGTGCCAGAACCACATGCCGAACACTCCGGAATCACCTGCCGGGCATGCCGGAACCACCTCTCAGAGGTGCCAGACCACATGCCAGAAACTCCCGAATCACCTGCCGGGCATGCCGGAACCATCTCTCAGACGTGCAAGAACCTTGTTCCGGACATGCTGGTACCACCTGCCGAGCTCGCCGGAACCACCTGCTGTACACACCAAAATCACCTGCCAGCTACGCCAGAACCACACGGCAGACACTCCGGAATCACCTGCCGGGCTGGCTGGAACCACCTGCCGGTCACGCCAAAATCACCTGCGGGCTACGCCAGAACCACTTGGACGACTCTCCGAAATGACCTGCCGGGCATGTTGGAACCACCTCTCAGACGTGCCAGAAGCACGTGGCGGACAGTCCGGAATCACCTGTTGGGCATACGCAAAAACCTCTGAGACGTACCAGAACCACGTGCCGTGCACGCCGGAACCACCTACCGGACAGACCGGAATCAAATTTTGGGCATGCCGGAACCACCAGTCAGATGTGCCAGAAACACGTGCCGGAGACGCCGGAAGCACCTGCCGAGCACGTCGCAACCACCTGCTCAACTCGCATGAACCACCTGCCGGACATGCCAAAATCACCTGCCCGCTACACCAGCACCACTTCGGGGACAAGCCGGAATCACGTGATTGGCATGCCGGCACAGCCTCTCAGACTGAACCTCGTGCCGGACACCACAGAACCACCTGCCGGACAGACCGGAACCACCTGCCGGACACGCCGGAACCACCGGCTCGACCCGCCGGAACGACCGCTGGACATGCAAAATCACCTGCCGGCTACGCCGGAAACACTTGGCGAACACTCCGGAATCACCTGCCGGGCATGCCGGAACCACCTCTCAGATATGCCAGAACCACGTGCCAATGACCCCGGAAGCACCTGCCGAGCACGCCGGAACCACCTGCTCCACTCGCCAGAACCACCTGCCGGACACGCAAAAATCACCTGCCGGCTACGCCACAACCAGTTGGGGAACACTTCGGAATCACCTGCCGGGCTTGCTGGAACCACCTGCCGGTCATGCCAAAATCACCTGCCAACTACGCCAGTACCACTTGGCGGACACTGTGGAAACACCTGTCGGGCCGGCCGGAACCACATCTCAGACGTGCCAGAACCATGTGCATGAGATGCTGGAACCACACCCCGAACAGACGGAAAACACCTGCCACACCCGTCTGAACAACCTGCCGAGCACGCAGGAGCCACCTACCTGACATGCCCAAATCACCAGCCGGGTATGCCAGAACCACTTGGCGGACACTCCGGAATCATCTGCCGGACATGCCGGAACCAGCTCTCAGACACACCAGAACCACGTGCCGGAGACGCCGGAAGCACCTGCCGAGCATGCCGGAGCCACCTGCTCGACTCGCCAGAAACACCTGCCGGACACGCCAAAATCACCTGCCGGGTACGCCAGAACCACCTGGCGGACACTCCGAAACCACCTGTCGCTCATGCCGGAACCACCTCTCAGACGTGCCGGAAGCACGTGCCGGACACGCCGGAATCACCTACCAGACAGACCGGAACCACCTGCCGAGCACGCCGGAACCACCTGTTCGACTCGCTGGAACCACCTGCCGGACAGGCCAATATCAACTGCTGGCTATGCCAGAACCACCTGGGGGACGGTCCGGAATCACCTGCCAGCCATGGCGGAACCACCTCTCAGACGTACCAGAACCACCTGCCGGAGAAGCTGGAAACACGTCCTGGACAGTCTGGAACCACCTGCCGGCCAAGCCTGAACCACCTGCCAAGCACAACGGAACAACCTGCCAGACACGCCAAAATCACCTGCGTGTTATGCCAGAACCACTTGGAGGACTCTCTGGGATGACCTTCCGGGCATGCCGGAACCACCTCTCAGACGTGCCAGAACCATGTGGCGGACAGTCCGGAATCACCTGTTGGGCATGCGCAACCACCTCTGAGACGTACCAGAAACACATGCCGTGCAGGCTGGAACCACCTACCGGACAGACCGGAATCACCTTTCGGGCATGCCGGAACCACCTGTCAGATGTGCCAGAAACACGTGCTGGAGACGCCGGAAGCACCTGCCAAGCACGTTGGAACCACCTGCTCAACTCGCCTGAACCACCTGCCGGACATGCCAAAATCACCTGCCGACTATGCCAGAACCACTTGGCGAACACTCCGGAATCACTTGCCGGGCATGCAGGAACCACCTCTCAGACATGCCAGAACCCCGTGCCAATGACCCCGGAAGCACCAGCCGAGCACGCCGGAACCACCTGCTCGACTCGCCAGAACCACCTGCCGATCACGCAAAAATCACCTGCCGGCTACGCCACAACCAGTTGGTGAACACTTTGGAATCACCTGCCAGGCTTGCTGGAACCACCTGCCAGTCATGCCAAAATCACCTGCCAACTACGCCAGAACCGCTTGGCGGACACTGCGGAAACAACTGTCGGGCCGGCTGGAACCACATCTCAGACGTGCCAGAAACGTGTTCATGAGATGCTGGAACCACACCCCGAACAGACGGATACCACCTGCCAGAACCGCCTGAACCACCTGCTGAGCACGCCGGAACCACCTGCTCGACTCACCGGTACCACCTCCCTGACACGCCAAAATCACCTGCTGGGTATGCCAGAACCACTTGGCGGACACTCCGGAATCATCTGCTGGACATGCCGGAACCAGCTCTCAGACACACCAGAACCAAGTGCCGGAGACGCCGGAAGCACCTGCCGAGCATGCCGGAGCCACCTGCTCGACTCGCCAGAAACACCTGCCGGACACGCCAAAATCACCTGCCGGGTATGCCAGAACCACCTGGCGGACACTACGGTATCACCTGCCGCGCATGCCGGAACCACCTCTCAGACGTGCCGGAAGCACGTGCCAGACACGCCGGAAACACCTACCGGACAGACCGGAACCACCTGCCAAGAACGCCTGAGCCACCTGTTCGAATCCCTGGAACCACCTGCCAGAAAGGCCAATATCAACTGCTGGCTATGCCAGAACCACCTGGGGGACAGTCCGGGATCACCTGCCAGCCATAGCGGAACCACCTCTCAGACGTACCAGAACCACCTGCCGGAGAAGCTGGAAACACGTCCTGGACAGACTGGAACCACGTGACGGCCATGCCTGAACCACCTGCCGAGCACGGCGGAACCACCTGCCGGACACGCCAAAATCACCTGCGGGCTACGCCAGAACCACTTGGACGACTCTCCGAAATGACCTGCCGGGCATGTTGGAACCACCTCTCAGACGTGCCAGAAGCACGTGGCGGACAGTCCGGAATCACCATTTGGGCATACGCAACCACCTCAGAGACGTACCAGAACCACGTGCCGTGCACGCCGGAACCACCTACCGGACAGACCGGAATCAACTTTTGGGCATGCCGGAACCACCAGTCAGATGTGCCAGAAACACGTGCCGGAGACGCCGGAAGCACCTGCCGAGCACGTCGCAACCACCTGCTCAACTCGCCTGAACCACCTGCCGGACACGCCAAAATCACCTGCCCGCTACACCAGCACCACTTCGGGGACAAGCCGGAATCACGTGAGGGGCATGCCGGCACAGCCTCTCAGACTGAACCTCGTGCCGGACACCACAGAACCACCTGCCGGACAGACCGGAACCACCTGCCGGACACGCCGGAACCACCGGCTCGACCCGCCGGAACGACCGCTGGACATGCAAAATCACCTGCCGGCTACGCCGGAAACACTTGGCGAACACTCCGGAATCACCTGCCGGGCATGCCGGAACCACCTCTCAGATATGCCAGAACCACGTGCCAATGACCCCGGAAGCACCTGCCGAGCACGCCGGAACCACCTGCTCGACTCGCCAGAACCACCTGCCGGACACGCAAAAATCACCTGCCGGCTACGCCACAACCAGTTGGGGAACACTTCGGAATCACCTGCCGGGCTTGCTGGAACCACCTGCCGGTCATGCCAAAATCACCTGCCAACTACGCCAGTACCACTTGGCGGACACTGTGGAAACACCTGTCGGGCCGGCCGGAACCACATCTCAGACGTGCCAGAACCATGTGCATGAGATGCTGGAACCACACCCCGAACAGACGGAAAACACCTGCCAGACCCGTCTGAACAACCTGCCGAGCACGCCGGAGCCACCTGCTCGACTCGCCGGAACCACCTACCTGACATGCCCAAATCACCAGCCGGGTATGCCAGAACCACTTGGCGGACACTCCGGAATCATCTGCCGGACATGCCGGAACCAGCTCTCAGACACACCAGAACCACGTGCCGGAGACGCCGGAAGCACCTGCCGAGCATGCCGGAGCCACCTGCTCGACTCGCCAGAAACACCTGCCGGACACGCCAAAATCACCTGCCGGGTACGCCAGAACCACCTGGCGGACACTCCGAAACCAACTGTCGCGCATGCCGGAACCACCTCTCAGACGTGCCGGAAGCACGTGCCGGACACGCCGGAATCACCTACCGGACAGATCGGAACCACCTGCCGAGCACGCCGGAGCCACCTGTTCGACTCGCTGGAACCACCTGCCGGACAGGCCAATATCAACTGCTGGCTATGCCAGAACCACCTGGGGGACGGTCCGGAATCACCTGCCAGCCATGGCGGAACCACCTCTCAGACGTACCAGAACCACCTGCCGGAGAAGCTGGAAACACGTCCTGGACAGTCTGGAACCACCTGCCGGCCAAGCCTGAACCACCTGCCAAGCACAACGGAACAACCTGCCAGACACGCCAAAATCACCTGCGTGTTATGCCAGAACCACTTGGAGGACTCTCTGGGATGACCTGCCGGGCATGCCGGAACCACCTCTCAGACGTGCCAGAACCATGTGGCGGACAGTCCGGAATCACCTGTTGGGCATGCGCAACCACCTCTGAGACGTACCAGAACCACATGCCGTGCAGGCTGGAACCACCTACCGGACAGACCGGAATCACCTTTCGGGCATGCCGGAACCACCTGTCAGATGTGCCAGGAACACGTGCCGGAGACGCCGGAAGCACCTGCCAAGCACGTTGGAACCACCTGCTCAACTCGCCTGAACCACCTGCCGGACATGCCAAAATCACCTGCCGACTATGCCAGAACCACTTGGCGAACACTCCGGAATCACTTGCCGGGCATGCAGGAACCACCTCTCAGACATGCCAGAACCCCGTGCCAATGACCCCGGAAGCACCAGCCGAGCACGCCGGAACCACCTGCTCGACTCGCCAGAACCACCTGCCGATCACGCAAAAATCACCTGCCGGCTACGCCACAACCAGTTGGTGAACACTTTGGAATCACCTGCCAGGCTTGCTGGAACCACCTGCCAGTCATGCCAAAATCACCTGCCAACTACGCCAGAACCGCTTGGCGGACACTGCGGAAACACCTGTCGGGCCGGCTGGAACCACATCTCAGACGTGCCAGAAACGTGTTCATGAGATGCTGGAACCACAGCCCGAACAGACGGATACCACCTGCCAGAACCGCCTGAACCACCTGCTGAGCACGCCGGAACCACCTGCTCGACTCACCGGTACCACCTCCCTGACACGCCAAAATCACCTGCTGGGTATGCCAGAACCACTTGGCGGACACTCCGGAATCATCTGCCGGACATGCCGGAACCAGCTCTCAGACACACCAGAACCACGTGCCAGAGACGCCGGAAGCACCTGCCGAGCATGCCGGAGCCACCTGCTCGACTCGCCAGAAACACCTGCCGGACACGCCAAAATCACCTGCCGGGTACGCCAGAACCACCTGGCGGACACTCCGAAATCACCTGTCGCGCATGCCGGAACCACCTCTCAGACGTGCCGGAAGCACGTGCCGGACACGCCGGAATCACCTACCGGACAGACCGGAACCACCTGCCGAGCACGCCGGAGCCACCTGTTCGACTTGCTGGAACCACCTGCCGGACAGGCCAATATCAACTGCTGGCTATGCCAGAACCACCTGGGGGACGGTCCGGAATCACCTGCCAGCCATGGCGGAACCACCTCTCAGACGTACCAGAACCACCTGCCGGAGAAGCTGGAAACACGTCCTGGACAGTCTGGAACCACCTGCCGGCCAAGCCTGAACCACCTGCCAAGCACAACGGAACAACCTGCCAGACACGCCAAAATCACCTGCGTGTTATGCCAGAACCACTTGGAGGACTCTCTGGGATGACCTGCCGGGCATGCCGGAACCACCTCTCAGACGTGCCAGAACCATGTGGCGGACAGTCCGGAATCACCTGTTGGGCATGCGCAACCACCTCTGAGACGTACCAGAACCACATGCCGTGCAGGCTGGAACCACCTACCGGACAGACCGGAATCACCTTTTGGGCATGCCGGAACCACCTGTCAGATGTGCCAGAAACACTTGCCGGAGATGCCGGAAGCACCTGCCAAGCACGTTGGAACCACCTGCTCAACTCGCCTGAACCACCTGCCGGACATGCCCAAATCACCTGCCGACTATGCCAGAACCACTTGGCGAACACTCTGGAATCACTTGCCGGGCATGCAGGAACCACCTCTCAGACATGCCAGAACCCCGTGCCAATGACCCCGGAAGCACCAGCCGAGCACGCCGGAACCACCTGCTCGACTCGCCAGAACCACCTGCCGATCACGCAAAAATCACCTGCCGGCTACGCCACAACCAGTTGGTGAACACTTTGGAATCACCTGCCAGGTTTGCTGGAACCACCTGCCAGTCATGCCAAAATCACCTGCCAACTACGCCAGAACCGCTTGGCGGACACTGCGGAAACACCTGTCGGGCCGGCTGGAACCACATCTCAGACGTGCCAGAAACGTGTTCATGAGATGCTGGAACCACACCCCGAACAGACGGATACCACCTGCCAGAACCGCCTGAACCACCTGCTGAGCACGCCGGAACCACCTGCTCGACTCACCGGTACCACCTCCCTGACACGCCAAAATCACCTGCTGGGTATGCCAGAACCACTTGGCGGACACTCCGGAATCATCTGCCGGACATGCCGGAACCAGCTCTCAGACACACCAGAACCAAGTGCCGGAGACGCCGGAAGCACCTGCCGAGCATGCCGGAGCCACCTGCTCGACTCGCCAGAAACACCTGCCGGACACGCCAAAATCACCTGCCGGGTATGCCAGAACCACCTGGCGGACACTACGGAATCACCTGCCGCGCATGCCGGAACCAACTCTCAGACGTGCCGGAAGCACGTGCCAGACACGCCGGAAACACCTACCGGACAAACCGGAACCACCTGCCAAGAACACCGGAGCCACCTGTTCGACTCCCTGGAACCACCTGCCGGACAGGCCAATATCAACTGCTGGCTATGCCAGAACCACCTGGGGGACAGTCCGGGATCACCTGCCAGCCATAGCGGAACCACCTCTCAGACGTACCAGAACCACCTGCCGGAGAAGCTGGAAACACGTCCTGGACAGACTGGAACCACGTGACGGCCATGCCTGAACCACCTGCCGAGCACGGCGGAACCACCTGCCGGACACGCCAAAATCACCTGCGGGCTACGCCAGAACCACTTGGACGACTCTCCGAAATGACCTGCCGGGCATGTTGGAACCACCTCTCAGACGTGCCAGAAGCACGTGGCGGACAGTCCGGAATCACCTGTTGGGCATACGCAACCACCTCTGAGACGTACCAGAACCACGTGCCGTGCACGCCGGAACCACCTACCGGACAGACCGGAATCAACTTTTGGGCATGCCGGAACCACCAGTCAGATGTGCCAGAAACACGTGCCGGAGACGCCGGAAGCACCTGCCGAGCACGTCGCAACCACCTGCTCAACTCGCCTGAACCACCTGCCGGACACGCCAAAATCACCTGCCCGCTACACCAGCACCACTTCGGGGACAAGCCGGAATCACGTGAGGGGCATGCCGGCACAGCCTCTCAGACTGAACCTCGTGCCGGACACCACAGAACCACCTGCCGGACAGACCGGAACCACCTGCCGGACACGCCGGAACCACCGGCTCGACCCGCCGGAACGACCGCTGGACATGCAAAATCACCTGCCGGCTACGCCGAAAACACTTGGCGAACACTCCGGAATCACCTGCCGGGCATGCCGGAACCACCTCTCAGATATGCCAGAACCACGTGCCAATGACCCCGGAAGCACCTGCCGAGCACGCCGGAACCACCTGCTCGACTCGCCAGAACCACCTGCCGGACACGCAAAAATCACCTGCCGGCTACGCCACAACCAGTTGGGGAACACTTCGGAATCACCTGCCGGGCTTGCTGGAACCACCTGCCGGTCATGCCAAAATCACCTGCCAAATATGCCAGTACCACTTGGCGGACACTGTGGAAACACCTGTCGGGCCGGCCGGAACCACATCTCAGACGTGCCAGAACCATGTGCATGAGATGCTTGAACCACACCCCGAACAGACGGAAAACACCTGCCAGACCCGTCTGAACAACCTGCCGAGCACGCCGGAGCCACCTGCTCGACTCGCCGGAACCACCTACCTGACATGCCCAAATCACCAGCCGGGTATGCCAGAACCACTTGGCGGACACTCCGGAATCATCTGCCGGACATGCCGGAACCAGCTCTCAGACACACCAGAACCACGTGCCGGAGACGCCGGAAGCACCTGCCGAGCATGCCGGAGCCACCTGCTCGACTCGCCAGAAACACCTGCCGGACACGCCAAAATCACCTGCCGGGTACGCCAGAACCACCTGGCGGACACTCCGAAATCACCTGTCGCGCATGCCGGAACCACCTCTCAGACGTGCCGGAAGCACGTGCCGGACACGCCGGAATCACCTACCGGACAGACCGGAACCACCTGCCGAGCACGCCGGAGCCACCTGTTCGACTTGCTGGAACCACCTGCCGGACAGGCCAATATCAACTGCTGGCTATGCCAGAACCACCTGGGGGACGGTCCGGAATCACCTGCCAGCCATGGCGGAACCACCTCTCAGACGTACCAGAACCACCTGCCGGAGAAGCTGGAAACACGTCCTGGACAGTCTGGAACCACCTGCCGGCCAAGCCTGAACCACCTGCCAAGCACAACGGAACAACCTGCCAGACACGCCAAAATCACCTGCGTGTTATGCCAGAACCACTTGGAGGACTCTCTGGGATGACCTGCCGGGCATGCCGGAACCACCTCTCAGACGTGCCAGAACCATGTGGCGGACAGTCCGGAATCACCTGTTGGGCATGCGCAACCACCTCTGAGACGTACCAGAACCACATGCCGTGCAGGCTGGAACCACCTACCGGACAGACCGGAATCACCTTTTGGGCATGCCGGAACCACCTGTCAGATGTGCCAGAAACACGTGCCGGAGATGCCGGAAGCACCTGCCAAGCACGTTGGAACCACCTGCTCAACTCGCCTGAACCACCTGCCGGACATGCCCAAATCACCTGCCGACTATGCCAGAACCACTTGGCGAACACTCTGGAATCACTTGCCGGGCATGCAGGAACCACCTCTCAGACATGCCAGAACCCCGTGCCAATGACCCCGGAAGCACCAGCCGAGCACGCCGGAACCACCTGCTCGACTCGCCAGAACCACCTGCCGATCACGCAAAAATCACCTGCCGGCTACGCCACAACCAGTTGGTGAACACTTTGGAATCACCTGCCAGGTTTGCTGGAACCACCTGCCAGTCATGCCAAAATCACCTGCCAACTACGCCAGAACCGCTTGGCGGACACTGCGGAAACACCTGTCGGGCCGGCTGGAACCACATCTCAGACGTGCCAGAAACGTGTTCATGAGATGCTGGAACCACACCCCGAACAGACGGATACCACCTGCCAGAACCGCCTGAACCACCTGCTGAGCACGCCGGAACCACCTGCTCGACTCACCGGTACCACCTCCCTGACACGCCAAAATCACCTGCTGGGTATGCCAGAACCACTTGGCGGACACTCCGGAATCATCTGCCGGACATGCCGGAACCAGCTCTCAGACACACCAGAACCAAGTGCCGGAGACGCCGGAAGCACCTGCCGAGCATGCCGGAGCCACCTGCTCGACTCGCCAGAAACACCTGCCGGACACGCCAAAATCACCTGCCGGGTATGCCAGAACCACCTGGCGGACACTACGGAATCACCTGCCGCGCATGCCGGAACCAACTCTCAGACGTGCCGGAAGCACGTGCCAGACACGCCGGAAACACCTACCGGACAAACCGGAACCACCTGCCAAGAACACCGGAGCCACCTGTTCGACTCCCTGGAACCACCTGCCGGACAGGCCAATATCAACTGCTGGCTATGCCAGAACCACCTGGGGGACAGTCCGGGATCACCTGCCAGCCATAGCGGAACCACCTCTCAGACGTACCAGAACCACCTGCCGGAGAAGCTGGAAACACGTCCTGGACAGACTGGAACCACGTGACGGCCATGCCTGAACCACCTGCCGAGCACGGCGGAACCACCTGCCGGACACGCCAAAATCACCTGCGGGCTACGCCAGAACCACTTGGACGACTCTCCGAAATGACCTGCCGGGCATGTTGGAACCACCTCTCAGACGTGCCAGAAGCACGTGGCGGACAGTCCGGAATCACCTGTTGGGCATACGCAACCACCTCTGAGACGTACCAGAACCACGTGCCGTGCACGCCGGAACCACCTACCGGACAGACCGGAATCAACTTTTGGGCATGCCGGAACCACCAGTCAGATGTGCCAGAAACACGTGCCGGAGACGCCGGAAGCACCTGCCGAGCACGTCGCAACCACCTGCTCAACTCGCCTGAACCACCTGCCGGACACGCCAAAATCACCTGCCCGCTACACCAGCACCACTTCGGGGACAAGCCGGAATCACGTGAGGGGCATGCCGGCACAGCCTCTCAGACTGAACCTCATGCCGGACACCACAGAACCACCTGCCGGACAGACCGGAACCACCTGCCGGACACGCCGGAACCACCGGCTCGACCCGCCGGAACGACCGCTGGACATGCAAAATCACCTGCCGGCTACGCCGAAAACACTTGGCGAACACTCCGGAATCACCTGCCGGGCATGCCGGAACCACCTCTCAGATATGCCAGAACCACGTGCCAATGACCCCGGAAGCACCTGCCGAGCACGCCGGAACCACCTGCTCGACTCGCCAGAACCACCTACCGGACACGCAAAAATCACCTGCCGGCTACGCCACAACCAGTTGGGGAACACTTCGGAATCACCTGCCGGGCTTGCTGGAACCACCTGCCGGTCATGCCAAAATCACCTGCCAAATATGCCAGTACCACTTGGCGGACACTGTGGAAACACCTGTCGGGCCGGCCGGAACCACATCTCAGACGTGCCAGAACCATGTGCATGAGATGCTGGAACCACACCCCGAACAGACGGAAAACACCTGCCAGACCCGTCTGAACAACCTGCCGAGCACGCCGGAGCCACCTGCTCGACTCGCCGGAACCACCTACCTGACATGCCCAAATCACCAGCCGGGTATGCCAGAACCACTTGGCGGACACTCCGGAATCATCTGCCGGACATGCCGGAACCAGCTCTCAGACACACCAGAACCACGTGCCGGAGACGCCGGAAGCACCTGCCGAGCATGCCGGAGCCACCTGCTCGACTCGCCAGAAACACCTGCCGGACACGCCAAAATCACCTGCCGGGTACGCCAGAACCACCTGGCGGACACTCCGAAATCACCTGTCGCGCATGCCGGAACCACCTCTCAGACGTGCCGGAAGCACGTGCCGGACACGCCGGAATCACCTACCGGACAGACCGGAACCACCTGCCGAGCACGCCGGAGCCACCTGTTCGACTCGCTGGAACCACCTGCCGGACAGGCCAATATCAACTGCTGGCTATGCCAGAACCACCTGGGGGACGGTCCGGAATCACCTGCCAGCCATGGCGGAACCACCTCTCAGACGTACCAGAACCACCTGCCGGAGAAGCTGGAAACACGTCCTGGACAGTCTGGAACCACCTGCCGGCCAAGCCTGAACCACCTGCCAAGCACAACGGAACAACCTGCCAGACACGCCAAAATCACCTGCGTGTTATGCCAGAACCACTTGGAGGACTCTCTGGGATGACCTGCCGGGCATGCCGGAACCACCTCTCAGACGTGCCAGAACCATGTGGCGGACAGTCCGGAATCACCTGTTGGGCATGCGCAACCACCTCTGAGACGTACCAGAACCACATGCCGTGCAGGCTGGAACCACCTACCGGACAGACCGGAATCACCTTTCGGGCATGCCGGAACCACCTGTCAGATGTGCCAGAAACACGTGCCGGAGACGCCGGAAGCACCTGCCGAGCACGTTGGAACCACCTGCTCAACTCGCCTGAACCACCTGCCGGACATGCCCAAATCACCTGCCGACTATGCCAGAACCACTTGGCGAACACTCCGGAATCACTTGCCGGGCATGCAGGAACCACCTCTCAGACATGCCAGAACCCCGTGCCAATGACCCCGGAAGCACCAGCCGAGCACGCCGGAACCACCTGCTCGACTCGCCAGAACCACCTGCCGATCACGCAAAAATCACCTGCCGGCTACGCCAAACCAGTTGGTGAACACTTTGGAATCACCTGCCAGGCTTGCTGGAACCACCTGCCAGTCATGCCAAAATCACCTGCCAACTACGCCAGAACCGCTTGGCGGACACTGCGGAAACACCTGTCGGGCCGGCTGGAACCACAGCTCAGACGTGCCAGAAACGTGTTCATGAGATGCTGGAACCACACCCCGAACAGACGGATACCACCTGCCAGAACCGCCTGAACCACCTGCTGAGCACGCCGGAACCACCTGCTCGAATCAGCGGTACCACCTCCCTGACACGCCAAAATCACCTGCTGGGTATGCCAGAACCACTTGGCGGACACTCCGGAATCATCTGCCGGACATGCCGGAACCAGCTCTCAGACACACCAGAACCAAGTGCCGGAGACGCCGGAAGCACCTGCCGAGCATGCCGGAGCCACCTGCTCGACTCGCCAGAAACACCTGCCGGACACGCCAAAATCACCTGCCGGGTATGCCAGAACCACCTGGCGGACACTACGGAATCACCTGCCGCGCATGCCGGAACCAACTCTCAGACGTGCCGGAAGCACGTGCCAGACACGCCGGAAACACCTACCGGACAGAGCGGAACCACCTGCCAAGAACACCGGAGCCACCTGTTCGACTCGCTGGAACCACCTGCCGGACAGGCCAATATCAACTGCTGGCTATTCCAGAACCACCTGGGGGACAGTCCGGGATCACCTGCCAGCCATGGCGGAACCACCTCTCAGACGGACCAGAACCACCTGTCGGAGAAGCTGGAAACACGTCCTGGACAGACTGGAACCACGTGACGGCCATGCCTGAACCACCTGCCGAGCACGGCAGAACCACCTGCCGGACACGCCAAAATCACCTGCGGGCTACGCCAGAACCACTTGGACGACTCTCCGAAATGACCTGCCGGGCATGTTGGAACCACCTCTCAGACGTGCCAGAAGCACGTGGCGGACAGTCCGGAATCACCTGTTGGGCATACGCAACCACCTGTGAGACGTACCAGAACCACGTGCCGTGCACGCCGGAACCACCTACCGGACAGACCGGAATCAACTTTCGGGCATGCCGGAACCACCAGTCAGATGTGCCAGAAACACGTGCCGGAGACGCCGGAAGCACCAGCCGAGCACGTCGCAACCACCTGCTCAACTCGCCTGAACCACCTGCCGGACACGCCAAAATCACCTGCCCGCTACACCAGCACCACTTCGGGGACAAGCCGGAATCACGTGAGGGGCATGCCGGCACAGCCTCTCAGACTGAACCTCGTGCCGGACACCACAGAACCACCTGCCGGACAGACCGGAACCACCTGCCGGACACGCGGAACCAGCGGCTCGACTCGCCGGAACCACCGCCGGACATGCAAAATGACCTGCCGGCTACGCCAGAACCACTTGGCGAACACTCCGGAATCACATGTCGGGCATGCCGGAACCGCCTCTCAGACTTGCCAGAACCATGTTCCGGACACGCTGGTACCACCGGCCGAGTATGCCGGAACCACCTGATCCACTCCCCAGAACCACCTGCTGGACACGCCAGAATCACCTGCCGACTACGCCAGAACCACTCGGCAGACACTCCGGAACCACCTGCCGGGCATGCCGGAACCACCTCTCAGAGGTGCCAGAACCACATGCCGAACACTCCAGAATCACCTGCCAGGCATGCCGGAACCACCTCTCAGAGGTGCCAGAACCACATGCCGGACACTCCCGAATTACCTGCCGGGCATGCCGGAACCATCTCTCAGACGTGCCAGACCATGATCCGGACACGCTGCTACCACCTGCCGAGCTCGCTGGAACCACCTGCTGTACACGCCAATATCACCTGCCAGCTGTGCCAGAACCACTTGGCGGACACCATGGAAACACCTGTCGGGCCAGCCGGAACCACCTCTCAGACGTGCCAGAACCATGAGCCTGAGATGGCGGAACCACTCCCCGAACAGACCGAAACCACCTGCCAGACCCGCCTGAAGCCCCTGGCAAGCACGCCTGATCCACCTGCTCAACTAGCCGGAACCAACTTCCTGACATTCCAAATTCACCTGCCGGCTACGCCACAACCATTTGGTTAACTCTTCGGAATCACCTGCCGGGCTGGCTCCAGAACCACACAGCAGACACTCCGGAATCACAGGCCAGGCATTCCGGAACCACCTCTCAGAGGTGCCAGAACCAAATGACGGACACTCCGGTATCACCTGCCGGGCATGCCGGAACCACCTCTCAGAGGTGCCAGAACCACATGCCGGACACTGCGGAATCACCTGCAGGGCATGCTGGAACCACATGCTGGACATGCCGGAACCACCTGCCGGACATGCCGGAACCACCTGCCGGACATTCCAGAACCACCGGCTCGACTCGCCGGAACCATTGCCGGACATGCAAAATCACCTGCCGGCTACGCCAGAACCACTTGGCGAACACTCCGGTATCACCTGCCGGGCATGCCGGAACCACCTCTCAGAGGTGCCAGAACCACATGCCGGACACTCCGGAATCACCTGCCGGGCATGCCGGAACCACCTGCCGGACATGCCGGAACCACATGCCGGACATGCCGGAACCACCGGCTCGACTCGCCGGAACCATTGCCGGACATGCAGAATCACCTGCTGGCTACGACAGAACCACTTGGCGAACACTCCGGAATCACCTGCCGGGCATGGCGGAACCACCTCTCAGACATGCCGGAACCACATGCCAATGTCACCGGAAGCACCTGCCGAGCAAGCCAGAGCCACCTGCTCGACTCGCCAAAACCACCTGCTGGACACGCCAAAATCACCTGCCGGCTACGCCACAACCATTTGGTGAACGCTTCGGAATCACCTGCCGGGCTGGCTGGAACCACCTGCCGGTCACGCCAACATCACCTGCCAGCTATGCCAGAACCACTTGGCGGACACCATGGAAACACCTGTCGGGCCGGCCGGAACCACCTATCAGACGTGCCAGAACCATGTGCCTGAGATGCCGGAACCACACCCCGAACAGACGAAACCACCTGCCAGACCCGCCTGAACCACCTGCCGAGCACGCCGGAACCGCCTACTCGACTCGCCGGAACCACCTACTTGACACGCTAAAATCACCTGCCGGGTATGCCACAACCACTTGGTGGACACTCCGGAATCATCTGCCGGACATGCCAGAACCAGCTCTCAGACTCACCAGAACCACGTGCCAGACACGCCGGAAGCACCTGCTGAGCATGCCTGAGCCAAATGCTCGACTTGCAAGAAACACCTGCCTGACACGCCAAAATCACCTGCCGGGTACGCCAGAACCACGTGGCGGACACTCCGGAATCACCTGTCGGGCATGCCGGAACCAACTCTCAGACGTGCCAGAACCTCGTGCCGGTCACGCCAGAACCACCTGCCGGACAGACCGGAAACACCTGCTGGATACGCCGCAACCACCAGCTCGACTCGCCGGAACCACCGCCGGACATGCAAAATGACCTGCCGGCTATGCCAGAACCACTTGGCGAACACTCCGGAATCACCTGTCGGGCCTGCCCGAACCACCTCTCAGACTTGCAAAAACCATGGTCCGGACACGCCGGTACCACCTGCCGAGTATGCCGGAACCACCTGATCCACTCCCCAGAACCACCTAGTGGACACGCCAGAATCACCTGCCGACTACGCCAGAACCAGTCGGCAGACACTCCGGAACCACCTGCCGGGCAGCGGGAACCACCTCTCAGAGGTGCCAGAACCACATGCCCGAGACTCCGGTATCACCTGCCGGGCAAGCCGGAACCACCTCTCAGAGGTGCCAGAACCAAATGCCGGACACTCCGGAATCACCTGCCTGGCATGACGGAACCATCTCTCAGACGTGCCAGAACCATGTTCCGGAGACGCTGATACCACCTGCAGAGCTCGCCGGAACCACCTGCTGGACACGCCAAAATCACCTGCCAGCTACGCCAGAACCACACGGCAGACACTCCGGAATCACCTGCCGGGCTCTCTGGAACCACCTGCCGGTCACGCCAACATCACCTTTCAGCTATGCCAGAACCACTTGGCGGACACCATGGAAACACCTGTCGGGCCGACCGGAACCAACTCTCAGACGTGCCAGAACCTCGTGCCTGTCACGCCAGAACCACCTGCCGGACAGACCGGAAACACCTGCTGGATACGCCGCAGCCACAGGCTCGACTCGCCGGAACCACCGCCGGACACGCAAAATGACCTGCCGGTTATGCCAGAACCACTTGGCGAACACTCCGGAATCACCTGCCGGGCATGCCGGAACCACCTCTCAGAGGTGCCAGAACCACATGCCGGACACTCCCGAATCACCTGCCGGGCATGCCGGAACCATCTCTCAGACGTGCAAGAACCTTGTTCCGGACATGCTGGTACCACCTGCCGAGCTCGCCGGAACCACCTGCTGTACACACCAAAATCACCTGCCAGCTACGCCAGAACCACACGGCAGACACTCCGGAATCACCTGCCGGGCTGGCTGGAACCACCTGCCGGTCACGCCAACATCACCTTTCAGCTACGCCAGAACCACTTGGCGGACACTCCGGAAACACCTCTCTGGCCGGCCGTAACCACCTCTCAGACGTGCCAGAACCATGTGCCTGAGATGCCGGAACCACTCCCCAAACAGACCGAAACCACCTGCCAGACCCGCCTGAACGCCCTGGCGAGCACGACTGATCCACCTGCTCAACTAGCCGGAACCAACTTCCTGACATTCCAAAATCACCTGCCGGCTACACCACAACCATTTGGAGAACTCTTCCGAATCACCTGCCGGGCTGGCTCCAGAACCACTCGGCAGACACTCCGGAACCACCTGCCGGGCATGCCGGAACCAACTCTCACACGTGCCAGAACGTCGTGCCGGTCACGCCAGAACCACCTGCCGGACAGACCGGAAACACCTGCTGGACACGCCGGAACCACCGGCTCGACTCGGCGGAACCACCGCCGGACATGCAAAATGACCTGCCGGCTACGCCAGAACCACTTGGCGAACACTCCGGAATCACCTGTCGGGTGTGCTGGAACCACCCCTCAGACTTGCCAGAACCATGTTCTGGACACGCCGGTACCACCTGCCGAGTTGCCGGAACCACCTGGTCCACTCCCCAGAACCACCTAGTGGACACGCCAGAATCACCTGCCGACTACGCCAGAACCACTCGGCAGACACTCCGGAACCACCTGCCGGGCATGCCGGAACCACCTCTCAGAGGTGCCAGAACCACATGCCGGAGACTCCGGTATCACCTGCCGGGCATGCCGGAACCACCTCTCAGAGGTGCCAGAACCACATGCCGGACACTCCGGAATCACCTGCCTGGAATGACGGAACCATCTCTCAGACGTGCCAGAACCAAGTTCCGTACACGCTGGTACCACCTGCCGAGCTCGCCGGAACCACCTGCTGGACACGCCAAAATCACCTGCCAGCTACGCCACAACCATTTGGTGAACTCTTCGGAATCACCTGCCGGGCTGGCTCCAGAACCACTCGGCAGACTCTCCGGAAACACCTGCCGGGCATGCCGGAACCACCTCTCAAACATGCCGGAACCACATGCCAATGACACCGGAAGCACCTGCCAAGCACGCCAGAACCACCTGCTCGACTCGCCAAAACCACCTGCTGGACAGGCCAAAATCACCTGCTGGCAATGCCACAACCATTTGGTGAACTCTTCGGAATCACCTGCCCGGCTTGCTGGAACCACCTGCCGGTCACGCCAACATCACTTGCCAGCTATGCCAGAACCACTTGGCGGACACCATGGAAACACCCGTAGGGCCGGCCGGAACCACCTCTCAGACATGCCAGAACCATGAGCCTGAGATGCCGGAACCAAACCCCGAACAGACCGAAACCACCTGCCAGACACGCCTGAACCCCCTGGCGAGCACGCCTGATCCACCTGCACAACTAGCCGGAACCAACTTCCTGACACGCCAAAATCACCTGCCAGGTACACAAGAACCACTTGGTGGACACTCCGGAATCATCTGCTGGAGATGCCAGAACCAGCTCTCAGACACACCAGAACCACGTGCCAGAGACGCTGGAAGCACCTGCTGAGCATGCCTCAGCCACCTGCTCGACTGGCAACATACACCTGTCAGACAGGCGTAAATCACCTACCGGGTACGCCAGAAACACTTGGCGGACGCTCCGGAATCACCTGTCGGGCGTGACGGAACCACATCTCAGACTTGCCAGAACCATGTTCTGGACACGCCGGTACCACCTGCCGAGTATGCGGGAACCAGCTGATCCACTCCCCAGAACCACCTAGTGGACATGCCAAAATCAACTGCCGGCTACGCCAGAACCACTCGGCAGACACTCCGGAATCACAGGCCAGGCATTCCGGAACCACCTCTCAGAGGTGCCAGAACCAAATGCCGGAGACTCCGGTACACCTGCCGGGCATGCCGGAACCACCTCTCAGAGGTGCCAGAACCACATGCCGGACACTCCGGAATCACCTGCCGGGCATGCTGTAACCACATGCTGCACATGCCGGAACCACCTGCCGGACATGCCGGAACCACCTGCCGGACATTCCGGAACCACCGGCTCGACTCGCCAGAACCATTGCCGGACATGCAAAATCACCTGCAGGCTACGCCAGAACCACTTGGCGAACACTCCGGTATCACCTGCCGGGCATGCCGGAACCACCTCACAGAGGTGCCAGAACCACATGCCGGACACTCCGGAATCACCTGCCGGGCATGCCGGAACCACCTGCCGGACATGCCGGAACCACATGCCGGACATGCCGGAACCACCGGCTCGACTCGCCGGAACCATTGCCGGACATGCAAAATCACCTGCTGGCTACGACAGAACCACTTGGCGAACACTCCGGAATCACCTGCCGGGCATGGCGGGACCACCTCTAAGACATGCCGGAAGCACATGCCAATGACACCGGAAGCACCTGCCGAGCAATCCAGAACCACCTGCTCGACTCGCCAAAACCACTTGCTGGACACGCCAAAATCACCTGCCGGCTACGCCACAACCATTTGGTGAACGCTTCGGAATCACCTGCCGGTCTGACTGGAACCACCTGCCAGTCACGCCAAAATAACCTGCCAGCTATGCCAGAACCACTTGGCGGACACCATGGAAACACCTGTCGGGCCGGCCGGAACCACCTATCAGACATGCCAGAACCATGTGCCTGAGATGCCGGAACCACACCCCGAACAGACCGAAACCACCTGCCAGACCCGCCTGAACCACCTGCCGAGCACGCCGGAACCGCCTACTCGACTCGCCGGAACCACCTACTTGGCACGCTAAAATCACCTGCCGGGTATGCCACAACCACTTGGTGGACACTCCGGAATCATCTGCCGGACATGCCGGAACCAGCTCTCAGACACACCAGAACCACGTGCCGGAGACGCCGGAAGCACCTGCCGAGCATGCCGGAGCCACCTGCTCGACTCGCCAGAAACACCTGCCGGACACGCCAAAATCACCTGCCGGGTACGCCAGAACCACCTGGCGGACACTCCGAAACCACCTGTCGCGCATGCCGGAACCACCTCTCAGACGTGCCGGAAGCACGTGCCGGACACGCCGGAATCACCTACCAGACAGACCGGAACCACCTGCCGAGCACGCCGGAGCCACCTGTTCGACTCGCTGGAACCACCTGCCGGACAAGCCAATATCAACTGCTGGCTATGCCAGAACCACCTGGGGGACGGTCCGGAATCACCTGCCAGCCATGGCGGAACCACCTCTCAGACGTACCAGAACCACCTGCCGGAGGAGCTGGAAACACGTCCTGGACAGTCTGGAACCACCTGCCGGCCAAGCCTGAACCACCTGCCAAGCACAACGGAACAACCTGCTACACACGCCAAAATCACCTGTGTGTTATGCCAGAACCACTTGGAGGACTCTCTGGGATGACCTGCCGGGCATGCCGGAACCACCTCTCAGACGTGCCAGAACCATGTGGCGGACAGTCCGGAATCACCTGTTGGGCATGCGCAACCACCTCTGAGACGTACCAGAACCACATGCCGTGCAGGCTGGAACCACCTACCGGACAGACCGGAATCACCTTTCGGGCATGCCGGAACCACCTGTCAGATGTGCCAGAAACACGTGCCGGAAACGCCGGAAGCACCTGCCAAGCACGTTGGAACCACCTGCTCAACTCGCCTGAACCACCTGCCGGACATGCCCAAATCACCTGCCGACTATGCCAGAACCACTTGGCGAACACTCCGGAATCACTTGCCGGGCATGCAGGAACCACCTCTCAGACATGCCAGAACCCCGTGCCAATGACCCCGGAAGCACCAGCCGAGCACGCCGGAACCACCTGCTCGACTCGCCAGAACCACCTGCCGATCACGCAAAAATCACCTGCCGGCTACGCCACAACCAGTTGGTGAACACTTTGGAATCACCTGCCAGGCTTGCTGGAACCACCTGCCAGTCATGCCAAAATCACCTGCCAACTACGCCAGAACCGCTTGGCGGACACTGCGGAAACACCTGTCGGGCCGGCTGGAACCACATCTCAGACGTGCCAGAAACGTGTTCATGAGATGCTGGAACCACACCCCGAACAGACGGATACCACCTGCCAGAACCGCCTGAACCACCTGCTGAGCACGCCGGAACCACCTGCTCGAATCACGGGTACCACCTCCCTGACACGCCAAAATCACCTGCTGGGTATGCCAGAACCACTTGGCGGACACTCCGGAATCATCTGCCGGACATGCCGGAACCAGCTCTCAGACACACCAGAACCAAGTGCCGGAGACTCAGGAAGCACCTGCCGAGCATGCCGGAGCCACCTGCTCGACTCGCCAGAAACACCTGCCGGACACACCAAAATCGCCTGCCGGGTACGCCACAACCACCTGGCGGACACTCCGGAATCACCTGTCGCGCATGACGGAACCACCTCTCAGACGTGCCGGAAGCACGTGTCAGACACGCCGGAAACACCTACCGGACAGACCGGAACCACCTGCCAAGAACGCCGGAGCCACCTGTTCGACTCGCTGGAACCACCTGCCGGACAGGCCAATATCAACTGCTGGCTATGCCAGAACCACCTGGGGGACAGTCCGGGATCACCTGCCAGCCATGGCGGAACCACCTCTCAGTCGTACCAGAACCACCTGCCGGAGAAGCTGGAAACACGTCCTGGACAGACTGGAACCACGTGACGGCCATGCCTGAACCACCTGCCGAGCACGGCGGAACCACCTGCCGGACACGCCAAAATCACCTGCGGGCTACGCCAGAACCACTTGGACGACTCTCCGAAATGACCTGCCGGGCATGTTGGAACCACCTCTCAGACGTGCCAGAAGCACGTGGCGGACAGTCCGGAATCACCTGTTGGGCATACGCAACCACCTCTGACACGTACCAGAACCACGTGCCGTGCACGCCGGAACCACCTACCGGACAGACCGGAATCAACTTTCGGGCATGCCGGAACCACCAGTCAGATGTGCCAGAAACACGTGCCGGAGACGCCGGAAGCACCTGCCGAGCACGTCGCAACCACCTGCTCAACTCGCCTGAACCACCTGCCGGACACGCCAAAATCACCTGCCCGCTACACCAGCACCACTTCGGGGACAAGCCGGAATCACGTGAGGGGCATGCCGGCACAGCCTCTCAGACTGAACCTCGTGCCGGACACCACAGAACCACCTGCCGGACAGACCGGAACCACCTGCCGGACACGCTGGAACCACCGGCTCGACCCGCCGGAACGACCGCTAGACGTGCAAAATCACCTGCCGGCTACGCCGGAAACACTTGGCGAACACTCCGGAATCACCTGCCGGGCATGCCGGAACCACCTCTCAGATATGCCAGAACCACGTGCCAATGACCCCGGAAGCACCTGCCGAGCACGCCGGAACCACCTGCTCGACTTGCCGGAACCACCTGCCGGACACGCAAAAATCAACTGCCGGCTACGCCACAAGCAGTTGGGGAACACTTCGGAAACACCTGCCAGGATTCCTGGAACCACCTGCCGGTCATGCCAAAATCACCTGCCAACTACGCCAGAACCGCTTGGCGGACACTGCGGAAACACCTGTCGGGCCGGCTGGAACCACAGCTCAGACGTGCCAGAAACGTGTTCATGAGATGCTGGAACCACACCCCGAACAGACGGATACCACCTGCCAGAACCGCCTGAACCACCTGCTGAGCACGCCGGAACCACCTGCTCGAATCAGCGGTACCACCTCCCTGACACGCCAAAATCACCTGCTGGGTATGCCAGAACCACTTGGCGGACACTCCGGAATCATCTGCCGGACATGCCGGAACCAGCTCTCAGACACACCAGAACCAAGTGCCGGAGACGCCGGAAGCACCTGCCGAGCATGCCGGAGCCACCTGCTCGACTCGCCAGAAACACCTGCCGGACACGCCAAAATCACCTGCCGGGTATGCCAGAACCACCTGGCGGACACTACGGAATCACCTGCCGCGCATGCCGGAACCAACTCTCAGACGTGCCGGAAGCACGTGCCAGACACGCCGGAAACACCTACCGGACAGAGCGGAACCACCTGCCAAGAACACCGGAGCCACCTGTTCGACTCGCTGGAACCACCTGCCGGACAGGCCAATATCAACTGCTGGCTATTCCAGAACCACCTGGGGGACAGTCCGGGATCACCTGCCAGCCATGGCGGAACCACCTCTCAGACGGACCAGAACCACCTGTCAGAGAAGCTGGAAACACGTCCTGGACAGACTGGAACCACGTGACGGCCATGCCTGAACCACCTGCCGAGCACGGCAGAACCACCTGCCGGACACGCCAAAATCACCTGCGGGCTACGCCAGAACCACTTGGACGACTCTCCGAAATGACCTGCCGGGCATGTTGGAACCACCTCTCAGACGTGCCAGAAGCACGTGGCGGACAGTCCGGAATCACCTGTTGGGCATACGCAACCACCTGTGAGACGTACCAGAACCACGTGCCGTGCACGCCGGAACCACCTACCGGACAGACCGGAATCAACTTTCGGGCATGCCGGAACCACCAGTCAGATGTGCCAGAAACACGTGCCGGAGACGCCGGAAGCACCAGCCGAGCACGTCGCAACCACCTGCTCAACTCGCCTGAACCACCTGCCGGACACGCCAAAATCACCTGCCCGCTACACCAGCACCACTTCGGGGACAAGCCGGAATCACGTGAGGGGCATGCCGGCACAGCCTCTCAGACTGAACCTCGTGCCGGACACCACAGAACCACCTGCCGGACAGACCGGAACCACCTGCCGGACACGCGGAACCAGCGGCTCGACTCGCCGGAACCACCGCCGGACATGCAAAATGACCTGCCGGCTACGCCAGAACCACTTGGCGAACACTCCGGAATCACATGTCGGGCATGCCGGAACCGCCTCTCAGACTTGCCAGAACCATGTTCCGGACACGCTGGTACCACCGGCCGAGTATGCCGGAACCACCTGATCCACTCCCCAGAACCACCTGCTGGACACGCCAGAATCACCTGCCGACTACGCCAGAACCACTCGGCAGACACTCCGGAACCACCTGCCGGGCATGCCGGAACCACCTCTCAGAGGTGCCAGAACCACATGCCGAACACTCCAGAATCACCTGCCAGGCATGCCGGAACCACCTCTCAGAGGTGCCAGAACCACATGCCGGACACTCCCGAATTACCTGCCGGGCATGCCGGAACCATCTCTCAGACGTGCCAGACCATGATCCGGACACGCTGCTACCACCTGCCGAGCTCGCTGGAACCACCTGCTGTACACGCCAATATCACCTGCCAGCTGTGCCAGAACCACTTGGCGGACACCATGGAAACACCTGTCGGGCCAGCCGGAACCACCTCTCAGACGTGCCAGAACCATGAGCCTGAGATGGCGGAACCACTCCCCGAACAGACCGAAACCACCTGCCAGACCCGCCTGAAGCCCCTGGCAAGCACGCCTGATCCACCTGCTCAACTAGCCGGAACCAACTTCCTGACATTCCAAATTCACCTGCCGGCTACGCCACAACCATTTGGTTAACTCTTCGGAATCACCTGCCGGGCTGGCTCCAGAACCACACAGCAGACACTCCGGAATCACAGGCCAGGCATTCCGGAACCACCTCTCAGAGGTGCCAGAACCAAATGACGGACACTCCGGTATCACCTGCCGGGCATGCCGGAACCACCTCTCAGAGGTGCCAGAACCACATGCCGGACACTGCGGAATCACCTGCAGGGCATGCTGGAACCACATGCTGGACATGCCGGAACCACCTGCCGGACATGCCGGAACCACCTGCCGGACATTCCAGAACCACCGGCTCGACTCGCCGGAACCATTGCCGGACATGCAAAATCACCTGCCGGCTACGCCAGAACCACTTGGCGAACACTCCGGTATCACCTGCCGGGCATGCCGGAACCACCTCTCAGAGGTGCCAGAACCACATGCCGGACACTCCGGAATCACCTGCCGGGCATGCCGGAACCACCTGCCGGACATGCCGGAACCACATGCCGGACATGCCGGAACCACCGGCTCGACTCGCCGGAACCATTGCCGGACATGCAGAATCACCTGCTGGCTACGACAGAACCACTTGGCGAACACTCCGGAATCACCTGCCGGGCATGGCGGAACCACCTCTCAGACATGCCGGAACCACATGCCAATGTCACCGGAAGCACCTGCCGAGCAAGCCAGAGCCACCTGCTCGACTCGCCAAAACCACCTGCTGGACACGCCAAAATCACCTGCCGGCTACGCCACAACCATTTGGTGAACGCTTCGGAATCACCTGCCGGGCTGGCTGGAACCACCTGCCGGTCACGCCAACATCACCTGCCAGCTATGCCAGAACCACTTGGCGGACACCATGGAAACACCTGTCGGGCCGGCCGGAACCACCTATCAGACGTGCCAGAACCATGTGCCTGAGATGCCGGAACCACACCCCGAACAGACGAAACCACCTGCCAGACCCGCCTGAACCACCTGCCGAGCACGCCGGAACCGCCTACTCGACTCGCCGGAACCACCTACTTGACACGCTAAAATCACCTGCCGGGTATGCCACAACCACTTGGTGGACACTCCGGAATCATCTGCCGGACATGCCAGAACCAGCTCTCAGACTCACCAGAACCACGTGCCAGACACGCCGGAAGCACCTGCTGAGCATGCCTGAGCCAAATGCTCGACTTGCAAGAAACACCTGCCTGACACGCCAAAATCACCTGCCGGGTACGCCAGAACCACGTGGCGGACACTCCGGAATCACCTGTCGGGCATGCCGGAACCAACTCTCAGACGTGCCAGAACCTCGTGCCGGTCACGCCAGAACCACCTGCCGGACAGACCGGAAACACCTGCTGGATACGCCGCAACCACCAGCTCGACTCGCCGGAACCACCGCCGGACATGCAAAATGACCTGCCGGCTATGCCAGAACCACTTGGCGAACACTCCGGAATCACCTGTCGGGCCTGCCCGAACCACCTCTCAGACTTGCAAAAACCATGGTCCGGACACGCCGGTACCACCTGCCGAGTATGCCGGAACCACCTGATCCACTCCCCAGAACCACCTAGTGGACACGCCAGAATCACCTGCCGACTACGCCAGAACCAGTCGGCAGACACTCCGGAACCACCTGCCGGGCAGCGGGAACCACCTCTCAGAGGTGCCAGAACCACATGCCCGAGACTCCGGTATCACCTGCCGGGCAAGCCGGAACCACCTCTCAGAGGTGCCAGAACCAAATGCCGGACACTCCGGAATCACCTGCCTGGCATGACGGAACCATCTCTCAGACGTGCCAGAACCATGTTCCGGAGACGCTGATACCACCTGCAGAGCTCGCCGGAACCACCTGCTGGACACGCCAAAATCACCTGCCAGCTACGCCAGAACCACACGGCAGACACTCCGGAATCACCTGCCGGGCTCTCTGGAACCACCTGCCGGTCACGCCAACATCACCTTTCAGCTATGCCAGAACCACTTGGCGGACACCATGGAAACACCTGTCGGGCCGACCGGAACCAACTCTCAGACGTGCCAGAACCTCGTGCCTGTCACGCCAGAACCACCTGCCGGACAGACCGGAAACACCTGCTGGATACGCCGCAGCCACAGGCTCGACTCGCCGGAACCACCGCCGGACACGCAAAATGACCTGCCGGTTATGCCAGAACCACTTGGCGAACACTCCGGAATCACCTGCCGGGCATGCCGGAACCACCTCTCAGAGGTGCCAGAACCACATGCCGGACACTCCCGAATCACCTGCCGGGCATGCCGGAACCATCTCTCAGACGTGCAAGAACCTTGTTCCGGACATGCTGGTACCACCTGCCGAGCTCGCCGGAACCACCTGCTGTACACACCAAAATCACCTGCCAGCTACGCCAGAACCACACGGCAGACACTCCGGAATCACCTGCCGGGCTGGCTGGAACCACCTGCCGGTCACGCCAACATCACCTTTCAGCTACGCCAGAACCACTTGGCGGACACTCCGGAAACACCTCTCTGGCCGGCCGTAACCACCTCTCAGACGTGCCAGAACCATGTGCCTGAGATGCCGGAACCACTCCCCAAACAGACCGAAACCACCTGCCAGACCCGCCTGAACGCCCTGGCGAGCACGACTGATCCACCTGCTCAACTAGCCGGAACCAACTTCCTGACATTCCAAAATCACCTGCCGGCTACACCACAACCATTTGGAGAACTCTTCCGAATCACCTGCCGGGCTGGCTCCAGAACCACTCGGCAGACACTCCGGAACCACCTGCCGGGCATGCCGGAACCAACTCTCACACGTGCCAGAACGTCGTGCCGGTCACGCCAGAACCACCTGCCGGACAGACCGGAAACACCTGCTGGACACGCCGGAACCACCGGCTCGACTCGGCGGAACCACCGCCGGACATGCAAAATGACCTGCCGGCTACGCCAGAACCACTTGGCGAACACTCCGGAATCACCTGTCGGGTGTGCTGGAACCACCCCTCAGACTTGCCAGAACCATGTTCTGGACACGCCGGTACCACCTGCCGAGTTGCCGGAACCACCTGGTCCACTCCCCAGAACCACCTAGTGGACACGCCAGAATCACCTGCCGACTACGCCAGAACCACTCGGCAGACACTCCGGAACCACCTGCCGGGCATGCCGGAACCACCTCTCAGAGGTGCCAGAACCACATGCCGGAGACTCCGGTATCACCTGCCGGGCATGCCGGAACCACCTCTCAGAGGTGCCAGAACCACATGCCGGACACTCCGGAATCACCTGCCTGGAATGACGGAACCATCTCTCAGACGTGCCAGAACCAAGTTCCGTACACGCTGGTACCACCTGCCGAGCTCGCCGGAACCACCTGCTGGACACGCCAAAATCACCTGCCAGCTACGCCACAACCATTTGGTGAACTCTTCGGAATCACCTGCCGGGCTGGCTCCAGAACCACTCGGCAGACTCTCCGGAAACACCTGCCGGGCATGCCGGAACCACCTCTCAAACATGCCGGAACCACATGCCAATGACACCGGAAGCACCTGCCAAGCACGCCAGAACCACCTGCTCGACTCGCCAAAACCACCTGCTGGACAGGCCAAAATCACCTGCTGGCAATGCCACAACCATTTGGTGAACTCTTCGGAATCACCTGCCCGGCTTGCTGGAACCACCTGCCGGTCACGCCAACATCACTTGCCAGCTATGCCAGAACCACTTGGCGGACACCATGGAAACACCCGTAGGGCCGGCCGGAACCACCTCTCAGACATGCCAGAACCATGAGCCTGAGATGCCGGAACCAAACCCCGAACAGACCGAAACCACCTGCCAGACACGCCTGAACCCCCTGGCGAGCACGCCTGATCCACCTGCACAACTAGCCGGAACCAACTTCCTGACACGCCAAAATCACCTGCCAGGTACACAAGAACCACTTGGTGGACACTCCGGAATCATCTGCTGGAGATGCCAGAACCAGCTCTCAGACACACCAGAACCACGTGCCAGAGACGCTGGAAGCACCTGCTGAGCATGCCTCAGCCACCTGCTCGACTGGCAACATACACCTGTCAGACAGGCGTAAATCACCTACCGGGTACGCCAGAAACACTTGGCGGACGCTCCGGAATCACCTGTCGGGCGTGACGGAACCACATCTCAGACTTGCCAGAACCATGTTCTGGACACGCCGGTACCACCTGCCGAGTATGCGGGAACCAGCTGATCCACTCCCCAGAACCACCTAGTGGACATGCCAAAATCAACTGCCGGCTACGCCAGAACCACTCGGCAGACACTCCGGAATCACAGGCCAGGCATTCCGGAACCACCTCTCAGAGGTGCCAGAACCAAATGCCGGAGACTCCGGTACACCTGCCGGGCATGCCGGAACCACCTCTCAGAGGTGCCAGAACCACATGCCGGACACTCCGGAATCACCTGCCGGGCATGCTGTAACCACATGCTGCACATGCCGGAACCACCTGCCGGACATGCCGGAACCACCTGCCGGACATTCCGGAACCACCGGCTCGACTCGCCAGAACCATTGCCGGACATGCAAAATCACCTGCAGGCTACGCCAGAACCACTTGGCGAACACTCCGGTATCACCTGCCGGGCATGCCGGAACCACCTCACAGAGGTGCCAGAACCACATGCCGGACACTCCGGAATCACCTGCCGGGCATGCCGGAACCACCTGCCGGACATGCCGGAACCACATGCCGGACATGCCGGAACCACCGGCTCGACTCGCCGGAACCATTGCCGGACATGCAAAATCACCTGCTGGCTACGACAGAACCACTTGGCGAACACTCCGGAATCACCTGCCGGGCATGGCGGGACCACCTCTAAGACATGCCGGAAGCACATGCCAATGACACCGGAAGCACCTGCCGAGCAATCCAGAACCACCTGCTCGACTCGCCAAAACCACTTGCTGGACACGCCAAAATCACCTGCCGGCTACGCCACAACCATTTGGTGAACGCTTCGGAATCACCTGCCGGTCTGACTGGAACCACCTGCCAGTCACGCCAAAATAACCTGCCAGCTATGCCAGAACCACTTGGCGGACACCATGGAAACACCTGTCGGGCCGGCCGGAACCACCTATCAGACATGCCAGAACCATGTGCCTGAGATGCCGGAACCACACCCCGAACAGACCGAAACCACCTGCCAGACCCGCCTGAACCACCTGCCGAGCACGCCGGAACCGCCTACTCGACTCGCCGGAACCACCTACTTGGCACGCTAAAATCACCTGCCGGGTATGCCACAACCACTTGGTGGACACTCCGGAATCATCTGCCGGACATGCCGGAACCAGCTCTCAGACACACCAGAACCACGTGCCGGAGACGCCGGAAGCACCTGCCGAGCATGCCGGAGCCACCTGCTCGACTCGCCAGAAACACCTGCCGGACACGCCAAAATCACCTGCCGGGTACGCCAGAACCACCTGGCGGACACTCCGAAACCACCTGTCGCGCATGCCGGAACCACCTCTCAGACGTGCCGGAAGCACGTGCCGGACACGCCGGAATCACCTACCAGACAGACCGGAACCACCTGCCGAGCACGCCGGAGCCACCTGTTCGACTCGCTGGAACCACCTGCCGGACAAGCCAATATCAACTGCTGGCTATGCCAGAACCACCTGGGGGACGGTCCGGAATCACCTGCCAGCCATGGCGGAACCACCTCTCAGACGTACCAGAACCACCTGCCGGAGGAGCTGGAAACACGTCCTGGACAGACTGGAACCACGTGACGGCCATGCCTGAACCACCTGCCGAGCACGGCGGAACCACCTGCCGGACACGCCAAAATCACCTGCGGGCTACGCCAGAACCACTTGGACGACTCTCCGAAATGACCTGCCGGGCATGTTGGAACCACCTCTCAGACGTGCCAGAAGCACGTGGCGGACAGTCCGGAATCACCTGTTGGGCATACGCAACCACCTCTGACACGTACCAGAACCACGTGCCGTGCACGCCGGAACCACCTACCGGACAGACCGGAATCAACTTTCGGGCATGCCGGAACCACCAGTCAGATGTGCCAGAAACACGTGCCGGAGACGCCGGAAGCACCTGCCGAGCACGTCGCAACCACCTGCTCAACTCGCCTGAACCACCTGCCGGACACGCCAAAATCACCTGCCCGCTACACCAGCACCACTTCGGGGACAAGCCGGAATCACGTGAGGGGCATGCCGGCACAGCCTCTCAGACTGAACCTCGTGCCGGACACCACAGAACCACCTGCCGGACAGACCGGAACCACCTGCCGGACACGCTGGAACCACCGGCTCGACCCGCCGGAACGACCGCTAGACGTGCAAAATCACCTGCCAGCTACGCCGGAAACACTTGGCGAACACTCCGGAATCACCTGCCGGGCATGCCGGAACCACCTCTCAGATATGCCAGAACCACGTGCCAATGACCCCGGAAGCACCTGCCGAGCACGCCGGAACCACCTGCTCGACTTGCCGGAACCACCTGCCGGACACGCAAAAATCAACTGCCGGCTACGCCACAAGCAGTTGGGGAACACTTCGGAAACACCTGCCAGGATTCCTGGAACCACCTGCCGGTCATGCCAAAATCACCTGCCAACTACGCCAGTACCACTTGGCGGACACTGTGGAAACACCTGTCGGGCCGGCCGGAACCACATCTCAGACGTGCCAGAACCATGTGCATGAGATGCTGGAACCACACCCCGAACAGACGGAAAACACCTGCCAGACCCGTCTGAACAACCTGCCGAGCACGCCGGAGCCACCTGCTCGACTCGCCGGAACCACCTACCTGACATGCCCAAATCACCAGCCGGGTATGCCAGAACCACTTGGCGGACACTCCGGAATCATCTGCCGGACATGCCGGAACCAGCTCTCAGACACACCAGAACCACGTGCCGGAGACGCCGGAAGCACCTGCCGAGCATGCCGGAGCCACCTGCTCGACTCGCCAGAAACCCCTGCCGGACACGCCAAAATCACCTGCCGGGTACGCCAGAACCACCTGGCGGACACTCCGAAACCACCTGTCGCGCATGCCGGAACCACCTCTCAGACGTGCCGGAAGCACGTGCCGGACACGCCGGAATCACCTACCGGACAGACCGGAACCACCTGCCGAGCACGCCGGAGCCACCTGTTCGACTCGCTGGAACCACCTGCCCGACAGGCCAATATCAACTGCTGGCTATGCCAGAACCACCTGGGGGACGGTCCGGAATCACCTGCCAGCCATGGCGGAACCACCTCTCAGACGTACCAGAACCACCTGCCGGAGAAGCTGGAAACACGTCCTGGGCAGTCTGGAACCACCTGCCGGCCAAGCCTGAACCACCTGCCAAGCACAACGGAACAACCTGCCAGACACGCCAAAATCACCTGCGTGTTATGCCAGAACCACTTGGAGGACTCTCTGGGATGACCTGCCAGGCATGCCGGAACCACCTCTCAGACGTGCCAGAACCATGTGGCGGACAGTCCGGAATCACCTGTTGGGCATGCGCAACCACCTCTGAGACGTACCAGAACCACATGCCGTGCAGGCTGGAACCACCTACCGGACAGACCGGAATCACCTTTCGGGCATGCCGGAACCACCTGTCAGATGTGCCAGAAACACGTGCCGGAGACGCCGGAAGCACCTGCCAAGCACGTTGGAACCACCTGCTCAACTCGCCTGAACCATCTGCCGGACATGCCAAAATGACCTGCCGACTATGCCAGGACCACTTGGCGAACACTCCGGAATCACCTGCCGGGCATGCCGGAACCACCTGCCGGACATGCCGGAACCACATGCCGGACATGCCGGAACCACCGGCTCGACTCGCCGGAACCAATGCCGGACATGCAGAATCACCTGCTGGCTACGACAGAACCACTTGGTGAACACTCCGGAATCACCTGCCGGGCATGGCAGAACCACCTCTCAGACATGCCGGAACCACATGCCAATGACACCGGAAGCACCTGCCGAGCAAGCCAGAACCACCTGCTGGACACGCCAAAATCACCTGCCGGCTACGCCACAACCATTTGGTGAACGCTTCGGAATCACCTGCCGGGCTGGCTGGAACCACCTGCCGGTCACGCCAACATCACCTGCCAGCTATGCCAGAACCACTTGGCGGACACCATGGAAACACCTGTCGGGCCGGCCGGAACCACCTATCAGACGTGCCAGAACCATGTGCCTGAGTTGCCGGAACCACACCCCGAACAGACCGAAACCACCTGCCAGACCCGCATGAACCACCTGCCGAGCACGCCGGAACCGCCTACTCGACTCGCCGGAACCACCTACTTGACACGCTAAAATCACCTGCCGGGTATGCCACAACCACTTGGTGGACACTCCGGAATCATCTGCCGGACATGCCAGAACCAGCTCTCAGACTCACCAGAACCACGTGCCAGACACGCCGGAAGCACCTGCTGAGCATGCCTGAGCCAAATGCTCGACTTGCAAGAAACACCTGCCTGACACGCCAAAATCACCTGCCGGGTACGCCAGAACCACGTGGCGGACACTCCGGAATCACCTGTCGTGCATGCCGGAACCAACTCTCAGACGTGCCAGAACCTCGTGCCGGTCACGCCAGAACCACCTGCCGGACAGACCGGAAACACCTGCTGGATACGCCGCAACCACCAGCTCGACTCGCCGGAACCACCGCCGGACATGCAAAATGACCTGCCGGCTATGCCAGAACCACTTGGCGAACACTCCGGAATCACCTGTCGGGCCTGCCCGAACCACCTCTCAGACTTGCAAAAACCATGGTCCGGACACGCCGGTACCACCTGCCGAGTATGCCGGAACCACCTGATCCACTCCCCAGAACCACCTAGTGGACACGCCAGAATCACCTGCCGACTACGCCAGAACCAGTCGGCAGACACTCCGGAACCACCTGCCGGGCAGCGGGAACCACCTCTCAGAGGTGCCAGAACCACATGCCCGAGAGTCCGGTATCACCTGCCGGGCAAGCCGGAACCACCTCTCAGAGGTGCCAGAACCAAATGCCGGACACTCCGGAATCACCTGCCTGGCATGACGGAACCATCTCTCAGACGTGCCAGAACCATGTTCCGGAGACGCTGATACCACCTGCAGAGCTCGCCGGAACCACCTGCTGGACACGCCAAAATCACCTGCCAGCTACGCCAGAACCACACGGCAGACACTCCGGAATCACCTGCCGGGCTCTCTGGAACCACCTGCCGGTCACGCCAACATCACCTTTCAGCTATGCCAGAACCACTTGGCGGACACCATTGAAACACCTGTCGGGCCGGCCGGAACCAACTCTCAGACGTGCCAGAACCTCGTGCCTGTCACGCCAGAACCACCTGCCAGACAGACCGGAAACATCTGCTGGATACGCCGCAGCCACAGGCTCGACTCGCCGGAACCACCGCCGGACACGCAAAATGACCTGCCGGCTATGCCAGAACCACTTGGCGAACACTCCGGAATCACCTGTCGGGCCTGCCGGAACCACCGCTCAGACTTGCCAAAACCATGTTCCGGACACGCCGGTACCTCCTGCCGAGTATGCCGGAACCACCTGATCCACTCCCCAGAACCACCTGCTGGATATGCCAGAATCACCTGCCGGCTACTCCAGGACCACTTGGCAGACACTGCGTAACCAAGTGCCGGGCATGCCGGAACCACCTCTCAGAGGTGCCAGAACCGCATGCCGGACACTCCGGAATCACATGCGGGGCATGCCGGAACCACCTCTCAGAGGTGCCAGAACGACATGCCGGACACTCCCGAATCACCTGCCGGGCATGCCGGAACCATCTGTCAGACGTGCCAGAACCATGTGCCAGAAATGCCAGAACCACACCCCGAACAGACGAAACCACCTGCCAGACCCGCCTGAACCACCTTCCGAGCACGCCGGAACCACCTACTCGACTCGCTGGAACCACCTAGCTGACACGCTAAAATCACCTGCCGGGTATGCCACAACCACTTGGTGGACACTCCGGAATCATCTGCCGGACATGCCAGAACCAGCTCTCAGACAAACCAGAACCACGTGCCAGACATGCCGGAAGCACCTGCTGAGCATGCCTGAGCCAAATGCTCGACTTGCAAGAAGCAACTGCCAGACACGCCAAAATCACCTGCCGGGTACGCCAGAACCACATGGCGAACAGTCCGGAATCACCTGTCGTGCATGCCAGAACCACCTCTCAGACTTGCCAGAACCATGTTCAGGAAACGCCCGTACCACCTGCCGAGTATGCCGGAACCACCTGATCCACTCCCCAGAACCACCTGCAGGACACGCCAGAATCACCTGCCGGCTACGCCACAACCATTTGGTGAACTCTTCGGAATCACCTGCCAGGCTGGCTGGAACCACCTGCCGGTCACGCCAACATCACCTGCCAGCTATGCCAGAACCACTTGGCGGACACCATGGAAACACCTGTCGGGCCGGCCGGAACCACCTCTCAGACGTGCCAGGACCACGTGCCTGAGATGCCGGAACCACACCCCGAACAGACCGAAACCACCTGCCAGACCCGCCTGAACCACCTGCCGAGCACGCCGGAACCACCTACTCGACTCGCTGGAACCACCTACCTGACACGCTAAAATCACCTGCCGGGTATGCCACAACCACTTGGTGGACACTCCGGAATCATCTGCCGGACATGCCAGAACCAGCTCTCAGACACACCAGAACCACGTGCCAGACACGCCGGAAGCACCTGCTGAGCATGCCTGAGCCAAATGCTCGACTTGCAAGAAACACCTGCCAGACACGCCAAAATCACCTGCCGGGTACGCCAGAACCACATGCCGGACACTCCCGAATCACCTGTCGGGCATGCCGGAACCATCTCTCAGACGTGCCAGAACCTCGTGCCGGTCACGCCAGCAGCACCTGCCGGACACGCCGGAACCACCGGCTCGACTCGGCGGAACCACCGCCGGACATGCAAAATGACCTGCCGGCTACGCCAGAACCACTTGGCGAACACTCCGGAATCACCAGTCGGGTGTGCTGGAACCACCCCTCAGACTTGCCAGAACCATGTTCTGGACACGCCGGTACCACCTGCCGAGTTGCCGGAACCACCTGGTCCACTCCCCAGAACCACCTAGTGGACACACCAGAATCACCTGCCGACTACGCCAGAACCACTCGGCAGACACTCCGGAACCACCTGCCGGGCATGCCGGAACCACCTCTCAGAGGTGCCAGAACCACATGCCGGACACTCCGGAATCACCTGCCTGGCATGACGGAACCATCTCTCAGACGTGCCAGAACCATGTTCCGTACACGCTGGTACCACCTGCCGATCTCGCCGGAACCACCTGCTGGGCACGCCAAAATCACCTGCCAGCTACGCCACAACCATTTGGTGAACTCTTCGGAATCACCTGCCGGGCTGGCTCCAGAACCACTCGGCAGACTCTCCGGAAACACCTGCCGGGCATGCCGGAACCACCTCTCAGACATGCCGGAACCACATGCCAATGACACCGGAAGCACCTGCCAAGCACGCCAGAACCACCTGCTCGACTCGCCAAAACCACCTGCTGGACAGGCCAAAATCACCTGCTGGCAATGCCACAACCATTTGGTGAACTCTTCGGAATCACCTGCCGGGCTTGCTGGAACCACCTGCCGGTCACGCCAACATCACTTGCCAGCTATGCCAGAACCACTTGGCGGACACCATGGAAACACCCGTCGGGCCGGCCGGAACCACCTCTCAGACGTGCCAGAACCATGAGCCTGAGATGCCGGAACCAAACCCCGAACAGACCGAAACCACCTGCCAGACCCGCCTGAACCCCCTGGCGAGCACGCCTGATCCTCTTGCTCAACTAGCCGGAACCAACTTCCTGACACGCCAAAATCACCTGCCAGGTATACAAGAACCACTTGGTGGACACTCCGGAATCATCTGCCGGACATGCCAGAACCAGCTCTCAGGCACACCAGAACCACGTGCCAGAGACGCCGGAAGCACCAGCTGAGCATGCCTCAGCCACCTGCTCGACTCGCAAGATACACCTGTCGGTCAGGCGAAAATCACCTGCCGGGTACGCCAGAAACACTTGGCGGACGCTCCGGAATCACCTGTCGGGCGTGACGGAACCACATCTCAGACTTGCCAGAACCATGTTCTGGACACGCCGGTACCACCTGCCGAGTATGCGGGAACCAGCTGATCCACTCCCCAGAACCACCTAGTGGACATGCCAAAATCAACTGCCGGCTACGCCAGAACCACTCGGCAGACACTCCGGAATCACAGGCCAGGCATTCCGGAACCACCTCTCAGAGGTGCCAGAACCAAATGCCGGACACTCCGGTATCACCTGCCGGGCATGCCGGAACCACCTCTCAGAGGTGCCAGAACCACATGCCGGACACTCCGGAATCACCTGCCGGGCATGCTGTAACCACATGCTGGACATGCCGGAACCACCTGCCGGACATGCCGGAACCACCTGCCGGACATTCCGGAACCACCGGCTCGACTCGCCAGAACCATTGCCGGACCTGCAAAATCACCTGCAGGCTACGCCAGAACCACTTGGCGAACACTCCGGTATCACCTGCCGGGCATGCCGGAACCACCTCTCAGAGGTGCCAGAACCACATGCCGGACACTCCGGAATCACCTGCCGGGCATGCCGGAACCACCTGCCGGACATGCCGGAACCACCGGCTCGACTCGCCGGAACCATTGCCGGACATGCAAAATCACCTGCCGGCTATGCCAGAACCACTTGGGGAACACTCCGGAATCACCTGCCGGGCATGGCGGAACCACCTCTCAGACTTCCCAGAGCCAAGTTCCGGACACGCCGGTACCACCTGCCGAGTATGCCGGAACCACCTGATCCACTACCCAAAACCACCTGCTGGATACGCCAGAATCACCTGCCGGCTACGCCAGAACCACTCGGCAGACACTCCATAACCAACTGCCGGGCATGCCGGAACCACCTCTCAGAGGCACCAGAACCACATGACGGACACTTCGGAATCACCTGCCGGGCATGCCGGAACCATCTCTCAGACGTGCCAGAACCATGTTCCGGACATGCCGGAACCACCTGCCGAGCTCGCCGGAAACACCTGCTGGACATGCCAAAATCACCTGCCGGCTACGCCAGAACCACTCGGCAGACACTCCGGAATCACATGCCGGGCATTCTGGAACCACCTCTCACAGGTGCCAGAACCAAATGCTGGACACTCCGGTATCACCTGCCGGGCATGCCGGAACCACCTCTCAGAGGTGCCAGAACCACATGCCGGACACTCTGGAATCACCTGCCGGGCATGCCGGAACCACCGGCTCGACTCACCGTAACCATTGCCGGACATGCAAAATCACCTGCCGGCTACGCCAGAACCACTTGGCGAACACTCCGGAATCACCTGCCGGGCATGGTGGAACCACCTCTCAGACATGCCAGAACCACATGCCAATGACACCGGAAGCACCTGCCTAGCACGCCAGAACCACCTGCTCGACTCGCCAAAACCACCTGCTGGACACGCCAAAATCACCTGCCGGCTACGCCACAACCATTTGGTGAACGCTTCGGAATCACCTGCCGGGCTGGCTGGAACCACCTGCCGGTCACGCCAACATCACCTGCCAGCTATGCCAGAACCACTTGGCGGACACCATGGAAACATCTGTCGGGCCGGCCGGAACCACCTATCAGACGTGCCAGAACCATGTGCCTGAGATGCCGGAACCACACCCCGAACAGACCGAAACCACCTGCCAGACCCGCATGAACCACCTGCCGAGCACGCCGGAACCGCCTACTCGACTCGCCGGAACCACATACCTGACACGCTAAATTCACCTGCCGGGTATGCCACAACCACTTGGGGCACACTCCGGAATCATCTGCCGGACATGCCAGAACCAGCTCTCAGACACACCAGAACCACATGCCAGACACGCCGGAAGCACCTGCTGAGCATGCCTGAGCCAAATGCTCGACTTGCAAGAAACACCTGCCTGACACGCCAAAATCACCTGCCGGGTACGCCAGAACCACGTGGAGGACACTCCGGCATCACCTGTCGGGCATGCCGGAACCAACTCTCAGACGTGCCGGAACCTCGTGCCGGTCACGCCAGAACCACCTGCCGGACAGACGGGAAACACCTGCTCGATACGCCGCAACCACCGGCTCGACTCGGCGGAACCACCGCCGGACATGCAAGATGACCTGCCGGCTATGCCAGAACCACTTGGCGAACACTCCGGAATCACCTGTCGGGCCTGCCCGAACCACCTCTCAGACTTGCCAGAACCATGTTCCGGACACGCCGGTACCACCTGCCGAGTATGCCGGAACCACCTGATCCACTCCCCAGAACCACCTGCTGGATACGCCAGAATCACCTGCCGGCTACTCCAGAACCACTTGGCAGACACTTTGTAACCAACTGCCGGGCATGCCGGAACCACCTCTCAGAGGTGCCAGAACCGCATGCCGGACACTCCGGTATCACCTGCCGGGCATGCCGGAACCACCTCTCAGACGTGCCAGAACCACATGCTGGACACTCCGGAATCACCTGCAGGGCATGCTGGAACCACCTGCCGGTCACGCCAATATCACCTGCCAGCTATGCCAGAACCACTTGGCGGACACCATGGAAATACCAGTCGGGCCGGCCGGAACCACCTCTCAGACGTGCCAGAACCATGAGCCTGAGATGGCGGAACCACTCCCCGAACAGACCGAAACTACCTGCCAGACCCGCCTGAAGACCCTGGCAAGCACGCCTGATCCACCTGCTCAACTAGCTGGAACCAACTTCCTGACACGCCAAAATCACCTGCCAGGTATACCAGAACCACTTGGTGGACACTCCGGAATCATCTGCCGGACATGCCAGAACCAGCTCTCAGATACACCAGAACCACGTGCCAGAGACGCCGGAAGCACCAGCTGAGCATGCCTGAGCCACATGCTCGACTCCCAAGATACACCTGTCGGACATGCCAAAATCACCTGCCGGGTACCCCAGAAACACTGGGCGGACGCTCCGGAATCACCTGTCGGGAGTACGGGAACCACCTCTCAGACTTGCCAGAACCATGTTCTGGACACGCCGGTACCACCTGCCGAGTATGCCGGAACCAGCTGATCCACTCCCCAGAACCACCTAGTGGACACGCCAAAATCAACTGCCGGCTACGCCAGAACCACTCGGCAGACACTCCGGAATCACATGCCAGGCATTCCGGAACCACCTCTCAGAGGTGCCAGAAACAAATGCCGGAGACTCCGGTACACCTGCCGGGCATGTAGGAACCACCTCTCAGAGGTGCCAGAACCCCATGCCGGACACTCCGGAATCACCTGCAGGGCATGCTGGAACCACGTGCTGGACATGCCGGAACCACCTGCCGGACATGCCGGAACCACCTGCCGGACATGCCGGAACCACCTGCCGGGCATGCCGGAACCACCTGCCGGGCATGCCGGAGCCACCGGCTCGACTCGCCGGAACCATTGCCGGACATGCAAAATCACCTGCCGGCTATGCCAGAACCACTTGGGGAACACTCCGGAATCACCTGCCGTGCATGGCGGAACCACCTCTCAGACATGCCGGAACCACATGCCAATGACACCGGAAGCACCTGCCGAGCACACCAGAACCACATGATCGACTCGCCAAAACCACCTGCTGGACATGCCAAAATCACCTTCCGGCTACGCCACAACCATTTGGTGAACACTTCGGAATCACCTGCCGGGCTGGCTGGAACCACCTGCCGGTCACGCCAACATCACCTGCCAGCTATGCCAGAACCACTTGGCTGACACCATGGAAACACCTGTCGGGCCGGCCGGAACCACCTATCAGACGTGCCAGAACCATGAGCCTGAGATGCCGGAACCACACCCCGAACAGAAGTAACCACCTGCCAGACCCGCCTGAACCACCTCCCGAGCACTCCGGAACCACCTACTCGACTCGCTGGAACCACCTACCTGACACGCTAAAATCACCTGCTGGGTATGCCACAACCACTTCGTAGACACTCCGGAATCATCTGCCGGACATGCCAGAACCAGCTCTCAGACACACCAGAACCACGTGCCAGACACGCCGGAAGCACCTGCTGAGCATGCCTGAGCCAAATGCTCGACTTGCAAGAAACACCTGCCAGACACGCCAAAATCACCTGCCGGGTACGCCAGAACCACGTTGCGGACACTCCGGAATCACCTGTCGGGCATGCCGGAACCAACTCTCAGACGTGCCAGAACCTCGTGCCGGTCACGCCAGAACCACCTGCCGGACACGCCGGAACCAGCGGCTCGACTCGCCGGAACCACCGCCGGACATGCAAAATGACCTGCCGGCTACGCCTGAACCACTTGGCGAACACTCCGGAATCACATGTCGGGCATGCCGGAACCGCCTCTCAGACTTGCCAGAACCATGTTCCGGACACGCCGGTACCACCTGCCGAGTATGCCGGAACCACCTGATCCACTCCCCAGAACCACCTGCTGGACACGCCAGAATCTCCTGCCGACTACGCCAGAACCACTCGGCAGACACTCCGAAACCACCTGCCGGGCATGCCGGAACCACCTCTCAGATGTGCCAGAACCATGTTCCGGACACGCCGGTACCACCTGCCGAGCTCGCCGGAACCACCTGCTGGACACGACAAAATCATGTGCCGGCTACGCCAGAACCACTCGGCAGACACTCCGGAATTACCTGCCGGGCTGGCTGGAACCACCTGCCGGTCACGCCAACATCATCTTTCAGCAACGCCAGAACCACTTGGCGGACACTCCGGAATCACCTGTCGGGCCGGCCACAACCTCATCTCAGACGTGCCAGAACCATGTGCCTGAGATGCCGGAACCACTCCCCGAACAGACCGAAACCACCTGCCAGACCCGCCTGAACCCCGTGGCGAGCACGCCTCATCCACCTGCTCAACTAGCCGGAACCAACTTCCTGACACGCCAAAATCGCCTGACAGGTATACCAGAACCACTTGGTGGACACTCCGGAATCATCTGCCGGACATGCCAGAACCAGCTCTCAGACACACCACAACCACGTGCCAGAGACGCCGGAAGCACCAGCTGAGCATGCCTGAGCCACCTGCTCGACTTGCAAGAAACACCTGTCGGACATGCCAAAATCACCTGCCGGGTACGCCAGAAACACTTGGCAGACGCTCCGGAATCACCTGTCGGGCGTGCCGGAACTGCCTCTCAGACTTGCCAGAACCATGTTCCAGACACGCCGGTACCACCTGCCGAGTATGCCGGAACCACCTGATCCACTCCCCAGAACCACCTGCTGGACAGGCCAGAATCACCTGCCGACTACGCCAGAACCACTCGGCAGACACTCCGGAACCACCTGCCGGGCATGCCGGAACCACCTCTCAGAGGTGCCTGAACCACATGCCGAACACTCCAGAATCACCTGCCGGGCATGCCGGAACCACCTCTCAGAGGTGCCAGAACCATATGCCGGACACTCCCGAATTACCTGCCGGGCATGCCGGAACCATCTCTCAGACGTGCCAGAACCATGATCCGGACACGCTGCTACCACCTGCCGAGCTCGCTGGAACCACCTGCTGGACACGCCAAAATCACCTGCCAGCTACACCAGAACCACAGGCAGACACTCCGGAATCACATGCCAGGCATTCCGGAACCACCTCTCAGAGGTGCCAGAACCAAATGCCGGAGACTCCGGTGTCACCTGCCGGGCATGCTGGAACCACCTCTCAGAGGTGCCAGAACCACATGCCGGACACTCCGGAATCACCTGCCGGGCATGCCGGAACCACCTGCTGGACATGCAGGAATCACCTGCCGGACATGCCGGAACCACCGGCTCGACTCGCCGGAACCATTGCCGGACATGCAAAATCACCTGCCGGCTATGCCAGAACCACTTGGCGAACACTCCGGAATCACCTGCCGGGCATGGCGGAACCACCTCTCAGACATGCTGGAACCACATGCCAATGACACCGGAAGCACCTGCCAAGAACGCCAGGACCACCTGCTCGACTCGCCAAAACCACCTGCTGGACACGCCAAAATCACCTGCCGGCTACGCCACAACCATTTGGTGAACTCTTCGGAATCACCTGCCGGGCTGGCTGGAACCACCTGCCGGTCACGCCAATATCACCTGCCAGCTATGCCAGAACCACTTGGCGGACACCATGGAATCACCAGTCGGGCATGCCGGAACCGCCTCTCAGACTTGCCAGAACCATGTTCCTTAGACGCCGGTACCACCTGCCGAGTATGCCAGAACCAACTGATCCACTCCCCAGAACCACCTGCTGGACACGCCAGAATCACCTGCCGACTACGCCAGAACCACTCGGCAGACACTCCGGAACCAACTGCCGGGCATGCCGGAACCACCTCTCAGAGGTTCCAGAACCACTTGCCGAACACTCCCGAATCACCTGCCGGGCATGCCGGAACCATCTGTCAGACGTGCCAGAACCATGTGCCTGAGATGCCGGAACCACACCCCGAACAGACGAAACCACCTGCCAGACCGGCCTGAACCACCTTCCGAGCACGCCGGAACCACCTACTCGACTCGCTGGAACCACCTACCTGACACGCTAAAATCACCTGCCGGTATGCCACAACCACTTGGTGGACACTCCGGAATCATCTGCCGGACATGCCAGAACCAGCTCTCAGACAAACCAGAACCACGTGCCAGACATGCCGGAAGCACCTGCTGAGCATGCCTGAGCCAAATGCTCGACTTGCAAGAAGCACCTGCCAGACACGCCAAAATCACCTGCCGGGTATGCCAGAACCACGTGGCGGACACTCCGGAATCACCTGTCGGGCATGCCGGAACCAACTCTCAGACGTACCAGAACCTCGTGCCGGTCACGCCAGAACCACCTGCCGGACAGACCGGAAACACCTGCTGGATACGCCGCAACCACCGGCTCGACTCGCCGGAACCACAGCCGGACATGCAAAATGACCTGCCGGCTACGCCAGAACCACTTGGCGAACACTGCGGAATCACCTGTCGGGCATGCCGGAACCACCTCTCAGACTTGCCAGAAACATGTTCCGGACGCGCCGGTACGACCTGCCGAGTATGCCAGAACCACCTGATCCACTCCCCAGAACCACCTGCTGGATACGCCTGAATCACCTGCCGGCAACTCCAGAACCACTCGGCAGACACTCCGTAACCAACTGCCGGGCATGCCGGAACCACCTCTCAGAGGTGCCAGAACCACATGCCGGACACTCCGGAATCACCTGCCGGGCATGCCGGAACCATCTCTCAGACTTGCCAGAACCATGTTCCGGACATGCCGGAACCACCTGCCGAGCTTGCCGGAACCACCTGCTGCACACGCCAAAATCACCTGCCGGCTACGCCAGAACCACTCGGCAGACACTCGGGAATCACATGCCAGGCATTCCGGAACCACGTCTCAGAGGTGCCAGAACCAAATGCCGGACACTCCGGAATCACCTGCCGGGCATGCCGGAACCACCTCTCAGAGGTGCCAGAACCACATGCCGGAGACTCCCGAATCACCTGCCGGGCATGCCAGAACCATCTGTCAGACGTGCCAGAACCATGTGCCTGAGATGCCGGAACCACACCCCGAACAGACCGAAACCATCTGCCAGACCGGCCTGAACCACCTTCCGAGCACGCCGGAACCACCTACTCGACTCGCTGGAACCACCTACCTGACACGCTAAAATCACCTGCCGGGTATGCCACAACCACTTGGTGGACACTCCGGAATCATCTGCCGGACATGCCAGAACCAGCTCTCAGACAAACCAGAACCACGTGCCAGACATGCCGGAAGCACCTGCTGAGCATGCCTGAGCCAAATGCTCGACTTGCAAGAAGCACCTGCCAGACACGCCAAAATCACCTGCCGGGTACGCCAGAACCATGTGGCGGACACTCCGGAATCACCTGTCGGGCATGCCGGAACCGCCTCTCAGACTTGCCAGAACCATGTTCCGGACATGCCGGTACCACCTGCCGAGTATGCCGGAACCACCTGATCCACTCCCCACAACCACCAGCTGGACACGCCAGAATCACCTGCCGACTACGCCAGAACCACTCGGCAGACACTCCGGAACCACCTGCCGGGCATGCCGGAACCACCTCTCAGAGGTGCCAGAACCACATGCCGAACACTCCGGAATCACCTGCCGGGCATGCCGGAACCACCTCTCAGAGGTGCCAGAACCACATGCCGGACACTCCCGAATCACCTGCCGGGCATGCCGGAACCATCTCTCAGACGTTCAAGAACCTTGTTCCGGACATGCTGGTACCACCTGCCGAGCTCGCCGGAACCACCTGCTGTACACGCCAAAATCACCTGCCAGCTACGCCAGAACCACATGGCAGACACTCCGGAATCACCTTCCGGGCTGGCTGGAACCACCTGCCGGTCACGCCAACATCACCTTTCAGCTACGCCAGAACCACTTGGCGGACACTCCGGAAACACCTCTCCGGCCGGCCGGAACCACCTCTCAGACGTGCCAGAACCATGTGCCTGAGATGCCGGAACCACTCCCCGAGCAGACCGAAACCACCTGATAGACCCGCCTGAACCCCCTGGCGAGCACGCCTGATCCACCTGCTCAACTAGCCGGAACCAACTTCCTGACATTCCAAAATCACCTGCCGGCTACGCCACAACCATTTGGTGAACTCTTCGGAATCACCTGCCGGGCTGGCTCCAGAACCACTCGGCAGACACTCCGGAACCACCTGCCGGGCATGCCGGAACCACCTCTCAGACATGCCGGAACCACATGCCAATGACACCTCAAGCAACGGCCGAGCACCCCAGAACCACCTGCTCGACTCGACAAAAACACCTGCTTGACACGCCAAAATCACCTGCCGGCTACGCCACAACCATTTGGTGAACTCTTCGGAATCACCTGCCGGGCTTGCTGGAACCACCTGCTGGTCACGCCAACATCACCTGCCAGCTATGCCAGAACCACTTGGCGGACACCAGGAAACACCTGTCGGGCCGGCCGGAACCACCTCTCAGACGTGCCAGAACCATGAGCCTGAGATGCCGGAACCACTCCCCGAACAGACCGAAACCACCTGCCAGACCCGCCTGAAGACCCTGGCAAGCACGCCTGAGCCACCTGCTCAACTAGCTGGAACCAACTTCCTGACACGCCAAAATCACCTGCCCGGTATACAAGAACCACTTGGTGGACACTCCGGAATCATCTGCCGGACATGCCAGAACCAGCTCTCAGACACACCAGAACCACGTGCCAGAGACGCCGGAAGCACCAGCTGAGCATGCCTGAGCCACCTGCTCGACTCGCAAGATACACCTGTCGGACATGCCAAAATCACCTGCCGGGTACGCCAGAAACACTGGGCGGACGCTCCGGAATCACCTGTCGGGCGTGCCGGAACCACCTCTCAGACTTGCCAGAACCATGTTCTGGACACGCCGGTACCACCTGCCGAGTATGCCGGAACCAGCTGATCCACTCCCCAGAACCACCTAGTGGTCACGCCAAAATCAACTGCCGGCTACGCCAGAACAACTCGGCAGACACTCCGGAATCACAGGCCAGGCATTCCGGAACCACCTCTCAGAGGTGCCAGAACCAAATGTCGGACACTCCGGTATCACCTGCCGGGCATGCCGGAACCACCTCTCAGAGGTGCCAGAACCACATGCCGGACACTCCGGAATCACCTGCAGGGCATGCTGGAACCACATGCTGGACATGCCGGAACCACCTGCCGGACATGCCGGAACCACCCGCCGGACATTCCGGAACCACCGGCTCGACTCGCCGGAACCATTGCCGGACATGCAAAATCACCTGCCGGCTACGCCAGAACCACTTGGCGAACACTCCGGTATCACCTGTCGGGCATGCCGGAACTACCTCTCAGAGGTGCCAGAACCATATGCCGGACACTCCGGAATCACCTGCCGGGCATGCCGGAACCACCTGCCGGACATGCCGGAACCACATGCCGGACATGCCGGAACCACCGGCTCGACTCGCCGGAACCATTGCCGGACATGCAAAATCACCTGCCGGCTACGACAGAACCACTTGGCGAACACTCCGGAATCACCTGCCGGGCATGGCGGAACCACCTCTAAGACATTCTGGAACCACATGCCAATGACACCGGAAGCACCTGCCGAGCACGCCAGAACCACCTGCTCGACTCGCCAAAACCACCTGCTGGACACGCCAAAATCACCTGCCGGCTACGCCACAACCATTTGGTGACCGCTTCGGAATCACCTGCCGGGCTGGCTGGAACCACCTGCCGGTCACGCCAACATCACCTGAAAGCTATGCCAGAACCACTTGGCGGACACCATGGAAACACCTGTCGGGCCGGCCGGAACCACCTATCAGACGTGCCAGAACCATGTGCCTGAGATGCCGGAACCACACCCCGAACAGACCGAAACCACCTGCCAGACCCGCCTGAACCACCTGCCGAGCACCCCGGAACCGCCTACTCGACTCGCCGGAACCACCTACCTGACACGCTAAAATCACCTGCCGGGTATGCCACAACCACTTGGTGGACACTCCGGAATCATCTGCCGGACATGCCAGAACCAGCTCTCAGACTCACCAGAACCACGTGCCAGACACGCCGGAAGCACCTGCTGAGCATGCCTGAGCCAAATGCTCGACTTGCAAGAAACACCTGCCTGACACGCCAAAATCACCTGCCGGGTACGCCAGAACCACGTGGCGGACACTCCGGAATCACCTGTCGGGCATGCCGGAACCAACTCTCAGACGTGCCAGAACCTCGTGCCGGTCACGCCAGAACCACCTGCCGGACAGACCGGAAACACCTGCTGGATACGCCGCAACCACCGGCTCGACTCGCCGGAACTACCGCCGGACATGCAAAATGACCTGCCGGCTATGCCAGAACCACTTGGCGAACACTCCGGAATCACCTGTTGGGCCTGCCCGAACCACCTCTCAGACTTGCCAAAACCATGTTCCGGACACGCCGGTACCACCTGCCGAGTATGCCGGAACCACCTGATCCACTCCCCAGAACCACCTGCTGGATACGCCAGAATCACCTGCCGGCTACTCCAGAACCACTTGGCAGACACTCCGTAACCAACAGCCGGGCATGCCGGAACCACCTCTCAGAGGTGCCAGAACCGCATGCCGGACACTCCGGAATCACCTGCCGGGCATGCCGGAACCACCTCTCAGAGGTGCCAGAACCACATGCCGGACACTCCCGAATCACCTGCCGGGCATGCCGGAACCATCTGTCAGACGTGCCAGAACCATGTGCCTGAGATGCCGGAACCACACCCCGAACAGACGAAACCACCTGCCAGACCAGCCTGAACCATCTTCCGAGCAAGCCGAAACCACCTACTCGACTCGCTGGAACCACCTACTTGACACGCTAAAATCACCTGCCGGGTATGCCAGAACCACCTGGCGGACACTACGGAATCACCTGCCGCGCATGCCGGAACCAACTCTCAGACGTGCCGGAAGCACATGCCAGACACGCCGAAAACACCTACCGGACAGACCGGAACCACCTGCCAAGAACACCGGAGCCACCTGTTCGACTCGCTGGAACCACCTGCCGGACAGGCCAATATCAAATGCTGGCTATTCCAGAACCACCTGGGGGACAGTCCGGGATCACCTGCCAGCCATGGCGGAACCACCTCTCAGACGGACCAGAACCACCTGTCGGAGAAGCTGGAAACACGTCCTGGACAGACTGGAACCACGTGACAGCCATGCCTGAACCACCTGCCGAGCACGGCAGAACCACCTGCCGGACACGCCAAAATCACCTGCTGGGTATGCCAGAACCACTTGGCGGACACTCCGGAATCATCTGCCGGACATGCCGGAACCAGCTCTAAAACACACCAGAACCAAGTGCCGGAGACGCCGGAAGCACCTGCCGAGCATGCCGGAGCCACCTGCTCGACTCGCGAGAAACACCTGCGGGACAGGCCAAAATCACCTGCCGGGTATGACAGAACCACCTGGCGGACACTAAGGAATCACCTGCCGCGCATGCCGGAACCACCTCTCAGACGTGCCGGAAGCACGTGCCAGACACGCCGGAAACACCTACCGGACAGACCGGAACCACCTGCCAAGAACGCCGGAGCCACCTGTTCGACTCGCTGGAAACACCTGCCGGACAGGCCAATATCAACTGCTGGCTATGCCAGAACCACCTGGGGTACAGTCCGGGATCACCTGCCAGCCATGGCGGAACCACCTCTCAGACGCACCAGAACCACCTGCCGGAGAAGCTGGAAACACGTCCTGGACAGACTGGAACCACGTGACGGCCATGCCTGAACCACCTGCCGAGCACGGCGGAACCACCTGCCGGACACGCCAAAATCACCTGCGGGCTACGCCAGAACCACTTGGACGACTCTCCGAAATGACCTGCCGGGCATGTTGGAACCACCTCTCAGACGTGCCAGAAGCACGTGGCGGACAGTCCGGAATCACCTGTTGGGCATACGCAACCACCTCAGAGACGTACCAGAACCACGTGCCGTGCACGCCGGAACCACCTACCGGACAGACCGGAATCAAATTTTGGGCATGCCGGAACCACCAGTCACATGTGCCAGAAACACGTGCCGGAGACGCCGGAAGCACCTGCCGAGCACGTCGCAACCACCTGCTCAACTCGCCTGAACCACCTGCCGGACACGCCAAAATCACCTGCCCGCTACACCAGCACCAATTCGGGGACAAGCCGGAATCACGTGAGGGTCATGCCGGCACAGCCTCTCAGACTGAACCTCGTGCCGGACACCACAGAACCACCTGCCGGACAGACCGGAACCACCTGCCGGACACGCCGGAACCACCGGCTCGACCCGCCGGAACGACCGCTGGACATGCAAAATAACCTGCCGGCTATGCCGGAAACACTTGGCGAACACTCCGGAATCACCTGCCGGGCATGCAGGAACCACCTCTCAGATATGCCAGAACCACGTGCCAATGACCCCGGAAGCACCTGCCGAGCACGCCGGAACCACCTGCTCGACTCGCCAGAACCACCTGCCGGACACGCAAAAATCACCTGCCGGCTACGCCACAAGCAGGTGGGGAACACTTCGGAAACACCTGCCAGGATTCCTGGAACCACATGCCGGTCATGCCAAAATCACCTGCCAACTACGCCAGTACCACTTGGCGGACACTGTGGAAACACCTGTCGGGCCGGCCGGAACCACATCTCAGAGGTGCCAGAACCATGTGCATGAGATGCTGGAACCACACCCCGAACAGACGGAAAACACCTGCCAGACCCGTCTGAACAGCCTGCCGAGCACGCCGGAGCCACCTGCTCGACTCGCCGGAACCACCTACCTGACATGCCCAAATCACCAGCCGGGTATGCCAGAACCACTTGGCGGACACTCCGGAATCATCTGCCGGACATGCCGGAACCAGCTCTCAGACACACCAGAACCACGTGCCGGAGACGCCGGAAGCACCTGCCGAGCATGCCGGAGCCACCTGATCGACTCGCCAGAAACACCTGCCGGACACGCCAAAATCACCTGCCGGGTACGCCAGAACCACCTGGCGGACACTCCGAAATCACCTGTCGCGCATGCCGGAACCACCTCTCAGACGTGCCGGAAGCACGTGCCGGACAAGCCGGAATCACCTACCGGACAGACCGGAACCACCTGCCGAGCACGCCGGAGCCACCTGTTCGACTCGCTGGAACCACCTGCCGGACAGGCCAATATCAACTGCTGGCTATGCCAGAACCACCTGGGGGACGGTCCGGAATCACCTGCCAGCCATGGCGGAACCACCTCTCAGACGTACCAGAACCACCTGCCGGAGAAGCTGGAAACACGTCCTGGGCCGTCTGCAACCACCTGCCGGCCAAGCCTGAACCACCTGCCAAGCACAACGGAACAACCTGCCAGAAACGCCAAAATCACCTGCGTGTTATGCCAGAACCACTTGGAGGACTCTCTGGGATGACCTGCCGGGCATGCCGGAACCACCTCTCAGACGTGCCAGAACCATGTGACGGACAGTCCGGAATCACCTGTTGGGCATGCGCAACCACCTCTGAGACGTACCAGAACCACATGCCGTGCAGGCTGGAACCACCTACCGGACAGACCGGAATCACCTTTCGGGCATGCCGGAACCACCTGTCAGATGTGCCAGAAACACGTGCCGGAGACGCCGGAAGCACCTGCCAAGCACGTTGGAACCACCTGCTCAACTCGCCTGAACCACCTGCCGGACATGCCAAAATCACCTGCCGACTATGCCAGAACCACTTGGCGAACACTCCGGAATCACTTGCCGGGCATGCAGGAACCACCTCTCAGACATGCCAGAACCCCGTGCCAATGACCCCGGAAGCACCAGCCGAGCACGCCGGAACCACCTGCTCGACTCGCCAGAACCACCTGCCGATCACGCAAAAATCACCTGCCGGCTACGCCACAACCAGTTGGTGAACACTTTGGAATCACCTGCCAGGCTTGCTGGAACCACCTGCCAGTCATGCCAAAATCACCTGCCAACTACGCCAGAACCGCTTGGCGGACACTGCGGAAACACCTGTCGGGCCGGCTGGAACCACATCTCAGACGTGCCAGAAACGTGTTCATGAGATGCTGGAACCACACCCCGAACAGACGGATACCACCTGCCAGAACCGCCTGAACCACCTGCTGAGCACGCCGGAACCACCTGCTCGAATCACCGGTACCACCTCCCTGACACGCCAAAATCACATGCTGGGTATGCCAGAACCACTTGGCGGACACTCCGGAATCATCTGCCGGACATGCCGGAACCAGCTCTCAGACACACCAGAACCAAGTGCCGGAGACGCCGGAAGCACCTGCTGAGCATGCCGGAACCACATGCTCGACTTGCCAGACACACCTGCCGGACACGCCAAAATCAACTGCCGGGTATGCCAGAACCACCTGGCGGACACTACGGAATCACCTGCCGCTCATGCCGGAACCACCTCTCAGACGTGCTGGAAGCATGTGCCAGACACGCCGGAAACACCTACCGGACAGACCGGAACCACCTGCCAAGAACGCCGGAGCCACCTGTTCGACTCGCTGGAACCACCTGCCGGACAGGCCAATATCAACTGCTGGCTATGCCAGAACCACCTGGGGGACAGTCCGGGATCACCTGCCAGCCATGGCGGAACCACCTCTCAGACGTACCAGAACCACCTGCCGGAGAAGCTGGAAACACGTCCTGGACAGACTGGAACCACGTGACGGCCATGCCTGAACCACCTGCCGTGCACGGCGGAACCACCTGCCGGACACGCCAAAATCACCTGCGGGCTACGCCACAACCACTTGGACGACTCTCCGAAATGACCTGCCGGGCATGTTGGAACCACCTCTCAGACGTGCCAGAAGCACGTGGCGGACAGTCCGGAATCACCTGTTGGGCATACGCAACCACCTCAGAGACGTACCAGAACCACGTGCCGTGCACGCCGGAACCTCCTACCGGACAGACCGGAATCAACTTTTGGGCATGCCGGAACCACCAGTCAGATGTGCCCGAAACACGTGCCGGAGACGCCGGAAGCACCTGCCGAGCACGTCGCAACCACCTGCTCAACTCGCCTGAACCACCTGCCGGACACGCCAAAATCACCTGCCCGCTACACCAGCACCACTTCGGGGACAAGCCGGAATCACGTGAGGGGCATGCCGGCACAGCCTCTCAGACTGAACCTCGTGCCGGACACCACAGAACCACCTGCCGGACAGACCGGAACCACCTGCCGGACACGCCGGAACCACCGGCTCGACCCGCCAGAACGACCGCTGGACATGCAAAATCACCTGCCGGCTACGCCGGAAACACTTGGCGAACACTCCGGAATCACCTGCCGGGCATGCCGGAACCACCTCTCAGATATGCCAGAACCACGTGCCAGTGACCCCGGAAGCACCTGCCGAGCACGCCGGAACCACCTGCTCGACTCGCCAGAACAACCTGCCGGACACGCAAAAATCACCTGCCGGCTACGCCACAACCAGTTGGGGAACACTTCGGAATCACCTGCCGGGCTTGCTGGAACCACCTGCCGGTCATGCCAAAATCACCTGCCAACTACGCCAGTACCACTTGGCGGACACTGTGGAAACACCTGTCGGGCCGGCCGGAACCACATCTCAGACGTGCCAGAACCATGTGCATGAGATGCTGGAACCACACCCCGCAGAGACGGAAAACACCTGCCAGACCCGTCTGAACAACCTGCCGAGCACGCCGGAGCCACCTGCTCGACTCGCCGGAACCACCTACCTGACATGCCCAAATCACCAGCCGGGTATGCCAGAACCACTTGGCGGACACTCCGGAATCATCTGCCGGACATGCCGGAACCAGCTCTCAGACACACCAGAACCACGTGCCGGAGACGCCGGAAGCACCTGTCGAGCATGCCGGAGCCACCTGCTCGACTCGCCAGAAGCACCTGCCGGACACGCCAAAATCACCTGCCGGGTACGCCATAACCACCTGGCGGACACTCCGAAACCACCTGTCGCGCATGCCGGAACCACCTCTCAGACGTGCCGGAAGCACGTGTCGGACACGCCGGAATCACCTACCAGACAGACAGGAAGCACCTGCCGAGCACGCCGGAGCCACCTGTTCGACTCGCTGGAACCACCTGCCGGACAGGCCAATATCAACTGCTGGCTATGCCAGAACCACCTGGGGGACGGTCCGGAATCACCTGCCAGCCCTGGCGGAACCACCTCTCAGACGTACCAGAACCACCTGCCGGAGAACCTGGAAACACGTCCTGCACAGTCTGGAACCACCTGCCGGCCAAGCCTGAACCACCTGCCAAGCACAACGGAACAACCTGCCAGACACGCCAAAATCACCTGCGTGTTATGCCAGAACCACTTGGAGGACTCTCTGGGATGACCTGCCGGGCATGCCGGAACCACCTCTCAGACGTGCCAGAACCATGTGGCGGACAGTCCGGAATCACCTGTTGGGCATACGCAACCACCTCTGAGACGTACCAGAACCACGTGCCGTGCACGCCGGAACCACCTACCGGACAGACCGGAATCAACTTTTGGGCATGCCGGAACCACCAGTCAGATGTGCCCGAAACACGTGCCTGAGACGCCGGAAGCACCTGCCGAGCACGTCGCAACCACCTGCTCAACTCGCCTGAACCACCTGCCGGACACGCCAAAATCACCTGCCCGCTACACCAGCACCACTTCGGGGACAAGCCGGAATCACGTGAGGGGCATGCCGGCACAGCCTCTCAGACTGAACCTCGTGCCGGACACCACAGAACCACCTGCCGGACAGACCGGAACCACCTGCCGGACACGCCGGAACCACCGGCTCGACCCGCCGGAACGACCGCTGGACATGCAAAATCACCTGCCAGCTACGCCGGAAACACTTGGCGAACACTCCGGAGACACCTGCCGGGCATTCCGGAACCACCTCTCAGATATGCCAGAACCACGTGGCAATGACCCCGGAAGCACCTGCCGAGCACGCCGGAACCACCTGCTCGACTCGCCAGAACCACCTGCCGGACACGCAAAAATCACCTGCCGGCTACGCCACAACCAGTTGGGGAACACTTCGGAATCACCTGCCGGGCTTGCTGGAACCACCTGCCGGTCATGCCAAAATCACCTGCCAACTACGCCAGTACCACTTGGCGGACACTGTGGAAACACCTGTCGGGCCGGCCGGAACCATCTCTCAGACGTGCCAGAACCTCGTGCCGGTCACGCCAGCAGCACCTGCCGGACACGCCGGAACCAGCGGCTCGACTCGCCGGAACCACCGCCGGACATGCAAAATGACCTGCCGGCTACGCCAGAACCACTTGACGAACACTCCGGAATCACCTGTCGGGTGTGCTGGAACCACCCCTCAGACTTGCCAGAACCATGTTCTGGACACACCGGTACCACCTGCCGAGTATGCCGGAACCACCTGGTCCACTCCCCAGAACCACCTAGTGGACACGCCAGAATCACCTGCCGACTACGCCAGAACCACTCGGCAGACACTCCGGAACCACCTGCCGGGCATGCCGGAACCACCTCTCAGAGGTGCCAGAACCACATGCCGGAGACTCCGGTGTCACCTGCCGGGCATGCCGGAACCACCTCTCAGAGGTGCCAGAACCACATGCCGGACACTCCGGAATCACCTGCCTGGCATGACGGAACCATCTCTCAGACGTGCCAGAACCATGTTCCGTACACGCTGGTACCACCTGCCGAGCTCGCCGGAACCACCTGCTGGACACGCCAAAATCACCTGCCAGCTACGCCACAACCATTTGGTGAACTCTTCGGAATCACCTGCCGGGCTGGCTCCAGAACCACTCGGCAGACTCTCCGGAAACACCTGCCGGGCATGCCGGAACCACCTCTCAGACATGCCGGAACCACATGCCAATGACACCGGAAGCACCTGCCAAGCACGCCAGAACCACCTGCTCGACTCGCCAAAACCACCTGCTGGACAGGCCAAAATCACCTGCTGGCAATGCCACAACCATTTGGTGAACTCTTCTGAATCACCTGCCGGGCTTGCTGGAACCACCTGCCGGTCACGCCAACATCACTTGCCAGCTATGCCAGAACCACTTGGCGGACACCATGGAAACACCCGTAGGGCCGGCCGGAACCACCTCTCAGACGTGCCAGAACCATGAGCCTGAGATGCCGGAACCACTCCCCGAACAGACCGAAACCAGCTGCCAGACCCGCCTGAACCCCCTGGCGAGCATGCCTGATCCACCTGCACAACTAGCCGGAACCAACTTCCTGACACGCCAAAATCACCTGCCAGGTATACAAGAACAACTTGGTGGACACTCCGGAACCATCTGCTGCAGATGCCAGAACCAGCTCTCAGACACACCAGAACCACGTGCCAGAGACGCTGGAAGCACCTGCTGAGCATGCCTCAGCCACCTGCTCGACTGGCAAGATACACCTGTCAGACAGGCGTAACTCACCTACCGGGTACGCCAGAAACACTTGGCGGACGCTCCGGAATCACCTGTCGGGCGTGACGGAACCACATCTCAGACTTGCCAGAACCATGTTCTGGACACGCCGGTACCACCTGCCGAGTATGCGGGAACCAGCTGATCCACTCCCCAGAACCACCTAGTGGACATGCCAAAATCAACTGCCGGCTACGCCAGAACCACTCGGCAGACACTCCGGAATCACAGGCCAGGCATTCCGGAACCACCTCTCAGAGGTGCCAGAACCAAATGCCGGACACTCCGGTATCACCTGCCGGGCATGCCGGAACCACCTCTCAGAGGTGCCAGAACCACATGCCGGACACTCCGGAATCACCTGCCGGGCATGCTGTAACCACATGCTGGACATGCCGGAACCACCTGCCGGACATGCCGGAACCACCTGCCGGACATTCCGGAACCACCGGCTCGACTCGCCAGAACCATTACCGGACATGCAAAATCACCTGCACGCTACGCCAGAACCACTTGGCGAACACTCCGGTATCACCTGCCGGGCATTCCAGAACCACCTCACAGAGGTGCCAGAACCACATGCCGGACACTCCGGAATCACCTGCCGGGCATGTCGGAACCACCTCTCAGACATGCCGGAACCACATGCCAATGACACCGGAAGCACCTGCCGAGCACGCCAGAACCACCTGCTCGACTCGCCAAAACCACCTGCTGGACATGCCAAAATCACCTTCCGGCTACGCCACAACCATTTGGTGAACAATTCGGAATCACCTGCCGGGCTGGCTGGAACCACCTGCCGGTCACGCCAACATCACCTGCCAGCTATGCCAGAACCACTTGGCGGACACCATGGAAACACCTGTCGGGCCGGCCGGAACCACCTGTCAGACGTGCCAGAACCATGTGCCTGAGATGCCGGAACCACACCCCAAACAGACCGAAACCACCTGCCAGACCCGCCTGAACCACCTGCCGAGCACGCCGGAACCACCTACTCGACTCGCTGGAGCCACCTACCTGACACGCTAAAATCACCTGCCGGGTATGCCACAACCACTTGGTGGACACTCCGGAATCATCTGCCGGACATGCCAGAACCAGCTCTCAGACACACCAGGACCACGTGTCAGACACGCCGGAAGCACATGCTGAGAATGCCAGAGCCAAATGCTCGACTTGCAAGAAACACCTGCCAGACACGCCAAAATCACCTGCCGGGTACGCCAGAACCACCTGGCGGACACTCCGGAATCACCTGTCGGGCATGCCAGAACCAACTTTCAGACATGCCAGAACCTCGTGCCGGTCACGCCAGAAGCACCTGCCGGACACGCGGGAACCACTGGCTCGACTCGCCGGAACCACCGCCGGACATGCAAAATGACCTGCCGGCTACGCCAGAACCACTTGGCGAACACTCCGGAATCACCTGCCGGGCATGCCGGAACCACCTCTCAGAGGTGCCAGAACCACATGCCGAACACTCCGGAATCACCTGCCGGGCATGCCGGAACCACCTCTCAGAGGTGCCAGACCACATGCCAGAAACTCCCGAATCACCTGCCGGGAATGCCGGAACCATCTCTCAGACGTGCAAGAACCTTGTTCCGGACATGCTGGTACCACCTGCCGAGCTCGCCGGAACCACCTGCTGTACACACCAAAATCACCTGCCAGCTACGCCAGAACCACACGGCAGACACTCCGGAATCACCTGCCGGGCTGGCTGGAACCACCTGCCGGTCACGCCAAAATCACCTGCGGGCTACGCCAGAACCACTTGGACGACTCTCCGAAATGACCTGCCGGGCATGTTGGAACCACCTCTCAGACGTGCCAGAAGCACGTGGCGGACAGTCCGGAATCACCTGTTGGGCATACGCAAAAACCTCTGAGACGTACCAGAACCACGTGCCGTGCACGCCGGAACCACCTACCGGACAGACCGGAATCAACTTTTGGGCATGCCGGAACCACCAGTCAGATGTGCCAGAAACACGTGCCGGAGACGCCGGAAGCACCTGCCGAGCATGTCGCAACCACCTGCTCAACTCGCATGAACCACCTGCCGGACATGCCAAAATCACCTGCCCGCTACACCAGCACCACTTCGGGGACAAGCCGGAATCACGTGATTGGCATGCCGGCACAGCCTCTCAGACTGAACCTCGTGCCGGACACCACAGAACCACCTGCCGGACAGACCGGAACCACCTGCCGGACACGCCGGAACCACCGGCTCGACCCGCCGGAACGACCGCTGGACATGCAAAATCACCTGCCGGCTACGCCGGAAACACTTGGCGAACACTCCGGAATCACCTGCCGGGCATGCCGGAACCACCTCTCAGATATGCCAGAACCCCGTGCCAATGACCCCGGAAGCACCTGCCGAGCACGCCGGAACCACCTGCTCCACTCGCCAGAACCACCTGCCGGACACGCAAAAATCACCTGCCGGCTACGCCACAACCAGTTGGGGAACACTTCGGAATCACCTGCCGGGCTTGCTGGAACCACCTGCCGGTCATGCCAAAATCACCTGCCAACTACGCCAGTACCACTTGGCGGACACTGTGGAAACACCTGTCGGGCCGGCCGGAACCACATCTCAGACGTGCCAGAACCATGTGCATGAGATGCTGGAACCACACCCCGAACAGACGGAAAACACCTGCCAGACCCGTCTGAACAACCTGCCGAGCACGCCGGAGCCACCTACCTGACATGCCCAAATCACCAGCCGGGTATGCCAGAACCACTTGGCGGACACTCCGGAATCATCTGCCGGACATGCCGGAACCAGCTCTCAGACACACCAGAACCACGTGCTGGAGACGCCGGAAGCACCTGCCGAGCATGCCGGAGCCACCTGCTCGACTCGCCAGAAACACCAGCCGGACACGCCAAAATCACCTGCCGGGTACGCCAGAACCACCTGGCGGACACTCCGAAACCACCTGTCGCGCATGCCGGAACCACCTCTCAGACGTGCCGGAAGCACGTGCCGGACACGCCGGAATCACCTACCGGACAGACCGGAACCACCTGCCGAGCACGCCGGAACCACCTGTTCGACTCGCTGGAACCACCTGCCGGACAGGCCAATATCAACTGCTGGCTATGCCAGAACCACCTGGGGGACGGTCCGGAATCACCTGCCAGCCATGGCGGAACCACCTCTCACACGTACCAGAACCACCTGCCGGAGAAGCTGGAAACACGTCCTGGACAGTCTGGAACCACCTGCCGGCCAAGCCTGAACCACCTGCCAAGCACAACGGAACAACCTGCCAGACACGCCAAAATCACCTGCGTGTTATGCCAGAACCACTTGGAGGACTCTCTGGGATGACCTGCCGGGCATGCCGGAACCACCTCTCAGACGTGCCAGAACCATGTGGCGGACAGTCCGGAATCACCTGTTGGGCATGCGCAACCACCTCTGAGACGTACCAGAAACACATGCCGTGCAGGCTGGAACCACCTACCGGACAGACCGGAATCACCTTTCGGGCATGCCGGAACCACCTGTCAGATGTGCCAGAAACACGTGCTGGAGACGCCGGAAGCACCTGCCAAGCACGTTGGAACCACCTGCTCAACTCGCCTGAACCACCTGCCGGACATGCCAAAATCACCTGCCGACTATGCCAGAACCACTTGGCGAACACTCCGGAATCACTTGCCGGGCATGCAGGAACCACCTCTCAGACATGCCAGAACCCCGTGCCAATGACCCCGGAAGCACCAGCCGAGCACGCCGGAACCACCTGCTCGACTCGCCAGAACCACCTGCCGATCACGCAAAAATCACCTGCCGGCTACGCCACAACCAGTTGGTGAACACTTTGGAATCACCTGCCAGGCTTGCTGGAACCACCTGCCAGTCATGCCAAAATCACCTGCCAACTACGCCAGAACCGCTTGGCGGACACTGCGGAAACACCTGTCGGGCCGGCTGGAACCACATCTCAGACGTGCCAGAAACGTGTTCATGAGATGCTGGAACCACACCCCGAACAGACGGATACCACCTGCCAGAACCGCCTGAACCACCTGCTGAGCACGCCGGAACCACCTGCTCGACTCACCGGTACCACCTCCCTGACACGCCAAAATCACCTGCTGGGTATGCCAGAACCACTTGGCGGACACTCCGGAATCATCTGCCGGACATGCCGGAACCAGCTCTCAGACACACCAGAACCAAGTGCCGGAGACGCCGGAAGCACCTGCCGAGCATGCCGGAGCCACCTGCTCGACTCGCCAGAAACACCTGCCGGACACGCCAAAATCACCTGCCGGGTATGCCAGAACCACCTGGCGGACACTACGGAATCACCTGCCGCGCATGCCGGAACCACCTCTCAGACGTGCCGGAAGCACGTGCCAGACACGCCGGAAACACCTACCGGACAGACCGGAACCACCTGCCAAGAACGCCTGAGCCACCTGTTCGAATCCCTGGAACCACCTGCCAGAAAGGCCAATATCAACTGCTGGCTATGCCAGAACCACCTGGGGGACAGTCCGGGATCACCTGCCAGCCATAGCGGAACCACCTCTCAGACGTACCAGAACCACCTGCCGGAGAATCTGGAAACACGTCCTGGACAGACTGGAACCACGTGACGGCCATGCCTGAACCACCTGCCGAGCACGGCGGAACCACCTGCCGGACACGCCAAAATCACCTGCGGGCTACGCCAGAACCACTTGGTCGACTCTCCGAAATGACCTGCCGGGCATGTTGGAACCACCTCTCAGACGTGCCAGAAGCACGTGGCGGACAGTCCGGAATCACCATTTGGGCATACGCAACCACCTCAGAGACGTACCAGAACCACGTGCCGTGCACGCCGGAACCACCTACCGGACAGACCGGAATCAACTTTTGGGCATGCCGGAACCACCAGTCAGATGTGCCAGAAACACGTGCCGGAGACGCCGGAAGCACCTGCCGAGCACGTCGCAACCACCTGCTCAACTCGCCTGAACCACCTGCCGGACACGCCAAAATCACCTGCCCGCTACACCAGCACCACTTCGGGGACAAGCCGGAATCACGTGAGGGGCATGCCGGCACAGCCTCTCAGACTGAACCTCGTGCCGGACACCACAGAACCACCTGCCGGACAGACCGGAACCACCTGCCGGACACGCCGGAACCACCGGCTCGACCCGCCGGAACGACTGCTGGACATGCAAAATCACCTGCCGGCTACGCCGGAAACACTTGGCGAACACTCCGGAATCACCTGCCGGGCATGCCGGAACCACCTCTCAGATATGCCAGAACCACGTGCCAATGACCCCGGAAGCACCTGCCGAGCACGCCGGAACCACCTGCTCGACTCGCCAGAACCACCTGCCGGACACGCAAAAATCACCTGCCGGCTACGCCACAACCAGTTGGGGAACACTTCGGAATCACCTGCCGGGCTTGCTGGAACCACCTGCCGGTCATGCCAAAATCACCTGCCAACTACGCCAGTACCACTTGGCGGACACTGTGGAAACACCTGTCGGGCCGGCCGGAACCACATCTCAGACGTGCCAGAACCATGTGCATGAGATGCTGGAACCACACCCCGAACAGACGGAAAACACCTGCCAGACCCGTCTGAACAACCTGCCGAGCACGCCGGAGCCACCTGCTCGACTCGCCGGAACCACCTACCTGACATGCCCAAATCACCAGCCGGGTATGCCAGAACCACTTGGCGGACACTCCGGAATCATCTGCCGGACATGCCGGAACCAGCTCTCAGACACACCAGAACCACGTGCCGGAGACGCCGGAAGCACCTGCCGAGCATGCCGGAGCCACCTGCTCGACTCGCCAGAACCACCTGCCGATCACGCAAAAATCACCTGCCGGCTACGCCACAACCAGTTGGTGAACACTTTGGAATCACCTGCCAGGCTTGCTGGAACCACCTGCCGGTCATGCCAAAATCACCTGCCAACTACGCCAGAACCGCTTGGCGGACACTGCGGAAACACCTGTCGGGCCGGCTGGAACCACATCTCAGACGTGCCAGAAACGTGTTCATGAGATGCTGGAACCACACCCCGAACAGACGGATACCACCTGCCAGAACCGCCTGAACCACCTGCTGAGCACGCCGGAACCACCTGCTCGACTCACCGGTACCACCTCCCTGACACGCCAAAATCACCTGCTGGGTATGCCAGAACCACTTGGCGGACACTCCGGAATCATCTGCCGGACATGCCGGAACCAGCTCTCAGACACACCAGAACCAAGTGCCGGAGACGCCGGAAGCACCTGCCGAGCATGCCGGAGCCACCTGCTCGACTCGCCAGAAACACCTGCCGGACACGCCAAAATCACCTGCCGGGTATGCCAGAACCACCTGGCGGACACTACGGAATCACCTGCCGCGCATGCCGGAACCACCTCTCAGACGTGCCGGAAGCACGTGCCAGACACGCCGGAAACACCTACCGGACAGACCGGAACCACCTGCCAAGAACGCCTGAGCCACCTGTTCGAATCCCTGGAACCACCTGCCAGAAAGGCCAATATCAACTGCTGGCTATGCCAGAACCACCTGGGGGACAGTCCGGGATCACCTGCCAGCCATAGCGGAACCACCTCTCAGACGTACCAGAACCACCTGCCGGAGAATCTGGAAACACGTCCTGGACAGACTGGAACCACGTGACGGCCATGCCTGAACCACCTGCCGAGCACGGCGGAACCACCTGCCGGACACGCCAAAATCACCTGCGGGCTACGCCAGAACCACTTGGACGACTCTCCGAAATGACCTGCCGGGCATGTTGGAACCACCTCTCAGACGTGCCAGAAGCACGTGGCGGACAGTCCGGAATCACCATTTGGGCATACGCAACCACCTCAGAGACGTACCAGAACCACGTGCCGTGCACGCCGGAACCACCTACCGGACAGACCGGAATCAACTTTTGGGCATGCCGGAACCACCAGTCAGATGTGCCAGAAACACGTGCCGGAGACGCCGGAAGCACCTGCCGAGCACGTCGCAACCACCTGCTCAACTCGCCTGAACCACCTGCCGGACACGCCAAAATCACCTGCCCGCTACACCAGCACCACTTCGGGGACAAGCCGGAATCACGTGAGGGGCATGCCGGCACAGCCTCTCAGACTGAACCTCGTGCCGGACACCACAGAACCACCTGCCGGACAGACCGGAACCACCTGCCGGACACGCCGGAACCACCGGCTCGACCCGCCGGAACGACCGCTGGACATGCAAAATCACCTGCCGGCTACGCCGGAAACACTTGGCGAACACTCCGGAATCACCTGCCGGGCATGCCGGAACCACCTCTCAGATATGCCAGAACCACGTGCCAATGACCCCGGAAGCACCTGCCGAGCACGCCGGAACCACCTGCTCGACTCGCCAGAACCACCTGCCGGACACGCAAAAATCACCTGCCGGCTACGCCACAACCAGTTGGGGAACACTTCGGAATCACCTGCCGGGCTTGCTGGAACCACCTGCCGGTCATGCCAAAATCACCTGCCAACTACGCCAGTACCACTTGGCGGACACTGTGGAAACACCTGTCGGGCCGGCCGGAACCACATCTCAGACGTGCCAGAACCATGTGCATGAGATGCTGGAACCACACCCCGAACAGACGGAAAACACCTGCCAGACCCGTCTGAACAACCTGCCGAGCACGCCGGAGCCACCTGCTCGACTCGCCGGAACCACCTACCTGACATGCCCAAATCACCAGCCGGGTATGCCAGAACCACTTGGCGGACACTCCGGAATCATCTGCCGGACATGCCGGAACCAGCTCTCAGACACACCAGAACCACGTGCCGGAGACGCCGGAAGCACCTGCCGAGCATGCCGGAGCCACCTGCTCGGCTCGCCAGAAACACCTGCCGGACACGCCAAAATCACCTGCCGGGTACGCCAGAACCACCTGGCGGACACTCCGAAACCAACTGTCGCGCATGCCGGAACCACCTCTCAGACGTGCCGGAAGCACGTGCCGGACACGCCGGAATCACCTACCGGACAGATCGGAACCACCTGCCGAGCACGCCGGAGCCACCTGTTCGACTCGCTGGAACCACCTGCCGGACAGGCCAATATCAACTGCTGGCTATGCCAGAACCACCTGGGGGACGGTCCGGAATCACCTGCCAGCCATGGCGGAACCACCTCTCAGACGTACCAGAACCACCTGCCGGAGAAGCTGGAAACACGTCCTGGACAGTCTGGAACCACCTGCCGGCCAAGCCTGAACCACCTGCCAAGCACAACGGAACAACCTGCCAGACACGCCAAAATCACCTGCGTGTTATGCCAGAACCACTTGGAGGACTCTCTGGGATGACCTGCCGGGCATGCCGGAACCACCTCTCAGACGTGCCAGAACCATGTGGCGGACAGTCCGGAATCACCTGTTGGGCATGCGCAACCACCTCTGAGACGTACCAGAACCACATGCCGTGCAGGCTGGAACCACCTACCGGACAGACCGGAATCACCTTTCGGGCATGCCGGAACCACCTGTCAGATGTGCCAGGAACACGTGCCGGAGACGCCGGAAGCACCTGCCAAGCACGTTGGAACCACCTGCTCAACTCGCCTGAACCACCTGCCGGACATGCCAAAATCACCTGCCGACTATGCCAGAACCACTTGGCGAACACTCCGGAATCACTTGCCGGGCATGCAGGAACCACCTCTCAGACATGCCAGAACCCCGTGCCAATGACCCCGGAAGCACCAGCCGAGCACGCCGGAACCACCTGCTCGACTCGCCAGAACCACCTGCCGATCACGCAAAAATCACCTGCCGGCTACGCCACAACCAGTTGGTGAACACTTTGGAATCACCTGCCAGGCTTGCTGGAACCACCTGCCGGTCATGCCAAAATCACCTGCCAACTACGCCAGAACCGCTTGGCGGACACTGCGGAAACACCTGTCGGGCCGGCTGGAACCACATCTCAGACGTGCCAGAAACGTGTTCATGAGATGCTGGAACCACACCCCGAACAGACGGATACCACCTGCCAGAACCGCCTGAACCACCTGCTGAGCACGCCGGAACCACCTGCTCGACTCACCGGTACCACCTCCCTGACACGCCAAAATCACCTGCTGGGTATGCCAGAACCACTTGGCGGACACTCCGGAATCATCTGCCGGACATGCCGGAACCAGCTCTCAGACACACCAGAACCAAGTGCCGGAGACGCCGGAAGCACCTGCCGAGCATGCCGGAGCCACCTGCTCGACTCGCCAGAAACACCTGCCGGACACGCCAAAATCACCTGCCGGGTACGCCAGAACCACCTGGCGGACACTCCGAAATCACCTGTCGCGCATGCCGGAACCACCTCTCAGACGTGCCGGAAGCACGTGCCGGACACGCCGGAATCACCTACCGGACAGACCGGAACCACCTGCCGAGCACGCCGGAGCCACCTGTTCGACTTGCTGGAACCACCTGCCGGACAGGCCAATATCAACTGCTGGCTATGCCAGAACCACCTGGGGGACGGTCCGGAATCACCTGCCAGCCATGGCGGAACCACCTCTCAGACGTACCAGAACCACCTGCCGGAGAAGCTGGAAACACGTCCTGGACAGTCTGGAACCACCTGCCGGCCAAGCCTGAACCACCTGCCAAGCACAACGGAACAACCTGCCAGACACGCCAAAATCACCTGCGTGTTATGCCAGAACCACTTGGAGGACTCTCTGGGATGACCTGCCGGGCATGCCGGAACCACCTCTCAGACGTGCCAGAACCATGTGGCGGACAGTCCGGAATCACCTGTTGGGCATGCGCAACCACCTCTGAGACGTACCAGAACCACATGCCGTGCAGGCTGGAACCACCTACCGGACAGACCGGAATCACCTTTTGGGCATGCCGGAACCACCTGTCAGATGTGCCAGAAACACGTGCCGGAGACGCCGGAAGCACCTGCCAAGCACGTTGGAACCACCTGCTCAACTCGCCTGAACCACCTGCCGGACATGCCCAAATCACCTGCCGACTATGCCAGAACCACTTGGCGAACACTCTGGAATCACTTGCCGGGCATGCAGGAACCACCTCTCAGACATGCCAGAACCCCGTGCCAATGACCCCGGAAGCACCAGCCGAGCACGCCGGAACCACCTGCTCGACTCGCCAGAACCACCTGCCGATCACGCAAAAATCACCTGCCGGCTACGCCACAACCAGTTGGTGAACACTTTGGAATCACCTGCCAGGCTTGCTGGAACCACCTGCCAGTCATGCCAAAATCACCTGCCAACTACGCCAGAACCGCTTGGCGGACACTGCGGAAACACCTGTCGGGCCGGCTGGAACCACATCTCAGACGTGCCAGAAACGTGTTCATGAGATGCTGGAACCACACCCCGAACAGACGGATACCACCTGCCAGAACCGCCTGAACCACCTGCTGAGCACGCCGGAACCACCTGCTCGACTCACCGGTACCACCTCCCTGACACGCCAAAATCACCTGCTGGGTATGCCAGAACCACTTGGCGGACACTCCGGAATCATCTGCCGGACATGCCGGAACCAGCTCTCAGACACACCAGAACCAAGTGCCGGAGACGCCGGAAGCACCTGCCGAGCATGCCGGAGCCACCTGCTCGACTCGCCAGAAACACCTGCCGGACACGCCAAAATCACCTGCCGGGTATGCCAGAACCACCTGGCGGTCACTACGGAATCACCTGCCGCGCATGCCGGAACCACCTCTCAGACGTGCCGGAAGCACGTGCCAGACACGCCGGAAACACCTACCGGACAGACCGGAACCACCTGCCAAGAACGCCTGAGCCACCTGTTCGAATCCCTGGAACCACCTGCCAGAAAGGCCAATATCAACTGCTGGCTATGCCAGAACCACCTGGGGGACAGTCCGGGATCACCTGCCAGCCATAGCGGAACCACCTCTCAGACGTACCAGAACCACCTGCCGGAGAAGCTGGAAACACGTCCTGGACAGACTGGAACCACGTGACGGCCATGCCTGAACCACCTGCCGAGCACGGCGGAACCACCTGCCGGACACGCCAAAATCACGTGCGGGCTACGCCAGAACCACTTGGACGACTCTCCGAAATGACCTGCCGGGCATGTTGGAACCACCTCTCAGACGTGCCAGAAGCACGTGGCGGACAGTCCGGAATCACCATTTGGGCATACGCAACCACCTCAGAGACGTACCAGAACCACGTGCCGTGCACGCCGGAACCACCTACCGGACAGACCGGAATCAACTTTTGGGCATGCCGGAACCACCAGTCAGATGTGCCAGAAACACGTGCCGGAGACGCCGGAAGCACCTGCCGAGCACGTCGCAACCACCTGCTCAACTCGCCTGAACCACCTGCCGGACACGCCAAAATCACCTGCCCGCTACACCAGCACCACTTCGGGGACAAGCCGGAATCACGTGAGGGGCATGCCGGCACAGCCTCTCAGACTGAACCTCGTGCCGGACACCACAGAACCACCTGCCGGACAGACCGGAACCACCTGCCGGACACGCCGGAACCACCGGCTCGACCCGCCGGAACGACCGCTGGACATGCAAAATCACCTGCCGGCTACGCCGAAAACACTTGGCGAACACTCCGGAATCACCTGCCGGGCATGCCGGAACCACCTCTCAGATATGCCAGAACCACGTGCCAATGACCCCGGAAGCACCTGCCGAGCACGCCGGAACCACCTGCTCGACTCGCCAGAACCACCTGCCGGACACGCAAAAATCACCTGCCGGCTACGCCACAACCAGTTGGGGAACACTTCGGAATCACCTGCCGGGCTTGCTGGAACCACCTGCCGGTCATGCCAAAATCACCTGCCAAATATGCCATTACCACTTGGCGGACACTGTGGAAACACCTGTCGGGCCGGCCGGAACCACATCTCAGACGTGCCAGAACCATGTGCATGAGATGCTTGAACCACACCCCGAACAGACGGAAAACACCTGCCAGACCCGTCTGAACAACCTGCCGAGCACGCCGGAGCCACCTGCTCGACTCGCCGGAACCACCTACCTGACATGCCCAAATCACCAGCCGGGTATGCCAGAACCACTTGGCGGACACTCCGGAATCATCTGCCGGACATGCCGGAACCAGCTCTCAGACACACCAGAACCACGTGCCGGAGACGCCGGAAGCACCTGCCGAGCATGCCGGAGCCACCTGCTCGACTCGCCAGAAACACCTGCCGGACACGCCAAAATCACCTGCCGGGTACGCCAGAACCACCTGGCGGACACTCCGAAATCACCTGTCGCGCATGCCGGAACCACCTCTCAGACGTGCCGGAAGCACGTGCCGGACACGCCGGAATCACCTACCGGACAGACCGGAACCACCTGCCGAGCAAGCCGGAGCCACCTGTTCGACTCGCTGGAACCACCTGCCGGACAGGCCAATATCAACTGCTGGCTATGCCAGAACCACCTGGGGGACGGTCCGGAATCACCTGCCAGCCATGGCGGAACCACCTCTCAGACGTACCAGAACCACCTGCCGGAGAAGCTGGAAACACGTCCTGGACAGTCTGGAACCACCTGCCGGCCAAGCCTGAACCACCTGCCAAGCACAACGGAACAACCTGCCAGACACGCCAAAATCACCTGCGTGTTATGCCAGAACCACTTGGAGGACTCTCTGGGATGACCTGCCGGGCATGCCGGAACCACCTCTCAGACGTGCCAGAACCATGTGGCGGACAGTCCGGAATCACCTGTTGGGCATGCGCAACCACCTCTGAGACGTACCAGAACCACATGCCGTGCAGGCTGGAACCACCTACCGGACAGACTGGAATCACCTTTCGGGCATGCCGGAACCACCTGTCAGATGTGCCAGAAACACGTGCCGGAGACGCCGGAAGCACCTGCCGAGCACGTCGCAACCACCTGCTCAACTCGCCTGAACCACCTGCCGGACACGCCAAAATCACCTGCCCGCTACACCAGCACCACTTCGGGGACAAGCCGGAATCACGTGAGGGGCATGCCGGCACAGCCTCTCAGACTGAACCTCGTGCCGGACACCACAGAACCACCTGCCGGACAGACCGGAACCACCTGCCGGACACGCCGGAACCACCGGCTCGACCCGCCGGAACGACCGCTGGACATGCAAAATCACCTGCCGGCTACGCCGAAAACACTTGGCGAACACTCCGGAATCACCTGCCGGGCATGCCGGAACCACCTCTCAGATATGCCAGAACCACGTGCCAATGACCCCGGAAGCACCTGCCGAGCACGCCGGAACCACCTGCTCGACTCGCCAGAACCACCTGCCGGACACGCAAAAATCACCTGCCGGCTACGCCACAACCAGTTGGGGAACACTTCGGAATCACCTGACGGGCTTGCTGGAACCACCTGCCGGTCATGCCAAAATCACCTGCCAAATACGCCAGTACCACTTGGCGGACACTGTGGAAACACCTGTCGGGCCGGCCGTAACCACATCTCAGACGTGCCAGAACCATGTGCATGAGATGCTGGAACCACACCCCGAACAGACGGAAAACACCTGCCAGACCCGTCTGAACAACCTGCCGAGCACGCCGGAGCCACCTACCTGACATGCCCAAATCACCAGCCGGGTATGCCAGAACCACTTGGCGGACACTCCGGAATCATCTGCCGGACATGCCGGAACCAGCTCTCAGACACACCAGAACCACGTGCCGGAGACGCCGGAAGCACCTGCCGAGCATGCCGGAGCCACCTGCTCGACTCGCCAGAAACACCTGCCGGACAGGCCAATATCAACTGCTGGCTATGCCAGAACCACCTGGGGGACGGTCCGGAATCACCTGCCAGCCATGGCGGAACCACCTCTCAGACGTACCAGAACCACCTGCCGGAGAAGCTGGAAACACGTCCTGGACAGTCTGGAACCACCTGCCGGCCAAGCCTGAACCACCTGCCAAGCACAACGGAACAACCTGCCAGACACGCCAAAATCACCTGCGTGTTATGCCAGAACCACTTGGAGGACTCTCTGGGATGACCTGCCGGGCATGCCGGAACCACCTCTCAGACGTGCCAGAACCATGTGGCGGACAGTCCGGAATCACCTGTTGGGCATACGCAACCACCTCTGAGACGTACCAGAACCACGTGCCGTGCACGCCGGAACCACCTACCGGACAGACCGGAATCAACTTTTGGGCATGCCGGAACCACCAGTCAGATGTGCCCGAAACACGTGCCTGAGACGCCGGAAGCACCTGCCGAGCACGTCGCAACCACCTGCTCAACTCGCCTGAACCACCTGCCGGACACGCCAAAATCACCTGCCCGCTACACCAGCACCACTTCGGGGACAAGCCGGAATCACGTGAGGGGCATGCCGGCACAGCCTCTCAGACTGAACCTCGTGCCGGACACCACAGAACCACCTGCCGGACAGACCGGAACCACCTGCCGGACACGCCGGAACCACCGGCTCGACCCGCCGGAACGACCGCTGGACATGCAAAATCACCTGCCGGCTACGCCGGAAACACTTGGCGAACACTCCGGAGACACCTGCCGGGCATTCCGGAACCACCTCTCAGATATGCCAGAACCACGTGGCAATGACCCCGGAAGCACCTGCCGAGCACGCCGGAACCACCTGCTCGACTCGCCAGAACCACCTGCCGGACACGCAAAAATCACCTGCCGGCTACGCCACAACCAGTTGGGGAACACTTCGGAATCACCTGCCGGGCTTGCTGGAACCACCTGCCGGTCATGCCAAAATCACCTGCCAACTACGCCAGTACCACTTGGCGGACACTGTGGAAACACCTGTCGGGCCGGCCGGAACCATCTCTCAGACGTGCCAGAACCTCGTGCCGGTCACGCCAGCAGCACCTGCCGGACACGCCGGAACCAGCGGCTCGACTCGCCGGAACCACCGCCGGACATGCAAAATGACCTGCCGGCTACGCCAGAACCACTTGGCGAACACTCCGGAATCACCTGTCGGGTGTGCTGGAACCACCCCTCAGACTTGCCAGAACCATGTTCTGGACACACCGGTACCAAGTGCCGAGTATGCCGGAACCACCTGGTCCACTCCCCAGAACCACCTAGTGGACACGCCAGAATCACCTGCCGACTACGCCAGAACCACTCGGCAGACACTCCGGAACCACCTGCCGGGCATGCCGGAACCACCTCTCAGAGGTGCCAGAACCACATGCCGGAGACTCCGGTGTCACCTGCCGGGCATGCCGGAACCACCTCTCAGAGGTGCCAGAACCACATGCCGGACACTCCGGAATCACCTGCCTGGCATGACGGAACCATCTCTCAGACGTGCCAGAACCATGTTCCGTACACGCTGGTACCACCTGCCGAGCTCGCCGGAACCACCTGCTGGACACGCCAAAATCACCTGCCAGCTACGCCACAACCATTTGGTGAACTCTTCGGAATCACCTGCCGGGCTGGCTCCAGAACCACTCGGCAGACTCTCCGGAAACACCTGCCGGGCATGCCGGAACCACCTCTCAGACATGCCGGAACCACATGCCAATGACACCGGAAGCACCTGCCAAGCACGCCAGAACCACCTGCTCGACTCGCCAAAACCACCTGCTGGACAGGCCAAAATCACCTGCTGGCAATGCCACAACCATTTGGTGAACTCTTCTGAATCACCTGCCGGGCTTGCTGGAACCACCTGCCGGTCACGCCAACATCACTTGCCAGCTATGCCAGAACCACTTGGCGGACACCATGGAAACACCCGTAGGGCCGGCCGGAACCACCTCTCAGACGTGCCAGAACCATGAGCCTGAGATGCCGGAACCACTCCCCGAACAGACCGAAACCAGCTGCCAGACCCGCCTGAACCCCCTGGCGAGCATGCCTTATCCACCTGCACAACTAGCCGGAACCAACTTCCTGACACGCCAAAATCACCTGCCAGGTATACAAGAACAACTTGGTGGACACTCCGGAACCATCTGCTGCAGATGCCAGAACCAGCTCTCAGACACACCAGAACCACGTGCCAGAGACGCTGGAAGCACCTGCTGAGCATGCCTCAGCCACCTGCTCGACTGGCAAGATACACCTGTCAGACAGGCGTAAATCACCTACCGGGTACGCCAGAAACACTTGGCGGACGCTCCGGAATCACCTGTCGGGCGTGACGGAACCACATCTCAGACTTGCCAGAACCATGTTCTGGACACGCCGGTACCACCTGCCGAGTATGCGGGAACCAGCTGATCCACTCCCCAGAACCACCTAGTGGACATGCCAAAATCAACTGCCGGCTACGCCAGAACCACTCGGCAGACACTCCGGAATCACAGGCCAGGCATTCCGGAACCACCTCTCAGAGGTGCCAGAACCAAATGCCGGACACTCCGGTATCACCTGCCGGGCATGCCGGAACCACCTCTCAGAGGTGCCAGAACCACATGCCGGACACTCCGGAATCACCTGCCGGGCATGCTGTAACCACATGCTGGACATGCCGGAACCACCTGCCGGACATGCCGGAACCACCTGCCGGACATTCCGGAACCACCGGCTCGACTCGCCAGAACCATTACCGGACATGCAAAATCACCTGCAGGCTACGCCAGAACCACTTGGCGAACACTCCGGTATCACCTGCCGGGCATTCCAGAACCACCTCACAGAGGTGCCAGAACCACATGCCGGACACTCCGGAATCACCTCCCGGGCATGCCGGAACCACCTGCCGGACATGCCGGAACCACCGGCTCGACTCGCCGGAACCATTGCCGGACATGCAAAATCACCTGCCGGCTATGCCAGAACCACTTGGGGAACACTCCGGAATCACCTGCCGGGCATGGCGGAACCACCTCTCAGACATGCCGGAACCACATGCCAATGACACCGGAAGCACCTGCCGAGCACGCCAGAACCACCTGCTCGACTCGCCAAAACCACCTGCTGGACATGCCAAAATCACCTTCCGGCTACTCCACAAGCATTTGGTGAACACTTCGGAATCACCTGCCGGGCTGGCTGGAACCACCTGCCGGTCACGCCAACATCACCTGCCAGCTATGCCAGAACCACTTGGCGGACACCATGGAAACACCTGTCGGGCCGGCCGGAACCACCTGTCAGACGTGCCAGAACCATGTGCCTGAGATGCCGGAACCACACCCCAAACAGACCGAAACCACCTGCCAGACCCGCCTGAACCACCTGCCGAGCACGCCGGAACCACCTACTCGACTCGCTGGAGCCACCTACCTGACACGCTAAAATCACCTGCCGGGTATGCCACAACCACTTGGTGGACACTCCGGAATCATCTGCCGGACATGCCAGAACCAGCTCTCAGACACACCAGGACCACGTGTCAGACACGCCGGAAGCACATGCTGAGAATGCCAGAGCCAAATGCTCGACTTGCAAGAAACACCTGCCAGACACGCCAAAATCACCTGCCGGGTACGCCAGAACCACCTGGCGGACACTCCGGAATCACCTGTCGGGCATGCCAGAACCAACTTTCAGACATGCCAGAACCTCGTGCCGGTCACGCCAGAAGCACCTGCCGGACACGCGGGAACCACTGGCTCGACTCGCCGGAACCACCGCCGGACATGCAAAATGACCTGCCGGCTACGCCAGAACCACTTGGCGAACACTCCGGAATCACCTGCCGGGCATGCCGGAACCACCTCTCAGAGGTGCCAGAACCACATGCCGAACACTCCGGAATCACCTGCCGGGCATGCCGGAACCACCTCTCAGAGGTGCCAGACCACATGCCAGAAACTCCCGAATCACCTGCCGGGCATGCCGGAACCATCTCTCAGACGTGCAAGAACCTTGTTCCGGACATGCTGGTACCACCTGCCGAGCTCGCCGGAACCACCTGCTGTACACACCAAAATCACCTGCCAGCTACGCCAGAACCACACGGCAGACACTCCGGAATCACCTGCCGGGCTGGCTGGAACCACCTGCCGGTCACGCCAAAATCACCTGCGGGCTACGCCAGAACCACTTGGACGACTCTCCGAAATGACCTGCCGGGCATGTTGGAACCACCTCTCAGACGTGCCAGAAGCACGTGGCGGACAGTCCGGAATCACCTGTTGGGCATACGCAAAAACCTCTGAGACGTACCAGAACCACGTGCCGTGCACGCCGGAACCACCTACCGGACAGACCGGAATCAACTTTTGGGCATGCCGGAACCACCAGTCAGATGTGCCAGAAACACGTGCCGGAGACGCCGGAAGCACCTGCCGAGCACGTCGCAACCACCTGCTCAACTCGCATGAACCACCTGCCGGACATGCCAAAATCACCTGCCCGCTACACCAGCACCACTTCGGGGACAAGCCGGAATCACGTGATTGGCATGCCGGCACAGCCTCTCAGACTGAACCTCGTGCCGGACACCACAGAACCACCTGCCGGACAGACCGGAACCACCTGCCGGACACGCCGGAACCACCGGCTCGACCCGCCGGAACGACCGCTGGACATGCAAAATCACCTGCCGGCTACGCCGGAAACACTTGGCGAACACTCCGGAATCACCTGCCGGGCATGCCGGAACCACCTCTCAGATATGCCAGAACCCCGTGCCAATGACCCCGGAAGCACCTGCCGAGCACGCCGGAACCACCTGCTCCACTCGCCAGAACCACCTGCCGGACACGCAAAAATCACCTGCCGGCTACGCCACAACCAGTTGGGGAACACTTCGGAATCACCTGCCGGGCTTGCTGGAACCACCTGCCGGTCATGCCAAAATCACCTGCCAACTACGCCAGTACCACTTGGCGGACACTGTGGAAACACCTGTCGGGCCGGCCGGAACCACATCTCAGACGTGCCAGAACCATGTGCATGAGATGCTGGAACCACACCCCGAACAGACGGAAAACACCTGCCAGACCCGTCTGAACAACCTGCCGAGCACGCCGGAGCCACCTACCTGACATGCCCAAATCACCAGCCGGGTATGCCAGAACCACTTGGCGGACACTCCGGAATCATCTGCCGGACATGCCGGAACCAGCTCTCAGACACACCAGAACCACGTGCCGGAGACGCCGGAAGCACCTGCCGAGCATGCCGGAGCCACCTGCTCGACTCGCCAGAAACACCTGCCGGACACGCCAAAATCACCTGCCGGGTACGCCAGAACCACCTGGCGGACACTCCGAAACCACCTGTCGCTCATGCCGGAACCACCTCTCAGACGTGCCGGAAGCACGTGCCGGACACGCCGGAATCACCTACCGGACAGACCGGAACCACCTGCCGAGCACGCCGGAACCACCTGTTCGACTCGCTGGAACCACCTGCCGGACAGGCCAATATCAACTGCTGGCTATGCCAGAACCACCTGGGGGACGGTCCGGAATCACCTGCCAGCCATGGCGGAACCACCTCTCAGACGTACCAGAACCACCTGCCGGAGAAGCTGGAAACACGTCCTGGACAGTCTGGAACCACCTGCCGGCCAAGCCTGAACCACCTGCCAAGCACAACGGAACAACCTGCCAGACACGCCAAAATCACCTGCGTGTTATGCCAGAACCACTTGGAGGACTCTCTGGGATGACCTGCCGGGCATGCCGGAACCACCTCTCAGACGTGCCAGAACCATGTGGCGGACAGTCCAGAATCACCTGTTGGGCATGCGCAACCACCTCTGAGACGTACCAGAAACACATGCCGTGCAGGCTGGAACCACCTACCGGACAGACCGGAATCACCTTTCGGGCATGCCGGAACCACCTGTCAGATGTGCCAGAAACACGTGCTGGAGACGCCGGAAGCACCTGCCAAGCACGTTGGAACCACCTGCTCAACTCGCCTGAACCACCTGCCGGACATGCCAAAATCACCTGCCGACTATGCCAGAACCACTTGGCGAACACTCCGGAATCACTTGCCGGGCATGCAGGAACCACCTCTCAGACATGCCAGAACCCCGTGCCAATGACCCCGGAAGCACCAGCCGAGCACGCCGGAACCACCTGCTCGACTCGCCAGAACCACCTGCCGATCACGCAAAAATCACCTGCCGGCTACGCCACAACCAGTTGGTGAACACTTTGGAATCACCTGCCAGGCTTGCTGGAACCACCTGCCAGTCATGCCAAAATCACCTGCCAACTACGCCAGAACCGCTTGGCGGACACTGCGGAAACACCTGTCGGGCCGGCTGGAACCACATCTCAGACGCGCCAGAAACGTGTTCATGAGATGCTGGAACCACACCCCGAACAGACGGATACCACCTGCCAGAACCGCCTGAACCACCTGCTGAGCACGCCGGAACCACCTGCTCGACTCACCGGTACCACCTCCCTGACACGCCAAAATCACCTGCTGGGTATGCCAGAACCACTTGGCGGACACTCCGGAATCATCTGCCGGACATGCCGGAACCAGCTCTCAGACACACCAGAACCAAGTGCCGGAGACGCCGGAAGCACCTGCCGAGCATGCCGGAGCCACCTGCTCGACTCGCCAGAAACACCTGCCGGACACGCCAAAATCACCTGCCGGGTATGCCAGAACCACCTGGCGGACACTACGGAATCACCTGCCGCGCATGCCGGAACCACCTCTCAGACGTGCTGGAAGCACGTGCCAGACACGCCGGAAACACCTACCGGACAGACCGGAACCACCTGCCAAGAACGCCTGAGCCACCTGTTCGAATCCCTGGAACCACCTGCCAGAAAGGCCAATATCAACTGCTGGCTATTCCAGAACCACCTGGGGGACAGTCCGGGATCACCTGCCAGCCATAGCGGAACCACCTCTCAGACGTACCAGAACCACCTGCCGGAGAAGCTGGAAACACGTCCTGGACAGACTGGAACCACGTGACGGCCATGCCTGAACCACCTGCCGAGCACGGCGGAACCACCTGCCGGACACGCCAAAATCACGTGCGGGCTACGCCAGAACCACTTGGACGACTCTCCGAAATGACCTGCCGGGCATGTTGGAACCACCTCTCAGACGTGCCAGAAGCACGTGGCGGACAGTCCGGAATCACCATTTGGGCATACGCAACCACCTCAGAGACGTACCAGAACCACGTGCCGTGCACGCCGGAACCACCTACCGGACAGACCGGAATCAACTTTTGGGCATGCCGGAACCACCAGTCAGATGTGCCAGAAACACGTGCCGGAGACGCCGGAAGCACCTGCCGAGCACGTCGCAACCACCTGCTCAACTCGCCTGAACCACCTGCCGGACACGCCAAAATCACCTGCCCGCTACACCAGCACCACTTCGGGGACAAGCCGGAATCACGTGAGGGGCATGCCGGCACAGCCTCTCAGACTGAACCTCGTGCCGGACACCACAGAACCACCTGCCGGACAGACCGGAACCACCTGCCGGACACGCCGGAACCACCGGCTCGACCCGCCGGAACGACCGCTGGACATGCAAAATCACCTGCCGGCTACGCCGAAAACACTTGGCGAACACTCCGGAATCACCTGCCGGGCATGCCGGAACCACCTCTCAGATATGCCAGAACCACGTGCCAATGACCCCGGAAGCACCTGCCGAGCACGCCGGAACCACCTGCTCGACTCGCCAGAACCACCTGCCGGACACGCAAAAATCACCTGCCGGCTACGCCACAACCAGTTGGGGAACACTTCGGAATCACCTGCCGGGCTTGCTGGAACCACCTGCCGGTCATGCCAAAATCACCTGCCAACTACGCCAGTACCACTTGGCGGACACTGTGGAAACACCTGTCGGGCCGGCCGGAACCACATCTCAGACGTGCCAGAACCATGTGCATGAGATGCTGGAACCACACCCCGAACAGACGGAAAACACCTGCCAGACCCGTCTGAACAACCTGCCGAGCACGCCGGAGCCACCTGCTCGACTCGCCGGAACCACCTACCTGACATGCCCAAATCACCAGCCGGGTATGCCAGAACCACTTGGCGGACACTCCGGAATCATCTGCCGGACATGCCGGAACCAGCTCTCAGACACACCAGAACCACGTGCCGGAGACGCCGGAAGCACCTGCCGAGCATGCCGGAGCCACCTGCTCGACTCGCCAGAAACACCTGCCGGACACGCCAAAATCACCTGCCGGGTACGCCAGAACCACCTGGCGGACACTCCGAAACCAACTGTCGCGCATGCCGGAACCACCTCTCAGACGTGCCGGAAGCACGTGCCGGACACGCCGGAATCACCTACAGGACAGATCGGAACCACCTGCCGAGCACGCCGGAGCCACCTGTTCGACTCGCTGGAACCACCTGCCGGACAGGCCAATATCAACTGCTGGCTATGCCAGAACCACCTGGGGGACGGTCCGGAATCACCTGCCAGCCATGGCGGAACCACCTCTCAGACGTACCAGAACCACCTGCCGGAGAAGCTGGAAACACGTCCTGGACAGTCTGGAACCACCTGCCGGCCAAGCCTGAACCACCTGCCAAGCACAACGGAACAACCTGCCAGACACGCCAAAATCACCTGCGTGTTATGCCAGAACCACTTGGAGGACTCTCTGGGATGACCTGCCGGGCATGCCGGAACCACCTCTCAGACGTGCCAGAACCATGTGGCGGACAGTCCGGAATCACCTGTTGGGCATGCGCAACCACCTCTGAGACGTACCAGAACCACATGCCGTGCAGGCTGGAACCACCTACCGGACAGACCGGAATCACCTTTCGGGCATGCCGGAACCACCTGTCAGATGTGCCAGAAACACGTGCCGGAGACGCCGGAAGCACCTGCCGAGCACGTTGGAACCACCTGCTCAACTCGCCTGAACCACCTGCCGGACATGCCCAAATCACCTGCCGACTATGCCAGAACCACTTGGCGAACACTCTGGAATCACTTGCCGGGCATGCAGGAACCACCTCTCAGACATGCCAGAACCCCGTGCCAATGACCCCGGAAGCACCAGCCGAGCACGCCGGAACCACCTGCTCGACTCGCCAGAACCACCTGCCGATCACGCAAAAATCACCTGCCGGCTACGCCACAACCAGTTGGTGAACACTTTGGAATCACCTGCCAGGCTTGCTGGAACCACCTGCCAGTCATGCCAAAATCACCTGCCAACTACGCCAGAACCGCTTGGCGGACACTGCGGAAACACCTGTCGGGCCGGCTGGAACCACATCTCAGACGTGCCAGAAACGTGTTCATGAGATGCTGGAACCACACCCCGAACAGACGGATACCACCTGCCAGAACCGCCTAAACCACCTGCTGAGCACGCCGGAACCACCTGCTCGACTCACCGGTACCACCTCCCTGACACGCCAAAATCACCTGCTGGGTATGCCAGAACCACTTGGCGGACACTCCGGAATCATCTGCCGGACATGCCGGAACCAGCTCTCAGACACACCAGAACCACGTGCCGGAGACGCCGGAAGCACCTGCCGAGCATGCCGGAGCCACCTGCTCGACTCGCCAGAAACACCTGCCGGACACGCCAAAATCACCTGCCGGGTATGCCAGAACCACCTGGCGGACACTACGGAATCACCTGCCGCGCATGCCGGAACCAACTCTCAGACGTGCCGGAAGCACGTGCCAGACACGCCGGAAACACCTACCGGACAGACCGGAACCACCTGCCAAGAACACCGGAGCCACCTGTTCGACTCCCTGGAACCACCTGCCGGACAGGCCAATATCAACTGCTGGCTATGCCAGAACCACCTGGGGGACAGTCCGGGATCACCTGCCAGCCATAGCGGAACCACCTCTCAGACGTACCAGAACCACCTGCCGGAGAAGCTGGAAACACGTCCTGGACAGACTGGAACCACGTGACGGCCAAGCCTGAACCACCTGCCGAGCACGGCGGAACCACCTGCCGGACACGCCAAAATCACCTGCGGGCTACGCCAGAACCACTTGGACGACTCTCCGAAATGACCTGCCGGGCATGTTGGAACCACCTCTCAGACGTGCCAGAAGCACGTGGCGGACAGTCCGGAATCACCTGTTGGGCATACGCAACCACCTCTGAGACGTACCAGAACCACGTGCCGTGCACGCCGGAACCACCTACCGGACAGACCGGAATCAACTTTTGGGCATGCCGGAACCACCAGTCAGATGTGCCAGAAACACGTGCCGGAGACGCCGGAAGCACCTGCCGAGCACGTCGCAACCACCTGCTCAACTCGCCTGAACCACCTGCCGGACACGCCAAAATCACCTGCCCGCTACACCAGCACCACTTTGGGGACAAGCCGGAATCACGTGAGGGGCATGCCGGCACAGCCTCTCAGACTGAACCTCGTGCCGGACACCACAGAACCACCTGCCGGACAGACCGGAACCACCTGCCGGACACGCCGGAACCACCGGCTCGACCCGCCGGAACGACCGCTGGACATGCAAAATCACCTGCCGGCTACGCCGAAAACACTTGGCGAACACTCCGGAATCACCTGCCGGGCATGCCGGAACCACCTCTCAGATATGCCAGAACCACGTGCCAATGACCCCGGAAGCACCTGCCGAGCACGCCGGAACCACCTGCTCGACTCGCCAGAACCACCTGCCGGACACGCAAAAATCACCTGCCGGCTACGCCACAACCAGTTGGGGAACACTTCGGAATCACCTGACGGGCTTGCTGGAACCACCTGCCGGTCATGCCAAAATCACCTGCCAAATACGCCAGTACCACTTGGCGGACACTGTGGAAACACCTGTCGGGCCGGCCGTAACCACATCTCAGACGTGCCAGAACCATGTGCATGAGATGCTGGAACCACACCCCGAACAGACGGAAAACACCTGCCACACCCGTCTGAACAACCTGCCGAGCACGCCAGAGCCACCTACCTGACATGCCCAAATCACCAGCCGGGTATGCCAGAACCACTTGGCGGACACTCCGGAATCATCTGCCGGACATGCCGGAACCAGCTCTCAGACACACCAGAACCACGTGCCGGAGACGCCGGAAGCACCTGCCGAGCATGCCGGAGCCACCTGCTCGACTCGCCAGAAACACCTGCCGGACAGGCCAATATCAACTGCTGGCTATGCCAGAACCACCTGGGGGACGGTCCGGAATCACCTGCCAGCCATGGCGGAACCACCTCTCAGACGTACCAGAACCACCTGCCGGAGAAGCTGGAAACACGTCCTGGACAGTCTGGAACCACCTGCCGGCCAAGCCTGAACCACCTGCCAAGCACAACGGAACAACCTGCCAGACACGCCAAAATCACCTGCGTGTTATGCCAGAACCACTTGGAGGACTCTCTGGGATGACCTGCCGGGCATGCCGGAACCACCTCTCAGACGTGCCAGAACCATGTGGCGGACAGTCCGGAATCACCTGTTGGGCATGCGCAACCACCTCTGAGTCGTACCAGAACCACATGCCGTGCAGGCTGGAACCACCTACCGGACAGACCGGAATCACCTTTCGGGCATGCCGGAACCACCTGTCAGATGTGCCAGAAACACGTGCCGGAGACGCCGGAAGCACCTGCCAAGCACGTTGGAACCACCTGCTCAACTCGCCTGAACCACCTGCCGGACATGCCAAAATCACCTGCCGACTATGCCAGAACCACTTGGCGAACACTCTGGAATCACTTGCCGGGCATGCAGGAACCACCTCTCAGACATGCCAGAACCCCGTGCCAATGACCCCGGAAGCACCAGCCGAGCACGCCGGAACCACCTGCTCGACTCGCCAGAACCACCTGCCGATCACGCAAAAATCACCTGCCGGCTACGCCACAACCAGTTGGTGAACACTTTGGAATCACCTGCCAGGCTTGCTGGAACCACCTGCCAGTCATGCCAAAATCACCTGCCAACTACGCCAGAACCGCTTGGCGGACACTGCGGAAACACCTGTCGGGCCGGCTGGAACCACATCTCAGACGTGCCAGAAACGTGTTCATGAGATGCTGGAACCACACCCCGAACAGACGGATACCACCTGCCAGAACCGCCTGAACCACCTGCTGAGCAGGCCGGAACCACCTGCTCGACTCACCGGTACCACCTCCCTGACACGCCAAAATCACCTGCTGGGTATGCCAGAACCACTTGGCGGACACTCCGGAATCATCTGCCGGACATGCCGGAACCAGCTCTCAGACACACCAGAACCAAGTGCCGGAGACGCCGGAAGCACCTGCCGAGCATGCCGGAGCCACCTGCTCAACTCGCCAGAAACACCTGCCGGACACGCCAAAATCACCTGCCGGGTATGCCAGAACCACCTGGCAGACACTACGGAATCACCTGCCGCGCATGCCGGAACCAACTCTCAGACGTGCCGGAAGCACGTGCCAGACACGCTGGAAACACCTACCGGACAAACCGGAACCACCTGCCAAGAACACCGGAGCCACCTGTTCGACTCCCTGGAACCACCTGCCGGACAGGCCAATATCAACTGCTGGCTATGCCAGAACCACCTGGGGGACAGTCCGGGATCACCTGCCAGCCATAGCGGAACCACCTCTCAGACGTACCAGAACCACCTGCCGGAGAAGCTGGAAACACGTCCTGGAAAGACTGGAACCACGTGACGGCCATGCCTGAACCACCTGCCGAGCACGGCGGAACCACCTGCCGGACACGCCAAAATCACGTGCGGGCTACGCCAGAACCACTTGGACGACTCTCCGAAATGACCTGCCGGGCATGTTGGAACCACCTCCCAGACGTGCCAGAAGCACGTGGCGGACAGTCCGGAATCACCATTTGGGCATACGCAACCACCTCAGAGACGTACCAGAACCACGTGCCGTGCACGCCGGAACCACCTACCGGACAGACCGGAATCAACTTTTGGGCATGCCGGAACCACCAGTCAGATGTGCCAGAAACACGTGCCGGAGACGCCGGAAGCACCTGCCGAGCACGTCGCAACCACCTGCTCAACTCGCCTGAACCACCTGCCGGACACGCCAAAATCACCTGCCCGCTACACCAGCACCACTTCGGGGACAAGCCGGAATCACGTGAGGGGCATGCCGGCACAGCCTCTCAGACTGAACCTCGTGCCGGACACCACAGAACCACCTGCCGGACAGACCGGAACCACCTGCCGGACACGCCGGAACCACCGGCTCGACCCGCCGGAACGACCGCTGGACATGCAAAATCACCTGCCGGCTACGCCGAAAACACTTGGCGAACACTCCGGAATCACCTGCCGGGCATGCCGGAACCACCTCTCAGATATGCCAGAACCACGTGCCAATGACCCCGGAAGCACCTGCCGAGCACGCCGGAACCACCTGCTCGACTCGCCAGAACCACCTGCCGGACACGCAAAAATCACCTGCCGGCTACGCCACAACCAGTTGGGGAACACTTCGGAATCACCTGCCGGGCTTGCTGGAACCACCTGCCGGTCATGCCAAAATCACCTGCCAAATATGCCAGTACCACTTGGCGGACACTGTGGAAACACCTGTCGGGCCGGCCGGAACCACATCTCAGACGTGCCAGAACCATGTGCATGAGATGCTTGAACCACACCCCGAACAGACGGAAAACACCTGCCAGACCCGTCTGAACAACCTGCCGAGCACGCCGGAGCCACCTGCTCGACTCGCCGGAACCACCTACCTGACATGCCCAAATCACCAGCCGGGTATGCCAGAACCACTTGGCGGACACTCCGGAATCATCTGCCGGACATGCCGGAACCAGCTCTCAGACACACCAGAACCACGTGCCGGAGACGCCGGAAGCACCTGCCGAGCATGCCGGAGCCACCTGCTCGACTCGCCAGAAACACCTGCCGGACACGCCAAAATCACCTGCCGGGTACGCCAGAACCACCTGGCGGACACTCCGAAATCACCTGTCGCGCATGCCGGAACCACCTCTCAGACGTGCCGGAAGCACGTGCCGGACACGCCGGAATCACCTACCGGACAGACCGGAACCACCTGCCGAGCAAGCCGGAGCCACCTGTTCGACTCGCTGGAACCACCTGCCGGACAGGCCAATATCAACTGCTGGCTATGCCAGAACCACCTGGGGGACGGTCCGGAATCACCTGCCAGCCATGGCGGAACCACCTCTCAGACGTACCAGAACCACCTGCCGGAGAAGCTGGAAACACGTCCTGGACAGTCTGGAACCACCTGCCGGCCAAGCCTGAACCACCTGCCAAGCACAACGGAACAACCTGCCAGACACGCCAAAATCACCTGCGTGTTATGCCAGAACCACTTGGAGGACTCTCTGGGATGACCTGCCGGGCATGCCGGAACCACCTCTCAGACGTGCCAGAACCATGTGGCGGACAGTCCGGAATCACCTGTTGGGCATGCGCAACCACCTCTGAGACGTACCAGAACCACATGCCGTGCAGGCTGGAACCACCTACCGGACAGACCGGAATCACCTTTCGGGCATGCCGGAACCACCTGTCAGATGTGCCAGAAACACGTGCCGGAGACGCCGGAAGCACCTGCCGAGCACGTTGGAACCACCTGCTCAACTCGCCTGAACCACCTGCCGGACAGACCGGAATCAACTTTTGGGCATGCCGGAACCACCAGTCAGATGTGCCAGAAACACGTGCCGGAGACGCCGGAAGCACCTGCCGAGCACGTCGCAACCACCTGCTCAACTCGCCTGAACCACCTGCCGGACACGCCAAAATCACCTGCCCGCTACACCAGCACCACTTCGGGGACAAGCCGGAATCACGTGAGTGGCATGCCGGCACAGCCTCTCAGACTGAACCTCGTGCCGGACACCACAGACCCACCTGCCGGACAGACCGGAACCACCTGCCGGACACGCCAAAATCACCTGCCGGGTATGCCAGAACCACGTGGCGGACACTACGGAATCACCTGCCGCGCATGCCGGAACCACCTCTCAGACGTGCCGGAAGCACGTGCCAGAAACGCCGGAAACACCTACCGGACAGACCGGAACCACCTGCCGAGCACGCCGGAGCCACCTGTTCGACTCGCTGGAACCACCTGCCGGACACGCCAAAATCACCTGCCCGCTACACCAGCACCACTTTGGGGACAAGCCGGAATCACGTGAGGGTCATGCCGGCACAGCCTCGCAGACTGAACCTCATGCCGGACACCACAGAACCACCTGCCGGACAGACCGGAACCACCTGCCGGACACGCCGGAACCACCGTCTCGACCCGCCGGAACGACCGCTGGACGTGCAAAATCACCTGCCGGCCATGCCGGAAACACTTGGCGAACACTCCGGAATCACCTGCCGGGCATGCCGGAACCACCTCTCAGATATGCCAGAACCACATGCCAATGACCCCGGAAGCACCTGCCGAGCACGCCGGAACCACCTGCTCGACTCGCCGGAACCACCTGCCGGACACGCAAAAATCACCTGCCGGCTACGCCACAACCAGTTGGGGAACACTTCGGAATCACCTGCCGGGCTTGCTGGAACCACCTGCCGGTCATGCCAAAATCACCTGCCAACTACGCCAGTACCACTTGGCGGACACTGTGGAAACACCTGTCGGGCCGGCCGGAACCACATCTCAGACGTGCCAGAACCATGTGCATGAGATGCTGGAACCACACCCCGAACAGACGGAAAACACCTGCCAGACCCGTCTGAACAACCTGCCGAGCACGCCGGAGCCACCTGCTCGACTCGCCGGAACCACCTACCTGACATGCCCAAATCACCAGCCGGGTATGCCAGAACCGCTTGGCGGACACTCCGGAATCATCTGCCGGACATGCCGGAACCAGCTCTCAGACACACCAGAACCACGTGCCAGAGACGCCGGAAGCACCTGCCGAGCATGCCGGAGCCACCTGCTCGACTCGCCAGAAACACCTGCCTGACACGCCAAAATCACCTGCCGGGTACGCCAGAACCACCTGGCGGACACTCCGAAACCACCTGTCGCGCATGCCGGAACCACCTCTCAGACGTGCCGGAAGCACGTGCCGGACACGCCGGAATCACCTACCGGACAGTCCGGAACCACCTGCCGAGCACGCCGGAGCCACCTGTTCGACTCGCTGGAACCACCTGCCGGACAGGCCAATATCAACTGCTGGCTATGCCAGAACCACCTGGGGGACGGGCCGGAATCACCTGCCAGCCATGGCGGAACCACCTCTCAGACGTACCAGAACCACCTGCCGGAGAAGCTGGAAACACGTCCTGGGCAGTCTGGAACCACCTGCCGGCCAAGCCTGAACCACCTGCCAAGCACAACGGAACAACCTGCCAGACACGCCAAAATCACCTGCGTGTTATGCCAGAACCACTTGGAGGACTCTCTGGGATGACCTGCCGGGCATGCCGGAACCACCTCTCAGACGTGCCAGAACCATGTGGCGGACAGTCCGGAATCACCTGTTGGGCATGCGCAACCACCTCTGAGACGTACCAGAACCACATGCCGTGCAGGCTGGAACCACCTACCGGACAGACCGGAATCACCTTTCGGGCATGCCGGAACCACCTGTCAGATGTGCCAGAAACACGTGCCGGAGACGCCGGAAGCACCTGCCAAGCACGTTGGAACCACCTGCTCAACTCGCCTGAACCACCTGCCGGACATGCCAAAATCACCTGCCGACTATGCCAGAACCACTTGGCGAACACTCCGGAATCACTTGCCGGGCATGCAGGAACCACCTCTCAGACATGCCAGAACCCCGTGCCAATGACCCCGGAAGCACCAGCCGAGCATGCCGGAACCACCTGCTCGACTCGCCAGAACCACCTGCCGATCACGCAAAAATCACCTGCCGGCTACGCCACAACCAGTTGGTGAACACTTTGGAATCACCTGCCAGGCTTGCTGGAACCACCTGCCAGTCATGCCAAAATCACCTGCCAACTACGCCAGAACCGCTTGGCGGACACTGCGGAAACACCTGTCGGGCCGGCTGGAACCACATCTCAGACGTGCCAGAAACGTGTTCATGAGATGCTGGAACCACACCCCGAACAGACGGATACCACCTGCCAGAACCGCCTGAACCACCTGCTGAGCACGCCGGAACCACCTGCTCGACTCACCGGTACCACCTCCCTGACACGCCAAAATCACCTGCTGGGTATGCCAGAACCACTTGGCGGACACTCCGGAATCATCTGCCGGACATGCCGGAACCAGCTCTCAGACACACCAGAACCAAGTGTCGGAGACGCCGGAAGCACCTGCCGAGCATGCCGGAGCCACCTGCTCGACTCGCCAGAAACACCTGCCGGACACGCCAAAATCAACTGCCTGGTATGCCAGAACCACCTGGCGGACACTACGGAATCAGCTGCCGCGCATGCCGGAACCAACTCTCAGACGTGCCGGAAGCACGTGCCAGACACGCCGGAAACACCTACCGGACAGACCGGAACCACCTGCCAAGAACACCGGAGCCACCTGTTCTACTCGCTGGAACCACCTGCCGGACAGGCCAATATCAACTGCTGGCTATTCCAGAACCACCTGGGGGACAGTCCGGGATCACCTGCCAGCCATGGCGGAACCACCTCTCAGACGGACCAGAACCACCTGTCGGAGAAGCTGGAAACACGTCCTGGACAGACTGGAACCACGTGACGGCCATGCCTGAACCACCTGCCGAGCACGGCAGAACCACCTGCCGGACACGCCAAAATCACCTGCGGGCTACGCCAGAACCACTTGGACGACTCTCCGAAATGACCTGCCGGGCATGTTGGAACCACCTCTCAGACGTGCCAGAAGCACGTGGCGGACAGTCCGGAATCACCTGTTGGGCATACGCAACCACCTCTGACACGTACCAGAACCACGTGCCGTGCACGCCGGAACCACCTACCGGACAGACCGGAATCAACTTTCGGGCATGCCGGAACCACAAGTCAGATGTGCCAGAAACACGTGCCGGAGACGCCGGAAGCACCTGCCTAGCACGTCGCAACCACCTGCTCAACTCGCCTGAACCACCTGCCGGACACGCCAAAATCACCTGCCCGCTACACCAGCACCACTTCGGGGACAAGCCGGAATCACGTGAGGGGCATGCCGGCACAGCCTCTCAGACTGAACCTCGTGCCGGACACCACAGAACCACCTGCCGGACAGACCGGAACCACCTGCCGGACACGCCGGAACCACCGGCTCGACCCGCCGGAACGACCGCTGGACGTGCAAAATCACCTGCCGGCTATGCCGGAAACACTTGGCGAACACTCCGGAATCACCTGCCGGGCATGCCGGAACCACCTCTCAGATATGCCAGAACCACGTGCCAATGACCCCGGAAGCACCTGCCGAGCACGCCGGAACCACCTGCTCGACTCGCCAGAACCACCTGCCGGACACGCAAAAATCACCTGCCGGCTACGCCACAAGCAGTTGGGGAACACTTCGGAAACACCTGCCAGGATTCCTGGAACCACATGCCGGTCATGCCAAAATCACCTGCCAACTACGCCAGTACCACTTGGCGGACACTGTGGAAACACCTGTCGGGCCGGCCGGAACCACATCTCAGAGGTGCCAGAACCATGTGCATGAGATGCTGGAACCACACCCCGAACAGACGGAAAACACCTGCCAGACCCGTCTGAACAACCTGCCGAGCACGCCGGAACCACCTGCTCGACTCGCCGGAACCACCTACCTGACATGCCCAAATCAAGAGCCGGGTATGCCAGAACCACTTGGCGGACACTCTGGAATCATCTGCCGGACATGCCGGAACCAGCTCTCAGACACACCAGAACCACGTGCCGGAGACGCCGGAAGCACCTGCCGAGCATGCCGGAGCCACCTGCTCGACTCCCCAGAAACACCTGCCGGACACGCCAAAATCACCTGCCGGGTACGCCAGAACCACCTGGCAGACACTCCGAAACCACCTGTCGCGCATGCCGGAACCCCCTCTCAGACGTGCCGGAAGCACGTGCCGGACACGCCGGAATCACCTACCCGACAGACCGGAACCACCTGCCGAGCACGCCAGAGCCACCTGTTCGACTCGCTGGAACCACCTGCCGGACAGGCCAATATCAACTGCTGGCTATGCCAGAACCACCTGGGGGACGGGCCGGAATCGCCTGCCACCCATGGCGGAACCACCTCTCAGACGTACCAGAACCACCTGCCGGAGAAGCTGGAAACACGTCCTGGACAGTCTGGAACCACCTGCCGGCCAAGCCTGAACCACCTGCCACGCACAACGGAACAACCTGCCAGACACGCCAAAATCACCTGTGTGTTATTTCAGAACCACTTGGAGGACTCTCTGGGATGACCTGCCGGGCATGCCGGAACCACCTCTCAGACGTGCCAGAACCATGTGGCGGACAGTCCGGAATCACCTGTTGGGCATGCGCAACCACCTCTGAGACGTACCAGAACCACATGCCGTGCAGGCTGAAACCACCTACCGGACAGACCGGAATCACCTTTCGGGCATGCCGGAACCACCTGTCAGATGTGCCAGAAACACGTGCCGGAGACGCCGGAAGCACCTGCCAAGCACGTTGGAACCACCTGCTCAACTCGCCTGAACCACCTGCCGGACATGCCAAAATCACCTGCCGACTATGCCAGAACCACTTGGCGAACACTCCGGAATCACTTGCCGGGCATGCAGGAACCACCTCTCAGACATGCCAGAACCCCGTGCCAATGACCCCGGAAGCACCAGCCGAGCACGCCGGAACCACCTGCTCGGCTCGCCAGAACCACCTGCCGATCACGCAAAAATCAACTGCCGGCTACGCCACAACCAGTTGGTGAACACTTTGGAATCACCTGTAAGGCTTGCTGGAACCACCTGCCAGTCATGCCAAAATCACCTGCCAACTACGCCAGAACCGCTTGGCGGACACTGCGGAAACACCTGTCGGGCCGGCTGGAACCACATCTCAGACGTGCCAGAAACGTGTTCATGAGATGCTGGAACCACACCCCGAACAGACGGATACCACCTGCCAGAACCGCCTGAACCACCTGCTGAGCACGCCGGAACCACCTGCTCGACTCACCGGTACCACCTCCCTGACACGCCAAAATCACCTGCTGGGTATGCCAGAACCACTTGGCGGACACTCCGGAATCATCTGCCGGACATGCCGGAACCAGCTCTCAGACACACCAGAACCAAGTGCCGGAGACGCAGGAAGCACCTGCCGAGCATACCGGAGCCACCTGCTCGACTCGCCAGAAACACCTGCCGGACACGCCAAAATCACCTGCCGGGTATGCCACAACCACCTGGCGGACACTCCGAAACCACCTGTCGCGCATGCCGGAACCACCTCTCAGACGTGCCGGAAGCACGTGCCGGACACGCCGGAATCACCTACCGGACAGTCCGGAACCACCTGCCGAGCACGCCGGAGCCACCTGTTCGACTCACTGGAACCACCTGCCGGACAGGCCAATATCAACTGCTGGCTATGCCAGAACCACCTGGGGGACGGTCCGGAATCACCTGCCAGCCATGGCGGAACCACCTCTCAGACGTACCAGAACCACCTGCCGGAGAAGCTGGAAATACGTCCTGGGCAGTCTGGAACCACCTGCCGGCCAAGCCTGAACCACCTGCCAAGCACAACGGAACAACCTGCCAGACACGCCAAAATCACCTGCGTGTTATGCCAGAACCACTTGGAGGACTCTCTGGGATGACCTGCCGGGCATGCCGGAACCACCTCTCAGACGTGCCAGAACCATGTGGCGGACAGTCCGGAATCACCTGTTGGGCATGCGCAACCACCTCTGAGACGTACCAGAACCACATGCCGTGCAGGCTGGAACCACCTACCGGACAGACCGGAATCACCTTTCGGGCATGCCGGAACCACCTGTCAGATGTGCCAGAAACACGTGCCGGAGACGCCGGAAGCACCTGCCGAGCACGTTGGAACCACCTGCTCAACTCGCCTGAACCACCTGCCGGACATGCCCAAATCACCTGCCGACTATGCCAGAACCACTTGGCGAACACTCCGGAATCACTTGCCGGGCATGCAGGAACCACCTCTCAGACATGCCAGAACCCCGTGCCAATGACCCCGGAAGCACCAGCCGAGCACGCCGGAACCACCTGCTCGACTCGCCAGAACCACCTGCCGATCACGCAAAAATCACCTGCCGGCTACGCCAAACCAGTTGGTGAACACTTTGGAATCACCTGCCAGGCTTGCTGGAACCACCTGCCAGTCATGCCAAAATCACCTGCCAACTACGCCAGAACCGCTTGGCGGACACTGCGGAAACACCTGTCGGGCCGACTGGAACCACAGCTCAGACGTGCCAGAAACGTGTTCATGAGATGCTGGAACCACACCCCGAACAGACGGATACCACCTGCCAGAACCGCCTGAACCACCTGCTGAGCACGCCGGAACCACCTGCTCGAATCACCGGTACCACCTCCCTGACACGCCAAAATCACCTGCTGGGTATGCCAGAACCACTTGGCGGACACTCCGGAATCATCTGCCGGACATGCCGGAACCAGCTCTCAGACACACCAGAACCAAGTGCCGGAGACGCCGGAAGCACCTGCCGAGCATGCCGGAGCCACCTGCTCGACTCGCCAGAAACACCTGCCGGACACGCCAAAATCACCTGCCGGGTATGCCAGAACCACCTGGCGGACACTACGGAATCACCTGCCGCGCATGCCGGAACCAACTCTCAGACGTGCCGGAAGCACGTGCCAGACACGCCGGAAACACCTACCGGACAGAGCGGAACCACCTGCCAAGAACACCGGAGCCACCTGTTCGACTCGCTGGAACCACCTGCCGGACAGGCCAATATCAACTGCTGGCTATTCCAGAACCACCTGGGGGACAGTCCGGGATCACCTGCCAGCCATGGCGGAACCACCTCTCAGACGGACCAGAACCACCTGTCGGAGAAGCTGGAAACACGTCCTGGACAGACTGGAACCACGTGACGGCCATGCCTGAACCACCTGCCGAGCACGGCAGAACCACCTGCCGGACACGCCAAAATCACCTGCGGGCTACGCCAGAACCACTTGGACGACTCTCCGAAATGACCTGCCGGGCATGTTGGAACCACCTCTCAGACGTGCCAGAAGCACGTGGCGGACAGTCCGGAATCACCTGTTGGGCATACGCAACCACCTCTGACACGTACCAGAACCACGTGCCGTGCACGCCGGAACCACCTACCTGACAGACCGGAATCAACTTTCGGGCATGCCGGAACCACAAGTCAGATGTGCCAGAAACACGTGCCGGAGACGCCGGAAGCACCTGCCGAGCACGTCGCAACCACCTGCTCAACTCGCCTGAACCACCTGCCGGACACGCCAAAATCACCTGCCCGCTACACCAGCACCACTTCGGGGACAAGCCGGAATCACGTGAGGGGCATGCCGGCACAGCCTCTCAGACTGAACCTCGTGCCGGACACCACAGAACCACCTGCCGGACAGACCGGAACCACCTGCCGGACACGCCGGAACCACCGGCTCGACCCGCCGGAACGACCGCTGGACGTGCAAAATCACCTGCCGGCTATGCCGGAAACACTTGGCGAACACTCCGGAATCACCTGCCGGGCATGCCGGAACCACCTCTCAGATATGCCAGAACCACGTGCCAATGACCCCGGAAGCACCTGCCGAGCACGCCGGAACCACCTGCTCGACTCGCCAGAACCACCTGCCGGACACGCAAAAATCACCTGCCGGCTACGCCACAAGCAGTTGGGGAACACTTCGGAAACACCTGCCAGGATTCCTGGAACCACATGCCGGTCATGCCAAAATCACCTGCCAACTACGCCAGTACCACTTGGCGGACACTGTGGAAACACCTGTCGGGCCGGCCGGAACCACATCTCAGAGGTGCCAGAACCATGTGCATGAGATGCTGGAACCACACCCCGAACAGACGGAAAACACCTGCCAGACCCGTCTGAACAACCTGCCGAGCACGCCGGAGCCACCTGCTCGACTCGCCGGAACCACCTACCTGACATGCCCAAATCAAGAGCCGGGTATGCCAGAACCACTTGGCGGACACTCTGGAATCATCTGCCGGACATGCCGGAACCAGCTCTCAGACACACCAGAACCAAGTGCCGGAGACGCCGGAAGCACCTGCCGAGCATGCCGGAGCCACCTGCTCGACTCCCCAGAAACACCTGCCGGACACGCCAAAATCACCTGCCGGGTACGCCAGAACCACCTGGCAGACACTCCGAAACCACCTTTCGCGCATGCCGGAACCACCTCTCAGACGTGCCGGAAGCACGTGCCGGACACGCCGGAATCACCTACCCGACAGACCGGAACCACCTGCCGAGCACGCCAGAGCCACCTGTTCGACTCGCTGGAACCACCTGCCGGACAGGCCAATATCAACTGCTGGCTATGCCAGAACCACCTGGGGGACGGGCCGGAATCGCCTGCCAGCCATGGCGGAACCACCTCTCAGACGTACCAGAACCACCTGCCGGAGAAGCTGGAAACACGTCCTGGACAGTCTGGAACCACCTGCCGGCCAAGCCTGAACCACCTGCCAAGCACAACGGAACAACCTGCCAGACACGCCAAAATCACCTGTGTGTTATGCCAGAACCACTTGGAGGACTCTCTGGGATGACCTGCCGGGCATGCCGGAACCACCTCTCAGACGTGCCAGAACCATGTGGCGGACAGTCCGGAATCACCTGTTGGGCATGCGCAACCACCTCTGAGACGTACCAGAACCACATGCCGTGCAGGCTGGAACCACCTACCGGACAGACCGGAATCACCTTTCGGGCATGCCGGAACCACCTGTCAGATGTGCCAGAAACACGTGCCGGAGACGCCGGAAGCACCTGCCAAGCACGTTGGAACCACCTGCTCAACTCGCCTGAACCACCTGCCGGACATGCCAAAATCACCTGCCGACTATGCCAGAACCACTTGGCGAACACTCTGGAATCACTTGCCGGGCATGCAGGAACCACCTCTCAGACATGCCAGAACCCCGTGCCAATGACCCCGGAAGCACCAGCCGAGCACGCCGGAACCACCTGCTCGGCTCGCCAGAACCACCTGCCGATCACGCAAAAATCAACTGCCGGCTACGCCACAACCAGTTGGTGAACACTTTGGAATCACCTGTAAGGCTTGCTGGAACCACCTGCCAGTCATGCCAAAATCACCTGCCAACTACGCCAGAACCGCTTGGCGGACACTGCGGAAACACCTGTCGGGCCGGCTGGAACCACAGCTCAGACTTGCCAGAAACGTGTTCATGAGATGCTGGAACCACACCCCGAACAGACGGATACCACCTGCCAGAACCGCCTGAACCACCTGCTGAGCACGCCGGAACCACCTGCTCGACTCACCGGTACCACCTCCCTGACACGCCAAAATCACCTGCTGGGTATGCCAGAACCACTTGGCGGACACTCCGGAATCATCTGCCGGACATGCCGGAACCAGCTCTCAGACACACCAGAACCAAGTGCCGGAGACGCCGGAAGCACCTGCCGAGCATGCCGGAGCCACCTGCTCGACTCGCCAGAAACACCTGCCGGACACGCCAAAATCACCTGCCGGGTACGCCAGAACCACCTGGCGGACACTCCGAAACCACCTGTCGCGCATGCCGGAACCACCTCTCAGACGTGCCGGAAGCACGTGCCGGACACGCCGGAATCACCTACCGGACAGTCCGGGACCACCTGCCGAGCACGCCGGAGCCACCTGTTCGACTCACTGGAACCACCTGCCGGACAGGCCAATATCAACTGCTGGCTATGCCAGAACCACCTGGGGGACGGTCCGGAATCACCTGCCAGCCATGGCGGAACCACCTCTCAGACGTACCAGAACCACCTGCCGGAGAAGCTGGAAACACGTCCTGGGCAGTCTGGAACCACCTGCCGGCCAAGCCTGAACCACCTGCCAAGCACAACGGAACAACCTGCCAGACACGCCAAAATCACCTGCGTGTTATGCCAGAACCACTTGGAGGACTCTCTGGGATGACCTGCCGGGCATGCCGGAACCACCTCTCAGACGTGCCAGAACCATGTGGCGGACAGTCCGGAATCACCTGTTGGGCATGCGCAACCACCTCTGAGACGTACCAGAACCACATGCCGTGCAGGCTGGAACCACCTACCGGACAGACCGGAATCACCTTTCGGGCATGCCGGAACCACCTGTCAGATGTGCCAGAAACACGTGCCGGAGACGCCGGAAGCACCTGCCGAGCACGTTGGAACCACCTGCTCAACTCGCCTGAACCACCTGCCGAACATGCCCAAATCACCTGCCGACTATGCCAGAACCACTTGGCGAACACTCCGGAATCACTTGCCGGGCATGCAGGAACCACCTCTCAGACATGCCAGAACCCCGTGCCAATGACCCCGGAAGCACCAGCCGAGCACGCCGGAACCACCTGCTCGACTCGCCAGAACCACCTGCCGATCACGCAAAAATCACCTGCCGGCTACGCCAAACCAGTTGGTGAACACTTTGGAATCACCTGCCAGGCTTGCTGGAACCACCTGCCAGTCATGCCAAAATCACCTGCCAACTACGCCAGAACCGCTTGGCGGACACTGCGGAAACACCTGTCGGGCCGGCTGGAACCACAGCTCAGACGTGCCAGAAACGTGTTCATGAGATGCTGGAACCACACCCCGAACAGACGGATACCACCTGCCAGAACCGCCTGAACCACCTGCTGAGCACGCCGGAACCACCTGCTCGACTCACCGGTACCACCTCCCTGACACGCCAAAATCACCTGCTGGGTATGCCAGAACCACTTGGCGGACACTCCGGAATCATCTGCCGGACATGCCGGAACCAGCTCTCAGACACACCAGAACCAAGTGCCGGAGACGCCGGAAGCACCTGCCGAGCATGCCGGAGCCACCTGCTCGACTCGCCAGAAACACCTGCCGGACACGCCAAAATCACCTGCCGGGTACGCCAGAACCACCTGGCGGACACTCCGAAACCACCTGTCGCGCATGCCGGAACCACCTCTCAGACGTGCCGGAAGCACGTGCCGGACACGCCGGAATCACCTACCGGACAGTCCGGGACCACCTGCCGAGCACGCCGGAGCCACCTGTTCGACTCACTGGAACCACCTGCCGGACAGGCCAATATCAACTGCTGGCTATGCCAGAACCACCTGGGGGACGGTCCGGAATCACCTGCCAGCCATGGCGGAACCACCTCTCAGACGTACCAGAACCACCTGCCGGAGAAGCTGGAAACACGTCCTGGGCAGTCTGGAACCACCTGCCGGCCAAGCCTGAACCACCTGCCAAGCACAACGGAACAACCTGCCAGACACGCCAAAATCACCTGCGTGTTATGCCAGAACCACTTGGAGGACTCTCTGGGATGACCTGCCGGGCATGCCGGAACCACCTCTCAGACGTGCCAGAACCATGTGGCGGACAGTCCGGAATCACCTGTTGGGCATGCGCAACCACCTCTGAGACGTACCAGAACCACATGCCGTGCAGGCTGGAACCACCTACCGGACAGACCGGAATCACCTTTCGGGCATGCCGGAACCACCTGTCAGATGTGCCAGAAACACGTGCCGGAGACGCCGGAAGCACCTGCCGAGCACGTTGGAACCACCTGCTCAACTCGCCTGAACCACCTGCCGAACATGCCCAAATCACCTGCCGACTATGCCAGAACCACTTGGCGAACACTCCGGAATCACTTGCCGGGCATGCAGGAACCACCTCTCAGACATGCCAGAACCCCGTGCCAATGACCCCGGAAGCACCAGCCGAGCACGCCGGAACCACCTGCTCGACTCGCCAGAACCACCTGCCGATCACGCAAAAATCACCTGCCGGCTACGCCAAACCAGTTGGTGAACACTTTGGAATCACCTGCCAGGCTTGCTGGAACCACCTGCCAGTCATGCCAAAATCACCTGCCAACTACGCCAGAACCGCTTGGCGGACACTGCGGAAACACCTGTCGGGCCGGCTGGAACCACAGCTCAGACGTGCCAGAAACGTGTTCATGAGATGCTGGAACCACACCCCGAACAGACGGATACCACCTGCCAGAACCGCCTGAACCACCTGCTGAGCACGCCGGAACCACCTGCTCGACTCACCGGTACCACCTCCCTGACACGCCAAAATCACCTGCTGGGTATGCCAGAACCACTTGGCGGACACTCCGGAATCATCTGCCGGACATGCCGGAACCAGCTCTCAGACACACCAGAACCAAGTGCCGGAGACGCCGGAAGCACCTGCCGAGCATGCCGGAGCCACCTGCTCGACTCGCCAGAAACACCTGCCGGACACGCCAAAATCACCTGCCGGGTATGCCAGAACCACCTGGCGGACACTACGGAATCACCTGCCGCGCATGCCGGAACCAACTCTCAGACGTGCCGGAAGCACGTGCCAGACACGCCGGAAACACCTACCGGACAGAGCGGAACCACCTGCCAAGAACACCGGAGCCACCTGTTCGACTCGCTGGAACCACCTGCCGGACAGGCCAATATCAACTGCTGGCTATTCCAGAACCACCTGGGGGACAGTCCGGGATCACCTGCCAGCCATGGCGGAACCACCTCTCAGACGGACCAGAACCACCTGTCGGAGAAGCTGGAAACACGTCCTGGACAGACTGGAACCACGTGACGGCCATGCCTGAACCACCTGCCGAGCACGGCAGAACCACCTGCCGGACACGCCAAAATCACCTGCGGGCTACGCCAGAACCACTTGGACGACTCTCCGAAATGACCTGCCGGGCATGTTGGAACCACCTCTCAGACGTGCCAGAAGCACGTGGCGGACAGTCCGGAATCACCTGTTGGGCATACGCAACCACCTGTGAGACGTACCAGAACCACGTGCCGTGCACGCCGGAACCACCTAGCGGACAGACCGGAATCAACTTTCGGGCATGCCGGAACCACCAGTCAGATGTGCCAGAAACACGTGCCGGAGACGCCGGAAGCACCAGCCGAGCACGTCGCAACCACCTGCTCAACTCGCCTGAACCACCTGCCGGACACGCCAAAATCACCTGCCCGCTACACCAGCACCACTTCGGGGACAAGCCGGAATCACGTGAGGGGCATGCCGGCACAGCCTCTCAGACTGAACCTCGTGCCGGACACCACAGAACCACCTGCCGGACAGACCGGAACCACCTGCCGGACACGCGGAACCAGCGGCTCGACTCGCCGGAACCACCGCCGGACATGCAAAATGACCTGCCGGCTACGCCAGAACCACTTGGCGAACACTCCGGAATCACATGTCGGGCATGCCGGAACCGCCTCTCAGACTTGCCAGAACCATGTTCCGGACACGCTGGTACCACCGGCCGAGTATGCCGGAACCACCTGATCCACTCCCCAGAACCACCTGCTGGACACGCCAGAATCACCTGCCGACTACGCCAGAACCACTCGGCAGACACTCCGGAACCACCTGCCGGGCATGCCGGAACCACCTCTCAGAGGTGCCAGAACCACATGCCGAACACTCCAGAATCACCTGCCAGGCATGCCGGAACCACCTCTCAGAGGTGCCAGAACCACATGCCGGACACTCCCGAATTACCTGCCGGGCATGCCGGAACCATCTCTCAGACGTGCCAGACCATGATCCGGACACGCTGCTACCACCTGCCGAGCTCGCTGGAACCACCTGCTGTACACGCCAATATCACCTGCCAGCTGTGCCAGAACCACTTGGCGGACACCATGGAAACACCTGTCGGGCCAGCCGGAACCACCTCTCAGACGTGCCAGAACCATGAGCCTGAGATGGCGGAACCACTCCCCGAACAGACCGAAACCACCTGCCAGACCCGCCTGAAGCCCCTGGCAAGCACGCCTGATCCACCTGCTCAACTAGCCGGAACCAACTTCCTGACATTCCAAAATCACCTGCCGGCTACGCCACAACCATTTGGTTAACTCTTCGGAATCACCTGCCGGGCTGGCTCCAGAACCACACAGCAGACACTCCGGAATCACAGGCCAGGCATTCCGGAACCACCTCTCAGAGGTGCCAGAACCAAATGACGGACACTCCGGTATCACCTGCCGGGCATGCCGGAACCACCTCTCAGAGGTGCCAGAACCACATGCCGGACACTGCGGAATCACCTGCAGGGCATGCTGGAACCACATGCTGGACATGCCGGAACCACCTGCCGGACATGCCGGAACCACCTGCCGGACATTCCAGAACCACCGGCTCGACTCGCCGGAACCATTGCCGGACATGCAAAATCACCTGCCGGCTACGCCAGAACCACTTGGCGAACACTCCGGTATCACCTGCCGGGCATGCCGGAACCACCTCTCAGAGGTGCCAGAACCACATGCCGGACACTCCGGAATCACCTGCCGGGCATGCCGGAACCACCTGCCGGACATGCCGGAACCACATGCCGGACATGCCGGAACCACCGGCTCGACTCGCCGGAACCATTGCCGGACATGCAAAATCACCTGCCGGCTACGACAGAACCACTTGGCGAACACTCCGGAATCACCTGCCGGGCATGGCGGAACCACCTCTCAGACATGCCGGAACCACATGCCAATGTCACCGGAAGCACCTGCCGAGCAAGCCAGAACCACCTGCTCGACTCGCCAAAACCACCTGCTGGACACGCCAAAATCACCTGCCGGCTACGCCACAACCATTTGGTGAACGCTTCGGAATCACCTGCCGGGCTGGCTGGAACCACCTGCCGGTCACGCCAACATCACCTGCCAGCTATGCCAGAACCACTTGGCGGACACCATGGAAACACCTGTCGGGCCGGCCGGAACCACCTATCAGACGTGCCAGAACCATGTGCCTGAGATGCCGGAACCACACCCCGAACAGAGGAAACCACCTGCCAGACCCGCCTGAACCACCTGCCGAGCACGCCGGAACCGCCTACTCGACTCGCCGGAACCACCTACTTGACACGCTAAAATCACCTGCCGGGTATGCCACAACCACTTGGTGGACACTCCGGAATCATCTGCCGGACATGCCAGAACCAGCTCTCAGACACACCAGAACCACGTGCCAGACACGCCGGAAGCACCTGCTGAGCATGCCTGAGCCAAATGCTCGACTTGCAAGAAACACCTGCCTGACACGCCAAAATCACCTGCCGGGTACGCCAGAACCACGTGGCGGACACTCCGGAATCACCTGTCGGGCATGCCGGAACCAACTCTCAGACGTGCCAGAACCTCGTGCCGGTCACGCCAGAACCACCTGCCGGACAGACCGGAAACACCTGCTGGATACGCCGCAACCACCAGCTCGACTCGCCGGAACCACCGCCGGACATGCAAAATGACCTGCCGGCTATGCCAGAACCACTTGGCGAACACTCCGGAATCACCTGTCGGGCCTGCCCGAACCACCTCTCAGACTTGCAAAAACCATGGTCCGGACACGCCGGTACCACCTGCCGAGTATGCCGGAACCACCTGATCCACTCCCCAGAACCACCTAGTGGACACGCCAGAATCACCTGCCGACTACGCCAGAACCAGTCGGCAGACACTCCGGAACCACCTGCCGGGAAGCCGGAACCACCTCTCAGAGGTGCCAGAACCACATGCCCGAGACTCCGGTATCACCTGCCGGGCAAGCCGGAACCACCTCTCAGAGGTGCCAGAACCAAATGCCGGACACTCCGGAATCACCTGCCTGGCATGACGGAACCATCTCTCAGACGTGCCAGAACCATGTTCCGGAGACGCTGATACCACCTGCAGAGCTCGCCGGAACCACCTGCTGGACACGCCAAAATCACCTGCCAGCTACGCCAGAACCACACGGCAGACACTCCGGAATCACCTGCCGGGCTCTCTGGAACCACCTGCCGGTCACGCCAACATCACCTTTCAGCTATGCCAGAACCACTTGGCGGACACCATGGAAACACCTGTCGGGCCGACCGGAACCAACTCTCAGACGTGCCAGAACCTCGTGCCTGTCACGCCAGAACCACCTGCCGGACAGACCGGAAACACCTGCTGGATACGCCGCAGCCACAGGCTCGACTCGCCGGAACCACCGCCGGACACGCAAAATGACCTGCCGGTTATGCCAGAACCACTTGGCGAACACTCCGGAATCACCTGCCGGGCATGCCGGAACCACCTCTCAGAGGTGCCAGAACCACATGCCGGACACTCCCGAATCACCTGCCGGGCATGCCGGAACCATCTCTCAGACGTGCAAGAACCTTGTTCCGGACATGCTGGTACCACCTGCCGAGCTCGCCGGAACCACCTGCTGTACACACCAAAATCACCTGCCAGCTACGCCAGAACCACACGGCAGACACTCCGGAATCACCTGCCGGGCTGGCTGGAACCACCTGCCGGTCACGCCAACATCACCTTTCAGCTACGCCAGAACCACTTGGCGGACACTCCGGAAACACCTCTCTGGCCGGCCGTAACCACCTCTCAGACGTGCCAGAACCATGTGCCTGAGATGCCGGAACCACTCCCCAAACAGACCGAAACCACCTGCCAGACCCGCCTGAACCCCCTGGCGAGCACGACTGATCCACCTGCTCAACTAGCCGGAACCAACTTCCTGACATTCCAAAATCACCTGCCGGCTACACCACAACCATTTGGAGAACTCTTCCGAATCACCTGCCGGGCTGGCTCCAGAACCACTCGGCAGACACTCCGGAACCACCTGCCGGGCATGCCGGAACCAACTCTCACACGTGCCAGAACGTCGTGCCGGTCACGCCAGAACCACCTGCCGGACAGACCGGAAACACCTGCTGGACACGCCGGAACCACCGGCTCGACTCGGCGGAACCACCGCCGGACATGCAAAATGACCTGCCGGCTACGCCAGAACCACTTGGCGAACACTCCGGAATCACCTGTCGGGTGTGCTGGAACCACCCCTCAGACTTGCCAGAACCATGTTCTGGACACGCCGGTACCACCTGCCGAGTTGCCGGAACCACCTGGTCCACTCCCCAGAACCACCTAGTGGACACGCCAGAATCACCTGCCGACTACGCCAGAACCACTCGGCAGACACTCCGGAACCACCTGCCGGGCATGCCGGAACCACCTCTCAGAGGTGCCAGAACCACATGCCGGAGACTCCGGTATCACCTGCCGGGCATGCCGGAACCACCTCTCAGAGGTGCCAGAACCACATGCCGGACACTCCGGAATCACCTGCCTGGCATGACGGAACCATCTCTCAGACGTGCCAGAACCAAGTTCCGTACACGCTGGTACCACCTGCCGAGCTCGCCGGAACCACCTGCTGGACACGCCAAAATCACCTGCCAGCTACGCCACAACCATTTGGTGAACTCTTCGGAATCACCTGCCGGGCTGGCTCCAGAACCACTCGGCAGACTCTCCGGAAACACCTGCCGGGCATGCCGGAACCACCTCTCAGACATGCCGGAACCACATGCCAATGACACCGGAAGCACCTGCCAAGCATGCCAGAACCACCTGCTCGACTCGCCAAAACCACCTGCTGGACAGGCCAAAATCACCTGCTGGCAATGCCACAACCATTTGGTGAACTCTTCGGAATCACCTGCCGGGCTTGCTGGAACCACCTGCCGGTCACGCCAACATCACTTGCCAGCTATGCCAGAACCACTTGGCGGACACCATGGAAACACCCGTAGGGCCGGCCGGAACCACCTCTCAGACGTGCCAGAACCATGAGCCTGAGATGCCGGAACCAAACCCCGAACAGACCGAAACCACCTGCCAGACACGCCTGAACCCCCTGGCGAGCACGCCTGATCCACCTGCACAACTAGCCGGAACCAACTTCCTGACACGCCAAAATCACCTGCCAGGTACACAAGAACCACTTGGTGGACACTCCGGAATCATCTGCTGGAGATGCCAGAACCAGCTCTCAGACACACCAGAACCACGTGCCAGAGACGCTGGAAGCACCTGCTGAGCATGCCTCAGCCACCTGCTCGACTGGCAACATACACCTGTCAGACAGGCGTAAATCACCTACCGGGTACGCCAGAAACACTTGGCGGACGCTCCGGAATCACCTGTCGGGCGTGACGGAACCACATCTCAGACTTGCCAGAACCATGTTCTGGACACGCCGGTACCACCTGCCGAGTATGCGGGAACCAGCTGATCCACTCCCCAGAACCACCTAGTGGACATGCCAAAATCAACTGCCGGCTACGCCAGAACCACTCGGCAGACACTCCGGAATCACAGGCCAGGCATTCCGGAACCACCTCTCAGAGGTGCCAGAACCAAATGCCGGAGACTCCGGTACACCTGCCGGGCATGCCGGAACCACCTCTCAGAGGTGCCAGAACCACATGCCGGACACTCCGGAATCACCTGCCGGGCATGCTGTAACCACATGCTGCACATGCCGGAACCACCTGCCGGACATGCCGGAACCACCTGCCGGACATTCCGGAACCACCGGCTCGACTCGCCAGAACCATTGCCGGACATGCAAAATCACCTGCAGGCTACGCCAGAACCACTTGGCGAACACTCCGGTATCACCTGCCGGGCATGCCGGAACCACCTCACAGAGGTGCCAGAACCACATGCCGGACACTCCGGAATCACCTGCCGGGCATGCCGGAACCACCTGCCGGACATGCCGGAACCACATGCAGGACATGCCGGAACCACCGGCTCGACTCGCCGGAACCATTGCCGGACATGCAAAATCACCTGCTGGCTACGACAGAACCACTTGGCGAACACTCCGGAATCACCTGCCGGGCATGGCGGGACCACCTCTAAGACATGCCGGAAGCACATGCCAATGACACCGGAAGCACCTGCCGAGCAATCCAGAACCACCTGCTCGACTCGCCAAAACCACTTGCTGGACACGCCAAAATCACCTGCCGGCTACGCCACAACCATTTGGTGAACGCTTCGGAATCACCTGCCGGTCTGACTGGAACCACCTGCCGGTCACGCCAAAATAACCTGCCAGCTATGCCAGAACCACTTGGCGGACACCATGGAAACACCTGTCGGGCCGGCCGGAACCACCTATCAGACATGCCAGAACCATGTGCCTGAGATGCAGGAACCACACCCCGAACAGACCGAAACCACCTGCCAGACCCGCCTGAACCACCTGCCGAGCACGCCGGAACCGCCTACTCGACTCGCCGGAACCACCTACTTGGCACGCTAAAATCACCTGCCGGGTATGCCACAACCACTTGGTGGACACTCCGGAATCATCTGCCGGACATGCCGGAACCAGCTCTCAGACACACCAGAACCAAGTGCCGGAGACGCCGGAAGCACCTGCCGAGCATGCCGGAGCCACCTGCTCGACTCGCCAGAAACACCTGCCGGACACGCCAAAATCACCTGCCGGGTACGCCAGAACCACCTGGCGGACACTCCGAAACCACCTGTCGCGCATGCCGGAACCACCTCTCAGACGTGCCGGAAGCACGTGCCGGACACGCCGGAATCACCTACCAGACAGACCGGAACCACCTGCCGAGCACGCCGGAGCCACCTGTTCGACTCGCTGGAACCACCTGCCAGACAAGCCAATATCAACTGCTGGCTATGCCAGAACCACCTGGGGGACGGTCCGGAATCACCTGCCAGCCATGGCGGAACCACCTCTCAGACGTACCAGAACCACCTGCCGGAGGAGCTGGAAACACGTCCTGGACAGTCTGGAACCACCTGCCGGCCAAGCCTGAACCACCTGCCAAGCACAACGGAACAACCTGCCAGACACGCCAAAATCACCTGTGTGTTATGCCAGAACCACTTGGAGGACTCTCTGGGATGACCTGCCGGGCATGCCGGAACCACCTCTCAGACGTGCCAGAACCATGTGGCGGACAGTCCGGAATCACCTGTTGGGCATGCGCAACCACCTCTGAGACGTACCAGAACCACATGCCGTGCAGGCTGGAACCACCTACCGGACAGACCGGAATCACCTTTCGGGCATGCCGGAACCACCTGTCAGATGTGCCAGAAACACGTGCCGGAGACGCCGGAAGCACCTGCCAAGCACGTTGGAACCACCTGCTCAACTCGCCTGAACCACCTGCCGGACATGCCAAAATCACCTGCCGACTATGCCAGAACCACTTGGCGAACACTCCGGAATCACTTGCCGGGCATGCAGGAACCACCTCTCAGACATGCCAGAACCCCGTGCCAATGACCCCGGAAGCACCAGCCGAGCACGCCGGAACCACCTGCTCGACTCGCCAGAACCACCTGCCGATCACGCAAAAATCACCTGCCGGCTACGCCACAACCAGTTGGTGAACACTTTGGAATCACCTGCCAGGCTTGCTGGAACCACCTGCCAGTCATGCCAAAATCACCTGCCAACTACGCCAGAACCGCTTGGCGGACACTGCGGAAACACCTGTCGGGCCGGCTGGAACCACATCTCAGACGTGCCAGAAACGTGTTCATGAGATGCTGGAACCACACCCCGAACAGACGGATACCACCTGCCAGAACCGCCTGAACCACCTGCTGAGCACGCCGGAACCACCTGCTCGAATCACGGGTACCACCTCCCTGACACGCCAAAATCACCTGCTGGGTATGCCAGAACCACTTGGCGGACACTCCGGAATCATCTGCCGGACATGCCGGAACCAGCTCTCAGACACACCAGAACCAAGTGCGGGAGACTCAGGAAGCACCTGCCGAGCATGCCGGAGCCACCTGCTCGACTCGCCAGAAACACCTGCCGGACACACCAAAATCACCTGCCGGGTACGCCACAACCACCTGGCGGACACTCCGGAATCACCTGTCGCGCATGACGGAACCACCTCTCAGACGTGCCGGAAGCACGTGTCAGACACGCCGGAAACACCTACCGGACAGACCGGAACCACCTGCCAAGAACGCCGGAGCCACCTGTTCGACTCGCTGGAACCACCTGCCGGACAGGCCAATATCAACTGCTGGCTATGCCAGAACGACCTGGGGGACAGTCCGGGATCACCTGCCAGCCATGGCGGAACCACCTCTCAGTCGTACCAGAACCACCTGCCGGAGAAGCTGGAAACACGTCCTGGACAGACTGGAACCACGTGACGGCCATGCCTGAACCACCTGCCGAGCACGGCGGAACCACCTGCCGGACACGCCAAAATCACCTGCGGGCTACGCCAGAACCACTTGGACGACTCTCCGAAATGACCTGCCGGGCATGTTGGAACCACCTCTCAGACGTGCCAGAAGCACGTGGCGGACAGTCCGGAATCACCTGTTGGGCATACGCAACCACCTCTGACACGTACCAGAACCACGTGCCGTGCACGCCGGAACCACCTACCGGACAGACCGGAATCAACTTTTGGGCATTCCGGAACCACCAGTCAGATGTGCCAGAAACACGTGCCGGAGACGCCGGAAGCACCTGCCGAGCACGTCGCAACCACCTGCTCAACTCGCCTGAACCACCTGCCGGACACGCCAAAATCACCTGCCCGCTACACCAGCACCACTTCGGGGACAAGCCGGAATCACGTTAGGGGCATGCCGGCACAGCCTCTTAGACTGAACCTCGTGCCGGACACCACAGAACCACCTGCCGGACAGACCGGAACCACCTGCCGGACACGCCGGAACCACCGGCTCGACCCGCCGGAACGACCGCTGGACGTGCAAAATCACCTGCCGGCTACTCCGGAAACACTTGGCGAACACTCCGGAATCACCTTCCGGGCATGCCGGAACCACCTCTCAGATATGCCAGAACCACGTGCCAATGACCCCGGAAGCACCTGCCGAGCACGCCGGAACCACCTGCTCGACTCGCCAGAACCACCTGCCGGACACGCAAAAATCACCTGCCGGCTACGCCACAACCAATTGGGGAACACTTCGGAATCACCTGCCGGGCTTGCTGGAACCACCTGCCGGTCATGCCAAAATCACCTGCCAACTACACCAGTACCACTTGGCGGACACCTTGGAAACACCTGTCGGGCCGGCCGGAACCACATCTCAGACGTGCCAGAACCATGTGCATGAGATGCTGGAACCACACCCCGAACAGACGGAAAACACCTGCCAGTCCCGTCTGAACAACCTGCCGAGCACGCCGGAGCCACCTGCTCGACTCGCCGGAACCACCTACCTGACATGCCCAAATCACCAGCCGGGTATGCCAGAACCACTTGGCGGACACTCCGGAATCATCTGCCGGACATGCCGGAACCAGCTCTCAGACACACCAGAACCACGTGCCAGAGACGCCGGAAGCACCTGCCGAGCATGCCGGAGCCAACTGCTCGACTCGCTAGAAACACCTGCCGGACACGCCAAAATCACCTGCCGGGTACGCCAGAACCACCTGGCGGACACTCCGAAACCACCTGTCCCGCATGCCGGAACCACCTCTCAGACGTGCCGGAAGCACGTGCCGGACAAGCCGGAATCACCTACCGGACATACCGGAACCACCTGCCGAGCACGCCGGAGCCACCTGTTCGACTCGCTGGAACCACCTGCCGGACAGGCCAATATCAACTGCTGGCTATGCCAGAACCACCTGGGGTACGGTCCGGAATCACCTGCCAGCCATGGCGGAACCACCTCTCAGACGTACCAGAACCACCTGCCGGAGAAGCTGGAAACACGTCCTGGGCAGTCTGGAACCACCTGCCGGCCAAGCCTGAACCACCTGCCAAGCACAACGGAACAACCTGCCAGACATGCCAAAATCACCTGCGTGTTATGCCAGAACCACTTGGAGGACTCTCTGGGATGACCTGCCGGGCATGCCGGAACCACCTCTCAGACGTGCCACAACCATGTGGCGGACAGTCCGGAATCACCTGTTGGGCATGCGCAACCACCTCTGAGACGTACCAGAACCACATGCCGTGCAGGCTGGAACCACCTACCGGACAGACCGGAATCACCTTTCGGGCATGCCGGAACCACCTGTCAGATGTGCCAGAAACACGTGCCGGAGACGCCGGAAGCACCTGCCAAGCACGTTGGAACCACCTGCTCAACTCGCCTGAACCACCTGCCGGACATGCCAAAATCACCTGCCGACTATGCCAGAACCACTTGGCGAACACTCCGGAATCACTTGCCGGGCATGCAGGAACCACCTCTCAGACATGCCAGAACCCCGTGCCAATGACCCCGGAAGCACCAGCCGAGCACGCCGGAACCACCTGCTCGACTCGCCAGAACCACCTGCCGATCACGCAAAAATCACCTGCCGGCTACGCCACAACCAGTTGGTGAACACTTTGGAATCACCTGCCAGGCTTGCTGGAACCACCTGCCAGTCATGCCAAAATCACCTGCCAACTACGCCAGAACCGCTTGGCGGACACTGCGGAAACACCTGTCGGGCCGGCTGGAACCACATCTCAGACGTGCCAGAAACGTGTTCATGAGATGCTGGAACCACACCCCGAACAGACGGATACCACCTGCCAGAACCGCCTGAACCACCTGCTGAGCACGCCGGAACCACCTGCTCGAATCACGGGTACCACCTCCCTGACACGCCAAAATCACCTGCTGGGTATGCCAGAACCACTTGGCGGACACTCCGGAATCATCTGCCGGACATGCCGGAACCAGCTCTCAGACACACCAGAACCAAGTGCGGGAGACTCAGGAAGCACCTGCCGAGCATGCCGGAGCCACCTGCTCGACTCGCCAGAAACACCTGCCGGACACACCAAAATCACCTGCCGGGTACGCCACAACCACCTGGCGGACACTCCGGAATCACCTGTCGCGCATGACGGAACCACCTCTCAGACGTGCCGGAAGCACGTGTCAGACACGCCGGAAACACCTACCGGACAGACCGGAACCACCTGCCAAGAACGCCGGAGCCACCTGTTCGACTCGCTGGAACCACCTGCCGGACAGGCCAATATCAACTGCTGGCTATGCCAGAACGACCTGGGGGACAGTCCGGGATCACCTGCCAGCCATGGCGGAACCACCTCTCAGTCGTACCAGAACCACCTGCCGGAGAAGCTGGAAACACGTCCTGGACAGACTGGAACCACGTGACGGCCATGCCTGAACCACCTGCCGAGCACGGCGGAACCACCTGCCGGACACGCCAAAATCACCTGCGGGCTACGCCAGAACCACTTGGACGACTCTCCGAAATGACCTGCCGGGCATGTTGGAACCACCTCTCAGACGTGCCAGAAGCACGTGGCGGACAGTCCGGAATCACCTGTTGGGCATACGCAACCACCTCTGACACGTACCAGAACCACGTGCCGTGCACGCCGGAACCACCTACCGGACAGACCGGAATCAACTTTTGGGCATTCCGGAACCACCAGTCAGATGTGCCAGAAACACGTGCCGGAGACGCCGGAAGCACCTGCCGAGCACGTCGCAACCACCTGCTCAACTCGCCTGAACCACCTGCCGGACACGCCAAAATCACCTGCCCGCTACACCAGCACCACTTCGGGGACAAGCCGGAATCACGTTAGGGGCATGCCGGCACAGCCTCTTAGACTGAACCTCGTGCCGGACACCACAGAACCACCTGCCGGACAGACCGGAACCACCTGCCGGACACGCCGGAACCACCGGCTCGACCCGCCGGAACGACCGCTGGACGTGCAAAATCACCTGCCGGCTACTCCGGAAACACTTGGCGAACACTCCGGAATCACCTTCCGGGCATGCCGGAACCACCTCTCAGATATGCCAGAACCACGTGCCAATGACCCCGGAAGCACCTGCCGAGCACGCCGGAACCACCTGCTCGACTCGCCAGAACCACCTGCCGGACACGCAAAAATCACCTGCCGGCTACGCCACAACCAATTGGGGAACACTTCGGAATCACCTGCCGGGCTTGCTGGAACCACCTGCCGGTCATGCCAAAATCACCTGCCAACTACACCAGTACCACTTGGCGGACACCTTGGAAACACCTGTCGGGCCGGCCGGAACCACATCTCAGACGTGCCAGAACCATGTGCATGAGATGCTGGAACCACACCCCGAACAGACGGAAAACACCTGCCAGTCCCGTCTGAACAACCTGCCGAGCACGCCGGAGCCACCTGCTCGACTCGCCGGAACCACCTACCTGACATGCCCAAATCACCAGCCGGGTATGCCAGAACCACTTGGCGGACACTCCGGAATCATCTGCCGGACATGCCGGAACCAGCTCTCAGACACACCAGAACCACGTGCCAGAGACGCCGGAAGCACCTGCCGAGCATGCCGGAGCCAACTGCTCGACTCGCTAGAAACACCTGCCGGACACGCCAAAATCACCTGCCGGGTACGCCAGAACCACCTGGCGGACACTCCGAAACCACCTGTCCCGCATGCCGGAACCACCTCTCAGACGTGCCGGAAGCACGTGCCGGACAAGCCGGAATCACCTACCGGACATACCGGAACCACCTGCCGAGCACGCCGGAGCCACCTGTTCGACTCGCTGGAACCACCTGCCGGACAGGCCAATATCAACTGCTGGCTATGCCAGAACCACCTGGGGTACGGTCCGGAATCACCTGCCAGCCATGGCGGAACCACCTCTCAGACGTACCAGAACCACCTGCCGGAGAAGCTGGAAACACGTCCTGGGCAGTCTGGAACCACCTGCCGGCCAAGCCTGAACCACCTGCCAAGCACAACGGAACAACCTGCCAGACATGCCAAAATCACCTGCGTGTTATGCCAGAACCACTTGGAGGACTCTCTGGGATGACCTGCCGGGCATGCCGGAACCACCTCTCAGACGTGCCACAACCATGTGGCGGACAGTCCGGAATCACCTGTTGGGCATGCGCAACCACCTCTGAGACGTACCAGAACCACACGCCGTGCAGGCTGGAACCACCTACCGGACAGACCGGAATCACCTTTCGGGCATGCCGGAACCACCTGTCAGATGTGCCAGAAACACGTGCCGGAGACGCCGGAAGCACCTGCCAAGCACGTTGGAACCACCTGCTCAACTCGCCTGAACCACCTGCCGGACATGCCAAAATGACCTGCCGACTATGCCAGAACCACTTGGCGAACACTCCGGAATCACCTGCCGGGCATGCCGGAACCACCTGCCGGACATGCCGGAACCACATGCCGGACATGCCGGAACCACCGGCTCGACTCGCCTGAACCAATGCCGGACATGCAGAATCACCTGCTGGCTACGACAGAACCACTTGGTGAACACTCCGGAATCACCTGCCGGGCATGGCAGAACCACCTCTCAGACATGCCGGAACCACATGCCAATGACACCGGAAGCACCTGCCGAGCAAGCCAGAACCACCTGCTGGACACGCCAAAATGACCTCCCGGCTATGCCAGAACCACTTGGCGAACACTCCGGAATCACCTGTCGGGCCTGCCCGAACCACCTCTCAGACTTGCAAAAACCATGGTCCGGACACGCCGGTACCACCTGCCGAGTATGCCGGAACCACCTGATCCACTCCCCAGAACCACCTAGTGGACACGCCAGAATCACCTGCCGACTACGCCAGAACCAGTCGGCAGACACTCCGGAACCACCTGCCGGGCAGCCGGAACCACCTCTCAGAGGTGCCAGAACCACATGCCCGAGACTCCGGTATCACCTGCCGGGCAAGCCGGAACCACCTCTCAGAGGTGCCAGAACCAAATGCCGGACACTCCGGAATCACCTGCCTGGCATGACGGAACCATCTCTCAGACGTGCCAGAACCATGTTCCGGAGACGCTGATACCACCTGCAGAGCTCGCCGGAACCACCTGCTGGACACACCAAAATCACCTGCCAGCTACGCCAGAACCACACGGCAGACACTCCGGAATCACCTGCCGGGCTCTCTGGAACCACCTGCCGGTCACGCCAACATCACCTTTCAGCTATGCCAGAACCACTTGGCGGACACCATTGAAACACCTGTCGGGCCGGCCGGAACCAACTCTCAGACGTGCCAGAACCTCGTGCCTGTCACGCCAGAACCACCTGCCGGACAGACCGGAAACACCTGCTGGATACGCCGCAGCCACAGGCTCGACTCGCCGGAACCACCGCCGGACACGCAAAATGACCTGCCGGCTATGCCAGAACCACTTGGCGAACACTCCGGAATCACCTGTCGGGCCTGCCGGAACCACCGCTCAGACTTGCCAAAACCATGTTCCGGACACGCCGGTACCTCCTGCCGAGTATGCCGGAACCACCTGATCCACTCCCCAGAACCACCTGCTGGATACGCCAGAATCACCTGCCGGCTACTCCAGGACCACTTGGCAGACACTGCGTAACCAAGTCCCGGGCATGCCGGAACCATCTCTCAGAGGTGCCAGAACCGCATGCCGGACACTCCGGAATCACATGCGGGGCATGCCGGAACCACCTCTCAGAGGTGCCAGAACGACATGCCGGACACTCCCGAATCACCTGCCGGGCATGCCGGAACCATCTGTCAGACGTGCCAGAACCATGTGCCTGAGATGCCAGAGCCACACCCCGAACAGACGAAACCACCTGCCAGACCCGCCTGAACCACCTTCCGAGCACGCCGGAACCACCTACTCGACTCGCTGGAACCACCTACCTGACACGCTAAAATCACCTGCCGGGTATGCCACAACCACTTGGTGGACACTCCGGAATCATCTGCCGGACATGCCAGAACCAGCTCTCAGACAAACCAGAACCACGTGCCAGACATGCCGGAAGCACCTGCTGAGCATGCCTGAGCCAAATGCTCGACTTGCAAGAAGCAACTGCCAGACACGCCAAAATCACCTGCCGGGTACGCCAGAACCACATGGCGAACAGTCCGGAATCACCTGTCGTGCATGCCAGAACCACCTCTCAGACTTGCCAGAACCATGTTCAGGAAACGCCCGTACCACCTGCCGAGTATGCCGGAACCACCTGATCCACTCCCCAGAACCACCTGCAGGACACGCCAGAATCACCTGCCGGCTACGCCACAACCATTTGGTGAACTCTTCGGAATCACCTGCCAGGCTGGCTGGAACCACCTGCCGGTCACGCCAACATCACCTGCCAGCTATGCCAGAACCACTTGGCGGACACCATGGAAACACCTGTCGGGCCGGCCGGAACCACCTCTCAGACGTGCCAGGACCACGTGCCTGAGATGCCGGAACCACACCCCGAACAGACCGAAACCACCTGCCAGACCCGCCTGAACCACCTGCCGAGCACGCCGGAACCACCTACTCGACTCGCTGGAACCACCTACCTGACACGCTAAAATCACCTGCCGGGTATGCCACAACCACTTGGTGGACACTCCGGAATCATCTGCCGGACATGCCAGAACCAGCTCTCAGACACACCAGAACCACGTGCCAGACACGCCGGAAGCACCTGCTGAGCATGCCTGAGCCAAATGCTCGACTTGCAAGAAACACCTGCCAGACACGCCAAAATCACCTGCCGGGTACGCCAGAACCACATGCCGGACACTCCCGAATCACCTGTCGGGCATGCCGGAACCATCTCTCAGACGTGGCAGAACCTCGTGCCGGTCACGCCAGCAGCACCTGCCGGACACGCCGGAACCACCGGCTCGACTCGGCGGAACCACCGCCGGACATGCAAAATGACCTGCCGGCTACGCCAGAACCACTTGGCGAACACTCCGGAATCACCAGTCGGGTGTGCTGGAACCACCCCTCAGACTTGCCAGAACCATGTTCTGGACACGCCGGTACCACCTGCCGAGTTGCCGGAACCACCTGGTCCACTCCCCAGAACCACCTAGTGGACACACCAGAATCACCTGCCGACTACGCCAGAACCACTCGGCAGACACTCCGGAACCACCTGCCGGGCATGCCGGAACCACCTCTCAGAGGTGCCAGAACCACATGCCGGAGACTCCGGTATCACCTGCCGGGCATGCCGGAACCACCTCTCAGAGGTGCCAGAACCACATGCCGGACACTCCGGAATCACCTGCCTGGCATGACGGAACCATCTCTCAGACGTGCCAGAACCATGTTCCGTACACGCTGGTACCACCTGCCGATCTCGCCGGAACCACCTGCTGGGCACGCCAAAATCACCTGCCAGCTACGCCACAACCATTTGGTGAACTCTTCGGAATCACCTGCCGGGCTGGCTCCAGAACCACTCGGCAGACTCTCCGGAAACACCTGCCGGGCATGCCGGAACCACCTCTCAGACATGCCGGAACCACATGCCAATGACACCGGAAGCACCTGCCAAGCACGCCAGAACCACCTGCTCGACTCGCCAAAACCACCTGCTGGACAGGCCAAAATCACCTGCTGGCAATGCCACAACCATTTGGTGAACTCTTCGGAATCACCTGCCCGGCTTGCTGGAACCACCTGCCGGTCACGCCAACATCACTTGCCAGCTATGCCAGAACCACTTGGCGGACACCATGGAAACACCCGTCGGGCCGGCCGGAACCACCTCTCAGACGTGCCAGAACCATGAGCCTGAGATGCCGGAACCAAACCCCGAACAGACCGAAACCACCTGCCAGACCCGCCTGAACCCCCTGGCGAGCACGCCTGATCCTCTTGCTCAACTAGCCGGAACCAACTTCCTGACACGCCAAAATCACCTGCCAGGTATACAAGAACCACTTGGTGGACACTCCGGAATCATCTGCCGGACATGCCAGAACCAGCTCTCAGGCACACCAGAACCACGTGCCAGAGACGCCGGAAGCACCAGCTGAGCATGCCTCAGCCACCTGCTCGACTCGCAAGATACACCTGTCGGTCAGGCGAAAATCACCTGCCGGGTACGCCAGAAACACTTGGCGGACGCTCCGGAATCACCTGTCGGGCGTGACGGAACCACATCTCAGACTTGCCAGAACCATGTTCTGGACACGCCGGTACCACCTGCCGAGTATGCGGGAACCAGCTGATCCACTCCCCAGAACCACCTAGTGGACATGCCAAAATCAACTGCCGGCTACGCCAGAACCACTCGGCAGACACTCCGGAATCACAGGCCAGGCATTCCGGAACCACCTCTCAGAGGTGCCAGAACCAACTGCCGGACACTCCGGTATCACCTGCCGGGCATGCCGGAACCACCTCTCAGAGGTGCCAGAACCACATGCCGGACACTCCGGAATCACCTGCCGGGCATGCTGTAACCACATGCTGGACATGCCGGAACCACCTGCCGGACATGCCGGAACCACCTGCCGGACATTCCGGAACCACCGGCTCGACTCGCCAGAACCATTGCCGGACCTGCAAAATCACCTGCAGGCTACGCCAGAACCACTTGGCGAACACTCCGGTATCACCTGCCGGGCATGCCGGAACCACCTCTCAGAGGTGCCAGAACCACATGCCGGACACTCCGGAATCACCTGCCGGGCATGCCGGAACCACCTGCCGGACATGCCGGAACCACCGGCTCGACTCGCCGGAACCATTGCCGGACATGCAAAATCACCTGCCGGCTATGCCAGAACCACTTGGGGAACACTCCGGAATCACCTGCCGGGCATGGCGGAACCACCTCTCAGACTTCCCAGAGCCAAGTTCCGGACACGCCGGTACCACCTGCCGAGTATGCCGGAACCACCTGATCCACTACCCAAAACCACCTGCTGGATACGCCAGAATCACCTGCCGGCTACGCCAGAACCACTCGGCAGACACTCCATAACCAACTGCCGGGCATGCCGGAACCACCTCTCAGAGGCACCAGAACCACATGACGGACACTTCGGAATCACCTGCCGGGCATGCCGGAACCATCTCTCAGACGTGCCAGAACCATGTTCCGGACATGCCGGAACCACCTGCCGAGCTCGCCGGAAACACCTGCTGGACATGACAAAATCACCTGCCGGCTACGCCAGAACCACTCGGCAGACACTCCGGAATCACATGCCGGGCATTCTGGAACCACCTCTCACAGGTGCCAGAACCAAATGCTGGACACTCCGGTATCACCTGCCGGGCATGCCGGAACCACCTCTCAGAGGTGCCAGAACCACATGCCGGACACTCTGGAATCACCTGCCGGGCATGCCGGAACCACCGGCTCGACTCACCGTAACCATTGCCGGACATGCAAAATCACCTGCCGGCTACGCCAGAACCACTTGGCGAACACTCCGGAATCACCTGCCGGGCATGGTGGAACCACCTCTCAGACATGCCAGAACCACATGCCAATGACACCGGAAGCACCTGCCTAGCACGCCAGAACCACCTGCTCGACTCGCCAAAACCACCTGCTGGACACGCCAAAATCACCTGCCGGCTACGCCACAACCATTTGGTGAACGCTTCGGAATCACCTGCCGGGCTGGCTGTAACCACCTGCCGGTCACGCCAACATCACCTGCCAGCTATGCCAGAACCACTTGGCGGACACCATGGAAACACCTGTCGGGCCGGCCGGAACCACCTATCAGACGTGCCAGAACCATGTGCCTGAGTTGCCGGAACCACACCCCGAACAGACCGAAACCACCTGCCAGACCCGCATGAACCACCTGCCGAGCACGCCGGAACCGCCTTCTCGACTCGCCGGAACCACATACCTGACACGCTAAATTCACCTGCCGGGTATGCCACAACCACTTGGGGCACACTCCGGAATCATCTGCCGCACATGCCAGAACCAGCTCTCAGACACACCAGATCCACATGCCAGACACGCCGGAAGCACCTGCTGAGCATGCCTGAGCCAAATGCTCGACTTGCAAGAAACACCTGCCTGACACGCCAAAATCACCTGCCGGGTACGCCAGAACCACGTGGCGGACACTCCAGAATCACCTGTCGGGCATGCCGGAACCAACTCTCAGACGTGCCAGAACCTCGTGCCGGTCACGCCAGAACCACCTGCCGGACAGACGGGAAACACCTGCTCGATACGCCGCAACCACCGGCTCGACTCGGCGGAACCACCGCCGGACATGCAAGATGACCTGCCGGCTATGCCAGAACCACTTGGCGAACACTCCGGAATCACCTGTCGGGCCTGCCCGAACCACCTCTCAGACTTGCCAGAACCATGTTCCGGACACGCCGGTACCACCTGCCGAGTATGCCGGAACCACCTGATCCACTCCCCAGAACCACCTGCTGGATACGCCAGAATCACCTGCCAGCTACTCCAGAACCACTTGGCAGACACTCCGTAACCAACTGCCGGGCATGCCGGAACCACCTCTCAGAGGTGCCAGAACCGCATGCCGGACACTCCGGTATCACCTGCCGGGCATGCCGGAACCACCTCTCAGACGTGCCAGAACCACATGCTGGACACTCCGGAATCACCTGCAGGGCATGCTGGAACCACCTGCCGGTCACGCCAATATCACCTGCCAGCTATGCCAGAACCACTTGGCGGACACCATGGAAATACCAGTCGGGCCGGCCGGAACCACCTCTCAGACGTGCCAGAACCATGAGCCTGAGATGGCGGAACCACTACCCGAACAGACCGAAACTACCTGCCAGACCCGCCTGAAGACCCTGGCAAGCACGCCTGATCCACCTGCTCAACTAGCTGGAACCAACTTCCTGACACGCCAAAATCACCTGCCAGGTATACCAGAACCACTTGGTGGACACTCCGGAATCATCTGCCGGACATGCCAGAACCAGCTCTCAGATACACCAGAACCACGTGCCAGAGACGCCGGAAGCACCAGCTGAGCATGCCTGAGCCACATGCTCGACTCCCAAGATACACCTGTCGGACATGCCAAAATCACCTGCCGGGTACCCCAGAAACACTGGGCGGACGCTCCGGAATCACCTGTCGGGAGTGCGGGAACCACCTCTCAGACTTGCCAGAACCATGTTCTGGACACGCCGGTACCAACTGCCGAGTATGCCGGAACCAGCTGATCCACTCCCCAGAACCACCTAGTGGACACGCCAAAATCAACTGCCGGCTACGCCAGAACCACTCGGCAGACACTCCGGAATCACATGCCAGGCATTCCGGAACCACCTCTCAGAGGTGCCAGAAACAAATGCCGGAGACTCCGGTACACCTGCCGGGCATGTAGGAACCACCTCTCAGAGGTGCCAGAACCCCATGCCGGACACTCCGGAATCACCTGCAGGGCATGCTGGAACCACGTGCTGGACATGCCGGAACCACCTGCCGGACATGCCGGAACCACCTGCCGGACATGCCGGAACCACCTGCCGGGCATGCCGGAACCACCTGCCGGGCATGCCGGAGCCACCGGCTCGACTCGCCGGAACCATTGCCGGACATGCAAAATCACCTGCCGGCTATGCCAGAACCACTTGGGGAACACTCCGGAATCACCTGCCGGGCATGGCGGAACCACCTCTCAGACATGCCGGAACCACATGCCAATGACACCGGAAGCACCTGCCGAGCACGCCAGAACCACATGATCGACTCGCCAAAACCACCTGCTGGACATGCCAAAATCACCTTCCGGCTACGCCACAACCATTTGGTGAACACTTCGGAATCACCTGCCGGGCTGGCTGGAACCACCTGCCGGTCACGCCAACATCACCTGCCAGCTATGCCAGAACCACTTGGCGGACACCATGGAAACACCTGTCGGGCCGGCCGGAACCACCTATCAGACGTGCCAGAACCATGAGCCTGAGATGACGGAACCACACCCCGAACAGAAGTAACCACCTGCCAGACCCGCCTGAACCACCTCCCGAGCACTCTGGAACCACCTACTCGACTCGCTGGAACCACCTACCTGACACGCTAAAATCACCTGCTGGGTATGCCACAACCACTTCGTGGACACTCCGGAATCATCTGCCGGACATGCCAGAACCAGCTCTCAGACACACCAGAACCACGTGCCAGACACGCCGGAAGCACCTGCTGAGCATGCCTGAGCCAAATGCTCGACTTGCAAGAAACACCTGCCAGACACGCCAAAATCACCTGCCGGGTATGCCAGAACCACGTTGCGGACACTCCGGAATCACCTGTCGGGCATGCCGGAACCAACTCTCAGACGTGCCAGAACCTCGTGCCGGTCACGCCAGAACCACCTGCCGGACACGCCGGAACCAGCGGCTCGACTCGCCGGAACCACCGCCGGACATGCAAAATGACCTGCCGGCTACGCCTGAACCACTTGGCGAACACTCCGGAATCACATGTCGGGCATGCCGGAACCGCCTCTCAGACTTGCCAGAACCATGTTCCGGACACGCCGGTACCACCTGCCGAGTATGCCGGAACCACCTGATCCACTCCCCAGAACCACCTGCTGGACACGCCAGAATCTCCTGCCGACTACGCCAGAACCACTCGGCAGACACTCCGAAACCACCTGCCGGGCATGCCGGAACCACCTCTCAGATGTGCCAGAACCATGTTCCGGACACGCCGGTACCACCTGCCGAGCTCGCCGGAACCACCTGCTGGACACGCCAAAATCATGTGCCGGCTACGCCAGAACCACTCGGCAGACACTCCGGAATTACCTGCCGGGCTGGCTGGAACCACCTGCCGGTCACGCCAACATCATCTTTCAGCAACGCCAGAACCACTTGGCGGACACTCCGGAATCACCTGTCGGGCCGGCCACAACCTCATCTCAGACGTGCCAGAACCATGTGCCTGAGATGCCGGAACCACTCCCCGAACAGACCGAAACCACCTGCCAGACCCGCCTGAACCCCGTGGCGAGCACGCCTGATCCACCTGCTCAACTAGCCGGAACCAACTTCCTGACACACCAAAATCGCCTGACAGGTATACCAGAACCACTTGGTGGACACTCCGGAATCATCTGCCGGACATGCCAGAACCAGCTCTCAGACACACCACAACCACGTGCCAGAGACGCCGGAAGCACCAGCTGAGCATGCCTGAGCCACCTGCTCGACTTGCAAGAAACACCTGTCGGACATGCCAAAATCACCTGCCGGGTACGCCAGAAACACTTGGCAGACGCTCCGGAATCACCTGTCGGGCGTGCCGGAACTGCCTCTCAGACTTGCCAGAACCATGTTCCAGACACGCCGGTACCACCTGCCGAGTATGCCGGAACCACCTGATCCACTCCCCAGAACCACCTGCTGGACAGGCCAGAATCACCTGCCGACTACGCCAGAACCACTCGGCAGACACTCCGGAACCACCTGCCGGGCATGCCGGAACCACCTCTCAGAGGTGCCTGAACCACATGCCGAACACTCCAGAATCACCTGCCGGGCATGCCGGAACCACCTCTCAGAGGTGCCAGAACCATATGCCGGACACTCCCGAATTACCTGCCGGGCATGACGGAACCATCTCTCAGACGGGCCAGAACCATGATCCGGACACGCTGCTACCACCTGCCGAGCTCGCTGGAACCACCTGCTGGACACGCCAAAATCACCTGCCAGCTACACCAGAACCACAGGCAGACACTCCGGAATCACATGCCAGGCATTCCGGAACCACCTCTCAGAGGTGCCAGAACCAAATGCCGGAGACTCCGGTATCACCTGCCGGGCATGCTGGAACCACCTCTCAGAGGTGCCAGAACCACATGCCGGACACTCCGGAATCACCTGCCGGGCATGCCGGAACCACCTGCTGGACATGCAGGAATCACCTGCCGGACATGCCGGAACCACCGGCTCGACTCGCCGGAACCATTGCCGGACATGCAAAATCACCTGCCGGCTATGCCAGAACCACTTGGCGAACACTCCGGAATCACCTGCCGGGCATGGCGGAACCACCTCTCAGACATGCTGGAACCACATGCCAATGACACCGGAAGCACCTGCCAAGAACGCCAGGACCACCTGCTCGACTCGCCAAAACCACCTGCTGGACACGCCAAAATCACCTGCCGGCTACGCCACAACCATTTGGTGAACTCTTCGGAATCACCTGCCGGGCTGGCTGGAACCACCTGCCGGTCACGCCAATATCACCTGCCAGCTATGCCAGAACCACTTGGCGGACACCATGGAATCACCAGTCGGGCATGCCGGAACCGCCTCTCAGACTTGCCAGAACCATGTTCCTTAGACGCCGGTACCACCTGCCGAGTATGCCAGAAACAACTGATCCACTCCCCAGAACCACCTGCTGGACACGCCAGAATCACCTGCCGACTACGCCAGAACCACTCGGCAGACACTCCGGAACCAACTGCCGGGCATGCCGGAACCACCTCTCAGAGGTTCCAGAACCACTTGCCGAACACTCCAGAATCACCTGCCTGGCATGCCGGAACGACCTCTCAGAGGTGACAGAACCACATGCCGGACACTCCCGAATCACCTTCCGGGCATGCCGGAACCATCTCTCAGACGTGCCAGAACCATGTTCCGGACACGCTGGTACCACCTGCCGAGCTCGCCGGAACCACCTGCTGGACACGCCAAAATCATGTGCCGGCTACGCCAGAACCACACGGCAGACAATCCGGAAACACCTGCCGGGCTGGCTGGAACCACCTGCCGGTCACGCCAATATCACCTGCCAGATGTGCCAGAACCACTTGGCGGACACCATGGAAACACCTGTCGGGCCGGCTGGAACCACCTCTCAGACGTGCCAGAACCATGAGCCTGAGATGGCGGAACCACTCCCCGAACAGACCGAAACCAGCTGCCAGACCCGCCTGAACCCCCTGGCGAGCATGCCTGATCCACCTGCACAACTAGCCGGAACCAACTTCCTGACACGCCAAAATCACCTGCCAGGTATACAAGAACAACTTGGTGGACACTCCGGAACCATCTGCTGCAGATGCCAGAACCAGCTCTCAGACACACCAGAACCACGTGCCAGAGACGCTGGAAGCACCTGCTGAGCATGCCTCAGCCACCTGCTCGACTGGCAAGATACACCTGTCAGACAGGCGTAAATCACCTACCGGGTACGCCAGAAACACTTGGCGGACGCTCCGGAATCACCTGTCGGGCGTGACGGAACCACATCTCAGACTTGCCAGAACCATGTTCTGGACACGCCGGTACCACCTGCCGAGTATGCGGGAACCAGCTGATCCACTCCCCAGAACCACCTAGTGGACATGCCAAAATCAACTGCCGGCTACGCCAGAACCACTCGGCAGACACTCCGGAATCACAGGCCAGGCATTCCGGAACCACCTCTCAGAGGTGCCAGAACCAACTGCCGGACACTCCGGTATCACCTGCCGGGCATGCCGGAACCACCTCTCAGAGGTGCCAGAACCACATGCCGGACACTCCGGAATCACCTGCCGGGCATGCTGTAACCACATGCTGGACATGCCGGAACCACCTGCCGGACATGCCGGAACCACCTGCCGGACATTCCGGAACCACCGGCTCGACTCGCCAGAACCATTGCCGGACCTGCAAAATCACCTGCAGGCTACGCCAGAACCACTTGGCGAACACTCCGGTATCACCTGCCGGGCATGCCGGAACCACCTCTCAGAGGTGCCAGAACCACATGCCGGACACTCCGGAATCACCTGCCGGGCATGCCGGAACCACCTGCCGGACATGCCGGAACCACCGGCTCGACTCGCCGGAACCATTGCCGGACATGCAAAATCACCTGCCGGCTATGCCAGAACCACTTGGGGAACACTCCGGAATCACCTGCCGGGCATGGCGGAACCACCTCTCAGACTTCCCAGAGCCAAGTTCCGGACACGCCGGTACCACCTGCCGAGTATGCCGGAACCACCTGATCCACTACCCAAAACCACCTGCTGGATACGCCAGAATCACCTGCCGGCTACGCCAGAACCACTCGGCAGACACTCCATAACCAACTGCCGGGCATGCCGGAACCACCTCTCAGAGGCACCAGAACCACATGACGGACACTTCGGAATCACCTGCCGGGCATGCCGGAACCATCTCTCAGACGTGCCAGAACCATGTTCCGGACATGCCGGAACCACCTGCCGAGCTCGCCGGAAACACCTGCTGGACATGACAAAATCACCTGCCGGCTACGCCAGAACCACTCGGCAGACACTCCGGAATCACATGCCGGGCATTCTGGAACCACCTCTCACAGGTGCCAGAACCAAATGCTGGACACTCCGGTATCACCTGCCGGGCATGCCGGAACCACCTCTCAGAGGTGCCAGAACCACATGCCGGACACTCTGGAATCACCTGCCGGGCATGCCGGAACCACCGGCTCGACTCACCGTAACCATTGCCGGACATGCAAAATCACCTGCCGGCTACGCCAGAACCACTTGGCGAACACTCCGGAATCACCTGCCGGGCATGGTGGAACCACCTCTCAGACATGCCAGAACCACATGCCAATGACACCGGAAGCACCTGCCTAGCACGCCAGAACCACCTGCTCGACTCGCCAAAACCACCTGCTGGACACGCCAAAATCACCTGCCGGCTACGCCACAACCATTTGGTGAACGCTTCGGAATCACCTGCCGGGCTGGCTGTAACCACCTGCCGGTCACGCCAACATCACCTGCCAGCTATGCCAGAACCACTTGGCGGACACCATGGAAACACCTGTCGGGCCGGCCGGAACCACCTATCAGACGTGCCAGAACCATGTGCCTGAGTTGCCGGAACCACACCCCGAACAGACCGAAACCACCTGCCAGACCCGCATGAACCACCTGCCGAGCACGCCGGAACCGCCTTCTCGACTCGCCGGAACCACATACCTGACACGCTAAATTCACCTGCCGGGTATGCCACAACCACTTGGGGCACACTCCGGAATCATCTGCCGCACATGCCAGAACCAGCTCTCAGACACACCAGATCCACATGCCAGACACGCCGGAAGCACCTGCTGAGCATGCCTGAGCCAAATGCTCGACTTGCAAGAAACACCTGCCTGACACGCCAAAATCACCTGCCGGGTACGCCAGAACCACGTGGCGGACACTCCAGAATCACCTGTCGGGCATGCCGGAACCAACTCTCAGACGTGCCAGAACCTCGTGCCGGTCACGCCAGAACCACCTGCCGGACAGACGGGAAACACCTGCTCGATACGCCGCAACCACCGGCTCGACTCGGCGGAACCACCGCCGGACATGCAAGATGACCTGCCGGCTATGCCAGAACCACTTGGCGAACACTCCGGAATCACCTGTCGGGCCTGCCCGAACCACCTCTCAGACTTGCCAGAACCATGTTCCGGACACGCCGGTACCACCTGCCGAGTATGCCGGAACCACCTGATCCACTCCCCAGAACCACCTGCTGGATACGCCAGAATCACCTGCCAGCTACTCCAGAACCACTTGGCAGACACTCCGTAACCAACTGCCGGGCATGCCGGAACCACCTCTCAGAGGTGCCAGAACCGCATGCCGGACACTCCGGTATCACCTGCCGGGCATGCCGGAACCACCTCTCAGACGTGCCAGAACCACATGCTGGACACTCCGGAATCACCTGCAGGGCATGCTGGAACCACCTGCCGGTCACGCCAATATCACCTGCCAGCTATGCCAGAACCACTTGGCGGACACCATGGAAATACCAGTCGGGCCGGCCGGAACCACCTCTCAGACGTGCCAGAACCATGAGCCTGAGATGGCGGAACCACTACCCGAACAGACCGAAACTACCTGCCAGACCCGCCTGAAGACCCTGGCAAGCACGCCTGATCCACCTGCTCAACTAGCTGGAACCAACTTCCTGACACGCCAAAATCACCTGCCAGGTATACCAGAACCACTTGGTGGACACTCCGGAATCATCTGCCGGACATGCCAGAACCAGCTCTCAGATACACCAGAACCACGTGCCAGAGACGCCGGAAGCACCAGCTGAGCATGCCTGAGCCACATGCTCGACTCCCAAGATACACCTGTCGGACATGCCAAAATCACCTGCCGGGTACCCCAGAAACACTGGGCGGACGCTCCGGAATCACCTGTCGGGAGTGCGGGAACCACCTCTCAGACTTGCCAGAACCATGTTCTGGACACGCCGGTACCAACTGCCGAGTATGCCGGAACCAGCTGATCCACTCCCCAGAACCACCTAGTGGACACGCCAAAATCAACTGCCGGCTACGCCAGAACCACTCGGCAGACACTCCGGAATCACATGCCAGGCATTCCGGAACCACCTCTCAGAGGTGCCAGAAACAAATGCCGGAGACTCCGGTACACCTGCCGGGCATGTAGGAACCACCTCTCAGAGGTGCCAGAACCCCATGCCGGACACTCCGGAATCACCTGCAGGGCATGCTGGAACCACGTGCTGGACATGCCGGAACCACCTGCCGGACATGCCGGAACCACCTGCCGGACATGCCGGAACCACCTGCCGGGCATGCCGGAACCACCTGCCGGGCATGCCGGAGCCACCGGCTCGACTCGCCGGAACCATTGCCGGACATGCAAAATCACCTGCCGGCTATGCCAGAACCACTTGGGGAACACTCCGGAATCACCTGCCGGGCATGGCGGAACCACCTCTCAGACATGCCGGAACCACATGCCAATGACACCGGAAGCACCTGCCGAGCACGCCAGAACCACATGATCGACTCGCCAAAACCACCTGCTGGACATGCCAAAATCACCTTCCGGCTACGCCACAACCATTTGGTGAACACTTCGGAATCACCTGCCGGGCTGGCTGGAACCACCTGCCGGTCACGCCAACATCACCTGCCAGCTATGCCAGAACCACTTGGCGGACACCATGGAAACACCTGTCGGGCCGGCCGGAACCACCTATCAGACGTGCCAGAACCATGAGCCTGAGATGACGGAACCACACCCCGAACAGAAGTAACCACCTGCCAGACCCGCCTGAACCACCTCCCGAGCACTCTGGAACCACCTACTCGACTCGCTGGAACCACCTACCTGACACGCTAAAATCACCTGCTGGGTATGCCACAACCACTTCGTGGACACTCCGGAATCATCTGCCGGACATGCCAGAACCAGCTCTCAGACACACCAGAACCACGTGCCAGACACGCCGGAAGCACCTGCTGAGCATGCCTGAGCCAAATGCTCGACTTGCAAGAAACACCTGCCAGACACGCCAAAATCACCTGCCGGGTATGCCAGAACCACGTTGCGGACACTCCGGAATCACCTGTCGGGCATGCCGGAACCAACTCTCAGACGTGCCAGAACCTCGTGCCGGTCACGCCAGAACCACCTGCCGGACACGCCGGAACCAGCGGCTCGACTCGCCGGAACCACCGCCGGACATGCAAAATGACCTGCCGGCTACGCCTGAACCACTTGGCGAACACTCCGGAATCACATGTCGGGCATGCCGGAACCGCCTCTCAGACTTGCCAGAACCATGTTCCGGACACGCCGGTACCACCTGCCGAGTATGCCGGAACCACCTGATCCACTCCCCAGAACCACCTGCTGGACACGCCAGAATCTCCTGCCGACTACGCCAGAACCACTCGGCAGACACTCCGAAACCACCTGCCGGGCATGCCGGAACCACCTCTCAGATGTGCCAGAACCATGTTCCGGACACGCCGGTACCACCTGCCGAGCTCGCCGGAACCACCTGCTGGACACGCCAAAATCATGTGCCGGCTACGCCAGAACCACTCGGCAGACACTCCGGAATTACCTGCCGGGCTGGCTGGAACCACCTGCCGGTCACGCCAACATCATCTTTCAGCAACGCCAGAACCACTTGGCGGACACTCCGGAATCACCTGTCGGGCCGGCCACAACCTCATCTCAGACGTGCCAGAACCATGTGCCTGAGATGCCGGAACCACTCCCCGAACAGACCGAAACCACCTGCCAGACCCGCCTGAACCCCGTGGCGAGCACGCCTGATCCACCTGCTCAACTAGCCGGAACCAACTTCCTGACACACCAAAATCGCCTGACAGGTATACCAGAACCACTTGGTGGACACTCCGGAATCATCTGCCGGACATGCCAGAACCAGCTCTCAGACACACCACAACCACGTGCCAGAGACGCCGGAAGCACCAGCTGAGCATGCCTGAGCCACCTGCTCAACTTGCAAGAAACACCTGTCGGACATGCCAAAATCACCTGCCGGGTACGCCAGAAACACTTGGCAGACGCTCCGGAATCACCTGTCGGGCGTGCCGGAACTGCCTCTCAGACTTGCCAGAACCATGTTCCAGACACGCCGGTACCACCTGCCGAGTATGCCGGAACCACCTGATCCACTCCCCAGAACCACCTGCTGGACAGGCCAGAATCACCTGCCGACTACGCCAGAACCACTCGGCAGACACTCCGGAACCACCTGCCGGGCATGCCGGAACCACCTCTCAGAGGTGCCTGAACCACATGCCGAACACTCCAGAATCACCTGCCGGGCATGCCGGAACCACCTCTCAGAGGTGCCAGAACCATATGCCGGACACTCCCGAATTACCTGCCGGGCATGACGGAACCATCTCTCAGACGGGCCAGAACCATGATCCGGACACGCTGCTACCACCTGCCGAGCTCGCTGGAACCACCTGCTGGACACGCCAAAATCACCTGCCAGCTACACCAGAACCACAGGCAGACACTCCGGAATCACATGCCAGGCATTCCGGAACCACCTCTCAGAGGTGCCAGAACCAAATGCCGGAGACTCCGGTATCACCTGCCGGGCATGCTGGAACCACCTCTCAGAGGTGCCAGAACCACATGCCGGACACTCCGGAATCACCTGCCGGGCATGCCGGAACCACCTGCTGGACATGCAGGAATCACCTGCCGGACATGCCGGAACCACCGGCTCGACTCGCCGGAACCATTGCCGGACATGCAAAATCACCTGCCGGCTATGCCAGAACCACTTGGCGAACACTCCGGAATCACCTGCCGGGCATGGCGGAACCACCTCTCAGACATGCTGGAACCACATGCCAATGACACCGGAAGCACCTGCCAAGAACGCCAGGACCACCTGCTCGACTCGCCAAAACCACCTGCTGGACACGCCAAAATCACCTGCCGGCTACGCCACAACCATTTGGTGAACTCTTCGGAATCACCTGCCGGGCTGGCTGGAACCACCTGCCGGTCACGCCAATATCACCTGCCAGCTATGCCAGAACCACTTGGCGGACACCATGGAATCACCAGTCGGGCATGCCGGAACCGCCTCTCAGACTTGCCAGAACCATGTTCCTTAGACGCCGGTACCACCTGCCGAGTATGCCAGAAACAACTGATCCACTCCCCAGAACCACCTGCTGGACACGCCAGAATCACCTGCCGACTACGCCAGAACCACTCGGCAGACACTCCGGAACCAACTGCCGGGCATGCCGGAACCACCTCTCAGAGGTTCCAGAACCACTTGCCGAACACTCCAGAATCACCTGCCTGGCATGCCGGAACGACCTCTCAGAGGTGACAGAACCACATGCCGGACACTCCCGAATCACCTGCCGGGCATGCCGGAACCATCTCTCAGACGTGCCAGAACCATGTTCCGGACACGCTGGTACCACCTGCCGAGCTCGCCGGAACCACCTGCTGGACACGCCAAAATCATGTGCCGGCTACGCCAGAACCACACGGCAGACAATCCGGAAACACCTGCCGGGCTGGCTGGAACCACCTGCCGGTCACGCCAATATCACCTGCCAGATGTGCCAGAACCACTTGGCGGACACCATGGAAACACCTGTCGGGCCGGCTGGAACCACCTCTCAGACGTGCCAGAACCATGAGCCTGAGATGGCGGAACCACTCCCCGAACAGACCGAAACCACCTGCCAGACTCGCCTAAAGCCCCTGGCGAGCACGCCTGATCCACCTGCTCAACTAGCCGGAACCAAGTTCCTGACATTCCAAAATCACCTGCCGGCTACGCCACAACCATTTGGTGAACTCTTCGGAATCACCTGCCGGGCTGGCTCCAGAACCACTCGGCAGACACTCCGGAACCACCTGCCGGGCATGCCGGAACCACCTCTCAGACATGCCGGAACCACATGCCAATGACACCGGAAGCACCTGCCGAGCACGCCAGAACCACCTGCTCGACTAGGCAAAACCACCTGCTGGACACGTCAAAATCACCTGCCGGGTACGCCAGAACCACCTGGCGGACACTCCGGAATCACCTGTCGGGAATGCCGGAACCAACTCTCAGATGTGCCAGAACCTCGTGCCGGTCACGCCAGAACCACCTGCCGGACACGCCGGAACCACCGGCTCGACTCGCCGGAACCACCGCCGGACATGCAAAATGACCTGCCGGCTACGCCAGAACCACTTGGCGGACGCTCCGGAATCACCTGTCGGGCGTGCCGGAACCACCTCTCAGACTTGCCAGAACCATGTTCTGGACACGCCGGTACCGCCTGCTGAGTATGCCGGAACGAGCTGATCCACTCCCAGAACCACCTAGTGGACATGCCAAAATCAACTGCCGGCTACGCCAGAACCTCTCGGCAGACACTCCGGAATCACAGGCCAGGCATTCCGGAACCACCTCTCAGAGGTGCCAGAACCAAATGCCGGAGACTCCGGTATCACCTGCCGGGCATGCCGGAACCACCTCTCAGAGGTGCCAGAACCACATGCCGGACACTCCGGAATCACCTGCAGGGCATGCTGGAACCACGTGCTGGACATGCCGGAACCACCTGCCGGACATGCCGGAACCACCTGCCGGACATTCCGGAACCACCGGCTCGACTCGCGGGAACCATTGCCGGACATGCAAAATCACCTGCCGGCTACGCCAGAACCACTTGGCGAACAATCCGGTATCACCTGCCGGGCATGCCGGAACCACCTCTCAGAGGTGACAGAACCACATGCCGGACACTCCGGAATCACCTGCCGGGCATGCCGGAACCACCTGCCGGACATGCCGGAACCACCGGCTCGACTCGCCGGAACCATTGCCGGACATGCAAAATCACCTGCCGGCTACGCCAGAACCACTTGGCGAACACTCCGGAATCACATGCCGGGCATGGCGGAACCACCTCTCAGACATGCCGGAACCACATGCCAATGACACCGGAAGCACCTGCCGAGCACGCCAGAACCACCTGCTCGACTCGCCAAATCCACCTGCTTGACACGCCAAAATCACCTGCCGGCTACGCCACAACCATTTGGTGAACTCTTCGGAATCACCTGCCGGGCTTGCTGGAACCACCTGCTGGTCACGCCAACATCACCTGCCAGCTATGCCAGAACCACTTGGCGGACACCTGGAAACACCTGTCGGGCCGGCCGGAACCACCTCTCAGACGTGCCAGAACCATGAGCCTGAGATGCCGGAACCACTCCCCGAACAGACCGAAACCACCTGCCAGACCCGCCTGAAGCCCCTGGCAAGCACGCCTGAGCCACCTGCTCAACTAGCTGGAACCAACTTCCTGACACGCCAAAATCACCTGCCAGGTATACAAGAACCACTTGGTGGACACTCCGGAATCATCTGCCGGACATGCCAGAACCAGCTCTCAGACACACCAGAACCACGTGCCAGAGACGCCGGAAGCACCAGCTGAGCATGCCTGAGCCACCTGCTCGACTCGCAAGATACACCTGTCGGACATGCCAAAATCACCTGCCGGGTACGCCAGAAACACTGGGCGGACGCTCCGGAATCACCTGTCGGGCGTGCCGGAACCACCTCTCAGACTTGCCAGAACCATGTTCTGGACACGCCGGTACCACCTGCCGAGTATGCCGGAACCAGCTGATCCACTCCCCAGAACCACCTAGTGGTCACGCCAAAATCAACTGCCGGCTACGCCAGAACAACTCAGCAGACACTCCGGAATCACAGGCCAGGCATTCCGGAACCACCTCTCAGAGGTGCCAGAACCAAATGTCGGACACTCCGGTATCACCTGCCGGGCATGCCGGAACCACCTCTCAGAGGTGCCAGAACCACATGCCGGACACTCCGGAATCACCTGCAGGGCATGCTGGAACCACATGCTGGACATGCCGGAACCACCTGCCGGACATGCCGGAACCACCCGCCGGACATTCCGGAACCACCGGCTCGACTCGCCGGAACCATTGCCGGACATGCAAAATCACCTGCCAGCTACGCCAGAACCACTTGGCGAACACTCCGGTATCACCTGTCGGGCATGCCGGAACTACCTCTCAGAGGTGCCAGAACCGTATGCCGGACACTCCGGAATCACCTGCCGGGCATGCCGGAACCACCTGCCGGACATGCCGGAACCACATGCCGGACATGCCGGAACCACCGGCTCGACTCGCCGGAACCATTGCCGGACATGCAAAATCACCTGCCGGCTATGCCAGAACCACTTGGGGAACACTCCGGAAACACCTGCCGGGCATGGTGGAACCACCTCTAAGACATTCTGGAACCACATGCCAATGACACCGGAAGCACCTGCCGAGCACGCCAGAACCACCTGCTCGACTCGCCAAAACCACCTGCTGGACACGCCAAAATCACCTGCCGGCTACGCCACAACCATTTGGTGACCGCTTCGGAATCACCTGCCGGGCTGGCTGGAACCACCTGCCGGTCACGCCAACATCACCTGAAAGCTATGCCAGAACCACTTGGCGGACACCATGGAAACACCTGTCGGGCCGGCCGGAACCACCTATCAGACGTGCCAGGACCACGTGCCTGAGATGCCGGAACCACACCCCGAACAGACCGAAACCACCTGCCAGACCCACCTGAACCACCTGCCGAGCACCCCGGAACCGCCTACTCGACTCGCCGGAACCACCTACCTGACACGCTAAAATCACCTGCCGGGTATGCCACAACCACTTGGTGGACACTCCGGAATCATCTGCCGGACATGCCAGAACCAGCTCTCAGACTCACCAGAACCACGTGCCAGACACGCCGGAAGCACCTGCTGAGCATGCCTGAGCCAAATGCTCGACTTGAAAGAAACACCTGCCTGACACGAAAAATCACCTGCCGGGTACGCCAGAACCACGTGGCGGACACTCCGGAATCACCTGTCGGGCATGCCGGAACCAACTCTCAGACGTGCCAGAACCTCGTGCCGGTCACGCCAGAACCACCTGCCGGACAGACCGGAAACACCTGCTGGATACGCCGCAACCACCGGCTCGACTCGCCGGAACCACCGCCGGACATGCAAAATGACCTGCCGGCTATGCCAGAACCACTTGGCGAACACTCCGGAATCACCTGTTGGGCCTGCCCGAACCACCTCTCAGACTTGCCAAAACCATGTTCCGGACACGCCGGTACCACCTGCCGAGTATGCCGGAACCACCTGATCCACTCCCCAGAACCACCTGCTGGATACGCCAGAATCACCTGCCGGCTACTCCAGAACCACTTGGCAGACACTCCGTAACCAACAGCCGGGCATGCCGGAACCACCTCTCAGAGGTGCCAGAACCGCATGCCGGACACTCCGGAATCACCTGCCGGGCATGCCGGAACCACCTCTCAGAGGTGCCAGAACCACATGCCGGACACTCCCGAATCACCTGCCGGGCATGCCGGAACCATCTGTCAGACGTGCCAGAACCATGTGCCTGAGATGCCGGAACCACACCCCGAACAGACGAAACCACCTGCCAGACCAGCCTGAACCATCTTCCGAGCAAGCCGAAACCACCTACTCGACTCGCTGGAACCACCTACCTGACACGCTAAAATCACCTGCCGGGTATGCCACAACCACTTGGTGGACACTCCGGAATCATCTGCCGGACATGCCAGAACCAGCTCTCAGACACACCAGAACCACGTGCCAGACACGCCGGAAGCACCTGCTGAGTATGCCGGAGCCAAATGCTCGACTTGCAAGAAGCACCTGCCAGACACGCCAAAATCACCTGCCGGGTACGCCAGAACCATGTTGCGGACACTCCGGAATCACCTGTCGGGCATGCCGGAACCGCCTCTCAGACTTGCCAGAACCATGTTCCGGACACGCCGGTACCACCTGCCGAGTATGCCGGAACCACCTTATCCACTCCCCACAACCACCAGCTGGACACGCCAGAATCACCTGCCGACTACGCCAGAACCACTCGGCAGACACTCCGGAACCACCTGACGGGCATGCCGGAACCACCTATCAGAGGTGCCAGAACCAAATGCCGGACACTCCGGAATCACCTGCCGGGCATGCCGGAACCACCTCTCAGAGGTGCCCGAACCACATGCCGGACACTCCGGAATCACCTGCCTGGCATGACGGAACCATCTCTCAGACGTGCCAGAACCATGTTCCGGACACGCTGGTACCACCTGCCGAGCTCTCCGGAACCACCTGCTGGACACGCCAAAATCTCCTGCCGGCTACACCAGAACCTCTCGGCAGACACTCCGGAATCACCTGCCGGGCTGGCTGGAACCAACTATCAGACGTACCAGAACCTCGTGCCGGTCACGCCAGAACCACCTGCCGGACAGACCGGAAACACCTGCTGGATACGCCGCAACCACCGGCTCGACTCGCCGGAACCACAGCCGGACATGCAAAATGACCTGCCGGCTACGCCAGAACCACTTGGCGAACACTGCGGAATCACCTGTCGGGCATGCCGGAACCACCTCTCAGACTTGCCAGAACCATGTTCCGGACGCGCCGGTACGACCTGCCGAGTATGCCAGAATCACCTGATCCACTCCCCAGAACCACCTGCTGGATACACCTGAATCACCTGCCGGCAACTCCAGAACCACTCGGCAGACACTCCGTAACCAACTGCCGGGCATGCCGGAACCACCTCTCAGAGGTGCCAGAACCACATGCCGGACACTCCGGAATCACCTGCCGGGCATGCCGGAACCATCTCTCAGAATTGCCAGAACCATGTTCCGGACATGCCGGAACCACCTGCCGAGCTTGCCGGAACCACCTGCTGGACACGCCAAAATCACCTGCCGGCTACGCCAGAACCACTCGGCAGACACTCGGGAATCACATGCCAGGCATTCCGGAACCACGTCTCAGAGGTGCCAGAACCAAATGCCGGACACTCCGGAATCACCTGCCGGGCATGCCGGAACCACCTCTCAGAGGTGCCAGAACCACATGCCGGAGACTCCCGAATCACCTGCCGGGCATGCCGGAACCATCTGTCAGACGTGCCAGAACCATGTGCCTGAGATGCCGGAACCACACCCCGAACAGACCGAAACCACCTGCCAGACCGGCCTGAACCACCTTCCGAGCACGCCGGAACCACCTACTCGACTCGCTGGAACCACCTACCTGACACGCTAAAATCACCTGCCGGGTATGCCACAACCACTTGGTGGACACTCCGGAATCATCTGCCGGACATGCCAGAACCAGCTCTCAGACAAACCAGAACCACGTGCCAGACATGCCGGAAGCACCTGCTGAGCATGCCTGAGCCAAATGCTCGACTTGCAAGAAGCACCTGCCAGACACGCCAAAATCACCTGCCGGGTACGCCAGAACCATGTGGCGGACACTCCGGAATCACCTGTTGGGCATGCCGGAACCGCCTCTCAGACTTGCCAGAACCATGTTCCGGACACGCCGGTACCACCTGCCGAGTATGCCGGAACCACCTGATCCACTCCCCACAACCACCAGCTGGACACGCCAGAATCACCTGCCGACTACGCCAGAACCACTCGGCAGACACTCCGGAACCACCTGCCGGGCATGCCGGAACCACCTCTCAGAGGTGCCAGAACAACATGCCGGACACTCCCGAATCAGCTGCCGGGCATGCCGGAACCATCTCTCAGACCTTCAAGAACCTTGTTCCGGACATGCTGGTACCACCTGCCGAGCTCGCCGGAACCACCTGCTGTACACGCCAAAATCACCTGCCAGCTACGCCAGAACCACATGGCAGACACTCCGGAATCACCTTCCGGGCTGGCTGGAACCACCTGCCGGTCACGCCAACATCACCTTTCAGCTACGCCAGAACCACTTGGCGGACACTCCGGAAACACCTCTCCGGCCGGCCGGAACCACCTCTCAGACGTGCCAGAACCATGTGCCTGAGATGCCGGAACCACTCCCCGAACAGACCGAAACCACCTGATAGACCCGCCTGAACCCCCTGGCGAGCACGCCTGATCCACCTGCTCAACTAGCCGGAACCAACTTCCTGACATTCCAAAATCACCTGCCGGCTACGCCACAACCATTTGGTGAACTCTTCGGAATCACCTGCCGGGCTGGCTCCAGAACCACTCGGCAGACACTCCGGAACCACCTGCCGGGCATGCCGGAACCACCTCTCAGACATGCCGGAACCACATGCCAATGACACCGGATGCACCGGCCGAGCACCCCAGAACCACCTGCTCGACTCGCCAAAACCACCTGCTTGACACGCCAAAATCACCTGCCGGCTACGCCACAACCATTTGGTGAACTCTTCGGAATCACCTGCCGGGCTTGCTGGAACCACCTGCTGGTCACGCCAACATCACCTGCCAGCTATGCCAGAACCACTTGGCGGACACCTGGAAACACCTGTCGGGCCGGCCGGAACCACCTCTCAGACGTGCCAGAACCATGAGCCTGAGATGCCGGAACCACTCCCCGAACAGACCGAAACCACCTGCCAGACCCGCCTGAAGCCCCTGGCAAGCACGCCTGAGCCACCTGCTCAACTAGCTGGAACCAACTTCCTGACACGCCAAAATCACCTGCCAGGTATACAAGAACCACTTGGTGGACACTCCGGAATCATCTGCCGGACATGCCAGAACCAGCTCTCAGACACACCAGAACCACGTGCCAGAGACGCCGGAAGCACCAGCTGAGCATGCCTGAGCCACCTGCTCGACTCGCAAGATACACCTGTCGGACATGCCAAAATCACCTGCCGGGTACGCCAGAAACACTGGGCGGACGCTCCGGAATCACCTGTCGGGCGTGCCGGAACCACCTCTCAGACTTGCCAGAACCATGTTCTGGACACGCCGGTACCACCTGCCGAGTATGCCGGAACCAGCTGATCCACTCCCCAGAACCACCTAGTGGTCACGCCAAAATCAACTGCCGGCTACGCCAGAACAACTCGGCAGACACTCCGGAATCACAGGCCAGGCATTCCGGAACCACCTCTCAGAGGTGCCAGAACCAAATGTCGGACACTCCGGTATCACCTGCCGGGCATGCCGGAACCACCTCTCAGAGGTGCCAGAACCACATGCCGGACACTCCGGAATCACCTGCAGGGCATGCTGGAACCACATGCTGGACATGCCGGAACCACCTGCCGGACATGCCGGAACCACCCGCCGGACATTCCGGAACCACCGGCTCGACTCGCCGGAACCATTGCCAGACATGCAAAATCACCTGCCGGCTACGCCAGAACCACTTGGCGAACACTCCGGTATCACCTGTCGGGCATGCCGGAACTACCTCTCAGAGGTGCCAAAACCATATGCCGGACACTCCGGAATCACCTGCCGGGCATGCCGGAACCACCTGCCGGACATGCCGGAACCACATGCCGGACATGCCGGAACCACCGGCTCGACTCGCCGGAACCATTGCCGGACATGCAAAATCACCTGCCGGCTACGACAGAACCACTTGGCGAACACTCCGGAATCACCTGCCGGGCATGGCGGAACCACCTCTAAGACATTCTGGAACCACATGCCAATGACACCGGAAGCACCTGCCGAGCACGCCAGAACCACCTGCTCGACTCGCCAAAACCACCTGCTGGACACGCCAAAATCACCTGCCGGCTACGCCACAACCATTTGGTGACCGCTTCGGAATCACCTGCCGGGCTGGCTGGAACCACCTGCCGGTCACGCCAACATCACCTGAAAGCTATGCCAGAACCACTTGGCGGACACCATGGAAACACCTGTCGGGCCGGCCGGAACCACCTATCAGACGTGCCAGAACCATGTGCCTGAGATGCCGGAACCACACCCCGAACAGACCGAAACCACCTGCCAGACCCCCCTGAACCACCTGCCGAGCACCCCGGAACCGCCTACTCGACTCGGCGGAACCACCTACCTGACACGCTAAAATCACCTGCCGGGTATGCCACAACCACTTGGTGGACACTCCGGAATCATCTGCCGGACATGCCAGAACCAGCTCTCAGACAAACCAGAACCACGTGCCAGACATGCCGGAAGCACCTGCTGAGCATGCCTGAGCCAAATGCTCGACTTGCAAGAAGCACCTGCCAGACACGCCAAAATCACCTGCCGGGTACGCCAGAACCATGTGGCGGACACTCCGGAATCACCTGTTGGGCATGCCGGAACCGCCTCTCAGACTTGCCAGAACCATGTTCCGGACACGCCGGTACCACCTGCCGAGTATGCCGGAACCACCTGATCCACTCCCCACAACCACCAGCTGGACACGCCAGAATCACCTGCCGACTACGCCAGAACCACTCGGCAGACACTCCGGAACCACCTGCCGGGCATGCCGGAACCACCTCTCAGAGGTGCCAGAACAACATGCCGGACACTCCCGAATCAGCTGCCGGGCATGCCGGAACCATCTCTCAGACCTTCAAGAACCTTGTTCCGGACATGCTGGTACCACCTGCCGAGCTCGCCGGAACCACCTGCTGTACACGCCAAAATCACCTGCCAGCTACGCCAGAACCACATGGCAGACACTCCGGAATCACCTTCCGGGCTGGCTGGAACCACCTGCCGGTCACGCCAACATCACCTTTCAGCTACGCCAGAACCACTTGGCGGACACTCCGGAAACACCTCTCCGGCCGGCCGGAACCACCTCTCAGACGTGCCAGAACCATGTGCCTGAGATGCCGGAACCACTCCCCGAACAGACCGAAACCACCTGATAGACCCGCCTGAACCCCCTGGCGAGCACGCCTGATCCACCTGCTCAACTAGCCGGAACCAACTTCCTGACATTCCAAAATCACCTGCCGGCTACGCCACAACCATTTGGTGAACTCTTCGGAATCACCTGCCGGGCTGGCTCCAGAACCACTCGGCAGACACTCCGGAACCACCTGCCGGGCATGCCGGAACCACCTCTCAGACATGCCGGAACCACATGCCAATGACACCGGATGCACCGGCCGAGCACCCCAGAACCACCTGCTCGACTCGCCAAAACCACCTGCTTGACACGCCAAAATCACCTGCCGGCTACGCCACAACCATTTGGTGAACTCTTCGGAATCACCTGCCGGGCTTGCTGGAACCACCTGCTGGTCACGCCAACATCACCTGCCAGCTATGCCAGAACCACTTGGCGGACACCTGGAAACACCTGTCGGGCCGGCCGGAACCACCTCTCAGACGTGCCAGAACCATGAGCCTGAGATGCCGGAACCACTCCCCGAACAGACCGAAACCACCTGCCAGACCCGCCTGAAGCCCCTGGCAAGCACGCCTGAGCCACCTGCTCAACTAGCTGGAACCAACTTCCTGACACGCCAAAATCACCTGCCAGGTATACAAGAACCACTTGGTGGACACTCCGGAATCATCTGCCGGACATGCCAGAACCAGCTCTCAGACACACCAGAACCACGTGCCAGAGACGCCGGAAGCACCAGCTGAGCATGCCTGAGCCACCTGCTCGACTCGCAAGATACACCTGTCGGACATGCCAAAATCACCTGCCGGGTACGCCAGAAACACTGGGCGGACGCTCCGGAATCACCTGTCGGGCGTGCCGGAACCACCTCTCAGACTTGCCAGAACCATGTTCTGGACACGCCGGTACCACCTGCCGAGTATGCCGGAACCAGCTGATCCACTCCCCAGAACCACCTAGTGGTCACGCCAAAATCAACTGCCGGCTACGCCAGAACAACTCGGCAGACACTCCGGAATCACAGGCCAGGCATTCCGGAACCACCTCTCAGAGGTGCCAGAACCAAATGTCGGACACTCCGGTATCACCTGCCGGGCATGCCGGAACCACCTCTCAGAGGTGCCAGAACCACATGCCGGACACTCCGGAATCACCTGCAGGGCATGCTGGAACCACATGCTGGACATGCCGGAACCACCTGCCGGACATGCCGGAACCACCCGCCGGACATTCCGGAACCACCGGCTCGACTTGCCGGAACCATTGCCGGACATGCAAAATCACCTGCCGGCTACGCCAGAACCACTTGGCGAACACTCCGGTATCACCTGTCGGGCATGCCGGAACTACCTCTCAGAGGTGCCAAAACCATATGCCGGACACTCCGGAATCACCTGCCGGGCATGCCGGAACCACCTGCCGGACATGCCGGAACCACATGCCGGACATGCCGGAACCACCGGCTCGACTCGCCGGAACCATTGCCGGACATGCAAAATCACCTGCCGGCTACGACAGAACCACTTGGCGAACACTCCGGAATCACCTGCCGGGCATGGCGGAACCACCTCTAAGACATTCTGGAACCACATGCCAATGACACCGGAAGCACCTGCCGAGCACGCCAGAACCACCTGCTCGACTCGCCAAAACCACCTGCTGGACACGCCAAAATCACCTGCCGGCTACGCCACAACCATTTGGTGACCGCTTCGGAATCACCTGCCGGGCTGGCTGGAACCACCTGCCGGTCACGCCAACATCACCTGAAAGCTATGCCAGAACCACTTGGCGGACACCATGGAAACACCTGTCGGGCCGGCCGGAACCACCTATCAGACGTGCCAGAACCATGTGCCTGAGATGCCGGAACCACACCCCGAACAGACCGAAACCACCTGCCAGACCCGCCTGAACTACCTGCCGAGCACCCCGGAACCGCCTACTCGACTCGCCGGAACCACCTACCTGACACGCTAAAATCACCTGCCGGGTATGCCACAACCACTTGGTGGACACTCCGGAATCATCTGCCGGACATGCCAGAACCAGCTCTCAGACTCACCAGAACCACGTGCCAGACACGCCGGAAGCACCTGCTGAGCATGCCTAAGCCAAATTCTCGACTTGCAAGAAACGCCTGCCTGACACGCCAAAATCACCTGCCGGGTACGCCAGAACCACGTGGCGGACACTCCGGAATCACCTGTCGGGCATGCCGGAACCAACTCTCAGACGTGCCAGAACCTCGTGCCGGTCACGCCAGAACCACCTGCCGGACAGACCGGAAACACCTGCTGGATATGCCGCAACCACCGGCTCGACTCGCCGGAACCACCGCCGGACATGCAAAATGACCTGCCGGCTATGCCAGAACCACTTGGCGAACACTCCGGAATCACCTGTTGGGCCTGCCCGAACCACCTCTCAGACTTGCCAAAACCATGTTCCGGACACGCCGGTACCACCTGCCGAGTATGCCGGAACCACCTGATCCACTCCCCAGAACCACCTGCTGGATACGCCAGAATCACCTGCCGGCTACTCCAGAACCACTTGGCAGACACTCCGTAACCAACAGCCGGGCATGCCGGAACCACCTCTCAGAGGTGCCAGAACCGCATGCCGGACACTCCGGAATCACCTGCCGGGCATGCCGGAACCACCTCTCAGAGGTGCCAGAACCACATGCCGGACACTCCCGAATCACCTGCCGGGCATGCCGGAACCATCTGTCAGACGTGCCAGAACCATGTGCCTGAGATGCCGGAACCACACCCCGAACAGACGAAACCACCTGCCAGACCAGCCTGAACCATCTTCCGAGCAAGCCGAAACCACCTACTCGACTCGCTGGAACCACCTACCTGACACGCTAAAATCACCTGCCGGGTATGCCACAACCACTTGGTGGACACTCCGGAATCATCTGCCGGACATGCCAGAACCAGCTCTCAGACACACCAGAACCACGTGCCAGACACGCCGGAAGCACCTGCTGAGTATGCCGGAGCCAAATGCTCGACTTGCAAGAAGCACCTGCCAGACACGCCAAAATCACCTGCCGGGTACGCCAGAACCATGTTGCGGACACTCCGGAATCACCTGTCGGGCATGCCGGAACCGCCTCTCAGAATTGCCAGAACCATGTTCCGGACACGCCGGTACCACCTGCCGAGTATGCCGGAACCACCTTATCCACTCCCCACAACCACCAGCTGGACACGCCAGAATCACCTGCCGACTACGCCAGAACCACTCGGCAGACACTCCGGAACCACCTGCCGGGCATGCCGGAACCACCTATCAGAGGTGCCAGAACCAAATGCCGGACACTCCGGAATCACCTGCCGGGCATGCCGGAACCACCTCTCAGAGGTGCCCGAACCACATGCCGGACACTCCGGAATCACCTGCCTGGCATGACGGAACCATCTCTCAGACGTGCCAGAACCATGTTCCGGACACGCTGGTACCACCTGCCGAGCTCTCCGGAACCACCTGCTGGACACGCCAAAATCTCCTGCCGGCTACGCCAGAACCTCTCGGCAGACACTCCGGAATCACCTGCTGGGCTGGCTGGAACTACCTGCCGGTCACGCCAACATCACCTTTCAGCTACGCCGGAACCACTTGGCGGACACTCCGGAAACACCTGTCGGGCCGGCCGGAACTACCTCTCAGACGTGCCAGAACCATGTGCCTGAGATGCCGGAACCACTCCCCGAACAGACCGAAACCAGCTGCCAGACCCGCCTGAACCCACTGGCGAGCACGCCTGATCCACCTGCTCAACTAGCCGGAACCAACTTCCTGACATGCCAAAATCACCTGCCAGGTATACAAGAACCACTTGGTGGACACTCCGGAATCATCTGCCGGACATGCCAGAACCAGCTCTCAGACACACCAGAAGCACGTGCCAGAGACGCCGGAAGCACCAGCAGAGCATGCCTGAGCCACCTGCTCGACTCGCAAGAAACACCTGTCGGACATGCCAAAATCACCTGCCGGGTACGCCAGAAACACTTGGCGGACGCTCCAGACTCACCTGTCGGGCGTGCCGGAACCACCACTCAGACTTGCCAGAACCATGTTCTGGACACGCCGGTACCACCTGCCGAGTATGCCGGAACCAGCTGATCCACTCCCCATAACCACCTAGTGGACACGCCAAAATCAACTGCCGGCTACGCCGGAACCACCGGCTCGACTCGCCGGAAGCACCGCCAGACATGCAAAATCACCTGCCGGCTACGCCAGAACCACTTGGCGAACACTCCGGAATCACCTGTCGGGCATGCCGGAACCGCCTCTCAGACTTGCCAGAACCATGTGCCTGAGATGCCGGAACCACACCCCGAACAGACCGAAACCACCTGCCAGACCCTCCTGAACCACCTGCCGAGCACGCCGGAACCACCTACTCGACTCGCCGGAACCACCTACCTGACACGCTAAAATCACCTGCCGGGTATGCCACAACCACTTGGTGGACACTCCGGAATCATCTGCCGGACATGCCAGAACCAGCTCTCAGACACACCAGAACCGCGTGCCAGAAACGCCGGAAGCACCTGCTGAGCATGCCTGAGCCAAATGCTCGACTTGCAAGAAACACCTGCCGGACACGCCAAAATCACCTGCCGGGTATGCCAGAACCACGTGGCGGACACTCTGGAATCACCTGTCGGGCATGCCGGAACCAACTATCAGACGTACCAGAACCTCGTGCCGGTCACGCCAGAACCACCTGCCGGACAGACCGGAAACACCTGCTGGATACGCCGCAACCACCGGCTCGACTCGCCGGAACCACAGCCGGACATGCAAAATGACCTGCCGGCTACGCCAGAACCACTTGGCGAACACTGCGGAATCACCTGTCGGGCATGGCGGAACCACCTCTCAGACTTGCCAGAACCATGTTCCGGACGCGCCGGTACGACCTGCCGAGTATGCCAGAACCACCTGATCCACTCCCCAGAACCACCTGCTGGATACGCCTGAATCACCTGCCGGCAACTCCAGAACCACTCGGCAGACACTCCGTAACCAACTGCCGGGCATGCCGGAACCACCTCTCAGAGGTGCCAGAACCACATGCCGGACACTCCGGAATCACCTGCCAGGCATGCCGGAACCATCTCTCAGACTTGCCAGAACCATGTTCCGGACATGCCGGAACCACCTGCCGAGCTTGCCGGAACCACCTGCTGGACACGCCAAAATCACCTGCCGGCTACGCCAGAACCACTCGGCAGACACTCGGGAATCACATGCCAGGCATTCCGGAACCACGTCTCAGAGGTGCCAGAACCAAATGCCGGACACTCCGGAATCACCTGCCGGGCATGCCGGAACCACCTCTCAGAGGTGCCAGAACCACATGCCGGAGACTCCCGAATCACCTGCCGGGCATGCCGGAACCATCTGTCAGACGTGCCAGAACCATGTGCCTGAGATTCCGGAACCACACCCCGAACAGACCGAAACCACCTGCCAGACCGGCCTGAACCACCTTCCGAGCACGCCGGAACCACCTACTCGACTCGCTGGAACCACCTACCTGACACGCTAAAATCACCTGCCGGGTATGCCACAACCACTTGGTGGACACTCCGGAATCATCTGCCGGACATGCCAGAACCAGCTCTCAGACAAACCAGAACCACGTGCCAGACATGCCGGAAGCACCTGCTGAGCATGCCTGAGCCAAATGCTCGACTTGCAAGAAGCACCTGCCAGACACGCCAAAATCAACTGCCGGGTACGCCAGAACCATGTGGCGGACACTCCGGAATCACCTGTCGGGCATGCCGGAACCGCCTCTCAGACTTGCCAGAACCATGTTCCGGACACGCCGGTACCACCTGCCGAGTATGCCGGAACCACCTGATCCACTCCCCACAACCACCAGCTGGACACGCCAGAATCACCTGCCGACTACGCCAGAACCACTCGGCAGACACTCCGGAACCACCTGACGGGCATGCCGGAACCACCTCTCAGAGGTGCCAGAACCACATGCCGAACACTCCGGAATCACCTGCCGGGCATGCCGGAACCACCTCTCAGAGGTGCCAGAACCACATGCCGGACACTCCCGAATCACCTGCCGGGCATGCCGGAACCATCTCTCAGACGTGCAAGAACCTTGTTCCGGACATGCTGGTACCACCTGCCGAGCTCGCCGGAACCACCTGCTGTACACGCCAAAATCACCTGCCAGCTACGCCAGAACCACATGGCAGACACTCCGGAATCACCTTCCGGGCTGGCTGGAACCACCTGCCGGTCACGCCAAAATCACCTTTCAGCTACGCCAGAACCACTTGGCGGACACTCCGGAAACACCTCTCCGGCCGGCCGGAACCACCTCTCAGACGTGCCAGAACCATGTGCCTGAGATGCCGGAACCACTCCCCGAACAGACCGAAACCACCTGATAGACCCGCCTGAACCCCCTGGCGAGCACGCCTGATCCACCTGCTCAACTAGCCGGAACCAACTTCCTGACATTCCAAAATCACCTGCCGGCTACGCCACAACCATTTGGTGAACTCTTCAGAATCACCTGCCGGGCTGGCTCCAGAACCACTCGGCAGACACTCCAGAACCACCTGCCGGGCATGCCGGAACCACCTCTCAGACATGCCGGAACCACATGCCAATGACACCGGAAGCACCGGCCGAGCACCCCAGAACCACCTGCTCGACTCGCCAAAACCACCTGCTTGACACGCCAAAATCACCTGCCGGCTACGCCACAACCATTTGGTGAACTCTTCGGAATCACCTGCCGGGCTTGCTGGAACCACCTGCTGGTCACGCCAACATCACCTGCCAGCTATGCCAGAACCACTTGGCGGACACCTGGAAACACCTGTCGGGCCGGCCGGAACCACCTCTCAGACGTGCCAGAACCATGAGCCTGAGATGCCGGAACCACTCCCCGAACAGACCGAAACCACCTGCCAGACCCGCCTGAAGCCCCTGGCAAGCACGCCTGAGCCACCTGCTCAACTAGCTGGAACCAACTTCCTGACACGCCAAAATCACCTGCCAGGTATACAAGAACCACTTGGTGGACACTCCGGAATCATCTGCCGGACATGCCAGAACCAGCTCTCAGACACACCAGAACCACGTGCCAGAGACGCCGGAAGCACCAGCTGAGCATGCCTGAGCCACCTGCTCGACTCGCAAGATACACCTGTCGGACATGCCAAAATCACCTGCCGGGTACGCCAGAAACACTGGGCGGACGCTCCGGAATCACCTGTCGGGCGTGCCGGAACCACCTCTCAGACTTGCCAGAACCATGTTCTGGACACGCCGGTACCACCTGCCGAGTATGCCGGAACCAGCTGATCCACTCCCCAGAACCACCTAGTGGTCACGCCAAAATCAACTGCCGGCTACGCCAGAACAACTCGGCAGACACTCCGGAATCACAGGCCAGGCATTCCGGAACCACCTCTCAGAGGTGCCAGAACCAAATGTCGGACACTCCGGTATCACCTGCCGGGCATGCCGGAACCACCTCTCAGAGGTGCCAGAACCACATGCCGGACACTCCGGAATCACCTGCAGGGCATGCTGGAACCACATGCTGGACATGCCGGAACCACCTGCCGGACATGCCGGAACCACCCGCCGGACATTCCGGAACCACCGGCTCGACTCGCCGGAACCATTGCCGGACATGCAAAATCACCTGCCGGCTACGCCAGAACCACTTGGCGAACACTCCGGTATCACCTGTCGGGCATGTCGGAACTACCTCTCAGAGGTGCCAGAACCATATGCCAGACACTCCGGAATCACCTGCCGGGCATGCCGGAACCACCTGCCGGACATGCCGGAACCACATGCCGGACATGCTGGAACCACCGGCTCGACTCGCCGGAACCATTGCTGGACATGCAAAATCACCTGCCGGCTACGACAGAACCACTTGGCGAACACTCCGGAATCACCTGCCGGGCATGGCGGAACCACCTCTAAGACATTCTGGAACCACATGCCAATGACACCGGAAGCACCTGCCGAGCACGCCAGAACCACCTGCTCGACTCGCCAAAACCACCTGCTGGACACGCCAAAATCACCTGCCGGCTACGCCACAACCATTTGGTGACCGCTTCGGAATCACCTGCCGGGCTGGCTGGAACCACCTGCCGGTCACGCCAACATCACCTGAAAGCTATGCCAGAACCACTTGGCGGACACCATGGAAACACCTGTCGGGCCGGCCAGAACCACCTATCAGACGTGCCAGAACCATGTGCCTGAGATGCCGGAACCACACCCCGAACAGACCGAAACCACCTGCCAGACCCGCCTGAACCACCTGCCGAGCACCCCGGAACCGCCTACTCGACTCGCCGGAACCACCTACCTGACACGCTAAAATCACCTGCCGGGTATGCCACAACCACTTGGTGGACACTCCGGAATCATCTGCCGGACATGCCAGAACCAGCTCTCAGACTCACCAGAACCACGTGCCAGACACGCCGGAAGCACCTGCTGAGCATGCCTGAGCCAAATGCTCGACTTGCAAGAAACACCTGCCTGACACGCCAAAATCACCTGCCGGGTACGCCAGAACCACGTGGCGGACACTCCGGAATCACCTGTCGGGCATGCCGGAACCAACTCTCAGACGTGCCAGAACCTCGTGCCGGTCACGCCAGAACCACCTGCCGGACAGACCGGAAACACCTGCTGGATACGCCGCAACCACCGGCTCGACTCGCCGGAACCACCGCCGGACATGCAAAATGACCTGCCGGCTATGCCAGAACCACTTGGCGAACACTCCGGAATCACCTGTTGGGCCTGCCCGAACCACCTCTCAGACTTGCCAAAACCATGTTCCGGACACGCCGGTACCACCTGCCGAGTATGCCGGAACCACCTGATCCACTCCCCAGAACCACCTGCTGGATACGCCAGAATCACCTGCCGGCTACTCCAGAACCACTTGGCAGACACTCCGTAACCAACAGCCGGGCATGCCGGAACCACCTCTCAGAGGTGCCAGAACCACATGCCGGACACTCCCGAATCACCTGCCGGGCATGCCGGAACCATCTGTCAGACGTGCCAGAACCATGTGCCTGAGATGCCGGAACCACACCCCGAACAGACCGAAACCACCTGCCAGACCAGCCTGAACCATCTTCCGAGCAAGCCGAAACCACCTACTCGACTCGCTGGAACCACCTACCTGACACGCTAAAATCACCTGCCGGGTATGCCACAACCACTTGGTGGACACTCCGGAATCATCTGCCGGACATGCCAGAACCAGCTCTCAGACACACCAGAACCACGTGCCAGACACGCCGGAAGCACCTGCTGAGTATGCCGGAGCCAAATGCTCGACTTGCAAGAAGCACCTGCCAGACACGCCAAAATCACCTGCCGGGTACGCCAGAACCATGTTGCGGACACTCCGGAATCACCTGTCGGGCATGCCGGAACCGCCTCTCAGACTTGCCAGAACCATGTTCCGGACACGCCGGTACCACCTGCCGAGTATGCCGGAACCACCTTATCCACTCCCCACAACCACCAGCTGGACACGCCAGAATCACCTGCCGACTATGCCAGAACCACTCGGCAGACACTCCGGAACCACCTGACGGGCATGCCGGAACCACCTATCAGAGGTGCCAGAACCAAATGCCGGACACTCCGGAATCACCTGCCGGGCATGCCGGAACCACCTCTCAGAGGTGCCCGAACCACATGCCGGACACTCCGGAATCACCTGCCTGGCATGACGGAACCATCTCTCAGACGTGCCAGAACCATGTTCCGGACACGCTGGTACCACCTGCCGAGCTCTCCGGAACCACCTGCTGGACACGCCAAAATCTCCTGCCGGCTACGCCAGAACCTCTCGGCAGACACTCCGGAATCACCTGCCGGGCTGGCTGGAACTACCTGCCGGTCACGCCAACATCACCTTTCAGCTACGCCGGAACCACTTGGCGGACACTCCGGAAACACCTGTCGGGCCGGCCGGAACTACCTCTCAGACGTGCCAGAACCATGTGCCTGAGATGCCGGAACCACTCCCCGAACAGACCGAAACCAGCTGCCAGACCCGCCTGAACCCCCTGGCGAGCACGCCTGATCCACCTGCTCAACTAGCCGGAACCAACTTCCTGACATGCCAAAATCACCTGCCAGGTATACAAGAACCACTTGGTGGACACTCCGGAATCATCTGCCGGACATGCCAGAACCATCTCTCAGACACACCAGAAGCACGTGCCAGAGACGCCGGAAGCACCAGCAGAGCATGCCTGAGCCACCTGCTCGACTCGCAAGAAACACGTGTCGGACATGCCAAAATCACCTGCCGGGTACGCCAGAAACACTTGGCGGACGCTCCAGACTCACCTGTCGGGCGTGCCGGAACCACCTCTCAGACTTGCCAGAACCATGTTCTGGACACGCCGGTACCACCTGCCGAGTATGCCGGAACCAGCTGATCCACTCCCCATAACCACCTAGTGGACACGCCAAAATCAACTGCCGGCTACGCCGGAACAACCGGCTCAACTCGCCGGAACCACCGCCGGACATGCAAAATCACCTGCCGGCTACGCCAGAACCACTTGGCGAACACTCCGGAATCACCTGTCGGGCATGCCGGAACCGCCTCTCAGACTTGCCAGAACCATGTGCCTGAGATGCCGGAACCACACCCCGAACAGACCGAAACCACCTGCCAGACCCGCCTGAACCACCTGCCGAGCACGCCGGAACCACCTACTCGACTCGCCGAAACCACCTACCTGACACGCTAAAATCACCTGCCGGGTATGCCACAACCACTTGGTGGACACTCCGGAATCATCTGCCGGACATGCCAGAACCAGCTCTCAGACACACCAGAACCGCGTGCCAGAAACGCCGGAAGCACCTGCTGAGCATGCCTGAGCCAAATGCTCGACTTGCAAGAAACACCTGCCGGACACGCCAAAATCACCTGCCGGGTATGCCAGAACCACGTGGCGGACACTCCGGAGTCACCTGTCGGGCATGCCGGAACCAACTCTCAGACGTACCAGAACCTCGTGCCGGTCACGCCAGAACCACCTGCCGGACAGACCGGAAACACCTGCTGGATACGCCGCAACCACCGGCTCGACTCGCCGGAACCACAGCCGGACATGCAAAATGACCTGCCGGCTACGCCAGAACCACTTGGCGAACACTGCGGAATCACCTGTCGGGCATGCCGGAACCACCTCTCAGACTTGCCAGAACCATGTTCCGGACGCGCCGGTACGACCTGCCGAGTATGCCAGAACCACCTGATCCACTCCCCAGAACCACCTGCTGGATACGCCTGAATCACCTGCCGGCAACTCCAGAACCACTCGGCAGACACTCCGTAACCAACTGCCGGGCATGCCGGAACCACCTCTCAGAGGTGCCAGAACCACATGCCGGACACTCCGGAATCACCTGCCGGGCATGCCGGAACCATCTCTCAGACTTGCCAGAACCATGTTCCGGACATGCCGGAACCACCTGCCGAGCTTGCCGGAACCACCTGCTGCACACGCCAAAATCACCTGCCGGCTACGCCAGAACCACTCGGCAGACACTCGGGAATCACATGCCAGGCATTCCGGAACCACGTCTGAGAGGTGCCAGAACCAAATGCCGGACACTCCGGAATCACCTGCCGGGCATGCCGGAACCACCTCTCAGAGGTGCCAGAACCACATGCCGGAGACTCCCGAATCACCTGCCGGGCATGCCAGAACCATCTGTCAGACGTGCCAGAACCATGTGCCTGAGATGCCGGAACCACACCCCGAACAGACCGAAACCACCTGCCAGACCGGCCTGAACCACCTTCCGAGCACGCCGGAACCACCTACTCGACTCGCTGGAACCACCTACCTGACACGCTAAAATCACCTGCCGGGTATGCCACAACCACTTGGTGGACACTCCGGAATCATCTGCCGGACATGCCAGAACCAGCTCTCAGACAAACCAGAACCACGTGCCAGACATGCCGGAAGCACCTGCTGAGCATGCCTGAGCCAAATGCTCGACTTGCAAGAAGCACCTGCCAGACACGCCAAAATCACCTGCCGGGTACGCCAGAACCATGTGGCGGACACTCCGGAATCACCTGTCGGGCATGCCGGAACCGCCTCTCAGACTTGCCAGAACCATGTTCCGGACATGCCGGTACCACCTGCCGAGTATGCCGGAACCACCTGATCCACTCCCCACAACCACCAGCTGGACACGCCAGAATCACCTGCCGACTACGCCAGAACCACTCGGCAGACACTCCGGAACCACCTGCCGGGCATGCCGGAACCACCTCTCAGAGGTGCCAGAACCACATGCCGAACACTCCGGAATCACCTGCCGGGCATGCCGGAACCACCTCTCAGAGGTGCCAGAACCACATGCCGGACACTCCCGAATCACCTGCCGGGCATGCCGGAACCATCTCTCAGACGTTCAAGAACCTTGTTGCGGACATGCTGGTACCACCTGCCGAGCTCGCCGGAACCACCTGCTGTACACGCCAAAATCACCTGCCAGCTACGCCAGAACCACATACCAGACACTCCGGAATCACCTTCCGGGCTGGCTGGAACCACCTGCCGGTCACGCCAACATCACCTTTCAGCTACGCCAGAACCACTTGGCGGACACTCCGGAAACACCTCTCCGGCCGGCCGGAACCACCTCTCAGACGTGCCAGAACCATGTGCCTGAGATGCCGGAACCACTCCCCGAACAGACCGAAACCACCTGATAGACCCGCCTGAACCCCCTGGCGAGCACGCCTGATCCACCTGCTCAACTAGCCGGAACCAACTTCCTGACATTCCAAAATCACCTGCCGGCTACGCCACAACCATTTGGTGAACTCTTCGGAATCACCTGCCGGGCTGGCTCCAGAACCACTCGGCAGACACTCCGGAACCACCTGCCGGGCATGCCGGAACCACCTCTCAGACATGCCGGAACCACATGCCAATGACACCGGAAGCAACGGCCGAGCACCCCAGAACCACCTGCTCGACTCGACAAAACCACCTGCTTGACACGCCAAAATCACCTGCCGGCTACGCCACAACCATTTGGTGAACTCTTCGGAATCACCTGCCGGGCTTGCTGGAACCACCTGCTGGTCACGCCAACATCACCTGCCAGCTATGCCAGAACCACTTGGCGGACACCAGGAAACACCTGTCGGGCCGGCCGGAACCACCTCTCAGACGTGCCAGAACCATGAGCCTGAGATGCCGGAACCACTCCCCGAACAGACCGAAACCACCTGCCAGACCCGCCTGAAGCCCCTGGCAAGCACGCCTGAGCCACCTGCTCAACTAGCTGGAACCAACTTCCTGACACGCCAAAATCACCTGCCAGGTATACAAGAACCACTTGGTGGACACTCCGGAATCATCTGCCGGACATGCCAGAACCAGCTCTCAGACACACCAGAACCACGTGCCAGAGACGCCGGAAGCACCAGCTGAGCATGCCTGAGCCACCTGCTCGACTCGCAAGATACACCTGTCGGACATGCCAAAATCACCTGCCGGGTACGCCAGAAACACTGGGCGGACGCTCCGGAATCACCTGTCGGGCGTGCCGGAACCACCTCTCAGACTTGCCAGAACCATGTTCTGGACACGCCGGTACCACCTGCCGAGTATGCCGGAACCAGCTGATCCACTCCCCAGAACCACCTAGTGGTCACGCCAAAATCAACTGCCGGCTACGCCAGAACAACTCGGCAGACACTCCGGAATCACAGGCCAGGCATTCCGGAACCACCTCTCAGAGGTGCCAGAACCAAATGTCGGACACTCCGGTATCACCTGCCGGGCATGCCGGAACCACCTCTCAGAGGTGCCAGAACCACATGCCGGACACTCCGGAATCACCTGCAGGGCATGCTGGAACCACATGCTGGACATGCCGGAACCACCTGCCGGACATGCCGGAACCACCCGCCGGACATTCCGGAACCACCGGCTCGACTCGCCGGAACCATTGCCGGACATGCAAAATCACCTGCCGGCTACGCCAGAACCACTTGGCGAACACTCCGGTATCACCTGTCGGGCATGCCGGAACTACCTCTCAGAGGTGCCAGAACCATATGCCGGACACTCCGGAATCACCTGCCGGGCATGCCGGAACCACCTGCCGGACATGCCGGAACCACATGCCGGACATGCCGGAACCACCGGCTCGACTCGCCGGAACCATTGCCGGACATGCAAAATCACCTGCCGGCTACGACAGAACCACTTGGCGAACACTCCGGAATCACCTGCCGGGCATGGCGGAACCACCTCTAAGACATTCTGGAACCACATGCCAATGACACCGGAAGCACCTGCCGAGCACGCCAGAACCACCTGCTCGACTCGCCAAAACCACCTGCTGGACACGACAAAATCACCTGCCGGCTACGCCACAACCATTTGGTGACCGCTTCGGAATCACCTGCCGGGCTGGCTGGAACCACCTGCCGGTCACGCCAACATCACCTGAAAGCTATGCCAGAACCACTTGGCGGACACCATGGAAACACCTGTCGGGCCGGCCGGAACCACCTATCAGACGTGCCAGAACCATGTGCCTGAGATGCCGGAACCACACCCCGAACAGACCGAAACCACCTGCCAGACCCGCCTGAACCACCTGCCGAGCACCCCGGAACCGCCTACTCGACTCGCCGGAACCACCTACCTGACACGCTAAAATCACCTGCCGGGTATGCCACAACCACTTGGTGGACACTCCGGAATCATCTGCCGGACATGCCAGAACCAGCTCTCAGACTCACCAGAACCACGTGCCAGACACGCCGGAAGCACCTGCTGAGCATGCCTGAGCCAAATGCTCGACTTGCAAGAAACACCTGCCTGACACGCCAAAATCACCTGCCGGGTATGCCAGAACCACGTGGCGGACACTCCGGAATCACCTGTCGGGCATGCCGGAACCAACTCTCAGACGTGCCAGAACCTCGTGCCGGTCACGCCAGAACCACCTGCCGGACAGACCGGAAACACCTGCTGGATACGCCGCAACCACCGGCTCGACTCGCCGGAACTACCGCCGGACATGCAAAATGACCTGCCGGCTATGCCAGAACCACTTGGCGAACACTCCGGAATCACCTGTTGGGCCTGCCCGAACCACCTCTCAGACTTGCCAAAACCATGTTCCGGACACGCCGGTACCTCCTGCCGAGTATGCCGGAACCACCTGATCCACTCCCCAGAACCACCTGCTGGATACGCCAGAATCACCTGCCGGCTACTCCAGAACCACTTGGCAGACACTCCGTAACCAACAGCCGGGCATGCCGGAACCACCTCTCAGAGGTGCCAGAACCGCATGCCGGACACTCCGGAATCACCTGCCGGGCATGCCGGAACCACCTCTCAGAGGTGCCAGAACCACATGCCGGACACTCCCGAATCACCTGCCGGGCATGCCGGAACCATCTGTCAGACGTGCCAGAACCATGTGCCTGAGATGCCGGAACCAAACCCCGAACAGACGAAACCACCTGCCAGACCAGCCTGAACCATCTTCCGAGCAAGCCGAAAACACCTACTCGACTCGCTGGAACCACCTACTTGACACGCTAAAATCACCTGCCGGGTATGCCAGAACCACCTGGCGGACACTACGGAATCACCTGCCGCACATGCCGGAACCAACTCTCAGACGTGCCGGAAGCACATGCCAGACACGCCGAAAACACCTACCGGACAGACCGGAACCACCTGCCAAGAACACCGGAGCCACCTGTTCGACTCGCTGGAACCACCTGCCGGACAGGCCAATATCAAATGCTGGCTATTCCAGAACCACCTGGGGGACAGTCCGGGATCACCTGCCAGCCATGGCGGAACCACCTCTCAGACGGACCAGAACCACCTGTCGGAGAAGCTGGAAACACGTCCTGGACAGACTGGAACCACGTGACAGCCATGCCTGAACCACCTGCCGAGCACGGCAGAACCACCTGCCGGACACGCCAAAATCACCTGCTGGGTATGCCAGAACCACTTGGCGGACACTCCGGAATCATCTGCCGGACATGCCGGAACCAGCTCTAAAACACACCAGAACCAAGTGCCGGAGACGCCGGAAGCACCTGCCGAGCACGTCGCAACCACCTGCTCAACTCGCCTGAACCACCTGCCGGACACGCCAAAATCACCTGCCCGCTACACCAGCACCACTTCGGGGACAAGCCGGAATCACGTGAGGGTCATGCCGGCACAGCCTCTCAGACTGAACCTCGTGCCGGACACCACAGAACCACCTGCCGGACAGACCGGAACCACCTGCCGGACACGCCGGAACCACCGGCTCGACCCGCCGGAACGACCACTGGACATGCAAAATAACCTGCCGGCTATGCCGGAAACACTTGGCGAACACTCCGGAATCACCTGCCGGGCATGCAGGAACCACCTCTCAGATATGCCAGAACCACGTGCCAATGACCCCGGAAGCACCTGCCGAGCACGCCGGAACCACCTGCTCGACTCGCCAGAACCACCTGCCGGACACGCAAAAATCACCTGCCGGCTACGCCACAAGCAGTTGGGGAACACTTCGGAAACACCTGCCAGGATTCCTGGAACCACATGCCGGTCATGCCAAAATCACCTGCCAACTACGCCAGTACCACTTGGCGGACACTGTGGAAACACCTGTCGGGCCGGCCGGAACCACATCTCAGAGGTGCCAGAACCATGTGCATGAGATGCTGGAACCACACCCCGAACAGACGGAAAACACCTGCCAGACCCGTCTGAACAACCTGCCGAGCACGCCGGAGCCACCTGCTCGACTCGCCGGAACCACCTACCTGACATGCCCAAATCACCAGCCGGGTATGCCAGAACCACTTGGCGGACACTCCGGAATCATCTGCCGGACATGCCGGAACCAGCTCTCAGACACACCAGAACCACGTGCCGGAGACGCCGGAAGCACCTGCCGAGCATGCCGGAGCCACCTGCTCGACTCGCCAGAAACACCTGCCGGACACGCCAAAATCACCTGCCGGGTACGCCAGAACCACCTGGCGGACACTCCGAAATCACCTGTCGCGCATGCCGGAACCACCTCTCAGACGTGCCGGAAGCACGTGCCGGACAAGCCGGAATCACCTACCGGACAGACCGGAACCACCTGCCGAGCACGCCGGAGCCACCTGTTCGACTCGCTGGAACCACCTGCCGGACAGGCCAATATCAACTGCTGGCTATGCCAGAACCACCTGGGGGACGGTCCGGAATCACCTGCCAGCCATGGCGGAACCACCTCTCAGACGTACCAGAACCACCTGCCGGAGAAGCTGGAAACACGTCCTGGGCCGTCTGCAACCACCTGCCGGCCAAGCCTGAACCACCTGCCAAGCACAACGGAACAACCTGCCAGAAACGCCAAAATCACCTGCGTGTTATGCCAGAACCACTTGGAGGACTCTCTGGGATGACCTGCCGGGCATGCCGGAACCACCTCTCAGACGTGCCAGAACCATGTGACGGACAGTCCGGAATCACCTGTTGGGCATGCGCAACCACCTCTGAGACGTACCAGAACCACATGCCGTGCAGGCTGGAACCACCTACCGGACAGACCGGAATCACCTTTCGGGCATGCCGGAACCACCTGTCAGATGTGCCAGAAACACGTGCCGGAGACGCCGGAAGCACCTGCCAAGCACGTTGGAACCACCTGCTCAACTCGCCTGAACCACCTGCCGGACATGCCAAAATCACCTGCCGACTATGCCAGAACCACTTGGCGAACACTCCGGAATCACTTGCCGGGCATGCAGGAACCACCTCTCAGACATGCCAGAACCCCGTGCCAATGACCCCGGAAGCACCAGCCGAGCACGCCGGAACCACCTGCTCGACTCGCCAGAACCACCTGCCGATCACGCAAAAATCACCTGCCGGCTACGCCACAACCAGTTGGTGAACACTTTGGAATCACCTGCCAGGCTTGCTGGAACCACCTGCCAGTCATGCCAAAATCACCTGCCAACTACGCCAGAACCGCTTGGCGGACATTGCGGAAACACCTGTCGGGCCGGCTGGAACCACATCTCAGACGTGCCAGAAACGTGTTCATGAGATGCTGGAACCACACCCCGAACAGACGGATACCACCTGCCAGAACCGCCTGAACCACCTGCTGAGCACGCCGGAACCACCTGCTCGAATCACCGGTACCACCTCCCTGACACGCCAAAATCACATGCTGGGTATGCCAGAACCACTTGGCGGACACTCCGGAATCATCTGCCGGACATGCCGGAACCAGCTCTCAGACACACCAGAACCAAGTGCCGGAGACGCCGGAAGCACCTGCCGAGCATGCCGGAACCACATGCTCGACTTGCCAGACACACCTGCCGGACACGCCAAAATCAACTGCCGGGTATGCCAGAACCACCTGGCGGACACTACGGAATCACCTGCCGCTCATGCCGGAACCACCTCTCAGACGTGCTGGAAGCATGTGCCAGACACGCCGGAAACACCTACCGGACAGACCGGAACCACCTGCCAAGAACGCCGGAGCCACCTGTTCGACTCGCTGGAACCACCTGCCGGACAGGCCAATATCAACTGCTGGCTATGCCAGAACCACCTGGGGGACAGTCCGGGATCACCTGCCAGCCATGGCAGAACCACCTCTCAAACGTACCAGAACCACCTGCCGGAGAAGCTGGAAACACGTCCTGGACAGACTGGAACCACGTGACGGCCATGCCTGAACCACCTGCCGTGCACGGCGGAACCACCTGCCGGACACGCCAAAATCACCTGCGGGCTACGCCACAACCACTTGGACGACTCTCCGAAATGACCTGCCGGGCATGTTGGAACCACCTCTCAGACGTGCCAGAAGCACGTGGCGGACAGTCCGGAATCACCTGTTGGGCATACGCAACCACCTCAGAGACGTACCAGAACCACGTGCCGTGCACGCCGGAACCTCCTACCGGACAGACCGGAATCAACTTTTGGGCATGCCGGAACCACCAGTCAGATGTGCCAGAAACACGTGCCGGAGACGCCGGAAGCACCTGCCGAGCACGTCGCAACCACCTGCTCAACTCGCCTGAACCACCTGCCGGACACGCCAAAATCACCTGCCCGCTACACCAGCACCACTTCGGGGACAAGCCGGAATCACGTGAGGGGCATGCCGGCACAGCCTCTCAGACTGAACCTCGTGCCGGACACCACAGAACCACCTGCCGGACAGACCGGAACCACCTGCCGGACACGCCGGAACCACCGGCTCGACCCGCCGGAACGACCGCTGGACATGCAAAATCACCTGCCGGCTACGCCGGAAACACTTGGCGAACACTCCGGAATCACCTGCCGGGCATGCCGGAACCACCTTTCAGATATGCCAGAACCACGTGCCAGTGACCCCGGAAGCACCTGCCGAGCACGCCGGAACCACCTGCTCGACTCGCCAGAACAACCTGCCGGACACGCAAAAATCACCTGCCGGCTACGCCACAACCAGTTGGGGAACACTTCGGAATCACCTGCCGGGCTTGCTGGAACCACCTGCCGGTCATGCCAAAATCACCTGCCAACTACGCCAGTACCACTTGGCGGACACTGTGGAAACACCTGTCGGGCCGGCCGGAACCACATCTCAGACGTGCCAGAACCATGTGCATGAGATGCTGGAACCACACCCCGAAGAGACGGAAAACACCTGCCAGACCCGTCTGAACAACCTGCCGAGCACGCCGGAGCCACCTGCTCGACTCGCCGGAACCACCTACCTGACATGCCCAAATCACCAGCCGGGTATGCCAGAACCACTTGGCGGACACTCCGGAATCATCTGCCGGACATGCCGGAACCAGCTCTCAGACACACCAGAACCACGTGCCGGAGACGCCGGAAGCACCTGCCGAGCATGCCGGAGCCACCTGCTCGACTCGCCAGAAGCACCTGCCGGACACGCCAAAATCACCTGCCGGGTACGCCAGAACCACCTGGCGGACACTCTGAAACCACCTGTCGCGCATGCCGGAACCACCTCTCAGACGTGCCGGAAGCACGTGTCGGACACGCCGGAATCACCTACCGGACAGACCGGAACCACCTGCCGAGCACGCCGGAGCCACCTGTTCGACTCGCTGGAACCACCTGCCGGACAGGCCAATATCAACTGCTGGCTATGCCAGAACCACCTGGGGGACGGTCCGGAATCACCTGCCAGCCCTGGCGGAACCACCTCTCAGACGTACCAGAACCACCTGCCGGAGAACCTGGAAACACGTCCTGCACAGTCTGGAACCACCTGCCGGCCAAGCCTGAACCACCTGCCAAGCACAACGGAACAACCTGCCAGACACGCCAAAATCACCTGCGTGTTATGCCAGAACCACTTGGAGGACTCTCTGGGATGACCTGCCGGGCATGCTGGAACCACCTCTCAGACGTGCCAGAACCATGTGGCGGACAGTCCGGAATCACCTGTTGGGCATACGCAACCACCTCTGAGACGTACCAGAACCACGTGCCGTGCACGCCGGAACCACCTACCGGACAGACCGGAATCAACTTTTGGGCATGCCGGAACCACCAGTCAGATGTGCCAGAAACACGTGCCTGAGACGCCGGAAGCACCTGCCGAGCACGTCGCAACCACCTGCTCAACTCGCCTGAACCACCTGCCGGACATGCCAAAATCACCTGCCCGCTACACCAGCACCACTTCTGGGACAAGCCGGAATCACGTGAGGGGCATGCCGGCACAGCCTCTCAGACTGAACCTCGTGCCGGACACCACAGAACCACCTGCCGGACAGACCGGAACCACCTGCCGGACACGCCGGAACCACCGGCTCGACCCGCCGGAACGACCGCTGGACATGCAAAATCACCTGCCGGCTACGCCGGAAACACTTGGCGAACACTCCAGAGACACCTGCCGGGCATGCCGGAACCACCTCTCAGATATGCCAGAACCACGTGGCAATGACCCCGGAAGCACCTGCCGAGCACGCCGGAACCACCTGCTCGACTCGCCAGAACCACCTGCCGGACACGCAAAAATCACCTGCCGGCTACGCCACAACCAGTTGGGGAACACTTCGGAATCACCTGCCGGGCTTGCTGGAACCACATGCCGGTCATGCCAAAATCACCTGCCAACTACGCCAGTACCACTTGGCGGACACTGTGGAAACACCTGTCGGGCCGGCCGGAACCATCTCTCAGACGTGCCAGAACCTCGTGCCGGTCACGCCAGCAGCACCTGCCGGACACGCCGGAACCAGCGGCTCGACTCGCCGGAACCACCGCCGGACATGCAAAATGACCTGCCGGCTACGCCAGAACCACTTGGCGAACACTCCGGAATCACCTGTCGGGTGTGCTGGAACCACCCCTCAGACTTGCCAGAACCATGTTCTGGACACACCGGTACCACCTGCCGAGTATGCCGGAACCACCTGGTCCACTCCCCAGAACCACCTAGTGGACACGCCTGAATCACCTGCCGACTACGCCAGAACCACTCGGCAGACACTCCGGAACCACCTGCCGGGCATGCCGGAACCACCTCTCAGAGGTGCCAGAACCACATGCCGGAGACTCCGGTGTCACCTGCCGGGCATGCCGGAACCACCTCTCAGAGGTGCCAGAACCACATGCCGGACACTCCGGAATCACCTGCCTGGCATGACGGAACCATCTCTCAGACGTGCCAGAACCATGTTCCGTACACGCTGGTACCACCTGCCGAGCTCGCCGGAACCACCTGCTGGACACGCCAAAATCACCTGCCAGCTACGCCACAACCATTTGGTGAACTCTTCGGAATCACCTGCCGGGCTGGCTCCAGAACCACTCGGCAGACTCTCCGGAAACACCTGCCGGGCATGCCGGAACCACCTCTCAGACATGCCGGAACCACATGCCAATGACACCGGAAGCACCTGCCAAGCACGCCAGAACCACCTGCTCGACTCGCCAAAACCACCTGCTGGACAGGCCAAAATCACCTGCTGGCAATGCCACAACCATTTGGTGAACTCTTCTGAATCACCTGCCGGGCTTGCTGGAACCACCTGCCGGTCACGCCAACATCACTTGCCAGCTATGCCAGAACCACTTGGCGGACACCATGGAAACACCCGTAGGGCCGGCCGGAACCACCTCTCAGACGTGCCAGAACCATGAGCCTGAGATGCCGGAACCACTCCCCGAACAGACCGAAACCAGCTGCCAGACCCGCCTGAACCCCCTGGCGAGCATGCCTGATCCACCTGCACAACTAGCCGGAACCAACTTCCTGACACGCCAAAATCACCTGCCAGGTATACAAGAACAACTTGGTGGACACTCCGGAACCATCTGCTGCAGATGCCAGAACCAGCTCTCAGACACACCAGAACCACGTGCCAGAGACGCTGGAAGCACCTGCTGAGCATGCCTCAGCCACCTGCTCGACTGGCAAGATACACCTGTCAGACAGGCGTAAATCACCTACCGGGTACGCCAGAAACACTTGGCGGACGCTCCGGAATCACCTGTCGGGCGTGACGGAACCACATCTCAGACTTGCCAGAACCATGTTCTGGACACGCCGGTACCACCTGCCGAGTATGCGGGAACCAGCTGATCCACTCCCCAGAACCACCTAGTGGACATGCCAAAATCAACTGCCGGCTACGCCAGAACCACTCGGCAGACACTCCGGAATCACAGGCCAGGCATTCCGGAACCACCTCTCAGAGGTGCCAGAACCAAATGCCGGACACTCCGGTATCACCTGCCGGGCATGCCGGAACCACCTCTCAGAGGTGCCAGAACCACATGCCGGACACTCCGGAATCACCTGCCGGGCATGCTGTAACCACATGCTGGACATGCCGGAACCACCTGCCGGACATGCCGGAACCACCTGCCGGACATTCCGGAACCACCGGCTCGACTCGCCAGAACCATTACCGGACATGCAAAATCACCTGCAGGCTACGCCAGAACCACTTGGCGAACACTCCGGTATCACCTGCCGGGCATTCCAGAACCACCTCACAGAGGTGCCAGAACCACATGCCGGACACTCCGGAATCACCTCCCGGGCATGCCGGAACCACCTGCCGGACATGCCGGAACCACCGGCTCGACTCGCCGGAACCATTGCCGGACATGCAAAATCACCTGCCGGCTATGCCAGAACCACTTGGGGAACACTCCGGAATCACCTGCCGGGCATGGCGGAACCACCTCTCAGACATGCCGGAACCACATGCCAATGACACCGGAAGCACCTGCCGAGCACGCCAGAACCACCTGCTCGACTCGCCAAAACCACCTGCTGGACATGCCAAAATCACCTTCCGGCTACGCCACAACCATTTGGTGAACAATTCGGAATCACCTGCCGGGCTGGCTGGAACCACCTGCCGGTCACGCCAACATCACCTGCCAGCTATGCCAGAACCACTTGGCGGACACCATGGAAACACCTGTCGGGCCGGCCGGAACCACCTGTCAGACGTGCCAGAACCATGTGCCTGAGATGCCGGAACCACACCCCAAACAGACCGAAACCACCTGCCAGACCCGCCTGAACCACCTGCCGAGCACGCCGGAACCACCTACTCGACTCGCTGGAGCCACCTACCTGACACTCTAAAATCACCTGCCGGGTATGCCACAACCACTTGGTGGACACTCCGGAATCATCTGCCGGACATGCCAGAACCAGCTCTCAGACACACCAGGACCACGTGTCAGACACGCCGGAAGCACATGCTGAGAATGCCAGAGCCAAATGCTCGACTTGCAAGAAACACCTGCCAGACACGCCAAAATCACCTGCCGGGTACGCCAGAACCACCTGGCGGACACTCCGGAATCACCTGTCGGGCATGCCAGAACCAACTTTCAGACATGCCAGAACCTCGTGCCGGTCACGCCAGAAGCACCTGCCGGACACGCGGGAACCACTGGCTCGACTCGCCGGAACCACCGCCGGACATGCAAAATGACCTGCCGGCTACGCCAGAACCACTTGGCGAACACTCCGGAATCACCTGCCGGGCATGCCGGAACCACCTCTCAGAGGTGCCAGAACCACATGCCGAACACTCCGGAATCACCTGCCGGGCATGCCGGAACCACCTCTCAGAGGTGCCAGACCACATGCCAGAAACTCCCGAATCACCTACCGGGCATGCCGGAACCATCTCTCAGACGTGCAAGAACCTTGTTCCGGACATGCTGGTACCACCTGCCGAGCTCGCCGGAACCACCTGCTGTACACACCAAAATCACCTGCCAGCTACGCCAGAACCACACGGCAGACACTCCGGAATCACCTGCCGGGCTGGCTGGAACCACCTGCCGGTCACGCCAAAATCACCTGCGGGCTACGCCAGAACCACTTGGACGACTCTCCGAAATGACCTGCCGGGCATGTTGGAACCACCTCTCAGACGTGCCAGAAGCACGTGGCGGACAGTCCGGAATCACCTGTTGGGCATACGCAACCACCTCTGAGACGTACCAGAACCACGTGCCGTGCACGCCGGAACCACCTACCGGACAGACCGGAATCAACTTTTGGGCATGCCGGAACCACCAGTCAGATGTGCCAGAAACACGTGCCGGAGACGCCGGAAGCACCTGCCGAGCACGTCGCAACCACCTGCTCAACTCGCCTGAACCACCTGCCGGACACGCCAAAATCACCTGCCCGCTACACCAGCACCACTTCGGGGACAAGCCGGAATCACGTGAGGGGCATGCCGGCACAGCCTCTCAGACTGAACCTCGTGCCGGACACCACAGAACCACCTGCCGGACAGACCGGAACCACCTGCCGGACACGCCGGAACCACCGGCTCGACCCGCCGGAACGACCGCTGGACATGCAAAATCACCTGCCGGCTACGCCGGAAACACTTGGCGAACACTCCGGAATCACCTGCCGGGCATGCCGGAACCACCTCTCAGATATGCCAGAACCCCGTGCCAATGACCCCGGAAGCACCTGCCGAGCACGCCGGAACCACCTGCTCCACTCGCCAGAACCACCTGCCGGACACGCAAAAATCACCTGCCGGCTACGCCACAACCAGTTGGGGAACACTTCGGAATCACCTGCCGGGCTTGCTGGAACCACCTGCCGGTCATGCCAAAATCACCTGCCAACTACGCCAGTACCACTTGGCGGACACTGTGGAAACACCTGTCGGGCCGGCCGGAACCACATCTCAGACGTGCCAGAACCATGTGCATGAGATGCTGGAACCACACCCAGAACAGACGGAAAACACCTGCCAGACCCGTCTGAACAACCTGCCGAGCACGCCGGAGCCACCTACCTGACATGCCCAAATCACCAGCCGGGTATGCCAGAACCACTTGGCGGACACTCCGGAATCATCTGCCGGACATGCCGGAACCAGCTCTCAGACACACCAGAACCACGTGCCGGAGACGCCGGAAGCACCTGCCGAGCATGCCGGAGCCACCTGCTCGACTCGCCAGAAACACCTGCCGGACACGCCAAAATCACCTGCCGGGTACGCCAGAACCACCTGGCGGACACTCCGAAACCACCTGTCGCTCATGCCGGAACCACCTCTCAGACGTGCCGGAAGCACGTGCCGGACACGCCGGAATCACCTACCGGACAGACCGGAACCACCTGCCGAGCACGCCGGAACCACCTGTTCGACTCGCTGGAACCACCTGCCGGACAGGCCAATATCAACTGCTGGCTATGCCAGAACCACCTGGGGGACGGTCCGGAATCACCTGCCAGCCATGGCGGAACCACCTCTCAGACGTACCAGAACCACCTGCCGGAGAAGCTGGAAACACGTCCTGGACAGTCTGGAACCACCTGCCGGCCAAGCCTGAACCACCTGCCAAGCACAACGGAACAACCTGCCAGACACGCCAAAATCACCTGCGTGTTATGCCAGAACCACTTGGAGGACTCTCTGGGATGACCTGCCGGGCATGCCGGAACCACCTCTCAGACGTGCCAGAACCATGTGGCGGACAGTCCGGAATCACCTGTTGGGCATGCGCAACCACCTCTGAGACGTACCAGAACCACATGCCGTGCAGGCTGGAACCACCTACCGGACAGACCGGAATCACCTTTCGGGCATGCCGGAACCACCTGTCAGATGTGCCAGAAACACGTGCTGGAGACGCCGGAAGCACCTGCCAAGCACGTTGGAACCACCTGCTCAACTCGCCTGAACCACCTGCCGGACATGCCAAAATCACCTGCCGACTATGCCAGAACCACTTGGCGAACACTCCGGAATCACTTGCCGGGCATGCAGGAACCACCTCTCAGACATGCCAGAACCCCGTGCCAATGACCCCGGAAGCACCAGCCGAGCACGCCGGAACCACCTGCTCGACTCGCCAGAACCACCTGCCGATCACGCAAAAATCACCTGCCGGCTACGCCACAACCAGTTGGTGAACACTTTGGAATCACCTGCCAGGCTTGCTGGAACCACCTGCCAGTCATGCCAAAATCACCTGCCAACTACGCCAGAACCGCTTGGCGGACACTGCGGAAACACCTGTCGGGCCGGCTGGAACCACATCTCAGACGTGCCAGAAACGTGTTCATGAGATGCTGGAACCACACCCCGAACAGACGGATACCACCTGCCAGAACCGCCTGAACCACCTGCTGAGCACGCCGGAACCACCTGCTCGACTCACCGGTACCACCTCCCTGACACGCCAAAATCACCTGCTGGGTATGCCAGAACCACTTGGCGGACACTCCGGAATCATCTGCCGGACATGCCGGAACCAGCTCTCAGACACACCAGAACCAAGTGCCGGAGACGCCGGAAGCACCTGCCGAGCATGCCGGAGCCACCTGCTCGACTCGCCAGAAACACCTGCCGGACACGCCAAAATCACCTGCCGGGTATGCCAGAACCACCTGGCGGACACTACGGAATCACCTGCCGCGCATGCCGGAACCACCTCTCAGACGTGCCGGAAGCACGTGCCAGACACGCCGGAAACACCTACCGGACAGACCGGAACCACCTGCCAAGAACGCCTGAGCCACCTGTTCGAATCCCTGGAACCACCTGCCAGACAGGCCAATATCAACTGCTGGCTATGCCAGAACCACCTGGGGGACAGTCCGGGATCACCTGCCAGCCATAGCGGAACCACCTCTCAGACGTACCAGAACCACCTGCCGGAGAATCTGGAAACACGTCCTGGACAGACTGGAACCACGTGACGGCCATGCCTGAACCACCTGCCGAGCACGGCGGAACCACCTGCCGGACACGCCAAAATCACCTGCGGGCTACGCCAGAACCACTTGGACGACTCTCCGAAATGACCTGCCGGGCATGTTGGAACCACCTCTCAGACGTGCCAGAAGCACGTGGCGGACAGTCCGGAATCACCATTTGGGCATACGCAACCACCTCAGAGACGTACCAGAACCACGTGCCGTGCACGCCGGAACCACCTACCGGACAGACCGGAATCAACTTTGGGCATGCCAGAACCACCAGTCAGATGTGCCAGAAACACGTGCCGGAGACGCCGGAAGCACCTGCCGAGCACGTCGCAACCACCTGCTCAACTCGCCTGAACCACCTGCCGGACACGCCAAAATCACCTGCCCGCTACACCAGCACCACTTCGGGGACAAGCCGGAATCACGTGAGGGGCATGCCGGCACAGCCTCTCAGACTGAACCTCGTGCCGGACACCACAGAACCACCTGCCGGACAGACCGGAACCACCTGCCGGACACGCCGGAACCACCGGCTCGACCCACCGGAACGACCGCTGGACATGCAAAATCACCTGCCGGCTACGCCGGAAACACTTGGCGAACACTCCGGAATCACCTGCCGGGCATGCCGGAACCACCTCTCAGATATGCCAGAACCACGTGCCAATGACCCCGGAAGCACCTGCCGAGCACGCCGGAACCACCTGCTCGACTCGCCAGAACCACCTGCCGGACACGCAAAAATCACCTGCCGGCTACGCCACAACCAGTTGGGGAACACTTCGGAATCACCTGCCGGGCTTGCTGGAACCACCTGCCGGTCATGCCAAAATCACCTGCCAACTACGCCAGTACCACTTGGCGGACACTGTGGAAACACCTGTCGGGCCGGCCGGAACCATCTCTCAGACGTGCCAGAACCTCGTGCCGGTCACGCCAGCAGCACCTGCCGGACACGCCGGAACCAGCGGCTCGACTCGCCGGAACCACCGCCGGACATGCAAAATGACCTGCCGGCTACGCCAGAACCACTTGGCGAACACTCCGGAATCACCTGTCGGGTGTGCTGGAACCACCCCTCAGACTTGCCAGAACCATGTTCTGGACACACCGGTACCACCTGCCGAGTATGCCGGAACCACCTGGTCCACTCCCCAGAACCACCTAGTGGACACGCCAGAATCACCTGCCGACTATGCCAGAACCACTCGGCAGACACTCCGGAACCACCTGCCGGGCATGCCGGAACCACCTCTCAGAGGTGCCAGAACCACATGCCGGAGACTCCGGTGTCACCTGCCGGGCATGCCGGAACCACCTCTCAGAGGTGCCAGAACCACATGCCGGACACTCCGGAATCACCTGCCTGGCATGACGGAACCATCTCTCAGACGTGCCAGAACCATGTTCCGTACACGCTGGTACCACCTGCCGAGCTCGCCGGAACCACCTTCTGGACACGCCAAAATCACCTGCCAGCTACGCCACAACCATTTGGTGAACTCTTCGGAATCACCTGCCGGGCTGGCTCCAGAACCACTCGGCAGACTCTCCGGAAACACCTGCCGGGCATGCCGGAACCACCTCTCAGACATGCCGGAACCACATGCCAATGACACCGGAAGCACCTGCCAAGCACGCCAGAACCACCTGCTCGACTCGCCAAAACCACCTGCTGGACAGGCCAAAATCACCTGCTGGCAATGCCACAACCATTTGGTGAACTCTTCTGAATCACCTGCCGGGCTTGCTGGAACCACCTGCCGGTCACGCCAACATCACTTGCCAGCTATGCCAGAACCACTTGGCGGACACCATGGAAACACCCGTAGGGCCGGCCGGAACCACCTCTCAGACGTGCCAGAACCATGAGCCTGAGATGCCGGAACCACTCCCCGAACAGACCGAAACCAGCTGCCAGACCCGCCTGAACCCCCTGGCGAGCATGCCTGATCCACCTGCACAACTAGCCGGAACCAACTTCCTGACACGCCAAAATCACCTGCCAGGTATACAAGAACAACTTGGTGGACACTCCGGAACCATCTGCTGCAGATGCCAGAACCAGCTCTCAGACACACCAGAACCACGTGCCAGAGACGCTGGAAGCACCTGCTGAGCATGCCTCAGCCACCTGCTCGACTGGCAAGATACACCTGTCAGACAGGCGTAAATCACCTACCGGGTACGCCAGAAACACTTGGCGGACGCTCCGGAATCACCTGTCGGGCGTGACGGAACCACATCTCAGACTTGCCAGAACCATGTTCTGGACACGCCGGTACCACCTGCCGAGTATGCGGGAACCAGCTGATCCACTCCCCAGAACCACCTAGTGGACATGCCAAAATCAACTGCCGGCTACGCCAGAACCACTCGGCAGACACTCCGGAATCACAGGCCAGGCATTCCGGAACCACCTCTCAGAGGTGCCAGAACCAAATGCCGGACACTCCGGTATCACCTGCCGGGCATGCCGGAACCACCTCTCAGAGGTGCCAGAACCACATGCCGGACACTCCGGAATCACCTGCCGGGCATGCTGTAACCACATGCTGGACATGCCGGAACCACCTGCCGGACATGCCGGAACCACCTGCCGGACATTCCGGAACCACCGGCTCGACTCGCCAGAACCATTACCGGACATGCAAAATCACCTGCAGGCTACGCCAGAACCACTTGGCGAACACTCCGGTATCACCAGCCGGGCATTCCAGAACCACCTCACAGAGGTGCCAGAACCACATGCCGGACACTCCGGAATCACCTCCCGGGCATGCCGGAACCACCTGCCGGACATGCCGGAACCACCGGCTCGACTCGCCGGAACCATTGCCGGACATGCAAAATCACCTGCCGGCTATGCCAGAACCACTTGGGGAACACTCCGGAATCACCTGCCGGGCATGGCGGAACCACCTCTCAGACATGCCGGAACCACATGCCAATGACACCGGAAGCACCTGCCGAGCACGCCAGAACCACCTGCTCGACTCGCCAAAACCACCTGCTGGACATGCCAAAATCACCTTCCGGCTACGCCACAACCATTTGGTGAACAATTCGGAATCACCTGCCGGGCTGGCTGGAACCACCTGCCGGTCACGCCAACATCACCTGCCAGCTATGCCAGAACCACTTGGCGGACACCATGGAAACACCTGTCGGGCCGGCCGGAACCACCTGTCAGACGTGCCAGAACCATGTGCCTGAGATGCCGGAACCACACCCCAAACAGACCGAAACCACCTGCCAGACCCGCCTGAACCACCTGCCGAGCACGCCGGAACCACCTACTCGACTCGCTGGAGCCACCTACCTGACACGCTAAAATCACCTGCCGGGTATGCCACAACCACTTGGTGGACACTCCGGAATCATCTGCCGGACATGCCAGAACCAGCTCTCAGACACACCAGGACCACGTGTCAGACACGCCGGAAGCACATGCTGAGAATGCCAGAGCCAAATGCTCGACTTGCAAGAAACACCTGCCAGACACGCCAAAATCACCTGCCGGGTACGCCAGAACCACCTGGCGGACACTCCGGAATCACCTGTCGGGCATGCCAGAACCAACTTTCAGACATGCCAGAACCTCGTGCCGGTCACGCCAGAAGCACCTGCCGGACACGCGGGAACCACTGGCTCGACTCGCCGGAACCACCGCCGGACATGCAAAATGACCTGCCGGCTACTCCAGAACCACTTGGCGAACACTCCGGAATCACCTGCCGGGCATGCCGGAACCACCTCTCAGAGGTGCCAGAACCACATGCCGAACACTCCGGAATCACCTGCCGGGCATGCCGGAACCACCTCTCAGAGGTGCCAGACCACATGCCAGAAACTCCCGAATCACCTACCGGGCATGCCGGAACCATCTCTCAGACGTGCAAGAACCTTGTTCCGGACATGCTGGTACCACCTGCCGAGCTCGCCGGAACCACCTGCTGTACACACCAAAATCACCTGCCAGCTACGCCAGAACCACACGGCAGACACTCCGGAATCACCTGCCGGGCTGGCTGGAACCACCTGCCGGTCACGCCAAAAGCACCTGCGGGCTACGCCAGAACCACTTGGACGACTCTCCGAAATGACCTGCCGGGCATGTTGGAACCACCTCTCAGACGTGCCAGAAGCACGTGGCGGACAGTCCGGAATCACCTGTTGGGCATACGCAACCACCTCTGAGACGTACCAGAACCACGTGCCGTGCACGCCGGAACCACCTACCGGACAGACCGGAATCAACTTTTGGGCATGCCGGAACCACCAGTCAGATGTGCCAGAAACACGTGCCGGAGACGCCGGAAGCACCTGCCGAGCACGTCGCAACCACCTGCTCAACTCGCCTGAACCACCTGCCGGACACGCCAAAATCACCTGCCCGCTACACCAGCACCACTTCGGGGACAAGCCGGAATCACGTGAGGGGCATGCCGGCACAGCCTCTCAGACTGAACCTCGTGCCGGACACCACAGAACCACCTGCCGGACAGACCGGAACCACCTGCCGGACACGCCGGAACCACCGGCTCGACCCGCCGGAACGACCGCTGGACATGCAAAATCACCTGCCGGCTACGCCGGAAACACTTGGCGAACACTCCGGAATCACCTGCCGGGCATGCCGGAACCACCTCTCAGATATGCCAGAACCCCGTGCCAATGACCCCGGAAGCACCTGCCGAGCACGCCGGAACCACCTGCTCCACTCGCCAGAACCACCTGCCGGACACGCAAAAATCACCTGCCGGCTACGCCACAACCAGTTGGGGAACACTTCGGAATCACCTGCCGGGCTTGCTGGAACCACCTGCCGGTCATGCCAAAATCACCTGCCAACTACGCCAGTACCACTTGGCGGACACTGTGGAAACACCTGTCGGGCCGGCCGGAACCACATCTCAGACGTGCCAGAACCATGTGCATGAGATGCTGGAACCACACCCCGAACAGACGGAAAACACCTGCCACACCCGTCTGAACAACCTGCCGAGCACGCCGGAGCCACCTACCTGACATGCCCAAATCACCAGCCGGGTATGCCAGAACCACTTGGCGGACACTCCGGAATCATCTGCCGGACATGCCGGAACCAGCTCTCAGACACACCAGAACCACGTGCCGGAGACGCCGGAAGCACCTGCCGAGCATGCCGGAGCCACCTGCTCGACTCGCCAGAAACACCTGCCGGACACGCCAAAATCACCTGCCGGGTACGCCAGAACCACCTGGCGGACACTCCGAAACCACCTGTCGCTCATGCCGGAACCACCTCTCAGACGTGCCGGAAGCACGTGCCGGACACGCCGGAATCACCTACCGGACAGACCGGAACCACCTGCCGAGCACGCCGGAACCACCTGTTCGACTCGCTGGAACCACCTGCCGGACAGGCCAATATCAACTGCTGGCTATGCCAGAACCACCTGGGGGACGGTCCGGAATCACCTGCCAGCCATGGCGGAACCACCTCTCAGACGTACCAGAACCACCTGCCGGAGAAGCTGGAAACACGTCCTGGACAGTCTGGAACCACCTGCCGGCCAAGCCTGAACCACCTGCCAAGCACAACGGAGCAACCTGCCAGACACGCCAAAATCACCTGCGTGTTATGCCAGAACCACTTGGAGGACTCTCTGGGATGACCTGCCGGGCATGCCGGAACCACCTCTCAGACGTGCCAGAACCATGTGGCGGACAGTCCGGAATCACCTGTTGGGCATGCGCAACCACCTCTGAGACGTACCAGAACCACATGCCGTGCAGGCTGGAACCACCTACCGGACAGACCGGAATCACCTTTCGGGCATGCCGGAACCACCTGTCAGATGTGCCAGAAACACGTGCTGGAGACGCCGGAAGCACCTGCCAAGCACGTTGGAACCACCTGCTCAACTCGCCTGAACCACCTGCCGGACATGCCAAAATCACCTGCCGACTATGCCAGAACCACTTGGCGAACACTCCGGAATCACTTGCCGGGCATGCAGGAACCACCTCTCAGACATGCCAGAACCCCGTGCCAATGACCCCGGAAGCACCAGCCGAGCACGCCGGAACCACCTGCTCGACTCGCCAGAACCACCTGCCGATCACGCAAAAATCACCTGCCGGCTACGCCACAACCAGTTGGTGAACACTTTGGAATCACCTGCCAGGCTTGCTGGAACCACCTGCCAGTCATGCCAAAATCACCTGCCAACTACGCCAGAACCGCTTGGCGGACACTGCGGAAACACCTGTCGGGCCGGCTGGAACCACATCTCAGACGTGCCAGAAACGTGTTCATGAGATGCTGGAACCACACCCCGAACAGACGGATACCACCTGCCAGAACCGCCTGAACCACCTGCTGAGCACGCCGGAACCACCTGCTCGACTCACCGGTACCACCTCCCTGACACGCCAAAATCACCTGCTGGGTATGCCAGAACCACTTGGCGGACACTCCGGAATCATCTGCCGGACATGCCGGAACCAGCTCTCAGACACACCAGAACCAAGTGCCGGAGACGCCGGAAGCACCTGCCGAGCATGCCGGAGCCACCTGCTCGACTCGCCAGAAACACCTGCCGGACACGCCAAAATCACCTGCCGGGTATGCCAGAACCACCTGGCGGACACTACGGAATCACCTGCCGCGCATGCCGGAACCACCTCTCAGACGTGCCGGAAGCACGTGCCAGACACGCCGGAAACACCTACCGGACAGACCGGAACCACCTGCCAAGAACGCCTGAGCCACCTGTTCGAACCCCTGGAACCACCTGCCAGACAGGCCAATATCAACTGCTGGCTATGCCAGAACCACCTGGGGGACAGTCCGGGATCACCTGCCAGCCATAGCGGAACCACCTCTCAGACGTACCAGAACCACCTGCCGGAGAAGCTGGAAACACGTCCTGGACAGACTGGAACCACGTGACGGCCATGCCTGAACCACCTGCCGAGCACGGCGGAACCACCTGCCGGACACGCCAAAATCACCTGCGGGCTACGCCAGAACCACTTGGACGACTCTCCGAAATGACCTGCCGGGCATGTTGGAACCACCTCTCAGACGTGCCAGAAGCACGTGGCGGACAGTCCGGAATCACCATTTGGGCATACGCAACCACCTCAGAGACGTACCAGAACCACGTGCCGTGCACGCCGGAACCACCTACCGGACAGACCGGAATCAACTTTTGGGCATGCCGGAACCACCAGTCAGATGTGCCAGAAACACGTGCCGGAGACGCCGGAAGCACCTGCCGAGCACGTCGCAACCACCTGCTCAACTCGCCTGAACCACCTGCCGGACACGCCAAAATCACCTGCCCGCTACACCAGCACCACTTCGGGGACAAGCCGGAATCACGTGAGGGGCATGCCGGCACAGCCTCTCAGACTGAACCTCGTGCCGGACACCACAGAACCACCTGCCGGACAGACCGGAACCACCTGCCGGACACGCCGGAACCACCGGCTCGACCCGCCGGAACGACCGCTGGACATGCAAAATCACCTGCCGGCTACGCCGGAAACACTTGGCGAACACTCCGGAATCACCTGCCGGGCATGCCGGAACCACCTCTCAGATATGCCAGAACCACGTGCCAATGACCCCGGAAGCACCTGCCGAGCACGCCGGAACCACCTGCTCGACTCGCCAGAACCACCTGCCGGACACGCAAAAATCACCTGCCGGCTACGCCACAACCAGTTGGGGAACACTTCGGAATCACCTGCCGGGCTTGCTGGAACCACCTGCCGGTCATGCCAAAATCACCTGCCAACTACGCCAGTACCACTTGGCGGACACTGTGGAAACACCTGTCGGGCCGGCCGGAACCACATCTCAGACGTGCCAGAACCATGTGCATGAGATGCTGGAACCACACCCCGAACAGACGGAAAACACCTGCCACACCCGTCTGAACAACCTGCCGAGCACGCCGGAGCCACCTGCTCGACTCGCCGGAACCACCTACCTGACATGCCCAAATCACCAGCCGGGTATGCCAGAACGACTTGGCGGACACTCCGGAATCATCTGCAGGACATGCCGGAACCAGCTCTCAGACACACCAGAACCACGTGCCGGAGACGCCGGAAGCACCTGCCGAGCATGCCGGAGCCACCTGCTCGACTCGCCAGAAACACCTGCCGGACACGCCAAAATCACCTGCCGGGTACGCCAGAACCACCTGGCAGACACTCCGAAACCAACTGTCGCGCATGCCGGAACCACCTCTCAGACGTGCCGGAAGCACGTGCCGGACACGCCGGAATCACCTACCGGACAGATCGGAACCACCTGCCGAGCACGCCGGAGCCACCTATTCGACTCGCTGGAACCACCTGCCGGACAGGCCAATATCAACTGCTGGCTATGCCAGAACCACCTGGGGGACGGTCCGGAATCACCTGCCAGCCATGGCGGAACCACCTCTCAGACGTACCAGAACCACCTGCCGGAGAAGCTGGAAACACGTCCTGGACAGTCTGGAACCACCTGCCGGCCAAGCCTGAACCACCTGCCAAGCACAACGGAACAACCTGCCAGACACGCCAAAATCACCTGCGTGTTATGCCAGAACCACTTGGAGGACTCTCTGGGATGACCTGCCGGGCATGCCGGAACCACCTCTCAGACGTGCCAGAACCATGTGGCGGACAGTCCGGAATCACCTGTTGGGCATGCGCAACCACCTCTGAGACGTACCAGAACCACATGCCGTGCAGGCTGGAACCACCTACCGGACAGACCGGAATCACCTTTCGGGCATGCCGGAACCACCTGTCAGATGTGCCAGGAACACGTGCCGGAGACGCCGGAAGCACCTGCCAAGCACGTTGGAACCACCTGCTCAACTCGCCTGAACCACCTGCCGGACATGCCAAAATCACCTGCCGACTATGCCAGAACCACTTGGCGAACACTCTGGAATCACTTGCCGGGCATGCAGGAACCACCTCTCAGACATGCCAGAACCCCGTGCCAATGACCCCGGAAGCACCAGCCGAGCACGCCGGAACCACCTGCTCGACTCGCCAGAACCACCTGCCGATCACGCAAAAATCACCTGCCGGCTACGCCACAACCAGTTGGTGAACACTTTGGAATCACCTGCCAGGCTTGCTGGAACCACCTGCCAGTCATGCCAAAATCACCTGCCAACTACGCCAGAACCGCTTGGCGGACACTGCGGAAACACCTGTCGGGCCGGCTGGAACCACATCTCAGACGTGCCAGAAACGTGTTCATGAGATGCTGGAACCACACCCCGAACAGACGGATACCACCTGCCAGAACCGCCTGAACCACCTGCTGAGCACGCCGGAACCACCTGCTCGACTCACCGGTACCACCTCCCTGACACGCCAAAATCACCTGCTGGGTATGCCAGAACCACTTGGCGGACACTCCGGAATCATCTGCCGGACATGCCGGAACCAGCTCTCAGACACACCAGAACCAAGTGCCGGAGACGCCGGAAGCACCTGCCGAGCATGCCGGAGCCACCTGCTCGACTCGCCAGAAACACCTGCCGGACACGCCAAAATCACCTGCCGGGTATGCCAGAACCACCTGGCGGACACTACGGAATCACCTGCCGCGCATGCCCGAACCAACTCTCAGACGTGCCGGAAGCACGTGCCAGACACGCCGGAAACACCTACCGGACAAACCGGAACCACCTGCCAAGAACACCGGAGCCACCTGTTCGACTCCCTGGAACCACCTGCCGGACAGGCCAATATCAACTGCTGGCTATGCCAGAACCACCTGGGGGACAGTCCGGGATCACCTGCCAGCCATAGCGGAACCACCTCTCAGACGTACCAGAACCACCTGCCGGAGAAGCTGGAAACACGTCCTGGACAGACTGGAACCACGTGACGGCCAAGCCTGAACCACCTGCCGAGCACGGCGGAACCACCTGCCGGACACGCCAAAATCACCTGCGGGCTACGCCAGAACCACTTGGACGACTCTCCGAAATGACCTGCCGGGCATGTTGGAACCACCTCTCAGACGTGCCAGAAGCACGTGGCGGACAGTCCGGAATCACCTGTTGGGCATACGCAACCACCTCTGAGACGTACCAGAACCACGTGCCGTGCACGCCGGAACCACCTACCGGACAGACCGGAATCAACTTTTGGGCATGCCGGAACCACCAGTCAGATGTGCCAGAAACACGTGCCGGAGACGCCGGAAGCACCTGCCGAGCACGTCGCAACCACCTGCTCAACTCGCCTGAACCACCTGCCGGACACGCCAAAATCACCTGCCCGCTACACCAGCACCACTTCGGGGACAAGCCGGAATCACGTGAGGGGCATGCCGGCACAGCCTCTCAGACTGAACCTCGTGCCGGACACCACAGAACCACCTGCCGGACAGACCGGAACCACCTGCCGGACACGCCGGAACCACCGGCTCGACCCGCCGGAACGACCGCTGGACATGCAAAATCACCTGCCGGCTACGCCGAAAACACTTGGCGAACACTCCGGAATCACCTGCCGGGCATGCCGGAACCACCTCTCAGATATGCCAGAACCACGTGCCAATGACCCCGGAAGCACCTGCCGAGCACGCCGGAACCACCTGCTCGACTCGCCAGAACCACCTGCCGGACACGCAAAAATCACCTGCCGGCTACGCCACAACCAGTTGGGGAACACTTCGGAATCACCTGACGGGCTTGCTGGAACCACCTGCCGGTCATGCCAAAATCACCTGCCAAATATGCCAGTACCACTTGGCGGACACTGTGGAAACACCTGTCGGGCCGGCCGTTACCACATCTCAGACGTGCCAGAACCATGTGCATGAGATGCTGGAACCACACCCCGAACAGACGGAAAACACCTGCCACACCCGTCTGAACAACCTGCCGAGCACGCCGGAGCCACCTACCTGACATGCCCAAATCACCAGCCGGGTATGCCAGAACCACTTGGCGGACACTCCGGAATCATCTGCCGGACATGCCGGAACCAGCTCTCAGACACACCAGAACCACGTGCCGGAGACGCCGGAAGCACCTGCCGAGCATGCCGGAGCCACCTGCTCGACTCGCCAGAAACACCTGCCGGACAGGCCAATATCAACTGCTGGCTATGCCAGAACCACCTGGGGGACGGTCCGGAATCACCTGCCAGCCATGGCGGAACCACCTCTCAGACGTACCAGAACCACCTGCCGGAGAAGCTGGAAACACGTCCTGGACAGTCTGGAACCACCTGCCGGCCAAGCCTGAACCACCTGCCAAGCACAACGGAACAACCTGCCAGACACGCCAAAATCACCTGCGTGTTATGCCAGAACCACTTGGAGGACTCTCTGGGATGACCTGCCGGGCATGCCGGAACCACCTCTCAGACGTGCCAGAACCATGTGGCGGACAGTCCGGAATCACCTGTTGGGCATGCGCAACCACCTCTGAGACGTACCAGAACCACATGCCGTGCAGGCTGGAACCACCTACCGGACAGACCGGAATCACCTTTCGGGCATGCCGGAACCACCTGTCAGATGTGCCAGAAACACGTGCCGGAGACGCCGGAAGCACCTGCCAAGCACGTTGGAACCACCTGCTCAACTCGCCTGAACCACCTGCCGGACATGCCAAAATCACCTGCCGACTATGCCAGAACCACTTGGCGAACACTCTGGAATCACTTGCCGGGCATGCAGGAACCACCTCTCAGACATGCCAGAACCCCGTGCCAATGACCCCGGAAGCACCAGCCGAGCACGCCGGAACCACCTGCTCGACTCGCCAGAACCACCTGCCGATCACGCAAAAATCACCTGCCGGCTACGCCACAACCAGTTGGTGAACACTTTGGAATCACCTGCCAGGCTTGCTGGAACCACCTGCCAGTCATGCCAAAATCACCTGCCAACTACGCCAGAACCGCTTGGCGGACACTGCGGAAACACCTGTCGGGCCGGCTGGAACCACATCTCAGACGTGCCAGAAACGTGTTCATGAGATGCTGGAACCACACCCCGAACAGACGGATACCACCTGCCAGAACCGCCTGAACCACCTGCTGAGCACGCCGGAACCACCTGCTCGACTCACCGGTACCACCTCCCTGACACGCCAAAATCACCTGCTGGGTATGCCAGAACCACTTGGCGGACACTCCGGAATCATCTGCCGGACATGCCGGAACCAGCTCTCAGACACACCAGAACCACGTGCCGGAGACGCCGGAAGCACCTGCGGAGCATGCCGGAGCCACCTGCTCGACGCGCCAGAAACACCTGCCGGACACGCCAAAATCACCTGCCGGGTATGCCAGAACCACCTGGCGGACACTACGGAATCACCTGCCGCGCATGCCGGAACCAACTCTCAGACGTGCCGGAAGCACGTGCCAGACACGCCGGAAACACCTACCGGACAGACCGGAACCACCTGCCAAGAACACCGGAGCCACCTGTTCGACTCCCTGGAACCACCTGCCGGACAGGCCAATATCAACTGCTGGCTATGCCAGAACCACCTGGGGGACAGTCCGGGATCACCTGCCAGCCATAGCGGAACCACCTCTCAGACGTACCAGAACCACCTGCCGGAGAAGCTGGAAACACGTCCTGGACAGACTGGAACCACGTGACGGCTATGCCTGAACCACCTGCCGAGCACGGCGGAACCACCTGCCGGACACGCCAAAATCACCTGCGGGCTACGCCACAACCACTTGGACGACTCTCCGAAATGACCTGCCGGGCATGTTGGAACCACCTCTCAGACGTGCCAGAAGCACGTGGCGGACAGTCCGGAATCACCTGTTGGGCATACGCAACCACCTCTGAGACGTACCAGAACCACGTGCCGTGCACGCCGGAACCACCTACCGGACAGACCGGAATCAACTTTTGGGCATGCCGGAACCACCAGTCAGATGTGCCAGAAACACGTGCCGGAGACGCCGGAAGCACCTGCCGAGCACGTCGCAACCACCTGCTCAACTCGCCTGAACCACCTGCCGGACACGCCAAAATCACCTGCCCGCTACACCAGCACCACTTCGGGGACAAGCCGGAATCACGTGAGGGGCATGCCGGCACAGCCTCTCAGACTGAACCTCGTGCCGGACACCACAGAACCACCTGCCGGACAGACCGGAACCACCTGCCGGACACGCCGGAACCACCGGCTCGACCCGCCGGAACGACCGCTGGACATGCAAAATCACCTGCCGGCTACGCCGCAAACACTTGGCGAACACTCCGGAATCACCTGCCGGGCATGCCGGAACCACCTCTCAGATATGCCAGAACCACGTGCCAATGACCCCGGAAGCACCTGCCGAGCACCACCTGCTCGACTCGCCAGAACCACCTGCCGGACACGCAAAAATCACCTGCCGGCTACGCCACAACCAGTTGGGGAACACTTCGGAATCACCTGACGGGCTTGCTGGAACCACCTGCCGGTCATGCCAAAATCACCTGCCAAATATGCCAGTACCACTTGGCGGACACTGTGGAAACACCTGTCGGGCCGGCCGTTACCACATCTCAGACGTGCCAGAACCATGTGCATGAGATGCTGGAACCACAACCCGAACAGACGGAAAACACCTGCCAGACCCGTCTGAACAACCTGCCGAGCACGCCGGAGCCACCTGCTCGACTCGCCGGAACCACCTACCTGACATGCCCAAATCACCAGCTGGGTATGCCAGAACCACTTGGCGGACACTCTGGAATCATCTGCCGGACATGCCGGAACCAGCTCTCAGACACACCAGAACCACGTGCCGGAGACGCCGGAAGCACCTGCCGAGCATGCCGGAGCCACCTGCTCGACTCGCCAGAAACACCTGCCGGACACGCCAAAATCACCTGCCGGGTACGCCAGAACCACCTGGCGGACACTCCGAAATCACCTGTCGCGCATGCCGGAACCACCTCTCAGACGTGCCGGAAGCACGTGCCGGACAAGCCGGAATCACCTACCGGACAGACCGGAACCACCTGCCGAGCACGCCGGAGCCACCTGTTCGACTCGCTGGAACCACCTGCCGGACAGGCCAATATCAACTGCTGGCTATGCCAGAACCACCTGGGGGACGGTCCGGAATCACCTGCCAGCCATGGCGGAACCACCTCTCAGACGTACCAGAACCACCTGCCGGAGAAGCTGGAAACACGTCCTGGACAGTCTGGAACCACCTGCCGGCCAAGCCTGAACCACCTGCCAAGCACAACGGAACAACCTGCCAGACACGCCAAAATCACCTGCGTGTTATGCCAGAACCACTTGGAGGACTCTCTGGGATGACCTGCCGGGCATGCCGGAACCACCTCTCAGACGTGCCAGAACCATGTGGCGGACAGTCCGGAATCACCTGTTGGGCATGCGCAACCACCTCTGAGACGTACCAGAACCACATGCCGTGCAGGCTGGAACCACCTACCGGACAGACCGGAATCACCTTTCGGGCATGCCGGAACCACCTGCCAGATGTGCCGGAAACACGTGCCGGAGACGCCGGAAGCACCTGCCAAGCACGTTGGAACCACCTGCTCAACTCGCCTGAACCACCTGCCGGACATGCCAAAATCACCTGCCGACTATGCCAGAACCACTTGGCGAACACTCTGGAATCACTTGCCGGGCATGCAGGAACCACCTCTCAGACATGCCAGAACCCCGTGCCAATGACCCCGGAAGCACCAGCCGAGCACGCCGGAACCACCTGCTCGACTCGCCAGAACCACCTGCCGATCACGCAAAAATCACCTGCCGGCTACGCCACAACCAGTTGGTGAACACTTTGGAATCACCTGCCAGGCTTGCTGGAACCACCTGCCAGTCATGCCAAAATCACCTGCCAACTACGCCAGAACCGCTTGGCGGACACTGCGGAAACACCTGTCGGGCCGGCTGGAACCACATCTCAGACGTGCCAGAAACGTGTTCATGAGATGCTGGAACCACACCCCGAACAGACGGATACCACCTGCCAGAACCGCCTGAACCACCTGCTGAGCACGCCGGAACCACCTGCTCGACTCACCGGTACCACCTCCCTGACACGCCAAAATCACCTGCTGGGTATGCCAGAACCACTTGGCGGACACTCCGGAATCATCTGCCGGACATGCCGGAACCAGCTCTCAGACACACCAGAACCAAGTGCCGGAGACGCCGGAAGCACCTGCCGAGCATGCCGGAGCCACCTGCTCGACTCGCCAGAAACACCTGCCGGACACGCCAAAATCACCTGCCGGGTATGCCAGAACCACCTGGCGGACACTACGGAATCACCTGCCGCGCATGCCCGAACCAACTCTCAGACGTGCCGGAAGCACGTGCCAGACACGCCGGAAACACCTACCGGACAAACCGGAACCACCTGCCAAGAACACCGGAGCCACCTGTTCGACTCCCTGGAACCACCTGCCGGACAGGCCAATATCAACTGCTGGCTATGCCAGAACCACCTGGGGGACAGTCCGGGATCACCTGCCAGCCATAGCGGAACCACCTCTCAGACGTACCAGAACCACCTGCCGGAGAAGCTGGAAACACGTCCTGGACAGACTGGAACCACGTGACGGCCAAGCCTGAACCACCTGCCGAGCACGGCGGAACCACCTGCCGGACACGCCAAAATCACCTGCGGGCTACGCCAGAACCACTTGGACGACTCTCCGAAATGACCTGCCGGGCATGTTGGAACCACCTCTCAGACGTGCCAGAAGCACGTGGCGGACAGTCCGGAATCACCTGTTGGGCATACGCAACCACCTCTGAGACGTACCAGAACCACGTGCCGTGCACGCCGGAACCACCTACCGGACAGACCGGAATCAACTTTTGGGCATGCCGGAACCACCAGTCAGATGTGCCAGAAACACGTGCCGGAGACGCCGGAAGCACCTGCCGAGCACGTCGCAACCACCTGCTCAACTCGCCTGAACCACCTGCCGGACACGCCAAAATCACCTGCCCGCTACACCAGCACCACTTCGGGGACAAGCCGGAATCACGTGAGGGGCATGCCGGCACAGCCTCTCAGACTGAACCTCGTGCCGGACACCACAGAACCACCTGCCGGACAGACCGGAACCACCTGCCGGACACGCCGGAACCACCGGCTCGACCCGCCGGAACGACCGCTGGACATGCAAAATCACCTGCCGGCTACGCCGAAAACACTTGGCGAACACTCCGGAATCACCTGCCGGGCATGCCGGAACCACCTCTCAGATATGCCAGAACCACGTGCCAATGACCCCGGAAGCACCTGCCGAGCACGCCGGAACCACCTGCTCGACTCGCCAGAACCACCTGCCGGACACGCAAAAATCACCTGCCGGCTACGCCACAACCAGTTGGGGAACACTTCGGAATCACCTGACGGGCTTGCTGGAACCACCTGCCGGTCATGCCAAAATCACCTGCCAAATACGCCAGTACCACTTGGCGGACACTGTGGAAACACCTGTCGGGCCGGCCGGAACCACATCTCAGACGTGCCAGAACCATGTGCATGAGATGCTGGAACCACACCCCGAACAGACGGAAAACACCTGCCACACCCGTCTGAACAACCTGCCGAGCACGCCGGAGCCACCTACCTGACATGCCCAAATCACCAGCCGGGTATGCCAGAACCACTTGGCGGACACTCCGGAATCATCTGCCGGACATGCCGGAACCAGCTCTCAGACACACCAGAACCACGTGCCGGAGACGCCGGAAGCACCTGCCGAGCATGCCGGAGCCACCTGCTCGACTCGCCAGAAACACCTGCCGGACAGGCCAATATCAACTGCTGGCTATGCCAGAACCACCTGGGGGACGGTCCGGAATCACCTGCCAGCCATGGCGGAACCACCTCTCAGACGTACCAGAACCACCTGCCGGAGAAGCTGGAAACACGTCCTGGACAGTCTGGAACCACCTGCCGGCCAAGCCTGAACCACCTGCCAAGCACAACGGAACAACCTGCCAGACACGCCAAAATCACCTGCGTGTTATGCCAGAACCACTTGGAGGACTCTCTGGGATGACCTGCCGGGCATGCCGGAACCACCTCTCAGACGTGCCAGAACCATGTGGCGGACAGTCCGGAATCACCTGTTGGGCATGCGCAACCACCTCTGAGACGTACCAGAACCACATGCCGTGCAGGCTGGAACCACCTACCGGACAGACCGGAATCACCTTTCGGGCATGCCGGAACCACCTGTCAGATGTGCCAGAAACACGTGCCGGAGACGCCGGAAGCACCTGCCAAGCACGTTGGAACCACCTGCTCAACTCGCCTGAACCACCTGCCGGACATGCCAAAATCACCTGCCGACTATGCCAGAACCACTTGGCGAACACTCTGGAATCACTTGCCGGGCATGCAGGAACCACCTCTCAGACATGCCAGAACCCCGTGCCAATGACCCCGGAAGCACCAGCCGAGCACGCCGGAACCACCTGCTCGACTCGCCAGAACCACCTGCCGATCACGCAAAAATCACCTGCCGGCTACGCCACAACCAGTTGGTGAACACTTTGGAATCACCTGCCAGGCTTGCTGGAACCACCTGCCAGTCATGCCAAAATCACCTGCCAACTACGCCAGAACCGCTTGGCGGACACTGCGGAAACACCTGTCGGGCCGGCTGGAACCACATCTCAGACGTGCCAGAAACGTGTTCATGAGATGCTGGAACCACACCCCGAACAGACGGATACCACCTGCCAGAACCGCCTGAACCACCTGCTGAGCACGCCGGAACCACCTGCTCGACTCACCGGTACCACCTCCCTGACACGCCAAAATCACCTGCTGGGTATGCCAGAACCACTTGGCGGACACTCCGGAATCATCTGCCGGACATGCCGGAACCAGCTCTCAGACACACCAGAACCACGTGCCGGAGACGCCGGAAGCACCTGCGGAGCATGCCGGAGCCACCTGCTCGACTCGCCAGAAACACCTGCCGGACACGCCAAAATCACCTGCCGGGTATGCCAGAACCACCTGGCGGACACTACGGAATCACCTGCCGCGCATGCCGGAACCAACTCTCAGACGTGCCGGAAGCACGTGCCAGACACGCCGGAAACACCTACCGGACAGACCGGAACCACCTGCCAAGAACACCGGAGCCACCTGTTCGACTCCCTGGAACCACCTGCCGGACAGGCCAATATCAACTGCTGGCTATGCCAGAACCACCTGGGGGACAGTCCGGGATCACCTGCCAGCCATAGCGGAACCACCTCTCAGACGTACCAGAACCACCTGCCGGAGAAGCTGGAAACACGTCCTGGACAGACTGGAACCACGTGACGGCTATGCCTGAACCACCTGCTGAGCACGGCGGAACCACCTGCCGGACACGCCAAAATCACCTGCGGGCTACGCCAGAACCACTTGGACGACTCTCCGAAATGACCTGCCGGGCATGTTGGAACCACCTCTCAGACGTGCCAGAAGCACGTGGCGGACAGTCCGGAATCACCTGTTGGGCATACGCAACCACCTCTGAGACGTACCAGAACCACGTGCCGTGCACGCCGGAACCACCTACCGGACAGACCGGAATCAACTTTTGGGCATGCCGGAACCACCAGTCAGATGTGCCAGAAACACGTGCCGGAGACGCCGGAAGCACCTGCCGAGCACGTCGCAACCACCTGCTCAACTCGCCTGAACCACCTGCCGGACACGCCAAAATCACCTGCCCGCTACACCAGCACCACTTCGGGGACAAGCCGGAATCACGTGAGGGGCATGCCGGCACAGCCTCTCAGACTGAACCTCGTGCCGGACACCACAGAACCACCTGCCGGACAGACCGGAACCACCTGCCGGACACGCCGGAACCACCGGCTCGACCCGCCGGAACGACCGCTGGACATGCAAAATCACCTGCCGGCTACGCCGCAAACACTTGGCGAACACTCCGGAATCACCTGCCGGGCATGCCGGAACCACCTCTCAGATATGCCAGAACCACGTGCCAATGACCCCGGAAGCACCTGCCGAGCACGCCGGAACCACCTGCTCGACTCGCCAGAACCACCTGCCGGACACGCAAAAATCACCTGCCGGCTACGCCACAACCAGTTGGGGAACACTTCGGAATCACCTGACGGGCTTGCTGGAACCACCTGCCGGTCATGCCAAAATCACCTGCCAAATATGCCAGTACCACTTGGCGGACACTGTGGAAACACCTGTCGGGCCGGCCGTTACCACATCTCAGACGTGCCAGAACCATGTGCATGAGATGCTGGAACCACAACCCGAACAGACGGAAAACACCTGCCACACCCGTCTGAACAACCTGCCGAGCACGCCGGAGCCACCTACCTGACATGCCCAAATCACCAGCCGGGTATGCCAGAACCACTTGGCGGACACTCCGGAATCATCTGCCGGACATGCCGGAACCAGCTCTCAGACACACCAGAACCACGTGCCGGAGACGCCGGAAGCACCTGCCGAGCATGCCGGAGCCACCTGCTCGACTCGCCAGAAACACCTGCCGGACACGCCAAAATCACCTGCCGGGTACGCCAGAACCACCTGGCGGACACTCCGAAACCACCTGTCGCGCATGCCGGAACCACCTCTCAGACGTGCCGGAAGCACGTGCCGGACACGCCGGAATCACCTACCGGACAGACCGGAACCACCTGCCGAGCACGCCGGAGCCACCTGTTCGACTCGCTGGAACCACCTGCCGGACAGGCCAATATCAACTTCTGGCTATGCCAGAACCACCTGGGGGACGGTCCGGAATCACCTGCCAGCCCTGGCGGAACCACCTCTCAGACGTACCAGAACCACCTGCCGGAGAAGCTGGAAACACGTCCTGGACAGTCTGGAACCACCTGCCGGCCAAGCCTGAACCACCTGCCAAGCACAACGGAACAACCTGCCAGACACGCCAAAATCACCTGCGTGTTATGCCAGAACCACTTGGAGGACTCTCTGGGATGACCTGCCGGGCATGCCGGAACCACCTCTCAGACGTGCCAGAACCATGTGGCGGACAGTCCGGAATCACCTGTTGGGCATGCGCAACCACCTCTGAGACGTACCAGAACCACATGCCGTGCAGGCTGGAACCACCTACCGGACAGACCGGAATCACCTTTCGGGCATGCCGGAACCACCTGCCAGATGTGCCGGAAACACGTGCCGGAGACGCCGGAAGCACCTGCCAAGCACGTTGGAACCACCTGCTCAACTCGCCTGAACCACCTGCCGGACATGCCAAAATCACCTGCCGACTATGCCAGAACCACTTGGCGAACAGTCCGGAATCACTTGCCGGGCATGCAGGAACCACCTCTCAGACATGCCAGAACCCCGTGCCAATGACCCCAGAAGCACCAGCCGAGCACGCCGGAACCACCTGCTCGACTCGCCAGAACCACCTGCCGATCACGCAAAAATCACCTGCCGGCTACGCCACAACCAGTTGGTGAACACTTTGGAATCACCTGCCAGGCTTGCTGGAACCACCTGCCAGTCATGCCAAAATCACCTGCCAACTACGCCAGAACCGCTTGGCGGACACTGCGGAAACACCTGTCGGGCCGGCTGGAACCACATCTCAGACGTGCCAGAAACGTGTTCATGAGATGCTGGAACCACACCCCGAACAGACGGATACCACCTGCCAGAACCGCCTGAACCACCTGCTGAGCACGCCGGAACCACCTGCTCGAATCACCGGTACCACCTCCCTGACACGCCAAAATCACCTGCTGGGTATGCCAGAACCACTTGGCGGACACTCCGGAATCATCTGCCAGACATGCCGGAACCAGCTCTCAGACACACCAGAACCAAGTGCCGGAGACGCCGGAAGCACCTGCCGAGCATGCCGGAGCCACCTGCTCGACTCGCCAGAAACACCTGCCGGACACGCCAAAATCACCTGCCGGGTATGCCAGAACCACCTGGCGGACACTACGGAATCACCTGCCGCGCATGCCGGAACCACCTCTCAGATGTGCCGGAAGCACGTGTCAGACACGCCGGAAACACCTACCGGACAGACCGGAACCACCTGCCAAGAACGCCGGAGCCACCTGTTCGACTCGCTGGAAACACCTGCTGGACAGGCCAATATCAACTGCTGGCTATGCCAGAACCACCTGGGGGACAGACTGGGATCACCTGCCAGCCATGGCGGAACCACCTCTCAGACGTACCAGAACCACCTGCCGGAGAAGCTGGAAACACGTCCTGGACAGACTGGAACCACGTGACGGCCATGCCTGAACCACCTGCCGAGCACGGCGGAACCACCTGCCGGACACGCTAAAATCACCTGCGGGCTACGCCAGCACCACTTGGACGACTCTCCGAAATGACCTGCCGGGCATGTTCTAACCACCTCTCAGACGTGCCAGAAGCACGTGGCGGACAGTCCGGAATCACCTGTTGGGCATACGCAACCACCTCTGAGACGTACCAGAACCACGTGCCGTGCACGCCGGAACCACCTACCGGACAGACCAGAATCAACTTTTGGGCATGCCGGAACCACCAGTCAGATGTGCCAGAAACACGTGCCGGAGACGCCGGAAGCACCTGCCGAGCACGTCGCAACCACCTGCTCAACTCGCCTGAACCACCTGCCGGACACGCCAAAATCACCTGCCCGCTACACCAGCACCACTTCGGGGACAAGCCGGAATCACGTGAGTGGCATGCCGGCACAGCCTCTCAGACTGAACCTCGTGCCGGACACCACAGAACCACCTGCCGGACAGACCGGAACCACCTGCCGGACACGCCAAAATCACCTGCCGGGTATGCCAGAACCACCTGGCGGACACTACGGAATCACCTGCCGCGCATGCCGGAACCACCTCTCAGACGTGCCGGAAGCACGTGCCAGAAACGCCGGAAACACCTACCGGACAGACCGGAACCACCTGCCGAGCACGCCGGAGCCACCTGTTCGACTCGCTGGAACCACCTGCCGGACACGCCAAAATCACCTGCCCGCTACACCAGCACCACTTTGGGGACAAGCCGGAATCACGTGAGGGTCATGCCGGCACAGCCTCGCAGACTGAACCTCATGCCGGACACCACAGAACCACCTGCCGGACAGACCGGAACCACCTGCCGGACACGCCAGAACCACCGTCTCGACCCGCCGGAACGACCGCTGGACGTGCAAAATCACCTGCTGGCTACGCCGGAAACACTTGGCGAACACTCCGGAATCACCTGCCGGGCATGCCGGAACCACCTCTCAGATATGCCAGAACCACGTGCCAATGACCCCGGAAGCACCTGCCGAGCACGACGGAACCACCTGCTCGACTCGCCAGAACCACCTGCCGGACACGCAAAAATCACCTGCCGGCTACGCCACAACCAGTTGGGGAACACTTCGGAATCACCTGCCGGGCTTGCTGGAACCACCTGCCGGTCATGCCAAAATCATCTGCCAAATATGCCAGTACCACTTGGCGGACACTGTGGAAACACCTGTCGGGCCGGCCGGAACCACATCTCAGACGTGCCAGAACCATGTGCATGAGATGCTGGAACCACACCCCGAACAGACGGAAAACACCTGCCAGACCCGTCTGAACAACCTGCCGAGCACGCCGGAGCCACCTGCTCGACTCGCCGGAACCACCTACCTGACATGCCCAAATCACCAGCTGGGTATGCCAGAACCACTTGGCGGACACTCCGGAATCATCTGCCGGACATGCCGGAACCAGCTCTCAGACACACCAGAACCACGTGCCGGAGACGCCGGAAGCACCTGCCGAGCATGCCGGAGCCACCTGCTCGACTCGCCAGAAACACCTGCCGGACACGCCAAAATCACCTGCCGGGTACGCCAGAACCACCTGGCGGACACTCCGAAATCACCTGTCGCGCATGCCGGAACCACCTCTCAGACGTGCCGGAAGCACGTGCCGGACAAGCCGGAATCACCTACCGGACAGACCGGAACCACCTGCCGAGCACGCCGGAGCCACCTGTTCGACTCGCTGGAACCACCTGCCGGACAGGCCAATATCAACTGCTGGCTATGCCAGAACCACCTGGGGGACGGTCCGGAATCACCTGCCAGCCATGGCGGAACCACCTCTCAGACGTACCAGAACCACCTGCCGGAGAAGCTGGAAACACGTCCTGGACAGTCTGGAACCACCTGCCGGCCAAGCCTGAACCACCTGCCAAGCACAACGGAACAACCTGCCAGACACGCCAAAATCACCTGCGTGTTATGCCAGAACCACTTGGAGGACTCTCTGGGATGACCTGCCGGGCATGCCGGAACCACCTCTCAGACGTGCCAGAACCATGTGGCGGACAGTCCGGAATCACCTGTTGGGCATGCGCAACCACCTCTGAGACGTACCAGAACCACATGCCGTGCAGGCTGGAACCACCTACCGGACAGACCGGAATCACCTTTTGGGCATGCCGGAACCACCTGTCAGATGTGCCAGAAACACGTGCCGGAGACGCCGGAAGCACCTGCCAAGCACGTTGGAACCACCTGCTCAACTCGCCTGAACCACCTGCCGGACATGCCCAAATCACCTGCCGACTATGCCAGAACCACTTGGCGAACACTCTGGAATCACTTGCCGGGCATGCAGGAACCACCTCTCAGACATGCCAGAACCCCGTGCCAATGACCCCGGAAGCACCAGCCGAGCACGCCGGAACCACCTGCTCGACTCGCCAGAACCACCTGCCGATCACGCAAAAATCACCTGCCGGCTACGCCACAACCAGTTGGTGAACACTTTGGAATCACCTGCCAGGCTTGCTGGAACCACCTGCCAGTCATGCCAAAATCACCTGCCAACTACGCCAGAACCGCTTGGCGGACACTGCGGAAACACCTGTCGGGCCGGCTGGAACCACATCTCAGACGTGCCAGAAACGTGTTCATGAGATGCTGGAACCACACCCCGAACAGACGGATACCACCTGCCAGAACCGCCTGAACCACCTGCTGAGCACGCCGGAACCACCTGCTCGACTCACCGGTACCACCTCCCTGACACGCCAAAATCACCTGCTGGGTATGCCAGAACCACTTGGCGGACACTCCGGAATCATCTGCCGGACATGCCGGAACCAGCTCTCAGACACACCAGAACCAAGTGCCGGAGACGCCGGAAGCACCTGCCGAGCATGCCGGAGCCACCTGCTCGACTCGCCAGAAACACCTGCCGGACACGCCAAAATCACCTGCCGGGTATGCCAGAACCACCTGGCGGACACTACGGAATCACCTGCCGCGCATGCCCGAACCAACTCTCAGACGTGCCGGAAGCACGTGCCAGACACGCCGGAAACACCTACCGGACAAACCGGAACCACCTGCCAAGAACACCGGAGCCACCTGTTCGACTCCCTGGAACCACCTGCCGGACAGGCCAATATCAACTGCTGGCTATGCCAGAACCACCTGGGGGACAGTCCGGGATCACCTGCCAGCCATAGCGGAACCACCTCTCAGACGTACCAGAACCACCTGCCGGAGAAGCTGGAAACACGTCCTGGACAGACTGGAACCACGTGACGGCCAAGCCTGAACCACCTGCCGAGCACGGCGGAACCACCTGCCGGACACGCCAAAATCACCTGCGGGCTACGCCAGAACCACTTGGACGACTCTCCGAAATGACCTGCCGGGCATGTTGGAACCACCTCTCAGACGTGCCAGAAGCACGTGGCGGACAGTCCGGAATCACCTGTTGGGCATACGCAACCACCTCTGAGACGTACCAGAACCACGTGCCGTGCACGCCGGAACCACCTACCGGACAGACCGGAATCAACTTTTGGGCATGCCGGAACCACCAGTCAGATGTGCCAGAAACACGTGCCGGAGACGCCGGAAGCACCTGCCGAGCACGTCGCAACCACCTGCTCAACTCGCCTGAACCACCTGCCGGACACGCCAAAATCACCTGCCCGCTACACCAGCACCACTTCGGGGACAAGCCGGAATCACGTGAGGGGCATGCCGGCACAGCCTCTCAGACTGAACCTCGTGCCGGACACCACAGAACCACCTGCCGGACAGACCGGAACCACCTGCCGGACACGCCGGAACCACCGGCTCGACCCGCCGGAACGACCGCTGGACATGCAAAATCACCTGCCGGCTACGCCGAAAACACTTGGCGAACACTCCGGAATCACCTGCCGGGCATGCCGGAACCACCTCTCAGATATGCCAGAACCACGTGCCAATGACCCCGGAAGCACCTGCCGAGCACGCCGGAACCACCTGCTCGACTCGCCAGAACCACCTGCCGGACATGCAAAAATCACCTGCCGGCTACGCCACAACCAGTTGGGGAACACTTCGGAATCACCTGACGGGCTTGCTGGAACCACCTGCCGGTCATGCCAAAATCACCTGCCAAATACGCCAGTACCACTTGGCGGACACTGTGGAAACACCTGTCGGGCCGGCCGGAACCACATCTCAGACGTGCCAGAACCATGTGCATGAGATGCTGGAACCACACCCCGAACAGACGGAAAACACCTGCCAGACCCGTCTGAACAACCTGCCGAGCACGCCGGAGCCACCTACCTGACATGCCCAAATCACCAGCCGGGTATGCCAGAACCACTTGGCGGACACTCCGGAATCATCTGCCGGACATGCCGGAACCAGCTCTCAGACACACCAGAACCACGTTCCGGAGACGCCGGAAGCACCTGCCGAGCATGCCGGAGCCACCTGCTCGACTCGCCAGAAACACCTGCCGGACAGGCCAATATCAACTGCTGGCTATGCCAGAACCACCTGGGGGACGGTCCGGAATCACCTGCCAGCCATGGCGGAACCAACTCTCAGACGTACCAGAACCACCTGCCGGAGAAGCTGGAAACACGTCCTGGACAGTCTGGAACCACCTGCCGGCCAAGCCTGAACCACCTGCCAAGCACAACGGAACAACCTGCCAGACACGCCAAAATCACCTGCGTGTTATGCCAGAACCACTTGGAGGACTCTCTGGGATGACCTGCCGGGCATGCCGGAACCACCTCTCAGACGTGCCAGAACCATGTGGCGGACAGTCCGGAATCACCTGTTGGGCATGCGCAACCACCTCTGAGACGTACCAGAACCACATGCCGTGCAGGCTGGAACCACCTACCGGACAGACCGGAATCACCTTTCAGGCATGCCGGAACCACCTGTCAGATGTGCCAGAAACACGTGCCGGAGACGCCGGAAGCACCTGCCAAGCACGTTGGAACCACCTGCTCAACTCGCCTGAACCACCTGCCGGACATGCCAAAATCACCTGCCGACTATGCCAGAACCACTTGGCGAACACTCTGGAATCACTTGCCGGGCATGCAGGAACCACCTCTCAGACATGCCAGAACCCCGTGCCAATGACCCCGGAAGCACCAGCCGAGCACGCCGGAACCACCTGCTCGACTCGCCAGAACCACCTGCCGATCACGCAAAAATCACCTGCCGGCTACGCCACAACCAGTTGGTGAACACTTTGGAATCACCTGCCAGGCTTGCTGGAACCACCTGCCAGTCATGCCAAAATCACCTGCCAACTACGCCAGAACCGCTTGGCGGACACTGCGGAAACACCTGTCGGGCCGGCTGGAACCACATCTCAGACGTGCCAGAAACGTGTTCATGAGATGCTGGAACCACACCCCGAACAGACGGATACCACCTGCCAGAACCGCCTGAACCACCTGCTGAGCACGCCGGAACCACCTGCTCGACTCACCGGTACCACCTCCCTGACACGCCAAAATCACCTGCTGGGTATGCCAGAACCACTTGGCGGACACTCCGGAATCATCTGCCGGACATGCCGGAACCAGCTCTCAGACACACCAGAACCACGTGCCGGAGACGCCGGAAGCACCTGCGGAGCATGCCGCAGCCACCTGCTCGACTCGCCAGAAACACCTGCCGGACACGCCAAAATCACCTGCCGGGTATGCCAGAACCACCTGGCGGACACTACGGAATCACCTGCCGCGCATGCCGGAACCAACTCTCAGACGTGCCGGAAGCACGTGCCAGACACGCCGGAAACACCTACCGGACAGACCGGAACCACCTGCCAAGAACACCGGAGCCACCTGTTCGACTCCCTGGAACCACCTGCCGGACAGGCCAATATCAACTGCTGGCTATGCCAGAACCACCTGGGGGACAGTCCGGGATCACCTGCCAGCCATAGCGGAACCACCTCTCAGACGTACCAGAACCACCTGCCGGAGAAGCTGGAAACACGTCCTGGACAGACTGGAACCACGTGACGGCTATGCCTGAACCACCTGCCGAGCACGGCGGAACCACCTGCCGGACACGCCAAAATCACCTGCGGGCTACGCCAGAACCACTTGGACGACTCTCCGAAATGACCTGCCGGGCATGTTGGAACCACCTCTCAGACGTGCCAGAAGCACGTGGCGGACAGTCCGGAATCACCTGTTGGGCATACGCAACCACCTCTGAGACGTACCAGAACCACGTGCCGTGCACGCCGGAACCACCTACCGGACAGACCGGAATCAACTTTTGGGCATGCCGGAACCACCAGTCAGATGTGCCAGAAACACGTGCCGGAGACGCCGGAAGCACCTGCCGAGCACGTCGCAACCACCTGCTCAACTCGCCTGAACCACCTGCCGGACACGCCAAAATCACCTGCCCGCTACACCAGCACCACTTCGGGGACAAGCCGGAATCACGTGAGGGGCATGCCGGCACAGCCTCTCAGACTGAACCTCGTGCCGGACACCACAGAACCACCTGCCGGACAGACCGGAACCACCTGCCGGACACGCCGGAACCACCGGCTCGACCCGCCGGAACGACCGCTGGACATGCAAAATCACCTGCCGGCTACGCCGCAAACACTTGGCGAACACTCCGGAATCACCTGCCGGGCATGCCGGAACCACCTCTCAGATATGCCAGAACCACGTGCCAATGACCCCGGAAGCACCTGCCGAGCACGCCGGAACCACCTGCTCGACTCGCCAGAACCACCTGCCGGACACGCAAAAATCACCTGCCGGCTACGCCACAACCAGTTGGGGAACACTTCGGAATCACCTGACGGGCTTGCTGGAACCACCTGCCGGTCATGCCAAAATCACCTGCCAAATATGCCAGTACCACTTGGCGGACACTGTGGAAACACCTGTCGGGCCGGCCGTTACCACATCTCAGACGTGCCAGAACCATGTGCATGAGATGCTGGAACCACAACCCGAACAGACGGAAAACACCTGCCACACCCGTCTGAACAACCTGCCGAGCACGCCGGAGCCACCTTCCTGACATGCCCAAATCACCAGCCGGGTATGCCAGAACCACTTGGCGGACACTCCGGAATCATCTGCCGGACATGCCGGAACCAGCTCTCAGACACACCAGAACCACGTGCCGGAGACGCCGGAAGCACCTGCCGAGCATGCCGGAGCCACCTGCTCGACTCGCCAGAAACACCTGCCGGACACGCCAAAATCACCTGCCGGGTACGCCAGAACCACCTGGCGGACACTCCGAAACCACCTGTCGCGCATGCCGGAACCACCTCTCAGACGTGCCGGAAGCACGTGCCGGACACGCCGGAATCACCTACCGGACAGACCGGAACCACCTGCCGAGCACGCCGGAGCCACCTGTTCGACTCGCTGGAACCACCTGCCGGACAGGCCAATATCAACTGCTGGCTATGCCAGAACCACCTGGGGGACGGTCCGGAATCACCTGCCAGCCCTGGCGGAACCACCTCTCAGACGTACCAGAACCACCTGCCGGAGAAGCTGGAAACACGTCCTGGACAGTCTGGAACCACCTGCCGGCCAAGCCTGAACCACCTGCCAAGCACAACGGAACAACCTGCCAGACACGCCAAAATCACCTGCGTGTTATGCCAGAACCACTTGGAGGACTCTCTGGGATGACCTGCCGGGCATGCCGGAACCACCTCTCAGACGTGCCAGAACCATGTGGCGGACAGTCCGGAATCACCTGTTGGGCATGCGCAACCACCTCTGAGACGTACCAGAACCACATGCCGTGCAGGCTGGAACCACCTACCGGACAGACCGGAATCACCTTTCGGGCATGCCGGAACCACCTGCCAGATGTGCCGGAAACACGTGCCGGAGACGCCGGAAGCACCTGCCAAGCACGTTGGAACCACCTGCTCAACTCGCCTGAACCACCTGCCGGACATGCCAAAATCACCTGCCGACTATGCCAGAACCACTTGGCGAACAGTCCGGAATCACTTGCCGGGCATGCAGGAACCACCTCTCAGACATGCCAGAACCCCGTGCCAATGACCCCAGAAGCACCAGCCGAGCACGCCGGAACCACCTGCTCGACTCGCCAGAACCACCTGCCGATCACGCAAAAATCACCTGCCGGCTACGCCACAACCAGTTGGTGAACACTTTGGAATCACCTGCCAGGCTTGCTGGAACCACCTGCCAGTCATGCCAAAATCACCTGCCAACTACGCCAGAACCGCTTGGCGGACACTGCGGAAACACCTGTCGGGCCGGCTGGAACCACATCTCAGACGTGCCAGAAACGTGTTCATGAGATGCTGGAACCACACCCCGAACAGACGGATACCACCTGCCAGAACCGCCTGAACCACCTGCTGAGCACGCCGGAACCACCTGCTCGAATCACCGGTACCACCTCCCTGACACGCCAAAATCACCTGCTGGGTATGCCAGAACCACTTGGCGGACACTCCGGAATCATCTGCCAGACATGCCGGAACCAGCTCTCAGACACACCAGAACCAAGTGCCGGAGACGCCGGAAGCACCTGCCGAGCATGCCGGAGCCACCTGCTCGACTCGCCAGAAACACCTGCCGGACACGCCAAAATCACCTGCCGGGTATGCCAGAACCACCTGGCGGACACTACGGAATCACCTGCCGCGCATGCCGGAACCACCTCTCAGATGTGCCGGAAGCACGTGTCAGACACGCCGGAAACACCTACCGGACAGACCGGAACCACCTGCCAAGAACGCCGGAGCCACCTGTTCGACTCGCTGGAAACACCTGCTGGACAGGCCAATATCAACTGCTGGCTATGCCAGAACCACCTGGGGGACAGACTGGGATCACCTGCCAGCCATGGCGGAACCACCTCTCAGACGTACCAGAACCACCTGCCGGAGAAGCTGGAAACACGTCCTGGACAGACTGGAACCACGTGACGGCCATGCCTGAACCACCTGCCGAGCACGGCGGAACCACCTGCCGGACACGCTAAAATCACCTGCGGGCTACGCCAGCACCACTTGGACGACTCTCCGAAATGACCTGCCGGGCATGTTCTAACCACCTCTCAGACGTGCCAGAAGCACGTGGCGGACAGTCCGGAATCACCTGTTGGGCATACGCAACCACCTCTGAGACGTACCAGAACCACGTGCAGTGCACGCCGGAACCACCTACCGGACAGACCGGAATCAACTTTTGGGCATGCCGGAACCACCAGTCAGATGTGCCAGAAACACGTGCCGGAGACGCCGGAAGCACCTGCCGAGCACGTCGCAACCACCTGCTCAACTCGCCTGAACCACCTGCCGGACACGCCAAAATCACCTGCCCGCTACACCAGCACCACTTCGGGGACAAGCCGGAATCACGTGAGTGGCATGCCGGCACAGCCTCTCAGACTGAACCTCGTGCCGGACACCACAGAACCACCTGCCGGACAGACCGGAACCACCTGCCGGACACGCCAAAATCACCTGCCGGGTATGCCAGAACCACCTGGCGGACACTACGGAATCACCTGCCGCGCATGCCGGAACCACCTCTCAGACGTGCCGGAAGCACGTGCCAGAAACGCCGGAAACACCTACCGGACAGACCGGAACCACCTGCCGAGCACGCCGGAGCCACCTGTTCGACTCGCTGGAACCACCTGCCGGACACGCCAAAATCACCTGCCCGCTACACCAGCACCACTTTGGGGACAAGCCGGAATCACGTGAGGGTCATGCCGGCACAGCCTCGCAGACTGAACCTCATGCCGGACACCACAGAACCACCTGCCGGACAGACCGGAACCACCTGCCGGACACGCCGGAACCACCGTCTCGACCCGCCGGAACGACCGCTGGACGTGCAAAATCACCTGCTGGCTACGCCGAAAACACTTGGCGAACACTCCGGAATCACCTGCCGGGCATGCCGGAACCACCTCTCAGATATGCCAGAACCACGTGCCAATGACCCCGGAAGCACCTGCCGAGCACGACGGAACCACCTGCTCGACTCGCCAGAACCACCTGCCGGACACGCAAAAATCACCTGCCGGCTACGCCACAACCAGTAGGGGAACACTTCGGAATCACCTGCCGGGCTTGCTGGAACCACCTGCCGGTCATGCCAAAATCATCTGCCAAATATGCCAGTACCACTTGGCGGACACTGTGGAAACACCTGTCGGGCCGGCCGGAACCACATCTCAGACGTGCCAGAACCATGTGCATGAGATGCTGGAACCACACCCCGAACAGACGGAAAACACCTGCCAGACCCGTCTGAACAACCTGCCGAGCACGCCGGAGCCACCTGCTCGACTCGCCGGAACCACCTACCTGACATGCCCAAATCACCAGCTGGGTATGCCAGAACCACTTGGCGGACACTCTGGAATCATCTGCCGGACATGCCGGAACCAGCTCTCAGACACACCAGAACCACGTGCCGGAGACGCCGGAAGCACCTGCCGAGCATGCCGGAGCCACCTGCTCGACTCGCCAGAAACACCTGCCGGACACGCCAAAATCACCTGCCGGGTACGCCAGAACCACCTGGCGGACACTCCGAAATCACCTGTCGCGCATGCCGGAACCACCTCTCAGACGTGCCGGAAGCACGTGCCGGACAAGCCGGAATCACCTACCGGACAGACCGGAACCACCTGCCGAGCACGCCGGAGCCACCTGTTCGACTCGCTGGAACCACCTGCCGGACAGGCCAATATCAACTGCTGGCTATGCCAGAACCACCTGGGGGACGGTCCGGAATCACCTGCCAGCCATGGCGGAACCACCTCTCAGACGTACCAGAACCACCTGCCGGAGAAGCTGGAAACACGTCCTGGACAGTCTGGAACCACCTGCCGGCCAAGCCTGAACCACCTGCCAAGCACAACGGAACAACCTGCCAGACACGCCAAAATCACCTGCGTGTTATGCCAGAACCACTTGGAGGACTCTCTGGGATGACCTGCCGGGCATGCCGGAACCACCTCTCAGACGTGCCAGAACCATGTGGCGGACAGTCCGGAATCACCTGTTGGGCATGCGCAACCACCTCTGAGACGTACCAGAACCACATGCCGTGCAGGCTGGAACCACCTACCGGACAGACCGGAATCACCTTTCGGGCATGCCGGAACCACCTGCCAGATGTGCCGGAAACACGTGCCGGAGACGCCGGAAGCACCTGCCAAGCACGTTGGAACCACCTGCTCAACTCGCCTGAACCACCTGCCGGACATGCCAAAATCACCTGCCGACTATGCCAGAACCACTTGGCGAACACTCTGGAATCACTTGCCGGGCATGCAGGAACCACCTCTCAGACATGCCAGAACCCCGTGCCAATGACCCCGGAAGCACCAGCCGAGCACGCCGGAACCACCTGCTCGACTCGCCAGAACCACCTGCCGATCACGCAAAAATCACCTGCCGGCTACGCCACAACCAGTTGGTGAACACTTTGGAATCACCTGCCAGGCTTGCTGGAACCACCTGCCAGTCATGCCAAAATCACCTGCCAACTACGCCAGAACCGCTTGGCGGACACTGCGGAAACACCTGTCGGGCCGGCTGGAACCACATCTCAGACGTGCCAGAAACGTGTTCATGAGATGCTGGAACCACACCCCGAACAGACGGATACCACCTGCCAGAACCGCCTGAACCACCTGCTGAGCACGCCGGAACCACCTGCTCGACTCACCGGTACCACCTCCCTGACACGCCAAAATCACCTGCTGGGTATGCCAGAACCACTTGGCGGACACTCCGGAATCATCTGCCGGACATGCCGGAACCAGCTCTCAGACACACCAGAACCAAGTGCCGGAGACGCCGGAAGCACCTGCCGAGCATGCCGGAGCCACCTGCTCGACTCGCCAGAAACACCTGCCGGACACGCCAAAATCACCTGCCGGGTATGCCAGAACCACCTGGCGGACACTACGGAATCACCTGCCGCGCATGCCCGAACCAACTCTCAGACGTGCCGGAAGCACGTGCCAGACACGCCGGAAACACCTACCGGACAAACCGGAACCACCTGCCAAGAACACCGGAGCCACCTGTTCGACTCCCTGGAACCACCTGCCGGACAGGCCAATATCAACTGCTGGCTATGCCAGAACCACCTGGGGGACAGTCCGGGATCACCTGCCAGCCATAGCGGAACCACCTCTCAGACGTACCAGAACCACCTGCCGGAGAAGCTGGAAACACGTCCTGGACAGACTGGAACCACGTGACGGCCAAGCCTGAACCACCTGCCGAGCACGGCGGAACCACCTGCCGGACACGCCAAAATCACCTGCGGGCTACGCCAGAACCACTTGGACGACTCTCCGAAATGACCTGCCGGGCATGTTGGAACCACCTCTCAGACGTGCCAGAAGCACGTGGCGGACAGTCCGGAATCACCTGTTGGGCATACGCAACCACCTCTGAGACGTACCAGAACCACGTGCCGTGCACGCCGGAACCACCTACCGGACAGACCGGAATCAACTTTTGGGCATGCCGGAACCACCAGTCAGATGTGCCAGAAACACGTGCCGGAGACGCCGGAAGCACCTGCCGAGCACGTCGCAACCACCTGCTCAACTCGCCTGAACCACCTGCCGGACACGCCAAAATCACCTGCCCGCTACACCAGCACCACTTCGGGGACAAGCCGGAATCACGTGAGGGGCATGCCGGCACAGCCTCTCAGACTGAACCTCGTGCCGGACACCACAGAACCACCTGCCGGACAGACCGGAACCACCTGCCGGACACGCCGGAACCACCGGCTCGACCCGCCGGAACGACCGCTGGACATGCAAAATCACCTGCCGGCTACGCCGAAAACACTTGGCGAACACTCCGGAATCACCTGCCGGGCATGCCGGAACCACCTCTCAGATATGCCAGAACCACGTGCCAATGACCCCGGAAGCACCTGCCGAGCACGCCGGAACCACCTGCTCGACTCGCCAGAACCACCTGCCGGACACGCAAAAATCACCTGCCGGCTACGCCACAACCAGTTGGGGAACACTTCGGAATCACCTGACGGGCTTGCTGGAACCACCTGCCGGTCATGCCAAAATCACCTGCCAAATACGCCAGTACCACTTGGCGGACACTGTGGAAACACCTGTCGGGCCGGCCGGAACCACATCTCAGACGTGCCAGAACCATGTGCATGAGATGCTGGAACCACACCCCGAACAGACGGAAAACACCTGCCACACCCGTCTGAACAACCTGCCGAGCACGCCGGAGCCACCTACCTGACATGCCCAAATCACCAGCCGGGTATGCCAGAACCACTTGGCGGACACTCCGGAATCATCTGCCGGACATGCCGGAACCAGCTCTCAGACACACCAGAACCACGTGCCGGAGACGCCGGAAGCACCTGCCGAGCATGCCGGAGCCACCTGCTCGACTCGCCAGAAACACCTGCCGGACAGGCCAATATCAACTGCTGGCTATGCCAGAACCACCTGGGGGACGGTCCGGAATCACCTGCCAGCCATGGCGGAACCACCTCTCAGACGTACCAGAACCACCTGCCGGAGAAGCTGGAAACACGTCCTGGACAGTCTGGAACCACCTGCCGGCCAAGCCTGAACCACCTGCCAAGCACAACGGAACAACCTGCCAGACACGCCAAAATCACCTGCGTGTTATGCCAGAACCACTTGGAGGACTCTCTGGGATGACCTGCCGGGCATGCCGGAACCACCTCTCAGACGTGCCAGAACCATGTGGCGGACAGTCCGGAATCACCTGTTGGGCATGCGCAACCACCTCTGAGACGTACCAGAACCACATGCCGTGCAGGCTGGAACCACCTACCGGACAGACCGGAATCACCTTTCGGGCATGCCGGAACCACCTGTCAGATGTGCCAGAAACACGTGCCGGAGACGCCGGAAGCACCTGCCAAGCACGTTGGAACCACCTGCTCAACTCGCCTGAACCACCTGCCGGACATGCCAAAATCACCTGCCGACTATGCCAGAACCACTTGGCGAACACTCTGGAATCACTTGCCGGGCATGCAGGAACCACCTCTCAGACATGCCAGAACCCCGTGCCAATGACCCCGGAAGCACCAGCCGAGCACGCCGGAACCACCTGCTCGACTCGCCAGAACCACCTGCCGATCACGCAAAAATCACCTGCCGGCTACGCCACAACCAGTTGGTGAACACTTTGGAATCACCTGCCAGGCTTGCTGGAACCACCTGCCAGTCATGCCAAAATCACCTGCCAACTACGCCAGAACCGCTTGGCGGACACTGCGGAAACACCTGTCGGGCCGGCTGGAACCACATCTCAGACGTGCCAGAAACGTGTTCATGAGATGCTGGAACCACACCCCGAACAGACGGATACCACCTGCCAGAACCGCCTGAACCACCTGCTGAGCACGCCGGAACCACCTGCTCGACTCACCGGTACCACCTCCCTGACACGCCAAAATCACCTGCTGGGTATGCCAGAACCACTTGGCGGACACTCCGGAATCATCTGCCGGACATGCCGGAACCAGCTCTCAGACACACCAGAACCACGTGCCGGAGACGCCGGAAGCACCTGCGGAGCATGCCGGAGCCACCTGCTCGACTCGCCAGAAACACCTGCCGGACACGCCAAAATCACCTGCCGGGTATGCCAGAACCACCTGGCGGACACTACGGAATCACCTGCCGCGCATGCCGGAACCAACTCTCAGACGTGCCGGAAGCACGTGCCAGACACGCCGGAAACACCTACCGGACAGACCGGAACCACCTGCCAAGAACACCGGAGCCACCTGTTCGACTCCCTGGAACCACCTGCCGGACAGGCCAATATCAACTGCTGGCTATGCCAGAACCACCTGGGGGACAGTCCGGGATCACCTGCCAGCCATAGCGGAACCACCTCTCAGACGTACCAGAACCACCTGCCGGAGAAGCTGGAAACACGTCCTGGACAGACTGGAACCACGTGACGGCTATGCCTGAACCACCTGCCGAGCACGGCGGAACCACCTGCCGGACACGCCAAAATCACCTGCGGGCTACGCCAGAACCACTTGGACGACTCTCCGAAATGACCTGCCGGGCATGTTGGAACCACCTCTCAGACGTGCCAGAAGCACGTGGCGGACAGTCCGGAATCACCTGTTGGGCATACGCAACCACCTCTGAGACGTACCAGAACCACGTGCCGTGCACGCCGGAACCACCTACCGGACAGACCGGAATCAACTTTTGGGCATGCCGGAACCACCAGTCAGATGTGCCAGAAACACGTGCCGGAGACGCCGGAAGCACCTGCCGAGCACGTCGCAACCACCTGCTCAACTCGCCTGAACCACCTGCCGGACACGCCAAAATCACCTGCCCGCTACACCAGCACCACTTCGGGGACAAGCCGGAATCACGTGAGGGGCATGCCGGCACAGCCTCTCAGACTGAACCTCGTGCCGGACACCACAGAACCACCTGCCGGACAGACCGGAACCACCTGCCGGACACGCCGGAACCACCGGCTCGACCCGCCGGAACGACCGCTGGACATGCAAAATCACCTGCCGGCTACGCCGCAAACACTTGGCGAACACTCCGGAATCACCTGCCGGGCATGCCGGAACCACCTCTCAGATATGCCAGAACCACGTGCCAATGACCCCGGAAGCACCTGCCGAGCACGCCGGAACCACCTGCTCGACTCGCCAGAACCACCTGCCGGACACGCAAAAATCACCTGCCGGCTACGCCACAACCAGTTGGGGAACACTTCGGAATCACCTGACGGGCTTGCTGGAACCACCTGCCGGTCATGCCAAAATCACCTGCCAAATATGCCAGTACCACTTGGCGGACACTGTGGAAACACCTGTCGGGCCGGCCGTTACCACATCTCAGACGTGCCAGAACCATGTGCATGAGATGCTGGAACCACAACCCGAACAGACGGAAAACACCTGCCACACCCGTCTGAACAACCTGCCGAGCACGCCGGAGCCACCTACCTGACATGCCCAAATCACCAGCCGGGTATGCCAGAACCACTTGGCGGACACTCCGGAATCATCTGCCGGACATGCCGGAACCAGCTCTCAGACACACCAGAACCACGTGCCGGAGACGCCGGAAGCACCTGCCGAGCATGCCGGAGCCACCTGCTCGACTCGCCAGAAACACCTGCCGGACACGCCAAAATCACCTGCCGGGTACACCAGAACCACCTGGCGGACACTCCGAAACCACCTGTCGCGCATGCCGGAACCACCTCTCAGACGTGCCGGAAGCACGTGCCGGACACGCCGGAATCACCTACCGGACAGACCGGAACCACCTGCCGAGCACGCCGGAGCCACCTGTTCGACTCGCTGGAACCACCTGCCGGACAGGCCAATATCAACTTCTGGCTATGCCAGAACCACCTGGGGGACGGTCCGGAATCACCTGCCAGCCCTGGCGGAACCACCTCTCAGACGTACCAGAACCACCTGCCGGAGAAGCTGGAAACACGTCCTGGACAGTCTGGAACCACCTGCCGGCCAAGCCTGAACCACCTGCCAAGCACAACGGAACAACCTGCCAGACACGCCAAAATCACCTGCGTGTTATGCCAGAACCACTTGGAGGACTCTCTGGGATGACCTGCCGGGCATGCCGGAACCACCTCTCAGACGTGCCAGAACCATGTGGCGGACAGTCCGGAATCACCTGTTGGGCATGCGCAACCACCTCTGAGACGTACCAGAACCACATGCCGTGCAGGCTGGAACCACCTACCGGACAGACCGGAATCACCTTTCGGGCATGCCGGAACCACCTGCCAGATGTGCCGGAAACACGTGCCGGAGACGCCGGAAGCACCTGCCAAGCACGTTGGAACCACCTGCTCAACTCGCCTGAACCACCTGCCGGACATGCCAAAATCACCTGCCGACTATGCCAGAACCACTTGGCGAACAGTCCGGAATCACTTGCCGGGCATGCAGGAACCACCTCTCAGACATGCCAGAACCCCGTGCCAATGACCCCAGAAGCACCAGCCGAGCACGCCGGAACCACCTGCTCGACTCGCCAGAACCACCTGCCGATCACGCAAAAATCACCTGCCGGCTACGCCACAACCAGTTGGTGAACACTTTGGAATCACCTGCCAGGCTTGCTGGAACCACCTGCCAGTCATGCCAAAATCACCTGCCAACTACGCCAGAACCGCTTGGCGGACACTGCGGAAACACCTGTCGGGCCGGCTGGAACCACATCTCAGACGTGCCAGAAACGTGTTCATGAGATGCTGGAACCACACCCCGAACAGACGGATACCACCTGCCAGAACCGCCTGAACCACCTGCTGAGCACGCCGGAACCACCTGCTCGAATCACCGGTACCACCTCCCTGACACGCCAAAATCACCTGCTGGGTATGCCAGAACCACTTGGCGGACACTCCGGAATCATCTGCCAGACATGCCGGAACCAGCTCTCAGACACACCAGAACCAAGTGCCGGAGACGCCGGAAGCACCTGCCGAGCATGCCGGAGCCACCTGCTCGACTCGCCAGAAACACCTGCCGGACACGCCAAAATCACCTGCCGGGTATGCCAGAACCACCTGGCGGACACTACGGAATCACCTGCCGCGCATGCCGGAACCACCTCTCAGATGTGCCGGAAGCACGTGTCAGACACGCCGGAAACACCTACCGGACAGACCGGAACCACCTGCCAAGAACGCCGGAGCCACCTGTTCGACTCGCTGGAAACACCTGCTGGACAGGCCAATATCAACTGCTGGCTATGCCAGAACCACCTGGGGGACAGACTGGGATCACCTGCCAGCCATGGCGGAACCACCTCTCAGACGTACCAGAACCACCTGCCGGAGAAGCTGGAAACACGTCCTGGACAGACTGGAACCACGTGACGGCCATGCCTGAACCACCTGCCGAGCACGGCGGAACCACCTGCCGGACACGCTAAAATCACCTGCGGGCTACGCCAGCACCACTTGGACGACTCTCCGAAATGACCTGCCGGGCATGTTCTAACCACCTCTCAGACGTGCCAGAAGCACGTGGCGGACAGTCCGGAATCACCTGTTGGGCATACGCAACCACCTCTGAGACGTACCAGAACCACGTGCCGTGCACGCCGGAACCACCTACCGGACAGACCGGAATCAACTTTTGGGCATGCCGGAACCACCAGTCAGATGTGCCAGAAACACGTGCCGGAGACGCCGGAAGCACCTGCCGAGCACGTCGCAACCACCTGCTCAACTCGCCTGAACCACCTGCCGGACACGCCAAAATCACCTGCCCGCTACACCAGCACCACTTCGGGGACAAGCCGGAATCACGTGAGTGGCATGCCGGCACAGCCTCTCAGACTGAACCTCGTGCCGGACACCACAGAACCACCTGCCGGACAGACCGGAACCACCTGCCGGACACGCCAAAATCACCTGCCGGGTATGCCAGAACCACCTGGCGGACACTACGGAATCACCTGCCGCGCATGCCGGAACCACCTCTCAGACGTGCCGGAAGCACGTGCCAGAAACGCCGGAAACACCTACCGGACAGACCGGAACCACCTGCCGAGCACGCCGGAGCCACCTGTTCGACTCGCTGGAACCACCTGCCGGACACGCCAAAATCACCTGCCCGCTACACCAGCACCACTTTGGGGACAAGCCGGAATCACGTGAGGGTCATGCCGGCACAGCCTCGCAGACTGAACCTCATGCCGGACACCACAGAACCACCTGCCGGACAGACCGGAACCACCTGCCGGACACGCCAGAACCACCGTCTCGACCCGCCGGAACGACCGCTGGACGTGCAAAATCACCTGCTGGCTACGCCGGAAACACTTGGCGAACACTCCGGAATCACCTGCCGGGCATGCCGGAACCACCTCTCAGATATGCCAGAACCACGTGCCAATGACCCCGGAAGCACCTGCCGAGCACGACGGAACCACCTGCTCGACTCGCCAGAACCACCTGCCGGACACGCAAAAATCACCTGCCGGCTACGCCACAACCAGTAGGGGAACACTTCGGAATCACCTGCCGGGCTTGCTGGAACCACCTGCCGGTCATGCCAAAATCATCTGCCAAATATGCCAGTACCACTTGGCGGACACTGTGGAAACACCTGTCGGGCCGGCCGGAACCACATCTCAGACGTGCCAGAACCATGTGCATGAGATGCTGGAACCACACCCCGAACAGACGGAAAACACCTGCCAGACCCGTCTGAACAACCTGCCGAGCACGCCGGAGCCACCTGCTCGACTCGCCGGAACCACCTACCTGACATGCCCAAATCACCAGCTGGGTATGCCAGAACCACTTGGCGGACACTCCGGAATCATCTGCCGGACATGCCGGAACCAGCTCTCAGACACACCAGAACCACGTGCCGGAGACGCCGGAAGCACCTGCCGAGCATGCCGGAGCCACCTGCTCGACTCGCCAGAAACACCTGCCGGACACGCCAAAATCACCTGCCGGGTACGCCAGAACCACCTGGCGGACACTCCGAAATCACCTGTCGCGCATGCCGGAACCACCTCTCAGACGTGCCGGAAGCACGTGCCGGACAAGCCGGAATCACCTACCGGACAGACCGGAACCACCTGCCGAGCACGCCGGAGCCACCTGTTCGACTCGCTGGAACCACCTGCCGGACAGGCCAATATCAACTGCTGGCTATGCCAGAACCACCTGGGGGACGGTCCGGAATCACCTGCCAGCCATGGCGGAACCACCTCTCAGACGTACCAGAACCACCTGCCGGAGAAGCTGGAAACACGTCCTGGACAGTCTGGAACCACCTGCCGGCCAAGCCTGAACCACCTGCCAAGCACAACGGAACAACCTGCCAGACACGCCAAAATCACCTGCGTGTTATGCCAGAACCACTTGGAGGACTCTCTGGGATGACCTGCCGGGCATGCCGGAACCACCTCTCAGACGTGCCAGAACCATGTGGCGGACAGTCCGGAATCACCTGTTGGGCATGCGCAACCACCTCTGAGACGTACCAGAACCACATGCCGTGCAGGCTGGAACCACCTACCGGACAGACCGGAATCACCTTTTGGGCATGCCGGAACCACCTGTCAGATGTGCCAGAAACACGTGCCGGAGACGCCGGAAGCACCTGCCAAGCACGTTGGAACCACCTGCTCAACTCGCCTGAACCACCTGCCGGACATGCCCAAATCACCTGCCGACTATGCCAGAACCACTTGGCGAACACTCTGGAATCACTTGCCGGGCATGCAGGAACCACCTCTCAGACATGCCAGAACCCCGTGCCAATGACCCCGGAAGCACCAGCCGAGCACGCCGGAACCACCTGCTCGACTCGCCAGAACCACCTGCCGATCACGCAAAAATCACCTGCCGGCTACGCCACAACCAGTTGGTGAACACTTTGGAATCACCTGCCAGGCTTGCTGGAACCACCTGCCAGTCATGCCAAAATCACCTGCCAACTACGCCAGAACCGCTTGGCGGACACTGCGGAAACACCTGTCGGGCCGGCTGGAACCACATCTCAGACGTGCCAGAAACGTGTTCATGAGATGCTGGAACCACACCCCGAACAGACGGATACCACCTGCCAGAACCGCCTGAACCACCTGCTGAGCACGCCGGAACCACCTGCTCGACTCACCGGTACCACCTCCCTGACACGCCAAAATCACCTGCTGGGTATGCCAGAACCACTTGGCGGACACTCCGGAATCATCTGCCGGACATGCCGGAACCAGCTCTCAGACACACCAGAACCAAGTGCCGGAGACGCCGGAAGCACCTGCCGAGCATGCCGGAGCCACCTGCTCGACTCGCCAGAAACACCTGCCGGACACGCCAAAATCACCTGCCGGGTATGCCAGAACCACCTGGCGGACACTACGGAATCACCTGCCGCGCATGCCCGAACCAACTCTCAGACGTGCCGGAAGCACGTGCCAGACACGCCGGAAACACCTACCGGACAAACCGGAACCACCTGCCAAGAACACCGGAGCCACCTGTTCGACTCCCTGGAACCACCTGCCGGACAGGCCAATATCAACTGCTGGCTATGCCAGAACCACCTGGGGGACAGTCCGGGATCACCTGCCAGCCATAGCGGAACCACCTCTCAGACGTACCAGAACCACCTGCCGGAGAAGCTGGAAACACGTCCTGGACAGACTGGAACCACGTGACGGCCAAGCCTGAACCACCTGCCGAGCACGGCGGAACCACCTGCCGGACACGCCAAAATCACCTGCGGGCTACGCCAGAACCACTTGGACGACTCTCCGAAATGACCTGCCGGGCATGTTGGAACCACCTCTCAGACGTGCCAGAAGCACGTGGCGGACAGTCCGGAATCACCTGTTGGGCATACGCAACCACCTCTGAGACGTACCAGAACCACGTGCCGTGCACGCCGGAACCACCTACCGGACAGACCGGAATCAACTTTTGGGCATGCCGGAACCACCAGTCAGATGTGCCAGAAACACGTGCCGGAGACGCCGGAAGCACCTGCCGAGCATGTCGCAACCACCTGCTCAACTCGCCTGAACCACCTGCCGGACACGCCAAAATCACCTGCCCGCTACACCAGCACCACTTCGGGGACAAGCCGGAATCACGTGAGGGGCATGCCGGCACAGCCTCTCAGACTGAACCTCGTGCCGGACACCACAGAACCACCTGCCGGACAGACCGGAACCACCTGCCGGACACGCCGGAACCACCGGCTCGACCCGCCGGAACGACCGCTGGACATGCAAAATCACCTGCCGGCTACGCCGAAAACACTTGGCGAACACTCCGGAATCACCTGCCGGGCATGCCGGAACCACCTCTCAGATATGCCAGAACCACGTGCCAATGACCCCGGAAGCACCTGCCGAGCACGCCGGAACCACCTGCTCGACTCGCCAGAACCACCTGCCGGACATGCAAAAATCACCTGCCGGCTACGCCACAACCAGTTGGGGAACACTTCGGAATCACCTGACGGGCTTGCTGGAACCACCTGCCGGTCATGCCAAAATCACCTGCCAAATACGCCAGTACCACTTGGCGGACACTGTGGAAACACCTGTCGGGCCGGCCGGAACCACATCTCAGACGTGCCAGAACCATGTGCATGAGATGCTGGAACCACACCCCGAACAGACGGAAAACACCTGCCAGACCCGTCTGAACAACCTGCCGAGCACGCCGGAGCCACCTACCTGACATGCCCAAATCACCAGCCGGGTATGCCAGAACCACTTGGCGGACACTCCGGAATCATCTGCCGGACATGCCGGAACCAGCTCTCAGACACACCAGAACCACGTTCCGGAGACGCCGGAAGCACCTGCCGAGCATGCCGGAGCCACCTGCTCGACTCGCCAGAAACACCTGCCGGACAGGCCAATATCAACTGCTGGCTATGCCAGAACCACCTGGGGGACGGTCCGGAATCACCTGCCAGCCATGGCGGAACCAACTCTCAGACGTACCAGAACCACCTGCCGGAGAAGCTGGAAACACGTCCTGGACAGTCTGGAACCACCTGCCGGCCAAGCCTGAACCACCTGCCAAGCACAACGGAACAACCTGCCAGACACGCCAAAATCACCTGCGTGTTATGCCAGAACCACTTGGAGGACTCTCTGGGATGACCTGCCGGGCATGCCGGAACCACCTCTCAGACGTGCCAGAACCATGTGGCGGACAGTCCGGAATCACCTGTTGGGCATGCGCAACCACCTCTGAGACGTACCAGAACCACATGCCGTGCAGGCTGGAACCACCTACCGGACAGACCGGAATCACCTTTCAGGCATGCCGGAACCACCTGTCAGATGTGCCAGAAACACGTGCCGGAGACGCCGGAAGCACCTGCCAAGCACGTTGGAACCACCTGCTCAACTCGCCTGAACCACCTGCCGGACATGCCAAAATCACCTGCCGACTATGCCAGAACCACTTGGCGAACACTCTGGAATCACTTGCCGGGCATGCAGGAACCACCTCTCAGACATGCCAGAACCCCGTGCCAATGACCCCGGAAGCACCAGCCGAGCACGCCGGAACCACCTGCTCGACTCGCCAGAACCACCTGCCGATCACGCAAAAATCACCTGCCGGCTACGCCACAACCAGTTGGTGAACACTTTGGAATCACCTGCCAGGCTTGCTGGAACCACCTGCCAGTCATGCCAAAATCACCTGCCAACTACGCCAGAACCGCTTGGCGGACACTGCGGAAACACCTGTCGGGCCGGCTGGAACCACATCTCAGACGTGCCAGAAACGTGTTCATGAGATGCTGGAACCACACCCCGAACAGACGGATACCACCTGCCAGAACCGCCTGAACCACCTGCTGAGCACGCCGGAACCACCTGCTCGACTCACCGGTACCACCTCCCTGACACGCCAAAATCACCTGCTGGGTATGCCAGAACCACTTGGCGGACACTCCGGAATCATCTGCCGGACATGCCGGAACCAGCTCTCAGACACACCAGAACCACGTGCCGGAGACGCCGGAAGCACCTGCGGAGCATGCCGCAGCCACCTGCTCGACTCGCCAGAAACACCTGCCGGACACGCCAAAATCACCTGCCGGGTATGCCAGAACCACCTGGCGGACACTACGGAATCACCTGCCGCGCATGCCGGAACCAACTCTCAGACGTGCCGGAAGCACGTGCCAGACACGCCGGAAACACCTACCGGACAGACCGGAACCACCTGCCAAGAACACCGGAGCCACCTGTTCGACTCCCTGGAACCACCTGCCGGACAGGCCAATATCAACTGCTGGCTATGCCAGAACCACCTGGGGGACAGTCCGGGATCACCTGCCAGCCATAGCGGAACCACCTCTCAGACGTACCAGAACCACCTGCCGGAGAAGCTGGAAACACGTCCTGGACAGACTGGAACCACGTGACGGCTATGCCTGAACCACCTGCCGAGCACGGCGGAACCACCTGCCGGACACGCCAAAATCACCTGCGGGCTACGCCAGAACCACTTGGACGACTCTCCGAAATGACCTGCCGGGCATGTTGGAACCACCTCTCAGACGTGCCAGAAGCACGTGGCGGACAGTCCGGAATCACCTGTTGGGCATACGCAACCACCTCTGAGACGTACCAGAACCACGTGCCGTGCACGCCGGAACCACCTACCGGACAGACCGGAATCAACTTTTGGGCATGCCGGAACCACCAGTCAGATGTGCCAGAAACACGTGCCGGAGACGCCGGAAGCACCTGCCGAGCACGTCGCAACCACCTGCTCAACTCGCCTGAACCACCTGCCGGACACGCCAAAATCACCTGCCCGCTACACCAGCACCACTTCGGGGACAAGCCGGAATCACGTGAGGGGCATGCCGGCACAGCCTCTCAGACTGAACCTCGTGCCGGACACCACAGAACCACCTGCCGGACAGACCGGAACCACCTGCCGGACACGCCGGAACCACCGGCTCGACCCGCCGGAACGACCGCTGGACATGCAAAATCACCTGCCGGCTACGCCGCAAACACTTGGCGAACACTCCGGAATCACCTGCCGGGCATGCCGGAACCACCTCTCAGATATGCCAGAACCACGTGCCAATGACCCCGGAAGCACCTGCCGAGCACGCCGGAACCACCTGCTCGACTCGCCAGAACCACCTGCCGGACACGCAAAAATCACCTGCCGGCTACGCCACAACCAGTTGGGGAACACTTCGGAATCACCTGACGGGCTTGCTGGAACCACCTGCCGGTCATGCCAAAATCACCTGCCAAATATGCCAGTACCACTTGGCGGACACTGTGGAAACACCTGTCGGGCCGGCCGTTACCACATCTCAGACGTGCCAGAACCATGTGCATGAGATGCTGGAACCACAACCCGAACAGACGGAAAACACCTGCCACACCCGTCTGAACAACCTGCCGAGCACGCCGGAGCCACCTTCCTGACATGCCCAAATCACCAGCCGGGTATGCCAGAACCACTTGGCGGACACTCCGGAATCATCTGCCGGACATGCCGGAACCAGCTCTCAGACACACCAGAACCACGTGCCGGAGACGCCGGAAGCACCTGCCGAGCATGCCGGAGCCACCTGCTCGACTCGCCAGAAACACCTGCCGGACACGCCAAAATCACCTGCCGGGTACGCCAGAACCACCTGGCGGACACTCCGAAACCACCTGTCGCGCATGCCGGAACCACCTCTCAGACGTGCCGGAAGCACGTGCCGGACACGCCGGAATCACCTACCGGACAGACCGGAACCACCTGCCGAGCACGCCGGAGCCACCTGTTCGACTCGCTGGAACCACCTGCCGGACAGGCCAATATCAACTGCTGGCTATGCCAGAACCACCTGGGGGACGGTCCGGAATCACCTGCCAGCACTGGCGGAACCACCTCTCAGACGTACCAGAACCACCTGCCGGAGAAGCTGGAAACACGTCCTGGACAGTCTGGAACCACCTGCCGGCCAAGCCTGAACCACCTGCCAAGCACAACGGAACAACCTGCCAGACACGCCAAAATCACCTGCGTGTTATGCCAGAACCACTTGGAGGACTCTCTGGGATGACCTGCCGGGCATGCCGGAACCACCTCTCAGACGTGCCAGAACCATGTGGCGGACAGTCCGGAATCACCTGTTGGGCATGCGCAACCACCTCTGAGACGTACCAGAACCACATGCCGTGCAGGCTGGAACCACCTACCGGACAGACCGGAATCACCTTTCGGGCATGCCGGAACCACCTGCCAGATGTGCCGGAAACAGGTGCCGGAGACGCCGGAAGCACCTGCCAAGCACGTTGGAACCACCTGCTCAACTCGCCTGAACCACCTGCCGGACATGCCAAAATCACCTGCCGACTATGCCAGAACCACTTGGCGAACAGTCCGGAATCACTTGCCGGGCATGCAGGAACCACCTCTCAGACATGCCAGAACCCCGTGCCAATGACCCCGGAAGCACCAGCCGAGCACGCCGGAACCACCTGCTCGACTCGCCAGAACCACCTGCCGATCACGCAAAAATCACCTGCCGGCTACGCCACAACCAGTTGGTGAACACTTTGGAATCACCTGCCAGGCTTGCTGGAACCACCTGCCAGTCATGCCAAAATCACCTGCCAACTATGCCAGAACCGCTTGGCGGACACTGCGGAAACACCTGTCGGGCCGGCTGGAACCACATCTCAGACGTGCCAGAAACGTGTTCATGAGATGCTGGAACCACACCCCGAACAGACGGATACCACCTGCCAGAACCGCCTGAACCACCTGCTGAGCACGCCGGAACCACCTGCTCGACTCACGGGTACCACCTCCCTGACACGCCAAAATCACCTGCTGGGTATGCCAGAACCACTTGGCGGACACTCCGGAATCATCTGCCAGACATGCCGGAACCAGCTCTCCGACACACCAGAACCAAGTGCCGGAGACGCCGGAAGCACCTGCCGAGCATGCCGGAGCCACCTGCTCGACTCGCCAGAAACACCTGCCGGACACGCCAAAATCACCTGCCGGGTATGCCAGAACCACCTGGCGGACACTACGGAATCACCTGCCGCGCATGCCGGAACCACCTCTCAGATGTGCCGGAAGCACGTGTCAGACACGCCGGAAACACCTACCGGACAGACCGGAACCACCTGCCAAGAACGCCGGAGCCACCTGTTCGACTCGCTGGAAACACCTGCTGGACAGGCCAATATCAACTGCTGGCTATGCCAGAACCACCTGGGGGACAGACTGGGATCACCTGCCAGCCATGGCGGAACCACCTCTCAGACGTACCAGAACCACCTGCCGGAGAAGCTGGAAACACGTCCTGGACAGACTGGAACCACGTGACGGCCATGCCTGAACCACCTGCCGAGCACGGCGGAACCACCTGCCGGACACGCCAAAATCACCTGCGGGCTACGCCAGCACCACTTGGACGACTCTCCGAAATGACCTGCCGGGCATGTTCTAACCACCTCTCAGACGTGCCAGAAGCACGTGGCGGACAGTCCGGAATCACCTGTTGGGCATACGCAACCACCTCTGAGACGTACCAGAACCACGTGCCGTGCACGCCGGAACCACCTACCGGACAGACCAGAATCAACTTTTGGGCATGCCGGAACCACCAGTCAGATGTGCCAGAAACACGTGCCGGAGACGCCGGAAGCACCTGCCGAGCACGTCGCAACCACCTGCTCAACTCGCCTGAACCACCTGCCGGACACGCCAAAATCACCTGCCCGCTACAC